>NC_140034.1:4292592-6860966 GCF_963513975.1 Fringilla coelebs
GGAAATAAGAATTATTATTTATTTTTTTTCCCCCAGTAGGACTGGTGTAAAAAAAGTTTGCCATTGTGCATGAGGCTCTGTGTTTGCAGGCAAAGGGGAGTAGAGGGCTCTTAAGCTTATTGTAAATTTGAGAAATATTGCTTTGACATAACGCAGAGAAATACCTCATTACTCTACAACCTGCCCAATGAGCCTTATTTTTTTAGTGTGAATCCAAACAGAAAAATATTCTCCAGGCAAAAGAGCAATTATAGGCCCAAAAGCATAGTTCAAACATGTGTAGCTGATTTAGGTTCCCAAAAATACAAGTACTGGCCTGTTTCATTGTCATCCACACAAAGAACTGAGTCCTAAAATCCTTTACTCAACTAAATTCTTAATAAGTAAACTGAGACTAACCCTCTAATACCAGATTTGTTAAACAACATGATTTAGGTCCTTGCTATTCATGCACCTTGTACAACTAAAATGACTGTTAAAGCTAGAATCATGAAAGAGTCATTTTATGTAGCTGCTAAATTCCTCTCAAATCTCCTTGCAACTTAACGAGTAAAGAAAGCTCAATGTGTAATGCCAGCTAATGTGGTTTATGCTAGAAAATAGTATCAACCTATCTTTGTAGCTTATCTAAGCCAGGATAATACTTTTAGCCTTTATAGTAGACCCAACTCCATTTTTTCAACTCTTGACTATGTATTTCCTGAAATCCTTTTCCAAAGAGTTAAATTGGATGTGAAATCTGTACTAGGCTATGGGACTCTCTTTGTTCTAGGAGGAGGCAGCAAAGCTTTGCTTCTGTATCACTTTCATTGCCTTCTGATTGAGGTTGACAGTGTGACAGGAAAGCAAAGAGAAGCAATTGCAGGCTGAATGAGAGCCTTTTTCAGCCTTGCAGCAGCCTCCTCCTTAGCCCCTGAGAAAAAGAGGTAACAGATGCCGATAGCACGAATCCCTAACAAAGTCCTAACTTTGATGCAGACAGAGGACAAAAAAACGGGAAAGATTGTCTCACTTCAGAAAAACCTTCAATGGAGCACAAAGGAGGTGCTTGGGGCGGCGTGTTGGGCTTTGGGGGGTGGAATATTGAGGGGCTGGAAATGGCTGGGAGAGTTTATGGAGCATCTTGGGGAATACATTGTTGGGAAGGCTTCAGGTCCTGCTCATCTGCTGCGGCAGCCGCGGGAGGAGTTGGGGAAAGTGTCCCCAGCCATGGGGGGTCGGGAGGGGGAGCTTCATTTGAGGGGAAAGGCACCTTTTCCCTGCTCAGAAAAGCACGTTATTTACACAGAAAAGGAGCAGGAAATAAAGGCTGGGAGGGGGGAGTAACCAGCTGCTGGGAGGGATTTTCTGGTGGAAGGAAAGAGAGCGGCGGTGGATTCGCGCTCGTCTCGCTCCGAGCGCAACAAGAGCTGTCCCGGTCCCCTCTGCACACTGGGATGTTTGTGGTTGTTTCTTTTTTCACGTGGCTTAAGCAAAAAGAAAAAATAAATGGCACAACAGGGGCTTGGTCTGGGACCTTTGGACCTTGTAAAATGAGTTAAAATTAGTGCAGTGAGAAGGCTAAAAATAGGAGTAACTTTTGTTTGCTTGCTGCTGATCTGTCCCCTAACATGACACGAGCCCAACACAACAGATCTCCCTTTTTCAGTAAAACTGGGACAGGAGCACCCATAGAAATTAAATATTAAGTGTGCTTGAATGTAAATTATCTTCTTTTGCACAATATGGCATTATTCTGGTATGGTGAGGGGGCAAGGACCTGTCCCCAAGGCCTGTAGATGGATAAATCTTAATTTACTCCCAGAATCCTGCAGAAATTCAGCATATGCACTAGTGGGGTTAATAACATGGGTGAGGTGGGCAGGTGAAAGCGCTGCCTCCCTCCTTCACCCACCCTGGACACACTCCTGGTGTTATTTCCTCAGTCTGTGTGGAGTAAGGGATGCTATGGAACAGCGGCTGGAAATTCTCTTTCTCCCAAAGGAAGAAAAAGAAGGAATGCTTCAAGAAAAAGAAGGAATGTTTCTGCAGGAAGGGGGATTAGGGCTGGCAGGACACTGTGCTAACAGCCCTGCGTGGACCTTTTAAAAGCTGGGCTGTGTTAGTGGCCTAATGGATTGATGTGGTTTAGTCTTTAAATAGGTACTTAGAGAATGGTTTAAATGTGAATAATGGAGCGATACCTTATTAAAACCAACTGGCTGGGAGAATTATAAATTCACAGCTCTCTCAAACAAGAAAGGAAAGCCCATGACATTTCCTTAAGGAGCAATGATAGTCTGCAGTGTCAATATGGCTTTGGTATATACACATTAAAATGTGTAAGTCTCTATTTATGGGGTAATGGCATGCAAAATTCCAGCTGGATATTCAAATGGAACATATTTCCCTTTTTTTAATTGCAACATTGGAGATAACAAAATTTTTTTTGCCACTATTTTAATATTCAGAAAATTATTTTATTTTTTCAAACATTATAAAACAAAAAGGATTTTCTCCCTGACTCAGACTTTGTTTGCTAAGTTTCATGGCTGCAGTATGTAAATTTTACATCTGAATTAAAAACCCCAAATACTTAAAAATGGAAGTTGCAATAGAAATGCTCTCAAACTACAATGGTGTTACAGCCATGTGGATGTGGCACCATAATTATAGCTTAAAAAGCAATTAAGATAAAAGCCAGTACAAAGAGATCAGCCAAATATCAAGAGACTCAATTCTAAGCAAAACAAATCTCTAACTTCAAGCTAAACAAACTTTTGGTGGTCCATGTACTCAACATTTTAATATTCATATGCAGACATGGAAACATGCTGAGGGTTTGGGCTTCAAAAATGTTCCTTTAGCAGCAAAATGAGTTCAGAAACTCTTGAAGCTTTTCAGGAAAAAATGCATAATGGAAATCCCTGGCCATTCTGGGGGAGTTCAGCTGTGGGTTCCAATGTTCAGGGTTGACTCCAGTGCTGGGATCAAATCATTCCCTCTAAAATTTTGCTCTTCCCTGAAGGTTGGGCAGCGCTGCTGGGAAGCTGAGCAAATATTTGGGGTGTTTTCTGGAGAAATGCTGAGTCTGGAGGAACCTCCTGTGCCACCTCCTGTATTGCACCAGCAGGTTTTAAGTTTTCTGTGAACATAAACAGGACACACGTGAATGTTTACATTGATCCTGTGTCACACAGACATGTATGAACAGGTATATTTGCACATAAATTTGATATATTCCTGTAGACATGCAGTCCTGGATATGGACTTCATCTGAATTATATGTATTGCACCCTGACATCCCTTTTTTATTCCTATTCTGTATCAATTTAAATTACAAGCCCATTCATATATTACAACCCCGTTCACATAATACAAACCCAACTAAACCACACTGTAGACAACAATTAAAACCCTGTCCTATGGGGTTTTTGTCTAGAACAATCCTACAAGACCTAATACCTAGCTGGATTGGTATTAAATGGCAGAGTTCCAATAAAAAGGTGCAGTTTTTATTCAGTTCTGTAGGCAGACTGACTACAGCATCAAAACCAGACTTACAGAGCACAAACCAATGTATTCAGTTTTATGGGAATTTTCCATAAGGGAATACATTACATCTTAACTAACGTTCTGCCTTAAAACATAAGTTTTCCTGAATCAATTAAATCAACCAACTAATCTTGCAGATGAAACATTAAACAAGAATGGAGTGTCTGCAATTAGCAAATAGCTTTGATGTGACTAAATATCTATCTCCATGCATCACCAACGTTCTGGGTTTAAGTCCCAGATGATGTTAGACGTGCTGAATGTAAATGTTTGCTGCCTATAGGTTTCCAACCAGCTGAGACTTGGAGCAGCAGCACTGCTGGGTTCAGAGGGAGGGAAAACCAGATGTCAGCTGCTTTTTGTAGGGAAGGGTCTGCTTGCATGAAAACATGGGTAAAAATGGAAGGAGGAAAGAGAGAGAGAGAGAAAGGGAGAAAGAAAAAGAGGGAGAGGAAGGAAGGGAAAGAGAGAAGGAAGGAAGGAAGGAAGGAAGGAAGGAAGGAAGGAAGGAAGGAAGGAAGGAAGGAAGGAAGGAAGGAAGGAAGGAAGGAAGGAAGGAAGGAAGGAAGGAAGGAAGGAAGGAAGGAAGGAAGGAAGGAAGGAAGGAAGGAAGGAAGGAAGGAAGGAAGGAAGGAAGGAAGGAAGGAAGGAAGGAAGGAAGGAAGGAAGGAAGGAAGGAAGGAAGGAAGGAAGGAAGGAAGGAAGGAAGGAAGGAAGGAAGGAAGGAAGGAAGGAAGGAAGGAAGGAAGGAAGGAAGGAAGGAAGGAAGGAAGGAAGGAAGGAAGGAAGGAAGGAAGGAAGGAAGGAAGGAAGGAAGGAAGGAAGGAAGGAAGGAAGGAAGGAAGGAAGGAAGGAAGGAAGGAAGGAAGGAAGGAAGGAAGGAAGGAAGGAAGGAAGGAAGGAAGAAAAAGAAAGAAAGAAGGAAAGAAAGAAGGAAAGAAGGAAAGAAAGAAGGAAAGAAAGAAAGAAAGAAAGAAAGAAAGAAAGAAAGAAAGAAAGAAAGAAAGAAAGAAAGAAAGAAAGAAAGAAAGAAAGAAAGAAAGAAAGAAAGAAAGAAAGAAAGAAAGAAAAGAAAGAAAAGAGGCACAGGATGCCATTAAAATTGAAAGGCAGGCAAAAACCACCATGGTTTATGTCAAAAATGAGATAATGACCTTTAAAACAAAGATAGTCTTTAAAATGTTCTTTAAAAAGTAGGTTAGACAGTGCAAAAAGAAGCCTGAATTACATGATAGTCCAAAAGCAACACAGAGCAGCCCAACTCTGCTGTCAGGCGAGAAAAATGCCTGCAGCCTGTGCAACACCTCCCTCCCGGCAGTGTGATTTGGGAACCTGATCCTCAGGGCTTTAGAAACTTTAGAGGCATGAGAAGCTGTGTATGGGGGTGTGCTTTAGTAATTGCTCACCTCTCTTTGTGCAAACACAAAACCACCGCCCGGGCCGGGAGGCTCCGCGGTGAGCTGGAGCAGGTGCGTGGGAAAGGAGGGACACCCGGCACAGCCGCATTCAGCACCTTCCTTTCTCATTTTTAACTTTTTTTATCTTGGTGTTTCCATCAATGCCATGGCTGGGCAACATTCTGGAGCTCGTGGTGTGTTGGACCCCTGGTTGATGAGAATTTTTGACTTTCTGTGCTGACAGGCACTGAGCCCCAAGAGAACACTGCATTTGACCTGAGGTTTTAGAATATAGTAATATATATGGAGCAAGATGGAGGTTTTAGGGTGGAGGCTGCTCCTTCTTCTTCACCTTCTCCATGGGTTTGGGGGGTTTTGTGTAATTGGAGAAAAAAGTCCCCATTGTAATTGGATAAAAAACCACCCAGCGTGGGTGGTTGGTTATTGGGTTAAAAGTAAAAATAATTGAGGTGGCATTTCTTAATTGGACAGTTTATCCTTAAAAGGCCTTGTAGAAAGAGAGATGGGGCTCCATTTTTAGTTTGTTAGAGTGAAGTGCTGCAGAACTCAGGGTTTGTGAGACTGTGACAGAGATAAGAACTAATAAACATCTGAGTCCCAACAAGAAATGCCATCTCAAGCAGTTAATCCTTACCCTGGCAAAAAGGAGATAAAGCTCAACAATGCTGTGACTTTTGGGGATGGTCCTGTGCAGGAGTTGGGCTCAAAGGTCCTTGTGGGTCCCTTCCAGCTCAGCAGATTCTGTGACTCTGCTTTCTTCTGGGGAGAAACTGATCCCTTGTGGCTACAGCCAAGCAGAGGCCAGGCTCAAATACTCAGCAGAAAGACACAAATCTGGGTCTCCCCAAGCAGCTGAACATGCTGGTTACCCACCTACTGCCCAACTACTCCTGCTCTCCCAGCTCAGCTCGGAAGCACCATTTATTTTGTATAAAAAATTCAATATTCACTAGCCATGAGGGATGCTGGAAGCTGTGGAGGCCAAGGAGGAGCTGAGCAGGACCCACCTCTGAGGTGCAGTGAGTTATTTGGGTACCACCACGTGAGGAATTCCAGATCAATCCTTGGGGTGAAACGAGGAGCCAACAAACTGCAAAGCAGGGCTGGTGTTCCCTTGACACAAGAAATAGTAACTGGGATATGTGTGTGCAGGGGTGGAGTAAGGACAGTGGGTTTGGAAGGGCACAGTCCATTTTAAGGATCTACCATCACAAAATAAATAAATAAATCGCAGTTTAGGTAATGCAAAACTTGTAATTTAATAATAAAAAATCAATTATAAGAAATACATATGAAAAATATGTAATGATATAATCAATGTAACGATGTAATCAATTATAAGAAATACATATGAAAAATTATAAAAAATACATATGAAAAATATGAAAAACAATTGTTGCCTCCACGTGGCAAAAATTACTGGAGTGAGTTGTCTGCAGCAAGGAAATTTATGCTTTCCCCAGCACATATGGGTGGGTTTTGTTGAACAGTAGAAATCCAGCTAAGCAAACAGGTGCAGAGATCTGCATTTCCCATTGCATCCTAACATCTCATTACCACATCAGCAATTAATATTTTGCATCTCCTGATGATCAGAAGGCAGAATTTACGAGGATGAATTAATCAGCCATTGCAGAGCCTTGGAGGGATTGGTATTAGCAGGGAAACTTTGCAGAAAAGGGGGAAAGGATTCCCAGATATCACAGGGCATTCCTTGAGCATGAGGGACAACATCCTCCCAGCATTTAATGGGAATTCCTCAGGAGGGATTAAAACACCAGAGGGATGCCTGAATTCCTTCTCCTTTAGCCCAGCATTCACCTGCATGGGGAAGACACGATGCTGGGCAACAGCCAGCACATGTCTATGGAAACTGTGCCCCAGCTCTGACAGATGGGAATAAAATACACAGCCCCATTTCCCACCTCAGACAGGGCCAGAGCCCAGCTCTGCAGCAGGTGCCCTGTGAATAGTTATGATCTTCTACCTCTCCACTGCACCACATTCTGCCACAGTCTGCTCACCAACAGGGTGAAAAGTGTCTGGGACAATCTGCCAGTGGACAATGGTACTGCAGAACCATTCCTGAAATGGCAGGAATATGCAGAGAAAATGATGCCTCATTAGTTAACATCAAAAATCCCTCTGAAATAATAATTTTTTACTCATTGCCAGTTAAATTAAATTCAGACGTGCCTGTAGTAACATTTGTGTCTGCAAGAAGAATTGTTGTTCAATTAAAAGAGAAGCCAAACACCATAAAAATAGAAATGAGTGCAGCAAGTACAGTGGAATTCCACCTGTTCACTCCAGATGTTTGCAGTCACTCACACATCTAAAGGCTCAGTAAATAGAGCTAATGATGCTTCAGAATATCTTAATATCTATTCCTGCATCCCTTAAAAAAACAGAGCTGCTCAAGCAGGGTTAGAAGAAGGGATGCTGCTAAAAACCCTGCAGGGATCACACTGCCCTTGTGGCATCCTACAGCTTGAATGGGCTTGGGGATCCAAGATTTGTGCAGTTCTCCAGGGATCTGCCCTGAATTCCTGGTTTAGCAAAGGGAAGGATCTCTGGATTAATAAGAACAGAAAGTGGAGCTCAAAAAGAAAGGTATCTCCTGTGAATGGGAAGTGCAGCTCTCCAAAATATGTGCTGAGAAACCAAATTATCACCTTCCACTCTCTGTGCTTGCTGCTTCCTACACCAGGGGCCAGTTCCATAAATGTGTGTCCATCCAAGGGCAGCTCCTCTCCCAGCTGATTTTAAATTCTCTGGGTAATTTGTTTATTACCAGTGTTGCTCATTGCTGCACTTCCTCAGCAGGGCAGCATTGCAGAGCTGGGAATCAAAACCTTTCCTTGCATGGGAATGGTTCCTGACTGTTAAAGATCACGTTCTGAGCTCCCAGGACTTGCAGAAATCCTCTGCAATTAAAGGAAAACCAGTCAAAGAAGCTCTTCTGCCAGCCTGGGAACTGATGAAGTGGCATTTCACTTCCAAATCCCCAGTCCCTTCCCATCACACCTTTTGTGCTGAAGCTTCCTTTCATATTCTCCATGAGTTCAACATGGACATTCCTAACTGGAAAATTACAAAACATTTGGAAAAATAGAGCATCTCTTGCTGAAATTGGTTGAAATTTGGCCTCAGATCTTAAGGCTGCAGTTGTTTGAGGGAAAAGGTACAGTTCAGCATTGTTTTGGGAACAGGACTTGTACCAGGAGTCAGAGAAGAGTTTTGCTGGCTCACCAGGAGATTTCACTTCCAGAGCAAAGGACTCTCCACTTGGAAAGCCTTGCCCACACTTCAGGCTTTGGGGAGCAGTGGAAGGGTGAGTCTGAGCCAGTTTAACACATTTCTCCCGGATCTCTTGTCTCCAGGATTCTAACTGGGCTCTGCAAAGCCAGAATCCCTCCTACTCCAGCACTCCCAATGTCCTCAGACCATCTCAGGTGTTTTTGTATTCCACACTTCCTGACTTAGTGCATCTGGACTGTCCCTTGAAATATATCAGCACCCCACTGCCCAAAGCCAGAGGACACCAGGATGCAGGGCCAGGAGGATTCCAAGAAGCAGCTGCCCCTCTTTATAAGGACACACAGAACACCTTCATCACTGCCTTGTGAAGAAAAAACACAATTTTCCCACCCTGGTTTCTTGTGTGCTCCTGACCAGGGTCCTGCAAGGACAATCTGAGGCCAGACACAAAGCTCTGAGCTTTGGTGGGAGCTGCTGGGACTGCTTTGGGCAGAGCAGAGCAGAAAGCAGCAGCAGGAGGAGGAGGAGGAAGGTGGTGTTTCCTTCCCTTCCTCTGCCTCTGCTCCTCAGCACACCCTCTTCCACAGGCTGTGCACAGGGACCAGGATTTGGCCATTAATTAATAGGATTATTTCCTATGAATTTCTCCTTCCCCTTTCTGTAGGATGCTTTCTGACAGCAGTAGGTTTGACTTCCCTTCTTTAAAGCCCCAAGGCTGCACCTGCAGGACTTGGGACGTGGCCATCCCCCCATTAACACCCTCTGATGTGGGGCACGTTCTCAAATTAGGAGAAACACAGCAAATTATCACCCCCCTCACCCCATAAAGTGAGAAACCCCCCTGACCATCACACATCTCCCACACCCTGAGGCTGCCCCACGCTTTGGATACTCCCTGGGCAAAGCAGGGTGGGATCCCAGCCTTGTGCCTGGTGGGTGTGCACCAATTTTCCCCCTGCCCCCAAGTGGGATTTTGCCAAAACCCAAGGTCTGGAAGGCTCAGCTGTGTGGGGAAGGAGCAGCTGAAGCCAAGGAGGCACCGAGTGCCTTTGCTGCTGCTCTGGTCTCAGAATCTCTTCCCTTCATTATTGTAATGCAGCCTTTCATGTGATTTCTCTATGTAACCGATAATGTTCTTGAGCTTGCATTTCACAGGAAAGGTTATTTTTGAAAAGAATAAAGAAAATCCTTATCAACCTACATGCTTGTTGTAGGAATGCCAACTCTCTTATAAGTGCAGGTCCATCCATTCCTTTATTTTGATGTAAAAAAATCTCCTGGCCTGCAACTACAACATGTAAGAGGCATTGCAGGCAGAACTTGATCTCATCTCACTCTGAAGACAGCAGGGTCTTTCTCCCCCAGAATAAATCCCAAACAAGCCCCCCTCCTGCTCCCAGCTTAACTGGCAGCTTCAGCAACAAGAGATAAACTTCAACCTGCGTTTTCTTTCCAAGCTTAGTTGTTCATTACTTTTTTTTTTCCTCCCACACCTGCCTTGATCCCCTGCAAGAAGCAATTACCCAAATGATATTGTGGCTGGGGATAACTAAATATCCCTCCTGATACAAGGCAGTGATATCACAGTGACTTCTACAGGTCTCAACAGATTTTGTGCAGCATGCCTCAAAATAAAAGGGCCCTCCTCCTAAGTGGTGTTTGAACCTGCCCCCCGTTAAAAGCACAGCTTGCAGAAGGAAAAAGAAAATGGTAAAATTTTGTTAAGCATGGAGCATTTGGACCAAGTGCAAATCTCTAAGAAAGGTAAAACACTCGGTTATTTGACAATTCATAAATGCTGAGGGGTCCCTGTCCTTCTTTAAGATAATGGGAGGATGAAGAAAAGGTTCCAACTCTCAGACTTTCATTCAGGACAGACGCCTCCCACCCACAAAAAAATCACATTTCTGGGACAAATGAGCTCCCAAACAGAAAGTATTTTTTAAATAGCCCTCTATTTTCTTATATTGCCAGAAGAGACAAGTTAATCTCCAGATGAGTGTGGGGAATCCAGGTGCCATTGGGCAAACACCATTCACCAGAAACTCCACGTGGCAAAGTCTGCCCTGAAGGGAACTAGAGGGGATTCCAGAATCCTGGAATGTTTGGGGTTGGAAGGGATCTTCAAGACCATCCAAGCCCCTGCCATGGGCCAGGCTGCTCAGAGTCCCAGAAATGTAGAAAAGGCATCTGGAGGATGTCATCCCTTATGGCTGCAGATCTGAGCTGCCAACCCTTAGCAGAGGCAGCGTGGTGGGTGGGAAAAAAGCAAAACCTGCTGAAGGGCCAAGGCATAGATTTTCTGTAATTAGCAGCTGATGCCCATTGATTTTTGAAATAGCAACTCTTTCAAATGAAGCAGGTTGCACAATGGCCCTGGCAGCCAGGGAAATGTGCCTGAGCCCCCAGGTCTGCTCCAGTGGCAGATTAAAGTGCCACCAGCCCGGCACAGAGCAGCACTGAGGTGTGCCCCAATGGAGCAGGGACTGCCTCTAAAACCCCTCCTGCTCCAATTTGTGCAAATAAAGGCCAACATTTCCAAGGCTTGATTGACTGAAGGCAGGGAGAAGGTCTCTGCTGGCTCCACTGGGCTCCAGATAAGGTTCTTCAGTTCAGCAGCTTCCAAAATGCATCTGCTGTTCTGATTTAGTGCTATTGTTTGATGCAGGTCAAAACCAAACGAGCCTTAATTAGCTGCAAACTCAGTTCCCCGTGTTTAAACATCCTGGTTTTCAGTTCTGGGCTCCATTCAGGTGTGGCCAGCCAGCTGTGGATCCTGGCTGCTCTTAAAATACCCGTTTGTCTCACTGACCACAAAACTGCATTTCTAAATCCCCACACAGTCAAAGGTGCACTAAAAATAGAGGAAATTCTTGCATTATCAGGACAAGGAAGAAATGCACGCAACTTCTTTGCTCACTGATGCAACCAAAACACCCAGGAGTTATTATAATGTGCATTCCCTTGACAGAGACTTTTATTTCATGCAAATTACTATGATTAAGATTCGAATGCTTTTTTTCCATTTTCGCACATTACCTAATCAATGTGAAGTACTGTGTAAAAATTGCATCTCTTCATAACAGTGATTTTGACCAAGTCAAGTGTTGCTGCTAGAATCCTAATCCAGACTTGTGATTCAATTATCATGTAGAGACTTTCTAAATTCAAATTAAGTTTACCAAAAAAAAAAAAAAAGAAAAAAAGAAAAAAGTTAATATCAATATGGATCATTTGTAGGTTTTATCAAAACAGCTTCCTGTTGCAAAGAAATGCAAAACATGTTGGATTCTTTCTGTTTCATTTACTTCTTTAACTAAACGTGAAAAATATACAGCGCTGCATGGAATGTGAGCATTAAAATTTGTACCCTGGGACACTTCTTGCTCATATTGCATTGTTTATATTTTATAGGCAGCCATCCTGAGAGCTTGAGAGAATATTTAAGCTCTGGATTTGGGCATCTGATTGAAACAACCACATTACCACGACTTCATGAGTTGTTCTTCAGCTGAGTCCCAGAAATTCACCTCATAACCCAGACTGGGTGTCTGCTTTGGTCCTCAGAGCTACAATTACCTTAAAAACCAGGTAAAATCTGTTAAAACCTCCCTGTTCTTGGTGGTCTGCATTAAAATTGAGATGGAATATGCGTGTACATGCAGCAAGCTGCCCATGAGCTCAATAACCTCATTATTTCCTGTGTTCTCATGTGGTCAGGTTAAACATATCATGTTTTTTGTGGGGGATAAATTCACTGTGGGCTGCTCATGGGTGTGAAGGTCACTGAAAACCATGACCTCTTCCACACTGATGGAGTCACAGGATGGTTTGGGTTGGAAGGAACATTAAAGTTCATCCCATCCCAAGCCCCTGCCATGGGCAGGGACACCTTCCACTGTCCCAGGCTGCTCCAAGCCCTGTCCAGCCTGGCCTTGGACACTTCCACACATGCAATTCATGCAACTTGGCACTGAAATTACTCCCTCAAAGCCAGCAGTGCTGGTAGCAAGCACTTTTTGGGAAATAAACCCCCAGCTACTCAACATAAAGAATCCAATCAGTGGAGGAGTTGCTACATCCCTTGGCCCCAGAGATAACACAAACTATTCTGGAGAGCATTAGCCTGGAATGCTTAATATGACGCCTCTAGATTTCACAGGCTAGCTAGAAAATTACATTTGCATTAATGTTTTGGCTAATTATTCTCCTACAGCCAGCTAGAAAGGTTACCTGGTCTCTCAGATCTGGTATGTATCTAGTATGCTAGCAATTTCCCTTCCTTTTCATTCCTCACAGGACAGAAATTAGACATTGTCATTCCATATTATTTGCGACATGTTGACATTATAATTTAAAAGGATGCAGCAGTCCTGAACAGCTGGAGAGTAATCCTGAACAATCCTTGACAGTTTCCTTTGGAGGATGAATGCCCCTCCCTGGAGAACTGCAGAGTCTCTTATTTTAAACTAACAGCTAATTTTAGACAGTTTGCCCTCTCAGAAATGCACGCCACAGAGACTTCTCTACATGGTGAACAGCAGTGACCAGAGATAAGCACCCACACAGAAAAAAGAGAGAGCTCTGAAATAGATTTTTGCTCTTCTAAGAGACATGACTTGTTTGCTGGATTGCCTGATGGAGCCAAGGAGGGGCTCTGGTTGCTGAGCCAGCCCTCCCTCGTGCTGTGCTGGGCTGGAAGCTCCTTGCATCCCACACACACTTTGGGGCTGCTCTGGTTTGCTGCTCCTCAGAGACTTGAGGGAATTGGTTTAAGCAGAGGGGAATTATTCTTTTTTTTTCTCCCACAGATATCCAGCAGGCTCAGCCCACTGGGATTGAAAGTCCTTGCTCGTGGAAGGGAGGGTCAGGCATCATTTCTGTCTCTCACAGGTCTTGGGTGCACGGAGGGATGGAGGCACGAGCTAGAGGAGACCTTGGAAGGTGGGAAACAGCTTTGTAGGGCTTTGCCTTGTGGGCTCTTGGGAGAATGGAGGAATGGGAGCTGGGGATTCTCCTCCTGCTGTGTCCCTGGAACAGAGCTCCCCCTCTCCTGCCATCCTGCAGCTGTGCTGTGGCCTTGAGGACAGGTTCAAACACTCCCTACCAGTCTGTGCTTGTGTCTTTACCCAGTAAACCCTCGATTCTTTTTTTTTCCTTTTCATCTTTCTTTTTTATTTTTTTCTCTTCTTTTTTCCCCACAAAATCCTGACTTCCCATCACCATGCTCCTGGGGCATCCCAAAGGTTACTGCCTGCAGATCAGACATCAGCCAGGTGACCCATTTGTCAGACCTGTGGGGGTACTTTGGGCTCAGCTCAAGGGTCAGCAACAACTGCTGGAATGATTCTTGGTTTGTTGTGTGTGCTGTGGCTGGACAGGAGCAGGTCTGGCTGGCAGGAGCCAGGGCAAGGACGAGCAGGAAGCACAGCAGAAGTGTCTCTGCTGTCAGGGGAGCTCTCCCAAAAAGCTGGGTGATGCTCTGCAGCTCTTTGCTCTCCTGGAAGACAAGAGCACAGAAAGGCTGAAGGGATAAACACTTCTGGGCCATGGACAGAGGAAAATCCCCCTCTGCTCAAAGAGGTGCAGGGCTGGGTCAGAGCTGGTTGTGCTCACCCTCATTTTCTCTAGATTTGCATCAGTGTCTGGTCTCTGCTGATGGGATCCTGCTTTGCTGGCACCACTGAGAGGCTTCGTGCTGGCTCTGGTGGGGCTGTGGCCCAGCCTTTAACCTGTGCAAGGTTTTTTCCGTGCTGCACAGCTCCTCTGGGAGCAGTTCTGCCTTTTCTGAGCAGGAACCACTGCTGGCTGCAGGATAAAAGTGGCTGGAGTTGGGCTGGGCTGGATGATGTGCCCTGGGATGTCAAGGGGAAACCCACCACTGGCTTCAAGGACAACAGCTTGAGGTCCCTTCTTCAGCTGTCTGTCATTCAGGAGTTTGCCTCATGGTTCCTACCAGTTAAACATTTCTATCAAATGAAGACAGTGCTCCAAAAGAAGAAAAAAAAGAAAAAAGAAATATTTCCTTTTTCTTTTTTTTCTAATTAAGAATGACTCCCCTCAGCTCTTAAAAATCTAATCTGGGTGTCATAGTTTTCAGGAAGAACATACTTCCCTTGCAGAATTTGGAGCAGAAAGCTTAAAAATCCAGGTTTTGGGCTGAAGTGATTTAAAAAGACATTTCATTGTCTTTATTGTGTAGTTGGAGAAGCCAACAAGCCATGCAAAAGAAAACCTTGTGAATGTAAGAGACTGAGTGGAGTGATAAAAACCCACCTCTGCAAGGTCTGTGTGGGGAGGACATGGTCACAAGAGAGATGCTGTTCCTGTGAAGAAACATTTGCAGGCTCCAAGCCCCAAATAAAGCTGAGCAGGTTCTTGGTTTGAAAAGCCAGGTGTCTGCTAAGAAAGGCAGGAGCCTCCCCTGAGATGGAAAATGTAAACCCCCTCCCTCTGAATTGTTATAATTTTGAAATTAAGGGGCTCTCAGGCAAAGATATGGGAGCAGGAATAACAATAATCTTCTTTATTAGGAATATTTAAAATACAAATGCAATAGTGCAAAAAAAGAAAACAAACCACTGCCAGAGCCAGACCATGCCCTGTCCCCCTGTGTGTCAGGGTGGTGGCACAGTCCCATCCCAGGGTGGTGGCACAGTCCCATCCCAGGGGTGGCACAGTCCCATCCCATGGGGGTGGCACAGTCCCAGGGTGGTGGCACAGTCCCATCCCAGGGTGGTGGCACAGTCCCATCCCAGGGGTGGCACAGTCCCATCCCAGGGGTGGCACAGTCCCATCCCATGGTGGTGGCACAGTCCCATCCCATGGTGGCACAGTCCCAGGGTGGTGGCACAGTCCCATCCCATGGTGGCACAGTCCCATCCCATGGTGGCACAGTCCCATCCCATGGTGGCACAGTCCCATCCCATGGTGGCACAGTCCCATCCCAGGGTGGTGGCACAGTCCCATCCCAGGGTGGTGGCACAGTCCCATCCCAGGGTTGGTGGCACAGTCCCATCCCAGGGTGGTGGCACTGTCCCATCCCAGGGGTGGCACAGTCCCATCCCATGGGGGCTCAGCCCTCCTGCAGTGCCAGCTGTGGCTCTGCTGCAGCAGGATCCTGCACAAGGGGGGAGTTTTCCTCTGCAGCTGCAGGGCTGCTGGAGATGGGCCTGCTCTCCCTCTGGGAATGCAGGGCAGGAGAAAGCTGCTCCTCTGGGAATGCAGGGGGCAGAGGCTGCTGTGCTGTTCCAGGGCAGATTGGATCCAGGTAGGAATGCTTGGCTCCTGCCCTGGGTGCAGCATCTCCCCATGGGATGGTGGAATTGGATCAGCCCTGCAGGGACATTCAGTGGCCATGGACAGCAGAGATCTGCTGGAGGGAGGATGGGCTGTGGGAGAGACAAAGAAAACTGCCCATGAACAGAGGATAACTGCCCCAGCTCTGACAGATGGGAACAGAACACACAACCCAGCTAAGACAGCAGGTTACACCCAGCCTGGTGCCTCGGGGCCCACGGGATGGGAGATGAAGCTGCTCCAACACTTGTCTGTGTGCAGGCACTCGAGTGAACACATAAATGTGTGTGCCAGAGCTGGAGGGCTTGTGGGGCTCAGGGGTTTGACTAAAATCCTGGACAAGTGTTGTGGGAGTCTGAAGAGGAGCAGTCATGACTCTCTTTTTCCTGAGACATTCATTGCCCTAAAAGCCAGAATCTGAACTGTATTTTTCACTGAGGACCAAGTGCACCCGGCTAAGAGGGGACCCAAGGACCACAGACACGGAGGAGACAGTGAAGGGAATTCATTATCCTGGGTCCTTCCAAACTCATTCTCAAGCAGTTGTTAGAAATGTGAGCTCAGCCCGTTGCCTCTCCAGAAAGAATAAGATAAAACACAATGAAATGGCTTAACAGAGTTTTTAAACCCTGCTATCCCTATTGATTTTCCATGGAAAGCAGGCAGTGATGGACAGCAACAGCACAGTCCCCTCAGGTTGGTTTGCTTATGCTGAGATGCAGAATGTGTCTAAACAAGTCCAGTTTTACTTGAAATTGTCCTCTGGAGCACAAGTCACCCCTTGTCCATCACGATCCCTCAGATCAGCTCCCACTCCATCATTCTCCTTTGAGTATGGAGCTGGCACAAATCTGTTTAAAAACCCCTGATGTGACCCAGGAGATGCAGTGGGAACCATAAGCAAACCAAGGTGTGGGTGAGCCTTCCAAACTCTGCTCTTTAAATGACCTTGAGATCCTCTCTTTATTTCACACAGGCCTTTTCACATCATTCCTGGGACAGCCTGGTGGGGAGAAATCAAATGTGTTGGGTGGAAGAATGGCTCATGGGAAGCAGAAGAAAATTCCTGCCTGGGAGCTCCTGAACTGTGACCCCCTCAGAGGGTTCTTCCAGGACCTCATTCCGTGCTTTCATCCTGTGCCTGGAGGCCTCCTGGAGCTGGTGGACCCTGCTGGGAGAGCAGATTGCTGCAGTGGGGCTTTCTCCTCTAGTTTCTAATATCTGAATGTGCAATGAGAGTCCTGGACAGTTCTGGCCCCAATTACCCATCCCCAAGGGCTGGGTACTAAATGGGAAAGAAAAAACTGTAACTCCCCCAGTCCTCAACTCTTCCTGAGGGATGGAGGTGGTTTTATCTGTGAGAATGCATGCTAACATGCCTTTGAAGAAGACCTCTCCTAACTTGCTTCATCCACTGGCAGCAGAATCCATCCCTATCCACCCAGGACAAAAAGGAAACCTTAAAAAAAAACCCTCTCCTTATTTTCTTTCCCCCTCGTACATTTTCAATTAAAATAGATTTATGCAAGCTATACTGAATGTGCCACAAATCTCTTTGCATGGTTAAAGTTGATTAATTGGGGTGGGAAGTGAAAATTGAGAAATGGCAGCAGCTCACAGAGCACAAATGGCCTCTCCCAGGCCTTGTGGGTGATGGAGCACAAGCAGAGGTGCTGGAGCTTGCTCTGCCTGGAGGACAGCAGCCTCCTTCACCTTGGGTTAAACACTCCAGAGCAAGGCTGGGGTTTGGGGGGAGGAGGCTGGCCTCAAAATAATGTGTGTATAATCCTCAAGATAATCAATTTCTTACAGATGTTTTGTAAACTTCCGTGTTCGAGAGCGCAAGCCATAGTACTTTCTAAATCCCCAGGGGTTGTACTTGATATCCATTTGTTATTTCCTAATGCTATTCAGTCTATTTTTTCCCCTTGTTTTCTTTTTTTTTAAATTTTTTTTCTTTTCTGAAGCTTGCAGCAAAAAGCCTGAGCCTGACATCAGCAGTTGCCACCGCCCCTGCCATTCCTCAGTGAACTTTGCACGTGTTTCCATATTCCTTTCCTTACACTCCCCATAAAAGCATTATCAGGGAAATTCAAAAGCAAGCAGAAAACTGGCATAGCTAATTTAGGCTAATTAGTATGGCAGAAGCTGAGTCTTCTACTTCAGAGGTTCCCATGCCCTCCCATGTCTCCACCTGATCGCCTTGTCCAGCAGCAAACCCAGGAGGCAGCTCCAATTATATCATAACCTCTTCAAACACCAAGCCACTCAAGCTAATTTTATCCTATTAAACAGACTGAAGGATTCAGAAGAAAGGTTCTCCCCCAAAAGCTTCAATTACCAGTGTCCCTGATTACCATCTTTACAATCCTATATGCTACAGTTAAATACTTTTTTGCTTAGTGTTGCTTTCTTGATTTAGATGAAAAGCGAGTATTAAGAGCATGTCTTTTCAACTCAAGCAAGTGACATTCATAAAAAAAAAAAAGGAAAGGAAAAAAAAAAAAGAAAGGAGCCTCTCTTGTTATTAGCATGTTTAATCAAAGTCAAGTTTAGAACCGTTCAAAGATGATATAACTGGGGAAATGTAAACATCCCCTCGCACCCAGTGGCATTTAAAGCAGCCACAGGTAACTGCCAGGATCAGCAGTGATGGCCAAAAGTGTCAGGGCTAGAAGAAAAATAGAATATAGGAAGAAAACAGCAGGATCTCCTGAGGAAAGGAAATGTGGAATGCTGCTGGGATTAAATCCCACATCACTAATCAGCAATAAAGAGAGAAAACAGCCCAAGGAGCTGGGCTGGCTCATCCTTCCTTGCAGCAGAACAGCCTGTCACACCTGGCCAAGCACACTCACCTGGGTCACAGGTGTGCCTGGCCACCGTCCCGAGGGTGGCCTCAATGCCCACTCTCCATCCCTGTGACTGCCCTGCCTGAGGGCCAGGAGCTCAACAGCTGGAGAACAGCTGGAGAACATCTGGAGAGCAGCTCCCCGTGTTCCTGGCCAGTGCCTCCTTCCAGGGGGATGTATGTATGTATACACACATATATATGTGTCTACATATACACATGTACACATATATTTACATGTATATACATATATATGCACACACACACACACACACACACACATATATATATATATATATATATATATATATATGAACTGAACCTGGGGAAAGTCCAGGTGCTGGCAGTACCATCGATATGATATGCTATATGGTATATGCTGACAGCATTTATATGAAAACATCATGAGGATTTTTATCACCTGGGAACTTCAGCAGCACAAATCATAACAAAAACACATCTAGCGTTTTTAGAAAGGAAGTTATTCTTTGCCTTCCCCAAGCAGACTAATTTTGCTTATTCCTCTTCTTCCACTGACAGTAATTGTCTCAAACACTCTCACAGCTTAATAGCCTTGTTTTCTTTTGGGTCATCCCAACTTGTTTGCTCCCAACCCGTCACAAGCTGGAGGTATTTGGGGGTTGGATTTCACTACTGATCCGCTCCTCCTTGCAGTTGAAAATGAGCATTTTTCTTTTGCTCTAGAAACAAACAAACAAACAAACAATTTCTGTCGTTTAACAGAAATTGAATGAGTTTCACCCAATTGCCCACGCTCTGGGTGATAGGGAGGTGCTATTGTCTGAGGACAATGATTCTCATGCAAATGAAACAACAGCTAAACAAGAATCCTCCCTATCTCTGTTTGGGCCAATTTTCTTAACGTTTCAGCAGAGCTTAATCTGTTGGCAGAAGTGTTTAGGCCCATTAACAGCTAAAGTCACAGAGTCCACAACTCACCCTGCTGACAGTAAACACGGAATTTGAGGAATGGCCTTTAAACAATGGCTAAGCCACAAACCATTTTGTCATCAAATGCTGTGAAAGGCATACGGGCTGATGATTTTCTTCCTTGGGTTACAGCGATTTGAAAGCCCCCGAGTGCCCAGCACCCTCCAGGCTTGAGTTACAGCTGTTTTATTTGCCTTTCCAGCCCTGTGCTGCAGGTGTGCTGCCCACGAATCACTCATTCCAGGGCTTCAAATTATTGATTTGTGTTGACTTGGAGGCCAGGGCCACCCTGTGCTCGGGACAACACCACGCTCTGTGTCCTGCAGGGCAGATTCCTGGATTTAATTCTGTTCAGGGAATCCTGTGCCCACATCCTTGACTAAAAAACCCCCATTGCTGAGGAGCTTTAAGATCCCTTCCCATTCTATGACTCTGTTCTTGTGGGAAAGATAAAATTTATCAAGAGGGAGAGAAATATGTGGAATTTCTGAATAATGAATTGCTAAATAAAACCCACAGGGCTTGAATCCTGACAGCTGGGATGGGGATGGGGTTGGGGATGGGGTTGGGGATGGGATGGGGATGGGATGGGGATGGATGGGGATGGGGATGAGGATGGGGATGGGATGGGGATGGGGATGGGGATGGGGATGGGGATGGGGATGGGGATGGGGATGGGGATGGGGATGGGGATGGAGATGGGATGAGGATGGAGATGGGATGGGGATGGAGATGGGATGGGGATGGGGATGGGATGGGAATGAGGATGATGATGAGAATATGGATGGGGATGATGATGGGGATGGGGATGGGATGGGATGGGATGGGATGGGATGGGATGGGATGGGATGGGATGGAATGGAATGGAATGGGATGGGGTGGGGATGGGGATGGGGATGGGATGGGGATGGGGATGGGATGGGATGGGATGGGATGGGATGGGATGGGATGGGATGGGATGGGATGGGATGGGATGGGATGGGATGGGGATGGATGGGGATGGGGATGGGGATGGGGATAGATGGAGATGGGGATGAGGATGAGGATGGGGATGGGGATGAGGATGGGGATGGGGATGGATGGGATGGGGATAGGATGGGGATGGGGATGGGGATGGGGATGGGGATGGGGATGGAGATGGGATGAGGATGGAGATGGGATGGGGATGGAGATGGGATGGGGATGGGGATGGGATGGGGATGAGGATGATGATGAGAATAGGGATGGGGATGATGATGGGGATGGGGATGGGATGGGATGGGATGGGATGGGATGGGATGGGATGGGATGGGATGGGATGGGATGGGATGGGATGGGATGGGATGGGATGGGATGGAATGGAATGGGATGGGGTGGGGATGGGGATGGGGATGGGATGGGGATGGGGATGGGATGGGATGGGATGGGATGGGATGGGATGGGATGGGATGGGATGGGATGGGATGGGATGGGGATGGATGGGGATGGGGATGGGGATGGGGATGGGGATGGGGATGGGGATGGGGATAGATGGAGATGGGGATGAGGATGGGGATGGGATGAGGATGGGGATGAGCATGGGGATGGGATGGGGAGGGGATGGGGATGGATGGGGATGAGGATGAGAATGAGGATGGGATGGGGATGGGGATGGGGATGGGGATGGGGATGGGGATGGGGATGGGGATGGGGATGGGGATGGGGATGGGGATGGGGATGGATGGGGATGGGGATGGGGATGGGGATGGGATGGGGATGGGATGAGGATGGGGATGGGGATGAGGATGGGGATGAGGATGGGGATGGGGATGCGGATGAGGATGGGGATGAGGATGGGGATGAGGATGGGGATGAGGATGGGGATGATGATGAGAATAGGGATGGGGATGATGATGGGGATGGGGATGACCATGCTGAGGCTGCTCACACGTGTTTCCCAGTGAGAAGCCCTGCTGGGCAGTGCTGAAGGAAGTCACTTTGAACCCCACTGCCTGAATGGCACCTGAGTTTATCCCCTTTCCCTGGATGGAGAAGCCCCAAGGGATGGCAGATGGCTGCAACCCAAAAGACTTTTCCCAAGCTTCCCTGGAGTTCTTTGAAGAATTCACCTCTGGAAACTCACGATGCCAACCCCATCTGCCTCCCAGGCAATTTTCTGGTTTCTTCCCAGGACAAACCAAAGAAAAGGGAAGGGAAGAGAGGAATGGGGAGCAGGGCAGGTATGGAATGTTCCAGCTGCACACCCAGCTATCCCCTGCTTTGATTTCTTCAGGCTCCATTCAAACTGTGTAGCATCCACCACTGCCATGAGGAATCCCCATCAGTGTTTGCAGGGAATGAGAGAGAAGGAAAGGAAAAAAAAGATGGAGTGGGGGAGAGTTGGCTGTGCCTGGCATCAGCATGGAGATCTCTTCATCATTCCACAGCTCTGGAATGCCCACATTTCCCTCCTCCTCCTCTGGCCTTCATTGCCATTGAGGGCAGGTGAAAACATGAGGTTATTTTGGTATGGTGACTTCTGAGCAACACTTTGGCAATTCCTTATCCCAGCCTTGGTGTGGATTGGTCCAAAGCAACCAAAACACCTTTTTTTCCCAGTTAGTTAGTTAGTTCTGCAGCAAAGATTCTGGGGTCTATTGGAATATGAGTGAAATGAAATTAAATAAAATGAAAATAAATTAAATTCAACAAAATGAAGTGAAAAAATTAATAATATAAAATAGACTTTTTTTTTAAAGGAAAAATTAAGAAAGCTTATGGCCAAATTTTTCTGCCCTTCCAATTTTTTAAGGAAATGCTACAGTGCTTTATGGAAGTTTTTTAAAATGGGAAGGTATCAGTCAGTTGATTAAACCATGTTATTCCTTGATGCCAGATTTGTTTCATTTATATCTTTAGATCACCACAGTTACAGTGACACTGCTGCCAACTGCTAATTAAATGTGGGAGGAAAGGTTTGTGAGGCTTTTTTTTTTTTTACAGATGGCAATTGGGAACTACTCTGGTGCTGCCAGTACAAAACCATAGGGGTGAGACCAGAAATTGATTTTTTCCATGGATCCTCGAGTGCAGCTGTGAGTGATGTGGTTCCAGACCCCCTCACCTGTGTGAGGAGGTGGCTGCTGGGTGTGGTGTTGGCTGGTGGCACAAAAACACATCCCAGCTCCTGCTGGGGTGGCCCCATCCCACCTTCCAGCCCCTCACAGGAGCATGCAGCTCCCACTCCAGCTTTTCCCTGACTCCAAGCTGATGTGAACAGATGGAGAGGCTGGGCATGAATTACATGAATGAGAGCTGGAAGCACAAGGGAAGGATGAAAACTACAAGTTCAGCACGGAGCAGACACCTTTCTCAGCAGCAGCAGGACCACAGGGATGTATTTTCCCAGAAGAGTGTGACAGCAGCACTCCACAAAGTTCACTTTTTACTGGGCTGAAAGCTCTTTTCTCTATTTTTAACGTACTACAGATCCCCTATAATTCCCAAAATACCAACCAGAAATACTCCTTGGTAACAAAGTGGAGTTTATGCAGCAAGCAAGCCTTTGGATCTACGAGGCAGCATCAAAGAGGGGATCTAATGAAATTTTAAAAAGGAACAAGCCATAAAACTCAGATCAAAGACTCTGAATCGTTTTTGCTTATTTCTGACAGACCTGAACATTTCTTGGGAGAGTTTCTTCTAAAAGAAATAAATAAACCACGCTCTTAAAGCCACAGCAGGACATTCCCCCATACATTTACATAAATATACACACACACACACTCTTATGTATATAGATAAAATGCCCACAGTAAATCAGTTTGCAAGATTTGATTCTGCAGGACTTTGCTCAGGATGTCTGGATTTGGATGTGGGAGAGGAGCCCAGAGTGCCAGTCTGAGCTGGCTGGATTGAGGAGGCACAGCTGCCTCATCTGGCTTAGCAAGACATTCAGAAGGCACTGATCTCAGGGTGCACAGCAGAGATGCTGAATGAATAAAGAAATTCAATTTATTAGAATTATCAGACAGACAAGAAAAATCTGACTTGCGTTGAGCACGCAAGGACGTACTATCCAATTTGGAAATTTTCACTCCCCTTTTAGGAATTCAGATGTCCCAGCTTTCCTTTTTTTTAGGGGAAGGCACAGATTGAAGCTGGATATTTTGCTGGAAAGTATTTCTGGGTTTTATCAGAAGTGACAACCATCTCAGCTCAGTCCCAGCTAATCAGAATGTGCAATCAGACACCACAGCGTGTTTGTGCCTGCAGGTGAGGCCAGAATTAACACACCTGAGTGATCTTTGGTGGGCACCAGAGCCCTCTGACCAAGGTTCTCTGCTGCAAAGGGAGGCCGAGGTGGGCTCAAAACCCTCCTCTGCATGGACAGGGTGGCATCCCAGACATGGGGTTTTGGTTTTGGGGAGGGCTGGGATCTCCTCCTGAGTCACCCAAACCCAGCCACTCAAACTTGGCAAGCCCAAACTTTCACCCCAGACTGAGCATGGCATGAATGGAGCAGGGAAAGTTAATCAGCATCATTAAATCTGTCAGAGCAGCAGGTTATTAAAAAATCACCACCATTCACTCTTGGAAATGGGAACAAAAAAATTATGCCCTGGCTTTCTGAGCCTGTTTGTCTTGTTTTCCCACACTGCTCATGAATTACTCCAGTATATTACAATGTCCTCTATCCATCTTCATTAGCATTGTGAACAAATTGTATTGGGCTGTAATGCAGCGTTTTTTGTATTTTTTTTTTTTTTTTTGGTATTGTACAAACATACACGGTGTACAGAAAATGGGCAATTTAATATGAAAAGAATATTGTGCCTCAGAATTTTTATTTTCTAAACAGTCATTTCAGTTGGGAATTATTGCACGATTTGTGCATAATTTCTCATGGATAGTTATTTAAATATAAATAGGGAAAATATGTAAGTCCATATGGCAGCTATCTACCCTTTCTTGATGCCTCTCCATATTTTTAATAGTGCAATAAACAAAAGATAAAAACATCTCTAAGCCACACACTAGTCAAAAGAAGATAATTGTGCCTCTATGTGTTTATTGTAATTTGAATGTGCTTCAATTAACTTTCCTCAATATTTCCCAGTTCTTTTAAAAGAAACTTAAATTGGTTTTTATTTTGTGAAATTTGTTTTCTGTGCAATAAGGGGAAAAAAAAGAAAACCACAATGCCTTTGTTTACCTCATTATGGATACATCCTATGCAGGAGTGAAGCTCAAACTCTTTATTCCCAACAACCTTTATTTTATTTTTCCATTCTCACATGCTTCTTATCGTACTTTAAGTAAAAATACCAAATTTCTAGTGCTCCCGAGGAAGAGGCAACTAATCATCACTCAATATATCACATATCAAAGCGTGGTGAAACATTAAAATGGCAGAAAAGCAAACTCTTGCACTTTTGCACTGCAGTCACTTTTAAAAGATGAGAATTTATTACCCTTTCCTCCTCTAAACCATCAGGGCCACCAGAACAGAGAGAATATATCTGGAATGCTTGTTGTAATTAACCTTGAGGCTTTTATTTAAACAAGGTCAAACATTTTAACAGCTTTATAAATCAAGGTTGGGTCCGTGTGGCTCTACAGCATCAGGCTAATGACAAAATGCACACGGAATACTTATTAAACAGCATTTATTTACAGGAAAAATAAATATCCTGCAGGCTTCAGGGGGCCACACCCCCAGCACTGAGGATGGATATCCAGCTCCAGCCCCGACCAAACGCCCCAAGGTGATCTCTGGAATGCTGGAATGTGCTTTTTTTAGCCACTTCCAGCCCCAGGTATGGGCAAATTAGGTCATCTGCAAATGAAGTGCATTTTAAATGTGATTGCAAAATTACAGGAGGTAGATTGCAAACATCCCAATGTCTGCTGTTCCTGTCCTTCATGTTGTCTGATTTTTTATTTACTCTTTCTCCTGTGTCAGCCAGGTTTTACTGGAAGGAAAAGGAAAGAGGACATGTGAGTTGGGTAAGATGAACTGCTGCCTCATAGTGAACATCAACCAGTGCCTAGAATTAACACCTTTGGATTCCTCCAGCCATTCTGGGTTACCTCCTCCTTATTCATAAAAGTAATTTTGAGTATGACTAATTTTCTTTCAGCATGGGGAACATCAATATTTCTATTTTACACTGTAAATGAACAACAGCTTTCAAGTCATCCCCATTCATAGTTTGTCACTCTGTTCAGTGTCCATATGAAGAATACCACAAGTCACAGTGCCTGACACAGTTCCTTTACCTGGTGCTCCTCTCCACAGGCATCCCTTGCAAAAATCCTCTCTGAAATCAAGGAGGTCCTCATGGACAACAGATGGCCACCTGTATGTGTGACCCTGATGCCTTGTGGAGGCTGACCTGGAACAGAGACTGGACAGAGCTAAAGAATAAAGTTGGGATTTATTGGGAGGCCCCAATGGATCCACCTTGGGCAGCACCAGAGCCCAGCCAGGGCTGCACCCAAAATGAACCAAAATGGTCACAAAATGGACAACTGGTCACAGGGTCTCTGACTTTGATAAGTTCTGCTCCATTTGCATATTGGAGTTAATTGTCCCAGTCCAGCTTTATCCCATCAAGTCCCACCCTGCTTGTTTTTCTCTCTCCAGCCCACGGGGTTTGTGCTCCTGGGCTGAGATTTGGGTCATTTGTCCTTGGTCCCCAGCTGGAGCAGGAATTGTTTTGTCTCCCTACTCTGTGCAGGGACCATCCCTAATATGGGGAGCTCACCATCCCCTAATATGAAGCCCAGACCCACACACTAAAGCAGCACAGAACCTGAAAAATAGAAAAGCTAAAACCTGAGGCATCCCTCCCAGCTGTAAAATATCCGGCATCATTTCCCTAAATGGGTCAGGTAATTTCTCCTCAAATATTTCTTGGCTGTGAAATGTTTTTCCTCAGCCTCATGGTGTGTGAATTACCCAGACCACACTCCATGCTCGCTCTCCTGAATTTCACATCTGGTTTGCCACCTCCCACTGTGAGCACCTGAAAACATTGGTGCTGCTGCAGCTGGGACCTCCTCCTAAACCTAAACCTCATCCCTGTCACCTGGCCACAGAGCATTCTGTGATGGAAGCACAGGATGGTTTGGGTTAGAAGGGACCTTAAAGATCATCTCATTCCAACCCCCAGCCAAAATCACATCCCACCAACAGTGAAGGTGAAGAGAGAAACACTTTTCAGCATCTGCATTCACCATTTTAATTGACTTCTCCTTCCATTTGCTCCCCTCCTTTGCCCTCCAATACTGAGCATTCTTGCTGCTGTAGAAACCCCCAGGAAAAAAAACCCGAAAAAACAAAAAAAAAAAAAGAAAAAAAGACAAACAACAGTTTTGCTAAATAAGATTTTTATGTGTGGGTGTTTAAGTATCTGCGTGAAGCAAATTTCTACCCTCTCCTCATCAGAAAGGGAGGGAGACCATGTGAGTGATGTGACCAATTACCGCCGAGCACCCCAGAGCAGCTCCTGAATATTCACGTCCAATTGCTCCTTTGGTGGAACAATTGGTTTGAGCAGTTTGAAAAGGCAATGATGTCAAATGTGCGGCGTGATTAAACGCGGCGAAATTACCAGCCGTTCAGCTGAAAGAGAAGCTCTGTTTCCTTCCCGGAGTAATTCCTCCTCTCGAATTTTGCTCTGACGGGAGCAGGGAACACCGGGATCTGTCAGGGGCGAAGGTGCAGCTGAGTTTTGGGGGCAGCAGGGACCGGGATGCTCATGAGAGCATCCCTCGTATTCCTGCAGAACCACACCTCCAGCCCAGCTGCAGCAAGGCAGAGGTGCATTTTGCAAGCACACCCCGGTGCAAATGTGATTCCAGCCAAAGATTTTCAGGGCCAAGTGTCTGTGGGTTAAATTGTGCAGAGAAGCAGCAAAGGCTGTGCCTGTTCCATCAATGCCACCCACATTTGGGAGCTTCCTGAACAGGCAGGGAACACCCCAAACCCTCAGTCCTGCTGTTTGGTTCATGCCTGTTTCTGCCATCACTGAAAATGGCTTATAATGGTAAAAAATAGATCGTTAATTCTGCCATACTATTTTAAAAATGCTTATACAACATATCGTACTTCAGTTCTGTGAGTGACTCATACACATCCAAGCGTTTTTTGTTGCAGTGCACAGAGCAGTGTGTGCTTCCCAGATGGCAGAAGGGAGCTGGGAGCATCCCTGAGGAGGAAGAAGGTAATGCATCCTGCAGGATCACATCTTCTGCTGAGCCCTTGTCAGGGAGAGGGCCACAGGGGCACTGCCCAGGTCTGGGCCCACCTCTGGAATCAATTTCTCTCCTCCTGCCCCCACTTTGGGGAAGGTGATTCACATTGGTGTAAAAAAAAAATAAAATTTCTTCTTAATAAGCTACTGCCACACATTTTGTCAATGTGCAAAAAGGCTTCTTGATGCAGAAGCCTAAAATGATGAAACAGCCTTTATAAAATCCTCCCTGAAACTAGAGAACTTTTTCTTTTCCATCCTTTCTTCTTATTTCCTACCCAGAGATCTGAGCTAATTTTCCTTATCCATAGGCTCCTCCATGCCCTCAAAAAAAAAAAAAAGAGAAAAAAAAGGGGGGGGGGGTAAGACTGTATTCACTAATTATACATCCTGAAAAGAATTTGGTTCAGTGTAAGATGATCCTAGTGATATGCTAATCCTTTTTTCTGCTTGGTGCAGCCTGAAGCCTGTGTCTAACATTTTTTTCAACTGTATGACAATAAAAGTTGTGGCAACAAAAGGAATAAAT
Organism: Fringilla coelebs; assembly: GCF_963513975.1. Classification (NCBI taxonomy): domain Eukaryota; kingdom Metazoa; phylum Chordata; class Aves; order Passeriformes; family Fringillidae; genus Fringilla; species Fringilla coelebs. The sequence continues at coordinate 4,320,655 of NC_140034.1, forward strand.
GGGCAGCTAAAGAAGGTATAGCTGAAACACATGGCAGACCAGTTCTCTCCTCTCCTTCTGGCTGCTCTTTTGTAGGCTCTGGTTTGGTATCCTCAAGTCAATAGCCGAAAGCCAGCCACCTTAGCAACTTAGTATGACACCCAAGCCCTCTCTCTTCACATTCATGAATAGTCAGCAAGCAGCAGACAAAATAGAACTAATCTTTTTTGACAGAATTGTTCAATTTTAGAGGAAAGGCTTTTGAGGCACCTTCCATACATCTGCAGAATATGAGGCAACAATGGCCACCACCACATTTTGGACAAAAGGACGACCAGGGGTGCGAGCGCGCGCACGCACCGCGGCCGTCAGCAGAAAATATTGCAGCCAAGTTCAAGCCACTGCAGGATGTGCCCATTGTTAGGGGGAAGGCTGGCAGGCAGGAAAATAAATAAATTATATTTTAAAAAAACCAACCAAACAAAAACCAACCCTCCATTGTTTTGTTGCTGATTATTAAACACACACATCCCGATAATGCGTGATTAAGGTTATTTGTCTCGATTAGCCCAAGTTAAGGGAGCTGATTAATATCCACTCTATAATTTCCTGTCATAGGCTGATAACTTCATCCTTTTTTTTTTTTTTTTCCCTCTTTGGACCAATGAATCTTATTGCAAAACGCATTCAATCCTGCAGGTTCTCGCCTGCATTTCAAAGCTGGTTTTGCCATTTCGAAATCCTGTCGCACAGCACAGCAGCCACTCGCTCACAAGTCCAGTGTGTGCAGGGAAGGGCTTTCCTGCTTTTCCCTTCTCTTCCTTCCATTTAATGCAAGCATATCTCTATCCCTAAAGTCAGAAAGCAGGGAAGAGATGATGATGATGATGATGATGATAATAATAATAATAATGATGATAATAATAATAATAATAATGATAATGAACAATAATAATAAATGCACCCAGTCTATGGGCAAAACCAGAAGTTAGCAGCGTGGTCCATGCAGCTGCAACACTGCATTTAAAATTCAGTTTACTCCTAGGAAGAGGGCTAATCCTGCCCCTGTAATTCCCTACAGCCAAAATGTACCCCCCTCCCTGAGTGACAGTGCAATGCAAAGACACTCGCACGCTTATCTTCCCCAACCAGATGGCCGACTTGGATCAATGCACACACGCCACGATCAATGGGAGCGATAAAGAATTAGGAAAACAGTGGTACATGCTCCCAGAAAGCTTGTACACTGCATAATTATTTTATGATTCTACACATGGCTACATGTGATACTGGAGTCAAGAAGGAAAAGGATAATTAGAGAGCCAGAAAGCACCCGTACTGCACTACACACTTTGTCAGTCAGCAGTTCCCACTCGGCTCAACTCACCGCCCTTATCTCCTCTCCTGCCCCCTTGCAAACGAATTTAGGGAATATGTAAAATATTAGGGGGAGGCGGCTTCTGGGTTACCGGCACGGGATGCGGGAGATTTTCGTGTCCTGTGATACGGCAGCAAAAAGTTTTTGTGCCAGGGGTACACGGGGTGGGACCGTGCGAGCATCACCCGGGGGTGGCATCCCGGGGCACCCCGAACGCTTCCAGGGCTTTGTCGGGAGAGGGACACATCCACATGCAGTCAGTGAAACACAGCTGCACCGTCCCTCTCTGGGTTTGGGGCTTTTTTCCCCCCTCCTTCCCTCCCCGGAGCGATTTGGTGATTGGTTCCTTGTATCCAGCCCGTTTGGAAGGGAAGAGCAGGGGAGGGGGCAGGAAAGAGCTGATGGAAAGGCACAGAATAAATATCAAAGCTGGACGGTCACGGCCGCGGATCCGTGTGGCAAAGAGCACATGGGCGAGATGAGGGAGCGGAACAATGCCAGGCACAGCGCTGCCCTCGCTGGCACGGCGGGCAGCGAGGAACCTCCCCAAAAACACCTCGGTGCCACCGCCACCTACGGCACCAGCGCGACACCAGCCTCTGATTGCTGCTGGGAACGAGGCGGGCACCGCACGGACAGAACCTTCCCGCTGGTGGGACCTGGCATGGAGAGACGGGGGTAGGAAATGCCCAGAATGGATTGTGGAGGGTTCACCGACCAACCAGCCAGAGCCAGGGGGTGTGACAGAGAGCTGGAGCTCTGGGGGAGTCACCAGTGTCCGTTCTTGAGCTGCCTTTCCTGCAGAGGTGTCACATTTGGGGACTGTGGTCCAGAGATACCTGCCCAGGTCCTTCTGCAGGGATGTGGCTCACCCTGCATCCCCTCACCCTGTCACAGCACAAACCAGGGCCAAACACCACTTTTCAGTAAATACATGAATGGACATTGTGGTGGTGACACGTTTGGAAATGTCCATTTTAAACACAAGGCTTAAAAATTGGGGTCTTTCCTGCTGACATTTGACTTGAGTCAAGACCAAAGCCCAGAGCCCTTCTCCTGATGCCGGAGTAAAACCTCTCTGATGTGCGCTCCAAAAGCGCATCCAAGCCACCCCAAAAAGCATCTGCACTTTATTCATCCCCTTTCTCAAACACAGCTCACTGGACAGGTGGTCAGGGACACCCCACGTGCAAAAAGTCACTCACTGGGCTTGTCCTGCAGCTCCAGCCACAAACTCTGCTGTGGTGCCATCTGTGAGCAGGGGGATGAAGCTGACACAGAGATTCCTAATCAAGGTGCGCTCACTCAAGGGACCACCTTGATTGGGATTTAAAAATCCTGGAGGATTTATAGTCCTGGACAACTGGGCATGGGATTCCACCTGCTGTAAGCAGCCTGCTCTGATGGGGGTTGACTTTCACTGGTGTCACTGTCACAGCAGCGTTGTTCCACCTGAGCAGGTGTGCATTGACCAAAGTCTTGGAGAGACAGGTCTCTGGAAGAGGTGGACAGTCTGTAAGTGCCTGTTTCAACCTCTTAATCAAATGTGTTCATGGAAAAAAATCCAACTTTTTGGATGGACATGGAGTTTTTGTTGGTATTTCTGGTTTTTTTGATACTTCACAGCTATGTATGGAAAACCCCTATAATATTTCCTTTCTTTTAAAATTGCCAATTTTGGGTAAAAGTTAAAAGATTTTTCTCAAATTGAATATTTATCCTAGAAATTAAAAAAAAAATCTCAGTTTGAGTTCTCAAAGTTCTTCCCTTTTTTAATGGTCAAATAACAATAGGTGCTTCAGATAGAGAAGGGAATTGCTTCCAAAATTTCTCATGAGAAATAATTGCCTCCACTAATCATTCCCACAAAGAAAAGGTTCTTTAGTGGCACAGGTTCTGCCTTTGGAGTTGGCATCACACTGGGTAACAGCATAATTAGAAACAGAGAGATGTAATAACTCTCCAGGTTGGAACTGATCTGTGCGAGATCGGTTTTGCCTCGCTTGGAGATGGACTATCCATTTCTGGAGTGCAGTTTAATTACTTCTGTGGTAGCAGGTGGTAAATTCTGCATCTCCCCTGAATGGCAAAGCTCCTCTTCTCCTCAGCCCAGTTCCCTGCACCTGTGCTAGGTCCATCCTCTTCCTCCCTGCATCTGTCTCTGGTATTTTCCTGCTGTAGCAGCTTTGATGGACAAATTCCACCCTTTCTTGGGGTAAGAGAAGACCTGGAGCCACAGCTGCAGCCAAAGAAAGAACTCAGAGCACTCAGAAAGGATTTTTTCCAGCCTTCTGTGTATTAGTCAGTCCTTCTAACACAGCTTTAAATAACCTGACAGACACCTTAAATTCTGGCAGCTGCCTTGGCTCCCTCAGGACAGGCAGGGATGGCCAAAAGATGTGGGGCACCTTGGCCATGTCTGCTGTTTGTGGACCAAGCTGCTGCCAGAGGGTTGAAATATCACACAAATATCAAGGTGTTGTCTCTATCATCCTTTTTAACACCTCTTTGGTTTTGTCCTCTGGTGGGGCTGGTCCCTGCCATTCATGGAGCAATTTGAAGTTCCCATCCCATGGCTCTGGATCAAGACTGGAAGTGCCAATGAGTGTCCTGTCATGAGAGAGGGTGTGAAAACCAGCCCAGAAGCATTCCCACCAGAGAGCAGCTCAGGATTCCTGCTGTGGATGCTCCCTGTGCTGGGAGCACAGCCAGCTCCACGTGGAAAGCCCCCTGATGAAGGAGCCCCCCCTGATAAAGGCTGCTGGGAAGAGCTCCATGCAAACCTCTTCCACAAAGTCTCGGAATCACAGAATCCCAGAATGGTTTGGGTTGGAAGAAAGCTTCAAGACCTCCTGTTTCCAGCCCCCTGCCATGGGCAGGGACACTTCCCACCATCCCAGGCTGCTCCAAGCCCTGCCCAGCCTGGCCTGGAACAATTCCAGGGATTCAGGGGCAGCCACAGCATCTCTGGGCACCCTGTGCCAGGGCCTCAGCACCCTCACAGGGAAGAATTTATTCTTAACATCACATGTAAATCTCCCCTCAGCCAGTTTAAAGTCCACCAAGTAAAAAACAAACCACTAGAAGGGGAATAATTCTGCAGACTGGTGTCCAAAACTCTGTTCCAAGAGGGGAACTGAGGTACCTTTGGTGCCTCTCACAGCAAGTGCAGGATGAGACATCAAATTTCTGTGGGTGATAACACACAACACTGATGCTGTTCCTAATGACTTACAGGAATTGCTGAAATAAAAGAAAAATGTCATTTACTTCTTTATTATTGAGAGGAAATCAGACTTAAATTGTCCCAGAAGCAAGTAGGCTGGCAGAGAAGCAAGCAACAATTTTTGGTGTCTTTTCTATATGTTGGGGTTGGTTTTGGTTTGTTGGTTTTTTGGTTTATTTTTGTCTCTTGCAAAGCTAAGTAGCAAATTCTCTCTCTTCTCTTCCCTAATTTCCTGCTTAATTTTAGGTTCCAGTTTTGGCCTTGAACAGTAAAGCTGTTATCAGAGAGCAGTGCCTTGGACTCATGGAGGCTCTCAGAAAATACTGGTGCCATCTTCCATAAAACATTTTAAACACATGCTATTTGTTTTTAGTCTCCCTTCTGGTTTTACACCCTACAAAGAGGACATTTAATATGTACAATAGAATTAATAGGCATGCAATGTAAGCAGGACTTACATTCAAAATACACTTCCACAAAACAAAGGAGCAGCTGTGAAAATGTAGAGTCTGCTGAAAATTTTCTACTTGGGTATCACATTTGCTAAAAGATTTACTCTGCAAAGTTTTATCTAATTTCCCATTCATTCAATTAAGGAGAGAGATAAATTCCCAGATCCCAAGAGATTAGGGGGAACTATGTTTAGCTCCCCCTTAGCCTTGCAATCCAGCCCATGTTCAGTTTCATGATTATCACTCTAAAGCTTGTGTTTACAGGCTCTGTGCTGCTGATAGAGGAGCACCTCCATCTCCCACCAAATCCAGAGGGATTTGGAAGTGCTCAGGATGGCACAGATCCCTCCAGATCAGGAGGATTCCAACCAGACACCCCATTCAGCAAGGCTAGGGCAGCTCAGGGAGCATTGGGTTCTGGCCAGCCTGGTTTAGGGAAAGGTGGCAGGGGGGTTGGAACTTTGGAGCTGGGTGGTCTTTAAGGTCCCTTCAAACCCAAACCATTTTAGGGTTTTACAGGTCTGTGGGTGGAATTTCAGCTTTTGTGGAAGGAATGGGCAAAGCTCATGGGTTACCAGAGTCAAAGATTTCAGTGCAAGAAACAAACACCCACCAAAATGCCTTAGGAATGAATCACCTGCTAAAGCAGAGGAAAACAGGTGAAGTTAAAATTAGTCACTGTTCTCCTGATCTTTTATCAGCCTTTATCCACTTGCCTAAGCAAAGACACCACTATTTTTTTGAACAAAACTAGAGAAACTCGCCAATATTTTGTTGAAAACCAGTCCAGAATTCTGCTTTTAATCATTGGGGCAGTTATATTCTAGAGTCAGCTACCTGTTGAAAGGGAAATGTGGATCTTGTGGCTGACAAATGGGCAGAAAGATTGAACATGGAGACTCTGATCTCTGAAGGAGATTCCTGGCCATCCTAAGCATCAGGAGAAGGCACAGCTGAAGTGTCCCCATGTCCCACCACTCACTCAGTGGCTGGGAGTTGTTGGCAGCACAAACAGAGAGCTGCTCTTGCCTTATTGAATTTATGACCTAAATATAAGAATGACTCTGGGTTGCAAGAGTGTTTCCTGCTATTTACACCTGCCATGTGGGTAGTAGGGATGGGCAATTCCAGCACCCCACAGACCAAAGGGAAGCTGAATTTCCTGCAGTCCTGGTAGGCAAGGTGTGCTCAGGTCCTTTTGTTCCAGACACTGATGAACAGCAGGAGTGAAGAGCAGCAGCTCCTTCATGCATTCAAGGCAAAGCATTTGGCAGCAGGTCTGGTGAGACCATTCCCTCTCACATTGATCTGCATTGTCTCAGGAAGTTCTGGTTTTAATCCATTCTTCATGCACCCCTAAACTTCTGCTTGGGTTGAAAATTCTTTGAGGATTAAAAAAACTTGTTGGTGAGGGATTTTTTTTTTCCCTTTAAAAGCACAATAGATCCACAAACAGGCTGTGGCAACTGTGATATTTCTCCTCCTGCTGCTGCAACTACCACTGTAATTGGAATTGAACCTCTCTTGATACCTTGATGAAGAATTAATTTCCAAAAGCATCCCCAGGTATGGAGAAGCTTGCAGATTTGAGCCTCAGATAACAAACATGGTTATTTGACAAGCACTAATATAAAATGTTAGCTCCTTCATGTTTCAAAGCAGAAATACTTCAGGACACTAAACACACTTTCTTGGATTTTGATGTCTTTTTGTAAAAAAATGAAAAAAAAACAACCAACAAGGCAAATGCTGGAAAAGACCAAAGATTTTATTGTAAATCTTACCAGAAATTTCTGATTAGACGTTTGTGAATACACTGCCTGGTTTTAATAAGCTTAAAAACATCATCAGCAATTAATGGGCGAGCCAGAACGATGCTGCACAGTCAAGCAAGGGTAATTGTGCTCATTATATTGCCAGAGATGCAGCTGATCAAAAAGGAAAACACTCTTTTCCCTGAAGTTCCTCCACAGTCTTTAGGTGGAATCAGCACTGAGTTCACAGGAAATAATCAGGCAGAGGAGCTGCTCACCAACCTGTGGTGCCTCACACACCCCCAGCACTCACAGAAGGTCTCACACTGGATGAATCTCTTTTTCCAAGGCCATCTCTGATTTTTTGAGCCATTTCACCTGGAATAGCCACGTTTATCCCTCAAGAATCAACACCAGCCTCTGGCCATTCTGCATTGTGGAGGGCAAATGTTGAGGGACAGCAGGGGGTATGGGTATGTCTGCTTATAAACTGCTTTTTGGAGGCAAAATATCCCAGGGAATTTACTAGGAAAGATGAATATGGTGGAGCCCCGTTACTACAAAAAGTGAAAAAGCTAATTTTTTTTTTTTCCTACAGTGACACAATTACAGTCACCCAAGAATGTGAGAGAGGCAATGTCTGCAGGCAGAGGGTGAAAGCTCAGCTGACACAACTGGAACTAGGATAGACAAACCACTTCCACAAAAAAAAAAAAAAAAAAAAAAAAAAAAAAAAAAAAAAAAAAAATTGTTGTTCTTCTAATCCAAAAATTTAGATTTTTTGGGATTCTGGGATTCTGAAGTTTACTGTCTCTTTCCAGGATGGGACAACCTGGACCACCCTGAAAAATTGAACTCCCTCTGCAACCAAAGGTCGCATGCACCCAGCCAGTGGTGACTCCAGAAAGGAATTGCTGGCTTTGTTTGGGCTTTGCTCTGCATATGAACAAGCACTTCACCCACTGCCCTCAGCCTGGCCTCCCATCTCCATAATTACCTGCATTTATTGCTGGCTGTGAATATGATGCATTTAATGCCTCCATTTATCCAGAAGGGCCCTGCAGCTGTAGGTGCTGTGCTGCACCTACAGGTTTCTGTGATGGCTTGGTGCTTTCTTGGCCAGGGTAACCAAGCACCAGCTCCCTCCAGGGATGCACAACAGCCTCTCCTCCTGTTGGTTGTGGCAATATTGCTTAGTGATGCCTATTTTTTAAGAAATGTTGCCAATATGATGCCACACTTTCAACAGAGGGACTTGAACTGCAGCTCATATTTTACCAGTGCCGCGTCTTTCAAAGCTCTGTTTCTGAAAAACATTCCCTCTGCCTCAGAAAAAAGGAAGTTGCTCCTTGTGCAAAAGGGATTGTTTAAATTTATGGTGAGCCCTTTAAGTTTTTTGAGCTTTGTGGGGAAATGTTTTGCATGAGAACCACACGTGCAAACATGCAATGCAGTTTTTAATATTTCATGAAGGTCCAGGGAGGAGACAAAAAGGATTGTGACGAGGTTCAGCACCAAACTCAATTCTGCATCTCAGCAATAACTCACCAACATAATTCCCTCAAGGACTCACATCAGCTCAGCCTGGAGAAAAGACAGTTCAAGGAAAAGGCTCTGAGCCTTTCAGCACAGATTTCCCTCTCTCAGAAGCCAAGAGGTGTAAGAGCCTAAATGAGGGATGTGGGACTCCAGGCAGCTCTTCAAAATGCAGTTTATTCCATCCAAGATGTTACAGCAGTCCAGGGCTGTGGGTGACAGAGCTGTGCCCACAGCTGTCAGCTCCAGCTGCAGGCAGGCCTGGAGACCCTTTGGTTTTGGTTACAATGCATTATATACTTTTAGTTACAATGCATTATATACTTTTCTTTGCTGAGCATCTTCATACAGGAGAACCAATCTATACCTTAACTATTATCTATAGCCTATCATAACTGCTATAATGACCATATTCCTGTTACTATTCTCCAATCACTAAGAGTCAGTACATTACAGTTTAAGCCAGAAGTTGTTTTTCAGTTTTCTTGCAGTGGAAAATTCTGAGACCTTTTTTCTCCTTGCCACATTGGCAGGCTTGTTTGCCTGTGCTCTCTTTCTGCTTGGTAAAAACATCCTCTTGTTTGGGGTGGGTTTATCCTTTGCTCTGAGCCATAAAAACCCCTTCTAACTAACAGACCCTTTGCTTCCTTGGTTATCCAGTAAGACTGGCTCAGCAATTCTTTTCTTCTATATCAAAACTTGCTTCCATCTCTATTCCTTCATCAGACTCAACATTCAAAAATCTTTCTGCTAAGCACACACATCTGTGGCACTTCCTTGCCAAACTTTCCTCCTTCCCAACAGGGAGGCAGCAGTCAAACTGGGTTCCATCGGGGGATCCCCAGCTCAGGGACCACACACATTCCTGGTGGCTCTCAGGGGGTGAAACGTGCCCAGCTCTGGCTGGGTCACTCAGAACCACAAACCCTTTGAGGTTTTGGCTCAGAGGTGCAGCCCTGTGAAAGCCTCAGGGGGACAATCCTGCCCCGTGGTGGCTGTCCTGATGGGGCTGCCCCTTTGGGGGGACACCGACCCAATTTGCACAGAGCCTGCTCATTAGCATAGACCCATTTCAAGAGAGGTCTTTGAACACCAGTTGCCTCCAAATTCCATTACCTCTCTCCCTGCTGGGTTTTGTGCTTTAAGTATCAGGCAGGGGCTGGGAGAAGAAAAGAAAAAGAAAAAAAAACCCCAGTAAGTGAAATCCTAAGCCCAAATAATTAGATGTGTTGTGGTTAGTTCTCTAAACTCTTACTTATTGCTTTTTCTCAGAATATAATCTGCTTTTTTTTTTTTTTTTTTTTTTTCAGACTTGACACACAGGTCAGTTAATCCAGAGGTTCCTAAGTATGAATGAGGCAGAGGGAGAGAGGCAAACACCAACTCTTTATGTGTTTGTCCCAGCACTTCATCTTTGTTTGCAGCCTCATCGGAGGTACAAGCAAATTTCAGAGCCATCCTTGCTTGCAGGTACTCTGAGAAAACTTCACTTGGAGAGGGAAAAACAAGCAGGATGTCTTTGCTGTCTGGCAGATAAGCTTCAGGGTGACAATAATATCTCATCCTTTGAGAGGCAGGCTTGGGGTTGCTGGATAATTTTAAGAGGAAAACTGCTCGTAGAAAAATGCTGTGTGGACAGAGGAGAGTTTTAGCTCCACACTGGAAAGGCAGCAGACATTTTTTTTTTCATCTGGAGGTGAAGATCCAGCCCTGACCTGGCATGGGGGGCACTCATTGCTTTTGAAAATTAGATTGTGAGTGCAGGACAACTGAGGGAGTCCAGCTGGTTTGATTGCTCAAAGATTTTTTGTTCCTTTGTGTTCAGAAGCGAGTATTTAAACTTGTTGTCTAGAAAATAGAAGGGAAAAAGGTTATTTCTGCAAAATATCCAACACTTTGGTGCACTCCACCATCATTACTCTCCACAAGTGAGGGTACCAGCATTCAATGCCTGTAAAAACCTATTTTAAAGTAGGACATAGCAGCCAAAGCCAAGAAGGGCTTGGATTAAAGTTCTGCTGCTATGGGATCTTTGGTTTAAATTCACTTTGATCAGGCCCCAGCATGACCTGCAACATTTGAACTCACTCTGGGACTGCAAAAGCAGAGCTGTTGGCACTTCATTCCTTTTATTTCCATGCAGTTGGCTGCATTGGTTGGATTTTCTTCAGAAAGAGAATTCTTACTTGGAGTGATTTGGGTACAAAATAAAGTGAGATTGAAAAATACACGTGGAGTAGAAAGGAGTGAGGTGTGTGGTGCTCATTTCTTCTCCAGGGAACCAGCTTTGCCCTGGCTTTCAGGGAAGTTTTCTCCTCTGCAGGGCCAGGAGCTGGCTCAATCCTGGTGTGTCCCTCCCAGCTCAGGACATTCTGAGATCTCTCACCCCCATCACACAGGGCTCCATGATTCAGAGGAGCAAAATCCTCCAGGATAGACCCCAGAGGTCCTTGAATGGTATTTTTTTTTAACCTTTTCCAGGGCTTGCTAGATTTTGTCAACAAAGAATATACCATGAGTGGGATTTTAAACTCTCTGAAAAGCCACTTGAAGGACAGCTGGGACAATGCAAGGTGACATTACCTGATGGCATTTCTTACCAGCTGCAGTTTCCCAAAAGCTGATGGCTTTCCACTCAATTCCCTCTCAGTGCTGCAGCTTTCCTACAAAATGACAAAATACTGCAGGGACAAGGTGAGGTCACCACTGGAGGAGACAGGACAGGGTCTGTGAGCTGGAAGGGAGCAGCAGAGGATATAACCAGCACATGCCGCTGTGGATGCGATTATGTCAGGGCAGACTGAGCTGAATTGACACCTCCAACAAAAAAAAAAGAGACAGTGCCACATCTCCAGAGCCTTTGAAATGCCTTCCTGTGAGCAGCAGCATTACCTGAGCCTCGCTGGGGCTCCCAGAGCTCCTGTCCCTCGGTGGGGCTGCCCTGACGGGAGGGATGGGATGAATGTGATGATGGGACGCAGCCCTGCGACAGGCTGTGTGCTATCTGAGCTGCTGGCACTCCAAGTGATGCTGCCTAATCAGGTTATCTTTGCCTTTCACAGAGAGGCTGGAAGAGGCCAGAGAGGAGAGGATCTATGGGAGACTCCCCCAGCAGAGGATTTGGAGGCGCGGCTTTATCGAGTCCCTTTTGGGATTTTGTCCTGCAGCCCCCACACCTGTTTGCCACAAGCAGGCAAAGCCACACGGTGCCAGGATCAAAACCAGGGGCTGGGGGGGTTGGCTGGTGCTTGGCTCAATCCAGAGCCTGCTGAGCCCATGGGAGGCACAAAGCTGGGACTGATGAGGAGAGAGGTTCCCTTCATGTCCGTGGGATGGAAATGGCTTGGGCTGGATTTAGGATAACTTTGGGGGACAGGAAGGAAGGAAGGAGGGATTTTTTACATCATCCAGGACTTCTCAGGGACTGAGACAACTGCACTGCTCCCTGGGAGCAAAGACCAGCTGTGGGCTAGTGAAGAAAAGTCATTTTGTTCCTGAAAACCACAGATAGGAAAAGCAGCTCTGCTCATTCAGTGCAACTTGAATTAAGGCTACTACAACACTGCTGGGTGGATCCTGCTCTCTTTAGTGTTTTGACAGCCATTTTCACACACCTTATGACCCATGGCTCCTCAGGGTGAAAAATCACCAACCAGCTTTTCTTTTGGTGGGACCTGTGAGCCCAGGTGGGGATGAGAATGTAATTCTGCAGATTGTTTAGAAACGTCACCCTTCTCAGGGTGCTCAGGTGCACCTTTTCATGTCATTGTCAGCATCCACAAAATGCTGTCTGCTTTGAAAAGCACTCCCTACCTTAAAATAATAGAATTTCACCCAGTTCTCATCAGCAAACTGTGAGCTTGCTAATAAGCACAAGAAACATGATGGATCAGAAACATGAGAAAACTCCAGCAACTAAAAGTTGTGAGGATTCATCTTTTCCAACAGGGATTCACATTTGCAATTCCCATGGGTATAACCAGGATATAAATCCCAGCACATCAAGAGGGGAATCTATCCCCTGGTGGTTTGGAATTAAAGGCATTCAGAGGGGTGCAGAGCCTCATCTTAAGACACAGAGTCACAGTGTGCATCTAAATCCCTGTGCACTGGGATGAGGACGTGTTGGGATCACAGTGATTGCAGTGATGATGCAGCTTGTTTGGGGCTTTTGAAACAGGCTGGCACAGACACATCTTCCCAAATCAGAGATTTAAAATTGCAGGTGGCTGCTGCTTCCAGTTTTCATCCACCCTGTAACCCTGGAGATGGTTTCACTAATACAGCACTTCCCAAATGTTTAGACCCCAGCTGTGCAACGGTGTTCTTATTGATGAGATTTAAATTCTAATTTTTTTTTTCTGGTACTCCTAATGATGGGAACAAAGATAACTGCATCAGGTCATATCTGTCATTATCACACAATCTTTCTTTCTTCCTTGCATTATTGGTGATGGGTTTAGTTTGTTTTACAACGAATTTGCTGAGGTTGTACATACATTTGTGCACAGGTTATGTCCTTACCTTGAACCAGGACAGCAGCTTGTCTATCCACTCATGTGTGAACACTGTCTCCATGTGCACACTTGCACCTGCAGGCTTTATTTCATCAGTGAGTATTAAACTCATGTATTATTAATTTTTTGGGGGGGTTTGGGGTTTTTTTGGTAGTGTGTATCTACATGGAATCATAGAATTGCTCAGGTTGGAAAAGCCCTCCGAGATCACCAAGTCCAAAAGTTCCCCCAAGGCCACCACTAAACCATGTCCCCAAGTGCCACATCTACAATTCTTTTAAATACTTCATAATTGAAGGATTTTTTTTTTTTTTTTTTTTTTTTTTTTTACTCTATGAAGAATTAGGGAGATTCAGGGAGTTGTGCAAATTTTCTTTTAAGTTTTGCTCAGGTCTACCAACTCTTAAAGGTTCTGAGGTGAGAATCTCAGGATGGAGTGCTGTGTCCTGTGCTATCCATGAGTCATCTGGGGCTCACACAATATTTGAGTCTACTTTTGAACATCTGAAAGATACAGACAAACAAATACAGCCTGAATTAAATGCAGATTTATTGTCCACGGTGTGCTGTTCAACAAGCAGCAAAACAGAGAGTCCCCTCCTAAAAGGACTGCAGGATGGCAGACCAAGGCACAGCCCCCTGAAAATGGAATAAATCCATCCCTAATCACTACCAAAGCCCTGAGTTTGCAGGAGATGTTTCCCTTATCAAGACCTGTAGCTGGAGTGGCTGATATGGGCAATTTCCCAGGTGTTTGCTTGCCAGGGAAAGGGGTCACCTCGGGGGGAAACTGTCTCCTGGAGGATGAAGAGCTGTGACCCAGCAACAAAATAAGTGTAGGGAAAGGTCTGCCTACACAGCAAAATGTGACAGCTATTAAAATTCCAGAAAATGCCAGGGAGCTGGGCTTTTCCTGCTGCATGTTACATGACATCCCTCCACCTGCACCAGCTGCAGCCTGTGCTTTTATGGAAATAGCCCCAAAGTGGGTTCAGGAAGAGAATGAGGCTACAAAAAGGCACTGTCACTATTCAGGTTTGCTGAAATCAACACATGCCATGTTCCAGAAAATAAAATATAAGCTATGGAATATTATACTTTGATTTTTCTTCCTGTTTCTGAATGAGTTACTCTCTGAGTTATTCCACTGTCATTTTTACTGCCAGGGAAAAGCCTGAATTTGCATTGTCCTCAAATCAGAACCTGCTGAGCAAAACTTTCCTACATAACCCTTGAAACACTGCAGAGTGAATTCGTATTTTCTTTCTTTTTTCTTTTTGTTCCTAGTACTGAAACTGGAAACTTGGCCTTGGGAGTCCCACTCAGGCACTGCTGGCAGAGAAGCACTGCTGGGTGACATCTGTCATCAGCCACTGCTGAGCTCAAATGTTCACTTCCTAGCAGCAAGACATGCTTTAAACAAACAAACAAAACAAGGAAAAAGCCTTCAAAGTATTCTCCAATAGCAGTTCGAAGCAGAGGCGAATTTGAAAAAATTTGGTTTATTTTTTTCAGCCACTCCTCCATCAAACAATATTCCCATCAAGAACCACGTGAGCTGAGCTCTGCACAGATTATTTGGAATTGCAATGTCAGGCAGAAATTCTGGTCTAATTGTGGTTTGCAGCACTTGTCCAGACAGAGGATTTTAGATGGCACTCTAATCTAAAGAAAACACTTGATGGAAACATGGATTTTAACACCAAAAGAGAGATGCATAAAGAATCAACACCTTGAAAACTCAGCCAGAGAAATTCTAGAAATAAGGTAAATATTTTAAATGCTGAAAGTGATTAACACCAGAGGCAGAAATGGAGCAAACTGGGGAACAGTCTCGCTGCTGAGGTCTCCAAATCAGGAGTGGATATTTTACCATCACAGAATAGTGAACTTCACACTGATTTTAAATCAACAGGAAGATCCAGTTTGGGATGAACAGTTTGTCCATCTAAGGACCACCCAGACTTCAAATGATGACTCCATGAAACCAAAGGGGTGCCCAGGGCTCTGCCACTGCCTCATGAGATGGACCAGTTTGTCCCACAGCTCTAAAGCCAGGGTCAGGGATTGTTTAAGGACTAGACTTGTTTTAGGCTGAGCCTGAAGCTCTTGGGAACCTCTCTACACCAGAAGGACAGATGATATCTTAGGCAATAAAGGCTTCATCATTTCCTATAGAACCTGATAGTCCCATAAATATGTTCTGTTTAAACATTAAAAATTGGTCCTAAAAACATTTCTAAATAAATAAAACCATACAAGAATTTCCACCACAGCTTCCTCTTGCATGTGTTCTAAATGTAACAAAAAAAACCCCAAAACAAACCAAACCAAAAAAACCCCAAACCACTCAAAAAGCAAACAAACAAAGAAGGGAAAAAAAGGAAGACTACTTTCCCCTGTTTGGATCCCCAAAAGTGAAGTAAAAAACCTGATTAGAAGGTAGCAAAATATTTCCCACAGAGGACAAAAACCTGGGTGTGTTTTTGAAATGGTACCAACCTGCTGTGGGTGAGACTGCGAGTGTTGACACGAGTGTGTTAGGTTGAGGTTTAGAACATCATTATTTGCTCTTATTTACCAAATGTCTTACCCACCATATTATCTGCCTTTTCAGATGTGTACTGCTTTTGATTTTTAATTGGTCTTATTTACCAAATGTCTTACTCATTAGACTATCTTCCTTTTCAGATGTGTCCCCGCTTTGAATTCGCCGTGAGGAGAACCAACACATCAAACCAGTGACACACGAGGCTTTCTCAGCACCCTGGTGCCTTTGAGAGTGTCCAGCACCTCGTTTTGTCCCTCTGCTGGCTTCACAGATGGAGTTTTCTCCCTTCCCTGCTCTGTGATTCCACCTGGTCTGCAGGCAGGGGGATGAATGAGGCACTGACCATGATGGGCTGAGCCAGAGACCCAGAGACTCTGTTTGCTCCACACTCTGCTGTGGTGCCTTTCTGAATTATTACACTATTAAAAGAATAACTTCAGCACACAAAAGTGTTTAAGTGTTTGGGACACTCCTTTTCCTTTTCCTTTTCCTTTTCCTTTTCCTTTTCCTTTTCCTTTTCCTTTTCCTTTTCCTTTTCCTTTTCCTTTTCCTTTTCCTTTTCCTTTTCCTTTTCCTTTTCCTTTTCCTTTTCCTTTTCCTTTTCTTTTTCCTTTTCCTTTTCCTTTTCCTTTTCCTTTTCCTTTTCCCTTTTTTCTTCTTCCTTTTTCCTCTTCCTTTTTTTATTCTCCCTTCCCTTCCCTTCCCTTCCCTTCCCTTCCCTTCCCTTCCCTTCCCTTCCCTTCCCTTCCCTTCCCTTCCCTTCCCTTCCCTTCCCTTCCCTTCCCTTCCCTTCCCTTCCCTTCCCTTCCCTTCCCTTCCCTTCCCTTCCCTTCCCTTCCCTTCCCTTCCCTTCCCTTCCCTTCCCTTCCCTTCCCTTCCCTTCCCTTCCCTTCCCTTCCCTTCCCTTCCCTTCCCTTCCCTTCCCTTCCCTTCCCTTCCCTTCCCTTCCCTTCCCTTCCCTTCTTTTCCTTTTCCTTTCCCTTTTTCCTTTTCCTTTTTCCTTTTCCTTTTCTTTTTTTTCTTTTCCCTTTTCCCTTCCCTTTCCCTTTTCCTTTTCCCTTCCCTTTTTCCTTTCCCTTTCCCTTTCCCTTTCCCTTCCCTTCTCCTTCTTTTTTCCTTTCCCTTTCCCTTTCCCTTTTCCTTTCCCTTTCCCTTTCCCTTTCCCTTTCCCTTTCCCTTTCCCTTTCCCTTTCCCTTTCCCTTTCCCTTTCCCTTTCCCTTTCCCTTTCCCTTTCCCTTTCCCTTTCCCTTTTCCCTTCCCTTTTCCTTTCCATGGCAAACTGGTGGCACTCCCCAGATTTCTGAGCTGTGGAGCCCACAGCAGAGCAGCAGGAGCCCCTGGGGGTTTTAAGTCACTCAGTGACTTAAGGATTTGATTTTCTAAAAGGATCACAGTGCAGCCTTAAGGAAATTAAAAAAAAAATTGTAACAATTAAAAATGCATAGAAGTTATCAATAATTAGAATTATATCATTATTATATTATTCATTTTTTCATTATATTCATGCCAATGCTCTACAAGCCTCTCCATAGTTTTCATATCTCTGAAACTAGCAAAATGGTATTATTTAATTTAATAATAATGTCAACATTAAATATTAGATATTAAATATTATTAAAATGAACATTAATTTATGATATTTAATTTAATATTAAATTACTACTATTACAAAGATACTAATTTAAAAGTATTACTGAAAATGTTTATTTTTAATCTCAACAAGTAAAACTAGTAATGTTTAATAAACATTAGTAATTCTTTAGTAAAAATAAGTAAATTACTAAATAAAACCCAGTAATTTTTAATATTATTTTTAAAAACACTCTGCTGCCCTATGCAAGCCAATATTTCCAACAGCACAGAAGAAAAATCAGGGGTGGAAAATATTAATATACAATAATATTACAATAATATCATACTACAATATTTCAAATTATCTTATTTTACAAAGATAATAAAAAAGCTTCATTTACAGCCTGGAGCAGGCAGGCTGAATTTTACCATGTTTTGCCCTCATGTGGTTTCCCCTCATAAATATGTCCTTAGCTCATGACCAACACCATGATGGAAACTGATGGCTGGAGATGCAAACTTAAAATCCCGAGGGAATCCCTTCCTGACAAGGAGCAGTAAAGGAGCAGCATCCCAGGGAGGAGCTCACACTCGAGGCTGACAACTCAGCCAGAGATTAAAAAGCAGAGAGGGAATTTTTAATGACCATGGGATGCTCTGGAAGATGTGCCTGGTGTAAGCACCAAGACATTGCAATGAGGAGTTTGGAGGAGCCCAAATACTCATGGAGAGAAAAACTAAGTAAAGTTGTAGTGCTCCTTCATTGCATATCTTAATTTTAATTATGTCTTGGGCTGACTTGAGAAGGAAAGCTTTGGTTGAGCTCCTGTGGGTTCTTCTGAATTTTTTTTCTGGAAGAAGGATTTCTGCTCATTTATCTCTCCAACTCCTCTTGCCTTGAGACCACAGAATCCCAGAATGGTTTGGGTTGGAAGGGACCTTAGAGTCCACCCTGTTCCACCCCATTCCACCATCCCAGGATGCTCCAAGCCCATCCAAATTGGCCTCCAGCACCATCAGAGCTGTATCAATTCCCCTCCAAATGCAGACCCTCAGTGCCCTCTGTCAGTTTGGAGCCCTCTGTTTCTCCATCACCTGGAAAGTTTGGGCTGAATTCATAAAATCATGGAGTCCTAGAATATCTTGCACCTCCAGTGCAGGGCCTGACCTCAGATCCCATCCCCTTAATCCCACAAGATGTGACTTAAGCCTGATAAATAAAGGAGAAGAGCAAGGATTGTGTTTCCCTCAGCAGATTCAGAAGTTGCACCTCAAAGGGTCACAGCTCTGCTGGACTTTTTTTCCATTCATTTGCCTTTCCTTAGCAGGAACATGAACAGGATTTTCTGAGCCCAAAGGCAGGAAGATGACAACTTTTTAAAGCCAGGACTCAGAAGGAGCCCCCTCCAGCAGAACCAGTGAAAAATTCCCTGGCTTGGCATCCAGAGTCCTCATCCATCCCAGCCAAATCAGATCCCACCCATCCACCTCATTTAAAGGGGATGCCTCAACTCACATTTTAATCTTATTTTTCTGAAAATCCAGCTCAGAGCAGAAGCTGAAGGTGTTTTGCAGGGCTGAGGACTGAGGGTGTTATAACAAAAGCAGCACCTCAGAGAGGGCAGCACTGACCTGCCCAAGAGCTCTGGATAGATTAGAAAGGTTTCTTGTGGACATTTGACCACGAAGGTGCTTGGCTTTTCTTCCCACTACCAGCTTCTTCCCTAAGCCCTAGCATTTATTGAACTCTCTTTTCGTACAAGGAAAGAAAAAGAAAAAAAAAAAAAGAAAAAGAGGAAAAATTGTACAAAAAAAATAAATCCTTCTTTTGTTCTGGATAAAACTAGGTCAGCGTTTTCCATCCCTACTGTCAGTTTTCTGCAGTGTGTTTCAAACAAAGCATCATCATTCCAGCAAAAGGTATTTATAAAGTGAGCTTTGACAAAACAATTGTATTTTTTTTTTCCAGAAAGGCTTTGGCATCTGTCACTGCCAGGAAAGATTTAAGATCTAGGTAGAATTTTCATCTCTCAGAATAACTTGGCCTATATTGAGTAGAACGAATAGATCTGATGTTTTAAAACCCCTTGTGCAGCAAAGCACTGGAAATTGCAGCTGTTCAGAAATTTCCCTCCTTCATGGAAAATTTACAGCAGGAAAAGTAGGAATGTCTCCAGGATTTATTTTCACCTGGCACCCCCACAACCCCCCCCAGTTCTTTTGACTCAGAGACAAGAATATAGTACCACAAGGAAGCTGGAAGATGCCAAAAATAGTACCCCATGAGACAAGGAGGATGCCAAGAACACAGACTACTGTGGACAGGGGGCATGACAGAGGTTTTGCTCAAATAAATGAGAGAATTTTCAGCAGAAATAGGGAAAAAGATATTTTTTTTTTCAGTTATTCATAATTTTTAACCAGCTGGTAAACCCAAAACCCTCTTTCACCCACATTTCAGTGCAATCAGTTGCCGGAAAAAAATAAATTTAAAAAAAAAGTGACACTTGGAATTTAAAAATAAAAAGAAAAATATCTGTAATTTTCTTGCAATCTTTTTCAAGATGCTCATAACCAGGGCTAGTTAAGGCTTATCATGCACACACAGAATATTCACTTCAGGGCTTTTACTCCATTGTGGGCACACGTAACCCACTGCAAAGGCAATGTCTCCACTTACCCCACTCCTCCCTCTCCATTAGGAATTTGCTGTGACTCCAGGAGTCTCACAGCTCCTCACCTGTCCAAGGAAAGAGGATTTGGAAGTATGACCTGCAGCTGGGGCACACACTTGGCATCGCTTCTCCAGTCAGATCATCCCTTAAACACAAATATATGAGAGAACCACCCGTCTTTGATACATAAAATGAGCACAGAAGATCTTCATCAGGGACAGAGACAGCAAGAAAAGGACTGAGAGGCCCAGAGCTCACTTGGAGCCTGATGTCTCATCAATAAAAATGGGATACAGGAGAGAAGAGCAAGATGGGAAGTGTTGGAAAGCAAGGATGAGCACAAGGGACAAGCACAGGAAAAACAGGAGATGGATGGAAGATCAGAGGGCTGAAGTCAAGGGGTTGATCTGAGGAACCATCAGTGAGGGCATCACCATCAGGCTTCATTTTCACCGAGGTTCTTGCACTGAGTCAGAGGAGATGGAGAGACAGAGGAAGTGCAGAGGACTTCCTCTGGGACATCCCACAGTCCTGGAGACCAGGCTGGAGCCAAGACACAGCCATGAACCAGTTAATCCCAAAAACTTCAAGTGAACAGTCCTGAGCCAAGCCTGCCACCAGAAGGCATTCCTGCAGCCCTCTAATAGCCCAGCACTGCTCACAGTACCCATGGCACATCCAGCAGGAGAGAGAGGTAGCCAGTAAATCAATATTTTGTCAAAGCCCAAAGTCCACCTGAGCCTGATTCACCTGAAAAACACAGTTCCCACGTCTTCAAACACAGCCAAATTATTTACAGGAAAAAAAGTCTTTGCTTCCCTGGGTGTTGTGAGCAAGTAAATAAGTCTAACAAAATCCGAACACAATTTGGCAGGATGTAACACTTGTTGGAGATAATCCTACCTGCTGAAATTTCCTTTTAACCTCAGTGAAGACTCTGGTAGATGTTAAGTACAATCAGGACAGATACCAATTCTCTCCCACTGGAAAGCAGAGTGAACAGACTTCCAAATATTTTTCTTTCATGTCACATCAGCCAAGGAAAAGTTCTAGAAATAGCTACTTTGGGCTTTTTCTCCTTTTTCACCTGGGTGATTTTGGCTGTGGTAGGTTCCCCAGAGTAACAGCAACTTCACCATTAATAACATAACATATATATCACCCTGAGAGCATTAAATTCAATGTTCTAGGTTACACTGTGTGATCCTTGGGGTGCCCTGTGCAGGGCCAGGAGTTGGACTCGATGGTTTTTTGGGGGTCCCTTCCAGCTCAGGATATTCCATGACTCCATAACTTTACAAATTCAGCCCAAACTTTTCAGGTGATGGAGAAACAGAGGGTTCCAAAGCAGGGGGATTGCAGATCCCCACAGCAGCAGGAGTTGCTCTGATTTCCTCTGAATCCATGGTGGGTTTGGAAGGACCACAGGCAAAGCTGTTGCTGATATTTCTTGTCAGCTAAAATCCCCTCACTACAACTTCTGCCTTAACACCCAGCTTGAAAATGGCTCTCAGGTATTACAGGATGGGGATGACAGCTGTGGTCATCTGAAGATGCAAACAGAGAGTCCCAAAGATGCAAACAGAGAGCCCCAAGACCTCACAAAACATTTTCTGGGAACACCCATTGTGTCATATGAAGTGTTTATTCAACTTCAATTAAAGGTCTGATCATGCACTAATTGCAAATTTTGTTGCAAGCCAGCGTGGGTTCCCTGATGATTAAAGGACTGATAGTTGTGTTATTAATTATCATTTCCAGCATGGAAAGCTGCAGTGTGATTCCCTCTGCAGAGGTAGGTGCCATCCATAGGCTCCTGAAGAAGCATCCCTGGCCTTGAAAAACTTAAAAATCTAAACAGACAGTGCAGACAAAAGAACCACCATTATCTTCCTCTTCCAGATGGGGAACTGAGGCACAGAGAGATTAAGTGACTTGCCAACATCTGTGGAAGAATGGAGGATTAAACCTTGATCTCCTGAGCCCAAGTCTGGTGTTCAGTCACCGGACCAGCCTTCCTGCTCCTGCTAATGTGTTATTGCTCTCATCTGCTCAGTGGTTTTTCCTACCCACTCCTACCTAATCCCTTTTCAAGGTAGCCCTTGAGGGACTGTTACTTATGTGGGTCAGGGCTGGATACAGCCATGCCAGAGAGGGACGCGCTCTTTTTGTCCTGTGGGCACCGCTGGCCCGGCTGGCAGGTGCCACTGCTGGGTGGCATCACAGGAGCAAGGACTTACAAAGTCATTGCTACTTCCAGGCAGGAAAACCTGCCATGGAATCGCTGGGCAGCAGGGAAAGAGGAAGCAGATTGCTGTGGCTCTGGCTGCATCTGCAGTTCCCACCCTGACGAAGCCAAAAGCGCGTTCGTGTGGGAAGAAGGGTTGTAAGACAAGAAGAAAAACATCTTGAGAGACGAATATTTGGATCTCTATCTCTATCAGTGTTTATTTCTTGGGCTGCAATACCACCTGCAGGCCCCACACCAGGGCTGGACGCTGCAGAGAAGAGAGGGTTTTACAGCCAAAGGGGGCAGGTCGCAGCCCTGGGGCTCCATGAGAGCCTTCCTGATGGATGGGGAGGGTTGGGATGATGCCCTGCACACACCACTGGACACACACCCCAAGCTGCATTGAACAAACAGATCCCCTCAAAAAAAACCCTGCATGGAGGAAGCCTGCAAGGAAAATCAGTCTAAAAACAACCTTTGAGGCGAAACGCTGCAGGTGCTCCCAAATAACCAGGTAACAACGCAATCTCCCTGCTCGCCACAGGTCAGGGCTTTGTGCTCTGCTGAGAGGGGCTGCCCCACTCCCCCAGCCCGTGTCCCCAGGGGGGTGTCACCGCCAGGGCCCGTCCTCAATGCCTGTCACCCCGATTGTGGTGGCCCAGAGATCACAGGGATCTGCTCAGACGGCGTCGGAGCAAGGGTAATCCAGTTATTTTTAGAGAAGTTTTTCCACTCGGAGATCATACACACTGCAGATCACAGAAACACATGCAAGCATGAAATTTCATTTTTGAGAATTCTTTTCCCGGGGCTTCCCTGTAAAGTGGCAGTGAATGGGAAAAGCTACAATCATGACAAGACAATTACAGAGGGTTTTTTTGCTAAGCATGAAACTTAGGGGGGGAAAAAAATGTTTAGGGAAAGGGAGAAGGATGAAAAAGCAACTCACAAGAAAAGTCATGTTTGTCCACTTGTCTTGTCTTGTTCCACTGAAGCAGAATTAGACATCATGTCACGTAAGTGATTTTAAAATAAAAATTTGCCTTAAAGTACCTGAGAAAAATAAGCAAATATTTGAGTTTGAACTGCTTTTCCTGGTTTGGTTTTTTTAGTGACACAGTGTGTATGCAAATGGGGAAACAGCCAGCACCCTCCTAAATGCTGCAAAACACACACACCCTTGTGCTTTTAGCATGAAAGGACTGGGAGACATACATTAGGATTTGTGGGATTATGGTGAGAAAGCAGGAATGATAACTTTGATGTTCTTTTTTTAAAAAAAAAAAAAAGGGTGGAAAGACAGGAAACTGCGAGTATTTTTTTCTCTTCCTGGCAAAGCCCCCCAGGAAAGAGCTAGCATGGAAAATGGATCCCCTCTCATCTTCCAGAGGGGAAATTCCTCCCCTTCCAGCCGGGGTTCACCGCCGTGGCTGTGTGGGGGAGCTCAGACGCTGCGTGTCTGAGCCCTGCTTAGCCTGTGGATAAACACAGAGGTTGGCTTCCACAACGGGCAGCCACGGAAAACTTCTTAAGGAGCAAATATTCCCTGCAAAATAAATAACAATCCTGCCTCCAGAAACGCCAAGACAGAACCAAGTTGGTGTTGGCGAGAAATGCGCGATTGCTGCCGCAACGCCGATGGTCACAGAGCTGGGAATTTTACTCTGGGGGAGGTTTCTAACTTAAAGGTTCTCGTTAAACCAAGTCCCTTCTTGGTGTAGGCATCTTCTGATGCAGCCACAGCTGTTGAAAGGTTTCCACAGCTGCCTTGTTCAGCACTGCAGTGTCCCAGTGGCTTTAAGTAAGGAGCAGAGATCCTGGTGAGAAAACGACTCATGGATTCACAGCAGAGGAAATCAAGATGTTTAGAAATTGCTCCAAAACTTTTCAGCTGTCCTTAATCAGGAGGCAGGTGGTTTAGCACAGACCACCTAGGAGGAAAACGTCATAAAGCAGAAAGTCTAAGGAGGTTTACCTTGATTTTGTAGCATTGCAGCATCTCTTTGGGTGCCTCCTCGCTCTACCAGGCAACGCTCGGCTACACTCGAAGATGGGAGCGACACGTTCATCTCCTCCAGGTCTAGAGACAACACAACAAAATAATTTGTCAAATTGTCAAAACTCAACAGACGGGGTAGAGGAGCAGACTGGGGAAATTTGGATAGACTGTGCCTTCACCCAGTCCTAATCTCACCACTGGAGGCTGTAAACATGATGGGTAAAGTGACAGTCTGGCTACAAATCTGTCTGGCAGCTTCATTAGACATCTTTCGCCTGACTGATTAAACTGCATTTAAGACCCACTTTCATTTTTTCAAGTCTTTTGTTTAAATTAAAAGGTCATGTTTTCCAGCGAGTGATCCGCTGCCCTCTCCAGTCTCCTGCCACAATACAGTTACATTACTACGAGTGTCGCACAAAGCGCTCTGAATAAGATCCACAGACACCAACAAATGTCGCAGCCAGCGGAGGCTACAGAAAGGGGTTTTTGTCTCTTCCTTATGTGCCACAGCAGGGAAACGAGCTTGAAAAGTCCCCCAGCCTCAAACTTGGACTGTTTCTGCTCTGTGCACTGGAGGGCTTGCAAAAAGCACTCGTTACTTTTCGCAGATTTATTCGAGCAGCAAACCAGGTTCGCCCGGCGCGTCTCGCTCCACCTGGGTTCTGCTGCTGCTTTGCCGCTCGTGAATTGAAAGAGATTTTTTGGTGGTTAGACAGAAAAAAAAAAAAGACCCAGGACCTGGGATATGGGGTCTAATGCTGCCAAGTGCTGAGTGCCATCTGTTCCCACTGGCTCCAGAGCTCCCAGGATGGGGCCCCGGCACGGCGCAGCCTGACGGAGCAGGGCAGCTCTCCAGAAGATGTAACTCGGCATCTTGGGAGCGCTCCCAGTTTACACCTCAGAGCGTCTGGCCCGCAGACAGACCACACTTAACCTGTCACCCCCCAGCCAAGTGCTTCCCTCAGCTCCCAGAAAACAGCACTCCAGGCTGGGAGAGATGTCCTGGCTGTGTTTGAGATTTTGGTGGGCTTTGTTTCTCGCTAAATCCACTCCCTTATTATCAGTGTTGGTTTCTTCTCACGAGTAACAAGTGGAAAAGTCCTCAAGTTGTGCCAGGGGAGGCTTAGTTCAGATATTAGGAAAACATTCCTCATCTAAAATGTTGTCAAGCACTGGCACAGGAGGGAGACATTTAAAAGCCATGTGGATGTGGCACTTGGGGACACGGGTTAGTGGTGGCTTTTGGCATCAGTTGGACTCCATGATCTCAAATTTCTTTTCCAAGCTGAAGGATTCTCTGATTGTCTGTGCTGGGAGGTGATGGTGCACTGAGCACTGCACTTCCTGATGGCATGCTGATGTCAGTCTAAAAAGGTCCCCCAACCTCACTTGTACCTTCCCAAAGGTTTCTGCTGAGCACAGAGATGAGCTGGAGGGTCAAGGCATGGAGCAGCCAGACCCGAGGAGGGCGAGGTCTGAGCTGTCTGCTCCTCTCAGGTGAAAAGCAGAAATGAAGGGAGCTGAACAAAAGGACTGAAAACAAGACACTGGGTCACTGCCCCCAAGGAGTCCTTGCTTCCTGCTGAGAAGTTTAACTCCAGCATGAAGGGGTCAGCTCCGTGCCTTGCACAAGGGCCCACTTTTCACCGAGGGGATGTAAAAGCTGACTAATTTTTACTAAATAAAAAGAGCCTTTGACAAGTGCTCCGCTACAGAGGCCTGTACTCTGACCTGCTGTGACCTGTTGTATTCCCTAAACTGCAGTTCTCTTAATTGAGGACATTATAAATGTGACTTAATAAACTGAACTGGAGCTTGGATTGCAATATCCAACATGTCTCATCCTGAGTCATTTTTGTAAAGCACATTGCATTGGAACATAGGTTGCACACAAAATTTGTATTTAGTAGAGGGTTACTTCCCTTCTCTTTCAGGTCCAATTAAATCCTCAGTAATGACTGAGGTTTCCAGAAGTGCTGGTGACATCAGATTCTCCAGAAACAGCTTTTCCATTGGATTGCAGTGGGATTCAGTCTCTAACAAGCACAAGTACATAGTGATACTGCAAAAACAACCCTGCTGTCTACTCATTGCCAGGATCAATAGCTGGTTAGGTAAAACATCTACATTATTACTCTAAAATCAAACTGCCTTTTCTGACCCACTGGCACAGAAGTTGTTGAAATCCTGCCGTGTAACATTTGCTGTAGGACTGCATTTCTCTAATTGATGTTCCCAAGATCCACACACAGGTATTGACTGGAGAATAGACCCTTTAGCATCTAAAAGTAAATCCTTGACATTTCTGTCTCAAGCAGAAAGTCCAATTATTCTCCTTTTGCTCTGTTCCCCAGTCATAAATTTGAAAGGCAGAAAAAAAATCCAGAGTACAGAGTAAAATTTTCCAATTTGTATGGATTGCTGTTAGAGTAGAAGTAAGTAAGAATATTTTGGATACCAACAGGGCCAAAGCAGCATTTAAGGCTTGTTTCTGTAAGGCCCAAGGACATTTTGCTGCTGAGTGCTTATTTATAAAAAGTGAAATTAGGTAATTTTTCTTTCCCAAAACCTAAGAGAAATGGTTCTGAATGTCTCCTTTTCTTTCCTTCACACAAGCTGAGTTTTTTTCACAACTAGCTGACTGTGAATAGGCACAACAATTCCAGTAAGCCATCCATTTCCACTGCCAACAATTATATCAGTTATCCAGGCCCTTATGTGTCATTTAATACCTACTTTCATAAAGGAAGAGATGAAAAGAACAACTACAATAAGATGCAGTTAATTATGGATATGTTTAGAAACAGTCTAATGAATAATAAACAACGCTTTATTTCCCCCATCTACCACACAGTGGCAAATAATTAAGAATCAAAAGAATTCAAAGTATTAGGTAACAATCAGAAAACTTGTGCAAGATTTTTTTTCTGCTCGAGTTTAATTGGTTCATTGTTCCCATGAACTATAAACCACGGGGTTGATAGCAGCGCTAAAGTTTGCCCCTATAAAGGAAGATTAACATATTCGGGAACTTTACCCTAATCCTTGTTTTGCGTTAACTCAAGCAGATTGGATTAGTAATTCTTACCTACCACCCACTAGAAGAAAACGGGTTTCTTTTCTCAGACAACTGCCTGCATTGTACCTCCGTGTGCATTATCTGCACTGAAAGCAGTTCTGCAGAAAGAAATGATGTGAAGTGAAAGGGAAAAGGGTTTTACACTGCCATGGCGAGGAACAATCGCTGACGTGGCACAGCCTGAACTCTGCTGAAAGGTTAGACCTGCTCCTGCCCAGCTCATGTGCTGCTATTTCAGGCAAAATGAGAATAAGCCTTCCCTGAACTTCTAATTCAGGAAAATAATGAAAACTAAGCAGAGCTGATTTACAGGATCTGATTTGGAGGCTGTTGGGGTGAGCTTGGAGCAGCCCAGAGCGGGAGCAGAGCTGGTTTAGTGGCTGGGCTCTGCTGGGAGTGGGTGCTGAGGATGGCATTGCAAACCCAGTGGGTTCCTAAGTGCCCAGCTCAGCCAGGAGGGGGGCAGCTGCTGTGGGAATTATCCCATCCTGGTGGTCTTCCCTGTGTGTGGACACTGTTCAATTTGGACCAACCACAGGTACCACCATGGCCCTGGGCCATGGAAATATCCCTCTGCAGAGTTCAGATCCAGCAGGTCCTCCCCATCCTGCTGATATCCCATTTTCACTAATTAGAATCAAAGAATCACAGAGTGCTTTGGGTTGGAAGGAAACTTAAAGTTCATTCAATTCCAACCAGGGACACCTTCCATGATCCCAGGTTTCTCCAACCTGGCCTGGAACACTTCCAGGGATCCAGGGGCAGCCACAGCTTCTCTGGGCACCCTGTGCCAGGGCCTCACCACCCTCACAGGGAAGAATTTCTTCCCAGTAACCCATCTAATCCTGCCCTCTGCCAGTTTAATTGCCTGCACAAAGTCCTACTTGTTCTGAACTCAGTGCCACATTTTCACCTCAGGAAAGAAATTGCCATTACTTGTTCTGTCTGCTGTTACTTTGCTCCCTTTTTTCCTCTTTCAGAGGCTGTAGCCCAGACCCTCCTACTCCCTCTCCATATGCAAGAATTATTCCTTTGCTCCAACAGGAGCACAACAAGGTCCCAGTGAGGGAGAAACCCTAACACTGGCATGATGGCCAGCAGGAGGACTTGAAACCATACAGGTTTTTGTGAACTTTTTAAGTCCCAAGCATCTCCCATATGCTTCATTAGGGAAGATATTCTTAAATATATGAACCCACTTAGCCAGACTCTTTCCATTACTCATCAGCAAGTTATGCCAGGAGATTTGAGCAGTCTTGGAATAAGCAGAATCAAACCCTTTGCACAGTATTTGTGAGCAATATGACGCCCCAGGTGAACACAGGAGCTCCATGGATCACATTCACACAATAAATGGAGCAGAACATGAAGGGCCATGGAAGAGCCCAACACAAGTGATGGTTCCTGTCCAAGCTTCATCCAACCACAGAACTGTAGAACTCCCACAAAATGTGGCAGCAGCACTTTGCAGGAAATGCCAAGACATAGAGAGGCAGCTCCTTGCTGGTGGTGTCTTCTGCCCCTCACCAGAGCCAATGATCTTCCCATAACCATGGCCAAAAACCAATATTTGGGTGGTTTCTCTCCTTTTTTAATATTAAGCAGTGATTGTAACTTGGAATGGCTTAAAAACATTCACTTGCCAAGGCAATTGGAAGTAAAGAGTTATCAAATGTATGTGCTCTAAACATTGGAAAATATTTAGCACAAGCACAGCTACAGAGATAAGTTTTGTGTTAAGCTACAGGGAGCAACAACAAGGATTTTTGGGGCAAAAACCCAATTCCACCTGTTAGCTGTATGCCAAGGAGACAGCAGGCTAAAGCATGGCCCATTTTAACCTGGATTTCTGATTGGACTTCAGTGGTTATCAATAAACCCCATTGACTTGGCAGTTGTCAATAAAACCCATTTACTCCTGCTCATTAGCAGACAGGGATATTAATTAACTCTGCAGCTAGAAATGAAAGAGAGCTCCTTGAAGAAACTCCAGGTATTTCCCCATCCTTCCAGCCCAGGGTTTGAGGACAGCAAGAAAACCCCAAGGGTGCCACAGAACTTGAGACAGCCCAGTGCATTTCCCAGGGGAAGTTTGGGGGTTTTTCATACCCATGAACCACCTTTGAGTTTTGCACTGCTACCCCTTGAAACCATTTTCTTCCTGGGAAAAAGGAATGTTGCTTCTGCCACATCAATTAATGAGAAATGAGGAGTGGATCAATAAATTACTGAGATGCTTTGTAGTGTCTCCTGTGAGAGCTGCTGGTACGAATTTTTCACCTTCTTCTTTTCTCATGGTTTTCCACCAAGCTGTGCCAAACACGCTGCATATCACTTACTGTTTGGGATTTTATGAAGGGGAAAAAAAAAAGAAATCAAGCGTCCAAGTACTAATTTCAAACTGTTGTAGTGAACTCTCCCTTTTTTTATTACATAATAGAGCCTTTTGTCCTCAGTTTTCCATCTGTTTGGTAAGCATTTTTCACTTGAAGACTCAATTAGGACAAAAAAACCCCACACAATCATTCAATTCAAAAATTAATTTGGAGATCAAGGGACTGACTTAGGCCTATACCAGTGACTAAAAGCGATTCAGGCTTTGTCACATGATCCAAGAGAACTGAGCAACAACAGTTTAGCTGCTTTAATCCTGCTTAATTTGAGTGCAAAGAAATTCACATGTGCTACTAAGAACATTTTGGGAGTACACTGTGTCCATTTTTCTGGGTCCCCACGTCCAAAGACTTTGTTTCATTGAGAGCTCATGACATCCTTGATTAGCAACCCCTGTGCAGGCGAAGGAAAAGCACACAAATTTGCAGAGGTGGAGAGAAAACGACTCAGAAAATATCCTGCTGGGAAAGAGGTGGTTTCAGACAACACATTTTACAAGCAGGACTGACAGCAAAATCAGCACCTTTTAGGGGTTTTGGCAGGGAGGCAGGTCCCAGGGGCTGTTTAAAAGACACATACTACCAGTAACCCAAAGAGAATACTGAAAGAAATCATAAAAATATGTTAGGGGAGGACTTTGAGATACGTATCTTACTGGTTTTATAACTTCTTTGCGTATTGTGCACAGGCTGTTGGGTCATGAGCAGAGAAATGCTGCTCTCTCACCACCTGGCACAAGTGTGTGACCCCAGGGCCAAGCCACGGGGTGTCAGCCCACCAGAAGCTTGGCTACAGCCTGTTCTGACGGGGACAGCCAAGGAAACTTTCATTAGAGGAAGGAAAACTCTCAAAAATCCCATCCGGCAAACACGCGCGCGCACACGCACCCGCTCCCTCCCTAATGCCTGTGTGCCTCTGCCGGCCTTGGGAGAACTTAATTAAAGCCAGTTGTGAAATTTCCAAAGGGAAAAAAAAAATAAACCCTAATCCCTTACAGTAAATGTGCTGTGATTGTTCTGGGTTCACCATTCCTCTCCCCCTGGAGTGGTCTCACGATGAGACGACAGAATCAGAGAGATCGAAAGGCTGAAAGGAGCTGTGCTTGCTTCTCCTCCTCCCTTCAACAAGACAAGTGGAGGGGCTTGAGCTGCTTCATCCACATGAGGAGCCTTCCCTGAGAGAAATCTCCTTCCAGAGCCTTAAGGGGCTCCAGGAGAGCTGGAGAGGGACTTTGGACAAGGGCATGGAGTGACAGGGCAGCGGGCAATGGCTTCACACTGACAGAGGGCAGGGTTAGATGGGATATTGGGAAGGAATATCAGGGTGGGGAGGACCTGGCACAGGATGCCCAGAGAAGCTGTGGCTGCCCCTGGATCTCTGGCAGTGTTCCATGCCAGGCTGGATGGGGCTTGGAGTAACCTGGGATAGTGGAAGGTGTCCCTACCCATGGCAGGAGGGTTGGAACTCAGTGGTCTTTCAAGTATCTTCCAACCCAGGATGATTCTATGAAAACCTCCCTAAGAATCACCAAACCATTTAGGTTGGAAGGGGCCTCTAAGATCAACTCCAACCATTAACCATGTCCAAACAGCTATTCTTCCAAGGAATGTGATGGCAGATGACAGCTTCTAGTAATGGACTTGCTTTACTGTCTTGACTGCAAGAGAAATGCAACACAAAGGTATAAAATCTTTTCTTCCATCCCCTTCAATCCCTGCATGTCTGGTGAGCTCCTCAAAGTTGTGTGGAGTGTGTTGTAGCCTCCTGCTTACCACAGAGAGAACAAAACTGTTTAGTCTTCAATTAAAAAAATACGTGTGGTGGAGAAAGAGGATGAAAGTGTGGTGAGAAACCCAGAGAAAATTCCTGAGTGGCAGCCCTGAGCAAGGCAGGACACAATCTTGGAGCTCTGTGCTCCAAGGCAAAGTTGCTCCCTTCCTGCTGCCCTGCTGGTACCTGGACTCTCCAAACCCGTCTTTTCAGGTCTGTGATTTGTCTGGCTGTGAAGATCCCGATTTTCCATCAAATCTGCAGGTGCAGATGGAATCCCACCCCCAGCTGCCACAGGG
Organism: Fringilla coelebs; assembly: GCF_963513975.1. NCBI lineage: Eukaryota > Metazoa > Chordata > Aves > Passeriformes > Fringillidae > Fringilla > Fringilla coelebs. Next base: position 4,352,070 of record NC_140034.1, read on the forward strand.
CAAGCATCGCAGGCAGACAGAATCACAGAATGCTTTGGGTTGAAAAGGACCTTAAAGTTCTAACCTGCTTTCCATGGGCAGGGATAGCTGAGATGGAGTGTGGAGAAGCCTGAAGGGCCTCTTTGATTTACAGCTACATCAGGATCTGTGGCACATGGGGACCAAGTGCCCTGACAGAAACCAGCTCATTTGAGCCACGACCCTCCAACACGCTGGAAGGTCAATTAAAGACACAACCAGAGAGAGGCGGCGAGGGCAACGATCCCGTGGCTCTGGCTGGGGATGGAAGCTGCACAGAAAGGTCTGTGCTGGAAACCCAACTCGTTCAGCATCAAAGGGAGAAGGAATAACAAGCAAGGCCTGCCCTCCTCCCCGTGCCTGCGCCGCGTGTTTGATCCAGCCAGAGCGGCGGCGCTGGCGCGGCGCCAGGGATCTCTCCCATAGACCCGAGCCCAGCTGATTAAGAAATGCAACCCAAGTAATTAATGATGGGGGAGGACTGAACCAACAGCAGAGCTGGGATCTGACTCGTTCTCTGTCATGGTTCACCCCAGAAAGAGTCAATTAGAGCAGGACTTCCCAACCTTTTGCCACAGACACTCTCAATTAAAGCGGCTCGCCGGGAGCCCCGAGCTGCACGTTGGAGCCAGCAGGATGCCCTGAGCATCAACCTCCCCAGGCCTTTGTAGTTTCTGACCATATTCCTCTGCCATGCCGGTTTTTAATTTATAAAAATATTCATCTGTCTTTCACCCAGGCTTTCAGACAGGTTTCAGCCCTCTCTGTGCTCTGTTCAACATCCTGGACCAGGTTCCAGTCTCTCCAGCACCAGCAATGGGACTTCTCTGAATTCCAGGACAGGACAGGGATCTGCCTGTGGTAATGAGGTCATGCTGTTGGTCAGCTCCATGTGTGTCAGTGCTGGGTCAATATTCTGTAGAGCTCTGGAAGTTTAGTTCTGTCTGGATGGCTGCAGGTTTGCCTGGGTTTGGAGGTGTTGAAGCTGATTGCAGCCTCCTGAACTCGCTATCAGTTTGGTTCACACGTTGTGGCTAAATTCAGTAGCAACTCTAGCCATTTTCCCTCAATACAGAGCAAAGGAATGAGCTAAGAAATCTAGGCTGAAAACCCAGTTTTAACTTTACCTGTTCTCTCTTACATCCTTTGTATCAAAACAATCACACAAGTGAATTGCAAAAAAATCTCTTAAATTTTTCAATATAATATACTTTTCTCCTTGTTCGTGTCTTGGATGAACTCTGTGTAACAGAACAAAGCTCAGTTCACCCCAGCAAGTCCAAAACCCTCAGAAGCTTCAGAGTTCTGACTGGCTTTAAAGGAGACTCTACACTTCCACAAGTGGGAATTGTTTTTATTTAGCTCTAGTTTATGATTGCATAGAAAGACCACACCATACTGAGCATCAGCATCATAGTGGAGAGGTAATATCTTAAAATTTATCCTCCATTTTGGTCCAGATATAACCACCCTAAACCCCTAAAGTGATGAATATTTACCACATCAGTGGAGACACACACAGATTTAGTCTCTTTCCTCACACCTTTTAACATAAAATCAAAGTTCATTCCCATGACAGTCTTTTATGATCTGCATCTCAACTGGAGAAGACATTTTCCAGCCCAGAGGGCAGAGGCTTTGCTTTATATTGTCAAAAATAGCAAGTTCAAGTCCTGTGGTGAGGGTCACATTTTTTATAATAAACCCTTCGTATCCTGTATTATCTCCTTGTTAAATGGTTCACTACATTAATTATCATTATCATCCAATATATTTTGCTCTGAATGAAAATATTTCACCAACGCTTTTGGTTGAAGAAGCAAAACATAATACACCATTTTATGAGTAATTTTCATGAAATTTTGCATGCATCCAGATCTTGTGAGGTAGGGAGCACACTTTGTTTGAACTTTATAGCCTTCTCATTCAGTTTTCATTAATAATTTTCCCTTTAGTTCTCAATAGGTTTCTCTAGCATTGAGGGAACAATATCAGAGCCCTCCTGTAGCTAATTTAATATCTGTAAATTTCCATGGCTGATAAGCAACAACTGCGCAGACGAATAGAAAAATAAAATAGTGAATGTGGGAGCAAAAGAAAAAACAACTCACAAATGAAAGTGGAGACTGCAAGATGCCATGAAGTGATAATCATTGCAAAAAGTTTGGCTTTGTCAGGTAAAATCAGTAGCAGAATGGTGATTAATATTTGTCCTCTAAAAGTAAATGGAAAGCTTAAATTTGTTTGTTCCTTTCAAAAATCATTCTCTTAATAGGTAGAAATGCTCTCTCAGGGGGTTTTTCATCAGCTCCTGTCCTGAGCTGTGGTTAAACACAATCCCAACTCTCTAAGGGAAGAGACAGATGTCATTCCTGGACCAAGAGATCATTTTCTACCCCACCTTTCCCTCTCCCAAAGCAAGGCTCTGGCCCACACTCATAAATCTACTCCTCTCCTCCACAAAACCAAAAATTCCCCAAAGCCACTTGGCCCCTTTTAATCCTTGCATTTCACAACCTATTTCTTGCAAAACCTGTGCATTCCCTCTCTGAACTTTGTATGATGCAGCAGCTCCCCCACATCCTCCTCACCTCCCACAGCCTGAAATTCAGCCCCTGTGAAGATGCTCTTGCCCCTGTGCTATATCTCCTCTCCCTTCTGCTTTTCTCACTGCTTTTCAGTCTGGGGATGGTGTTGGGATGAACCCAGCTGCTGGGGATGAGCAGCACCCAGAGCAGCCCCATTGTGGGAAATGAATTTGTAGAAAATTCTTAAAGTTTAATAGAAGGTTTGCATGGTGTGCATTTGTATGCAAACTGTATACATTTTATAAAAAAGATTGGATGCTTTAGAGAAATAGAACTATGAAAGATGTATTGTTGTAAGACTTACGAGGGGAAATTTTGATTTGTTTTAAAACATTTACAACGTAGTGTAGCTAAAGCTGATAAGCCAAGAAACACTCAGGTGTATTATAATTAAAAAAATAGTTATTGCCTAATTGTGATGGTGTAAATTATAATATCTGCATTGTCTCACCCTTCACATGAGACTAAAAATAAAATAAAAGTTTCTAAAACACCTCTTAATGACCCCATCTCTGAGGCATAAAAGGACATAGTCCAACAACTCATGACATGGCTCATCTCCCACTCTGTGCCCTCCCTCGTGGCTGCAGGCAGGGTACAGCCCTGCCCTGCACTCTCACATGGATCCCACAGGCTTTGGTGGGTTCAAAAGCTGAACACAGCATCCTGGACGAGGATTTTTGGAGCTGTCCCAGGAGTTGAGCTCAGAGATCCTCACAGGTCCCTTCTACCATTCTAAGAAGACACTTTACAAAACTCAGAGAAACCCAATAACTTTGCAGTGTGTGATGGCCCTGCCTTTCCACAGAAGCTCCACCTTTAGCAGATAAATTAACTGCAGCTCCACAGCAAATAAATCTTCCAGCCACACCCCAGGGAAAGGACACTCACAGGTCTCTCAGCTGAAGGTGTGTTTTTAAACCCTTGCCTGCACAACATAACTTGTTCTCCTAAGCAGTTCCAGCTGCACCTTTGCAGCTGTCAAGCACAAGAAAAGCTGTACTGAGATTGAGGATGGTCCAATGTGGTTTTTTATGAAAGCCTGGGGAAGGACTGTGACCATGATCACAGAGGTTGTAGGATGAGGGAAGAGATGAGAAAGTTGACTCCATGTTCAGAAGGCTTGGTTTATTATTTTATGATATATATTATATTAAAACTATATTAAAAGAATAGAAGAAAGGATTTCATCAGAAGGCTGGCTAAGAATAGAAAAGGAATGAATAACAAAGGTTCAGACTGACCTAAACAGTCTGGACAGCTGGACTGGGATTGGCCATTAATTGGAAACAACCACATGAGACCAATCCCAGATCCCCCTGTTGCATCCCACAGCAGCAGATAACCATTATTTACACTTTGTTCCTGAGGCCTCCCAGCTTTTCAGGAGGAAAAACCCTAAGGAAAGGAATTTTCATAAAATATCATGGCTACAAAGGACCACAGACCTTGCTGCACTTAAATCTTCCCTCAACAGAGAACAGTAGATGGCCTGGAGAGAAATGCAAGCTGAAGTGAGCAGTGAGGGTGTGATTTTTCTCTCTCTGGACCAGTCTGGGTGCTCCAAGCCAAACCATCTCGTCCAGACAGGGCTGGTGCCTCACCCCAGGCCACCGGAAAGACGGGACCTGCAGGAGGAAATAAATTCCCCTGGAAGCACGGGACCAACCGTGGTGCTGGCCACCAGGATGTAACAACAAGCAAATTCTTTTCCAATCCTGCAAATACCCAAAGCCCTGGCACCAGCAGACCTCACCTCTCTAATTAAAAACGGCCACGAGCACTTCAATAAACAACGCAATCCATCATGTTCAGGACGTAATAAAGGGACACGGAGTGGAAAAGAAGCTTTGCCCTGTCCTGTGTGCTGTACTGTATGTGTTTCACCACAGGGAAGCATGTGCTAATTTCTTACCTCTCTGCTGACTGCACTGTCCTTTTGCATAGTTGCTGCTAAACTGCATGAAAGGTATTTCTAATCTCGTGACGGTGACTGAAAAGGGTTGAAGGACACAAATTAAGTCTCATAGCAATAGAGCAGCTCAAGAATGGAAGGTCAGCCAGTTGACTCTTCCCAGAATCCCCTGAACAATGCAATTATTCATGAAGGAAATTTCAAATTATTTTCATTAGACTTCTGTTTTACCAATCTAACCAAAGTGATTAATTAGGGATTAAAATATTTACTCTGCACATGCTGCCTTGGCACGGCACTAGAATATTTAAGCATTGTGCTAAAAGGGTCAGCTGTCTCCAGTACTGTTTGGAATTCATTCTCTACTTTCTGTGTAAAAGGGCATTGACTCTCATGTCTATACCACACTTAGGGTCCCATTAGGGATGTGGAGGGAGAAGGGAGACCCTCTTCCTGCCCTTGGAGCTGCCCCAAGCTCCCCAGCTGCTTTGCCACTTCAGCACAGAGGCAGAGGAGAGCAACAGCAGTGACTGCAGCAAGCCCTGCAGAGGATCCAGGGTTCCACTCCTGTTCCACAGGACCAGAGAAGAGGGAGATGCTCGTGAGAACCTGGAAGAACCAGCTGGAGAAGGCAGCATTGTGGTGGAAGATGCAAGAACAGAAGAACTGCACTCAGATTTTGGTCCAGTTGTGGAAATCCTGGATGACCCTGGCTGGTTTCTCATACCTCTAAAAAATGGGAGGATGGAGTTACCCCAAGTGGGAAATGCTTTCACTGTGGATGAAGTTTGGAACATTTGGCATCCCCAGTGAAACTGTGGGGTGGGAATGCCATGCTTGCTCTGTTCCCTTCCCAGAGCTGAACCAGCAGTCCCAGGTCAGATTCTGGTCTCATGTGAAGGGTGAGACAATGCAGATGTTGAAGCCTGAGGTCAGAGCCTGAGTCAAATCCAATCCCTGCTGACCTCCAGGGGCTCCTGGAATCCATTTGCAATTCATCCCTCACCCCTGTTTGTCCAACTGAATCTGAAGCAAAGGGATGAGGAGCAAGGAAAGACCCCAAAAAGGGTGAACATGGGAGATGTGGCTGATGGTGCTCCAGGCTCCACCAGATCCACAGGGATGGCTGGATTTGGCTCAGCACCAGGGCTGGAGGGGCTCTGCTGTGGATAACCTGGCACACCCCACACAGGAGCCTCTGCAGGGTGGTTGAAATGCACAGCACCTCGGAGCTGGTGGCTGCTGCCACTGCAACCTCACCAAGATGAAAAAGATGTATAACAGGATTTGCATTCCTTTCCAGACTGACTGCTGCAAGCAAACATTTCAGCACTTATTTGTTACCAATATTATTAGGAGTCTCAACCCATTTCCTGGCTGGGGCATGTTTCCTCCAGGGGACTGAAGTCACCTGTCACTTTCTTTCTCATGTTACTTAATCGTTTTAGTCCAAGCAGCAAGCTGCCAATCATATTTAATATTTAGTCACCTTGAATGCATTGCTACTGATTAAATAGACTGCTATTTCAGTAAACAACTCGTGAGAGAATACTTACAGCTTCATTATAATTATTCCACCAGATATTAGAACATTATTCATATGTAAGTCCAAAGAATATTTAGGTCTTCTCCTATTTAGTTCACAAACAACATTTTAATTGCTGCCATATTAGCAGAGCTATCAGTGCTAATTGGATAATACCCCTTCAAAGATTTTTCTTTTAGCAACCTCTTTTGCTTGCATGCTTTTAAAGTGTCTCTGGTTTTTGGCTCACTGATGATTACCCACAAAGAAATTTGCCCTTATGAGTCTATCAGACAGACACCTATATATATATTTTTTTTTTTTGGGGGGGGGGGGTAGGGGAGGACTTTGTTGTTTGTACACATTGAAAACAAGGGGATCCTGAATGAGGGAAGAAGAGGATGATAGGACACAGCCTGTGCTGAAACTTGTGGCAAAGGCAGGATGAAAAATCCAAATCTTCTGAGAACATCCATAGACTCATCCACAACCTGGGCCATATTCCCCTGGGGGCTTGGAGGATCATTTCAGAACATCCCTGAAAAGTTCATTAAGAGAATCCTAGGATCGTGAAATTATTTGGATTGGAAGGAACCTCAAAGATGATCCAGTTCATTCCCTGCCATGCCAGGGACACCTTCCACTGTCCCAGGTTGTTCCAAGCCCCATCCAACCTGGCCTTGGACACTTCCAGGGATCCTGGGGCAGCCTCAGCTGCTCTGGGCACCCTGTGCCAGGGCCTCCCCACCCTCACAGGGAGGAATTTATTCCTAATTAAAGCCATACGAGTAAACTTACTGTTAAAAAGTAAATTTACATATAAATAATTTACTAATTATTTAAATTATAAATATTTTACTAACAATTTAAGGCTACTTACAATAAATAGTCTTAAAAGCAGGGGTCTTACTCCCAGTAGAAAGTGTCTTACAGGGCTCACACTTGGAGAAGGGTTGGAACATGATGCAAACTGAAGCTGGCCAGCAGGTTTTGACAAATTATGTTGTTAATAAAAGTTTTTGCACAGTGATGCAGATTTAATGAGTGAGCTTTGCTGGGAAAGGAAAGGTAAAGGAGAACTTCCAGGAAAATAAACATGTTCTGTGTCCCTACCATCTAGGCAGGACCTTCAGGCCTTGCCTCTAGAAGGAAATTTTTGTTCAGGAACCCAGATAGGGCCATTTATCAAAGGAACAGATAAATGCAAGTGTTTGTTTCGCTTCAGTGAGAGAAAATGAGAAATTGTTACTTAAGGTTGACCCAAACACATCTCCTTGTTTCTTCCCACTCCATTCACCTCCTCTCCTTCCTCCCTCAGTTTTTTCAGTTTGACCACTGAACTGAAAAATTAATTATTCCTACAGCTCTATTAAAGGATAACTTATGCCAGGCTGCTTGCAGCCTAAATGATGTACATTAAATATCTCTATTTCTTACTTGGCTTTCCCTTTCTTTTAACATTTATCCCTTGTTTTGAAAGTTTCAGAATTCCCAAGTACTCGTGGGGAGCAATGGATTGTTCATTAGGCAAATATATGTTAAAATAAAATAAATATCATCAAAATAAAAGAAAATATCATATCGACCCTATAAAATACAATAGTAACTATTATTATTATTACAATAACAATAATAGTGATGAGTTTGAACCAGAAAGATAAAATTAAAGAATCAGTTCCTAATCAGAATGTTGTGTTACACACAAAATCATTGGGCACACACATCCTTCAGCGTGCACAGCAATGATTATCTGTGTAGGACAGAGTTAAATGGGATATTGCTGGGATATTGAGAAGAAATTTTTCCCTGTGAGGGTGGTGAGGCCCCTGGATCCCTGGAAGTGTCCCAGGCCAGGTTGGACAGGGCTTGGAGCACCTTGGGACAGTGGAAATTGTCCTTGCCCATGGGAGGGGTGGCACTGGGTGTTCTTTAGGGTCCTTTCCAACCCAAACCATTCTGTGATTTTAGATTCTCTCTACAGCTCTGTCAGATCCTCCTGGTTTCTCAGGAAACTCACCAGCCTCACGACCCTCTTGTGCAAATTATTCAGCTGGGAGGGCAGGGAACACATGGCTTGAGAAACAAAGTGAGGTGATCAACAGAAATAAGCACAGCTGGTTCATTTTTTGTGTCTCTCCATCCTCTGGAGGAGGTCTGGGCTTTGGTCACTTTAGTGTCATTTCAGTTTTCCAGCAGAAGCACTTAAAGACAGATAAATATGGAATTTTAGCCTGGAAGAGGAATCCTGAATGCTTCTCATGGCCACAAAGCCATGAAAGGACCTGTCCACTCCTAAAACAGAGACTAAACACCCAGCTGTGAACCAGCAGCCTGCAAGGCTTCACTGCAGATGCAAAACCAAGGCTGAAACAGCTGGAAGGAGAGAGGATCCATGTTTGGATCCAAGCTGGGAAAGCACTTCCAGAAGAAAGGACATAACTGCTGCCTGCAGCTGTGTTGGTGTCACACTGCAAGGCACGGAATGCGCTCGGAAGGATCCGCAGTGAGCAGCCCCAGCAGCGTCCTGAGAGAGAGAGAATTATTCAAGAATCCTCTCAGCTACTCATTGCTTGCCTCAGCCAGGCAAACACTGACCAGAGGTTCAAAACACAGAAAATCAAAAGATCAGCTGGGTATTTCAGGGTGTAGAACACACTCACTGCTCTTAAACCTACTCAGAAATATGGTTCTCACTTTTTTTTGTGTCATTTCATTTCAGTCAGGTACACAGAAAAATTCACTTTGCAGTGCAGCTAAAAAAGCTGGCAGGAACAAACATTAAAAAATTCAGAACATCTTAAACTGCAGAGTTTTTTATTGATGTTTTATAACTTTGCTTTAATCAACTTTTTATCCATTGACTCCCCTGCAAGTGCCAACCAATATAATTAGCACTATCTAAATTAGTTATCACTCAAAAATTACTTCCTTCTTGGAAAAAAAACAGTTTTATTTTTAAATCATAGGTGTTGCCATAGGCTGTACCAGAACTATATGCATGGACACATTTTAAGTAGATAATATTTTTAATCCTAATTAAAAAAAAAATATTCATCCCCTCCATAAAATGTTGAGATTTGTGAATGACTTTATTTTAATTTTTGATAGAAACATGGTAACAATCAACTGATTTCCATTCATATACAACCCTGCACCTTCCATTGAAGAATTATATAGCTCAGCTGAGCTTTTCTATAAACCCAACACAAATTTTCATGGTGGGGTTTGTTCCCAGTTCATTGTGCACTGGACAGAGAGCAGAGAAGCCAACATTTCCTAAGAGTGCCTGTCCCAAGAGCTGCTATTGACACACTGCCATCAGCAGCAGGACTTTGCCTCCTGCAGCCTCCAAAGGCCATCAATACCTATTGATTTCAAGGTGAACTGCAAGTACATCAGTGCATCTGATAAAGCACCAGGCAGCTCTCAGCAGCACGGGCTGAGAGTGGAGATGCTGAGATAGCAAATCTCCCAAATGTGGCTTTGGATCCAGGACCTGCCCAGGGTGCTGAGAGGTGCTGGGCACCCCAGCTGAGCCTCTTGGAAGGGACCAAAGTGATTTTTTCAAAGAAGCCCACAGGGTTGTTATCTGGCTTTGAAAAGGTTGTCCCTGGTGGAAATTTTTAGCCACCCAAGTTTGGTCGTGCTGCCTGGAGATTTCACACAGCTCAGGGCAGGGGTTAGGGGTGGGCTTGGCAGTGCTGGGGTAAAGGTGTTGTTTTAGTTCTAAGTTAACTTAGCTCTAATCATGAGTTCTAACATCATTATAGTGCAAGGATTTCATATCACCAGGGCTTCATACCTCCTCTATGCACTGACTGGTCCTTGCAGCATCATTTAACTCCTCTTTCCCCAAATCCCACCAATCCACTCTTTTATACCACTTGTTCTTATTGGCTACAGGTGTGGCCTGTTAAAATCAGAACTGCTTCTAATCTTTAGTAATTGGTCCAGCTGCAGCTCATTGGGGAAGAAGATTACCTTCTGTACCACCTTCATTCTCCCATACTGCATCCCCCTACATAAAGGCTGGACTTGCTGATCTTAAAAGTATTTTCCAACAAAAATCATTCCATGATTGTGTGATTCTGCACACTCAGAGCACTGGGAGCCCAGCACTGCTGCAGGCTCTGCTCTGAGTGGGTTGCAGGAATTGACTTTCCCTACTGATCCTCAAGAGTCAATCTAAACCCACCCTTCTTCAGCAGCAGGGAACAGTTCAGAGCTCCCATTTCCCTGGGGAAGGATCTCCTGGTGCCTGGGGGATGTTTGTCCTGGCATTCCCTGCTAGTTTTCATTCCCTTAGGGAAGGATTTCCATGCACCCACCCACCTGCACTGCCCCTGGTATTTATCCCTTGCTGAGGGAAATGAGGATGGGATGGGGATGCTGGAGAACACCCTGAACTCTGAGAGGACACTCCTTCCAACCCAGCAGAGAAGCAGGATGAGGCACAGGATGGAGAATATTGGGGGAGACCTGAGCAAGAGGGCTGTGGGCACGGGGCTGGAAGTGCTGAGCTGCAGTGCCTCACCTGGGAAAGCTCCAGGCTTCAAAAAAACACTTTAATTCTTGTTTATTGGACATCTCAGTGTTATTTAATGCTACACTGCAGTGCAGGGTACCCCAAATCAGCTTTATCACTCACTGCAATGACAGCATCCATCAAAAACTGCCCCTTCCACATATCCATCCTCCAGTCCCTCTCTCCCTCCCTCAGTTTCTTGTCACAGGAGTTGGGGGGTGGGAGGTGCAACAGGAATCAAAGCCACCTTATCATTTCAATGTATCATCTGAAATTGGGTAAAGAGAAAGCTGAACCATCCCCCACAACCTGAGGGCAGTGCTATCTTTCATCCTGACTTGTTCTGCTATTTACAAAAAAACTGCATAATTACCAGAGCAAATGCCACGTCACAGCCTGCACCTGCTATGGGCAAGATAGAGAACATTTTTCTGAAAGTAATAATTAAATAAACCCATCCATCAGTCAGCTACATCTAGTTTTGTGGCTTCTGTGGGCTTTAAAGGGAGCAAAACAATGCATTTGTGCAAGGAGCTTTCTCTTCACGTTTTAATGGCAATTATTGCATGTAAACTAGCTTTTGTAAGAACTAGGAAGCAGATGGATGTGGTCAGAAAAAAAAACCCAGGCAAATACACCCACTGGAAAATCAAAAAGATAAAAATGCAAAGTCACTGCGTGTGTAGTTGTGTGTGTGTGCTGTGAAATGGTTCTTTTTAGCCTCAGCATCTGAATATTCCCAATGGAAATGTCATTACAAAAGACAACAGGTTGTTTTGAGCAGAACCGATCAAAGACTGAGATTGCTGTTCCAGGCACGGCCCCACAATGTGCCTGACAGCCCTGAGCTACGGAATTATTATTTCCCACAAGCTCACTCTCCACTGGAAGAGCCGTCCAGGAAGAGATGGAGATGCTTGAAATGCTGGGAAGCAGTGAGAGGGTTGTGAGGAGAGCGCTGGCAGCATGGAAGGATCTTCTCCTCTGCCCTTCATTGTCCGACTCGGCTGTGTCTGTCTCTGCCCAGAACCCAGATGGGATCATTTGAAATTGGGCTCCAAAGGATGAGGCTGGACTCTCTGATTTTCAATCTTCAAGGTTGTTTATTATTTCTTATCTACAAAGTTTTCTCTCTGCCCAGCCGGGATCTGACCAGCAAGGCAGCCAAAGGCACTCTGACCGCCCACGGGGCAGTCGTGTCTTTTTATAGTAAAAACTACGTAAATCGTATTTACCTTTTATCCCCAATACCTTTCACCCTTGTTGGCAAGTGAATCTTCACCAAGAACCCATCCACAAGTGCCAACATCACACAGAAAATGGATGAGAAGAAGAAGAAATAAGAACCACGAGATAGACCTAAATTCCTCCATCTTGTCTCCATAACCCCCCTGTACCAAAACCTTAAAACCTGTGTTTCACCTTGTAAATATACTGATTTTACACCATTTAAACCCCAGTGATTCTCATACCCTCACATGCAGGTGGCACATCCCTAGAGGGATCAAAGTCAAGCCACCAAGTGCTTCTGGCAACATTCCAGGACCTCCGAGCCCCCCAAGGGTTCCCTCGGTAGCTCTGGACATCCGCAGCGATGCGCTGAGTTCCCACACTTCATTTCCCCTCTGAGCTGTGCACCAGGCATGGCACCCCTCCCAGCCCGCTTTACACAGGAATTCCAGCCTTTCTTTGGGCCTGCAGCAGTTTGCTGATGCCAAAATTCATCCTAGCCCAAGCCAAGGGTTGATTTGGGTGCTGAACCTTCACAATGACCAGACAGATGTTTAACGCTTGGGCTCAGGGATCTAAACGTGCCCACATCTGTCCGTGTGCTTCTTCCTCCACCTCCTCATGATGCATTTTCCTCTCTCCCAAGCTGACACCTGTGGTGCACACTCCTTTCACACTGCAGTTTAGCTGACAAGTGGGATGAGCCCATTTGTCCCGTGTGACCACTGGAGAGAGCTGCACCTCGCTGCTTCTCCTCTGCCAAGGGACAACTTTAACAATCTTAAGCCATTCCACGTCAAATTTTGGGAAGTTGCATGCAAGGTAGGATTATGAGGATTAAAGGGGTGGAGGGCTCTGCTTTCCATTAAGGATTTGCTGACAAAGAATCTGTTGGCAATTAATAGATTAATAAATCTTTTTGTAAATGTCTCATGAATTCCTGCGGAGTCGAGCAAGGCAGTGATCCCAGTTCAAAAGCCCACAGAGCACTCTGTGATATTTAAACCTGTGATTTGCAACTCTTCTTTTTTTTTTCACAACTTTCCATGCTCAGAATTTTACAGCAGTGGCCCAGCCTCTGCCCAGTGTGTCTAAACCACTTGCCAATGTTGTTCTTCACCACCTCCAGAGACCTTGCAGAAGCAGTTCTTGGACAACTTTGGAAATCTTTGCTTTGGACCAAGCAGAACAAGCAAACCCTGACTTCAAAATGCTGGTTTTTATTGCCAATTAAGCCTTCAGAAAGTACTGAAGATTCAATTCTTGAAACACACTGTAGCTAAGAAGCGTGTTTGAAAAGACACCACGACCAAAATGGGAAGGCAACAGAAATGGCTCAAGAAAATTCCAGCAGATGGCTCCTACAGGGAAACAGAGCCCAGGAAAAATCCTTCATAATCACCTCTTCAGACAGCAAGGAAATAACTTCTAGGAAGGATTTGCTTCCATCCCTTTTCAGTATCCCAGATATTCAGAAACTCTTCCTGAGATCTGCAGTTCCCACTTAAAGAGTAATTTATTGATGTTCCTAAGAGAGAACGCTTTAATTCACGAAATATTATTCATCAAAACGCTACAAAAATGGCAGTTTCATTCTGATCCTAATCTATAAAGCTTTTTGTCTATCTTTAAAGCTATGGTTATCTTGAAGTGCTTAGTCTCATATTCATTGCTTTTATAATTGGACAACATAGAACAATGGGAGATTTACTAGTTTATTAAGAACCAAAATGAATGTAATCCAATATCACCCTTTGTTGAAAGCCACCTACAAAAGAATTGCATGAGGATGTGAAATGAATAATCTTTCTTGGTTTTCTCCTCTTGAAATCACTATAGTGCCTTTCCAGAGCATAATAAATGGCAGGATGTTATGGAAAATTACTACAAGTCTTACCAGGTAAACAAGTTCAGGAGATTTTGGGGAACTGGTGCAGCTCATTTCTGACAAAGGTTTTCACAAAGGAATCTTTTCTTGTTTGAAATTATCCTAATAGTCCAGAATTAAAAAAGAAAGCCTTAGGACCAACAACCTGGTTCTTGTGTTACACACAACAATGCAGAAATTCAGCCCAAACTTTTTTTTTTTTTGCCTTTTCTTACCCATAAAGATGGGCTCATGAATGAAACAATGTTTATAAGGTGGGAAAATAAAAATGGTTCCAGAAAAGGTGGGACAACAAATAGCATTTAATATACAGTAATAAACTAGCACCTGGAAATAAACCTGAAAGAATTAGCTCACAAGATCTAAGTCCTCCTCTGCATTAGCAGTCCTTTAAAGAGGAACTGAATGATCAGTGCTGAGCAGGAGTTAAATCTCAAGGAAAAAATGGGAGCAGTGCCTCTCCATGATGTGCCACAGTTTGAACCAAGCAGTCAAACAAACAAAGGGATTTTGATGCCTCCCTTGCCATAGACAGAACTAATTTTTCATGTTTTAAATTCTTTCTAGGTTGGATTGAAGTACATTGAAAATGTACTGAAATACAATGAAAAAAATTTCTCAATTCCCATTTTGGATGAAAATGGGTTTTGACTGTGCAGTGAGCTCAGAAAGTGTCTGCTACCATCTTGGTCTCCTCAAGTCTGCTTCAAATCCAATTAAATTCAAAGACCAATTTCTAATTTCAGTTCAGCTCAGGTCTCCTCTATCACTGTTCAGCTCCACCATTATTACAGCAATTTCTTCCCTGGCCCTCAAAGTGCTTTTGTAAAGAAAGAAAATGGCACAATGCCTAAATCACCCTCAGAGAAACTGAGGCACAGAGAGACAAAACTTTACTTTCTCCTTGCAGGCTGGACCTGGAGACCTGGAATCTCTGGTGCCTGATGCCAGGAGGGGGCTGTGTCCTGCACCAAGGGGTCCCAGGGGCTCAGACCCATCTTGGGGCTGGATTTCTATTACACCCATGGTGTGTCACTTGTGGGGATCCCTGAGGAGTCAGCCCTGAAACAGCACTTGACTCCACTGAGTCTCTTAATTCTTCAATAATTCCTTTTCTAGGAGAAACTTTCATCTTCAATAATCTGCCTTTTCCTGACCATCATCCTGTCAGCTCAACCAACCCTAACCTTGCTCTGCAACTTCTCAGCTTTGTTGTAACGCAAGCAAAAAATGCACTGAGCTCCTTGGAGCAGAAACCTTCAGGGAGATGTCAAAACCTTCAGGAAGGAACCACAAAGCAGAGGTGCAGTAAGTTAATTCTTAGATTTTCCTTTATTTAATGTGGTGTTTGTTGCAGGCCTTATTTCTACCTCTCTTCCCTGCATCATGAGCTTCTGGTCTTCCCATCTCTTGGGTGAACAAACAGAATGCTGGGATCCCTGAGAGAAATGGGAGAATTCCCTCCTTCTGCTTGACAGCTCCCCACCTCCAGGAGGGCTCTGGGCTGATGCATCTCCAGGGAGTTGGGAAAAATAGATGGGAAAAATCTCAGCATGCAGATTGCCAGGGCTCAGCCCCTCCCTGCCCACCACCAGCACTGGAATTTAGCACAGCTGCCACTGGGCCAGGGCATCTGAAATGGGGAAAGGCAGAGGGAAAAGGCTGGGTTGATGCCAAAGGCTCCACTGACAAACTGATCCCATGGGATCTCCATGCATTACACCCTGCAGAGGATCCATCCAAAAACACCTCAGAGGTGATGATCACTTCAAGCTCTGTCACACAGCTCACACCTCAGATCCTTTCTCGAGTGTAAATTTACCCATTGGCTTCAAGAATAAATAAATGTTATTGTTGGTTCCTCTGCTTTCCTGCAGCTCGTGGCAGGGCAGGATGTCAATTGCCTCTTTGCTCAGGACTTGTGTGCTCCTCTGATTTTCCCCATAGATGCTTCCTTATAAAGAGAAAAAAAAAAAAAAAAGGAAATGAATACACTGAAAAAAAAAAAAAGGCTTGTAGACCCAAAAGAAAGAATGCACCTATTATAAAATAAAATCTCTTTTAGTAGCTATTAGAATGCATTAAAAATATTCACAGGACTCTCCCCTCCAGTTATGTTGCAAAAGCCATGCAAATAATAATTGTGGCTAAGTGCAGTACAGTGACAGTCAATATTGTACTTCCCAAGCTAGCACTCATTATTCTTTATGGAAATCATGCATTTTGTGAAAGATCAAAAGATTTACATATCATATGGAGTGCTTCAGGGAGTGACTTGCTGTGCACTTTAAATGCACAATGTTCCACAGCCATTTAAATACAGATTTCATTTCTCTCTTCTGTGTGATATTAAATTTGAAAAAGGAGGGAGACAGAGACGAAATCGACTTGGGTACCTTTGTTCACATCACGAAATACAATTTTAATTTGGTTCTGATATAGAAGTTTAATATTTTTATGGGGTGTTATTGAATAATCTGCTAGGCTCAGCATTGGCCTTTTCTCAGGAAAGAGATGAAAGATTTTTTTTTTTTTTTTTTTATTTTCAGAGCACTGCAGGAAAAAAATCATCTGCTCTTCCATGCCCTGGAGAAGGGGACAGACTTTGTCTACTTGGCCTTTCTGCACCACCAGCTCCCCTGTGGGTCTGGTCTGCACTGGAAGGAGCTGCCCAGGCTGGAGTCAGCATCCCTGGAGGGGTTCAAGGCACTCAGGGCAAGGTGGTGATCAGCCAAAAGCAGGATTTGATGGTCTTGGAGGTCTTTTCCAACCTAAATGATTCTGTGAGTGTTCCCTGGGTGTTTCCCCCCAAAGGTGAGGTGGGACTGACAGCCAGAGCTGCATTCCTGGGTGTCCCCCAAGGCTGGGACCACTCCTCAAAGCAGATTGTTCAGAATGGTCTGCAGAGATGGGCATTATTTTTGGGGGGCATTTAGGAGGAAAAGAGTCTGGGTGATTCAGGGTCAGAGCAGCAGCAGTGGGAGGAGTTGGGCACCACCCAACAAGAGATCCACAGTGGTGAGGGTGAGGAAAATCATCCCTCTGAAGGAAGAAAAGAAAGTTTTCTGCCCAAGCAATTAGTCCTTTATTTCTGAGCAAGAAGGAAAGTGTTGCATGAACAGGAAATCTGCCCTGTTTGTTTGCTCCTGAAACATCTGCATTATTTTCTGAACGGAGCAAATGGAAAACCTCTTTAATGAAGCATAAAACTGTGTTGTGATTAAGGCTTATTCTGTCTAAATATTGACTCAGATAACATTTTCTCGGGACAAACAGACCATAACCCATGACTCTGGCAACAAAGCCAGGAAGATTAACAGGAAAGATGCATTTTCTGGTTGTCTGAAGAGAAGTTTGACATGGCCAAGACAACAGGCAAAGTCTTTTTTGATTATTTGTGAGATCCAGCCACAGGGGTTTCAAGAAGCTGTAGCTTTCTAGTTCCACTGGATATTTGGAAGTTCAGGGGAAAATATTTCTGTCCTTCCCTAAGTGGTTAACACAGAGACAGGAACAGAGTGGCAGGAATTTCTGGAAACTTCTAAAAGTGAGAATTCCCATTATCTTGAAGGAAAGATTCACCAAGGAGTCTTGCAAGTACAACCACTGGCTCTCTGACCTTCACCTGCAGGTAAAATCAGAATAAGTCAGGCATACAGAAAATAATCCTGGCCTAAACAATCCAGGAGAAGAACAGGTGGATTGGGGTCTGGAAAGCAAAATCTGTAATTAGAGCAGAGGGTGCTTGGAAAATCAGCTCAAAAGGGAAAGATAAAATATTGTGCCAATTTGAATGGTGTGATATTTTCTGTTTCTTTCACAAATCACAGATTTGCTTTAAATTAAAAAGAAAAAGTTTTATTCTCAAGGGAATAAAGAGGGAGGGGGTGTGAAGGGTTTTTGGTTTAGACATTGTTATATGTATTACAGTCAGTTCAGAGCAACAAGCTCAAAAAGGATCCCATTTGGGAAAAAAAACCAAACCAAACCAAACCCAAAAAAACCAACCAAACAAATAAACAAACAAACAAAAAAACACCACCAAAAAAACCCCAAAATAAAAAAAAAACCCGACAAAGAAAACAATAAAACCCCCAAAAAACCCAACCAATCAACCAAAAAAACCCCACAGGAGTGAATCTCTGCCCCAGAAGGGCTACCACGAGGTGAGGGAAGGCACACAAGAGGGATAGGATTCTACAATTCTGTTTGTTGGCATTTCAGACCTTTCCATCTCTGTCTGCAACTAGCAAAGCAATGATACCTCCCAGAGAAATACCACCTCCAGGGCTAATCAGCTGCCATGTCTTGGAAATATTCATAAATAAACAGAAGAAGATGAATTGTTTCCCACAAATACTTAACAGATAAACCTTCCTGGGGAGGAAAAAAAGCTCCCTGAGAAAGGAATTATCTCCTTGGTCCAGGGGAGTTTTTGATCATTCTTAGGATTTGGGAATTTAAAGAAATCATGACAATAGATGATGGTGTCAAATAGAAAAGCAAGTAAACTGCTGCAGCTGTACAGGCACAGCAGTGTTCTGTAATTCCAGAGTCTGGGATATCACCAGGGCAAGGTGAGGAGTTAGGAGAGTTAACAGGAATTATTTGAGCAAGAGTTTAATTCCTTGAGATTTAGTCGCTTATTTTAGCTTTCAAAAGTCTTTAAAAGGTAAAATTAACTTCGGGCATGCCCCTAAGTCCCACTGTGGACAAGAGGAAGGATTTACACCTGGGTGTTTTTGCAGGGTTTTGGCAGTGCAGGTGGTCTTAAAAGAAAATAAGGAGGAACTGGGATGTCCTGGACATGAACCTGCACTCTCTGGGCACTTCAGGAGAAAGATTATCTAAAACAGATTCTGGTGGAGTCTATAACTCCACCCTCTCTCCAGTCCTTGTTTCTTCAGGCAGTGCTTTTCCATGGCATCATGGAATCATACAGGCTGGGAAAAACCTTTAGGATCATGAAGTCCAACCATTCCCCCAGCACTGCCAAGCCCACCCCTAATCCATGTCCCCAAGTGCCACATCTACAGCTACAACACATTTGGAATATTCCCCTGTAGCATTCTGCCATTGTATTTCCACTTTTGCCACCTGCCCATCCCACCTAAACTTTCAAATTTCCCGTTGTAAACTTCCCCAAGCTGAGCTCTGCAGCTCCAAGGATTTCTGGATGGACAGGCAGAAGTGTCCAGGTTAGCTAAGTGTTTGTAAAAGATAAAATTATTATTATTTTCTGGGAAAAACCCACAACAACAACAACAGGGAAGACCCAGAACAATAACCCAGCAGATCTCACAAGCCAATTGCCAAAACCCTTTACAGCCACGCTTTGTCTTCCCACCAGCTGCAGACCCCAGCCCTTATTTTGGGCTCTGCCCTGCAAAACTGGCCCTTCCTTTACACTGGAAGGAACCAGGAATAAAAGAAGCATGGAAATGGAAAGGCTGAAATGAAAGTGGGAGAACAGGGGGAGCGTGGCAGTGCTGGTGTTAATGCTGAAGTATTCCCTGGGAGCGTGAGCTGGCAAATGTAGTGGACACCCAGATATTTGAAATGCAGCCAAATAATTTGGCACATCTCTAACTGGCACAAAGCAGTCTTAGCAGAGCTTCCTACTGCTGCTGGCACTTTTACAGCTGTCTTTCTTCATCTTGCTCTTCCCACTGCAACAGCTACTCAACAGGTGTTTCCACAGGCACAGTGTGTTTGGCAGCTGTAACCCTTCAATATTATCGCTGGAATACATTTTTCTCCCTCTCAACAGCATTGCCTGGCTCTGTTGCCCAGAGGCCAGCATGGCAACGGGGACAGCTGACCAACTGGATTTGGGAAAAGGGGGCTGTGGGCTCTGGGCAGCCAGATGTAGGAGCCAGTAGAGCAGTTGGAGAACATCAAGGCTTGGCATGGCTCTGGAAAGCTGGAGTGATGCTTGGCTGAGGTTTGTCTGGAACCCAAATTCTGCTCACCTGGGTCTTCACTGCTTTTTTTTTTTCTCTTGTTGCCCCAGGATATCCTGGTCCCACATCCATTAACAGAACATATTCTTAGTTATTGTCTGTTGATTAAACAGGCACAGAAAATATAATTTCTTTGTTCTCTGTTGTTCGCTTGGAATGCAAGGGGGTTTCATATTCTGTGATTTTCTTCATAGCAAACAAGTTTCCCTAACCTCTGGGTTTCCTGTCTTTAGTTTTTCATAAGGATTGAGTGTTTCCTCAAATTATGACGGATTTTCTCTGTCTGACCCTGTTCAGTCTTCCATCCAAATGTGCTTAGAGCAGAAGACAGGAGAACTTAAATCCTAGAGGAAACCTGGGATCTGTGAGATTTTCAGACACAGAAAGCACCCAGAGCAATTCAAAGGTGAGACATTTTGGAACAGAGTTCATGAGGACATTAAAAATAAAAATTATCTTTTTTCTTCTTTTTTAGCTTGCCTGTGGAGCTTTTTGGCCTTTTGTCACCTTTTTGGTTTTTATCTCATACACATCAAGGCAGTCTCAGTTCCTTCAGCAATGCAGTCCATGGTTTGCTGGATGTTGTCTTCTTCCCTCTGCACATTTTCCTCGTGCACAAAACCTTGCAGCTGAGAAACTTCCAGAGCAAGAGAAACATGGTGTTTAACAGCCTCCCACAAGTTTCTCTCCGTGGATTTATCTGCTGCTTTTTGAACTTTGGTGAACTTTGAGCATCCACCAAGTACTGCAGCCAGGAGTTCCGTCCCTTCACACCTCTGGATGCAAAGAACCACTTATTGTTTATTTTGCATCCATCACCCAACAGTTTTGCTTGGTGTCCCTAAGTCTTGTACTGGAAAACAGGTGGGAAAATGAGTTTCTGTCCCTTCCCTCCCTGCTTCTCCAGCAGCTGTGATTTCTCAGGTCTGATTTTATGGGTAAGTCCTCCACCCATCCTCGCTCTTCCATGAAGTGCTTGACATGGACATTTAAAATATAAGTTTGGAAACGTTCCAGTGGATTTTAACTATCTTTGCTGCCTGCATCTCACCTTGGATTCAGTCCAGGGGAGGCCATGAGGGTGATTAAAGGGATGGAATCCACTCCTGTAAGGAAAGGCTG
This sequence comes from Fringilla coelebs, assembly GCF_963513975.1. NCBI lineage: Eukaryota > Metazoa > Chordata > Aves > Passeriformes > Fringillidae > Fringilla > Fringilla coelebs. Next base: position 4,372,844 of record NC_140034.1, read on the forward strand.
AGGAGTTGGTGTTGTTCACCTGAGGAGATCATAGAGCCCCTTCCAGTGCCTGAAGGGGCTCCAAGGGAGCTGAACAGGGATTTGAACAAGGGAATGGAGGGACAGGACAAGGAGCAATGGCTGCACACTCAGAGAGACCAGATTTAGATGGGATGTTGGGAAAAAATTCTTGGCTGTGAGGGTGGTGAGCCCTGGCACAGGGTGCCCTGAGCAGCTGTGGCTGCCCCTGGATCCCTGGCAGTGTCCCAGGCCAGGATGGACAGGGCTTGGAGCACCCTGGGACAGTGGAAGGTGTCCCTGCCCATGGCAGGGACTTGGAATGAGATGGTCACTGAGTTCCCTTCCAACCCAAACCATTCTGGGGTTCCATGGCCTCTCTGAAGAGGCAGAATTGTATTTCCAGCCCTCTTCTCTCTATGTTTGTGATGGATGTGTAGACACAGACTGGCTATCTACACCTTGGGCCCTTCAAGGTATCTGTGCAGAGAATAAAAGTTGTTAAATCTCTGTCCAGAGCACCACAAGCTCTCACTTCCCCACCAGGGCTGGGAGGCTGTTAAAGCCCTCTTCCCACTCTCCCCAGTGTTGCCATTAATATGTAAAAGCTTAAGCTTGCTAAAGGGATTATTTCCCATCCTATCTGATTGTAAACTGGCATTTCAATGATTACATGTATCTTTTTGTCATTTCCTCGTAAAACATCTTATTCTTGAACAGCATAATTGGCCTCTCACTAATGTTTAATGAATGATTAAATCAGCATAAATGCAACATACAGCTCGACATGGAAAGCATGTCAACCTCCAGAGCCACAAAAATGTATTTTTTGCAAGGTAGGTTTTAAACCCTTGTAGTTTCCTAATTATGAACTTTCTGGTATATTTCACATTAAACACGTGGGAAAGAAAAATGTGAATTTGCCTGTGTGAGCTCAGAAATTCAGTCACTTATCATTTTTTTTTGAAATTCATAACCTGTGTATTAACAGTGGTTTTCATTTAAGTATATTATATAATCTTCCCAAATTAAAAGCCAATTAAAGTCACATCATTGCAGAGCTCAGGCAGGTAAGTCCTTGTGGAGATGCCTAAGCAAGGACACTTCTTGCACTGACACATCACATGAACCATCCTCACAGAGAGACTCCAGGTTTTGCCCAGGAAAAGGAGTCCAAGTCAAATGAAGCATCAAATGTTTATCTGAGTGTAAGGAGAAATGGAAAGCTATTTCTTCAAAGGAGGGAGAAATATGGGAGGATACAAATCCAGCTTGCTGAAATCAGAGGTTGAGAGGCTTTTAAGACAAACAGAAAATCAATGATGATCTCAGGGTCCCAGATGTGAGATTAATTTCAGACAGTCCACTTTAATAAAGACCCCTTTTGACAAAAACCAGACCCATAAAAGTGGGATATGTCTTACCAGGGTGACTGCAGCACTCCAGTGTCCTGTAGGAGTGGAAAAACCAAGTGAAGTCCTGAGGTTTATCTGTCCAGATTGGCCAGTGGGGTTAGGGGAGTATCCCTGATCCTCTCCAGGTCTCTGGCTGAGCAGGGAGGATCAGGAAGGATCCTCCCATCTCAACAAGCACAGAGAAACCAGGGAGATGGGAATTTCAATCTTCCAGGAGAAGATGCAAAAACATTCTGCTTTCCCTGTAGAAATATGGCAGGGAAGTGAGCACAACAAAGCAAAGAAGCCTGCTTAGACAGAAAACTGGCATTAGCACAAGAATATATCAGAACAAGCCAAATAGTTTGAGGGCGGAAGTTGCAGTTCCCAAGCACTGAGGTGCTGAAGCAGCTCTTTGACAGATGCTGCAGGGCCAAGGAAATGCATGGGTTTAGAGTGATGCTGGATTTGTTTGTGAAGGGGCTGGGGGTCTGTTTTCCCTTCAAAGCTGCTATCTACATTGTTCAGCAAAAAAGTTTGTCTGCAAGAGCAGGAAGCCAAAAGACCCCGTGAGGCAGCATCCCTGAGGTGTGCAGGGCACGTGCCAGGCTGCTGGCTGATCCTGGGGTTCAGCTGCACCACGGACTTGTTCAGGTGAGCAAAGACCTCCAAGGTCACCAAGCCCAACCATTCCCCCAGCTCTGCCAAGGCCACCCCTGAGCCACGTCCCCAAGTGCTGCTGTCTGGAGATTTCCCTCTGCACCTCTACTGAAGAAATAGCTTTTCTCATTCTGGAGAGGAGAAGAAATTGGGGTTTTATCCAACCAGACCAGTGTGATGCCCACACCAATGGCTTTTCCCTTCTGCTCTCCCACAGCTGTGGTTATTCCTCATGTGCTTTTATGGCAAAACTGCACAGTCAGGACTTTCTGCCCACTCCCCAACCTGTGGCCTTGTCCATAAAGCCAGCTGACAGGAATTCTCCCTGCAGCCTCCTTTGCCATGGAACCCTCCCATATCTTGCTGCCTCCATCCACTTCTGCACTGCAGTATACAAGGCAGTAAAAAAAGAAGATAATTGGGTGGTCTGTTATGGTAACAAATGCAAACAAAATGAAAAAAAAATTAAAAACTAATTAAAATGGCAAACCAATGTCTTATAAAGGAATTTCAGTATTAAAAAAAAGATGGGGAATCAATATTCCATTTTCTGAGGTGTTGCTGTAGCACTTCACAAGGGTCACAGCAGCGTGATCCAACTGGAAAATCAACATTTCATCCAGCTACCACTGCACCACAGACTAAGTCTGAGTTTGGCAAACACTTTCCTGGTCTCATCATCTAGTTTATAAAACCACTAAGGGATTTTAAAGGCACCACAGGCAGGTGCACTTTTAGCTGGCATCTCAGTTTGGATTCATGGAACACCCTACCCACCAGCAGGAGCAAGTGTTACAGCTCTCAGCAAAACCAGCCCAGATTTATTCATTAACACATGAGGAAGAAAAGGCAGGAGCTGAAACCAGCACAGATTCACCCATGAAAAAGAACAAAAAGCCCAATCAGGTAATGCAAGAGCACAATATTTTAACCAAAATGCAAGGAAATTTAATCATCAAAACCTTGGGAAATTTCTGGCCAAGATGTCTGATGCTGTCATGACGAGACCACAGCCTGGAAGTGATCCCAGGCTGTTTTTTAAAGGGGTGAACAAAAACACAGTGTCAGAGAATGACTCTTCAATGAGCCTTTATCCCTGCATTCCCATCCCTGGCAGTTCAGCACTGGGTGCTGGGGCTGCTCTGCTTTGCAAATCTTCTGAGACCCTGAAATGTCCAAAAAAGATGTTCCTGTGAGATTACCAGGTGAAGAATTCAAGCTGAATGTTGGAATAACCAACTTTCCAAGCCAAATTGATTCGAGGTATCTTATTTGCTTTCTATGTAAACACAGGTAAGCTATTCTTATATTTTAGGAAAATAATGGAAATGAAATTTAAAAAGTAATACAGTGTCAAACTCCATCAAGCATGCCCTGATCTGTCACTAAGGGAATCCTCCCCAGCCAGGTTTGAGGGCTCCACATGAACCATAGCAGTGTCTAAAGCTGCTCTGTTTGCTCTCTCTGACACAGCCCAGTGGTTTCAGTCAACACAGATACCTGGAGACTGCCGACTTCAAACATTGTTTATTGAGCAAACAACCACCCTACAGCTCAAAAGGCAAAGGGAGGGGGGAGAAAAGATGGGGAAGTGTCCCTGTGAATGTGAGTCAGGAGGGACACGAGCCAGCCAAGGATATTGAAGAATACAGCAAATATTCTATTGCAAAACCATCTGTCTAACAAAACAGACCAAGGATAAAATAGCAAAACCTAGAATCATGTGTGGACTGGGGTGTCTGGGTTTGAATCCCTGCCAAGAAGGTGCTTAATTCTCAAGATAATAAAATTCTCTGGATGCTCCAGTTTCTACCTGAAAAGTCTTCACAGCACCTGTGTTTCAGCTGCTGGGCACTGACGTGGTCCTGCAGAGCACTGGTGGGATTCTTGCCTGGAATCTTCTAGAGAGGAAAAAGGCAGAATCTACCCAAACAAAAATAAAAGGGAAAGGACACACTAGTGGCTAAAATATTCTGTTACATCACATCAGATTTCTCATGTGTCCTGTACCAAACCTGATCCTCCTTGTGTAAAATTATTCAAGGTTCAGGGTCAGAGGGAAAACAGGAGATTTCTGAGTGCTGGAAACTTCTTGGTCTTCAGTTGCTGAGGTTCAGTTTCAAAACAACTCACATTCAACCACATCACTCCTGGGGAAGCACACTGTGTTGTTGTCATGCTGTAAAGCCAAACAAAGGGAACAGAGACCAACATATCACTCAAACTCATTTTGCCCATTTTAGAATGTTTTCCGAGGGTTTACATCTCCGTGGGCTTTTGATGTGACTTACCTGGAGAGGTGCATGGCATGGAAATGCCCTCCTTCTCTGGAAATGTCAGTCAATCTCCTGTTCCCAACAAACCAGCAGAGCCTGGAAAAGGGACTGGAAATGGAGTGGAGATGATACTTTGGGACATTACTGTGAAAGAGAAGGATCCATGCAGGGAAGCAGAGATGGCACGAGGCAGAATGGGAGCATAGAACATACAAAACATACAAAAGATGGGAATTTCAATCTTCCAGGGGAAGATGCAAAAATATTCAGCTTTTCCTGTAGAAATATGGCAGGGAAGTGAGCACAACAAAACCCATGAAGAAAAGCACTGAAGCCTTTCTGATTTTCCCCACATGGTGGTGGCTCAAGGCTGTGCAATTGGGGCACTGTGGTATTTTCTGAGCCCCCCATCATTGGAAGGAAATGATGACTGTGACTCCATGTTCTTGGAAGGCTGGCTTATTATTTTATGATCTATATTATATTATAGAATGCTATACTAAACTATACTAAAGAATACAGAAAGGGTACAGACAGAAGGCTAAAAGATACTAATGAAAACTCCTGGCTCCTTCCAGAGTCCTGACACAGCTTGGCACTGATTGGTCATTAAGTAAAAACAATTCACAGCAGAAACCAATCAAACAACCACCTGTTGGTAACCAAGGTCCAAACCACATTCCAAAGAAGCAAAACACGGGAGAAGCAAATCAGATAATTATTGTTTTCATTTTTCTCTGAGGCTCCTCAGCTTCCCAGGAGAAAATCCTGGGCAAAGAGATTTTTCAGAAAATATGACAGGGCGCCTTCTGTAGTGCACATCAGAGGGGGAGAAAATGCAGAGGAAAACCCAAGCAGGCAATGGGTTGTGAGAGGGAACACATTATTCTCCATCCATTTGCAGGGAGAAGAGGTGCTGGCATCCCAGCATCCCAGATTCCTTCCTTAAAGGAAGCCTGGGCACTGCTTCTTCTCAGTCTCAGTGCTGTCACAGCTGTCACCACTGCCAAGCAGGCTCTGGGGCCACCCTGCACCCCTCTTTCCAGGGAGGATATTCCCAGTTTCCTTCTGGGGGCAGGAGAACTGGCATGGCAGAGCCCTCGCAGATGGGTGAGCAAACCCACAGCTGGCACTGCAGCTTGCATTTAGACAATTAAACACCCTGCCAGCAGCCACGCTTCTTGGAAGGGATTGTGCTGTAAATATTTCACTGCCTGCTGCCCGTGGCCACTAAACACTGACAAATGCTCCTGTAACAAAGGCCTGGGTTCTGGACCTCAAACCTCTTTAGTCCCAAACTTCAGCCTTGCTCCTGTAACTCATCCTCACCCTGGTAAGGTGGTTTTAGTGGGATTAGGTCAACACAGCTGCACCTACTTCCTGCAGTTCTTTTTATTCTGTCTGCTTTCTTTTTTAATTCTCAGCGTTTTATTGTTTCTGGAGAGTTTAATTTAAGAAAAACGCTTGATTTCTGGTTTTCTGGGGTTTGGTTCGGTTTCTTTTTCAAGTCAACAAAACCCCCCACAATCCTGCACCTCCAGTGAAAGGAAAACTTTCCCTGCCAGAATTAAGTGGAGGTGGCAGAAATGAGGATATTTGAACAAAGAAAGCAGGAGTGATCACTACCCCATCGCTGGAGCACACAGGGAAAGGAAAGACAGAAATGGAACAGCAGCAGTGAAAAATATGCATGCATATTCAGCCCCTTTGTCAAAAAACCTTGTGCTGCAGCATTTCAATTAACAAAGTAGGATGGTTTACCTGATAAAATGCTCCCTGTGTGAGTGTAATTACATATTTATGCCCCACAGAGATTTTTTAATTTCTCTTCAGTTTGTTTGCCTTGAAAGTATTTGTCACTGGAAATGTTCTTGATGTGTAATTTTAAGGCAGGGTTGGCCAAATGTGTGGTTTGTTTTCATTTTAGATTTACTTCACTGAAGAAGGATTGGAAGATAATGTATATTTTCAGCCCAAAGGAAAAAAAAATCAATAAGGAAGGTGATACATAAAACAGCTGCAGAAAAAAAATGCACTCAAGTGCTGCTTCAGAAATGTAAGTCTTTTTTTCTTTCTCTTTCTCTTGCTTTAAATAAATTCTCAGGTGCTTGAAACAGCTTATTGTTCTGCCCCTTTCATTTTGTCCTTGCTCCCCAAATGCATCTCTTATGTTTCCAGAGAGGCTGCAATGAGCAGGGAGATTTTTGGTCATTGTTTTCCTATTATTTGAGCCCTTCCTCAGCCCCTACCTGCCCTGGAGTGTCAGTGCTGGGCACCTTCCTACCTCCAGCAAGGCTTTACAGATGTGCTCAAGGCTTTACAGATGTGCATTCAAAGGTTTTGAGTTGTGGCATTTGCTGGGTCCCCAGGACGAAGGAGGAATTGAGAATCTGACTCCATGTTCTTAGAAGGCTCATTTATTATTTTATGATCTATATTATATTAAAGAATGGGATACTAAACTATACTAAAGAATAGAGAAAGGATTCTTACAGAAGGCTTAACAAGATGCTAATTAAAAACTTGTGACCTCTTCCAGAGGAAGCTGGACCAGGATTGGTCATGAAGTCAAAACAATTCACCTGTTGGAAAAACAATCTCCAACCACATTCCTAAGCAGCAAAACACAGGAGAAGCAATCAGACAATTATGGTTTTCATTTTTCTCTGAGGCTTCTCAGCTTCCCAGGAGAACAAATCCTGGTGAAGGGATTTTCCAGAAAACATGACAGTGGCATGAGTTGTCCAAGTCCTTGTCCTCCCTTCTGCAAGTGCTGGGCTGGGTCAGGGCTTGGCAGAGCACATCTGTAAGTGCATTGTCACACCTCAGCCACAGAAATGCACAGTTCAGACTTTGGAGAGCTGCTTGAATGCTCAGGGAAGAGCAGAACTCCAGCTCCCATCAAAACCCACCCTGCTGTTACTGGGGTTTTTTTCCCCTTATTTCCTCCAAAGTTCCTCAGGAAGGACAGGAAAGAATCTGAAGGTCAAACCCACACCAGTTTTGGCTGGGGGACAGCACAACAGCAGCTCACTGCTGGCTGGGGAGGTCAGTGTGTCTCAGAGAGATTATTGGAGAGGCTTCCTCAAGCCACACAGCGCTTCAGCCAAGGCTGGAGAAGCCACCTCAGCATAAACCATGCCATGAGGATTATTCCCAGTTCCACCTTGCAGGAAAGGAAGAATCTGGAGCAGTGTCAGGAGGAAAATCCGTGACCCTTCCCAGGTATGGCAGAGGGATGATTCTGCTGGCTCTGGAGGTGACAAACGCCCAGATCCCTCTCCTGGACCTGACAGCAATTTCTGACACTGCCATGGCTGGATCCATCTCACAGGCCTGGAGGAGAGAAATGAGTCCTGGAGCTGGCTCTGCTCCTTCCTCTCTGACAGATCCCCAGGGTCAGGAATGGCATCTGTTCTGCCTCTTCCAGGATGCAGAAGGGGAGCTCGTGTCCTCCTGCTCCCAGGTTGTGTGAGAGCTCCAGGAAAGAGGCTCAGAGATGGGATCCAAGCCCTGTGCCTGCCAGACCGTGCCCCTTCCCTGCCACAGCCAGGATTGTCTTCTCTCCCCCCAGCTGTCCCAGTGCCCCCAAAGAAAAGCTCCAAGATGAAAGACAAAAGGAGCTGGCAAGGGCCCAGCATGTGCTGGTGGGAAATTATGTTGGGGATGAGGAAAACGTGCAAAGGAAATGCCCAAAAATCTTAAACCCTCCAACGTGTCATCAGGACCACAGTGCTCTGCTACAGCTCCTCTGAACAGAGATTGTTTTTCTCCCACACTTTGGTTACCCAAGAAATGCAAACTTCACTTCAGGAAACAATCTGGAGCTGCCACCACAGTGCTCTCTCTGTGCTGTCCCACTCCAGGGTGGTTTCCAAAAGCCAAAAAACCTGATGTGGGTTAACACAGAGCAGGAAGAGCATTCTGCTGCTGCACAGGGCTCCTGCACACCTGCAAAGCATCATGTCAGTTTCTTCTCCAGGGACAGGACAAGAGGAAACAGCTTCAAGTTGCACCAGGGGAGGTTTAGGTTGGTATAAGGGAAAAATATCTTCACAAAAAAAGGTTGTAAGCACTGGAAAAGGCAGTGGTGGAGTCAACACCCCTGGAGGGATTTAAATGATGTGTGGATGTGGCACCTGGGACGTGGCTTAGTGCTGGAAGAAAATTTGGACTCAGTGATCTTGGAGGCCTTTTCCAACCAAAATTATTCTGTGATTCCCATGTCAGGCAGCAGCTCTCTACCCAAGCAGCAGTGTGAAAATGGGGCAGGCAGCTCTCAGGAGCACAAAGCCATGCCTGACCACCCAGACAAAGAAACGAGGGTGCTGCACATTGGCTTGAGCTCATCACCCCATGCTGTGATATGGGAAATCTCACAACCTCCATAAACCTCCACACAGGGTTTTGTAAAAGTTTTCCTACACAAGAAATGCTACCACATGGTCACCAACACCCTCAGTTAACCACTGCAAGCCTGGCTGTTAAGCAGGAGACAGGGTTTTGAAAAGGACATGGAGTCACAGACAATGGGGAATGGCCTCAAACTGACAGGGGGCAGGGTCAGATTAGAAATTAGGAAGAAATTCCCTACTCTGAGGGTGCTGGGACACCAGAACAGGTAGCTCAGGGAAGCTGTGTCTGCCCCATCCCTGGAAGTGTTCAAAACCAGGCTGGATGAGTCTTGGAGCACCCTGGGATAGTGGAAGGTGTCCCTGTCCTTGGCAGGGGGGTGGAACTGGATGGTCCTGAAGGTCCCTTCCAACCCAAAGCATTCTGTGATTCTTTGATTCCACGTTCCAGCTTCCACAGGCAGCATTTAGCTCCAGCCCAGCTGGAGAGCAGCTCCCCTGGCAGGCAGCATCCCAGGGCTGCCAGCCAGACCAGTGCCTCTTGGCAGCCCTGCTCTGCAGCTTCTGGAGAAAAGTTAGCAAGCACTGCTGGCCAGGCTGCCAAAGAGCCCTGCACCCCAAAGCTGGCCCAGCCCCATCCTGCAGCACAGCTCTGGGGGTGGCATTGCATCCCCCACTCTTGGAGCCCTGCTCCTCAGACTTCCAAAGGCACCAGGAGCACACACCTGGGGGGATTGTTTGTGTGAGAGGGCTCTGAAAATCAGCCTGTAGGCACAGAAGAGATGGCTGTCCAGTGATTTTGTAATCTCCTGAGGTTCCTCCTGGCCCCGTGTCCGTGTGATTGCTCAGCACCTCCTGCTGTCAGGATGGCTTTGTGGTGCTCTTTTCCACCAGTTGGTGGAATTATTAAACCAATTAATTCTGGTTTGAATGGCCCAAATAACCTGCTCCTGTTGCAGGCTAAGATTGGTAGCAACAACAACAACAAATAACAACCAAAAAAAAAACCAAACCACCAAACCAACCCTCATTGCCTCTTAAAATGTGATTTCTGTCTCAGTACTCCTGAAAGACTCACTATCCTCTCTAGTCTCATATTCCAGTGATATCTCACTTTCATAGAGATAGACACCCCACCACATGTCCCTCCCAGGAGTCAAGGGCTGCTCACAATTTCCACCTCCAATTCTGGCATATTCTGCTTCTTCACCTCATTTTTCTCTCTGGCTTCCTGTCCTGGTTCAGAGCAAATTTGGGAGGACACTTCCTCATCCTCTCTTTACCCCATAGCCAAAAATGCTCTATCAGGGACCCACTCCTGCCTGGGAGTGTTTGAGTGCATGAAAAACTCCTGAAGGATATTGGTTTCTGTGAGAGGTTTGCACAGAATCCCACATATCATCTCAGGAATATCTGCTTTTTTAAGCTATATGGTAATGCATGCTGTGCATCTGAGATTAGAATAAGGCCCTGAGGAACAAAACACTCCTCTCCCTTTACAGCTGACAATGCAGAGCTGGTTTTTATGAACTCATTTCCAAGAGATTCAACTCCATTGTTTAACACAGCTCTGGTTTCAAGGGAAATCTCCAACGATGGCTTGACTTAGAGCATTGCCATTTCCTTCTCTGTGGTGCAAGATTTCACTGGGTGATATTGGTCTGTGCCCAGAGTGGGGCTGGGCATTCCAAAACAAGCTGGGGGAATCTCCTGACTTCCAACAAACAGCCCCAAAAATCCTGGGGAAGATGCACAATGACAAGAGGATGCTCTTGGGGGCCCCAAAAGGATTGTGGCCTCCTGGGGCTTTGTAACAGATCATATTCACCACCTCTCACCTTCTTCCTTTGCATGATTAAACACTTCAATGTAATTCTTGTCTTCACTCATAGGGAGATTTAAAAATCAACAAATAATGGAACAACACCCCAAGAGACTGAAAAAAATAAAATAATGGGGTTTTTTTGGATAAACTTACAGGGCCTGAAGAGTTGTCCATTTCTGTAGGAACAGTTTTCACCTCACCTCAAAATAAAGTTTATATCTATCTATATAGATACAGATATCTTGTCCCCAGCCCAGCCCTTCTCAAGAAACATTGCCTTCAACCCCAGCACTGACTCCTATACCCAAAACACCGTTTCAAGAGCAGAAACAAATGGGACAAAAATCAGGCAAAGCAATGAACCTGTTCCAAATGGACGCATCACCAGCACAGAGGGACCCTGAGACACGTGGACTGCCATGTCCAGTGTGTTTGCACAGGCTCTGCCTCTCCTGGCCTGCTCCTGCCCAGCCTCTGCTCTGCCACAGCCACAGCAGCAGCAATGAATTCAGCCCTGCCCGCAGTGGATGTGGCTATTTCATTTTGGCAGCATGAATGTTGCTAAGTGAAAGCACGTCTTTCTCAACTGCCTTGCTCATGGGAACCATTTAATCATTATAGAGCAATTATAGAGGTCTTTATTCAGTTGTTCCTTAAGTCCTCATTCAGGCAAACCTATTTCAATGGGAACTGTGCCTGAAAGGGACTCATCAAAACCTGACCAGGAAATGGCCAGTAAGAGTAACCGATTTCCAAGAGAGAAAAACTCATGCATTACATCCATAATGGGTAACTCCTTATGAATACACCTATTGAAGTGTGTTATATTCATTAAACTCCATTTGGAGAGGAAGGGTAACCTTCCAGTTAATACAATTTCTAAGGGCTGGTGAGAGCTGGGCTCTGTCCCTGCCTTTGACACCTGTGCCCCTAGGAGCACAGCCCCACCACTTTGTAATTTTACCTTAAATTTAGCAAAATAGGTACTGAACTGGGACAGCAGTAACCATCAGTTTAACTGCATTTGTGGGCTGCAGCCCCTGGATTCTCCTTTGCAAAACAGAAAGAGGAGCAGAAAATTTCTCCTATTATTTATTTTTTTTTCTGTTCACATTTTGAGGCAGGGCAGAGCTTTAATTCTGTGTATGCCCAGTGCAAGCCTTTGAAGGGGGCTGTGCTGATCACAGAGCAATAATGCTAATTGTTATCAATACAAGCTAAGAATGCTGTGCTTTTGTGGCAAATGTCCACTAGGAACTTGACTGAGACCATCAACATTCCATTTGGGAGTTAAGCCCCATTTGAACTTGTCTCCCAAAGCGAGAGTTTACAAACACAATTTAGTCCCTATTTGAGCAAGCCCTTTGAAGATGTAAAGTACTAAATTGTGTATCTCTGTGTACGAGAGACAGAGACAGAATGTGTAATTTCTTTCTGCATTCAGGGAACACATGATTTCCTTTTTTCCCCCTCTTTTTGGAAGGAAGTTTACTGCTGAGACCATTAGAGAAAATGCAAATGTGCAGGCTGTTTGTTAAGGCTCCAGGAGAGAAAGCTCAGGCAGTTGTTACCACGAGTATTTCTAGGAAAATGGGAAATCTTTGTCTTTAAGTGTGTTTATTTAGCCAAGGGCAGTTTGCACAGCTTGTGGAGCATGGTTCTGGAGGAAATTAAATTTCAGCTGCACCTTCATATCACTCCTACACCTGCCAGTTCTTGCGACCAGCTCGCCGTGTCCTGCACCGGCGTCGCAGATGAGCTGTTGTGCAACCACCAGGATTTTCCTCTTATCCAAGAAAGAGGCAACAACCCCACTCCTGCACACAACAGATTGCCTGTTGCAGCACAACCACAGGCAGGAGACATGAGGAATTTCTGAGGCTGATTCGAGAAAAATGAAATTACCTTGTATGTCTGTGGAGGTTGGTGTAGGAGGATCCAAGCTGGATGCAGCCTGAGCCAGGTTTGGTGCAGAACACATTTCTCATTAGAGCTTATTGACTTGGACATGGCCAAAAGAGGACTTGAGGCTGGGAAATGGGAATAAGAGACAGAAAAGGGAGAAACATTTACAGACATTGACCTTGGAAACAGAAGAAATGAGCAGAGGCAGAGGCTGTTTGTGCACAACACACCTTCCATGAAAGACAAACTGTGGTCAAACAAACTGCAATTTAAGGCAATGCAAAACGTTTTGATCATACTTTGATCATACAAACTAAATATTTTGGTTCTTCAGTTTGAAACTAATGCTTCAACTCCAAAATATATTTGAAATTAATTTTAAAAAATCAGTTATATGAGTTTAAAAAGTTAAGACCTTTACACCACATTGAAATACCATAAATACATTGAAACACCATAAATATATATGTTTAGGGCTCCAAGATTAGATTGCAGAGATGTCTTTCATCTGCTCTGTCAGCATGGGTACATCTTCTAAGCTGATCATTCAGGGTTCTCTCTCAAGCCACTGAAGGTCCAGCCAGGAAAATCAGTGGAGCACAGGGTGCAATTCACTTTTTCTTACAATAACTATCAAAGTCCAGTCAATCAAGTGGTGCCCTGAAGAATCTTTGCTCCTCACCACGACACAGGTGACTGGCCCAGGTGTAAAATCTGCCTGGCACAGAGGCACTGTGCTGTCTTACTGCCTGTGTGCAGCTGGGGTTAATCTGCCCAGACCTCTCTGACATGGAGAACCACAGGGCCATTGAGGCTGGAGAAGCCCTCTGAGATCGAGTCCAACCATTCCTCCAGCTCTGCCAAACCACCCCTAAACCACGGCCCCAAGTGCCACACCCACACATTTTTGGAACACTCTGAGAATGGTGACTCAACACTGCCCTGGGCAGCTGGTGACAGAGCTGCACATTCATTTCAGAGAAGAAATATCTCCCTGATAACCAATCTAAACCTGTCCTGGTGCAACTTGAAGCAGCTCCCTCTCCTCCTGTCCCTGTTCCCTGGGGCACAGCCCGATCCCCCGGCTGTCCCCTCCTGGCAGGAGCTGTGCAGAGCCACCAGGTCCCCCTGAGCCCCCTTTGCTCCAGGCTCAGCCCCTTCCCAGCTCCCTCAGCCTCTCCTGGTGCTCCAGACCCTTCCCTGGACATGCTCCAGCCCCTCAGTGCCTTTCAGAACCTCGTTCTTCCCCTCTGCATTTTTCCAGTTCCAAAGATCTCTCCCTGGCCAATCACCTCCAAAGTGAGAGAAGGGGATGTATGTGGAAACCCCTGGCACAATCTGTAGGATCCTGAAGAAATGTGTTGTGCTTATTCTCAAGGTAAAAAAATCTACATTTTGCTTTAGTTGGATTTTTACAGCTCATGTGCACACACACTCAGCACTGTGGGGGAAAAAAACATAAAGAAAAGGAAAGCTATCTTCAGTAGAGCGATAACTTATCTTTCCAGTGATATTTTTTCCCCCCTATCTGCATTTAAAATGAGCCAGATTTGGATGGAGGAACAGCACTTGCTGCTTCATGTGCTTCAGAAGCACTGCATGTGCTCTTACACAGGTTTTGTGGATGTGCACTGTGATGTGTTAATGACTTTGTTGTTGTTTATGAGGTTGGAGTGGATAAAAAGGATAAATGTAGTGGGCTCATACAAAAAAAGTACATTGAGATGAAGAGAAAAAAAAGCATGGCTAAGAACTCCCTTAATGAACTCATCTAGAGAAGAGCCATTCCTTCAAACACCACACAGAATTGAGACATAGTCAGATTTCTCAGAGAGCAAAGTTGCAGACAGATGCCAGGGGGAACCAACAAATATTTCCAGCACGTTACCAACCTCACCTAATCTGTTTAATTGTGTTTGTAAATTCATGAGGCACCCAACTGTTCACCCAAATACCTCACTTCTGTGGAGCAGGTCCTAAATTACAACGTGTGGGGTACATTACCTCAAGTGCCAGACTCTGTTAAAGATCAGTCCCTCTCCCTGTTAACATCCACTCCTGCAGAGATGGAACCTTCTGTTCAGAGGCATCTCATCCTCACAGATCCCTGTGGTAAACTCTGTGTTTGGTGAAATCGCCCTTTGTAGCAATTATATTTTCTGAGCAAACCTTGTTTTTTCATTATCCTGTAGCAAACAGCCTTGTTCTGTTCGATAGAGCCAAAGGAAGAAATGGATATCCAGAATTACACAGAAATGTTGGTTTGAAGAAGGGAGAGAGGCAAGGAAAAGGATGTTTATACTTGGGAATCCTATTCCATTTTTTTCTCTGCTGAGGAGCTACTAACACACACTCCTGGGTGTGTTTTTGTAGAATGGAAATGGGTTTGTTTGAAATTCCAGACAAGGATGATTTATTTGATGATACATATCCATCACAGGCTTCCTCACAGGTAAGGCTCAGAGAGGAATAAAATTCCTCAAACTCCATCATGCTTCCAAGCTCTCCTGATCTCACAAGACACAAACTCCAAAAGAAGAGAGCCCCAAACAAAACAAATCTGGGAGTTAATATTTCACCACAAAATACACTCTCACTTTGGAAAATTACATCCTCCTATGCAGAAGGACTAAAAGACATTGAACTGAAATGGAAAATGGAAACCATTGGTTTTCCCATGGGTGGATTTTTTTATTTATTTTTTTTTCCCACTGAGAAAAACCACAATATGACTGGCAGGCCCAGAAATAGCTGTTACTCACACAGGGAAGTTCTGGGTTTTTTTCTGAAATAAAATTTCATTCTATGCCACATCCAGCAGGTCAAGTTATCCCAGGCAGCTGGAAAATGCTAATGAAATCTTCTCAGTAGTACTTTACAGCTAATTAATCATTCTCCTAAGACAGACCTAATGGAAGAACACAACCTGGAGTGTGATATCTCACACCATCAACATCACCCTGATAAAATTGCATAATTTAATTCATTTTTTGAGTTATAAACACAACTATTTGGTCACTGTCAAAGCACCACACAGGAAAGGCAATCCCAGTTGGGTATTTATAGTCCAGCATAATAAACCAGAAATATTTTTTGATCACTTTGGTCACTCTGGAGGGACTTGAGAGAGATTATACACTTTACTGCTTGAGGCCCACAGGAAGTTCTTGATATGATGCAGGCTTTAGAAGGGGGCTGATGTCTTGGTGTGCAAGACTGGATATCTGTTTTTTCCATCTGATTAATGTAAGGAATCCACACCCACCCCATCCATCTACAGAGTCTCTCCCTCCAGTTCAGTGATAACCACAGAAATGCTAAACAGAACAAACAAGGATTTACCCTAAAGTAATCTGCAGGTGCCACATCAGCCAATCTTCCCTTCAGACACACACACAGAAAAGATAACACACAACGTTTAGCAATCCATTTCTCTGTTCTGTTTCATTACCACCTCAATGGAATATAAATATATGTGTATATAAATACACACACACATATGTATATATATATATATGGATGCATGGAATGGAGTAGGAAAGGGAAGAGTGAAGACACAAAAAAATACAACATTTAAGTCCATATAGTCAAGCTTATTTCTGCATAATCAAAGAGGCAAGTAAAGCCTTTTTTGCAGAAATTCCAAGCTCAAGTAGAACCTGGAGCTTGTTTTCCTTCCCCAAAACATCGTTTGACTTCGGGGCATTGTAGTCCTCCACCTTCTCTATGTGTCCTCAAAAAAAATAAAATGGAACTGTGTAATGAGAACAGGTGCCAGCAATAAAGCCTGGAAACTCTATTTGTCCTCCCAAGAAATTGTCTTCTCACTACATAAGTACAGCCTGGTGCTGTTGATAAATGCAAACAGCATTTTGATAAAGATAAATTATAAAGCAGCTCTTTGGTCTTCTAAAGAGCTGGGGTGGTGTGGACAGCTGTTTGGCTGCTGCAGCTACATTAAATGAGATTTGTGCACAAAATTGTTTGCACGTTGGAGGGATGCATTTCACAATGGCACCGAAAACAATTGGGTGTTGTGGGATAAGTACCTTTTACAGTATATCAAGGTCAAACCTTTTACTTGATGTACTTAACTAACCATGTAAAATATTACATCAGCAAGCCTATGAGGCACTTAGAGATATATTCATATTTGCATAATGTCCTCTGTAAGTTAGTCTGCGGTCCTTAAGGGTGTTTAGAATAACTGCATGCAAGAATATACTTAATCCAATCTCATTTTAGCTTTTGCTCTTTTAAGATTTCAAAATTAATAAATCCTCCTGATACTCCAAATTACCATGAGCTTTTATAAGCATAACTTTGTAACTTTAACCCATTTATGAACATACCCTACAGGCATATGTACTAATGAATAAGAAATAACATTAGAAGTTTAAAGATGGTCTCTTTATGAAGTAATGTAAGAAAATCCTGTTAGCTGGATCAAGTACAAAAGTGTGATTTCTTAAAAATAGAAAATCCTTCACAAAATTACTTGTAATTACAATAACCAAAGGATAAAAAGTAAGAATAGTTTAAGCATTGTGCATTATTTAACTTGGTACATGAAATATGTTTTATGTATATGTATGAAGCATGCAAATAGAAATCTGATCTAAAGTGTGCTTCCATGGCTACAGGATTTCTATTTATTTATTTATTTTCTATTGTGCTTGATTGCTGTCAAGAACACTGACAGATAAAGGATTTCAAATTACCTTAAACACTTGGTGCTTGCTCCAGCGAACCAAGCTCTTCTCCTCTTTGCCTCTGAGACATCTGGAGGAGGTGGGGAAAACCTTTCTGGCCAAAGGTCCTCCCAGGATCCCCAAAGTCCTCCAGAATCCACAAGTTCAACACCTACATTGGAGAATTAAAATGATGATGATGGTAAAAAGTCACCCCAATTAATGGGTCAATAATTGAAATTTCTCCTTGTGCTTGCTGTGGGATTGAAGCAGCCCCTGCTGCCTGCCCACCATCAGGAGTCATTACAACCCAGGGGGTGAAATGTCCTGGTGATCAAACCCTGCAAGTAGGGCAAGAGAAAGGAGTGAATCCCAGGCACTGCTGCTGCTGCTGGCTCATGGGAAGCAAAAAGACCATTTGGGATTGGGAAAGTTTTCATTGCCAACCACATATTTAATAGGGCCAGAAAAAGTCCCAAATCATCCCCTTCCCACTTGAAGTTAAACATTAAGTGGCCAAATTATAGGGTCCTCTCCTCTTTTAGGTTATGATTTATTATAGTTATGATTTATTCTATTAATCTATTTTGTTATGTTCCCAGATCAGCCAAAGTCACTGCTGTCTTTGCAGAGGACACCTGAGAAAAGGGTATGAGCAGTCAGTGTGGATCATCAGAGCTGCAGAGGATACTTAGAAGTGAACAGCTGGCCCTGAGACCCCAGTGCTCCCACCAGATCAACTCCTGATTTCCTGAGAGGGCCATTCCAGGATATCAGGAGGGTGTTGCTTTCAGGAGGATGACAGGGGAGAGTCCCAGGTGTCACAGGAGTCACCCTGGGGTTGTAAGGAAGCTGAAGAGTATTGACAGGTCTTACAACAACAAAACCCATCTCACTCATCATGCTTTGACCTTGGCAAGCTTTTGCCCTGCTCAGTGGAGCAAAGAGAAGATGGATTTAAAGCAGTGACAGGGGAGATGTTGCCAGGTGGGTGTCCTGGAGATGCTCCACTGCTCTCCCACTGGGTGTCACTCTGACAGTGAGCCCAGCTCTGCACTCTCCACAGACCAAAGTGGCTTTGTTCAGAGAATAATGCAGGAGCTGGTGGAGAGCACAGCCAAATGACTCCCTGTTAAAGCAGCCTCAGAGAGCCAACAGCTCTTTGACCTTGGAGTCTTTGTGGTTGAGACGACTTTGAGGGGTTAGAAAGTCTTTTTTTCTCAGCTCTGAGACCGAAGAAGGAGTCAGGATTCTTTGGCTGTGCTTTTCAAGGTTGTTTATTTTCTGTTATTTATAACACTCATTTTCTGACTTGCTGAGTCTGTCCAGCAGCTCGGTGCTGTTAGTTTTTTATACTAAAACCTACATGTACTTTCTTTAAAATAATTTTCTAATACCTATCATCTATGTTAGACAGTGAGTTTCTACTCTAAACCAATCTAAAAGTGCCACCATCACCCAGAAGATGGAGGCTA
The DNA here is from genome assembly GCF_963513975.1 of Fringilla coelebs. Taxonomy (NCBI): domain Eukaryota; kingdom Metazoa; phylum Chordata; class Aves; order Passeriformes; family Fringillidae; genus Fringilla; species Fringilla coelebs. The sequence goes on from NC_140034.1 coordinate 4,391,419, forward strand.
AGAAGAAGAAAGAAGCAGGACAAGGCACACCCAAATCCCTCCATCTTGGCTTCTGAACCCCCATTCTAAAAACCCCAAAATTATACTTTTCTACCCTGTGACAAACTATCCTTCTACTTAAACTCTCGTGGCCTTGTAAATCCACACATAAAGTTGGTAATTTTCTCCCTCCATGGGTTAAAATCAAAGGTGCAGGTGTCTTTGGCTACATGCCAAGGTCTCTGAGCCCCCTGGCAGGGGTTTGGGCCCTCCAGGGCAGCCAGGGGGATGCCCTGGGTTCTGACATTTGAGAAGTGGGATGGTGCTTTGTCCCAGGGATTAATGGGGCGGGATGGCACCTAAACAATAATTCAACAAAACAAGGCTGGGAGGGGATGGATCTGCTGTAAGTAAATCTGGAGCTTTAATGCCTACAGGGAGAAATTACTGATGCCAAAGGACAGTAATGCACATGAGAGAACCTTGATCTTATTTAGACTGGGAATTAGAGGGAGGTTTCAACGTGGGAGATCACAGAGGGCGTGGAGCTGCCTGGATAAGTGGACCAGCAGGACAGTGCTCCCTCTTCCCAAGAAAACAAACCTCAGCCAGGATTAAAATGGACCTTGATCTGTTTAAGAGTGGCACTTCATCACTGTGTGGGTCACAAGGTGACCTGAAGCTCTGACCCAGGAGGTCTCTTCAATTCTTCAGCCATCAGCAGCACCTTTGCTGCTACCCAGCTCTGCCACACGCTGAGGAAAGGGATTTTGTCAGGAGTACAGTCCCCAGCTGAGAATGACAGGAGATATTTCTGCCTCCTGGGGTCCTCCTGCCTCCCTCATGCCTGCTGTGTCACAGGCAGAACACGAGGGGACACTTAAACAGGACTGAGAGCTGTCCTGAGCTGGGTTCACAGCACTGTATAAATCAATAATTAGGTTCAGTCACCCAGACCATCTCTCTGCTCTTGTAGTCTCAGTTATAGTCTAAATTATCATCACCAAATGTCTTCTCCTGCACTTCACAACCAGCCTACACCAGAACAGGATGCCAGCAGAAATGAGACAGGGCAGAGTTTGGCCAAGCCTCTGGAGCTCACCCAAGCCAGAGGTAAAAATTCAGGTAGCTCAGATCCCCATGGCAATGACACTTGTACAAGGGAACAATTCCAAAAGAATACTCTCAGTCTCCTAACAACCAATAAATCAATGAATACTCTTCCTGGTGGATCATTCAATCAAGATCAGGCATCTTCAGACTGCCTTAGAAAAGCACCAAACTGGAACACAGGAACACAGGGAAAGCCAAATAGAGTGAGCATGATGAAATCCAAATTGTAGCAGCAGAATGCAAGTGCTGAGTGGGACTGAAGAAAGGCCAGTCAGGCATTTCTGGGGTGGCCACTCTACAGGCATTTATCCTTGTGAGCAACCAGAAGATAAAGTAATAAAATCAAACATAAAAATGTAGAGTTCTGTGAGAACTGAGAACTACCAGCATGGCCTTGACAAAGAGAAAAAAGGGCAAGTTCTAACAGCAAACAAAACTTTCTAGTGGTTGCAGGAATATCCAGGAATAAAACTACTTGGCAGTAGAAAGATGATGAGGATGATGATGATGATTATTATTATTATTATTATTATTAATTATTAATTATTATTATTGGCTGTTAAGTCCTGGAATGGACTGCCCTAGAGGGTGGTGGAGTCACCACCCCAGAGGTGTCCAAGGAGTGACTGGATGTGGCACTCAGTGCCCTGGGCTGGTTGCCAAGGTGGTGATTGGGGCCAAAGGCTGGGCTGGATCATCTTGGAGGTCTTTCCTGACTCAAATGTTTCTGCCATTCTGTGATTATCCTCTAAATCCAACAATATGAAGTGCTGTCCACAGGGTGTAACTACTTGTGAGTGGAAAATAATAATTTTATGTAAACAGTCCAATGTAGAGAGAAAACATGTCACTGAACCTCAGCCATGTCACAAATCTGAAGTTTCTTTACCATGGCATTACTGAAATTACCAAGGAAGGAAGAATCTGACATTCCTAAATTTCTTAAAGGATGAATAATTTAATTTAATTCCCATGCTGAATAACAGATTTACTTGTAAATGCTCAGACTTTTATTCTGCACTCAGGGTAAGCACCCTGGCTTTGGGGAAGAAATGCTGTATTTGCTTTTATATGCAACAGTAAGTTTGATAGAACCCTTCAGCTGTAAATCTCAATTCCCCTCATTTATTGGGCCATCACTGATGCCTCCACAACAGCAGAAGTCAGAGATTTGAGAGTTTTGGAAGGGTTTAGAGACACAAGTCCCGTTAGACTCATGGGAACCGTTCCTGTAAATCTTCCAGGCAGCTCTAAAAAATGTTAGTCTAAATTCCTTCCCCCTCCTTTTGCATATTTTAAAGAAACAAGACTCAGCCCTGGAGAGCAGCAGCAAGTAGAGAGGAGACCCTGTTTTCATCCAGGTAAAACAAGAGAGTTGGCTTTGCATGGTGAAAAAGTTTAATGAAAATTTAATAAAAGTTTAATAAAAGGCACTGAAAAGCGCCAAAACGTTTGTCCTGAAGCTGCAGACCTCACACAAAGTATCAAGTGAATGAGGCTGCAATGCCAAATAGCACGAGGCCAGAGAGGAAAAAGCTTCTGAAGGGTTGCAAGTTCCTCCTGATCACAACGAGAAAGAGAAGTTTAACAAACTGAAGGAAGGAAAGGGATTTTATCCCATTTCAATTAACCAGGAAGGCTGGATGGAAATGTTTACTCCCAGAGAGCACTATCAGCTTCAAGTGTGATTCTCCTTTAGGGGACAGAAAGTTTGATAAAAATGCAGCACCCTGGTGCTGGTGGTGATAAACATCCATAGAAGGTGTATTTTGGGGGTGATAAGGAGCTGTGTGACCTTGTAGAGCCCTGGAGCTCCGAGGCAGAGCGGCCACACGGGCTCAGCTCTGACACAAAACATCTTTTAACTAAATTACTGTTTACAAACACAGCCCTGCTCCTGTCTGGGGAGGCAGAGCCCAGTTACTGTCAAAGTGGATCATGAAATGGAAAAGAAAAGGGTGGAAAAGGAAAAAGGAAAAAAAAAACCAAACCAAGTGCACCAGGAATGTTTGCCCAGCATCCCTCCTTTTCTGAGCTCTGGTCATCCAGTCCCACCCAGAGACACAGCAGGAATTGGCCTCCCAGGAGGAGCAGGCAACATAAAAGTCTGGAATGTGCTCTCTCCTCCACCCATCAGAGCCAGGCATTTGAATATTGGATTTAGTGTTGTGCTTCCACAGATACAAAATTAGGCCGACAGAAGTCTGGATTCCAGCCCTTGCTCCATCCTGGTGACTTGTGGAGAGCTGGTAGCCAAAAGCATTTGGAACGGTTGTCTCTCTCCAGATGCTGCCATTCATTTCTGTGGGAACAAGACCACTTACATCTAATTACAGTTTCTGCTCAAATTAACAGGACAGAAATGACAGCAAAAAAAAAAAAAAAACAAAAACAAAAACCAAAAAAAACCCAATCAAAAAACAAACCTGAAGCAAACAAACCCACCCCAAAATGTTCTCTGGACTAACTGGGAAACTTTTTGCTGTCATGGCTTGGGAAGCAGTTGATCCTTTCCAACAATGGCTTTTAAGTGATTTTAAGTTCATGTGAGCTGATTTCCCAGTTTGTCTCGTTGTTAAAGCATCAGCAAAAGGGAGAGAAAAGGGAGAGTTTTATCACAGAGATCCCCTGCTCGTGAAAGATTTGTTAAATGACCATGCAGTCAACTGGAATTGGGACCATTGTGGCATAAAACATTGTTTTCATTATTAAACCAAATGCCAATTGCATGTTACAGTATTTTCTGTGGAACAGAAGTTCTCCAAAGCCACATTTTCACGTTTTCCCTGGTGCTGCACAAGGATTGGAACATATATGTGGAGTTTTATACATGAGCACCTCTGTCTTTCCCTTCCTTGTGGAAATCAGGACTAATTCCACCCCAGGGTAAGAAAATCTGCAGTTTCCAGGTGGCAGTCAGGCCACCCATGTCCAACCCCTTTCTTTGCATTCCATTTACCATTAGGATCACATCAGCTGGCCACTGGATGCAGAACATTTCTGCCCTTCAAAGCCCACAGCAGCTGGATTGTGTCATCATCACAGAATCAGAGGATATCCTGGGCTGGAAGGGACCTACAAGGATCAAGTCCAACTCCTGGCCCAGCACAGGACACTCCAAGAACCCCTCCAGAATGTGCTGATCACATCACATCACAGGGGTTGAGGAACTTTGCTCTGACTGGTCCAGTCACAAAATGGAAATGGAGGGGAGAGTTGGGCTGGGAGATTCCTTCCCTTAGGGGCTCCAGTCCCATGAGGGGTCTCCATGTCCTTCTGGTGAATCAACACCCAATTCAGGCTCCCTCCCTGCCAAACAGCTCATGAAATCATTCTGTGCTATTAATCACTCTTGGTTTATTTTCCTGATCCAACCTTGGGTAGTTGCTGTCTCTCTCAGGTCTCCATCAATGAGTGGTAGATGAAACAACTCACACCATTCCAGAAGAAGGGGTTAAATAAACAATTATAGCTTATATAGTCAATGCAAAATTCTGCTCCTTTTTTAAAAACTTCCTCTTTCCTAGCTGACTTTCTACAGACCAGCTCCTAAATTTTCCAAGTTATTTTCCCCCCCAGTTTCACAAATGGACACAATTGTAAAGTTTTGATGGCCAGGCCCAGCTCCTGACTTGCCCCAAGAAGAAAAGTAAAATCACAGAAACCATCAGACTTTTGTTTTGTATGTGCTCTGACTACAGAGCAAGAATTTACAGACTGCAATGCACAAAAATTTGATGTTTCCTTCTATTTCAGCAGCAGAGCCCTGAAGACATACCAATCAAAGTAAAAATCCTTGTCTAGAAATATGGACTTCACCTCCCACTGGACAGACCTTAAAAAACATTTCAAGTCTGAGGTGAATAAAAGAACAGGAGGAAAGGTTAAACAATGTGGATCTAGACCAATTTCACAGGAAAAATAGGAATTACCTTTAACTGCAGCTTTTTTTACCTGTCCTGCCTTTCCTTTAAGAGAAAAGAAAAGCTCTCCATTTGCTCCCACTTTCATTTTATGTGCTTTTTAAACAACTAAGCATAGTTCTTGTTCCCTGGAATTGAACTCACACTGGTAGTTCTAAGAAGAAACCAATACTTATGAACCAGATTTACAAAAAAAACCCAAATTTTTATCTTCAAGCTGCTAAAGATTCAAAGTTATTTTGCAAGGGACTAGCTAAATGTTGACTTTTTTTCCTGGTATTAAAATCACAGATGATATGTACATGTATTTGTATAACACAGGAACAGGCAACAATCAATTTGAAATCAGATTGCACCATTTTAGTCTTTTCCAGAAAAGATTTTTTTTTCTAGCCAAAGATTAGGGATATTGTCAGTTGGTTCCAAGGAGAAATTCCTGGAATAACAGCCACTAAATTCACAGATTCAAAGCTTTATCTAGAGGGAACATGATAGAGAACACGCAGCAGAGCAGATTTTTCACTCGAGACTCATTCCAAGAGCTGCAAAGCCACAACAGTTTCCAAAATGTAGGACAGAATTCCTCAGGTTATTGCCTTCCACACGTGTCCACACAGCCAACCATTAAAAATTCACAAGAACATCTTGTCAGACGCCTCAGCATCGGGTTTGCTTCCCAGTCTGAGCCTAATCTTACCCTGAGCATTCCTTATCTCAGGAGGGAGAGAGACTCGCAGTTAAGATGGGACTGGGCAGCAAAGTCACAAGAGTTCAAGTCCTGACCCTGCTTCTCAGTTTTGAAGGACTTATTTAATCCCTCCAAGGTGCAGCTTTCCCTCTGCAGAATGGGGATAACACCACTTGTTTTTGGTTGTCTGTTCAGTCTATCCAAATCCTAAGTTATTTAGGAAACAGTTTCTCAGCATAAATTTATCTTTTGCTTTGTGGAGCAGGGCTTCCAATGCCATTGGAGCCCTTAAGCAGTAATAGTGAAAGCTGGTGAAATAGTGCCAAAGGAGATCCTGGTGTGTCCAGCTTTTCAAGCCAGGTTAGTCAAAAACCCTCCAGAATGTTTCAAACAGAAATGTTCCTGTCTTGCAGTACACAGTTCAGCTCCATTATTTCTTCCCAGCAGGATTGATCAGTTAAGAGCTGCTGCTTCTCCCACCCTGGCACGAGGCTCCTGGGTCTGAAGGGATTTAATCTCTGATATAAAGCTTGAGGAAGGCATCACTGAGGAGGGGAGACAGTTTTGTGGCTCCTACCATGACAAAAGCTGAACTGCATTGCAACCAAACATTGGTTGGCCTGATGGAGAGACTTCAGGATTGCATTCTCTAGCAAAAATCAGCCAGGTGTCAGGACAGGTGGTCACAGTAGATCCCGTTATCTTACAGAAATTTGGCCAATCCGCTGTGGAAAATTCTCAGCTCAGTCTCACGAGCAAGCACCGATTTCTTATTGTATCAACACACAGAATCCCAGGATGGTTTTGTGTGGAAGGGACTTTAAAGAACATCCAGCACCATCCCTACCATGGCAGGGACACCTCCCACTATCCCAGGCTGCTCCCAGCCCTGTCCATCCTGGCCTTGGACACTTCCAGGGATCCAGGGGCAGCCACAGCTTCTTTGGGCACCCTTTGCCAGGTCCTCTCCACCCTCACAGGTCATGCCAGGAGAGCCTTTAGGAAGCCTTTGCAAAATTCTGAGGAACAAACACCCCCCAAACGCTGCAGGCCATTTGGGGAAATTCTTTTGCATGTGAGGAAAAGGGATGTGGTGTTTGGAAGAATACAGCCTGCAAATTGTTCACCCCGCTCTGCTAAGCCTCCTAAATGATCTGGAGGTGTCCCAGTTAAGCAGAACTGCAATCCCTAATAAGTGGCACTCATTGCCACTAAGCATCATTGGACTTACATGATTTCCCTTGTAGATGTCTGGATTAAGGGGTTTTGCCAACTAAACACCTCCTTTTTCTGATTCAGCGGCGCCTGCGGAATTGTACATATCTCACCACTTTATGTATCTCAAATGGCGCAAAACCAGGCTGGGTTTGTGAAAATGAAAATGCAGTTTATCTCTTGCACGAGTTTTCAATGCATGTGAGCTCCTGGGGCACGTGGAGTACATTTCACCACATCCATTCATCCATCCATCCATCCATCCATCCATCCATCCATCCATCCATCCATCCATCCATCCCTGCATTGTGGATACACAGAACTGTTGCCACATTTCTCTTCACAGAGAAAAGCAAGGCACAATTCTTCCCAAGGATTTCTGAGATTCACATTCTTTGAACCTCAGAGAAAGGGAAAACACAATTCTTATCACTTGTTGTGCCAAAGTAGAATGCAATATGGAGATTGTTTATCCAAAGTGAGGATGTTTTATTTCCTTGGCCAAGAGAGATAGAGTGTGTGTGTGTGAGTGTGTGTGGGACTGTGGGGGGACAGTCATGAGATTCTGTGCAGTGTGAGCAGGTGTGTGCAGAGTGAGTGCTTGGCAGATTCAGTTTAGATTAAATGTATATAGTATAGTATGATAAAGTAATTAATTAGCCTTCTGATATCCGTGGAGTCCTTGTCACTGACATGTTTTATGAAAAATCCTTTCCTTAGGATTTTTCCTCCTGAGAAGCTGAGAGGCCTCAGGAACAAAGTGTAAACAATGATTGTCTGCTGCTGTGGGATGCAGCAGGTGGGTCTGGGATTGGTCTCATGTGGTTGTTTCTAATTAATGGCCAATCCCAGTCCAGCTGTCCAGGCTGTTTTGGTTAGTCTGAACCTTTGTTATTCATTCCTTTTCTATTCTTAGCCAGCCTTCTGATGAAATCCTTTCTTCTGTTCTTTTAGTATAGTTTTTAATATAATATATATCATAAAATAATAAACCAAGCCTTCTGAGCATGGAGTCAACTTTCTCATCTCTTCCCTCACCCTGGGACCCTTGTGATCACTGTCACAGTCCTCCTCATCATTCTCCCTCCCCTTCGTGGGTGTAGCCTTTGATTTACGACAGAGTGGCCTCACTGTGCACTTAACCTGGTCTGATAACATTCTTCTGAGCCAGGAATCTCGTGCTGAGCCTCGGTATAATGTCAGGGCACAAAGGAAAAGGGGAAAGAAATGAACAAGTCAACCCCAAATCCAGGCACCTTGAAGCAGAGCTCTGAGAAAACCGTGTGTCTCAGTGGAAAATCCTGAGGCTGGTGCATTTGGGCTGCTTTCAGAGCCAGCCATGCCCCTTTCACTGGGCACTCAAAGCTCTAGAGTCACATCTGTTTGTGCTGGCGTGACATTGGCACGCTGCTCCCGAGGATGAAAGCTGGAGTGGTGGTGCCAGCCTGCTGGGAAAAGCATGGCTTTCAGGATTTTTGCCTTTCTTTCCTTGTGCTGCAAGGGTTCTCATGTGGTGCCAAGGCGGTGTGAGAGGCGAGCGCCACAAGTTTGCTTTGGAGGATGAGGGGAATGGTTGGAAAGGAGGAGGAGGAGGGGGTAAGGGATGTGGTGGGGGAGAAAGGCATCGTTGATGCCTCAGGGTTTGGCCTTTATAATTTTCAGATTCTTGCTGCTTTAGTGTGTAAGTTTGGGCTTCATATTAGGGGATGGTGAGCTCTCTTCACAGAGTAGGGAGACAAAACAATTCCTGCTCCAGCTGGGCACCAAGGACAAATGATCCAAATCTCAGCCCAAGAGCACAAACACCGTGGGCTGGAGAGACAAAACAACAAGGATAGGACTTCATAACCTAAAGCTGTAATTTGACAATTAATTCCAATATTCAAATGAAGCAGAACTTATAAAAGTGAGAGACCCTGTGACTTGTGTTCCATTTTGTGACCATTTTGGGTTCACCTTGGGTGCAGCCCTGACTGGGCTCTTGTGCTGCCCAAGGTGGATCCACTGAGGATTTTTAATAAATCCCTACTTTAGCTCAGTCTAGCCTCTGTTCTAGATCAGCCTTCACAAGGCATCAGTGTCTGAAAGCTGAACCTGTCACAGAGTTCTTTCTTTTTTGGTGATGACAAAGCAGGTTGGCAAATACCTGGAGCACAGAAGGCCACGGAAGGTTTGCCATTAACTTCTGCAGCTCATGCTTAAAACAGGAACGCTGTTTAGAGTGGGAGGTGACAAAAGAATAAAATCATTTAATTGGAAAAACCCCCTAAGATCATTGAATCCAGCTGGTCCCACAGCACTGCCAAGGCCACCCCATGTCCCCATGTCCCCTAGTGCCACATCCACAAAGCTTTTAAGTCCCTCCAGGGATGGGGACCGTGAAGAATTTTCCTACTAGCCAAACTAAACCTCCCCTGGCACAGCTTGAGGAAATTTCCTCTTTTTCTGTCCCTTGTGTTTGAACCCCCTGGCTGTCCCCTCCTGGCAGGAGCTGTGCAGAGCCTCCAGGTCCCCCCTGAGCCTCCTTTGCTCCAGGCTGAGCCCCTGCCCAGCTCCCTCAGCCTCTCCTGGTGCTCCAACCCCTTGCCCAGCTCCACTGTCCTATTTGCACTTCATTTCCAGGCCAGTTTGGATGAATGGGAATTCATGGCATGGGCCACAGTTTGAGTTCTAAAATAGGAATTCATCCAGGGACACGTGTGAGACCCAGGTCTCAAATATGACTCCCTGAACACCAAGTGGAAAGCAGGGCCAGGAAAACATTACTGCACCTTGGAACAGCAGGAAAATAGCACATGGCTCATGAGGCCAGAACTCAGGGAGGCTTTCAGTGCCTTCATAAGGGAAGATTAAAAAAAAAGCAAAAGAAAAATAATTTGGAGGACTGAGATTACAGCTAACCTCATTCTTGTGCCTTGTAAAATATCTGAGAATAATTAAATCTGCTCCTTTTCTTTAATTAGCCTTGTGTCTCATTAGAGCAGTTCACTGCCATGTCTTTATTTACTTGATTTATATCTCCTCTACACCTTTGCCTTCCCTCCTTCACCTAATCTTAACATCTCTCTTTTCCTTCCCTTAAAGCTCTTTATTTTAGTGCTTTGATGTTATATTGGCTTCCCCTTGACATGTTTTGTTTAAAAGAAAAACAAAGACAGAAAATCTATACACAAAACAGAAGTCAACTACATCTTGACAAATCAAGCTTTTAAAAAGTCAGAAAAAGCAGATTTAGAGATGAAAGCTCATTCTTAACCCAGCTTCCTTCTTCAGAGACCTTAATATGATCTCTTTATGTAACTGTTTGCCAATTAATTCAAAATATAATACAAGCTGCAATTTTGCTTAGAGACACGCATTCATTAGGGTTGGAGAAAGTATATAGTTCTCAGGCTTTGATTGATTTTTTAAATCTCATTGAGATGTACAGAACAAGACATCTTTTAAAGACATCAATTGTCCAAACAGCCACGGTTTATATCTACAAATTTACAAGAAACAGATGGTTTGCACATGGGTGGAAAACAGAGTTATCCTAGAAGAATGGTAGCAGCCTTTAATCTGAGAGTGATGACAAGTCCTGCTCAAGTTGTGACCTACATTTGGAGAAAACAGCAGTTCACCATCGCAGAGTTTGCCTTTCCCAACACACAGAGATCAGATTCCCGAACATGGAAGATCATAACCAGTCAAAGCTGCTCTGGACACTCGTAGTTATCACTTCCAACCCCTGGAAGATGCCCTGGGACTGCACCTATGGCATGAGGACACGTGGCTTTACAGGCAGACAAATCCCTAAACCAGCCCAAATTCAAATAGGAAAGTTTGGGGTTTTTTTTCCCCCCTCACCCAATTTATTTCTCAATTCAGCTTGAGAAATAAACATCTTGAGGAGACAGTGGCTGCAGGGACAGAGGTTTCACAGGTTTCCTGATTTCACACCTAACCAGTGCTGCTTCCCCAACATTGTCCATCTGATCCTTGCTGGCATTCTCTGGGATAAAAGTAAAGATAATAAAAAGCTGTAAGCTGTAGAATATGACATTGAGGTTCACTGGCATGTGCTCCAAGTACCCAGAGTACTCATTAAACAAGAAAGGATTTAACAGAGCTCAACAGGTTTAATTGTCAAGGATTCCTGAGTGGATTCAGGAGTCCAAACCTTGATGCCTTTCAGATCTCTCCACTCCTGACCTACTGAGAGTGATTTGCAGTCCCTGCCCTGCTTTGCCTCCAACTGCAGCACTGATAAAGAACAATGATGCTGCAGCACTGAGCTGCAGATGCAGCCCAAGATCTCATAAAAAATGGAGTCCCTGCCTAGAAAAAAAATTGCAGACATTTAAGTCCTGGTTTAAACCAAAGTATTCCCTGTATTTTTCACATGTAAGTGAACTGAAATGTCAAAACTCCTACCCAGACATTTTGTGCACATCAAGTGAGTCCATTAGGGTATGGAAAACTGAAATTTTGAACTTTATCACCCACAGGATTTGTTTGGAGACCACACCAGCTCAGCAGGCATAAAAACAACCTTCAGACCCTACCATGGTTCTGAAATATGTGACAAATTATGCTAGAAAGGTACAATGACACCTCTTGTGACAGAGCTCTCTGAGTGTGGCAGGACTCAAACTCCTTGTGCCACCAGATCTCAGGTGAAACAAGCCAGGTGGAAAAAGCAAATCTGAGCAGCAGATGGATGAAAGAAGTGGATTGACCATGGGAGAAGGTACAAAGCAAACAAAAAGGAGAAAAAGGAAAGCACATGGCTTTTGGGCAAAGGGGTCAACACTTGGCTCATGGGGTAGGAGAGCAGCACGGGGCAGCAGCACAGCACTGATAGAATATCAGACACCAGGTTATCATTTCAGGGTGCAGGAGCCTGCTCTGAGCTTCCCACTCAATGCAGAAAAGTAGCAGGGAGGTGATCTTAGTATAGGAATAATTGGATGGCAGAAAACAACCCGTTTCATCACAGAGTGCCCTGTGCTGGCCCAAATCTGATCCCGTTGAAAAGAAAAGAAAGAATTTCTAAAAAATCAGCAAAACCAATGAAAAGATGACAATGTAGATAGGTTCCTCAAGGGTCCCAGACAATCAGGATCCCAGTAGTTTTGCTCAGACAAAACTACTGAAGGGAGGAATTTGCTCTGAGACAGAGCGTGCTGGAAGCATGCCCAGGCCCACCACGGCTCCATCCCAGTAGTTCAGCGTGGAGCCCCCGGTGCTATTCACCATCAAGAGAGAGAATTCTATAGCCCCCTGCTTCCCCCTGCCCCTCTGGCAGCCAAATTCCTACCCTGGCCTTATGCAAATCCAGCCCAGCCCCCCTGCTCCCCGCTCCTGAGCCCTGTGCAATATTTGATTGAGCTATTGTTTCTCCAGGACAGTACAGAAAACATCACGTATTTTTCTCTGCTGACAGTCTCAGACCACAAAGGAAAACATCCCTGCCCACACAGAGGAGGTCTGCAAGCACACAGCACGTGCAGCTCAAGCTGTGTCAAGGGAAATACAGGTTGCATATCAGGAAGAAATTTTTAATAGAAAGGGTGATAAAGTTCTGGAATTGTCTGCCCAGGGAGGTGGTGGAGTCACCATCCCTGGCTGTGTTTAAAACAAGACTGGATCTGGCACTGGGTGCTGTGGTTTGGTTGGACTTGATGAACTTGGAAGTCTCTTCCAACCCAGTGATTCTGTGATTCTGTAAATTCTTCACCATTCCTGGTGCCACATGAGGTCTGGCACACCAGTCACCATCCAGGGCAGCCTGTTTGCCCAGCTGGTGCTACCCCAGGCATTGTCCCAACAGCGGGATCCCCTTCCCAGCTGGCTGTCAGCTTCTCCAGCACCCAAAGGACAAAATTTTGCACCAAACCCCATCCAGCCATGGGCCTGTCAAGGTTTCCAGGCAGCTGTGCTCCCTGCAGACCTGGGGTTCTGTCCCTGGGGTTCAGACACTTCCCATGGGAAGACTCTGCAGAGGGATCTGCCCAGGCTGGATCCCTGGGCTGAGCCCAGTGGTGTGAGGTTCAACAAGGCCCAGGGCTGGGTCCTGCCATGGGTCACAACAACCCCTGCAGCTCCAGGCTGGGGGAGAGGGGCTGAAAACTGCCCAGAGGGAAAGACCCTGGGGTGCTGGTGCCTGCAGCTGAACATGAGCCCAGAGGTGGCCAGATGGCCAGGAGGCCAATGGCACCTGGCCTGGAGCAGGGACAGAGTGCCCAGCAGGACCAGGGCAGTGACCATTCCCTGTGCTGGACACTGGCAAGGCCACAGCTCCAATCCTGGGGTCAGCTTTTTGCTTCTCACAAGAAGAAAGATGCTGAGGGGATGTAGTGTGCCCAGAGAAGGGAATGGAGCTGGGGAAGGGACTGGAGCTGTGGGGCTCAGCCTGGAGCAAAGGAGGCTCAGGGGGGACCTTCTGGCTCTGCAAATCTCCTGACAGGAGGGGACAGCCAGGGGTGGGCTGGGCTCTGCCCCCAGGGACAGGGACAGGACAAGGTGAAATAGCTTCAAGTTGCACCAGAGGAGGTTTAAATTCGATGGTAAGAAAAATTTCTTGTCCAGCCCTGGACAGGCTGCCCAGGGCAGTGGTGGGGTCCCCATTCCTGGAGGGACTTAAAAACTTTGCAGATGTGGCACTTGGGGACATGGGTCAGAGGTGGCTTGGCAGTGCTGGAGGGATGGTTGGATTCAGTGACCTCAAAGGCCTTTTCCAATCTAAATGAATAAATTCTTCCCATGGCATCAGACTCTTCTGGGATCCTCTGTCAACTCCAGGAGCTGGCAAGGGTGGCCAGGGCCATCTCAGAGCTGTCTGCCGAGGCAGTTCACTGGTCCAGCAACATTTTCTTTTCTCCCACATGACAAAATAAAAAGCAGGAGAGAATTATTCGTCAGCTCAATCCCTGTGTTAATCTAGTTGCAAGTATAATGTGATTTCCCTCCTGCCCCAGTAGTAGGTATTGCAACACCTTACATATGGATCATTTTAATCTAATATAATCTGGCTGGCTAGAAAGAAGGTTTCCCTCCACCACAGCTGCTTTTGATTAATGCTAAACATACATGCAAAGCTTCAATCAGCAAGAGTGTGCATCTTAGCTGCTCTGCATTTGGTAAATCAACAGTAAACCCTAGAAAATGCAGAAGATGCTGTAAAGCTTTACATGCTTAAGTTATATCCAGCTTCCCCCCCCCAGATGTTTCCCCTCTTTGCCATTTCTAATGTATCATGATTTATGACTACTTTTCTTTAAGCAAAATTGATTTAAAAGCTGCTGATCGCAGGAGATAGGAAGTGTCAGCTCACCTTTCCAAAAAACAAACCCTGGGCAAATACTCATTAACTGTTTTGTCCTCTTCATTTTACATTCACTTGCTGCAAACTTCAGCAAGAGGAGAAGCATTTCTGCTGGAGCTGAGATCAGGCACATATGTTATAATAAAAACACAAAGCCAATAAACGATAGCTTTTTTATTACTATTAAATACAAACATGTATTCTTATTTTACTATAATTATCAAACTAGGATTAATATAATCTTGTATATTGCTTCCCTTCACGGTGAATTAAATTATGTAAAAAGTCCCCCACCAGTATTCTTACCCAGCAAGAAACATTTTAATTGTAAATTTGCCTTTTGGAGTCTTTAAATGACACACACACACGCATTAAAAAAGGCCACGACTATGGAAGCTGTGTATCCACTAATCTGTAAATAGACTCCCAGTCCAGGACTCATCTCTGAAATGTGGCATCAATTGCACAGGCTCCCATTTAGTTTTAGTTGAATAAAGCCACACTAGATACGCAAATAACATCAAACTTGCCGGATTAGAAAGGGGCACCTCATACTCTAAATCATGATTGTCAATCATCACCCAGGATTAAGGGATATAGTTTAAAAACCTAAAAGCAAGCACTTCCTTTTAACTTCTGCCTACTGTGCATTTTGGATTATCGCCCAGAAGCAGCATTACTCGAAACAAGGCTGCCTCCCTTCTGCCAGCGCCGAGAAGTGCAGCTCTGCCACCTCCTCACCTCTGCTCGGGGAAAAAAAACCTCTCAGCAAAGCGTGCAATTTAGATTTGAGATCTACTGCTGGCTGTGATTATATTTATAACTCGCTTTTCACAGAAGAATGGGGGGTTATTTTTGGCTTAATAAGTGCTTTCTGAACACAGTCCCCATTCTTACCACAAAGGTGTAAGGCAGTTAAAAACCAGAGCAGCTGCTCTGTTCTTCCACGGAGCTGGCAGCCTCCCTGAGCCACCGACTTCCTGGTGAAGGGTTTTGAGGGAATTACCTGGAATGCATTTCATTGTGCTCCTGAAAGCAGAGCAGCATCCCTTGGATAACTCACCTGTCCTGCTGCAGTCACACTCAGCCTTCCAGCTCTGTCCCCCACTTCTCCCCTCCATCACTTTCCCCTGGTTGAGCTACAAGTTGTGCAAAGTGAGAGCTGCCACTTGGAAAGTCTCTCCTTGGCTGTCAGAAAAGACCATGGGATAGGGAGATTTGGTCAATAAACATTAACATTGAGTGTGCATGTGAGCTCAGTGAGCTGAACTCAAGACTGGGATGTAACCAGGAATAATTTGTGGGAATAGTTAAGGGAAGTTGCTGCTGTTTGGGCCCCGACTCATAACTGATTACCTAATTTTCCAGGTTTGTGGTTTTCCTTATCTGATGTAAGTTCAGGTAATTTTGGGGCTTTTGGTTGTTTCTGCCCAAGGAGTGTGCTGCCTACTGATGTACCTGGACATGCAGGTTCTGTTGGAGAGCTGGATGTGGATGAAGAAGAGAAAGCACACAAGGAATGGGGCAGAGAGAAAACCTGCCTGCACAAACAAGGACCTGTTTGCTCTGTGTGAAGGCATTTCCAGCCAGCATCCTGTGTTTCCATTCCCCTGGCTGCTACCAGAGACAACACACATCCCATCCTGTTCCATAAAAATAAGATTGAGTCATCTTGCACAGTTAATCAAAGCCTTTTTCAAAATCAGTATTTTTGGAACACCTTAATAACTGAGATGGTCACCAGGACCTGGGGACAAGGGTCACACCCTCACTGTATGAATTCACAGCTGCACTGACTCAAACTTCACTTCCAAAATCTAAAAGAGTAAAGGCTCTTGCCCCTAAAGTGCAGTTTATGGCTGCAAACTGATTAAAGAAAATATACACTGGTTCTTTAAGCAAGAAGGGGAAAAAACTCAGCTAAGGCTAATCTTATCAACATATAACCTTTTAATCAGATTATTGAAACAACATGTTAATTTATGAAAAGTTCAGCATTCTATTAAATTGCAAACAACCTAGTGAATTGCAACCCAACAGGCTGCTTCATTGAATTCATGCAGCCACTCCTGGCAAAGGCATTCCAAATTTGAACTTAATTAATATTCCTACTCCTGGTTTCCATAGTTTCTTTTTAAACATGAGTACCAGCAGAAACTGGCAGTAACTTTGCCCATATTCTCAATAATAACCCCCCTCTGGCTGTCAATATGTATGAAAGGAAAAATTTTTTGCATACCCCAAACAGCCTGTCATTTTCCTGTCTTTTGTCAAAAATATGTTGGCAACTTTTTTCCCCTCTTTTTTTTGCTTACACAGCTTAAGATGCTTAACTGTTTCTCTGCTTGGGTTGTGAGTGAGGCACCTTCCCTCCTTGGGGCATTGACCTCAAATGACAGCCACATTGCAAAAAAACCCCCAAATTTCATAGAGGTATGGGCAGGGGGAAAGCTTTCCTTGGAAAATCAAGAATGTAAGTGCTAAAATGTTTGGAGAAGTTTTTAACATTTTTCATCCTTCCTTCAGAACTTAAAAAATTAGTTGTCTCCATCATGGAATGAGAACTTATTACTCTAAATATGATTTAAAGCTATTTTTCTATTCCTATACAAGCTGAATGTCAGAAACACAGAGCAAGAAAGCCTCACTCACCATGTGGACAGAAAGCAGGATAGAAGCAGAGCACTGAATCCCACCTGGGCATGGAAAAGGAGGAAAGGGACATTCCCAGCAGTACCCTGCTTCCACAGGGATCTTTCCAGAGGGCAAAGTCCCTCTGCAGCTCCACAACACCTCCCTTTCTGCATGGTGTGGTCCCCAAAACCATCTTCCACTGTTCACCAAAGGAACCCCTTGTTCATGGTATCCTTTGACTTTTAGGGAGTATTCTTTGTATTTTGTCTCGGTACAAGAATGTCACAGACATATTTTATGAAAAATCCTTTTGCCAGGATCTTTTCTCCTGAGAAGCTGGGAAGCTTCAGCTTCTCCATGTTTTGGAATGTGATTTGGAGAACTGTGTTACCCAGCATGTGAAATTGTTTTTAATTAATGACCAATCACTGCCAGCTGTGTCAGACTCTTTGGTCAGTCACAAGATTTTATTATTCATTCTTTGCTAGCCTTGTGATGTCTTCTTTCTCTTTCTTTAGTGTAGTTTTAATATATCATTTTCTTTTAATATAATATGTATCATAAAATAATGAATCAGCCTTCTGAAACATGGAGTCAAGATTCTCATCTCTTCCCTCATCCTGGGGACCCTCAAACACCACCACACAAGAAGAACATAAATATCATTTGGGAGGGTACCCAGAGAGCAGAGGGCTCCCATGAAGAATTTCAGGCAAAAATCTGCACAGCAAATCCACCCTGAGCTCTGTGCTGCTGTAGGACACTGTAATAAAGATTAATTCCCCCAAGCTTTGGGACCAGTGACTTCAGATTTATGCCTTTGGACTTCTGCACAGAAATAACCCTGGATTACTTTCCATGGGGAGCTCAGTGTCTCTGTTTCATCTGGCCAAGCAAACCCCAAGAATCTCAGACAGTGTCTGACTGAACCTCTCTTAGAAGCAGAGCTGAGCTTTAAACCAGGTGACATGTCAGTGATGGCAGGTAGAAAGTGACCTCACAATTCCCTAAATTAGGGATTAAACCTAAAGCTTTTTCCTAAACTGAAACCAGTAGGTGAGCTCAGGATATATCCAAACTGATTCTTCTCTCTGATTTACTGGGAGGGTGGTGAGGCCCTGGTAGAGGTTGCTCAGGGAGGTTGTGGCTGCCCCTGGATCCCTGGAAGTGTTCTAGGCCAGGTTGGATGAGGCTTGGAGCAGCCTGGGATGGTGGAAGATGTCCCTACCCATGGTAGGGGGTTGGAATGAGATCATCTTCAAGGTCCCTTCCAATCCATTCCAGGTTTCTATTAATTTCTCAGCTTTGGCACATTAGTTCCATTTTAACCAAAAATGGCCAAGGCATAGATTGATAAAAGATAACATTCTCCAAGAAATGTTATGCAAAAAGTTCAATGCAAAGATCAGAAATCCAAATCAGTGCATCACCAAAGGCAGGCTGCAGAGTGAGCTCAGCAGCAGTTTGTTGTTTATCCCATCTGTTGACCAGCTGAAATGTGTGGTGTCCAGTTAGAACATATGTTAATATCCAGGAGATGTGCCAGATGCTGTGTGTCTCACAGGATCCACAGCACACACAGCCACCCATCCACCTGTGGGACAGCACAGAGGCTGCCCAGAGGGATTTAAAGGAGAGGGGTTTTAATCCAGAAGAGGGCAAGAAGGCTGGTGAGGGGCTGGGAACACAAACCCTGTGAGGAATGACCGAGGGAGCTGGGGGTGCTCAGCCTGGGGGAGAGGAGACTCAGGGCTGGCCTCATCACTCCCTACAACTCCTGAAGGGTGGCTGGGCTCAGTGGGTTTGGTCCCTTTCTCCAGCAGCACTGACAGAACCAGAGCACACAGTCTCAAGCTGCACCAAGGGAAATACAGGTTGGATAGCAGGAAAAAGTTTTTACAGAAAGAGTGATAAAGTTCTGGAATGCTCTGCCCGGGGAGGTGGTGGAGTCCCCATCCCTGGGTGTGTTTAACAAAGCCTGGATGTGGGACTGGGGACCAGGGTTGGGTTGAGCTGTTGGGGCTGGGTTGGACTTGATCCTGAAGATCTCTTCCAACCTTGTGATTCTTTGAGTTCAGTATCACAGAGTCATTTAGGGTGGCAAAGACCTCTCAGATCACTGAGCAGAGGGAGGAACCTGTTGGGCATCATTCCCCAGGAAACCAGGCTTGGTTTACTCCAGTGTTAAATACAATGAAATCAATTAACATTTTCCCTGACAAAGCAAGGTTTACATACACACAGCCAGTAAATCAAGTTCTGCACCTCTTTTGGGGCTGTTGAATGTAGTGTTCTTCATGACCTGAATTTACTGCTGATCCTGCTTTAAAAGTGGGGGTGGGAGGACCAGGTGACTTCCTGAGGTGCCTTTCAATCTGATTTATCCCATGTCCATCCTTAGGAACACAAGCAGCTCAGTACAGCCAAAGCTGAATTTTCCACCTGCAAAAGATACACTAAAACAAAAAAAAATTTAAAAATCCTTGTGAGCAAAGATTACACTCCCAGATTCTAAACTGACACCGTGAGTCTGCATCACACCCTCAACAGGTACAGGAGCAGACAGTGAGGCCAAAAACCAACTAATCAAACACTGAACACAACAAGGCAACCTTGGGCTAGTCATGACACTTATTTCATTCCATCAAGGCTGATGTCAAGCACAATTTCCAGGATTCTGCAGGATAAGAAGCCTGCCTTCAGGGTACCACAGTGCAAAAAGGTGATGTCTCATGCTGTCATTCCAAATTCTGCTGTTGCATTGAGTTCAATCATCCAGGCTCTGCTAGCTGTTGCCTCCTGTGTTGCCAGACAGGGAAACTCAAAGCCACCTGCAAATCAGGAGGGGACAAGATGACAAGCAACTGTTTGACTGGTGAAGATCCTGTTCTTGGAATAGTTCCTGCCTATCCTGCCAAAAATGCCTTGGCTGAGGAGTGTGTGGTGGCTTGGGAGGAGGGATGAAGAGAGGGGAGGGAGTGCTGAGGATCAGAACTGCCTCCAGGTAAGGTAGACCCAAGGCAGAGTTGAAAGAGAATGGCAGGTCAGATGGAAGCACCCTGGAAGAGACGGAGGATGTTCAGCCAAACCCAGGATTTTCTTCAGAAGGAGATAAATAATTTCTCCTTGATGTTGGTGCTGGCCTTTAGCTTTAGAGACTCTCCAACTCAGGGAACTGGTTAAAAAAAAAAACAAAACAACAGATCAGCAAGCCCAAGTGATCCTTTGATGGGGCAAAAAGATGTTTTGTGGTTCACAGCTCACAACACAGAGAAGGGCAAATAGGATGGCTGGAAATAACCTTCCATGGTGCACAGGGGAAAAAAAAAATCTCTTAATTCTTTAGCTGCACTGGGAAGGGCAACAGACATTATTTCTGTTATGGCCTGATAAGCCTTAGCTAGAAATGGATCCTAGAAATAGGAATAGAAAACAAAAGGGTGAAAGCAGTGAGGATATATGAGGGCAGGTCATAAGCAGAGCCTTGCAGGGAAGCAGGCAGGCATGAGGTACTGCCCAACACTCTGCCTGAGCAGCTCTGAAATACCAAAAATCCTGAGAAACCACTCCGACCCAGCATTGCAAAACTCCACCTAGGAAGGGAAGTTCACCGTGGAAAAAGAATCAGGATGGAGACTTGCAAGGGGAGCAGGAGAAAGGCCATTGCTCCCAGAAGCCAGGGGTGGAACAGATGGATGGCATCTGTAGATGGTCTGAGCTGCAGCACAGCTGAGGGAGCAAACGGTCAGAGAGCAGCTGCCACTCAGGCAGGCAGGGCTGGGACTGGGGGAGCACAGGGACAGGGGCCTGTTCTGCTCTGCCAAGGACCAGCAGGTGTGCAAGGACAGAGATGCCAAGCAGAAGGGAACCAAGCTAGAAGAAAACTCATTTTGTTTGAAGTTAGCCAGTGTCAGATTAAAGAAATCAAAGACTCGTTTAGAGTAAAGCAAGGAGAAATAAAGGAAGCGTTTTTCAGATTTCAGTCCAAGCCTTTTGTCCAGTTTAACCTCTTTCCTCTTGTTTTCTTCAGCAGTCACAACAGAATGGCTCCTCCAAAAGAGGCTCATCCCTTGGCTTTCTGATCACCAAAGAGACCAAGATCAAAGCAATTCAGGAAGGAGTTTTCATGCCTGCACCCCCCTAACGTGCTCCTTCACACAGCACTGCCATGGGAGATAAACCCCTGAGCAGAGCCACAGCAGCCAGAGGGGCTCTGCAGTTCTCTTAAAGACAATTCCTGCCCAGAGAAAGGAAGCATTTCCCTGCCATCAAATTCTCTGCTCTCCAGGCTACCACCAGACTTAGCAGGGAAGAAAAGTCGTCTTGAGGTTCTTCCTGTTAACAGGGAAGAGGGAATCTAATGATCCACACAAGCTGAATTCATTACAGATGGTTTTCAGGGGTCAAATGAACAAATAGCCATGGCTTTCTTGGCCTCTGAAAGTAGGTGAGGTTATTTTAGGCACTGATTTTACTCATTTACTCATTAGGCATCTCATTTTAGCTGGTTTAAATGAATGGCTTGCATCCCTTCAGAAGTGATGAAGCAACTGAGACTCTTCTAGGAAGCAAATCATCTGTCCTACTTTAGTTCCATGCCAGGATGAATCAGACTTTGAAACAGATCCCTTCTCTCTCAGCTCATGATACAGAGAGCCTGCCCAACGAGCACAGTGCCCATTTAAACTCACAGAATGGGAATTTGGGGATCAGTCCCCCACCATGTTACCATGCCTGGGGAACTGCTCCACTTTTGCTTCTTTTGGCTCCAGTTCTGTCTTGTGTGGCACTGCAGAGTAGCTGTGTTGTCTTCTGCAATCTTGTTCCATCACAGAACTGGCTCTGTTCCATTTCCCCTTGGAATCCACATAGTTCAACATCCAAAAAATAAATACCCACTGAATTAAAACAAAAACTTTTAAGATGTTGTCACTCTCCCATAGCTTTCTCAGCACATCTAGTTCTTTCTGGGTCTATTTTGTACAGGGAATGCTCAAGAAGGAGAGCTATTCCTTGTCTTTTTTGGCATGAAGCAATTTTCTGGCACTGACAATTAAAAGCAAGTACGCTCCAACTCTGAGCTGGAGACAAATGTAAGAGTGTGTGTGACAGCACAATTGACACTCATACCATTTTTTTTTAAATCAAGTTGACAGACTCTTAGGAATTTCTAAGAGGAGACATTTTCTGAGCGTGATTAGGACCTCAGTGAGTCCTGGAAATAAAACCCCAGGATGAACTCTCTTCTTTAGCTGACATTCCTTAGTTGATTTCTGCCCTCGCCATGTGGCTGAACACTTGGCGCTACAATTGAATCATTATTTCCCGCCTTCTCTTTTTCAGCTTGGCCCCTCAGGTTGCTAAATGTGCCATTTTTCCATGAAACAAAGCAGAAAACTGCCCACCTTCCTGTTTCTTACCTCACATGGTGGGTCTGAATGGAAAACACCAACATGGAGAGAATTACACGCTGTACAAAGAACGGCTCCGTCTTTCTCGACAGAAACGAGCCCAGCTTTGGATCACAGCACTGCTGCACAAGGAATTGTCCATCCAACCCTGATCTGGTCTCTTCTGGAATAAAGTCCTAGAGGGAAGCTGACAGCTCTTTCTTGCCCTCCCCCCTCCTCCCTTCACACAACCAGCAGCATTATTTTTACAGGATTGTTGTTTGTAAAGACCAAATAAAGCCATTTCCTTTAAAGCAAAGCACCTTCACAGTGTAAAGGCTTCAAAGAGATCTTTGCCCACCATTGCAGAGACTACTACAACCTTGAACCTATGTGTTCTTGTTTCCCCAAAGTCCCTTTAACCTATTTTTCAATTTGCAGAAAAGAGGAGTCTCTTCTTGCTAACAAAAGCACCACCTTAGCACCCCTGTCACCAAAAAATTAAGTGCTATTAGCTAAAGACACTCTACTGTCTGCTCTGAGTTACACACCAGTCATGGTAGGTTTTAATTTGATTAGTGATTGGGCTAAAAGCAGCTAAATAAAAATTATAATGCCCAAGAGCCACTTAGACTTGTTCAGACTCTTTAAATACCAAATCCCTTCAGCAACATAACATTATCTTTATAGACAAAACTGAGTTTAAAAGTACAAATCTAATTGATCTCAAGTGCATTGGAATTACTATATTTAGGCATTGGATTATGTACTACAGAAAGCCTCATGCTATGCAGGCAACAAAACTAATTGTGGGAAGACAAAGGTATGTGTCTAACGTGCTTATGGACTTTTAAAAATTCATATTTCCATTGAAGCTGGCAAAATTACAGCTGCTCACACCAGCAGTGAATTTGGCACTGTGCCCCATATGTTGAGCAAACACAAGCCAGCTATTCCTGGTCTCCTTCAGAAGACCTGGACTTCAAGCTCTGCCTCCAAATTACTATTTAAGGCTTTCACTGTTGCAGGAAGAAAAAAGTAAATAAAAAAGCAGCAAGCTGACTCTCAACAGCTAAGCAAGACTTTTCTTCTCTTTAGTCTCAACTGGGGGCTCAGTTCACACAGGCATTTATGGCAGATGCTCTGAAACTGAAGAAAGATGTCTTTCCACATTTAAAGAAGATTTTCAAATGTAAGATGCTATTTCAGAATAAAGAATTGCTTAGACAAGAGGAAGGAGCAATCCATCCCCACAGCCACTCCTGAGACTGATACATATCAGCATATGTACAAAAAACACCCCCACACATACAAAACAAAGGGCACACAAATGGAGACATTCACTAGCCCAGTTGAACTTGTGTCTGGCTGGTCAGGAACATTCTTTTAAAGTCTTCAGATGGATGCAGGGATTCTGGCTGCTTTGAGCTGCTGCTGCTTGCAATTTAGTTGCCTCCCTGCAGACAGATTTCCCCAGCAGGAAAAAAAGCAGCAAAATCCATTTTTTCCCCCCCCAAATACAACCCCAGATCTGCATGTCAGAGCAAAACAATTGTCAAGAAACACTGGCAGACAACACGATCCAAGATTACAGAATTATTTTAGTTGGAAGGGACTTTAAATATAATTTCATTTCACCCCCTGCCATGGCAGGGACACCTTCCACCATCCCAGGTTGCTCCAAGCCCATCCAACCTGGCTTGGAGCACGTCCAGGGATCCAGGGGCAGCCACAGCTTCTCTGGGCAGCCTGTGCCAGGGCCTCAGCACCCTCACAGGAGTGAATTTCTTCCTAATATTGAACCTAACCCTGCCCTCTGACAGTTTAAGATATTCCTCTAAAACTTAGTGGCTCATTGCTGTGCAGAATTTCCTGCTTATCCCAGAATGTCTCCTCTTGACCCTCCTCTATAAAAGGAGATGCATTCACTGGTTAAACAAACTAACTTTGCCCACAGAGCCTTCCAAAAATGCATGAAGAAAGGAAAACAACAAGCAACATAGCAGAAGACAAAGTAGGTCTTAAAAATAGAAAACAAACCCAAAACACCTGAGCTTCATATAATTCAGAAAAATCCACTGAAGGAATCCACCTATTACAAGGGGCTGGGCTGGGTCTTGGAGATCTTATTTCAAGCTTTTCCCTGACAGGCTGGAGGGAGAAGGAAAGGATTTGGAAAAGAAATTCCATGGAAGAGCAAGAATCTTTCTAGGTTGAAAGGTGATTTTTTTGTTGGGTTTTTTTTTTTTTCTTAATGAGAAATTAAAATGACACATGCTGGGAAACAAAGTTAAGTTAAATCTAGCCCAGCTTTACACATTTTAACAATTCACTCTGCTGTCTGTAGAACACAGCAATATAAATATTGCTATCTCTGTTAAAATGAATTATTGACAATTTTAATACATGTTGCACAGTACATATTAATATAGAAAAATACATGTTATCAGCAGTGCAATGTTGACCATGTACTAATCCATTCCACCTGCTCAAATATTAGTGCAAATAATTATATATTTGTAATGCATCATTGCTGTCTAGTTTGAATCTCTGCCTCCAGAATAAATGTCTCTTCTCTGAAGTTGTTTGCTATTATGAGTAAAATGTTATATATTCATACTCAAATTGACTTTGGGTGGATAAGTAAAATGAGCAACCTTCCAAAATCCACTTGCCTAAGACTTAGCAAGTCATTTTAATGAATTGTTTACAGTAAAATGGATGTTACAAAAACGTTTCAAATGCAAGCTCGTGTTCACTGGTTTCTCCACAATGCTCAACCATCAGTTAAATATCAGTGGTGGGCTCAAAATGACCATCAGCAACCCAGGTGAACCTGAACTGTTCATCCTAACACCTGGAGCTTGGAATTGGTTCTGGACACATCTTGTCTCCACAGTCTCTTTCTTTAGAAGCAAAGATGAGGCTGAACCCCTGACAGAACAATAGCTCCTGTCCCCAACAGATTGATGCTGGGCAGTCACAATTTCTGGAAAAATCCCTTCACCCAGCATTTTTCTCCGGTGAAACTGAGAAAAAGGAAAACAATAATTATCTGATTGCTTGTCCTGTGTTTTGCTCCTTTGGAATGTGTTTGGAGATTATTTACCAACAGGTGGTTGTTTCATTGGTTTCTGCTGTGAGTTGTTTTGACTCAATAGCTAGTCAGGGCCAAGCTGTGTTGGGACTCTGGAGAGAGTCATTATTATCTGGAGTTTTCATTATTATCTTTTAGCCTTCTTTAAGTATCCTTTTTGTATTCTTTAGTATAGTTTAGTTTAGTATTCTTTAATATAATTTAGTATCATAAAATAATTAATTAGCCTTCTGAGGACATGGAGTCAGATTCATCATTCCTTCCTGCCACAAATACAGTATGATGCCACCATGGAAAAGCAGCTGCACATCCAAGAACTGCCAGGGCTCCTTTGTGCCAGGATGAACCCTTGGGATGGGGCTGGGAGGGGCCAGGGCTGCCCTGAGGAGATCAGAACCCAGATCAGCTGGGGTTCAAGTGAATCCATTTCAAGGGAAGAGTGGTGCAAACAGCCTCCTTTGGGGAGGAGAAACAGCCCCAAAACTTACAGAGCCCCACTGTGCACACAAAGGGGACAAATGGAAAGGGCCAACACCTGTCAGACCGTTCTCTCCCCTGTCCTTGCTAAATCCAGGTCTGAGAACAACACAACACAGCCTGAGGGGCTTTCAGCAGCAGCCACTGCTGATGAAAGCCCCTCAGGACTCAGCAGCCTTGCAGATGATTTTGGGTTTCAATGAGAGAGAGGAGCTTTAATACTTCAAGAAGAAAACTTGTAAAATTTCAGCTTTCAAAGAATGCTGCACATTGGGAGATCAGCAGAACAAGGCAGCACTGACAGCTGTGGCTCTTGGGATGGTCACACATGATCTAAAATTACATTTGTGGGGTGGGACAACTCTGAGCCCACAGGGAGACTGGATATTAGGAAAAGGTTTCTCACTGAAGGGATGGCTGGTCAGGGCAGGCAGAGAATATGGGGGCTGGCCCCTCACAGCAGGGATGAGGACAGCAAAAGCATAGCAAGGGTGGGAATTGCCACAGCCTGTGGCTCAGCCATGTTCCAGCCTCAGCTCCAAGGTCTCCTCACTCCACACAGGAAAAGCAGCAGTGCAGATGAGCAGGATTTGGGACTGCTACAAGAAAACCTCAGATTTGGTTTCATCCCAAATGAGGATGCACTGAAGTTACAAATAAATAAATTACTAAGAAAACTTCAATCAAGTATGAAAACAAGTAATTTTGATTTAAGATGTTACTCTTCAGAAATGTCTCAGCTTTGCATTTCATGTTACTTTCCTGGCACATTAACTAAAGATTAAAGCTGAGATATCTGATTTTCCCCCCATGGCTGGCTTCTTATATGAAGTTTCAATATAATGTACAGGTCAGGGGGAAAGAGATGGAAACAGAGACCTGCAGAAATGAGAGAATCTGGGGAAGGTAGAGGGATGAAGGGGAAGGAAAGCTACACTTCTCCCACCAGGCTCCACGTGGATGAAGAAGCACCAGAAAATTTGTAAAGGTCTCCAGAAAGCCACATTGCAAAGTTAAAGATTTTTCCCTCTCTGGCAAAGTAGAACAGAGGGGAAGGGATAGTGCAGGCCTGAGATCTGAAAGGAAAACAGGGCACAGGAACATAAAGCTAAGAGAATAAAAGTAGAAACCAAGGTTTCCACACACACTGAGGGCTGTATTGACACAGGGCTGTGCCCCACACAAGAGAAAAGACGACAGGCAAACACAGCTGCTTCCCCACTGCAAGATAAGCAGAAGATGTGGGAGAGAAATCTCCTACCACCAAAAGAAATTAGAATGGAGGAGAAAAAAAGACAAGCAAAGCACTGAATGTAACTGGGCAGGAGATCTGCCTCCCTCCCCTCCTTAAAACAGGTGTAGAAACACCAGGAAAAAAAAAAAAGCCTACAACATGCCAGCCTTGATGAAGAAGCAAAACAGAAATCTGTCTGCATTTACACCTACCACAGAGAAGGTGGTGGGGAGGAAATAATGCCCAGAAGCCAAAATCCAGCAGAACATGAGCACAAGAAAGGTGCTCCTACCTTTCTGTTGTCCTGTAGAAGAGAGCTGGTGGCTGGCTTGTCCTCCCTGCTGCTCCTGGGACAAAAAGGGCAAAGGGTAAGGGCTGCTACCTGCATTTAAAGTTAGACAAGCAATTGTTTAGATATCTGCTTCCTTTGTACAGAAAAAAAATCATAGCCTCAAACTATGAGCAGCTCAACCCGAGTGTTAATCTGAATTAAGACAGTTATTGCCATGAAAATTAATCCAAAGAGCCACCTCCTGCTCTGGAGTGTGTCATGACATCCAGAACTGAGAATGCTTACTGCCATGCACATACTGGACTGAGAAACCTGGAACTTTGTGTTCTGAAGGACAGGACAAAGTGTACCCAGCCCAGGAGGGGATCCAAGGGGCCTCACCCTCACCAAGGCACTTTGCAAGACACAAAATCTCCCACAGAAACAGAGCAGTCAACTCAGGCAACACTCCATCAAATCACCAATGACTTAAAATGTCTTTGTGAAGAGGAAAATAAAACCAAACCTCAAACCCAACCCAAGTCCTCTCCCCATAGCCAGGATAGCCTGAATTTCTCTCTGTTCACACTTGCCACCCTCAAATTCAGCAGTCACTCACCTTCCTCCAGCTCACTGTGGTCCTCAAAGAGAATCACAAGCTCAGCTCTGGCCAATTCTCCTTCCCTCCACAGAGGCTGCACCTTGCTGATGCATTTCCACTCCTTGCAGTCTCCCACATCAGCACCTGTCCTTCAGAGCAGACACACACTGGGTCTGGATTCTGCTCCTGTTGAATCCATCTCTCCAGATGAATGAACAGCTCCACAGCCAAGTATTTCAGCCAGCCCCTCTCCTCTGGAGGCTGATTTCATTTCAGGGTGGGACACAGCTGTGGAAATTCAATGCCAATCCTGCTTTTTCTCCCAGGTTGATATGTGTGTCAGGTTTCCATCATTCCTATTTTAACCTCCTCCTCCATGTGCTTCTTCATGTAAAACTGCTCCTTCTCCATATCCTTTTTTAGCTCTCTTCTTCACTCCTTACCCTCTATTTCTCTATCTCATATTTCCCAAGACTGCTGTTTCCCCATTTTTTTTGCATTATTTGTGAAGGATTGTTACAGAATTCCTTCTTGCCCTCTGTGCACACACAAACAGAACAAAATAGCAAGTGACCTTGATAAATTACAGGACTTGAAAAAAACCCACAGCTTCTTTTCCAGCCTACAACAGTTTACTGCAAAGCCATTTTCACCAATTGTAGACAACATAATTACACACACACACACTCTCCCCCTCCCAGGTTTGGCTGCCAGCCTGATAAATAAATGCCTATGTTGTAGGAGGGAACATTAGACAGGCAATACTTTAACTCATTATATGAACATTAAAAGGCATATTTGTATTTTAGATACTATTTTATTGCATTCATAAGCCACTGGAAATATTTTTCTAAATTATATGCTGTAAGAGCTCTAAACTTAAAAATGTGTGAAAATTATAGTTCCCCCACCCCATCCCAATGCAACTTGTATTATAAAATAAACTTACTGACAATGCAGCCTTCTTCAGAAATACAAACTTCCAGTGTGTGCATGGGGAGGTTTTTTATAGGAAGGAGAATGCTCACACCAGTGATAA
Organism: Fringilla coelebs; assembly: GCF_963513975.1. Classification (NCBI taxonomy): domain Eukaryota; kingdom Metazoa; phylum Chordata; class Aves; order Passeriformes; family Fringillidae; genus Fringilla; species Fringilla coelebs. The sequence continues at coordinate 4,420,389 of NC_140034.1, forward strand.
ATTTGGTCAGTAAAATTACTTTTATTCTTTTTTTTTTTCTTTTAAATAGAAGGGCTTATACAATTGAGTATAAATATCTTCGAGGAACATGGAAATAAAATGAAAAAAGTATCTGGAAGGAATTCTTTTTATTGAGGAAGAGTTTACATACCTAAGTGTTCACCTACTTTTTGCTGCCTCCTGTTAACAGGCATAATGGAAATATTGCACTGAGCATATGCATGGAAAACACAGCTAACAAAGCAAGGAATATGGTAAATACATTTCATACAGCCTTAAAAAAATTCAAACAGTCATACAACAAATTCTGAAGCACTTTTGTGATCTGCAATCTCAAGATGATGTTCACTGTTCTGAAGTGTTAGCAAATTGACACTTTTATTTTTTTTTTGTAGAAAGATTTTGTATTGGTTCATAAAACCACAGCCTTAAAATTGTTGGCTTTCAGTTACAGAGGTAACAGAGAGGTATCATGTGAATTCACATCAGAGCTTTTGGAACAAAAATGGCAGCAGTACAAGCAGGTGCCTCCTCCTGTGTCCAAACCCCTCTGTGGCTTTGCCATGGCCAAGGAGCAGAGCAGAGAAGCCCAGCAGAGCAGCCAGACTCCCTGGATGCTGTGAGCCAGGCTGGCACCCATTCCCTTGTTTACTGACAGAATGCTCCCCTCAATCCACAATGAAGCAGAAGAGCCCCAGCTAAGCAAGAGAAGTTCCAACAAGTGCTGTCAATATTGACCCCACCTGGGAATTCTTTAACAGAAGAGGAAAATACAATTCTCTGACCAACCCTTAAAGTGAATGGATAGAAATGCTGCTCTGGAGATGGGAGACAAAGTTTCCATAACGTGATGAGCCCACAGGAGAAGGAACATGTTAGAAGTAATTTGCTCCACTGCAGTTCCAACCTGGTTTCCACAAGAGCCCACTCTGAAAAAAAAGGTCTATTTACAACAATTTCCAGCTGCTTGTGGAAAAGCCACCCCAGAGGTTTCAAACACCACTGCTGCTTCAGTTCATTGTGTGCACACTGTGGGTCCATGTCAGGAACTCCTGAATAAACCCTGGAGCACAACAGACACAGAGTAGCCTCTGTCCAATATCCAAGTTATGATCAGTGGAAGAGCAGCTTTCACACACTTCAACATTTTATATTGCTCAGGCACTGAGGATCAATTCTCTTCTGCACGAGAATTTGCCACTCTAAGTTTTTGCTGGAGCCATTCCTGCCACATAGCAAAAACTGGGCTACATTTTATCCTTTCACTTCATTAGAATTTGAATTTATTTACATAAAAAATAAGACAGGAGAAAAAGTTCTTTTACAGTAACCCAACAATGGGCACCTTCCCTTGCAATAAGGATGCCTTAGGCAAGGCAGCTGCATTCACTTCAGGAGCATATATAAAATTCAGTGTGCTGGTATCAAACAGAAACAATAATGTCAGATCATACAATGCCAGTACATTCCAATGGGCCCTTGACTATTAGGTAAAAAAAAACAAAACAAAGCCAAAGAACCAAAAATAAAATTAAAAAAAAATCCAAAACTTTTCACCACTTTAGTTCTGTTTAGAATGCTAAACAATGAATAAATTATATCTTTCTGGGATAGTGTTTTACTCCTACATCTCAAAGAAATTCCAAGCTAATTAATTAGAGCAAGAAATTACATTGAGCAGGATAACGTTTTAAATGAAAGAAATGACTTAGAAACACCAATCAAAGATAATTTGATTATGATTAGCTGTGCTGAAGTCTAAGTCATTAAAATTGATGAAGAATGTTTTTACACTGGTCTATTCTATGTAATCCATTACCTACGCTATGCTCTGTAGTTCAAGTCTAACAAATGGTATCTGATAATTCAATATTGAAGACTAAAACACTTTCAATGCACCATTTGCTCTCCTACACCAACATGTTTCCAATTTAAAAAAAAAAAAAATCAGTAGCAAGTAGATTTGTGAAATTCTTCACTGGGAGAACTTGAGCTAACATGAAACATCATCCAGATTTTTACCTGCTCGCCTTCCGCATGGCCAGGTTTAAATATGGCTGCTGCTTTATCCTGAACAGTCACTGTCCCACAAAAGTTGCACCCATGGTTGGTAAGAAATAATTCCCTGTGCTTTCTAACAACTGAGGCTGCCCAAAGGTGCAAGGTTTCCTGCCATGCTCTCAGCTGAAGTGGCGAGCCAGACGAGCAGACCTGTAGTCGACACGCAGCTGGACAAAGGAGTGAAGGATGTTCTTGTCCAGGTTAGCAAGTTGTTCTCCTGAGCAAACCTGCTTCAAATTATCTGGGGCTACAACCAGAAGGTTGCAAAGTGCATGCAGGGTATCAAAGAGCTGTAAGACCAGCGCAATCTGTGGGCAAGAGGAAACAAAGAAAAAAAACAGAAATTAACTTAGAGTTGCTTGAAGTCTTATTAAAAAATATCCATCAGGTTGAAGTCTTATAACAGAATATCCATCTACATCTATCACTGGCTGGGGGCTGTGTACAAATCACAAATGGGATGGGACTGCTGGGAATGTGCCTTGAGCTGTTTTATTTTCCAGCATCAGCCTCATCACATGGTTTTGACAATGGGAAGATGCCAGCAGCTCACAGCTCAGGCAGCAGACCAAGAACTCAATGTTACAACTCACTTTTGGTTTTCTCACCAATCACACAAAGCACACTGACAGTGGTTCCATCCAACCACTATCAGCACACATACCTTCAGTTAAACAATACTTGCTTATTTCAAATACAACACCTGCTTGTAAGCCTTAGAACACAATGCACAGAGCTCCATTATTCAGCTTAGAACTTCTAATATCTCACTAGATAGACTTTCTGCAGCTTAGGGAGTTATTCTAGACAAGCTTTAATACACAAACCATTGTTCTATTTGTCCTTACTTTTCTACTTCTTACATAATGTTTCTGCTGACCAATCTCATGGCTACTGCTTAGCTCTAACCACAGTTCTGCTGTCTCTGAGGCTCTCAGAATCTCTGCTGGTCAGGATGACCCTGAGATGTGTTAGAATGTCTCTTTTTCCAGCCCAGCTGTCAAAGAAGGAGTGAGGATTCCTCTGTTCTGGTTCTCAGGGTTGTTTACTGTTTCTTATGTATAACATTCTTTCTCTGACCCACCGAGGTCTGTCTGGCAGGTCGGGTTGAGGCACACTGCCTGTCCTCGGGGCAGATTTATCTTTTATACTAAAAACTACGTGTACATTATTTACAATAATTTATCAATACCTATAATCTATGTTAGACAGTGTGTTTCTACTCTAAACCAATCTAAAAGTGCCAACATCATCCAGAAGATGGAGGCTAAGAATAAGAAAGAAGAAGGACAAGGCACACCCAAATTCCTCCATCTTGGGACCCCGAGACCCCATTCTAAAAGCCCTAAAATTCCGCTTTTCACCCTGTGATGAACTAACTATCATTCTATTTAAACTTTCATGACTTGTAATTCCTCATATAAGGTTGGTAATTTTTTCCATGGGTCAAAATCAAAGGCACAGGGGTTTTGGGCTCCGTGCCAAGGTCTCTGAGCCCCCTGGCAGGGGCTGGAGCCATCCAGGACAGCCAGAGGGATGTCCTGGGTTCCAACATAAGACCTGCCTTTTGCAGCTTTCCCAAAACCCTCTGATTTTAAGGATTCCCACAGTACCTTCAAAAGATGAGGAGAGGATTTAGCACCATCACTCCCTCCTGATGGACAGGTGTGGTGGTGTTCATAGGGGTCTTAGGACGAGGGAAGAGACAAGAATGTTGACTCCATGTTTCAGAAGGCTAATTTATTATTTTATGATATATATTATATTAAAACTATACTAAAAGAATAGAAGAAAGGATTTCATCAGAAGGCTAGCAAGGAAAGAATGGAATGATAACAAAATCTTGTGACTGACTAGACAGTCTGAGACAGCTGGACTGTGATTAGAAACAAGCACATGAGACCAATCCCAGATCCACCTGCTGCATCCCACAGCAGCAGACAATCATTGTTTACAGTTTGTTCCTGAGGCCTCTCAGCTTCTCAGGAGAAAAATCCTGGCAAAGGGATTTTTCAGAAAATATCATAGCTACAGACAGGCTCACCTTGAAGTCTTTGGCACACTTCCTGTACTCAGCCACGTCACAAATGGCCAGCATTCCCCCCATGCAGCTGTAGGAATATTGCTGGAGGTGCTCATAGATGAGGCGATGGAAACGAACCCCGAGCTCCATCAAAACCGTGTCCACGTTCTTGCCATCCATGGAGTTCCTGATCTTTTCCACCTGTTTCCTAACATACCCACACACTTTAACACAAGCCTAGATTAAAAAAATAGAAAAAAATAAGTAAGAATTAGGTAATCTACTGTGGTGGTGTTCGCAGGGGTCCCAGGACAAGGGAAAAGATGAGAATCTTGGCTCCATGTTTCAGAAAGCTGATTCATTATTTTATGATACATATTATATTAAAAGAAAACGATATACTAAAACTATACTAAAAGAATAAAAGAAAGAATGTCACCAGAAAGCTAGCAAAAAAAAAGAATGGAATGATAATAAAATCTTGTGACTGCTCACAACCTCGACACAGGTGGCTGTCATTGGTCATCAAGTAAAAAATCTCATATGCTGGGTAAACAATGCTCCAAATCACATTCCCAAGCAGCAAAATATGAAGCAGCTGAAGCTTCTCAGGAGAAAGATCCTGACAAAAGGATTTTTCATAAAAGATGTCTGTGACAATCTACTTTCTTCTACATTGTAAGCTGAACATCACTTACTAACTCTGATTAATCTCAATGATATGTTGTAAAAGTTTGTTCTTCAGTTAATAATTTTCCACATTTCTTTTTATTTGCCACAAAAAGAAGCAAAACAGCAAGTAAAAAGATGGATGCAAGAAAATATTCAAATAAGTTATAGTTCATATCAGTTCAGAATAGAACATTTTAATCTGGATTTTTAATTTAGTGATCCACCAAAGGGGTGTGTGATTAAAAACCTCTTGTGAGTCACAATCATAAATCAAAATTAACAGCTATACAGGGATTTTCACCCTTTCCACAGAGTACCATAGTCTATGTCCTGCTGCTGCACGTCTCCCATTCCCACCTGGCTGCAGGTATTTAGGGAATGCTCTCACTTCTTCCCATTGGGTTTGTTCCCATTGAGTTGTTTGTTTGTCTCACTTCTTCCCATTGAGTCTCCCTGCCTTTTTCCCTAATGTGAACCACCCCAGCAGCCCCTAGGCTGGGATTCAGACACTCTCACTGGAGAGAGAACACTGCAGCAAAATGGTCATGTGTACCTGTGATGCTTTGTCATGTTCCTGTCATTCTGAGACGAAAAAGCACCCAGCAACTGGAGAGTACCTGATAATTGATTTTCTGAAACTGATAGCTTAAAGCTAATTATCAGCTAAAAGCTTTGTTCCAAATTTGGGCCTCTTGGGAGGGGAAAGAAGGTGCCAGTTCCTCCAGCACCCAGTGATTTGTGTCTTACACTAGATAAAAACTACTCATGTTCCTTTTCAGCTTGAGAAAATAGTCCACAACAGAGTTTGGAGGTGCTTGGTGCAAGATGGAAGTAAATTAAGTAAATGCACATGTTGTCTAATGGGAGTTTGGTAAGGAGCATCTTGTGCCTGAAACACTCATGAGCTGAGACTTTGGTTACTTACATTTGTATATTGAATCAAAACATTGTTTTCATCTTCTGGTTTGAAATCTGTCTTCTTTTGCTCTGCAGCCAAGATGTGTTTCATCTGTCCAATCATACAATTCAGTGTCCTTTAAAAGTTACAAATACAGATTGGGTTTTGAAGGAACTTTTTCATTTCATTGACTTTTATATTTATATATACTGACACAATTCTGGACAAAACTAAGCAGCATGAAGCAATGAGGGGAAAAAACCCAGCATCTAACATTTTTCTATAGAGGAGATTTTATGAAAGCAGTTTTAGAAAAAAGAGCATCAGCCAAAAAAAAAAAACTCCTATAAACTCTTTCCTCCAAGTTCAGTGTCTTGGAGCAGAGCATGCAGCCTGCTGGCCTGCTGCTTTTAAAGGGGACACATGAATTGTGAGGTAATCCATTCAAATCCAGCTCTTCAGAAGAATTGGACAGCATCCTTCAGAGAGAATCAGAAGGAAGCATTCCAAGGAGTTTAGCAGAATTAGATCACATTGCATATTAGTCAGAAGCAAGCCTCAGAAAACACTTGGAAAATGAAGGAAGGGTGAGGGCAAAGAAGAAACTTCTTCCTTTGCCAGAGCTTGGTATTTCTCTTGCTCCCAGAAATCTAATGGAGTTTTACAGCATCAATTATTTCTCCTTTATAGGATTTATGTGTTCAGAACATTATCTAAGGTCAAGTCTCTGCTTTCCTTCGAGTCCAAAGCAAAGGTCAGACAGCAAAGCAGAGACAGAGGCTGCAAACCTCTCCCAGTAGCCACCTTGGCCAGGAACATCCCCCTGGCTCTCTTCTCTTCCCCTCCCCTTTCCTTCACCCCCCTCATCCCCCCAGCCTTCTCAAACAAAACTGTCAGGGACATTCCAGGCCTTGAAGAATTCAAGCTGGGGTGGGGTGGAGAAGAATACATGCAACCAGAGAGGGAAAAAACTCCTTTTTTTCTTTTGCATGGAGCTCAGAATTGTATTTCAGATTTACTTTGTTCCAAGTCCACATACCAACAGAAATTTAAAGAAAGAATATCTTGCATTCTCCTCACTTTCCATTTGGAATAAATACTCCCAGAAGGCTGTATACACAACATACATACTGAGAGAAAACCAGTTGCACTAATTCTGTTTGGCTAATAAATGACTTTTACTGAAATAGATAACTGCTGTGAATGGTTTTCAAGAAGCTGTACTTGGACTTTTCCAGATTAGGTAAAGGTGAAACCATCAACATTTCAAAAATTTGCTTTCTTTTTTAAATTCATTCCTTTAAGCAGGACAATCAATTCTCAACAGCATCAGTGGTACAATAAAGCAGCACAAAACAGCCCCACAAACACATTTTACATGTAATGCTCATCTCAAAACTAATCTCTCTTTTTTATGTGCTGAAACACAATTTTTTTTTAATTCCTCATCCACAAACCTTTGAATGTACCATCTTTTGACAAGAACTTGTTCTCCTAAGTCTTTAAGAAATTAATTATTTAACACAAACAGATACAAACCACTGTAATACTGATGACTGACCTGTATCTGTCTAGATCTAAGCTTATAGCCTCAGTGCTTCAAGTGCTTCCACCTTTGTGTTTAAACCTCTAAGGTCACCTGCAGCAGGAGCAGTTAAAATCTCAATTGCTACCTTACACCCCCTATTTCCACTTTCTCCTGGCACTTGCAGAAAATAATACCCCAAATCAGAAGTAGGGCATCACACAACAGCTGCATTTCCTAATATTAAGCTCGTTAGTTTATTATTTTCCTCTGCTGCAAAACAGCTGTGATTTTAATTTGCAATTTTCATAGCTATCCCCTCATTTTTATTCTGAGAAATAGAAAAAAGATTAAATGAGTCACAACCTCAAAGCAAGTCAATGTCAGAATCAAAATTATTCCAGGTCTCCAGACTTCCACGACTTGGTCTAATCCACAGCACTGCACAGATCCCAGCAAATCATTTAACCTATTTTTGTCAAACCTTGCTCCTAATGGAAATCCTGCAAGTGCTTAACCTATTTCAATCATCATTTCTACCTCTCTCAAAGTAGAAAAACACCAGTTTGAGACAATAAGGTAACAGTGAATAATTGTACTCTTTCAACATAAGCAAAATCCTTTAACATCCTTCCAGAAGCATTTTTGGGTCAGAAATTTACCATGGAAAACATGACCCTCTAACCACAAAAAATGTAAATTTCCTATGCACAATAATGTAGGTTTATACGTTCAAAAATAAATTAAAATATCAATTTTAAGTTGAGGAATAATTAATGATTAAAAGGCCAGTTAACATATATCACAAAGGTGTGGTTTAAAAGATTAAGAGAAAGTTTTAATCTCTACTTGCCTATCAATGCCCATATCCAGCTTCACTTCCATTTGTTCTATGATATCCTTTTTCTTCTGAAGGCATTCAGATAATTTAGGAGAAGAACTGCAAGGGTATAGAAGATATGTGACAGGATTAAAACTTCAAAACTAATCTGTCTGCTGGGTTTGCTGCTTCCAACAGGATCTAGTGAAGATTTCCCATCCCAGCAGGAGAAGGGCACAGCCACAAACCCCCTTGAGACCTCCCTTGATATTCAACAATATCAAGTTGAACTACTCCAAGCATAAACTCCTCTTAATAGAGATGAGAAATGAAAAAAAATTGCTTTCTTCACCAAAAAAAAAAAAAGATCAGAGGAAATGTTAGTCAAAACAAAGGTACCTGATCAGTGGCATCAGATGATCATTGAACTGCTTGTCAAATAAATGGAAAATAGTATTGGCCTGGTGGACAACATCCAAGAAATAAAGATTTGCGTTCTTTGAATCAGAAGAGGGAATGCCTGAAGCAAAGGAGGTTTCATTAGAATTGTAACGATATGCAGTTCTTATAATTAGCATGATGACTTTTTAAATATGCAAATTTTTCCCATGAATGCTTAAATCACAGGCTTAGAGTTTCAAAAATTTACCACGGTGCCATATATAGAATTCTTCTCGTAGCTATATTGGTAACAAGCATAAGAAATACCTAACTGGTAACATTTCTGATGGCAAAACAGGGCAGACAATTTAAGAACTCCTTCAGAATGTGAGTTTGATGCTGTCTTACAAGACAGACAGGTTCTCACAGTCAAGATTTTAACTTTAAACAAGCAGTTTTCTTGTTTACTGTCACTCTAAGCACACAAATACACAAACAAGCACTGAATTCCTATAAACATTAAGATTTAATACAGAAATATCCTCCTGTTATGACACAGAATACAGAGGCAGGGAATGCTGATGTCCCAATTTCTATGATAAAAATGTTTCTAAAGACAGAAGCACGTTTCCATCTGTGCATCAATTCCCCAAATCAAAGTTACACTTTAGAAGCTATTAAATGTCAACCCCCAAACACACAAAACAGATTTAATTTAACCAACACATCCTGAACAAGGCCAATCAATAAGGCACAGCAAAGATCATCTGCACAGAAAGGCCAAGGAGATGAAATGCTCAGGAAATACTGTACTCACCAGCAAGGCCTGTTTCTAATGCATAATCGATGTGTTCAGTACATAAGAACTCTACAAGCATAGAAAAAATTCTGAAAGCATTCTTGGGTAAGTCAGAGGGATCAGAGAGCTTTAAAGAAAAGAAAAAAAAATATCCTAAAGGTCAGTTCTACATAGATTTGAAAGTTTATTGGATATTGCATAGGGGATAAGCTTAAAATGTAACAAGTATTCCACAATAATTGGAGTTTTACTCAAAATGAAAAGTATCCATACAGAGAATTATTCAGGAACACCCAATAATATCAACAAGCCCTTCAGTATTTACAAGTAAACTGAAGCTGCCACAGGATGCTACAATAAGCAAAAGCATTAACACTTCATCATAATAATAATAAGGGTAATAATAAAAGAAGATATTAATTAATAGTCCTTACAACAGTTTTCCAGATGCAGTCTCAGGAACTGCCTAACCTGCCTGCCACTGGATGCTGGAAAATGCATACAGAAGAGATTACTCTATGTATACCCTGTATTTTTATTCTTTTAACACTCTCCTGGCACTGGCCACAGGGAGAAGCAGGACACTGGGTTAGCTAGAGCTCCAGTTTGTCTTCTCTTAGCACTGCAGCAAAAATAATGCAGCTGAACCTGGGCTACATTTAGCACAGTTCAGCTGGAGTCAATGGAGCATGAACACTTTTATTAAGTGCAGCAATGGCCACATTTACACTCAGCATCTGGACTTTGATGAGCTGTAAGCAACATGGGATTTTGGACAGCAACCTGTCAGTAAATCCCTTTTCTAAAGAAAAACGTGACAGGGCTTTTGTACCTAGGAAAACCAGCTTTGGTTCCTAAGGAATTAGGTGGAGACTTTTATAAAGCTTCAAGGAAGAAAGATTACTACTGCAACTGCAGGTAATATACACAACATTCACAAATAATTCTGCTGTATTTCCCCCCAAAAAACTCAAAAACCCAACAACAGAGATTTCCAAACAGTGAAATGTTTCAATATATGGCTACATCAAAATTACCAATTTATTTTTCCTAAAGCAGTCACAGCTGGCAAAACCCTGCACACATCTGCTATGTGACATAAATACCACAATTAGTTAGCCAGGGACTAACTTATCTTTTGCACAGTGAGTTGCTTTGTCCACAAACCCCTAAATTCTAAAATTGTAATTCTGGAAATCTCCTTATGTGCCAAGATCCATTGGGGTTTACGCTCAAATACAATTCTTCTAAAATAATTTATATTAAATCTGATCCCAACAGAAAGGCAGAAACAAAAGTTGTGCACATGTGGAAAAAACCCCAGTTTATATCATGAATTGAACAACTGCTTCTAGCAACTATGACATTGAGAAAAATAGTGATTCACCTGCTTTCCTTACAGCACTGATTCTCACCCTGAGGAAGGTGGTGATGCCAAGGGTGTTCAGGTAAAAGTCTTGTGTCTGTACCCTGCTCTGTATTTGACCCCACTCAGTTTATAAAATATTAAAATATCTTAATAGCTGAAGTTTTTCTGCCATGAACTCATTGAGAATGCTAAAGGAATTAAAATTTCCTAGAAATCAGTGTGTTTAGCTAATAAAAAAAAAATCACATTTAAGTCTGCAATTAAATTTCAAGGGTTGTCATTTACACCAAGTACCAGTCAAATATGATTGACAGGCAGTAAAACCAGCAATTTAATCAGAAGTAAAATACCTTTTTCATGTTAGACTGGAGCGTTTAAAGAACTGTAGAGGGTTACCAAGGTAAATAATGTTTAAGACTATTCCTCTCAGCATTTCATTGGTGATCATTCACTAATGTATGAAGAAATTACACTTGAGGAAGGAAAACAACTGTTGAATTATTCAGTGTATTTTTAAAGCAGGAAAAGAAAATCACACTAAAGGTTTCTCAGGTTTTGGGTCTAATTTAGTAAGAAAAGCAATGCAGCCAGTAGGTTTAACCATCCCCACTTCTTCCAAAAACAGCCAACATTAATACTCACAAATTACAACTAGATCCACATGGAAAAACAAACCCTCAGCCTCCACTGTTGCTCCATGAAAAACACAAGACGCAATTTGAAATGTCCTTTCCTTTCCAAATTTACAACAGCCAAAAATTAACTAATTTTTACAAATTTACAAATTTTCCTTTTCAAATTTACAACAACCTTCCTATCACACCCCAACCAAAAACTTAAGCTCAAGACTTAATCTCACACACAGAATGATAGCACTAAGGGAGGTCACAGGAAGCAAACTTACCCTGTGACATCTTTCAAAAGCTTGCTTGGTTTCTTGCAAAAGGTTAACCACCACTTCTTGTGACAGGAAAGTTTCCCCATGTGTGTCAATGCTTGGCCCCAGGGGTAAGTTTGTTCGTTGCCTTAGTCTCTCTTTGAGGTCTTGAATACTGGAACAAAGACAGACCCCAAGAAGATTTCACCAGGTGGAAATTTTGGCAGTCAAACTCAACAATAATTTAGGATCTTTTAGTTGTTAACTCAAAAAACAGGACCCAAGACACAGTTTAGGATGTGCAAGCATTAAGACAAGTCTTGCAAGCTTTAAAAACAAAAAATGGCAGTAAATGCAGAACTACCACCTCTGATTCCATGGTCAACTGTGTTCTGGAATGGCACATTCACACATGGCAGCAGCTACTCATTCCCCTTGTGGGATGAGTGATTTCACTGGAATCCTGCAGCACTTCTGCTCTGTGGACAGATTTAGCCTCCATCCTCTCTGTCACACTGCACTTTCCAAACACTAATGAGAGCTCCCTATCTCATCCACACCCACAAATCCTCTCATCCTCATCCATTATCTCAGCAGTTCTTTATTTAGTCAAGCATGCTTCGACACATTTCCATGCATAAAACAACCCATACAGTTACGCACCACAATAAATTTAATTTTCCCCAAGAAAATTAAATTTTCATCTTTGCTTTTTTTTTTTTAATTACTTCACTGCTGCTTTTTCCATATAATTCCTCATTCCTGAACCCAGCAGCTCTTTGAAAGGTGCAGTAGCCTTAGCACTCTGCTTCACACAAGTTTTAATACTTCCTATCCCACTTCTCACTATTCCTTCATTAGTTTTTCTACCCTGAGGATAATGAAGTCTTGTTTTACCTTTCTCTAAGTCCATTGCATCTTCTGGGCTCACTAAGAGCCTTCTCACTGACATTGCTATGGTCTTTTCCCCTTCCTAGGTCTTGGGAGGGGACCACAAGACCTGGGCAGGTGAAAAAAAATGTATGCTTTTAGATACACACATATACATGCTTTAGGTACCTTAGTTTTGCTTCAGTCCTTTTGTGGATCTGGATCCTAAGTTGAAACATAGGTTTAACTGGTATTTTTCATTTCCAGTATGTACAAATACCATGCACTGAGTACATTTCACATGTACTGAGAGCAACACACTTTTGAGCAGAACATAAAGTGAAAGTAAATTATAAAAAGCTGTGGTCTTTGGCAGTTTATCACTGTGCATCTGACATGGCAAATACAGCCTTTCTCCCCTCACCACCTCCCTTCCACTTCCAAATTCTCAAACTTCCCAAAAGGAACTTACCCTCCAGTGCCAATGGACCTCTTCTGGTGGTTTTTGGAATCATAATAGCGCTGCAGAATCATTGCACTCCTACTTTTCAAATAGCCAATTTCCACCTCAATGTAATTCTCCAAGTAGGAAATGAAAATGGCCTTGATAAGCTTAGACAAGAAAGTCTGCTTATCAGTACCCAAGTTAAATTCCATCAATTTGCTTGACAGATTAGTGGTTCTTTATGGAAAAGAAACAAAGAAGGGAAAGGGAGGAAAAGGTTGAATGTGGATGAATTACAGCATTACACGTTTGTAAAGTACACAGCACAACAGAACCCTGATGGTGATTAAGACTCGGAGCAGTTTCACATTTAAGTAAAGAATTTCACATAATTCATGTTTAATTACACACAGCACCACTGCAATCAAGTTGCCAGTGAGATGGGGAGGACTGGCTTTTGCACAGTTTCAAAATTACTTTAGAAGATCACAATAATACCCATTGAAAATAATAATGGCCATTTTAAATTTTCCTTAGGAAACCCATCATTGTAAAGGTTAATAGACATAAAAAAATTACAGCTTTTATGAGAAGTTTACATTTTTGGCTTCTTTTTCTTGACAATAAATCTGTTTATTTTCCAATAGCTTCAATCTAATAATTTCATCATTGATATATACATACCTTGTATATAGATCATAGAGGTTTTTAAGATACTGTTCTGCATCTGATTTCCTGTGTTCTTCCAGCTGGTCCTTCACATAACTCTGCAAAATTTGGTACATCTGTTAGAAGATCAACTGACAACCACAGGTCATTCTCACTACTTCCTAGATTATATGGAATTTCCTGCAAAGTGTAGATCTTACTTAAAGGAAATTCATCTTTCCATGGTTTTACATCTCTAATTCACACTTCCTGTATTATCCACAGAGGGGGATAAACAGACTTGTAGAAGAAAGTAATTTAATAATACAAAACAGTAATGTGTGAAGCTTTGGAAATATGTCTGACCAACTAACACAAAATGCCCTCACTTTAAGAATCAAAAGCACCAGAGGCCTCAGAGCATTTCTGCAGTTCACAAGGCAAAGGAGATGGCTACATATTTGCTTATCATAACACATACACAAAGCAGATACGAGCTTAGAGCCTTCTTATCATTGAACATTTGGACAGAAATATAATTTAGCATAAAAATATAATTCAAAATTGACACACAAAACTGGGGTTGAAACACAGCTCAATCTCTACACTGAGAACAACATCTACAGGGAAATTGCTTTTTGCAAGGAAAGTCATGCTGTTGACTTTAAGAACTTAAGTGGGTGTATTTGCAGGATGAAATACGTAGCATTTTCAATTATTCTAGATTTTCATAAATATTGCATTAGCTGCAAGACAGTACTCACAACATAAATGATTTTCACTTATTCAGTGCTAACCTCACATACAACACCCAAATCCAAGAATGAGCAAATTAAAGATATGAAATGTGGAAGTTCTGTTCCTGACATATTCTTGGTAGGGGGCATAGAGAAGAAATCAAACTTGTGTATGACATCTCATGAATTACCCAATGAACACAGCAATTCCCTAATAATTTTACATATTGAGTTTGAGTATTTGCAGTCATCCTGTATTCAGAGCACAAGGAGATTTATTTGATATGGGCTTGATTATCTGTCCTAATTGTTACAATGAGTTGATTCTATACCCTTATACAAAGATCACAAATACTGTAAATTCTCATTCATTGCTATTACTAGATAAAATATTTTTTTATTTAGAGGTTCCTCCATGAACTTCAACATGTTAAAATTTGAAGTACCTGAAGTTTAACTTCAAATATATTTTGAATGAGTTTGGCTAGCACTGTTTCTGGATTGCTAAAGATTTCTCCAACTTGCTTATTCACTCTCTGGCAGAGAATGGCTGCATCTTCAAAGACATCATTCCTCAGGAATGCACCCTAGGGATCGAGAAGCACATTTTAGAATGTATTTCCAACAACCTATAGGACTAAATAAATCAATAATGTAATGTAAATAAAGAAATGATGTAAAACAAACTGCATTACCTCTTGACACTGTTTTATGTACACATCAACACAGTGGGAATAGCCCTGTGGAAGGAGCAAAACAACTTAGTGTTAGAGCAGGGTGTTCATGTTTTCAGTACAAAACAAAATCAAAGAAATACTAAGCTTGTGGAAAAGTTAATTAAAAGGAAACAAAACCAAACAGAATTCATTGAAAGCACAGACTTTTTCAAACCCCTTTTTCTTACATATCTAACATAACTCCACTTACCACCACTCTGCATGGATCTATACCTCAAGTTTCAACATTCTTTCTCAAGCATGAAAGTCAGGTCACACCCATGCAAGAAGAGATTATCTTAGAAAGTTCCCCACTGATGCTGCCCCCAATCCCCCTCATCTATCTCCTTTATTCCCCTGCACTTGACTTCAGATTGAACACTTCATTTCTGAAGTGACACATTATCTGACATGAAGGTTTGCCCACACAAATACCTTCACTCAAAACAGGCACTTATTGTACCCTGGGTCGGTTTTATTCACATATTTAAATTAAGCCCCTCAGCTTTTACCTTAAAGTGAAGCAAAACTGCTGCTACTTCTCTCATCCTGGAGATTTCTCCTCTGCGCTGAGCACTGGTAAACTCTTGAATTAACTGGCACTCTAAATCGTGGTACTTACCTGGAGAGAAAAGGGGATAACAACAAAAACCCATCAGGCTACGTAATTCAGGCAAAAACTGTAATACTGACAGTATTGCTTACTTCTTTAATCATCTTTAACAATTCAAATACAGCAATATGGATTGAACTAGATAGATAACTTACTTGCTATCTTTGATTTTACTTCAGAAAACCTGTTAACAACAAAAAAAATAGCATGATTAAATTCAAATCCACATCACATGAGAAATCACCGACATCCTGGATCATGAACAGCAGGCACTCTGCTTAAAAATGAAAACATGCAGCACAAAGACGACAGAAAAGTTCCCTGCTTTATATCCCTAAAAACCTACAAGCATCTAATTCAAATCTAGCATTAAGTCAGCAAAGCAAAATTATCCCATTAAAAGTCTGTTAAGCAGTTTAGGATGTGTATGTAAAGATGATCCTACAACATGAGTGCGTGAACACAAATTTGAGAATAGAGGAGAGAGAAATAAGCACACAATCCAGCTCAAAAGCTCCATGAATCCCTAAGCACAGCACCAAAAGGGGAGACAAGGGAAGCATCAGAAAAATCATAGCTGTGCGAAGATTTACGTTCTTAAAAAGATGTTCAGATAGACTTTTACCTGTC
The DNA here is from genome assembly GCF_963513975.1 of Fringilla coelebs. NCBI lineage: Eukaryota > Metazoa > Chordata > Aves > Passeriformes > Fringillidae > Fringilla > Fringilla coelebs. The sequence goes on from NC_140034.1 coordinate 4,436,473, forward strand.
AAAAGGCAGTTCCTGTGCAATCAAATGCAGTTTCTGAATAATATCAGCTGCCTCTTTAATCTGGTGAGAAGAAAACACGACAGAGTCATTAAAGAAGGTCTGATTTTGGGCTGTTCCTTTCCTCCCCCTGCACTGTCCAATTTTCATGCACAAAGTTCTTATCTCTAAAGCTGGTTGAGTTGACATATCCGTGGAAGAGATCAACCTCTCCAAGCTCCCATATGTACTTTTAAGATGCTTAAGGTATTTTTTCTTTAACATAATGTAATATAGGTCAAAGTATGATGAAAAGTCACATTGCATGTTCCCATTGGGGATGTCTGTGGTGGTGTGTGAGCTGCCTGGACAAACAGCTCATACCAAAAAAAACCACATGATCATGCTTGGCATGGAGAGGGGAGAAAGAGGAAAAAAGGGATTAAAACAGAGAATTCTCCCAAAGAAGGAGAAATGTAAAATGGATTAGAAATTATAAACTCTGAGGTCCAAAGCAAAAATCAAGATGGAAGTCAGGTAATTACAGAGCTACAAAATAAGAATAGCTGCATGAATACAAAAGTTAATAAAGAGGTAACACAGCATGCAAATCTGTGCTCTGCTCTGGGCAGCAGAACCTTTTATCAATTATTCTTCCACCATCAGTCAGCACAGGACGTGCATCTAAGCAGTGCTTAGTGACTGCTTTGTTAGGCTGAATAAAATGATGGCAAACCCAAATTTCAAAGTGTGGGGAAGGCAGCTGGTTGCAACTGAATTTGAGTGGATTTCAGCAGTGCTGACTGGAGCACATCTGATGAGGAGCAGCTGAGGGAGCTGGGGGGGCTCAGCCTGGAGAAAAGGAGAGAAAAGGAGGCTCAAGAGGGACCTTCTCACTCTCCAAAGCTCCAGGGGCCAGCCAGGGGGATTTGGCTCTGCTCCCAGAGAACAAGGGACAGGACAAGAGGAAACGGACTCAAGTCATCCCATGGGAGGTTTAGATTCAGGTTAGGAAAAAGTTCTTCATGGAAGGAGCTGTCACTGGCACAACTGCCCAAGGCAGTGGTGGAGTGCCCATCCCTGAGGGATTTAAAAGCCATGTGGATGTGGCACCTGGGGACATGGGTAAGTGGTGGCCTTGGCAGTGCTGGGGGAAATGTTGGGCTCGAGGGTCTCAGAGGTCTTTTGCAACCTGAATTATTTGATGACTAAAAGCTTTATAAGCTGGCACAATGGAGAACATGCAGAATTTGCAGTTTATCTTGTGCTTCCAATTAGTGATGATGCAGAGAGCTGAAGTGAGAGGGAAGGAAGTAATGAAATCCTATTCTGCCACCACTTAGAGCAGGCTGGATTAAAACTTTTCAAGAATAGAAGCAGACACACAGGTAAGAATAGAGAGCACAGGCATCACACCAGGCTGGTTGTTCAGCAAAAATAGGGGCACTCAAAGTGTATCCATTCTGACTACTAAGAGCAGCTTATGTTTTGAACTGTCAGCTTACAATAGCCTCTTAAGGCAGAAGCTGCTACACTCCTCAAATAAATCCAATGAAAGAGCAGTTATTTCTATTAGCTTGCAGCAACATTAATACCTAACAACTGGGATCTATACAATTGTCCACATATTAGCAGTTATTCACCAAAGCTGCAAAATCAAAACAAACAAAAAAAACCAACCAAGAAATCCCACAAACACAACATTTTCTTTGTTTCCTCTTCACACAATAGCTATTAACTAACTTAGATTTTATTGAACTCAGGAATTTTTCTATGCACAAGAGAAGCCATGACAAATCAATTCTCCACAGTTTCTGCTTAAACCCGGACATCTTTAATTTTTAATTGAATCAGGCTTCTGTAAACCATTAAAACCAAAATAAATATCGATTTTGTAAAATACTACTTAAGGGCTATAATGTATCTGGGAAAAAAGAACTGAAAAATCATGGAGAAATAATGGCAAGGGAGAATTTTAACACAAAACATGCACAACTGAAAAGGCAAAATGAAATAATATTAAGTACAGAACATAAACAGAGAAATGGACATAAGAATAAGAGTAAATATATTAAGCAGGACAATCGAATGATATTGAATGATAAACAAGTGAGCAGCTGATAATTTTGATAGTTTAATTGTGTTGGAGTGACTTGTTCACTTCAAGAATCTTCAGTAAAGCAGAAAGATTGGTTAGCTAGCAGCACAAGGGAAATTATAAGGATTCAGAGGGTGAAGACACAATGCACAGAAAGGGAGAAGCCAGCAAGGAAAACCTTCACAGAGGTAAAGCAGAAATTGCTCAGTATGGCTGGGAGAAAGTGGGAAGCAACAAATGGAGTGTAGGGAAAGAAAGGAATCCAACAGATTTTAAGAACAGACACTATTGAGAAAAGTATCAATTAGAACATAACTGTACTATACTCTTTTTTGTGCCTCTCCTTTCACAGTATCCCCTCAATGTCTCAAAGAAAAGTCTACACTTGTGAGGGCTGGCAGAGCACAAAAAATCATAACATCCTCTAAAACATTATCTAAAACCCCCATCAGTTTGAAGATCAGAAGATACTGACAAAGCACTAAGCCTTCACATTTAAGAATGTTTGTTACTATCTCATACTTTAGAAGTATTTTTAGTACAAAGATGCATTAAGATGTAACAGCTCCTGTCTGGGCAGGCTCTTTTACAAACACTTCTTCAAGTTATTGTTTAAATCAGGGGGGGAAGTTCAAGAATCCACCTGGCTGAAATTAGCCCCAGTAAGATAACTTGTATCCAGAAATTCTTGTTTGTGTTCCCACACCCTTCCCCTGAATTCTGGTACAAGACTTAAGGCCTTCACATTTGTCTTCCTCCAGATTTGATGAGTATCTTATTATTCTTTGGGGTGTACAGAGATTCATTTGTTTACAAATTTCCAGGTTCACCCTATTTATCTACCAAATTTTCCTGGTTCTCCAACAGGATGTATCATGAGACTTTAATTTACAATTAAAGTGAAAGCTGAATTCTTTGAGCCTCTTGAGCAGACAACAATTCTCTACCTTATGTTTTGTTATTCACCATGCTGCCATTAAATATTTGTAAAATGCATGTTTTATTACTCCTTAGGAAAAAAGAAAGGAAAGAATTTATGCAGCTCTGTCCATAGAAGAACTTCCCTTATGCTGAAATCTTTCTGTTTCCCTTGAAAATCAGGCAAGTTTTTCCTCTGCTCTCTCTTGAATTAGGGCAAGCTATCAACTAGTAATTACCATATATCCACAGACCATGAATCAAAAGGCACTGTGCAAGTGACTCCTTGGGAATACAACTTTATAAAATGATTAGCTTTTCATTTCCCTGAGAGACACCTCCAGCTCAGTGAGGAGGGGGTGACTATTAACCTGTTCTCAGGTCTTCCATGAGCTGCATTTCAAGCATATATTTTTTTGCTGAATGTGCAAATCAAGTGTTTGCTGTTTCCACATATTATAATTTTTTCCTGACTACAACCATAGCACTGCACAGAATTTAAGGAGGCAAGGAAGATTCTTCAGGAAACATTAAAAAAACCTGAACAAACCCAAAGCAACAACTTTATTTAAACTGCATTGAGAAATACATGTCCTTTTGCTTAGAGCTGGATTCTTTTCCTTCAGTTTATTTCTGTTTGTCACACCACTCAGATTATATTTGCTTCATGAATGTTGTCTTGAAGCACAAGAAAAACAAAATGCTTGAACATTTCTTTGAAGTTTTCCTGCCTGGTTCCTCTAAATTCCAAGGGTGGAGACATAACCACAGGACTACACAAAGCCCAAAGGCATGCTGTGACAAAAAGCTATCCAAGGCCAGTGGACTGACCCAACAGAGCAAAGTTGCACAAAGAAGTTGCATTCAGAAACGTTCTGCTTTACAGGATGGATCTGAGGCAAGGGGTTCAAAGGAAACAGGCAGATATTGTATTGCACTCCAAAGTTGCCCTCCCAGCGTTTCCCAAATCTCCGATAATTTCATAAAATGAAAAATGCCAACATTGCCACATTAAGCATCGCTGAATACAAATGCTTTATCAGCAATCTGCAGCCCAGTGTTGTTAATTTACATTTCAGAACAATGAAACTTTAACAAGTCAGTCACTCAGTGGTTTGAAGTCTGACCATGGTAAGTCATGGTAGCAGCTTGTAATTAGGGCAGTCCCGCTTATTGCTTTGAACTGCTTTCATCCCGCTGACAGCTCTTACCTTTTCAGAGTTTGTAAAAACATCAGACTTCAGCTCTCCATCCAGAAACTCATTAAAGTATTTCATCAGCTTCTGAGCCTCCACAGCCCGTTGCCGTGGCGTGTTTACCCCCTCCAGCTGGTCGCCAAGGTGACAGACCTTAGTTGCTACATAGCTGATGTGCTCATCCAGTTCTTGGAAATGTTGGAAGGCAACCTGGAGAACACAGACACTAAACTCATGATTTCCATTTCATCTACTTCAGGAAACACAAGACTACCTTCAGGAAGAAGCCCAGTGAATGTAGGTGCTGCATCTCAGAACTGCTAATTAATTAATTACACACAACCCAAATAAATCTTAGTGTCTTTCCTTAAATTATTGTGAAGACTCCCCTCTTCCAGCATTGCTAACACTCCTTAATGGAACATGCAGATGAGCCTCCTTTGACAGGAGAAATTGTCATCAAACCCTCTTTATTCTTATCTCAAACAGCAACACCCTGTACCAAGAAAGGTTAAAGGAGCACAGGATACTTTGAAAACTTGCACAGCTTTCCACTGACTCTACCCTTTGGATTTACCTGGTTGCTTTTCTGCAGCTCTTGTACTTTCTTGGCAAATTCCTTTGCTTCCTTCTGGCACTGTTGTTCTAATTTCTCCACCTTCCTCTGAATCCTTTCATCCATTACCTGTAATTCTTGGATATGATTTACAAATTCTTCCAATAATCTGATTTAGAATAAAATACAGGAAAACAGATTTTAGTTTGAAAGACACTGTCTTCTGAAGAGTTTAAAACACCCCAAAAAATAGCAACTTGCACACAAGGCTGATCTATGTCCAACTTATAAATGTTTCTAGATTGAAGATTTAAATAAATAAATACATTTCAATTAAATATTTTAGAAAATAATAATAATATTATTATATGCAACATTAAATATTTTAGAAAAACTCTGTTTCTAAAATTTTGTCTTAAACTACATCACCCTGGTTGTGTACCACTCTATGACAATATAAAAACTCTGAGCAAAGGAGAGAGGAACACCAAAATATCAATCACTCAAGAACGTGGCTCTGCCATAGATACAGAAATCCCTACATTCCCATCTTCCCTAAATAAGTCTCATAAGGAAAAAGAAAGCTTAGACCACTACATCCCTTCATTGTAAGGGATACAATAGAAAAATATTCTCTACTCTACATGTTTCTGTAAAGTTGGCAATCAGCATTACAATGAATAATTATTAATAAGTAATTATTAATACAGCCATAATATCATAATGTTGTTCTGACTTCACTTCTTCCTATACCCATTTTAGAGGGTTTTCCTGCCCTTTCCCATCACTAACCTTTCTTTCAGACTCACATTTTACTCCTCCCAATCATCTGAATGCATTCTTGAATTCCCTCTGTTCTTTTCATTTTATTCTCAACATCTCTCTCTTTCTCACTCCTGTCATATTTCTGTCATATTTTCAGCTCTTACTTTTCTAAATATCCCAGTCACTGGTCAAGGACTGGATTACTCCCAGATCCTCCACAGCCATAAAACTCATGCTAAGAGCTGAAAACATCTGAAACATTTCAGAACTCTGCTGTCCAGGTTTAATGTCAGAAGAGGCTTTTAGCCCCATCAGTTACTTGAGGGCACAACTTCTTAAAGAAAACTGGACTGAGGCAGATGTTGGTGACTCCCCTCCTTCACTCCCTGCTTGCCAGAAGCCCAAGAGCAATCTGCACATTGCAGCAGATTTCACAGAAAGCCACAAGGAACACATCTAAGTTTACAGAAATATATTGAAAATCAAATTTAAACAGCAGTGACACAAAGCATTCTTTCCAACAAAAGCCTAGAGAAATGCAGGCAGTCTCTATTAATTTTAACAAACTGATTCAGACTGGGGTTTGTTTTTTAAACAGGTCTTGTGTCAACTCTGCACTTATTCAGCAGCACTGCTCAATATATTGAGAAAGGAAAGAAGCAGAAGAGGCAGCTGCTTCTCAGGTTTTCAGAAGAGAAATAAAGACTCCAATATTCTTTCTAGCAGAAAACAGAAAAGAAAAAAAATGGACACCAAAAGACGTTTCTTTTTCAATATTAACTTTGGCTCCCTGCCCAATACTAGAAGATGCCACAAGAAAAATATTTACTGTTGCAGGTTTCGTCCTGAAAAAGATGGAAGTGCCTCCCAGAAGTTCACACAAGCAAACCAGCAGAAATGCAGAAAAATCTGTTAAACTGGGTAGGAATTTGTGCAAATCATAAACTAACCTAATGTATATACTGGGCAAAAGCACAGAGAAAGAGCTCCAGGAAATAATGTGGCATATTTCTTCCTGCTTCCATCACATGTAAAGCTCTGCATAGGATACAGGCCTCAGACTGAATGCCAAGAGTTCGGCATCTTGCTAGAAATTCAACAATATCCTTTCTCTCCTCAGATGCCTCCAAAGAGGCAGAGTGCTCCAGAAGAAATGTCCTTTGACTGTGTCAGGTTAATTTTCTGACATTTTAGTAAGTCAGATTAGTTTATCACGAGGTCTCATCCCCAGAGCTGCCTCTCTTGCTGTTCTACCTTTTTGTGCCTTATATTTGCACACTACTGTGTCTTAAAACAAGTCAGCTCAGGAAACTAAAGTAAGAAACTCATTAAATTGTTTAACTCTCATAGCAGTGAAGCCTCATATTATGCTTGAATCCAGCAACTGTCTGACAAGCACAAACAATACCAATTCTTCATTCAAAAGGTCTCAATCAGAAAGTGACTTTCCCTACTCGTTATTGAATAATTAGTTCTGAATAATTGGCTCATGGTCACAAATGTTAGCAATTCTCCCACATGAAAACCTCCTTGGACACACAGCACCACTACACACAGGCTTGTGTGGAATAAATATCTTGAATAAATGTGTAATAAAACAGTACAATTAGAGATACATCCACTTTTACCACTGTGCAATTTGATTTTTTACCTTTTGGGATCGAAAGCTTCTCCACCTCTGGAACCTCCCCCAGGTGTTCTCCATGCCAGTCGTTCAATGTATTCATCTGCCACAAAAGGCTCCTGGCCACAGAAGAAAAACCCTTTACAATGTGCCACAGCAGGCTGTTGCTTCAGCAGGTGCTCACACCTCATTTTGAAAGTGTTTAGAAGCTTTACTATAATCAAAAGTACAGTGCTGGCAATTACTCCATCACCTTTTGGACTTACATATTTATTGTTGAGAACACAGCTTTTATTATGATGAGTTGGAACATCATATTTAGATATTATCAGACTGCTTGCAAAGAATGTGCTGCAGGTCTGTGAAGAGCTGGCTCTAAATGACATTTTTTGCAGCTGAGTTTGTGGCTTGTCATACCAAAATGCCTGAGCCCTGCAGCTGATTTGAGAGGTTACCCCACCCCAGCCAGCCATCAGCAAAACACATCAGAGAATTCATCTACCCACAAAAATTATGTGGCAAAAGAAGGGTTTTTTACAGTTGTTCAACTCTCTGTCACACTATGGCATCACACACAGAACTGACCAAAAGACCCAGCCCAAAAAACCCAGCATGAGATGCCACCAGATGCAATCCAACTGCAACTGCAGCAACAGAGAGATAAAAATGAGGAAAAAAGGCATAAAAACAGAGGATGAATTTGATTTCCACAAATAGAAAACACAGGGTTTGAGTGATACTAAAACTTGAGGTTACACAAGTTTCTTCCATAATATTTGCTGGTTCTTCCATAAAAACACCACTCAAGGGTAAAGAGCTAAGATTATTTCTCCATCTAACAACATTTTCTGAAGGCAGAGGCCTCATTTATAAACCCAAGACCTTCAATTTTAGTTGGCCTAATACTTACACCAGCTCTAACATTTCATCACATAGTTAATACTAAATTACTCTAAACACAGCCCAATTTCTATCATTAATAAAAATAATATTTATCCCTTCAGCATCAGTGATTAGGTGCTAACACCAGCACTTCTAAGACCAGTAAGAGAAATATTCTCACAATCACCAGGATTTTATAGAAAGCTTTTGAATTATAAGCAGCAACAGTTCTAAAAGTGTGAAACAACCCAAAACAGAGCTGGGAGGGGCTCTGGCTAATAGCAGTATTTGATGAAACAACTGAATATGCCACCACTGCTTTTGATAAAACTTGGTTGAAAAAAAATGAAAATGGTAAAAAATAAAGAGATCTCAAGAGGATTACGTTGGTTACTGTATCAATATGTCTGAAACTTTGTCACAAGGAATAAGGAGGGGAAAACCAGCAATACAGATTTAGTTTTGAAAGTAAAACCAAGGGTTGAAAAGCAAATATTGCCTGTTCAAGGTCTGTCTCCTCAGAAACAAATTATGCCTTAACCAGTCAGGCCCAGCCACTAACCAGGAAGATAAAAGGTTTTTAAATATACTTTTTTACACACTGAATGCTGACAAACATGGCAGAAATTTTATCACTCAGCAACTCCTCATGCACAGACTGACTCAAGTAACTGCGTTGTGCTCAGCCTCCTTGGCTAAACTTCAAAAATAACTAGTTGATACCACATAAATACAATTTCCCTGCAAGTCACTCATCTCCTTAACCAAGTTCTTCCTGATACACAACGTGAAGTTTCCTTTGCAAGAATCCTTTTCATCAAAAGCCACAATGCCACATTTTCATGCCAAGTGTAAATTCCCTCCTTATGCCACCTTGGTATCTAAAAGTTTGGAACACTTTTGTAATTTAATTATAGGTGAAATGAGTCATTCAGTGCAGTAACATTCCCTTCAGGGGAGGCCTCCAGCTTCCCAATTACCTCAGGGCTCCTTGCAGGACTCCTCTTATATATGAAAATCCACACATTTTCCTGTGAAGATCCTGTAATTCAGCTGATGCACCACTCTGGTTACAAGGATACTAAAGCCAAGCATGGAAGAACTCTGAATAAAGGATTTACTGACACTCTGTGTGTGCAGATAACATTTTCTCCATTTCTCCCTGCTAAAAGATAATTCACCTACACACATATAATGGCTTTGAATATTTTTTCATTTTTGTAAAACAACATTTACAAAGTTTTTCTGCAAGCCTCTTCCCCTAAGGAAATCTGATTTAGATGCCTCAGAAGCCCAAAAATATTATAATGCCAATCTTTCTCCAACCATCATGCCTCTATACACCTCTAAATATTCCTTGGGTGCACCTGTACACAGACCACCTGCAGCTCCCTTCCTGGAAAATACCTGTTCTTCCAAGAACACTTACACAGGAGACCTGTCCTTCAGTTTTTTAATCATATAAACACTGTTCTGTATTATTAACTGCAGTGGATAGTATGTGCAGGATATTGATCAATAAAGAAATAAAATTAGTTTTTTCTTCCAATTTTCCACAGAGGGTGTGCTAAAAATAATCTACTTGATTTATATGGAATAAATGAAGTTCAACAGTGTCTTTCTAAGACATGATTTTCCAGGTTCCACTGCAGATCTAAAAGTTTTTACTTTAGTTGTCCCTTCCATACACATTTGCTGTTTTAAATGCTATCCTGATAACAGGGTTACTCATAGCTGACAGCCTAGCTCCCACTTTAAGTCTCCTATCCTGTTCTGCAGAAATTGCTGAAAATCAGCTATTACAAATGTCATTTGCAAGTCCTTTGCCTGTTATCAGATGAGCCCCAACAGTCAATTTCTTCAGCTTTGAACTTCCCTCTGGCTCCAGATGAATTAACGTGATCCCATCCATTCAGCCAATACTCCTGATTTAATAAGAGATATGCCTGAAGTGGGTCATAACCTGGTTTGATCTGGTGTTTACAAATGAAACTACACTGGACAGAGCCAGATTAAAAACCAGTTTAGAAGTATCCACTGTTAAATTATGCTTTAAGTTGTGTGAGGGAGAATTCAGTCCATGTTGTGCACATTTTCAGCACAGATTCTGCTACACAATTTCCCGTATCTGTATTGAAATGTACTTAAAACAAACACTCATGAAAATATGATAACCAAATTCCACCCTCAGCAGACAGCTAAGGGCCACTCCCAAAACAAGCACATTTTTATGTTCTTATATAAGGCAGAAATTTCAAACTGACCAAGTAGGCAACATTAAATTAGTGGACATTAACATAAATTCTCTTGTCTTTGGAGTGAAAGAGAAGTGAAAGCAGGAGAGACAGAAATACTGGATTCCATGTTGGAAAACCATAATTTCTAGCCCCGAACTTCAGGCAAAAGTCTCACCTAATTTGCAATTTCATCTTTATTGCTATTGCAAAATGGAAGAAGTTGTTGCACGACCCAAAGCAGCCAAAGCACACGGTTTTCCTTCCATATCCAAATTACCTCACACTCAATACCCCACAAAGAACAGGATGGCACTGTCATCATGTTGAGAAATCAAGGGGCTCTTAGAATGGCACAGGGAGAGTACAAAACCTGGCATCCAGCTACAGGAACACAGCATTTTAGTCCTGCTATTTTTCAAAGCTTTGCAAACCAAAAGATGTGAGTCATAACACTCGTGTGCCATCACAATGATTCATAAATTCAAATGCACACAATGCATTGACGTAAACCCCAGACATAGGATCTTCCAGAGAAACAAGAAGATTCTTTCCTGAAGGCTGGGCAAAGTGAGTCCCAGTGACAACCCACCAGAAGAACAACCAGCTCTTGAGTTGACTTGGAGAGCAAATAGAGCACACCTGGGGATGACACCATGTCGCTGTGAAGAAGAAGTGGGGACACCACACACTTTCTGTTTATCACAGTTCACACCATGAGAGGTCATGGTCCAGGCCAGAAGCTGAAGCTACAGAATCACAAAAGGGTTTGGGCTGGAAGAGACCTCAAGGATCATCTCGTTCCAACCCCCTGCCATGGGCAGGGACACTTTCCACTATCCCAGGTTGCTCCACACCCCATCCAACCTGGCCTTGGGCACTGCCAGGGACTGGGCAGCCACAGCTTCTCTGTGCCTGGGCCTCACCACCCTCACAGTCGAAAGGGTGATATCATTCTTCCTCATATCTAACCTAAACCTGCTCTCTTTCAGTTTAAAGCTATTCCCCCTGTCCTGTCACTACACATTCCTGTTAAAAGCCCCCTCTCCATCTTTCTTGCAGGCTCCCTTCAGGATGGAGATGATCCTCCTACGTCTCTTCCAACTTAGGGCATTCTGTAATTCCCCGGGAAGAATCTGACAGACTCCTGCTATTCCTGCCCAGCTCCTGCGTGGCCTTGGCTGAGCCATTCTCCTTCCGTGCCCCGCTTCCACCGCGGGTAAAGGGAGGGCAAAGTCATTTCTTTATTCCATCCCAGCCCCACTGTCACCACCGCGCCGGGGTCAGACGAAGGGGTGCCTTCGGCAGGAGGAGCGCGGGGCCGGGCCTGGCGTGGCCCTGTCACCCGCCCGCTGCCGGGAGCCGGCCGGGAGGGAGGCCCTGCAGCGGGGCACGGCGGGCACCGCACCCCGCGGGGCGGCACCGGGGCTCCGCCGCTTCCCCAGCCCCACACACCGCCCGCCCTTCCCCAGGGAGAGGCCGCCGCATCCCCTCAGCCAGCCCAGCCGGCCCGGCCAGCACCGCGGGGCCCGCACCTACCTCGAAGAGCTCGGCCGTGGTGGCCATGGCCGCAGGGAGGGAGGGATAGAAGGAGAGCGGCGATCCCTCAGCGCCCCTTCGCCACCGCCGCCCCGCCGCTGCCGCCCATTGTGCCCCCCGCCCCGGCAGCAGCAGCGGCGGCCGCGGCGCCGCCTCCGCCCGCCGGAAATGGGGCTGTGCCGGGCGGTCACGGCGCGGCCGCGGCTCCTCCCCGGCCGCCATCGGCACCGGCGGCATCACCGCCACGGTCGCCACCGTCGGCATGGCCCTGCGGGCGGTATGGCTCCTCAGGCACGACCCCGCGGCCGGCGGCACCGTGCTCTTCTCCAGGTAGCCACGGTACCCGGGAGGGGCGCGGGCACAGCTGGGCAGGTCCGAGGGTGGGACGGGGTGCCCTGGGGAGTCCCGGTGATCTAGAAGGGATGCGAGTGCGCTGGAGGGACCCGAGTGCTCTGGAGGGGCCGGGTGTTCGTGTGGGGAGCAGATGCTCTTGGATGCTATGGAGGGAACCGGGAGCCCTGCGGAGAGCGGCTGCCCTCAGGGGGCGCGGATGTTCCTGAGGGGGCCCGGGTGCTGTGGGGATCTGGGTGTCCTGGAGGAAATCCTGATGCCCTGGGGAGCTGGGGTGCTGTGGGGGTCTGGAAGTTCTGAAGGAAATCCTGGTGCTCTGGGGGCTTCTGGGGATCTGGGTGTCCTGGAGGAAATCCTGCTGCTCTGGGGTGCTCTGGGGGTCCGGGTGTCCTGGAGGAAATCCTGGTGCTCTGGGGTGCTCTGGGGGTCTGGGTGTCCTGGAGGAAATCCTGATGCCCTGGGGAGTTCGGGTGCTGTGGGGGTCTGGAAGCTCTGAAGGAAATCCTGGTGCTCTGGGGGCTTCTGGGGATCTGGGTGTCCTGGAGGAAATCCTGCTGCTCTGGGGTGCTCTGGGGGTCCGGGTGTCCTGGAGGAAATCCTGCTGCTCTGGGGGGTTCTTGGGATCTGGGTGTCCTGGAGGAAATCCTGGTGCTCTGGGGGTCTGGGTGTCCTGGAGGAAATCCTGGTGTTCTGGGGGGATCGGGTGCTCTGGGGGTCTGGGTGTCCTGGAGGAAATCCTGGTGTTTTGGGGGGATTGGGTGCTCTGGGGGTCTGGGTGTCCTGGGGGACTCTGCTGCCCTGTGGGGCGGATGCAAAAACACCAAAACCATCTGATACTGAAGAAATCCCTCGTCTTGTCCCAGCGCCGCTGGATGCTGTGCGTTTCTGACTCTGATTTTCCAAAGGTCAGAATCAGGGTCACGTAATGTGCTGTTAAGTACGGGAGCTTTTTCACAGCTTCTGCATTTTGCACGAGAGTTTCCTTGCTCAGTTCCTCTTTCTTCTTTGTCACTTGTAAACATTTTGCCCAGCTCTTCTCCTTCCTAACATGGCGAAGCACAAGGCAGTGATTGTGAAATACTGTCAGATTAACAAAATGGGCAAGGTAGAAAGCATATATTATTGCTTGTATTTTACTTATATTCTCTTCATGTTGTTCTGTAGCTGTATATAAAATAGTATTTTCAGACAGAAATTCAACTTTCCATTTGATAATAATTTTTGCATATAAATACATTTTTTAAAGTTATTGGAGGACTTTTAAGTTATTGAACACTAAAGAGTCCTCCAAAGGAACAGTTTTTATTCAGAATTCTTGCAGGTATAAAGGAAGACTTTGGACTAGGCAGGTTACTTTTGCTGGGCTGGTAAGATTTGCTACCCTTTTTTTTTCTTCTGTGACTTCAGAGAAATCCAGACAATGAGAAGAAAAATAAATGGGGCTAGGGAAAGTTTGTGGGGAAAAAAAACCAAAGACCTGGATAAAGTGACCTACAGTCCTAGTCTGAATTCAGTAAAACCAAAGAGAGAACCTAGGAGTAAAAGAAAAAACAACTAAGAAAAATGTAAGATGACTATCTGCCATCTTCAGGTGCAGACAGATCTCTCCATTGGACACTCCTCTGATTGTTTTAGGATTAGTATTATGGTCCTTGTATTACCTACAGGACTAGAGAAGAGGCCTCCCCTCTACAAACACAGATAAAGAGAAAGCCTTGTCCCCAAAACCTCGGAGAGTGTAATCACCACGGAGCAGGGGGGGCTGGTGACAGCGGTGTCTGAAGTGACTTGTCACACAGTGAGTGCCAGAGACAAGGAGTAGCACTCCTTTGAAAAGGGCAAACTATCCTCGATGCTTCAAGTGATTTCCAGACTTAGATCTTTCAAGTTCCCAGAGGAAATAATAGGGCTGTGGAAGCCCCAAGTTTATCCTCCTAACTGACCTTAAATTCAACAAAGCACGCAGACAATATAAAGAATGCCCGGATCACATGGAAACTGTTGGTTTCAGGACTTAGGCACTCAGCTGGAGATACGTGAGCCCTGATCTTTGACCTCAGGGAAGAAATCGGGGACATCAAAGCATTCCCCCTCCCCCTTTTTTTTTTTTTTTTTTTTTTGAGCTGATCATAACTTAATTCAGGCAACGAGGATGGTCTCTCTCTTGAGTCACCAAAGCTCATTCATCCCTGGAAACTTTCATCTCTTTTTTTTAAGTTTGCATCACTTATTAGAAGGGTATACTGGAAAACTGGGATCTGAAGGGCTAACTAATGATCTAATGACTCAGCTGGTAAAATTCAGTGGGAAGGGGAAGAGACTGCTGTGGTGTGGGGACAGGTTCAGCAAATGGAGCAGAGAGACTGGGACTTGACTAAGACAAAACCAGAATGAATCATCTCCTCTTCCCTTGTTTTGGAAATGTTGGCCAAAAATAAGAGCTGCTCACCAAGGTTACACATAGCCTCTTATCAACACCCTGGCTCTGTAAAGCCTCATAAATTTTAGAGCTGTAAACCCACTTTGTTTCTTTGCTCTTCAGAGTCAAATGTGAGACCACAGGCAGGTATTTTGCTGTCATCTGTATCCTGTTTATGAATTTTGTAGCTCTGGCTTTGCTCTGTCTATGTTTGCTTTTCCCTTAGCAAAAAAAAAAAAAAAAAAAAAACCCCAAAAGTCCTTGATGCCCGATTAGAAAAAAAAGCACAGTCACTGAAAATAAGCCTGAGGAAGTGTAGCTGCCTGCAGCTACTCACTTAAGAGAAGATGTAGGTGGGACTTGGAGGCCACAGGATAAGATCCATGGAAGTGCTCAGGAGCAGGAGGGAAGTGCTGCAGATGGAGGTCATAGATATAACAAAGTCCCACAGTGCTGGGCTTGCAAGTTCCATGGCAATTTAGGAAGCAGACTGTCAATGTGTCTTTAAAAAGATGGCAAAAAAAGGACACCAAATGAGGGCCTTTATATATCTGTGCAGTTTTTCCTCCCATGTTGGCGTACAAGCATGGCTCTGAGTGCAAACAAACATCTGAGAACATCTGCTACAAGGTGATCCATAAAGTGATTTAATTTTGTGTGTGTGACCTGTGAGGGGCACTCTGAGGGTCTGTGGATAATTACTGAGGGAATCCACAAAACAGAATGTAGGAAAGCCAGACTTCATGTAAGAGACACTCAGGGGAGTCTGCAGTTCCAAACCAGGGCAAAACCAGTGCATTCATGGAAGTAATATTTTTTTCTTTTCTCAGCTATTTATTTAAAAGACAACTCCTCAGTTCCTCTTGATGGATTTAGGTTACCTTGAAAAGAAATTCATCCCACTCCCCTTTAAAAAACACTACTGCTGCAGGTCAAAAAAAATCCCAGATACAGTTTTAAACAGTTAATATGATATTCCTCAAATATTACATTAGAAAATTTGAAATTAAAGATATATGTTGGTACAACATAGCAAGTCTAAATTGTACAAAACCTCTGTCCATGACATTATCATTACCTCTTAAATACTTGATAAAATGAAATTATGAAAAAGTCATAAAAGCTTTAAGTCATATATATTGCGTGTGCAGTGTGGAATTATTATTATTGTTATTGTTTTAGCAGCAAAGCTGTAGCACTACTATACTCTATCTAGTCAAAAAGCTGTTGTAGTTGCATTTTATTACATAGAACATCCATTTTCTTAAATATCTGAGAACTTGTCTTCAGTGTGATCTCGCCTCTTAGAAATATTTTGAAGTTCTGCACTGGTGGGAATCATTCCTTAGTGTCATACAAAAATCCTGTCCCTTTGTGTGACAGCCACCATAAATGGACAGATTCACATTTTAGTTTAAAAACTAGATATTTATTCATGAGACTGTGTTTACTCAAAGTTTGGACTTGATAGAAAGAATCCTAACTACTCATGGAATGGTTTTACTGACAGTCATTTGTGTTCTGATCCCACCATTGCTTCTGTCAAGTTGCTGCAAGCTTCCATGTACACAAGGTTATTTTTGGGCCCAGCAGGTTTTGGGGAGTTGTTTGAATAATGAAGAGAAACCCAATAACAGTAATCCCAAGATTTTCATAGTGCTTTTGCAGCCAGAAGAGGGCTTGGGTGGTTCTGCCCCTGGAAACTGGTTTGGGATGATATTTTGGGCGGCACAAAGGAGCGTTCTGTGTTTTGTCCCTCTCATTGGGCCCCACAAGGGGCTCCCCTGATGGGGGAAACCCTCCTGTGACAGTTCTGTGCCAGGATAGAGGGATGCACGGGACTTTTTCAGTCTTCAGCTTGTTGTTTATTGTTATCAACGTTTCTGGCACGCCGTCTACACCAGACTTAGTGTGCAGGAAGGCACCACAAAATGGCTACAGATGTACAGTTTCAAGGGCTTTTAAAGTTGTTTCATCCAATTAACTCTTAAAACGTACTTTATTTCCAGCTTTCTACCAATAACTCATCCCTTGTCTGTCCATGTAACCTCTGCACTGTGGCTTTCCTCACCCAATCATCCTGTGCCACCAACAGTGCAGAAAATGGAGCAGATGAAGAAGAAACATTCCGAGTCAATGCCCGAAATCCTCCATCTTGCTTCCTATCTACTTCCATACTTCCAAAACCTAAATTTCTCATCCAGTGACAAACTGCAGTATTATCTATTTCACATTCTGGTAGACTCTAGTCTATCCTGAAGTCTTGGAAGCCCTCTCCATGGGCAAAGGTTAAAGGCAGCGCTTCTCTGGGAGTCAGGACCCCTCAGAGCAGACAGAAATATTCCCTGTGCCCTGGGTTCCAGCAGTGCAGGGCACTGAGAAGCAGTGCTTCTCCGGGAGTCAGGCGGAGAAATATTCCCTGTGCCCTGGGTTCCAGCGGTGCAGGGCACTGAGAAGCAGTGCTTCTCTGGGAGTCAGGCAGAGAAATATTCCCTGTGCCCTGGGTTCCAGCAGCACGGGGCACTGAGAAGCAGTTCTTCTCTGGGAGTCAGGCAGAGAAATATTCCCTGTGCCCTGGGTTCCAGCGGTGCAGGGCACTGAGAAACAGTGCTTCTCTGGGAGTCAGGCAGAGAAATATTCCCTGTGCCCTGGGTTCCAGCAGCACGGGGCACTGAGAAGCAGTGCTTCTCTGGGAGTCAGCACCCCTAAGAGCAGACAGAAATATTCCCTGTACCCTGGGTTCCAACAACCGCTCCGCTTCCCTCCCCGCAGGCGCTACCCCACGGTGGAGCTGCGCGCCGAGGCCTTCAACGGCTCCACGCACATCCCCATCCCCTCGGACAGCGCCTTCCTCAAGGCCCTGCTCTTGGAGCTGAAGCTGGTGGACGAGCACCTTTTCGTGGAGCAGCGGGACACCTGCACCAGGATCAACCACTCCTGCGTGCATTCCGTGTCCACCGCCGCGGGCGAGCTCTGGCCCGTGCTGGCCTTCCACAAGAGCGGCCTCATCTATGCCTGTGTGCCGCTGGTGGAGGGGAGCCTGGAGCCACGGCCGCCCCTCCTCACCGTCAGCGGGCTCTCCCAGGGACTGGCTCTCTTGCTGGGCATCATGGACTACATCTCTCCCAGCAGGAAAAACGAGGCTGAGCTGAGCTTCAAGGTCGGGCAGCTCCGAACTCTGCTGTTCCAGGCCTGTCCCCTGGGCACCCCCCTGAACACCAACATCCGCAGCCTGAACAGCTCCTTTGATGACATCCAGGAGATGCCTGTGGATAAGGAGCAGCCGGCCTGGAGATCCAGCACCTACAAGGGCAAACCCCAGGTCAATGTCTGCATCACTGAGAAGGTCAAGTGTATGCAGTATGACCAGAGGGATGTGGTGGACACGTGGCAAGTTTATGGAGCTGTGAACTGCAAGGTGAGAGTGCAAAGTAAATACTCATTTGATGTAAAATGATGTATTGAGTTGAAAATCTTCCCGATTTTTGTTGTCTGAGTCACATTCAGGAGTTACTGGTACCTTTGACTGCTTGGCCACACGGCTCTTACTTTAAATGAACCACTGAAATGTGTAAATTAGACAAAATATAACCAGGCTGAGATGTCTAAGTGTCTTCCATAAGTGTCTTTACATAAGCATTTTTAATTATTTTTCCTGCCAAATGAAAGTTTATTATTCTGTTCTTCCTTATTCTGCTACAACAACATTTTGATCCCACAGATGCTGGTGTTTCATGACATAAGAAGAGTTGATAAAGAAATTGGTTGTATAATCCTGGATGGTTTGTATGTGACAGTGGTTTTCATTGTAGAATCCCAGAATGGTTTGGGTTGGAAGGTACCTTAAAGATCATCTCATTCCAACCCCCTGCCACGGGCAGGGACACCTTCCACTAGACCAGGTTGCTCCAAACCCTGTCCAGCCAGGCCTTGGACACTTCAAAGGATGGGCTTCCCTGGATATTATTTAATTTTAAAATATCTCATTGTTTAATTCTACAAATTTGGGGCTATTTACTCAATGCATCCATATAATGATGAAATATATTAAAATTTGTAACTATAATTTGTACTGTCATTCATTCTTTGTTTTGAATTATGCTTAGGAAGCACACAATATTATCTTGGCACACTGTATTTGGAACTGCCAGTGTTTTACAAGGAAGGAGACCTGCTAATAAAGTGGGAATTTAATTATTTGCATGCAGTGGGAATCTCATCTCCAAAGGAGGCCGACCTAAATGCTGCACTTGCAAAGCCTGGGTCACTTCCCACCTGCCATGCTGGTAGGGATTGTGTGGGTGAGCAACTTCCTGCTCTCAGAGGGACAATTCCCAGGTCATTTTGCAGGGTGGGTGGATGTTCTTTTGCAAGAAGAAAGCTGAGGTGTGATTGTGGCCTGCTGGGGATGAGACAAGGGACACTCTGCTGTGACAGAGCTGGCATGGGACCACAGAGGCCATCCAGAACATGCTGGAATCCATTAAGTGGATGTTGTAAAAACAACCTAATTAATTAAATTGCCAGCAAGTGTGAGACCGATGTCTTACTACTGGTGGTTAGTACTAATGATCAAAGCCAACTGAAAATTGGTAGGGATTTTATTTATTTTTAATGCTAAAAATGTGGTTTATTTTTGAACATCTCGTTGTGACTTGATTCAGGTATTTTAGAATAATGCCTTGACTTCCTTTTGCCAAGTGTGACATCGAGGGATCTGCACCAAACGTCACCCTCAGCCTGACGCTGCCGACGAACGCGCCCCCGCTCCAGGACATTGTGGTCCATCACTGTGTGACCTCCGTGGACCCTGCCATGCTCCTGTCCACCAGTGCTGAGCCCCTGCATGATTCTGTGTATAATGGACCCTACAAATTCCCTTTCATTCCTCCTTCAGATTCCTTTGACCTGTGTTACTACACTTCCCAGGTAACAGCACACTCCTGTCTAACTATTTCTGTTAGTGTTCAAACAGAAATGAAAACACCTCTGTGGGCATCAGCCCACATGGGCATGCTGGAGTGAGTTTGAGTCCAATATAGATAACAAAACATTATATAAATATGGTTTTTATGTAATATACTGCTTGGAAGGCACTTAAGGACTTGAGTTGTCTTGAGTCATGCTCAGGAGTTACTGATATCTTTGCTTGGCAATGCTGCTCTTCCTTTAAATCAGCCACTTAAATGCTGAATTAGGGAAATGATATCCAGGCTGAGATGTCAAGTGCATGCCCCCCAAGTCTCCGTTACCACAAGCAGCCTGAGGAGTTTAGCACAGTCACTAATTAATGTTTGGGGTCTTTTTTAAAGTATTTTATCAATGAACACAGTATATAACTGATCTTGTGGTGATGGTGTTAATATATCTTGAGAATGAATATAGTTTTTTCCAGGTTCCTGTTCCACCAATTTTGGGATGTTACCAACTCGTTGAAGAGGGATCACAGATAAAAATAACAGTTAATTTAAAGCTCCATGAAAGCATAAAGAATTCTTTTGAGTACTGTGAAGCTCGTATACCTTTCTTCAACAGGTAAGAATAAAGAAAGCCTAAATAAATTTCATCCATTTCTCTGTTATCTTCCCAAAATGAACTTGTTAGGGCTCAATATAACAGATTATGCTCCATTAGGGTGCTACCAGTGAACACCAACCTTGGTGAAATGAGGTGGAATACAGAATTATACCAGAATATTTGGTGACATTCCAAACGCTTCTTAGTTGCTCATCCTGTTTCCCTTCTCACATGAAACACTGCCACAATCCCCCAGGTGGATTAAGCTGGAGATCACTTCCAGCCCAGGGTTACCTGTTCCTTAAGACTGCTAATCCTAGCTGCAGATCAGCTTATCAAAAATATAGTTATTTCAAATTAAAACGATAGTTTTCATCTAAGCCTCTCTGACAGCTGCCACGACCGTGCTGCCACCTAATTATCATGAAAATTCAAAGATGGAATGATACAAAGTTGCTGATGCTGATCATAGTGTTAGTAGAACACTATCAGTGAACTAAAACATCAACAGCTCCTTTATGATTACTGGGCTGAGAGCACAGTGATTTCCTCCTGCTCTGTAATTTCTTCTCATAAATTAGCAGTGTGCTCAGATAGGTGTGATTGGTCTGTATGCACATAAATAATGTCTGTCAGCATTCCCTGGCTTTCTGTAACAAAACAGGCATTTACAAATGCTGAATGATAGTAATTGCAGTGGTTTTATTTCTCCTCTCTCCCATGCAGGGGCCCCATTGCTCAGTTAGAGTACAAAGTTAGCCATGGCCAGCTGGATTTGTCCCGGGAAAAGAGCCTCCTGGTCTGGGTCATTGGTAAGGACCTCCCCCCTGTGACTGCCCTTCCAGCCCCAGCCCCTTCTCTGCAGCCTGGGCACAGCTGTGTGACATCTAATGGATGCTGTCTCTGCCTTTAGGACAGAAGTTCCCCAAATCTTTGGAGGTTTCCCTGACTGGAACTCTGTCTTTTGGCACCGCAGGCAAAGAGCACCCAACTGATTATGTGTGCACTGGGAACACTGCTTATGTCCAAGTAAGTCACGGGCTCTGGGAAAAGAGGCCTCAGTAGCCAATTTTTATTGTTTTCAATTGAAAATACATTGATTTAAAATCTCATATTCTCAGCATGGATTTTTGTTTTCCTGCCTAGAGGATCTGACATCCTGTCACTTTGCAGTACCCTTGCACACACAGATGTGCATGTGACACAGATTGCCAGGATTTGCACAGCAAGGGTGACAATGTGCATCTGATTGTGTTTTCCCTCTCTTTTTTAGCTGTATTTTAGGATCCCAGACTTTACACTTACTGGATGTTACGTAGACCAGCATTCTGTTCAGATCTTTGTTCCAGGGAAGCCCAAAATTACTGCATGTGAGTTGCTAAAATTGAATTGAAGTTATGAACTGGGTATCAATGACTAAAATTACATAACTAAAGTTGGACTTTTGTTCTCTGCTTTTGAGTTGGGGTTTTTTGTGATGTTTAAAGCATCTCTGGAGTAGGGACAGGCCTCTCCCTTTGAAAGGAGAGCTCTTACAAAGTCAGCCTCTCTCTGGGGCTCTCTCCCCTCTGCCATGTACTGGTTCCTATGCTCTCCATAATGGCAGAACTTTTTTGGAGGACACAGGGAATGATCCTCCCTAGTCTGGCCCCTTCTTTAGGACACCTTTATCAGAGACATTTTGGGTGGGTTGGCAGTACCCAGGTACGGAACTCAGCTCCTGCATGCAAGGTGACACTGCTGCTTCAGTGTCACCACACCAGCACCTCTTGGTGGATGTGGCTCTACACAGAATGTGTGAAGCAGAACCCAAATCTGCTGTTTGTTAACACATGAGCCAAGCCTGCACCAAAACTACCCTAAATGGCACGCAGGAAGCACTCATTAAACCTGAGCAGCTCTGCCTAATGGCAGCATTTTTATTTGTAGCTATCTCTCTGTTGCAACTTCTGCCAGTCATGGTAGCAGAACTCTGTAAATGCCTTTTGAAAAGCACGGTCCACACTGTTAATTTTGTGACAGGTCACACTCAGCCCTAAACTGTAACACAGGAAAAGCAGCATTTTCATGTTTTATATTGGGCGTGCAATTTATATTCATTGAGCAAAATCCAAGCCATCCACCTGCTTTTGACTTAACCTCTGTTTGAATTTTAAGCTCATGACTGATACATTAGTAAAGGTAATTGAAGCTGAGACTTTAAATGTCTCATTATCAGAAACGATTTTCAAATAATAATAAGAGTCTTACAGTTTAAAGAGGCCATTATACCTTTTCTGTAAACTGGTAAGGATGGATTAGTAGTCACTTAACTTGGATGAAGGAATGTCTGATTGTGGGGCACCCTGTAATGCTTATTTTTCTTGCCTGTTTTTTTCCCTTTAGCCCGGGAATTGATTTCTTCTGATTACTACATCTGGAATTCCAAAGCACCAGCACCTATGGTATACAAACCCTTACTTGACTAATGTACTTGGGGATAATTTTAATATTTAAACAAAGCACAGTGTTAATGAGATTTATGTCATAATACAGTAAAATAAATATTCTTCAGCACTTTTGCTTTCCTTGTGTTCTTAAAAAATTCTGTTGATGAAAGACGAGAGGTCATTTGTCTAAAAAACATAAGTTGGGTTTAAATGGTTGAGTTCTGGCTGACAGCCTCGAGAGGACAATTTGAAATGTACTTGCTGTGGCTGGTTTTATTTTCCCTTCTAATTTTAACTGGTACAAAAATATGTCCCTGGTGTTACAGGTACAGACATTGAGATCCCCAGTTACTTCTCTGGTTTCCCATTGCAGGATGGGAAAGGTTTCAGCATCCTATTCCTGTCCTGAAGTCACAAGAATCTCATCAAACTCCACATTCAGAGAGAGCTCAAAGCAGAAGTTCTGTTATCTTTACAAGATGTGTACAGAATACACACCAGTCAATAATTCACAAGGATTGTCAAGAGGAGGAATATGGCATGAGCAGCACTTCTGAAAGTGGAGGCAATTTTAATGAAGGAATCTTTTTTTGCCTCTGCCAGCAGAAGTGGTGAGTTCCCTTGCACACATGCCTGTGAACTGCTTGCTCTGGAAGCAGAGGTGTGAACTGGGTTTTGCAGCTCACAAGACTGGTTCTGAGGAGGCAAAATCAGCTAAGCTTGCTGGAGGTTCCAAAAACCTTCGCTGAGCTATTTTTCCTGGAAAAGTAGGTGGAAAAAGTCTCAGTTTACAGATGCAAACCTCTAATTTTGAGAACTGCAGGAACACAGGAAATGGACTTTAGGAGAGTTACCAGGAAATGTGCAGATTCTGAAGGGCTGGTGAGGAGGTGCCAGAACCTGGAGAGCAGCACAAAAGCAGAGGATGCTGATTCCTAACAGGGCTGCTCCTGCCCTGCCTCCTGTTTCACTGTGCTCTGGGGGGTAACTCAGATCAGGGATTGTGCAAGGAGGGAAGTTTTAAGCTATAATCTGACAAATACTAAGATTGATGGAATATTCTGATGGGTTGGTGGAATGTTCTAGAGGGTGGATTCCTTCTTGTGAGACACTGTTGAGCTGAAACTGCTGTGCAAACTTAGAGCTGTGCCCTGTTTCACACAGGTCATGTGTCTGTTTTGTTTAGCAGCAAAGTGAGTTTGTGATTTTGCCCAGGACCCTGCTGGAGTTGTCCACGTGCCTGGACACCACGGTGTGAGTGAGGAGAGGAGCTCTCTCTGCTGCAAGGGTTTAGAGCCTGTTCTGCACACCAGGCCACAGGGTCTGGCTTCCACCTACCCATGAGAAAGGTGGGAGCTCTGCTCTGCACAGCAGCACTCTTCAGGAATGGCTTTTCGTACTCAAACAGCCCCCAGTAAGTTCTGGGAAGCAATGGCACTGCCTAAATTAGTGGTACTTTAGGAGACCCTTTGCAGTTAATAAAAAGGGATTCTTCTAAATCCTCATCCTTTGTGTTTCCCTCTTGCCCATGACTCTCTCATGGTTAGGAGAGTTGGGGTGCTCAGGAATGGAGGGCTCTGGCTTTGGTAAGCTAAAAATGCCATTTATTCTACAGAAGCTGTGAAAGGAAATTATGAACTGCTTTGCACACACTCAGTAGGGCAGGTTTGGAGGGAGGGAGGGGGCAGGTGATGTTTCCCTCCTAGCCCTGAGCAGTTTTTCACAACCTCACATCAGCCATCACCTGTTTTGATTTGTTATCAAGGTTTGCTCTGTAATTGCTGCAGTGCTCTGCTCTGGGACAGCTCAGTAGTGAGAAAAGTGGGGGAAGGAGCCCTGGAGAGATCTCTGTGCAGATGTGAGTGTGCAGCACACCCTGCTCTTTGGGAAGCACCAGGAATGGGGAAGGCAGCAAAACACAGCAGGTTAAAGGCACACAGCTTCACCCAGCATTGTGCAACCCCTGTGGGACACCCATGCTGGGGAGAAGCCAGAGGGGGAGCTTCTCCTGGCCCAAATGGGTCCTTCATGCTCATGGATCTTTCCTAAATATTAGTAAGGTAGGAAAGTAGTAAACTCAGTTTAGTAAACTCACTAAGTTAGGGGACACTGGGTAGATAACGTGGGAAGAGTTCAAGGAGTCACTAAATGACTAAACCTTTCTGTGTTTCTCTGTTCCCTCTGTAGTTGCCCAGATAATTTCACTTTCTTTATGTGCTTTGACCACTTGTCTTGTTTTATGAAAGGAGAAAAGCCCTTCAAACCATAAATCAAGAAGATCTGATGTAGAGCTCACACAGGCCTGAGGACTCTCTGGGCAGAGCTGGTACCTAATGGAGATTCTGGTGGGCTCTAAAGGTCATCAGGTTCAGTGGCATTCCTTTAGCTCTTTAATAAAATAAACAAGTTTTTAATACAACAGTTTCCTTAAAAATGGGTTAAAGGGAAAAACCAAAAAATTTTATTTTGGTACAGTGCTGTTTCTTCCACCAGAGTCTTTGCTGCTTGAAGTGCTTCTATTTATGGTTTTATCACAGGCATAGATTATATGAAATCTTTGTGAAGGTAACTTTGCACAAAAACTTTCCAAAAGAAGTGGCCAAAGAGTTCCCCAGACTTTGTATTGTGTTTCAGAGGGCCAGAAGAAAACTAAGATGCAAAGAACTGAAAACAATAAATGTAAGGACTTAAATAATGGGTTGCAAACCTGACAATTCCCTCCCCACAAAAAAAAAAAAGTATAAATATTAAGGAGCTAATATGGAACTCACCTCATTAGTGAAATTAATTTGTTTCTTTTCATTAAGATTTGGGAGTAATGTAAGAAAGAGCTATTAAAATTAATTTAAAGCAAATACACTCTGTCAAAGCTTTTGAGGTGAGACTGAGCATTAGTTGGCAATGAGAATTGATGGAACAGACCTCTAAGAAATTAATATAATGCAAAATCCATGCATAACCCACTAAACAGCAGAATGGCTGAGATTTCCAAATCCAGTGGTGGTGGGGAACCCTCATCAAACATGTTTTATTTAACACTTGTGGAAGGTGTGGAGGGAAATGGGGAATTTGCACTGAGCTTCCCAGAGGCTGAGAAGCTGCAATTCCTGTTCCTCTCACCACAGAGGGGAATGAGTCCCCCTGACACGGTTCTGAGTTGTCAAATCTGTCACTGATCACTTCTCAGTGATTGGATGGTTTTCCAATTTTCTGGAAGCCCTTTCCTCCCCCAAGGTATTTGGTGACAGCTCCAAGATGGTTTATGCCAGTTCCTCAAGAACTTTGGGTTAAATCCTCTTCCTTGAGATAATTTGGGAGTAGTCACTTTTTTCATGTAATTCAGCCCTTCCCACCTCTGCATTTTTTTTTTTTGCTGTTTTTACCAGCAGTAACTGCTGTGGCCATTTGTTACAGTAAACACTGAAACAAGGAGGCATTACACATTCCATGGCTGTCCCCAGTTTATTCATGCTGTCCCAGGAATTGGCCACACTTTGTCCTATTTGTACAAGCCCTGCTGAGATTTAAGCCAGAAGAGAGTTTGTAAGTCCATGTTTGTCCCTCACTACTTTTGCTGACTCCCTCACCACCACCTCCCTGTTCTCTCATCCCTAGGTGACAGACAAAATAAAAAGGTTTTTTATTTTTAACACCTTTTCAACACCTTTTATTTCCCCACTTTTACAGCACCAAGCCCACACAAAGCTGCATGCATCCTGAGAGCACCATGGTGGGAAATCCCTGCAGCCCTCGACCCCAAATGAGACATTAAAGGAGAATTTTGTGTATCCCAGTTTGGGAAGTGCAATTTTCCTGGAAGAGCTGCTGGAGCTCTGTATGGCTAGCAGTGGGAATCCCACAGGGGCACCTTGGGATTGTTTCTAAATTTCATCCCCATGCCTGAATTCCCCTCTTGCTACCAAAATCTTGCCACACAAACCCAATACAACAATTCAGGTGCAGGGAACAGAGGTTTAATGCTGACTGTGACTCCCCTGAACATCCTGGGGCACAAGTAGGACCCCCAGCATGGGGATAGGTGCTGCTCATTGACCACCTATCATTTCCTTATTTCCCCAAATCTCCTGTTGCCCCAAGATGCACCAATCTGCTGATTTTTTTGCAGGAATGAGGTGGTAATTCAATAAGGTGATAATTCAATAAGGTGATAATTCAATAAGGTGGTAATTCAATAAGGTGGTAATTCATTAAGGTGGTAATTCATTAGGGTGGTAATTCCCCCTGCAGGTGAGCAGGACCTGAGAGAAAAAAAGGCTCTTTTCCCCTAAAAATGGGGGTTCTCTCTCTTATGAGCAGGCTGGCATTAAAGCAGTGCCTCTCTCCACCCACACCCAGATCCAAAGGACTGTGGGGTCATTCCTGCAGCCCTGCAGCAGGCAGCACTCCCAGCCAGTATTCCCAAGAGGCTTTCCCAGGAAAGCAGCATCCCTGGAGCTGCAGTGCTGCATGTGAGCAGGACAGCAGTGCCACCACTCCATCCCAAACCAAGGGGGCCAGGGAGGAGCTGGAAAGGAGAGGAGCTGTGCTTCTCCCAAGGATTTGGGATGGCCCATTGCTCCCCCAGCCAGAGCTCACTGTCCTCAAAGGGGCTGGAGGGCTCTCCCAAAGGCTTCCCACTAAAGATGCACCTGTCCCCCAGGATGCCACACCCTCTACAAATCCAGCCAAGTACTACAGGGACATCTCAACCCTCAGGAATGTTTTCTCCTTAAGGACTCCTGACCCACAGTGCAACTGAAAATCAGATATTTTAAGTCACAGGTTTGCCCCCTTTTCTCCTTCTTGCTTTTATGAAGCCTCCAAGAAACCTGGTCGAGCTCTAGATAATTTTTTGACAGCCTGATGCCATTTGTAGAGACACATAACAGCAGAGAACTAAACCCAACCCATTTACTCCCCAATGAGATCAGCTGGTCACTTTTGATTTTCTCTAGAAACCCATCTCTTCAGGACCTTTCTTTTTCCTTTTGCTTTATTTTTTTGAAGTCAAAGTCTGTTTCCCGTTTGGTAGGTGACCTGTTTAATGTTTTCCCTGTGTCTGGGAACTCCTTAGTGTAATTAGCGACCTTTGAACTCCACAACTAATCCTGAGCTATTTTGTATTCCTTACTCATCTTTAAGGCTGGACCTTTCTTTTCTTTTGAGTCTGCTGCCACAATTAAAGAAGAAACAGCTGCATTTCAAAGGGATTCCAATTCCAGAAGCTTAATCGTGATTGACATGTTCTTATTCTAAGCTATAAGAAACTCTAAGAGTCCTTTCTTGGGTTAAAACTTCAATCATTTTCTAAAAAATTATCTCAATATGGATTTTATTCATTTTCTTTGATAACCATTCTTTGTGATTTTTTTAACTTGAAAGATGCTTTGAGTTTGTGATGAATATGAACTGCGCCCACCCAAAGAATGAATGGTGTCGGGCTCGGGCTGGGTGCAGAAGTGCCTAAATTCCATTTATTGTCAAAATCTGATTATGAAACCTGACGTCCTCCATGTAGCTTGACATCATTCCACATGCCCCAAAGGAAGGAGAGGTGGAAGCTCTTGCAAATGAACCCCAGGAAGGCTGGGGAGGGAGATGGCATAAAGCATTCTCCAGAAATAGATATATTTTTTTAACAGCTTTTCCCAATTTTTATAGCCCAGATTAAGAAGCCTTCCAGTGTTGGAAGGGCCTCTCTTCACTTTTGGAGAAATGAATTCCCAATGAAAAGTCACAGCCAAAAGCACCAGCCTTAAAACAGGGATAATTCTTGAGGTTTAAAATTATTACCACAACGCCGCAACAAACCCTGAGCGAGGCTGTGGCACTTAAATCTCCTCCAAGGGCTGATCCTAGAAAATGATGGGAGCCTATTGGGTCCTGTTATTTAATTACCTCCCTCTCACTTACATTCAAATTCAGGATGACCTCAGAAAGATAGGCTTAGAAAGGGGGAAAAAAAAAAAAAAGGCAAAAAGCCTGAAATTCTGTTTGTGTGTTTGCCAAGACCCACCTGATCTTTGGCACACGGATCTGTGGGCATCACTGATGGTCTAAACCTGCCCAAAATCATCCCAAAGAGCCCCAGGAATGGCAGCAGGCGAGACCTGGTGCTCCTAAGACAAAGGTCAAATAAAAAAAGGATGTTAATAAACAGCCCTCCATTTAAAGGGACTTTTTTTCTTCTTCCCCCCCTTTTTTTTTTTTTTAAGGATTACATCTTAAATTCCAACAAATCAGATTTAGGAGTTACTGAAAGTGAAATTGATCCATCCCTCAGCCAAACTTTGCAATACTTTCCTGTTCTGACATCATTTAGATAGTTAGCTGCATTATCAGATTAAAAACCATTGTACAGGGCCGCTGAAAGGAAAAGGAGCCAAAAAGCCAAACACTGCCTGAATTCTGAACCTTTTAACCTGGCTGAAGTACGGTGGGGTCCCTGTTATGCAAATACCTTCAATCCTCTGCTAAGTTCAGTGGAAATAATTTTCTTGAATGACAGGTTTATTCAGCAAGGATTCAGTTGGCGATTAATCCCCCTTTGATCTAAGGTATTTCACTTAACTACCAGTTACCTCGTCCTGACAAAGTGCAACCGAGATTAGGGAGATCACCCCAACGCTGCCCGTTTATTCTCCCCGGCCGTTCAAAGGGAAGGGCCAGGAATGCAATCTATTCCCACTATTTGAAGATGGAAAGTGCTGTCTCCCGAGTTAGAAAGTCAATTGAATACCAAGTGGGGCTTGGTCCTGACCGAGCTCCCGACCCCAGAGATTCCCACTCCTCGGGATATTTTTGTTCTGACCCCGCTCTCAGCCGGGTTTTCACTCTGCCTGAGCTGCCTGTTTATTTCAGATCAGCACACGGCGCTGTGGAAAAGACCTTTGCGTTGGGAAAAGAGGATAGCTCCCAATTTTGAGCTATTTTGGAACTAGTTCCCAATTTTGAGCTATTATTTTATCATTTTTTGCTTAAAAAATCCCTTTTGCACTTCTCTAGCGAGTATATAAATGTATTAATATATAATAGATATATAAATGAATATTACATGTATCATAAATATATATATTTTGAGCTATTTTTGAACTGTTTCCCAGTTTTGAGCTATTATTTCTCCATTTTTTGCTTAAAAAAATCCCTTTTGCACTTCTCCAATAATTTTATATATATAAATATATAATATATATCATATATAAATGAATATTACATGCATTATAAATGTCTATATTTTGAGCTATTTTTGAACTATTTCCTAATTTTGAGCTATTATTCCTTCATTTTTTGCTAAAAAATCCCTTTTGCACGTCTCCAGTAATTATATATTAATATATAATACATATAATACATAAATGAATATTACATGTATCATAAATGTATATATTTTGAGCTATTTTTGAACTATTTCCCAATTTTGAGCTATTATTCCTTCATTTTTTGCTAAAAAAATCCCTTTTGCACTTCTCCAGCAATTATATATATAAATACATAATATATAAATGAATATTACATGTATTATAAATGCATATATTTTAAAAACTGATCATAGAGCTAACCACCCAAATTACATCAGAGCAAGAAAATTTTGCTGAGGGATGGGTCAATCTCACTTTCAGTAACTCTTAAATCTAATTTGTTGAAATTTAAGACGTAATTCTTAAAAAAAACCAAAACCCCTCCTTTATAACTGGAGGGCTGTTTATTAGCATCCCTTTTTTTATTTGGCCTTTGTCTTAGGAGCACCAGGTCTTGCCTGCTGCCATTCCCAGGGCTCTGTGGGATCATTTTGGGACAGGTTTATATGGCTGGATACATATTTATCATTCCAGCAGGCGTGGCATAAAATTTTTGTGCCAAAACCTATTCATTCTACAGACGACAGAATCCTCCCGTAAAATAAAATAAAAATTCAGGCGACTGCTCCATGGCTGCCTGACATCTGAAATAAAGCATTTTTTACTCTGCTTATTCATTCACCGATGTGTTTTCCCTTTTTGCTGAATTATGACATCATTTTGGAGCAGCATCAGCTCCAAAATTGCTGCAGCAACCACGGGAGCACGGTCCTGCTCTGGGGCTTAGCTGGGTCAGCCCGTGAGAAGCTGATTACAGGATTGGGCACAAAGCTGCATTTCCCTATCCCAGGGGAAACAAAATCATTTGTGGGATTCTCCCCGTGGTGAAAGTGGCCAGCAGGATTTCCACTCAGAACTCGCTGATTTTAGGGGGTTGTTTGTACACAAACAGGGCTGAGAGAGGGGAGGGAAATTATCCTATTCCACTTTGAGGACTTTACCCATCCTGACATATCAGGCAGCTGCTTAAACAAATTCCTTGTCTGCAGAATCTGCTGAAATCAACCTCCTAAAGCAGAACTGTGCTTTTAAGTCCTTGCAGAACTGGGGCTGTATTTGGGTATTTCTCCACTCCATGGGCAAACTGGAAACCATCCTTCATCTCTCTTGTCATGTTTTTACTCCCTTATGTGAAATAATTGGAATTATTAAATAGCTGCTCTGCAGGGGGCTGGAACCCGCCCTGGGGTCCCCCCATTCCAGCTGCATCCCCTCCTCATTTATCCCCATTTTAGAGAATCACAGAATCCTGGAATGGTTTGGGTTGGAAGAGACCTTAAAGGATCACCCAGTTCCAACCCCCTGCCAGCCACGGGCAGGGAAATTTTAACTTCCCATGAGAATTTCCTGGTGGGATTCCACAGCCTGGAAATCCCCCCGAAGGCTCATCGAAGGCCCCCATCACACTTGATCAGGTCAATAATACACAAACTAAGAAGGATTTGCACTCGAGACAGTAACAGCTTCTCAAGAGCCATTACAGTGTAGTGGCTTTAAGAAAGAAATCCCTTTTAAGAAATGCCAGACTCTGGAGTAACGTGATAGTCTGCAAGGCTTTAGGGTCTTTCTAGCAAATATAATGTTACACGTGCTTTCCAAGGGAAGTTTACCCACTTAGAAGTCAGAAAAAAAATAAAATGGGAGGGTTTGAAAATATTTTCTGTATTTGTTTTATTGACTATATGAACTCTGCAATGAGCCAGTGAGGGAGAGAAATTTATATTTGAGAATAAGCCCAAATTGTGTCTGCATAATAAATACAGAGGGATTGCAAGCAGTCAAAGCAAAGAGCCACAAACCCCATGCTGGTCTCTAAAGTGCCTCATCAGTGACAGATAATTGATGACTTGGTTTATCTAAATCAACTATTTGGAAAAGAATTTTATTACATTTGACTTACATTAAATTATTTAGAAAATTGGATTGTATGTGTACAAGATTCAGAAAATGTTCACTCCTGTTTTGAGCAAAAAGAAAAGTGGGGAGGGGGTGTTGCTGCTTTGTGATCTTTGTGGGAGTCTGTGCTCATGTCTGTACAATAAATACATGTGTAAGTACATAAACAAGATGGGAAATATGGCAAAACTGAATGGTATTTATCATTTTTGTTGGCTGTTTTTTTCCCAAATTGAGCAATAAAAAAATTTCATTGAATACATAATATAGGATGATATTCTACGCTGATTACATTAAAAACTATCTGCTAATTATTTATAGTAATCTGATGATTAATTGCTTAATAAACAGGGTTTTGTTCAAAACCAGGAAGCACCTCCAACACCTCTGAAACATGAATAATTTCTATTTTCCAGCCCTCAGCAGCATTTCTAGAGGAGAAACACCCCAAACCACCTCTCGGGGCTCTGCTTTAAATGCAGCGTGCAGTGGGTCAACCTCCCAATTTCAATAGAGGGCAGGGATGTTTTAATAAAGGCAGAACTTCCCCGGCTGCATCCTTTCCTGGGAAGGCTGATGCTCTCCAAAGGCCGTTCCTGCCCCCCTGTGGCGGCTCCAACCAGAGCTGCAGCCCCAAACCAGGCAGCGAGGGATGGAGCTGGCTCTGACATTTATTCCTGTGGGGTCTGAGGGTCACTGGGACACTTGATTTGGGGGGGAAGAACATTTTACAAATGTTATTTTACATTTTACGGAGTGACAGGATAAGAGGGGATGGAGTCAAACTGACAGAGGGAAGGTGAGATGGGATTTGGGGAGGGAATTCTTCCTTTTGAGGGTGGTAAGGCACAGGGCGCCCAGAGCAGCTGTGGCTGCATCCCTGAAGTGTTCCAGGCCAGGCTGGATGGAGCTTGGAGCACCCTGGGATGGTGGAAGGTGTCCCTGCCCATGGCAGGGGATGGAACTGGATGAGTTTTGATGTCCCTTCCTATGATTCTCTGATTCAGTTTCCACTGATTCACGCTGCAGCCTTCCACGGCGTGAGCGCTGCAAACCTCTTCACTCTGCTCTTTGAGCCACCCTCATCCTCACCCATGGTATTTTGTTCTGACATGTATTTCTCACCCAGGCAGACATTTCCTCAGAGTCTGGCTTCATTTTGGGGATGGGAGAAGGTTGGGAATGACTTTGCAGGTATTTAGGGTGGTTCTCAGCCTCCTGCCACAGCAGCTCCTGTCCCCTCCGAGCCTGGAGCAGATCCAGCCTCATCCCAGGCCATGGCAGCTCCCTGGGATGGCCCAGGTGAGCAGAGGGGCCTCACTCTGGGAAAACCTCTGGTAGCTACAACAATCTGAACAAAGCTTAGAAACAGGATCATATTCACAAATTTCTGCAGAGTCACTTTGCCGCTGGCAGGACTTCTCCAAGGTTACTTCCAGTTTTCAGAAGAATTTTCCCAATTTCAAAACTCAGGAGTTCAATATTGTGCACCTTTCACCCCTAAACCTCACTAAAAATGCAATAGCAATCATGAACTGATTTTTGCTTCCATTTTCCTGCTTCCTGGCAGAAAAGGTGTGGCCATATTTATCCCTGAGTTTTACTGAGCGCCTGTAGAATCATTGTCAGGCTCGTTGCATTTATTGACACCAGAGGGTGAGCTGGGATTGCCAACTGGGCAATTAGGAGAAATAACACTTTGCATTGCTAAAACAGACACATTTGGCTTGGAGCCACAGAGAGAGCAAGCAGAATGAAGTGAACATCATCCCATTCCTGCAAAACCACTGCTCTCCTGTGGGATTCACATTCTCTGAAATTGAGAGAAGCAGAGAAAAGAATGATCAAAACAATCCTTATCTCATTTGCTGCTCTGTGTTGTGCCAGAGTAGAATGCAACGTGGAGATTGTTTACCCAAAGTGGTGTTTTGTTCACCCAGAGTGATGGTGTTTTGTTTCCTTGGCCTGTCAGGGCCAAGGGCATGTGCAGACTGTTGGTCAGCAGACACTCACGAGATTCTGGGCAGTGGAGTTGGGTTGGGTGCTTGTGCAGATTCAGTTTAGATGTAATGTAATATAGTATAGAATAATATAGCATAATAAATGTAATATAGTATAGAATAATATAGCATAATAAATGTAATATAGTATAAAATAATATAGCATAATACAGTGATTAATTAGCCCTCTGATATCCATGG
Source organism: Fringilla coelebs (assembly GCF_963513975.1). Taxonomy (NCBI): domain Eukaryota; kingdom Metazoa; phylum Chordata; class Aves; order Passeriformes; family Fringillidae; genus Fringilla; species Fringilla coelebs. The sequence continues at coordinate 4,470,432 of NC_140034.1, forward strand.
AGTCAATGTACCACTTTCTCCCCATCCTCCTGCTTTTTCTGCACTCTCCCCATCCCTGCTCCAACACATCCCCCCTGCTCCTCAGCCCCCTCGTGCTTGCCCAGGGATCTGGGGGAGAAGGAGCAATGCCAGATGAAGGGAGCTGGATTGTCTGCCCGGTCTGAGAGCAGAACTGGGGCTATTGCCACGGGAATAAATCACCTCCAGACATTTCTTCACCTCCTCTCCAGGTGCCCGTATCCGTTTCTGCGGCCGGCGGGAGCCGCTTTTCCGACATGAAACCGTAGCTCCGACAGCCAGCGCCTGGTGGCACTTCCAATTCAATTAACTTACTGACTGGAACTCCCAGAGAAACTGAATATGACCAGAACAAGAGGGGAAGCTGGGCCAAATTAATAGGATGAGATCCTTTTACAGCCCCGGCCAGCAATCCTGAGCAGCAGCCCTGAAAAGCAAATTGGAACAAGCAAATTGCTGTTGAAAAATTCTTTCAGCACTCGGCTGTTGCTACTCAGCCGGTCACTGCTGGGAGTCAAAGGTTGAAAAATCCTGGGATGGTGCTGACAATGGAGGCATTCTTATGACAAACATTTACATTTTATTTATTGGAGTGTTGGAGGTAGATTAGTCTCATCTTCGGCCGCTCAGGATGGGCTGCACCGTTCGGAGAGGAGAGGAGTGGGAACAAGCATTTTATTGTGGGGGAAAAGAACAATAAAATCATATTTCCTGCTCCCAGCCTAAGGAAAGGGTAGTCAGATTTTGAAGATTACCCTCAGGAAAAAGCTTTTGTCCCCAAAGACTCCTTTTAAGGAAAAAAAAACACATTATGGGGGTTTTTTCTGATTGCAAATTAAGTTAACTTCAAAAATAATGTCATTTTATTTATATGTCTGAGTTGCCATGGGCTTCATGCAAAAGTCCTGCTGCTTTCCTTCATGGAGACCAGGGCACACAGCAAATAATTCATTCAAAGTGTCCAATGAATGTTTTGTACAGATGCAAACTCGTGTGTGGGCACTGTTTAATTGTGTGTGGTTGTGTAGCCCCATATTCATGGGAAACTGATTCGTTTGTAAAAAGAATAATTCCAAGTTCACAGCTGCAATTTCACAGAAACTTTTTGGCTTTCAATGAGCTGTGGAGAGGGAGTGAAACCTCTGCTGGGGAAATGGACAGAAGCAGGAAATCATAAGCACATCATGAGACATCCTTCTTCTGAATTATGCCCCAGACTTTATTTTATAGATAATAAAGCACCAATATACCTGTAGAATAAAATGCTGGGGAAAAGAGAAGATAAATGCCCAGCTGGGACCCAAGGGAATGGTTTGAACTGGAAGAACAATCCCAGTGACCAAGTTCTTCATGGGGCAGTGCTGGTCCCATGGAGGCTCCTGTGTCTGGGGATGTCCCAGTGGGGTGCACCTTGTCAATTATTTGGGAAAGCTAAGCCCCAGATCCCTTCACTCTCTCCTGCTGCTCCTGCCTGCTGGCCCACAGACAAGAGCTGAGGGAGTGCTTGTTCACAGACAGAGTTTGTCTGGTTTTCTGTGGTTTCCTTCTCTTCCCCTTGGTGTGGAAGGAAAGACCAGAGAGACCATCAGCAAGGGGAGTGCTGGTCCCAGGGGCAGGAGTGGTGGGCTGGCTGCTCTTGGCCACCTCTCTCTGAAAGGCAAGATGATGACCTTTTGGGGGTGATCCTTTTGGGGGTGATTCTTTTGGGGGTTATCTTTTGGGGATGATCTTTTCAGGGTGATTCTTTTGGGGGCGATCTTTTGAGGGTGATTCTTTTGGGGATGATTCTTTTGGGGGTGATCTTTTGGGGGTGATGTTTTGCCTGTAGATCTCAAACTGGAGCATTCCATGGGCCACAAAATCTCTCCTGGCCCACACTCCAGAAGCAGCAGGAGAGTGAATCCCAAGGCAATGCAGCAAGGTGAGCCCTGCAGCAAGCACTGGATGTTCACTCTGGCTCTTCCCAGGAAGCAAAGAATGAGCCATAACAACTCCAGCCCATTCTGGGGGTTGCTGCCACACTCAGCCAGCCCTTGGATGATGACCAAGGTCCATTTGGTCTCCAAAGCTGCACCTGCTTGAGGTGCAATGAGGCCACTCTGGCCAGCAAAGCTTCTGCTGCAAGACTCACCTGCCTACAAGGAGATTTTGCTTTGTTTTCCTCCTGAAAGCCCAAAACTTCCATAAAACATCCTTGGTGTCTTTTTCCTCCCATGTTACCTCTTCCCCATCTTTGCTTTGTGTCTGGCACGATGCTGACATCAAATTCCACAAAAGCCCCACCTTAAAAAATTTGCTCAAGCAAAAATCAACTCCTGTTCCTGCCTAGCTACATTGGATTCTGCAGGAAAACTTGGAGCACCATCATGCACCAAGAAAGGATGGAGAGGAAAGGTGTCCCCTGGTTTTCTTTGATTCATGACCATGTGTGGAACAAAATGAGCTCACTGGAGAGGGACTCCAGCCAGGATCTGTAGTGGTAGGACAAGGAGAAATGGGATAAGACTGAAAGAGGGGAAATTTAAGTCAGATATACAGAATAAATTGTTCCCTGTGAGGGTGGGGAGGCCCTGGCACAGGCTGCCTGCAGAAGCTGTGGCTGCCCCATCCCTGGAAGTGTCCAAGGCCAGGTTGGATGGGGCTTGGAGCCACCTGGGATAGTGGAATGGGTCCCTGCCCAAACCATTCTGTGATTCTACACCTGTTCAATTCTAGGTGGGATTTGCAACAAATCTCCCTTTATCCCCAGAGAGGGGCTGTAGGATTCCTTTACACACCCTTGTAAACCTAAAGCAACCCAGCACTCTGAGTAGCTGGACTACTGACACCTGATCCAAAGAGCAAGGCCACTGGATTAAGTACTTTGCACCTTTTTAATTCCAGTGGCCTTATTTCAAGCATTCAATATTTTCTCTCACTTTTGACTCAACTTATTTTTAGCTTTTTTTTTTCCACTGTCAAATGTATTGAAGCTGACATAATTATCACTCTGCCTTCCCCAAAGGCATGTATTTACCTACTTGTTAAAAGGCTTTTTCCATGCTGCCATGCTGTTGCTGTGACAAGATGACTTTGAAGGCACAGTAGGTAAAATAATATTGTATATTGCACAGCAACCCCAACAACGAAATGTTAATTTAACCAATAAAGTAACCACATGGTAATTATAATAATCACTGTTCCTTATCTCTTAACAGGGCTAAAAGTGGAATTCAGATTTGCCATGTAGTGCGTGTCAGCTCAGAAATTACTACACAAATCACTCAGAGCAGGGAAGTTTTTAGCCCCAGCACCTCTAACTCATGGAAAGGATTCTCTGGAGAGTTCAGAGCCATCATCTTCCTCCCCCAGCTCCCTCCTGCCCCAGCATCACTCTGGCAACAAATCACCCAGGGGCTGTGCAGGGACACCCTCTCTGAGCAGGTAATTAGGATTTAGCCATCATCCCTTTGTGCTTCCAAACCTCACTGCTGGCTTTGAGACTCCCACCCTGCTTCTCATTCCCAATGTCACACAAATAAATGGATGCCAAGTTCTCTTTGAGACTCAGAAACGAGTTACCAAAAATAAAGTAAATCTGTGGCAGTGATGGGCACCCGAGAAGGCAGAGAGCTCACAGAGGGAAAGAAAGGCAAGGACAGGGATGGAGAGCCTTTTTGTGCTTGTAGGCATGGCAGAAAAACCTGCTTTTTGCCCTTCTGCTGAGCAGCAAGTTAGGAAAAGCGAGGGAGGATGATCCAAAGCTGTACAAGGGAATGAGCAGGGCTTAGCTGCTCCCCAAAATGGCAAGGCAGGACATCTCAGGCTGGGTACCTCAGCCCTGGAGAGGAGGAGGCTGCAGCTGCACATCCCAGAGCCTGGGTGGCACTGAAGGGAGCCCAGCCTGTGCCCAGGGTCCCACAGGGATTCTCCAGGGATCCAGGACTGCTCAGGCACAAGGGGCTCCTTCTCCTGCCTTTACAACGCCTCCCATGGCAGAGATGGGATAATCCAGCTGGGATAACCCTCCCAGCTTAAAAACCTCTGCTGGGTGGGGATGTGCCTCAGACCCTCCTGGGATGTGGGGCACATAGTCCTGCACAGATGGAACAGGGGCAGCTGCAAACAGAAGAGCCCATAACCCCATAAAAACACCAAGGGTTAATTCCTGCTCCTGCTCCAGGATGTGGCTTCCAGACCAAAGCTGCCTGGCCAGGAGCCCCTTGGTAAAGCAAGGTTGTTGCTCCCCTGAGGGAAGGATCTGTAAGTGATCCCAAGAAGGTCCTGACATCCCCTACAGAGGAGCTTTTTGAGGATAATTCTGTTACAGCCCGAGCAGTGTTGAGATTCTCCAACACCACGAGTCTGTGTGAGGTCCGGACAGAGATTTTTCCCTTCTCACATTTTATGGCGTGTGGAAATAAAGCCAATTCCCATCCCAGCCCAAATCCCCCAGCCAGATGCCAGTCTGGCTCCTGTCTGTGATCCTCAAGCTGATATTAACTTGACACAGAGGCAACAGCAGAAAAGAGGAATTTGAAGAGCAGGCCTGGCTCCATGCTAGTGTGGGTTTGGAATTTTAGTCCAGAAGTTTTGATCTGAAAATTGATCTGTGGCTTTGCAACACACCTCAAGAGCCACCATTAAACATCAGAATACCTAATGCTTGCTCTGGGCAGATTTTCAAGGTATCAGTCTTTCTTTTCCCTTAAAAAGTCCTGGAAACAGCAATATTTTAGGAGAGCTTGGTAAATACTGGGCTGCACTGACCAAAGCCCCCCAGGAGAAATGCAGCAGCTCTTGGCACAGCCACTGGGTGTTGTCAGCCAGAGCTCAGGTTTTCATTTTGCCAATATCAGTCCAGCAAGATATCTTTTATATTTCCCATTTCTACTCCCAAAGTTGATCTTTCTCCTTTTTTCTGCTCTGGGGCTACGGCAGGGGCTGGACACCAGAGAATTCCCCACGGTGACTCCATCCTTTCCTCGGGCTAATGAGGAAATGCAGCAGTAACTCTTTCCTCTGAGTTAAATAGAGGGGGTTTAAGCCATCCCCACATGGCTTCTCCTCTCCCCAGCACTCCCAAGAGCATTCTAACACCAAATCCACAGCACCTGTGGCACTTCCCGGGCCTCAGTGGTGACAAACCTTCATTGTCACCTGCAAATGCCACTTTGTGCATTCCGGGGACTAACGGTGAGAAAATGTACCCGTGCCTCTTTTTAATTTTCTCATCAGATTAGAGGCATGCACGTGGCAGGGGTTAATTGCCAGCAACTTTAATTGTTACCCTATGACTCCTGCTTCCCCTGTGTGTTAGTGGCACACAGTCAGGGCTAATAGTGAGAAAATTTGACTGTAGCTCCACCACTCTCTCTTCATTAGGCTAATGGAACATTTTCCTCTCATTTTCTCCCCGGGGTAGCTGTAGGAGTGCTACCTTATAATTGTTGCTCTTACTGTAATTGGCAGTAGTAGGAGGATGTATAATCTCATTGTCTTTCCTGTGCAGTGGTAGATTTATTTATGACCTATTGACAATTCCCAGCCAGCAGCAGCAGCACAGTCAGGGCTGCATTAGCCTTTCCCCCCCCAGCAAAGGGGAGAATGCACAAAGGCTGTGATTAACCAGAAAGAACAGGAGCCCAAGATGTCCCACAGGACCAAATGTTAACATCAGGAATGGCAAACAAAGGCACTGCTGACCCTGAAGGGATGCTGGCATCCAATTCCCAGGATTCACAACGACATTTGCGGGTTCTCACGGCACATTCTCATCTCACTGGCAAAACACAAAGGGTTAAATTCCTCTTCAGAGCTGCTTCAGCACACTGACACCTAAAGTGGTCCAGGCTGTCTTCCACACTGCCTTCCACCATAGCTGGGTGAGAAAATGAAGTTCCTCAAAGCCTGCAGGTGAGAGTGGGGGGTTCCCAGCCCCACTTGGCAAAGCACTTAAACTTGGGCTTAATTTTCAAGTCCTTGCTTTGGGGTTTTGCTTCACAGGGCCCTAAACTGGTTTGGATGACTTCACTTCTCCAGGCTGTAACAGTTTGTGCCATCATTGAACATAATCACAGAGTCCCAGGATGGTTTGGGTTGGAAAGGACCTTAAAGCTCATCCAGTTCCAGCCCTGCCATGGGCAGGGACACCTTCCACTGTCCCAGGGTGCTCCAAGCCCTGTCCAATCTGTGAACAAAACTGATCCTTCCTCCCAAACATGACTCTTGGATCCAGAAGCAGCTTGTAGGTCACAGCTGCTGTTGCCAGGACGATGAAAAATAACAGGTTTTTTTTGACACCCTGCAAGCAGCTATTTCAATCAGAGGCTGGCAGAGACCTCATTGATGTCTCCATGTCTTTTCTACCTAGAAGTTGCTGCTCCTTTTGTCCCCTGCTCCAGAGGAAAGCTCTTTGATTTTAGTCACAGATCAGAATGTTCATAGCAGCAGCCTCAGACCTTTAGAAAGTTGGGGTTAGGCTGGAGGAACTGTGAACAGGCATTTATCCAGTGGTCCCAACAGAGCCAGGATCAGGCCCTGAGACCCTGAAAACACTGGGTTATCCTGCTGTTCCTCGGGTGGAGAAAATAAATAGAGGTAGATCAGGATCAGAGCTGGGATGAAGCTCATGCAGAACGCTCCCATCATGTTTTTCCAGTGGCTGAAATGATGCTTTTTTAACACCTCTCATCCTCAAGGCTGCATCAATCAAAGCAATGCTTGGAAAATCCCTGTGTCTCCAAAATAGGGAGGACATAAAAAGCAAATCTCTGTCCTCCACACTGTTAGCTTTATTTCTTTATTTATTTTTCCACCTTCTCTCTGTGTAAAAAAAAAAAAAAAAAGTAAAGGAGAGAACAAATAAACAAAGAAATAAATAAATAAAGAGGGAAGCAAAGATAAAAATACTGACCCAAATCCACTTGCAAAGCAAAAAAAAAAACAAAAGAAAGAGGGAGGGATGCATCTTGGTTCTGTGCTCACGTTCACGACACAGGTCCTGCTCACCTCCCTGCTGCTCAGCCAGCTCTGTCTCTGCTCCCACCTCTTCCCAGCCTAGGAAAAGCAGGTTTAGGGCTGGAAGAAGGCATTCCATAGCAGGCAGGATTTTCCCTCACAAAGGAATTTGCCAGCTAGGCCGCAGAAGGTGACCCAGGTAATGAGCTTTGTCATTTGCCACGTCGCGTGCGGGGGCTGTTTTGGGAGCCAAACCTGCTTTTGTGCTCTGCTGAAATGCTTTGAACTCAGAGGGGCTGACTCAGGGATGCCTCTGACAGTGAGAGCCACAACACCCACCCTGACACATCCAGCACAGTTGGTGGGGGAAGCTCTCCCAGGAAAGGCTGGGATTTTTCAAGGGAAGATCAGTCTTTGGGTAGGAGGGGAGATGCAGGCTCTCCGGGGAGGTGCTGCAGGCACCAAGTCAGCCAGAGCTCAAGCAGGATTTGGACAATGCTCTCAGCCCCAGGGATTCCTGGGCTGTGCAGGGCCAGGAGTTGGACCTGATGCTCCTTGTGGGTCCCTCCCAATCCAGGATGCTCTGTGGTTCTCTGATCCTGCTCATCCAGAGGCAGAGATGCTGGAGATGGGGCAGCCCGTGCTCAGCTGCAGCCTGGTGGGAAACCCAAGCAAGAGCCTGGATTATCCCATGGGAGCAGCACCATGGTGGCCCTGGGAAAACAAAATGTTCAAAGAGAAGCATTCATGGTTTTTCCAGAGCAGATGGACACAAACGCCCTCCTGAGCCCTGCATATCCCAAAATGTGGAACAACCTGACCCAATTTTGGAATCCCACCATTGATCTCACTCCTTGCTCTTTGCCCTGTCCAGGCCCTGAGGATGAGTGCTCGTCCCTTCCAGCCCTGTCACAGGGTCAGGTCACAGAATCCCAGAATGGTTTGGGTTGGAAGGAACCTTCAAGGTCATCCAGCCCCCTGCCATGGGCAGGGACACCTTCCACCGTGCCAGGTTGCTCCAAACCCCATCCAAGCTGGCCTGGAGCACTCCCAGGGGTGAGGTAACCACAGCTGTCCTGGGTGACCTTTTCCAGGTGTCCAGTCTGGGCTTCATTGGATGCCAGTGGAAGTTTTCCTTCCATGAGAGGGAAAACCAGCCCTTATCAGGCCAGGATCAGCCCCTGCCCAGAGCAGCACACACGTATAGAGAGACAGGACGGATTTTTGTGTCAGAAGAGTGGTTTTGCTTATCTTCCACTGCACACAGATGAGCTTATTAAAGCAAAGTAGGTCAGGCACATGATATAACAGTGTGATCTACGTGAAAGGCACTGGGAGGTGTTCATTGTGCTGAGACACTCCACTCCTGATGGATTTATTCCACTTCACACAAAAAGACTCGGCCAGAGCCAAATCCCCCCAACAAAGCCAGGAGCAAGCTCCCCACTAACTTCAGTGAGACCAAGATTTCAGCATCAGCCCCTGGTTTCTGCAGAGAATATTTCAAGGACTCCTCGAAAGGAATTACTGCCTCTGGATTCTGTGGAAAATAAAAAGAAGACTAATAAAATTAAAAATAAATAAAGGAGTACAGTGCTGACTTCAGAAGGAGGATGACTTTACTTCTCCAGGCTGTAACAGTTTGTGCCATCATGGAACATAATCACAGAGTCCCAGGATGGTTTGGGTTGGAAGGGACCTTAAAGCTCATCCAGTTCCAGCCCTGCCATGGGCAGGGACACCTTCCACTGTCCCAGGGTGATCCAAGCCCTGTCCAACCTGGCCTTGAACACTTCTACCACACTTGTAGCTCTGCGGGAACACGAGCAGCCACATCTGTGCCCTCACCCAGCTGAAAATAAACCAAATTTTGTCCTCCCTCATTCCCAGCTTCCTCCTCTCCCCGACCTGGCTGGCCACAGCACAGATGCTGACACAGGCCTGAAGGTTGGACTCAGCCCAGGACTTCATTTCACCTCCCAGACAGAAGATTATTCTCATTTAGGCATTAGCAAGCCCTGACTCCTCGCTGGTGAGCAGCTGGAAGTGGTACCCCCTCCAAGAGGTGTCAGATCCAGCAGAAGATGCCTGCCCTGGGCTGGCAGAGATAATCTCTCCCTCCCTGGTGACAGGCACCATCCAACGTTATCAAATCCAGCTCGTGGCTCCTGCTCAATCAGCAGCTTATTTAGAAAAGTCAGTTTGCTAATTGAGAAAAGTTTAATGAATTTTTGGTGTACAGGAGGAGAAAAAAAAAAAAAAAGATTACTTTATATTACCGATGTGTTCATTTGAAAAATTCATTACATTTATGTATTGTGTTTTCATGTAAATACCTCAGCCAAAATGTATTAGCAAAGAATACAATATTATGGTTCATGGTTCATGTGGTATCTGAAAGGAATAATTGTATAACTAATCAGTGAAAACAAAGTAAATGTTCCTCTTGAGCTTGTACAATAAAAAACTGAATTAAAACTATTCAGGCTCAAAAATGCAAATATGCCATGTTTCCCATCAGCAAGAAAATAAAAAAAAAATTAATATTTAGAAACCCACCAGCAGTACTGGGGTCAGGTCTGAGGGCCCAAGCTTGAGAAGGATGTGGAGATGCTGGAGTGAGTCCAGAGGAAGCCACAAACATTCTCCAGGGGCTGGAGCCCCTCTGCTCTGGAGCCAGGCTGGGAGAGCTGGGGTTGTTCAGCTGGAGAAGAGAAACCTCCAGGGAGAGCTCAGAGCCCCTGCCAGGCCTGAAGGGGCTCCAGGAGAGCTGGAGAGGGACTGGGGACAAAGACATGGAATGACAGGACAAGAGGAAATGGCTTCAAACTGACAAAGACAGGGTTAGATGGGATTTTGGGAAGAAATTCTTCCCTGTGAGGGTGGGCAGGCCCTGGCACAGGGTGCCCAGAGAAGCTGTGGCTGCCCCTGGATCCTTGGAAGTGTCCCAGGCCAGGTTGGACAGGGCTTGGAGCAGCCTGGGACAATGGGAGCTGTCCCTGCCCATGGCAAGGAGTTGGAACTTGATGGACTTTAAGGTCCCTTCCAACCCAAACCATTCTGGGGTTCTGGAATTCAGGGACCCAGGGTCTCTGGGATTTTCTGACAGTCTCATCACAAGGCACTGCCCCAGCGTTTGCTCAAACCACTTCCCTGTCCTACAGCCTCACCAAACAGCTCAGGCCTGGGCTTGGGTAGCTCAGTTTGTGGGTGGTTTTTAAATGCAACTTTCCCAAATGATCCCTGCAGTGTTAGGGCAGAATGGGAACAAGGTGATTAATACACAGGAACAACCCCAGGGTCTCTCAGAGAACAACCTGCTGTGTTTGAATGCACCCAAAGCAGACCCCTGATGCTGCCATTGTAATTCCACTTCAATCCCAGTGATTTCCTGCCCATTCCTCTCTTTTCATGTACATGTGTAGCTCAGACTGGCAGCATGAGACAGCTTTTCTCAGGGGTGTCTCAGGGATCCCTGTCCTGCTCTGAAACCCAAAGAGCAGAGCTACACAGAGATGATTTTTGGGAAGCAGAGAGTCTGGATGAGCAGCACAGCCTGTGCAGTTGGTACAGCAGGAACAGAGCCTCTGTGTTTTCCAGAGGGCAGGGATGTGCTGCAAGCAGGTAAGAAGGAGGGGAAAAAAGCAAGGGGAATCCTCCTGACTCTGCTCTCTCCCAAAAGCAGGGGAAAAGGAGGTTTTGCTCAGGCTATGAAGAACTCAGGGGGGTCACAGATGCTGTGCCACTGATGGACCCCAGAACCTCAGACAATGCACAGTGGAGCCTACTGGATGGGATCTTCATGTCCTGAAAGCAAAGGAAAAATTAATAAAAATGAAGGGAAAGGGAAAAAAATCCACCTTCAGCACCAATGGTGACACTGTGATTTTCACAGCCAATTGCCAACAGCTTTTTCCTCACTCAGTACAAGCAGGGCTGATGAGCTTTCACCCAGCAAGGAAGGGTTTGGCTGCTCCTTCAGCAAAACCCCAAAGAGCAGAGGCAGAGGAGATCCAGCACCTGGAGCAGAGGGTGGGGGATGGAGAACATCCAAAGCTGCTCACCTGGGCAGGATGAGGAGGCATTCCCAGGATAAATAAAGTCATACAGGATGCCCTGTGTGGGGTGACACGGATCCTGTCACTCTCAATGGATTGAGAACCCCAAACCCCATCCCAGCCTGGGCAGGATGAGGAGGCATTCCCAGGATAAATAGAGTCATACAGGGTGCCCTGTGTGGGGTGACACGGATCCTGTCGCTCTCAATGGACTGAGGACCCCAAACCCCATCCCAGCCCAGCAGCTGGGTGTCCCTTTTCCCAGAACCAGGCTCATCCCCGAGGCACAGCGTTAATATCCGCAGCGCTAAATGATTCACCGCCTCAGGGCACACACCCTGCTCTGAGCAGAGCTGGATGAAAGCGCTCAGGAAGGCTCTGACAGCATCCTTGGGGGCTGCCACAGTGTCCTGGGTCATTGCGGCTGCGAGGAAGGAGCTGGATCCTCCTCGGAGGGGCAGGAGGAGCTGCCAAGTGCCCTTGGAGCTGGCCCCGAGCAGCGTGCACTGGCTCTGCGCAGCCACAAGAGTGTGCCTGCAGCACAGCTTTGGGAAAATCAGCCGTGATGATGCTAAACACTCCCCTCCTCTGCATGATTTGTTAAAAACATATGGATATTGATCTAGTACCGATATCCACCTGCGAAGGACAAAAACTCTCTAACAGTTTAGAGTTAGAAAGTGTGTGTTTATTGTGGGATGGCTCCCAAATACACACCGCAATTTACCGGTGATTACAGAGCCCTTTTATCTATTCAAGTGTTGAATACCCAAAATACAAATGCATATTCATCACTTTGGTACATCCCATTCCCTGCCTTGTATGGTAATTAGCTCAAAAGCTATTAGGCACGCATAGTTTGTTCCTTGAAATGGGTCGGTGGTCCCTTTCACGGGGAGGGGTCCCAAAATGAGGAAGTAAATGAAATCTTCCTCGTTCTGACCTTTCTACCTTTTCCATGCAAATATGACAAATGAACCCTTGGTAGAACGCCCATTCCCCACCTTCAATTGGTTTCAGAACAGAGGAGGCCACAATTGTCTCATGTTCCTAAAAGCCATTTATCAGTTTCTATATTCTTCATTAAAAACTCAGCTGACCAAACATTATATTGACAAGCAATCAATTATTAGTTAACTACTCTTAACTTCATCGAGGCCTACCCATTGATTTTGATTAACTCCAATAAAGCTTATTTCTAACTAAAGCTTCAGCTCCTCTAAAATCCCTAAATTCCTTAAAGTTTATGTCTCATACAAGAGAAGGGTTCTGGCTCTGCCCTCCTACAGGATCCCCCTCTCCTTAAGGACCAGCCATGACTCCTGGCTGGAGGGAAGGGTCAGGATTTTGGGGCAGGCAGTCTGCAGGGTCTCAGCTGCTTTTTCTGCCTCTGCCAAGGTCGAGATTGAAGAGTTTAAGTTTTGTGCTCAGACTCAGGTGTTTATTATTTCTTATCTATGTTACAGTCTCACAAGCAGTGAGCTCTGCAGTATTTCACTAACAATGGCTAATTGTCTTTCTTTGCAAGGTCTTTTAAGGCTAAACTATCCACGTAAGAAATTACACCTAAATTATTTTCACTTTTAACCCAATAACCAACCACCCGTGTCCCACACTGCAGACTTTGCTGTGTCTTTACAAAATACCACCCAAACCCCTGAAGAAGAAGGAAGAAGAAGGTAAAGAAGAAGGAAGAAGGTAAAGAAGAAGGACCAGCCTCCTCCCTAAAACCTCCATCTTTCTTTATATTTATTACTATATTCTGAGTTTTCCACCCTGTGAAATTACATACCCACAATCCCAGTGCTATCATTTAATTTTGGAAGCCTTCTCCATGGCCTCAGGTCAAATACAGTATTTTCTTGAGGGTCTGTGCCCTTCAGCAGGAAGCTTAAAATTCTCAGCATCCAGGGTTCCAACAGCAGTCCTTTGCTGCATGTCTGTGTAGGCATTTTCTGCCTCAAGGATGTTTTTCTTTCAGGCTTCTTAAAGCTGAAAACTCCAGAGATGGGTCCCTGCATCTGCAGGTTCTTCTCCCACCCGGTGATTCCATGAGCCCACACCAGACCATGGATGCTGCTCACCTACCTGGGAATGACTGCTCTGAGCATGGTTTGGTGTCACATCCCTTCAGCATCAGCCCCCACCCCTCACTGCAAGTGCTCTGCTCTGCCAGGCTCCTCTGAGTCTGCTTGTGCTGGTTTCTGCCAGAAGTAGGAGGTGGTGGAGCAGTGAGTCAGTGCTGATGGCTTCTCCCTCGGCACAGATGGGCAGCCTTCTGCAGCCAGCACCAGCTGCAAGGCCCAACACGGAGGGGTTTGTGTGCAGGGGCTTGGGAGCAAAGCTCTGAGCCTTTGAATTCATATCCAGACCAATATTAGTCTGGATATCCAGATATCCAGACTGCTGACCTCCACAGGGCTTGGAATTCCCACATGCCATTAAAAAAAAAAAAAAAATTATTAGGACATAGATTTTCCCTTGTCTGCCTAGTGGTTTATTTCTCTTGTATTTTTCAGGGAACTGATTTTTAAAAAAAATACCATCAGAATTACTAATAGACTTTAAGTAGCCAGGTAGCTTCTAAAATGTTCTCTGCTGTCATATTCTCATCGTATGAACACTCACACGTTCCAACCTGCCATGTATTTGTGCAAGAACATGTGATGTCAGGAGCAATGGAGAGACAGGGCTGGTCACTGGTTCTGTTTTGGAGCAGGCAGCAGTGACCACAGCACCCAGCTACACCTGGAGGGCTCCCAGTCAGGAGCTGTGTGGCCGCATTTCTCTTCACGGAGAAAAAAGCAAGGCACAACTTCCCGAGGATATTTTCTGGGAATTGCAGCAAGGAGCCTCAGAGAAAGAAGAAACAATTCTTACATCAGTCAGCAGACACTCAGAGATTCTGTTCAGTGGAGTTGGGTGCTTGTGCAGATTCAGTTCAGAGGTAGTGTAAAATAGTATGGATAATATAGTATAATAAAGTCATTTTTAGCATTCTGATATCAGTGGAGTCTGATGCATCATTCCTCCCTTTGCCAGGGGTCGGTTTGAATCCTGTAGAGCCAAGGTCAGGTTTGGAGCTGAGCACTCCCACAGCCCTGGGAGTTTGGAGGGAGCTGTTTGGGAGCCACTGAAGGAAGCAAGCCAAGCTGCCAAGCCTTCGGCTTGGTGTGAAGCCGATCTCCCTCCCAGCACAGGTGATGGGGGAGATGGGTCAGTGCTGGCAGCAGCTCCCTGTCACCTTCCATTTGTGAATGAAGACCTAACTCTGCCAGCAGGTGCCATCTGCACCAGCCTGGGCACAGCCATGGCATCCAGGAAAAATGGGACAGCCAAGACAAACACTTGGTTCCAAAAGTGCTCACAGCTGACAGATCTATCGCTCATCTGAAGGCCAAGGAACCTCCTGGTCACTGCTGCCTGCTCCAAACAGAACCAGTGACCTGCCCTATCTCTCCATTGCTCTTGACATCACACAAATACACAAGAGGTTGGAGCACATGAATGCTCATGCTATGAGGAGAATATGACAGCAGAAAACATTTCGGAAGCTACCTGGCTACTTAAAGTCTATTAGTAATTCTGACGGTGTTTTTAAAAAATGAATAAATTATTAGGACATAGATTTTCCCTTCTCTGCCTAGTGGTTCATTTATCTTCTTGTATTTTGCAGGGAATTAAATTCTTGTCTCCATGGAGTTATCAATACTCCCACCCAGATTTCTCTCCTGAGCAGGTAATACGCATCAGAGTCTATGATTACATATATATGGTTAATTACTCTTTCCCATGTTTATTATTTAGAACTTACCAAGACAGAATTTCCCTGGAGTTTACCCTGCAGGAGTGGGGATCCATACTCTTCCCTTGACACAAATATTTAGGTTAAACCATCCCACGTCATTGTGTGATCCCAGCAAGCTGTGGCACCTCAGAAATCCCCTTCTTTTCTGGTCAGTTCCTGAAGAGCTTATCTAGACCTTTAGGGGATCCTGCTTGAGAATCACTCTGCAGTGAAAAATGACCATTGTTTCTGTATTTTCTCTCCTTTCTTTAAACAATTAGAAATCCCTGACAAGGCTTTCACCTTACTCCATAATAAAGCAATTTCTTTTAAAAATTATTGCAATAAAACTGCTAAAAATCTTTCTGCAGTGGCTGATCTTCCAGAGTCTGCAGTATGTCCCAGTATCCCAGGGGATCCCTGCCAGATTGCCTCTAGAGAAAGGAGAGCTGCCAGGCTGTGGTTTTCAGGGCACCTCCTGCCTCTCCCAGCTCCACAACCACACTGATCCAGACTCATCCAACCCACACTGGCTTTTTGTCTTGTCTCCTGTCTTTGGCACTGGCCAAAGTGAACATCTAGGAAAAGTACAGGAGCAGGATGAGCATAAAGTGATGTTTCCTCTGATACTCTCTCAGACTCCAATAATTTTCCTCTTGGGAACTTCTTGAGCCAAGTACTTGCAGATAGTTGGAAACCCTCAGCTGCTGCTTCCCTCTGGTTCTCTTGAACACACATAAACCCTTGTCATTCCAAATTCCACCTTACCTACAACCTTTTGCCACCCCCCTGTGTGTATACATGTACATATACCCCCTCCACATCCAGAAAGGAACCAGAACTGGGGTTCCCAAGCAGGATTTATGAGTTATGGATTTCCATCATGACACAACAGGGTTAAAATCTGGTGCCCTGTTTACCACTTTCCACTCCCCTGCTGAGCATCACCACATCCAGGAGATTTCTTGGTTCCACTTCTGATGCTTATTTTTTCTCTTTAAAAGATTCAAATTCAAGCAGTTTGACATTTTCTACCCTGAACATTTCAGAGGATGCTGGAAAGCATCCAGTACTCATTTTATCACTTTACTTTTTGGCCAGATTTCAGTGTAGCCTTTTTTCTTTTGCACAGATTAAAAGATCACACAACAGGTTAGTTTTCCATATGTTTCATTGTTTTAAATTATTAGCTTAATTTAGGCTCCTTTGGTGTTCTCCTTTCACAGACTTTGCAATCAACGTGTTTACTAGCAAGTGAAGACATCATGAATGTATGTATTAGAGGGTAAATGCAAAAATTACATTCTGATTTCACTGACACGAGCAGTCACCCCTACAACACGGTTTTGAGAGTTTAATCAAGAAACAAAAACTTGTGAGCCCAAACAAAACATCTTGACTTTCTCATTTCAATTGCTAAACACTCACCCAGGCTGCATGTGAATGAATTACCGACCCTGAAATTATGTGCATAAATTATTTGGCAAACAAGTCTGAGTAATGAACAAATGTGGGTGAATTGCTGTGTTGGGGAAGAGAAAGTGAGGCATGATTCATTCAATCACCCACTCGTTATGGCTGAGTCCCCAGGCTCAAATTAGGCAATAATCAAGGATCCTTCAGTGCAGGGGCTGGAGTGAGCTCAGCTGGGCTGTCAGCCTGCAGACACAGGATTTGGGAGTTCTGTGGGCTGGGGCCAGTGTCTGCAGCATCCAACATTCAACACCATGCTGCTAAAGTGCCCAGCCAGTCCTGATGCAGCCACGAGGACCCCCCTCCTGCATCAGGAAATTGCAATTCTTCATCTCACTGCAAAATCACACATCTCTGGGCCAAATCATGGTCAATCCATGGCCTAAGCCAGACTGACTGTTCTCATGTGGTGTAAGCAGGGTTCACACTGGCAGAGAGCAGGATTAGATGGGATATTAGGAAAAAATTGTTGGCTGTGAGGGTGAGGAGGCCCTGGCAAAGGGTTGCCCACAGAAGCTGTGGCTACCCCATCCCTGGGAGTGCTCCAGACCAGGCTGGATGAGGCTTGGAGCACCCTGGGATAGTGGAAGGTGTCCCTGCCCATGGCAGGGGATTGGGACTGGATGGGCTTTAAGGTCCCTTCCAACCCAGGCCACTCTGTGGTTCACAGGCACGAGAAAAGCTCCCCTTGTGCCATCCCTGATTTTCAGTACTTACACTGGGTACCACCACCTTAAAGTGTGGGAATGATGCACAGACTGAGCTGGAGAGGTTTGGGTTCTCTGCCTCTTGAATTAGGCTAGCTTCTGACCATTTCTTCTTTTCCACTCACACTTATTGCTCCTTTGGGCTTTGAGGTTTGCATGGGATATCTGTAAACCTTGTTCTTGTTGAAGGATCTGACAAACTTGTGCCCAGTGTGACCAACATCCAACAGCTGCTGTCCATCCAGGCATGCCCTCAGCCCCACCTCCTGCCCTCTGAGCCAACAAAACACAAAGTTCAGCTTCCCAACCTCCCAGCTGCCCTTTGCCCTCACCAGGCTCGTGTTCAGACCTCTGATATTTTGGGCAGAAGCATTGCACTGCCTGTGCTAGATGGTCACTCTGTGCATGCACAGAGCAAAACCAATATCCAGAGACCCTTCAGGAACCAAGGATCAACAAAACATCCTCTGTCCTGAAGTTTTGTAGCTAAAACCTCCCCAGTCAGACTTTTGAGAGAAAGAACAGAGTTAAAGCACTCAGAGCAAAAAGTGCCTCATTATTTTTCTTTGGCTTTGCTGAGCATCAAAACAAGTGCAAAGATGACATTCCCAGGGAACTTTTATTCCAACCATCCTCCTTCAGCCCCTCCTGATTTCCAGAGTATCACTAGCAGGTGGTGCAGAAGACAGTGCCAAGGCTCACTTGGAGGATATTTTTGAAAGCATTAAAAAAATTCCCTTGAACTATTCTGAGGACTGCAGGCAGCTCTTTTCTGCCTCAGAAGGGAGTGTGGAAACTTGGGTTTCCTCCCCAAAAGCAAAATACCTCTGCCTATCCCTGGCCCTGCATGAGGCTCAGTGTAGAATAGGCACTACGAGCTGGATTCCTCCCCTGGGGAAACCAGAGCTGAGTTATTGTTCAGTGGCATCAGGAATTGATTCAGTATGAATGGGAGAATAAAAAATCTAGGCAAAACTATGAGATCCCAGCCAGCAATACACTTAAACCCACATCTAAGCTTAAGGTCATGAGCAGTCCCAAGTAAAATACCAGGACTGGATGTACTGGCCTTAAGTGCATAAAATGGGTTTATACATGCACAGTAATAAATTTTAGCAAGGATGGTGGTTTAAGTTGCCTAATTCCCTGCAGCACTTTGGAGTTTCTGTTTCTGGTTATCTCAAATATCTATGCCATGCTGAAGGGAGAGTGACAGGCCCAGCACTGGTGCAGGGTGGTGTGGAGCAAGCAGGAATTTCACTTCCCAGGCCAGCTATTTTCCCTCTGCTCTCTTGGGGAATCCTGTTGAAAGGGGAATTTGTCCATGTAGTGTCACATAAGAGAAGAAAACAAGTTTTGTACACCACGGTACACTGGAACACTGATAAATACTCAGGTAATGTAACTTTTACTAAATTAGATTGGCAGTCACAAACTGCTTTGCTAATTCTGTTTTCAGTGCTCTGCCAGTGACATTAATGTGAGTGATGTGGCCTGAACCTTCCTGTTACACATGTGATTCTGTGGTGTAAAATCCACCTCAGACAATCAAAATTATTACATGGCTGGAGGTTTAATAGAAGCAGAGTACAAAAAGACCTCAAGAACCTTCTCTACTCTGTTCCTGTGCAACAGGGCAGGGATGAGCTGAGTGATTTTTGAAAGCTCTCCATGATAACCCTCTCTAGGAGGTTATTATAGGACTTCACTGTTCATACAGGTAAGATTTTTCAGAATTCTCCTGCTCAGTACACATCTCTTACACCTTCCTGGTGAATCTCTGAAACACTTTGCACTCAGCTCTTTGTAACTCCATATTTAAAATATTTCCTTGTCTTGTTTATGTCTTTCCCAACAAAAGTCTAACTAACATCAAGACTCACAACTTGAATGCCTGTTGCTCTGGCATGGAAGGAAACGAGGTTGATTTGACATGATTTGTTCTTGACAAATCCATGTTGACTCCCTCTAATCTCCTTGTCCCCTCTTACATGCTTACAAATTGTTTGATTATTTATTCCAGGATTTCTCAGGAAATTGAAGGTAAACTGATGTGTCCATAATTCCCTAACTCCTTTCAACCCTCCTCTTTTTTATTAAATTTCCATCCTCACCTTCAGTTTTTTAAGGCACTTACTCATCAAATATTTCATACCTTAGAGAATCTATCAGCAAATCAGGAACTAGCAGAGGATATTCTAAAAAGATGATCATAGTTTAATGACCTAAATTGCTACATGGTATTTTAATCAGCTTTAGGCAGATTATTATGGGATTTTGGGTTTGGTTTGCTTTTTTTCCAAAACACTACAGTTTGGGTCTGTCTCTATTGTACAGCTTTCAGCAAGCTCACTTACAGCATCACATGATTTTTTAATATGCTGTAACTGTTCTCCTTGACAGCTATAAAACCCAGCCAAGGGGGCCAGACTGAGCCTGACACTGCTGATGGCTGTTACTCCACTGAATTTCCTGCCACTGTGCTCCTTTCACACCATAAAGTGGGATGGGTCACAGTGTGTGGGTGAGCAGTTCATGCAAGGAGATCAACATATTGGCTTGCCCAAGTGCAAATCCCTCCTTGTGAAACACTGGGAGCAGGGAACAATGATGGATGAGAAAGGCAGACGTGCCCAATTCTCACAGCACCCTCCCTGCTGTGCCAGCTGGGATCAGCTGCCAGCATCAGCTTTGCAGCCATACATTGAGCTTTCCTGGAAGTCACACTTGCTCTTCCCCCAAACTCTTCCTTCTTTCCCCTTCTCAGTTAAGGTTTGGGAAGAGGAGAGCTGTCTCCAGCTATCCACAGTGCAGTGCATCATTTGAAATTAATCATTCCCCATCAGCTTCCCAGGCCAAATGCCAGGAACAGTGGAGTCAATCCTCTTCCATGAAATCATCTCTGAAGCAGCATCTCTGCTCTTAAGTGCATTTTCACTGGATTTTTAAGCACACATCAAACCTGAGTTCAACAGAAAGAGATTTTGTCTGTTCTTTGCATTGTTTTTTTCCAGTACTACTGAAGGGCACTGTGTCCTCAAGAGACAGGGAGAAGTAAAATGAGTCTTGGCAGGGTAGCAGACAGAAGGAAACTCTTCCTGAAAAGCTCAAGAGCACCTTATCAGAAGGAGAATGAGGTTATGGACACACCTTTTCCTCCTGCTGAGTCATGATTTCTTCCTGCCACTGACAGCAGACAAGGAAAAAGCAGCCAGCTCCCAGTCAGTGATCAAAGACTCTCATGATTTCACTTACAGGATGAAAAAAGAGGTAAGACCAAGAAATGAAATAAATATTGTCATGATTGACTCATCCTTCACACATCTCTGGTTTGTATTCCTTTTTTTTTTTTTTTTAACCTGTCAAACCTCTCACTGTCGTTTCACACTTGGTTTCAACACAGCTACAGAGGTGGAGATGGCAATTCTCCTGCTTATTGATCTTGACATGACAAATCCTTGTCTCACACGGAGAAAAATGTTACTGCTGTCAAGAGAGATGCAGGCGGTGACTTTTGTATCTTCCTCTGGTAAAATAAACTTGGATTATGGCACGGGGTCAGTGCTGTGGGAATTGCAGATGCTGGAGTGCTGTACAACACTCCCCTCTTGTGATTTCTCTCGTTACAACACTTCCCAAACCGCAGCCTTTCCCCATTAACCTCTTTTACATGGCAGATTCCTCCCTGAGCACCAGCCCTGCCCTCAAACTGCCACTTTCCTCAGTGGGAACTGAACAACACTGTTTGAAACATTCACATACATTTTAGTTTTCCTGATTTCCTCCTTCCCTGTGCCTGTAACCCTGTGTTGTTTTTTATATATTAAATTCTTAGAATTTAGAATAAATTAAATTTTATATTTTAAGTTATAAAAAATTCTATTTTTTTATCTTTTAAATTCTCTATTTGCTGCTTCAGGAACTTGGACAGACCTGGCATTCCCACCTCTGCCAGCACATGTTGCATTTCCTCTCTAAATGCAGAGTTCAGTGCAGAAATTTCAGACCTGCAGGTACATCTTTGCTATTCTCTTGTATTTATTGGAGCTGCAGAGGATCAGAGCCAGGCTGCTTCAGTGGAATGACAGCATCTTTGCCCACACAGTGCCTGTCTCTAAATTTTGAAAGTATCACACCAAAAAAAAAAAAAAAAAAAAGGAATCAGTGCAGAATTCCTGCTCACCATGGCGAGGTGTGGGCTTGCTCTCAGGGATGGCAGAGTTGGACACTGCTCCAGAAGGGAAGGGAAGCTGAGTGTGGCAGAGAGGTGGGATGGGTGGAACAGGTGGGGACACCAGGGTGGCCTGGCTGTCACAGGCACAGCACAACACAACTGAGCAAAGCCAGCAGAGACACCTTGGTGACAGTGACCAGGCTCAGCTGAGAGCCCAGATGGCCCAACAAGTCCATGGGGAGCACAGGGTGAAGCAGGAGTGGTCATGAAGGATTTATCTTGATGCCTCAGGTTTTAGCTTTTATAACTTTCAGGTTCTGTGCTGCTTTACTGTGTAATTCTGAGCTTCATATGAGGGGATGCTGAGCTCTCTTCACAGAGCAGGGAAACAAAACAATTCTTCTCTAGCTGGGGACCAAGAACAAATGATCCAAATCTCAGCCCAGGAGCACAAACCCCGTGGGCTGGAGAGAGAAAAATAAGAAGGGTGGGACTGCATGGGCTGGAGCTGAAATGGGACAATTAACTCCAATATGCAAATGGAGCAGAACTTATCAGTGAGAGACCCCATGACCAGTTGTGCATTTTGTGACCATTTTGGTTCACCTTGGGTGTAGCTCTGTCTGGGCTCTTGTGCTGCCCAAGGTGGATCCATTGTGGCTTTCTAATAAACCCCTACTTTATTCTTTAGCTCTGTCCAGTCTCTGTTCTAAGTCAGCCTTCTCAAGGCGTCAGTCTCAAAGCTGACCTTGACTCCAAATGGGCAAATCCCTGGAAGGGGAACACCCTCAGGGCTATAGCACTTACAAGTCCCACAAAAAACTTTTATTTGCCCATGTGAAAAAGCAGATTCCAAAACATATATTTTTTTTTTATTATTTGGACAGATGGAAAGGAAAAATAGACTTAATTACTGCTTTGCTGGTGCGCTCAGAGCCCAAGTAATGCAGTCACCATTAGAGTAAATTTTTTAAAGAATTTTTGTTAATAAGTGAAGAACAACAGAGAACTTTTCAGTTCTGTTTCCCTGTCACACACTCATGTCAAACTACTTCCCCTTCTTTGAGAAAAAAACCCAACAACTTCTTTATTAAGCACTGACCTGCTCCTATATTTTATTGCCCAGACTAAGTACAGCTCAATATTTTGTCCGCAGCATCCTTATTTCTGGTGCAGCTGGGATGTCACTTTGTTACCACAGGAAACAAAGGCAAGTTTAGATGTCCATTTTCTACTAAAATAATACCTTGAGAGCAACTGTGAAACTAAATCAAAGTGTAGGTACTTCAACACTGAAGAGAAGAGGAAGGCCAGCAGCAGCTCCCTTTCTTTTCACAGATACTGGAACTAAGTTTCCAAAGTTTGCTAAGTTGCTGTTTTCTTAACAAATTAACCATGGACACCTCCAAGGTCACAGAGTTACTGAACAAAGAATGACAAACAGCAAGGTCTGTGTCTGAGCCCCGACCCTGCCTCAGAACATGTGGTTTGTGATGGGCAGGGTGCTCACAGCTGAGGGACGTTCAGAAAGCAGTGAGAGGAAAACTAAGGAGCAAAGTGTACCTAAAATTAGGGGGAAGAATAAAAAGGTGTGGATTCTGGTTGAGAACATGCGTTTTTAAAGCAGCTGTTTTCGTAACAGAGAGGAGAATTAAGACAACTTTAAGCATAGTAGGAACTAAGACTGAGCATATCTCAGCAGTGGCAATAAAATTATAGAACTGTGGAATGGTTTGGGTTGGAAGGGGCCCTAAAGATCTTTTTATTCCAACCCCCCTGCCATGGACAGGAACACTTTCCACTAGACCAGGCTTTCATGATCATTTAGACCATCTTCACTCTCTCTAACAACATTTCCTGGCCTGGATTGCCTTCTTCACACAGACATCACCCTAACACGTGGCTCTGCCTCTCCCAGCAGCCACATGGCAAGTGAGAGCAGAATCTGGGCCAGTCCTGCACTGACATTTGTTTACTCTTTCTGTTTAAACCACCCCAGGCCAGTGCACTTGTACCACAGCAATTCAATTGGGTGCACAAGGGTCCTTTGGTGCCTGATAACACAAACACAAGATTAAAAAAGAAACCTTTGAGCACAATTTTGTATGTGAGCACCTCTGTGGAGCAGAGAGAAGTGTTTAAAAACAGATCTGCAGAGCACAAAGCCAACATGGATAGAGATAATATAAATTAACCTTTCTGAATCATAGAATAATCACTGAATGGTTTGGGTTGGAAGGGACCTTAAAAATCCTTTTCTTCTAACCCCCTGCCATTGACAGGGACTCCTTCCACTAAAGCAGGCTACTCCAAACCCCATCCATCACTTCCAGGGATGGGGCAAAGGAGACTTGGAAAAGAATAAATAACTGTAAAAGGATTCAGATACCCATCTCTTTCTCAAAATTTCAGCATTTCCATAAGTAGTTACTTTGATAAAAGCCTTTAATTCCCTCAATTTCCAACAGATCTTTTACTCTTTTCCCGCTTTACTTCAGGATGAAGCAGTTAATAAACAGAAGTCTGTAACCCCACACTATTTATTCTTCCTAATTAAAGGGTCCTGTTAGGACATGTAAAGCAGTTCCGGGATTTTAATTTTAAGCCCAGACCTGTCACTTCCTTGAAAAATAACTGTAGCAAACGAAAATGAGCAAGCCTTATGAGGGCCCTGCAAAGCCTCACGTGAGGAAAGGAAAAAACTCCACAATTTCTCTGCATTTTGAGGGGCCTTGTGTGCACATTAATAGAATATTCACATCTAAAGGACTGGTTTGTTGCTGTGGTATCTTAAAAGAATTTATTTGAGACAGAAGAGCAGCAGAGATGGCTTGAGAGTCTTTCATCCTTGCTGAATTTCCACTGTTACCAGTCATACAACGCAACCCAAGGCTTATCCCGGCAGGAATAACGTCCCTCATGCAGCTTTTGGGAGGAAAAGTAACAACTCCTGCGCTCTGATCTGCAACAGTGTCACCAAAACACCTCTGGCGCCTGTCCCCAGACTAAACACAGCTGGGAAAGTCCTTGTGGGCAGCGCCTGTGCCTGCTCAGGCTTGGGCTGATCAAAAAAACCCAGAGCAGACAGTTGTTGCCTTGAATTTTTAAGATTTTCTAAGCCTTCTAATGTTGACATTTTTGTAGGAACTTTCTCACACACTTTCTGGAAATAACTCATTGTTTTGCATTCTTTTATGGAGGAGGAGAAATTTGATGGACTGTTGATTTGTACAGTGTCATTGGAGAGGTGGCACTGTCACCCTCCAATCCACTGTCACTTTTGGAAAGCTATAAATGTTGGAGTCAGAAAATAAACTTCTCTTTTCTCTTCACCTTGAGAACAGCAGTGTGTGCTTGTGTTCTTTCGTGTCCTTTAGTGACAGTGACTGTCCCTTGTGGTGGGCACTGCTGAGGTCACACTGCCAGCCCTGCGTTCAGCCCTGGGTTTTAACCTCACTTGTTTTTAAAATTTTAAAAGTTTAACAGTAATAAAGCGGTTGTGAAAATAGCAATATAATTAGAGTAATAATAATTTGGACAATTTGGATTAGGGCAATATGAGACAATAAAAACTAAGAGTTACAGACGTCCGGGCACCTTTTCTGGGCAAAATAAACCCAGAAAAGGACACACATTACCAGAGGATTAACCCTTAAAAGCAATAGCCTGTTGTATATTCATACATCTCACACATGATCCATAAATTCCATTCAAACACAGGATTCTGTCTGGGCATCGTTAATTTCTTCCTCTGAATCCTGACGGTGGCTGAGTGAGGCAGGAAGAAGTTCATTTCTTCTGATAATGGAGCAATAAATTCTCTTTCTCTGAAAGATTTGTGTCCTGTGGCTGCTATCTCACTGCAAGTCCTTTCTTTTAAAAAAGTATCTTACATAGCCCAGTTTCTATTTTAACATTATGTTATAACCTAAACCTATACTTAACACACTACTAAAGAAAATTAATACAGCATAACTTTCTAACACAACACATCTAATATTCATTTTAATGTTTGCAAAAAGCCAATCATAAAATAGGCATTTTTCACAATCCAGGATGATATTTAGGGACTGGAACAAGTCCAGGGAAGGGAATGGAGCTGGGGAAGAGTCTGGAGCTCAAGTTTGATGAGGAGCAGCTGAGGGGGCTCAGCCTGGAGCAAAGGAGGCTCAGGGGGGCCCTGGTGGCTCTGCACAGCTCCTGCCAGGAGGGGACAGCCGGGGGATCGGGCTGTGCTCCCAGGGAACAGGGACAGGACAACAGGACATACTCCTGAGATGTGCCAGGGGATGGATGCCAGGAAGAATTCCTTCACTGGAAGGGTGATCAGACACTGGAACCGACTGCCCAGGGAGGTGGCGGAGCCACCAGCCCCGGAGGGATGCTTTGAAAACAAAAGACACGAAGCTATTCCAAAGGATCCAGAGGAGGCCACAGGGATGGGGAAGGGTCTGGAGGGGCCTCATGAGGAGCAGCTGAGGACACTTGGTGTGTCCAGCCCGGAGCAGAGGTCAGACCTGAGGGGAGCAGGGCAGGGCCAGGGCCAGTCTGGTCCCTCTGGGGAGCCGAGGGAGCAGCAGGAGCTGAGGAAGGACAGGTTTAGGTTGGATGTCAGGAAAGGTTCTTCCCCCAGAGGATGCTGGGCACTGCCCAGGCTCCCCAGGGAACGGGCACAGCCCCAAGCTTGACAGAATTCAGAGCTGGGACAACGCTCTCAGGCACAGGGTGGCATTGTCGGCGTGTCCTGTGTAGGGCCGGGCGGGGGACTCCATGATCCCTGCGGGTCCTGCCCGCTCAGGACACTCCGAGTCTATGAAAGACTGGATGTGTTCAGTCACGGGCCGGGCTCAAGGGCCCCAGAGCGCTTTTCCAGCCCAGCTGTTTCCGTGACTCCGTCACCGACTCTGTTCCCCCGTCCCCGTCCCCGTCCCCGTCCCTGTCCGAGCCCGCGCACCCCGCCCGCACTGAGGCCGCCGGCCCCGCCCCGCCGTCGCTAGGCGCCGCCGCCAAGGGAGGAAGTGTCGTAAGGGCCGACAGGAACTGGCCGCGGGTTTTACGGCCGCGGCGGCCGCGCTTGGCGGCGGCGGAGCGGGAGCTGCCCAGACGCGGCGGTGAGTGGCGGCGGCGGGGGGACCCCGGGCCCCGAGCGCTGCGGGAACGGCCCCGCCCGCGCCCGCGGGGGGAGCGGGGCAGCCGCCACACGGGGCGGCGGGGCGGCGAGGCGCGGCCCGGGCACCGCGCGTGCCTTTGTTCGCGCCCCCCCTCCGCTCCCCGCCGAGCGCGGCCCGTGAGGCCGCCGCGCCTCCCCCCCACCTTCCCGTCGCCCCCGTTGGGTTTGGCGCCCTCCTCCTCCTCCTCCCCGGTGAGTTTGTGTCGGTCTCTCCCGTAGGACATGGCCGAGGTACCGCCGGGGCCTAGCAGCGTCCTGTCCCCGCAGGGGGACACGCTCTCCCCCTTCCCCGGAGGAGGAGGAGGAGGAGGGGGGGCCGCGTCTTCCTCCTCCTCCTCCGCCGCCTCCTATGCTGCCGCCGCCGCCGCCTGCACCGGCGCCCAGGACGAGGAGGCCGAAGAGGAGGAGGAGGAAGAGGAGGGACCCGCGGGCGGACGGGAGCAGCAGCAGCGAGGAGGAGGAGGAGGAAGCGACGGCGGCAAGGGGGGCCCGCAGCACCGCCACCACCACCGCCACCACCACCACCCCCCGCACCACAACCACCAGCTCAACGGCCTCATCAGCCCCGAGCTGCGGCACCTGCGGGCCTCCCTCAAGGGCAAGATCCTCGGCTCGGAGGCAGGGGCGGCCCCCGAGGGGCTGGAGAACAAGCGAGCCAGCAAAACAATGGGCTCCGGACAGCAGCAGTCGTCGCCCCCCACCGCAGCGCCCTGCTCGTCCCCCCACGCCAACCACCTCCCTCCCCAGGGAAGGACTGCACCCTCTCCTCCTCCTTCTCCCCCAGCTAAAGGGGACAGGAGCCAGCCTGCTGCCACAACCACGGCTGCTGCTGCTAAGACTGCAGCCCGCAATGGGCTGGCAGGAGAGACTGGCTTGGAGGAGGAAGAGCAGGAGGAGGGGGATGAAGGAGGGGAGGAGGAGTCCCTGCAGCTACTCTCCGGGTCCTTAGCAGCAGCGTGCAGTTTGAAAGGCTCGGGAACGGACTGTCAGCCCGAGGAGGACCTAACGATACGATACGTCCAGTATGAGTCAGAGCTGCAGATGCCCGATATCATGAGACTGATCACCAAAGATCTGTCTGAACCCTACTCCATTTACACATATAGGTATTTTATCCACAACTGGCCACAACTTTGCTTTTTGGTAAGTGCCGGAGGGAGCAGGGAGGGCAGGAGTTGGGAGTGGCTTGGGGCTGGGGAGGAGGGGATGGGAAGGTTGGCGTTTCTGGAAATACTTTTAATCATCGTTTTGTGGGTAAGGCCGAGCATTTTTGGGAATACCTGTCCCCTTGTGACCCGTGCAGGTACAAGTGAAGCACGTGCCCGAAGTTCTACATTTGTTAACACATGTTTTAAATGGTGGGGAAAGGGTTTGAGCGCAGGGCTAGGATCCAGGAATTCAGGGCTTCTAATCTTGGTTTTGACATTGCCTTTTGTGACCTTTGGTAGCTCATTTTATGATTCTGTCTCAGTTCCTGGGCTTGGATTTAAAAAAGAAAGTACTTAGTCCACTAATGCCTTGTAACTGCTTGCTAATTCTTGCACAATGGTTTTAAAACTGACTGAAGCGGGCTGGCACATAAATGTTAAGTGATAGGTGGAGAGGCGCTGTGAAACGTTTAGCAGACTTTTTGATCTTTGAGCTTACTTTGACAAAGACAAGTCCAACTGTGTTGCTTTTACAGGTGTGAGAGTGCTCGCAGCATGCAGGAATTCTCACGTTGGCTCCCTGCACTAACAGCATATTTAGTGTTGTATTCTTCCTAGTGCACTGTTGAAAGGCTGGTTTAGCTGCCCCCTGCCTTCCTAAATGTTTAGCACTTTTTGTGTCTCAGTTGCATGCTTTTAGGATGACAATGCATCCACAGGTAAATGAAAGTGAGTAGAAGCTGGCCTGAGGAGTGTATGTGCATAGCAAGGGCTTAGCTGTGCTTGGTTTACTCATAGGAACACTCACAGCTGCAAAACAGAACGTTTAGGGGAGTTTGTGGCGCTTCTTTGCTAAAGAAAATGATGAATTCTTGTCCCTTGATGTTTTAATTAAGGCTGGACATCCCTCTGAAAGGTCTGATTTAGCCAGAGCCAAGTCACCCTTCAGTTCAGGGGTATCTCTGAAATTTTGATAGAATATGAGTACAAGAGGGGAGGCTAATGGAGTCCGTCTGGTCTTCAACTTCCTGAATGTTCCTGGTTTAGGATCTGCTAGAATTTATAGCAGGATTGATATGGTTTATAGGAGGATTTTCAGAACTGTGCCTCTTATAACCCTGGAGAGGGAATACAGGAGGATTACAGGAAGTTGAGCAAAGCAAAATGTTGACCTTCTGGAACAAAACGGAATATTAAAATATGGAGAGCATTGTTGGATGCAAAGTCATGTTTGCCATTACAAGGATGCTGATCAGGGCACAGTGGTGTTCAAACACTGAGCTCTTCCTGTGACAGATTTACTTCATGCTGAGAGTAAAATGTTCAAGAACTGCAGAAGTCCATCCTTTGAGCATCAGGTCCAGCCCTGGTAATGCCAAGGCAATGTTGGATACTCTTAGATCACAATGCTCAAAATTTGTTTAGACTTTCACTCCTTATGTTTTTTTTTTTTTTGTCAGGGAATAACTGGAGAATTTTGTTGTGAGAAGAGCAGTGACAAGTTGTTTGACAGAGAACTAAAACAGATGATTTCTAATAAGTGTATTTAAAGAGTAAGATATCACTCAAAGGAAAGAAAGCTTATTTTGTAGTGACAGCTTCATTTTTTGATAGCCCTGAAGAATCAACAAAACTTTTCTTGAACTCAATGTATTTGCCATTTTTTTAGAAAGGTGAAACAATGTAAAGTACATAAAAGTGTAGAGAATAATATATGACTGTGAATGTCTAAAGCCAGCAAATTGTTATCTGCTTAATAATTTGAAGGTCTTGCAGCCTGCTGTGTCAAATTCATGTGTTAGGTGGCTGGGGTTTTTTGTAACTGGTTTTAATGTTTTTGAGGTTTGTTTCTTAGAGGTTGTCTTGAAAATTTTCTGATCTATAAAATAGAATTTGTTCCTGCAGTTAATGGACTCCTGAACTACTTCTCTCCAATAAATAGCTTTAAAATATTTATCTTCAGTCAGGGACTGCATATTTCAATTAGGAAGAAGTGTCAGGATGGTGAACATGAAGCTTAGTGCCTGATCTCACAGAATCGTTTGACTTAATGCATTTTGGCCCCACACCCTTCTGGTTTCAGGTTTTAGCTGGGTTTTGAATGTTTTGGGAAGAGGGGTTAGCCTATGATTTGATTGTATTTGGAAAAAGATCTGCAAGGGTTCAGCCAATTCCTTTACTAAATTTCACCATCACCATTTGAAAACTCTTCCAGAGCACATTCACCTGTTTTCCCTGTGCTGTCATGGCACCTTTCCTCTCCCTGTGAGGGGAAAAGACTGACACCACTGAAATTTAAGATGGGATGTGTATTTTCCCTAAACAAACAGCACTTGTCTCTTTCTGGTGGTTTATTTGGTGAACCATCTGAAACGTAATTTCCCTATTCTGGCAATGCAAAGCTGATTTCTGGAGACGTTATTAACTTTATTGCATGGATCTGAAACTTGATGAATTTTGGTTTGGCCTTCCCAAGCTGCCCAGTTGCTCTAAGGGCTGGTGCAGCCGAGGCTGGTGCTTGTTTTTCCTGTCTCTTCAACTCCCTCTTCCTGCCTTGTGCCAGCCCCTGTGTTCCTGTGATTTTGGGAGCCAAGACACCCCTCTGACCAACATATACTTGTAAATTTGTGTGTATTTAGCTGTTTTAGGCTCATGCTCAGTTGGTTTAGAGCTCCAAATCTATTCCTGTAGGATGTCCCAGGCACTGGTGCAAGAGGAGAGGTGGGTGTGCACAGCTGGAGGGAAGGCAGAACCAACTCTGATTGGTCAGTAGTGACCAGAGTTTTTCAGGCTCAGACCACTTCCTAACTGCACACTCATATTCCACTTTGAAAGGACCTGGAGATACTCAAAGTGTTAAAACCCTGTTAAATTCAATCTCTAATTTATCCACATAACTGTTATCCTGACTTTACGGGCAGCAGCTTGGGAATGCTGCTCAGTGCTGAGGTGTCCCACTGCAGCAGCACTGCCAGACTGTGGCAAAGTAATAACATTTTCCTCCAAAAACTTCTAGTGGAAGGTATCCCTGTCCATGGCAGGGGGTTGGAACTAGATGATCTTTAAGGTCTTTTCCAACCCAAACCATTCTGGGATTCTGTCAAACTCCCAACTGTCTGGTTCAACTCATGTTTTGCCTGTCTTCAGAAGAGCAGGTTTGCACTCTGTGTTAGGTGTGGGTGCCCAGTAAATGCCTGGTTTTTACTTATTCTCAGAAGCTCTGTCAGCCCAGTTTCTCCTCAAATACCCACTCCTCTGTCAAAGAATGACAGGGGCAAGGGGCATCTTGAGTTTCGTGTGAAGTATTTTTAAGCAATGTTACATCTTTGTCCCCAGATGGATTGTAAATGCATTTTCAACGTTGTAGCTTTCTTTTAAAGTGGTTTTGAAGCTTCTAGTCTTAGCAGTGCTGAAGTTCTGAAGCTTGCATTTCAGACTGATAAATTAAATATTTCAGAAAATTGTTTTCAAAATCCTTTAGCGTGGGAGAGGTGAGCTTAGGAAACCTTGCTCTGTGCTAGAGTTTGGATAAGACAGAATGTAATAAAAGGCTGGGTGTTGTAACCTCTCCTGTAATTCACTGTACCACTCAGCTGCCTTTTAAGAAAAATCTAGAAAATCTATGCTTTTATTGGGTGTTTAACTTTGCCACTAGCTATAGCAGCATTTATAATTTAAACTTTCACAAGTTTAAAAATAACCTATTAATTCCATGTAAGTGGTTTTAAATGTGTTGTAAATCCTAAATGACTGCAGTTAAGTCTTGTTTTATACTATGCTTTGCATTTTTTTAAATTGGATTTGATTCAAGAGTCTTGGTGTGTTGAAATTAAGACTTGTAAGACATCATCCCTGTTCTTCAGTTGTGGAAAACCTGGGGCTTAAAGGAAGAACCAGAAAAGTCAGGAGGTTGTCTGAGAAGTTGTCCTGGCCTCGTGGCAGACGTAGGAAGAAGTTCTGTAGGAGAATTTGCAAACTTTACACTCCAGTTTGTTTTTAGGAGTGATCACACTTTCAGACAGCCTCTCACTGTCGGTGGCTCTGTGAAAACTGAAGTCCCTGCCGCACCTGAGCAGGTGACAGCAGCCAGGGCAGTTTTTCCAGGGGGTGTTCCTCACACGGGGGTGAATTGCTGCTGTCCAGGTTCATGGAGGGAAGCAGAGGGAGGTGGTGATTTGCCAGGTACTGACTGGGAAGAGCTGTGGCTGAAGAGCCAGAGTGAGGTTAAAACCATTACCCTGAGTGTATCCTCTAATGGCATTTGGTAACATGATCCCTATTTGTGAGCCAGCTCCTACCCAGCTGTGCCTGGGATAGTTGGGATGGAATTTGGTGCAGGTGTGAAAGGAAAAATGCAGTGCAGCAGTGCAGGTTCTCCTGTCTTTGAATTGCAACATATTTCTCTTTTGAGGCTAGTTGGCTGATTTAATCTGCTTTAAACAAAACTCACAGGATCTGGATAGTAAATGCATACTCAGACTGTTGCTGACAGACATAATGCCATCTCTGATAATGAAATTAATACAAATTGATTAATTCTATGAAAAGTAATGTTCTTGCTGATATACAGACATTTCTCTACTAGCTCTTCCAGTATATTAAAATCTGGTTTGTTTTAAGCATTTAAATTTATTCATAGGAACAAAGATGATGCAAATATTGGATTTGGATTCATGTATGTTAATCCTGCTACTAATAACCTACTATTGGAGTAAATCTTGTAGTACTCTGTGGAGTTTATAATAGTGACTTAGGCTGAATTCTGTTTGTAGAAAATTGCATGTTTAGAAGTACTCTCATATACCTGAAAAGAAAATTTGGCCCATGATTATCTTTTCCAAATGATGTTGTGTGGGAGCTACTTTTCTTCCCTCCTCACTCTCCATATTTCAGTCTGGAGTTTTTTTTATTCACACAGTTTAACTTTCTCCAGGAAATTAAATTGTAAAGTTTTGCATCATTTTGGTTTAGGTACATTTATAGCTTTAGATAAGATTTGAAAGAAGGAGAAAGGAGAGGAAAGGCAACAAAACCCCCTCTAAATGAGATGGAAATGCAGCATTTCCTTTGTGAGTGGAACAGCTGTAGATTAACTGCCAGATTTACCTGCCTTAAGACAGAGAAATAGATTTAAGGGTTTGGAGAACTGGTAACAGAGTCATTCTTTATTCAGCTCTCTGGCAGCAGTGGTAAAACCAGTGGGTATTTGCTTCTTTGATCACTGAAACCAAATTCTTTGCTGTTCATTTAGCATTTTAAATATATGATTTGTGAATACAACTTTTCTGAAAAGTGCCCTGTATAAGAAAGAGCTCAGATATGAAATGTCTAGATTGTCACTACTCCTGAAACATGCAAAATATATATATATATATAAAAAATTCTCCACATAACTGTTAGGATCAACAGTTTGCACGTGTTCACTCCAGGGCAAAGCACAACTATAACATGCTAGTTTGTGGTGTGCTTTTTTTTTTTTTTAAGTGAGGTATAAGATTACATCTAGGTACTCTGCATAATTATAGCAATGTTCTGAGCAGTTTGTCTGATGATACTCTTTATTTAACTCCCTGCTTTTCTCAGGTCTGAGCTGAGATACAGAACTTGCCTTGAGCTGAAACTTTGCATACACTGCTTGAGTATGGGCACAGCTTGTCTTTTCTGTGGAATAACCTGTGTTCTGGAACAAATGAAAGATTGCTTAGAGGCTCTGTGTTTCAGCCCAGTTAGATCATGCTACAGTTTTTGTTTGTTATTTTAAAAACCACTCGTTAGATTGTTCAGGGTTGTTCTTGGATACTGCTGAAATGTGTTTTCCTGCCAAATAAAAACTTAGCAATAGTTATATTTGCTTCAGCTACATTAGAAATGGGGTTATAATCATGCTGTATCATAGGGCTTTGGAACTGAAGCTTGTACTTTTTTTGGCTGCTTCATTTCACCTTTGCTGCAGCTCCTGGTTGACAGCTGACTTATTAATAACCCCCATCCAGGTGGAGATGCTCAAAGACTTGATTCTTTTTGGGGTGAAGAGACTGTGCCTGCAGTATGACCTGCAGGAAGGAATCTGCTGTCCATGGAGCTTTAGCCTCCAAGCTGTGCATGAAGGTTCAGGTGGTTGAGTTTATAGCACAGACTGTGGAGCAGTGAGCTCTACCTTCACAGGTGGCTGCTCTGAGGCCTGGCAGTGGTGGCTCTAGCAAGTCCTTTTCATTTGACATGTCTTAGAGTTGTAAATTTGGATTATCCACAGCTCTTGTGCCAGCACATGCTTGTGCCAATCATGTGCTGTAGTCCTGGTTTAGCTGCTGCACTTGAGCCCAGGGCTGGTCCTCCCTGCAGGTCTGTCAAAGGTTGTGGATCCACTCCCACAGCCATATGGAAAATTAGGAGTTTCTTTTTCTCTCTGCCCATCTTTCCTGAGTGCACAGGAATTTGTTTTCCCCTTGGATTCTGTCCCACTCTGCAGCATTACTCAGTTCTACTGCTGCAGGTTATAATGTCATTAATCCCTTGTGCTGCCTAATCCCTCAGTTAACATCACTCAGTTTTCCTTTCT
This sequence comes from Fringilla coelebs, assembly GCF_963513975.1. Taxonomy (NCBI): domain Eukaryota; kingdom Metazoa; phylum Chordata; class Aves; order Passeriformes; family Fringillidae; genus Fringilla; species Fringilla coelebs. The sequence goes on from NC_140034.1 coordinate 4,504,465, forward strand.
CTCATGGTAAAATTTTGGTGAACACAGTGGGTGTGCAAGTGGTTTGCTGAATGTTTGGGGAGGAGTTGGGTCCTTTCCTTTTTGGGGTTTTTCTTGTTAATATTTCAGGATGCCTACATCTCCTTGACCACAGTTACTGTGACAATGCCGCTGGGATTAACTGCCAGTGCATAGCTCTTAACAAACGAAATCCCCCAATAGTTAAAATGTGTGAAATTAACTGTGCTTTTTTGTTTGTTCTCCCGGTGTCATATGACTGAAAACGACAGTGTCTAAAGATTAAATGCAGCAACACTTTTCTCTGATCCTTTGTGGCCTTGACATTAAAACCAGACAAAAATTAAGCGTGTTATCTAGCACAGCCCTTGTACAGGAAAATTCAGATCACTATAAAGCAGGAATGGACTTTTTTCCTCTGCAGAAGCCCATAGGAAAGGGTAATTTATGCCTTAACCTGGTCTTTTATTTTATTTATTTTCCTTTTTATTTATTTATTTTCCCTTTTTAATCACATGTGTTCTTGCCTGTAAACTTTGTGAAATGATAACGCGCTTCTCTCCAGGAATAATTCATTGGTTGTTAATTGTCCTGGAACCTTATTGGAATGTAAAAAAGCAATTAAGTCTTCGAAACTTTGTAATACTTTTGGAGATGCTTTTAAAATTTACGTTGTTACTGTTTCATAGCTTTATACAAACAAATTTTATGTTGCTCTTTGACTTGAAAAATGAACTGCTTTACTGCTTTTGGTAGCACTGTGGATCCCAAACTGAGAATTCCATCCGTGTATGTTTGTCTTTAAGGCCATGGTAGGTGAGGAGTGTGTAGGTGCCATCGTCTGCAAGCTGGATATGCACAAAAAGATGTTCCGCAGAGGTTATATAGCCATGTTAGCAGTGGATTCCAAATACAGAAGAAAAGGAATTGGTAAGAATAGCCTTTTTTTCTTCTTTTTTTCCTTAAATCCTCTAGCTGGGATAGCTGTAGCTGTCATAAAGATTTAAGCTGAACTGAACTTCAGGATGTGGTGCTTTGTGTGTCATCTTCGCCTTACTCAACCACACAGGCTCCCCAGTGGCTTTTCTAATTTTGTTAAAATAACCTGAAATGCCCTGTGAGGTTCACACCTGGGATCTGATAAGGCTAAAAAGAAAGGCAGGCAGCAGCCCCCTACCTCTGCCTCTACCACTGCCAAATAACAGTGGGAACAGCTTTGTGGTTTTATGTGTGCCCTCATCACTGTATTTCCATGTTGTGTTCTGGCTCCTTTTTTCCAGTGAACTTATTTCCTGACTTCCCCCTATAAATTATGCATATATTACCCATCAGGGAGAATGTATGGAGCTCATTATTGTATTAATCAGGGAAGAAAAATAGCTGTGTATTGTTACTTGAATGATTGAAATGGAGATGTGTTTTGTTGGGAAGGTACATGGTAAAGAAATCACTCTTGGCAGGGAGTTTGCCCTTTCTCATTAATCAGTTTTGCCCTGGTGAAGGGATTTTCATTCTAACTCCAGTTAGCCAAGTTGGCTTAATTAAATATCTCGTCTTATGGAACTTAATTTTTTCATGCTGGTTATTGTGAAATTACATTATGTAAGGTATTTTTAACTAAATGTAGACGTCAGCTCCAAAGCTTAGAACTGTGCTTCACCACTCATCCACACTGAACAGCTCATGCTTCTGTGATTAAAGACAGAAAATTACTTGCAATCAAAAAATACAGCGATCCATTGCAGAATGTATCAAAAAAACCCTCCAAAAAAACACATTACCACAACTGTTCAAGCACGTGCAGATTTTTTCTTTCCCTAGTGCAATTCAAATGCCATTGTTGGTTTCTGTAGTGGAGCAGAGGAAGAGGCTACTGAGAAATCACTGTCTCCTTTCCTTTTAGCTGAGTCATGAAGGAGTCTGCCATAATTTAATTGCAGGTGCTTGGATTCAGAAGTAAATAAGAGCTAATGCTGTTATTATGAAGATCACTGGAAGACTTTTCCCTCACTTGAGTCAGTTTGTTAAATTAGAAATACATACATAGAATTTTCTTTAAAGCCTTGCTTACTTTAGCATTATATATGTTGACTTTTTCCTACATTTGCCACCTTGCTGTTTCTCAAAGTGTGCTGTTAATCTGAAGATTTGCTTTAAATGTAGAACAGTTTTATCATCACATTCAGTGAAAATCTTAATTGATTAAAGTTTTGAGAATATTTTAAAACATTCTGTAGATTCCTTGGGGTTTTTTTTCCTTTTCCATAGCCTTCTTAAGGAAGTGAGATTTATGCAATTTCACTGAACAGCAGTTTTTTCCACTTATAACTTTGAAATCAACTTTCAATTTCACCCCAGTTCTACAGACGGGTAGGGATATTACATTTGTGGAACTGTTGTGAAATAGATGAAAAATAATGATTAAAAAATTAAAGACTGAGGGGAAGGGATGGGCTTTGAGAATATTATTAGATACTAGCAAACCCAAATGGGAGTGAGCCATAAAAACAGTGGTTTCATAAGTTCTGTTACTAATTCAAGTATTTGTTTTAGTAAGAGGAAATTCCCATGGAAGATGAATGTCCTTCAAGTACATGCCAGCAGATTTTGACTTTAAATGCAACAAAAAGGAATGAATCACATCTTGGAAGGCTATATTTAACACCATGTTGAGCAGAGCAGCCAGTTTCTAATATCCTTGTGTTACAAGAATCTTGCACTTGAGCTGAGTCTCTGGATAACTTCACAGATTATTTTAGTGTTCAAACTTGAGGCTGCAGCTTGACTGCAACTCCTTGTTTTTCTTTCCTCCCTGCTTTCCCCAGGTGTCATGTCATGTAGGTAGCACACATTAGTCATATATAAACTGGCATTTTTGTTTTGCACTGCAACTCTGACACTTACTGAAATCTGTGTTTCAGGTACAAACTTGGTTAAGAAAGCTATTTATGCTATGGTTGAAGGAGATTGTGATGAGGTAAGATTTTATAACCAAAACTTTCATAATGTAAATGGTTTGCACTCTCTTGTATGTTGATTCATTTCACAGGTTTTCTTCTCCAGGACTTTTTTTAGGTGGGAAATAAGTTGGTAAGAAGCTCCTTTTATAATAAAAGGGAAAACAACCTCTAAAAAAAGTATGGCACAAATAGGAGATGGACTTTCTAAATTTGTCCTAAGTGCTAAAATTCATCAATATACATTGTGAAGCTGCCTCAGCCTTCACTCAGGCCCATTTTTCTGCAGGGGCCCCATTTGAGGTGCAGCTGAGCAGTGGGATGAGCATGTCCTGTGTGGCCCTGCCATCCCTTCAGAGTACACCCAGGCACAGAACAGTGTGTGCTGTGCTGCTGCAGAATGTGGATTTATCACAGGCACTCATCAGCCTGTTCTGACACTGCACAGAGCAGGGCTACAGTGGGTTAGCTCAGCAACACAGACCTGCAGGGAGAGTGGCTGAACCACTGGCAAATCCCTGCCCTACAAGTTGTTACTCTTTCACCAGATTGCAGTTCCTGCTTTCTTTTTAAATATAAATACAGAAAGCAACTCTATTGTTGTGTACCTTGTTTAAGTTTTGAGGAACTCTCCCTGCATCCATCCATCCTCCTTAACCAGGTTATCTGTCCCTTAACTTCCAGCTCCTTGGCACAGTGCAGTTGTTCCTGATATGTGAGCACTGTCATTTCAGTGTGTCATAGTTAATGAGCCTTTGATCTCTCTGTTATCTCACTTCAGCTGCTCCCTCCATTGTCCCACTGCTCCCTCCATTGTCCCACTGCCCCTGGGGAAGTTTCTTAGGCAAAGATGCAATTGGTGTCACAGGACTTTTGGCACACACTCCAGTTTATTTTTCCACTTGTTGTGTTTCTCTTCCTGCAGCATCTTTGCCTGTGCTCTGGCTTCATTCATTGGGAGATTTATTCTTCCCCTCAGATCCCTTCATGCCTCTGCTTGCTGCTGTCTTCTTCCCCCTCACCTTTCTAATTTATGTTGTAGTTGGGCACTACAGTGCAGTCTGTAATTCTTTTAAGTTCTTTATTTTCTTGCTTCTATCCTGGTTTCTGAAATGCTTTCCTCTCATTTCCTTCACTACTTGTCTACACTGAACTAATCAAGGAGAAATTGGTTTGTTTGTTCTCCTCATCACTTTCCACTATGGTCTTGAGTTGATTTCCCATTTCTAGACTAGTCAAGATTTTAAAAAATTGCAAAACATTTGGGGATCAGGGTTACAGTGTTCACGCCACAGCTGCAGAAGTGAGATGCAGAGAAGGGAATTACCCACTGTTATTAGAGTCAGGGGTAGAACTGGATGTTTCTACTCAAGCTCTGAGTTGCAGTAATTACTGTGTAATTTCTGAATGTCTGTGTGCTACTCCTCATGTAAATTCATTTCTAGATTGGACTAGCTAACAGGTGACCTCTAACAGTCACCTCTTTCTGTGTCTTTTTCCTCTACCACTGTCATATTAATCCAAGATTTCTTTTTGCTGGCTTTTTATCTCCATAAACTTGAAATAAATGTGGTAAGGGTTGCAGGTCTGCACTGAGGTCTCATCAAGTCTTAGTCACAGATTTTCCTCTCTGGTGCTGTAGAAATGCTTTGGACCAGGGGCAGAGGGCATTTCTCAGATTCAGTCTCTTTATTCAAAGGCACTGCAATTCAGATTTCTTGAATTGTGTGCTGGATGGGGCAGCCATGGTTTTGGAACTGCTCTTTGTAGAATGATGATTCCAAACTCATCCCCTGATTTTTGGGGGCTTTTGCACCAGCTGAGTCTTGTGCTGGCACTAAATTTTCAACTGGGAGCCCTTTAGGGAGCATGGAATACAAGCAGAGTATTTTACTGACTATTTTTCTGCACCATCAACTGAGGCACACCCACACTTATTTTTATTTATGTTTTTCTTTAACACATACAGGTTATCCACAACCAAACAGCCAATGTTTCCATGTTTGGTTTTTTTTTTTTTTTCCTTTGCCACTGAGTAGGCTTCTTCTACATACCCAAAATGGTGTAAAATAAGGATGTTATGTGGTGGAGTGCTGAGTTTTCAGTCATACCAGAATCTGAAAAATCTCATTAGGCACCCATGAAAAGCTCTGCCCAGCTCTTGGGTCTCACCAGTTTTCACAACAGTCGTCAGTAGATCAGTTTCTGATTAATTGATGCTTAAAGCTCATCAAGCACAAAGTGGTGCATCACAATAATTTGTCTGTGTGAGGCATAGAAATAGTTTAATCATCCCTGCAGCTTTTAAGGTATTTTTCTACATCTTTTAATAAAACCAGAATCCTGATGAAAATAAAAAGATACTGCTTTTTGAGATAAGATGGAGTGCAATTAAAAACAAAATGCTATTTTCTGAAACTTGCTTGGAATAGGATTAAAAACATGAATATGCAGCTGTGGGTGTTGTGAAAAATTTCCAAAGGCTGCTTGGAAACTCTTCCCTTCAATCTAATTATGGAATAGATGCAGTAAATAGACTTAATTTTAATAATTTGTGGCATATAATCTGATAAATGCCTCACTCAGTGTGTTGCTTTTCAAAGTATCACAGATTTGGCTTTGGAGGTACGAGCATTGAGTCCTGAAAAACAAAGGATTTATACAACACCACAGATGAAAATCTTGACAAATCACGGCTGATAGGTGGCATTTCAAAGCCTGCTGCAATGTTCTGGTGTTTAAGGACATTTTTTTCCCCCTGTGGGCTGTTTTAGTGGGAATAAACCAAGGCAGGCCTATGGAATGAGTGATTTACAGTGGCCAGCACCCTGCCTGAGAGGCAGAGTCTTCCTCAGAGGTGTGGAAGATTTTCTCTGGGAAAGCTGTGGAGTAAGTGAGGAGGTGAATTGAGTGGAATGGAATCTGTGCAGGGGAGGAGCTGGCCATGGCCTACATTAGAATAGAAACCAGGGAAGTGATCTGCTCTTGGGGGTGGGTGCTTGAACCAGAAATAACCTTCAGGCCTGGAGAAAGTACTCACACAGCAGCTTCCAGCTGGAGTGTCTGCATATGACATTACAAAACTTAGGCATCTCTGATTTGTATTTTTTTTTTTTTAACCTTTGTGGCTTTCTCAAGCATTTGATGTTCATGAATTCTGATATTTGGGGTAGTGAACTGTACTGGGCTGAGTTTCCAGTGGATCACAGTGATTTAGGATAACTCTGGGCTGGTTGCATAGCAAAGGTGAACTATGGAAATAAATCAGGTGAAGGTGAATAGTTCTACTTTCAGCTCCAAAGTTTTGGAAATATTTTTCTTCCAGTTTAAAAGAGAAGAGCATGTGCTGACTGCAGGAAGGGGGGTGTCTTGGCTGCTTTTTGTACTGTTTTTGCTGGCAAGCAATTTCCCAGAACTCTACAGCTAAAGACCATCCTGTGGAACTGTTACATCCCTTAATTACAATTAGAAAGGAGGAGTTGTTCATATGCAGGTTTTCCATCTGTAACAAATGACTGAGGAATCTGCATACAATCCATTCACTTCATATTACTGAAATAATATAGTATTTCACTAATATGAAGGGAATGGATTGGTAACTAATGAAAATAATACTCCAGTAATGGGACTTCAAAAACCTTTTTTAAGAAAAATTGTAGAACATGAAAGGGAACCACAGATTCTCATGGGACTTCCCATTGGAACTTCAGGGTGATTTAGAGTGAGGTTTTTGGCCACACCAGTAGGTGTGTCATTTTAATTCAGCACCACACTAGTGAAAATGAAATGTGCATTTTTATGGAATCCTGTTTGGAATCATTACATTGCTGATATTTTTAGTTTCTCCCTAATCTACAAAACATTAAAAGTATGAAGTTTAGATTTTGGGTAGTGCCTGTGTTTAAAAGTTAGGCAGTTAAATTGATTAAGGACACTGGACAAGCCCTCATAACTTGAGTCTGATGATCTGTCAGACTTAAAAGTAAGAATAGCAACCTCCTCTGAGTGCTGAGAGGACTTTCTTAATTTTATTTGGCTGATCCATGCTATGACTTGGGTTTTAAACTTGAGTTCTTTCAGAGTCTGAGCTGAAGAAGCAAGAGGGCTTGACCACTCCAGTTGGCTTCAGCTCAGTTATAAATTAAAGGTGTGAAAATGTAGCAACAAGGAACATTGCACTCCACTCTTAATATAGAAATCTTTTTGCTTCTAAACCCAGTTAATATTAGAGTTGAGCTAAAATGTTTGGTTATGAAATTAAAGATAAAAGAGAATGTCACAACCTTCAGAAAGTTGCAACTTGAGCAGAAAACGCTGTTAAGTCTAATCAGAGTTTTGCTGCCCTTCAGGGGGGGTGTAGCTGTGTTATCAGAGGATTTAACAGGCATATGTTACAACAAAATCGACCCACAAGAGCAGAAATAAATGTAACAATTGAAGGTTTGGAGCTTGATTGAATAGCTCACACAGGAAGAGATGCATTCTTCTCCAAAGGAAGCTAATGAAATCTGAATAAAATATGCCTGTGTTTCCTTTTCAGATAACAGAAACATGTCTTCAGCTGCAATATGTTGAGATCAGGGAATTACTTTTCATTGTGCTGAGACTTCCTTAGAAATACCAGGGCAAATCTCTTGCATTTGCTTTCAAGATGAGCATTCACTCAGGTAGTGGGATTCCAACAAACCTGTATTTCAACATTTAACCACTCCCTTCAGCTCAGTCACCTGCAGTGCTGGAAGTGTTTTAGCATTGCCAGGTGTCAGTGCTTGCAGTTGAATAGAGAGTTGTTACATCACTGTGCCAGGTTACTGAACCTTTGAGAGAGTGAATGCCCTTGGTAGCTGAGAGTTCAAATAAACAATCCTCTGCACAGGTCAGATTCCTTCTTTGGCTTCAATGTTTTGTTTAAATTGGAGTTGTACAATGTGTAGGAAATAGTCTTCTCCAGGAGAATGATGGTGCTTCCATAATTTCTTACAGATGAATAGTTACCCATTTAAATGGATGGAGGATGTTAGGAGTTGTCCATCAGCCCACAGGACTTGCTAGTAATGCTCTGGAAGTGCCAAACAGAGAGATTCAAACTCTCATTCTTGTCACAAAACTAAGAATTGAATTAGGTTGTTTTAAGTGTGTAGCTACAGCACTGCCCTGCTGTAATTTAAGAACTCTGATGATTAATATTTCAGTGTGTGACTCTTTAGTTCCTTTTTGTAAAACTGCTTCCAATTCTTATATTGTTCATTGGGTTATTATCCCCAGCTTCATTGTTCTTTCAATATCCTTACCCTGAGAAACACAGGTGGAATTGCCCATTGGAATGTGGCAGCCAGTGGTTAGACTGGTCACCTCCAATAAGATTTAAAAATCCTTTTAATGCATATATTTGACTCAAGTTTCAGGCCTCTCTGACCACTGGCTGCCTCCCCCTTTCACAATGGCCTAGCCACTCCTCAGACTGCAGCAAACAAACCCTGTGGAGAGAAAAAGGAAAGGTTTTCTGCCAGGTGGCTTTGGAAGGAGCTCAGGAACCAGCCTTGAGAGCTGGCAGGAGAGGCCAGGGAAAAGAGAATGGGAATGTGTGCCTGAGGGAAGGGAGGCCACAGAAGCCATAGAGTAGATGGACTTTACCTGCTCTGTAAATCCAGGCTGATTTTGGTCCTGTATTTTCATTCTATGGTCTTTCTACAGTGACCATCAGCTGCTGTTTGATATGTGGATGTTTGCTATCAGGGGTGCCTGGAGCCCAGGCCTTGTTAGTTCAGCCCCTGTTCTTGCTAATAGCAGAACCTTAAATAATTGACTTGGACACCAGTCAAGAGGCAGAATTAGTTTTTATTATGTGGAGGTGATGCAGGGATTGTCAGTTATGGCAGAGCTCTGTCCAGTGCATGTAGAGAAAAGAGAGAAGCAATTCTGAAAATTCTGAAGTTTTGTGATTAATGTCTTGTTAAGGCCAGTGTAGGCCTGTGCTTGAGAATTCTGAGACAATTTTGAGTCTTAATGTGGACTACTCTTGGACTTGAGTTTGCTTGGTCTGAGTTATTTCTGATGGGTCTTTCTGCAAGCAGGATCTTACCAACAGAGAGGGAAGAATATGGAAAACTCTGCTTAATCTTGTGGTGTGCACTGTGATTTGGGCTTAGGGTATTTGCTGGTACCCAAGGTGGATCAGGCTTGGAGAAACCTGGGATAGTGGAAGGTGTCCCTGCCCATGGCAGGGGGTTGGAACTGGATGGTCTTGAAGGTTCCTTCCAACCCAGAGCACTGTGTGATTCTTGTGCTGAGCACAAATATTCACTGCAAATGTTGGGTCTGACAGCTGGTGTCAATTCAGAACTTTTATCTACATCTAACTCCAATGAGTCAGGAATCAAAGATATTAAATCATTAAATCCTTGTGTGCCAAGTTCTTGTGACATGCAGAAATTCAGTTACTCACTCAAAAGATGTTTTGGACCCTACCTGTTTGGTAGCTTGGGTGTTGGGGGAGGATATTGGGAGACAGAGGCTGTTTGGGATTTGTTTGTTGATGTGTTTTTTACCCTTGTTATGAGGTGGTGAACTGAAATTCTGTTTACAGCCAAGAACTAAATCTTGAATGTTATTTACAATTACAGTTGAGGATGAACTGCTGCATTATATTTTTTTTAATGTGAAAATGGATGCTTAATGTGGAAATATTGCTTAATTAAGTAAAGATAAGAAGAAATGAATTCCATTCATTGCTAACAACCATACCTTTAAATAAAACCTTTGGAATTGGTTCAGCAATCGTGTACTTGCAACTGCCAACTAACACAACACGCTTTTTTTTTTCTTTTTCCCTTAAAGGTTGTATTGGAAACAGAAATCACAAATAAGTCTGCTTTGAAACTTTATGAAAACCTTGGTTTTGTGCGAGACAAGAGGCTGTTCAGATACTATTTAAACGGAGTGGATGCACTGCGTCTGAAACTGTGGCTGCGTTAGGAGACCCCATCCCAGCCAGCAAGCGACGTCCCAGCAGCGCAGAGTTGTCCTTTGCATGCAATGCAATTTGTCCCAAATTGCTTTGCAAGATGGACTTTTAGTACTTTCCATGCAGCTCTTAAACCTGTCAGTGTCCCATTGAGTGTCGCACACATTCGTTGCACTTTGGCATGGCGCATTTGTTCCGAATTAAAGCCGATTGTCTCAGACTCCGAGTCCTTTTGGTACCAGCCAGATGTGCCAGGTGATAGCCAAGATATGTTCATTCATTTGCAAGTCTGCTGACTCTTTAGGACATCCACACAGTGAACGTTTTAGCAGAGAAAACCTGGATGGGAACGCTGCTTTTGGTTCCCGAAAATTCAAAATAAAGCCAATGTAGATTGTAAAATTCTATAAGTATACTAACATTTCATACAAAAATTGCCATAGTTTTCTGGGGAAGAAGAAGAAAAAGAAAAAAAAAGGCTTCAATTTTAGGTTTTATTTTTCAATATTGAATTTTTCCATTCTTAAATATTGGTACCTCAGTGATTAGTGAATGAAAAAATGTATTGTAGGGTGGGGTGTGTGTTACAACGAGTAACCATTAAATTGCGTCTGCCAGTGCCTGTATAGATAAGTATATTTGTCTTCACCTCTAAGTTTGGAGTGCATGCTTTTATTCTTTTACTTTCTTCAGTTGTCTTTGCAAGGAAAAAAAAATCTGCTTTTATTTAAATTCTGGATTTGATAATAAATTATTTCAGATTTTTATAATTCGGATACTTCTCCCAAACAAGGGTTTGGAAGGCCCTTCTTATAGCAAGAAGTGTAAGCTATTTTGAAAACCTTGAGTAGCTGCTAAAAGAACCTGGTGGCACCAGTGAATCTCTGCTGGGTTTGGATGCACTTTTGTCATTAAAAGAGTGAGGGACTTCTTTTAAAAGAAGATATAGAAAATTAATGTAAATTGGTATGATTTTTATTTAATCAAAATTATTGCTAGAAGCTCTGAGAAACAGCTATTTTAAGATAGTTGGAACAGTTTTTTTTCAGATTCAGATTGCTTTGCTTCAGTGTTCTAAAATGCTTCAATCTTTGGTTCTCGGTCTTGGAAGTGAATTTAAAGGTGTATCATATTCATTTTCAGCTGCTCTCATTTTCTCAACTTACATGAGCTAAATTATTGGGGGATTTTTTTCCCCTCTGAAATCAAAGCAGCGGGGAAGGAATTCGGTCTCTCTTTCTTGCATTCACTCTTGCTCTGTTTTTCTTTTTTTTTTTTCCCTTTCTTTATTTGGGCTTACATAGGTTTTACCAATACCCATCAATTTTTTTCAGTAATGACAGCATTGAGGCTTTCTTGTTCCGTGTGATTCCATAGCCCAGGTCTATGAATCAGTTGGGTTGGGTTTTTTTGTGGGTTTTTTTTTTTTTTTTCATTTTGTTTTGTGGGGTTTTTTTTTCTGTTTTGGTTTTTTGGGTTTTTTTTGTTTTGTTTTTTGTTTGGGTTTTTTTTTGTTTTTGAAAGACAAAAATAAAGTTATCAGGTGACTTGTGGAAGCACCTCTGTAATCAGAGATCTCAGAATATTCAGAGTTGGAAGGGGCCCGCCAGGATCAAGTCCAGCTCTGAGGTGGATGGTCCCTACAGGGATCAAAAGGATGAACTCTCAGTGAATCCACTCTCATGGAACCGAGCGAATTCTCCAGATTTGCCTTACTACACTTTTTTTTTTTTCCTTTTTAGGGTTTGGTTTGTGTCATGGGGTTGGTTTTGGGGGTTTTTTTGTTTGTTTGTTTTCATTTTTGCTAATTACTGTACACTAAAAGCAAAACCAACAAAACCCCTACCTCCAGTATCATTTGGAAAAGAGCCCTGTGCAGGAAAACTGGATTTGAGCAAAGCCGCCTTTTGCACAGACCAATTGCACATGGTGACGGACGTTTCTTACCATGTACAAATCATGAGTTGTATTTGAAAATAAAGATTTTTAATGGAAGTTGGCCCTGCTGAGTTTTCTGCTTGTAGAGACACCAGCTGTGCTGTCGAGGGGGTCTGTTCCCTTCAGTAAAGAAAACTCATCTTTAAAAGGGTGTCCAAGACAAAGTGTTGGAAGTGGGGTCTCTTACTCCCAGGACATTCTGGAGCTCAGCCTAAAGCCTGTGTGTAGCCACTGCTGCCTTGTGACACCATAAAACCTCTTGTTGCCCTGCTCCCTCAGGGCTGCCAGTTTTTCTGGGTGGCTTTTCAGCAGTTTTGATCAGTGTTAAGACTTCAATGTTGATAGCCAATCCCTTGAGTCAGGTTTCCCTCAGCTGTGGTCCAGGACGTAGGGACTGCCCTGGAGCTGGATCAGGAAGGTTTCAGACCTTGCAAGCAGCTGTTGGGCTTGATTCACAAATTGCAAACTGGGCTGCCTTGTGTGTCTTGCTGGGGTTTCAGTCTGCAAAGCCAGACAGGCAAGTTTTCTATTGGTTAATATTTAAGCCGTGGGTGTCTTCAGATTCAAAAGCCGACTGGCAAGTGAGCTGAAATCCCTCCTCACTGCCAAAAACATCCCTCTGGAGCAAACTTCAAATACAATTCTGGTTGGTTACTGTAAGAAGTGGTTGCTGCCATGCCTGTGTTGAAAATACTGAGCAAAATAGGTGTAGATCTCTCTTTTTTTGTTTTTCAAAGGGCATGTGGCCTGAAAGGTTCTGCCATGGCTGCTGCGTCACAGAGTTCACTGCAGGAGACACTGAGCTGCATGTGCTGGGTCCTGTCAAACAGATTTGTTCTCTGTGCTGCTTGGGATTAGGAAATCAAGTGGGAAGCCTTGAATTTGCATAGGTTTTCAAAAGGAATCTAGCAAGGAAAGGCTGGTTATTTCTCCTGTCTGTTGCTAAACACAGTTCTCTTCCCCCCCTCGCCTTTTTGCATTGACAAATCTAACTAAGGAGTTGATTGCTTTTATATTTAAATTTGCCCAAATGTTGCTACTGGCTGACATGTCAGTCTGGATGTTTGCATTCATTATGTTGTTTTTTTTAAAGAAATGATCAGGTTCATCACCTTCAAGGCATCATCAGATTGGTGTTGCAGAGTATGTCACAAACTATTTTTCAGGGCACTGCAAGACATTGCTACAACTCAGTGCTGTGTTGAAAAAACTTCAGGTCATGTATAAACATTACAACCTATGTTGGAGTTCAGGTATCAGGTGGGCATCTATGAAAATAGCAAGTGTATCTCAAAATACTGGACTGCTGTTTTGAGTGGATTATATTCTTCTGTCCCTTTATCCTTTTTGATGAGAACAAAACCAGTGGGGTTACAAAATGTACAAGTTGTCTAAATACAATGCAGTCAAATAAATGGTTACGTTGTTTATCTATTTCCTTTTCAACGGGAATGTTCTAATGCTTGTTTTGCTTTCTCTACAAAATACAAACACACACTTGCTCAAGGCCAGGCTGGATGGGGCTTGGAGCAACCTGGGCCAGTGGAAGGTTCCCCTGCCCATGGCAGGAGTGGTCTTGGAGGTCCCTTCCAACCCAAACCATTCTGGGATTCTGTGACAGAGAAATGGAAAAATTTTTACAAGAGAAAACTGCCTATCATAGCTTGATTTTAAAACTGCCATGCCTGTGTCAGGAGCATCTTGAACATCATTTATCTGTGCAGTGTCACAGCTGAGCTGAAATGGGTCCTTTTTTATGGCTGTTAAGTCATGACTAACACAGACATTCTAGATTTTCCTGGGAGGTAAGGAGGGGGGGTTTCTTATTTTGATTGCAAGTAAGCAAGAACTGAGAGCTGCTTGCAGCCCTTGCAATGCTGAGAACTCTCCTAAGCATACAGAGGAGTCCTGTATGTTCTTAGAAAAAATGTACTTTTAAAATCCTCTCAGAGTACTTTCCATGTACTTTGAGCTTTATTCCCTCTACCATTTTGTCCAGGGGCTTTGCCAGCAGTTGTGGCTGTGTGTGGTGTGCAGGTGACTGAGGGCTGCAACCAACCTGCAGAGACGCTGCTGCTCCTCTGCCAGGAGCTCCAAGGCTTTTCTCCTTCCAGTTCCTTTTGATTCCTTACAGCTCCCAGTATCTAAAGACGAACTTTTTTAACAAGGGTGTGGAGTGACAGGACAAGGGAAATGGCTTCAAACTGACAGAGGGTGCATTTAGGTTGGAGATGAGGAAGAAATTTCTGACTCTGAGGGTGGTGAGGCTCTGGCACAGGGTGCCCAGGGGAGCTGTGGCTGTCCCTGGACACCTGGAAGTGTCCAAGGCCAGCCTGGACAGGGCTTGGGGCACCCTGGGATAGTGGAAGGTGTCCCTGCCCTGGCAGGGGTGGAAAGAGATGGTCCCTTCCAACCCAAACCCTTCCATGGTTCTGTTATTGCAGGGAGTGATTCTCCAGCTGTTCAGCCCTTGCAGGTGCCTGGAGTACATAACCTCCAGCTGGGAGACACAGATTTAAATTCCACCACAAGTTCCATCCTGGATTTAAGAAATTATCTATCACAACCAAAACTGAACCCTGAGAGCATCAGCAAAAAATGTCCTAAAGAGCTTCTTAATTCCTCTGAGAGGTGTTTTCCTATTTTCTGCACCAGCTATTGCCTTGATTTGAGGAATTTTCTTTAAAAAAAAAAAAAAAAGAAAGCAAAAGCAGGAAAGGAAAATTACTTTCTGCTGAAGTGAATGCTTCTCTGCAGGTGTCAAAGGCTGAGAGAAGGTGACAAAGAGGAGGTAGTGGCCAAAGATTGAATACAGGAGCTTAACAACGACTGGTTTTCCACTTTCTATCTGTAACAAGATGCCACCTACTGCTCTCTTTTTTTTGTTTGTAAAATACCAGTTAAGAAGAAGGTTGAAAAAGGTGACCAAGCAACTTTGCTAAACCAAGAAAGATTTATGCAAAGCCAGAAGTAATTATATATAATAATATTATAGACTCATAGAATAATCTGAGTTTCAAGGGACCCATAAAGATTATTGTACCCCAACTCCTGAAAAATTATATATATATAATATTACATACATAGCATAATTTATATAGTATAGTATAGTATATTATATTATTATTCTATTACATTATAAGACATTATATTATCTTTATTATTCGATTACATTACAATACATTATAATATTGTATTTATTTTATTCTATTTATTGTATTAATTTTATTCTATTTATTCTATTAGCTGTTCAACCCCCTTCCAGACAGTACCCTGACAATCCCTGCCCTGTCCACATGAACACACTCCTTTCCATGAGTAATTTAGAGCACACAGTTAATTGAATACTCTGGTGTTGCCACAGCTCCCTCCCAAGGGATGGAAAAGGCTCTTAGTCTAAATCAAAATTAGTCTTTGATATCAGCAAGAGCAAACAAAGGAGCCCTTGGAGTTGGATGCATTTGATGAAAGGAGTTGATGTGTCACTCCTGAGCTGGGCTAAGTGTGCTCCAGCCCCATTGACTCTGAGCAGGAGGCTTTGCTGGAGGAGATAATTATATAAAGAAGAGAACCAGCTGCTCTTCAGACAAATTAAGGATGTCCTTGTCCCTCATGTCCCCTCTCCATGCTGGTCTGGGAGTCCTGCAGCTCTCCAGGAATGAAAATCTCAGCCCTAATGAAAAGGGTTTCCACCATCCATGGCTCCTGCTGCTGGTCAGTGATAGAATTCACTACAAAATTGAATTTTTTCTTTTCTTTTCCACCCATTTTTTTTACTCGGGTGACTTGATCCAAAAGCCTTTTGGTGTCCCTAGGTCTGAAGTCTCTCCTGTGGCTGGCACAGGGCTGTGTTTCTTGCAGCAATAAACTGAGCTTGTTAGGGATGAGTGAGCTGGGCTGCCTGAAAAATGTAAACAGCCTCAGAAAGTAAATAAATTGGGAAGTGGTTCAAGCCACAAATGGCACTGGAGCCTTTTCCTGCAAATAGCAGAGATTTTTATCTCACTATCTGAAAGTGACATTCAAAGAACTGCTCTCATGGGATTGGAAAAGAAGTTCTTCATTACAGGAAACAGGTCTGGATATGATTAAAAAGCTAAAGTGTTCTCCTTGGGGTTTTTGTTTTGTTTTGTTTTATTGAAGGGAAAGTGAAAATCTGGTGATCTCAATGAAGCAGAGATTACTCCAGTGGCTCCATTTATAAACTGACAAGTGGAATATGGAGCAGACATTTACAGAGGTGCTGCCTTGCATTGGGCTCTATAATCTCAGTATTCTCACTCCCTCCTACTGTGTCAAAACGGCCAAAAAATACATTTATTGAAATGTCAAACTTCAATGTTCTGGCTCTGTCCTTGTGGATAGAAAATAACTTTTCTATCTCTCCAACAGGAATTTTGTAGTTCTCTGTGAGATTGTTTTGCAGTTTACTGTGTGTTCTTGGAAAGTCCTTTGGAAGAAGTGCTCTCAGAAAACTCTCAGCATCAAAATCCCAGGAACATTTTGAACTTACAGAAAGAGCCCTTTTTTTTCTCACAGATCCTCAGAGTGACTTCTCCTGTTTTTTCCTCACCAGCTGAAGAGCTTAATCCAAGCATGGAAATAAAAATCAAATTCTGGAAAAACATTTTTAAATATCTTCTTAATGATCTTTTGCCAGCTTCATCCCTCTTGCCCTCCTGCTTCAGCTCTGCAAACTTTTAGTTTCAAGCTGTTCTAACACTCAAAGGATGGATTACTGTGGGTAAGTTTTCCTTGGTAAATAGTTTCCAGGGAAATTTAGATTTCCCTAAGCAGCAAATTTCTGCTCCTTGAAATGCAAAGATCATTTTCTGGGGTTTCTTTTGGTTGTATCCAGCCCCAAAACTCCTTTCTGTCAGCCTGCATTGGATGCATTGTCAGCTCTGGGCAAACTGGCTCAGGACAGGCTGGGGAGGAAAAAGGGGAAACTGAGGCAGGAGAGGCTGGGTGTGCTGGAATCTTTTGGATTCATGAATTCTGGAAATCAGAACTGCTGCTTCTTCAGAGGCAAGGGCTATCATCATGCCTTGGAGTACATGGATTGTCCAAACCTTGTACAGATGGGAGGCTTGGGATGGGCTGGAGGGGCATCCTTAGGAAATCTGCTCATCCTCCACCCTTTTCTTCTCTCTGTGCAAACAAGAATGGCCTGAGCAAGCATTATCCTGCTTAAAACACCAGATCACATGGCAGGGGAAAGGCACAGAAAAGAGCAAAGCAAGGATTTGGGTTGGGAGTTACCATTTGTCAGCAGCGGGTTGTTACAGGAGCCTGATCTCATGGACTTGAGCCAAGGCAGGTTTTGCTGGGGACTTTCTGCAGCCTTGGGGTTTAATCCTTAAAGCTGGTCCTGACACAGGATGGGGGCTCTGACTCCTGTGACTCAGATGAGGCTCGAGGCTTAGACAGCCTTGCTTCACCAAGCAAACGGAATTTTTCCTTAAAATTAGGACTTGAGGGGGGAGTGGTGAACCACAGTAGGTTCCAGCTAACAAAGCAGTAATAAAGCAAACCATCTCCTGAAACAGCAGCTACACCAGAAGCTGTCTCAGCTGGGGCAGCTCTCTGAAACCTCTCTGCAACAGGCAATAGCTTTTAATTGGCACTTCTAAACCCCTGCTGCCCATCACAGCCATCCTGGTTGTCACCCTGCCTTGGGACACTGCTCTCCTTCTCCAGCAGAGAGAGCAGAACGACGCCCTGGCCATGGAACTCTCGGGTTCCTGTGGTTCCAATGGCTCCTGAGGTATTGGAAAGTCTCTTTTTTCCCAGCCCCGTGACAGAAGAAGTTGAGATTCATCAGTTCTGCTTTCCAAGGTTGTTTATTTTCTCTTATCTGTTCCATTCTCTCTCTGCCCTGCTGAGGTCTGTCCAGCAGGTCGGGTTGTGGCACAGTCCCTGCCCTTGGGGTGGTGTTGGCTTTTTATCCTAAGAACTACCTGTGCTTTATTTACAATAATCTTCCAATACCTATCAGCTATGTCAGACAGTCTGTCTCTACTCTAAACCAACCCAGCAGTGTCACCATCCCAGCAGAAGATGGAGGACAAGAAGAAGGAGAAGAAGGACAGGACACACCCAGATCCCTCTACCTTGCTTTCTGAACCCCCATTCTAAATCCCCAAAATTCTACTTTTTCACCCTGTGACAAATTCCCTGTCACTCTACTCAAACTCTTGTGGCTTGTAAATCCTCACACAAAGTTGGGAGCTGTTCCCATGGGCTAAAATCAAAGGCACAGGTGGTTTTGGTGTTTTTGACTCTGTGCCAAGGTCTCTGAGCACCTGCCAGGGTCTCAAGTCCCCCAGGGCAGCCAGAGGAATGTCCTGGGTCCCAAAATAGAATTACACCCACAGCCTGTGTATCCTGGACTTTTCCCACATCTCTGCTGGTTTAGCAGCAAGAATTTCACCTGTTTGCCTGCAGGCAGTGAAGGCATGGATGGGGTTGGCATCAGTTGGGCTGTGAACACGTGGCTGGGGGCTGTGACCCCTCCTGCTCCCATCTCCCAGGGCACGAGGGACAGGACAAGAGGGAACAGCCCCAAGTTGTGCCAGGGGAGGTTGGGATGGGATACAGGTGAAAAGTTCTTCACTGAAAAGATTGTCAAGGGCAGGGAAGGGATGGAGTCCCCATCCCTGGAGGGATTTCAAAGCCACCTGGGGACATGGGTTTGTGGTGGCTTTGGCAGCACTGGGGGAATTGGTTGGACTGGTTGATCTTAGCAGGATTTTCCAACGTAAATGATTCCATAATTCTCCACATTGTTGCTCTGAGTGCATGGTATTCAATCAAAAATCTCAAGATACAGACTCTGCACAAAGGATTAGTCTTTTCAAGAGAAACCTTGCATCCAGAGCAAGGTGGATGGAGCCACAAAAAGTGGAGCCACTTTTTGCTCCATGTGACCACCTGGGCGCCTTTGGAAGTCAAAATTTACAGCAAGACTTTTCTCCTTCTGAAAGGTTCTGTAAAACTTCCAGCTGCTTTTCCAGTCCTCTGTGCCCCACAGTGCTCTTTATGTGACTCAACATGGATCACCAGGCTGCTTCCTGAAGATCTGGAGTAGCTGCATCCCCTCTGGATTCTGCTGGGAGCCTGCTCCACCCTTGCCTGGGTGATCCCAGGGTGAATTATCTGCAGCAGCAGCAGCAGCTCGGGCGTGCTGATAAGAGCTTTACATAGAAATGAGGCAAGAGAAGGTTGGGATGCACAGGTCTCATCTCTACACTTGGGTTTTAATAGGAAATATGGGGAGGAAGCAGGGAGGCAAGGCTGGGCTGATGGATGAAGCTGGGCAGAGGGCACAGAACTCCCATATTTTATTATTTTTGTATTATCTATATAAAATATATAATATTATATACAATATATAATATATAATGTATAATATATTATATAATACCTATAATATATAATATATCAACTACTAGATATACTACTATATATACTATATTATATTTAATATAGATATTATATATAGTATTTTTATACAGTATTATATAGATAGTTTAGTAGTATATGTAATATAGTATATATTATATAGTATAATAATATATCTATTATATATAATATTATTATAATGTTATAAGTATATTGTACTATATTATAAGTATATTATATAATATATAGTCTATAAGATTTTATAGTACAATATTATTATATTATTAATTAAATAATACAATATATATTATATAGTATAATATATATTATATTATTAATTAATACAATATATATTATATACTATATAAAATTATATGTAATATAGTATTTAATATAGTATAATATATTATATATTATATATTATATAATATATATTATATATTATATATTATATATTATATATTATATATTATATATTATATATTATATATTATATATTATATATTATATATTATATATTATATATTAATGATCTATCATATATAGTATATAGTATATAGTATATAGTATATAGTATATAGTATATACTATATACTATATACTATATACTATATACTATATACTATATACTATATACTATATTATATATTATATATTATATATTATATATTATATATTATATATTATATATTATATATTATATATTATATATTATATATTATATATTATATTTGCTTTACACACTTGAGGCAAACCAAGCCTGGTGAAACAGATTCTTCCTTGATAGTAACTACCCCAAATTGGGTGGGGTAACACAGGTGAGGAGAAAAGGGGAGAGGGACAGGAGGGATAGGAGGAGAGGGAAGTGCCAGGGATGGGAAATGCGAGGTGTGAAGCTGCCCCCAGTGCCTCCTGCAGGCACAGAGATGGGCACTCTGGGGGGCTGGGAGGGGAATTTCACAGATAATTTGGGGCTGCCAAGCATGACTACAACGTGGTGCCTCTGGCAGAGGGATCAGGAGGGGCTGCTCTGAAAGGGCAGCAGCTGAGCAGCTCTGTGTGGCCAGGAGGAGAAGCCTGAACAGGTTGAGAGGTGGTGAAAAGAATGAACTCCTGGTGCAGAATGGGCCACCAGAGCCCACAGAAAGGCAGAAACTGGGTGGAAGAACAGCCCTGTGTGTGCCCCCCTCTGAGAATATTGTGTCCTGAGCAGAAATACACCCTTGGTGATGTGTTTCTGCTGGGGGGATAAACTGAGGCAGCTCCCAGAAAGGTTCAGAGAGCAGAGGACAAGCTGGGAACAGGGCAGGGAGAGGAGGACCTTGTTGTTTTGGCTGTGAGAGCAGCTCAGCCACCACAAGTGACCTCTTCCAGCTCCCAGCTGAACCCTGGCAGGGCTGGCTGCCCTCCCTGGGTCTTCCCCCATGGAGCAGCGTCCAACTCAGTTATAAAATAACCCAGACTGAACCCTGCTCTTGTGTCCATCTCCCCCAGGAACACAATCACCTGCCCTTCTGTCTCTGCCTTTCCAGGCCCCTCTGATTCCTTTTTCTTCCTCCAGGTGTGGCAGTGAGGGCTCTCCCAGAGCAGCAGGAAAGCAGAGGGACTTCTCCAGAAGCTGCTCCCAACTTCTGTGCCCACCAAACCCCTGATGCCTCAAGTTTCAGCTTTCATATTTCTCAGATTCTCTACTGCCTTAGTGTGTAACTCTGAACCAAATTGTTAGCAAGTTCTCCTCATACTTTAGTGAGACAAAACAATCCTTTTCCAGCCCCAGAACCAAGGACACCATTGCAGCTCCAGCCCAAAAAGTGCAAACAGCAGGGAATTGAGGAGAGCAATCTGGGAGGATGGGACTGCATCACCTGGAGCTGGAACTGGACAATTCACCCCAATATGGAAATGGACCAAAAGTTATAAAAGTGTGAAAACTCGTGACTTGGGGTCCAGCTTGGATCTGTCTTGGGTAGAACCATGGTTAGGCTCTTGTACTGCCCAAGGTGAATCCTTTGAAGGCCTTTTAATAAATTTATTTATTCCTTTATCCCTCCTTTATTCCTTTAACTCTGCCCAGCCTCTGTTCCAGGTAGCCCCTCCAGGCATCACCCCTGCCATGCACGTGGCCAGGGAAGGATCTCCTGCTGGTCCAGGGATGCTCAGCAGCATTTTATGATGCCCTCAGAGAGCTGAGCCTCCCCTGGGATGGTGTAAGCAGGCAGATAAATGTTCTCAAGTTTAAGAGCAGGGAATTAATCACATCTCCCAGATCCATCTTGGTAAACAAGCTTAAGCTTTACCTGGGAAACCTGAAATGATAAATCCGTGTGGGAACTCAGTTGTTTTCTTTCAGTTAAGCTTTCTATGTCCTTAGAAAGCTTTTGGGATTGTTGTCTGTTTCTGGCCAGGCACTGAGAGGGGAACAAACTGAAAATTTGTGTAAAATCCCTTTCTGCTGGAGGCTGGAAGTGTGGGCTGCATCCCTCTGAGCCACCTCTGTGCACTCTGAAGGATTTCAGGGAGATGGATGATCAGGGGGATGGATGCTCAGGGGGATGGAGGCTCAGGGAGATGGATGCTCAGGGAGATGGATGCTCAGGGAGATGGATCCTCAGGGATCCCCCAGAGCCTTCACCATGGCCACAGCTTTACCTCATCAGCTTCATCCTGGAACTGAACCCCAATCTATGAACCTCTCTGACAAAACATTGTGCATTTGCTGTAAAGGACCAAGGGGCTACAATCCATAAACCTTTGGGAAAAGTTCCGCTGCAACAGGAGGTGTGGCAGAGTAGGAACCTGCTCAGGGCTGATGAGGTCACCTCAGGGGATGGGAAGAGACCCCAGGAGCTGTTCTCTCAGCCCAGGCTCTGCTCTGCCCATCTCCCCGAGCATTTAACCCCAGATCTGTGTCCTGATGAAAGGCTGGGTTTCATGTTCACAGCCTTTAACTGTGTGGGACACGTGCTGCTTCTCCAGGTGTTGGGTTACTGCCTGTCCTCTGAAAGCAGGGACGTTTCCTCAAGGTCAGGGGCTTGGTGTGCATTTATTTGGTCACCCAAGTAGCACCTTCCTTCTCCTGGTGGTGAGAAAAACCACCAGCAGAAACCCTGAGCTGATGTTGCTCTCACATTTGGGGACGGTGTTTTGCTTTGTTCTTCTGTCTGAGGTCTTTCTTTGTCTTTTTTTCTTTTTTAATCATCTTTCTTGGGCTCTTTGAAACGTGCCAAGAGGATGATGAATTGCAGGAAGCATCCAGGCTCGGGGCGTGATTTGCATGTTAATCAGTGCAATCAGCACCGCTGAATCCTGTTACACCTGGCCACCAAAGCAGGCAGAAGGGAAGGGATGGAAGATGATAACCATGGGGCTGGGGGGGCTGCAGGCAGCCCTGCAGGGCAGAGAGCCCCCGGGGGAAAGCTCCATTTTACACCTGACTCATCACTCTGGTCCATCAGGGATTCTGCTTATGGCTGGCAAAATCTGACACTGAAGGGAGGTGACTGCGGGGAAAGCGTTGCCCTAAAAGCATTTCATTATTTCTCTCCTGTCTGATGGGAAGGGCTTTGGGACATTGAGCCAAATTTTGAGATGTCCTGACAGATTTTGTGAAACCCTCGTTGCAGAAGAGCCACACTTCCAAAAGCAGCCCTGGGTGACCATGAGCCACCAAGGGATCACAGGATTGTTTGGGTTGGGAGGTGCAGGAGTGTGCTCCTCGTGATGGAGTGAAAGAACTCTCCTTTGTCCCCTCAAAAAGGAAAGAAGCCTGGAAGTTTCTCTTCTGGATCAGGTGAAAAAGACACCTCATAGGACCTGGGGGGCTTCACCTCAAACTTAAGGATGGCCAATTGGACAGAAACCAAAAAGTCTCTTTTGGGCAATTTACTAGAAAAAGAAAAGAACAAAGAAATGAATCACTTTTGTGAGGTGTTTTACCAGGGGCAAGAACCTCCTGCACCTGGCTCGGTTTTAATTTGTTTATTATTTTTCCTTTTATTAAACCTTTTTGTTTCCAACACTGCCACAGAAGCCATCCTGCTGACCTTTATGCCTCCAAAGGTAGCTGAGCTATCTTGGGTGTGTTAAAGGCTTCTGAGAGCTTATCAGACCTAGCTTGAAAAGACTACTGTGACAGTGGAAGGGACATTAAAGATCACCTCATTCCATGGCAGGGACACCTTCCACCACCTCAGGTGCTCCAAGCCCTGTCCAACCTCGCCTTGGACACTGCCAGGGATCCTGGGGCAGCACAGCTCCTCTGTGCCAGGGTTTCATCACCTTCAGAGTCAGGAATTCTTCCCAATCTCCCACCCATCCCAGCCCTCTGGCACTGGGAGCCATTCCCTGGCTCCTGTCCCTCCATCCCTTGTCCCCAGTCCCTCTCCAGCTCTCCTGGAGCCCCTTCTGGCCCTGCCAGGGGCTCTGAGCTGTCCCTGGAGCCTTCTCCTCTCCAGGTGAGCACCCCCAGCTCTCCCAGCCTGGCTCCAGTCCCTCACTCAGCACACACAGGCAGGCTGGCCCCAGGCAGGTGATGCTCCTGACACATCTGGGCTCAGGGCAGGGGTTTTCTGTGGAGGATTTTTTTTCTCACAGGTTCACTCCCTGCTCCAGATCTCAGTGCCCCTCTCCAGTTCCTGCTGTGAGCACAAAGCCAGGTCTCATTGTGCTAAACTAGAACATCAGGTACAGAATCTGAGTGCTCGAGAGCTGGGAAATGAAGAGGGAAGAACTCACTCATTTTAACTATTTCCACAGCATCACCACTTACATGACATGGAAAAAAAAAAAAGAAAAGCCTTTTCCCTCTCTGCAGCTGCCTAATTCCAACTCAAATATTTTTCTGTATTTTTGTTGGGGCTTAAAAAATCTTTTTAATGTTTTGTAATTATTTTTTTCCTTCATACACAGATGAAGACTGGACTCCTGTCATTTAAACACCTGGATCAGAAAACTCTTCAGTGTGTTGCATCCAAAGAGGAAAAAATTGGGGTTAACCTTGTACAATGTGCAGCTTAATATCTGTGTTCCCATGGTAGGAGAAGATTCCAGGGATCCAGGGGCAGCCACAGCTTCTCTGGGCACCCTGTGCCAGGGCCTCCCCACCTCCCAGGGAAGAATTCCCTCCTAATATCCCATCTAACCCTGCCTGTGTCAATTTAAAGCCATTTCCCCTTGTCAAATGTTCCCCTCTAACTCTTCTGGGGCCAATTTAGGTTCTGGAAGGTGCTTTAGCCCAGCTGTGGATTCACTCCTGGATTTTTCCTGTCAGCTGAGAGGGGGGAAAACCTCAAGTTTTCAACACCAAAGATTGTGATCTGACAGGGGCTCTTGCCATGGGATGGAAGAAAGGAAGAATATTGTATTGGCAGGGTGCCCTGATGAAGGAAGGAATGATGCATCTGACTCCATGTTCTCAGAAGGTTAATTTATTATTTTATGATACTATATTATATTAAAGAATACTAAACTATACTAAAGAATACAGAAAGGACACTTACACAGTGCTAAAAAGATAATAATGAAAACTCCTGACTCTCTCCAGAGTCCCAACACAGCTTGGCTCTGACTGGCCAAAGAGTCAAAATAATTCACAGCAGAATCCAGTGAAACAATCACCTGTGGGTGAACAATCTCCAACACATTCCACATGTGAGCACAACACAGGAGAAGCAAATGAGATCAGAATTGTTTTCCTTTTTCTCTGAGGCTTCTCAGCTTCCCAGGAGAAAAATCCTGGGTGAAGAGATTTTTCAGAAAATGTGAATGTGAGAGAAGAGAACAGAGCAGAGCTGGGAAAATAATTCAGAGCAGTGACCATGGGCTGCTGAGGCAAAGCTGGCACTGAATCCAGCCCCAAAAACCCCAATTTTTGTCCCATCTGGTTGTGCAAGACCCCAGCACCAGCAGGACTGAACTCCCCAGCACTCTCTTTCTCCTGAAGCCACCCCTGGATATAAATGGGGTTTAGCCAGGCTGGGGGTGGTTCCTTCTCCCAGGAACAAGTGACAGGACAAGAGGAAATCACCTCAAGTTGCACCAGGGGAGATTTATTAGGAGGATAGTAGGGAAAATTGAAATAAAAGTTGAAAGAAAAGTTGCTGCAGAGAGAATGCATTCTCTCTTTTTTTTTTTTTTTTCCTTTTTTCCAGCTTTAGCATTTTCTGCCACATTTTTGTGATTACTTCCAGTAATATCTTGCCAGGTCATTGTTACAAATCATCTTTTCATAAATAGCAGCAGTAACTTCTTGTGGCTGAAAAGTGGGGATTTCAATAAATGAAAACCAGAGGGAAAAAATCCCAAACCAAACCCCTGCTCCTAACCTCAGTGGCTTTCTGTTGATTTGGTTTTTAAGAGTGGGAGATTCTTAGGGAAAAGCAGAATTTTCTAAAATACATTTTGCAAAGACCTACAGACGCGTTTTGAAAATTAAGAAAATTAGGAAAAATTAAGAAAATTAAGAAAAAGTAAGAAAATTAAGCATTTTATCAGCAATGGCCTCACAGCCCCTGTGTAGTGCAATGTAGCCAAATGAAGCTTCAGAAGCTTTTTCCTAAGAGCACTGAAAAAAAAAAAAATCAGCTCCAGCAGCTCTCAAAGGCACCTTTGTGTGGCAAAAAGCTGCATTTTTAGGTCAACTTGGCTAAACTGAAGGAGGTGGTTTGTGTGTTAAGTAGAAGTAATGCCTGGTTTTTAAGCTCAGCCTGAATTTGGGGAAGTCCAAAGCTGTGCTGGGTTGGTTTGGGTGCTGTTTGGAGCTGGGGACGAGTGGCCAGCAGTGAGAGACAACTGCTTGGGGCTCAGTGCTTAATTAGAAATGTGGATCTGCAAGGGGTGGCTGCAAAGCTGCCCCTTTTTGTCCCTCTTTTCTCACAGAACAGCGGTTATTTAATATTTTAACCCAGTAAAATGGAACATTTTGGGTGTTAAATCACAGCTGCATGGAGCACCAGTGAATGGCAGGGTGGGTGTGAGCTGTGAGTCAGGAAGAACAGGGGAATTTGGGGAGATCAGGGGAATTTGGGGAGATCAGGGGAATTTGGGGCTGCACTGGGAACACAGCAGGGTTTGCTCTGCCCCATCCCCGAGGGGGAGCATCAGCATCGATGGGAGTGAGCAAAATGCACGGAGCAAAATGTGGGAGAAGCTCTGGGCAGGCAGGTGGGGATGCCCAGATTTCCAACTCCCCTGGGCTGGCACAGGGAGCTCCTGTGGGGACACTTTGTAAAGGCTCCTGCCACACAATCCCAGAATGGTTTGGGTTGGAAGGGACCTTAAAATCATCTTCAATTGCAATTCCACAGGCAGGGACACCTCCCACCAAACCAGGTTGCTCCAAGCCCCAATCCAACCTGGCCAGAAAGGGAATTTAGGGGGAGAGAAAGGGGAAAAAAATAAATGAACTGAGGCAAGATAGAAGGGGAAGAAAGCAAGGCTTGCTCCTCTTGTTGTCCACGAGAGGAGTGCACTGTGGAGGGCTGTGTACCTGAAGGGAATTGGAATTGGAATTGTTAATTGGATTCTGCTGGGAGTGTTTTTTTGATCCACTGACCAATTCACTCCAGGTGAGTGGCTGACAGTCATCAGATTCTGGGCAGTTGAGTGCTTGGCAGATTCAGTGTAATATAGTATAGAAGAATATAGTGTAATAAAGAAATTAATTACCCTTCTGATCTCAGTGGAGTCAGATGCATCATTTTCTCCCCGGTGTCAGGGCTGCTTTGCTTTTTCAATGGGCTGGCTGCCAGAGCCAGGGCAGGACTGAGCCTTCCTGCAGGAATTCTCCGGGTGAGCTGTTCCCACAACGTGTCAGTAGGTGGCAAAAAGCTCCAACCCTTGTGCTAAGCAAGAAATAAACATTTTTTCCCTGCCTCTTTTGCAGGGAGGGATTTGTGGGCAGCCCTGTGGCATCAGTGGGGGTGGATTGTGTCCCCACTGGGACAGAGATCCTGCACCAGCACTGCTGCCAGGGAGAACCATCCCAGACCCAGGAACAGAGCAGGAAAAGAGGCTCAGAGACAACCAGGAGCTGCCTCCTCCTCTTCATTCACCAGAGGACCCTTGTGCCATCGCTTGGCCTCACCCAGAATCATTCAAAGGCAGCTGGGAGCTGTGGCTGGGGGAAAACAGCAGCTCTGGGGCTGGGCTGTGGCAGAGCAGCCCGAGGTACCTGGAGAGGCAAACAGGGACCTGCCAGCCCTGGTGATGAGGCTTTAATCTTGGTTTACAGCCCAAAAAGGAGCTGCTCAGGTCGCTGCTCCTGGGGCTTTTCTGTGCAGCTCTGTGTAAGCAGATTGAGGCGATGCCAGCCTGTCACACAGCTCCCAGGCAGGAGGGCACAGAGAGCTTGAACTGGGTTACTGATGGTTTTCCCTGCTTTGGAATTCCTGTGTGCTCTGGGAACAGGATGGGATGTGATGCTGGAGGCTCACCTTCCTGAGCAGGTCAAATGCTCTGAGCACCAGGTGGGACTGAGCCCAGGGAGGTCAGAAAATCCCATTTATCCAGACTAGTCGGTGAGATCCAGTTACAGTGTGGCTTTGTTCAGCTTTATTTACCTAACACCTCTCTCTGCTAAGTGTAATTAATTTTTGTTTTCCTCAAGAGGTGTTACAGCAACCCTGGCTCCTTTTTTAAACACAGAAGTGCAGTTCATTGACATTTCCTCTTATAAATTGTACCTTTAATTGCTAATGATTTTGCCAGGCTGGTGCTGACTTCAGGCTGAGCATTATCATTTTGATTTCACATTTCAGCAAAACCAGTTCAGCTAATCCTGAGCAGAGAGGACTCAGCTTGCTCTGGCCATGTTTGACAAAAACATCCTATAACCATTTCCCTGGAGACATCCAGAGTCCTTTGGGGCAGGGATCTGACCTGCATCTCCTGGAGGGGCTGTGCCATTTGCTGCTATCCATTAACAGGGTTAAAATCTCCATTCTTTGCTGTTTTGGTGAAAAATGATAATCTGAATTCTCTGAGGGTGCTGAATCTGGGCTGAGCAGGGGCTCCAGCACAGCTCCTGTGTGGAGACTCCTCTCACCTGCAGGAAGGGTCCAGCCTTGCCTCAAAGCTTTGGGTAGTGTGGGATGGCCACAAAACCCCGTTTTTAGCCTGGGGAGGCACAGGGGGTGAGGGTGAGAGCTCTGCTGGACACAGACTCTGGTTCCTGTGGGTGTGACTGGGGCTGGAGCTGTGTCCCCTCCAGAGCTGCCTGTCCTGGCTCAGCCTTCAGGTGATTCCAGCATTTGGAAGTGGGGGCTGAAAGCCTCTCCCTGCAGTCTCCATGGCTGAGTTGCAGAACTCACATTGTGGGAGATTGGTTGGGTTTTTTTTTTTCCTCCCCCCATCTTCTGCAGTTTGTAGGAAAGTCTGTGTTTCACCTTTAGTCACAAAGAAAATGTTTTCATTCCCAGTGTCTGGAAGGATGTTAGAAAACACCAGCAGAGGGTGAGGTGCCCCTCTGCAGGTTGTGATGAGTTGATACAATCAAGAACAGCACAGTCAAACAGTTTTGAGCACCAGGAATATTCACAGACACACAGAATGGGTTGGGCTGGAAGGGACCCTAAAGCTCATCCAGTTCCACCCCTGCCATGGCAGGGACACCTTGTGCTATCCCAGGCTGCTCCCAGCCCCATCCAACCTGGCCTTGGGCACTGCCAGGGATCCAGGGGCATCCACAGCTGCTCTGGGCACCCTGTGCCAGGGCTTCATCACCTTCAGAGTCAGGAATTCTCCCCAAATGCCATCTCCCCCTGCCCTCTGCCATTCCCCCTGCGATGGGAGCAGCTCTGCTGACTTTATCCCTTCTGAGAGAGCAGATTTTGCACGCTGCAGGTTGATAAATGAATGCTCAGAGAGTCTCTCTGCAGAGGCTCTGATGTGGATGGAGTGATCCACAGACACTTCTCCGTGGGCAGCACTCTTCCCCAAGGCTGGCAACGCCATTATTGGAAAACTAATCAGCTCTATCTGAGATAAATTGCATTTCCACCAATTATGGCTTAATTGTTGACAGATGGGAACGCAGAAGGACGATGTGTCACATCATTAAGGGAACAGGTGTATAGACAAGTGCCAGATTAATTGTTCCAGCCCATTAAATCATTGACCTTTTCAGCACACCCTCAACACTGAGCTCGAAGCTCTCAGGGTGTTTCCAGCTCACACAGACTGACTGTGCTCATCAGCAAAGTTCTTGGGGCATTTTGAAAACACACAGACTCCAGACATGGACTCATTAGCCATGAGCAGCTCTCCTTCTCATTAAAATGATTCCTCTTCTCCTTCCTTCTCCATGCTGGGGTGTGTTTTTGTGTTTTTCTGGTGAAATCCCACATGGTGTGTGGGCTCTCTCCAAAGTGCAGCTTTCCCCACGGAGCAGGCAGACATTCTGTCATGGGCCATACATCTAGGGATGTCAAAGCCAGGTGAAATCAGGACACAGCAGCTTGGCTGGAGGATCCAGCTTGATTTAGGGCTTTGTGATTTCCAGCTCCTGCTCTGCCTGGGATTTTCAATAAAGATAAATACTGGGGAAGGTGAGTCAGCCATGGGTGTCTCATTCCCTTCAATAAGTGTAAAAATGTGGCTCCTGCTCTTTTCCTGGCTGTGGCAATCAGGAATCAGACACACCACAGCAGCTTTGTGGGAGGAGCAGAGGTTTGGCACAGGATGCAGGACAAGCCCTGCTGGTCCTGGGTAACCCAGAACTGGCTCAGATCTTGTTCTTCTGCCTTGAAAAATGAGAGGATCAGGTTTCCAGCGGGAAGTGCTGTGATGGTAATGACATTTGTTACACCTGGAGCCCCTGCCCTGCAGCAAGGAGCTGATCTGAGGATGCTTTGTCCCCCTGGTAGCTCCAGAAGGACCAGGTGGGAAGGGAGGGAGAGGAGCAGGAGGCACCAGGAAGAGTTAAAGCCCTTGGTCAGCTCTGCAGCTGCAAACAGAGGCAAAGCTGGTGCTGGCAGCCAGAGCTGTCTGCTCCCCAGGGCTGGAGGGGAAATCTCTGCTCATCCAGTTTGCCAGGTTAAAATAACTCTGATATTTAACTGAAATCTCCTCTCATATAAGTGCTGTGAATCCACAAACTTGGTGGCCTTTATGGACCTCCAGGGACAAGCAGATAGGATACAGAGAATTGAGAGAAGTTCCCTCTCAGGTAACAAATTATTTTGTGAGGAAAATGAGATCATTTAATAAAAAAATTCAGTTTATGTGAGATGGAAACTGCAAGAGCATTTTTGATAGATCAGACACCTTCATATAATGATATTTTTCAGTGTGGTTGGAAATGTCAGATTGCAACAGGGCAGCTTGTTAAAATCCCTGGGAGGTGCTGCAGCCTTGATCAGCATCCCTGGGAGAGTGTCTGCAGGAAAAGATGGAGATTTCTCCATTTCCATCAGTCACTCCCCAGCACTGAACCCTGGACAGGGAAAAAAAAAGTGAACCAAAGCCAGATTTTTCAGATTATATATAAATCTGAAGGTTAGTTCAGAAGCAAGTGCATGTATTTCTGTGTGCAGGACAGGGAGGAGAGGAAATAGTAAAAAACCCAAAAAACAACAAACAAATAAAAAATCCCTCCACAAACTGAAAAAAAAAAAAAAATCCACTAAAAGCCGCAAAAGTGAAAGAGGAATTCTAGAAATGTGAAAAAATGTAATTTAAAGACTTTCTAAATGAATCATTTAACCTGGCATTTTGAACTGGGGTTTGTGGTTTAGAAAAGGTTTAATTTAAACAGGAGCACTGAGGAACTCAAAGGCAAGAAAAACATTTCCTTTCAGTTGAAATTTGGTATTTGGGGTTAACCCAGAACTTTCCCCAGCCTCCTCCTCTCTCTTCCCCCATTTCACTGTTGCTCCATCCAAGGCTTTCTTCCCCAGATATTTTGATTCAGCCACACAGCCCAGAGGGTTTTTGTTCACCCCACATCAGTGAGCTCCTCATTTCCAGATGTCCTTTCCACTGGCCCACACTCACAGATATTCCACTTCCAACACTTGCAGAGTTGGAATTGGATGATATTTAAGGTCCCTTCCAAGGCAAACCATTCCATGATAAAATGCTTTCAGAAGCCACAATTCCATCCCTGCTTTGGAAGTCAGGGGACTGTGGTCCAGAACAAGGATGGCATCTGTGACAGGTACAGAGCTTAATTGCAATGTCCCCTTTAGCTCAAAACTGTATTTTTTAGCTATAAATATTTGCCTTTTCCTGTCCTCCACACTCACTGTCTCCAGGCTCAGCCCATCCATCTGGGGGGATCCAGCCCCTGCAGAGCTGGGGCTTGTTTCTCTGGCACATGCCACTAGAAATCCCTGTCATAGAAGTCATCAAAGAGGGAAATTCTCTCTGTCTTGGTCCTCACGAGCGTGGGTTTGTGGTGAATCCTCTCTTCCCTCTCCTCCCACTCCTCTGAGCCTGTGCTGGAGGAGTCCCAGAACACATCCCTGGTCCGTGGCTCCCTGCAGAACCACAGGTCGACCTTGCCCCTCCTGTCCAGGGAGGGCTCAGCCCTGCAGAGTCCTCCAGCCCACGTGGTTCCTAGGGGAGAGAAGAAAAACAAAATACCAAGGGTTTGCAGAGCTGCTCAGCCACCTGGAGCTGAGCTGGGAATGGCTGGGGACAGCCAGAGGCACCGAAGGAAAATCCTGAGAGCTCCCTGGGGTTGTGTTGGGTGAGATTCTAGAGTCTGGCTTTATCCCCAAGGGCAACACAGCTAAGGTGGAGAACCACAGGGGAATAGGAAGCCAGGTTTGCTGCCCTTCCTCCTGGTGGAAGTTCAGCTTCAGGTGAGTTTTTCACTGATTTAAGCTGTGAAAAATGCGTATTTTATGATGGGCTTTTGGCAAATGTTAAAATGAATATTATATGGGCTGTGTTAGAAAGTTATGCTGTTTTAATTCTCTTAAGTAGTGTGTTAAATATAGTTTTAGGTTATTAAAAAATGTTAAAATAGAAATTATGCTATGTGGGATACTTTTTTTTAAGAAAGGACTCACAGTGAGATAGCAGCCACAGGACACCTAAATCCTTCAGAGAAAGAGAATTTATTGCCCCATGATCAGGAGAAATGAACTTCTTCCTGCCTCGAAGGTGCTGTCAGGATCCAGAGGAAGAAGCTGACACTGCCCAGACAGAATCCTGTGTTTGAATGGAATTTCTGCATCATGTGTGAGGTGTATGAATATAGAACAGGCTGTTGTTTTAAAGGGTTAATGCTCTGTTCACGTGGGTCCTTTTTTGGGCTTGTGCTGCCCAGAAAAGGTACCTGGACTGTCCCTAACTCTTTGTTTCTATTGTCTCATATTGTCCTAATCCAAATTGTCCAAATTATTATTACTCTAATTGTATTACTACTTTTATAACCATTTTATTACTATTAAACTTTTAAAATATTAAAAACAAGTGAATGGCATTTTTCACAAAGCCCTTTCAGCCTTGGTGGAACGTTCCCAGCCTGTGCCAAAGGTTGTCACACGCAGGCAAAGCAGGACAGGGCTCCTGCCTTGGACAGGTCAGGAGGAAGAGGTGGCTGAGATCCATTTCTGTAGGGACAGTGGGGGAAAAAACCCTAAACCCAAAAAGTGATCAGCCTCGGTGAGCGTCACATTTACCCCCAGAGCTCCCTGAAGCGTTCCAATGCTTTGTCCTGCAAACACAGCCTTCCCCCTGAACCTGCCTCTCATCCCTGCAGGAGCTGGAGCACTGGAAGCATCCTCCACAGGGAAGCTTCTCTGATGGCATTTAGGAGGGCTGGTGAGTTTGACATCACCTCGGAAAATTGTTCCACTCACCAGGGCCGTCTTCAGGAAAAGGCTGATTGTGCCCAGCAGGGATGGGGTCCGGGCTTCTGGCGCTGTCAGCGCTCTGGGGAGCGTCAAGGACATCCTTGGGGCTGAATTCCTTGATGTTTTGCTTATTGATTTTCGCCTCCCTGTGGAGATTCCTCTGCAGCTCGGCCTGGGTTTGCAAATGAGTTGTCAACAGGAGCGGCAGAGGCGCGAATGTGTTTTAATGCGCTTTAATAGCTCGGCGTGGCACAGCGTCAGGGGCTTGGCCCTGGAAATAATTGCACAGCCGAGCGCTTTAACCCAAGCAAATGGAACCTGCCAGAACATGACAGAACATGACTGGGACGGGGATTTGTGGTTTCTCTGTGAGCCATGGCCAAACGAGGGCAAAGCGTTGGAAAAACCACAGGTGATCGCTGATCCCGGGGGCCCTGGGGATGCTCCCCACCAACCCTCTGCCTAGGGGAAAGCTTCCTTCCACCTTCCCAGTGAGAGCTCTGGGAGAGACACCCCCATCACCCCCATCATCCCCATCATCCCCATCACCCCCATCATCTCCTCCCCAAACCCACCCTGCCATTACCTCCCTCCTCTTGCGGGTCAGGTCCAGCATCTGAAGCTTGTGCAAGTGCTGCCTCCTGCCAGGGAGGGGATTCAGGCTTTGCCCCCTCTTCTGCAGCACCTACGAGGTATTTAAAGATGCAGATAAATACCTCTGCACTTTCTG
This sequence comes from Fringilla coelebs, assembly GCF_963513975.1. Lineage (NCBI taxonomy): Eukaryota > Metazoa > Chordata > Aves > Passeriformes > Fringillidae > Fringilla > Fringilla coelebs. The sequence continues at coordinate 4,538,257 of NC_140034.1, forward strand.
AAAGAGAAAGGAAGAGCCACCAGCTCACAAACCCCTCGGGCACTCCCGGATAAAGGCAGCCAGCATCTCCGGGCGTAGCCAACTTGCAGGAATTCAGATTTCCACTGTGCTTGCAGTTTATCCCACAGCTCAGGGGCAGGAGGGGAAAAAACTTCATTAAAGCAATGTATTCAATGTATTCGTGCTTCTGCCCCCCAGGTGTTACTGCCTTGAGTTCTCCAAGATGATCCAAAGGGAAGAACAGCATTTGAATATTCGGGGATGCAGGGGCTGTTTGTGGCACACGGTGTTTGCAGCCTTTAAACCAGGCTTGTGGAATTGTTAAGGTTGGAAAGGTATCTAAGGTCATGGAGTCCCACTGTCCCCCCAGCACTGCCAAGGCCAGCACTGACCCAGGTCCCCAAGTGCCACATCCACGTGGATTTGAAACGCCTCCAGGGATGGCGGCTCCATCACTGCCTTGGGCAGCCTGTTCTAATGCCTGGCAAGGCTTTCAGGGAAGGAATTTTCACTGAAATCCAACCTAAACCTCTCCTGGCATAAGTTGAGACCTGGCACAAGGTCACCTCTTGTTCCCTGGGAGCAGAGCCTGAGCCCCACCTGGCCCCAAATTCCTGTCAGGGAGAGCAAGGAGGTCTCTCCCTTCTCCCCACCAACTGCAAGTGATGAGTGCTCAAGAAAGTCATTAAAAAATGTGCCTCTCGTGCTTCCAGCCTCTAAAATATTAAATATCCTGGCTCAGCAGGTCCATCTCATCCAGGGAACTGTCATGCTGGAGACCAGGCTGCTTTCTCCTTATTCTGGATCCTCTCACCCACCAGTGTTTCAGCTCAGTGTCCCGGGCTCAGCCAGGGACAGGAGCACAGCCAGTGCTTCAACACCAACTCCTGCCCTCCAGGGAGCCCCATGGGGAGGGAAAGGAGCCTGCAGCCAGGAATGGCTTGGGGAATGGCACAAACTCAGGCACTCACCTTTGGTTTTGGGCTTGCAGCCACTGCTGGCTAACTCCAGGGCTTCACAGGAGTGACTGCTGGTGGAGGGATGGCAGGTTCAAGCCTCTGCAAGTCCAATATTTATATATAATATTTAGCATTGCTCATTCCACAGGGTCATAAAACAGGCTATGAAACTACCTTGACATTTTCTCAGCTCTAATTCTGGCCCAGCTGCTTGGGACACAGGAAGGAGTTTGGCATCTCAGGGGGATGAGCATCATTTGGTCCTTCAGGAGTGGCAAAACTGGGAAATCTTTCCCACTTCAGCACAGGCAGCAAAGCCCCAGTTTGGCAGCAATTCCATCCCTGCAGGTAATTCTCTTTGAGCACCCAAAGCTCCCTCCAAGCCCAGAGTGAAGCCAAACCACAGCTCAGATTGCTTCATGGCAAAGCTGAGTGTGTAAATTTAATCTTGAGAATCCTCTCAGGTCACCAAGGGCAGATCCCAACCAGAGCAGACCTGGAGCTCCTTCTGTCCTTCTGTCCAGCCTGGATAAGACCTCTCTCTGCAGAGCTGTGCATGGTACCCCGCTCCTTTTCTGGTGGCTGGTGAAAACAGGCAGAGCCTTGCTCTACAGGCTGCTCTGAGCACGGATTTTTGTCCTAAGGAGCCTCCTTGAATCGTGCCCAGCTCTGAGGTGGTGCTGGGTCACTCCATGGCCTGGAATCCATGGAATCACCAGGCTGGAAAAGACCCCTCAGACCATCAATCCCAACCATCACCCCAGCACTAAATGATGTCCCCAGGTGCCACATCCACAGGGCTTTGGAACACTCCCAGGGGTGCAGAGTCCAGCTGGAGCTCCCTTCCAGGAGGGGAGCTCAGTGCAGCTTAATAAAAATTACAGGGGATGTCGTAAAGGGCTTTGGGACACCTGACTTGTATTTTATTTGGGACACCTGACTTTAATTTATTTGGGACACCTGACTTGTATTTTATTTGGGACACCATTAACTCCTTGGTTATGAACAAGTGCCCCATAAATGGGGACGTGGTGGAACTCTGGGTACTGAGAATTTTAGATTTTCTGTGCTGGCAGGCACCGAGCCCTAAAGGAACACTGCATTTGACCTGAGGATGCAGAGAAGACTTCCAAAATTAAATAAATAATAGAATTAAAATAAATAATAGAACTAAGATTTTGGGTATATAGTTTAAATAAAAGTGTATAATATCAAATCGTAGAGAACTTCGAGTTCAAAGTTTTAAAATAGATATTAAAATATTTGTTAATATTTATCTATTATTTGGTATTTTGATAATAAATTTATTATTTAATTCATTATCATTACATTCTATTTACTGTTTCATATTTCTATATGAAAATATATTATTTAAAACATATATTAAGATAAAAATTTTATAACAAAAATTAATCCTTCTTCTTCATAAGTGTAAGTAATATTACATAATTAAATAAAAAATTCAACATTACAAACCCCAAATACTTAGTTATTAAGTTAAAAATAAAAATGATTTAAGTGTAATTTCTTAATTAAACAATTTATCCTTAAAACATTCTAAAAAAGATGCAACTCAATTTTTTAAATTTACTAAAATGAAATACTGTAAAACTCACAACTTATAAAATTATAATATAAATAAAAACGAATAAGCATCTAAATCCAAACAAAAAACACCATCTCACACATTTAATCCCGATCCTAACCAAAAAAAAGTTAAGACTCAACAAGGCCATGTCTGCACAGAACTGCTGCTGAATCCTGAGCTGTCATTTAGGACCCTTGTAAAAATGCAGGAGGGAAAATCAGTGTCCTGTAAAAGGGGCAACTCCCCACTAGTCCCCAGTGCCAAGTGTGGGATTTGCAGGGTCCCCAGGATGAGGTGAAGAGATGAGTCTGACCCCATGTTCTTAGAAGGCATTATATATTAATTATATTATATTATATTATATTATATTATATTATATTATATTATATTATATTATATTATATTATATTATATTATATTATATTATATTATATTATATTATATTATATTATATTATGCTATATTATATCATGTTATATCATATCATGCTATATTATATTACATATTATATTATATTATATTATGTTATGTTATATTATGTTATATTATATTATATGACATATTATATTATATATTATATGACATTATAGAATGTCATATTATGCTATATTCTATTATATTATATTCCATTACACCATATTACATTACATCATATTATGCTATATTACATCATATTATATAATGTCATATTATGCTATATTACATCATATTATATAATGTCATATTATGCTATATTATGCTATATTATATTAATTATGCTATACTAAAACTATACCAAAAAATAGAGAAAGGATACAGACAGAAAGTTACCAAGCATGATAATAAACACTTGTGACTGACTCCTCAGAGTCCGACACAGATGGCTGTGATTGGTCATTAAGTCAAAATAATTCACATTAAACCGATCAAACCTGCACCTGTTGGATGAACAATCTCCAGCCACATCCCAAAGCAGCCAACACGAGAGAAGCAAATCAGATAATTGCTGTTTTCATTCTCCTCTGAGGCTTCTCAGCTGCCCAGGAGCAGAAGCTCAGCTCTGTCAGCGTCAGAAATCCCCGCGCAGCCGAGCCTGGAGTGAAGGTGGCACTAGATGGCAGCCACCACAAGCCTGTGCCACCACAAACCTGTGCCACCACAAGCTGTGCTCAGGCTGGCATCACCCCAGGAAGGCACCAGGACCATCAGCACAGGGTGGGTGAGAGAGAAAACCTCCCCCAGCCCCCAATCCATCACCCTGCCCTGCTGGGCAAGACAAAAAAAACCACACAACTGGGTAAAACTCTGTCCCAGGCTGGAAAATCGACTTTTCCCTTTAGTTTTTGGGAACAAAACGGGTTTTTGTCCGCAGAGATTCTCTGACCAAGATCCTCCAGGTCCTTGAGGTCCACGCCATCCTGCTCCTCTGCCTTTGAGAGTGTTCCCATGGGGAAAAGGGTTTTGCTGGAGCTGGGAACAATCCTACCCAGCAGCAGAACAGGGTGGGATTGGCAGAGTCTGTGTCCCGAGGTGAGGGCTAACAGTTACAGTCTTGATAACACACAATGGGTGGAAATAAAATCAGTGATTAAAATTCCGTGCTGGCCAAAGGTTTCTGAAGGAAGCTGTGGTTCCATGTGACAGTTTTTGTGAAAAATGTCTATTTTACGATTGGCTTTTGGCAAATATTAAAATGAATATTGGATGTGGTGTGTTAGAAAGTGATGGTGTATCAATTCTCTTAAGTAGTGTGTTAAGTATAGTTTTAGGTTATAACAAAGTGTTAAAATAGAAATTATGCTATGTAAGATGCTTTTTTTCTACAGAAAGGGCTCACAGTGAGATAGCAGCCACAGGACACCCAAATGCTTCAGAGAAAGAGAATTTATTGCTCCATTATCAGGAGAAATGAACTTCCTGCCTCTCTCAGCCCTGAAGATGCCATCAGGATTCAGAGGAAGAAATTAACGATGACCAGAGAGAATCCTGTGTTTGAATGGAATTTCTGCATCATGTATGAGGTGTATGAATACACAACAGGCTGTTGTTTTAAGGGTTAATCCTCTGTTCACGTGGGTCCTTTTTTTGGGCTTATTTTGCCCAGAAAAGGTACCCAGACCATCCATAACTCTTTGTTTCTATTGTCTCATATTGTCCTAATCCAAATTGTCCTAATTATTATTACTCTAATTATATTGCTATTTTTTACAACCCTTTTATTACTATTAAACCTTTAAAATTTTAAAACCAAGTGATTGGGGTTTTTCAGAGTTTTCAGGGTGCAGGTGGGCTCAGTTGTTGCAGCATCCCACCAGACCCAGGGATGAGTTATTCCCCAGCTGGTGGGATGAGTTATTCCCCAGCTCGTGGCCACCTCTGAGCTCTGCAGCCACCAGGGTCCCCCAGAGCCACAGCCCGAGGGGAGCAGCTTCCAGTGACCCCATCTGGTGCCTCTTCTGTTCTTTATTATGTTTAAATGATCATCATCACAGCAAGGGGGTCTCAAGCAAGGAATCCTTGCTCCAGTGGGTTCACTGTTCACAGGATCATGGAAACCTGAAATTTTTGGGTTGGGAGGGACTTTAGGGACCAACCCCCTGTCATGAGCAGGGGTTGGTCCCAACCCCCTTTCACTAGAGCAGGCAGCTCCAAGTGGATTCAGGTTGGATATTAGGAAGAAATGCCCATGAATGAACACTGGATCTGAGCTGTGGCCTCACCAGTGCCAAGTACTGTCACCATGACATTTTCTGAAAAATCCCTTTGCCAGGATTCCTTCTCCTGGGAAGCTGAGAAGCCTCAGAAAAGAATGAAAACAAGAATTACCTGATTGCTTGGGAATGTGGTCTGGAGATCATTTACCAACAAGTGCATCTTTGATTGGCTCCACGTGAATTGTTTTTAATTAATGACCAATCACAGCCAGCTGGGTTGGACTCTGAGCAGTCACGAGCTTTCATGATCATTCTTGTGAAGCCTTCTGATGTATCCTTTCTCTATTCTTTAGTATAGTTTTAGTAGATCATTTCTTATAATATATTATCATAAAATAATAAATCAGCCTTCTGAGAACTTGGAGTCAGATTCTCATCTTCACCTCGTCCTGGGAACCCTCACAATCACCACAAAGCACAGGGGAGAGAAATAAAGATTTGAGGATATTTCTGAGCTGTAGTTTTGTCAGGGTAGCCCTTGTGTGGAGGCAAACCTTGGTTGTCAGGTCAGGTAGAGCCGTGGGGTTTGGGTTTTGGGGAGGAATGGGTCTGGGAAGTATAATAATAATAATAATAATAATAATAATAATAATAATAATAATAATAATAATAATAATAATAGCTGTGTCTTTCCCCATGCCCTCATGCACAGCATCTCTGTCTGCCTCCCCATCTCTGCCCCGAAGCTGGTGCCTCCCCTGCAGAGCCAAAACCATCCCCACCTGATTCCAGCTGCACCTTCCTGCCATGGGCTCTGCCCTGGCCACATTGTCCCCATGGGAGCACCAGGACTTGGCTGCAGGTGCCCAGACCCCCCCAGGGACAGGGGGACACCCCAGCAGAGGTGGCCCTGGGTCCCACACTGGGACAGGTGTCCTTGTTGGGTGTCTCCAGAGCACACAAGCTCACGAGCACCCAAAAGCAGGACTTCCCCCTTGTGCTGCTATAGAGTATTTATTTCCTGTAGGGTATTTATTTGCTGTTTATTTTCTTCCCCCCACAGTGCTGTGGCACTTGTCCCTGTCCCCAAAAAGCCCACGGGGAGGGGTCCATCAGAGCAGCTCCACACTCAATGTAGGAATGTGCCCCCTGTTGATGGAGTGACAAAACTATCCTTTGCCTCCTTAAAAAAGAAGAAAAAACCCAAAGAGTTTCTCTTCTCAGCGAAAAAGCCACCTCATAGGACCTGGGGAACATCACCTCAAACTTAAGGATGGCTAATTGGACAGGAGCCAAAAAGTCCCACCTGAACAATTTTCTAGAAAAAGAAGAGAACAAAGAAACTAATCACTTTTGTGAGGTGTTTTACCAGGGGCAAGAGGACCTCCTGCACCTGGCTCGGTTTTTCTCTGTAAAGAGTTTTGTTATTTTGCCTTTTAGTAAAAACTTTTTGTTTCCAGCACTGCCACAGAAGCCATCCTGCTGATTTTATGCCTTTTAAGGTGGCTGAGCTATCTTGGGTGTGAAAGAGATCTCCAAGAGCTTGTGAGACCTGGCTGCAGGAGACCCAAATTTCAATTTTTCTTACCTGAGGCCTCCGAGGTGGGTGCTGCTTGATGATGCTGGTCCCATCCTGTCCTGGCAAGGTGTTCCAAGAGAGGGGCCCTTAAAGGTTAAAGAAATGGATGAAGTTATTTTTGGGTGCTCAGGTGCACTCAGCAATAGCTTTGTGCCCTGTTTTTGGGGTGGAGGTCCCACTGAACTCCCTGGCTGTGTATTCCAGTAACACTTGGAATATTCTAGAGGAGCAAAGTGTGCCTGTGATTTCTAACAAACACCTCTCCAGCCTCCCTCTGCAGCCACTCATGCTTCTAAATATGACCATCACCATCCTTGGCTCTCCTGTGGCACCTCCCAGCCCCTGGGATTTGGGTGGGAAAGGGATTCTCCTCATCCCATGCCCTGTAACCATCAGCTGGCCAAGCAACCCCTGATCTCTGCTGCCTGCCCTGCTAAAGTCAGGCCCAGGGCAGCATTTTGGGTCTTGTCCTGCTGCTCAGCCCCTGGTTATTGTTGTTTTTTTGGGTGGGACTGAGCAATGCTGAAACAAACAGGGCAGGAGATCTTTCCCCTTTGTAATGCCCTTATTAAAAGTGATCAGCTCAGGTGGGGAGAAGCACACCTGGGAGCACAGAGGGCACTCACACCACAGTGCAGCTGTGTCCACACCTCAGCATGCAGACCTGGGGGTTCCATCCTCACCAGAGCACCAGGGATACCCCTTGTTCTTTTTTTGGTTTGACCTTCTGAGTCCTGCCTCCCACCCAGGTCCTCTGTGGGACCGAGGGGCAAAAAAGGTCTCAGCATCTCCACAGGCTCTGACTTTGTTCCTCACCTCCAGACATCACTTTGATCCCTTAATTCTGTGTCAGCTCGCTGGTTTTGGGGTCTTTTAGGTAAGTTGGGTGGGGTGGCTTTCCCGTGCCATGCTGGCTCCGAGGTCATTTGTGTGCCCCCCGATGTCCCCTCTGTCACTGCCCTACAGAGCCATCCAGGGTTTCACTGACAGAAAGGGAAATTCTCAACACTAGGGAGTTAACCACCGACTCTAAACAGGTGATTGCAACATGAAACTAACAAGGAACTCTGCCAGCAACCGGCTCAGTTTGTAAATCTGTAACTTTTAAAAAAATGGGTAACCCTTTTTCTTTACTCATAACACCTCTGCTGATTTACTGCCAGAGGTGGCAGAGCTGGGCTGCAGCAGCAGGAGTGGAAGGGCTGGGTGCACTCCCAGCCCAAAAGAACATTTACACACCAGTGATCCCTGTTAGTTATTAGGGCACTATTGTAAATAAACAACTCCGATGCTGGCGAGGGAGAGAGAGAATGGTGTATCTGACTCCATGTTCAGAAGGCTTGGTTTATTATTTTATGATATATATTATATTAAAAACTATGCTAAAAGAATAGAAGGAAGGATTTCATCAGAAGGCTGTGTAAGAATAGAAAAGGAATGAATAACAAAGGTTTGTGACTGACTGAGACAGTCTGGACAGCTGGACTGGGATTGGCCATTAATTAGAAACAACCACATGAGACCAATCCCAGATCCACCTGCTGCATCCCACAGCAGCAGACAATCATTGTTTACATTTTGTTCCTGAGGCCTCTCAGCTTCTCAGGAGGAAAAACCCTAAGGAAAGGATTTTTCATAAAACAGGGCAGAGCTTTCTCTGAGACCTGGACAGGGTCTGGGCTCGGGTCTGTTCTGTGCTGCTGCTCTCAGCTGGACACCACTGCCCCTTTTGTTCTTTTCTTGCACAAATAAATACTTGCACGTGCAGGAAGTGTTTCCCTCACACACTTTATCTGTTCATCCCACCTTGCCATCCCAACAGGCTGTCCTGGTGCATTCAAATGGCATTTTACACCTGGAGCTCAGTGAGGTGTGGCTGAGCAGCTCCTGAGGAGGTAACAGGGGAGGAGGGGTGGGGATAAAGTGCAGGAAGAACATTAGCTGATGTCAAATTGAATCCAATTTTAGTCATATTTAACAAGAAAAGCAGTATTTTGGAGGTCAGTTTATGGGGAACTTCATGGCAGATGCCCAGGCTGGGCTCTTGGGAAAGAGAGAGAAGGCAATCACAGAATCATGGAATGGTTTGGGTTGGAAGTGACCCTAAAGATCTTTTGTTTTTTCCCCCCCTGCCATGGGCAGGGTCACTTTCCACTATCCCAGACTTCTCCAAGCCCCATCCTTGGAACACTTGGGCACTCCCAGGGATGCAGGGGCAGCCACAGCTTCTCTGGCACCCTGTGCCTGTGCCCCACCACCCTCAGAGGGAGGAATTCCAGGTCCTGTGAGGGTGCTGGGGTTTGGCAGAGCAGCTGGTGACTCCTCCAGCAGGTGAATGTTCTGCAGAGCCCTGGCAATGTTTAACCATGGAGTGAAGCTCTGCAGGAATGGGAGCCCAAGGGAACATTCCCAGCCCAGGAGGCTCCTCTGGAGACAAACCTGATCTGCAGGGAACACAGCTTGTCAGAGAAAAAGGGGGTTACTGCCTCTGCCTGCAGGCAGTGGGGGCACAGGGAATTTCTGAGGGGAAAGGAAAAGGGAAGGAGGTGGAGATGGGAACGGGGACAAGGCACAGGGAGGTGGCTGTGACTTTTAGGAGAAGCTTGTCCAGGTGAAGGGTAGGGCTTTGAGGAAGTTATTTCTCCCTTATGAGGTTTGATGGTTTGTGTTTGGGGCTGTTCTGAATTTTTCCCTGCCATCCTATCCATGCATGGGGACATTTGTCCTTATCCTTGTAGGACATTTGTCCTTATCCTCTGCAGGCACAGAGCTGGGGCTGGCTGTCCCCAAACCACCAAACTCCAGCTCAAGGCATCCTTGTGGCTCCTCTTCTCCTGTTTTCCACCCTGGCACTTCAGCAGCAGCAGATCCTCCCCTCTGGGGGAATCTGGATTTAAAATAAGCTGAGCTGAACCCTCATGAACCAAATAAAACCTGTTCTCTGGGAGGCTTTGCTTATTTTGACAGCAGCTCGAGTTAATACTTCACTCAAGTCCTCCTGAGCATACTCATCTTGTTTCTGAAAATGGAAAGTAATGGAAGATTGCATTTATTAATTTTTTTTAAATAAAATACACCTTTTTTAACAAGCATTTGTTAAATGCCCAGTGGTAATTTTCCAGAACAGGAACATTTGGTTGTTCTTGCTCTCGTGGAGCACATAAAACCTGCCTTCCTACAGCAAGGTCTGATTTGTATTCTCCCCAAAACCTCAGTTCTGGGAATGTCACTGCTATCACTCCAGAGGTTTATTTGCTTTCACTGCTTCCTGCTGCCACCTGATGAATGATCCTGGAGGAAACATCCAGCCTCTGGTGAAGCAGCAGGGCTTAACACCTCTTGGTGTGGGTCAGAAATTGATTTTTGGGAATGGGAGAGCAGGGGGGGGATGCTGGGGGTGCAGATCCTCCTCCCCCTGCCTCACCCTTCCTCCCACCCCCCTGGTTTTCATGGATGTTCCTCCCCACACTCCCCTGAGAGCTGTGGGAAGCAATTCCCAGCATCCCAATCCTTGTGGAGAGCTGCAGCTCCTCTTCCAGAGGGATGCAGAGCTCTGGGAAGGATTTGGGAGTGGATGGAGTTTAGGGATGCTTCTAGGGAAGGCTGTGTGCCTCCCTCTGCTCCTGGGGTCTGTCACTGATTGCAGGGCTGAGTTTGCCTGGCCAGGATCTGACTCTGGTTGGGGCAGAGGTGTGCCTGGCAGGGACAGGGGAGCAGGAAGGGCTGGGTGGGGTCACAGGTGGGTGCCAGGGGATGCTGGGCTGTTCCCAGGGGGTGCCTGATGGGGGCAAGGAGCTGGGCTCTGCTGGGTGAGACACTTTCCAAAACAGTGGAAGAGGAAAATGAGTTTTCCCAAAGCTGAAACACCCTGGTGTGAAAAATGCCTATTTTATGATTGGCTTTTGGCAAACATTAAAATAAATATTAGATGTGTTGTGTTAGAAAGTAATGCTGTATTAATTCTCTTAAGTACTGTGTTAAATATAGTTTTAGGTTAGAACTTAAGGTTAAAATAGAAATTATGCTATGTAAGATACTTTTTTTCTAAAGAAAGGACTAGCAGTGAGATAGCAGCCACAGGACACCTAAATCCTTCAGAGAAAGAGAATTTATTGCCCCATTATCAGGAGAAATGAACTTCTTCCTGCCTCACTCAGCCACTGTTAGGATTCAGAGGAAGGAGCTGATACTGCCCAGACAGAATCCTGTGTGTGAATGGAATTTCTGCATCATGTATGAGATGTATGAATACACAACAGGCTGTTGTTTTTAAGGGTTAATCCTCTGTTAATGGGTGTCCTTTTTTGGGCTTATTTTGCCCAGAAAAGGTACCCAGACCACCCATAACTCTTTGTTTCTATTGTCTCACATTGTCCTAATCCAAACTGTCCAAATTATTGCTACTCTAATTGTATTGCTATTTTTACAACCCTTTTATTACTATTAAACCTTTAAAATTTTAAAAACAAGCAATTGACTTTTTTTTTCACGCTGGAAATGGCAAAAACGGCTCAAAGCTGCTGAGGCAGGACAGCCCCCCCCTGCAGCCCCCCAGCCCAGCTGTGCCCAGGTGTGCCCCAGGTGTGCCCCAGGTGTGCCCAGCAGTGTCCAGGTGTGCCCAGGTGAGCCCAGGTGTGCCCAGGTGAGCCCAGCAGTGCCCAGCAGTGCCCCAGGTGTGCTAAGGTGAGCCCAGGTGTGCCCCAGGTGAGCCCCAGGTGAGCCCCAGCAGTGCCCAGGTGTGCCCAGGTGTGCCCAGCAGTGTCCAGGTGTGCCCCAGGTGAGCCCCAGGTGTGCCCCAGCAGTGCCCCAGCAGTGCCCAGATGTGCCCAGGTGTGCCCCAGCTGTGCCCAGGTGTGCCCCAGGTGAGTCCAGCAGTGCCCAGCAGTGCCCAGGTGTGCCCCAGCTGTGCCCCAGGTGTGTCCCCTCACCTGCAGAGGCTCTCCCGTGCCCGGTCTCCCGCAGGGGAGGCAGCTCCAGCTGGAAGATGGGCTTTGCCCAGCCTGGGGGCTGCCCTGGCTCCCTGGGCAGGGCACCCAGAGCGTCCCCCTGGCTGGGCCCTGGGGCCACCCTGGTCACCCTGGAGGAGCTCAGGCCCATCCTGCAGAGCCAGGGCTCCGGGAGGAGCAGGAGAACCCCTCAAGCACCTGAGCATGGAGAGGGATCCCCGTGAGCCTCCCAGAGCCCTGCCAGCTCCCTGCCAGCTCCCACGGGTGTCCCTCCCAGCTGGGTTAAACATTGACCCATCCCTGCCATTCCCTGCAGGGAGGACAGAGGGGGAAGCAGCTCAGGAGCCAAGCCCTGGAGAAACTTTGATTTTTACCTACAAGTGATTTTCAACCAGGGCCACCCCCTCAGCCGGCCTGCAGGTATTTCTGCAAGCAGGTCTTTTGCTAAATCTTCAGGTTTTGGAAGGAAATTCAATCCCTGGAGCTCCAGAAGGGATAAAGGGTCTCCCATCCTGCATGGGAGAAGCAGCCAAGGAATAAAGCCTGGCCTAGAAATAAAGCCTGGCCCAGGAGCTTCCCCCACCTTTGCTGCTGCTGGCTGGGGGCACTGCTGGAAAAAATTACAGCTTTAGGACAAAACTACCTGAGAATATTGGCAAAAGTGAGTCATATTTGAGAGTTCATAAAAACACAGGATTGTAGAAGGATTTGGGTTGGAAAGGACCTTAAAGATCTTCTAGTTCCACCCCCTGCCATGGGCAGGGACACTTTCCACTAGACCAGGTTGCCCTCAGGAGAAAATATTCATCCCTGGAAAATCCCTACCAGTTCATGTTTTCAGCCACAAGGCACCAGCATCTCTCATGACTTTGCTTTTCCCAGGTCACAAGGGAGCAGAGCAGCCTGGCCTGTATTTTTTTTTCCCCTTCTTTTCAGATGAAAATGTAAAATCAACACCCTGCTTTCCCCCTCCCAAGTTTCTCAATGCTCACTGTCTATTTATCCTTTTTATTTTAATTACCTTCCCCCAGCTGAGAACTGGCCATTCCTGTTAAACAGCTTGGGAAAATCCTGAATTAAATGCAGTGATGGATGTGTGGGAGCAGTGGAAACCCAGGTGGATGTTCAAGCCCATGGTGCTTTATCTGGAATTTGACCCAAGTGCTGCCAAAATCCTGCCAGGCTCCTCACACTGCCCAGTCCCCCCTCCTGTCCCTGTTCCCAAAACAGAGTTTTGCTCTGTAAAGCAAAGAGCAGCAGCCGGAGGTTTGGGGTGAGGGGGAGCTGCAGGAGGATGCCCTTGCTGCAGGTCCTGGCCAGGGATGCTCATCCTGCTCTTGAACTGGGGGTTATTTAATGCAAAATGTTATTTTATGTTGTCTATCTGTGAGGTTCAGTGACATCCTGAGTACTGTGCTGTAGAACCATGGGGCTGGAGGAGCTTTAGGGACAGCCCCTGCCAGGAGGGAAGGTTTTATCCCCTTGGAAGATCCCCCCCTTTATCCCCCTGGAAGATTTTATCCCCTTCTCCCATTTCATTTGCTGCTTTAAAAGCTCTCCCAGACTCAGCTGTAACTCGTAAGCGATGATGATCCCACCAGAACTGGATTTTTCAGCAAATTTATTGCAGTCAAAATGAAATCATTGACTGCTGAGTGCTCTGGTGGCCTTGCTTTAAGGAAGAGACTGGGAAAAACTCAAGGGCAAGGCAGTGCCAGGGCTGGGGACAGAGTTTGTCATCCCCTTCCCACAGGGCAAAGGTTAGCCAAGGGGAACTGTGGCATTCACAGTCATTGAAAAAATCCCCTCACCCTGGATTTTCCTCCTGGGAAGCTGAGAAGCCTCAAAGAAAAAGGAAAACAATTCTTCTCTCATTTGCTTCTCCTGTGTTTTGCTCATGTGGAATGTGTTGGAGATTTGTTTACCCACAGGTGATTGTTCCATTTGATTCTGCTGTGAGTTGTTTTCACTCTTTGGCCAATTGGGGCTGAGCTGTGCTGGGACTCTGGAAAGAGTCAGGAGTTTTCATTATTATCTTTTTAGCAGTGTAGTAAGTGTTTTTTCTGTACTCTTTAGTATAGTATAGTATTCTTTAATATAACATTATTAAATAATTATAAAATAAATAGTTTAATATATATTTTGTATATATTTAATATATATTATAAATAGATATGTATTTAATATATATTTTATATATATTTAATATATATTATAAAATAATAAATTAGCCTTCTGAGAGCATGGAGTCAGATTCATCATTTCTCCCTCCATCAGGACATTCCCAGCAAATACAATAAGGAACCACTCAAACCCCCAACTGCAGCAGGGGATCACCCCTGCCTTAAAGCTTCTCCACAAAAATGAATTTTAAGTCACAAAAAACCATGGGCAGAGGAGGAGATGGAAAGTGGGAGGGATGGATTTTTGCCAAAATAACGCCTGGGCTTTCCTGCCAATCCTCAGGGAGTGAAGCAGAAGCAGCCCCAGCAATGCAGGCTGGTGTTTATCCTGCCTGCAGCACGTTCAGGCAGTGACAGAGTGAACAAATGGATCAGCAAAGAGAGGAAAACACCCCCTGGCTGGGACACAAACTCTTGGATGATGGAGCCTGTTGTTACACATCTGTGAGGTCAAGGAACACGGCTGGTCCCTCCCTTGACAGGGGACACTGATCTTAGCTCAGCCCAGCCTGGGGACAGGGTGGTGCTGATAACACTGCCCAGAGAGGGCAGGCCCTGCTGGGGATGCTCCAGAATAGAAAAATAGAAGGATCAGCCGTAAAGGATGTTGATGATGATAGTTTTTATCATTACCTTTCATGTTTGCGTCAGATTTTACAGCAGAGAAATAACAAATTTTTTGTTTCGTGTATCATAGCACGTTCTTCACTTCCAGGATTTTTAGAGGAAGGAAATGCAAGAGCAGCTAAATGAGCAATGACCATTGAGTGCTTTGCCAAACACCTTTGGACAAGCAAAACTGAGTCATGCATTTTTTCATCAAAAGCAACCACAGACACTTGCCCTGACTGTCAGCTTGTCAGGGAGGGATTCCAAAGTGTGATGTGCTCTCTCAGTCATTGCTGTGGAATGCCAAAGGTGTGACAAGCACCCAATCCATTAAAATGCAGCTACTTTTTTCCCTGTGTAGGCTGGAATATTGTTTTTATTTCTGGAGGCCCACCTAGTGAAGAAAATGCCTGCAAAAAGTGATGGCAAAAATGCTTGGCTGTTTCTCCTGTATGCAAGGAGGCAAAACCTGCACCTGAAAAGGTGTCTAGTGATGTATGGATACGTTTGAAGGGAAAATCCTTATGTCCATGCTTAATGAGGAATTTGAACTGGGGTTTGGGCAGAGGTGAAGGAGGGGGTTTGAGGCATTGCTGAGGTGGATGAGCACCCCTGGAAAGCATCTGGGAGCAGACTGCCCCAGGTGAGAGGCTGTGGCTGCCCCTGGATCCCTGGAAGTGTTCCAAACCAGGCTGGATGGGGCTTGGAGCAACCTGGAATAGTGGAAGGTGTCCCTGCCATGGCAGGAGGGTGGGACTGGAAGATCTTTAGGAACCATTCTGTTGGAACCCTGGATGCTGAGAATTCCAGACTTTCTGTGCTGGCAGGCATTGACCCCCAAGAGAACACTGCACTGACCTGAGGCTGTGCAGAAGCTTCCAGAATGGAATGATGGCACTGGGATTGTGGGTGTGGAGTTTGAATAGGAGTGTGTAATATCACAGGGTGGAAAACTTGGAGTTTAAGGTTTTAGAATGTAGTAATATATATAAAGTAAGATGGAAGTTTTAGGGTGGAGGCTGGTCCTTCTTCTTTACCTTTTCCATGGGTTTGGGTGGTTTTGTGGAATTGGATAAAAAATTCCACAATGTGGGGCATGGGTGTTGGTTATTGGGTTAAAAGTAAAAATAATTGAGGTGTCATTTCTTAATTGGACAGTTTATCCCTCAAGGGCCTTGTAGAAAGAGAGATGGGGCTCCATTTTTAGTTTGTTAGAGTGAAGAGCTGTAGAACTCGGGGTTTGTGAGACTGCAGCATAGATAAGAACTAATAAACATCTGAGTCCCAACAAGAAATTCCATCTTGAGCATTTATTCCCCACCCTTGATAAAAAGAAGCAAAGAATTCACCCACCTGAATATTGAAACCTGAATCATTCTGAGAACATCAAACCAAAGCAGGGGGGCTCTGCTCAAGCCTTCCTTGCTGGGATCACAGTGTTTTTAACACCCTGTGCCCCAGCCATGGAATGTGTCAAGCAGGGGAAAGCTGACTCAAACCACGAGATTCCACACGATTTTCCCTGCAGAATTCTCAATGAGGTTCCTTGAAGGATCCAGTCCTGGGCCTGAAGATGCTGCCATGAGGCTGCTTGCCAAAAAGTACTCATCAGCACATGCTGAAAGGAAAGTTTTGTTTTCCCCATGTGTTCAGTTTGGCAGGAGTTAAAATTTCAGTAAAACACACCCCCAAAACTATCAGGCAATGCAAATGAATGTCTCAGCTCCCAAACTGTGGGGAGAGGCCAAGCTGCCATGTGCTGGCTGCTTTCAGCCCATCAGTATCTTTATAATGAACATTTTTGGAATGTTTTTGGTCTGTCTCCTCTCAAAAGCAGCAGACTTGGAACTGTAACAGGTTTGTGTGTGCATGCAAACCTTACACCTCTGGGTTTAAGGCACAGGGGACACTTGGGTTGGGTTGGTTTTTGCAGCCCTAATTCTGCAGCCATTTAATGAAAGAACCTTTTTATTTTTAAATACACACAAGTATTTTTTCTGCTCTGCTGGCTGCAAGGAACAGTTTAGACATGAACATTAAAAGATTCTAAAAGCATCCAATAGAAGACTCAAATAAAAAGAGTCAAATAAATGATTATTTACATGATTGTTTTTCCCCTGGCAGAAGCACCATCAAAATCCACCCCTAACTGCTTTTCAATTGGTTTTATTCTTCCTTTAAAAAAAAGTTTGCCTGCCAATCAAGTGCTCTGAAATAAAGACAGTGGTCAATCCCAGGAGTGCTGTAAACCAGCCTAAATTACACAGCAGCAGGTCTAGGGAAGGGATTGGGAGGTTGGTTGGTTTGATTTGGCTTTTGAAAGACTTTTCCACAGTAGAGGTTAAGAAAAATATTCATTTGTCCCAACACTCTAGAAAATAGGAAATGGCATTTCCGTGGGATAGTGGCAATCCAGGGGATTCCATCTCTCCTGAAACTCTGTAGCTCAGCTGGGAGTGCAGCTTTTCTGGGAGAAAACAAGGTAAATAAAGCTATTTTTTTGCTTTAGTAAAGGCACTCAAATTCCAGCACCACTTCTAGAAAGGTGGCTTTGGAAGGAGGCACAGCTCAGTGTGGTCTGGGAGGAGAGGCTTCATGTTCTGCACACCATGGAATATTTATTCTGATAATAATTGGGAGTATCAATGTGAACATCAGAAATAAATTCTCCAAAATGCTAGCAGAAGTTTGAAATGCTTTTCCAAAACTGCTACCTTGCTGAAAGGGCACTGCATTGAAAGTAAGTCAAGATGTTACATTTTGAGATTTAGCTGGAAATATCCAAGATTTGTATCCTCCAAAATGGCTCTACCTCTGCCAGCAAAGAGAGATAAACGATGTAAACTCGGTCCACATTTTAAACTCACCAGCTCAGAAAGACACAAACTCAAACATCTGTTTATTACAAAAGGATTTTTATTGCAGTTATTTACACCCGTTCCTCGTTAAGTGTATAAATGTAAACATTTATTA
This sequence comes from Fringilla coelebs, assembly GCF_963513975.1. NCBI lineage: Eukaryota > Metazoa > Chordata > Aves > Passeriformes > Fringillidae > Fringilla > Fringilla coelebs. The sequence continues at coordinate 4,555,727 of NC_140034.1, forward strand.
TAGATGTACTTCTCTTATCTTACAGTTCATCCCCTGCTCAGGTTAGATGACATTTTTTGAAGCATACAGGTGGTGAGGAAAGTTAAGCTATATTCACAGAATATACATCTGCCTGCAGGGAGACTCCTCCAGCCCTACGCCAGCGGGATGGACACTGTCCCGTTGGCTCTGCTCCTGCTCCTCGTGTGCACGCTGGATTCCGTGATGTCCTCGGAGTGATCCTCGCTCTTCTTCTCCTTCAGGCTGTTGATGAACCTCAGGGTGATCTCATCCCACTCCTCAGGCAGCAGCATGAGCAGGAACCCCATGCAGATGATGATGGTGGCCCCCAGCCGCACCACGCTGAAGATCATTTTGTGCTTCAACAGGTCCACGGCTGGGAGGAGAGGAAACAACAAGGGAATCAGAACAGCAGCAGGATGGGGGATGGCACCAGGAGCAGCCTGGCACGTCCCTGGGACCCTCTGTCCCACTCTGGGGGTGACTCTGGCCGTGGGGCTCACAGATCTCCCTGAGCTTTGATCTGACAGCGCAGTGCTGGAGGTGCCACAGCTCCTCTGTCCCTCCCTGCCTTGTGCAGGGTCTGAGGAAGCCTGGAGGGGCTGGATTAAACCTCAAGAGTTCCATGGTGAAGGGGGCTCAGCCTGGAGAAAAGGAGGCTCAGGGGGGACCTTCTTGCTCTCTGCAAGAAGAGGGTGCAGCCAGGTGGTGTGGCATTCACATTCTCTGGGGGAAAATCCCTTTGCCTAGGATTTTTTTCCCTGGGAAGCTGAGAAGCCTCAAAGAAAAAAGAAAACAATAATTATCTCATTTGCTTCTCCTCTGTTTTGCTCATGTGGAATGAGTCTGGAGGTTGTTTACCCACAGGTGATTGTTTCCTTGGTTTCTAGTGTGAGTGTTTTGACTCAAAATGGCCAATCAGTGCCAATCTGTGTCAGGACTCCAAAGAGAGTCACAAGTCTTCATTATTATCTTTTTAGCATTCTGTAAGTATCCTTTCTGTATTTTTTAACATAGTTTAGCTTAGTATTCTTTAATATAATATAGTATCTTAAAATAATAAATTAACCTTCTAAGAACACGGAGTCAGATTCATCATTCCTGCCTCTGTCTGGGGGGAACCCAAATACAACAAGGTGGGGTTCAGGTTCTGCTCCCAGAGAACAAGGGACAGGAGAAAAGGAAAAGACCCCAAGTTGGGACAGACTGGATATTCAGAAAAAATTCTTCTCTGAAAGACTGGTAAGGCACAGGCACAGGCACCCCCAAGAGCGATGAGGCTGAGACTGGAGAGCAGAGAGCTGTTCAAGAGCAGAGGTTTTTCAAGACAGGACTCTGGAGTAACTTTCCACCCAACAAATGATTTAAGCAATAAACTGCTTTCTGAGCTCCCTTGGGCTCGTTTTGGCAGCAGCAGCAGCAGCTGTGGCAGTGGTACCTGCATTTCCAGGGACGCTGAGCACGGTGCCGATGGAGATCAGGATGGGGTAGGTCAGCACCACCCCAACGTTAACCAGGATGTTGAAAGCTGGGGAAAAACAGAGAAAATAACACATGAAAATGGGGGAAAACACCAGAGTGAGGCATTTCTCCTCCACCCAGACCCTACAGGTATAATATGTGATATTAAGTATCCACATCACGATGAGGGAGTTGTCACAAAGTGATTGATTTTGGTTTTTTTCTGTATGAACGTGAAATTTGGGGAAATCCTTCACAGGGGAAAGGGGAGGGCTGAATGGCCTTTCACAAACCATAATACTGAGGCTATCATATTCCACAGGCTTTAATCAGTACAAAAAACCTGGTCTTTTGTTGTTTTGGGGTTTTTTTTTGTTACATGACAGCACACTCAGAGAACTTCAATTTCCACAAAAGATTAAAAAAAACCCTAAAATTTGCTTAAGTTTAACTTTTCCTTGAAAGATTAAAACCAAACTTAAATTGTTGATCACCCACCACCCAGTCCTGCTGCTGAGTCCCCTGCATTAGGCTGGGTTTAGACACTTGGGTGATAAATTATCCCTAATTTTGGGCCCCTAGGAGCTCACAGGGCAGCTGCAGCTGTGGTTGGTGCAGCTCAAGGTGCTCCCAGCAGCTCAGCTGCCAGCCTGGTCACATCTCAGGACAGGATGGGCAATGACATTCTCTTTGCTTCCATTTAATAAACACCAGTGAGACAAAAACCTCTTCAATTATGGAATAAAAGAGACTTTACCAAAGGAAAGGATGTTGTTATGTGTGGAAATTAAAATGCCCCTGGGCTGAATCTAACAGATATTTTGCTGGCAATTCTGGCTCAGAAAGAGGGAGCCTTATGTGAGCCCTGCTCAGAGCCTGCAGCACCCCCAGAAAGGTGCCCCAGCTCAAGCATCCCCCAGGAGCTGACTGAGAAAAAGCAGCTCCTTGAAATTGGATTTACAGCAGTCAAGCTGTGCCAGAGACAGGGGCATTGGTGTAGAACTATGGAAGGGATGGAAAAATGGGCAATTAGTAGTGCTGCTTCATGTTTACTCCCTGCTATTACTGTTAATTATTAATTATTATTAATTATAACTATGCTTTCATATCAATTATTAATTGTATCTCAATTAATAGTAATGTTTCATGAAGTGTAATGAAAAATATGAATCATTTCTAAGGAACACCAGTTTGCACTGGGACCAGGATTAATCTGTGAGAGAGCTCTGCTGCTTAAGGGGACAGAGGGGAAATTGTTTGTGCCTGAGGCCAATTTTATAAAGGGTTGGAGGGGTAAAATAAAGAAAGAAATAAATTGTTTTATCACTTACCTAGTAAAATAAATAAATAAATAAACAGTTTTCTCACTTACCTAACCAGAGGCCAGCTACTCCACACAGGTAACCCCATGGCACAGCAGAGAAGGGGTACCAGTACTCCACTTTTGTGAAGTAGAGGATGATGGGGGTGATGGAGATGAAGATGAAGTTGAAGAAGCCCAGGGTGGACACGAAATGAGCTGCTTCTCCGAAGTTTGCACTCCCAAGAAACATTTTGAACAAAACCTGCAGAGGAGAGGAGAGGAGAGAGGAGGGGTTTAGATTCCATGCTGTCATGGAAGCACTCCATTCCCTTGGGGAGAGTGCACAAAGGCCAACGTGCCTCAGCCCAGCCCTTTTCTCACACAGGAGTCTTGCAAGGGGATCCCTGGTGGGATTTCTGCCCTTTCCTGGGTTTTAACTCCATGTCTTTACCACAGGGATGGCTGAGTCTGTATAACAAAGCTCTACACAAAATGCCACGAGGAGCATGTGTACAGGAACCCAGGAAAAACCAAGAATAAACCAAGAACTCAAGGACACACAGTCCATGCAGTAAGTGTAGAGGATCTGGGCTGAGTGTGGCAGTGCTGGGGTTTGGGAGGAGGATCCAGTGACTTCCACAGCATCACCCTGCTGTGAGAGGAAATCCAGCTGGAAGGGCTCACTCTGTGAGAACCTGTCCTCTATGAGCCTCAGTTCATGGACTTTGAGTGACTTTTGAAAGGCCACAACAAACTTTGAGTGAGATGAGCAAAGTCTAAAGCTGCAAGGGCAGCTTCTGATCCTGCCACAACCCACTCCAAACTTTACACACACAAACACAGCCATGCTCAGCCCAACCTGTTCCCAAGACAGAACCCCTGCCTTTCCCAGCCCTCACCCTCCAGAGCAGCCACTTCTTCCAAGCAGAAGGGTCTCTAATGAACAGCCTGTGCCAGGCTCACACCAGGGCTCTGAGCCCAGCCTGTGCCAGGGGCTGCAGGGCAGACCTGGGATGAGCTGTTCCACCCTGGCTCTCCTCCCTGCTGCACTTGGAGAGCCCCTTTGAAAAGCGTTGATAAACTCTTGTTGCCATGATTTAAAAATGATCTTAAACTCCTCCTGGCGTGGCAGTGGAGATTTCATTAAAGGCTCATCAAGAAAAGCCATTCTGGGAAATTGGCAGATGCCAACTAATTACCCTCACGGCAGCTTTCCTGACATTGTCACAACACGAGTGACGCGGGAGTGAGGAACACAACAAAACATTTATTTCACATCCACTCTCTTTGTACTTGTGTCTTCTTAATGTGAATGAATTCAGGAGTGCCAACAAACAGTCATGACCTACCTTATAGAGAGCAGATGTGGAGGCTGATCCCACGGCGTAGGCCACCCCAATAATTGAATCACCCTGGAAACCATCTGCATATGCCATCATTACAATTCCTGTGATGGCCATGATTGCTGCCACTATCTGCACAGACAAAGCAAAGCAGTGTAAAGCTGAGATCATCTCTGGGAGGGGCTTCTCATGAGCGTCATCACCCACTTGCTCTGACCTGGAGCTTTCTTATTATCCCTTCAATAGGAAAGATTGTGGGAGAGATGTAAAGCAAAATGAAATGCACTGACAGGGATGTGGATCTCCAGCACTGCAAATTCTGCTGGGGCCTGCTGACAGAACATCCATCATTAAGGATTTTGTCAGCTAAACATCCACCTGGGAGAGGCAACTGCAAGACCAAGAAATTTTAAGACATCAGGCTCTACTGTACAACAAGAAAAATATTTAGCAAAGCCACCAATTTGACTTGAAATGCAAACATTAGATGACCAAACAGCCTGGAAATTAGTCCAGGGGAATGAGCCCTGTATTTTGGAATACCAGGATACCACAGGGAGCTCTTCCAGCCCTTTTGGCTGTGCCCTGACAGGTTTTTTTGGACAGACAATACCAAATTTCTTCATGAAGCTTTACATCTGTGCTTAGGTTTTTGGCCTCATTTGAAAATCCCAGAGAGAGCATTTAAGGAGCTTCAAAGAAAAAGAACAGGAATCATTAACTACACCACATCTGAAATCCTGGGTCTTGACTCCAAGAACCTTAAGGAAGTGGTAGGGAGCCCAAAGTGTTTTATTCTTTAAAAAACTCCCCCTCTCCACCTAATTGCCCTCAGCAGGTAAATGTGCAGTGTGAATTTCAAAGACACTGAATACCCAACTGAGTGTTTCCTGAGCCAGTGCACATCTCCTGAGCCAACACCAACGTGACATGGGCACTCTGCCTCTTGAAAACCTCACTGAACTTTAAGAAATATTTAGTCCTGGATTTAAAACTAAGCTTCAGCCCACAGACTTCAAAGACTTCACCTTGATCCAAACATGTGCCCTCCTGTAAAACAGCTTTTCAGAGCTCACAGTTTTGCCAAGAGTCCCAGAAAACCACTGACACTCATCCCAGGCAGATGTGAGCCAGACTGAGGCAACAAGCACAAAAAATCCCACAGGATAACTTCAGCAGAGCCAGTCAGCAGAGCAAAACCACATTTCAAGGGACACACAACTGACTCAGGTGAAGCTGTTCCCACACAGGGGACAATGGGGAACCCAGAATCACCTCCCAGGGCAGGGCCAATCTCTGAGACTCCAGGTAAAAATGTCAGTGGTCCTAAACCCCATAGGCATCCAGGCCAACATCTTCCCAGGAAAACTCATCTCCTGGGTGCAGCTGTGAGTCCTTCCCCCTCACCATCAGCCCTATTTCACCAGTCCTTGAGGCACACAGGTGCCCCCTCACCTGGCAGTGGCTGTGCCAAAGCCACAAACCCCACTGCAAGTCTGTGTCCCACCTTACTTCCATGTAAAACACCCCAGCTCCAGGATACAGGTCAGCAAAACCTGGGGGTATCACCAATACTCCAAATTCACCATGAAATGGAGCTGAAATCCAGATCCCCCAGGGTATGGTGTCTTAGGCTGGAAATGGGGGTATTCTACTGCCATCTCTGAAGAGGTGGGGCAGTTTTCTTTGCCTCTCCCACAGCCCATCCTCCCTCCAGCAGATCTCTGCTGTCCATGGCCACTGAGTGTCCCTGCAGGGCTGATCCAATTCCACCATCCCATGGGGAGATGCTGCGCCCAGGGCAGGAGCCAAGCATTCCTACCTGGATCCAATCTGCCCTGGAACAGCACAGCAGCCTCTGCCCCCTGCATTCCCAGAGGAGCAGCTTTCTCCTGCCCTGCATTCCCAGAGGGAGAGCAGGCCCATCTCCAGCAGCCCTGCAGCTGCAGAGGAAAACTCCCCCCTTGTGCAGGATCCTGCTGCAGCAGAGCCACAGCTGGCACTGCAGGAGGGCTGAGCCCCATGGGATGGGACTGTGCCACCCCCTGGGATGGGACTGTGCCACCACCCTGGGATGGGACTGTGCCACCACCCCTGGGATGGGACTGTGCCACCACCCCTGGGATGGGACTGTGCCACCACCCTGGGATGGGACTGTGCCACCCCCCTGACACACAGGGGGACAGGGCATGGTCTGGCTCTGGCAGTAATTTTTGTTGTTTTTTTTTTTTTTCTTGTTCATTTGTACTATTGCATTTGTATTTTTTTAGTTTTCCCAGTAAAAAACTGTTATTCCTACTCCCATATCTCTGCCTGAGAGCCTTTTAATTTCAAAATCATAATAATTTAGAGGGAGGGGATTTACAGTTTCCATTTCAGGCTCCTGCCTTTCCTTAGCAGACACCTGGCTTTTCAAACCAAGACACGTGTGCTGGAGTCCCCCCAATCTCTCAGTGGTGTGAGGAGACCTGGCAGGGTTTTAGCAAGAGGACACCAGGAGGTTTCCCCCTTTTCCTTCCCAGGATAACAAATTCCAGCAGTGGGACCATCCTGGGAGACACCACAGGAGTCCCAGCCTCGACATCCAGGGACAGCCAGGGGACAGTCCCAGCCTCAGACATCCACAGCCTCTGCTCTGGGTGTGCAGAACTCCCTGTCCTGCCTGGCTGGACTCACCTCAGGCTGCCCTCCACATCCTGCCCTGCACAGAAATTCAGGATTTCAGCTGTCAGCTGGAGGATGTCTAGCAATGTGTCAGTCTCAGAAGGCAGAACAGAAGAGTGCAATGTAGCAATGCCCTCCTTCCAAGGGCAAGGATGGAGATTTAACTCTTGGTGCCCTCACTGCTCAGTCCTTTCCTTGTGTCAGTGAAAATGTGTAGATCCATCATCCCCTTTCTTCCTATCATGAAAAACTCACTCCCAGTTTGTCTAAACCAAATTTAGAGAGCCAGATCCCTAATTTAATCAATTATTTATACAGCCAAGCACTTTTTTCCCCCCTGAAACAACTAAAATGATGGACACATGGAACTTTAACACCTCCTGAGACTGAAAACAGCAAAAACATTATTTAAATTTCATGCTCAAGGCTCCTCCTGCATGTTACATACCAGGGCATCAGCACAGCTGACCTGTGCCTGCCTCAGGTGCTGGCTTTAGAAACCTGAGCTCACATCTGCAGGCTGCTCTGCAAGGTCACAGGGAAGCAAAGGTGGCTGTCAGCTCATTAAATGAGGCTTTTAATTAATGGAGGAGTGTAGTAACTTTCTTTTGGAGCCTCCTAGGTAAAGAATGAAATTAGCTTGCCTCGTTTTTTTCCTTTTTTCCCTGAAAGAGAGCAATGCCAACCAACAGTTTATCAGAAACATTTTTTTTTCTATGTGGAGCACAGCAGAAAATGAGGTGTAAAGAATCACAGAATGGTTTGGGTTGGAAGAAAACTTAAAAGATCTTCCAGTTCCAACACCCTGCCATGGCAGGGACACCTTCCACTAGGCCTGGTTGCTCCAAGCCCCTCCAACCTGGCCTTGAACACCTTCAAGGATGGGGAAGAAACCTCTCTCCAGGCTGAATTCAACATTTTCAGGGGAGAAAAATGTCCCCAGACTACTCTGCACCTACCTAAAAGCATTGATTCAACTCCACACATGAAGCCCAACCAAGGGCTTAAACATGCAAACATATAAGCATGTGTCTAACTAAGCAGCACAAGACAGCAGAACTACTCAAATATGTAAAATCTTTGAAATATTTGTGTTTGCTTGGAGGCAAAGCTGCCTGAACTTCCAAAATTGTAACATGGATGTGTTGTTAATTTGAGAGAGAGAGGTTCAGAAATGTCCAAGCCAAGGTCAGGGTGCAGGCAGGGATGGTTTTGTGTGTGCTTGCCCAGGGCAGGAGATACTTCAAGGTATCTGAGCTCTACCTGCACTACCTTTATAGGTAAATAGAACCAGAGAATTGTTAAGGGTGGAAAAGACCTCACTGAGTCCAACCCTTCTCCTAACACTGCCAGATCCACCCTAAACTATGTCCCCAAGCACCACATCTACACATTGCCTGAACATTTCCAGGCATGGTGACTCCACCACTCCCCTGGGCAGCCTGTTCACCACCTGACCACCCTTTCTGGGAAGAAATTTTTCCTAATACCCCACCTGTGCTACAGCTTCACCACTGATGGCACGAGGCTCTCTCTGCAGAGCACACAACTCTGGCACCTCAAACACAGCCACAGCAGCTGAAACTTTGTGTCCAGCCTTTTGCAGGGCTCAGGGTGGCCAGCAGGACAGGTTTGTCTTTGGATGTGGCATCTAAAAATCCAGCCCTGCAGCTTGGCTGGCAGCTGCTTTCAGGTGTGCAGGAAGGGTGCCAGGGGATCACAGCGATGTCAGGCAGATCCCACATCCCGTGGGCATCCATGGCCAGTTTGGGGATTGCTGCAGCCACACTGGGCAGACAGGGAGCTGGGAATGTGCTGCAGAGCCACTGCTGTCCCAAGCACCTGGAACACAAACCCTGTGAGGAATGACTGAGGGAGCTGGGGGTGCTCAGCCTGGAGGAGAGGAGACTCAGGGCTGGCCTTATCACTCCCTACAACTCCTGAAGGGTGACTGTGCTCAGGTGGGGTTGGGCTCTTTCTCCAGGCAGCACTGACAGAACCAGTGCACACAGTCTGCAGCTGCACCAAGGGAAATACAGGTTGGATAGCAGGAAAAAGTTTTTTACAGAAAGGGTGATAAAGTTCTGGAATGCTCTGCCCGGGGAGGTGGTGGAGTCCCCATCCCTGGGTGTGTTTAACAAAGCCTGGATGTGGCACTGGGTGCCAGGGTTTAGGTGAGGTGTTGGGGCTGGGTTGTACTGGATGATCTTGAAGGTCTCTTCCAACCCAGTGATTCTGTGAATTCTGTGAATTTTGTGAATTCTGTGAATCCCCACCTCGAAGTCACCCGGAGGCGCTCGATGGCCCCGGAACTCTGGAGCTGAGCTGAGCTGAGCTGAGCTGAGCTCCTTGGAAAAGCTGCCTGAGCTCCTGGGTGCAGATTTTTTCCACAAAAACGTGGCTGAGGGTATAGGATTAGACCTTAATTTCTTTTCATGTCCTCACTGCTCAAATAACCCAATTCCTGCTGCTCTCCAAGGGGCTGCGGGCGAGAGCAGCTGAGGCACTCAGGCACAAAAAGCTGGGTCTGTGCTGCTCTGCTGCACTTCAGCTCTCCAACACTCCTGCGTGGTTATTAACATAATTAAGTGTTATTCTGTCAGGAGAGCTGCTGGAAAACACTGTGAATTACCTCTCCAGCAATGGGCATCCAGGCTCTGCCAAGGAGCAGTGAAATCCAGTTTATGTGCAGGATCTGCTGCTCATTTTTCCCTCCAGGTTTTTTCTGTGTGAACCTCATGGTGTTTACAGAATTCATACTAATGCATATTCATGGCAACCTTTTTTTAGTCAGTGAGAAATAATAACTGAAAACAGCTTTTATTTCTACGTTTCTTAAACAGAGCAGGCTGTAGAACACAAGAGCTGTGCTTGCTCTGCCAGAAAGATGCTGCTTCGAGAGGAAAATTTGCTTAAAGGGTACAAAATGTTCATTTTTTTCAGATGATCAAGGGGTGGAGGGGGGTAGTTCTTGTTCTTGTTATTTCTGAAGAGAACTGAGGGATTTACACCCTGTTTATTCTTTGAGAGAGTCAGTGGGCTGAGGGTGGGTCACATTCACCTGATCTTTCTGTATTTTCAGGGTTGTAGGAAATAGATACCCAGGTGTTTGGCTTTACCTTCAAGCACTGGCTCACCTCCCCAGCCTGGCAAGTACAGTGCTCTGCTCAGTGTCCTGGTGGCTGCTGCAAAAGCCAGATGAGATACCTGTGCAACAGGATGTCTTTTGCTTTCATTTCTGAACCCTTCTATCACACTATTAATCAAAAAAAAAAAAAAAAAGAAAAAAAAAAGAAAAAAAAAGAAAAAAAAAGAAAAAAAATTAAAAAAAAAAAAAAAAAGAAAAAGCTCCTGTGCCCATTTTCGAAAAACACACTGACTTGGATGAGTGTCCTGATCCACCATGCTTTCCATGGAACTTAAATCCAGCTGCTGTTGGTCCCTTCTGGTCACAGCCACCACACCTGGCCCCAGCCAGTGCCTAATGAAGCTCAAGGTTTCCAATAATTAAGTCAGGACTGTGGCCAACATGACCTTGAGCCATTTCAGAGGGGAATCTGCATCAATGAACTAGCAGAAATCCTCACTGCTCCTCCTCCAAGGTGTGAAGCCAAGAGTTTAAATTGCTGCATGTTGGGAGATGTGTGCATGGAAAATTACACAACAAGTTTGCTTTCCCCAGATTCAGGGGCACAACATTTTGTTCAAGTTCTGTTTTAAATTTTTGCAGGGTCCATTTTACTGCCAGTGAGTTTTTAAACACTTCAGTGCAAAATGCACCTCCACACAAGAGAGTTGTGTTAATTTTAAAGCAATTTTGACACATGCACATGTAAATGTGTGCGTGAAAAGTGACAGGGTAGCACAAGAAATATACATCACACATTACAAACATCTGTCTAGCCAAACAAGGAATAAAACTGCTTTGGTTAGACCCTAAGCATTCATCACTAAGTTTTAAAATAAAATTAACAAAATTTCAGCACAATAAGCCAAGACAGAATAGGTTTCTATGCAACTGAAAGTTCTTCTATTGTAATTCAACAAGTTACACTTGGCTATAATGGCTCCTTGAAATTCCCACACTGAATTCCCCCTGAAGTTCTGAGGTCTCTAACTGACCCTGAGGCTGCATCACAAAACGAAATGAGAAAGGTTTTCATGGTGCCCCAGTGCAGCAGTGCTGGGGCAGCACCATGGCTGATGGGTTAAAGTGCAATTATGAAAACAGGAGAGAGTGGAAAAGGAGGCACGTTCATACCCTTGCTCCCATGAACCTGTCTTTGAGTACAATCCAAGAAAGCAAGAAGACAAAAGCTTTGTTACAACAGAACAGGGCAGAGACGTCTGTGGCTGTGAGCTTCTTTAAAGCCAGTAAATACAGGTAGTTAGTCAAAGTCCACAGAATAGAAAAGGGAGCAGTCCTTTTAAGAAAGAGTTTCAGCGTCAGACCATCTTCACCAAAAATCCGACTGCATTCCCTAGGGAAAGAAAAGAGTTTCAGTCTCAGCCAGGATTTTCCTTAGCATTCACTGCAGCACAACAAACATTCATTAGGCTTTTATCCTGCTTTTCCTAACTACTCCACATGCCCAAGAGAATCCATTATTGAATTCACATAGGGAAAACAAGGCACAATCTTCTTAAAGCAGCAATTTAGGAAGAAGAAAAGATGCAACTTACCTGGAATAATCACACTCTGTGCAACAATAATCCCAGGGACTCACACTCAGAAATGAAGGTTATCTATAATGTTCTGACAGCTCCCAGACTCTGCCTTCAAGGCCATTAGCACAGGGATTAGAATCACCATTTTTCTCTGCAGCTTGCCAATTTTCTTCTTTTTTTGTATTGCTCCAAGCCCTGTTTTCGTTCTTGCTGAAATGTATTTTTATGTATGGCCAAGGAAGCTTTAAGAATTGCCTAAAGATACTCAAAAAGACTGCCAGACACAGCGTGGTGGGGAAGGGAGCCACCAGGCAGTGGGAGTGAGCCAGGCAAACAGGAGTGTGAGAGAAGGAAGGGAAAGGGAGGGGAAGGTATTTAACAGCTTCATTTTATTGTACAGTGAAAAGCCGTGTTTTCTAGGAGATCTCCTTGAGAATTAAATTGCAAACAAAACCCCCAGGTTCCCAAACACTGTGTCCCACACAGCTCAAGTGAGCTGTTTGCTTCTTGGGATTTCAGGAATCCCAAAGTGGGAAGGATATTTTTTAGCAACTCCACTGTCTGCACTCTTGGTTGAAGGCATTCCTGAAGATATCCCCAGTGTGCTTCACCTCCTGGCACTGCTCAAAACATGGGAGGTCCCACAAGTGACCCCAAAAAGCAGTGGGGTGAACCAAGGCACCCTCACACTGCAGCACATCATTCCAAGGAAAGGGACGTGGAGGGAATAATCCAAATGTCCTGAGGCTCCAAAGTCCTCACAGCCAAACATGGCTGTGCCTGGAAAATTGCTAAAACACTCATTATGCAGAACCAATTAGCAACTTCAAAGATTGAGCTGCAATGTGATGTCAAAAATGTTTGTAATTTGGGGGTGGTGGGGGTGGTCTGATAACTGTCCTGATTTGGATGACAAAATTGTTTTCAGGGCCCCTTAACCATTTTTACTAATTGTTGGGAATTTTGCTGTTAAAGACATTGCAGGTTTTAACTCAAGATTGGAAACTATCACCCTCATTTTGAGGAAATCAGAATAATACCATCTATGTAATAACTGAGATCAGCTACATCTTAACTTAAATAGCTTTATGATTCAGCTTAATAACCACTTGTTTCTTGATGCCACTAAGGCAGCCTGGTGTACAAAGCAGTCATTTCTGGGAAAAATAAATTCCATTCTCAAACTCTGTGTACTCAGGCTGGTGGATCTGCTAATTATCTCCTTCACTCCAGTTGACCTCAACGCTCTCAGGAGTCCTGTTCACCAAAGATCAGGATAAAAATGTTTAAAATACAAAAAAAAAAAACAGCTACTGGTTTGCCTCATTTATCTGAGATGCAAAGCAAACACTCAGTGAAGCAAATAAATGAATGCCTAAATTTGCAGGCTTTTGTAATGCTGATTTCAACAGGAGTTAGAGGTGAAAAGGTTCTCTGTGTGAGAAGGGACTCATTGGCAGCACTTCAGTGTTCCTTGGCATGCAGATATAGCAGTTTACCTTTATAATATCTATATAATCAATATAATATATCAAATATCAATATAATATATAATCTATGAAATACATAATGTATTATGATATGTATTATATATTAATATATATTATTAAATATATTATTACACTATATATTATAGCAATATATTATAATTATTATATGGGCTGTTTAAGCAGGTGGAAGGGCCTCCATCACACACAGCAGTGACCAGACAAAACAGGGGCTGGAGCTTCCTCAACTCTCAGTGAAGAAAATACAGCAAAGTCTCTGACAGGGCTGGGCTGAGTGAGGCAGAAACCTGATGAATTCACCCCTGTGCCTAGGAGAGCTCCATGAATAATGCTCAGTCAGTGAGGAGATTGGGAGAATACTTTATTTTCCCAGCCAGATTGCCTGAGGCTTTGTGAGGGCTGGTGGCTCAGTGGTTAACTCAGCCTCTTTGACACACAACTAAAATTAAACTTGCAGGAGTCTTCAGACATGACAGTGATTAAAACCTTGTGCTCAGGAGAGGGGGCTCCCTGGAACCCTCCCCACACCAATAATGCTGCAGGCACAGACACATCTAGGGACAGCTGACCCTGAAACCACGACACAAGCTATTTCCAAATTCACAAGGAGTCTATTTAAAACCTGCCCTCTAACACAAATAACTCTTTTTTCTTGCAGGTAGTGCTCAGCTCTGGGCAGTGTGCCATGCTCTCAGGAATTACAGCACCTCAGGGCAGTCGTGCAGCTTTGCCTCTGGCACCCACTGAACAGCTCTGTGCCCTCTCACTTATTCTGATGCCAGGCCCTGCACAGGAATGGGTTTGTTCTCTCCTCTGGAGTGAAATCCAGCAGCTGGTTTTAAGCAGCTCACAGAAAAAATCAGCAAACAGGCAGAGACCTGGGGCAGAGGAACACAGGGAATGCAGTGACATCACCTGGATTAGAACTTGGCACGGCCACAGTGACATGAGGGCAGCAAATAACACAGCAGAGCCTTCTGGGAGCACAAATTCAGTGCTTCTGCCTAAATTATGGCATCTGCAGCAATAAAATACCTCCCAGCTCCACTGCAGGAGGATTGCCAAGCAAATTGTATTCTGTTTGCCATCTGGATGGCAGTGGTCTTCTGTTCAGTGGGCAATTCTCCTTATCTCTTCTACAACCACTCCTCCCTCAAAGGAGACATCTGCTGATAACAGGCTATGGAATGTCCCTGCATGGCTGATAAGAGCTACAGCATCCCACTGGGAAATGTGAGCCCAGAGGGAGGAGCCAAGCATTCCTAACTGGAGATAATCTGGAGACTCTGGAACACCAGCACAGCTTCTCCACTGGATTTCCCAGAGGAACAGCAGCTGCCTCTGCCCCTGGATCTTTGGAGGAGCACTACCCCCCTTTTCTCCAGGATCCCTGCTCCAGCAGAACCACCCCTGGCACTGCAGGAGGGCTGCAGCCACAATTCCAATGGCCCTGCTGCCAGCACCCTGACCCACAGGGTGCCAGGTTTGACTCAGTCAGTGTTGTTCTAGTGTACTGCATTGTTTATTTTATCTTTTTATTTTCTTCCTAGTAAAGAACTGCTCCCATATTTTTTTGCCTGAGAGCTCCTTAATTTCAAATTTATAGCAATTTGGAGGGAGGGGGTTTACATTTTTCCATTTCAGGGGAGGCTCCTGCCTTCCTTATCAGGCACCTATCTTTCCAAACCAAGACAAGGGGGCAGGCACCAAACTGAGTGTGTTTGAGCTCCCTGGTGAGCTGAATCTGAGCTGGCAGAAAGGGCCTGAGCAGCTCTGTCTGCTGGAGAACTGCAGCAGGAGAGGGGATCCTGCAGAGCCTGGCTCAGGAATGCTGTGTCCCACAGGAAGGGTCCATGGGAAGGCAAGGCCAGCTCTGTGCTGATGGTGTTCCTGATGCTCCCCCTGAAAAGCCTGGGCAGAGCAGGTCTGGGTCTGCTGTTCCACAGGTGGCTGAGGGAGCTGGACTGAGCTGCTGCAGCAGCAGAGGGACAGGACTGTGGGTGACAAACCTGAAGGACAGATTTCACACACAAACACCAACCAGGGCTCTGTCTGCACTTCAGGAGATGCTCACTTCTCCTTAAACAAGGAGTCCAACTCTTCCCAGTGTGTTCTGTTCACACTAAACCTGCACCTACCAATGCTTCCCCTGGCCAGTGCCCCGGGCTGGGAAGAGCTGCAGCTCCCACCTCAGCTCTCACACCGTGGGTGGATCCTGGCAGGAAGCTGCTCAGTGTCACAGAGCTTGTCCTTGAGAAGCCAAGGTGCCAGATGGGGAGGCAAAATGTACTGACATTGGAAATTGCACCCACCTATTCCACAGCACAACTGCATCAGGCTCCTCAGTCGAGTCTGTGCAGTGTCTTCTGCTGTGGTAAATGCTGGCAGGGTTAAATTCCCTATTTCAGAGCTTCCTGAACTTCAGATCATCTTCTCCAGCACTAATACAAGGAGTTTCAAGCTCTTTATGAGGGACATAGCTTTTATTTACAATACTGAGGGGATACCAAGAGCTGTCTTCTGCCTCACGACACCCAAGACACTTCACCTAAATGCAGCAGTGAGTTCATAGCCAAAAGTTATTTTCTCAGACCACAAGATTGAATCTCTAAGTGTGAAAGGTAAGAAACACACAATTTGTAATCTCAAATATTACAATAATAGAATGCTAGAGTGGTTTGGGTTGGAAGAGACTTTAAAGCACATCCAGTCCCACCCCTGCCATGGGCAGGGACACTTCCACTATCCCAGGTTTGCTCCAAGCCCCATCCATGCTGGCCTGGAACACTTCAGGGATCCAGGGGCAGCCACAGCTTCTGTGGGCACCCTGTGCCAGGGTCTCACACCCTCACAGTGAAGAATTTATTTTCAATATTTAATCTAAACCTGCCCTCTCTCAGTCTGAAGCCATTCCCCTTCCTTGTCAAAAATCCATCTCTCTTGCAGCTCCTTTAGGTACTGAGCAGCCTAAACTTTCCAGAAAGCCAATCTAAAGTTGAGAATTGAGACTCCTGTCATTCCAAGTGGGATTTATTCAAGGAGCAGTGGCTCTCTGCAGCTTTGCCAGCCTGGGGCAGCACTCTGCAAGTCACTTCCAGGATCACTGATCTCTGCCAAGATGTCACAGATATTGTTTGTTCAGATCCACTGGGAATATCTGCTGGACAAAATGCCTGATTGTCTTTAAAGCTCCTGGAGAGTAACTACATCCTCCAGAAACATAAAGATAAATCACCTCTGGTCTCCAAGGAAAGCCTGGAACTGCTGCAAATGGGTTTATTGACAAGAATTAGCTATTGCACAGGAATAAAACAGGCAAATGAAGCAGCAAGAAATCTTACAAAATGTAATAAAAGGCCTTGTAACAGGAATATCAAGAATGCAAGTCAAGAAAATACAAAAACAATTAATGTAGGTTTGAAAACACCCCTGTTCTGGGGAGAAGGTTGGGTGAAATGACCTCCAAAGATCCTTTCCAAATTAAATCTGTCTACAAGTTAAACCTACAGATTTTCAATCCTTTAGGTCACCAAAAACTGGGGAGCTCATCCTGAGAAGATGCCCATCCCTTATCCCATCTGTAAGAGTTTGGACAGTCAAGTTGTAACACAGCACTGGCCAAGTAGTTGCTCTGCCTGATGAAATCATTATTTACCAGCAGTTACTTCCTCCTTGAGACCTGAGTTCCTGACACATCTGGAATAAGAAATACTCTGGGAAGATTCCCATCACCTCTAACACTCTTCCTGAGTCCACACATTCACTGACCTCCTGCAGAAATTCCTGTGGCATCTAAGACAGTGTCCTCAACTTTAAAAGCTCAATTCTTAACAGCTGGGGAAATATATAAATGATTTAAGCACAGGAATTTTTTTATGCATTGCCCCAAAATGTTGCTCTGATAGAGATATGCTCAATGGACCAACTGCAGGGGATTTATCTGCAGGGATACTTCTTCTCACCTTCTTCCTTATCTGCTGTGCAATTGTTATTACTTCACCCCACATGCAGAAGCCAAGCTGACACTGTTCATGTTCTCACAAACACTCCAGCAGAAATCTGAATGAAGCATCATTAACAGAGAAAGCACCAGGGTTTGCAGAGAAGCACTTAATTAAGCGCAACTCTTCAATTTCAGTCACACTGATTTGACAGAAATGATAATTTAGGGCCAAATTACATCCCAGATCCTGGCAAAAAGCAGCTGAGGGAAGAGTTTGGCCCTGCTGCACTCCAGCCAGACAGTGACAAATGGGATTCCCTGTGTGCTCAGGGACAGCAGGAGCCAGGGATGGCCCCACACTGGGTAATTCCTGCTGGAACACACAATTCTGCTGGATCAGGCAGGTTCTTTTCCAAGCAAACTTGCACTGGAAGAACAGAACTGGATGCCAGCCCAGAATGACCCTGTGAATCTCTTCCCTCCCTGGGCAAGGTGTGGTGTCTCTTGGTGAGCTGAGTTCTGTCCTGTCCTTTAAAGCAGCTGCCATGTCACTGTCAGATCAGTGGAATCACAGAAGTGGAGGAGGAACTGTGAAATCCATTGTCACAGAATGTGAGGTACTTCCAAGCTCTGCAGACAGATTAGATCTGGTTTTCCTCAGAACTGGCTAAGCTGCAGCACTGGTGGTTGGACTGGATGATTTCTTTGGGTTCCCCCTTAACCTTGTATTTCTCTGATTTGTCAGGGGCTACTGAAAAGGGATTGATACATTTCCAGCAGGAGGAAAGGGCAGTTTGCATCCTGCTGTACTTGCTCAGCACAGAGAGCAAGCCATGGTCTTCCACATGGAAACCACCTCCTCAGCTCTGAGCATCTCCCTTCCCAGCTAGGAGCTGGCTTGGTTGTACCCAACTCTGCTATTCTATCACAAATGGACCAGGACAGATCCACTGATTAAAGCAAGAACACAAAATATAGGGATATTAGACAATATAACAGCAAGATTATAAGCAGATTATTGACCTTTTCAACTCATTTAAAAAGCCCTTTAACAATCAAGTACCTGTTTAATCAGCACACATCACTCATCTGTCAGGGTTCTGTGAGCTATTTACGAATGAGGTTTTCTGCAGCATGACCTTTATTCTGACACCAGGGGTGGAACTGAGCACAGCAGTGATCTCAGCCCTCAGGAATTAGGTTTTTTAAAGGGATACTGCCACGATCAAGCCTACCTGAATTTTTTGATTGGAGACTGCTTTTCCTGTGCAGTTGCAAGGTGCCCGGAATAATAAATGGGAAAAATCATAATGTTCCAGTTTGTTGAGAACCAAGTCATGAAAAAGGGACAGTCAAAGGTCTCAAAAGTGATTTTGACAAACTGTGTGGTCCCAACCCAGGAGGAAGAGACGGACAAAATGATCAGGAATCTCCAGATTAGCTTGAGAAATGTGGATGTGCAAGACTGGCATCGTGTCTGTCCTTCAGCTTCTTGGCTGCTGCTCTCTGTGTGCGTTTGTGTTCCTTCTTCTCCTGAAAGAGAAATAAAAGGAAGAATAGAAAAAGAGTTGTACATGTAATGAATGCATTCAAAATAATTCTTGGTAAAACCTCCCATTCTGGTCCAAGTCACAAATCATCCCTTGTCTTCTCCCTATAACTCCTCTATGTCCCATAAATACTGAAATCCTGAATGAAAGTATTTTAATAATACCAACTCTGTCACTTCAAGGAGGCAGAGCCAAACACAAACACAACAGTGAGGGCTGAGGTAACAGCATTACAAATAAGCTGTTGTCACTATTTGCTTTATCAGCCCTTCATTCCCTCTGCCAGCAAACCTCCAGAATAAAAATATATCCCTTGGAACCAACAACATTACAGAGGCAATCACCGTGCATGTGTGCAACAGAAGAGCTCTCTGAGCCTGCAGGTCTGGAGACAGCACCAAATTCTTATTCCTCAGCACTTAAATTTCACAATCACTTCTATTTACAAGCTGGGATGGGGAGGAAAGAAATAGTTTGGTTTTAAGCACCCAAGCAGAGAAAGGCTTTTTGCAGTCAGGTTGGTGTACTTACATTTCTGAAGTTAACAAAGGAAACTGGACAAAAGTGAAGCTTGGCATGCCTAGAAATAAAACCTCTGCACACCAACAAGGAGCAACACAAGAGTTGGCAATTCCCATTTCAGCACAGTGGTTTTGGGTTTTTTCAGTGGTTTTCAGACCTAAGTAAACATTTCCTAACACAACTGGGGAGAATTTCATCTCACTGACTGGTGATTTGCTCTCCAGACAGATCTGCCAGAGATGCAACCCATGATCCCTGCTTTGCTTTCCTAGATCCCAGCTGAAAACAAGGAGCACTAACACTGCAGGTCCTGGGAGCTCACAGGGCAGCACCGAGCTCCAACCATTCACCCTGACTGACCACAGCACAGTTTGGGAGAAGAAACGGGAAAATCTTCTAAAAATCATGGCCTGAAGCTATTCTTAACTACTATTCTTAATACATGATGTGATGTACAGAAGAAACAATATGATTTTGAGAGAAGTCATAGATGCACTGAGTGAGAGCATACACTGTCCTATAGCCAGCTTTGATGTGACAGAGGTATCCTTTCACACTCAGCTATAATTTCCTTTTATATTATTGGGTTTGCTACATTAGCCATAAAGAAATGTCAAACTGGGGTTCCAAGCTATTACTGTAAACCAACACTACACATAAAAAAAGATTTAGCAGAGCAGGGAGTGCATTTGGAATCAAGGATTTTCCTAACTAGGACATGGAGCTTTTTGCAGTTGTAATTGTGTGATGTGGTATTTTCCTAAAAATAATCTGTATTCAGTGGCTCCATTGTTTAGTGGTGAATCAAGAATTTAAATAAAATTACAGGTTTATTAAAAACATGCAGGGGATAATCAGCCACGGGTCTGAAAAGGCAAGCATCCTTTTAGCATTCTCCTTGGCTGCTGAAAGAAAGTAGATATTTTTATGGTACTAATAATGACTGACATCTATTGAAAGATAAATTACAGTTTATTTGCAAGTTAGAATGGCTAAAAAAGAATATATTATAGTAGCATCAACTTGCAGGTCTTCCTGCCAAATAAAACTACTATGCAATTAGTCCTTTTCCAGCTACCACTCAAAATAATCACACAATGATAGAAGAATAAAGCCCTTTTAGCCATGCTTTCTATTTTCCAATTACACAATAATGATGCAATTGGAGTCATTATGCATGACACCACCATCAGCATTTGATTTGGATGTTACAGTCCCAGGTCTGAATGTCAGGGAAAGGCACAGAAACACACACTTGTTGCAAGACCTACCTTGGATTTAAAGGCCTGTGTAAGTTTTATCCTGAATAAATGCACAGTGGGGAGTTGCTGTAAGTTTTTAATCAGTGGGATTCATCTCTTGTGGTGTAGTTAGCAAATAACTGTGTATTCAGGATGAACATGTTGTCTGGGGCCCCTTTATATTTAATGATAATGGAAAGGCATGGTGAGAGGGGAACTGATTCCATCCTCATATATCTACATCTAAGCTCACTGGAGGCACTTAACTCTAGACCAGATATTTGCAATTAACTTAAGTGAAATTGTGATTGATCCCTGTGACAGAGTAGCTTGACAGCTGCTTTCAAAATCCATGGGATGTGCACACCTAATTCCTGGCCAAAGAATCAAAAGGACAAGATAAGAAATAGATCTCAAAATAATGACAGGGAGTGAAGCCACAGGGTGAGCAGGCACATGGTTCCTATTAAAGAATTATAGGGATTTCCTAGTCATGGAGCAAGCACTTGTGTTTAGACACCCAATGATAATGAGGAGAAAACAAACTGATCAGCCAAAGTGGTTGGGACATGGCATTTTACAACTGGCAAGGCGGCAGAAATCCTTGGGGTCTGCATTTGGATGGGACTGGAACAAACCAAGAGACTTATCCTGGGAAGAGCACAGAAACTAGGTTGAAAGGACAAGTGACACAGAGAGATGGCACTGGCCCATGGCAAACTGTGGAAGGCAGTGAGCAGAAACAGCCCTGCATGGTCCCTGGGTCCACAGTGCAGTTCTTACTGACAAGATGGTCACAGAAGAGCCTTTTGCTTGCAGTGTTCAGAGGAGGGAGATGAGGAAAATCAAAACCTACAGCTTTTCATCAGAACTCTTTTGGCTATTTGGCAACTAGACCGTAAAAAACTATATTCTTTGTCTTTGTTTACCTATTGAGTCAGTCCTAGTTAGACTTCTCTGATGAGGATGGGAAGATGAGGATCAAAAGGGAAATTATTAAATGCAAGTGTTTAGAAGAATATGATGTCCAGACACCACTCGAGGGGCCTAGAGCCCCTTCTTGGAGAAGATGGATTCTGATTTTGGATGTAAATGCAAAGTGTTTAGAAGAATATGATGTCCAGACACTACTCGAGTGGCCTAGAGCCCCTTCTTGGAGAAGATGGATTCTGATTTTGGATGTACCTTAGTGCCACCGTGCACAGTTATTTCAGCCTGATACCTGGAAAAATGAGATTTGATTTTCTGATTTCTTAGCTACGATCTTAACTGCAAAATGCTGCATCAGCTCCTTGCAGCAATGATCACCTCCAATACTCTTCTGAGGCTTTTCATCAAGAGAGTGCTCCTGGAGCACAAGATCCCTCTGATTTCCAACACAAGGAGGAAATGGGTGACTCTTGCTGCAATTGGTGGTCAAGTGAAAATAGGAAGGTTCAGCCCCTCCAGGTCCAGAGTGCAAGGGAGATGCAACCTCTTCCTCCTCCTCTTTTTGCTCACAGCATCTACGCAGGCAGTCTTCCAAAGAACTTGGGCAATTAAATAATCTCCTTCCAAAAAGCTTGGACAGTTAAATTATTTCACTCATTTAAATTCTCTCCTCCTCAACAGTGTGGTTTAGCAGACTCACAAGCCTGTGGCTGCACATTGCAACTGCTCCCATCCCATCCCTGCAGCTGCTGGATGGACACCATGGCGAAGAGATCAGTGTTCACCACACCTACAGGTTCATTTGAGCTAAACTTCTGCAGCGAGGTTCTGCAGTGAAGCTGACTGATGATCTGAGCTGTGATGGTCTTCCCTAAGAAATCCTTCCACCTGCTGCTCCTTCTCTTCCTCTTCATCAGACCACCCGCGGCACGAGCTGAGGTCATCACTCTCTCTGAGAAGGAACTCCTAAGGGCCCTGGCGTGTGGCCAGGCTGAAGCTGAGGAGACACAACCACCCTGTGAAACCTGACCGTGTGCTGGGGTAAACCAGCTCTGAGGATCTTCCACGCCTCGCGCTGTGCCGGGCGCCTCCCGCACGCCGTGTACCTGCGGATCCCGGCCTCCTCCTCCCGTCCGTGCCACCTTCCTGCTGGAATTCAGGACATCCCTCTGGCTGTCCTGGATTGCTCGAGCCCCTGCCAGGGAGCTCAGAGACCGAGGCACAGAGCACAAGACACCTGTGATCTTGGTTATGACCCATGGAAAAAAATTACCAACCTTATATGAGGATCTGCAAGCCATGAAAGCCTAAGTAGAATAATAATCAGTTTGCCACGGGGTGAAAAATAGATTTTGGGGTTTTTAGAATGGGGGTTCAGGAGGCAAGGAATCTGGGCATGTCCAGTCTTTGTCCTTCTTCTTCTTGGCCTCCATCTTCTGCTGTGATGGTGGCACTTTTCGATTGGTTTAGAGTAGAAGCTCACTGTCTAACATAGGTGATAGATTGGGAAGTTATGGTAAATAATGTACACGTAGTTTTTAGTATAAAAAGATAACAGTGCCCAAAGGGCGGCCAGTGTGCCTCTGTCTGACCTGCTGAACGGACCTCAGCAGGCCAGGAGAAAGAATTTTATAGATAAGAAACCATAAACAACCTTGAGAACGAGACCAGAAGAGTTCTGACTCCTTCTTCGACTCCTGGGCTGGGAAAAGAGACTTTCTAACGCATCTCGGAGTCACTCTGAGCAGCAGAATCCCGAGACCTTCCCGCTCACCCCCGGGCTCGGGAAGGCCCTGCAAGGGGCAAACCAAACCTCAGCATGCTCAAGCCCTGCCCCATCTCTGCAGAGACAGAGGGGAGAGCCAGGAGTGGCTGTGGGTTCCTACCTGATCTGCTCTGCCTCTCGACTCTGCTGTGCCGACAGATTCCCGAGGGACTTCGATTCTGCAGCTCAAGAATGGGAGCAGCAGAATCTTCAGCCACAGATAGAGGGGAGAGCTGCCTAGTCATGCCTCTGTGTCTGCTGGGGCAGTTGCCTCCTGGCTTGCATTGGATGACAGATGATCGTGAGGCACCTGAGAAGAAAGAGTTTTGCATCAGTTTTGTCTGGAAAGTCCCCGGAGGAACGCGGGGCTTTCAAACAGGCTGGCAGCGAAATCATACAAAAGGAAGCGCATGGCAAAAAATGCAGGTTTCAGCTCTGCTCAGGATAAAGCAAATAAGTGAGTAAATAAATATTTAACTCTCTCCCCCCTTATAGATAAAAAGGTGCTGCATGAAAACCAGTCTTCCCCCTGAAGAAATGAGAGCCCCATGCTGCAGTGTGTTCTCAGCCCCACGGCTCCGTCCGCAGGGCCTGCACAGTCAAAGGAATTTGTACTCACGTGGGGCCCTCCCTGAGCACTGACACTGAATCAGGCCAGAGAAGGGCTCACCATTCCCCTCAGGGTGGGAAGGAGGGCTGAGGAGGCCCAGTGCTGGGAGTCTCTCTAGAGGAGAGCTTCCTCTTTCCATCCTCCAGAATGATCCTTGAGACTTTCGTATGGAATGAAGCCATGGTCACTCACAGGTCTTTTGGATGAAGATTTCTGCTACAGGACCGAAGATGCCAATTTTAAGTGTTTACAAACACCAAAGCAGAATCTCCACATCTTCAGAGAAGTTGCTTTTTCTTCCTCTGCTACGTGCAGACAACTCCAAGATGAGACATTTCACATGGAGGCTGGACAGAGGCTTGAGGTGGCAGAGAAACCCCAGGTCCCAGAAACACCGGTGGTACCAGATGAAAAATTTTCCAGTGAGTAGGACACCATATTTAATCAGTAAGAGCATGAAGGGCTGGATTAAGACTCAGTAATCAACAGCAAGGAGCACAGTGCTGGAATCCATCAGTGTGACTGGTGATCAATTGTGCAAGGACTGCCCAATTTACTGAAGGTATCTCAGTAAGAGGTCAACACATGAGCAGCACAAGAGAGTCTTCTTCTCCAGCAGAAAGTCAGGATGACAGGCCATTCTGGCAGATATAAATGTGTGTTCATGGCCAGCTGAGATCCACTGCTTGTTTTGCAGCTGCTACTTCAACTGGTGACCATCTCACCAAAACTTGTGGAAGATACCTATACCCAAAGCAACCACAGGCCTTGCTCTGACTTGGAAGAACTTAACACGATAATCCCAACTACTTCATACTGAAAATAATACAAAAATAGACACAAACTCCATGTGTAAGGTGCCACAGTGTAACAGCTGTGGCAGAATGTCACTATAGGACAGGAAAGAACACAAGCGCACACCGCTGTTCTCAAGGTGAAGAGAAAAGGGAAGTTTATTTTCTGACTCCAACATTTACAGTTTTCCAAAAGTGACAGTGGATTGGAAGGTGACAGTGCCACCTCTCCAATGACACTGGACAAACCAACAGTCCATCAAATTTCTCCTCCTCCATAAAAGAATGCAAATCAACGAGTTATTTACAGAAAGTGTGTGAGAAAGTTCGCTACAATAAATGTCAACATTAGAAGGCTTAGAAAATTTTAAAAAATCAGGGCAACAGCAGAAATCCCAGAAGGGAACATACTTTGTTGCAACACAAGCCATTCCAGTGCACTTTGAGCAAAACACATCAAACTCAACTCCTACTTGAAAGTATATTCCAAAGCAAGGGCTGTATCCAAGACACAAGAATCGAGACAAGACTCTTGCCACTGGGTTCATGCAATCTTCCATGGACTTAAAGGTGTGTTGGGTTCACCAAGTCTAACAAAGACCAATGTATAAAATATGGAATTATACAGAAAAAAGAATCATCTCTCAGCCTATTTAGAGCCTGCAAGGTTTATTTTTACCTACCAAGTAGAAAAGGGACTCAACCAGGAGCTGACCCCCTCCAGATGATCTTTCTCAGGATTCTCACCCTTTCTTCTGTGTCCATTATGCAGGAACCCTGACTCAAGGGGGGCACCCAAGTTTAGATCCCAAGTGATGATAAAGTTCTACAAATCCAATCAATGCAGTAAACAAATCACACTCTATGACAGCAGACCCACAAACCCACTCTGAAAAATTAAGACCTACCTGATGAGAAGCAAGCTAAGCAAAGCACTGTGTTACCTCTCCTCAATTTTAGATGAGCATTACTTTCTAAAGAGCATTCTAGAGGCTACCAGATGTTTTCAGACCTTTAAGAAACCGCTCACCTTCACAAATTTACTTTTTAATGGAGAAAATGATGATCTAGCAGCCACAGAACTCCCTGCATGACTTTGTTCTACTTATTTCAAAACTCTAAGAGCTACCTCTCCCACTGTTCAAACAAGAATAACATCACCTACTTCGTGTCATTGCGATATTATCTGAAAAATCCCTTTGCCAGGACTTCTCCTGGGAAGTTGAGAAGCCTCAGAGGAAAATGTAAATAATAATTATCTGATTGCTTCTCCTTGTGTTTTGCTGCTTTGGACTGTGGTAGGTGATTCTTCCATTGGTTCCATGTGAATTGTGTTTTCTTAATGACCAACCACAGCCAGGTGTGTCGGACTCTCTGAGGACTCACGAGTTTTTATTATTCATTCCTTTCTAGCTTTCTGATGTATCCTTTCTCTTTCTTTAGTATAGTTTTAGTATATCATTTTCTTTTAATATAATATCATAAAATAATAAATCAGCTTCTGAGAAACATGGAGTCAAATTCTCATCTCTCACCTCATCCTGGGGACTCACAACACCACAACTTCATAAGATTTAGTGAACATCTTGCAAGTTAGTCTTACGAGTTACACCTTCATTTGTCATCTGAAAATTAGTTCCAGCCTCCATGAGGTTAAGCCAATCACTGCTTTGGGGGCAAAATGTTCAAAAAGGCATTTCTAATTTTTCAGGTCTACCACTGAAAGAGTTTTTATTTTCAACAAGTGTTTGCCAGCTGCCTGTCCTTAAAGAAGAAGCCATTGAGGTAGCTGGCTCCACATCACTCCTCATTTTGATATTCATCATTTAAAGAGATTTCATTATGTTGAAAGACACATGTTATGTCTCAACTCAGATTAATTTCAGAACAAGATTCACATTATACTCAGCAGAAGTCTAGCAGGTGACATGCAACCCAAATTTAATGGAAGCCTATTCTTCCTCACGTGCAAAAGGGCTCTGAGTTATTTGTATCTGGTACAACAGAGAGGCATGAATCTTCTCCTGTGCATTGACAAACCCAGCAGGTGAGAGCAAAACTGTAATTCAAGAGATTGCATTAAACTGAAAGTCACTGCTTGATTTACTGAATTCTTCTTCCCTCATACCTGAAGCAATCAGACAGTGCCAGCCATTTATCAATATTTCATTGTTACAGCTAGAAAGCCTGGGACACCTAATGCTGCTCAATCTGAACATATTTTAAGGATATCTGTTGAGAGGAGAGGTGAAGAGATAAATGCTGGGCTCACTTTCCAAACCTGGAGCCAGCAGCAGGGACAACAAATCAGCGTCTGCAGAGCTGAGCAGTGAAACCTCCCAGGTGGGCAGTGCTGTCCCATGGGAGAGGAAGGGAAGGCAGAGCTCATGGAACTCTGGCTCTCTGTCTCACTCCACAACTCTCAGCTGGGATCTGCTAAGTCCCTCCAAACTTGGAGGGAACAAGAGCAGCATTTTCCACTGAACTTCCATAGAGGGAATAAGAGAATCATAGAATGGTCTGGGTTGGAAAGGAACTTAAGAACATCCAGTTCCAACCCCCTGCCATGGACAGGGACATCTTCCACCTGACCAGGGTGCTCAAAGCTTCATCCAGCCTGGTCCTGATCAACCACCCTGAGCAGAGCTGTAAGCATGGGGTGGGAATTCTTACACAGTTTGTGGCTTTAGCAGGGATGAATCACAGGCTGAGAACAAAACTACATTTTGGGCATCATTTGCTATCTTAAGAGTGTGCTACTGGGAGAGATTTGGAAAAAACAAATAAGAAAAACCTTGCCAGACTGTCAGATCTTGCTGCTGGAAGTGTTCCTTGGAGGTTGTAATTGAGTGTCAAAGCAAGACTCTGCCAATGGGATTGACCAAAGAGGAAAGGGAGAAATGGAGAAATAGAAAGTACCTCACACTGTTGTATCCAACACACCTTAATGCACCAAGTCCACCTGGATTATTTTTCATTATTGGATTAAAAAAAAATCCATCCTCTTTCCCATTTTTTTACAATTACTTTAGTAATTACTTAGTTTCTTAATCTGTTCCAGCAAATTTCCTCGCCCTGCAAATGTAAATGCTTTATAGCTTAAGAAGTAAGGCCTTTTTTCTGCACATGGAGATCAAAGAGAAACCAGTGAACCAGAGAAATCCCTTTGCTACTTTCCAGGGGGCTTGGAGAGAAGGATTACACCCTGAGCTTCAAAACCAACTCTCTTCAGACCATCTTCAAGTATTTGACACCTTTAGCATGTGACAGCAGAGCTTGGAATAATAAGAACCAACCCATGAAATTGCATTTCAACATGTTCAATGTTTCTGCTCTCACAGCTGCTACTAAAAGCAGATCATGGAATATCCTGAGCTGGAAGGGAACTGCAATGATCAGGGAGTCCCAGTCCTGGCCTTGCACAGGGCAGCCCCAGGATCCCCCCAGTGTGCCTGAGAGCATTGTCCCAATGCTCCTTGAGCTTTGTCAGGCTTGGTGCAGTGACCAACACTTCTCAATCACGCTCTGCATGAAGATCCTTTTATAACCTCCAACCTGAACCTCCCCTGACACAGCTTCCTCCCTCTGGTCCTGCATCAAATGGATTGCCAGTTAAATAATCAATGCTACACAAAAATGCCGTCTTGGAACTAAATTCTATGGCCAGATCTTCTTAGGATTGACTGTGTCCTTTTCTTTTCTTTTGAATCCAACTGCCCTGATGGAAATTTAGAACCTCTCAAACAGGTAACTGAATTCCATTCCAAAAGCCATCTGTGCATTCACGACACTGCATTACTGACACGGAGTGCTGGCTCATTTAGAGACAGCAACATCTGGCTTGATGGGATGTGCCAGAACACATTCTCTTTATTTGATTACACAATGAAATCGATGGTTAAATAGGTGATGGAAATGAGCTGAACAACTTCTGTGTGTTATATATTCCCAAAGCCCTGCAGAGCACTGGTCACCTCTGGCTACCACCACAGTCAGGAGAGAGAGAGCAGCTTTGCCCAAAAGGCCACTCAAAGCACCTACAATCTGCCTTTTACTCATTCAGTATTAAAATAGTCTTATTTTACTGTGCCCTCAAAATCTCAGCTCCTGATTTCTCATTGTCTCTGTGCTGACAAAAGGATGCCTCCATTGCAGAAGCCATTGCTGGGCTTTGAGAGATGGATGGAGGCAGGAATGGGTCTGCTGTGGCGTGGAAAACACGTCAGCTGAACCTTCCTGCTAAATTGGGCCCTGAAGCAAGAATTGCCAACGTTCCTTTTACCCTTTTACCCACCCCAGTGATGGACCTGCTCACACCCCAGGATCCTCAGTGTCCCCACAGCCTGTACATGAGCTCTCCTTGAGCAGGGGAGGGCAGGAAGCTCTCCCAGTGAAATTCTGCTCTTACTGAGGCACAGCAAGGAGAAGATGATGTGAGTTTTGCAGCCAGGGAAATACTGGATGCACATGGAAAGGGTGTTGAGTGGTGCTGCTGTTGGAAGAGGTGAAAAGAACTGCTTCTGTCCATTTTACAGCAAAAACTCATTAGGTTGGATTAGCCACAGCTTTAATTGGATTGTTTGCACACAGCTGGTAGCAGGGCATGCAACACCATCAATCCTCAGTGACTTAGGTCCATAGCTTATTTTATCCCAGCCACTGCCTGTAAAATCAAATTCTGCCCTTCACTGCACTGGTGTAAACCCACAGCACATCAGTACTACCAGCCCAGTGGTCTGAGGATAAAATAAGCCTGAGGATATAATAAAAGGTACACACACTGACTAACTCCCCAACTTTTAACGTGTTCACAACCAGCAATGTGACCAGGGATGTGAAGTCATGATTACATTTTACTAAAGCCAAGCAAAATCAAGAAAACAAGCACACATGCTTTGCTGGCAGCATGCTACACAGGTTTGAGGAATAAGCATTTCTTGTTCAGTGAAGAAAATTTCTTTCAGCATGTCTCAGGCATTTGGAGATAATGTTCTTCATTTAAACACTGCAATGCTCTCTGTGTATTAACAATGCACAGATGTCTGTTCAGAGTGATGCCTTGTTCATTTATTATTTGCTTGTTCTAGAAGTTTACATGTTTGAAGGGGATGAGAAGGTTACAGTTTTTTTAGGGTTTTTTTTTGGTTTTTTTTCCTAGGGGAAAAGATTTTCAGATTGTAATGAAAAACAAATGACTCAGTGATGGCGTACAGCATTTCTCTTGTACTATGATTAACTATTGTCAAGAGCACAAAGCAGAAAAAGTAGATGTTTTTGTTGTGGTTTACTAGTGACATCCATCAGCAATTTCTGCCAATTATCTCTTCAGTGTCTGTACACAGCCCTCACTCCAGATCAGCAGACAGCAACTTTGCTTACAACCAGGAATCTCAACAACTTCCATGTGTCCTCCGATCCTTGCAATAAAATTAACAAAGAGAACTTAAATTTCACATCCTTTAATTCACAAGGGATGTGCCACCCTACCATAACCCTTCCAGAGGAGCAGTTCCAGCCTGTTTGTAAGGGGAAGGGAATCCAAGTTAGACTGTCAAAAAAATCCTCCCCAGACCTGCATCTCCTTGGTTTTATAAGTGGGAAACAGTCGATTTCCCACCTATAAGTAGTAATTATAAGTGGGGAATAGTTTATAAGTGGGAGATAGCTAAATAAGTTGCACAAAGGCATCTCCTCACACACTCCCAGACCCCCACAGTCTCTGAGGTGGGACTTCTCTCATTAATTGCTCCAAGTTTGATGCCTCTACGTGCAACCCTGATAAATGCAAGCCTCTAAATGAATCTTTCTGCACATCAGCCACATGTTCCTGTGCTGAAGAACCTGCTCTGAGGTGGAAGCTCTTGTGCCAACCAGCCAATGAGCTGTGCATGGTCTGCACCCAGTGCTGTGTCCTAAAGCCCCTGACCAAGGACAGCAGCACCACCTGGATTCAGGCTGCAACCACCCTGGTGTGCACTACCTGCAGCTACCAAAAAACAACAATAAAAACAGAAACATACTCTAGCAGGAAGGATGTGAACGTGCTACAGGGTGTAGGCAAGCTGTGGACTGCCTTTTCCAGAGCCCTGAGTGTAAAGGCCACTGTAGAGGACTTGTCAAATTCTATTTTTCTGAAGGAAGTGGCTCCTGTATGTATTGCTCTGGATGAAGGCCTTTCCTCAAAACATATAAAAAGAATTTCTAGAAAAACCCCAAATTCCTGTTCAAATCTTTGTTCCATCTACAATTTATTGACAGTATAGTTTAAAACATTTTATTTCTCATTTTAGCCTAACTCTAACAAATGTATCACTGCCTTTTTTTTTAAGCAGAGACAAGGAATTTCATTGATTTGACACCAAAAATAGCACACCAGCACCAGTGTGGGAGTGTCAGAGCAGACCATGGGAAAGAGGCTTTATTTGAGAATATCTGTGGTGGAACTGTCAGCTGGAATATGCATTTTGAAACACAGTGGTTACTCATATTTGAAAGTTACTGGGCATGACAGCATACTTAAGAGTTTGAAGGAATGCAGAAGGGAGTGCAGCAAATGAAGAATGATTTTTATATGTTGAAATCAAAACTTCTACAACACACAATGACCTACCAAAAAAAAAATATTTAGAACATCCATTTGGAGCAAAATGTATTGGACTGAATTCTGCTGTCAGAAAACATTGACAAACAATGAAAAACACTGAAAAACAAATGCTGTGTTGAAATCTCAGCATTAACCATGACAGCTCTGGAGGCAGAACGCACTGACCTTCCGTGGGGAGGGGATGGACATCTCCTCCTTCAGCACAGAACTTCTCCCAGGCAAAGAGGGGAACAACACCAGAACTTCAGACCCTTTGTCTCTTTCCAGGACTTTTTTAAAATAGTTTTTGCTTAGATAAACACTCGTCTGAGACCACCTCAGTGACAACTTTTGAGTGAGACCTTTGGGACTCACATTCAAAGGGATATCCTTTGCTACATCAGACCACAGAACATTCCCCCCCCCATCCCAGATATACCTGATCCAACATTAATTCAAGCCAACCTCAGGGTCAGACCATCTTCCCACCACTCCAGCACTGACTGAGCAAGATAAACACAAATCATTTGATTCAAAGCTGCACACCATCCCATAAAAACCCCTCTGCAACAAATTTTGTAATGAATTATATCAGATGTGCTTCCAATTGTTTTGCAATTTATACACTCTACTCCAAAGCAAAAGGTTAACAATCTATTTTAAAAATCCTCTGAAAATTAATCTTTTTATTGCTAGAATTTGGTGGCATTTTCAAAAATAAACACTCTCAGTTAAATTCTCACTTTTACTTTCACTGCTGCTACTCAAGAGTAGCATCAATGAAAGCCACGAGGCTGCTTTGATGTGAAGTTGTTGTGAAAGGAATTTACACCCACCACAGTCCAGATATCACTCATAAGTACCTCATTAATAAATAATCACAATACAGCTTCTACTTTCAAGAAACACAGCCATAAATCCAGGCTGGTTCACGGATGTCCCAAGATCCAAAAAGCAGCTGTGACACCGACAGACACTCAGCAGCACTGGATTTGGGTTTGTATTTATTTCCTGCACAAACTGTTGCCTCTGCTGGGTGCCTCCAGGGAGTGATTCATCCCAGCTCCCTCAGATACCAATCCTGGGAGCTGAATCACCTGCTGCAGGTGCCCAGCTCTCCCAGATTTCTCAGTACCTATCAAGGCTCACATTTGGATGGATGTGGATGAGTCCAAGGCTGGCTGCCTCAGACTCAGGCCATGGCAGTGCACATGCTTCAATTTCCTTGCCTGACTCAGAGCCTGGAAAAGAACATTTTCCAGGTAAGCAGCTGGGGCAAAAGTAGGGATTTATCACTGTATTGCTGCATTTTGCAGTCCCAGGAGATACTTCCATGTGTTTTTCCCACTGCCCTTGAGGTAACAGCTCTGAGAGGTCTCATCCCTGCCTTTCCATGATGGCATTTTTGGGATGGGTCTCCTCCATGCAGCGTCCATGCCACACACCTGGCTGATGCTGGGTAGTGGGGGCTGGCCAGGCTGAGGTGAAGAGATGCTCTCAAAAGGATTTCCTGGCTCTGGTGCCAGCTTGGCACACACCTCACATCCTCACACTCACCCATGCCCCACCACCCTGAGCAGCTCTCTGCTCCATTTCCCTCCACATGAGCAGAACTTTGGACCACTTATCTCCAAGCACTGAGTGTACCTTCCCTACCAAAGGAGTCTTCGTGCCTGGATTTCACTCCGCTCTCCAGCAGTCAGCAGCTCCTGTGGTTTTATCAGGAAGGATCCAGGAAGCAACAAAGCTCAACTGTGTGAAAACTGCCTGCCCAGAGCACACTGCTCCCCTGCTCTCCTCCCAGCACACACCCCCACAGCCCAAATTGCTCTGGAATCTCTTCCATGGAATCCCCCCCATGCCTGGGAAATAAAGGGGGTCCAGATGCAGTGCTTTTGGGAAGCTGGCTGCCCTATCCCATTAGGATTCTTTGGGAATTCATGCTAAATTATCTTTGCTGATCTGTAAAAACTGGCTGCACACACATTTAATGTATGGGTCCAGTATTAATTCAGCTTGGCCAGGTCCATCCTGAGCAAGAACCTTTCCATTTGCAGCCTGTTGGGTATGACAAGCGCTGTCATGTAGTCATTTCCAGTCTATTGCCCTTTGGATTTTCCCTCCCTCAGGAACCAGGCAGTGCAGTTTTGGCACTGCAGCTGCAGCCTAGCATGGGCAGAAGGGTAAGACAGGTCTAAGAGAGGCACCTGGCAGCAGCTGGACTGGTGAAGCTGAAGGCAACCACAGCTTGTCTTGGAGCCCTGTGAGGCAGGGACAACCTTTAATGTTCTGCATTGCCCACCAGGCGTGACACGAGCCTGGTCTGAGCCCTCAGGCAATAAAGAGCAGCAAATCACCCCATTTTACCAGCTCACCTGGCCATAACACTGCTCCTAAAAAAAGCAGGTGAGGGTATGAATCACAATATCACACATCCTAAAGCCTGCTGCTGCGCACCAGCAATAAGCACTCAACTCCTCCAACTTTCCTTAAGGCGTTTTCCCCTCAAGGATGAAACACTAGGTAACTACCAAGCCTGCAGAATTCTAAATATCACACACACAATTCTGAGAAAAACAACACAAACTCCTGTCTGGTCCATCAAACCCCAGCTCTGTCTGTAACTGAAGGCAGCCTGAGCCAGGTAGATCGAAGAACTGCAGGTCACGCTCTGCTGACCAGCACTGCACCGTGGCTTCTTGCTTTGTTTTGCTCCTGGATGAATTCAACTCACAAAAAGGAATTACATTTTCATTGCTGGTTGGCTCAAACCACAGACAGTGCGCACACCTTGCAGTTTTACAGCCCCAGTGTCCTCACCACACACACACCTGGTGGGAAAACAGCTCATTTCTGGCACAACAAGCAACTTGGGGAAGTATCACACAGCTCATCAGAACATCTGACACTGAGGATTATAAACTCAAATGGTGCAGTTAAAGCCTGAGATTTCTACAGACATTTAAGTCAAAAACTCAAACCTGAACATCAGGAGTGTTTTTAAGAAAGCTTTCCCTTTTGATCTCTGATTTACATGGCATGTACTCCTACTGTGTATTTTCAGCACACTGACTTTTATTTGTTTCACTATCAGGGCACTCAAATCTCCTGCTGGACATCACCACATTCCCAGCGACTCTGAGGCATGATGTGAAGTTGATGGGCACTCCTAAAGGAACAAGGTTCTCATGTCTGATAAAGAGTGTACAAAAGAATTCCCAGTTTCTATCTTGTGGTTTTTCTGTATTAAGGAATTGCTTAAGAGCTGACACTTTTGAAAATGAGGGGGAAAAAAAGCAATTTAAGGGGACAACTGCTAAGCTGAGCTGAGGGACAGCAAGCACAAAAAAAGTTGGTGCCTCTGTCTTCACAGCAAAACCGATAAATCTAGAGCAACACAGTAAAACACTCCAGAAAAGCCAATAATATTACATGGACCTAATTTCACATCATTTTAAAAGCCAGAATTGAAGTACAACAACTTTATCCGTTGTTCACGTTTCAACATCAGTTTCTTCACCAGGAATCGTTCACACAGCAGTTGAACACAGGCAACAGAAATTTAACTGCCACTTACCCCAGATGATAATAAAGTGCTAAAAATGCTATCTGAGCATTACTTTAAAATTACACACACACACACACACACACACAACATTCCTGCTACCCTGCACAGAACGGAGCAGGAGGAGCGTGCAGAGTGAACTCCTGCCTAGGATGAGATTTACAGGGGGGGAAAAAAAAAATCATTTACCGTCTGGCACAGGCGAATTTAACTCGGAAACATTGTAAGATGGTAGCGGTGCCACTCTTGCCGAATGTTTCTTCATGCTGTGGAACTGCTCTCCTGCTCAGGCGCTCACTCCGGCTCACTCTGCATCGCCCTCGGTCCCGAGTACTACAGCAAACACGGGGCTATGGCTGGTGGCTGGATGTTGTTCTGGAGATGCTGCAGGAGCCTACGAGTACTGATTTGCTGTTTCCCTGGGAAACCATTTGCAACACGTTCAAACAATGCTTGACCCCTGCCAACACTTCTCTTTCATTCAATTGTGGAGCGCGGCAGATAAAATATAAATGTATCGGCGGCGGCGCCTGGCGAACTCGGAGCCGTGGCAGCCCCTTTTTTGATTTCACATCAAATCTCTGTGCTGTGCTGGCAAGGCAGACGGGAGATTTCTCAGACAACTGCGAGGGAATTATGCAATGCAATTTTCTGCTTCCTTACACTGTGACAATATACGGATGATTATAGTAATTATTTTAAGTAAACTTTGAATAATGGGACTCCTATAGAGCTGCTAAATCAGGAATGCCTTGGGCAAAAGAACAGGTGACATCCAGGTCTGTGTCTGATAATAAAGCAGTGGTATTGCAGGAGGCTCTTCTAATACCCTATAAAAATTGTCACAAGTAAGACAGATACAGAAATATATATATATATATATATATATATAGGCTATGGCTGGTCTACATTTCTCCCTCACTTCCCTTGAGACAGCCAGGACATGTTATGCATGTTATGTCCCTCTTTCCCTGACACCTTCTCCCTCTTCTACTTCCTTATCATTACTATTAATATTTTTGGAAGTTGTTCACTTGGAGCAATGGAAAAGTTTCACTGAGTGAAGCGGTGTCAACCCACACAACTTTGGGAACTCTTAGAAGATCTCATCCCCTCTTCCTTTGCCAGGAAGTGGTTACTGACACCTCTGAAGAGCTCTGGCTCCAGAGCTCTTCACCAAGAGATCAACTATCAAGTCTTCTCCAAGAATTTGTAGGGAGAAACATTTACCATTAATATTCAAAGTGTTTCCTATAGGAACAATGGGAAATAAAAAGGGAATGATCAGAAAGGCAGCTTAGATCTCCCAGAATGTGCTGGCAAAGTTGCTGAATTTTTAAGGGCACTAGTATAGACCTTTTCTCTATAGTGCTTGTGCTTTTGACAGCAGCTCAGAGTGGAGATTCTTGGCCCAGGGCCTGGTCCTTCTTTCCCCACTATCCCACCAAAGAGGGAGAAGCCACTGGCTGTAGGGAAGACCAAAGTGTTTTGAAAAGGATGAAGAACAGCTGGGTTAAAATTCTCCAGTCTGGGCTTCCTCAAGCAGGGTGCTGGAATCTCACAGGATTTACACAAAAATGTGTTGTGGTTGGGGTGTGTGTGCAAGGACTGGTCCCTTCCCTAACCCTCAGGGAGGAGAGGGAAGGAAGCAGAGTCCCAGCTGGATCATCCTCAGGATGCAGCCACAGCACAGGATGGCACATGGGAGAACTGTCCTGGGGTATCCTCATGGAAGGGGCAGCCTGTGACTCCACTGTACCCCAGAGGGGTAAGAGGGGATTCTTGGGTCCTTGGATCAACCCACCAGGACATGATCACTTGATCCTGCACTGCACATTCCTGTAAAGCTGCTCTCTTGTCCCTCTTTGGGGACTGAGTGACCTCACTTTTCTCTTGGGGCACAGTGACACAGCAGGGAAGAGACAGGGATTAACCCTATGGAAAGGAGGGACAAAGTACCTCACCCCACTCCCACAGCCATCCCTCCCAGTGGGACACAGCATGGAAGGAGCACAGGGAAGAGAAATGGTCACAGCTGCCTGGTTTTCCACCCAGCACATCTTGTCCTGAAAGGCTTGGAGATCTCCTTTAGCATCTTCATTATATCCCTGGTGACTCACAAGGCTCTCCACCATGACAGTCCATTCCAAAGCATCCACTGCACTGCCTTGAGCTAACTGGCTTTTACTGCTTATCTGCATTCAGAGGATTTCCAGCACTGTGTAACAACCACTATTCCAAAGGAAATTATCTCCCCAATTTGCAGAAGGAATTTTATTCTCCTGTCCGAAGTGCTGAGAGTCAGCAGAGTTTGTGATAGAGTAATCACCAGTCAAGTAATTGCTGGCTCCACAATCACTGGCTCCCTATTAATACATGTCTAGTCCTTGAGCATTTATATAATATAAACAACATAATAATATAACACAGAGATTGCTTTTAGAAAACCATTTCTGCAAATAGGGGTTTATAATGGAATCATTAATGAACCTTAACAATGGTGAGGATGAAACACATGAGACAATGTCAGGCAATTCCAGACATTTCTTCCAGACAATTTCAGCACTAACAACAGAACGTGACTGAATCTAAGAGTTTCTGCCTTTTTTTTATTCAAAGGAGAATCAGCCATTGTTTCAACACTAAGAAGCCATATTCAGCTCCTCAAAGCAATCTTTCAGATCCTCTCCTCAGCCATCTCTGCTTCCTAAAACAGTTACACAAGAAATAAAGAAGATACAAAACTGCTTAAAACTATGTGGAATTGGTACTTAGAACTTCCATCAAAGACTGCAATTTGAAAAGCCTCAATTGTCAGGCCACACAAGACTGAGCTCTGGCCATCTATTTCTGCTCCTGCATTTCTGTTCCTTCCTCTGTGCTCTTTATCTCTGCTGTCTGTGTGCTGAAGAAAAGACTAAAATAATATGGAGTGGAAGAGAGAGGAGGAAGCTCTGTCCCTCTCTGCAATCCATCCACAAGTGCAATGTGATGACTGACTTACCAGGATGACAAAACAGTTACTCCAAGTAACTACTACAAGACTACAAGTTAACATAAAATCCACAGGCCTGTGCCACCTTATTCACCTCGAGTTCACTCAAGGCACCACAATGGGAAAATTTGGGGGCTGCCCTCCAAAATTCAAAACTAAACTAAGTTTCCAGTTACCTTTACAACAGTTCTTCATCTGTTGCTGCTTGCTTCAAGTTCTGTGCTTTCAGCCTGGAACATGTTTTAAGTTTTCTTATTCTCAGGGTGATGCTCCTCGTAATAAACAAAAAACAATAACAGGCTCTGGAGCAAAAGACTGAGGAGAAGCAGCTGAGGGAGGTGGGGGAACAGTCTGGAGAAAAGGAGGCTCAGGGGGGACCTTCTGGCTCTGCACAACTCCCTGACAGGAGGGTGCAGCCAGGGGAGGTTGGGCTCTGTTCCCAGGGAACAGGGACAGGACAAGAGGAGATGACCTCAAGTTAAGCCAGGAGAAGTTTAGATTGGATATTAGGGAAGATTTCTTCATGGAAAGACTTGTCAAGCCCTGGACCAGGCTGCCCAGGACAATGACTGAGTCCCCATCCCTGGAGGGATTTAAAAGGTGTGTGGATCTGACACCTGGGGACATGGGTTAGTGATGAGCTTGGCAATACTGGGGGAATGGTTGGACTCAATGATCTCAGAAGTGTTTTCCAATCTAAATTATTCTTTTATCAATCTACATACCCAATTATTCTCCCTCAGGAGCCCCTATTTGTCAAGGAAGCCTGCAGTGTGAATCACAATCACAGCAGTGTAACTACACTGTTTAAACAATAACCCAGGCTGCAGGCTCGCACCCTCCACACCTGCTCCCAGTTAAGGCAAAAACTGATGGGGCACTCACTGAACTCTGGAGACAGACCAGCACCAGCATTATTAGGGAAGGAAATCAGTGAATAAGGCATGAATTGAACCCACCACAGCGTGTCTCAGGACACATTCCTCATGCCAGTCCCCGTTTGCTTCTCCTCACCCTCCCTGCAGCACTCTGTGTCCCTGGGCTCAGTAAATATTCATCCAGACGAGGGCAGGGTGAAGCTGCAAGCTTGCTGACTCACTAACCAGACAGCAAACCAGCCCTGGCAGCAGAGTCAGGACTGGGGAGTGCTGAATCACATCCACTAACAAGCCTTGCATGCTCCCAGCACAGAGGGGCTGATGCTATCAAAACTCACTCCACTCCTTGGCTTACCCAGCTCTGCTGGCACTACTTACTCATACATATTTCAGGGACCTACTGCACAAGTAAAGGTTATTTACTCTTCTCACTGAAGCTGCAGTCACAGCTGGAGTTGAACTCCAGGCAGTCACAGGTTTTCTGATCCAGAGAGGATGACAGGTGTGGTGTAACACACCCAAGGAGGGCAGATCATCACAGCCAAAGGAAAACAGATGCATAAGTACCTGGAACAATTAATTTCCATGTTGATAATGGGATCCATCTCACTGGACTTTGGATGCCAAAGTTTGAACCAGCCATACCAACATCTTTATAAAGTGAGTGGTGAGAAAGTGGTAACATGAGGAGACAACTCACAGCCTCTTCTCTTGCAGGTGTATTATAACCTGGTATTAGTAACTCTGAAGGCACCCACTCCCATTTCTTCCCCCCGGCTCTGATGGCAGTAATGTGACTTGCTCCCACCTGCTCATATGGCTTTTAGATACCCTGGGTAGGGCAGATGCTCCCAATGGGGAGCACAGTGTGGGAATGCCTGATAAAGATATGAAAGTGTTTCTTTGACTTTAACTGATTTTGGAACAGTGCTCTGATCCAAAACTGTGCTGTTTGCTAGTTTTGAACACCACTAGCTACAAGATCTATCTAAAATCCACTTTGCATATGTCCCTGAAGCCAGCAGGTCAGTCCATTCCCAATCACTAGACTGTAAGACTCTCATAAACAAGACTTTTATTGGCTCTTCCAGGCTGAGCCTGTGTTTTAAGATGACAAGCTAAAAGGCCATTATCAAGTTCATTTTATCCCTCTGGAATACAAATTAGATGCAAGATGCAGAAGAGACAAACAGTCAAACTGAGATCAAAATGGATGTATCCTACAAAGGAATTTTTATGTACAGTGAAGTGAAGACTTCAGTTTGAACTTTTACTTGCTTCTAGCAAAATCAAAAACATGCAGCAAATGCCCTTTGAACAACTCAATCCAAAACAACTTCCAAGGCTCGCAGAGAAAAGAACCCTTCACCTCTCTGCTGTGCCCAGTCACGTTATATGGATTTTAAAGAATCAAATTCTCAAGTCCTTACTCTGTCTCAACTCTCACTGGCTTAAAAACTGTTGGGCATCCCTGCTCAGCATTGAGAATATCAGCAAAGCATTTGACTGCCAGGCAGAGGTGGGCTCTCCTGCCCCACCAGTGTGTGCCACAATCACATGGGGTGGGCAGGGCTGCTCACACCTTGCCCCTCGGTGCTGCCCTCAATCCCACTGTCCGTGTCACCAAAGATGCTAAACCAGATCCAAAAGTGACCCCTCATTAGCAGGTGTGATTTAATTGAGAATGTTCACATTGAAGGCACTCTATATTTTCATATGTTTGGTTCAAAACTGGACTTGAACCAGAATTTCCTGCATTTTGCAAATGCCAAGAAGTAGAGCAACTCTCTAAAATCTCACCTAATGACTGCAAGAAATACCTACTAAACCTGAAGCAATCTGAATGCCCTTGGGGGTTGCATGTTTGTACACTGATCTCTGGTTGACATTAACATGAGTTGCTACTTTCAGTGAATCAGCCCAAGAACTCACTCTTTAATACCCTGATTTTGTAACAGAAAAACACACTGTGATCTATTTTTAGTCTTCCCCAGCAGGCAAGTCCTGGAAATAAGATAAACAGCACCAGCTAAATGTCCACTCCAAGATGACAATGTGAAGATGTGCAGGGGTACTGCAGACCAGCAGCTCCCACACCACTGAAACCAGTCAAAATTACTCAGACCACCTATGAGGATTTTGAAGGAATTTTGAATGAGTTACAGATGGGACCTTTAAGTTTTTAGATGATGTCGTTTATTTTCTTGTCTTCTACATAGGCAGGAAGGGTGAGCTCGGCCCACATCTTCACTGCACGGCTCAGAAGGTCACAAGATTTTTAGTTATAAGACCTTTTAAGGATTTATTCACCAATAAAACACTGCCAACAAGGATATTTATGTTTTTGACCTAATCCTTAAATATTTAATCTTAGGGACTCATGCTACAGTGTGAGCTTTCTCAGCCAGTCCTGTTATGACACACAAAGCTACAGCACTGCATTATAAACTCCTTGCTTACCTCTGTAACTACTTTTATTTTTTTTCTGTATCTTAAACTCTAAAACTCTAAACTTTCCTCCACTTAACAAGTCTCTGCTTTAAACTATAAATCCACATTCTCACCTCTAGCACCTAAGTTTGGAAGCCTTTTCCAAGGTCTCAGATCAAATCCCGTGTTTAAGTCTGAGCTTTGGCTGACGTGCCCAAAGTTCTGAGAATTCCCTGCATTTTGGATTCCAGCAACCACCCACAGCCAGTGGTCTCTTGGTAATGATGCCTTGGAGTGGCTGCCTAGAAAGGAGGCTAGACAAGATTAAGAAGAGTAGGTATTTATTAAAGGCTTCAATAGCACCCCTTGGGCTGGCAAAGCCTTGAGGGGCTGCACCCAGGCTGGATGATGGTCACGAGGTTTTCAGACAATTTTAAGTTTCATCCATTTGCACATCAGGGGCTAATCCTTCAATTACAGCTTCAAGCAATGAAGTCATACACCCCCAGTTTCCTCCCCCCCAAAATTCAACTTTTGTTTATACTTTTGGGGCATGAGGCAGTAGGGTATCCTTGGATTTCAGGTCTAGAGGGATTGTTTTGTCTGACTAAAATGTGAAGATTAACAAACACTTTATATGGAGTTTAGAGTAATGCAGTACAGAATTTAAAAAATATAAAAGCCAAAATCCTAATGTATCACTACCAGTAGCCAGGTCCTCTGTCACAGAATGGTTTGGGTTGGGAGGGACCTTTAAATCTCATTTAATTCAGCCCTCTGCAATGAGCAGAGACATCTTTAACTGCATCAGCCACATCACACGTTGGTGTCTCAGCCTAATGGACGTCCCACCTTGACCCTGCTTTGTCCAGCTCCTTCCCCTCTGCCTCTGGGCCTAAGAAGATGCACCTGAAACCCAAAAAATCTGATTATTCCCTCACCCCCTCCCTCCACAAGCCATCAACTGACTTGGAAGTAGCAACATCTTCTGCTACAGTGCTTTTGGGAAGATTTTTATTTACTAAGTGATTTTATAGACCTGACAACCAGAATGTCCCTGGGAAGCACAAGGATTAAATTTTCAATTAAAATAAACCTCAGGTTTTTCTTAATCACGCAAATTTTGAAACATAAACCACCCACCCACAAGGATCAGGAAGTACAAGATGATGTCTCCAGAGCTGGAAAAGCAGCTTCCTAGGCCTTTTATTCTGCTGGAATATGGAAATATCATACAGCAAAAAATATTAAAGTTTTAGTGCAATTAAAGAGGGAAGCAAAAATATTAATTGTGGGCATGGAGAGCAATTCTTCAATTTTAATAAAAGCCATGCAGTGTTTCATAGAAACAGCAAATGTATAAATTTTGATGCATCTTTAATATTTTGCTGTTGTAAGAAAAAAAATATGGATGTACCCCAAGCAACCTGTGACAGTGGAAGGTGTCCCTGCCCATGGCAGGGGGTTGGAATGAGGTGAGCTTTAATGTCCCTT
The DNA here is from genome assembly GCF_963513975.1 of Fringilla coelebs. Lineage (NCBI taxonomy): Eukaryota > Metazoa > Chordata > Aves > Passeriformes > Fringillidae > Fringilla > Fringilla coelebs. Next base: position 4,597,974 of record NC_140034.1, read on the forward strand.
CCAACCCAAACCATTCTGTGATAATTTCAGGTTGACAAAAATATTTAAAAGTTACCCCCAGCATTAGAAACTCATTCCTATTTACAGAAGAATCAGAAGGGAAGAAAAATTGCTCAATGAAAAACCAAAATGGAAATTTTTCCTTCAAGAGGAACTTTATTTCATGCACACACTGTAACTGGCCTCAGAGCCCCTGCCAGGCTGGATGGATCCTAATCCTGAAACACCAAGACAAAATGTGTTTAGTACCCCACCATAAATTTCAGCTTAGGGGCTTTATCCACAGCCTCTAAACTGAAATTAGGGATGGTGAAGAGCAAGAAACTCATGGGGAAGACACAGAAATCTCAACTGGAGCAAGCACAGACCTCATTTGAAAAAGCAGAGCTCACCAGACTCCCTACAACCCACCCCTCCGGCTGGAGGTGGGAGGATTTAGGTGACCTTCATGTCCCTTCCAGTCTAACCCATTCTCTGCTTCTGTGATCTGATCATTTGAGAAGCAGTGCTGGCAACATGGCAAGGCCATGAGCTTCTGAAAAACTCAAAACCCAAGCATTCCCCAACCTGCACTTCAAACTCTTTCCATGCTTAAGAGTTTAGGAGAAAGGCTCCTGCTTCACCCTGGCCACTCTGAAACTCCCTGGCAGTAAAACACAGCCCAAGTAGACAACCAGCACTCAGTCTGCTCAATAACAGAGCATAAATCGAGTATCCATTCCAAATATCCAATACAGCCTTTCCAGACAGGATAATAAAATCAGATGCCCAACACTTCTATTGTGGTTTTTTCTTCCCAAGGAAAACAGCTTGGATGTAATTGCATGTCAGGTAATTATTTGCCTTCCCAATGTTTTATTAACAAAGCTGCCAAGAGTGAAATAAGCTGTCTCCATTTTCTGGTTCTGCAATTATGAAGTGCCTCTTCTTTACCACAAGAGAGCATTTGAGTTGAGAAAACTTCCATTTTGTGCTTGTCATCGTGACTGTAGAGCATGTCAGTGTGGCAGTAAATCACTCCTCATATTTGCTGTGTTTTGGGTAGCCAGCAGTTGATGAGATGGCTTAGGGCTCCTTTCAATACCATAAATCAGAATTGCATAGCAGGCTAGAAATCCAGGGCTGGCCAGTCCCAAAATTTAGCCACCAGCATGTTCCTGTCTAGGCAGGTTCTGTGGTAGGGGCAAAAACTTTCATCATCCAACACTGCAGCTCCTGCCACTCCAGATGGCTTCAGAAAGTTCCTTATATGAAGAAATATAAATAATTTTTAGGGAAAATTACAACAGAAGATGAAGTTTGTTGCCATATTTGTGGTGCTGCATTACATTTCCCAGCCCTTCTGATTTTAAAGGCTGGGTGCAGAATTCCCAGAGCTTTTGAAGCCAGATCTGAAGCTTCAACAAAGATTTGAAAATGGATGAGAGCAAATCAGAAGTCTTAAAAAAAACCCCAAATCTGTGTGAGGGGTCAAACAACTTCAACAAGACAGAGGGGAGACAGAAAATCAGAGAACAGCTTGGGTTGAAAGGGACCTTAAAGATCATCTGGTCCCAGCCATCCTCATGTGCATTTTCCTGCCCAAAAGAAAGGGTTCATTAGGCATGTCCATGCAGACAAGGCCAGGACCAGGAGGCTTTAATTGCATTAATGGGAAGTTCAGTGGGACAGCAGGTCAACTGTTCCACAAGGAGCGCAGTGAAGCACTAAATGAGATGATGTCAGGCAGAAAATTCCCAGTGCTGGAAGATTTTCAGCCCAGGATGCCCAGGATGGATGAAGAGGAGTTGAACAGCTCAGAGCAGGTCCATTTTCCAAAGGGTGCTCAGCTATGGCAACAGGATGCTCAGGGAACTGGTGGAGTCCCCAGCCCTGGAGGGATTTCAAAGCCACATGGATGTGGCACTTGGGGACACTGGTTGGTGGGGGGTTGGCAGTGCTGGGGGAGCAGCTGGACTGGAGGATCTTGGAGGTATTTTCCAACCTAAATCAGTCGGTGACTCTGTGACTCAACCTCTATTCATGGAGCTAATAACAAAGAGGTGCTAATAATAAACACCAGCTATTATTAGCTGGGCTGACAAGGAAAACTAGGGTGAAGGGAGCCTGCTGAGAGCTCAGAATGGGTGTCAGAAGTAGAATGTTCTGTAGAATTCCCAGAGAAGCATCCCACCACTGCATTCAAATCACTGCAGGTGGTGTTTTCCAATCTCTGCAGAACAGGGAATGCAAGACCACTGTTAAGGGAATGTTAGAAAAGCTGTCAGCAAGTAGCATTTGTTATTCATTATTTGTGTGTCTTCTTTGGAAGGAATGGATACCTGAAAGCCAAAACAGCCTCACACCCACCAGCACCAGACACTCAATTACAGAAGATTCCTGAAGGAAATGTGAAGTCTTGGGAAAGGCTTTCATGGCAGAGCAGCAGGGATTCAGAGGGTAGGACACAAGCTCTGTGTCCCAGCCTGACACTGAACACACAGAGTTGTAGCTTTTGAAGGAGAAGTGACCAAATCCTGATTCAGTGGCTGGTTCTGTTTAAGGCCCTACAGTAAGATTAATTTTTCAGTAGCTCTTGAGAGTTAAACATAAAATCTACCTCCCCTTGGTTTCTGCTATTTTATTTAAAAGTGTTTTAATTTTCCACTTTACGTGCTGACTTAATTGAAAGGCGCCTTTGCTCCTGCAAAATTCCAGCTACATCAATTTAGTGATGGTGAAAAAACAGCCCAAAATCTCAGCTGCAAAACATCAGCCCTGCTCCTCCACAGCCAGGCCTTAGAGCTGGAGGTTGAATATTTGTGGTTATAAAGGCTCACACAAAAAAATTTCCAGCACCCACAGAGCCCTCTGAAATCTGTGATCTGAGTGCCAAAGTCCACCTGCACTCATCAGCATGGAGGATGCTCATGTGTACCTGGTCCAGCACAGAGAGATTCCATGTGAGTTTAATTTCCTCTCTTTTTTTGCCCCTCAAATCCACTTTTTGAAAAGAAAAACAAATAAAACCAGATGACAAATACAGCTAGTAGCAGCCTGAACATAACCAGTGCTGCAGCTCAAGAGAATTCTTTTGAACAGCAGCAACTTTTTGAATTTTCTAGAGGAAATTCTCTGGGAATTATTGGAAAAAACAGTAAAATCCTTGCGCTATAGAAATTAAAAAATCGGGTACTCAGAAATCTCCAACCAATTGTGAATGTTTCTTGTCTAATCTTCACATAATCCTCCTTAATACCTTTCAGTGTAAATCTCTGCTACGTGCAACATCTTATTAGCAAGACAATAAAGATAACACAAGGAAAGTCACTGAGCAGCATTAGGGGATTAAGGGAGGATTAAACAGTCGTGACACAAAGAAAATGTTGAAGCTGAGTATTCACCATAATTAGTCTGGTACCTCATACTCTCCCTGGGTCAATTACCCAAGTGTCTGGATGGACTGTGCTCGATGTGATGAGAGCAGACAGGACTCAGACGCTGTCTCATGGCTGCTGATGGTTTGCCAGTGTGAGAGAGGGACATGGACTCTGTTCTAAACACACATGACAAGCTGAGTGAGGAGGGGACACTTAAACTGGATTTTAAGAATAAATTCTTCCCTGTGAGGGTGGTGAGACTCTGGCACAGGTTACCCAGAGCAGCTGTGGCTGCCCCTGGATCCCTGGCAGTGTCCAAGGCCAGGTTGGATGGGGCTTGGAGCAGCCTGGGATAGTGGAAGGTGTCCCTGCCCATGGCAGGGGTTTGGAATTGGATGGTCTTAAAAAGTTAATTCCACCCCATTCTGTGATAAATATCAGAAAATGGGTAATAAAAGTGAAACAGGCTTTTCCTGGAGAGACCCTGCATTTCTTGAGGATGATTACAGCTCTTAGTAATGTGGTTTTATGGGTACCTGAAAATGGGTATATTTTATGGGTATCTTTCCCAGAGAGGAACTGGCAGCCCCATGCACTCCAAAACTCTTCCAGGGGTACTTGGACAGCTCACCCACCCCAACCCCATCCCCACCCTGGGCTGGGGAAGCAGGCACACCTCCACAGCGACAGTGGAAGCCCAGTCAGACCAGATTTACCTGGTGGATATGGGAAGTATTTGTATGAAATATCTCCCTAGGTCCTCAGGCTACTCACAGAACTGAGTGGTGCTTCCAAACAAGGTGGTTCCAAGGGAAACTGCTCCCAGGAAGGAGTTCCCTGCTGCCTTACAATTCCCAGGGGAGATGCCTTGTGAAGGCTGACCTAGGACAGAGGCTAGATGGAGCTAAAGAATAAAGAAGGGATTTATTAGAAAGCCTCAATGGATCCACCTTGGGCAGCACAAGAGCCCAGCCAGGGCTGCACCCAAGATGAACCAAAATGGTCCCAAAATGGACAACCAGTCACAGGGTCTCACACTTTTATAAGTTCTGGAGTTAATTGGAGTTAATTGTCCAATTACAGCTTTAGGTTATTAAGTCCTATCCTTCTTCTTTTTCTGTCTTCAGTCCATATTGTTTGTGCTTTTGGGCCTGAGATTTGGATCATTTGTCCTTGGTCCCCAGCTAGAGAAGGAATTGTTTTGTCTCCCTACTCTGTGAAGAGAGCTCACCATCCCCTCATATGAAGCTCAGAATTACACAGTAAAGCAGTAAGGAATCTGAAAAATATAAAAGCTAAAACCTGAGGGATTGGGGGAGTGATGTACCCCTGCTTTCACTGGCTCCCCTTGCCAGGCTTTGCAGGAGCTGAGATCTGCACCAGCAAGATCCAGTGGCCATCCACAGCCTTGAAAGGTGCACTCCACCCTTTTTAAAATCCACCCTGAATCTGAAAGAAATTCTTACTCAATACTTAAAAATCAAGCCTATTTACTGCCACAGAGCACAGTATTGATCTGGCCCTGGTTGAACTTGTCAGAGGTAAATCAGAGTCTGTGTCAGGATTCTGTGGAGTTTTGCAAAGCCCATCTCTGATTAGGGAACGAGCTGTGCTCTCAGGACTCAGTCCCCAACAATTAATGTGGCACCCAGGGGTTCCCTTACATCCCCTGCTGACTATTGGCCCCTTCAAGGCCCTCTGCTCACAGGACCTGATTGTCATGGATTATCAGAGATTATTTGGCCAGAGCAGGCCAAATACACATTTCCCTGAGAGACTCAGCAGGGGAAACACAGATTTCCACAGCCTGTGGGACAGAGCTGCTCACTCAGCTCTTATCTCTAAACACCTAAGGAGGGGTTGCCCCTTTTTTCCAAAATCTTTCAGGACCTGAAATCCATGTCAGTAAAAAGACAGGGTTTTTAAAGACCTTTTTTCTTCCCCCTGACGACTGCCTGGCCATGTTTTACCCAGCCTTGCAGTAAGGCACAGCACAACAGCTGAAATCCAGCATTTCTGAATAAGCACCACATCCTGCTCTCTGCACCAGGGCACAAAAGGGCTCCTCCCAGTAAATGCTTTCAGGGGGAACATGGGGACCATGATTAATCACAGAATAACAGAAATAATAAATGACTTCATAAAGTCATTAAGGTTGGATAAGAACTCTCATGGAGTCCAACCATTAACCCAGAACCACTGTGTTCACCTGTCCAAAGGTGCCACATCCACATGTATTTTGAACTTTTTCAGGGATGGTGATTCCACTGCTGCCCTGGGCAGCCTATTCCAAATCCTGACCACCCTTTTAGTGAAGAATTTTTTCCTAATACCCAATCTAAACATCCCTTGTGACAACTTGAGGCCATTTCCTCTGGTCCTGCCACTTGTTACATGGGAGAAGGAAACAACCCTCACCTGGCTACCCCCTGGTGTCAGAAAGCAGCACCCCAGGGATAATGGGAATGCAGGAATATGATGCAGAGGCCCTGGAAGAGCACACAAACTCTTCTGCTTCCTACAGATGTGTCTTGACAGCAAGAAAACCTTGCATTAGTTTTTCCATGCACGTAAAATGCCTGCAGGCCTCTCTCTGCAGGAACTTGGTACAAATGGAGATTCCTGGCTGGCTCAGTCAGACTGAACACACTTTTTACTCTCTCCATCAAAACTTCAAGAGCATGAAATAAGGGGAAAAAAAAAGGAAAAAGGGAAAAACAGATCTCCATGTGACATGCTCACCTGAGTCTCCCCAGCTTGCAGCTCACCCAGCAACTCAGGTCTGTATTCAGTGGGCACAAAAACTGCCCTAGTGATTCAGAGCACCCCATGAACTTTCCCTGAGGAACCTCCAGGTCACCCTGTTCTGCTCCAGCTCTGTTACAAGTGGAGCTGGCTGACCTCCCTCACACCATGCTCTCTTTTGAACAGCAGCTTTTCCCTCAGGGGTTGTCCCACCAGTGGGATTTTGAACTGGTTTTACTCTATGATACACCACCCAGGATGGTTTTCCCTGCTCCCAGGAATCCTGTTCCAGGAGAGCTTCTCCAGCTCTCCTCTCCTGGGGTTTGAAGCAACTCAGCATTAACTTATCAATTACTGCAGAAGGATATTGCAGAGGGTTTCATGTCACTTGTTTTTTCACCAATCCTTTCTCTGTTATGTGTTCCCCTATCCCCTGCCCTGTCCACTGTGGGATCTGGGGTGTTTAACATGACTCTCCTGGATGACAGCAGCAATATATAAAAGTATAGAAGAATCTGGGCATTGCTCTGACCCAGGTACAGCATCTTGCACCTGGTCTTGTTAAACTGTGTGAGATTTCCCTGCTTGGATCAGGTAACCCCAGAACTGAGGAGTGCTGCTGAGCTGGGCTCTAATATGGCCAAAAGACTTCAAAACAACTTTTGAAGCTGATCCTCAAACGACCTTGTGATGGCTTTGTTGGGGTAAGAGGGGAGCTGAAAAACAGAAGAGCAAATGGCTGAACATGCACAGCCCAGCCCTTTGGCATCAGGGACTAAGCTTGGAAACTGATCATGAAACACAGCCCTCATTCCTTCCAGAAGAGCACAAGCTCCTGAGTTCCAGGCTCAGGAACTCCTGGTCCTCACCAGACCAGATCCACCCTGAAGGATCCCAGAAAGGAGCAGCAGGAGGGGGCTGCCAACAGAAGAAGCTTTCAGAAACCCCATAAGCCAAGTTCAGCTTTAACCTCCTCTTTCTGTAATCCCTGCTTGCTTAAAGTAGCTGTGTAAACACTGCTCCCTAAGAGGGAAAAGCTGTGTTGGGAGAGGGTTTGGGGAATGCAGACTGAGGCAGCTGCTCTTCCTCCAGCAGAGCTCAGAGCAGTGGAACAGGATGCCAAGTACTTCTCTTGGCATAGGAGCACACAGGAGGCATGCAAGAAGAAGTTGGAGGCTCTTGAGCTAACAAAGAAAACCTGTTTTGGATACTCTTTCTGCTTGATACTCTGTGTATGTTCAGATTTTGTAGAGCAGAGCCCTGGGTTACACAGCTGTAAACAGAGAAATGCAGCAACCACATCCTCTGAGGCTTTTAATCATCCTCTACCTGTGCCTTCCTAACCAGGGGCACAATTTAATTACAAAAGCACAGCTGCCAAAAACACAGTCAAAGCCCAGAACTATTTTTCGTGGTGGCAGGTAAAGCAAGTATTTCTCTTTGCAGTGTCAACAAGCATTTATCAAACTGGCCCCTCTTCTGTCATTCCTTCCCTTCCAGCTCCAGCTGCAGCTCCCTCTTACTCTGCTCCCAGGCAATCCACACATGGGGTTTTTTTTCCCTAAAGCACAAAGCAAACTGAAAGACAAAAGTGATGTCAGCACTCTGCTGAGATTTGGCCACTCCTTCCACTTGCAGAGCCCTTTTTCACAACTTACCCCAGAGCAAGATGAACCCATAAGGAGACTCCAGCAGAACAAATCCCTCACCTCCCTTGATGATGCTCTGTTGCATGAGCTGCCAGGGCATGGGTAAAGTTGCCACAAGGGCCATTCTTTGATGATCATCCTGCTGTGTTTCTAGAAATTCCTGAACTAGTGAAGATTAGTTGTTTCCTGGCCCATTTCCCAATGCCTGCCTGGCTCAGCAGCCTTGGAAGCATGAAGGTGAGGGCAGGCTGCAGAGCTGCTGAGCAATCCATCCTTTGGTGCTCAGCAGTGTGTGCTGAGGGCTTAAAACCAGGCTGGAAAGCGCTGGGCAGGGCTCCTGTCCTGGACTGCCAAGCAAATTGTATTCTGTTTGCCATCTGGATGGCAGTGGTCTTCTGTTCAGGGGGCAGTTTTCCTTATCTCTTCCACAACCACTCCTCCCTCAGAGGAGACATCTGCTGATAACAGGCTATGGAATGTCACTGCATGGCTGATAAGAACTACAGCATTCCATTGGGAGATGTGAGCCCAGAGGGAGGGGCCAAACATTCCTAACTGGATATAATCTGGAGATTCTGGAACACCAGCACAACTTCTCCTCTGGATTCCACAGAGGAACAGCAGCTGCCTCTTCTACTGGACCTTCAGAGGCAGACTGCACCTTTCTCCAGGATCCCTGCTCAGCAGAACCACCCCTGGCACTACAGGAGGGCTGCAGCCACAATTCCAATGGCCCTGCTGCCAGCACCCTGACCCACAGGGTGTCAGGCTGTGTACTGACTCTGTCAGTGTTGGTTTAGCTCACTGCATTGTTTATTTTATCTTTTTATTTTCTTCCCTAGTAAAGAACTGTTATTCCTGCTCCCATATTTTTTTGCCTGAGAGCTCCTTAATTTCAAATTTATAGCAATTTGGAGGGAGGGGGTTTACATTTTCCATTTCAGGGGAGACTCCTGCCTTCCTTAGCAGATACCTGTCTTTTGAAACCAAGACCAACCATTCCCAGACCAACCCAGTCCCTCTGAACTTTAACATATGGCACTGGCCACAGCAGAGTCAGAGAGTGGCACATGCTCCCTGTGTCCCCAGCCAGATCAGCAGCAGTGGTTTAGGTGGCATTCTTGAGTTCCTCCACCCCAGGAAGGAAAATAACAGAGCTGCTGCTTCCCCCAGCATTTCCAGCTGTATTTTGGTTGTTTTGCAGCATAGGAGCAGCTCCCTGGAACAGAAAGCAATCCATATGAAAATCTGCACCTCTAAAGTATTTCCCTTTGCACTGGTGCAGTGCTGGCTGGAAATTGTGATTTAAATTAGTTTAATCACTGGGGTAATGCCCACTCTTAAAACACAAACAGCAGCACCCCCCAGCTGGGTGCATTTTCAGGAGCACAAGCAAACCGGACCCGTTCTGATTTGCATCAGTTCATTGCTTGTCAAAAATCAAAGACCAGGAATTCTCTCTCTGGGCATTTCTAGTTGTGCTCATTAGTGTGGTAACTCAGTGCTATACACTCAGCTGGACAATTTGATTTGAGCTGAAGACTAACCAGGAGCCGCCACAATATACCCACAGCTGTATTTTTCCATTTGCCTAAATTCCAGATTCTTATTTTTAAAAAAAAATCTCACTTAGGCTTCTGACTGAATCCTTGTTGTACTCCCATGGACAGCAACACTTGCAGTGACTGCAGGGGAATGGGGCTGGCACCACTTCAGGAGCATTACAGGGAGACAGAGTTCTTGGTTACCTCCAGCCATAGCTCACCAGGAACATTCCTGCAGCAGATCTGCAGATGATTCCCTTTCAAGCAATATTCAGATCAGGGTAACAACTCCAGCCTACGACCACATTTCAAAGTGAAATGATGGACTTTGTGATTTGTGAATTCAAGAACTTGCAATTTGTCACCACAGGGACGTAAGTGACTCCACAGTCACCCATTGAGAACCTCATGTTACCCTTTACATACAGGAACCTCCCTCCCCAAATCCCCTTCCTCTCTCTGCTGCTTGGGAAGGCTCTGACCTGGAACAAACCTCCAACCTGTCCATGCCTTGATCTCTCCACTGACAACACATTCGTGGAGATCAGGCTCTTCCATCCGTGCCCAGGACCCAACTATGAAAGTGACCTGATTTCCAGGAGTCCTGAGCATCACCAATCCCCACTGAAATCAAGGATAACAACAGCATCCAGCACCTCAGGAAACGAGGACAGGCACACTCTGAGGTGCCTGGGCACAGATTTAGAAGCGTGGTTGAAAATCTGGCCTGCTAATTTTACTTTCCAACAAACCGCTTCTTATTTATAGCTCAGACTGTATCAAGTATAGCACGTAGTATCCACCCAGGAACTGGGGTGAAAGGCAAGAATGAGGACAAAAATGCAAGAGGTGTTTGAAAAAGCTTTAAAGAAGAGAGGGGGAGGGAAAGCAGCAATTTTGTTCAAGTGAAAATACACTGGATATTTGAGAAGAAGCACAGTGGAACACATAGAGCAGGGAATGGACCAATGGTTAAGGGATGCAGAGCTCCAGAGCACCTGATGATGTGAGCAATGCTATTATCCAGAAAATGAGGCTAAGACAGGAAATATGGAAACTGGGTATCTGCAGAGTTCCAAGGACTGGTGATAACCCTGGACTCGCCCAGCAGCTGATCTGAAGCCTCCAGGAAGCTCTGCTGATGGAGCTGATGCTTACAGAGCTTCACATAATGCAAAATTTAAAGGATTGCCTATTTATGAAATGGAATTACAGAGAGGTGTAATTCAAAATAAACAGGAAGAAATAAGCAGTGATGCTCAACACTAGAATAGCAGGTGCAATTCCACACATCTAACTCATATCTCCACAATGGCATCAGACTCAGGAACAACCACAGAATCATTTAGGTTGGAAAAAACCTCTAAATCATCAACTCCAGATGTTAACCATCTATTGTTTTTAATCTGTATTCCCTGTGGAAGATGTTTTCCTTCCAACTTCCTCTCCAGATCACTTGGGGTTAACCAGCAGCAAAACCACCCTGGAAGTGCAAGCACAGCAGATGCCTGGTCTGCCTCTCCAGAGGCTCCTGTGCTCCCAGGTTCATTCTCCTGCCCATCCACACGTGTTCCCATGTCTGGAGGAACCCTGCAGCATCTCAGGAGAGTCCATAGCTCCCTCTTGTGCCACTCAGACTGGCACTTCTCTGCACCTGGACACCTCACCTTCGAGCACAAACACCCCTCCTGCACCACAAATTCCCTGGAAACCTGCAGTGCCTCCAACTCAAGCTGTACTCTCCTGTTTTTCTTGCCTCCTGCTTGCACAAGGCACTCTCCAGGCTGCAAGTGAAGCCTTGTGAAGGCTGACCTAGAACAGAGGTTAGACTCAGTTAAAGAATGAAGAAGGGATTTATTAGAAAGCCTCAATGGATCCACTTGGGCAGCACAAGAGCCCAGCCAGGGCTGCACCCAAGATGAACCAAAATGGTCACAAAAGGGACAATGGTCATGGGGTCTCTGACTTTGATAAGTTCTGCTCCATTTGCATATTGGAGTTAATTGTCCAGTTACAGCTCCAGCCCATGCAGTCCCATCCTTCTTGTTTTTCTCTCTTCAGTCCACATTGTTTCTGTTCTTGGGCCTGAGATTTGGATCATTTGTCCTTGGTCCCCAGCTGGAGCAGGAATTGTTTTGTCTCCCTGCTCTGTGCACAGAGCTCACCATCCCCTCATATGAAGCTCAGAAGTACACACTAAAGTAGCACAGAATTTAAAAAATATAAAAGCTAAAACCTGAGCATCACAAGGTCATGGATCAGCATCTCCAGGCAGTGCCAAATGGAGCTGGGATGAAGTCAGCTTCCCACCGTGTGCTCTGGGGCAGACACTGGATATATTTGTATCTGGATGTATTTGCAGGAAGACAGGAAGTGTCTGCAGTGACATATTGCTGTAATTCAGCACCTGATGAAGTGGTTGGGTCTGGGTTTGCAAAGTACATTTGAAACCAGTCTGGGAGAATAGCATTTCTTGCATGTTATGAGCCTGAATTATTCATTATTCCAAAGAAAAGAGCAATTAAAAACAATATTTTTAAGAACTAGGAACAAATTCAGAGAGAGAAAGAAATCAAAGGTGCCCAAAACACCCTTATTTGAAGGAAAAAGTGCTAATTATCCAGCTTTTTTGCAGCAGAGAGCTGTCAGATTGCCTGACCACAGCTACACAACAAGAGTGTATTTTCACTGGCTCTCCTTCAGTGAGGCTTTTTACACACACACACACACACACTGTCCCCTTCCAATACTCCTCTTCAGATCCAGCTGAATCATTGCCAAGATGCATTTGTATCCATTTTTGCCCATCTCCTCTCACTTTAGAGCACTCACCAAGTGTTAGCAGAATGTATTAAATGGAATTATGTTGTCGTTGAAAGGCAGCAACAGAAAGAAAAGAGATTTATAGGCTGAGCTGTTCTTCCCTGAGCAGACTGACTCAGATGGATTTTAACCAGGTGAGTCACCATCAAATGAAGCTCTTTGAATCACCTGGCCACACAGGTAAGGAACCCTGCAGCAGGAACTCCTTTGGAGCATCCTGGTCTAGAGGAAGGTGTCCCTGTCCATGGCAGGGTTGGAATGGGATGCTCTTTAAGAACCCTTTGAACACAAACTATTCTATGACTCCATGAGAAAACTGACCTCACTAACAAGGCCAGACTTTAAACTGATATTAAGTGACTTTATTTTGCTCCATCCTTCAGAATCCCTTCTCAAACAGGGATTATCCTTGCCAACTCTTTATTACCACAAGCTGTTTGTTACAGCTCTGGAGCATTTGGAAATTTCATCCTATTTCCAGGGCTTTATCACCTTCCAAAACTGCTCCTTTTTAAGCCAATATTTCTCATGCTGGCATTCAGCCTGGAAGTGAATTTCTTTAGAGAGTTAAAGTAAATCTGTTCAGTATTTTCTTTACGATCATCAGCATGCACGGCAGTACAATCTCCTGGTGATTTAATGCAGAACTGAGCTTTTTGTTTTGCTTTAAAAGGAACTCGAGCACAGAAGACAAGTAGGAGTTCTGGTGAGAGCAAAATCAAGACCTGAATCATACAAAATCAAGAGGCAAAGATGGAAAGCTGCAGCACCAGCTCCAGCTCTCTCCCTCCCAGTGTATCTATTTCATCCCTATGGCACAACAGAAGCAAGGATTCATGCTCAGAAAAATACTGGAATGGGACAACACTCCTCCTCCAGGAAAGCTGGATATGACTTTCAGCTTTTAAATGAAATTTTTAAACTGTCATTTCACTTTTAAACCAGAATTTTTTAGGCAACATGTTGGGCTACTGCCCTTAAAATGTATAAACATGAAAGGACATGAGGAGCACAAGCAGGGGGACACAGCCACAATTTGTTATGGGAATTGTTACTGAATTCCATGATTTTGTGGCAATTAAAATATTAAATTATTGACAGAGAAATTTAAATGGAAGTTTCAGACTCGACCAGAGTCTCAGGAGGTTAAGTGATTATTTACCTTTCCTTTTTCCCTTTAGGAAATTTTAAAGGGTGTTTTTATTTTACTTCCTTTGCACAGTGCTTAGTCTTAGCAGCCAGAAAGCTGCTTTAAACTGCTAGTGTTAATTATTCATACATCATGTTGAAATTCCCTCGAGTATTCAGCTGACATTGAAAATTAAAGCAGAAGTTTAATTATTTCCAGATTTAGGGTTTTTCACTGGTCACTTAACCACTAAAAATACTGCATGGAAGTTGTCTGGCTCTGAGGCTGATCACAGACACAGACTGTGTGAGCCAGAACTTGTAAGAAACATTGGATTTGCACCTAAAGAGTGGAACAACACAACCACCACTCACCTAGAGCAGCCTTGCTGAAGGATGAGAGCCAGCCCTGGGGAAATATTTAGTGGGATGACTTGAGCAAAACTATGTGGCAGATAAATTCAGACCTCTGAGTATGGATGTGTGGCCAAAACCCCAAAGTAAATGAGCATTTTAGGCATATGGAATTTTTCAGTGGTGATTATACCAGTGTGACAGATTTCACTTCAAGAGGAGACCTCAAATCCTACAAATCACCATAAAAGTGAGGAGAAACACGTTTCACCTCACCTCTGCTGCCTGCCAGCTCTCCAAGACATCCCTGGTGGTGGTCACCAGTGCTGAGGGTATGGAGCTAAAAGGCTCAGCTCCTAAACCCCCTTCATAATTCTCTCCTCAGACCCACCCCTGCTGCAGTCCACAACCAGACTGAGCCTTTAAGGGCCTTGAGGGCAATGCCTGCAATCTAATTTGATTTAATTGGATGCCCCCCTTGCCTAAAAAAAGTTATTCTTCAAAGCAACAGCTCTGAATGATGAAACAGGGCTAACAAGACACCTCCAGAGGTCACTCAATCCATTTCTCTGGCAGAGGATCCACTCAGCCTTGCAGGAGGATGATGTGAGCTTGACCTGCTGTTTAAACCCTCCAAAAGTGACTTCACAACATGCTTGAGAGATTCACTGCCCTGCAGAGATAACTTAACTCTGCCTTGACTGCAGCTCAAGCCTTTTGCTTCCTGTCCTGCTCCCAGTGGCCACCACAAAGTCTGCCACCAAGCAGGATGCTCCAGCATCCCTGTGTGTTCCAAGCCACACTCCAGGTGTGCATGATGAGATTAGAGCTAATTCTCTCACACCCACAGGCAGCATGTAGCTGCTCCCAACAGCAGCAGGGCAGAGATTTCCAGCTGTGCTGCCAGGAGCACTGAAATGGATGTGGGGGCAAAATCCAGGTGGGAAACTGGCATCCTTACATGAACAAATAGGCTGGTAAAGTTTGACAAAGGTGTGTCCATGTGAGGTGAGGGAGGGACACACACTGAGCAATATTTACACAGCCTGAAGATGGATTTTCCTGCATGTAAGACAGCCCTGCAAGCAGTGCTCAGTCTGCTCTGGCAGCCAGACTCTCTTCCCAGTGGTTCTCTTGCCACCTGGCTGTGCCCATCCAATGGACAGAGAATGCCTGGGGAAAGGGTGACACAGGACAGCTCACACTGTCCTGCTGAGGCACCCTCAGGCATGGGCCATGGAGGGAGCTGGGCTCCTCTAGACAGCCCCTTTGGGATCAGGAAGGGAATCTTGCCCTCACTCATTTTCATGTGCCTGATTACCAGCACAGAGACTCCTCTTCCATGCACAGCCAGCTCCCAGAGATGCTGTTATTTCCTGGCCACTGTGCTTTCCACAAAGCCATCAGATTATCCTAACAGTCCCCAACAGAGAATCACAGAATATCCTGGGATGGAAGTGACCCACAAGGATCACTGAACCCAAATCCAGGCCCTGCACAGACCCCTCAGCAATCCCAGCCTGTGCCTGGGAGCATTGTCCAAACACTCCTGGAGCTCTGGCAGCCTCGGGGCTGTGCCCATTCCCTGGGGAGCCTGGGCAGTGCCAGCACCCTCTGGGGGAAGAACCTTTCCTGATATCCAACCTAAACCTCTCCCTCTCCCCACACCCACGATATATGTGTGCTTTTATCAGAGCCAACCCAGCTCCCCATTTGATTTCTTCACAGAAAACATCAAAGTGCAGCACTCTGCTCGTTACCAGAGGCTGGAGCTTCACTCTGCCTTTCATCATCAAGGTTTGAAGGAACCTTGAGGTGCTGCAGCACTGACAGGGATATCTCACTATGGAAAAACTCTCCTCTGTCCTCACAGGAAACCAGATCCTGGGTAGGATATGGTTCAAACCACACAGACCCACACTACTGGGACAGTTCAGCTGGCAGAGGGACACATGGCTTTTATCTGCTTCACAGAGGCCTAAAAAAACCAGATAACTGATTCCTGAGAACTGCTCTGAGATCCACCAGGGGACTAAGCCAAAATCAGTCCAGCACCATCACAGCTCAGTCCCTTGGGAAGGAACTGAACATCAGCAGACTCCTGGAGATCAAGGTTCCAGTGAAGTTATAAAGCATCACAGAGATGCT
Organism: Fringilla coelebs; assembly: GCF_963513975.1. Classification (NCBI taxonomy): domain Eukaryota; kingdom Metazoa; phylum Chordata; class Aves; order Passeriformes; family Fringillidae; genus Fringilla; species Fringilla coelebs. The sequence goes on from NC_140034.1 coordinate 4,613,724, forward strand.
GCTTTTTGAAAATACAGCTCCTGAAGGATGTTAACCACGTACACCAATCCACTAATGTGCACACTCACCCTCTATTCATCACTGCTCTAAGCAATCTCAACTAAAGTCAGAGTGAACAGTTTCTTGCTGACTTTTCTGGCATTTCAGAAATCAAAGTTTATTGTTTTCCTTCCAGTTCTTCAGAGTAAGCAGCTCTGGTGCTTACAAACCCTCTAAAAGCCACCATCTCTGGCAGTCCTGACCTGCTCTGCTCCAGGGGCCTGGCTCAAAAGCCTTTCAGCTTCTGGATTCATTTGCTTCACTGATCTCTAAGCCAGGCAAGCATCAGGAGTGCATGAAACAGTGCCAGGTTAGGAAACTGTGATGCTTCACATGGTTTTTAAACAGGCATCAGAAATAGCAGCTAACAGAGAATGGAAAACGAGATCACGGCCTGAGACACTTTAAATTATGTAGGTTTTCTCCCCATGGAAAAAGAAAAAAAAAATCAATAAAACATTTCCCCACTGAAAACAATGGCTGTTCTAATATTCATCTTGCTGGTTTTAGAATTTGGCCCCAAATATCTGGGTTTAATGCCAGCCACTGTACCACAGCAGGCAACCAGAACTGAACTGAGGCCTCAGCTGCTGCCCAGTGACTTCATCACAAGCCTGTCCTCTCTTCCTCCTCCTGCCCTGCTGTCTCAAATGGAAAAAATACCCAAACAAACCACACCAAAAACACCCCCAGAACTATTCTAGTCAGTCCCAAAAAGATACTTACAGCTTAAAGATCAGTGTGAAACTTAAAACTGCCAGAAGAACAAGGCAATCACAGCAACACCCAAGTGAACCCTAAAAAAGGTTTAAAAAATCCCATCCTGACCCTCAGCACTGCTCTCAGTGTGTCTCATGACAGGCAAGAGAGACAAACTGCCTCTCCCTTGGCCATACACCCTTTATTAAAGCAAGAGGGAATACACCCCACTAGAAGACTCCAGCAACTCTACTGACAACTTCCAATTCCAAAGAAAATCCAAATACAAACGCCCTGTATGTGAAAAGATAAGATAAAATCCTCTGTACTGGAGGCATCATTGAAATAATGTGATTGCAGTAATTAGGAGCACATCAGTAGGTAGCTTTGCAAGCAAGAATCTTTCACAGATGTCTCAAGGGACATTTCCTAAGCCAGGCTTTGTTTAAAAAAAAAAAAAAAGAAAAAAAGAAAAAAAGAACAGCTGATTTGGAAGCTGTGCATTGTGAAAGCTGAAATGGGGCTGATAGTCAGAAGACAAAGGAACTTTAACTCTGAAAAAGGAACAGTCTTTTAAGTGCAATACCCCAAAATCACCAGGCAGTTTGAAAACTTGCCCACGTCCAGTCCTCTGCTCCCTGTAAAGCCATAATGAGGATGCTCCACTCCTGTGGCCATGGGAAAATAAACCCATCTGTGCCCCAGCCCCACATTCCAAGTGCAGAGCACTCATCCATCCCTTCCAGAGACTCACAGCTCTGGGTACCACAGGCAGGGCAGGGGGAGGCAGCACAGAGCTCTGAGCTATTCCCTGTTCCACCCCAGGCCAGATGCCTGCAGCCAGAACTGGGTGCATTTTTAAATCAGCTTACACAGTGCTCCACTCAAAACTTTATGGATCAGTGCTCCCACAAGAAAAAAATCACTGCACTTGGGGGTGGGTGTCTCTTCAAACCCTCCTGTTTATTAATTTCAGTACTTAACTACCTTCAGTGTAGACTGAAGGATGAGAGCAGCTCCCCACACACCATTCCCACGGGTTTTGGCTCCTCGTGCCAGGGTGGATGGGAAGCAGAAGGGAGGAGCTCCACGTTTGGTTTTTTGCAGATATTTTGAGCTGACATGAACAACAACTGACAGGGAAGTGCAGGAGGATTTCAGGTTTCAAGCTTGGAGGGAGGAGGGGCAGGGAGAGGAGGATCACCCAGCTGGAAGGGTTTGGGAAGGCAGGGATGGAGCAGGCAGGTCAGAGGGAGGTGACTGCCAGGAGCAATCCCAGCATAGCCACATTGCAGAGTCACAGCTCATTTCCCCATCTTCCTCCTCTCTTTTTCCCCTCCCCTTCACTTCACAAAGTTTCCTCCTTGGAAGGATTTGATGCCAATATTTTCAAAGTCTGCACAGCTTTGAGCCCTGCTCTTCCAGCAATCCGAGGGCACTGGCCAGAGCCCCTCACAGCAGGAAAACACCAACACACTCTGAGGGCTTTGACTTCAGCACCTCTTTACCAGTCCCAGAGGCTCAAATGAGGCATCATGAACAAACATGAAATATTTCCAGTTGTTTTGATACTTTTCTCCCTGCTTTTTTATCTGTGGAAGCACAGCTAAGCCTATGCAGAGCAGGCTGACAAACACACGAGGTAGAATGATCTACCACAACATTCACTCTAGCAGACAAAAGAAGGAGGATTTTAGGGTGATTATCCTGGAAACAAGGGCCAGCCTGCTCAGGTTATCCAGCTGAGAGAAGTGTGAGTTTTCTTTTAGCAAACTTAGACCTGTCTTAGCTCCACGTGGGTGTCCCTGGGCTGTACAGGCCTTGTTCTTGTGCATCCTGGCCAAAAAATGCAGCTTCAGTTTAAAAAAGAGAAAAGAAAAAGACCCTCTAGTGTGGTTTTTTTTCCTTTTTTTTCATCATGGCCATGAGTTCCAGAGGATCTGTATCTAACACCACAACTGACCAAAGCCATCAGGTCTCTGCTTCAACACCTTTCATGTACAGCAGAGTCAAGAGCATCCCAGGACAGGACTTTTGTGCTGCTCCAGAACTCCAGACTCCAAAGCAAACAGACTGTATGATCACATACCACATGTCTGACAAGCCAGCACCCCACTGTGATAGCCATGGTCAAAAAAAACCCCAACTGGAAACACTTTTTCTTTCTGATTCAAAGTGCTTTGCATCAAAGAAGAAGGAATAGTTCATAGCAAGGCTTCCCCAGGGTGCCTGATGAAAAGCAGGAGTTTCAGGTCACTTCTGATGAAATAGAGTGAAAATAGAGAGTGAAAACATTCAGGAAAACTCACTTTTTTAAAACATTGCTGCTTGCTGTGGAAGTCACCCAGCCTAGCACTTCTGTTCCCACAGACAGTAAGAACAGAGGCACAAAGCAGAGCATCAGCTCAGGCCTGAGAAACAATCTCAAGAGTTTGTCTTTGGCTATTAAGACTTGCTGTGGAGGTCTGGAGGCTCAACAGGAGACGAGGTTTTTGAGCAGAGATCTGAGAAATGAGCAGAAAGGACGTGGCTGCTCAGAGCAGTGGAGGTGACAGCGTGAGGGGACTTTGTGACAAGTCATCTTAAGCAGGCAATGAAGAGCAGAGGCAGCCAGGGTCATATGGAGAGGTCATAACAGCAGATCCTTAAAAAGGCAAGCATGCTGAGGCAGAGGGAAAAAAAAGGAGCTAAAAAGAACAAAAATACAGCACCTGCACCATGCCAGGGCACTGAGACTTGCTGCTGCAACTGGACTTGTTTAACTTTGTTAGGTTCCCTCTATCTCTCTCTGTCCTCTTGCAGGGCTGTAACAGTGATGGATTTCAGCTTTAGGTTAGCCATGTTCTCTACTACAATTTTTCCCTTCCCCTGTGCTGCTCACACTGGCAGAACAGGACCTTTCTGCACCACAGTCCTACACCCCTCCCTGTGTATCCCCCAGATTCTTGCAGCCTATTTTGCTCATGATGGACAAAACACAAACCTATTTTGCAGGCCATCAAGAGGTTCCAAACGTTTTTCCCTGACAAATCTGAAGCTGAAGGCAGATCTGAGGGCTGACACAGTGTGCCTCTTGTATGTGCAGAGGTTAATGCTTGTTCTGCTCTCTGGCTGTGACTCTGAGGAGGAAAGAGTGACAACTCTGGCACTGCTGAGCAGAGCCCCTGTGCAGGCTCTGGCTGCTTGGTGCATCTCTGCTGTCACACAGCAGCCACAGAGTGGCAGACAAGGTACCTGGAGAGAAAACACAACACCCTCAGACAGCTGAGAGCCTCCTGCAGCACAAACCTCCCTGCCCTCGGCAGGGGCAGGCAGTGTCCCAGCCTTGCCCTGCTGCCCAGGGAGAAGAGGGGCAGTGAAGTTACCTTAAAAGGGACAGCTCTGGGTTTTGAAAAAGTCCCTATTTGATGGGCCAGCTTTGTACAAGGCAGCCCTAGAGATGATGGCATTCCTCCAGCCTGCACAGAGCTTCGTAAAGTCAAGGCAGAACAGCTCCACTGTAATTAAGCAGCAGTGAATTACCCACAGGGAGGCCGAGGTTGTTGGCAGCAAACCCCAAACCTCCATTTAGCTGAGATCCAGTGATTGTGTTCTTCAGAGAGCAAAAGACAAGGTGACCTCCATATCACACAATCATAAAATCATGGAATGGCTTGGTTGGAAGGGACTTTAAAGACCATTCAGTTTTCCAAGCCCCCAGCCAAGGGCAGGGATATCTTCACCTAGACCATGTTGCTCCAAGCTCCATCTAACCTGGAGCACTTCCAGGGATGGGGCAGCCACAGCTTCTCTGGGCACCCTGTGTCAGCACCCTTACAGCCAGGAATTCCTTCCTCATATCTAATCTAAACCTTTCCTCTTAGAGTTTAAAACCATTCCCTGATCACAGGATTCAGCCTTGCACAAAGCCCAGGGAAAGCTTCTTCCCCCAGAGGGTGCAGGCTCCCCAGGGAATGGGCACAGCCCCGGGGCTGCCAGAGCTCCAGAAGTGTTTGGACAATGCTCCCAGGCACAGGGTAGGATTGCTGGGGTGTCTGAGCAGGGCCAGGAGTTAAATTTGATGATCCCTGTGGGTCCCTTTCAGCCCAGGACATTCTGTGGCTCCATGGACTGAGCCCCCTTTCCCCGTCACACTGAACATGATGTGCACATGTAGGCCATAACCCAAATACCCTGCCTTTCCACCTGCAGTCAGCAGAAAGAGCTGCCTTCAAATAAAAGCCACATCATCTTCTGGGAAATATCTGTGCCATAATATGCATGAGCCAGAAATAGACACTTCAGTACTGTCAGTCCCCTGCTCCATCTCCTCTGCACTTCTCTGCTCACCCACCAGTGCTTCCCTCCTTGGCTGTCCCATGGCAATAGGAATGGGCTGGAATGTGTTTCTCACCCAACAAACCTGATTATATGCTTGAAATCGCTGAACTATAAATATTAGGAAAGATGCAGGAAACCTTAGGCAGCTCCCACTTCAGCACTTGTCTCTCAATGGGAATTTAATAGATGCCTGAACTTCCCTTTTCCAGTCACGTAAGGAGAAGGAGGGAATGCAGGCTGCTCCTTTCCACACCAGCACCATGAAAACACCAGGGAAGAGCCAGATTGTGAATGTCAAAACAAGAGATTGGTTTTGAAATACGGGGAGAAGTTCGTTCTAATGATCCTAGCAGCTTACTTACTTATGTAATGTGAAAAAAAAAATATATAAGAAAGCAACAAAAACCTTCTCCAACTTTCCCTTCCTTTGGTGGGGCGATGGCAGACGTGGTTTGCCTACAAAACACATCCCTGTCAGGCCAGTCTGAGGAGCTGGCAGCCTGCTCACAGCACAAACCACGGGCTGCAGCCGAAGGGAGCTCGTCAGGCTTTTGTTTAGTGTCTGCCTCTGCCCTCACGACTTTTTCCTAAATATATTCACCCCCCTGCAACCTCCCTGTCTGCTGGAATGGAATGCTCTCGGGGCAGGAGCTGTGTCTAAAATTCAAGCAGAAGGAACAGTGCTCCAACACAACACACCTCACATTTCAGAGATGGCTTCCCAGGTGCTACCACAACAGAAAGGAGAGGAAATGTTTGCTGTAATTCTTTGGCACCCTGGGATTTGAGCCTGTCAGACACTGATGCAAAAGCAAGTCAAAAAAAAAACCAACCTGGAAGCCCCACAGGCTGTTCAGCTGATGGGCTCCCAGATTTGATCTCCTGTCCCTGTGGGAAGCCACTGAGCTGGCACTTCCCAAAGGCATTTAAACCTAGAGGGGGCCCAGGCAGCTGGAAACAGCTCTGGCCAAGCAGGGCTGGGTTTGGTTCAGGAGCTGAGTGTGAGCTCTGGGCAGCTGAACTGGGAGCTGACCAGTGCTTCCAGCGAGGAGGATGTGCCACCTGCTGAAGGGTCACACCATGCTGCTGCCACAGGGCTGGTGGGGAAAATCACTCCTGAAAAGCAGCCTGTCCCTGTTCAGTCACCTGCCTGGAAGAAAAAAACTATCCTGAGAGCCAGGGAGAGCAGAGGGACTCTGGGGTAACACAAACCCAGGGATCTGAGAAGGACTCAGTGGCTGCTGACAAGGTCACTCATATACCTGGGACCAGATAATGTCCAGATGGCCAAGGGCACTCCTTGCACAGCCCATCTGGGGGTCAGGGTCTCACCCAAGACAGGTTGTGAACTTGAGGGCCTGGAAATCAAAGCCAAGAAAGTCAAGAAGCTTTTGGAGCCCAAGCTAAGGATGGGGAAATCTGAAAAAGTGATGCCTTGACTACACTGGGGCAGTAAAGAGGGTCCTCAGTCACAAACCACAGCAGAGCCATGGGACAGGAGGAAGGGGAGACAGCACAGGTTGTGAACAGGACCTGCCTTACTGGGTAAAATTACAGCCCATTCTCATTGTTTCTTGTAAGCCCAATCAGGAACTGACCTGGGCTCACGGGACTCTGCAGAAAGAATTATTTTCCAAAATTATTTAAAGTGTGAAGGGTAATTTATTTTTCTGTTTAAATTATTTTATGCAATTCCTTCACTTTCCACCTAAGCAGTACCTTCCTTTTGAAAACAGAACTTCAGAAAATATTTCATTAATTAATTAATAATGGAGTTAATTAGTCTTTACTTACTTTTTGCTTAATGACCTAGCAAAGGCCTCGGAATTTGGCTTAATAACAGTGCTGCAAGATCCTTCAGCTGATGAATTATAGCATAATAATTAACATCCTTGCAGTTGTCAGGCACAAAGCCCAGTGATGTACAAAGCCTCTGCACACACAGCATACCAATGATGGCAGTAGCCCACATTTTGATGTGCTTATTGCTGTCATATCATAGCTGATATTCAGCATATCTGTAAAGTACACAGAGACTACTCTTTTTTTTCACTTATGGAAACATATTTAAGCTCCAGAACAGCAACAACAGATTTGATACAAACTGTTAGGAAATGAGCCCTCACATAGTTCTGTCACTAAAAATATACATTTTGCTTCCAGAAGAATCTTCTTAACATAAATCAGAGAGCTGTTCTCAGCTCTACAATTCTCCAGTCATAGCTGATATCAGCCTGACCTAAGCCAGAGCAATTAACAGCAGTTAAATGGCTGCTCTAATTTATGTGACCTGGTGTGGTTCTTCAGGGAGCACCCACCAGCCCAACAGAGACATCCAGTCCCTGCAGGTCCTGCCCAAGCAGCCCTGAGTTCTTCACCTCCTCCAGCTTTGAACCAAACAGCCCGTGATAGTGTGGAAAACTCAATTTTCAGAAAGAAAGAATAGCTCCATCTGGAAAGAGAGAAATACAACACACCTGGACAAATCCACCTGAAAACTCAGCCTACTTGGGAAGCTAATCTAATCTAGGGAATCTAATTCCCCACACATGGAACGAGCAAACTGTGGAAGCAGAAGGCAGCTGCTGACCTCCCCGAGCATCAGTAAATAACAGGAGATTCCAGTGACTCCCAGCACTCCAACACTTTCTGGGGAATACTCTTGGGAGCTATGGGCAGCTGATGATGCCCAGAGCTGTAATTTACCTGGCAAAGCAAAGAGCTTATCTAACCAGCTTCTCCATTCCACTTGTGACAAGGATTGCAGGAAAATCCACTGGGACCAGAAGCTTCTCAGCTGCCACAGCAAAGCTGCACCTGGGTGGTTTTATCCCTTCACTGAACAGCACAAGTAAAGCCAAACGTGGCCCAAGTTCCACCTGAATTGCTAAAAGACCACAAGACCTATTCAGTCAATAAGAAAAACTATCACACCAGTGCAGCCTAAGTTGTCTGGATATAGCCATAAATATTAGAGCAGGAACCTCTCCAAAGCCCTTCAGTTTCAAACACAAAACCTTCACTCAGATGCCAACACATCAATCAAGCCTGTTTGAAAATCTGCCCTTAAACAATAGATGAATGTGCCCATCTTCAATAACAGAGCAGCACATAAAGCCCACCTCAGCTGGAAAACAGCTGGATATGTGCCCTGGCTGGGGGCCCCATCAGGTGTGCACCTCTGAGACCTCTGAACACTGCTCAAGGGGCTTTTGCAGGGCCTCTGACACTCTCTGAGGTTTTCTGCTCACTCATCTACCTCCTCTGAGACAAAGAACCTGTGAAAGTGTCAGTGGGAAGGGGGAATCTAGAGCAAATGCTTTACCACAGAGACACTGAAATCCATCTGTTTAACTGAAAGCAGCAAAAAATGAGGAAGGCAGTAACACACTTCCTAGAAACCAGTTCTGCTGGAGTGTTAAGATACCAGTCAAAGCTTCAAGACAAGGCTAAAAGAAGTGAAGGCTTGTGCTGTGACTACAAAACATATTTTTCTGGCCAGGTTTTCAATCACCAGGTTAATGGAGTTCTCCATGGCACTGGTGTAAGTGCCTCCCTTGGCTCAGTAGAGCAGAACCCATTCCCAGGAGCAGCAGTGCCTGCAGCCACCTTCTCCTGAAGAGAGGTTTCAATTCCAGAGTACAATTTCTGGGAAAACAATTAAACAGGGGCTCTGCAGCAGCTCAAGCTGCTGGGGAAGCTGGCAGCCCTCATGACACTCAAGCACAAGCAATCTCTCCAGCTGCCAGTGTGGGAACAGCTGCCCAGTTCTTGCCTTGCCTACAAAGAGGAGTCCTTGGTGTCAGCAGGAATCACAAACCTTCAAGGGCAGGATAAACTTGCTGCACAGGCTCCACCAGGTACCTGATGCCACTCTGGTTTAGCTACTACTAAATTTATGCAACACTGGAAGATTTGTGAAAAGGCTCGAATTTGGAAAAATTCAGATGGTTTTGAATGCTCAAGACTGAGCTAAAGTATCATATCACAATATCACAGAATCACAGAACAGTTTGGGTTGAAAGAGACCTCAAAGATCATCCAGTTCCAACCCTCTGCCATGGCAGGGACACCTTCCACTATCCCAGGTTTGCTCAGAGCCCTGTCCAACCTGGCCTGGAACACTTCCAGGGATCCAGGGGCAGCCACAGCTTCTCTGAGCAATTTGTGCCAGGGCCTCATCACCCTCAGAGGGAAGAATTTCATTCTAATATCTAATCTAAAACTACTCTCAGTTTGAAACCATTCCCCCTTGTGCTATCACTCCAGGCCCTTGTAAAAAGTCTCTCTCCATCTTTCTTGTCTCCCTTCAGGTATTGCAAGGCCACACTTAGGTCACCCCAAACCCTTCTCTCCTCTACAGGCTTTCTGATTTCTCAACAGAAGTCTCAGGCATGAAAAAGATGTTCCAGCAGGGAAGGTGATCCAGTTTGGGTAGCCTTTGTTTCACTTTAGCAGAACATTTAATCAATCCATTAATGCCAAGTGATGGTTTGCCTGCACATGCAGAACTGAAAGGACTTTGGGGTTTAGGCTGGAGTGGTAAAACTTCAACCTGACAATGAGAAACATCTCAGTGATTTAATGACCACATCATTTTGGCCAACGCAGCAGTCTGCCTACAGTCTGTCTGTAAAAACAGAGCAGATGGTCCTAAGCTTTGCTGCAATGATTTTTAAAAGTTTTAAGTGCACCACATGGCAGACTTCAGGCCCAGGAATGGCTTTAGGAAAAGACAGCTTTACAAAGTTTGCCTCAATGACTGTGGATGTAGTCAGGGAGTGATTGCAAAACCCAGCACAAAGGATTCCTAGTACTTGGTGAGGATGTCAGAAAATACCAGAGTTTAAAAGGAGGAAAAAGCAGAGATACCACAAAAAGTCACTCAAAGGCAGGTGAGAAATTGGCATGGAAGAAGAATACACAATAAAAGAGGAAAATTGGAAAGGAGCAAAAAGGCCAGAAGGGTGGTCAGGCACTGGAACAGGCTGCCCAGAGAAGTGGTGGGGACACCATTCCTGGAAGTGCTCAAAAGCCACATGGATGTGGTACTTGGGGACAAGGGTCAGTGCTGGCCTTGGCAGTGCTGGACTCCATTTTAGAAGTCTTTTCCAACCTAAACAATTCTGTGATTCTATTACTCCAAGAGAAGGGCAGGACAGAAAGATGAACGACAGTGAACAGGTGAACAGGGACCCTCTTGCTGCCAGGATGGAGGGCCAAGATGCAAATCCACAGAGGAAAATCTCTGCATTCTCTAATGAGGCCTCAGAGGAGATTAACTGTGACTGTCTTTTGGGAAATGCATGATATTATTCTGCAGGTACAGAAATGCCACAGTTTGAAGGCTTTTAGAAGCTCTAAGCCCTCAAGAGGCTTTCAATGAAAGGGCTCAGTGTCTTTGAAGGGCATTATTTTGCCAGGATGCTTTGTAAGAAGGGACAAATTGGAGACCCAAAAGAATGTCCTAAAAAGCTGACAGGTGATCAGAGACCTCACAGCTCTATCAGGTGCGCTGCAACAAGTCCATGGAGAATTCTGTGACCATAAAGGTCCTGACAACCTCTTAGCAGCAGCTCTGCCTCAGGTGCATGTTGGGTTCAAAGAGGACACAAGCACCAAGCAGCAGACACGGGATAGTTAAAACTCCTCAGAGAGAAAAATGCAAAATGCTTTCATGCTGCAGCACAACAAATGACAGGAGTCGTTTTTCAAGAAGAAAATGCTACTCTGCAGACAACAGGCTTATCATGTGCTATTAAGTGTAAAAATTAGTGTAAGATAGTCTGCTAACATCATCACTCAAATCCTTCCTTGGAGATATGCTGCAGCATAATAGAATTTCTCCAAGCCCAGCTAGGAAGAGCAGGCAGCCTCCTCTGCATGAAGATTAGCTAAAACCATGGCTTAATCTTTCATTTTGGACTGTTAAATCTATGCTTGTCTTCAAGAATCCAGGAGGCAAAGTTAAATGTAGATAAGGTCGCTGTCAGCACAGGCAGGACCTGGGAAGAAAAGCCACAAGCCCTTGAAAGTATCTCTATTTATCATAAATCACTGAAAAGTGTTCAGCCAGTTAAGGTGGCACAGACTACAGCTGCACAGAGAAATAGCAGAGCCCTTTCCTGGCTGCCAGCAGAGTTGAGTTCATATGGACAAGTTATAGAAAGGGACAAGCAGGGACAATGTCACTTCTTTGGTTTATTTTCTCTGCCAAGGTCAGGATTAACTGCTTGAGATGGCATTCCTTGTTGGGACTCAGATGTTTATTAGTTCTTATCTCCATTACAGTCTCACAAACCCTGAGTTCTACAGCTCTTCACTCTAACAAACTAAAAATGGAGCCCCATCTCTCTCTACAAGGCCTTTTAAAGATAAACTGTCCAATTAAGAAATGACACCTCAATTATTTTTACTTTTAATCTAATAACCAACCACCTGTGCCCACAATGTGGACTTTTTTATCCAGTTACACAAAACCACCCAAACCCATGGAGAAGGTGAAGAAGAAGGACCAGCCTCCACCCTAAAACTTCCATCTTACTTTATATATATTACCATATTCTAAAACCTTAAACTCTAAGTTTTACACCATGTGATATTACACACTTCTATCCAAATTACACACCCATAATCCCAGTTCTGTTATTAAATTTTGGAAGCCTTCTCCATGGCCTCAGGTCAAATGCAGTGTTCTCTTGGGGCTCAGTGCCTGTCAGCACAGAAAGTCTAAAATTCTCAGTTCCAACAGGACACCTTGGCCATGAGCAGAACAGAGTCACAAAAGGGTTTTCCCAGCTTAACCTGTGGGAATAAACAGTGGCAAGCTCATAGAGCAGCTCCAGTCAGTGAAGGAGCAGACAGCATCCTCCAAACAGAGCTGAGAAAGATCCCAGCCCACCAGGAACCAAAGAAGACACACTCAGCTGAACGTGGTCACCAACATCTGCCAGCCCACAATCAGTCCCCATCTAAAGGAGGGAGGAGAAATGTTGCCTAATATTTGCAGAAAACTTAAGAATATTCCCAAGGTCACACGAGGAGTTTGTGGAACAGCAGAGAACTGAAACCAAACCTCGGACCCGTTTTCAGCCTTAACCCCCAAATCACCCCTTGTCTCCCCTGCAAAGGCTTGGCTGGATGAGCTCGAGATCATTCTCAGGCTCTAAATAGAGTACAGAGAATGGAAAATAACTTCCAGCACTGACAATATTGTCCCTATTTAGCTAACAAGTATTGATTTCTTCCCCAGCCATTCCAATGCGGATGAAAGCAGCACAGATTTGGTTCTTTTGTTTAATTCCCTGAATCCAATCAGTTTTACTGATGCCATCACCAGACTCTGAGGAATGATTACCCATGTGCTATTTAAAGTCAGAGAGGTGCTTACATCTCATTTTATTTGGGACCAGTGGGAATTGTAGGTTATGCCGGAAGTTTTAACTTTTCTTCCCTTTTTTTTTGTTCATTGTTGACAAAGCTCTCCCACGTGAAGGGACAGATCTCTGTCAAAACAAGCTGTTCTCACAGCAAAAGAACAGATGATGCCTTTTTCTTCTACAGATTTATCCCTTTTCTACACAAGTGCAGAAACACTGCTTCCACTTCTGCCACACTGCCATCTCTCCAGGAAAAAGAGATCTGGAGGGTTGGGCACTGTCCAGGCTCCTCAAGGAATGGTCACAGCTCCCAGGCTGCCAGAGCTCCAGGAGTGCTTGAACAACACTCTCAGGCACAGGGTGGGATTGTTGGGGTGTCTGTGCAGGGCCAGCAGTTGGACTCAGTAATCCCTTGCAACTAATGGTATTCTGGGATTGTGTGGTTCTGTGATTCCTCTTGTAAAGCTTTCTCTCTGTCATTTCAAGCGGAAGGAGCTCAAGTGGTCATACACGAGCTGCAGGTGAAGTTTTCCACCTGTGGCTGAGAATAACAGAAAGCAGTGGGGTAACAATTAATCCATGTATCATTTATTCCTTCTCCATAGGCAGATCTTCCCTCTCTCAATTCAGATGAAATGAGCACAGAGAACTTGCCTGCAGTCTCACCAGTTGTCCACATCTGTTGTGAAGAGGAGCTGTTCCAATTGAGATGACAAGAAAATATGACAATTTATGAACTGCCAATATTTCTGCCAGGTTTGCATTAAGCAAAAAGCCCCAGAGCCTGCAGGCAGGAGGGTGACGAGGCATCACTCCAAGCCTCACAGCTGAAGGGCAGAAATAAACTTCAGAGATTTTTTACAGTGTTTACGATCTTCTGCACTTAAAGCCATTCCAATTGAAAATCCACTCTGCAGAGTGGATTTTCACACAAAGCAGAAATTCATTCAGGACCTTCTGCTTTAGTCCAGCTTTGGTTTTGTGTTGCCAAACTGAAGACACACAGCCCTGATATCATGACTGCAAGTGACAGAGAACTGCAAACCAGGCAGCAATGTCTGTGTGACTGCAACACCCAGATCCACCTGGTATCCCCATATCCTACACAGCCTTATCTACCAGCCACATTCATTGCCCCTCTACAAAAACCCTCCCCAAAAATCTCTTCAAATGACTGCTAGCCCATTCCTCACTCCCAGGTCACCCAGGCAGGACCACCCTGGAAGTAAAGGCATGGAGCTCCCAGACACAGCTCTCACTGCTGCTGCAGCACCTCTGCAATTTCCACAGCATCCTTAATGAACAGGGTTCTGGACCACAGCACAGCAGAGGCAGAGCCATCAGAATTCTGTGCCCATCACCACACTTCTTTCCAGCAATTGTAAATCCATTATCAAATACACTCTCAGACACAATCTGGGACACGTGTCTGGCACACATGGCGCCAGGCTATAAATAGGCAGATATAGACAATCATACTAGATATAACAAAGATTATTTGATTAAGCTGAGGCTCTGCCCTGCTGAACAGCCTGTGATCAGTGAAGAAACCTTGTAGGAGCTGGCTCAGAGCAGCACAGCCATGTCCCAGGAGCAGGAGGATGCTGGAGGGCTGTAGTTACACCCCATGCCTTTGTAGTCTCATGTTCTTTTAGCCCACATGACCAGGGTATTTCTAGGGTTCCAGTAAAGCCTATATGAATTTTCAGTGGTGTTTTTCACTGGTCCCTACCAGTTTTATTTGGGAAGTCAAGAGTAAGTTGCTGCTCACTGCTACACTCAAAAAATACTTGGCTGGCAAGCACCAGTAGGGAGCACTTGAGCATTTGCAGCTGGACTTCCTAGAAGGAAGGCAGTATAAAGTCAAACCACTCTAAATACACATTATTTTCACTTTATCCAGTCTCTCTGCACAAACCACAGATGTTTAGCATCAGGGGAGCTGCATTACTCTTTTAGAGCTGCCACAGCTCATCCACTGAGCATGAAACTGGAGCACATTCCCACAGCAGGAAGGCAGCAGGTCCTGCACTGCTGAGGTGATGTGCAAAGCACTTCAGAACACAGCAGCCCCAGCCTCAGCAGGGCAGCAGAGTACAGGGCAGCAGACACTGTTCAAATGCAGATAAATCTAAGCACCTGTGTGCTCACCTTCTCAGAAACTGAGAGACAGCAAGCTCAGGGCTTTGGATTTGCCATGGTCATCCACACCCTCAGAAACCCACATTGCACTTTTCTTCCAAATTAGATTCTCCACACTTGAACCCTTCTTTGGTGAGGTGGGGCAAGTTTTGTGAACCACATGTAGCAATCATACCCAAAAGGCTCAAGAAATTAGTTTGGATTCTGTGCAGAAGAGGAACATTTGGAACCTCTGGACCGTGTGTGGGGAGTTCAGGGCAGAACTTCCATCACAGAGCTGTTCCCTGCTGCAGCTGACAGCCAGCAAGCTCCTTGCCTGAGAACTAAATAAATTTCATATAAACCAAAGTACCTGCTGGGAACATCTGAGAACTGGTGCTGCTCTTTCCTCTGAGTCACCAAAATCCATTTCTGAGGGATGAGCGATGTTCACACAGACACAGATACACTGTCTACTATCCAGTCATGACAGAACTTCCACCTCTTGGTTCCCAGCTGGGAGGAGACCTATTTTGAGTGCCTGGACCCTCAGCCATCCCAGTGGCTCTGCAAGACAAAACTCCTGAGTTCCAGCCCTCAGCAGCCCCAGGCTGAGCTGTTCACCAGGTCACAAACAGCTCTTGCAAAGCTACTGGATCCAGAGAACCACATCCAACCCTGAAAGTATAAAACATAGCTGAGAAGGTAAAGAAAAAATTAAAAGAATGTTTGGTCTACACATGCATTTTATGGGTTTAGAGGGGAGGAGGAAAGCAGGATATGACCCATCTGCTTTTCCATATTTCCTCAGTACACAAACAACCCACAACAAGCTGAAGCACAGGACTGACAGGGAAATAACTGGGACAGAGTAAAACAAACAGTTTGGGAAAACCAGAAATCCTGGTTTCCTCAGTGTTACCTCCTGCTTTGGCAGCCAAGATGATGCAAACTCAGACTTTAGAATTGCAGTAGTGGATAAGGTGGTTGTTGTTGTTCTCCTCCTTCTTCTTGTCCTTCTTCTTGTCCTTCTTCTTCTCCTCCTTTTCCTTCTTCTTCTTCTTCTTTGCTTTTTCTGATTCTTTTTCTTCTTCTTCTGATGTCTAGGAAGGGTTGAGCTCATACTACACTTTCCCAGAGTTTCTGAGGAATTATTTCCTTACCCTGCCTGCTGCATGCCCTAGCAAAAATATTACCTTTCAATTTTAATTCAAATGAGATTGCAAGAGTTTGGATCTCTTTAACCTTCTGGATGATCCAAAAGGTTCAAAATTCAGAAGAGGACGAGATGAACATCACACACACAAAATGACAGCAACCCTCACTGACTGCCTGGTACCTTGAGAAAATGAGCTCTAAAGGAGGATTATAGGAACTTGTGTCTGAAATCTGTGAATGAACAGCCAGCAATGTACAGAACAAGATGGAAGGGTGAAAGGCCAAACCAGAACTTATTAACAACAAAATGGACTTGTTTTGAACTTGTCAGAAATGAACAAGAAAATGAATCAACACCAAGTAGATTCCACCACCTGTAATCCCTGCAGGAATGTGTCAGAATTGACCTCCACCTTCTTATCCAGCAGCAATGAAAGAAGAGAAGGGAAAGGGACTGACACAACTGATGCCACATCACTGATCCTGTAGTGAAAACATCCATTATTCTCAGGAGAGAAGCTGAAGCTGGCAAATGAAATGGGATTTTCTGTCCCCTGGAGAATTCCAAAGCAGCCAACAACCTCACACTCATTCCACAACATTCCTCACTGGAGATAAATTCATTTTGTAAGAAGCTGCAAATCTTCTGCAGGCAAAGTTTGCTTTTAGGGAGAGCTACTGGCTTTCATTAGCCAAACTGATATATCATCATTAAATCTGACACTTAAGCAATTCCAGCTATGAAGGGCCAGGGTTATTTTTAAAAAGTAGTATTAATCCAGAAGGAGAAGTTTCTCCAGCAAACCACAAATGTCTTCAGTTGAAGTGGCTCAACTGCAAAGACCAAATTCAGCTAGAGGAGTTTCTGTGTTTCAGAGTAGAAGTCTTTCTTAGTGATTAATTAGTTTATTGAAGGCTTAGTGATTTTTTTTTTTAAACTGTACGCAAAGAATTATCTGGCTTTATTGTGTTCATAATACGTTTCTGCAGCTTAACAAAATCTATGTCCTATTCCCTAAAAATAATAGGTTGTATGCTTTCTTTCTAAGGACAACAAATTGAATTAAACTGTCTGGGGAGCTGAATTCTCTTGAGAATTTTTATTGGGGATTTAATTTGAAATATCGACTTTTTGCAAGTAGCTCTCAATGCTTTTGTTAGAAACTGAGGAGAGAAGCAACATTCTGGAGATGGAAATTCATCTGTAGACAGCCACTGGCTAACTTGAGTACAATTCTGAAAACCAAGTGATTCCATGATCATTATTAGTGCTAGTTCCTACTGATATAAAAACTATTAATAAGAAAATATCTGTTATAACAATGTGGGAATTCCTCCACAGTGAAGATGACAACAAGTGCAATTTTTGGAATATTAACACAGACTTGGAGTACTAAGAGAGCATCACTCAAACAAAGTCTGCCCTTTATTAGTACAGCAAAGCACACAGATCCCACCTCACCCTGGGGTTTGCTTGCTCCTGTGAAAAACACCAATCACTTGTTTTTAAAATTTTAAAAGTTTAATAGTAATAAAATGGTTATAAAAGTAGTAATATAATTAGAGTAGTAAAAATTTGAACAATTAGGATTAGAACAATACGAGGCAATAAGAACAAAGAGTTATGGATGGTCCGGGTACCTCTTCTGGGCAAAATACGCCCAAAAAAGGACACACGTTAACAGAGGAGTAACCCTTAAAAACAACAGCCTGTTGTATAGTCATACACCTCATACATGATGCAGAAATTCCATTCAAACACAGGATTCTGTCTGGGCAGTGTCAGCTTCTTCCTCTGAATCCTGACAGCATCTTCAGAGCTGAGCGAGGCAGGAAGAAGTTCATTTCTCCTGATAATGGAGCAATAAATTCTCTTTCTCTGAAAGATTTAGGTGTCTTGTGGCTGCTATCTGGTGCCAGTACCTCATTCCTTTCTTTTAAAAAATATCCCACATACATAGTTTCTATTTTAACTACAAAAGTTACATTTTAACTACAAAATTACATTTACCTTACTATTAAACTGTTAATACAGCACTACTAATCAATACAACATAATACATATAGTAAATATCTGTGTAGAGCCATATTATAGGCACTTTTCACACTCCACCAAACAGTTAGTAAAGTTTTACACCAAAACCAGGCTGATTCACACTATATATTAGCAAAAATTTTTTTGTACAATGAGGCCAGTGAGGCACTGGCTCAGGCTGCCTGGAAAAGCTGTGGCTGCCCCATCTCTGGAATGCTCAAGGACAGGACTTGGAGCAACCTGGGATGGTGGAAAGTGTCCCTGCCCATGAGAAGGGGTTGGACTGGATGGCCTTTAAGGTCCCTTCCAGCCCAAACCAGTCTGTGATTCTGTGATTCTAAGACTGACAGCACAAAGACAATTTCTTCCACCAGCCACTTGAGGCCCTGTGCCAGCCCCTGCCCTTGAGAACTGAGCACAATTGGAAACCAAGGTAAAGATTAAAATCCCATTAAAGCCTAACACAAGGTAGAGGATAAACCCCAACCTCCAGCCCTGCACAGTAACAGCCCTTACACAAATCCAGTCTTGTGCAACCACCACAGACATTCCTCTGCAATGGATTCACTGTGTTCTCCTAATCCAGAACTGGCCTCTTTAGCAGCTGGCAGTAAAAAGAAAGTGCCAAGTCATCTATTTCCACATTTGGGGATGATGAAAAGCACTTGAAAATGCTCAGCACTTCTGCAATAATTATAACAAGCACTGTACTTGTTTTGGGAAAGTATAATGTATTCTGGGGAGCAGAATCACATCAAAGAGGAAGCTTTCAGACACTTCAAGGAGCAGAATATGAAGACATATATAGAGAGATATAATTATCACCACGGTCACAAGTCCCTCTTAGGCAAGGATCACAGGAAGGAGAAGCAGATAAGTGAAGCATTGTGGACACAGAGCTAAGGCTGCAAGCTGATGTAACATCAGTTCCCTCTACCTGGATATGGCACAGGCTGGGCTGCAGCACTGCATTTTTGAGATTTTCCAAGATTTGCAAGGTTCTCCTACCTGAGGATGAGCTGTGGCTATTAAAAACCCCACTGATTCTCTTGGAACAGTGCCCCACAGCCATCTGAGTTCCCCACAGGGCCCAGAGCTGGTCAGCAGCTCCAACACAGCTAATCACAGACTTTTCAAAGGTGAAAATCCCTGTTCCCTACTGCCCAACCTTCTTACTCCACCTGTTTGGGTGTCTGTATATGTCTGACAGATGCCTCCACCCCAGTACCTGACGGGTGTCAGGACATGTGAAATAAAAATCCATGTCTGCAGTTTTGTCTGTACCCCAGGGTGGCCCATTGCAAAGGAAAGTTTGGCCAAGTCTTCATTGTTTAGTTGTCAGCCAGACCAGGGATTTGTTTTAATCAGCATCAACAACTGCTTAGAAGTCTCATGTGGGAGATTTGCAGCATGATACACATGTGGAATTGCATGAAAAATTACTTTTCTTTCAGTTCTGGCAGAATCTAAGAAATAGGTGGATATGGTCTCATTTGAATGTAAGGGAAGAAAAATTCTGGTGCACCCAGAAAAAGAAAAAAAGGTGACACAAAACCAAAATCCACTTGAAAGCCTTCCTTGATTTTTTTTTTTTACTTTTTTATCTTTTGACTTTTGGCTTCCAGTAACTGCTGGAATCCCCTTGGCTCTTTCTTACATGGAAATAAGCAAATCCAGAACAGCAGAGCCAGCAAAGCCTGGCTCTTCAGGATTTCCCATTCCACACTGGCCTCTTGTATCAGTTCTCTGAATTTCAGTACTAAATAACAGAATTAGTTAGTATTGACATGGAAATTAGTCAGTATTGTAATGGAATTTATAGGATCTGAATACTAATAATTAACTGTTACTCCAGTTTGAATATTTGTGAATTCAAATTGCCCCAAGATCTGTATAATTTGCTTCAAAGGGAGAAATGGGGTTCAAAAGTTACTAAGAAAAAAACAGACCCTTACCAACACAATATCAACTGTCTCCCAAGAAATCATGCTAAAATTCAGCAAGAGGAGAAATTCTTACATTTTTCATGCACCTGAGGCCAGGATGTGTTGAGAACATGGTGCAGTTTCTCAGATGCATTTTCCCTGTAACATTTCCTACAGCAACCTGGTATTTTCAGGAAAGAAGATTAAGAACTGAGGTCATTTGCTGAACACCAAGGCTGGCAGCTTTGTCTTGTTAGTCAGCCACAGAAATCCTTTGCCTGGCAGGGTGCAAGCACAGGAGTGCCAAAAATGTTCAGCAAAGATGGGGCAGTGTGATCTTACCTGAACAAGAGGAAGGGGAAAGTGAGCACAGAACAGCTACTGGCACATTTCCATAAACAAAGAGCTCAACCCCAGCCCCTTCCCCCAAATGCTCAAGGGGTGTCTTTTGGATTTTAACTCTTTTTTTTGCCATCAAACATTGGCTGTAGAGAGGCTGAGATGGTGATAGCACCACCCCAGGCTGAGTGCAGCAAAGAGAAACATCTCTCCCTCCTGCCTGACCAGCAGCTCTGATGTTCCCAAAGAATTTATGGTGACCAGCTCCAGGATGAATCACGCCTCCCACTCTCACCTAATGGCTCTCCTTAAGGGCAGGAAGGTAAATCCTGCTCCCCACACTGCTGCCAGCACTCTTATTAAAACTTTACAACTTTCATGCTTCTCGAAGGCTGAGATTCTTCTCCAAGGTGCTTGTGAGACCCCCTTGACTTGCACAGTTAGAGGAGAATTTTGCATTGTGCCTGTCACTGGGAAAGGTCTCTCCATGCCCCTGCTCCTGCTCTTACTTCCACAGCAATCCTGGTTTTGCCTCCAGTCACCCAAACTCGACTCCCTGCACAGCTCATGGTGTTTAAAATTGCAATTGAAAGAAGTGAAGAGAATATTTGTGGTGCCTTCCCCCCGCCCCCTCTTTCTGTGTTTGTTTTCTGCCGCTTGAGGGAGTTAAATCAGCACAAGGCACCCAGAGCCTGTGCGGGGTGAAGTGGGAGCACAAAGCTCAGTTCCTGCAGCCTGACTCACAGGGTTTCAGTGCCACAGACTGATAATGCAGCAAAAGTCATCTCAGGAGTTTTAATTTTGGGTTCATTTTATTTCATGTCACAATAGGACATGAAATAAAATGATGCGGACACTGGAGCTCCAAGGTAAGAAGAAGGGGAATTTATTGCCTGGCTCCAATATTTATAGACTTTCAAAAGTGACAGTGGATTGGAGGATGACATTGCCACCTCTCCAATGACACTGGGCAAACTGACAGTCCATCAAATGTCCCCTCCTCCAGAGAGGAATGTAAAAACAGTAATTATTTACATAAAAGTGCATGAGCAACTTCATTACAAGAATGTAAACATCAGAAGGCTTAGAAGAACTTAGAAGAACAGGGTGACAAGGGTTTTTTCCACAGGAGCCTTCTTACAATGAGAACTACCCCTTTTAAGCCCATATGTTGAGTTCAGGGTCTCTCTGAGTACCAAATCCATTCAAATTTCCCTGGGCACAGCACTGCCCATTCCATCCTCTGCCATCCAAGAGGCTCCCAATGCTTCATCATCCAACATGGGCACTGCAGAGCCTGGCCTGGCTGCTACCACCAGGACATTCCCTTCCCTCTCTGCCTTCCCATGAAGCAGGATCCATCCTGTTCACACAGCCACCAGCACTGTCACCCCACAGTCTCCTCCTCAGTCAGCCCCACTGCTTCACATGTTTTTCCCTATCAAATCATGGGAAAGTATCTCTAGATAAAAAGCCAAACTCCCTTTTATCAGCTTGAGGCAAAATACCTCTTGCCCTATCCACACCAGTCCCAGAGAACAATTTGTCCTGTCCACACGTTTGAAAGCTCAGGTGTTGCTCAGTGCTGACTCACCAGGACTTAAAAACCCTGAACTCTTGAACCCCTTGATACTCCTGGACACTGATGCCAAAAAAATGAGCCTGATGCTTCCCTCCACAGCATTTCCACCACATGGCTGATGTAGGGCCCTCAGAAAATTTTTTTGCTGCACAGATTCGCCCAATTAATCTAATGGGAAGTGTCTGTAAGGGGGAGACATGGGAAAGGAAGAAGAGAAGTTTATGCAGTTCCTCATTTGTAATGTCAGAAATACAGAATTTGCTTCATGGCAGATCCTCAGATCATTCCAGAAGGAAAATGAGTCACTGAAGGAGCAGAGGCCAGTTTTGATAGATGGTTGTCCACAGCAGTGAAACAGCCACAATGATCAGCAGTGCCATGGCACTCCTGAGATAAACAAGGACCTCATCAGAGGAGAAGAGAAATGACCACTGTGACAGCAAGCCAACTCTTCCAGGAGGAAAAACACATCAAGAATTTTCCCTTCCTTACCTCAGTCATCCATCAATAAATAAGTCTTCTAATTGGGAAGCAGCAGAAGCAACTGCCTTTGACCTGATGCCATAAATGGGCTTTCAAATCAACCAAGCAACAATATTCCCTTCCAAAGCAGAAAATTCCTCAGCATTTCTCTGCCACATACTTTGTAATGGCTTAGTCATCGAATCAGACAGACCTTGGGTGAAGCCAGGTGCTTCATGAGCATCTCAGCTGCAGCTGGGCACTGACAGCAGGAGCTGCTCAGTGGCAGAGCCACTTTTGGGCCTGTCAGCAGCAGAGTCACTGTCCCTCTGTGGAACCACCAGCATCCCCCCAACCTTTCCCCCACCCCTTCCCCCCAATGCCAGTGAGATCCAAGGAGCACATTTCTCCTCAAGACACAGATCTGGAACCAGTCCAGCCCAGCTGGAGCATCTGCTCTGTATTTGCATCACTTCACAGGATCTTTCCACTGGTTTCTTTGCTGCAGAGATGAGAGCAATTAAAAAACCTCAAGCTCATGTCTGCTGTTCTCCCTGTCTTATCTCGGCTCTCTGATTGTCATTGAAATAACCACAACAAAAATTGGAACAGAGACCCAAAATCTGCTCTCAGTGAAATCATCTGCAGGCTCAGAATAAACTATGGGCTTAAGAGCTTTGCTGTACCAAGCCCTAAAATAATAGAGGTGGGAAGGTAACAGAGCCCACAGCTCCTAAAGCACTGGGAGAAGCTAAGGGAGACTTTACATGAACAGAGAAAGACAGAGAATCCAAATGTAACCACCTTGACACATTCTTAATCAAATCACAAAACCCATTGCAGAGCAGGACAATGCTGGAGCAAAACAGGCAAGAACATGGGATCAGGAGTGCTGGGAGCACAGCACACCAGCCCTGCCAGGGGGATTCACCTGAGCATCATAAAAGCAGCCTGCAGGAGACCCTCCCTCTGCCTATTGAGAAGCAAGGACAGAACAAGGGAAAGAAGCCAGATGTTTTCTAGTCTCAGGTCACAGTCCTTGCTAATATGTTTATCAATGGTGGAGGGGAGAAAAGAGAAGAAGTTGCTCATTTTAGTCTCTCTTTTTGGCCATATCGTGGATGACAAAGTCACAAGCTAAAAAAAATGAGGACACCTACATTCTAGCTCTCAAAGAAAGGCAGAACTGCAGCATTGCTTCTCCTGCCTTCATCTTTCAAGAACTTCAAGGTATTTTCACCCCACACAAGTTCTGCTTCCTTATATACCACTGACCAGCAGCTGCTTCACTCCTTGGATGGAAGGCACATCATCCTTGAGAGGATTTGAGGATTGCTCATTCACATCCCACATTCCTGAGGTGAAGCCAATCAGCCACATGGGACTGACCCCAGAAGGGGACTCCAAGATCCAAAGCAGAGGAGGTTTTCCCATGGATTAAAATACAAGAGGACCTTCAGGCAAGCAGGTTGCAACTATCTAGTGAGGAATATTACATGGGAGAAGGATTTCAGAGGTGACTTTGGCATCCATTAGGATGAAACCACACAGGGAAGTCATGGGATGGGAAAGCAAATCCTTCTGAAGCATTAACATCTGTGAGGGACATCTCTACCAGACCCTGTGGAATGACTTTGCTCTGGAACCAGAAGTCAGGTGGTGGGTTCAGGCTACATCTCTTCCAAACATGAACACTTGCTGCAGGGTTTTCAAGGTAGTGCTGGGCCAGAATTTCAATAGGGGCTCACAGCCAGCCATTCCTAGCAGGAATTTACCAGGCTCCAACATCAAAAGAACAGTGAAGACAGGTGGCTCCTGTCTCTGAGGACACCTCACTGAGCCAGCTCTGACATCACCTGGGCCAAGGCTGCTGTGGACAAATTATCCCAGCATTTCTAACAAAATCACCTCAGGGAACAGGCACAGGGCTCAGTTCTTCTGAACACACGAGAATAAGGAAAAACGGAAACAAATTTCAAAGGAGAACACACCATACCCTTAAAAAAAAACCCAAATCCTGTGAAATTTCCTCCAAAACACTTTGACAACGGTTCCTCAGTGAGGCCCTTGCAGCTTTAAATCCAGTAGACACAAACCCCTGAGCAGAGAGGCTGCAGAAACAAGGATGCACAACAGATGCAATGCAATCCCAGCTGCACTGGAAGCAAACAGAGCTCAGCTTTATTTCAGGTACAGAAAGGGTTAAAGTATTCTTTTTGCTTTTCCTTAGCAATGTGGGATGAGTGTAAAAAGGGCTCCTATTCTAGTGTGAGCTGTGCACGTCGCAGGGGACACCAGCACAAAGGCGAGAGGCCAAGTGACAGCTTTGGAGCCAGGAGATGAGAGAGATGACTTCAGCCTTTCCTGTGAATACAAGCTGGAGCTAATTAACTGAGGAAGAAATGTGGGCCAGGGCACAAAATTGGCCAAACTGACCTTGGACTCTCTTGCTGGCTGGCCTGTGCAGGGGAGGCAAATCCTTTTCTTTGTCCTTGTGCCTCCCTGCCCCTTCCCACGTGGGACAGAGGCTGAGGAGCTCCCTTGCTTTTCCACAGGAAGCACTGAAGTCATGTCCTCAGCCTCTGTAAGAGCAAAGAAATAATTAAGTAAGATAATAAAGCATCAAGCCCTAAATATAGAGAAAACCTCACCAGGAAAGCACCTTCTCCAGCCCCATCATTTAAACATCCACAGCAGCAGAGAGTGGTTATGAAGCACTTAAAAGACCAAACACCCTGGTGGGCTGAGATCAGGATGAGAAACCTCATCTCCACAGGTAATTTTTCACTAAGTTATAAAGCAGGCAGAACTGCGACTTTGAATGAAAGAGCCAGCTCAGCTTCCACTGGAACTCCAGTGCTGCTGTGCCAGCATAAATTTTAATAAAATACCAATATAAATTTAGTCTTTTTACCCCTTGAAATGTTGCTCTATATAGAATGAGACTCACGGGCCTTTAAATAACAGTCTATTCAAGCATCACAATGAGCTATTTTGCCCACGTAAGTAGATACTTTATTCCAGCAACTTGACAACGATTCAGAGAGCTGCCTTGCCCTGCTCTGAGCCATAAAGCCACTCCACATCTGCCCAAATTGATTTGTAAGGTGTGCTAATGCTACGATTTCTTCTTTGGCCTGTTGGTCTGTGCCCTTTCCACCAAAGTACTCGCAAAATCAAAGAGCACATTTTCATTCTAAAGAAACCTCTCTGACACAGCACAGATTTCCACTGAGATCAGCCTGAGAGATGTGTATATTCCTTCATATTCAACGTGTGTGCCCAGTGAATTCAGCTCCAGAGCAGAGCCAAAGGCTCCACAATGATCCTTCACTGCTTGCTGCAGCTGCAAGCAAGGTCTGTGCCACAGAGATGCATCTTTATAAGCCTATTTTATTTTAATACCTTTAAATTATGGCACTGGTTTTACAGCTGAGGTAGGAACTGCCATTACCATTTGTAAGACATTTATTTCTAACCTGCTCCAAAAGGCTGCTTTCCCCATGAATTTCCACTGCATGCCTTTATAACCCATGCAGAGCTTGGCTTGCAAAGTCAACCATAAATCAGTCACAGCAAACCAGAGGTGAGATACCCTTTTACAAGAACACATCACCCTCTGAGTGCTGTACCTCAAAGAGGCAGAGCCTAGAAAACCCTTATTTACAGCTCCTAGGAGAAAGACAGCATTTCAGAATTCAGATTCTGGGTGGTTAAAGGAAAGAAACAGCAGTTTCCAAACAAAGTATCAGCTGGTTTTGCTTCCTGCTGACATTAATTCATCTGTGGGGTTTGCATGTTATGTGAGGCAGTTAAATGGTGCTGAATGACACAAGACAAGCTGGCATCACCCCCATGGGGAACGTGCTGAAAATACAGAGTAAAGGAAAAGGGGAAAGAGCATCACTGAGCAGAACATGGATAACCTCTCCCCCTCAGATCAGGCACACCAGCGATCTCCTCTCAGAATGGGAAAGAGGGATGTGTTACATAAAGGTGCAGGATTTTTATATCCTGTCTCGTTTTTCTCAGCATCCCCTGGGCTGCTCACAGTACCAGCACTGACTGTAAGGGAAGCAGGGAAAAAGCTTCTCCTGACTTCACCCCAAACGTGGCAGGGAGGGGAAATGATGTAAAGGCAAACAACACTATAGAGGAAAGTCCTCAGACAGAAAACCAAAACTATTCAATGCTACAAGCAGGGCCCACCAGCAGAAAAAGGGACAGGGCCTCCTGGTCAGAAAGGCCACCTGGATCAACCACTGCCCAGGGCAGACAAGGAACAGCTGTCCTGAACATCCCTGCTTGGGAGAAGGCAGAAGGCAGCCCTGGCACCTCCCCTTGCTGAGAAGAGCAGATTGTTTCCAGGACAGAGCTGGCTTTTGTGCCGACATCACAAACCCACTTCAGAGGCCTGAAGTGGAACAGCTTGTACTCCTGTCCATGGATTTTCACAGCCTGCAGCCTCAGGAGCTGCCAGGCTGTGCTGTGATGGATGGCCTGGTGTCCAACACAGCCTCTCTGGAGGACAGCCATGCTGTTTTCACCAGGACAGCTGCAAACCTGGAGCAGGGATGATGCAAAGAGGAGTGGCTGTGCCTATTGCCCACTTCCACCTTGTGCCTGGTGCCAAAGAGGCAGGAGAACTCAGACATCCCTTCTGAGCCTTTGTGGCTCTGAAATGAAGAGTCCTCCAAGCAGCTGAATCAGCTCCATGGATTTTAGGGAACACTACTGATGTGTGGAAGCAGTAATCACTGCTGTCAATGTCATCTGCTCCCACATATGTGAAATAACCAAAACATGCACAGAAATGTGGCTGGTGTCAGTTTACTCTCTCCTTCTGTAAGACACATCCCATACTTGGCTCAGCCACAAAGAACACCTTCAATCTCCTCTCAGCCAAAGGCATTGGAGTGACCTTGACAGAGCACAGAAATTGATACTGACTGGCCCAAAGTGTTTAAATTTTACTCTGCAGCAGCTGGGATGTGATTCTCACGTGCTGAACCAGAAACAGACTGCAGCATTTGCTGAAGACAAGCCTTGCCAAAGGCTGCCAGGCTGGGAGGGACACTCCATCCCCTCCAGCTCACTGTGCTTTCCCACAACAAAACAGTTCTTGGAAAGATTTGTCACAATTTCAGGCTGAGTGTGAGCATCAAATTTATTACTTTTAACTCAGAGAATGTCTCAGAGCATCACAACTTTATGATGAAGCTTCTGCCTTCCCCTCAGGGCCCTCCAAGCTGTCCAGGGGATGGAGTGTGGCAATGACAGTAACTGAGGCTGGAGAGGACCACCATGTGATTGTCCAACCTGCTCATGCCAGGGCCTCACATCACAGGTAGGTCAGGTAGCCCAGGACCTCACCCAGCTGAGTTTTTAATGTCTCCAAAGATGAAGTCTCCTCAACTCCAGTGATCCCCATTTCAGCACTTACCTGCTCTCATGGTGGATTCCACCCACCCTGATATCCTAAATTCCTAAAAATGACAAGTCTTGAGCTCCAGCAGCACAGCCCTAGCACCATGGTACTGGTTATTCCCTTTGGTCAGAACTTCCTCTTTGACCTGTAAGATGTCCCTCATTTGTCAGTTCAGATGGAGCATTCCCACAGGAATGCCATCCCTCCTAGAAACTGCCACCATCTCCTGACATCTGTCAGCTGGAAAATTCCCAGCTGTGTTTATGTGATAAATCCACTGCTCCCATCAGAGATCTGCCCTGCCTCAGCTGGCTGCCCTTCACACTGCACTGCTTGCTGCCCAGGACACATTGATAAAAATGCATGTCTGATACAGGCTGGGAAAGGAGGGAAAGTTGTAGCACTCAGTCAACAACATGGACACCTTCCAGTGCCTTCAAACAGTGATGGATCACAAGCAAGTAGAGCCAACTTCTGATTGCTCTTGCACTAAGGAAACATTACCAAAAAAAATTACAAAGAAAAATAAAGGTAATAATAATTTGAACTTGGCTTAGGTCATGCATCTTACATGGATATGCAGGCAAACAAAAAGGAAAACACATCAGGTAATTTGAGATTGCACATCTATAAATTAAAGCTGAAAGAAGAGGTCAAGTTTTAACTTTTTTTGCCACCTAAAAGCAGGGTGGGAACCACTATAAGCGGCTCATCTGAAATATATTCCTGAGTTTCACAGCAAAGTTCACTGTACCCCCACAGTCACTAGGGGACCAGGCACAAAGAAAACAGAGGGACTTTGAGTTAAGACTGCCAACCCAAACAACAGGAGTTGTAATCCTGTATTTGATGAGTTTTCCAAACACAACCACATACCCAAAACCTGAAACCGAAATATTTCATTCTCAAGACCAGCTGAAGAACTCTGAGGCATTTAGGTGGTCTAGGAAGATGAAGCCTACCAAGAGCACAACCATTTCTAAATCCCCTTGGCTGACTCCAAGTACTTAGATAAATAAGAAGCATGGACAGATGCTACCCACCCCCCAACCCCAGGCTATGCTATTTGGGCAAAACTATCCCACAACATCCAGAACTGTCAGAGGTGAAGGATGCTCTCGTTTCCTGGCAGGGAACTTTCAAAGAGAATCATTAAGCTCCACTTCATTCATCCCTGGCAGTGCATGTCCCATCCCTGCAAGTGTCCAAGGCCAGGCTGGATGGGGCTTGGAGCAACCTGGGATGGTGGGAGGTGTCCCTGCCCATGGCAGGGAGGTGGAATCAGATGGGCTTTAAGGTCCCTTCCAGACCAAACCATTCCATGCTGATTCCCTGATTTCACTCTGCAGACTTGGACACTGCCCTGCTCAGAGGGGGTAAATGTGATTGAACAAGTGCCAAGCTGGGGGAAAAGAGCATTCATCAGCCTGCACCTTTAGCTGCTCCTCCTGCCTAGAATCTCTGTCTGACACTTCTTTCTCTCGAATTATGCAAGGTGCTGGCCCCTGTGCTCCTTCCTCCTCAATACAGAGGTTGGGAAGGGCTAAAAAGTTGTGTTGACCTCAAGCTGAGATGTTCTGATTTGCTCTAGAAAATCTCCAAGAGCAGACCTGGACTTGAGTAGCCACTGCAGGAAATTTTGTCAGAGACTGAGCTGGTCCAGAAGAGCATCAGATCTGCAGGACACAAGAATGACTCCTGAGCATGGAATGGTCCTGAAGTCACCTCAGACATTTTGGAGTGCACCAGAACCCTTCAGTCCATTAAAACCAGCACACCTCAGTCTCCACAGGCAGCAGAACTGGAGCCTTGATCAACAAAAAGGATCCCAAGCAAAATGGGATGTGCATTTCCTTTATTATCAATTAAAAGCAGGAAGTTACAAATTACATTTTAGAGCAGCAGGAGCAGAGCAAAGCCTGCTGAATGCGTCCCTGGGAAACACTGGTACCCTTTGCCATGCTCCAGCAATACATTTAGTGGAATTATCTGAGGATCAAAATTACTAAATGTTCCATGAAGACCCTGGATTATTGTGCTGTATTGTTCTGTCAACAAGACAGAGAAGTAAAGTATGAGAAAAAAATTACCCTTCTTAGAGTAAAAGGAGGATTGTGCTCTCACCTGCCCCATTACTACAGCTCCAAGTAATCAAACATGGATATATTTTGCTCTTCCTTAAAATGAAACAGTTCAGCACTGAACAAAGAATGGCTTCTGCTCCAACCCAATGTGACAAATCCAGAGATGCACACACCAGGCAATCTACTTCGTTACTGTTTCAATAAAAATGATTTCATGGTTTCTTTTTTTCTTCTTCCCCTGAGACACCAGCATACTGGTGATTACTTAGGATTATAGCAGTTCTTATTCCATTAAGCCATCCAATTCACCAGGCATTGCTGATTTAGACGTGCAATTCCACAAAAGGCTTGGTACTGCTTGCTCTGTGTTTCCTAGGAAATGTGAGGCCCAAAGAATTGGAAGCAGAGACTGGGAAGTTCCCATCACCTGGAATGATGGGACAACCTGAGGACTGAGATCCTGGGAGCAGGATTTGCCAAAGTCCATGGAATGGAGCAAGGGGAAATTGTTTTCAACCTGTGCTATTGCTATCCAACAGAACAGCACAGCAGGTCTGAGGAAAGCAGTGAGAAAGTGGTTGCTGAAATAAATGCCAGGACATGAGGGTGTGTTTGTCACTGTTCACTGCTGCTCAGACCCTCTTCCCATTTTTCAAATGTTCAACACCAAACCAAACTCGATGGAAGAAGTTCTTCTTGGATCAATGTTACTGCACATCCAAGTCATCTCCTGAAAAGAACCACAAAGCTCCCACTAAAAGGTAAAGCAAAGCAGTGCTTCTTTACCATCTTTTATTTCATTTAATCACAAGACAAGAGCAGCTTCTCCAAATGTGCTTTTTCTAGAAAATGTGCCTGTTTTTTACCAGCCAGGGCAAATCACAGAGCTTTGTGCTGACCTCAGTATCTCTTCTACAGCCTACAGGAGATTATCTGCTCCAGCAGTTAAAGAATCTTCCTAAAGACAGAAAAACCTCATCTTTGATAAACAAACACTCTGTTAGCATTCCAGCCAAAGCATAAGAAGTTCACTGCAGAAGCTGGATTGATTATGTAAGGCATTGATTCCTGCCTCACACATTTTTTTTGCTCTATAATAAAGATGTTTGAGAGCCAGAAATTCAGCAGCTGCAGTAATAGATGGAAGAGAACTTACTATAACTAGCAGACAATCTAATCCCAAATTTGAATTTTTCTTTCTTTCAAAAGCATAATTAAATACTAGGAGCTGAAATAAATCTATTTAATACACCCTGAATCATTTCACTCCAGTATAAAGCAAAATTCAAGGGACTGAGGAGAGATCAAATCAGAACCTTTGCCTGCATCAACCAAAATTGACAGCAGCACTATTAAGAAAAGCACCACAGTAAAGCAAAGTAATAGTCTTAATTTACTGCTGAATCTTTCAGTTCTGTTTCCTTTCCTTGCCTTCCTTGGAAAGCACATGTTTTATTTATGATTAGAAGAACTTATCCCTGAAGGGCACGTCTCACCAAGCTGATCTTTTAGGGGACAAAGTAAATTTAAGATGAACTTGGTCTGTTTCAAATTGCCAGAATGTTATTTGAGCCCATGAATTTCTATCAGGTTCTCTGAGTCAGTTGCTGTGTCTGGGTTATCGAGGAAGGAGCAGGCTCTGCTGCTGGGATTAAGAATGGTTTACTTTCACTCAATACTTCCTTTCACCATCAAAGACTCCTTGCAAACCTATTAACAGACTCCAGAGAGACAGGAAAAGCTCCCTTTACTGATAAACTAAGCCAAAGCTCTGCAAAAAATAAAAGCTGAGCAAAAGGAGTTAAAAATCCATCCACTTGTCTTTGTCCCATTTCATCCTACACAGGATTTCAAGGGACAGATCATGATCAATGATTCCAAACACACTTCAGAACAGAAACAAAAAATAACACAGCACCACACGGGCCTCTAACTCCAGCACTCCTCGTTCCTTATTCAGCTGACCTAAAACCCTTTCTAGGTTAACCTAGACTCCTTGGAACTGGGCAGCTTAGGAATGTCAGCCTTGAATTATCCACCCACACACAGCACATTCCTGCTCCACCCCTGGAGATCACACAGGATCCTTCTCCTCACCCCAGCTTGCACGTTTCCAGCGGGAGCAGCGGACACGGTCTCTTGAGCAAGCTCAGGTTTATATTTAGCTCCAAAGTACAGATTTGACAAGTGTTTATATTTAGATGGAGAGTCAATAAGCTCCACTGGAGGCTGAACATTTGATTTAATTGGCACCCTTTGCACCTATTGTAGCATGATTCTTCATCAGCACGGGCCAGACCTGAACGAATGTTACGAGGTTTAAACTTTTGTTCCACAGCAAAGAGATGGATTTGGAAGGAAGGATGACAAGGATGACAGTGTATTGCTCAATACATCAGTTTGTTTGTCTCCTGCCTCCAGCAGATGAAAGGAATCTTACCCTTGCCTGATGAGTAAGTAGTTCAAGGGAGAAAAAAAAAAAAGAAAAGCCAAGGATTAGTCCTATGAAACTGCCCTTTCTGGAGCTAATCAAATCTTAGT
Organism: Fringilla coelebs; assembly: GCF_963513975.1. Taxonomy (NCBI): domain Eukaryota; kingdom Metazoa; phylum Chordata; class Aves; order Passeriformes; family Fringillidae; genus Fringilla; species Fringilla coelebs. The sequence goes on from NC_140034.1 coordinate 4,645,836, forward strand.
TGCACTAATTTGATCCTTATTAGACTTTTCAAGGAAGATTTTCCCCGGGCCATCAAAAAAAATTTCTTTTTTCATTCTCATGCTGTTTGGAGGATGAGAACACATTTGCATACAAAAAGCAAATGATCCCCAGACTTTGCAGCAACTCTGAGATGCTGTTTGCACAGAAAATCCTCTGAAAGCAAAGAGACCAGGACTGAGAACCTGCTGTTGCCCTAACTGCAAATTTTTGTTTAGCTCTTCCTTTGAGTGTTTGTTCATCCCATTAGAAAACTCTAACCACTTGCAAATAATTGAAGTCCCTGCCAGGACAATGCTGACTCAAATGCTTCACTATACAAGGCAGTTTTCTAAGTACTCTTCCAGATATTTGCATCAGACTTTACCTCCAGCTTTCTCAGCTTTACCACACCTGCTTTAAATTCTGCCAGCTCTATCAGAAGTGAACACTTGAGTGTCACAAAACAGCCTGGAATGACAAAATAGAAATGCCCATCAAAAGCTACAAGAAGTTTGTTATGGTTTGTTATGAGAGCCCAAATTTTCCCACATTACACAGCTCTGAGAGGTCTGATCTGTGAATCTGAAAGATGACAGCTCATCATAGCTCAAACTTCTCATCTCAGGACAGGGCACAAATACTTGTGGAATAAGGAAGAACAGAAGTAAAGAAAAAATTCCAAGCATGAAGAATCAACTGAAGCTCAGCTCTCTGTATTTGAAGGATGAAAAGAGGAAAAAGTGCTTCAGATCCTGGAATATATTCTGGGTAAAGTAACATCTCTCCTGCCCTGCTGCCCAACTCCCTCTGTGGAGAGAAGCAGGTGAAAACTAGAAAAGAAAAAAACATCACAACACAATAACACTGTTCCTCAACAGCAGAGATATTGTTGGAAACCCACAGAGTGCTGGGCATTGATTAAACACTGCTCGTTAATCAGGCATGGATAAAAAGCAGCTGTTCTGCAACAAGAACATAGAAATATTGGAGATATTTCCTCCCTTCCCACCAACCTCTTCCTCAAAGTGGTACCCAGGCCAGCATCAGATCAGCCATGGCTTTATCCAGGTGAACCCTGAAAGCCAATGATGGAGTTTCTGCCATTCCCAGGGACAGCCTGCTTCAATAGAAAATACCAAAAATTCCCCAAACAAACCTCCCAAGCAGCAAGTTGAAGGAAAAGAGTGTTGACCTTTTTCACCCTTTTAAATCAGCTGTAGGGGTGCACTGTTATTTTCACTTCCAGCAACAACTTCTGAGGTTCTCAGGAGATGTAACTGCAGCTTGTAGCTGCTGCAAAGGTTAATGCCAATGCAACAAACAGAGCAAGCCCACAGAGCACTGAGTTCCTTCAGGTTCCTCAGCTCTGAGTGACTGCTAGGAGACAGAGGAGAGGTTTGAAAGCTCTTAGCACCATTTTGTATCATGCACAGGAGGACAATTCAGCGATTTACAGGTAATTTACAGAGATTTCTACAGACAGAATTCAAGCATCCCACTAATACTGGCTTGCACACACACAGAGTGAATGGTGGAGGCAGATCAGCTCAAAACAGGCCAAAGAAAACACCTGGATGGACCTACAGAGATCCTAAACCACCCTCTCTAAAATTAAAAAGTCACAGTTCAGGGCAGACTCAGTGCAATTCTTGTAGCTCTCTCTTAGCCATCACACCTGGGGCAGGGAAACATCATTTAGTTAATGAAGATGTGAGGCTGGGCAGCATGGACTGAGGAAAACATGAGGGCTGCTCCTGTTCCTGTCCCTGCTGAAGGCAGGTTTGGGAGGGTGCCCCATCCTCCTTGCTACTCCCACCCTCTCACACCCCAACAGAGGGGATGTTATCTCTATCCAGAGATTGGCTCTCACTCTTCAACTGGAATCTCCAGACTTTTCCATAAACAACTCACAGCTCACTCCTGCAACAACAAAAGATCCCCACAATTCCATGAAAAAAAGCACCATTCTATGAAAAGCACTGGGTATTTTTCCCTCAAGAAGTTACTGGTACCACACAAAGTGCAAACTTCTTTTTTATTTTTTCCCCTCTCCTAAAATGAACATTTCTTAGGCTTTGAAGCATGAAATAAGCAAGCCCCATAGAGAATGGTATTTTTAGCCTCCAGGATCACATGATGTGCCAATGGATTCTGTCAGGATCATCAGTCTTGCAAATTTAAATTGATTGAAGTAATAAGAGTGCTTGGCAAACATACCAAGCTGAAATATATGAAAGGCCAATACTTCTAATCAGACAGCATGAAGTAAATGCAGTTCTCTTTATAACACTTCTAAACAATTCATATTTGCTGGGAAAAAAGCTTGCTGTGTTGGAAAATTATAAAGAATTTTTTGTCTTGTTTTTTTCAATTCTTTCATAGCCAGTTAATTTTTTTGTCATCACTCTGTCCTTTCTTTCCAAGTGTTTATATAAATCAGTCTGATCCGCATTAAGAACTAATTAATTCAATATCAAAGAATAATTTCTACAACAAACAAACAGCTGGATCCTTGCAGTTATCCTTGCATTATTCTTATCCTGGCTGGATGTGCAATGCAGTATGCAAAACAGACAAAAATGTATCATGAAAAACTCTTAAAAGGCTGGATTTAGACTGATCAAAGGCAGAAGAGCCAAAGAAAAACTTCAAAACTTCTCATCTTTGGTGTGGTTTTATTATTTGGGTTTTTTTTTTTTTAATTCACTGTGATCAGACTTTAGTATAAACCCCAATGGACAGAGATTTTGCATTCCCATGGCCAGACATCCATCACCATTCCAACTTTAGCTGAAGACCCACATCTCATGAGAGTCCCTCCTACAAACACTGGAGAGGATTAAGGGCAAGAAAAGCTGAAGTGAACAAGGATAACAGAAGAACTTGCATTGGTCAAGGTCAATGAAGTTAAAAATGAAAATTTGCCAACCTGCATTGTCTTGCAGGATTTTAGGTTTCTGATTTAATGATTTTGTGCTCTGGGATGAGATGCATTGACTGAAACACAAGATGTGTTTAGGAAGAAACAAGCAACACATGGTCCAAGTTCTCTCAATTGCACCAGGACAAATCCCCAACGATTCCATTAAAATCTGTGGGGTTTCAGTGGGTAAAACTAAGGGAAAGATCTCTAATAATTGCCACTGTTATTCATGAATTACAGTGCAAAGATAACCAGATTTTCTCATGAAGGCTGGTACCTTTTTATATTTAGAATATGAAATCAAAACTTCATTCAGAGATAGAGTCCCAACTAAATCACATAACTATGGTCAAAAGTAAGTGATAAAGGAGGGTGAGTTATGGGCAAGCTCTGCTTGAATTCAGGAACACACCAAGGATGAGGTGCTAGAACAAGCCTGGACACTAGGAAACAGTTTGCATTTAATCCCATGATTAAAAATAATTGTCCTCCCTTTCCCATTGATTACTATCTGCAAATATTCCCTTTGAGCTTGCAATGACTTTCCCCAGAGCAGGAACTGACCAATTTCTGTCCAAGCATGGGAGGCTGGGAGCTAAGCATGGTGTACAAGTTCACAGCAAGCTTCAGGCATAAAATTTCATGTTCCCTCACTCAGATCCAGAGACTGAGTCCAACTACACCCAGAGATTCTCCAGGGATTTCTCATAGCTTCAAGAAAAACTGGCTGCTGTACCATGGTTTTAATACATTTGCATTAAAATTATATTACAAAGTGTGTCTTGGTTTATCTAGCAAATGTTAGACTTTATAATAATGGGTATTTGTATATAAGGTAATAGAAAAATAAAAGGAGGTCAGATTAACCTTAATTGTCCCTTCTGGCCTTAAAAACATCTATCAGTCACAAGGCTTTAGGAACACTCACACAGACCCAGCTGATCCAGCTGCCAGACAAACCCAGACAAGGAATCCTGACCAGGCAAGAGCCCCCTGGATCAATCACTGGAATCTAAGTATGGCACTGGAGGCAGCAGAACCCGGCAGCCCCGGAGGTTCTTCACAGCTTGCCAGGAAAATTCCAGCCCAGTCAGGATTCTTTGTCACTGGTGCAGGTGAGCACCCAAAGTGGTAGAGGTTGAGCTGATCTTACACCAGTAGCATTTTAAACTTTTACTTTCTTCATCTTGGCACATCACAAAGCTCAGATGTGAAGGAGACATCTGGAGCCAAACTACCAGTGGAGATAATTACTTGAGAGGTGGCTCCAAGGTAGAGCTGTCCTCATGAAAATTCAGAAAGACCTCAGCAATAGCTACAAGGCTCATTTCAGGAGTTATCAAAACTTCTTTTCCCACATGCTTTCCAAGCAGACACACTTGGAAATTTGGATGCATTAGACCTGCATGAATTAGATCAGACAGACAAGCAAGGAAATCTCATAGGGGAGAAAATGTAGAGCTTGCTTTTATTTAGATATTTATCACGTTTTCTTTAATGTGTCAGATTAATGAGGAGTAAAATCATTAAGAGAAGATTCCACAGAGCTGGAAAATGCAGAATACATTTCATTTCCCCTACTAGCCACCCCAGGAGATTCATCTGCAAGTTCTCAAGAATTCACAGAATTGTTTGGGTTGGAAGGGACTGTAAAGATGATCTTGCTCCAGTCCCCCTGCCAAGGGCAGGGACACCTTCCACTATCCCAGGTTGCTCCAAGGCCCATCCAAGCTGGCCTAGAACACTGCCAGGGATGGGGCAGCCACAGCTTCTGTGGGCAGCCTGTGACAGGGACTCAGCACTCTGAGTGAAGAATTTCTTCCTAAAATCTAATCCCAATCTTTCCTGTCTTTGTTTAAAACCACTCCCCCTTGTCCTGCACAGATAGCAGACGATATTTTTGTTCAAAGCCAATTTGAACTCCGAGTTACCACGAAGCACTCCAAAAGTGATCTGAAGTGTTTGTGTATCCCAAGGCTCTGATCCCATTACATCATTGTGAACCTGAAATAAATTCCCATGCTGTAAAGGAGTTATTCATAAGCAGCTACTTCAGACTGATCCCAAGCTCACAAATGGCCACATTTCCCAGTCTGGAGGAGAAAGTGACAGCTTAACAAGGCAATATTAAAAAAAGCATTTTCAACTTGGGCAAACTCTATGTATTCTGCATCTAAAAACTAACCTGACTGTCCACAGGAGCTTTTGTGTCAGATGCTCAAAATCTGTGCTATAAATAGACCCCAGCAGTCTTCTGAAAAGCACCGAGACGTGAGAATTGTCAAACACAGACAGAGCACCTAAATATTCAGTGATCTAATTTTGATCTCACAGAAGGTATACACTGGTGTAACGCTGTATTTTTTTTAAATGGAGAGAGGATTCATCTAGACACAAGTTTACTAACCTATATTTATTTCTATTTTTAATCCTTGTGGTTAATTATTTATGTTACATGGCATGTTTAAGATAAGAACATATTGCTGCTCTAGAAAAAAACTAATAGAATAGGCTTTCCTGCTTTCTCAGATAAAAGAAAATAACAAAGATACAATCCTCTCTAATTTCACACAACAGTCCTGTCTTCCTGTGATCACTAAACTAACAGTGCTGCAATCACTTTGAAATAGTATATAACATTTAAAGTTACCAGTCAGCTGTTTGCTTTTCTACAAAGAACTCAACACACTCCACAAAGCAGCAGACAAAACCTGAGCACACCCAAGTGATCAGCTCTCCCAGCTTGAGTCTTTCTAGTCTGCGAGTCAGATCTGCAGAAATGGCCATTGAACAGGGCAAAAGAAACAAATACAGGCTGCAAATAAATACAGGCCAAGATCAAAATTAGCTCACTTTCTGCACCACCAAGTGCAGTCAATTTGCAAGCAGATTCAAACAAGGCAAAATGCAGCAGAGGGGAAAAAATAGACCGAGGGCTATTTCTGCAGCCCTGACACAAGGCAACATTGCCATTCCTTCCAGTGGTTTTGCCTGAGTCAGAAATCCAGCTCCAGGACCAGACTAACAGCTGGATATCCCATGCACAGACAGCTCCACCAGAGTCAGAGCCTCACCCTAAATCATGTAGCAGACAGCAGACTGCTTTTCATCAGCTTCTTCTCCCAAGACACCAAAGTCACAAAGGGTTTGTCACAAACATGCAGAACTCAACCTTTGGGACTGAATGAAAAATAGAAAATAGATGGTTCTAGGGAAGATGGAAATCAGCAGGCAGCTTATTTGAGGCAGCTTCTCCACACCATGCAAAATGAGAGTGGGGCACAGAGGAATCCTGATCCCCCTTTGAGTTGTGCAAGGATTTGGAAGCTTAAACCAAAGTTAGATCACAAAGAATGCAGCATTTCAGTTACAAAGAACTGGGGAGGGGGGAAATCCTTTAAATATTAGTGAGTCACACTAACAAGAGACACATTGATGATTATGAGCTTAAAAAATAATCCTCATGAATTTTAGAAAGGACTGTGATGATGACCTATCCAGCTGTGACTTGGAAGGTGGCAAAGGATGAAGAGTTCAGCTAGTTGAGTCCTTTCCCTGGGTGGCCATAAGGAGACACTTCCTTCCAGACACCATTTCTAGGTAGGTCTGCCATCAGCCTGATCTAACCTAACCCCAAGAATCACTGCTCCCTGTTCTTGTCCTTTACAGCCTAATCACAGGTCATTCCGAATTTTCAGCCATGGGCTAGGGGTTAGTTTTGAATTTGAGCTCTCCTTCACTGTTCAGACCTCCCATGGACACAGCTGCAGCTCTTGGTCCAACTCAGCAGCATTATCATGCAGTGATGAAGTGGGAGATGTTTGGCTGGTGGGCCAATCTGCTGTTTAAGGGATATTCTCGAATTCCCAAGGTACAGGCCAAAAGGGAGTAGGCAAAATGACCTGGATTAGACAATCTCAAACAATCTCCTGAACACTCACAATACTACACAGTACTTCTTTATCAGGACCACTAAATACATTTCCTCTGGTATTTAAACAGCTTCTCCTTCCTGATTCCTTTTGTCTCCTGTAATTTTTTGTGTAGGTGAATTTCTCAACCTGTGCCAAGGTCGGGGTAGTGTTTACAACGCATTTAAATCTAACTCCAAAAGTACCTGAGCCTTTGCTTGCCATACACCACATCTAACAATGTCACCATCTGTGAGCAATATGCTGACATGACTTCACTTCCCAAGCAGTGGCAAAATGCTGGGAAGAAAGATAACAAAGTTGCAAAGATCATTTCAAAGTCACTGATTACTTGGCCAAAAAATCTTGTTTCATTATCTGCCCAACCCTTGTCTTGATCTCCTCATAAATGAAAGGGAAAAGCACAATTTTATCTTAACATATATGTTTTTAATTCTTAATGGAGCAATGAAATATTGGATCTTTAATGTGCCTCTGCAGCCGCTGTTCTGTGGAGCAGTAAATCCTGACGAGTAATGAGGTGGCACCAAACCAAGGCCTGTCCAGAGCTCTGGGATGAATTTCACATCAACAATTTGGTCTGGTGCAAAAGCACCCATCTCAGCTTTGGGAAATCAATGGAATTTTTAAACAGGGATCTTCACAGAAACAAAGAAGTGGTTTGGAAGGGACCTGAAATACCATATTGTTCCAGCCTCCCACCATGGGCAGGGACACCTTCCACTAGAGCAGGTTGCCAAAATATCTTTGACAATGCTAGGTTGGAGAAAGAAATTGAAAAAGAGTGGAAAAATACAAACTTGAATAGAAAATAAACAGGAGCAGTCAGATGTAACCAGCAGCCCATGTCCTCTGTTCCCATCAAAATACCAGACCAAATAACCAAGCAGGATAGATGAAAAGGAAACCAGGAAAATGCCACTCAGATCTTCCTCGAGACTGAATCCCATCAGAGTAATGTCATTTCTTTCCATGACAAAATAAGAGGTTGGTGAGTAGTGAAGGACAGGAGACATTACAGATCTTGGTGCCAGGACAGCTCCTGACACTGTCCAGCCTGACAGGACAGGGAAACAATTTAACCAGGAGGAAAAGTGCTCTAGAGCCAACCCTTGGCTGGCCATCAGTGGGTCCCTGTCAGGCAAAAGGATTTTAACTCAGGGTACTTTTAGCATTTGTTATTTCCATAATAGGGAGCTTAATCATTATGCTTAAGTATTATTAAAGAAGGCTCCAAGTACATTAAAGAAAGAACTGGAATGATTTTAACAACATGGAGAAATCACCTGGATAAAGAGTTATTTGAAAAAGTGAAATGTTTATTCCCTCCTAAGTGGAGAATCAGCTCTACAGACACAGTTCAGGGAACAACTGCAGTCTTCTAGAAGAGGACTGTGAGTTTAGAGGAAACCCCAAGCTGAAGCATCACCTTTTATACAGCTCCTAAAAATTCAGACACAGAAATGAGATTAACAATCCATTGTACATGAAGTAATTCTTCTCTTCAAGGCTGCACAGGTGAGATCTCAACTGAAGGAAGACCCGGGTCCAATTTGAGGAATGAAATTTTAAGTAAGGTGATGGCTACTGAAGAGACTTCAGATGATAAAGACAAGAAGCAAGTTTCCAGAAAGAATGACTACACAGAATGAGTGGAAGAATTTGGGTTTTTTAGAAAAGATGAAGGAAAACAAGAAAAAAGGGTTCTGAGATCTCTAAGATATTGCTGCAGAGGAGCAGACCAGTCACAAGGTACTAGGACAAGAATGGGGTTTGAACCAGAGCAAGATTTAGAAAACCACAATGAATGAATGCCTGGAAGGTGGGCAATCCCCACCACAGATGTTTTCAGGATGGATTAGACATGTACCCACTGAGAATGATCCAGGTGACCCTGCCCACTAAGACACAAGTTATTCCTCCCCACCTCTGCCAGCTCTGCAATCTGCTTACCAGATGATCACTGCTCACATCAGAGAGCTCACCAATGAGCACCAATTTTTGTAAAAGTGGCCAAATCCCAAACACTGCAGACAGTCAAAACTCCTGACTCTGGAACTTGCATTGATGGCAAAAATATCAAAGAACCAAGTCAGGTTCTGCCACTTTTCACCATGCAACTTCACTGGAGGGACAAATCATTATTCAGCCTGGGTAACATCCCACTTGAGAAGGAAGATCAGGGCAGACTGACTCACAATTTGGATGCCTGTCCATGATTTTGCCGAGATTCAGGACAGCCTTTGTGGCTTCACACTTGCATCTGATCTCCCCAATTACTATAAAATGTTCTGCTGTAATAGAATAATCCATAATAATTATGGGAGGTCAGAGAACAAGCAGGCATAAATATTCTGTTAGCTCCTCCTGATACTTCATGATGGGGAGCTTTAATAATGTGTCTGGGACACGTCCCCCAGCCCACTCCAGAAATGCCAAGGCTCCCTGGGGGATGGCACTGAAGGGATTCACAGCTTTCCAATGTCTCTTCAAAAAGATAAAGATGATGACTGCCCAAGAAGTCAGAGGGAATTGGAAAACCTTCCTCCAAAATCAAATGGGAGCACACATAGCATTAAAAATAGGTGCTGAGGCAGTAGAATCCTTTCACCAGCCTTGAGGCAAAGGTTAAACTTGGTCTGGATTTGAACCAAAGGCTGCATTCCAAATTATTCCAGCTCTGAGCAGCTCCTTGCTCACACAGCTCCAAGCTGCTGGATATATTATTCGCCGCTCCTTATACTGCTCCTGATGTAGTGAAGATTATGGGCTCTGCTCTGCTTTAACTTCACTCATCCAGTGGGGATAAAGTTTGAGTGAAATGTCCACATGGCCAAAATCCCCAAAATTGAAGAGGAACATTTCAGAACTTTCTCTGCTTATCTCACAAGTCTATGCCAGGCAAGTGCAAGCTCATTTTCCTCTGATCCACTCCAGGCACATGACATTTTACTTCCTCTGTTGTTTCCACTTTTATGTTAGGATGGAGCAGCTGCCTTCACATCTCCACCCCCTGAAGACCTTTCAGAGGGCAAAGGGATAAACTTCTAGTAGTTTATCTGGTACTTCCCATTATCAGCACATTTATAAAGAATACAGAGTGTGTGAATAAGTTACCAGTTATATCTGTAACCATCAAACTCAAAAGATCATCAAATAATTTATGAAAATTTTGAAGTCATCTAGTGATATGCTCCCCATCACCTGTTTATATTTCTGTGTTTATAATAAGATTCATCAACCAGACTACTTTTACATTAAATTATTGCTTTGCTCAGAAATGGAGGGACAAAACATTTCTCTCTTAGATAATTAATTCCCCTGTTTTTGACACCCTTCTCTCCTACACTACAACTGATAAGTCACATATGATCCCAATTAACATCCAACCCTTAGCACTTTAACATCATCTCAGTATCAGCCACTTCTTTGCACCTATGCTTATGAAAGCCAAATTGAATTTTGGAGCTCATCTCTAGAGCAGAGCTGTCCCACCCAGCAGCATTACATAAACGAGCTTCACACCAGTGGGAAGAGACTAATAGATTTTGTAGGTCAGTGCTTCTGGCAGATGTTTCTCTAAAGACTCCTTGGAGTTCAAGGGAAAAAGACTTTCAACTAGATTTTCGAAAGCACAGTCCAGTAAAATTAATAAGAGTGGGGAAAACACAGGAGAGGGAAAGACCTCAATTGATCTGAAAATGTTTCAAAAATTCAGGGCACGTGAGGACAAAATAAAAAATATTCCACAGAGAACAACTCAAAAATAAAAATAGCAGCTGTGGCTAAGAACAGCTCTTCAAAGGGATGTCAGGCTTCAGAATACTTTGTGCAGCAGAAGTGACTAAAAAGGCTTTGTGTTGTCGCCACATGGTGATATTAGAAACTTGCATTCATTTGGGGGAAAATAAATAAATAACAACACATACAGCAGAATAATAAAATGCAGTCATGGGATGGGTGCTTTAAATCCTATTTTTAAACCCCTAGGGCATATTTCCTCGCTCAGTGCAGTCACCACAATGTCAAACTCTAATTTGCAACACAGGTCACAAATGTCACAACTGGCAATACGATGGATGGTATGAGTGGTAAAAACAATTCTTAAGGGCTTACCCTTTAAAAGAAACAGAACTGGTGGCATTTCTTTATTGCCTGTTTTAAACCTCATCATTACACTGAACATTACATTCATCAACAGACAAACTTTTACACCTTATATGAGGCCTCTTGAGCACAATGTTTTCTTTCCCTGGGCTCTGAAATGTCTGCAGAAGCCTCTCCCTAACCTGCAGGAGAAAGAGGGAGAAGCTTACTTTTCCTTCTCTGAGCACCATGACATACTTGTGAGCCTAATAACATCCTTGCAAAGTAGATAAAATATTAAATATTATCATTACATTACACCAGCAAAGAAATAAGGGGCCAACAGTCAGCCACCAGTTTTCTACAAGTACAAAACTGACCTTGGATTTATTATTTCAAATAAGAGGAGATGATCATCATGAATATTTGATAACATTTTCTGTAGCCATAATAAAACAACTCCATTCTCTCCATTTTTTAAACCTGCCAAGTGTTCACAAGCATTGCCTGCATTGCTCTACAGATCTTTACCAATAGCTGTGGTTCTGCAAAGAAATCTTTCATTCATTGAATTTCAGACCAAAACCTGAAACTGCCCTGTGGCATCATTTCATGGTTTTTCATTGCATCACCTCAAAGGCCCAAACAAAGGCAGGTGTACCCTGTGAGGCTCCTGGCATCCCACTACAGCCTGAGGAAGCAGCCAAAGAGTCCAAAGCCAATTTCTCCCCTCCCAGGATAGTATCTTATCTCAGTGCTGGAAGGAATTGTGAAATAAAACATGTGTTAGCTCCACAGGATGTTTATTCACAGTTAACAGGCCAACATTTTGTTCCCTTTCCCCTCCCCTCTCTCCACAAAATCAGGGGGTGAGAAGGACCTGCCTCCAAGATTTCATGGGAATCACCCTCATTCCTCAGCAGAAGAGTCACACCCAAAAAGCCAGCAGCAACAGAGAAATGAAATCCTAGAACAGCAAAATGGACAAAGTCACATCCCTACAAACTCATGGAAGAAATAGCCATCAAAAGCTGCTAAAATAGACAAACACCAAGAACTTCCCAAAGCACAGCTCAGTGGTGGATGGAAACACACCAGGAACCTCCATTTTTCTCTTCCCTGCACATCTCCTGTTGATCACTGCCTGAAGCTGGATGTTAACTAATGTGTCTTTGATAAGATCCCCAAAAATTGTATGCAGCACATCTCATCTCCAGGAAGGAGGTAATCCTACAGCTTTCCCACTGTGGGAGAACCAAGAGCCCCTTATTTCTACCGGTGTTTTTATAAGGTCCATCAGGGCTTCGCACTTTTTGTGCTCTCTAATTCTTGGTAATTTTACTTGGATTTGGCCATCAGATTTAAAAGCTACAAAGGGAGGGGGTAGGAGGGAGAGATGGTGTTCACATAAGCCTTGTTTCCTTAAGAAACCAGGCTAAGAAAACCAACAGCTGAGGAGTTACAAGACGTTCTGTAATCTGCTTTTAAAACGAGGCGCAAAGTCCTAACGGGGCATACGAGGATGTGTTTGACAAGGAGCAAGTGCTTACATTAAGGAAAACAACATCATCCTTGAAAAAATGATTCTGTGATAAAAGAGAGACCCAGTGGCAACTCCAAAGAGAAGGAGAAATTATTCCATGATAAAAGAGACCCAGTAACAACTCCAAAGAGCAGAAGCCTGCTCAGTCACAGACCTACCAGAAGGCACAGGACAATTCTTGCCTTTCTAAATAATCCCTTTCACTCTCCTGCAGACCTTAACAGACTGCTAGAAAAATACCATGAATTATAGAGTATGAATGATGTCAAAGCCTGTTCTCAGAGGAAGGCTGGAACAGCAATCATGTATTCTTCAGTTTGGGAATACACAGACATAATTTTTGTTCATAGCCTATAAAGAAAAAAAAAAAAAGGCTCTGCACATCAAAGGCACCAAATACATTTCCTTTCAGATCATCCCTTCCACCAGCCCAGTCTAACACACAGACACAGAGAGAAGGGAGGAAGAAAAGAAAAATCAGGACCATGGAGAGTGGCTTAAATCACCAAAATACACAGGAAAGCATAAATACAGCGGGAGACCCAGTGTCTACACAGCCAGTTCAAACTGCACTGTGCAATTCCAGCTGGCTTTCAGAGACACCTGAACATGACAGAAGGTGGCTGTAACCCTCAAATTAAGACCTATGAATCTTGTCTTTGTGTGCAAGGAGGATATTTGGCAACTCAGGCTGCTCTAAACTACAGGTTCTGTCCACAGTACCAAGTAGGGAAACAGAAAAACTTGGGGGTCGTGAACAGAATGTGATTATTGCTTTAGGCAGCCCCACATCATCCATCATCCACAGGGAGGACGTGAAGGGCAACAGTCATTAAAGCACCAGAGGATTCTCCTGCCCTAAGGTGATCATTTTCCAGGTATCACAATGCTTCACCATGGAGAGGAAGAAAAAAGACATTGAAAATTATCAGAACTTTGATGTTGTTCTCCAAAGGCAGAAAATCATGTTTAAAAGGGCTTAAGTTCTGTCTGCAACTAAACCAAAAACACTCTCAGCTGTGAACATTCCATGTCTGGGAGTAGTCTTGGAACTAAAGTAAACCTGAACCCAGCCAGCTGAGTTCCTGTTCCTACAGCAAACCTGAGATTCCAGCTAAAATAAGAGACCAAAGCCAACATCTGTTAATAATGTTCAAAACAACAGAGACAGGTTTCTTCTACCCTCCATTCCCCTACACAGGGCAAATCTGGGAGCTACACCACCCACTTTTCTTTGCCTTCTTAAAGCAATAAACTGTAATGAATCCCTTACCTCCACAAAGTGCTCCAAAACTTCACTAAACTGCACAAATATTTTTTACCAATAATAATTAAGGTGCACATTTTCAAGGCAGTGCCTCTGAAAGTCAGGCACACAAAATCTGACAGCAGTGCAGCTTCACACTCACTCCCCAGTGGTATTTCCAGGTCTGCCCAAAAGCCTTTGGCTCTCAGAGGAGTCACTGCTCTACCTGTGCACGGTGTGAATATCTAAGTTTAAGGAAGTTCTCTTGATTCTGCCCAAATGCAGACACCTTTTCTTCTGGCTGCCTTCTCTACACTCACAGCTGGGGTTGCCTGTCTCCATCAGGATGCTCAAAACAGTCTCTGAATTAACTTCAAAGCAGAAGTGCACAAAAACACTGCACAGACCCCAGCTAGAAATAGAGTTGCCCTAATTTGATCTAATTAACCTCCTTTCCAGCACTGAAACAAACAGGATGCCTTGGAACTCCCAGTTAAGCAGCCTCCTCACCACTTTCCCCTGCTGCAGGGCATTTATGAAGGGTGAAGGACAACTCCTAACTCTTTGAACAACCAGTCAGGGCTGCATCCCAGAGCAGATGGACATAGGAATTTGTGTTCCTGGACACACAGCTCCACGGGGAGGTCAGAGGACAGCTGTGCACTCCCCTGCACACTGAGATCAGCCCAGTGCTCCCTGCTTTGTGGAGCACAAGCAGAGCCAAGCCCGTGCCTGCTGCCACAGGGCCCCCCAAGAAGAGGGACAGAAGGCAGGGCTTGTAGGGATGAATCACCTCGACAGGACACATATGGCTTGGCACACCAACAACAGCTCAGCTCAGTCTTTCAGCTGAAAAATGCCTTTTGTTCCTTCCTCCAAGGCTTGTTTTCCAATGCATGGGAAATGTGGCACTTTAGTTACATTTCAGACCTCAATTCTTTCTCCTCAGCGGAAATGTTCTTGAAATATTTCGTGTTCTTATCTAATTCCTCACTTTTTTTTTCCCCCGTTCCATCCTACCCTGGAAAGAAGAAAAAATTTATAGGAAACTGGGAAACTTCATTAAATATGTCCCTGGTAAATGCTAAGTTCAATCATTTTCCACCTGGTCTTTGTGTTAGCAGCCCCTCTGAGTACTGAACATTCAGCAAAAGCTTTCTCACACATAGAACCAACCCTCCTCAGGTAGAAGTCCAAACCATGGTGCAGAAACACCATGAAAAGTTCATCTTCCTTTTATCCATGCTGTCAGCACTGAAGAATTTCCTCTGGTGAAGCACTTTGAAGCATCCCACTTGCACACAAGCTGCTACAAATCCTGGCCCCTGTAACGTATCACACAACAGGTTATTTCTGGCACTGCAGAGAAAAACCCCAATCTGCACCCACACAATTCCAGGGCTGCACACTCCACATGCCAAGATTCATCTAAGAAAAGATTTTAAAGTTCCAGGATTCAGATATGTAAAAGAAAAGCGTTGCAATGACTGCTCTTGTCCACTGCTTTGTAACAACTCTGCCATCTCACTTCGAGATGCAGAATATAAATCTCACCATGAGGATTGATTTTCTCTCCCCTGACAGAGAACAAATGTTCCAGCCCTGTTTCATGCTTATCTTACACAGGCACAGGTAATTCCAGTGCTGTCCTCAGAACATTCAGGTGTATGATACCCATTAGCTGGAAAGGGTCTACAGAGTTGTGTTCCCAGGAATCCTAAAAAAATCAGTCACCAGCAGGAAAGTATATTTTTTCATTAGGTTGCCAATTACCCCATTAATAATAGAGGTCTGTTAGCCCTAGAGGTGCCCCAGAAGACTCAGCCTCCACAGGAGGAGGGGGAGCTGTGCTGGATATTGCTTCAGCAGGAAATTGCTCAAGCAGTTCAGTGCCATAAGCAGCAAAAAGGAATAGAACTGGAAGAGTCACCAGGTTGGCCTCAAGCTACAATGTCTTTCTGACTCTGGATGGAGAGCTCACTGCCAGGACTAAAACTGGTCTGAAAGTGGATCTGGGAGACCTGTTTTTGTGGAGTTTTACTGACTCATGAGCTGCCATGCTGGTGCTTGCCTCTCCCTATCTCTCTCCCCAAAATGTAGTTGGAAACTTAAAGAATCAAAACAGGCATGGGAGTTCTTGTATCAGACAAAAGAGACTGGACAGCTTTGAAACAAGGAACAGGTTTCAGATTGCCAGAAACAGCAGGAAATATCATATTCCACCCTGGAGCCAAAACCTCCTCCTTTGCCCCAGGACAGGAGCAAATCATCTCCTTCTTCCTTGCCTCCACAAAAAGGACAGCAGAGGCTCCTTTCTCACTCTCTCACTCTGCTACCCCTGATCCAGCCCAGCTGAATACTGGAAAGGGCAAGTCCATTTTACCAAAAGTATTTGCAAGGGAGATCTAGGAAGAATCAATAAGTTTTTAAAGGACTAACAGGAATGCCTTTGTGCGGCAGACACACCAAGTCCTGTCACTTGAGCACATCCTTCATACCTTGGAATAAATTCACTGCTGGCACTGGAAGGGCCTGGGCTGCTCTCACTTACAGCTCTGTGAAAGCCATACCCTGGGCATTAGCTCAGCATAATCTCACAGCTCCTACCTCCCTGCAGTGAAATCTGCC
This sequence comes from Fringilla coelebs, assembly GCF_963513975.1. NCBI lineage: Eukaryota > Metazoa > Chordata > Aves > Passeriformes > Fringillidae > Fringilla > Fringilla coelebs. The sequence goes on from NC_140034.1 coordinate 4,662,195, forward strand.
ACTCTGCACAGGGCCAGCCCAAACCTTGGCCACCAGGGACTCTCACTTCACCTCACCACAAGAAAAAAACAATTTTCAGTCTCGCTAAGTAAGAGCTGGTCCGCTTGGTAAATAATTTAACCACTCAGTTAAGCACTTTGCTTTTTGTTCCCCCCACCCTATTCTCACATTTGCCACAAAGAGACACTGACTTTTTTTTGCAGGCATTTTCATTATTCATTGCTGTGATCATTCAGCAGCAGGTTTATGTGAAAAAATTCCTGCCACCAATCCTTCCACAAACAGTAAGTTCACTTTCATGGGTGAATTCCCATGCAGGCAGTTGAGCAAAAGCCCATCAATTTCCAAATGTGCAGAAGAAATAATTGCAAACCTTTAGAGCCACTATTAAAAAACAGGAATGCAAGCACTGGGGGGATAAAAGTCTGCCAGAGCCATCTGCCACTTGGCAATATCATTTTACCACATTCAACCAGGACCAAACATGCTGCTGCCTGCCTGAGTAGATGGGGAAGGCAATGTCAAGGAGACAGTGCTGGAAGGACAATCAAAATGAGGGGTATCCCTTCTGTGCACTCCAGAAGAGTACAGAAGAGTTCATGGCAGCTCCAGATCATGTCCCCATGGGCTTTGTGCTGCAGCCATAATTTTAGGCAAAGCAAGAAAAGGAGGTGCAGCTCCATGCAGCCATGATGATGTCACACTGGGAAAGGTTAAAGCCACCTCAGGTGAGGCAGGAGGGGGCTGGGAGCTGTGCCACCATCCCAGCCAACACCCAGAGGGCCAGGCAGCCAGGAAGACTTCATGTGACAATCACAGAATCATTGAGGTTGGAAAAGACATCTGAGATCAAGTCCAACCTGTGACTAATCACCATGTTGTCAACCAGACCAGAGCACTGAGTGCCACTGAGTCCAGCTGCTCCTTGAACACACAACTTCACCACCTCCATGGGCAGCCCATCCCACTGCTTAACAACCCTTTCCATGAAGAAATTCCTCCTGATGTCCAACCTGAACCTCCCTTGGTGCAGCTTCAGGCCATTTCCTCTCATCCTGTCCCTTGTTCCCTGGGAGCAGCGTCTGACCCCCCTCAGCTGCATTCTCCTGTCAAGAAGTTCTGAGAATTAGAAGCTTCCCCCTGAGCCTCCTTTTATCTGGGCCAAGTCCCCCAAACTTCCTCAGCCCCTCTTTGTATGACTTATTCTTTATACCCTTCCCCAGCTCTGTTCCCTTCCCTGGACATGCTCCAGCCCCTCAATGTCCTTCTTGTCATGAGAGGCCCAGAACTGGACACAGCACTCGAGGTGTGGCCTCAGCAGAGCCCAGCACAGGGAATGGTCACTGCCCTGGTCCTGCTGGACACTCCAATGCTGACCCAGGCCAGGTGCCATTGACCTCTTGTCCACCTGGGTACACCTGGGTTCATGTCCAGCCTCTGTCATCAGCACCAGTTCCTTTTCCAGCTTTCCAAGCACTCTGCCCCAGCCTGTAGCCCTGCATGGGGTTGTTGTGGCCAAAAAGTGCAGGACCTGGCAACTGGTCTTCCTGAAACTCCCACAACTGTCCTCAGCCCATGGACCCAGCCTGTCCAGATCCCCCTGCAGAGCCCTCCTGGCCTCCAGCAGATCCACGCTCCCACTCAACTTGGTGTCGTCCACAAACTCACTGAAGGGACACTGGACCCCTCAACCAGATCATCAATAAAGTTATTAAACAGAAATAGGTCCAACACTGCACCCTGGGATCACCACCAGTGACCCCAGAATGAGCACAGGAGGGCAGAGGAACTCAAAAGTAGGCAGAGAGCACATGTAGAAAGCTGCCAAGTTATAGAGAGCACGTCCTCCACCATTAGCACCAGGCCAGCTACAGCACCAGGATTGCTGTGCAGTCACCAGTGGAGGCAGGGATCGCTCCATCAAACTTATGGCTTGTTCTGAACAACCTCTGGCAAATTAGCATCACTCCCCCCATCTTACCGTCTCAATTTTCCCTGCCAAATAGGGGTAATTTTTCTCAAAATCTTGGCAGATATCTTTATGAGGCATCTTTAGAGCTTGGGAAATAATTCTTATTTAAATACATAAGACTGTGCAAGATTTTTGGCCATTACTCTCAACCTTCTGCTAATTTCCAGCCTTAATTTATTCATGGCGTGTTCCTACCCATTTGCCTGCATGCCAACATGCAATTTCAGTTTAAATAACTCTTCTTTCCTACATTTCCTTGTTCATCCACCCAAGATGTGTTTGGAGCAGCAGCCCTGTTCCCATCCTGGCATGGGAAAGCGTAGCTCTATCATCCCCCCTTGCAAGGATATGCTCTTCACTGCCCTGCTCATCATGGTGTCCTTCCCAATTTGGCTTCATCCCTCCTGCCCACAGATGTCCAGAACTGTGTCCATGCCCAGTTTCACAGCTGAGCTCCTCAGGGATTTGCCCCCAAGGGGATGAATCAGCCCCTGAGGGAAGGGCAGAAGCAGTTTCCTCTCCTCCCAGGTGATGACACCCCTCAATTTCCACAATAGCTGATGTCCCCAGGTGAGGGGGAGGTCCCATATTCCAGCTGTCAGTGCAAGGCTGCCAGGCCATCCCCTTCCAGCCCAAACAAAAACCCACACAAAGCCTGGCCCTATTCCACTGAAGAAAACAAACCTGGTCTTGCCAATATTAGTCAGCAAAGGAGTATTTATAAAATCTGTTTTGCTGAAAGAAATTACTTCATAAGTTACTGCTACCAGCGCTGACATACAGCCATACTTTTTTTCACCAAAAAAGAGAGACAAGTCTGTGAGAAAAAGCAACTGCGAAAGGACAGTATCCTGTGCCATGATACCCACTTGTACCCCAGAGTTGGGGAGGGGAAACCATTAAATTGAAAGTTTGCAATCCAGCCCTCACTGCTGCACACCCCCCAGGGCACAGCCCTCCTGTGGAAAAACCCTGTCCAGTGGGGAAAGGGAAGGCTTTGAAATAAAGCTCATTCCAGGCTAGCCTTGCATCTGGAGTCCCTGCAGCCCAAATGCTACCAGGTGGCACAGGAACACTGCCACAAGTGGTACAAGCCAACACAGCCCTGAGGCTCCAACTCACACAGAGATTCAGACACTGCTTCCTCCCTCCCAGACCCCTCAAACTCAGCTCAACAAAACCAGCCTCATCCAGCACAAATTTCAAAGCACCTTTCCTGGAGTTCCCCTTTCCCAGCCTCCCACTGTGCCTGACCGGGAGCTCTGGGAACTGCTGGAGGAGCAGCTGGGTGCCTCCAGTGAACAGAGGGAGACTTTATTCCTGTGGCTGGAAGTGACAAGGCACCAGGAGAGCAGGGTGCTCAGTAAGCACAGAGATGATCTGGGTTTGCCATGTGATTTGTACTGCAGCAGAGCTGCTGGCACAGCTGCTGTGATAACCAGGAGAAAATTCTCTCCAGTGTTTCAGGGGTAGCTTTTCCCTCCACAGCCTTTCCCTCCCCACAGGGAGCAAGAGCTGAATTGTCAAGCCACTGATGCTGGCTCAGCATGCCTTAATCCCAGCCTTATTAAGGCAAAGCAATTAAGCAGGGACTTAACTTTGAACGCATTCTCAAAGCCCCGTGGCTTAGAGCAAGCTCAGACTTAAGTAGGTGCTTAAACTCAGATTGCTGACTTGAGGCTGAACTTGCCAAATTAAACCACAGACCTTTGCTAGAGCTGTTCTGCAGGGGAGCAGGAAAACACACAGCTTGCTCCTGACAGCCACTGTGCTCATGGCAAGGACAGGTTCAGCATCTCCCCAAGCACTGCTAAGGTCACACGCTGCTGGAAGGGCTCTTCAGCTCCCAGGCAGACACCAGCAGAGCCATGGTCACCCAGTGTCCCACTGTGAGCCCAATGTCACAGCCCTGCTGCTGCACAGCCATGTGACAGCACCTTCTGCTCCCAGCAGCTTACACAACTCCATGGTTCCAGGTCAGGCCTCAAGGAGAGGAAAAGGGGAGATCCAATCAGCAGGGGATAATGTCCAAAAGAACTCGTTTAAAAGTCCAGCAAGCGCCTGAAGGAGATGGGTGTGTATAACCTGCAGGGGTGGGAATCAAAGCCTCCAGCCACAAGTGCATGTTAAGAGAAGCTCTCCAAGCAGGATGAAAAGCAGAAGGTGATGGCCCATGTGAGGAACTGCTGCATTTTCAGTAAAGTTGTGCTGTGCTTGTCCAGCTCCTGAGAAAGCAGCATTACAGAAATGCAGAGCATCCTGCAAGACATAAGGCTTTGTGGATCGTGGGAAGGGCTCCATCAGAAAGACAAAACAGGCAGAAACTTGATTTGGTGAAGCTGATGAAGATCAGAGATGAGAAACTTTGACTGGAGCAGTTTCAATTCAATGAAAGGCACAGAAGAGGTGTTAGGACAGACTTGAAGGAGAGGAACTTTGTAGTGTCAAAGTAAAAAAGGTTTCAGTAATGAGATGAAAGGCAGCTGGGGTGGCAGTTGGAAAGAATGGGGGAAAAAAGGAAAGAAAAAAACAAAACTCAGAACCCACAAAAATAAACAAACCCCATAGACACTCTTGACCCTGGAGACACTAAACATGATTGTACTGCCAGCAGAAAAGTCAGAGAAGAATGAGAAGTCACAGCAAAGGTCAGGAGAGGGAACAGAGTCTCCCACTGTTCATGTAGATGATAAAGTTGCATCAGACCAAATGAAATTGCACACGTGGAAACATGGAGACAAGGGGAGCTTACATGGGAGCACCATCTGCAGCCCCAGGTCAGAGGATGGAGCATCTGATCTACAACAGCACTATGCCCTGGAAATTATGAATTCCAAAGAAATTGGCTGGAAGAGAGACACAGCCTCCCTCCCTTCCCACAAAAGCCAGACACCTCATACAGACTCTGCACGTTTAAAATGCAAGAAGTGAGGGATCAAGCCATGAATTCCAAGGCACAAGCTGACTGGGATCAGGAAGAGCCCTTTCCATCTCAGCACAAAGTGGAGGGGGAAAAATCACATCTTTTTCTTATTAGGCAAGATATAGGATTTTTGCAATAGGCATAGATGTAAATACCAGACTAAAATACATTTTTTCTGCTCATTCAGATGATTTACAGAGAAACAAAACAGATATTTTCCTTCTCTAGCAACTTTTTTAAGGATAAATAAAATGACAAAAGTGCCTGACTTAAAATTAATAAAAGAATCATCACGTGCACACCGCAAGTCTGAAGTAGGTTAATGCACACAAATATAGATGATGAGGCACAAGTCACTAGAAAATACTGCAGTTCTTTGTGATAACAGCTCTTGAACACCACAGTGCTTTAACTTTAGATTTCATGGCTATTTGTGAGCAGTCCTCGGCCTTCCCACACAGACACCACAGCATGATCTCCTGTTGGACCATGGAACACAAGCCAATGCACTCAAAGAGGGATGCAAACCACCAGCACATTTCACAAAGCCTTGGGCTTTCCTTCTCATCTTCCAGGTACCCCCCAAGAGAGAGCAGAACAGCAGCCACCCACTGCTGCCTTCAACATCCCTCAAGGCATCCTTCTGTCCTCTGCTGGGCACTGCAGCCTGGGGACAAAGAGGAGTCTTAAGGAAGGTGGTGACCATCAGCAGGCTGTGACCACCCAAATCATGTCCCCCTGTCCATCTGGTGCCTGACCAGCTCTCTGCTCAGAAGCAGAGAGCACAAAGCCATCCTGGGGACAACAGCTTATCCTCAGACAGGCTCCAGAACCAGGCAGGAGCAAGGTGACAGCACAAGCAGGTGACTGCAGGTGCAGTGACAGGAAAAGGGCCCCTCTGGCACTGGGGAGGGTATGGACACAACCTGCCTGGAATTCTGAGCACCTGACCTAAAACTGAGTTTGGATAGTGGTGACAAAAACTGTGCCCTCAGAGAAATAAGCTGAGATATCACATCCATTAATAATTAGGGCTACAAACTCCCCACCTTGCATGTTTACAGCGCTGCATCTGTGTGAACAATGAGCCACCACAAGAACTGTCAGTCAACAGAACTTTGAAGCAGCACCTCTTAAAGGCAATAAGTTGGCCAAGATACAGGAGCAGAGTAAGAACTCCAAGCCAGGATGACTCTTGCTGAGTGCCAAGGGATGTATGTTCATGATGCCTGAAGGATGCCTGCTTTTACCTTGGGTAAGGCCAGACCATCTTTGTAGAAGCATTCATAAATCCAAACCACACAGCCAGGAGGCTAAAGCAGTCATCTGCCAACTGCAAGCACTCCAAATATTATGATGATGGTTCCAAAACTTATGAGATTGCTTTGAAAAGCATTCACAACTTAGAAGGGGTTCATGTATTTCATTTACCCAAAGGCATTGAAGTATTGGAATACCTCTGATTTACACACTTGCAGTTTTCCTTTTTCAACTTGACAACCACAAATTTTGCTTATTTTCTTCAAACAGCAACACATGAGCTACTGATCATTTTGTTTGGCCTCAGCACCCAGCCAGAAAGGCACAAAAGGCCAAGAGACCTGCAGTAAAATCCCAAGAGTCAGCACTTCTGAAAGCCTTGCCCTCTCCTGGCATGCTTTTTCTAGTTTTCAAGCAGATGCAGTTTGTAGCATCTGCAGAACCTGGTCTAAGAGAGCTTTTCTCTGTCCAGGCAGCACTCTCCTGCCATTTCCACTGCACCACACAGAGCACTTGGATTGACAACACTGGATTCATATCTACAACTTGATATAGTGTGGGAGGGCTGCTGCAGACTGAAAAATTGCATTCTGCCACCCAAGCAAATTTGCAAAAAACTATTAAGCCAGAATCCTCACCCTTCTCTGGTAAATCACACTGTAGAGGTACTCTGGAGCCACTACAGAATTTGGGACACAGGTCCCACCTGGCTTAACTAGTCCCTGGACTGATATTTAGCCATACCTCCAGATTGTTCAGAGCTTCTTCCCCACTACTCTGCAGATAAAACAAGTGACCTCACCAAATAAATGCCCATAACACCTGTCATGCTGTTAGCATGCCACAAATAACAGATGGATGAAACCACTGGGCTTGACTTGGATTTTTCAGCTGATTATTGCACAGAGGAATTTTTATTTACTAAGTGGCTCCAATGCATGGCTTCCCTCCACCATAAAAAGCCCACAGATGTGTTTTTCTGATATTAGCAATTTATTAAAAGTGGTTTATTATTGCATTGGAGCTGGAGAATACTGCACTGGCTGTTCTGGAAAGCTGAGTATTCCAAGGGGAATATGCAGAACAAAGTCTGCTCCTTAGTGCTCACCTCACCCAAGTGGGCTCCTCGCCTTTCCTTTATTTTGTCCCTCACTACGCCTCAATTTCTCATCTGTTCATTAAGCTATGGCATGTTATAGTTTTGCTAACTGCAAAGCAACTACTAATACAATAAAACCTGATTGCACACATTTCCTTGGTGGTAAAAATGAATAATTTCTTTCATTAGCCAAACTTTCCCCATCAAACAGAGTGCTGGGACTGCCAGAATTCCAGAGAAACCCACTTGGGCTCTCCCAGCTGCTAGAAACCCGCTGCTCCTAATTAAAAACTTCAAAAGAAAAAAAACTAGGGAATTTCTGCAAGGACCGCCTGCTTTATTTTCTGCTTCTTCGTTGAAGGGAAATAAATAAATAGAATGCGTTCCAAAGAAAGGAACGACCCCGAACCAACACCAAGCCCCTAAACCACAAGTGTCTGGCATTAAAGCACGAAGGAACACCCCATGGTCGGTAACTCCCCACTTTTCTGGAAAAATCTCACTCGTTTCGAGAAGAAGGTGAATAATTCAGGAGCTGAAGCGCCCGCCCGGGGGGACCCACCGAGACCGAAACTTTCCCGAGGCGGCGGGCGCGGGGCAGGCGGAGAGCGAACCCCCCCACGCCGGCGGGGATGGGGGTGGGAGGGGTGGAAATGAAAAATAAACCCTAAAACGCCAGCCCTGAGAGGCTGGGAGCCGCGAAGTTCCGCGGCCAAGCGCCGCCGCCCCCGTCTCCAGCCGCAGAGCCGCCGCGTCCCCTCGGGGAACAGCGGGCATCCCGCGCCCTGTGCCCCACACTCGCCCCGAGGGATGGGGCAGCACTTGGGGGGGACACGGGCACCCTCGGGGCTCTGCCGACACACACACACCCCTGAAGGGCCGGGAGAGGCGGGAGGGAGCCTTACTTTTCTGGCTGGAGTATCCCGGGTAATATCCATAGTAGCCGGTGATGCGCAGGATCCGGTCCTCGATGGTGGCCACGCCGTTGGGTGCTGCCTTCCCATCCATAGAGGGAAGGAGCCGCGCGGGGCGGCCGGGCGGGACGGCGAGCGCAGCCGGGAGGGCAGAAGCAGCAGCAGGAGGAGGAGGAGGGGGAGGAAGGAGAGGAGGAGAGCAGGATGAGGAGGAGGAGGAGGAGGAGGGGGAGGAGGAGCGCGGCCGCCGCAGCTCGCGGTGCCGGCGGGGCGCTCGCTCTGCCTCCGCCGCCTGGTGCAGGACGGGCTCCGCAGCGCGGCCCCCGCCCTCCGCTGAGGGCACGGGAGGCAGCGAGCGGCTCCGCCGGGCCTCAGGCGGGGCGGGATGCGGGCCGGAGGGTCGGATCCTGCCCCCGGCACGCTCAGGGGTCCCCCGGCTGGGTCGCTGTGGCTGTGTGAGCGCCGCTGTCACCCCGTCATTCCCCAGAGCCCCGGGGGCTGAGCGGGGTCACCCCGGCACGGGCAGCGCCGCCCGGCGCTCCGGGAGCTGCGGGCTGTGGGGGACAGGAGCGTGTCCTGGAGTGCTCCTGCAGGATCAGACCCTCAGATCTGACCCCCCAGGGGTTGCACACAGGTGTCGGAGGAAGGAGAGAGGCCTTTAATTCGGACCCTGAGGGGACAAGGTTTCACCGCTCCATGCTGTGCCTGTCACAGAATGGTTTGGGTTGGGAAGGAGCTCAAAGCTCCTTCAGTTCCACCCCCTGCCATGGCAGGGACACAGGGACAGCTTCCACTATCCCAGGGCGCTCCAAGACCCATCCCAGCTAGCCTGGAACACTCCCAGGGATGGGGCAGCCACAGCTTCTCTGGGTAACCTGTGCCAGGGGCTCACCACCCTCACAGGGAGGAATTCCTTCCCCACATCCCCACATCCCATCTAGCCCAGCCCTCTGGCAGTTTGAAGCCATTCTCCCTTGTCCTGCCACTCCACGCCCTTGTCCAAAGTCCCTGCCAAGCGCTCTTGGAGTCCCTTTAGCCCTGGAAGGGGCTCTAAGATCTTTCCAGAGGCTTCTCCTCTCCAGGCTGGACAGCTCCATCCTCCCAGGCTGTCCCCGTGTCAGAGGAGCTCCAGCCCTCTGGTCTGACACCTTTGTCACATCCCTCCAGAGGAGCCCATCTCTCTCTGTGTCACTTGGAAACGCTGCCCCAGTGGTGGCAGCTCTGCTACCCCACACTGGGAGAGCTCAGAAAGAAAAGGGATGTCTGTCCTCAGCTACCCAGACAGGCTGTACACCTGCTTTAACATCTCCCCATGCATTGTCCACAAAATCCTTGCCTGCATTTGAAAAAAAAAAGAGGTGACAAATTCATCATTTGGGTTTGGTACTCATTCCAGAAGCTAATTCTGTCTCTGGCAACAATTAGGCTTTGAATTACTTGACTATTTGTGCCGCTGGTCCTTGCCACACTTCTCTCTGCTAGACTGAAAGGACCATTAGCAACCAGCCTTTTTTCCTTTAAAATGTATTTCTAGCCAGAAATCAACTCACTTTTTTTTTTTGTCTTCTTTTTTTTTTTTTTTTTTGGTGGCTGTGTCATATGTCACTTACTCCTTTTCCATCCAGTCATTTTCATTAACTGGTACATGGGGAACCCAGTCAAGACATTCCATATCCTCTGCTTCTTCCTCTGCTCACATTCCTTTTTCTCTGTTCTGTGCTTGGCTAAATAAGCTGATGGCACAAAACTGCCTTTTATGAGCACAAACAAATAATAGATGTATTAAAAATAGCCCTTGCTGTGGCTTTGCTCAGAGAGTCATTAGCTGGTTAGTGTTTGTACAGTGCTTTGAAGATCAAGGTTTTCTGGTGTGTGGATGCAGATATGAAAATGCACTTGCAATATTAAATACCCTTTTGATCTTGATTTCTTGTCTCTTACCCTGGTGCTGGCTAATACTAAGGGCAGTTACAAATCAGCCATAACTCAAACCACAAAAATAACTCAGGAATTTAAGGCACAGCTCATTTCACAGTTTCCACACCCCCTTTTAAGCTAGCTATGAAACAAGATCTGTGACTTTTCATGCTTTTCAATGTATAGATTTTTATATTTTTTTTGTATTTGTCCAACAGAAGCACAGACCTATGCATGGCAAATTTACACCAACTGATATTTGCTTTTGCTTCTAATCTGTGGAGTGCCATAAGCAGCACTCACCCCTCCAGGATTTCCCAGACCATGGGACAGAGCAGCTGAGACCCAGACCAGATATTAGTTGGCTTTGAGAGGTGCTGGGTCAGTAGGAGCTGGTGAGGCTCTAAGCTCTTCTGCAGGATTAAAATTCCCTGTCCTACTTAGGCAAGCACAGTTGATGCAAAAATCACTTGCCTGGTGTGTTGTGTGGAATCTCTGAGCAAACCACAAGTCCCCCCCTTCCCAATTTCACCTCCAGTGGGAGTTGGTGTTATGAGAACATTACCAGCATTGATCTCAGCTTCAAAGTCAAATTTTGGGACTTAAAAGTGTTACTTTGAAGAGAAGGAAAGAAATGGCTGGTTCATTTGAAGGTTAAACTGATGCACCCAGAAACAACTCTAAGCTTCAAGCTTTCCAAACACCTTAGTTCAGGCTTAATTTTTCATCTCCTCTCCTCCTCTTATCCCTAGGCTTTCAAGGACATGCTGTGCATGTTTAAACATCACTAGATGATAATACAAGCAAAGCCATTCTTGAAATTGCTCCTGCCTGTGGTTCCCTTCCAACATCACTCTGTGCAATGGATGCACAGTGATACCTTCTGTCTGGTTGAAAGCTTATAATGAATTGCAGCTCTGTATTGTTTCTGAATTCATACTATGCTGACTATTTTTCTTTTCAGAAAGATCAAGCAAATTACTTTCTCTGCAATTGGGCTTTCTGCAAGTTACAGTTAAAGGTGTGCAGAGGAAACCTTGCTGAGAAAGATGTATTAACTACATTTATTACCAAGAAAAAGACACATGGTGAGGGGCACATGGGGATTTGTTTCCTCTCTTCAAGCTAACAGGGCCATCAAAATCACTATTTGCATAAAATCACTCTGAAGTGATTTTGCAGAGAGATTTGTGTATTTACCATTTCATGACTTAAATTTGAGGGTTGATCCAGAAAGGAGCTTTAAAAGCATCAATTTAACCTGTAGCTTATTATACAGGGTGAATTTCCCCCAGATTTCACAAATAGGTGTCTTGCTCTAAAAGAAGAAAAAAGCCTTACACCATTACTGCCCACAGAATTTGGCCACAGTGTTTTCAAAAAAAAAAAAAAAAACCACACTTAACTCCAGGCCATATGTTTGCAAAAATAACTTCTCAAGTGAGAGAACAATGTAAATGTCTCCTGATCATCTTGCTGATTCTGCAGACAGTCCCAGTGTCTTTTTTGCTGCTCACAGCTTTCCCAGACAGCCTCAAATAGAAAGGAACAAGAGTCTGGGTGTACTTCACAGCTGCTTTTCAAATCCCACTGGCTGGGACTGTCACGAGACCATGAGGATCCTCATGTGAGCAGAGCCTGAAGGGCAGACCTTTCCTCATCTGCCCATTTTCTGACCACACCACCTCTGGTTTGTTCTCTGAGGCAAGAGGCATCATTTCCTCCTTCAGTTCCTTATTTGTGTTGCTAGATACCCTGAAGTCCCAAAGGTGATAGCTCAGAGCTCCCCATGTTGGACAAACAGCCCAGAGGGTCATGGACAGCAGAGAATCAAACAAAGGTTTGGGTTGAAAACGGCTTAAAAATCATCTTGTTCCACCTCCTGCCATGGGCAGGGACACCTTCCACTATCCCTGGTTGCTCCAAACCCCCTCCAACCTGGCCTTGGACACTGCCAGGGATCCAGAGGCAGCCACAGCTGCTCTGGGCACCCTGTGCCAGGGCCTCCCCACCCTCACAGGGAAGAGTTTCTCCCTAAAATCTAACCTAACCCTGCCCTCTGGCAGTGTGAAGCTATTCCCTCTTGTTCTGTCACTCCATGACTTTATCCAAATTCTCTCTCCAGCTCTCTTGGAGCCCCTTTAGGTACTGAAAGCCTCAATAAGATCACCCCAGAGCCTGAGGACTTTAGGATTTAGTGAAAGATGCAGCGGGCAAAAAATGCTGAGAGTTGAAGTGGCTGCCTGAGATCCCTTAGCAGATCAACCACAGGCTTTGAGGAACACAGCCCAGTTCTCCTCTTTGCCATGCCAGTTCCATGTCCTTTTCCTTCTCCATCATCCTCCATGTACCTCCCCAGTCCACCTGAGGTGAGAGAAAGAGGAGATTTTTCACCATGAGCTGCCAATCCTGTCATCTCATCTCTTTGAGGAGGTTCTGCCCTGTGTTGGTATGAGGATTGAGAGATAAAAGAAAAAACAACAGGCAGCTGTGGTCTGTCATGCAGCTTACCTGTGAGCCTGTGAATGTGTGAAAAAGGGAAAAAAGCACTCACACAGAGAGGATTGTTTAATGCCAAGTGAGAGTTTTAAATGAAAACTTAATTACAAGTCAATCATTCCAAATTAGCTGTTTTCATCCTTCCAATACACTGTTTTTTAAAACAAGAATGTGTCATTTTGGCTTGGATTATACCTTAGCAAGAACCTTTAAAAAGTCATGGCCAAGAGGACTTCTCTCCTGCCATTTAGGAGAAAATTATTTTGTGTGTTATGGACATCCAGTTCTCCTTTCAGACAAGTCACACTGGTGTAAAACCAGCATAAACATGAAGAAGCTGGACCCATAGATAGGGAAAAGAAAATCTGTAGTGTTTGAAGTTGCTTTAATTGTCCTCTGAAGTGGCACCATGAAAGTCACTGGAGCAAAGCCAGTTCTTGCTTAATCTGCCTCGTGCACACCAGGGATGAAGGATGGGCTCAAGGCCGAAAGGACTCCTTGACAATATGGAATTATTTAGTGTAAAGATGCCTCAAGTTGGCAGGTCAGTTTTAAGAGCTTTTCCCCACCCTCTGTTTGAACACTGGGGAGATTCCAGCTTGGACCAAAAGTTGAAACCCAGTTCCAACGTACTTCAGAGCATCACCAGATATTAAAAGGATCTGATTTGGCAATGAGCAAGGCAGCTTTTTTAATGCCAGTTGATTTCATTGATGGGAGGCAGAACAAGAAACAAATCAATTCTTTCCAAAACCATGACACAAAGAAGGCATTAAGGATGGAGGAGAAAGCTGCCAGAGCAGTCTGCATGTTCCAGAGCAGTTTGTGTGGATATATCCATGCTCTGAGCCACCTGAGACACAAGGAATTGGAGGGGGGGCAATTAACAATTTCCCCCATGCTGTATAAAAATGAAAGCCCCAGCTCAGTGCATTCTTTCTAACTAAAGGCAGCAAGAAAGGAGCTGTCAGGGCACTCATCATTTTTGTTTGCAAATAGCAAGGGGATGTAGTTATTCCTCTGAGCCTACACTCAAACATTTCCTGGAAACATTTATTTAGCAGCAGCACTGTCAATGTATTGATGCCTGTTTCAAAGGGAGGGAAGCAGAGAAGAGACTCAGTTGAAATTGCAGCAGGTTGCTGCAGGTATTTGTTCCCTGAGGATCATCCAAGACTGCTCAGTTGCAATGACAAAATCAAACTAACAGTTACAGAACTCCACAGAAATGCAAATAGCACATGGCCACTGTGTCCTGCATCACTTGAGATGGACTGAGACCTGCTTTTACAAAGTACTGACCATGTTTTTGCCTTTCCCTTTAGCAGCTAGAGATACACAGCAATATCCATTGCTGTACTTTTTCAACTCCCCCTTCTTCAGCTGGGCCTGACAATGATGAACAACCACAACTAAATTCTTCTGCACTTTTCAGTAGAGCTCTGGCCATGTGCACCAGCAGATCTTTCCTGGGAGCAGTAAGAATTTAGACTGACAAAACCTGCTGAACTTCCAGATTTCAGTGTGACTGCAGTGGTAGGGATAGGAAAATGGAATCATGATTTGTACAGGACATAGGGTACTTTTTGGAATGGAAAATGGAATCATGATTTGTACAGGACATAGGGTACTTTTTGGAATGGAAAATGGAATCATGATTTGTACAGGACATAGGGTACTTTTTGGAATAAAATCAGCAGACCCACAATAGAGCACACACAAGAAATCTGCACTGTTGGGCACTTCTAAAGGCAGCTTTCTTGCAAATGATAAACTCCTGGCTCTTTTGATACATCTGCACCCATGGAGTTTCCCAGATGGTGTATTGAGGAGATAAAGAGTTCATGAAAAGTAGCATGAAAAACTCAAAAAATCTCTACCACCTCCTGGTGGCAGAGATTTCCTGTCTGTGTACACAGCAGAGATGCTGATGGGCTGAGGCTTGATCATCTCCCATCACTGCAAAGGTTTTGGGGTCTTCAGATCTGTAGTTCCTCAAAGTTCCCCGTGATACATAAGGTATTATCCTCAGCCTTTCCTTCCCACACCTCTCCCTGCCTACATCAGAGCAATTCCTTCAGGCTGCTCCACATTCTGGACAGTAAAGCCAAGATGAAAGATCTCCCTTTCTACCTCCTTCTTTTTGCAGTCTCTTGTGCTGTTGGAGAAAGTGATCTCTCCACACCCGCTCTGAAAACATGGAGATTGAAACAAGTGGTGTGACCTGGCCCCAGCAATGAAATGAGTCCTGTCCCCTGCTCTGCACAGGTCCTTCAGATCATCCTGTGGAAGGATGGAGGTTCAGCTCCTTCTGATGTTTGAGACTGAACCAGAGCACATCCAAAATTGCTCTGAAGTGTTGAGTGAAGGAAGCCCTAAGTGTCACCACTAAATACCTGAGTGGCTTGGCTTGGGAAAAAAACATCATCCTGATGTTTCTGAGGGCTGGGGTGGCTCATCCTGAGTCAGTTCCAGGAGGCACAAGAGCAGGCTCTTGCTCTATCCCAAGGCTGGATTTGCTGATTGCCTGTTCTGAATTATCCAAATTGTACCTGAAATGGGATAGGGCAGCACAACTCAACAGAGGCTTGGGGCAAGCACTCAGATTAATCTCTGTGTTTGTGTGTGCATATCTCCTTACAAAACATTCTGGTCAGTCAGAAAGATAAATATGTGGAGAAGGAGAAGCTCCCAGGCTGGGGGTGGTACCTTTAGCTGTGCTCTGCTTTCCCTGTCAGCCTCAGGAGGATGGTGCATCACCCTTTGGAGCAGTACAGCTGCAAGCTGAGCCTTTTTGCTCTTGGGAATGAGGTTTTTATGGCGTGAACTGTCTGTGGAGGTGAGGTTGGTTTTTATCCTTTGCTTTCCATCTGTTTGCTGTGCTGGGCTAAGCCAAGCAGATCACAATCAGCCCTCAGTGCCCAGCCCCAGCCTGCTGGCTCTGTCACATTGCCAAGCAGCTCTGACATCCCTGACCCCTCTGCAGAAGGACCTCATGAATTCAGATGGCCTGGATGTGCTCCAGTGGGGTTTGTCACGTTTTTGCACCTTTGCCATGTGACAGATCTGGCTGGAGCCTTGCACACCTCACACTGGGTTTGCAGCCCAGTGCTGTCACTTCTCTTCTGCCTCAAAAATGGACATGTAGGACTTGTGACCTGCTATGATGCTCCATGTGTGGCCCCAGCAGCAGCCCTGCATCACTCCCAAAGCCCCTGCCAAAGGAACCCAGTTCCTTTCCCCCAAAGAACCCCAGGAACTTGAGCCAGTGTCCTTACCCAGGTCTCACCATGTACTGCAGCCCCACTGCCCAGAGCATTCCCTCCTGAACCTCATCTGCCTCCAATCTGACATGTTTCATGACAGGACATTAAAAACACACTGGAAGAGTCTGATCACTACCCTAAAAAATATCTATATCATGAGCTTTTTCCTCGTTTCCTTTGCAAATATGCAAAGCATATTTGGAGACTTTATTCTTGAGAAAACCTGCATCAACTGACCCTTTCTCTAAAGGATCAGTGGGTAAAGCCTGCATTTCAGAGTCTGGTTTCTCTCTGGAAACTCCTTGGATTAGACACTTGTGTAGGAAAAGAAATCTGGTGTCCCGCTCCCTCTGCTGGTACAACTTTTCAGCCATCACCGTGTTCCAAAGGCAAAGCTGCTCCAGGGCTGTTCTCCAGCACCTCACCTGGCCCTGCTCCTTGGGGATCTGTCCCGGTGTCCAAGGAGGAAGCTTGGGAGGGGCAGCAGATCTCTATTGCCAACAGTTTTCTAATAAAAACCAGGTTTTTCCCAGCATATCTTATGGCTGTCTCTGAAATTTCTGTGTGAGCTGTTCTATTTGGAGATTAATTTATTATAATTTTTTATTTTCTATCATTTTCCACAGAGATTCCTGCTGCTACCCAAACTTTTCTGGTGGTATTTTTTTCTGCTTCCATAAGCATTTAAAGACTTTTTCCTTCAAGATCTAGTCTGCTGCTTGGGTCCTTTCTGTGCTTCAGCCCTCAGAGGTAGGATAGTGTAGATATCTCATTTTCTCCTTCTTATTGATATTTTATTTAGAGAGCTTTCCAGACTGCCAACAAGCCCTGGGCAACCTTTCCATCTGATATTCTTATTTATAACAAAGCTCCTTATCCCGTGTTGGCCAAAATTAAAATTGCCAGGGGGAAAATGGCAATATGGTTCTTCCTTTAGTGATCACACACATGACACTGAAATCATTTAAATGGGGCCTTTGGTCTTCACAGTGATCAGTGTTTGGCTTGTGTTTCAAATACCAGCCCAGACCAACCTGTTCTGCAGCCAGAATGAGCTGTCATGTTGAAATATCCAGAAAATGTCCAAACTGATTGCTATTCATGACATAAATTATGAAACCTTTCATCAAGAACAGAGCCAGCTGTTACTGTTTTTTAGCTAAATATATTACTTTTAAATTGTAACACTTCTTGCTGTTTTCCAGAGTAATGCACACTTACCCTGAACAATGTTTTCCATGTCTGCAGGTGATTAATTTTCTGCTGCTCCTTCTTGCCGTATGTGAATCTTTATATTTAGAAAAAACACCAGAATTTTTCTTTACTCAGGAAGAAAAAATGTTCCATTCATACCCAAAACTGCTGGCAGCATCATTTTTCAATGAAAAATGGTCCTTGGGGTGGCCCTGAGATCTACATGAAAGGCTACCACAAAGCACTGGTTCTGTAGAAGGGGTTTATTTTATTTTATTTTGTTATTTTATTTTAATTTTTTAATATGATACTTGTCAGAAGTCACACTCCAGGGCAGGAAACTTTCTCCTGTGACAGCCAGGGCAGTGCTGGGTTTCTATTTCAAGTGTAACATTTTCTTGTATAATCTCTAAGAGAAATGAATTTACTAAACCCAGGGCTGTGACTGTGATACTATTGAAATTTGGAGAAGTAACAACCATTTCCTGTCATTTGGTGTGAAGAATAACTGGTTTCCAAGCATTTCCCTTTGTTTTTAATGAATGACCTCCCTGTGAGCTATTCAATGGTAGTATAAATCAAATGTTTCTATTTCAAGGAGATGTCATGGGTATCTGAGATTTCTCTTGATTCTCTCCATTTATTACATCAAGAACAGGGACTACTAAGGTCAAGGCTGTAAGACCAAACCCTAAAAGGGTCAGAAGCACCAGGCTTTAGGTTTTCTGTGCCATCAGGGCTGTGCTGGGTGGGCTTTCACCATTGAAATCATTCCTGGTACCCACCCTGCTGTTATGAAGCAGCCCTGACAAGCCCCCCCTGCCCTGTGCAGCACTTCCAAAATCTGTGCTTAAATCATGTTATGGTAAAGTTATTTATGCCCAGTTTGAAGGATGGCTCTTCTTCTTCAGTCTCTTCTCCCCCTTGTCTTGGAAACAGAGTCACCCCCATCCTTCCTTCCACACACATCCCCTCTCAAATCTCCAAGGCCTAAAAAGTAGCCCAGCCTCAAAGCTGGCTTTTACTTATCCTCCCAAATCCAAGCCCACATTCCATGAAATTACTGTACACTATTTTTCCTGCAAGTCTCTTACCAGCTGGCACAGTGGGGACTAAACACCAAGTCATAATTTTTCCATGCTCTGTGTGAGAGCTGAGCCCCTGTTTCCCGCACAGCACCAAACCTCTGCACTGAACTGAACATGAATTATTCCCTCTGGGATGCTCATCACAGGAGAAACTGGACTTTTGCAAACAAAATCACTTTTTAAACTTCACAACACACCACTAGCATGGAAAGCCCTCATTTTACACACAGGGCTGTAGGTGCAGAGACAAAAGTACTGATTTTCCAGGTATTTAACTGTGGTTTGGCACTTCCTATGTTCAAGGCACAGCTCTTAGTGTCTTCAGGGGTGGCTTGGAGAGCTCAAGCCATCCCCAAATCAAACCTACTGCCTGTCTGAGTGGACCTCAGAAAACAAATCACTGCTAATCCCTGACCACAGGGGATAAGAAACTTGCTTATCATCCCTCCTCCTGCTTTGGTTACCTTGCAATGAAACACTAACAAAGGCTTTGCTTTCTTGGAACAAAAATCAATCTCCTTAACAGAACCTGAGAGACCAAGACCTCTGGGACAGCATCACTCAGTGAGATACAGGAGGGAAACCAGACCAAAATTATGTGGTGCAGGCAAAGACACATCCTGTCTGTGTTAAAAAAAAAAATAAAATAAAACAGCCCAAAACCAAACAGAAATACAAGCAGCCACTTAGAAAAGTAGCCTCAAAATGCTACTTAAGAGATTACAAGAACATCAAACCAAACCCAGAGGGATCTGTAATACACAGAATTATTATGGAAGCTGAGGGAGCACTCGTGGCTTACAAGCACTTGTAATCCCTTTTCAAGGAAATGATGGAATGGCAGGAATGTTTCCTGGCAAGGATCGATGCCAGCTGTGTACCAAAGGGCTGGGCTGTCCCTCCTCCTGTGCCACCTCCACTCTGAACCCCTCCACCTTCCTCTGCTCCCTTCTGGATCTGCTTCTTATCTTCCCAGGACACCAGCTGCTGTTCCTGTGCTTTTCCAACACTGAGCCACAGAATCCAGCTTTTTGCTGACTTGATCACAAGCAGGGCTCATCAGTTTGTACCTGGAAGGATTTATCTTCCTACAAGCCTTGTGCAAGTCAGTTCCAAGGAGAACTTATCAGAAAGGGTGAGAAGAATTATCACACCTTCCTTTAGCTGTTCCAAACATCCTTGTCAAGTCTAAACTGAAACTTTGCATTCCTGCTGCAATTAGTGGAGAAAGATAACCAGTTCCATGGGGTGCTCCATCCCATCCTAATTCAAATGCCTCACACAGGTGGCAAGATGTTTTTCTGTGATTGCTAAGCTGCATCTAAAAGGACTTTTCTTCCCTGATTTTTCTGTATGTCTCTAGGTATTTCTATAAACACAGTCTTACAACAAGAAGTTCCTCACTTTAAAATGCATAATGTGAAAGTTAATTTCTTTTGCTGCCTTAAAACCTCCCACTTGACCACTTGATAGTGCCCCCTTTGTCTCTTCATTCTGAGAAATAGTTTTGAACTGCTCCCTTAAATCTTCTCCAGCTCCTGCTGCTTTCACATGACTCCTTCCTATTCTCTCCCAGTTAATCTCTGTTCCAGGCTGAAGGGTGTTATTTACTTCCCTTTTCCTTGTACAGAAGTTGTTCCATATCTCTGGCCATCTCTGATGTCCTTCACTGTGCCTTTCTCTGGTTTGCTTTATCTGAGATGTCCTTTCTGAGCCTGGGGAGCAGCACTGCACACAACCTCCTGCAGACACTGGGGATGTGCAGAAAAAGCCAAGTGATGGTTTCTGATTTGTTATCTGCTCTTACTAATAACCCTCCCATGCTGTTTTCATTTTTGAGCACCTCTGGAAGTATTGCCACAGCTTTTCAGGTTTCTTTTCTGGATTGTAGCAGCCAGCTCACAGCTTCTCTTTATAAATGCTTTGTAAGATTATATTCCTCTGTACATACTACCTTTGAATGTCAGCTTGCATTTTACCATTTCATAAGTATCTCAAGATCATTTCCTCTGCACTTTCCCACCACCCTGAGGGAAGGATCCTTGATGACACCCTGAATAGATGCCTGTCACTCAGCATCATGTCCTAACTGGTACTTCAAGGAAGATTAAACAAAAAAATTTCAAAAGTCATAGAAAGCATCACAATAATTCCCACGATTTGTGACTCATGGGAAATGTCTGGCTGTCAATATGAGCTTAGGCCAAATTTCAACTCCTCTTGCCTCAGGCTTCCTCAGCTGTGAAACAAAAGATGCATTTATAGTGCATGGCAGAGGCCAGGGAACTTTGTCCAGCTGTTTGCAGGTTCAGCCTCCCAGGCTGCCAGAGCTCGTGCATGTCCTCAGTGTGATCTCCTGTCTCCCTGAGATTTCTCCTGATGGAGAATATCAAAGTGACTCTCCCAAAGGGACAGTTACTGTCACCATGGAAAAATAAAAAATTCAACCTTATATTCTCCTACTGAATCCAAAGCTGAGCCAGGGACTAAGAAGAAATTATCCCAGCCAAAACCAGGACATAAACCTAAGTTTATAGACTCCCTTAAAAGTTTATTCTCCTTTGTAAGTACCTTGTAGGTCTGCAGAGGATGATTTATATCCATTATAGCTTTTCATTTCAGATCTAATTACCCACTCCAGCAGCCTGGGCAGCCAAAGGGTGAGGTTATATGAACAGGGGATGTAAAGGAAGGACAAACCACTGGATCTCCAGGCCAGATCCAGCAAGAATCCTTGTTAAAAGTCCCTCTCCAGCTCTCTTGTAGCCCCTTTAGGTACTGAAGGGCTGTTTTTCCTTGCTTCCCTGGCTATTCCCCTGACATCTCCAAGCTGCACTGCACAGTTTGACAAAACCAGTCTTTCTAAGCCTTTGTTTCAAGATTCACTTGCACTAAGGGAGATTTGGGAGCAATTAGAGTGGCTTTTACAAAGCAGTCATTTTTCTATTTGCAGTTCACATCCTGATAGTAAATATGACAAAGGGGCACTAAACCTTTAAGTAGCTCAAAGTATTGCTGTGCTCAGAGCAAGGCAAACTGAAAGAGAAGCCAGAAGAATACTTATGCAGACCACATTACCAGAAACATTTAAGGGCACTGCAGTTATAAAGAAAAATTCTTACAGTCAGTTATTAGCCAATAAGTGGAGCAGTTCATTGGCAAAGACACAGAAATACACAGCAGGCTACTGAAGCTCTTAGGGAAAATACAATTAACTTGGTAACAAAATTAAATATAGTAGATCTATAATAAGTGTGAGCAGCTTATAGTAAACCCAAAGGGAGTATTAAGAATTCAACCCATCAATCATCACAGCATGTAACCACCCCTGGACAACATTTTGAAGAACCTGTTTGCAATTTTATGCCTGTTCCAGTTACTATATGAATAAAGCTGATCCTTGATTGATTTTTACTGCTATGACTCCTTGAATTTCAGCTCTTCACACTAGTGATTTAATTTCACATTTGGATATTCTTGGGCTTTGAACACATATGAGCTGCTGCAGTGTTGTTGCAAACCCATTGGGCTATTTCCACCTCTGCCAAATAAACTTTGACAAGGTTTTCACCAAAATGGGACTCACTTCCTCCATCTGAAAAATCTGGATAATGGTTTCACTTCTAAATATGAACAACTGGAGACCTAAGGCTGCCTAATGGAAATGTGTTGGTGGTGCTGCAGCCACCTCTCCTTTTGCCTCAGCCAAAGTAATCATGAATAATGCCACAAACTTGGTGAAGTTTTTATCTGGGTAAAATCCCAGCAGGAGGGAAGATGCATCTCCAATCATTCTAAAGAAAAAATATATCCAGAAGATTGCAGCTTACAGAAATCAATCCTGTGGAAAAAAAATTTCTCCCTCCTCTGTTTCACCATGATAATCCAGTTTGGGCTCCACAGCGGTGATTTGAAGTTGCAGCACGTTCACTCAGCAGCTGTTCACTCTCCACAGATTCCCTTTGCCATCACAGGACAAAGAAACTCACCCTGTCTCAGCCCTAGAAGGAGGCCCCACACTTTCAACCATGAGAGGTGACCCCAAAATGCAGCTCCCTGCTTCATCTGCCCGCACAACCATGGATCAGTTTGTTTCTCTCACCATGAGCGAAGCTCAGCACTGACAGAGTTCTGACCTGAGTCCTCTGCTGCTCAACCCCTCACAATCCCAGCTGAACTGAGTTTTTCCATGTGTTCCCCTGGAAAAAATGATGCTCTATCCCTTCTGTTCAAGACCACTTCATCCCAGGGAGTCAGAAGTGTCAGTAAGTGGAAATCTCGAGTTCCAAAAGGCCCTGAGGCTCTGTGACCATTCCTCAGTTCACCTTGTACTTCCAGAGCCCTCCAGGGATGTGCAGCCCCAGCCTGTGCTGGTTCCTTTGCCCCAAAGAAACATGGAGAAACTGCAGTTCCTAGGAATTCCTACAAGGGGGAGGAGATTTGTTACAGCCCAGGGGCTGGAAAACTGCAGGAGCTCTTGAGAGGTCAAGTATTGGCCATGGCCAACTCTGCCTTCTTTCTCCCAGCTCCTCCTCACTCTGGCCAGGGGCTGGGAAGGGTCTGATGCTTCCCAGGCTCTGATGAAAATGGTCTTGGAGAGAAGGTTTGGGCTTCTTTTCGTACTCATCTCCATTCATAAATCAGGGAAAGTGCTACAGTGAAATTCCCATGGCTGGGAGCATTTTAAACTCCATTCTCCAGCCAAGGCAATTCCAGAGAGGAGCTGGAATCGTCACCCAGCAGGCAGGGGAGCCTAGGAGAGCTGTGGGATGAGGATCTGAGGAGCAGGAGTGACAGTTTTTGCTGGAGATGTTTTGATCCCAGCACTGTTTCCTTTGGAAATAACAATCCAAGGCTCGCCTCCTGCAGTTTCCTCTCAAGGTCTGCTCAGCAATCACCCAGAAAGCAAAGAAAAAAAAAAAAAAAAAAAAGAAAATTGCCACAGTCCTCTAACCATTTGTTTTCCAAAGCATTATTCAGGGAGAAAAGCTGCACCAGTTGCTCTCTAGGGTGAAAACAAACTGGTTTCCATTCCCATGGCATCTGGAAAACTCATATATTGGCTGAGCTCTCAGAGAGCAGGGGCTGCTGCTTGTGCCCCACATCAGAGCCCACAGGCACCCTCTAAAAAGCCCTCCCAGCACCAGGAGTGTGGCACAGACCAGTGGTGAGAGCAGGAGAATAAAAAATATATTTTACAATCCACAGGACATGGCAGCAGCTCAGGTAATGCAGAGCATCCTGCAGGACAGCCCAGAGCAGCCTTTATAGCCTGAATTGTCCTGTTGGATCACCCCAAGGACCTGAGCAGAGTTTTCTCTCCCCATTTACACTGCTCAGGGTGGCATGAGCTGCTTCCTTTAGCAGAACCAAACCCTCTCTTCCTTTTTTTAACCACTCATCACCACCAACACTCAGTCCAAGGACTGGCAGTAGATCAAGGGAAGAATCTGCAAGTTCTCAGATTTATTTCTTACCCAGGTAATTCCCTGATCCAAATGCACATCCAATCCATGGGGGTGCTCCAGCTTCCACTGCTGGAGAGGCTCCTCCATGCTTGGGAGAAACCAAACCCTGGCAGCTGTGCAGGTGAGATGAGGGTGGTAAAGATGCACCCAGGGTGGATCCTGTCCTCTGCAAAGGTCTTTCATAAATACAGCTAAATAAAGTCATGAAACATTGCTGCTTGATCTCTTTGGAGAAAGGCTGTGCTGCTGCTCAGAGCTAGTGATGACTCCCCTGGCACTTGGCAGGTTTTTAAGAGCAGCAAAAAAATCCTGTTGCCTGTGAGCAGGCACAGCTATATCTATTTTAAAAAATGTAATGTGCATTCTCTCAGAGAAGTGCTCAGCTGCCACAGCAGAGCAGGTCACAGCAGCAGTTCATCTATGGACTCTAGAGCTGCTGGTGGACATCATGTGCTTTATGGGCAGTTAGGTGCCTCTTCTTGTCTGTATCCAGCAAATTATTTCATTTGTGGCCATTACTATTTTTGAAAGGACTCTGTGCTTTTAAATAGACCATTGAAAGAGTGGTTCAGTGCCCAGCCTCACCAGGAGCCACCACAAACTGACAGAGGAGCTGCAAGGACAGTGTGAACAACGTGGCCATGACAGCGTTTGGTGACATCCCGCTGCAACATCCCCATCCCAAATGAGAGCTTCTTCAGGAGAGCAGCAGAGCATCTCTGATTGAGACAAGCTGCTCCTCAGCAGCATCTGCTGACCCATGTTCAGACCCAGGGTGTTCTCTGTGCCCTGACACACAAACAGCACTCACAGCCTCCGTGACACCAAAGCTCTCCAGGCCTTTGGCTGAAGCTCTCCTGTGGCAGCATCTAAAACCCATGTTGGACCAACATCCTTATTTTTTTTCTGGCATCTCTCCCCTCCCTTACATCTGGTCCTACAGATCATCTCAAGCATCTCTGAAGCAGAAATCATTATTTTCTCACCCAGAAAAGCTGTGGCTGACCCACCCCTGGAAGTCTTCCAGGCCAGCTCGGATGGGTCATGAAACAACACAGTGCAGTGGAAGGTGCCCATGGCAGGGGGTGGGACTGCAAAAACTGGGCTTTAAGGTCCCTTCCAACCCAAACCATTCTGGGATTTGTGATTTTAGGACCCCATGTCACCACCCAAAGCTGTTTCATGAAGGGAACCCCCCAGGCCACCACTTCCCCTCAGCCTCGACACCACCTGGACCCCAAATCAGCCGAATCTGCAGCGGAGCTGAGAGGAATGACAGATTTGTCTTTACAAACAAGCTGTGGGTCTGCTGGTAATAAAACCAGCACTGAGAGATAAAAAAATGGGAAGGATTCCACTGATTGATGAATGGAAAAAGAGATTTGCTTTTACAAATAAACTGTAGGTTGACTGATAAATGAAATTGGACATTGAAAGATGAAAGAAACAATGAAGAAAAACCCAAAATCCATAAGAATTAAAAGTTTAAAAGGAGGGTTATACATTAGAGGGAAATCTTTGGTATCAGGCATTTTGGGAAGTCTGAACCTCTCAAGTACCTCAGCCAGTTGGGAAAGAGAGAAGGGAAATGTGGCCAGGAAATTCAGATAAAAAGGAGGCTGAGTCCTCCAAAAATGTGAGAGACCCCAGGGGAATGCCCCATGGCCCCTCCCTTTATTTGAATAAAGTCAAAGGGCTCCTCTGTCTCCTTTTTGGACATAAACCTCTGATGTTTGTGGATTCATTTTCCTGACAGAGTGAAGGATGCTGGATGAGCCAGGAGCAGAAGCAAGAGGCAGATCAGCTCCCCCTGCTCTGTGTGTGAGACTTGGCAAGTCTGTGACTTGCACTTCCAAAGGCTGCTGAAAGAAAAGGGCCTGATTTGCCTTGAAGCTGTGGGAGTTCAGGTTATGTGCAGCCTCCCTCTTTGCCTTGAAAAGCATCTGTTAATAGAGAGGAGTTGGAGGGGAGCAGCAGACAAAGAGACATCACAGGCACCATCCTCCCCATCAGTGGCACTGCCGCTTGCCAGGAGGGTTTCTCATGCAGCCCACGCCTGTGATGTGCCATTATATTCCATGAAAAGAAGGGAAAATGTCAACTTTAGAACATCTTGGCTATTTCCAGAGGTGTAATGCTATTCCAGAGCTGAGATGACATGCAGTAGAGGCTGCTGCCTGTTCCCAAGAAGCAATTCAGGACCCAGCTCTTGAGGAGTCACCTGAGTAAAAATAAAAATCCCAGAATAAGGCAGAAGCCTTAGCCCCTTTTAGCCCCTTTTAGCCCCATTTAGCCTCTTTCACCCCAGATCTCATCCTGAAGTGACTCTTGTTGACCAGAGCACAGGGGAGGGGATGGTGAAGGGCTCTGACCCCGTGTGACATTTCCCACACTCTGGCATCCCTAAGGCCACATGTCCCAGGGCAGGCACCAAATTTGTTGTCCTGCCTGTAACTCATTTTCCTGTTGTCCCTTCCTGTAACTCATTTTCCTGTTGCTCCTGCAGCAACAGAAGAAACTCAGGCCTCATTTCCTGCATCCCAGGTCGTTCCTCAACAAATGAATCTTCATTCCCCCTCCAAAGGAGCTTTAAAAAGATCCACTAAACCATTTGCTCTCTGGTCCTTCATGAGATGCTCCAGGTATCCACTTCAGCATCCAATTTCGCAGGACACCAGCATGGCAACAACTCCCTTCTGACAGGGGATATTATTTTAAAGGACAGAAAAATTAAATGTTACACACAGGTTTTTCTTCAGCACTGGCAAAGAAAATCCCTTTAATCTGAAATATGACACATCCTGATCAGGTGCAGGGAAAAAAAAAAAAGAACCAGATCAGAGGAATTTTGCTTTCATGTGGCTACAAGATAAATCATCATCCAGGGCAAGAAATGGGTAGGAATTGTAACCCCTCTCTGCTTTTACAGCACATCAGAGACCTGTGAGGGCTGAGATGGCTCCATAGCTACTGAGCCTCCCAGGCTCCAATTACCCCTCTCCCTCCTCTCAGTATCAAAAGCAAAAAATTGCTTTCTTCATGCTAAACGATCTGCAGGGTGGAGGCAGATGGGCAAAAGGACTTGGAGAAACAAGTGTGGGCTCTGCTGTGCCCAGGTTTCTTCAGAAGAGGAAGCACAACAGGAAGGTGTGGGGCTGAAGGTGCTGAGTGTTGCACCTCACCCACCCTGTGATAAGTTGACTATTTGCTTTAGTAACCAAAAAAAATTAATCTGTGCTCAATTTGGTCTTTGGACACTCCAATATACCAGAGAGGAAGAAACAAACTGCAGAGAAAAAAATGTTTTTGTCTTCTGACACTTCCACTTAGGAAAAGCGCCCTGCAGCACTGACTGTCGTGGGCAGATGGCCATGAGCATGTCAGGGGACTTTTCCTCTTAGAAAAGGAAAAACCAAAGCTGAAGAAATTAATTTGGTAGTGGATCACTTAGCAATCTTGTGGCATGGGACCTTCAGTCTCTACATCCCAGCCAGGGCTTGGCTTCTCATGCCCTGCTGCTCTCCTAAAAGCAGAGACATCCTTTCTCTCCTGAAAGAAGTCTCCCTCCTCCCAAGTAGCACAAGAGCTGCCAGGATGCTCAGCCATGACCAAATCTCTGTCAGGTGCTTTAATCTATCCAGGGCATGCCCTCCACATCTCTTAAATCAACTTAAAATGAGTTTGTGGAAGGTGTCCCTGCCCAGACACTTCACACTTGCAGTGCCTCCTGTAGTTACATGGCCATGCAGATGTTTCCATTGCTGCCTGAAGAGTGGCAGGTCCTGCCAGCTCCATGGCAATGTCCCTGGGTTTGCTGGATGCAGATTTTAATTAATCTGCAGCATTTCCACTGCTCAGGTTCACTTGCTAAGTCCAGGCTGATCACTGCACCACTTCCCTTCTCCGCTGCATCAATTTTTGATATCTTATAAACTCATTTGCTGCTTAGACCCAAAATTCCATATATTGCTTCAATTTTGTCTCACAGGCAGTGGCCATGGGTTTCTAACCTCAGGAACAGCCAGGTAAGCAAGAGCCTTTCCTTCACTTCACCATTCTTCAGATTCAGTGTCCAGCCCACAGAACCCCATTAACATTTTATTTCCATAGTTCAGATCCCTCTTCCATGGAAAATCCCCAAACTGTGATTTTCTCATGAGCTGCCAGGGCTCAGGGTTTGCCATGGCAGTGAAGCTCACAAGCAATCCAGAGGGAGATTGTAGCTCCAGGTTTCTGTCAGGCTGGGCTGTCCAGAAGAGTCTTGTGCAGATTCTAATAATGGGGGTGCTATTCAGCATCACACCAGAAGTCCTGCTGTGGCTCACCAGGTAAATGTGAAATTATTATAATATCTTTTTCCTATTTCCTGTCTCCTCAAAGTCTGTACTCTGCTATCCAAAAAGAATCCCCCTCTGTATCTCCTGCCTCAGTGTTTCCACAGCCTCATCTCCTCTCCACACTCACATGTTTCAGGGTAATAGTTGTGTATTTTTAAGCCCAGCATGCTGACAGCAAAACAAATATCCAATTAAATACTTCTTTTCAATAGCTGCTGTACAGCTTGCATGCAGCCAAATCCCTTGATTAGCCCTTTGTTTTTCATGCTATTAAGCCACATTCTTCACTTTCAGTTCTAGAGGAAAGCCTTCCCTGCACTGTACATCCCCCTCCTGCAGCCCCCTGGCAGTGACCTCCTGCCCAGCAGGAAGATCCTGTGAGCCATGGTGGCTTTGGAAGCTTTTCCTGCCACTTCCAGCAAGGACAAAACACCCAACAAAGCTCTGCCACCTTCTCTCATGCAATCCATGGCCCAGAGGAGCTGCAGACCTGGCACCCTCCTGCCCATAAATAAATTCCACGAGCCCAGCACTGAGGCACAGCTCAGCTTTCCCTCATTCCAGCCTGGATTCAATGATGCATTTTACTTCCTCCCTCCTTTCCATTTTAAACCCAAGACCAGAGTATTTTTTTATGCAGGTCTCCTTGGCCCTGGCTGTGTCCTGAATATAATATAATTTTTTTTTTTTCTAGTTAACTCTTCACTCCTGCTCCTGCTGAAGTGGGAGCAGCTCCAAACTCCTCTGGGATGCAGGACTGGCATTGCTGGTGTGTTATTTAATCTCACAAACAGCTCCTTGAGCCCAAATTAGCTTGTTTGTCACCACAAACCCATCCTGGATGTTCACAGAACAGTGCAGCTCCCACTCTGCAGCCCTGCTGCTGCTCTTGTAACAAAAATTCAATTTCTGGGTATTTCAGTTAAATTTCAGCCTGTATCCAAGTGAGATTTAACCAGACAGGAATGTAATGAAATAAGTCAGGGGAATGGAAGACTGTTATTTGCTGTTTTTTTAATATTAAAAATGCAAAGTATAAATAATCTGGGGGAAAAAATTAAATCAGAAATCCTGATATTGCTTCCATAATTGCAGATTAAGTTATGGAAAGAATAAAGCACAACTCCATGGGTAGATGATTTCCAGAGGCAAATCAATAACTTTTAAAGGGCATATTGACCAGCAAGAATGAACCTTGGGAAAAGAGCTAAAATTGAAAAAATATCTACTTGACAAATTATTTAAAATAAGGATTTTTCAGCTTCTTGATCTAAAGTACAGTTAAATCCAGTGATCTAAACATTTTGACTGCAAATCCCAGGTTACAGCCTGATCCTGGCAAATATTTTCATTATTGAGACTTTGCTTGTGTAAGAGAAGGTGTTTTGAATTTACATCAGACACTCTTGAATTAATTCTGAATTTCCTTTTATAGGAGTGCAATCACATTTTTTGCAGGGATTTAAATTTTTTTAACACACTACAAATTTTCCCTCCATTAAAGAAAAATAAAATCTGCTAACATCATCCTCCTTTGTTGCCCAGTTCCATTTCCTCTGCCTCAGATGAAATCCCTAGTGAAGATCCTCCTTGACTGCACTTTGCCCTTCCAGTCACTTTATATTAAAGATTTGGAAAACTAGTAAAAGTACAGCTTCACTCCCAAATGCTGGCCCAACACAGAGGTTAACACTCCTCTTCATGCACCAGGTGCAAGACCCAGGAGTTTTCTGGGGATATTTTTGGGAAGGACAGCCAAAAGCTGCCATTAATCTCCATTTATGTCCCTGCACAGCCCAGCACTGCCAGGAGCTGCTCAGGTTTTTGGCAACTTTTTAGTGCCAGAGAACCACAGAATCTTTCAGGTTGGAAAAGCCCTCTGAGATCAAATCCAACCATTCCCCCAGCACTGCCGAGGCCACCACTGACCCCTGTCCCCAAGTGCCACATCCACAGGGCTTTAAAATCCCTCCACCACTGCCCTGGGCAGTTCCAGTGCTTAACTTACAAAACTTCTTTTTGTAAGGAATTTTTCCTGATATCCAACCTAAACCTCCCCTGGTACAACACAAAGTCATTTCCCCTTGTCCTTGTTACCTGGGAGAAGAGAACAACTCCCCCACCCATGAATGATCCTGCCTGGACATCAAGGCTCTGCTGAACAAGGTCTTTCAGCCCATGCTGAGAAGTTTTTTCTGGACAAAAAGTAAAAATCAGAAAAAAACCACAGTGCCTGGGAGGTGGAAAACTTGGGTTGCAAACACCCTGTGGATTTGCACTGGGTGCCCAGCAGTTTTCATTAGGAAAGGAAACATTTCTGCTGGGAACATCTCTGTTGACTCCCTGCTGCTGGCTGGGACCCAAACCCTTCCCTTGGCACGGCATCACCACTGGGGGGAAAAAAGGGGAAAGCTCTGTGAGCCTCAAAGGAGCTGAGAGCGAGCTGAAATTCCTTCCCTGTGCACTGAAATTCTGTGCACCCTAAAGTGCTCGTGTCCCCCACGTGTGCCAGGGGTTTCACAGGAGGGAGGGTGAGATTTGCCTCCAATAAAGGAGTTTTTTTTTTTGTGCCTGGCCCTGAGCACAGATCCTGGTGTGTGCAGAACATGCAGGGAATGCCTTTGGTTTGTCCTTGCCAAACACATTGCTGAAAACAAGCCCAAGCTGGGCTGTCTGTGCTGCTCTGCACAGCCAGGGTGCAGTTTGGGATGGGAATAGGCTGAGCCTTGTGCCAGGCTCATCCCTGGGCTTTGCTCAGCCCCAAGGAACCCACACAGGGCAGGAACCCCAAGGATTTCCAGGACATCCAGCTTATCTTCTCCATCGAGCCACATATAAATGCTGAAAATGCAGGAATTCTGCAGCCTCAGAACAGCTCCATACACACTTTTCTTGGGTTTTTTGGTTGTTTTTTTTTTTTGTGTGTTTCTTGTTTTTTGTTGGTTTGTTTTTGGTTTTTTGGGTGGGGTTTTTTTTGGTGGGTTTTTTTTTGGTTGGTTGATTGGTTTGGATTTTTGTTATTTAGGGGTTTTTTGGGGTTTTTTTTGGTGTGGCTTTTTTGTTTCTTTTTTTTTTTTTTTTTTGTTGGCTTTTTTTGTTTTGTTTCATTTTGTTTTGTTTTTATTATGGATTCTTCTCTCCCCCCTTTTCCCAACCCCCTGGCTTGGCTGGCAGAGTCAGGGACATTAGAAGGAGACCAGCTGATGGACAGAGGCTCAGAGCGAGGCAGCGAGATCACAGAGAGTAATTTCCTACAGAAATAGACCTAGGGGAAAAAAACCTCAAAAAAACAATGTCATTGTTTATCTTCTTTCAGCAGGTCTTGTTTCTTCATTGGAAAAGCCAGCAGTGCAGCAAACAGCTTCATGAATATACAGATTGTTTTTGGCAACTACCAATTAGCAAAGATTGTGTTCATGCAATCCCCAAGCAGCTATTTCCCTGGGAATTTCTTGTTTTGAACAAGCCATTTTCCATTAGAGAAAACACACAGGGTGACAAATAGCTCTTGCTGGTTCTTGTTAGTGGGGAGAGATGGGAGAAGGGCAGGCAGACAGCCTGGTGCTGGGGGGTTGGGAGATCTGGGCACAGAAATCAGAAACAGAACAGAACAGAAAAAAAAAATGTCCTGGTGTGCCCAGAGATGTCACTCACTGTTGGGGCACATTCCTGCCACTGCAAACCGAGTGTCTGGGGTGGGAAATGGGGCTGTGTGTTCTGTTCCCATCTGTCAGAGCTGGGGCAGTTATCCTCTGTTCATGGGCAGTTTCCTTTGTCTCTCCCACAGCCCATCCTCCCTGCAGCAGATCTCTGCTGTCCATGGCCACTGAGTGTCCCTGCAGGGCTGATCCAATTCCACCATCCCATGGGGAGATGCTGCGCCCAGGGCAGGAGCCAAGCGTTCCTACCTGGATCCAATCTGCCCTGGAACAGCACAGCAGCCTCTGCCCCCTGCATTCCCAGAGGAGCAGCTTTCTCCTGCCCTGCATTCCCAGAGGGAGAGTAGGCCCATCTCCAGCAGCCCTGCAGCTGCAGAGGAAAACTCCCCCCTTGTGCAGGATCCTGCTGCAGCAGAGCCACAGCTGGCACTGCAGGAGGGCTGAGCCCCATGGGATGGGACTGTGCCACCATGGGATGGGACTGTGCCACCATGGGATGGGACTGTGCCACCACCATGGGATGGGACTGTGCCACCACCATGGGATGGGACTGTGCCACCATGGGATGGGACTGTGCCACCCCTGGGATGGGACTGTGCCACCATGGGATGGGACTGTGCCACCACCCCGGGACTGTGCCACCACCATGGGATGGGACTGTGCCACTATGGGATGGGACTGTGCCACCACCATGGGATGGGACTGTGCCACCCTGGGATGGGACTGTGCCACCATGGGATGGGACTGTGCCACCACCCCGGGACTGTGCCACCACCCTGGGATGGGACTGTGCCACCACCCTGGGATGGGACTGTGCCACCCCCTGGGATGGGACTGTGCCACCTCTGGGATGGGACTGTGCCACCCCCTGGGATGGGACTGTGCCACCCTGGGATGGGACTGTGCCACCCCCTGGGATGGGACTGTGCCACCTCTGGGATGGGACTGTGCCACCCCTGGGATGGGACTGTGCCACCACCATGGGATGGGACTGTGCCACCACCATGGGATGGGACTGTGCCTGACACACAGGGGTCAGGGCATGGTCTGGCTCTGGCAGGGTTGGTTTGTATCACTGCATTGTTTATTTTATTTTTATTTTCTTCCCTAATAAAGAACTTGTCACTATCATATTTTCTGGAAAATCCCTTCACCAGGATTTCTTCTCCTGGGAAGCTGAGAAGCCTCAGATAAATATGACAACAATAATTTTCTGATTGCTTCTGCTGTGTTTGGCTGCCTTGGAATGTGGTCTGGACTGCTCATTGTTTGCTTGGTTCCATGTGAGTTGTTTTTACTTAATGACCAATCACCATCAGCTGTGTCAGACTCCGAGGAGTCAGTCACGAGTTTCTCATTCTTGTTAAGCCTTCTGATGTATCCTTTTTCTTTAGTATAGTTTTAGTATTGCATTCTTTAATATAATACAATATCATAAAATAGTAAATCAGCCTTCTGAGAAGATGGAGTCAGATTCTCAATTCCTCATCTCTCACCTCGTGCTGGGGACCCCTGCAAATACCACAAGAACTGTTATTCCTGCTCCCACATCTTTGCCTGAGAGCCCCTTAATTTCAAATTTATAATAATTCAGAGGGAGGGGGTTTACATTTTCCATCTCAGGGGAGGCTCCTGCCTTCCTCAGCAGACACCTGGCTTTACAAACCAAGACACCAAGGGACTTTGGGGTCATCACAGCCTATAGCAAACCCCTACTTCCAAGTAAATCCTACCCAAAAAGTGCCAGCCTGAGGGTCCCCACGGCTCCCATGACCCCTGCAAGCCCAGCCTGAGTCCTGGCACTGACCATGCAGCCTGGAGAAAGAAACACAACACTCAATTCCTCCAAGCATCACTTGACAGCTTCACCTGGGACATGAATGAAGCACAGATCAGGGAGAACAGGCACTCAAGAGTCAGCTCCGATGGACAGCTTTTTATTTCCCAGTGTTTTCCTTTAACAAAGTGCTACATTCCATGGTTACAGGATGAGGAGCTGCTCCTGTCCACAGGAGAAAACCACAGGGAAGCAGGAGGAATGCTCACACCTCTCTGTGGGAGCAGAGCAGTCCAGAGAAGCCTCGCCAGGGTGAACATCTGGCCTCAGAGACACCTTTAGGGATCAGCAGCTGTGTGGTGGGGGTGCATCCCAAGGGGGCAAGAGCTGCCAGGCAGGCTGGCTCCTCCTGTCAGAAACGGGGCTGGAGATGCCAAAGCTGTTGTGCAGCACCTGCAAGGAAATTCTGCCTTGTGCTATCAGGGGAATGCAAAAGGGAGGTGAGTGGCTGGTCCTGTGTGGAGCCCAGGGGTTGTTACTGCTGCAGGGACGCTGCTGTGCCAATGTCACCACCCTCAGCACTCAGGGCCTTGCAGTTCACCCAGCACTGAGGATGAGGAGGGCCCTCCTTGGCTGCTTTCCATGCCCTGCCTCTTCCAAAAGAAGCTGCTGGTTTGGCAAGGCAGAGGAAAAGATTCAATCAGCAGTGTGAGGCCACTGGAGCTTCAGCTCCCTCCTGAACCAACCCCCCCATCCCCTCCCTGCTGCCCCTGATCACCCAAGGGAATGAATCCAACTCCAGGAGCTGTGGGGAGGATGTTTTTCCAAGTCCAATCCAAAGTCTATTGGCCTGGGATGAGAAGGGAAGGGGCTGAGTGGTGCTGGTGCTTCAAGGACCTGCAGACACTGAGTTCCCAAGGCTCCCACAAGCTTCCCTCGAGCCACAGCTGGCTCTGACTGCCCACCTTGCTTCCAGTTCAAGCTGAAGACATGGGGACTCTCCAGGGCTGACCAAATCCAACCATTCCACAGAAAGCTCCCCTCCAAATGGCCAGCAGCTGCCATCTCCCATCTCCCAGCAGTGCCCAGCTCCCATCCTTGGGTGGAGCATTCCAGAGCCAGAGGCAGGCCTGGCAGAGCAGACAGATCACAAGAAAAACCTTGGGGAAATCCACCTAACTCCTAAACCTGCCTCCAGCAGAGACCAGAGAGCCCACACTGAGCTGTGCATGCAGCTGGGCCTCCCTTCCTTGTAGACTTCCAGCATCCAAGCCACCCCTGCCACGTCCTGCCTGGTTCTGAGGACAGCCCAGAGATGCAGTCAGACCCCACTTCCATCATTCTGACTGGCAGTGTTGCCTTTAATTCCTCAAGTTCATTAATTCCTCAAGTTCATTAATTCCAGTTCATGATGGAGAGGGAGAAGAGAGACAGGGAAACTGATTGCCCCTGCAGAAAGGCAGTGTTTCCCAAACTGGGGATTTATTAGTACAACAAAAGGCCACAGCACCTCCCCACCGCCCTTCCCAATCCATCAAAGTGACAGCCCATCCACAAGGATCCTCCTGAGCTGCTTAAACCAGCAGCCTTCCTCAGCCATCCCTCCTCCTCCTCCTCCTGACTGACCCAGCAGCTCTGTGTTTTATCAGATATTTCATCAGATATCCACCTTGCAATCCCCACCATACCCTACCAGGAATAAATCATCAAAGAGCCCAAGGGACAATATTTCCCAATTCCCAGGAATGACCACAGGACTGTCAACACCTGCCAAGCACCTCCAAGCTCCCACAGACTTAGGAAGGAGAAGGAAACAAGGAGAGATCACTCTGGAGGGAAAACTTCATCTGAACTTGGAGTGCCCAGTTCCAGTGTGAGAGAGAGGCCTGAATTTTGGATTTCATGCTGTATTGCCAGGCAGTGCCTCTTAAAGATGTGGAGCTGCTCTGAGCAAGGCAAAACCCTCCTGGCTGATGTTTCAGGCACAGAAAGGGAGAGATGCACTGTGGAGTCCTGGCTGGGAAAGCCTCTCCTGGAGGGATTAGGGGATGAATACCACCCCTCCCCACCCCAAAAAATGCTGTCTCCCCAGGCTGCTCCCCATGCTCAGGATGGATGACTGAGGTACCACACAAGGATGGATGACTGAGGTACCACACACAGCTGTGGGACTGGAAGACTGAGCATCAGAGCAGCATTTTGAAAGCAGGCTGTCCCACCTGTCCTTGCCCAGGTGACCCAGAGGGTGTCACAGACTCAGGAGAGTGCCTGGGCTCTGCTGAGCAGGGCTTGTCCAGAGCTGACCATCACACCTGATGATTTAACGTCCAGAGCTGGCCCTGACCCTCTCAAGAGAGAGCTCACCTCTCCTCAAAGCCCTCCCTGCCTTGCAATCCTACTGACACTTCCACAGGACGTGTCCCCACCATCTGACAGCCCTTCCACCTCCACAGGGAACCAAATCCTGCTCCTGGCCCTCCTCAACCTCCCCTCCCTCCCACTTCTCCAAAGGCTCAGGGGGATTCAATCTCAGCACACGTCTGCTCTGCCCTTCATTTTCTGCTCACTTCTTCTCCCACAACAGTCACTGTTCCTTGCAGGAAGGATGATTCCCCACAGAACAGTGATTCCCCCCTCAGAAACGTGGAGATTTTGCATGTCAGATTGAAGTAATTCCACAGTGGGAAGCAGAGCCCAACAGTGCACCCCTTTCCCTGGCAATTTGGGCAGCATTTCTGGGCAAAGCTGCATTATTGTCCCCTGCCCAATGCCTCTGGCACCTCCAGCACCGTCTCCCTCAGCACTCAGGACTAACAGGGCACCTCCACAGCCCCCTGCACCCATCTGTGCTCTGGATTCACCTTCCTCCCCACAGCCAGGGCTGGGGGACATCTCACCCTCCACAGCTGACATCTTGCTGTTTTCCCAGTTAGTCACAAATCCCTCAACAGGGACTGCACTGCTCCCCGAGCTTTAGTGCCTTTCTGTATCCCATGGTTTGGACACTAATGACCCAGGGAATCCATGGCTGCCACATCCCTGGAAGCTTTCCAGGCCAGACTGGACAAGGCTTGGAGCAACCTGGGATGGTGGAAGGTGTCAGGGTTGGCACCAGGTGCCTTGAAAGTCCCTTCCAACCCAAACCATTCTGTGGTTCTGTGAGACAAGGCCCATCCAGGTCCCCCAAAGGTGCTGCTGTTCACGCAGCTTTCAGGGGCTGAAAATGCATTTTGCAGTGGGGTAAAGGCGTTCAGAGGCTCCACTCTCATCCCTGTGGGAATGCAGCCTTGGAAAGAGAAGAACCTGGAGCTGGTGTCCTTCCAAGAGGAGGCAGAAGCTGGGAAATCTGTGACTGCCCTCTTCTCTCACCTCCTTGCACACTGAGCAAAAGCCAAGAGATGCAGGCAAGAGCAGCCATCAGTAGATGAGTGCTGGTATTTATTGTGCTGTAACAACAGTGCTGGTTGGAAATGGACAGGGAATGTGGAGCTGGAATCAATGCTGAGGCCATTCCTGTGTGTCTCCAAGCAGTGTGGAGCAGAGCTGAAGGAGAAAGGGGTGAGAGTGGGGGCACCCAGGGGCAGAAATGTGCTTCAAACTGGATCAGGAACCCCGTACATGGGCACTCCTCGGGCAGCCAGGGGTACAGGCCAGGCTTACAACTCATTAATTAAGCAGAGCAGCTAATCTCAGCACTAAGGAACTCTAGCTCAGGTAATGTAACATTTAAAATGAATTGGACAGAAGTCATTCACAGTAAAGATTTCCATTCCTGGGATGGGTGAGAGCTATTGTTATGATTAGATTACTGCCAGCCAGGACCAAAACAGTACACCAGGGCGAGAGGAAAATAATCATCCACAAGGATCAGCTCCAGCTGTGGCTCTGAATGAGGCGCCGGGGGCGAGTGTGAGATCTCCACTACTGTATCAAAACAAACACCACGGGTGGCACACGTAGAGCATAGCATTGTCATTGTCACTTTGTCACTGTCACTGGGCTGGGGACACACCCCTGCCCGGGGCAGCCGAGGGAGCAGCGCTGCAGCACCAAAGTCGCTCGTTCTTCTCCTCCCCCTCTGTCCCTCCTCTGGAAAGTGACGGGCTCTCCCTCCCAAGGGCACTGCAGTTCCACTCAAAATTCATCTTCAGAGCTGTCGGCCAGGAGCATCACCCGGTCCTGCATGCTGTTAAACTCCCTCTGCTGGGGGAGGAGAACAAACATCAGAGAGGTGCAAAGAGGAACCAAACACAGAGAATTTGGATGCCCCCATCCCGTGAGCGAGGTGCCCCAGCTCACACAGACCCAGCCAGGCTGAGCTTGCCTTCCCCCAGGAGGGTTCAGAGGTTCCATACCTTCCCCTGGCAGCTTCCATACCTTCCTTTTGTGTCTCTTGGAGCCGTTTCTCCTCCGGCGATTCATCATCTTGATGCTGTAGAGCGCTCCCAGGATGAAGAGAGCTCCAGCTATTCCAACTCCCACAGGAACCAGCATCCCTGACATGTATCCTGCCTAAATGGAGGAGAGAGGAACAGAGCAACACTCCCAAAACCATCTTCCAGAGCCATTTTCACCAGCCAAGGGCTGCAATTTATCCCTACGGTGATTTCCTCAAAGTTCACTGGATCTGAGCCCCCACCACCTGCCTGCATGGGATGATTCCTCACTGCTGCTGGTCACCAGCACAACTCAGCTTTTCCTGACAGATATTCACTGCTGACACCCTGCACTGCCTGCCTTTAGGAGAGGGATGATCTCTCAGAGATGGGCCATTGTGTTCTGGAATCCTCTTCTGGGTGGAGGGATTATAAAACGACAAAGGATGGGGCAAATGAGAGGGGCACACAGACTGGTGCTGATAAACTCAGTCAGGAAGAGGAGGGAATGGGGTCAACAGGTTTATTTGGAAGTGATTTGTGACACCAGCAACTGGTGAAGTGTTTTTTGTTTTGAAGGAAAACCTTGGCTGCCAAAGGAAGGTGATCTCAAGGCCTCCTTGGCTTTGTACTCAAAATCTTTGAGCCAAACACTTCGGCTTTGCATGGTGTGAAAAATGAGTATTTTATGATTGGCTTTTGGCAAATATTAAAATGAATATTAAATGTGTTATGTGAGAAAGTTATGCTGTATTAATTTTCTTTAGTAGCATGTTAAATATAGTTTTAGGTTATAACATAAGGCTAAAATAGAAACTGTGCTATGTAAGATAGTTTTTTTAAAGAAAGGACTTGCAGTGAGATAGCAGCCACAGGACACCTAAATCCTTCAGAGAAAGAGAATTTATTGCTCCATTATCAGGAGAAATGAACTTCTTCCTTTAAGCTCAGGCTTAAAGACTCTGTTAGGATTAAGAGGAAGAAGCTGACACTGCCCAGACAGAATCCTGTGTGTGAATGGAATTTATGCATCATATATGAGCTGTATGAATATACAACAGGCTATTGCTTTTAAGGGTTAATCCTCTGTTAACATGTGTCCTTTTTCAGCTTATTTTGCCCAGAAAATGTACCCAGGCTGTCTGTAACTCTTTGTTTTTTTTATCTCATATTGCCCTAATCCAAACTGTCCAAATTATTAATACTCTATTATTATTGTTGTTATTATTATTATTATTATTATTATTATTATTATTATTATTATTATTATTATTATTATTATTATTATTATTATTATTATTATTATTATTATATTGCTATTTTTTATTATTAGACTTTTAAAATTTAAAAAAACCAAGTGATTGGCGTTTTTGCCACATGGGAAGAGGTCCCCTGCATGGCAGCAGGATGGTGACATGGAGGGAGGGCACTCACACCCTTGGGTGACCTTGAGGGGAGCACAGTAAAATGAACCAGCCCCAATTCAATTGCTGTGATCAGTGTGTTTGCACTGCCCATTAAAACAAGAAACACAGACAGCATGGCTAATCTAAAATTACGCATCCAAACACTCTAAATCCTTAGGAAAATATTCCCACGTGCTTGCTATTTTATATTTTACTGTTTAAAATGAAAAGGAACCTAAGTTTTGAAGTATTGCCTCCGAATCCTCACCTAAGTGGGGCTGGTGGGCTCAGCACGGCAAGGCAGGCACAGCCTGGCTCCCTCTGCAGCTCTGCCTCTCCTCACACTGCAGCCAGACTCCTCTGCTGTGCCACTGCAGCCTCACCCTCTGCCTGCTACACCCCCCAAAAATGGATTTTACACCTGCAAGGGACACAGGCACCAACTGTGAGGATATCAGACAGCTCCCAGAGAGACTCAGCCCATTGCTTACAACCACCTGCCTTCATCTGTGCTCTCAAAATGCAACACAGCACACACACCATAATTACTTCTCTTCCATAATCCACTGAGTGGGAGGGAAAAAAAAACCTATTCAGGTGCACTAGCCTGCCTGTGTCCACTTACCTGGAGAGTGACAATAACACAAATTGGATCAGGGTTGGATCAGGGTTTGGGTCAGGCTTGGATTGGAATTGGATCAGGGTTTGGGTCAGGCTTGGATTGGAATTGAATCAGGGTTTGGATCAGGATTAGGATTAGAATTGGGGCAGGGTTTGGATTGCAATTGGACTGGGGTTTGTGTCAGGTTTGGATCGGAACTGGATCACAGTTTGGGTCAGGTTTGGATCAGGGTTTAGATCAGAGTTTGGATCAGGATTTGGATTGGAATTGGGTCAGAGTTTGGGTCAGGTTTGGATTGGAATTGAATCAGGGTTTGGGTCAGGTTTGGATCAGGATTAGGATTAGAATTGGGGCAGGGTTTGGATTGGAATTGGATCAGGGTTTGGGTCAGGTTTCGATCCGGGTTTGGATTGGAATTGGATCAGGGTTTGGGAGAGGGTTTGGATCAGGATTAGAATTGGGTCAGGGCTTGGATCAGGATTAGAATTGGGTTAGGGTTTGGATTGGAATTGGATCAGGGTTTGGGTCAGGTTTGGATCAGGATTAGGATTAGAATTGGGTGAGGGTTTCAATTGGAATTGGACCAGGGTTTGTGTCAGGTTTGGATCAGGATTTGGATTGGAATTGGGGCAGGGTTTGGATTGGAATTGGATCAGGGTTTGGGTCAGGTTTCGATCAGGGTTTGAATTGGAATTGGATCAGGATTTGGAATGGAATTGGATCAGGGTTTGGGTCAGGGTTTGGATCAGGATTAGAATTGGGTCAGGGTTTGGATCAGGATTAGAATTGGGTTAGGGTTTGGATTGGAATTGGATCAGGGTTTGGATTGGAACTGGACCAGGGTTTGGCAGCGGGTTTGGGTCACAGTTTGGATTAGAATTTTAGATTAGAACAGATTTTTGGATTAGAGCAGCACCAGATCCTTTCCTATGGATCCCCATCGAGGATCCCCTCCCTCCTCCCCCAAGGAGGGCTGGTTTGCTCCCCCAAGCCCCTCCAGACCCCACTCAGTGCTTTCAACACTAACAGCTCCTCTCTGTCTGCATCCCAAACCTTGAGGGATCTTCAGCTGCCTGGCTCAGGTTCCCTGAACCCCCTCCCAGAACACCCAGCCCTGCTGAGCTCAGGTGCTGGGAAGGGGCTGCAGCCTGAGCCCAGCTCCCAGAAAAGGAGGTTAGTGAGGACATAGCTGAAGGCTGTGTCTCTGTGAGGTAATTAAGGTGCCTTAATTGGGTGACCTAATTAGTGCAGCGTGGGGTTTTCTATTTCTGGAACTTTGCTGCTAGCAGGGGCAGTGAGGGGAGGCTGCAAATGGCTTTGAGCTGCTGCCCAGCTGAGTTTCCATGTCAGAAATGACAATGAGCTCCTCAGCCTGTCTGTGAGCCTTCACCACACCTGACCAGCCCATGGCCCTGTACAGGTTTCCCCCAGCCCCCAGATCAATGTTTTCTACCCCAAAAACCTGTGATGTGATGCAAACCCAGCCCTTCTGTGTCTTGCAGCCCAACTTCTGAGGGCTTCTGCACTTTCCTGATAGAAAACCCCATTTCACAAGCCAAAGCCACATTTTCACCCCTTTATGGGGTAGCTGTAGCTTCTTTAGGGATGCTTTTAACATACCCAGTCCATGCTCAGGACCTTCCTGGCCCTGCTGGGCTTTGAGAAAACAGCAAGACAACTCGAGAGGAACTGCATGTCCATTATTTGCCCCACCAAATGCAGCATTTGCACAGTGATTGTAGGAAACCAGACACAAATCTGTCCCTGCCCTGTGCCCCTGGTCCCACAGTCACACCTGAGGGACAGAGATGTGCTAGAATCCTCTTCTGGCTGGAGGGATTATAAAACAACAGAGGATGGGGCAAATGAGAGGGGCACACAGACTGGTGCTGATAAACTCAGTCAGGAAGAGGGAATGGGTTTATTTGGAAGTGATTTGTGACACCAGCAACTGGTTGGGAGTGGGGGGGGGAGTGTTTTTTGCTGGGATTTTCTAAGGTAAAATGTGAGCCAGGTGAAAGATCCCAAAGGAGGGAGGTGGCTCAGGAGTGAGTCTCTCTTTGGAGTGGACACCAGTGGATCCTCAGGGACAGCAGTTCTTGTGCTGGGTGTGGGAATCCATAACACCAGAGGGTTTTGGGAAAGCTGCAAAAGGCCTCAGAGACAGCAGAACTGTGGTTAGAGCTAAGCAGCAGCCATGAGATTGGTCAGCAGAAAAAATATGTAAGAAGTAGAAAAGTAAGGACAAACAGAACAATGGTCTGTGTATTAAAGCTTGTCTAGAATAACTCCCTAAGCTGCAGAAAGTCTATCTAGTGAGATATTAGAAGTTCTAAGCTGAATAATGGAGCTCTGTGCATTGTGTTCTAGGGCTTACAAGCAGGTGCTGTATTTGAAATAAGCAAGCATTGTTTAACTGAAGGTATGTGTGCTGATAGTGGTTGGATGGAACTACTGTCAATGTGCTTTTGCTTTGTGTGATTGGTCAGAAAACCAAAAGTGAGTTGTAACATTGAGTTCTTGCTCTGCTGCCTGAGCTGTGAGCTGCTGGCATCTTCCCATTGTCAAAACCATGTGATGAGGCTGATGCTGGAAAATAAAACAGCTCAAGGCACATTCCTAGCAGTGCCATCCCATCTGTGATTTGTACACAGCCCCCAGGCAGGGATAGCTGGGCACTGCCCAGGCTCTGCCTGCACGAGGTTCAGCCTCTCCACAGCTCTGCTGGAGTCAGGAACGTGCAGCCCCTCTGCAACAGGGGAGGACAGAGGTGGCCAGCAAGGTGGCAAGAGGAAAGACAAGCTGCAGCTTCAAGGAGAAGCCACTGATGTCCCCAAGCTGGTGCTGGTGCTGGCAGGAGCAGTGCCCTGTGCATGCTGCAATCCTCCAGGCACACAGCCAGCCTGGGGCTGCTCTTTACCTGGGCTGGGAAAACCATTCTCTGTCCTTCCAGCACCTGCTCTGGATGAATCCCAGGCCAAGGGGACTCCAGACTTGCTCTAGCCTTGCCTCCCTCCTGGTGCAGGCAGAAAGGCAACTCAGCACGGCTGGGCAGGAGCCCACCTGGAACCCTCCCTCCCCCAGTCCTGCAGAACAGACACCCAGCCCTGTTCTCTGCTCTGACCTGATGGTAAAAGAGCTGCTGGAATTTGCTGTGGAGCAGGGGGAGGGCTGGGCTGGCTGGGTGAGTCTGCCTGAGCTCAGGGATGGCTTTGCAGACATCACTCCCACTCCTTGAGATGGTTTTTGTTTCTACTCTGACCCTCTTCTAGAATTTCCAAGGCCTGTTGAGTCACCAAATGTTCTTGCTGTCACCTCATTTCCAGCTTCATGGCTCTGCTGTCAGCAACACAACACTTGGAAGGCTTCACAAGCGTTCTGAAATGTCAATATTGGCTCCAGGGCAGCAGAGCCTAAAAAGCCATCAGTGCCTGTGGCTGGCACAGCTCCTGGGATGCCAGGGAGGCAGGATCAGGGTCTGGAACCTTGTTTATCAGCTTTGCTGTGTTTGATCACTCTCCTTGCAGGGATTTGCAGCAGGTGGGGGCAGGAAAGGCCTCGTGCAGAGGCACTGGCATGGCACACAGCCTCTCACCAGACCCTCTGGATTTGGATCCAGAACCGAGCTCAGCACGTAGAGAAAAGGGATGGGACCAAATTCTTTACCTTGGGGTCCCTGGAAACATTCCAGGTCAGGCTGGACAGGGTCCTAAACACCTGGGCTGGGGAAGATATCCCTGCTCAGTGCAGAGGGGCTGGACTAGATGGACTTCCAAAGGTCCTTTCCCACCAAAACTATTCTAGGATAAGTTAAGGGGAAATAAAAAAAAAGTAACTTGGGTTATCTGACAAGGTCATTTTCTGGTGCACAGAAATCAATCAAACACTTCTGGCCCTCCTGCCCTTAGTTCCAACCCATCAGGGATTTTTTTTGTGCATTCACACCACTCTGTACCAGCAGCACCTGGCTCATTTGCCTCCCAGAAAAAAAATTTAAGCCCTTTCTCAACTGTCTGTATGGAGATAATAACTGCACTGACAAGAATTTATTTATTCCTGCAAGTAAAAGTGGCTTTGCTTTGAAAGGAACTGAAACACTGAGCCTCCTACCTTATCTTTCAGCTTCTCCATCCAGCTTCTCACTGAAAAATAAGGAAAAATAAAAGCTACAATCATGTTGCTTCTATTAATTAGTAACAAATGACAGTGATAACATTAAAATAGACAGCAATTAAATTGACAAGCTGATAAGGCTTTAGAACATTAGATTTCCTCTTTTCTCATTCATGAGAAAAAGCAAATGCAGCAAATCAACACAAGAAACTCTTGGAGGGAGTTGGCAGGCAAGCAGCTCACCTTTGCCTGAGCAATTCCCATCTTCAGAGAGATTTAAAAAGGAAAATAAAAACCAGTATTTCAGGCTGTGGATTTTGGACCATCACTTCTCATACACACCCCAGGGTGTCTGACCAGGAGAAAACCTTTCAGTGCAGTTATTTCCTTCCACTGGCCTCCTCTAGGTGGATATTCTCCCCTGTATTTTGTAGAGCCTGGAATGATGGCTAAAAATGTGTTTTTCGCTGCCTTTTATTGCCCTGCTTT
The DNA here is from genome assembly GCF_963513975.1 of Fringilla coelebs. Taxonomy (NCBI): domain Eukaryota; kingdom Metazoa; phylum Chordata; class Aves; order Passeriformes; family Fringillidae; genus Fringilla; species Fringilla coelebs. The sequence goes on from NC_140034.1 coordinate 4,706,574, forward strand.
TCTGGAATAGCCCCTGCCTGCTCTGGGAAGCCTCCAGAGGGCTGGGATGGCACTGGAGGTGCTAAATCACCAACCCAAGCAAATTTCTACTGCCAGCACTGCAACTTTCTTCTCCTGACAGTTAAATAAAAAATGAAATGTGGCAGCTGAGAATTACAGCTGTGTGATGGCAGGTGCATTGGGATGGAATATTCACTGATCTCCAAGAGCTGCAGGGGCTCAGCAGTGGGGACAGGAGTCACAAACAGCACAGGGCACTGGGTGGGTCTGCACTGCACCCAGACAAAATGCCCACAAGGACCTGCCAGGATTTTAACAAATTCCTGCTCACAGGTAAGAGGCAATAAACAGTTAAATATTGGGGGTTTTGGGGGGCTCAGCAAGTGTGTTTTTTCAAGGATTCTCACCTCTCCCAGAGGGCTCTTGGATGTCCTTCTGAGGGATGTTTCTCCCAGGGCATGTTAAATCCCAAATGTAACACAAAGTTTCTGGGTTCAGACCTGATCTCCAAGCCTGCTTTGTTATGAAATGTCTCTTCAAAGCTGGAATTAGCAACATCAGTGTCTGCATCACTCAGAGCACCCTTCTGAAAGGAGCCTTTCTGTGAGTGGGGAGGGGGCACAGCAGGGCCAGCAGCAAATGGCTATTTTATATCTCAGATACAAGTTCAAAGCCATTTGAATTCTCCCTTTGAAGTGTGAGCAACACAACACCTTCAGAAGGACAACACCTGACAGAAAGATCCCAAATTAGCTAAAGGGGAACACACATAGAAGAGGCACAGGTGCATTTATCTCTGATGGGGAGCTGAGAAAAAAAGATGAATTATCCAGGAGAGGGACACACACAGCACGAGAAGAGGACAAGAGGTCTTGTTTTGTCAGCTCTTCACACCATCAGTCCTGGCCTGCATAGGCTAAGCCCTACAAAACTCAGTTTATGAAGGTGCCACCACAATCCTCCTCTTGAGACATGAACTTTAAGGAATTCAGAGATTTTAGAAGAGCTGAAGCTTTAGTTAGAAATAAGCTTTATTAGAGTTAATCAAAATCAATGGGTAGGCCTTGATGAAGTTAAGAGTAGTTAACTAATAATTGATTGCTTGTCAACATAATGTTTGGTTAGCTGGGTTTTTAATGAAGAATATAGAAACTGATAAATGGCTTTTAGGAACATGAGACAATTGTGGCCTCCTCTGTTCTGAAACCAATTGAAGATGGGGAATGGGCGTTCTACCAAGGGTTCATTTGTCATATTTGCATGGAAAAGGTAGAAAGGTCAGAACGAGGAAGGCTTCACTTACTTCCTCATTTTGGGACCCCTCCCCGTGAAAGGGACCACCGACCCATTTCAAGGAACAAACTATGCGTGCCTAATAGCTTTTGAGCTAATTACCATACAAGGCAGGGAATGGGATGTACCAAAGTGATGAATATGCATTTGTATTTTGGGTATTCAGTATTTGTATAGATAAGAGGACTCTGTAATCACCTGTAAATTGTGGTGTGTATTTGGGAGCTATCCCACCACAAACACACACTTTCTAACTTTAAACTGTTAGAGAGTTTTTGTCCCTCACAGCTGGATATCGGTAGTAGATCAATATCCATCATTTTAATAAATCACTCTGCCAGCCCAAGCCTGCATGCCCTGGAATCACAGAACCCCTGGGTTGGAAGAGACCTTCAAAATCATCGAGTCCAACCCAGCCCCAACAGCTCAGCTCAACCCTGGCACCCAGTGCCACATCCAGGCTTTGTTAAACACACCCAGGGATGGGGACTCCACCACCTCCCTGGGCAGAGCATTCCAGAACTTTATCACCCTTTCTTTTTCCTGACATCCAACCTGTATTTCCCTTGGTGCAGCTTGAGGGAACTCCCAGTGGAATCCCAGAGAGGAAGGGAACCCTTGGCTGCCCTGGGCTGGGTTTCCAGGTGTGACACTGCCAGAAGTGGTGACAGTGGCTGAGGCACAGAGCTGCAGACCCACAGGGCTTGGGGACAGCACCTGCAGCTGCACTGCTCAGCTGGCCCAAACCCCAGCTGAGCACAGCACACAGCCTATTTTTACACCTCTCCCAACAATTCCATGGGATCAGTGATCTCACCAATAGCTGACCCACTTTGCTGCAGCTGAACAACAGCAGCAATTAACTCCAGAGTATTTCTGCCAAGGCAGAGGCAGGAGCTGAGCTAAGAATATTCTATTACCTATTTTTAATGAACACAGATTCTGGCTTTGCTCCCCTCTGCTCCACCAAACAACAGGCAGCACCCAGCAGCTCCATGGTACAAATCTTTATTTGCTGTTACACATTTGTTTGTTATTAAACCCAGCCTTGTTTCAGCCGTGAGGTGCCTTTGGAAATCAACCCAGGCCACAGGAAAAACATCCCAAGGTGATTCTCCCTGACTTGGTGCCTCTCCAGGGGATGCTCTAATGCAGCCACAGCCTTTGAGGAAAATAATGGCCCCAAATTAATGAGATTCAGGCAGGAGGTCAGAAAGCCTTCAATGCTCTGGCAGGACTGGAAGGAGCAGAGAGTGAGGAGCTGTCACAGCCAAGGTCCCAGCCCTGTCAGGCTGGGGCCAGGACAAGTCCAGGAGCACTGGGTTACCACGAATTACAAACACTCCTCATGTCACCAGTGCACTGCTCTAACAGCTGGCAGGAGATGACAATCCCTGTGTCACCAAAACTGAGCACTCACTGCTCCAGTGATTTACCCATCTGTGTGTGGCTAGGAGACAGAGCATTATTCCAAGGTAGAATTGATATCTATGCTAAGCAGCTACCATCAATTAATTCTGGGCTTCAGGCTCTAATTATGCAACAGAATCCATAATTAATATTCTGGCTTGGTCTTGGGAGAGGAACGTTGTGGCTGGCACCTTCCCATGGCAATGCAGCACTCTCCAAGAACACCAGGTGACTTGCCAATGAGGGCAAGCAAATAATTACTAAGAAATACTCCAGTCCATGTATTTTTCATCATCCCCTTTACTCCTCCTTTCTCTGATCACTGAATGTCCTGAAGAAATTCCAGGAGTCTCTCTGGGTGTGAATTACTAACAAGTGTCTGCAGTGCTGGCTCATCTTCCACAGCACTTTCAGGATGCTGGCTGGTCCAAACTCTCTGCCTCAGCTTAATTTTGATCCCTTGGTTTCATGGGGAGCTAAGTAAGATGAGTGTGGAGCACTTCAGCAAATTACAAACATAATCTGACATTTCCTCAGTGATTTATATAATGTCTGCATCTCCGCAAATTAATTTTAAATAACATATAGCTTAAGATTAAGCCAGGCAGGAGCACAGAGGAGGAGCACACAGGTCTGGCACTGGCCTCAGAGCAGCCCAGGATGGATTCAGCCAGTCCCAGATGCAATGTGCTATTTTTGGGCAGTTTTACCCAGCTTTCCCCTCCGAGATGTGCAGCCAGCTATTCAGAAACTCTGGTGCTAAAGAAGGGAGGCTCACTTGCAGAGGTGAGCAGCAGCCTGTGGTGTCTGCCTGGCCCTTCAGGGAGGGACCTGGCCACAGGGACAGTCACAGTGCCCTGTGAGCAGAGCCCTTCTGGCAGCCCAGGCTCTGCAGATGCAGCCAGGAGGCTCAGGAGGGGACAGCAGGTGACACTGAGGGTGTATGGCACTGCATGCCCAAAATCAGAACGTGCTCTGAGGTCTCCCCAGAGCCTTCTCTTCTCCAGGCTGATCACCCCCACCTCTCCCAGCCTGTCTCCAGCCCTCAGAGCATCTTTGTGCTCTCCTCTGCACTCACTTGGCTCCAGATCCTTTTTATGTTGAGGCCTTCACTCCTGATCTCTCTCTGTCACTGACAGGTTATATCAAAAATCCTTTCCTTAGGATTTTTCCTCCTGAGAAGCTGAGAGGCCTCAGGAACAAAGTGTAAACAATGATTGTCTGCTGCTGTGGGATGCAGCAGGTGGATCTGGGATTGGTCTCATGTGGTTGTTTCTAATTAATGGCCAATCCCAGTCCAGCTGTCCAGACTGTCTCGGTCAGAGACAAACCTTTGTTATTCATTCCTTTTCTATTCTTACCCAGCCTTCTGATGAAATCCTTCCTTCTATTCTTTTAGTATCATTTTTAATATAATATACATAATAAAATAATAAACCAAGCCTTCTGAACATGGAGTCAACTTTCTCATCTCTTCCCTCATCCTGGCACCCCTGTCATCACTGTCACATCCCTCCCTGCTGCTGTTCCAAGGACTGTCCATCCTCAGACAGTTCTTTCTCATGTTCCAGTCTCCTGTGCCCCCTCTGCCCTGGCTGGGTGCCAGAGCCTGGCTCTGCCTCGCAGCCTCACCCCAAGGCACCCCCAAATCTCTCCCCAAAGCTTTTCCCTGCTTCCCTCTCCACCCTCCTCTGAAATCAGGAGCACAAGTCCTCAGGGCCTCTTGCTTTGCCAACTTTTAGTAATCCTAATTGCCTAATTATCCACTCCAATGCAACGATAAAGCTGCTTAATAATTCTGTTTGCTCCTCATTCATTCTCTGCCTTCCCAGATAAGAAAAAGCAAAGACTTCTGGTGGAGATCTCAATCAATAATTCATGTCCTACTGCCATCAGTTGTGTCTCTCCCCTCTTGGATGCCCTGCTGCTTTGTCTTGTCACTTTGGTTTCATCTAATCAGCTTCTTTTAATCATATCCTCTTTTTTAATCATCAGTTAAAGCAATTCTGGTTTTCCATGGCACATTATCACTCATCCCTGCAGATGTTGCCTGGTTTTCAAGTCCAGCACTTACAGCTTCATTCCAGAACTCCATCCTGCTACTGATGAAGCTTCATCCATCACCTTTCCTTTTAAAAACTCTCCACCACGACCCCCAGACCAGGGATGGGGGATCCTCATCTTCTGGGCCTCACCACCCTCACAGTAAAAATTTTTTTTTTCCTAATATCTACTGCAAATCTGCACTCTTTCAGCAAAGGAGAGCTGGTTAAAGTGCAGCAAATAAGGAAAAGATTGATTACTTTCAATCAGTCTGTATATACCAAGCAACCAGCCCTGTTCCATTACAGATTTCATCCCTTTCTCTTGCAGGTTAAACTTTTTTTTTCCCCAAATGAGACTTGTGAGAACAATTTTGCAGAAATGCTTCGTGCTTCATCTGCTCAGCTCTGACAACTTAATGGCACAAGGGTGCATCTGCTCCTTTCCCTTAAAAAAGCACAATTTTCAATTTACTTACTAGCACAAATAAATAATAAAGAAAATGGCATCTGCCTGGAAGGCAGCATGTTTTTAATTCCAGAACAACTACACCTACCTGATGGGAATGTTGATGCATGAATTGCCCAACTGGAGAAGACCTGAACAGCTGGATAATCAAACAAATGTCAAACTGACAATCACCATTTATGTTTTCAGATAAAAATTTTGCATGGGTGAACTTTGAATTAACCCAGTGAACTTTAATAGCTACTGTGGCACTGCCTGGTCCCTGACCTGCACCATCCACACCCTTTGCCCTGCCTCTCCAGCTGCAAGCCAAGCCTGCCTCCAGCTGCCCAAGTCTCTTGGAAAAGAAATGGAGATGGGGAGACAACTCAGCACACTCACCCAGAGAGCAGGAACTGAACTGGGCTTCCCAACTCCTTCCCTGACCTTTTGACACTCCTTTCCCCACGGCATTAGGTCTGCTTCCTCCTTTTCCTTTTCCCTTGCACTTTTGGAGCTGTTTTCCACTTTATCTGCCCACAGTGAGCAGCCCCTTGCTGAGGCTGGCAAAGGCCCTGTCCTTGTGCCTTGGCATTTCTCTTGAACTCAGTTCTTCTGTGGGGCTTTCCAAACACACATTGACATCTACACACTCATTTGTTTCTCCCTCAGTGGCCCCAGACAGGCACAAGATGTGAAAGCCAAGCCAAGGTACAAAACCTCCCATTATCCAAAAAGGCACCAGCAGGACGTTGCTGGCACAATTTGTTGTGTGATTAAATATTTACTGATCACACTCTATTCAAAAGCTGTGTCTGCTCTGGGAGATGAAATGCAAAGTTTGTTTGTGGCAATGGCAACACCTCTGCTGGATCACACGTGGGATGAGCTTCTCCCTGGCTCTGCCCTGGCACAGCTCCTGGAGGAACAGAGCAGGCAGAACCCCCCCTGCCTCAGCTCATGGGCTTCTGGTGTGCTCAAAATACTCATATTCACCAGCTGCCAGAGAAACACAGACTGCTCTGGGTTAGAGGGACCTTAAGGACAGGCTTGTTCCACCCACACACCTCCCACTGTCCCAGGTGGCTCCAAACCCGCTCCAGCCTGGCCTTGGACACCTGCAGGGATCCAGGGGCAGCCACAGCTCCTCTGGGCACAGGGCCTCACACCCTCACAGGGAACAATTCCTTCCCCATATCCCACCTAACCCAGCCCTCTGGCAGTTTGAAGCCATTCCCTGTGTCCTGCCACTTCATGCCCATGTCCAAAGTCCTTCTCCAGCTCTCCTGGTGCCCCTGGAAGGGGCTCTGAGCTCTCCCTGGAGGCTCCTCATCAAAGCTGTATCCTGCTGAAGATGAAGAATCTTTCTTTACTCATGAGCCTTGGCTCTGCAGCTTTAGTAACCTTTTGAAGGTGGCATTTGTGTGCTGTTTATTTACACACCACTACCCAAATGGAACTGCCTAGAAGCAGCAGCTGAAGAGCCAGGTTCAATGAAAGAATGTTCTCCATGCTTTTCCAGAGCACTGATAGCCCTCTTCCCGAGTTCTTCTGATCCCTGCACTCTCAATTCTAAAACCCTGCTGTACAATTAATTTTTTTTCTCAGAGGTCTCCAGTAAAAAATTAATTAATGGTTTATTCTTCCCACGATTCATCCGCTGGAGCAGGTGAACTTCTTCAGCCAAAGTTTTCTTTAAAAGTCTGGGACAAACCCCGTGGAAAAATCTTGGTCCAAACAGTTAAAATTTGGTAAAGTTATCAAGAACTAGAATGCAACAGAATATAAATCCAACAAATTTAATGGCTGGCATGGCTTGTGCAGAGTTACAGGGCAAACATTACCCTTCCCCAGCAGGTGCAGCCAAGGCCAGGCTGGATGGGGCTTGGGGCAACCTGGAAGGAGTCCCTGGCCACCACCCTGCAGAGGGGTGTGAGCAGAGAGGGGCTCTGAGTCACTTCCAGCCCCAACCATTCTGAGATTCCAGCATCTCAGCCTCACTGCCTGATTTTGGAGAAGCTCTGAGGTGCACTGTGATCCTTAGTTTGCAGATCCTTAGATCCTTGATTTCCTGACCTGCACAGGAAAGGACATTACAGCAGCTGAGGATGTGGCCCTGGAAGAGAAATCCTTCCTCTTGCCTCTGTGTTGTGCTGTCAGTCTGCCCACATCTCCTGGGGGATCAGAGGGAAGCAGCAGGTCACACAGGGCAGGAGGGAACACTGCACCTCCCATCCCAGCCAGCAGAGCTGAGCTGCACAAACCATCTGGGGATCTCTGTGCCTGTATTTTATCTTTCTGGCACCAAGCCCCCCTAGAATACTGCTGGTTTTGAGGGTTTCACCCTGGAAATTTGGTCCTGTGCTATCTTTTAATGCCCATTTTTCTCCAAGCCCATTTTCTGCTCCATAACCCATAGGCTGGTATAAGACTGAACAGACCCTGGCAAAGACAGAATAGATTACTGCAAATTAAAAACGAAATGTCAGCTGGCAGTGATGGGAGGAGTGGAAAAGGGGGAGAAGCTGCAGGTGCAGAGCACCTCTGCTCCAAGAGCACCTCATTTCAGCTGGGGGACAGCAGCAAAACGTTGGTGGCTGTTATGATGCCTTGAGAGGGTGCCTGGAACAGAGGCTGGGCAGAGTTAAGGAATCAAGGAGGGATTTATTAAAGGCCCTCAAAGGATTCATCTTGAGCAGTACAAGAGCCCAGCCATAGTTCTGCACAAGATTGGCCCAAGCTGGACCCCAAGTCACGAGTTCTCACACTTTTATAACTTTTGGTCCATTTCCATATTGGGGTGAATTGTCCAGATCCAGCTCCAGGTGATGCAGTCCCATCCTCCCAGTCTGCTCTCCTCAATTCCCTGCTGTTTGCACTTTTTGGGCTGAAGCTGCAATGGTGTCCTTGGTTCTGGGGCTGGAAAAGGATTCTTTTGTCTCACTAAAGTATGAGGAGAACTTGCTAACCCTCTATATGAAGTTCAGAGTCACACACTAAGGCAGTACAGAATTTGAAAAATATGAAAGCCAAAACTTAAGGCACCAGTTATTTGAGAAAATACCTTCCAAATCTCCAGCTGAAGCCACGTGGTACTCCCCCATACTGAGAGGAGAGGACATTTCTCATTCAGCCCTCTCTAAATGCAAACCCCTGAGATCTTCCTGCCCTCCTGGCAGAGCTCATGGCCTTATCTGCTTTAAAGGATCAGCAGCTACACTGCAAAATTTATTTTTGTGCTTCAGTCTATGTCTGATATTAATCAGGATTGGAAAAGATTCTTGGTTTGCTTTTTGATTCTTGGTTTTTCCTTCCATAAAGAACAAAAGTAATTTTCAGAATCCCATTTCCTGGGTGCACTGGATGAAGGATTTGCCAGCAGCAAGGGATGAAATAAGGGATTTTCCATTTTTGTGTTTAAGAGAAAGGATATATTTTTCTTATTTCAAGTTTTGGCCTTTATTTCATCTGTCAAGATGCAGCACTCCCCATGAAATGACATAAAGATCAATAAAGGACTAAATGGTTGGAAACAAAAATTATGGAGTTGACCTTTGAAGGAAAAAACAGGTATTAGACTGTGTTTTCAGCCAACAATTATTCCACTAATTAAACCACAAAGCCCTGAGCATCGATTAGATGCTAAAAATAAGATCTGATTATCACAGAGACTCATTTTCCTGCAAATCCTTGGGAAGAGCAGCATTGCCCAGTGTCAGTCACAAAAGGAAAATGAACTTGCTTATGTCTGCTAACAGGACAAGTCTCACCCCACATTCCTCCTGCATCAGAACTGAGCAACATTTCCCACTGTGATTCTCTTGTGATCAAACACCAAATGGAGCCTTAAAGTTCCTGACACCTATCCCTGATTTTTGTGTAACTGTGGGCAAGTAAATTGGTCTCTTATTCCATTTTCCATCCTTGTTATGGGAATATTAGAGATATAACAGATCACATCTAGTAGGTCACTTGTGTTTCTTTTCCTTGTGTCAGAGCCTCTTCCTTCACAGTTTATAACCCCTGCTGTAACACCTCCATCTGGCTGGGATGTTCTGGCAGCCAAGACAGTACAAATACTAAATCACAGTCAAATGGGATTTTTTGGAAACAAATCTCCTTTAGGATGCCATTATTTTAAGCATCCCACTCCACCCCAGCAACTTCCACTATCCCAGGCTGCTCCAAGCTCCATCCAACCTGGCCTGGAACACTGCCAGGGATCCAGGGGCAGCCACAGCTCCTCTGAACTGGGACAACTGGGACAAACCAGGAAATTCAGTGCCAACCAAAATGATGGCTCTGCTGTCTTTGGTGTTGTGAGAGTGATGACAAGAAGGGATCCAGAGGGATCTGGACACCTGGAGCACTGCTGAGTGCTCTGGGAAAGTCACTTCATGTCTCTGAGTTGGCTCCCCAAATGCAGAAGAGGGTTAATGGCATCAGCTGCCTTTGTGCAAGACCTGTTTGGATACCATGACTTGTAGACCCCTCCCTAGAGCTGCTCAAGGGGGATAATTATTCATTTATTCTATTTCTAAACATGCCAGCGCTTCGTGAGCATTGGAAAATGATAGTATCTTGTTTGCCATAAATGCAGTAATTATAGCTAAAACTCTTCATTTACATGGAAATGACAAACAACAAATTAGAATCAAGCATCTACAATTAGGGTAAAAAGCCACAGCAATTTGTTATTCTTTGCAAGAAATCATTTTTCACATCATTTACTGGGAAGGAGGTCTCATTATATAATGATATTTAGCTCTTCAACTAGTTTTCAGCTTCGCAGCTTTATTAATTGCACTCACAACAGTTCTCTAATATAAACAAGCATCTTCATCTGCTGGCTGGGGATCCCAAGCTGACAGCACTGACAGGATGTGGAAACCCAGGGCACCAGGAATATTTCCCTGTCTGCTCTGGGGTGCCCTGACCCCCAGGGGAGCACTGACTTGGACCCTCATTCATGGAGAAAGTTTCCCAGACTTCAAGATAGACTGGAACCCACAAAAGTGTGAAATAGATTGTAGAGAGCAGTGTAGGTGTATCACTTGGTGAGAAATTGAGGTTTGGGGATTTTTAGTAGGCTGTGGATGGCAGCAAGATGGAGGGCACAGGGTTTCTTCTTCATGCTTCTTCTTCCTCCTTCTTCTTGAGTTTGGGTGGCAGTTTGTAATTGGGTGGAAAAGTCCACACTGACTGATCCTCTGATGGAAAATGGAATGAGAGACCAATTTACTTGCCCACAGTTACACAAGAAGTCAGGGACAGGTGTCAGGAACTTTAGGGCTCCATTGGGTGTTTGATCACAAGAGAATCACAGTGGGAAATGTTGCTCAGTCCTGGATGCAGGAGGAATGTGGGTAAGACTTGTCCTGTTAGCAACTGCTCCTCTTTGGGATCAGTCATTGGGTTAAAAGGGGAAATAATCCAGGTGTCAGTTCTTAATTGGATAGTTCAGTCTTAAAAGACCTTGTAACAAGAGATTGTTGGCCATTTTGTGCCTTGCTGCAGAACTCACAGCAGTGAGGCTGTTTTACTGATAAGAAATAATAAACACCTGAGTCCCAACATGAATTACTGTCTCAAGTGCCTCCAATCCACACCCAGAGAAACCAATGGCAGGATGTACCCAGCTCTGGGGTGTCCAGCAGCACAGGAGGGACACTGACCTGTTGGAGTGGGTCCAGAGGAGGCCACCAAGATGCTCAGAGGGATGGAGCCCCTCTGCTGGGAGGAAAGCCTGGGAGAGATGGGGGTGTTCAGCCTGGAGAAGAAAAGCTTTGGGGTGACCTCACTGAAGGGAGCTGAGAGCAGAGGTGGAGAGAGACTTTTTACAAGGGCCTGGAGGGACAGGACAAGGGGGAATGGCTTCAAGCTGACAGAGAGCAGGGCTAAATTAGATATCAGGAAGAAATTCTTCCCTCTGAAGGTGCTGAGGCCCTGGCACAGGGTGCCCACAGAAGCTGGGGATGCCCCATCCCTTGCAGTGCTCCAGGCCAGTTTTAGAGTTTAAGATACAGAAAAAGGAAAAGTAGTTACAAAGGGAAACAAGGAGTTTAGAATGCAGTGCTGCAGGTTTGTGTGTCATAATTGGCTGAGAAAGCTTACACTGTAGCATGAGTCCATAAGATTAAATATTTAAGGATTGGGTCAAAAACATAAATATCCTTGTTGGCAGTGTTTTATTGGTGAATAAACCCTTAAAAGGTCTTGTAACTAAGGGTCTTGTGACCTTCTGAGTGAAGATGTGAGCTGAACTCACCCTTCCTGTCTGTGTAGAAGATGAGAAAAATAAATCTCATGGTCTAAAAAACTCTGAGGTCCTGTCTCCAACTCATTCAAAATTCCTTCAAAAACCCCCATAACTGAGCACTAACTCTACCTCCACATCCCTCTGGTCTTGTACCTCCAGCCCAGGTCCTCATGTATGAATTTTGATTGCAGTGGAGAGGCTGCTGTGAAGCAAAACCTCTCTTTTCTCTGCAGCACCTATCAGCAGTTACAGGTGAGGATCTGCAGACAAATTAACATCCCAACATCTTGGTGACATTTGCTCACCCACTGAACTTTATAAAATCCCCATCACCTCCCAGACAAGCTCTGCACAGCCCTGCAGTGAAAGGGCTGATTTATCCTCAGATCCTCTGCTATCCACACTTCCCATGTATTCACACATGGCCCAGAGCACTGCTCCTGTGTGACTCCAGTAATGAAACACACCCCAAACACACTCCCAGAGCTGTGGCATCCTCCCATCCCACTCCTTCCACTCAGAAATGAATAAATCTGGCATTTCTCCAAGCAGATTAAGATAATCAGTACAGTGTATTTACCCTGAGAGGGCATTACCCTGATTGGAGCAGGTCAGAGCCCACTCTCTGATCAGGACACTGATGTGATGTGGCTCTGAGAAGATGGTTTGAGTATCTCTGAGTGAACTCCTGATTTTGCTGCCATCATCTGTTCAAATAATGAAGAAACAATTTGATGCCAGAGAACCTTCCCAATATTATCTGGATAAAGCCTCAGAGGCCAACCTGCTTTCAAAGCAGCAGCAAATGTTTGTGATCCAAGTGCTGAGGGCCACCTGGTACTGCTTGCTTTCCAAAGACCAACAAATGGGACAGAAAATTTTCTGTTGGCTTGACAAGGGTGTCTCAGTCCCCCAGGAAGACAAACTCTGCAGAGAGAGACACAGAAAGAAGTCCCTGGCAAACCATAAGGAGGAAATAAGCAGAAGACACTTTTTAAACTCATTTTTTGTAATGGCCTGATTGCACTGTGGTATAAAGAAGATATTTAGATTAGATGTCAGGAAGAAATTCTTGATACTGAGGCACTGGTAGAGTTTGCCCAGAGAGGCTGCCCCACTCCTGGAATGTAAATTCCAGCTTGGATGGTGTCACTATCCTATTTTTTGAAAAATCTCTTTGCCAGGATTTCTTCTCCTGGCAAGATGAGAAGCCTCAGCTTCCCCATGTTTTGTTGCTTTGGAATGTGGTTTGGAGATTGTTTATTTAAACATGTGAATTGTTTTTAATTAATAGCTAATTACAGCTAGCTGTGTCAGACTCTGAAGAGTCAGTCACGAGTTTTCATTATCTTTGTTTTAGCTTTTAGATGTAGCTTTTCTCTTTCTTTAGTACAGTTTCAGTATATAATTTCTTTTAATATAATATAATATCATTAAAAAATAACTCAGCCTTCTGAGAAGATAAGAGTCAAATTCTCATCTTTCACCTCATCCTGAGAACCTCACAACACCACAGGATGGGGTTTGCAGTAACCTGGTCTAATGGAAAGTGTCCCTGCCCATGGCAGGGGTGAAACAAGATGAGTTTATAATTCACAAGTGAATTGCTCTTATTTTAGCTGCAAGGCTAACAAATATTAGCAAGGAAAGAGGTTGGGGTTGTCAAAATCTCCCCTTAGTCTTCTAAAGAAGTAGCTGCAATTTTTTTTTGTTTTAACTGCAAATATTCTGCACAGGGAATTCCCAGGGGAAAAGCTGCCTTTTCCACAGCACAAACAAAACCTCTATGGGCCACCTGAAATCTGAAATTCTGTGTGGGTACAGAAAACAATGAAACTGCAGAGCACTTCTGGAATTTAGTCCTAAACATCAAAAGTGGTTTACTGGCCTTGCCCTGTAATATTGTGAATCAGCTGACAGATTTGGGCAATAACTGCATAACCTAGTTACAGCTTTGACTGACAGACCCAAAGAACTGTTAACTCAAACCACAACATCTGATTTATCAATCTCTCCAGGCAGAGAAATGCTGTTTGTCCACTTGAACCCAAAGGGACACCAGAGCTGAAGTCTCATTTTTAAAGTCTACTTCAAAGAGATAAACAGATCCACCAAAACCAAAAGAGCAACAACCCCCACATTTCTGGTGGACCCATAACCAGTTTTGGGGACCCACAGGTAATTTATGCATTCAGGAAAATTTCCATTTGGTATCTGGGAACAGCAAACAAGACCCTGGGCAGCTGAGCAGAGCAAACCTGGAAATGCCATCCCTTTCTGTGCTATTCCACCAGGTTTTGTGTCTTGAAGACCTGAAATAAAATCATGCAGGAGGGAAATTAACTCAGTCCAAGAGCAACAGCAGCTGCAGGGCAGCCTGGCCACAATAGAAAAAAAGCAAAATCCTCATCCAGGGAAGGGGAAGACACAGACTTCCACTGAAATCTGCACTCAGCTGCCTGTCTTGGGTCCCTCAGTTAAATTATTAAAGAGGTCACATCTCTGATTTCAGCAGAAAAGTGTTTTTTATGTGGAGCCTGGTTGTGGGAAATGGATTTGTAGAGAATTATTCAAGTTTGACAGAAGGATTACATAGTATGTATTTGTATGTAAACTTTGAGATAAGAAATGCTGACTTAGAAATGCCATGGAATAGGAACAGATATTGTTGGGAGAGGAATGGAACTAGAAACAAGTGTCAAAGGATGGCCTTGCAAATAAGACTGGATACTTTGGAGAAACAGAACTGTGAAAGATGCATTGTAGTAGGACCCATGAAGGGTAATTTTAGATTATCTGCTTTAAGCCATTTACAGCTAAAGCTGATAGGCCAAGAAACACTTATAATGTATTGTAATTAAGAAATAATTGGCTTCTGATTGTGATGGTGTGATTTATAGCATCTGTATTGTTATACATCCTTCACATGAGACTGAAAATGGAATAAAAGTTTTTTAAATGCCTCTCAGCTGTCCCATCTCTGGGTCAGAAAAAGGCATAATCCGACAAAATTGGTGTTTTGTGTGAAGAACAAAATATTGATTAGTTTTGTGTTGTAAAGTGGTATGAAGACATGAAAGCTGGGGAAATCACCTGGTGAATTTGACAGTGCTTTGGAAGGTCCCTTCCCTTCCTGAGCCACAGCTCCCTGCCAGTCTCATAACCAGTTTTTGGGTTTTCTGTCCCCAGCCCGTGGTTAAGGGCTGCAGGGAGAGCCTGGTGCCGAAGGAAGAGAAGTTAAGGATGGTTATAGTGGATCAGCTGAGCCCCACATCCCATCCCTGAAGGCAGATCCTCCCAGAGAAAGGCAAACAGAGCTGATACTGCCCTTCCACACTCTCCTGCCTGCACCAATTCACTGCTGATCCAGGGCTTCAATGCAGATTTTTGTCCCAGCAACTGTGAACATTTAATGAGCAAAATGTGATACAGGAGGGAGAGACTGAATTTCTTGTTGTAATTTCTACTGTTGTGAGAGCTGAAAAGCCACCTGAGATCACACACACACATATGTGATAAATGCTCTACAAATAAGAGTCAGTACCTGCCCAAGAGGAGCTAAAAGAATGAGCCCCCACAGAGCACTGAATTGTCCCACCTGTGAACACCAGGACTCAGGCACAGGCTGGGGAAGTGATTTGCTCCAGGATTCAGATGAAAAAGCAGCACTGGCTGTAATGAGACGAGGCAGAGCAAAGGCCAGGCTGGCTTAGTGAGGCTGGCAGTGACCAAGAACATTTCTCCAGGAGAAGTTTATGGATGGGACAGTATTGTATTTGCAGGGATCCCCATGCAGGGAGGAATGATGAATCTGACTCCGTGTTCTCAGAAGGCGAATCTATTACTTTATGATACTATATTATATTAAAGAATACTAAACTATACTAAAGAATGCAGAAAGGATACTTACACAATGCTAAAAAGATAATAATGAAAACTCCTGACTCTTTTCAGAGCCCTGACACAGCTTGGCCCTGATTGGGCAAAGAATGAAAACAACTCACAGCAGAATGCAATGAAACAATCACCTGTGGGTGAACAATCTCCAAACAATTCCACATGTGAGCACAACACAGGAGAAGCAAATGAGAGAAGAATTGTTTTCCTTTTTCTCTGAGGCTTCTCAGCTTCCCAGGAGAAAAATCCTGGGTGAAGGAATTTTTCCAGAGAGTGTGAATGCCCCAGGACAGCACACAGCAACACTCCCCTGGCACAGCCTCCAGGCACTCTGGACAAGATCTCTGCAGTCACTCCTTGCATAGAATCCCATTTCTCCTCTGCTTATCCATGTTAATTTATCCTCTTGCTGATCCTCCCTCTTCCTCATACCCTTCCCATCTCTGCTCTGTCCCTTTCCAGATGCACAGAGGGGCAGAATGGCACAGAGCATTCAGAGTTAAAATGCTGGTTGTTATTTTCCTCCCTGTTCTTTATCCCCCACATCCCTCCAGGCCAGTGCTCCTACTAGATCACCCTCCCCTTTCTCTCATAAGGATTTGAAGCAGAGGCTTTGCTTTAATTTCTCCTTTTTTGCCACAAGTCCCCAGTTTGCCATTCAAATTCACTCTCCTGTGGTTACAGGACTAACAACAAAAACAACTCTCAGCCTAAATTCTTCCCTGGAACTTGAGTATCCCTTGGATTTTCTCCAGAATTTCAGAATCAGTATCCAAGCTTTCCTACCTACCCAGGCATAAATAAGCCCTTTTTTTCCCCCATGTATTTACCCTGAGCAGTAACACCCACCTATCCCAAGCTTGGGGGGACTGTGGGGAACATCTCAGGTGGGGAACATCTCTGCATCCCTGCTCAGGGCTGGGGACAGGGCAGGATGGCTCCAACACTCATCACCTGGGAACCCTGCAGTGAAATCTGCTTTTAGAATCATAGAACCATAGAATTGTTTAGGCTGGAAAAGCCATCTAAGGCCAGCAAGCACTGCCAAGGCCACCCCTAACCCACGTCCCCAAGTGCCACATCCACATCTTTTAAATCCCTCCAGGATGGGGACATCACCCTTTCCCTGGGCAGCTGTGCCAGTGCTGGACAATATCCTGGTTAATGGATATTTTCATAATACCCAATCTAACTTCTGGGCAGTGAAGAGCAGAGGAGGGAAACCCCTGAGCTGTCAGGCCATCAGAGGGGACTCCAGCACCATCAGGAGCAGCCCAGGGAGCTGCAGACCTCTCCTGGCTCATCCCAGGGAGATGAGGAGACAGGGGAACTCTCCTGCCCACCCACACTGTGTATTATATCCAGGGCAACTGCTGGCAGGAGGTTGAAGAACATCCAGATTATATTAAAAAAATGGAAAATCCCACTGTTCTTTAAACCCTTATCTTCAGAGCCCACACAGAAGTGACTAACCAAACCTTAATAACTAATCACTGCTGCTGTTAATTAGTACCACTGAATGTGCTTTGCCTCCTGCAGGTGACTCCAGTTTGGGGCTGCCTGCTCTGGTTTGGAGGGATGGTGCTGCAGCATCTCAGAGAACCAGCAGGGCTGGGAAAAACCTCTAAAATCATCAAGTGCCACTGTCTGTGTCCATGCACTGCCCCAGGAGCTCCCACCAGCCGCAGTCACAGCTCCTGGGGCCAGAATCCCCTGCAGGGCCTTGGGAAGAATCCTGGAGCTGCACCCCAAGCCCTGCCCTGCCCCAAAGGCATTTCTGTCTGCTTGGTGCTGTCAGGGGTGATCTGGCAGGGTTTGAGACATTCAGCCTGGCCCAAACAACCTCTGGGGCTCTTGCTGTGAGCTTGACAGGGGGCAAAGGCTGAAATCAGACAAGGATGGTCCCAGAGAAGACCCCAGATCCCTCTGCAGCTCCAAGGCTGTGGCATCAGAGCATGCACCAGAGCAATGCTGATTTTGCCAGCTGAGATTCTGATTTTGTCTGCTCCATTAAGAACTGAGCTCCTGGCTGCCTCTGTCTACCAAAAGTCCAATTAACTCCCTGCCTCTCCTGCTCCAGACTGCAATTAAAGAATCACAGGATTGTTTAGGTTGGAAAAGTCCATCCAGCTGTACTGGAGCAGGGCTGACTCACCATGGAGAGTGCAAACTGTGGCTTGAGAGGTGAAACAGCACACTCAGGAACATGTCCAGGCTATGGGAGAGCAGAGCACTGCTTCTCTCAGGACACTCACCAGGTCTCACATGATGCTTCACCCTCTACCCAACACTCCCTAAAATCAAAAGAGACTGTATTTAACCAGAAAATTAAATTGTATTTAACAGAAAGTTACCAAACCCACAAGGGAGTTATTTTCCTGACAGGATATTTATACTGAACCTTATCTTGTCATTTTCCTGAATTTTCCTATGGATAGTTGTAGGGAAAGCCAGGATTGAGCAGGGCAAAGTAACTCCCTCACTCTCAGGAAAAAACAGCTTCTGGTGGGACTGGAATGGCAGACACTGAGATCTCTCCTCACTCCTAAACCAGAGCACACACCAAAACCATTGGGGGGTGTCACTGTGACATTTTCTGAAAAGTCCCTTTGCCAGGATTTCTTCTCCTGGGAAGCTGAGAAGCCTCAGATAAAAATGTAAATAATAATTTTCTGATTGCTTCTCCTGTGTTTGGCTGCTCTGGAACGTGGTTTGGACAGTGTTTACCAACAGGTGCAGGTTTGATTTGTTCCATGTGAATTGTTTTTACTCAATGACCAATCACAGCCAGCTGTGTCAGACTCTGAGGAGTCAGTCACAAGTTTTTCATTACTCATTCTTGTTAAGCCTTCTGATGTATCCTTTCTCTTTCTTTAGTATAGTTTCAGTATAACATTCTTTAATGTCATATCATAAAATAATAAATCAGCCTTCTAGGAACATGGAGTCTGATTCTCATCTCTCACCTCATCCTGGGGACCTCACAAACACTACAGAGGGGTCTTGGAAATCCTCTGCTGGTGTTAGACTTGTCCCAAGATGTGCAGAAGGAAATGCTGCAATAACTGGCACACACACACGAGCACAGGAGGGTCACCAAGATGCCAGGAGTGGCTTCCTGGGCTGTGTTCCTGACAGGGACCTCGGAGCATCCTCTGGATCACCTTGGCACGGGCAGCCCTAAGCTGGGATGAGGGTGCAGCAGCACATCCAGCCTAAGGGGACAGTGACAGTGGCACAGCATGTGACACTGCCAAATAAACAGGGACCAGAAAGGTGAGCAGCCACTCCTGCAAAAACAATCCATTCACACACCTGAGTGGTCAGAGGGGAAAGGGGGATTTGGGAAAAACAGCCTCAAAAAGGACTCAGACTGGAGAACCTCTTGGCCTCACTCACACTGATAAAGCCTCAAGCACAGATGGTGCTGCTGGTATATTAAAATAAATGATAGGCTATCAGGGAGCAGCCTGGCTGAAACTCTTTATTACAGCCCGGGCTCAGATGAGGCTGTGATTAGAATCACTCAAAAACAAGGAGAGGAAAAGGAAAAAGAAAAAAGAAAGCAAAAGCCTCCAGTAATTCTCACCATATCGACCCCTGTCTGTGATTCATGTTGATACTCAGCACCTTTGCAAGACAACAACTGCTGGAGGTTTGAGGTAATTATTTTATTGTCAGACAAAAATGTGAGCAATTTGCTTATTTCCAATATATGTTCCTAATTCACACTTCAGGCAGAGCAGAATTTCTACACACACACACATATATATAAAAAATAATATTTGTTTTTATTTTTAATTATATTTATTATATTATTCTATTTCTATATAAAATATATCTTTTATATTTTTATATATATGCATGTATACATATATATATGTATGTGTATATATATTTCATATATATATATATATTTACAGAGAGAGACATCCTTTCAGGAAATAACTTGGATCTCCTTTGATTCTTAAGGAGTCTTAATCAGAGTGAACACCAGAGGGGAGACAGGTTCAGCATCAGTCATTTGTGGTTTGCACTGTCCAAGCAGAAAGTGCATCTACATTCTCATTAGGAAGGAACATTTTCAAATTACCCTCTCAATAAATTACCCTCTCTCTCCCTGCTACTTGTTGCAAAAAGCTCTTTTCCTCCATTTTTCTCTCACCAGCTCTGCCATGGGGCCAACATTTTAACCCCAAAGATCAGCCTCTGACGTAAATCCCCAGAAGGACAGAGGCAATTCAAGCCTGCTGAACCTTCACATTCCCCCTCTCCATTTTTTGAATGCCATGAAAACAGACAGATTTTTGCACTGCAGTATAGATCACTATTAGAAAATAAATGTGATTGCTCCAGTGTAAGGACAAGCCTCTTTTGACATGGCAAAGGGCCACCCAGACAGGCACACAAAGGGAAGATGAGTAACTCCCACCCAGGGAAGGCACAGCCCTGCCTGTGCTCTTCAATCAAGCTAAGTGACTGCTGAAATCTGAAAGCAGAGAGGGGCTCCAAACCAGCTCCTCTGCCTAAATGGAGCCAAGTTTTCTGCCCTGTAGAAACTGAAGGGTGGCAGAAGAGGCAAAGTGACATAGGTAAATACGGGAATCTGCAGGGATGGGAAAGGACAGGATTACTGCAGACTGAGAGAGAGCAAAGAGACCATGATTTGCATTCCAGTGGGGCAAGGGGACAGGCAATCCAAGGCAGCTGACAGCCCAGAAGGATTCCTGCCTCCCTGTGCTGTGCAGGAACCCAGCAGATGCAGCCCAGCCTTCAGAGCACAGAGCTCTGCTGGCTAATGGACCCTATCCCTGAATCCAGGCAAAAAAAATACCAAAAACCAAATCCCAAGATAAATTACCTGGAGCAACAAATGCAAAGTCATGCTCCAAGGTACTAACTTTGACACATGCTAACTTTAAAGGATGTGTCAAGCAGATGGATAGAGGCAGACAGCTGGGGAAGGTCAGAACGCTCAGACACGTGCCTGAGTTTTCCAACTTTGCTTTCTTGGGCTGACAAGAGCAACTGGAGGTGCAGCAGAAAGCCTTTTAGGAGTCCTCCTGTGCTGGGAAACCCAGAAGCCTGGTGCTGCTGCAGCTGCCCTTCTGTGCTACCCAGCAAGCCAAGGAGGGAGCATTTCACAGAATCATTAATGCTGGAAAAGATGACAAAGATCATCAAGGTCCAACCACCAACCCAGCACCAACCACCATTTCCATCATTAAACCAAATCCAGGAGATTTTTGAACCCTTCCAGGGCTGGTGACACAATGATTTCCCTGGGCAGCCTGTTCCAATGCTTGACAGCTTCTGGGGAAGGGCTCCCCTTAGTAAACCTTCCCTGACACTCTCTGTACACAGACATCACCCAGGACTCCCCTGCCTCAGCTGTGCAGGGCAGTCTTCTGTTGAGTTTTTGTTTTGTTTTTTTTTTTTTTCTAATTAATGTGTGAGATGGAATTTCTTGTTTGGATTTATATGTTTATTAGTTCTTATCTGTATTACAGTTTCACCAAGTGCGAGTTCTAAAGCACTTCACTCTAAAAATGGAGCTGTATCTTTCTCTTTAAAAGGTTTTTTAAGGATAAACTGTGCAATTAAGAAAAAACACTTAAATTGTTTTTACTTTTACCTGAATAACTAATTACTTGTGGCTTACAATGCAGACTTTTTTATCCAATTCCACAAAACCACCCAAACCCATGGAGAAGATGAAGAAGAAGGAGCAGCCTCTGCCCTAAAACTTCCATCTTGCTTTATATATATTGCTATATTCTAAAAACTTAAACTCTAAGTTTTCCACCTGTGATATCACACACTTCTATTCAAACTCCACACCCCAATCCCAGTTCTATCATTCCATTCTGGAAGCTTCTCCACAGCCTCAGGTCAAATGCAGTGTTCTCTTGGGGGGTCAGTGCCTGTCAGCACAGAAAGTCTGAAATTCTCAGTAACCAGGGTTCCAACAGTCTCCCACAGATGTTTCCACCAGAGAAGCTGCTGAATCCTCCTTGCAGGTATTTCAGGGAATTTTTGCCTAGCAGGGTAGTGGGGATCAGGGCAGGCAGGATTGGCAGCAGCGCTCAGACTTGGATTCATCCATTGGAAACCTTCCCCACTCACTGGGACCTCTCACACCAACCATGGTGACCAAAATTCCCTCTCTCCTCCCAAAACCTGAGAGATGATTTCTCCATGCCTTTATGCCAACTCTGTGGAGATTTCTGAAGGAATTTTGAATGATTTAGAGACAAACCTCTGAGGTTTTTGGATGATGTGATTTATTTTTCTTATCTTCTGCACAGGCAGGAAGGGTGAGCTCAGCTCACATCTTCACTGCATGGCTCAGCAGGTCACAAGACTTTTAGTTACAAGACTTTTTAAGGATTTACTCACCAATGAAACACTGCTAACAAGGATATTTATGTTTTTGACCTAAGCCTTAAATATTTTGTTTTATGGACTCATGCTACAGTTTAAGCTTTCTTAGCCAATCCTGTTGTGACACACAAACCTACAGTGCTGCATTCTAAACTCCTTGTTTACCTTTGTAACTGCTTTTCTCTTTTCTATATCTTAAACTCTAAAACTCTAAACTTTCCTCTTCTTAACTTAGTATGTCTATGCTTTAAACTATAAATCCACATTCTCACTTCTAGCACCTAAGTTTGGAAGCCTCTTCCAAGGTCTCAGATCAAATCCTGGGTTTAATTCTAAGCTTTGGCTTACAGACCCAAAGTTCTGAGAATTCCCTGCATTTCAGATTCTAACTCTCTCCAGACTGAAGGAAAAGAAGCAGAAATGCTGTGGATGGACAGGATCTCTTCACTCCTCCCTGCAACAGCCAGTAACTTCACTTTAATACATTGTCTGGTGGGTTCCATCTTCTCTGTGGGCAGGCCAAGCCAAAAATGAGAAAATGCCTCCAAATCCTCCCCCAGCCCCTGGAGACAGCACTTAATGGCTGGTAACAAATGGGCTTGGTCTTCCTCTGACACAGGTTTAACTGGATCCATAAACATTGTGGAAGGGCTGGTGCTTCAAAGTAATATATACAAGGATGTTTTAGGGCTGCTGTTTCCCAATACACTCCAACAAAAATGTCAGGGTAAAATACCAGCCTGATTATTGTGAGCAACAGTTTTGTGTCACCTGTTTCTGGAAGCTGAGCTGGGAATCACCAAAACACCCTCTAATCTTCTGATTTACTCGTAGGATCACAGGACTGTTTAGTTGAAAAGCCCCTCAAAGATCGAGACCAACCAGCACTGCCAAGCCACCACTAATCCATGTCCCCAAGTGCCACATCCACATGGCTTTTAAATCCCTTAGCCTTGAGTTCTGCCTTGAGGACAAGAGCTGAGGTGCTTCCAAGAGGAAGGACATGGCTCCAGCTCATCAGTTCCTGCTCCACTGTCACTGTCATATTTTCTGAAAAAATCCCTTGGCCAGGATTTCTTCTCCTGGGAAGCTGAGAAGCCTCAGAGAAAAATGAAAACAATAATTATCTGATTGCTTCTTCTGTGTTTGGCTGCTTTGGAATGTGGCTGGAGATTGTCTATCCAACATGTGAACTGAGATTGTTTATCCAACATGTGAACTGAGATTGTTTATCCAACATGTGAACTGAGATTGTTTATCCAACATGTGAATTGAGATTGTTTATCCAACATGTGAACTGAGACTGTTTATCCAACATGTGAATTGAGATTGTTTATCCAACATGTGAACTGAGATTGTTTATCCAACATGTGAACTGAGATTGTTTATCCAACATGTGAACTGAGATTGTTTATCCAACATGTGAACTGAGATTGTTTATCCAACATGTGAATTGAGATTGTTTATCCAACATGTGAATCGTTCTGACTTCATGACCAACCATGGTCCAGCTGTGTCAAGCTCTGGAGAGTCACAAGATTTTCACTGGTATCTTGTTAAGCCTTCTGTCTGTATCCTTTCTCTATTCTTTAGTATAGTTTTAGTATAGCATTCTTTAATATAATATAGTAACATCAAATAATAAATGAGCCTTCTAGGAACATGGAGTCAGCTTCTCAATTCCTCATTCACGCTGGGGACCCAGCAAACACCACACTCCATGGTTGGAATCTCCTCATCCCAGCAGACACACTGCTCCTGCCTTCCCTTTGAAAGACACTGGGCTCATTCCCAAGGGCCCAGCAGTCTTGTGCTCGATGGAAAAAGGGCAGAGCACCAAAGGGGGGTGGGTCAGGACCACAGGGCTCAGAACTGCCCAAGTTTTGTGTCTCTGGGAAGGTCCCACCGACCAAGATCCCAGCACAGGGCTGTGCAGGTTGAAGAAAGCAGGAATATTAGAGACACACTCCCCAAACCACCTTGGAATTGGATCTGACCAGGAGCAAAAGCCATCTGAGATGTGAATTGTCACCTCCTGGGAGCTGCTCTGCTGCTGTAACAGCAAATGTCCCCCCGAGCTGGCAGAGAGGATCATCCCTGCTCACAGAGAGCACGCAGAACTCCCCTGGACAAGACAACCCTGATTAAATATGAGTCTGCTCCAGGATTAAGATGCAACCATCAACAACCCCTTAAGTAAAAAAGAAGCAATTCCAAAGGGAGTGCACATCTCTCACAAGGGACAGAAACCTGAGCTAGGCACAGATTGATGGTGGGAGCTTCACTGCTGCCTGGGAGAGGGAAGGGGAACATATGGAACTGTATAAATTATTTGGAGCACCAGAAAGACAGGAAGAATAATCATCTCTGTTCCTGAGACTGCTCATTTCTGTCTGCAGCCATGTGGAAACCAGACCCTGCATGGCCACAGAACTCCCCTAAATATCTGGCAGGATTGCAGAGGGCAGGATTGCTGCAGGCAGCTGCACTTGGAGCACATGGGGAAGGAAAATTTGCTGGTTACTCTCCTCATCCTGGCTCCTGCCAGCCTCTCCCACCTTGGATTCCTATGGACTGTTAGGATGGTGACTCTTGAGTGTCCATTCCAGGGAGAAATGCAGGTGTGCACATCCTGCCTCCAGAAGGGAAAGGCAATGCCCAAGCACTAATTTAATTCCCCTCCTTTAAATCCCCACTCTGCCAAAGGCTCCCTTCTGAAACCAGAGGGGTCACTGGGCCTCTCTGTGGTTTTCTCACCACCTCTAAAACACAGATGACCCTTCCCAGGGTGATTAAGGAGATAAATGCATTAAAGATTAAAAGGCACTCCAATGTTCCAATGCCACGAGCTGTAAGTGTACTTAAAATAGATCCATTTGGGGCAGCAATTAAAGAACATATTACTAATTTCTGAGTCTCAGCTCCTGCCTTCCTAATGCTGGTTATTTTTGCCCATAAAAGCATTAATCCTATCTTCCTGTAAAAAATGACATTTCAAACATTCATCATCTTCCACTACTGTCCTTCTGCTCCTCTGCCTCCCCATCATTAACCAGAGGCATCTGTTATATGGTTTATGCAGTGCAATTTGTGACCACAGATCTGCAACACAACGAGAGCTATTTTCTCTGTAAGGAGCTGCTCAGAGCTGCAAATATTTTTTTATCCACTATATTAAAGAAATATATAAAAATTCCCATTCCAGAAGTGTGTTTATTATGCAAGAGCCTTGTCATAACCTGAGTTATACAACCTTCCATTATAGTAAGAACTAATGTCCTACCCACAGAAGTACATGAAACACAGACATGGTTTCTATTTTGGAAGCTACGTGTTGAGAATTATACTGTCACACTTCATAACTTCTTCCTAAATTGCTGGTTTTGTTTTGGGTATTTCTTTTGTTTAATCTCTAAATGCTATCCACAGGGATGGTCCAAACTCCCCTGTGTAGAATTCCTCCATGGGCAGATGGAAATCAAAAACAAACACTGTGGAACCAGAAAACCTCTCACAAGACACAACCCTGTAATGTGGAATTGCCATGAACAGGTGGATACAAAGAACAGCCCAATGGCTCAGCTAAAGGAAGGCACACCTGGACAAAAACTGATTTAGGTGAAAAGAGAAAATACAAAACAGTACCTAGCATACACACAATCCACCACAGAGAGCAAATTCAGATGGAATATGGAACTGCAGGTTGATGAAGACAAAAGTACAAAGCCAAGTTAGCAAATATAGAAAATTTACATCAAGTGGACCCTAAATGTAGTAAGAATAAAACACCAACTCCATGCATTTTAAATGCACAAAACAAACTACTGCAAAAATTAAAGGGGAAAATTAAAGGCTTGGAAAATTGCCCTAGATCTCCTGCTGTTACCTACTGTGGATAGCAGGAGTTATTCACCTTGGGATAGGCAGGACTAAGGCATCAGGAAATAGCTTGGAAGTCTGAGGCCATTTTCCTCTAGGCTCATTATTGTTAAATTAAAAATTCTCACAGAACTGAGAGAATAAACACTCTTGAGAACTGGGAGGAGAAGCCACCACCAGCAGAAGCAGAGGGGTTTGATCTCCTTGGAGCTGCACAGCAAAGACCAACTGCTCTAAGATGCATGAGGACCATGAACTATACTAAACTAAAGGACCATGAACTATTCACCAGGTCTGAACCCACCTCAACCAACTGCAGTTCTCCTGGTAATGCATCACAGAAGAGGGAGCAGGGGAAGATCAGGTATTTTTATTTATTCCCTGAAAATTCAAGTTATCCACCCCCTCTCTGTGCTTCCCTGATGCTCTGCAGGTGTTCAGTGTTTGCCTACCACACACCACCCACACATAAATCAAGAAACAACCACAGAAACACCAAAGCCACCTCACAGAGACTGCAGAGAGGTCCAAAACTGCTGCTCTGTCCTTCACTGGCAACCTGTGACACCAAACCAGACCCCAAATCCCATTCAGACATTCCTTCCCCAGAGCTGCAGGATGCCAGGATGGCTTTTGGAGGGTCAAATTCTATTTTATAAATGCACAGATTTTCTCATTTTCTCATTTTCTGCTTTACTCTTTGTCTCTATATTGCTGGTTAGAGAGCCAGTTGATGGGCTGTAAAACTGTCAGTCTCATTACTGGCACTAATAAATGGCTTTTGCTCAGCTGGAGTTAATGTGGGACCATCTGACTGCCCAGAACTGACATTTTTAATGATCCTGTTCCTCCAGTGCCTTCTCATTGACCACTACAAAAATCCAAGCTGTCTCTTACTCTGCCAAGCTGTTTTGTGGATCGAGTTCCTTGTTCTCCAGGGATTTGCAGTTGTGTCAGCCATCAGAGCAAGCAGACTGGATAATAACTGGCCTGAGAACAGCTATTCCAACACTTCTGGGCTCTTCTGCACTACAGATTTTAGCATGAAATGTCAAATTCCTGAAGGCTAGAGGACAGAAGCATCCCCAGGAGGAAGACAGGTGTGCAAAGTGTTTTAAAAATGGAAAATGCCACCTGTAAAAGTTTGGTGCATGGATGTTGTCCCCTCACCCTGTTCTCTGTTGGATGCTGTCACCTTCCTTCAGGTCTCCCCTTCCAGTGCTGTATCCCAGGTGAAGCAGAACAACTTCACCTTCCAAACCCTGCTTAATTTACACAATAAGGGAAATTCTTCACATCCCAAGTGCAATTTAGGGAAGGAAGAGACACACAGAACTCTTCTGGGGATGTCCAGCAGTTACAAAGCAGTCCCCAAATTAAAAGAACTGGATCTTCAGAGATGAAAATCACCTGGAGAAAAAGGGTTTCAAAGAAAAATAGCCCAGCCAGCAGATCTAAAGCTTAACAAGTCCTTTACAGTGAGTCTGGTATCTCCAGGTGCTCCAGCAGAACAATGGGAGCAGCTCCTCCAGCTCCCTGCCAGGTTTGGGGGGGATTTCTTCTGTTCTTAACCACCCACTTTGTGCTGACACAAGCTGTGTGCTTTCCCCCACCTCTCCTGTTTTCCCACTCCATCAAGAAGCACAGAGCCAGGACCAGGTGTGGACACAGAGGGAGCCTGATGTGTGCCCATGAGCCCAGAGCTGGGAACCAGGGCAGAAATTCTCAGCTGGCACAAGCTGGAGGGGAGAAGGGCTCCACCCTGCAGAAGCAGCTCCTACTCCTCACTCACTGCCAGGAAATCAGCTCCCACCCCCTGGGTTCAGCTCCTTCCATGGCTTTAGGGTATCAGTGTGAGCTCATGCAAGCCCTGGGTTTTCACAGAATCATGCAGTGGCTGGGGTTGGAAGGGATCTTAAAGATCATTTAGCTCCAATCTCCTCATTTAGTTCCATTTTCTTTGTGCCTCTAAAAACATAAATAATTTCCCTTTCTCTTAGGAGCACTGCTGGGCAGCAGCACACTGCAGATGGGGAAGGAGCAGTGTCACAGAGCCACTGAGGTTATCCAGACAGGAAAGGAATAAATGGATTTTTACAGAAGGGTCTGCCTGCTGGAATCAGAGGGGTGAGTCACAAGCAGAGAGGTTGATCCCACTGTGTCCCCTCTTCTTCTGCCAGCACAAAAATCCCACCTAACTCCTAAAAATGAACTCAGCTCTGCCACAGCCTCATCCTCTCCCTCGTGGGTGTTGCACTGGCTACAGCAGCCTAAAAACAAAAGGAAATCCCAACCACTTGGATCTGGGGACTTCCAGAGAAGACCAAAATCCTCATCTGCCCAGTCCTCCAGGTGCTCAGAGCCATCCCTCCAATGCTGACCCAGCTCACACTGCACAGGGAAGTCAATAAAACATGAGCTGGGGAGAAGAATCCTGCCTTTTACCACATAGTCTGTTTACTCCTTGTCTGAAACTTCTGCAAAGATGCCCCTTCAGGGCTCTGAGGAGCAGCACCAGCCCATGGTCACTGATTTCTCACCTGCAACTCCTGCCCTGAGCCTCTTCTGGAAATGCAGCTGTGACTGCAGTGCAGACCTGCACAAACCCTGAGCTGTGTCTGGCACACAACCTCCTCTGTAACCCCAAAGTCCATGGCAAACATTGTCACATACAACAGCAGCACACACCTCTTTCCCCCAGCTTGCCAAAGACAACCAGAAACCCTTAAGGACACAAATTATTCCTCTCACACAAGTCCTGGGGGACAGCAGGACATGTGAGACAGCCCTGACACAGCCACCACCCCAGAGAGTGTTTTTCAAGCAGGATTTATTGTGACAGGGGGGGATCAATCCTGCTGCAAACTCAATCTCCCCTTCCAAGGCCAACCCTCCCACAGAGGTCTGGAAATCAAGCCTCCCACACAGGTCCTGAAAGACAATCTTGGATTCAATGAAGGAAGCCAAGATCACTGCAGCAGGCTGGAAACAGCATCCCAGAGGAGAACCTCCAGGTAAAATCAGAATTATGCTTTCAGGGGAAGTGACAGAAATCACATAGGGATATGTGATGGACAATATATAAAAGACTTGGAGTTTTTTTTATTTGATGAGCTTCTCAGAACAGCTAACTCTAACAGTCACACACAAAGACCTTCTGTCTGGATGTGGGTCAGCTCCCACAAATTCACCTGAAGTGTTTCCACTGTGTTTGACAGGGAATTGAGTATGCTGGGAAATTATTCCAGAGCCTTTGCCAAGCTGGACAAGTTCCTTTCTCAGCTCTCCTCTGTCCCACAGCAGCTCTGACCTGCATCACAAGGATTTCACACATGCAAACACTGACTCCTGGGTGGAGAAAGTCAGGCCAGACATTAAACACAGAGCCTACATGTACAGCAGGAATAAACTGTATAAAGCTTTACAGAGGCTTTGCAGGTTTGTCTTCACCCTGCCAGCACAGCTTCCCAGGGCTGGAGCATAAAGGGACCTCTTAAAATGTGAGAGAGGTGGAACTCAGACAAATGCTGCTGAAGTAGCAAACAGGCTGAAGAGCAAATACCCAACTTCTCTGTCCCCACAGGACAAATATCCCTGCACCAACTCATCTTGGACAAAGGGAACTGAAATTTGCCCAGGAATCTCACCTGAAAAGTATTTCTTTTTTTGTCTAACCTTGGAGCAAGACAACACTAAGCTCTGGGAATGAATGAGCAGATTTGGAATATCCATATTTTCCCCAAAATGACAAGTTAGGGACACATCCCAGTTTCACCAGTTGTCACTGGTGAACTGGGCTTCCTCAGGAATGAACCTGCTCTGTGTTTAGCTTAGAGCCAACCCGTGGCTGGCACGAGGGATTGTCTCGTGCAGAGTGACGAGCAGGAGAGGTGAAGGGTAAAGGAAGAAGGAAGGAAGGGGCTTTTCTCTTACCCAGACCCTGGTTCTGCTGCTCCCACTCAATGGTGTCAGGAACCTGGTAGGACACCCCAGCCAGCTGGGCCACAGGGTTTTCCAGGCCAGCCAGGGGCTCCTGGGAGGTCTCTCCTGGCAGTGTGAAGCCTGGCAGATCCGTGTCACCCTCCATGCTTTCATCCATCAGGTCTATGTCTTTGTCCTCCTCTTCTTCTTCCTCTTCCTCCTCTTCTTCTTCCTCCTCCTCCTCTTCATCCTCTTCCTCTTCCTCACCCTCTGGCCAGGGAGACAGAAAAGAAATGTCAGGGAACAGCTCACCAGGCAGAAGACCCACAGATCCCTCTGGTGAGCAGCAGGCTGAGCTCCTCCAGAGGCAGAGCAGCTGCAGGAACTTGTGCCAGTTCTCTGGCAGGAAAACACCCACAGGGCTTCACCTGGAGGAGCTCATCACCACTGGAACTCACTGGGAAACAGGAAGATGTCATCTCAGACCCTCAAATTAGTGGGAAAGACAGTAATTTTTTGTCTCGGGGTCTCTAGCTGGTCAGAGAGACCCCAAGAAAAGTTGGGAAGTCTCTTTTCCCAGCCTGGCGCTCAAAGGAGGAGTCAGAGCTCTTCATTTCTCATTCTCAAGGTTGTTTATTGCTCCTTATCTATAAAATTCTTTCTCCTGCCCAGCAGGACAGTCAGAGGCACTCTGCCTGCCCCAGGGTGGTGTTATGTCTTTATGCTAAAAATACCTATACAATGTTTACATTAACTTCCCAGTGCCTGTCACCTGTGTTAGACAGTGAGCTTCTACTCTAAACCAATCTAAAAGTGCCAACATCACAGCAGAAGATGGAGGCCAAGAAGAAGGAGGAGAAAGGCAGGACACATCCAGATCCCTCCATCTTGCCCCCTGAACCCCCATTCTAAAAAACTCCAAAATCTCCTTTTTCACCTCGTGATAAATTCACTATCATTCTACTTAATTTGTCATGGCTTGCAGATCTTCATCTAAGGTTGGACACTTGCTCCATGGGTCATAATCAAAAGCACAGGCACTTTGGGCTCTGTGCCAGGGTCTCTGAGACTCCTGGCGGGGATCTTGGATGCTCAGGACAGCCAGAGGATGCCCTGGGTCCTAGCAGGACATCCCTCTGGATGCAGCAGGGTGCACACAAGGATGTGCACGTGTACCAACACCTGGGTAAGTGCAGAGCTCCCTGCTGAACTCATCCCAGCTCCAGGGAGAGCTCTTCCCCTGATCTCCAGGCTTGGAGGCAGCAATGAGATGGTTCTGTGTTTAACTCTGACGGAGTCTTTCCCAGCTCTGGAAAGAACAGGGTTGCTCCAAGCCCCATCCCACCTGGCTTTGGAAAGGGTTGGAAAGAAGGCAGCACAGCCAACAGTGCACAGGACAGCTGATAAATGTGACTCTGAGGAGATTGCTGTGAATTCAGTGCAAGGTCTCCCTGCCCATGGAAGGGGGGGGATTGGAACAAGATCATCTTTAAGGTCCCTTCAACCAAAACCATTCTGTGATTCCATGAATTCTCCACTACAGCAGACACCCATTTATTCCAAACTGTCTGTACTGTAAGCATATGGAAAAATAAATACTTAAGCCAGCATTTCATCACTAAAATGCCAACACAGGAACCACTCTACTGGATCAAACCAAAGGGTTTTTCCTATTTTTTCCTATTTCCAGCCACAACTGGCTGCAGATGCTGAAGGAAGTCTAGAGCAGGGCAAATACAGAGCCAGCCTTCCCACAGCTTTTTTTTCCCAAGTCATAGCTACCAAAGTCTCAGGGACATCCTATTCCAGAATTTGCATTGGAGCTATTTAATAGCTGCTGATGGAGCCACCCACCAGGCAAAGATAAAATCTGGAACAATGGCATGCTTTGAATGTCTCACAGTTCCTTTTTCAAGGCTGAGAATTGAAACACAGTATTTATGCACTTTTATCTAATTTACACCAACTCTGCTCAGCCCTGTAGAAAAATTTTCTCCTGGTGTAGTCAGCCTGGGAGAGCCCATCACCCTGCATGCAAACCACCCTTTGTTAACCAAATCCTTTATTTATCATACTTGTTACCCAAATATCCCTTTATTTCTGCTGTAGTTGTACCTCCTAGAGGTTGGTGGCAATCCAGCCTGGATTAAATGGCCTCCAAAAATTGGGATATCACATGAGATGGGAAAATGAGAAATCAGTGCCCACTGATCCACTGGCTGTACCATGGCATCTCCCTGCCCTGTAATTCAAGGATTTGCTTCCAACCACTGCCTGCTTTCCTCAGCTCACCAGACAAGACAATCCCAGTGCTGCCTTTCAGTCCTGCTCCTGTATTCCATACAAATGAGCTGCTGCTGGGATTTAGCTGCATCACCCTGCTAGAGCCTGGCTTTTGGTACCTGGAAAGATCATTCCTACCACACAGAGCATCTAATGGAGCTCCCAGGGATGCAGCTAACCCCTTAAATTCCCATTGCAATTTTTATAGGCAGTTTCTGTATTATAATGTGCCCAGCATTTAGAATCAAATCCGAATTTTCTCTGTCAAAATGCATGTTTTCATACAAAACACACAGCTGTGAAGCTGAGAGTGGCACCTGGAGAGTGCTCACTGCAAAGACAAGTGAATGTAGGTCTTCTCCCTCTGCTGAGAGCAGCACAGCTACCAACAATCCCAAAACTTACCAGTAGAAACTCTGAACAGGCAGAACACCAGAGAAGAGGAACATGAACAGAGCTTTTCCCTAGACTGGGTGGGAAAAGCAGCCAAGAGAGAACAGGCATTGGATTTTTATCTCTGAAAAACTGCTCTGGGACAAGGGTTTTAGAATTCCCAATCTAAATCTTCCCTGGTGGAACTCAAGGTGGTTTTCTCTTATCCAAATTCAAGGATTTCCTCCTAAAACAAAACCAAGCTGTATCTCCAGCAGCAATCACCTCAAAATTGCTCTCACACTGAGCCAGGCTAGAGACTCAGTTTAGCAAGACAAGACTATTTTAAAGGGGGAAAAAACACCCAAAATGCTGCCCAATCCCAAAACTTACCAGCAGAGACTGAACAGGCAGAACACCAGAGAAGAGGAACATGAACAGAGCTTTTCCCTAGACTGGGTGGGAAAAGCAGCCAAGAGAGAACAGGCATTGGATTTTTATCTCTGAAAAACTGCTCTGGGACAAGGGTTTTAGAAGCTTCTTGTGATTTTTAGCAATCCAAGTGACACACACCTGCCAGGATGGAGTGCTGAAGCCACAGATAGCCATCTCCCTGTCTCCAAAGCCTGCAGGCAGCCAAGCTGAACACCCAAATTGAAAGTGCTGAGACTACTGATCACATCTGATGATCACCAAGCTTCATCCATCAGCAGGCAGGCACAGCAGAGAGCTGTGAATAATGAGATCCTTGCAGCACAGCCCCTGCAAGGGGGAAGGAAAAGGCTCTGAGCTTGTTCCCTTCTCCTCTCTGCCTCATTCCTGCAGCTGAAATCAGCTTTTTAAGCCCCAACCTGAAATGCCAACAGCTTGCCTTGCTGCAAGGTGCAGTGCAGAGCACCACTTGGTGGTCACAAGGAGGAAGATACACTTCCAAAAAAAACCCCACAAACTTCCCAAGAGTGGGATTTCAGCAGAGGAGGCACAAATGTGCAGAGGGCTGGGCACTCCCATGAGATGGGAAACGGAATTGAGCAGCACACAGCCAAAGCTCAAGCTGGAGGTTTGTGCTTCACACAAAAGCCTTCTACAAAACTCACATTTTTCCTCCTAAACTGGCACCTTTTGGCCTTCAAAAGGCCTCAGCAGCAGATTGAAAGGAAACTTGGGAAAGACTGAATGCAGCAAGGAGTGAAAGTGCAAAGCCCAGCAGGTTCAGAAGCAATCCAGAGTTCCGTGTGCATTTGCAGCTCAATGTGAACTATTTTTGTGTGACATGGAATGGTTTAGGTTTGAAAAGCCCTCTGAGATTAGAGTCCAACTGTTAATCCTGTACTAAGCCCCAAGTGCCACATCCACACATCTTTTAAAGCTCCAGGGGTGGGGACTGGGCAGCCTGGCACAATGCCTGACCATCCTTTTATTAAGGAAATTTCCCCTAATATCCAACCTAAACCTCCCCTGGTGCAGCTTGAGGCTGTTTTTCCTTGTCCTATCATTTGTTACCTGGGGAAGCTGTAGGGGACCCCCAAGGAAAGAAGTCTGAGATAAAATAACACATTTTGAGCAGAGTTTTTGGGGGTTTCCAGCTTTATTAACAGAAACAGCCACCAGTGGCCCTTATCATGGGACCCTGAATGGATCCATCAGTGACACAGGTGAGATCCAGAGGATGGGATTTGCTTTTCCACCTTGTGCTTGCTCCAAAACTCAGGCTTTTCACCACAAAACTCCACATCCACAATGATTTCTGTGGCTTAGGCAGAACTGAGACCACCTCACATTTCCCTGAGCCAGCAGGAAGCCACAACCTGTGGAATCTGAAGCAAACCAGCAGCATCCAGCAGGTCAAAGCCCCAAAATGAATTTTTGGGGGTGTGATGGCTTGGAAGAAGCTGGAGCTGAAGCCACTGTGCTCATAACCTTGCTGAAGGCAATGGAGCTACAGCAGGTTTTCAGCTGAAGAAACCTTCACTGAAGAATGATGTTTCTATATTTAGGTATTTTCCATTAATGTTTGCAAACACTTGGATTGCTCAGGAGAGGCAGGAAAGCATCATTCTGTCAGGCTGAACACATGGCAGAAAGATCTTGCTGTGCCCTGAGCAGCCAGAGGCTCTCAGAGGAAGGTGAGAGATTCACTCAGAGGCACAAAGTGAATTCCAAGTGCAACAAAAATCCCCAAAAAAACAAAATCCAACACAGAAAACCCCAAAACCAAACAAAAAACCCCCAAAAAACTAACAAAAAACCCCACAAAACGAAAAAAAAAAAACCCAAAACCCCCCCAAAAAAGCCTATAAAAATCCCAATTAAAAAAAAAAAAAACAAAACACCACAAAAAACCCCAAAACCCAATCCCCCAAAAAACAAACAAAAAATCCCCCCAAAACAACAAAAAACTCAAAAAAACCCCAAAAAACCAGAAGCCCCCTCAAAAAAAGCCTATTAAAAAATCCCAAATAAATTTAAAAAAACAAAAAGCAAAAGAAAAAAAACCACACAAAAACCCAAACCCCCCAAAAACAAAAAAAAACACAAAAACAAACAGAAAACCCCCACAAAACAAAAAAATCCAAAAGCCCCCCAGAAAAAGTCTATTAAAAATCCCAAGTAAATAAAAACAAAACAAAAAAAAAACCACACAAAAAAAACCAAAAACCCAAACCCCACAAAAAAAAAAATCAAACTAACCCCCCCCCGAAAAACAACAAAAAACCAAACAAAAAACCCAACTAAAAACTCCAAATAAAACAAAACAACCCACCAAAAAAAACCCCAAAAATTAAAAAAAAAAAAAAACAAAAAAACCAACCCAAACTAAAAAAGGAAAGAAGCTGCAGGAAAAAACCTGGAACTGTCATTTGCTCTGTCCTTTCCCTGCCCAGCCTCAGTGGATGAAGAATCTCAATGGTCCCACAGAGGTTTGCAGTGATCCCTGCCAGTCTGAGCTGTGGTTTGAGGTGGAGCTCAGTGCTGCAGGGTGACCCCTGTGTGCTAACACCACCATGGAAATACATCAGTGATGCTGTGTAAATACCACCAGGAGCAGGGATGGGGAGGTCTGTGACTCCCAGCTCCTGCCAGAGCAGGAGGGAGAGGCATTAAGGAGCCTCTGCCAAGGGTTTTCCACATTGAGGTTCACTTTCTGCACTGCTTTTGTGATCCCAGCTGATTGTCAAGGCAGGGAGGCCTTTCTAGGACAAATCCTTTATTATTCATGTGCTGCCTTCATGTGATCAGTCAATGTCACCATGCAACAGCCCAAAAACGCTGCCAGGAGCCTTTGCCAGCCTGGAAGGACAGAGCTGCTAGGAAGGTGGACAGGCTGTCACCAACACTGCTCCTGTGCTGTGCTGGTTCCAACCCAGGCACAGGAACTCTGCCAAAAATCAGAGCAAAACCCCCTGGGATGAGCTCTGCAAGCCCAGTCACCTGCACTGCAAAGCCATCCAAGGGATTTGCAGGATGTGGCGTTGTCTGTGCTCTGGAAAAATCAAGAGACAGGGAAAGGATGTTGGGAGGAGACCTGGTGGGTCAGGTCCTGCACACAAAGCAGGATGACATAACCCTACCCATAGAAGAGATTTACACATCACAGAATCATTCTGGTTGGAAAAGTTCTCAAATTGAGTCCAACCATTCCCCAGCACTGCCAAGGCCACCTCTAACCCCTGTCCCCAAGTGCCACATCCACACATCTCTTAAATCCCTCCAGGGCTGCTGACTCCACCATCACCCAGTGAGCAAATTTTGCTCTAATTCCCAATCTAAATCTTCCCTGGTGGAACTCAAGGTGGTTTTCTCTTGTCCAAATTCAAGGATCTCCTCCCAAAACAACCAAACTGGATCTCCAGCAGCATTCACCTCAAAATTGCTCTCACACTGAGCCAGGCTAGAGAGTCAGCTCAGCAACACAAAACTATTTTAAAGGGGAAAAAAAGCACCCAAAATGCTGCAGAACACACTGCAGGTGCTAGAACCAGTTTGCTCCCTGGCTTGCTGCAGAACAGCTCTTCTGCCCCTGGGTGTACAAGTGTTGGAACAATCAGTGTAAAAATGAAGACAAGAAAGTGGTGATTTATCAAGTGAGGGGCAGGGAAATCAGTCTGGATTTAATGACCATGACTTGTGAGTGGACAGGGCAGAACAAGACAGATGAAGGCAGATAAAGAGTTTACAACAGCTCTTAACAAAATGCTTTCCCCATGAAAAGGGCTATGGGCATAGGACTTTTTTTTTTCCAAACCATAAAAAAGTCCCCAAACAGCAACAAAAAAAAACCCCACAAAAAACCACAGCAGAGACATTAATTCCATTTTCATTGGAAAAAGCTGTTGTTGTTTTCTTCCAGAAGCATTCAATTCAACCCCACTGCCTGGGAACACAACAACCAACAGGCCAAGAGTTAAGATAACATTTAATTCCAGCTTTATTTTCTAGACAAACCCAGCCTGGACCATCAGAGATGATGTATATTGGGGCAGGTCTGATATTATGGGCTGCAGTCTCCAGGTTTTAATGCAGATCCTCTGAGGACTAGGAGGAGTTAGAGGGAACAGAACTGAGTCCACTCAGCTCATTTCCAGTCTAATCTCCTGCTCCTTCCCCATCCTGCTCCCCACCTGCAGCACCCCAAAAGCTCCCAAAAAAGCCCCATGAG
The DNA here is from genome assembly GCF_963513975.1 of Fringilla coelebs. Classification (NCBI taxonomy): domain Eukaryota; kingdom Metazoa; phylum Chordata; class Aves; order Passeriformes; family Fringillidae; genus Fringilla; species Fringilla coelebs. The sequence goes on from NC_140034.1 coordinate 4,743,422, forward strand.
CATCTCCAGCACAAAATGTTCCTTGCAGAGCCACAGCCCTGCTTATCTGCACCCACCTCCCTCAGGCCATGAGGACAAACTGCTTAATCCTCAGATTAAAACAAACAGAAACTCATTAAAAACTTTCACTCCCACAGCCCAATTACACTGCAATAATAGCAGCTGTGGGGATTTATCTGCTGGTTTTGTCCAAGCTTGGAGATAAGCATGAGAAAGCTACAACATTGAAATGATGTTTAAGTGAACTCTCATTTTTTTGGGACAAATCTAAACAGCTAAAATTGTATCAGAAACATCTAACACAGTTCAAAATTCATACTAAGCCTGGTGAGAACAGGAACCAAGGTGGGCCAGACTAAAAAATGCCTGCTGGAGGCAGAAGAGTGGCAGAACATCACAAAGAACAGAGAGGCTGAAGAAGGGAAGGCTCCAGGGAGACTTTAGGGACCCTTCCAGTGCCTAGAAGGGGTCCCAGAGAGCTGCAGAGGGAATTTGGACCAGTGCATGACAGGACAACAGGGATGGCTCCAACCTGACAGAGGTAGATTGGAGATTAGAAAGGAATTCTTGCCCCTGGCTGAGGCTGTACAAAAAAACTGTGCATGTCTGTGTCAAACACTTTCAGAACAGAGAGGGAAAAAAAAAGTTGGGTTTGATAGAAAAAAAAATCACTTTTTTTCACCATTTTTTGCTACAAAGGAAAAGGAGGGATGAGCCAGCACCTGCTGTGAAGAAGATAGAGGTCAACAGAGAGCAGTTCCCATTTCAGTGGGAGCAATAAACAAGATGCAAGAGGAAAGTGTGCACCAAAACCATTTAATAATTCATCCTGCACATGCTTTAAGTCTTCTGCTCCTTGCCAATTTAATTGATAGCCAAAGAGCTGGTGAGGAACTATAATATCAGGCTAGTTAACCATGCTGGGTTAAGTGCCTGTTTTATTTACACCTCTGCATCCTAATTTAAATTTTTAACAGGGTTGTAGAGATTTAATGAGGCAGATCTTAATCCATACAGTCAAGGTCCAAATAACAATTCCCTTCAGAACCTTCATTTCTGGGAAAAATACCCTTCACATCCAAAAAAAAAAAAAAAGTTCCTTGTACTGTGCCAGAGTTCAAAACAAAAATGGGGAGTTGAAGCATCTTTTATAAATTGATGTAAATGGCTACAAGTTCTGAAGAATTCAAGAAAGGGTGATTAGAAATCACAGAAAGGGTGATTAAACACTGGAAGGGACTGCCCAGGGCAGTGGTGGAGTCACCAGGGCTGGAGGTGTTTAAGAAAAGACTGGATGTAGTCTGGTTGACACAGAGGTGTTTGGCCAAAAGTTGGATTCAGTCCTGAAGGTTTTTTCCAACCTAAGCTGTTCTGTGGTACACAAAATAGCTCACAGCAGGCTGCAAATGCACATGAAACTCCAAATTCTGCCAGCTGAGAGCCATCCTAATTAATTGGGAACACTCCACACTCAAGAGCTACTTGGTTAAAGCCTCCTGCTCTGGAGCAACTGATTTTAAGTTGCCATTTTCAGAGCTATTGCCTGCTCCTGGCACCACACAACAGGCACAGCAGCTCCTGCCTTAATCAAAGCTCTGAGCACCCTCCACAGCCAGCAGCTCTCCTGACCCCTGAACTGTGGGAGCAGCTCACTCCCAGCAAGAGATCAGAGGGAATTGTTCCCTGGAGGGTGGGAGGCTCTGGCACAGGGTGGCCAGAGCAGCTGTGGCTGCCCCTGGATGCGTCCCAGGCCAAGTTGGACAGGGCTTGGAACAGCCTAGGACAGTGGGAGGTGTCCCTGCCCATGGCAGGGGGTGGGATCAGAGGGTGCTTGAGGTCACTTCCATCCCAGCCCACTCTGTGCAGCCACAATTCTCTGCTCTCCAGGCAGGGTGGTGGCACCCAAGAGAGCCAAATCTTGAGTCTGCAGGGCCAGACACAGACTCACCCTCACCCACAGTGACAGGACCAGAGCCTGGTGTGCTCTATAAGCAGGTTTCAGCTGGAGGCTGCACAGGTTTTGCAGAAGATGGAGCATGGCACACGTCCTGCCACCTCAGAAAGCCCCACCTGCCAAACCCTGCCACGCTGGAGATGCGCAGCCACCTCTGCCAACACCACGGCAGATGTTACAGCACAGGAACCAAGTTAAAAGCAATGAGGTTTCTTTCCAAAGAGTCACTTTCTGAAGGATGTTGGGAGGCTCCCACAGTGGTTCTAAGCCAGTTGAGCCAGTAGTGTCACTGTCACATTTCCTGAAAAATCCCTTGGCCAGGATTTCTGCTCCTGGACACCGGAGAAGCCTCAGAGAGAAATGAAAGCAATAATTATCTATTTATCTGATTGCTTCTGCTGTATTTGCTGCTTTGGAATGTGGTCTGGAGATTGTTTACCAACTGGTCATTGTTTGATTGGTTTCATGTGAATTGTTTTTACTTAATGACCAATCACCATCAGCTGTGTCAGACTTGGAGGAGTCAGCACAAGTTTTCATTATCATTCTTGTGAAGCCTTCTGTCTGTATCTTTTCTCTTTCTTTAGTATAGTTTTAGTATAGCATTCTTTAATATAGCATCATAAAATAACAAATCAGCTTTCTGAGAACATGGAGTCAGATTCTCATCTCTTCACCTCATCCTGTGGACCTCACAAACTCAACACCAGTAGCTCTTTGCACCCAGAAGCCCTACAGAGAAAGCTGCAGTGCTCAGCTTGCTAGAGACACATACAAATTCTAGGCACAGAGACAAAATACATAATCAATTCCCCCAGACAAGCCAGCCTTATCCTCTGCTGTGTCCTGTCCCCATATCCTATAATCCCTTTATAGGATTTCTCTGACTAGGAAGGGCAGAGTAGAACCAAGCTCACCAAGGAGTCAAGGCAGGAGGAAGTTTCTTAGCCAGCTCATCTCTCCAGAGTCCACCAGAGAGGGGGATAAGCTCACCTAGACATATTTTCATTTTGCCTGTGCAATTTGATTTTTAAAACAGCTTTGCATCCAAGCCAGGCAGGTGAATACACAGATGCAATTAACCACAGGCAGTTTGGCACAGATGGCCCCCAAGAAAGAGTGAGCTGAGCAGCAGGGGTTTATATTTAATGATGAGCCAGGCCTTCAGTGAGGCAAGTCAGCAGGACCCCACTGAAGGCAGCAGAGCTCACTCAGCTCCTTGCACTTCTTCCAACAGTGAGCCCCTCCCCAAAGGGCCAAGATCTCTCATGAGGGACCCAGTCATGTGCCTGCAACAGCATCCCCCAAAAACCTGAGTGTCCTGGGCTGGAGCTCCATGTAGCTTTAAAGGAAAGCACCCCCAAACATCTTGGATCTGGCAGCATGTAAACATTGTGAGAGTAAACAGCAGGACCTAAGCTTGCAAATGCCACTCCACCATGAGGATGTGATACCCCTCAATTGCCTTTAAGCAAAATAAAAATACATTGAGAGAGCAGAGTTGTAGCTCAAAAATGTTCCTTTGTGCTTAACTGGGGCAGCACCATCCCCAGGCAGAAAGCCTTTCCCCAAATGATAATTGTAATTGTCCCATTTTACAAGATGTGGATTCATCATCCCCAGCACCAGGGAACCTTCTGGCTCCCTGCACAGAGGTCTAGGCTGAGCAGAAAAGATTTAGACCACAAGAGCTGTGCCAGTTGTCAAATGCACACAGCACAAAGAGCCTCATGTTCCTTGGAGAACAGGCACCTGCAGAGCCAAAAACCCCAGATTTCCACTTGAGTCCTCAGCTACAGCCCACATTTGCCTTTAGAGGAGCCCAGAGCAGAGCAAACAGAGTGCAGAAGAAAACCAAGAAAGTTGCATCAGTCCTGTATTGGAGCAGAAAGATTTTTTTTTTTAATGCCTGTGCAGAAGGTCTCATTAAATTGAGAGAGACCAATGCTCAGCTGAAACTGAAATCCCTCTTATCTTCCCATGCAGAAACCCAGGCTTCTAAAGGAGATCCCAGAGGGCTATAAAACACTTTAGCCTCCTGAATCACACTGCTCTTGCTGAGCAGAGACCTTATTTCCCAGCCTGAAGGATCAGGTTTTCCCCACACACACGACCTCTCCTTCCCCTGCTGCCACTCTCCCATTAGCCCCACATCCCTGCCTTGCCAAGATTCATCCTGGCAAGGGCAAAATGCTGCAGCTGGAGTCCCAGAGAGCTCAGGGAAGGCTTCAAAGCCAGCAGCAAGCCAGGCACATGCAGTGGGGAAGACTCCCAGCTTCTGCTGCCCTCTAAACTCCACAGGAGAGAGAGTTATTGCTTCCTGCAGAGAAAAGATGCTGATGAGCTGTTGTCTAGAGCACCCCACCTCTACTCAGAGGAGAAATACCATCTGGCAGTGCCACCCCTGGAGAGCTGCCAACCTTTGCAGTAAAACACTAAGGCAAGAGAAGGTCAAGATAAAGGAAGGGGAGCAAAAACCAGCAGAAAGATTAATTCCTGCCAGGTGGTATCAGCCCAGAGACTGGAGCACAGAACTGGATGGATGAGCAAGCAGAGAGGAGTTCAAGTAGGAAAAGGAGCAAGGAACAGCTCTCTGCAGGAATATTGTGGGTGAGGTGAACAGAAGGCAGATCAGAGCTGCAGCCCAGCTCCAGGGCAGGAGCTGCTTTGCCTCAGCACCCCTTGGTGGGGTTCCCTGGCACAGTGGGTGCACACACCAGCATTACAGGTGTGCAGAGCCAGACCCTGCTGCAACAGCACCAGCACTGCTGCTCCCCAGCCAGGAGAAAACCCACCCCACCCACCACAGCCACTGGAATTTCAGGCATCCTCCAGGACACTGCTCACTGCTTGCTTCCTGTGCCTCCTGAGAGAGCACAGGCTGTCCAACACCTTTATTGGGAACAGCAAGATGTGCACACAGGTGTGAGGCAAACAGACAAACTGGGGGCTGTCAGGGCAGGGCTGGCACTCCACAGGAGGCCCCCTGCCCCTGGGGCCCAGGGGTACCTTCAGACTCCAGGCGGTCCAGCCCGTAGGTGCCAGCTGTGCTGGTCCTCCTGGCAGAGGGGACAGCTGTCCTCCTGGCAGAGGAGGCCACTGATGCTGGAGTTACCAGGACCACAGTTCTGCTGGCTGGCTCCTCTGTCTGTCCAGCTGGGGTAGAAGAAATCCCACCAGGGGCTGGGACAGCTTTCTCACTGGTGACCAGGATGCCATCTGTGAGATCTATAGGAGACAGGAAACAGCAACTGTCACATTTTCTGAAAAATCCCTCTGCCAGGATTTTTCCCCTGGGAAGCTGAGAAGCCTCAGAGAAAAAGGAAAACAATATTATCTCATTTGCTTCTCCTGTGTTTTGCTACTTTGGAATGAGGTTGGAGATTATTTATCCAACATGTGAATTGTTTTGACTTCATGACCAATCGCAGTCCAGCTCTGTAAAGGACTCTCTCCAGAGTCATAGACTTAATGAGATACCAACGAAAAACCTTTCTCTATTCTTTAGTATAGTTTAGTATAGCATTCTTTAATATAATACCATAAAATAATAAATCAGCCTTTTAAGAATATGAAATCAGATTCATCATTTCCTTCCTGCCACCCTGAAAATACCACACAACAACCATTCAGCATAACAAGATTTCATAAAAACCCAAGAAACTCTTTAATGAAAATTTAACTCAAAGGAAGTTACTAAGCTTTTGCTTCCTTTGAGACATGACTCTGCTGTAGGGAAACTTTCTCCTCGAGGGCATCCAGCAAAGGAGGTTCCCCTTAATGAGGGGGGAACCCTTAAAGGTTTTAATTCCATTGCTTTAAGGACTACTCATCACCACAACCTTGCAAGATCAGAGCACCAAGCCACCAGGTGAGAACTGAGCCAAGTGACAAATCTAACAGTTCATTACAAAGATAAAAGTTGGTTGAATTTATAATTAAATCCCAGAAGCAAATTCAATTAGTGGAATCTGCCAGAAGAACCTTCTACCCCTTACAAACACACCCTAAATTCAGAGATACAATGCAAACAGCTTTTCTTCTTTTGATGCCCTGCAACACAAGAATTGCAAGCAAAGCAGCCTAGCAGCATTTTCATGACAGTGGTCCTCACTACTACAGAAACACACTCCAGCTCAAAGTCAGCCTCGTGCTGAGGGAGCCCTTGCTCCACTCCTGTCAGGAAGACAGGCTCCAACATGCACCTGCCAAGGTGACACCAAACCAGCAGGCAGCAGCTACATGAACATGACTGCTTAAAGCATTTCTGTATGAGCTACATCAGCCTGAGAACAACCCCCACTCCTCAGTGGAAGTGAATATCATTGCAGGCTTCCACAGCCAAGGGCTTGCCAGGCTCCTGCAGGAAGGGGTCCTTCCCCCACCACTGGCTCCCATGGACCCTGATGGAACATTTTCATCCTCTGGATTGAGCATCAGCAATCTGTGACTGCCTTGGGTTCCAGAAGTAAGAACTCTCCCTCCATAAATCAAAAATTGTTCAAGTGTCTAAAGCTAAAGGCAGCTTGCTAGCAAGGACAGGTAGGGGCTTGTTTGGTTTGGGGAATTTTTTTTTAAACCTCCACTCTATTTATTTGGGGCAAAAAATCCATATGCTGGTAAATCCCAGTGTGGTGGATCTCATGGCAGGGGCAGAAAGCAGTGGCAGCTCAAGCTTAGAGGCAGAGGAGTGAAGGTTAGCAAAAAAAGTCATCCTTTCCTTAGGATCTTTCCTCCTGAGAAGCTGAGAGGCCTCAGGAACACAATGTAAACAATGATTATCTGCTGCTGTGGGATGCAGCAGGTGGATCTGGGATTGGTCTCATGTGGTTGTTTCTAATTAATGGCCAATCACAGTCCAGCTGTCCAGACTGTCTCAGTCAGTCTGAACCTTTGTTATTAATTCCTTTTCTATTCTTAGCCAGCCTTCTGATGAAATCCTTTCTTCTATTCTTTTAGTATAGTTTTAATATAATATATATCATAAAATAATAAACCAAGCCTTTTGAAACAGAGTCAAAATTCTCATCTCTTCCCTCATCCTGGGACCCTTGTGATCACTGTCACACTTAAACAAGGATGCTGCATTGAGACTGCAGTGTGACACTGGTTCCAGATGTACCATCCCATCCTGTGTAGAATTGAGTCCTTGAAGCAGAATCCTACCTTCTGCATCCACAGGGCTCCCTGTGGAGGAAGCACCAGTTGCCAGCAGCACCTGGGTGGCACTGGGAGCTGTCAGCATCTGGGTGTCCTCCCCGCTGTTCTCCTGAGGAAAGCTGGCAGCCCCTGCGCCCTGGGTGGCACCAGGCTCCTCTGTCACAGCTGACACAGCAGCAGCAGCCTCCTGGGCAGCTGTTGTCACCTCCTCAGCAGCACCTACAGCAAGAACACACATCAGGGCAGGCTCACAGGGCAGCTGACAGCAGCAGAGCACACATCTGAAGCAATATGAAAGGAACAGAACTCCGTGAATTAACTCCAGAGCCACAGGGCCAGCAGCAGGACGAGCCCTCAGGGTCCAGCTCCCACTGAAGCCTCAGCTATGCAGAAGGGTTGATTTTTGTGGAACAAGTCTTAATAGACAGTGTTGTTTCCCCAACATCTGGGAAACAGCAGAGAGGCAGCCTGCTGACAAGTCAAGTGCTTATAAATTAATCTAGAAATTAATCAGTCAGGTTACAGCACCAGCCTGCAATTAGCTCCCTTTCTTTTACAGCAAAAATTAGGTCTTTTGGATGCAGTGAAGGGAAATCATCCTTTTGTATCTGCAGCCAAAGAGGGAAGAATAAAGATGCCCAGCAATTAAAAAGTCCTCATCAACATAGAAACATGCCCAACACCTGACCTGCCTTTTTTTTTTTAGCATTTCCTTTACATTTTAAACACCAAATAGGAATACTGCTGTGAGGCTGAAGGTGCCATCTCTGGAGGTATGTGCAGGGCAAGGTGACACCATCAGCCTGTGGCAGGCTGCCCAGGAGGAGTTCTGCCTGCAGGTAAGAGTGGGGACAAGCACTGGGCAGCCACAGCCTCACCATGGGGCGAGGAGACAGCCCCAGGAGTTTCTGTCACAAGGGCCAGCAGCTCTCTGCACAGACCTGAGCACCTTGTAAAGGCATTTAAGACATCAGTGGCTCACAGGCTGCTGGCACAGCTCACTTTAAATCCCAAAAATGAGAGGCAAGTGTCTGTAACAGGCAAGTTTTACCTTCCCATGAACTCTCCAGAGTAGGAGAGAGCTCAGGCTGGGTATCTGTCACCACAGCAGCCTCCGGCTGTGACGGAGGGACGCTTTTCTCCTCCTCTGCTGTGACTGCACTTATGTTCTCCAGTGAGCCAAGATCAGCTGTGCCTGCATCTGACAGGTTCCCAGGGTGGAAAGCAGTGCTGCTGCCTGGGGGAGTTGCTGGCAGCTCCTCCCCTTGCACTGGCACTGTGCAGTTGCTCTCCTTGGCAAGCTCAGGCGCTGGTGGAGGGGACACTGGGGAGGGCACTGCTCTTGTGGCATCCTCTTCCTCCCCCACACCTTCCTGGGTGCTCTGGGATGGTTCTGTTGTCCCCAGCTCCTCTGTCACCTCCTCATGGGACATGCTGCCCTGCTGACTGATGCCCCCCAGTTTGGTGTCATCCCAGTCAGGTGGCACGGTGTCCATAGGGGGGATGGTGACAGTGCCAGCCGTAGTGGGCAGCTCCTGTTGTGTGACACCTGTCCCAGCTTCTGGGTGAGGGAAGGCCTCAGTTGCCACAAGGGGAGGTTTGGCAGCCACAGATGTTGGTGGAGCCAGGGATCTCAGAGGGCTCCCTGTGCGGGCTCTCAGCATTCCCAGCCCAGAGGTCACACCTGCAGCCTGGGGACTTGGGATGACACTTGCTGCTTCCCAGCTGGGAGAGCTGGGGCTCAGGGTGGGCTGGGGCACAGCTGAGGGGTGTGAGCTGCTCTCTGCTTCCTCTTCCTCCACAGTGGTCCCAGAAAGGGGGTTTGCTGAGGGGCCAGCAGAACTGGCCTCCACTGCCACACCACCCTCGGTTGTGGCCTCACCGACGGGGCCACCAGACTCCTCCTGGACTGGAGGGCTCAGCGTGGTCACAGCTGTGGTCAGCATGGCCCTGAGTGCTTCATCCTCCTCCAGCTGTGGCTCAGTGGGAACCAGCTCCTCCTCATGCCCAGCAGAGGGGTGACCCCCCAGGCCCTGGCTGCTGGGCACAACATGGCTCAGGCTGGCAGGGGGTGCTTCTCCTTCTGCAGTGAAAGCTTCATCCAAGGGTGTCCCAGATGGCTGTGCTGACACTGCACAGGGCTCTTCAGAAACTGTCTGCTCAGAAGGGCCCAGGTTGTTTTTCAAGTCCACCATGGCTGTCCTTTCATCTTCCAGCCCATTCCCTGCCCAGGGGCCATGCTGGACCTTTGTCACATCCCCCTCCTCCAGAGGCTGAGCCAGGCACAGCAGGCTGGAGGACAAGAGCAGGATGCTGCAGGTGAGCACACAGATATTAAATCCTTTTGATCTCCTCATGGCTGAGAGGAGATGTGTCCAGAAGCCTGCAAGGCTGACAAATCCAGAGACCTAGAAGGGGAAAAAGGAACCAAGATTACACAACCCATAACCAACCACAGACCCAGGGCCTTAAATAATGGGAGACCAAGACTATGGCCAGTTGAGAGCAGACCCCTCCCACACATTCCAAGCAATGAATTCCCCCATCTGTTTTATGCTTCTCAGCCTACCCTACCTGAAGGTGCCAGACAAAAAAATCAAATGTTGATCTGAAGCCCAGGACAGACCCTGCCCAGCTCTCACCCCAGCAGCAGAGTGCTATGCTCTACCAGCAGGCATCAGACCTGCAAGCAATAGTGTGGATCAACTTTTTAGTCCTGAACCAAGACCAAAAATGATGCTTGTCAGGGCCATGAAGTCTCAGGTTTGTCCTGGCCAGCCCTGTTCTGTGCATTGGCACAGGAGGAGACCAAGGAACCTGCACAGAGAACCTGATGGGTCTGTGGGGGACAACACAGCACCAGAGCCACACAAGGAGGCTTTAGGGCTGCATCATGCCCTGGCTGAGCTCCTTGGCCCCACAGAGGAAGCTCCAGCCCAGAGAGCAGCACTGCAGCATTAGCACAGTGCCCATGCTGCACTGCACCACGGAGGCACTTCCAGAAAGTTTCATGTCCAGAATCACCGAGGGTTTCCAAGAGAGCACTGAACCTGGAGGCCAGCAGCGATGCAGCCAGCTGACAGCCTGCCCTTGGCAGGCTCTGCTGCCTCCAGGCACACAGCTCCAGCTCCCAGCCACCTCCCTTGGGCATGTGCCTCAGCCCTGGGCTCGCTACTCCACCATCCCAGAGCAGAAGAGCATCCCAGAGCAGAGGACCCTCCCACCCAAGGCCCCACTCAGTGGCCACACCAGTGCCATGACACAGCAAACATCCCACTGTCACAGCAGATCTGGCAGCTGCTCAGGGGCACAGACAAGCCCTCCTGCAAGGGCCTCCAGCCATCAGCAGCTTCAAGTTCCTTCTCTCACGTGTTCCTCCAGTTCTGGGAATCCCAACGTGAGAAAGAGCTTGACCTGTTTGGATAAGTCCAAAAGAGCCACCACGTAGATCACAGGGCTGGAGCACCTCTGTTACAGACACAGGCTGAGAGAGTCAGATGGTAGAGAAGGCTCCAGGGACACACTGGAGCATCCTCCAGTGCCTAAAGTAGCTCCAAGAGAGCTGGAGGGGGACTTTGGACAAGGGCATGGAGGGACAGAGCAAGGAGGAATGTCTTTTCACCTAGGTTTAGATTAGATATTAGGAATAAATTATTGACTGAGGGTGATGAGGCCCTGGCACAGGTTACCCAGAGAAGCTGTGGCTGCCCCTGGATCCCTGGAAGTGTCCAAGGCTAGGCTGGATGGGGCTTGGAGCAGCCTGGGATAGTGGAAGGTGTCCCTGCCCATGGCAGGGGGTGGAATGAGGTGAAATTTTATCATTCCCAAGTGAACTTCTCTTCCCTCTGGGCTGCAGGAATAACAAATATCAGTAAGGAAAGAGGCTGGGGTTGTCAGAACCACCCCTCAGTCCTCCAAAGAGCAGCAGTGGTCACCCTGTGCAGTCTCACTGCTCATGGGCACCAGGATAAACCCCTGAACCCACCACACTCCTCATTTCCCCACCCAGACTGCTCATCCAGAAGCGTCACTCACATTTGTACCCACAGAGTGCAGCAACACAGCTCAGAATTAACCACTGCAGGCTCCAGCATCTGGCTGAGCCTTCAGGGCACACTGAGTCATTTTTTCCATGCTCCCTGAAGCCTCATCCCAGCAGTTTGGCCTGTGATGGGGAATTATTCCAGCAGCTCACACACATGCACCAGGTGCTCAGGGACAAGCAGAAGCCACCAAAAAGCTCTTCATCAGCCTAAACACCTTCCACTTTATTTTTAGCATCTTCTATCTCTGAAGGATGGGTGGCCACCCATCTATCTTCTCTATCCCCTCCCTAAAAAAAATAGCAGAAAATTACAATATTTAGCTCTTTTCCCAGGCTAATTCCTTGTGTACTTTTGTAATTAAAAAGCACTAAGAATATATTATGCAAGTTAAATTGTTGGTGCCTAACTACATGCATCTGCCTCACCATGCAGATGAATATAAATCATGTTCACCTCAACACCCCTTTAGCAATTGCCTGTTAAGAGCAGGCACATTGAAACATGAAGAAGTTGGATTTTCTCTATTTAAAAGATAGTTTGGCTTTAAATACAGCTTCTGAAGAAGTCAGGAGCATTTAGGTGGCACAAATGCTTTCAGCAGTGCTTAAACATAAACAGAACTCCAGCTGCACTTGAAAAAGCACTTCTCTTGCAGTCATATAGATTATACATATGTATATACACATCTGTACAGATATTTTGTAGCTTTCTAGCGCTAGGCTCTCAAAGAGCCCACGATATTCAGGACGTGGTTAGCAGAAGAACCAAAATGCTCATCTCCTCCCAACAAACTTACTGCATATTTACTAGAACCTTTCCTCCTTCTGGGGGTAGATAACAGGGACACTCAATACCAGCCTGATAAAAGAGTTCCTGGGGTCCTTCAGGGCAGCTTCATATTGTTTCTGCCAATCTGAAAAGCCCTGCTGGTCATAATCCTACATTTCTATAGGGCAAAACCCATATTGGAGAGTTATTTGCTCAGGAAATCCACAACAGGCAGATGCAAGCTAACCTAGACCTTCACACTCAGTGAAAGCAGCAGATAGTGGCCCAGAGCTTGCTGCAGGATAATGGCACAGGTTCACACTTCAAAGAAGATTAGTCAGGGCTTAAGATCTACTTAGCTTTAGGAAGAGGCTGGATTAGAGAGTGTATGAACAGCAGCGACCTGGCTATCTCCTTAAGCAGAGTTTGACACCTTGCTGAAGCACTTCCACTGAATGCAGAAGCTGCAGGTACCTGGCTGCAGAGCAGGCTGCTCCTCAAGCTGCACCCAGTTACATTTATCTTCCCATCTGGTTATTTTTATAGCCAGCCTGCTCTCCAGCCCCAGCCAGGGTGGAACACCCTGCCCTGACCAAGCACCTCCTCTGTAGTAAGGCTGAGCTTTCCTGTGAGCAGCTTGAAGGTAGTAACTCAATATTTCATACCACAGGAACTCCTTGTCCCCGGATTTCACCTGGCATCCTCAGAGCTGAAGCCCTGGAGGCAGCTGCCAAGCACTGGCCAAGCTCTCAGTGGAAAACTAATCCTTGCTTCCAATAGGAAGCACACACTGAGGGCAAGAGATGGTGCCAGCTACTTCCCCTGCACTCAATAACAACAAATCCCAGGAGATGCAGTTCCTCCAGCCGCAAAGGCAGAGCAACTGCAGGCAGCCAGGGAGCTTTATCTTCAGCATGGAAAATAATAACTTTTAACACCTGGGAGGCTGGAAAAAAACACACAAAGAGCTGCTAGGCTGAAAACAGGCCAAAACTGGACATCTCCAGGAGCTACCCACAAGAATAAGAACCATCTACCACAGTGGGGAAGTCAGGAAGCTGAAGGACAATAAATATAAATTGGTCACCAGCTGAGGCAGTCTCAGACTCAGTTGGATCTTTCTAAGCCAGGCTGCTTGCCTGCTCCATACAATTAGCAGTTGCAGTAGTTATTAAACCATTAACCCCTCTGAATTCTGGAGACTTCTTTGAGATCAGCTCTTGGGAGGCCCAACAAAAGCCAGCTCAGAAGGAGCCCCAGCCTGTTATGGTCACTCCAGCAGAGCAGGCTTGCAGGGGAGCAGCACAGAGCAGAGCAGATGTCTCTCCTTCAATAGCTGCTCCTTGCATGGACCAGTGGTTTGTGGAGACATGCTGCAAAGGATTAAGCTCCCCCTCTGTCCCAGCTGCGTGCACTTACTCCCTCCGAGAGCTTTTAAAGAGCTTCACCCAGCCAGCTTACTTAGAGAAAACAACCCCCTTCCCGCCTCCCCCCACCCCCCCCCAAAAAAAAAAAGCTGTTATTTTCTGTCTTTGACAAGTTATGGCTATGTTTCTACCCAAATTGTTGAAACAGTACAAAAAAAAAAAAGTACCAAGTTTTAAACTCCCCTGAATTAATAACTCTGCTCTAACAATCCCTCTGACACAGGGAGGACACTCTGCATGCATCATAAAGCAGAGAGCAGGAGACGAACAGGTCAGCCCCAGCCAAATCTGCCTCGCCTTTGAGAAGAGCTCCTCACACCTCCAAGCACAAGCATGGTGCCAGCCTGGGCTGCCTGAACAGTCCTGGGTGTGCTCAGTTCCGAAATTCACTGAGAAAATTCACTGAGAATTCGTAAGAGACCCGGACAAGAAAGTAGCAAATCTTTTAATGTGAAGATTTAGCCAAAACATACAAGTCAAACAACTGCCAGCCGTCAAGTGCTCTGTTACAGGGTGCTAATGTATGCCATCCAAGCCTCATTACTTGTGCTGAATACAAAAGGCAGCAGATAATACACTGCAGAGCTCCAACTCCTACTTTTGTGCAGAAGCCGAGAAAAATGCCATCGTCTCATCTCGCTTTAGGTCCCTGCCCAGTTCAACGGAGTGAACTGGGGGGCTGACGCCCTTCCAGCACACACTTCAGGTAAGCAGAACCTCGACCAGTTCGACCACCTCCAACAGCCCAGTGAAATCCCAGCAGTGACACAACTCTATGCCAGCCACCGACTCAAAGTCAGGTGAGAAAAATTATGTCGAGACAAGCACACAGCAGAGAGGCACATCTACACCTACCCTTGAGGATGCATCCTTAAAAGCAAACAAATAAGAAATTAATATTCTGTATGGCCAGCTTCCCACCAGTCCCAGTGAGGCACCTTAATACATAATACATCACCTCCGCTTCCAGCCTCGGCATTCCAGCTGGAGTTCTTTGAGGAGCCAGAGACATGACATGTTTTAGGCATTATTCCCCCAGCCACCAAGCGATCACTTGCTTTGTTCGGAACGGCACACGGACCACCTATGGAAATCCCTACTTGGATTTGCCAGGAAAAGCTGCATAGTTCCCCGTGGCTTCTGACCCGTGCCAGGTCCCCGGCACCACAAAAGTCTAAGGTCTAGCGAATTCCTGAGGGATTAAGACAGGGAGGAGGGGGCGTTGAAGAATGAGGCCAAAGGGTGCAGCAGTTTCCAAGCAGCAGAAGGACAGAAACGCCGCTCCCCAGCCAGCCTGGGAGCACAGGGACAGCGCTCGGATTCCAATCGGCAAGAAACGCTCCACAATTTCAGCGCCTCACCTAACGCTGACAGAAACACCGCACAGGAGAGCTGGAGGATCGTGAGTCCGTGCAGGTGAAGGTTTAAGAGCAGATTAAATGCACCTTGTCCGGCCCTTCTGGCTAAGGGTCCAGAGAAGGGAATTAGGGCTGGCTCAAGGCTTGATTACAGCCAGCACGCCTGCTTGCCGCGCACAGCTCCGTCTCCCCGTCCTCCTTAGTCATATTTACAGGTGACTTTACACCCCACAACTGCATTCTTTCCCCACCGGGCAGGGGATCAAGTGCGAACACCCGCCCGGGGATTCTTCCTGCCCAGGCCCGCAGCAGGACAGAGGGACAGCTGCGGTCACCCCCAAACCACCCCCGCGACAAACACACACCCGCCCCCAAACCAAAGACTTCCCGAGGACGCCCACCGGGACCCCCATCCCGGCAGGACGGCACCGCCCGCTCGCCCCGCTGCCCCTTCCCCATCCCCCGGGGCTGCAGGGACCGGCCGCTCGCCGGGAACAAAGAGCCGCGCCGAGGATGCGCTGCCCCGCGGGCAGCCGAGCATCGTCGGAAAAAGCCACAAATCGATTCAAAACGCGTAACCCCGGGGCGACCGTGGCTCGGGGGGTGCGATGCCGGCTGTGTGCGTGTGTGTCCCGGCCTCACCTGGCTCCCGCCGCCGCCGCCCGGTGCTCGGCGCCGCGCTCCCCCAGCCCCGCGGCCGCACGGGCGGAGCGGAGCGGGCCGCCCACCGGCGGGCGGTGTCGGGGGCCGGCCCGCTCCGCCCGACCGCCGGCCCCCGCCTGCCTCTGGTGGGCTTCGTGCTCCCCGACACCCGCAGCCCCCGGGAGGGGCCGCCCGCAGCCGCGTTTGGCGTTTGCTGCTTCTCCAAAGGGAAGTTTGAGCATCCAAGCGCTCGGTCCCCGCACCCAACTCTTCCTCAGCGCCTGACCCGAGGAGATGCCGCTCTTTGCTTACAAGGAGCTGTAAAAACAAGGCCTAAGGCACCCTTTAGTAGTTTTCCATCTATTACAGATTGTCCTCCAGTGTTTTTAGCTGCAGAGGTCACCTTCCCCTAATACGCCTTTTGCAAAGGAGAACAGCTTCTTAAATAACAACATCTGAATTAGAAGAGCTTTAGTCAATTTCCCTTTTTTGGTGCTTTGTTTTAAGCACCTATTTGGCCAGTACAGAGAAGGGTAACCAACTTTATTGTGCTTTCCTCCTCCCAGCTATTTTTTTCCAATAAAACCCCCATAACCAACAAGAGACAAAAACCTTTAGACCATCAGGTCCTGGCTCACACATCAAATCACTTTGCCAAAGAGCAACTCAGAAGCCCATACCTTGCCTCCAAACCCCAAAGATGAACAAATTCAGCTTCCTCTTGCTGCCCTAACCCCAGTGCTAGGGGCACCATAGGGCCCCTGTTGCACACAGAGGGTTTTATAGTCCCTCTCAGGCAGGGCTGCAGCAGGTGCAAGGAATTTGAGCTGGGCAGGGACAGGTGAGGAGAGACCAGAAATAATGATCTCTCACAGGAGGCAATGACTGGGGTGGGGGGATTTTGTGGGTGTGGAATTGCTAGGAAGGATTAGTGGGAAGGTGTAGGAGAGGTGAGTTAAAATCTTGACTTCCTAATGAACATGCTCTACCACATGAAGGAAATTAGGGAACCTTCCAGTTATGATAAATTACAAAATCAACTTTTTTATTCTGCATGAAGGTCTGCTGTCACAGGTCACTCAGCTCTTTCAATAAACAGCAGAACTGGTGAAAGAAAAGGAGATATTCCTTACCAACAAATTGGTCATTATTTTATTCCGTTCACTGTGCTACTGGTAATAACATTTATGTTAGTGATTTGCTCTCTTTGTGTCTCTAAACACACCCAAAAGTTTTATCTGTTTGATTTTAGGGAAACTGTGTTTTCTACTGGATTCCAACCAAACTGGATCCAACCCAATTCATCTGGTTGTAGCA
Source organism: Fringilla coelebs (assembly GCF_963513975.1). Taxonomy (NCBI): domain Eukaryota; kingdom Metazoa; phylum Chordata; class Aves; order Passeriformes; family Fringillidae; genus Fringilla; species Fringilla coelebs. The sequence continues at coordinate 4,760,094 of NC_140034.1, forward strand.
CTGTGCATCCAATATTAAAACTTTCAAAAAACAGATTTGTTGCAAGTTAGGGCATTTTTTTCAGGGAAATATTGCTAACCCCTGCATGAGTTGAAAATAAAGTGTCAAAGTGCCTGTGTCAGCAATAAAGACAGCCAGTGACAAAAGGCATCATAAAGAACTTCAGAGTTAGGCTTGGGGGAGGAAGCGGTCACTTAAACAATGAAGAAAGTCCCTTTTGGCTTTGCCTCTCTGAACTGTAAAATCTAGGGAAATTATTCATTAATCAATATTTTGAGTGCTGTGGCATCTTCATAAATAAAATACAAATGTGTGAAAAGGAAGGATGTTTCCTCTCTCTTCTAGGGGAGATGGCATGTGAGGGAAGGAAGAGGTAAGAGCTGTGCTTTTCATTGGTTTTAAACACCATTAACTCCCAGATTAGGGACTCAAAACTCTTCACATGTTCAACTTCTGTCCTGGCCAATTCATTTTGGCCAAGGGCTCTGGCTGAGAAGAGGGGGTGGCTCAGCCATGCAGGAGGTGCCACCTCCCAAGTTAATGGGGCAGCCGGATTTTCCAGGAGACCAAAATCAATTCTCAAGAGCAGCACTGCACCTTGTGGTGGCTCTGGGATTGATTCCCAAGCTGTTCAGTCATTTGTGTGTGGGGAAAGGGGCAGGAAAACAGGGACCACTCCAGCAGAAATCAGAGCCCAGGGATGAGTCCAGGCATTGGGCTTCAGCAGCTGCACAATTTTCCCCTAAGAGCTGGCCTGGGATTCAGAACAAGGGTTCTTCCAGTGGAAGGTGTCCCTGCCCATGGCAGGGGGTGGGAACGAGATGATTTTTAAGGTTCCTTCCAACACAAACCACTCTGTGATTCTATGACTGTTCTCAGTCCCATTCCTATCTAACCTTTACAATTATTGCGAAAGTTACTTAAAATGTAAAGCGTGTGTAAGGGATGATTTAGTGTTCTCCAAGGATGCAGAGCACTTAATAGACTGGAGAGGTTTTCACTTCCCCCTTGCCATTGACTCCCAACCCAGACTGGCACTGTGTCCTCTCAAGGTTAAATATTTCACTCCTAAGCACTGGAACCAAAATAGCTGGTTATCTGTGGTTTTTTTCCCTGCCTAAAATTGCACATTCCCTGTATGCTGCAAGTTTCTCTTCCCCGCATAACCTGCCAAAATCAGAGGCTTCTGCGTTATCAACAAAAATATCTGCAGACTGTAAGAAAGAGGCATGATGAAAGAGGCAGAAATCAGAAATCATCAGAGAGCACTCTTTTGTTATTCCTTTCTATGGTTTGTTAGTTGGAAATACTGATTTTTAACTCAGATCAGTACGCCATGGAGCATACCTGTAACCAAGCAAAACAGGCCCCACTTCCACAGCAAGTTAAGAAATTCCATTCCTCTCCCCTCTCACTCTTGCTCTGGGTTGAGACATTTCAGTACAATCCTCTATTTGTCTTGTCCTTCAGAACTTCTCACCTGAGATGAAGTCAGAGTCTAAATTTGGATGTAAGCAGGCTCATTCTTCCATGCAGGTAGCGTAGCTGGGAAAGAGTGGGACTCATATCCCATTCCCAGCTCTGCCTTTTTAGAGGATTTTCAAACTGAATTTCACTGCTCTCAGCCTCCACTTCTTCTGTAAAATAACAATACCTAATTTTTGTAAGAGCCTCTTGTAAAATCTGGTATTATTATAGCAGCTGGCTCTGTTGTACAATGTAATGATACATCAGATTTCTTTCACAGGGGATATTCCTGTCACTGCCTTATTGCAGAACCCAAAAAGTACCAACAGCACGTCCTAATTAAGAGACTAGGTCACATAAAAATTTATGTGAAGATATATTTTGCCTGTATAAAATGAACTAAAAAATCATTGTCCTGACAGCAGAATGCTGCACCTTATGCTGCTACTCCTGGCACCTGTGAGGAGATGTATCAGCTCTCCTAAGTATGTCAGGACGTGCCACAGAAAGGTAAAGGCAATTTTAAAATAGTTGCCGTTAATTTTGCTGCTGAATGACTTTCCCAAATTGAATATTGGGGACATCCAGCACACAAATCAGTGCACATCTCCATCACAAGACTCACCTTTACACCAGCTGGTAGCATCTGCTTTAAGGGCACCCTCTCTTCCTACTATCAGCAATCACTGGAATGGAGTAGCCATGAGTAATTCAGGGAGAGTGAGAACAGCATCCCCTGCCACAGAGAGGGAAGTTTGTTTAAAACAACTCCACTTTTAAAAAGTTTGTGGCCAATGAATTATTTTGAATGTAACCATGTTATGGATGAACAGATTTCTTCTTCCTCCATCTGCAAGCCTGATAAATGTCAACTGCAATTGAAACTCAGTCCGGAGAATCTACTTGGATTCCTTTCTTCCATGCATCTCACAGCTGGCACTAACAGGAAAGGTGGGCAAGGCCAAGTGGTGCCAGTGCAGCCCCACTGCTGGCTGGGATTTACAGTAATCAATCCTACAAGGAGGCACGGGATCCAGCTTCTGCTTCCCAGCCCTCGTGTTCCTGAAGTGCTCACAGAGCAGGAAAACCATAAGAACTTATTTTTGTCACCAAAGTCAGCAGATGTGACTTGGAGAGCACACAGAGCCCAGATCTGCTGAGTAGGAAATGCCATTTTTACACACTCACTCTTCAGAGTAGAACCAGGCTCCTGCTGACTGGCCCAAGGTCGCTGGAATCCGTTGCAGTTGCTCTGGGAATGCAGCCCAGGAGGACCCGTGCTCACATCCATAATGGAATCACAGCACAGCCCTTGCTCTTCTTCATATCCTTCAACAAAATCGATGTTGTAATGCCAAGGTGCATCACACATTACAATTTCCCCAGAGATAAAGTGCTGAGGAAGCCCTCCACGTGCATATTGGAGTCTCAGCTAAAACATGAACCATCTGTCAGTTCCCTTGGATATTTCCCCCCCCATCCTACAAACTGCACTACAAAATTAGGCTGACAATAAAAAAAGGCACTGGACCCACCACCCCAAAGCAGGCTGACCCTAAGCCCTGCTCTGACATTAAACCCTCAGCTTCACAGATTCACAAAAACAGAGAATCAAACACAGATCTCCAAGATCATTGAGTCCAGCCTCCATCATCTGAATCACGTGGTTGTTCACATGCATAAATAAATATGGTTGTTCACACACATAATATACCCAGAGGGACTTCTTTAGAAACTGCAGCTTTCTTTTGCTTTTCAAAACTTGAGGTTAAACTGAACCCCCAAATCCACAGGTTTTAAAGAAGCGAAGTGTCAGTACTGCCAGTCCATCCCTCCCTGTAGAGCATGTTCTAAAAGAGCAAAGAGGGGCTGAAAGCTCCCACCACAGAGGCTTTTGGGGTCTTTCCTATGGATAACATATGAAATTGGGATGCCACTGTGTTTTAGAACGAAACAGCAATGCGCCAGAAACTACCAGTGGTTTCATTTTTCACCTTGAGGATGGTTAAGAGCAGAGAAATACACATTTTGTTTTGGAAACATTGAAATTAATTGAGCCAAAATCCTGCAGCAGGAACCAGATTCAGCTGTTAGCATAACCCCAGGCAGGAGGCTTTCATCCTTTTTCTCCCTTCAGAGAGCTGATAGGGGGATCCCCTTGAACCCCTGAGCTGGGAAGGGGTGGGAAGCACTCTGTGGTCTCCAGAAGGTCTAAAGCTGGCCCTAAGTATGCAATTCCCTGATTCTGTGAGGAGGGAATGGGTCTGTGCCTCAGTTAGCCTGTAGAGATTAGGGAGACCTAAAAGCAAGTACACAGACTAAGCCAGCCAATGCAGGGACACAAAGGAGTGCTTATTTTATGACCAATTAAAAATAATAATGCTCTGCTGTCGAGATCTGCCTGGGTCCAGCTGAAATCCGAGTCCCTGCAGGGGTCTGGGCAGGCATTTTGGCTTTCAGGGAGCAGAGTATTAGCTGGGCGTGCTGCTCCGTGCCGGAGCCACGCAGTGTTTGTGCTGCAGGACACATTCCTTTATGTTTGCAATGTTCCCAAGCGCTCCGCGGGGATTAATTCAGCTGAGAGCTGCCTGTTTCGGGGCGAGCACAGAAAAGTGATTTTCTTTATGGGAAATATTCCCTTTTAACCCTCCGGGCGGGTTGCGCAGCTGCCACCTCGAGGCGGCAGCGCGGAGGAGAGCGCAGCGCTGCGCTGTGACAATGCCGAGTCCGCAGGACACCCGAAAGGGGCTTTCTTCTGCCAGCGGCTTGAACACCAACAGAATCCCGAAAAAGGGAGAGGAAAAGGACCGCATTAGGCAAAAGGAACTGTCCTACAAATTTGGTTTTGTTGGAGCGAGTCTAGAGGAGGCCACCGAGATGAGCAGAGTGATGGAGCAGATCTGCTGTGAGGAACGGTTGAGATAATTTGGATTGCTGGGCCAGAAAAGAAAGGATAGGCTCTGGGGTGACCTAATCGTGGCCTTCCACTGCTTCAAGGAGCTGAGAGAAAGTTGGAGAGGGGGTTTTTACAAGGGCATGGAGTGATGGGACAAGGCGGAATGGCTTCAGACTGGAAGAGAGTAGGTTTAGGTTGGTTATTAGGAAGATATTCCTGGCCATGAGGGTGGTGAGGCCCTGGCACAGGTTGCCCACAGGAGCTGTGGCTGCCCCTGCATCTCTGGAAGTGTTCCAGGCCAGGCTGGATGGAGCTTGGAGCAACCTGGGATAGTGGAAGGCATCCCTGACCATGGCAGGGAGTGGAACTAAATGAGTTTTAAGCTCCCTTCCAACTCAGACCAGTCTATGATTTTATGATATAAGAGTTTTCACTGATTTCAATGGGCTACTGTTAATTTCTTGTATTTTTATGTCCTTATGCGACCTCTTCCTTGCCTGTCAGAGGTAGCACCGCTCCCAAGAGTTGCATGAACTGGCTGCACTCAGGGAATAATTTCTTATTATGTTATGGAAATCCTGCTTTTCACTCTGCTGGACATTCTGCTTACGAGCTGGCTTAATTGTCCCACTGTCTCCTTAGACTGTGAATAATTATCTCCATTTATATTGTTATCCTGAATGTATTTATAGCCTGATTCTTTTGGGTTAGCATCACCATCTGTTTCCTCAACAGTCACATATTCGGGGGAGAGCGAGTGCTCTTCACATTATGCAAGCAGCTTTCTTGATTAAACCAGCCCGGCGTGGATGGATTTTGTTATGAAACCCTGGCACATCTCTAACTCTCAGGCTCCTATTATCAATAACTCTGAAAAGCCCATCCATTAAATTAAGCCACTTTTAAGCTGCAGCTTGCATTTCAGAACTCGTGTTAACTGTGATTGATTAACGTAATTTAAGAGGAGATTTCCAATGGACTATAAAGACGGTGATGTGATTAGCAGGAAACTCCGATCATTCCTAACCCAGGGATAATATGTTCAGGAGGAAGCCATGGGCTGTGGATTCAACTAGGGCCCCTGATTTTTGCAAAACATTTCTAAGCAGTCATTTTACATAAAACATTATATTTAAAACATAAGCATAGTGCCATAAATATGTAATTATAGCACAGAGAGATATAAATGGGTGAGATCTGGGGATGAAAACAGATCATGCAAACATCACGCTTAGACTTTAGTCATATATTATCTAAATTCCCCCAATTTTTAGACCTAAAGTATTTAAAGAGCAACAGCATTAAGTATAGTATATTATGTCTTTACAGGACCTCTATCACATAGATACTCAGAAGGATTTTACAGAATTTCAGAGGAAGAATATTCACACTCCAGTGAGAGCATGTTCTCACCAGGCAGTGACTGCACAGCTTCCCTGTGCTGTCCTTGAACAGAGAGGGCAGACAGCCCTCCAGGTAGTCACTTATCCCAGAATCATGGAAGACCAGATTGGGAAGGGTCTCAAGGATTATCTGACACAACTTTTCCTGGCAAAATCACAGTTGAAATAAGATGGTCCAGCACCCTGTGCAGTTGAATCCTAAAGTGTCCAATGTTGAGGGATCCAACATTTCCCTGTGGAGATTATTCCAATGGCTGATTGTTATCACTGTGAAAAATTTACCTTGTGTCTGAACAGAATCTCTCCAGGAGCACTTGGGAAATTCTGGGGTTGTTTCCCTGACAGAAAAACCAAATACAGAAAAGTTTCTTGAATATAATTCCCATCTCAGTCAAGTGTAGTTACCACTGTGTGCATGTTCTTGGTGCACTGGAGAATTGCTCAAACATGGCAGAGTTAAGGTTCTGTTGTGGAAATGACATTTGAACATATTTTCATGCCTCGTTGTTTGCATATCCTTTAAAGTTCAGCTACATTTCCATGTTCTAGAAGGCCATAAAATACTAACCATAAAAAATAATTTTAAAAGCCATTAAAAACATAAAACCACATGAAATCATAAGGCAAGTTGAAGTCGGTGTCACAATGTTTAATCACTGCAGGGTTTTGTTTGTTTATTTTTTCATGTGTCAGCATCCTCCACTGCTGCCTTGGCAATGATCCCTCCTCCTCCAGGATTCACTGAGTGTGTGCTGGTCCCATCACTCTTTCTGTGTCTCGTATCACCACTACAGCCTTGTCCTTGCTCCTCAGTTTTCCTCTCCTAGGAGAGGATGGGAAGCTGCTGATGGATTGTTTGGAGAGTGCCTGGGCTCCTATGGAGCTGTGGGATGGTGCCTGAAGGAGAGATAGCAAGGATTTCTGAGGGATTGTGATTTATTATGATCTCCTTGCTTTGAGAGGAGTCTCCCTGAGTTTGGCACTGCAAAGTTCCCTTTCTTCACACCCTTCCTGCATTCCCTCTGCACTGCCTGGATTCCTCATGTGTCCTCCAAGACCCCTTCCAGGATGCCCCATCTGCTTCAGCTCACCCAGTCCACACTTCTCCACACACACCGGGACCTTCTCTTCTCAGTGCTGCCCCTTGACCTTGCTTTGTCACCTTGGTGACTTTAGGGTGGCCAGAAGGGGAGAACACGACAAGGCTGTGACAGGAGCAGCAGAGAAAGCATTTGTGCAGAGCTGCTAGCCCATGGGCTAGTGAGGGGGCTGGCCCAGGCAACACAGCAGATGGTGGCAGTGACAGCTTTCGGCGTCTCACGTCACTCCCCCTCATCACCCAGCTCCCACACACCTCCACCTTCAGGGACTGCAAAAAGGAAGTGTGGATGTGGGACACAGCAAAAAGCACAGCTCCACAAGCTGCTGCAGCAGCTCATAGCTCAGGGTGGTGGGGTTCAGTGACAACAGAGCACAGCAGTGTCGCCTCAGCCTTCCCTGAAATCCTCTGCCTTCATTAGCACCCTTCTCCTCCTCTGCACCAACCCTCAGGCTCTCAGCTGGCCTGGCTGGCAATGAGCAAATGTCTAGACCCAGCTCCCCAGTTAATTGCTTTTTCAGTGCTTGGTTTACTTCCCTGGAGAAGAAATGGGCCTGGTGCTCTTGGCTGAAATAAATACCCAGGACTCATCTTTTGGGGGTCTGAGCAGGGCCACAATCACACTCCTGGACATCACGACTGCCTGAAGAGCAGAAGGTTTTACAGGTGTGGTTATTGTGGGGAAGGGGAGTATTGCCAGGGGAGAGAAGGTGGTTGTTGGGAGTAAGGCAAGCACTACCTTTGGAATCTCTTCCCAAATCTCTGAACCCAAATTTGCATTATAACAACAAAAATCTGTTAGAAATTCCCTATTCCCAGCCAGGGGATCCAGTCATGGAGAGACACATACCACAAACAATATTCATCAGAACACCTTTTGTTGATTAGGTTCTTTGTACTGTGAAAAATGCCTATTTTATGATTGGCTTTTCACAAATATTAAAATGAATATTAGATGTGTTGTGTTAGAAAGTGATGCTGAATTAATTTTCTTAAGTAGTGTGTTAAATACAGTTTTAGGTTATAACATAATGTTAAAATAGAAACTGTGCTATGTAAGATACTTTTTTTATAGAGAGGACTCGCAGTGAGATAGCAGCCACAGGACACCTAAATCTTTCAGAGGAAAAGAATTTATTGCTCAATTATCAGAAGAAATTAACTTCTTCCTGCCTTGCTTAGCCTGGAAGATGCTGGCAGAATTCAGATGAAGAAGTTGACCAGACAGAATCCTGTGTTTGAATGGATTTTATGCATCATGTATGATATATATGAGTATACAACAGGTTATTGCTTTTAAGGGTTAATGCTCTGTTAACGGGTGTCCTTTTTCTGGCTTATTTTGCCCAGAAAAGGTGCCCGGACGTCCATAACTCTTTATTTTTATTTTCTCTCATATTGTCCTAATCCTAATTGTCCAAATTTTTACTACTCTAATTATATTGCTATTTTTACAACCATTTAATTACTATTAAACTTAAAAAATTTTAAAAACAAGCGATTGGCGTTTTTCACACTACTAAGCACAGCCGATCATCTGCCTCTCTGATCACCTGTCTCAGGCCACCCAGTCTTGAAAGCATGGATTCCTAGAAGGTCCTGAGCTGAAAGGGATCCGCAAGGACCACTGTGTCCAACCCCTGGCCCTGCACAAGTTGTTACCACCATGGGGTTTATCATTTCTATCCTCACTGTATTTTGAGCTCCCATCTTCACTCCCAACCTCCACACTCCTGGAGCAGCAGAGCAATGCGGCTTTTTTAGTCCCTGAGTTGTTTTATTTCTGCTCAAGAGGGAGGATGCTGTACCCTGAGGGTACTGTGCGTTTAACCTCATAGAAATGGCTTTTTGCACTAAACGTGGCTGTTTCTGTGTCAGCCGTGGCATGGCAGCAGGAGCAGGGCAGTGCCCGTCCCTCTGTGCTGGCACTGCTGGGACACCTCCAGCCCTGGGGCAGTTTTGGGACACTCACAGAAGGACTTTGAGGGGCTGGAGCGTGTCCAGGACAGGGAACGGAGCTGGGGAAGGGTTTGGGGCGCCAGGAGAGGCTGAGGGAGCTGGGAAGGGGCTGAGCCTGGAGCAAAGGAGGCTCAGGGGGCCCTGGTGGCTCTGCACAGCTCCTGCCAGGAGGGGACAGCCGGGGGGTCGGGCTGTGCCCCAGGGAACAGGGACAGGACAAGGGGAAATGGCCTCAAGCTGTGCCATGGGCAATTTAGGTTGACAAATTGGGAAAAATTTCTTCACAGAAAGGGCTGTGCAGTCCCCTTGTCCTGTCCCTAGGGAACAGGCACAGGACAAGGGGAAATGGCCTCAAGCTGTGCCATGGGCAGTTTAGGTTGAAAAATTGGGAAAAATTTCTTCACAGAAAGGGCTGTGCAGGCTGCCCAGGGAATTGATGGAGTCCCTATCCCTGGACGAATTTAAAAGCGAGGTGGCACTTGGGGACATAGTTTAATGGTGCAATGGATGGACTCGATAACCTTGGGGGGTTTTTCCAGCCTAAATGATTCTGTGATTTTCACAACTTCGCTCGAGCCGGAGCAGCCCCGGCTCCGCTTCCTCCGCCGCCCTCACGCAGGGCCCGCCCCTGCGGCCCTCATGGCCGCGCCGCGCGGCTCCCCAGGCTGCCCAGGCTGCCGCCGGGGCGGAGCTGAGGGGAAGCCGCCCCGCACCGCTCCCGCTGCCGGCACCGCGGCGCTCCCGGCCGCGCTGGAGCCCTGCAGGATGGGGCGGGAGCGGCGGTGCTGTCCCAAGTGAGGCGGCGGGGCGGCGGCGGGGCGGACAGGCGCCGCGGGCAGCCCGGCGCGCCGGGGAGCAGGAAGGGCCCGTGTAACGGCGGCTGAGGGAGGCGGAACGGGAGGGAAGCGGGGAAGGGAACGGGTGAAGGAGGAGGGAGAAAGGGAGGCCGCGCCGCGATGCCGCTGTACGAGGGGCTCGGCAGCGGCGGGGAGAAAACCGCGGTGGTGATCGACCTGGGACAGGCCTTCACCAAGTGAGTGCCCCGCACTGAGGTCGGGATTTGGGGGTGCCCGGTCTGGAGAAGGGAAAGGTGCAGGGAGACCTTAAAGCTCTTTCATGTGCTTGAAGGGGTTCCAGAGAGATGGGAATGGATTTTGGACAAGGGGCTGGAGTGACAAGACATGAGGGAATGGCTTCACACTGCCGGAGCACAGGCTTAGATGGGATGTTGGGAAAAAAATCTTTGCTGTGAGGGTGTGAGGCTCTGGCACAGGGTGCTCAGAGGAGCTGTGGCTGCCCCTGGATCCCTGGAAGTGTCCAGGACCAGGCTGGACAGGGCTCGGAACACCCTGGGACAGTGGAAGGTGTCCCTGCTTGTGTCAGGGTTTGCAATGAGGTGTTTATTAAGTCCCCCTTCCCATCCCAGCCATTATTCCAAGAATAATTATGTGAGGTTTTCCCCTTTCTGTGTTGATCTGTGTGGTGTGGAGCTGGTTAAGAACAGCCTACATTTTTAGTCTTGTGTTTTAGATTAATCTAAATAAATCTAAATAATCTAAAACAAGATTTAGCTCGAGTTCTGAAGCAGGAATGCTCACTATTTTTTAGTATTTCGCCTCGTGGGCCAAAAGCTTTGTTACCTGGGAATGGGAGGATTTTACAGAGCCTTCATGAATGGGGACAGGTGATATCCCATGGGTGGCTTTTTGTGGATTCTCATTGACAGCTTTTCCCAAGTTTGTGGTCCTTGTGAGCTTTTATTCCTTGGGCATTGTTTATCTAATTAAACCCTCTTTTGGAAATACCTTTTCCCTGAATAGTGTGTTTTTAAGATCTGTTTGCAGCCTTCATTCTCATAGAAGTAACAGCAGCTGAATTGTATGAGAAAAGTTTGTTCTGTTCCAAATAAGGCTGAAATTAGCTGGAAGTTCAAGGAAAACTGCCTGTTCACACTGGGAGACACATTTTGAGAGAAAAAAAAGACAAATTCTGAATTCAAGAAATTCAAAATTCTGTTTCCAGATTTTTTTTTAAAATGATCCAACATGTAGACAGTTGCCAAATACCAGAGTCAAGTATTAATTGACTTTTTGCATTAAAAGTGCTCCAAGTCCAGCAGGTTTGCAGAAAACTCTAGTTTTCTTCTGAGATTTGTAGTTACTGGGATTGACAGGGGTGAAACAAATATCAGGCACTGAGGCTAAAATAAACTTTGAATTTGTTTGCTTTTAATTGCCTTTCTTCAGTCCATGGTTCTTGTGTGTTTGAGGAAGACCAGGTGGGTTTCTGAAAAGTTTGGTTTGGGGTTGCTGCTGGTTTTATCCTTTTGATGAGAGAGTCAATAAAAAAGATACAAAACCTTTATCTTTTAATCCATCTTGAAATTTATCTCCCAGTGGCTGGATAGAAAATCTGTGTGCAAAACCCCTCTCTGCAGTAACAAAATTCCCTAATTCATTACTCTGTGTTGGTCCCCAGGCCCAGGGGGTCAAGTGGTGGCTTCAAATAATTTAATAAAATTGCATTTTCTTTCAGGTGTGGGTTTGCAGGAGAAACAGGACCAAGATGCATCATCCCCAGTGAAATCAAGAAACCTGATGTCTCAAAGGTGAACTGGTTTTATGCTGTTTGGTGTGTTATGGCATAGAAAGAATTTGCAGATGCTTTTTCTGTCCATCACAAGCCATTTTTCACTGCTTGAGTAAAATACTCTGAAATGTTATTGTATTTTTCATTATTTTAACTGCTGCTATTAAAACCTGTGAGTAGGTGCAGGTAAGTGTGATGCCAGTGCTCAACCCACATGGAGCTTCTGTTTTGGGACATTTATTGAGAAATAATAATTTTATTATAGTAGTAGTAATAATAATAATAAAAATAATTAGAATAATAATTATTTTCATTTAGGAGAGGTTGAAAAACTAATTCTAAGTTGCCTATATGAAAAATTACCATTAATTAACTGTGGAGTTTAGTTTTAGAGTGGGTTTATGTGGTGTTTTAAGGACAAAGAGCAAATCAGGCAGAAGTGTTTATGTATAATGTCAGATTAAATATATATTATGTATGTATCTTATATATATCATATGTGAAAATACATAAATATGTGTGTGTATATATGTATATGTATAGAAATAATCACTGCCCAGCATTGGATCTGACTGTGGATATTTTCTCTTCCCAGCCTGTCAAGGTGGTTCAGTACAACATCAATACAGAGGAGCTGTACTCCTACCTGAAGGAATTTATCCACATGCTGTATTTCAGGTAAGAGACCTTCCAGGCCTTCCCTGAGCACTTCCAGGGCTGTGAGCTGGGATGGGCACTGCCTGCTTAGATAAGAAAACTGAGATAAGGCTTTGCAAGGGCCTGCCTGGCTGTGGTGGTGCTGAGGTCCAGCTTCTCTTACAAAGAGCTCCTGTCCTGCAGCAGCAGTTGTTCTGTAAAAGCAGAAAGTGTTTGATCAATTGCCTCCCAGCTGGGGATTTATAAAGAGCCTGAGAAGGGGAAGGCATTCCCTCAGGAGTTGCATTGATTTTGGTAGGGCTGAAGCTCCTGTCAATGCAGAACTCTCTCCACAGTGGTTTGGAAGGAGGAATCTTTACCTGTGGAATGTTTTTACCTCAGCAATACATCCCTTTATTCTGTTTTTAGTACCCTTAGTGAATAATGAAATTTGACTTGGTATTTTCTCTTTGCTTCCAATCCATATTTTTACACAATGAAAGCCATCACAGGGAAACCAGGATTTAATTTCTGTTTAATTTCTGTTTAATTTCTGCCTCAGATCTGCTGTGGGCTGGGTTGTTTTCTTCTCCTGTCCTGGACCACCACTTTGCAATTGAAATCAGGACAATTTCATCCACTTCTGCTGAAATCAGAGCATCTGAACATCAGAGTATCATCATTGTTATGTGCTTTATGACACTGGACAAGCCATTGATGACTTATTTTTGTATCACTTTATATTGATTTAGGAATGTATAATGAATTCCTTGATTTTCTTTTAGGAAAGCATTGAGGTTTTTAGATTTGTGAAAATCTTTGGGGTCTGCTGTAGCAAATGCTATCTAAATGCAAATCTTTATGATTTTTGAGGAAAATGGAATATGACTGTAGGATAGATCTCAAAATACCTGCTTAACCTTCCCAGTTTTATTTTGCACATCTTTGTCTTTTCTTAGGCATCTGCTGGTGAATCCCAGGGACCGGCGTGTTGTGATCATAGAGTCAGTCCTGTGCCCCTCACACTTCAGGGACACCCTCACCAGGGTCCTTTTCAAGCATTTTGAGGTGGGTGTTTGACAGAAATGTGGACATTTGCTCCACTTGCCAGGAGGAATTTTGCTTACAGTCAGTACCAGATGTGGGGAATAAAAATGGAAATAGTGGCAAAAGAGTGAGAGGCATAAAGAAGAAAAATCAGATGATGGTGTGAGGAAGTAGGGCATGGAAGTTGGATTAAAGATCAAATTGTTCCATTCTGACTCTTCATGAGGCCACAAAGCAGCAGCAATTAACAAGGCTCTGCAAGGTTTCCCTGGCTTGTAGATAATACAGCTCACAGTGCACTGTCCCAGACAGATCCAATAATCCCCACTGAGCCCTGCCTGGAGCCAGGATTTATATTTAAACACTTCTTAGTGCCCTGTCAGCAAGTCTCCTGATTTCTGCCACAGTCAATATCTGCCTAGCACATGGCTGAGCTCATTTAGAGAGGAACTTACCTGAAATCAAATACCTGCTCTGCCTAATCAGTCTTTTTGAAGAAAAGTTGTGGGGGAAAAAAATCCCCTGTGGCTACCCCATCCCTGGAAGTGTCCAAGGCCAGGCTGGATGGGGCTTGGAGCAACCTGGCATGGTGGAAGGTGTCCCTGCCCTTGGCAGGGGATGGACCTGGATGGTCCTTAAGGTTCCATCCCACCCAACCAGTCAAGGGTTCTGTGAAAAGTCTGAACCTGATTCTTTCTCAGTTGTAACATGAAATGTTTTAGAAGGTGACTCCATGCTTCTTCAGTTCAGACAGAAGAAAGTTTAAGGTTTTTCTAGAAAAAGTAGTGAAACCAGTTTGACTGCAGTACTTCTTCACTGTCCTTCCACAGCACAGTTTACCAACTAAGCTCAAACTTCTGCATAATTCTTTCTTACTATTGGTAAAATTTTCTGATGACTTCACCTTGCTGAAAGATTGGAGTTGGTTTTTTGAGGTTTTTTTTCCTAATCCCTTTTGCAGCAATGAAATGTCTCAGCTAAATACATCCCATCCAAAATGGTTTGTTGAAAATCACTCATGTAGTCAGTCATATTTTGAGGGAGAGACTTTGTAACATGTTAAGAAGCCAGTTAATACTGATGGAAATTTAATTCTCTCTGGTTTCTGTTTTTCTGCTTGGTGCAAAGAGTGGTTTATTAATACAGGGTCAATATTTTACCTTCTGGCTCTGGGTTAAGGGTCAGTGTGTTTCCTGTAAGTGCAGGATTTATTGAAATTTCTTATTTATTTCACACTTCAAAGTGTTCTTTTAATGGAACTGTTGCTTTCTAGAAAACTTGATTTATGGAATTCTGGGAGAAGGAGGTAATTCTCATGTTATTTAACTTGAGTTTCCACATTGTTTTTGTGAGAGTGTGTCAAACTTTTCTGTTTGGCTGCAGCAGTGTTTGCCACAAGGCACACTTTTATGGATTTTCTAGCTCTTTTATTCACATCTTCAAGTTTTTACAGCTTTTGAAGTAACTGTACTCCAGCTTGTTGTGTTTTTTCAATAACAATGAGAAACTGGACCTGTGTTTTAAAGCCAATACTTGCTTCTCCTACAAGCCCATTCTAACATCATTACTGAAGTACCTGGTGTGCACCACAGAGAAGATGGACACAGAATCTGGAATCCTGTTGTATTTGTTCATTAGATTAGTACTGGAATAATTCAAGATACAGTTGTTTGGGTTTTGCTTTTTAAATGCCATTCAGGGAAGCCTTCAGTGCTTTGTTTCTTTTTTCCTCCTTCTGCCAACTTTGCTTTTGGTTTCTGTGTAGGTACCTTCTGTTTTGTTTGCTCCAAGTCACCTGATGTCTCTCCTGACACTGGGGATCAACTCTGCCATGGTGCTGGACTGTGGATATGCAGAAAGCCTGGTGCTGCCTGTATCCTTTCATTTTCAGTGGGCCTGTCATGAAACATGAGAATTTTTTTACTAGAAATTAATTTTGGACAAAAGTAGTTAGAAGGTGGCTGATGCAATGGGTTGTAGAATGGAAAAGGCATTTAGTTCCAGCAGACTGAAAACTAATGAAAACAAATGAAAAAGAGGAGAATTTCCTGATCTTCCTGTAGATCTATGAGGGAATTCCAATCCTGAGTTGCTGGGGTTCCCTTCCCCTGGGAGGAAAGGCCATCCACAAGTAAGTTCATAGCTATCCTTTCCAGGTTACAAATTATTTTTTTATGAAAGTTCCTCTTTGACCATGAGCAAAAATTCCTTTTCTAAATCTTAACCTGCTGTAACATCATCCAATTTTTAGAATTAAAACTGTGCTGCTGTTGCTGATGTGGTAAAAACTTTGGGAATGGGGTGTCCTTAGGTTTATATTTGGAAGGATGTAACTGCAAGGAATGAATCCTGTCCTGGGGGTGTAGTCCAGAGAGCCAGGCTGGGTTCATGGATGTCTCTTCCTACCCTCCTGTGTACTGTTTTAGGGAGCTGGAGTATCAGCTGCTGGAGCAGTGCACGGTGGACACAGGACTGGCCAAAGGACAAAGCCTTCCCTCCGTGATGGGTAAGGACTGGGATGGGGCATCTCTGCTGGGAGCTGCTCTGGGGAAAGGGTGTTAATCCTAAGAGAGAATAAAATGGGTTTAGGATTCTCTGTGTCTGGTGTGGCCTGCCTGCATGAATTCTGTCTTGGCATCCTGGCCTGGATGAGGAGCAGAGTGGCCAGCAGGAGCAGGGAGGTCATTGTTCCCCTGTACTCAGTGCTGCTGAGGCCACGCCTGGAGTGCTGTGCCCAGCTCTGGGCCCTCAGTTTGGGAAGGACATTGGGACAATGGAACATGTCCAGAGAAGGGCAGCAAGGCTGGAGAGGGGCTGGGAACACAAACCCTGTGAGGAATGACCGAGGGAGCTGGGGGTGCTCAGCCTGAAGAAGACTCAGGGCTGGCCTTATCACTCCCTACAACTCCTGAAGGGTGGCTGGGCCCAGCTGGGGCTGGGCTTTTTCTCCAGGCAGCACTGACAGAAACAGAGCACACAGCCTCCAGCTGCATCAAGGGAAATACAGGCTGGATATCAGAAAAAGAAAGGGTGATAAAGTTCTGGAATGCTCTGCCCAGGGAGGTGGTGTAGTCCCCATCCCTGGGTGTGTTTAACAAAGCCTGGATGTGGCTCTGGGTGCCAGGGTTGAGTTGAGCTGTTGGGGCTGGGTTGGACTCGATGATCCTGAAGGTCTCTTCCAACCCAGTGATTCTGTAGTTTCACAAGTATATTATTTTTATGATAAGCCTCTTCTCACAGCAGTTTTGAATAAAGGCTGAGATAAAAGTCCTGTAGTAATTTTTCAGTCTGCTTTGAGCAAAGACAGATTTACTTCTGTTCTTAATATCTTTTCTGCTTTGGAAATCTTTGCAAGCTGCTGCCAGAGTGAAAGTTTAATATATTAATGCAGTTCAAACTTAGAACAAAAGGTTTTTTTTAAGTAGGAAGAG
Organism: Fringilla coelebs; assembly: GCF_963513975.1. Taxonomy (NCBI): domain Eukaryota; kingdom Metazoa; phylum Chordata; class Aves; order Passeriformes; family Fringillidae; genus Fringilla; species Fringilla coelebs. Next base: position 4,776,621 of record NC_140034.1, read on the forward strand.
AATTTAAGAATGAAACTAAGTTGGTTTTTTTTTTAATTTCAGGCTCAGTCCCAGAAGACATAGTAGAGGATATAAAAGGTAAATTTGTTTGCTTTGTGAAACTCTAGTGTATGAAATTGTACAGTAGATTGTAATAATAAGTGCGCGATATTTTACATTTAGGAATTTATTTCTCTTCTCTGCTGTATTTATTACTTCTTGGATGAACTTCTGTTGTTCTTTCTCTTTGAAAGCAAAACCAAAACCAGGTTTTGAATTCCTCTTTCACTTTACCTCTGTGTTGTTGAGTTGCAACTTTTAGATATATTTGATAGGGCACAGAAAGAGGATTGCAGTGTTGTGTAGTCTTGTTTATAGATGAACTAGAAAGGCTCAGTTTGTTTTAAAGTCAATTTTTCAAAAAAAAAGCATTTATAAAAGATGTTTTTGTGTGTTCAGGTAGACAAGAGGAGACAAGAACTACATTTACTACACCAGAGAAAAGTAGAGTGTTTCTTTAGGCCGAACTTGGATGAATTCCTATGTGATTGTTACATGTGCAGCAGAAAGAAAAAGTTGTGTTTTCCTAGAAAACAGTAACTAGTATGTATCCCTTGGGTCAAATTAGGAAGAAATCCTTCAGTCAAATGCAAATAAATGCAGCTGGTGCTTTGTGAAATGGAAGTTGCTTTTCTGATTCCTGGACTTGCACACTTTTTCTGATAAGTTGTGTTTTCTCTGCAGTCTTTTGGAACCAGAGACCCCAGGCTAGGGATGAAATTATTGTTGTCTGTGTGTTGAAGGATTGTTTCTTTGTGACAGCAGTTTATGGGGAAGATGCTCACCTGTGCCAAATACAAATAACTAAGTGTGTAATAACAGTAGCAGCTGGGATACAAATGAGGCTGTGCTTTGTCAGTGTTGTATGGAAGCAGAAAACTCTGGAATTCTCAGGGTGTAGAAGAGTTGCAGTAAGGAAAGTGTTGCAAGGTAGGGGCTTGTTTAGGAATGCCTCATTTGAAGCCATGGTGCAAAGCCTGCAGTGAAGGCAGGATACAGCCCCTGGCACCTTGAGGCACCATAAGGAGCATCCCTCTGGCTTTAAATCTTGTGTGGTTTGTGTGAGAAAGGACAGGCAGGATTTCCAACATAATTTTAGTGTCAGCTTCGTTTAACTCGTGATCTAGAGAGCGCCTGAACTCTGCTGGAGTGTAGATACTGCTTCTCTTTGCATTTATTTGAAAATATCCTGGTCCAGCAAGGGCCTGGCGTGTGTGTTCTTCTCTAAATGAAGAGAATGACTGGTTTTGCTGGAGATGAAAGGGCCTCACTCTGCCCCTCTCTTCCTTCCCCTCGGCACAGTCCGCACTTGCTTCGTCAGTGATCTCCAGCGGGGGCTGAAAATCCAGGCAGCCAAGTTCAACATTGATGGCAGTGCTGAGGTGAGTGGAGGATGAAGCTCTTCCTGCTCTTTTGAGGTGGCTGCAGTCTTTTTGGGCTCTAAAATAATAATACAAGCTTGGTTTTGTTTCCAGCGTCCCTCACCGCCTCCAGATGTGGACTATCCATTGGATGGAGAAAAGATTCTCCATGTAGTTGGCCCCATCAGGTGAGAAATGCCATGGCAGAGGATTTGTCATTACAAGGATATATTTCAGCTCTAAAAGCACATAAATTTTCATAAAATTGGATTTTAATGGGACACTTGCACATGCTTTTAATGCCTCTAAAATGAAGGCTGTGTGCTGGGCACAGTGCAAGCCCATCATGGGAGGGGGTGGCTTCTCCAGAGCCCCGAGAGGAGGATGAGAGCAGAGAGGTTGTAGGGATGGGGGAAGAGAAATGAGTATCAAAGCCTGATAATAGGACAGGTTCAGTGGTGTGAACAGGGCATTTGAACCTGGACAAAAGGAGGCTCAGAGGAAACCTCACTCTGCAACTCCTGCCAGGAGGATGCAGCCAGGGGTGGGTTGGGCTCTGCTCCCAGGGAACAAGGGACAGAACAAAGGTGAAGGGCAGGTTTGGATGGGATATTAGGGAGCATGTCTTCACTGAAAGGGTTGTAAAGCACTGGAACAGACTGCCCAGGGAAGTGGTGGAGTCACCATCCCTGGAAGTGTTAAAACACGTGTGGATGTGGCACCTGGGGACGTGGTTTAGTGGTGAGCAAGGTGCTGATGCTGGGTTGGGATTGAGGGCTGAATGTGATGATCTCAAAGGTCTTTTCCAAGGATTCCATGACTGTCCCAAGGAGTCCATGATTGTCCCCTCCCTGCTGGCACTGCTGTGTGCATGGGCTGTGTGACAGGAGTGACAAAGTGCTGGCAGCAGAGGGCTGGAGTTGTCTGCAGCTCTGCTGTGCCTGAGTTCAGCCCAGTGTGGTTCTGCTGCTCATTAACACTCACTCACTTCCTGTCTGTGCCACAGAGACTCCGTGGTGGAAATCCTCTTTGAACAGGATAATGAAGAGACATCTGTTGCCACTTTGATCTTGGATTCACTGGTTCAGGTATTTTTATATTAGAAACAGTTTAGGGAATGCCTCCAGCCTTAGACAACCTGCAGTTAAAAATGACTCAAGACTTTGAGTCCTGCAGGCTCAGGTTTACCTGTGCTAGAAGAAAATTAATTTGGACATCTTTATTGCAGGCAGTATATTAAATTGATTGCAGAATTTTTTTCTTGGCTTATACAAATGCTTCACTTCTTATTATATTTAGGAAAAAATGCATTAGAAAACCACTATAAATGGAAATTTTCATTATGTGGTGGTGTATATATGTTAATTAAAGTTGGCTCCCTGTAGCTATTGATGCCATTTAAATAAGTTTGCAGAGATGCAATTTATTGGAGAGCCATGGACTTGGCTGATATGACAAACATTTCAATTAGCATTCTTTATGAAAACAAATTGTTTAAGAAGTTCTGTGCCTGGAGCCTTCACCTCTGCACCTCCAGACATTTCTGTTGCATTTCTCTTTTTATGTTGGTTATTTACCAGCTAAATATGAGAAAACACCAATTGGAGGGCATAGAAATGGACTGAATTTCTAAGAGACCTCTGGATGGCTTCAAGCTCAGGCAGTTTGATTTATTTGGGGTTTTCTTGTGTCCCTGTGTGCATTAGTGCCCCATAGACACCAGGAAGCAGCTGGCAGAGAACCTGGTGGTGATCGGGGGCACTGCAATGCTGCCGGGCTTCCTGCACAGGCTCATGGCTGAGATCAGACACCTGGTGGAGAAACCCAAGTACAAGGAAGCTCTTGCCACTAAAACCTTCAGGATTCACACTCCCCCTGCCAAATCCAACTGCGTGGCCTGGCTGGGAGGTAAGAATCGGAACAACTGGGAAGTAGGGGTGAAAAAAAAAACCTTCCAAGTGGGATTTGTAGTGAATAAAACCTTTTATTCTTAGGGTTAGCAAACCAGAATAATTTCTCTGCACCAAATTCTGTGATGCTTTTCTTCCTGGTCAGCTGCCGTGGGCTGAATCTTCTCACGGCTGGTGTGAATTTGTGGTGCAGCTTTTTGGGGGTAAAAATTGAACACAATGGGGTTTGGTTGAAGTGCTTCAAATAAAAACTTTGTTGTAAGAAGTGGGTCAAGCAGGCCAGGTTTGCTGTCAGCAGAGAGCAGATGATTCCTTGTTTTCAGTTACTTTCCAGGGATATAAATGGGAGCAGTTTGGGACTAGCTGGGCTACTGAGAAGGAAAACAGCAATATCCATTCATCCCTTTAAATTTAGGGGCAGAGCTAAAATATCCCAGTTGAGATTCTTGATAGGAAGAAGTAGAAGGAGAAATTCTCCATGGAATTAATGCAGATTTTTTTTCTTTGGCAGGAGCAATTTTTGGAGCACTCCAGGACATCCTTGGGAGCCGCTCTGTGTCCAAGGAATATTACAGCCAGACCGGCCGCATCCCCGACTGGTGCTGCCTCAACAACCCCCCTCTGGAAATGATGTTTGATGTTGGAAAAGCACCCCCACCGCTGATGAAAAGAGCTTTTTCCACAGAAAAATAAGCACTTCAATTCCACACAAAGATTCTGCCTCATTTCAATTGCATCCATGTGCTTTGGGGTTTGGTTTTTGTTAATTAATTTGTGTGTAACACTATTAAACATGAACAGTGTGGGTGTTGTCAGGGTGTAGGCACTAACACTATTTAAAACCCTGTCCAGTTATAGTTTACAAACTTAACTCTGGCAGCTCCTCTGCTCTTTTGTCTTGTTTTGGAGAAATTCTGTCCCCTCATGAGCTGTTCCCTACTGAGTTGTTTATTATTTATCTGTATAGTAAATGGCATTGCTGAGAGAATTTGGTTTGAGATATTTTCTTTTAAGCATGTTGATGAGAATGAGCAGCACTAGGGAAACATCTATGGGAATTTTAGTGCCAACTTCTGTATTAAAATGTTCCATCCTTGAGTCACATGTGAAGAAATGGTTTGGGGCTGTTTAGCAAAGGTAGTGGAACATTATTTCCCCTGTTGTAAGAGTTTTAGTAGAGAACTCTTCTGCCTGTAATCCTCTCATCATGCTGAGCTAAAACCTCTCCTTGTGTCTTCTCCAAGAAAGATTTCAGCAGTGTAAGGTTATAAATTATTATAAATTAATCATGAACAGGTTTGAGGTCAAACTTGACTCAGTAGCTATATAGTGCTGGTATCTACTGGTTACTGAGGTGTAAATCCTACCCTGAGGAGCAATTTTTGCCTCAAATTTGGGATGATAAATATAACATTTTTTGGGGTGGTGAAGTCTTGTATTGGCACAAACATGCTTTTTGTGACAGATCTCCCCGTGCTGCCTGCTGCCCACCTGCTGTGTGCCTGAAGCACGACTCTGCAAGTCAAACAGATATTTAAAGAAATCCTCTTCTGGTGAACCCTGGCACAGGGAATGTGCTACAGCACTCCAGTAACTCCTACATAGCTTCTTTGTCAGTGTATTTTACCTTAACAGGTGCTGCTAGTTTTTATAGTTGTGGGGTGAGCTTGGTGTTTCAGGGATCATCTCCTGGTGCTGTTCCAGGCTGGATAAACAGACAGGGTCTCATTGCCAGGCACAGAGAGGCAGGCTCAGGTGTACAGAGCATGCAGCCTGAGCTTGTGCTGTTTATTTTCAGTCACAGTCTGGGTAATTTGGGGTGCAGGTTTTGTTTTACCTCAGTAAGAACTGAGCCAGAGCTTCCTGAGAGGGGAGTTTGCCATCAGCATGAGTCCCATGGAGCTGGGAGCTCCTTCCCTTCTCAGTGCGAAGGAGTCAGGAGCTGGAACTCCTACAGAGCCTGTGGTGCTCGTGGTGCAATGATGTCATTTTCCTGAACTGCAGCAGACTGCAGCTGAGGAAATTCAGGATATTCTTAGCCCTTCCTTTTCAGGGTATTTCTGTGCTGCTCTGCACACGTACCCTGGGACCTCTCCCTGCGTGTTCTGCCACCTCATCCTCCTGCCCACTCAGATCTCCTCCTGTGGGGCTCCTGCATCACGGAACAGCCTCGGCTGTTTGTGTTTCACGTGGCAGGGACAGAATTCCTGACTCCCATTTACTGCTGGGTTGAGTGCAGAGTCCCAGGACCTGCTAAGGCAGGTTTTTATTTCATTGAAGGAGTGACAATGACTCTTGATGACACGCTCTGGAAGGCCCTCAGAGATCAACCCCTAAATGTGTAATGGTGTAGAAATAGCTGGGTTTTCACCCTGGCTTGTAGTTCTGTCCCTGGCACAGCTGTGGGATCTGTGGATCCTCCCAGCAGACAAACTGACTGTGTCTGCCTGGTTAGGCAGGAAGGACAGGGACAGACACAAACCCCTGCAGTAGCTAACAGGAGGATTTCCCTGTGAGGTTCCCAGTTCTGGACTGGATGCCATTCCAGCAGCTTGGTGTTGGCCAATTGCAGACAGCTCCAGGTGAGTCCTCCTGACTGAAGAAGGATTTTGGAATGTGCATTGTGGTCTGCATCAGCAGGAGCTGCTCCCTGTGGGAAATGGCTTTATCTCATTCCCTCCTCTCCCTTTTCATGGAATCAGATTGTCTCAATCAGAAGGGACCCCTGAGGCTCATGGAGTGCAACTCCCTGCTCCTTGCAGGACTCCATGAAGTAAATCCTATGGCTGAGAACATTGTCCAGGTGCTCCTTGAGCTCTGGCTGGCTGTGAGCACTTCCCTGGAGATCCTGTTCAGTGATGGACCAACGCAAACCACAGAATCCCAGAACGGTTTGAGTTGGACGTGACCCTAAACCTTACCCAGTTCCCCCCCTGCCAAGGGCAGGGACACCTCCCAGTATCCCAGGCTGCTCCAAGCCCCGTCCAACCTGGCCTGGGACACTTCCAGGGATCCAGGGGCAGCCGCAGCTTCTGTGGGCACCCTGTGCCAGGGCCTGCCCGTCCTCACAGGGGTGAATTTCCTGCTGTCCTAAACCCCCCAGATCCCTTCCCGTGGGGCTGCTCTGGCAGCTGTCCTGCAGTTCTGTGTTAAACCAGGGTTGCCCCATCCTAGATGGAGAATCCCGCCCTGGCTCTTGTTACCTTTCCAGCTCCCTGCTTTATCCAGGTATCTCTGTAATTCCTCTCTATCCGTGGGGGAGCCCAGAGCTCCTACTTGATTAACATCTGTTTCTTGCATTATTTATTAAAACATAAAATGTCATGGGATCCGGTGTTTATCGTTCACGGCCCAGTTTCTCAAGGCTCCCACTTGTCATGCACAGGTTATTTCTGCGTGCGGGTCTTCTACAAAAAGTGATTTTCCTCCGGATTTACCGAGGCTTTTCCCTCGGGAGTTGGCGTTTCCCGCCTGGAACCTTTCGAGAAACCTCAAAACTAATGCGCCCAACGTGGGGCTCGAACCCACGACCCTGGGATTAAGAGTCCCATGCTCTACCGACTGAGCTAGCCGGGCGCTGTGAATACGGCTTGTATTACATACAATTTAACGTAACATGTAGTGACGTCACCCTGGGAGCGTGGCGCGGCGGCCAATGGGAGCGCGCGTTGCTGGGCGGTGGGCGCGGGACGGGCTGGGAGCGGCGCCGCCATGAGCTCCATCGGTACCGGGGTGAGTGCGGCGTGAGGGGCGGCAGCGCCGGCACCGCCACGGGCACAGCGCGGCCGCCCGGCCGCCCCCGCCGGCCCCCGCCCGACCCGCGGCCGCCCCGGGCCCGCGGCGAGCGCGGCGCGGCGGCTCCGGGGCGCTGCGGGCGGCTGAGTCACTGCGGCCCGGCAGGCCCGGGGAACCGGCGGCAGGGCAGGGCGGGGCGGGCGCGGGGAAAATGCACTTCTTATACCCCTCTATATAATATACATAATGCATTTCAAACGTATTGCTGTGATCCATACGTTTAAATTAAGTGGGAGCTTGCAGGGAAGCAGGGGAGGGACTCTCGATCGGGAGCTACAGTGATATGGCAAAGAGCAATGCGGGTGCAGAGTGACACAGGGGAGAGGGAGGTTTGGTACTGGGGAGGAATTGACCCCGTCAGGGTGTGGGGAGTTCACCCCGTGAAGGTGTGGGGAGTTCACCCCGTGAAGGTGTGGGGAGTTCACCCCGTGAAGGTGTGGGGAATTCACCCCGTGAAGGTGTGGGGAGTTCACCCCGTGAGGGTGTGGGGAGTTCACCCCGTGAGGGTGTGGGGAGTTCACCCCGTGAAGGTGTGGAGAATTCACCCCGTCAGGGTGTGGAGAATTCGCCCCGTCAGGGTGTGGGGCCCTGGCACCGGTGCCCGGAGCAGCTGTGGCTGCCCTGGGTCCCTGGCAGTGCCCAAGGCCGGGTTGGATGGGGCTCTGAGCAGCCTGGGGTGGTGGAAGGTGTCCCTGCCATTGCAGGGGGTGGGACTGGATGATCCTTAGGGTTCCTTCCAGCCCAAACCACTCTGGGATTCTGTGAAATGTAAAGGCAGACAAAAGCTCCCAGAGGTTTTGAGTGTTGTGTAATCTCAGTGATTTCACATCCAGCACTGTGAAATAGCCTCTCCTGGCTTTTAGTCTCTGCTTTCTTCTGTTTCTGTATCCTGTATGAGAGGTCAGCCTGCTTTGGGGACTTCACATCATCTCTAGCAGTGACAGTCTTGTATTTTTTAAACGAATGGGCTTGATCTGAAAATGCTGTGATACTGTGTGGGTTTCTCTTCCTGAGAATTGTGTCTTGTTCTTCAGTATGACCTGTCAGCTTCCACGTTTTCTCCAGATGGCAGAGTGTTCCAAGTGGAATATGCTATGAAAGCTGTGGAGAATAGCAGGTAAGATACAAATGTCTGCATCAAATATTTGCTCTTTTGGCCTCTTTTACAGCAGTGCTGTTGGACTAGAGAAACATGAGGGTAAAATTGTGGTGATAAAATGAGTTCTGATCTAAAAGCCCATTTTAGGGATGTGGATTGAGGCATGCTCAGAACCTTCCTTGTAAATGTGTATCAGCTTCTAGGGATTCCTCCAGACACAGAGACATCCAAGGGCTGCTGAAGCTGCTCTGGGAGTGTCTCTGCTCCCTGGAGTGTGTGTGAAGGAATGTTGGGAACTGGAAATCCCAGCTGTGCTTTAGGGGCAGCAGGATGGATTGGCAGGGGCACCCAGGGGTCTGTCTGCTCCAGATCAGGATTAGAATCACAGAATCCCAGGATGATTTTTGGGTTGAAAGGGACCTTAAAGACCATTTTGCACCCCCTTGTTGTCTTCAGTGCTGGAGTTGTGACCAGCCTACCTTGGAGAAATTTTCTGTTTCTTCTGTCTTGGTAATTGTCTGTGAAGTATTTTACATTGTGAGAAACTGACATTTTTCTTGTCTTCCAGTACAGCAATTGGGATAAGATGCAAAGATGGAGTTGTGTTTGGAGTAGAAAAATTAGTCCTGTCCAAGCTTTACGAAGAGGGCTCCAATAAACGCCTCTTCAATGTCGACAGACACGTTGGGATGGTAAGGTGCCACTTCACTTAGGCCTGCAGAAATTCACCCCCCTCAAAAGGATAAATTTATCAATCAGAGAATCAAAAATAAGTAGTGTAAGAAAGTAATGTAAATTTGTCTGTGTACAAAGTCAGAAATGCCAGTGTTTTTTACTGTTTTTTGTAATTCTTTAATACATACATAAGTAAAATCCAAACTTAAAGTAGAAGATTGAGGCTGTTTTAAATTTTTAGGAATGCTTTTCCAGTTGTTCAAACTTGTATGTAAATATAAACACAAGTGTTAAAATGGTACTTTTTTACACAGTTACCTGATAAGGTGTGTTTAGGGAAAACATGTTGCATATGAGGTTTTCTGCTCAACAGTGTGGAAATCACCTGAATTCCTAAAGATTGGTGTATGGAGGACAGGCCTGTCCACAGTAGGTATGAGAATGGTGTCAGGGAGTGCTTGCAGTGTGAGAGAGGCCTGTGAATTCAGGGGATGTGCAGCATTGTTTGGGTTGGTGCAGTCATGGTCCATCATGAGAGGATAATTAACAAGGATAACTTCGGTTATTGATGTTCCTAGAGGAAAACTCTGTTAATACCCGATGGCATTGGCACGTTCAGAGGCTGGTGGCACATGGGCAGTGTGGATTGCTCTGTGGCAGGGGATGGCTGAGCCCTGCCAGCTGTGTGTGTGTGTGTGTGTGTGTGAGCAGCTGTGCTGCTCTCCTTGCAGGCCGTGGCGGGGCTCCTGGCAGACGCGCGCTCCTTGGCAGACATCGCCCGCGAAGAGGCTTCCAACTTCAGGTCTAACTATGGCTATGACATCCCCCTGAAGGTAAGAGAGCAGCTCTCAGGGCTTTTGCCTTTTATTCTTGACATGAGAATTAAATTTTATTCCTTGTTTTATTTTTCCTTTTTTTGCACATAGCATCTTGCAGACAGAGTGGCCATGTACGTGCATGCCTACACCCTGTACAGTGCTGTCAGGCCTTTTGGCTGCAGGTGAGTCTTGCAGACACACTTTGTTTGTAAATATCTTTCGGTTCACACCTGCTGGAACTGCTTCAGTTGTCTGAGTTCTGTTTTGGAACCTGGAATTAGTAACCCACAGTTCATCTCCTAAAGAATCCCTTCCTCTTTCTTTTTGTGGTGAGGAATTTATATTCCCATAAGGCTCTGCCAGCCTTCTACAGAGCTGGTTAATTTGCCCCAGGTTTTTAAAGTTTGAGGGTTTGTGCCATTCAGTCTGTGCTGGTGGTGAAAGCAAAACTTTCCTGTGCCGTCACCCCGCTTGCTCTGACACCCAAAGAGCAGGTTACAGCTCCTGTGTGATTGTGGTGCAAAGGAACTGATAAACAGAGATCTGCTGCCAGGTAACTGATCAGTAAAAGGTTTCTGGCGATGTGCAGGTGCTGTTGTGAGGCAAATTGCTCAACAGAGTGTAGCAGGACAGGAGGAGTTCTGCTCCAGGAAGGGTGTAGGAAACCCAGGCTGCTGTAGTCTCTCTAGTTCTGTGTGTGTTGGCACAAGGAAAGGTTTTAATTTCTCTTTTTTCCTCCAGTTTCATGTTGGGGTCCTATGATAGTGATGATGGTGCACAACTGTACATGATTGATCCATCAGGAGTTTCATACGTGAGTGTGTCAAAAATATTCCCATCTTAGCATAAGTTCCTTTTCTAAAAGTTTCTAGTTGGGAAAATAATAAGTGTTGGTCCAAAAGAGCTGCTGTTGTTTTCTCCTTTTGCCTGGGAAGATCTCTGCTGAATCACTGCTGCTCCTTTGCACATCCCTGTTAAACAAACATCGTGTATTCCTTAGAAGTGCAGTCTGAGAAATGAGTTTAAAGCTTGTCTGTCAGAAATTGGGAGTTCATCCACGTGGCTCTGTCCAGTGAAAACTCCCATGCACTGCTCCAAAAAGGCGAGAATTGTAGTGATACCCCCTTCTCTAAATATTTCAGGTAAGAGAGGGCTGTTCCTCTGGCACTGCCTGCCAGCAGCAAACCAAATCAAAATAGAATTGTTATAATTGTTGTTAGTGCTGCATTTTCAGCTGTGTGTTACACACAGGTCAGTGCACACTCATACTGCTGGATTTCTTAAAATTTTCATGCAGTATATCCAGTACCATGGATGTTGAGAGAAACAGAAATGCTTAATTTTTATGTGTTTACACTTCAAATACATTTGCACAGTAGGTGGGTTTAGCTTGGGATTTGCTTGGATCCTGTAGAACTTCTGTAGTTCATATAGAACTTCTCTCTTCAAATTACTTCTAGTTTATTCTTTCATTTCTTGTAATAGCAATTTAAAAAATCTATTACAACATTTTGAGCTGATAAATTTCTGTCCAGGAATTATTGGACAATTTCTATCAATAGTGGTGATACTTGATGTAGTAATTGGGCTCTATTCAGCAATTTGGGGATGTGCCCCAAGAGAGAACAATACCAAGGATTTTTTGGCCTCTCAGTGTTGGTTGGGGGTTGTCATGTGCTAAGTGACAGCAAGAGGTGTAGAGGGTCTGGTATTTAATTACATTTACATATTGTTTGTTTCTTTTTTTTTTTTTTAGGGTTATTGGGGTTGTGCCATTGGTAAAGCCAGGCAGGCTGCAAAAACAGAGATAGAAAAACTTCAGGTATGGTGTAACAGTGTTGAGCTGTCTCAAGACAAATATTCTTGGCTTATCATGTTACCTTTTGGGTGCCTGAAATACATAAAATGCAGGAGAAGCAGGTGAAATATTTCCTTGTACATTTGCCAGTGAGCCAAGTAAGTGAGTGAATATAAAAGTAGAAACATGTTTTTAATTCTGAATGAAAACTGTAGGGCATCATTGTGCAGAGTGCTTATTTATTTTTTTCACAAAGGTTTTAGATGATTCTTTTGTTTAGCAAGTTCACAAAGGCTGCTCTTGCTAAGGAAAAACTGGTCTGTGGAGAGAAGACAACCAAAAAGTACTGAAGTGTCCCTTTAGCTGATTGAAGTTAGAATCCTGAAAGATTTCCATCTTCCTCATGTGTTTTAATATCTGACACCCCTGGAGTTGGAGACAACACAGAACCAAATCCTTCTCCTGGTCTGTCTCATGTACTTATGTGATACTCTGTTACAAATACATCTTATTTTGGTCTGCAGAGGGATGTCACAGCTGTTCATGGAAAGGTTCAGAGTTTATATGATTGTTATATTTTTAAGAATAGCCTATTTATGGTGCTGTAGCACCATGACTGAGAAATTACAGGAAAAATGAGAATGTTCTAGACTGGATTCACTCAGTTTTGAATCTGGTTCAGATGCTTGAATACCAAATTAAAGGTAAGAAGCCTGCATGATCATTTGATCTTTACTGGAATTGTGGCACCTGGGAAATCATAATTTCAATTCCTGTGTGTGCACATTGGCAAAAGACAATGCTGTGTTGGGTAACACACAATTTACTCCAAATAGTTAATCTTCTGTGCAATGCTGAGATTTTCCAGAACTTCTGCAGTTACTGATGTGAATTCCTGGAGCTTGACAGCAGAGCTGTAAATGCACACCTGGAGCAGAGGTGTGGCACAGGGCCCAGCTGAGGTGCTCATTTAGGGGGGTCCCCAGTAATGAAGTGTGGGATCCTGTCACAGCTCTGTGGGGTCAGTCCAGCCCCACGTGCCCATAACCTTTGTTCACTGTGGTCTGGGCAGGTTTCCAGGTCACAGCTGATTTTGACAAGGTGAATTTGTCAAAGCTAAGATGGGAAAAACACAAAGTACAAAAGGTTTTGTGGGGTGATCCAGCTGATGGTCAGCTAAGATTTGTTTGTTGGGAGAGATGAGTGCAGGTGGAAAGGGAGAGGCAAGCAGGGAGTCAGGACTTTAACCCTGCCTTGGGGGACTGCAGAGCAGCTCCTGGCTGGGGAGGATACAGTGTGTGAAACTGCTCTAGCTGAGGGGGCAAGAAGAAAACCCTGCATTGATCACATCCTTTGCATTTTATGTCTGTAAACTCAGCTGTGGGAAAACTTGTAGTTGTGTGGAGACTGCTTTAATCTCTTCATCTCCTGCAGCTCTGATACTAGTACAGCTTTTTGATATGTGGACATGATCATGATTAACTGTTCACATTGTTTGCTTTCATTGTCTGCAGAATTAACATACCTGGGATGGGAGAAGGATAATGGCAGCAATTAAATTGACTTCAGTTTTCTTTTTTGTAAATATGCATGACAGTAGTAGAGCTCTTTAGGGTTTCCTGTTTGACTGCTAACTTCATATGCATGAATACACATCATCATTTAAGTGTTTGTGTGACACAAGTTACATTTCTGTTCTGGACTGAGTGTCAAAAAGGCAGTGGGTCTCTGTTCAGGGAACTTCTTCAGATGGGATTGTGATGGCACATTTGTCTAGCTAGGCACGGCCATTTCTTCTGTAGCCCTTTGCTTCACCCCAGAAAGGGCTGTGACATTCCACATGAACTCCTGTCATCTTAATCCCTTCACCAGTGCCTTACAACTACCTGCCACACAAAGAGTTTGGAAATGTTTTGGGGAATTGGAAAAGATGGTAAATTGCATTAATGAAATATAGGAGAATATATTACTGCTTCACAGGCCAGAAAAGTTGATCTATAAAACACAAGTTTATTATTTCCTGGAAATTTGTACCAGCCTTTTTTCTGATTAACTGTGAAGCTGCCAAAAGACTGTGATATAACTGAGAAAATGTGAAGTGAGATGCTGATGCCTTGCTCAGGCAGGCAGTTGGTTGTTAAACAATATTCTCCTCTTGAGGCATTACTTAAAGCCCAAAATTACTTGCATAAAATGTTGGTAAGACCAAAAGTATTCCTATGCTGCCTAGAAGGAATACCATTATTACATGTGAATATGTGGTGCCTCTCCCATGGGGTTATGTCAGTTGAGCATAAAGCATCTAGGAATAAGTCAAGCTTTTAGGATGCCAGCAACACCAGTGTGGCATCTAAGATTTCAGCTGACGAGTGCTTTAAACTGGGGAATTTCCAAGTAGTATTTTTTTCCTAGAATATTTCAGTTGTAAGATTCTTCCCTGGAAGAATGACTTGCATAGAGCATGCTGGAAGATGCATTGTAGAGAAGAAATGTGCTTCTGGTCTTTTCTGTGCCTTTGACTACTGAACATGAAGCTCATCAGGCACATGCACAGACTTTCCTGTTCTGGCCCTGTGGAAGATTTATATTCTCTTAATAGAAATCTTCTATCTGTGTGTCTCTTGCCTACAGATGAAGGAAATGACCTGCCGTGATGTTGTTAAAGAAGTTGCAAAAATGTAAGTCTGCAACCTGTTTTTCCAACTTGACAAAAATCCTGCCCGGTGAGCTTGCTTTGGTTTCAAACTGAGGCTGTTCCTTTTAAATTGGGTGTTGTATCTTAAACTGTCTGACTCTAATCCCTGGTTTTAAAATATTTAAATCAGGTGACAGATGAAAGGAAACTTCTTGGTGTGCTGCTTCTGAAGTAGGAGTTGTTTGAACAATGACCTGATGCTTCAGAGAGAAGCTGCCCACAAATGATGCTGAGATTTTGGACCCGGCCTAAAAAAAATTGCTTGGGAAAGAAGCAAAGTAGAACGTCTCTAAAAGAATATATTGAGTATAGCTGTATTATTATTAGACATTTAAAAATAATTCATAATAATGAAAATACTTCAGTTCTAGTTCTGCTTCAGCTCAAACTCAGCAGCAGATCTAGACAGGGCTGTGTTTTTCAGCTCAAATCCAGCTCCCTAATAGCATTGAGCAAGACAGCAAAGATTAAACCTAAAATAGTAGGCACAGTCCAGAGCAGTGATTTCTTCAGGAGCTTGTGAAGTGTACACTTTGTTGCAAAAGGCTTGTAACCAGCTGAAACGTGAGAAAGGCCTAGAGATCACCTCAGCTAGCAGACAGGAGGGTCTGTAAGCACAGAGGGGGATTTTCCTGGACACCGATGTTCACTTCAGTCTTTTTATTTGTTTCACTGGAAGTGTGCTGCTGAAGGTGTCCTGCCTTCCTCCACTATCTCCAAGGTTTCCATGTTGGATAGGAATTGTTGGTATCTTTCAACTTCTGACTTACTAGTGCTTTCTGAAGTAAACTAAGAAATACAAAATACAGGCTTCTTAAACAGTGAAGCCACAGGTTACTGTGAGTTCTGCTTTGAGTGTCTCAGTTCAGGATTGTTCCAGTTTGTTTGTGTGTTCTGCCACAGGATTAATCAGGTCAGTTATTGCAGTGTTACCATTTCTGTCCCACAGGCTAAGCAGTGATTTTACTGGTCTGGGTGGCACTGTGTATGCTGGGATACCACTTGGAGTTTAAATCCCCATTTCCATGTTTGCCATAAACACCACATTGGAAATCTTCTGATTAGACACAAGACACTGTGTCTGATTCGGGATTTAGTGTTAAGTGTAAACTGCAGTAAGATTTACAGGGGAAATGCAGGACAATCCAAGCTGCTTTATAAGTGGTCTAACAGAAGCAGGCAGTGATGATGCAGCCTTGGCCCTGCAGTATCTAAATCTTAAAGTTTGTTCCAGTTAGGGCAACTTGAACATCTCATCTTGCTGTAATGATTTAAGGTGTTGTTAGATTAGCAGTTAAGCCTGGAAAATTCTGTGATGGTGTTTGGTGGGGAGAAGGCACAGGGAGAGCTTCTATTAATCATGAGAATACTTTAACAGAAGAAATCTGTGACAGGAACAAAGTATATTTAGCCTTTTGGTCAGTCTGTTCTAATCTGTTCTTTGTCTGTTCCTTTCAGAATCTACATAGTTCACGATGAAGTAAAGGATAAAGCTTTTGAGCTGGAACTCAGCTGGGTTGGAGAAAGTAAGGCATTTCTGTAATTTCTATAAACACTCCAGAAAATTTATAACTTTTTGTAACTAAAGCAAAAACATTGCTTCTTAAATTCACTCTGTATGTCAGGTTCTTGTGTGAATTGTAATTAAGACATACTCTGTTTATTGGCAGTA
The DNA here is from genome assembly GCF_963513975.1 of Fringilla coelebs. Classification (NCBI taxonomy): domain Eukaryota; kingdom Metazoa; phylum Chordata; class Aves; order Passeriformes; family Fringillidae; genus Fringilla; species Fringilla coelebs. The sequence continues at coordinate 4,792,483 of NC_140034.1, forward strand.
ACCAATGGAAAACATGAAATTGTTCCCAAAGACATCAGAGAAGAAGCAGAAAAATATGCCAAGGTAAGTTATGACTTCAGTGTTGTTGCAGTGCTTCACTTGACAAACTGCTGAGCTGCCTGGAAAATGTATCATCCCAGCACACATCCCCTCAGTGTGAGCTGGGGTTACTGGGAAGGGACAGTAGGGACGGCTACAGTGTAACCCAGGGATAGTTCTGCTCTCAGAAACTGTTAACACCCTGCCTGCCACAAGTGGGGTCTTTCTCCTTCAAAAGTAGATGTACTGATGGGAACTGTCCTGCTGACTACAAGGGTTTGGACACTGTGAGATGGGTGTGAAGCTGCAGCAAACCTCATTTTGTTTATTGCAGGCTGAATTATAAAACAACTGTTAGACTATAATTATCCTTTCTTTTTTTAAACAGGAATCTTTGAAAGAGGAAGATGAGTCAGATGATGACAATATGTAACACATTGTTACTCCAAAACAAGTCCAACTTTTCTTATCTTAGACCAGGTTTGTTTATAATGCATTATGCATGGGATGCTGTTGTGTTCTTGTTGGAAGAAACCAACTGACCAACTTGCACTAATAAATTTTCCATTTTACTGTCTGTTAGCTTTTATTTCAAAATGTATAGGCCAGCAACTGTATCTAAGGAGACATTAAAAAGGAAAGACATCAGGCTGCTGTTGCTTCCTAAAGCCCTCCATTTGAGCCAGGCTATGCACAGAAAAACAATCTGTTTATACACTAGACAAGTCTCTTGTTAATGCTGCACAGTTGAATATTAAAAATTAGCACTCTGTTCTTCCTTGGTTAACCAGCAGCACAATCTGCTGTTTGTTCACAGCCAGTCTGTGAGTGCTCTTGGCAGAAGAGATGAGAACATGGCCAGCTCCAGCAGGTTACAGTTTAAGGTGATGTGCACAGCTGACAACTCCTAACAGCCTGTGTAACAACCGGGAGTGCAGCTAAAGGAATGTTAATCTGAAGTACTCAGCCTAGGCTTAGTGGAGGAGTAGGAGGAATTAAAAACTAATTCAATTTAAAACAGTGCTTGTGTTAAGTTCTAAAGCTGTGAGATCTATTAAGCAATGTAATTGGAATTAATGCTTGAAGAGCCAAACTATTTTTAAACTCTTTTATTCAGCTGTAGTTAATCTTAACACACTTCTGAATCAGCTTCATCAATTGTTGACCTTTCCAGAAGAGAAAAACAAGCTTTGCTGCTGTCATTCCCCACTTCCTAGGAAAACAGACTGCCTATTCTAGGCACTTCAAAGTTTTGAAACAGCAGGTTGGATGGGGAAGGGAACAGCCTGGTCTGGTGGAAGGTGACCCTGCCCCGTGGCAAGGGAGAACAATGAGATGGTCTTTCAGGTCCATTCTAACCCATATGATTCTATAAGGTAATAAACTGTTCTGTTCACCACCTTAAAACTCAGTTAAAATTTGAGATCTTGTTTGTACATGCAGTTAAAACTCTAATGGCCCTGCTAATCTAAAATGCATACTTGTGTAATGAATCAAACTCCTCAGCTTTAGGACTACACACTCATGTTAACCAGCCCTTAAAACAGAAGCTTTCCCTTACAGGTTTATTTTTAAAGAGGCAGTTTGGAAAATACCTGGCCTTCTCCAGTCTCCTGTGTTACAAAGCACAGGTTCTACTTCCTTTTTGTGACATGGGAAGGTCAGCAGAGGGAGGTGGCTCTCACTGTGTCAGTTCAGGCCACCTGAGCTCCTGCTGGGACAGATGGGGCCAGCCTGAGCCAGCCTTAGTCATGGCCAGGACAGGCACCCTCCTTCAGTGCCTCCTCCTGAGGCAGCAGGAACAGCTGCTGCACTGAGTCAGCCTGGAATTCCAGGGCTCCAGACTGAATTTACTACTGCAGCTTCCTGCTGACTCAGCTCGTGGAGTCACAGGCCAGTGCCAGTCAGGAAACTCCTCAGCAGCACCTTAAAGCATCAGCTGAGCCTGATCTGCCACTCCCTGGCAATGGCAGCAGGGAAGTACCTGATTCTCTTCTTTGTGTCTTGATTCTATTCCTAAATTCACAGAAGATTCTGAGCTGGAAGGGATCCAGAAGGATCGTCAGGTCCAGGATCAGAGCCGTGAGCTTGGTGTTTTTAGCACACACTAAATGCTAAAGGGAAACTGAAGGCTGTCCTCGTGTGGCTACACCCACCCATCCACCCCTCTAATCCTTTCAGTGACAGCCACTCGCAGCTGGGGACAGGAGCTGGAACAACACTCACAGCCACATTTCAGGGCACAGGGAGAAGAGCAGGACCAGCTGTGCATATTTAAAAGACAAAATTGAAGGAATATGAAGAGATAAAAGGTGCACAGCCACCTACTCACTTATCCAAAATTTCCAAAAAACTACTTATTGGAGAACATGGCAAACCTAAAAAAGCTTCTTTGAGGATCAACACTTTTCTGTACCTTTTCACAACAAGCAAAAAGTGCCATGAAAAGCAATTTCAAGAGGCTGTAGATAGCACTACATGCAAAGTGCTGCCCAGTGTCTTGCCTGTCATGGCAAAATTTAGTTAAACAATACCAAGATGGTCACTACTGTCAGGTTATTTTCCAAATTTAATCATTAATTTACCAGAGTTATAGACTCAGTCTGTTAATGAAAATTTTATGGTAAGGGAAAACATCTACTTTCATTTCCACTGACTGCAGATGGGGAAAGAAAAAAAAAATTGAGCATTAGAAGGTGAGAAAAGAAATTTGCTTTTTTTTGGGAGGGGAGGGAGGGTCAAAGAGGAAAAAGGCAGGAGAATTCTAAACAAGCTCCTTTAATACTAACATTGCCCTTTACTTTAGAAACAGAAAACCAGCAGAATTCTTTTTGATCATAGGTTCAGCATTGCTGCCTCTTGTCAGCAAGGCCCAGGAACATTAGAATAGATTTCTAGCCCAGAGACTCATTCCAGCAGAAAAACTACTGCAACTCCCCTGTGACAGCTATTTTTGTAACCCTGCAGTTCCATGAGGCAACCACACTGTATTTAACAAGTAATTTACTAATTTTAGTTACTTAAAAATTAACTAATTATATAGTAGTGCATTAGTCATCATAATGTTTCACTAATTTAGTCCACAGTTGATAGGCTAAACAGAAACTTCAATGACTTTTGCTACTGAGCAGTATTTACTTGTTGCTATGTCAAACTTCTCAAAGCTGAGAAGGGGAAGAAATCTTTAAAAAAGAAGGAAGTGGCTGCTTGTGGTCTCACTGACCAAATGAACTAAAAATGCAGTGGGATAGCAAAGCTTGATTAACCTTTAATTAATGTTGAAGACCATTTTATTCTAAATATATAGAGCTGTTTGAGGGAAATCACTTGTTGAACAAGTTCCAGAAGCGCTCAAGCTGGATCTGAGATGATTTAGATGACAACTAGATCTGTTCCAGAACAAGACAAAATAATATTAAATTGCAAACAACCAAAAAGCTTATATTTAGCAGAAGCTCTCTTTTAATTATAGGATTGGGGGGGGGGGGGGGGGAAATTCTGGCTCAGTTATAGATACTCCCATATCCTGCAGGCTTAAACATCTAAGGACAGGAGTTTGATTTAAGCCCAGAGAACAACACCTGATCAGGCAGCCAGCATGAAGGTTTGAAAGGAAGGTTTGAAAGGCAGCATGCATTCCTACAAAAGTAAGGCTTGGATCCCCTTCCCTAAAATTAAAATTAGCTTTTGCAGCTGGCTTGAAAATGGTCAATTATAACTTCAGTGTAACTAAAATGTGGAAATGCTTTGCAAGGCAAACAAATGGCAGGGTGAGATCTTCTGAATTAGAGATTTGAGCAAGAGGTGAGTCTAGGAGTGTTGCTTGGGTTATTTCTGCCCAAAGCACTGGGAAGTTTCAGATCTAAAGATAGCAGAAAAGCAGCACTGCTTCCTTCAGGCTCCACAAGTAACCTACTTAGTCCTCCTCTGGCCATTTATGGGAACACATCATACAGCAGAAAGTTAAATACCCACTTGGAATGCGTAACTCCAGTTCTTGCCATGCTGAAACACTGAAGGGTTTCAATGGTGTGTTCCTGCTCAAGACCCAAAGCACAGGGCTTACACAGAACAGCAGGAAGGAACAGTCTACAGACCAAGTCATCTCTTAGCTCAAAGTCATCCCTCCACCCAAGGAGTGTTTAAGAAGTACAGATCCAGGGATGACACAAGAGGAGCCTGTTCAGTAAGATGCTTCCTCCTCCTTAAGTCTCACACATCCAGTGGCTGTTACTCAGCACCTGATGAATCACTACTCTGCTGTTTACCGAGGCTGGATATGTCACATTCCTTGTTGCAATTATTTAGTCAGCAAGTCCACATACAGCAGCTTTGCTCAAGAAAATTAAGAAGGGGACTAGGTGAACTGCAGGTGCCAAATTACAAAACAATAGACTCCAGTATCTGGTTTACTTACATCCATCTCCATGACTGCACCAGGGCAGATTTTAGAATATGAAAGTGCACTTGCAGAGTTCAAAAAGCAAGTTTAGGCTATCGTATCAAGATAATTAATTTTATGCTACTTTAATAAGGCCATAAAAGTTATTGACTTGGATAATAGCCTCCTTACAACTGCTAGTACTGCTGATGAAATGATGGCAAGATTGTCAGAAGTAACCCTTATATGAAATTTCCTGTGTGACAGACATTCACAAGGCCATCTCCAAAAGAAATGCTACTCATCTGTATTTGGTGCTGACTCTCAGAAAGGAAACATTCCAAGCAGAACGTGTCTCATGCAGATCTGAAGTATGCCAAGCATTGGGTCATTCATTTGTAACTTCTCATCACCAAAAATAGCTCAGTGGCCTGAGGTTAAAGCCCCACATGCTGAGAGTGTGATGTCCATGTGGATGCAGCACTGCTTGGGATGCTCCTGCCTGTGCAGTCCCAGGCACACTTAAGGAAGGAGATTTGGAACAACTCCAGGGCTGTTTTGCAAGTCTCTTCCTGAAGATAAAACCACAGCCATAGAAGGGAACACAAAACAGCAAATTCAGTAATGCGTCTTAGCATGACCTTAAAATGAAGTACACAGTTGAAAGATTACAAAGAGAAAAATAGTTTTGATTGTCATGACAATTCTGATGCTCTAATTGCACCAAAATACAGCACAGAGTCTGTTCTCTCCCCCTCATTTTCTTCTTTCAGTTGCATGTCTGTAAGACAAGGACCAGCTTTTCCTCTGCCCACCAGTTTTTCAAGTTGCATGCAGCAAGGAAGTTACTTCTACTTAAGAACTGAGAGCTATTTTGAGATACCAACTGCTTGGAACTTTCCTTTCTAGAGCATCTTGCTGCCTATTATGTCTAATTACCCAGAGTTGCAGAAAACAAGTGGTAGCAGAGTTAAGCCTTGCCTTACTGTAAATACATTCTAGTATTTTAGAACACAGGATCTACAACCAAGCTCAAACCAAGTCTCCTTTTTCCAGATGGATGCAGCCACCCCCACATAGTGCTCTTTCATCTTCAGTACATTGCTATTAAAGGACTCTGAAACAGTTGTTTAAAAATGGTTCTTACGAGTTGCTGTGCCAACCAAAAATGGACAACTAGAATGAAGCAGGCAGCAGCATCACACAGTTTGTAGTCCAAACACATCCATATCTTCAGATACAGGAAAAAACTGAAATCCCCTCAAGTCTCCCCTAAAAACAGTGTAGGAACTGCCCACTGCAAATACCATTTTAGGCAACATGATAAAACAAGCCAATCAAGGGTTTAGAAAGAGTATGGTGTGTTTTATTGCTCTATAAAATTAGATATCATTTGGTACACATACTGTCTGCATATCCAAAATCAGTCATTAGGATTCCAATTTCACCAGATTAAGAGTGAGTTCATTATAGTGAATTTACCCAAAAACTGATGCATTCCAAACACACCCACACACCCTCAAAACCCATCCAAGTGATGCCTAAATATTTGTAAGTTAAATTTTATCTTGTTTGTTGGGATTTTAGAGAAGCAGGAAATCTGCTCCTTTCATTACATTCAGAAAGAACAGAGAGCTCTTACATGAGACTGCATTAACAGGTGACAAGAGCAGCACAGGAAGCACCAGCTACTTTAGCAGAATGTTCAAAGCTCAGTTTCAATTCTAACCCCAGGTGCTCCCACAGCCAACAAAGCCCACCAAGTGAGAGCCTATTTCCCCCAAACACTTCCATGTACATCAGGAACAGAAACAAATCTGAAATGCTGTTTGAGGCTGAACCAAAATGCAGCTTGATGTGTTTTCCATCAGTTGGTTTAACAAGAGCTGCTTCCCCCAGCGTGTATCTACCCTCACACCAGTGTATCCTGTTTGTTGCTTGCAAGGACAAGACACATCACTCCCACCAATACATCTTCCATTGATCCAGAATAACAAAGCCCTCTAAAAAGCCATGTATTTTGCTCTGTCAGAGTTCTGAATGTCACACAACACAGCTCTGTTTATAGCTGTAGCTAATGAGGTGACACTACACAGGAGCACTGCAGGGGAAAGCACATCCCTGAAGGTACCAACTCCAGCAAACAGCACAGTCTGGCAATTAATTAACAGCTTAAGTGTTGATGGAGCAGCCAACTCCCTGGCCACCTGGAAATGAGCTACCTGGAATAATATCCTCCAAAAGACACAGACAAATGAAAAATAGCTTTGGAAAAGATGGCTGAGCAGGAAAAAAAAAATCAGAATTTAATCATTGGCTGAACTGTAGATTCTCACCAACAGCAGCTACTTACAGCTCAAAACATTTAATTCAAAAGTCTGAAGGCATTAATACTTTTAAGCAAGAATCAATACTGACCAACTGCAGTCTTATTAGCTGAGGCTGAAAAGTAAATTAACCTGCAGTGACTGAAATAATTTGGACAAGCAAAAGCCCTGGAAGAAAGGCCATGTAAGCACTGCCCTCACCAGCTTGCTTTTGCTGAGCAGCCATGCTGAACAGCAGTGCTGCTGCTTCCCTCTCAGTGCCAGGCTGCAGGCTGGCAGTGACACACAGACTGCAGTGTCTCACACACACACTTCAGGGACACACACAGTGCTTCTGGAGGGTTAAAGGAAGGACTGTGAATCCACAGTCCTGATCCCGCTGGATCACGTTGCTCTACACTCTGCATCTGTAACAATAAAGTATTTTAATCACCAGCTTATCAGTGCTGGCAAGCCTGAGACACCCCTGTTCTGGCAGGTGGACCATGTCCAAGGACTCACCATCAGTGGTAGAACCCTGTTCTTTATCTCTACAAGTATGGAAAGATGCATTTTAGTTGAAGTCTGAACTCTGCACAAGCTTTTTCAGACACTGGTGTATGACAACATGGCTCATAAGACCTTTATTTCCTTCTTGTACTTTTTTACATGGCTACTGCTGCAGCAAAAAGTCTTCACAGGAAGCAGTGAGGAAAAAAAATCAGTCTAAAATATAAACTACCAACAGGTAGGATAAAAGGATAAGTAGGGAAGATTCTTACTTCAGATTGCCCACGACAGATCACTCAAACTACTAACAAAAAAGAAGACCCTGAATCTAACACAGGTAAAGAAATGAATCCAGCCAGAGTTAGATCTCTACACCAAAGTGAAACACACATTTCAGCTCTCCAGTGCCAGCAGCAAGTCACATCTGAGCTATGGGCAGCATTAGACACCTCTCCAATAAACATTTCCTCCCAGTGTGGTATCACAAAAGGCTGAAAAACTGACCACACTGTTGCTACAAAGTAGATCTTAGAAGTTAAATATTTATGGAGGAGTAGCTTCTATTTCAGCATCCTAATTTAGTCAGAAGACTGCAGTAAGGTTCTTCAAATACAACATGGAGAGCTTCAAAGACTTTTTCCCCTGCTGGTTTTCATAGCAATGAAATAAGTAATTGCCACTCCCAAACCCACATGGGTTTTGCTTTCAAGTTTTACCCTGTACATTTGATTAGGATGGGAGTTTACTAAAGCAGCGGTAATTATAATCTAGAGATTTGACTTTGTTAGGAAGAATACAGACTATTTAGAGGTTCAGGTATAAGTTTAAATGTTTTCCATTTATTTCAAGAGCATAAAATATATACAACCTGTAGATGGGTAACTGTATTTACCAATGAAACTATTCCTTCATTCCTGTAAAAAAACCATATTTTCTCCCCTTGAAAGAGCAAAACTTTCACAGATAAAGAATTTACATCAGAAATAAAGTTTCCACCTCAGAAGCCAAGAAAAAAGGCTGCATGCTACAGAGATAATTTGGAAGCCAGTTAAAAAGCACTAAAAACCTAAATTTCCAACACTGGAATGGTTGATGCACTGATGCAGCCTGTACATGCACAAAATACATTTCTGGTACTAACCCCTGTCTTGTACCTGCCATGAAAAATGTTATCCAGAAAGCCTGAAAGAGAACTAACGACAGGTAGATAAAAATACCTGATCCTTCACCTTTACTGCTGGCATCCAAAGTGTGATTTTGAAAAATATGTAAGAACACTCTCCTTCAGCAGCCCTGTGAGCAGTGCTACCCAGAACAGTAACTAAATTCTCATTTGACTTCAAGCACCTACTTCAAGTTTTGAAAGACAGGCTGATCACTTGATTGCAGGTGATGACAGAATCCTTTGCCACATCTAAATTAAAGCTGCTGCACAAATCTTCAGCTTCCCTGCAGTGCTGTGTAGTTTTGCAACACTGCATGACTTCCCCAGGATAGCTGTAACTATTGTCACCAACGTGAACTTGCAGTCCTGAGAAATAATACAAGAAATTCAGTGTATTTGTAATCAAATTCCATATCCTGCATCCCTTTATTAGACAACAAAACAGAAATTAAGCATCTATATTCAGATAACTTAACAGCACGTGCCAAAACATGCAGAAACTGGCTTTAGAATCCATGCTTAAGTAAACCCTGGCAATAAGCATGTAGTTCCTAAATTAGCCAACATTAACATTTGATACAAATATGTCAGCTATCATAAAATTCCATACCAGAAAAAATAAAAATAGCCTCTTACAACACAGCTCTTGTTCTGTCCAAACACAAGATTACCAAATCAGTCTTAAAACAAGGAACATTTTCTGTCTGGCATTAAAAGATTGCCTGACAGATGCCACAGCTCATGGGCTGGGGGAAGGAGCAACTCCATCAGCTGAGAGCTGAAAGGGCTCTGCTGGTGCTGGGCTGCCAACACCACCCTCATGAGCCCAGCACTGATTCCTGCACACTCTGCTCAGACCTGCAGCCACAAAGCACAACAAACTCTGGACATGATTTATTCAGGAAAATGGGGCTGCTCCTCCCTGGAGATCACTGAGGCTGCTGCCAGGAGCTTGGCCAGCTGAGCACGGATCACTTTACTGGTGTTACTGGGAAAAGCAAGTACAAAGTGAGTATTATTTCTGCAGAGCTGATAGAAATGCCAATTCTGAAATTTTTCTCACAGAAGTATTTCTGACAGTGCTCTACATCACAAATATTTTCATCATTACTCATGTCCAGAAGAGACTGCACTGCTGCAAAACATCCCCAGAGCAGATCCAAGAAATCAGCACTGAACTTCAGTGGAGAAAATGCATCAATTCAGGCTTCCTGAGGGCTGCCAGGCTTTGTGTCTTCTCCAGTGAGAACCCTCCCAAGGCAATGATTAAAATCAGCATGAAGTTATGTTTGAATAATTAAATGTCCATTTTCTGAACTTGAAGACAGGAATGCCCCAGAGCTGGGGAAAATCTAAGTAAGCATTTAACAGGTTTCATTCAAGTTGGTTTGTTTCTTTTCCCCTCTCTCACACACATGATTATAAAAATGAAAGAAGTTAATGCTGATAGTTTAATTTTTTCTCTGTGACTAGGAAAGGTTTGATCTTCCATTTTTATAATCCAGCTATTACTGGATTATGATTTTTTTTTTGCTGTCAACTTCAAATTTATTGGGATTTTCTTCTCTTTATACATGCACTTCACAACTTCTTACTATGCTCCTCTGAGCAGCTGGCAATCATTTAGATAACAAAGCTTTGTGGGAAGCATGTGACCTTAGTTTGTACAGAAATACTGCAGTTCCACATAGACAGAGGATCTGCAGAAGTGACTACAGAAGATCTGCAGAACTACAGAAACACCAAGGGGAAGAGCATTAAAAAAGAACAATGGAAACAGAAATAAAAGCTAAACGTCTTCTGAACTGCAAAGTCTGACAGAGTAGCACTGTACTTCACTACACAGAAAGAAGCTCAGTGTTAAAATAAGACCCAATATTTTTAATGTTTCTAAAGAATTTTGGCTGCAATTGTACATGTATTCTGAATTCCTTGAGCTACAAAAAAAATCCAGTGTGTCAAGAGCAGTATGTGATTACTGAACAGAATAAAACCATCTCACTTATCCCAGAAATCTTCTTACTTTATCTGTGATCTGAAGGAAGCCACGTGCTACATTCAACAGTGACTTGTTCTGCTGTTCTTATAAAGAGAGCTCTAAGATACAGACATTCCTAAATTTGCTTTTTCTTATCCAGTGCCACATGTGTGGAAGACTTTGGGCAAGATTTCTGGGAGAAGTATATCCTGCAACTAATACACCAAACACATTTTCAAGTGCTTAAGTGTATTATTTTTACTACTTTACTTACAGCCATCACTTACAGTTCCATGTGACCAATGACCAGTGCCATGCTTAGAGTGCCTTAATGCTTTTAATTGTTTTTAAATTAAGAAGCCTTTAATTTGTTCAAGCTAAACTCAAATGCATTTCTCCAGGCAAATCTCCTGTGCTGCATCTACAAGACCTTTGGTACTAACAGTACAGATAACCAAGCACTGCTGCTTTGAACAATGACCTAAAAACTGAAATGTTTCTACCTCACAGTGTGTCTGTTTACAGAGAGATTAGATCCTAAAAGGACTTACTGTGATTGTCCCACTCTAGAGCTTCTCAGCTGTTAACTTTGGGCAGTGAACACACCAGGCCATGATAAAAAGGCTCAGCAAAGTGACCTCCTCTGCTCATTTCTTCCACTCATTCCCAGAGTTTCCCTGTAAAGGCTTTCACAGGAGGATGGGGCACAAAGATCCAGCACAGCCAGGATGGCTTCAAGTTTCAGAGCTGCTTAACAATGACATTTAGGATGAAAAATTTCAGTACCATGGAGTAACTCTTGAGTCCTGAATATCTTATTCCAATGAAAAGATATTTAAATCAAAATCAGACTTTTTTCCTGCCTTGCCAAAAGCACAGTGTTCTCATTCCATGACACCAGACATCATTCCTAAGCTGTGTGAGAACATTTGTGCTGTGCTGAGCTGCCCACTGGGCATTCTTAGGTGCTTAAAATACCATAAAAGAACAAATCACCTCTCCTGCTCACTGGCTATACAGAAATAAAGTCCTTTTGCTCACAGCAGCTTGGTGGGTGATGTGCCATGAGCCTCCTCATTGTGCTGGCTGTAACTGATACATCCACAGGGGCAGGATTTTTATGCTAGAAATCAGAAACAAGACTGATTAGTTTAATCACAAACTGTTATTTATTGAATGGTTCTACACTCAGTACAGAAATACAAACCATGCCTCAGGAACAGCTCACAATCCAAGCCAGGATTTGCCCCACACATTCCACAGAGAGATCACAAGTTCACATTCAAATGGAATTTTGGAAGTTTTGTTAACATTTGGGTTAGACATAATATATTCTAAGTCACAGAATCAGAGAATGGTTTGGGTTGAAAGGAACATTAAAAACATCATCTAATTCCAACCCCCCTGCCATGGCAGGGACACCTTCCACTATCCCAGAGTGCTCTAAGCCCCATCCAGCCTGGCCTTGGGCACTTCCAGGGACAGCCACAGCTGCTCTGGACACCCTGTGCCAGGGCCTCCCCTCCCTCACAGGCAGGAATTCCTTCCTCATATGGAAGCTCAACCTGCTCTCAGTCAGTGCAAAGCCATTCCCCCCCTCCTGTCACTCCATGCCCTTGTCCAAAGTCCCTCTCCAGGTCTCCTCTAGGTTCCCCTCTGATACTCTCCAGTTTATCCCCTGCATAAAACAGAATGACAGCACAGAATCAAACACCTCAACACTAAATGCCTCAACCTTTAGACATTCTGTAGAGATCTTCAGCCATCTTTATATTTACAACCCAGATCCAAACACCAAAATTCCAGACCTTTTCTCCATGTCAGGCCTTGCCTGCAGTCAATTCCAAACAAAGTCTTGTGTACTTTGTGCACTATTAAACCTTGAGAGCTTACCTGCACCACAGACCTCTGCTCACTGAACTCCCTAGAGAACTCTCCCATTATTTGCCTTTTTCTAAAGCAGCAGATTTAATAATTTAAAAAAAATACAAAAGCCACCTTCAAAGCAGAGCTTACATGGGAACCATACTTAAATTAACCATATATTTTTTTCTATTTCTGTCAAGTAACACAATGGTCCCCCACTATTGCTTTAGGGACCCCTTAGAAAGGCCTTTTAGCTCACAGTGAGCACTGTCAAACAGATGCTCATCACTCTGGAAAAAAAATTATGGATCTGTTACTTCAGAATAAAAACGATTCATCTGTATTGCCATAAGGCACAGAACAAATTCTGTATAATACGTCAAAATGTGAAACTAAATTTAAAACATTTGGTTTTATCATAGCCTTCAACAGTTAACTTCTACTTAGTCAGATCAAAGCTCGTCTCGAAGACCAAACTCTCTCCAAAAACTCCAACAGGTGCGGCTATCCCGCCTCGTAAGGCCGCACTTCCAGGACCAGGCAGCACAACACCCCCACACATCTCCCAGAAGAAGCCCTCAGCGTCCTCCACACTGCTCATCCCTGTCTCTGCTGCGCCTTCCTCCAGAGGGAACCGGGAGGAAGCGCTCGAGCAGCAGGAGCCGGGCACGTTCCCTCCCCACACGCGTCACGGGGACGATGAAGGGCGGCGGACCTGCGCCCTCCCCCGCGGGAAGGCGGCGCGGGCCGGCAGCCCCTACCTGCACCCCGGGTGTGTCTCTGCGGGGCGCTCGGGCCGCCCCGGCCGCTCCGCGCCCTCACGGCGGGCGGTCCCGGCGCCTCCATGGCGGCCGCTCCACTTCCGGCTCCGGCCGGGCCCGCTCCTGCGCCATCGCCGCCACAACTGCGACCGCCACCGAGACCCAGCGAATGAGTCGTACCGCCGGGAAGAGATGCGGTGCCACCTCAGCGGACCTCAGGATGCACCTCCCGGCCGTTCCCTCCACGGATCCCACAGGCGATCCCGCTCCTCCCTCTCCCCGCGGCCTAAAATGGGAAAGAGCCGCGCACAAAATGGCGCCTGCGATGTCGCGGCCGCCGCGCCTGCGCGCCGCTCGCGCCGGCTCCGCCCCTACCGCCGCCGTCCCGCCCCCGCCCCGTCCTTCCCCCTCCCTCCCGCCCGTCCCGCCCCGAGCCAATCACATCGCGCCGTTGTCCTTCCGGTCCCCGCCGCTCGCCAATCCCGTGCGCCCGGGGCCGCACCGCGACCCAATGGGGGTGCTGTCCGCGGCGGCCCAATGCGCGCGGGGCGCCGGGGCGGCGGCCAATGGGAGCGGCCCCGCTCCCGCCGCTTGTTTATTGGGGCTCGCGCTGCGGCGCGGGGCGGGTCCGCGCGCGCGGGGGGGGGGAGGGGGGAGGGAGAGAGGGGGGGCGGAGCGGGGGCCGCGCTCAGCCGGGGCCGCCGCCGTCTGCGGAGGGGCCCGGGCGGCGCGGGGGCTGCGGAACGAGGAGTTCGCAGGTAGGAAGGGACGCGCGAGGAGGAGGAGGAAAGAGAGAAGGAGGAAGAGGAGGAGGCGGTGGCGGCGGCGGCGGCGGAGTTGCGGCTGCCGCGCCGCCGTCCCGGGGGAGGGGACGCGAAGCGGCTCCGGGAGCTGCGCTTTAAACCCCCCCACCCCCCCTCCCCCGCCCTGTGGGAGCGCACGGGTGCGCGCGCCGCCCCCCTCACGGACCGGGACCCCCGGGACCGGGACCCCTCAACTCTGTCCCGGTATCCCCGGGATCGGCCCCCGCGCTCCCTGGGCCGGGGGGCTGCGGCGCTGCCCCGGGGGGCGGGAGGCACAAGTCCGGGAGGAGGAGGGGGCCCGGCGGGGCCGCGGAAAGTTGAGAGGGGGCCGGGGCGGGTGGGGGGCGGCGGCCCCTGAGCCCCGCGGAGCAAATGGCGACGTGACACACACCGAGCGCGGGGCCGCCCGGCGGGAAGCGGCGGCCGCGCTCCCTCGGCGCGGCCGGGACGGGCGGCGGCTCCTTCCCTCCGTCCCTCCCTCCGCCTTCCCCGGGCTCTCCCCGCCGCCCCTCGCGGGGAGCCCCGCGCTCAGCCCTCAGCCTCCCCCGCTCTTGTTTTGCAGTGTTGCCCGTGCGAGGAGAAGTCCTGGAGCTGGAATCGCTCACATAACCCTTAAAGATGAAGGTAGGCGGCTCCGGCGGGAGCGGGGATCGCCGCCCTGTTCGCCCGCCGCTCTGGAGATTTCATTTTTAATCGCTCTCCGTCTGGGCACGGCAGCAGCGGGAGAACGCGGGGTTCGGTGCGTGCTGTGAGTGCTGTTCCTGCTCCCCGGCGAGGTGCAGGTGATTTAAAGCTCTCACCGCCGTGCAGGAGCGCTCGGAACATCCTCATCGCCTCTGAGTTGTTGTTGTCCTTCGGGCTCCCGTCTTTAAACGCTTCCTGTATCAGCAGCTGCTATGGCAAGTTTGCAAAACCACAGCTTTTGTCCCGCCTTTGCTGTTGCCGGTTTGCTCAGTACAAAGGCTCAACAATTGCAGTATAATTTACAAAACTTTTCCTTTTCTCTTCAGAGTTGAATGAAATAATCAAGTTATAAAAAAAAATACCGTTTTATTTTAGATTCTGCACCCATTTCCTGTCTTTTCAATGTGGTTATTTTGTCCTTGTTTATTGGTTGCAATGAGCACGGTAAAGTGAAATGTTGAGCATTAAAGTCAGGTTAAGGAAAACGTGATGAATATTTCTCTTTAAAAATGCACTGGCAATTAAGTTTTAATAAAGGCATTCCAGGAAAGAAAAATAATTGTTAATAACTGTTTGAAAGATTGCAACAGATTTCTCTAGAGGTCTCCTTTTAGTCACCAGGAAAGAAATCCTATATATAGAATGTTATAGACTTAATTGTAAGTGTTGGGATGACACCAGTCTCAAACGTTTTAAGTAATCTGTGCCATTGGATTGCTTATAGCTGAAAAAGTACAGCTGTCTGTTGCCTTTTTGTATAGAACCTACTTGAGTTAATAGTTGCTCCTTTACTTTGTTGCCCTTTTTATAAGCAGAAGTCCTCAGTATCAATGTGAATACCTTCAAAAACATTTCTGGGAGAGGCTGGCAGTAAATTGACAGGAGGCGTGTGTCAACATCAGTGACAAACCAAAACTTCCTGAAACTTGTTTGTTGTTTTTTTTTTTCCCCCTTTTGAAGAACTCTGCGATGGCAATCTCCAAGACAGACAATTTATTGCTTAAAAATTCAACAGGTCTAAAAGCCTGGTATAAAATGAAATACATGATGATGCAGCTGTAAGTTTAAGTAAGAGCTGAAATTTGTTTTTGTGTTTTTGTTCCCCTGCAGGCAGCAGATGAGCCTGCCTACCTGACAGTGGGGACTGATGTCAGTGCCAAGTACCGAGGTGCCTTCTGTGAGGCAAAGATCAAGACGGTCAAGAGGCTTGTGAAAGTCAAGGTGAGTGTCTGAGGTTTGGGTAAAGCATTGTGCTGAAAGGGCTGTCACAGGAGATCCTGCTCCTGAAGAGTAGAAAATGTTCATCACTTCACTGTATGAATTTTAAATACTCCTTAAATGTGGGGTGTTTTTTTTCATATTTTGTTGTTTGGTTTAGGACAAGGTTGTTTTTTGGTTGTTTTTTTTTTTTTTTTTCTTTTTTTGGGGGGGGGAAATGTTATTTTTTATTATATTTTTTTAGTGGGATGCTGGAACAAAAATGAGCTTTCTTGCTTCTTTTTTCCTGATTGCATTTGTCTTCTGTTTTTGAATGCATCAGTTTCCCAGCAGTAAGTTTTGATGTCACAAATACAGGATTATGGTTTTACATGAATAATAAGGAATAAGAGCAACCTCTTCAGAAGCAAAAGTTCCATTTCATACCAACCGACACTCTCACTTTTACAGTTTGGAACTGAAAAGACAATGCAAAAATAAGTCAACAGTAAGAGAGATGACAGTAATTTGTTTCTAAGGCCAGGTTTTAGCAATGCCTAGGGTAATATTTTAAGTTTTGAGTATCTAGATACCGTTCTAAAGCAATATGCCATGGCTATAGCTGAATATTTGTGCATGGATAGTATTGGAACATCGTCTTCATTCTCATTTACAGTGCTTTTGGAAAAACAACCAAAAGACAAAGTTGTCATTTTGGTGTTGTAATACTGTAGTAAATGCCATTATGTGAGAGTAAGAATAAAACATTGTTAAATGCAAGTTAAAACTGAAAGTAAATACAGAAGTTGTTGTTCTTCTTTATCTTGTTAAAGTCTTCCTACTTCCTACTTTAGTGCCTGCTGTCCAAGCTATGTAAATAACTCATTAGTGACCCAAAATCCCCAAGAAATTGAGGTTAAAGCTGCTTTTTGTAGCTACACATCCAGGCTTTTGTGTGCTTTAATGCCTAGATCAAGTAGAACAATCTTCAGCCTCTTCAGTTACATATATAGATCATATCACTTTATCAGAGTGCTTTTCATCAATAGAAAAAAAATGGAATTCAGATACTGGAGTCTTTTGCTTGTTCTTAATAAGTACTTAGGGGAACTTGTGGTGTTCTTTGAAATGTGTGTTAATGAGAAGCTCTGTAGGAAGCAGCATGCAGGTCTGACAAGCATGATTTTGTCTGCATCTTTGGTCTGGTAGAGTATTTAGCCTGTTAATAGGTAGGAGTTTCTTCTTCTGATTAGAATCAGATGCTTTATTACTCCATGATAAGATTTGGAATTACATGAGGCTGCTGTGACTTGGTGGAAATTCCTGTCGCTGGCTCTCAATTCTATTATAACAATAGAAGTTTTAACAAGCTGAGCCTGATACTGTAATTAAGATGTGTAGGCACACCCTGGCACGCTTGCCAAGAGTGCAAAAAGTCCAAAACGTCCCCATGCCTTTTCCTGAGCGGGAGGACAACCTGTATTCATCCCTCTGCAATTTTTATTTTAAATCCTGTATCAGCATCAAGTGCATTTTTAACCTGAATGTGTGTTAATATTGCTGCTGTTTTGGCATGCTACCGGTGTCATGTTTATAAATACAGCTACAGTGGAGGCTGTGCTTGCTGGATAGTTGGGGGAGCCAGAAAACTGGACATCAGTATCAAAGCAAGCTTCTGGAGCTTTTGGTTCCTGAAAACAAATAGAAATTTTGGATTTTTTAAAATTAAACTGCCTAAGCTGATGTTCACTCCGTTTCCTCACTGTTCCCTTCTAGAATGTAGGATTTTAAGGTCAGAAGCAAAGTTTACTTACACTGTAACTAATCCTTGTTTTCATCATATGGGTGGTGTTCCACATCTTTTCTATAAAAACTTGCTCAAGGTGGCAGAAATGCTGTTCTCATGGCCAGTTTGGTGATTTTTTGATACATTTTTAATAAAGAGAGGTTTTTATTTTGGTTGTAGTTTAGTATTGAAAGTGTTGTCAGTGAAATGCTACAGTTGAATGAGAGAGAAAAAAAAAAAAAAACACTGCTTAATCTTCTCATTTGGAAGCCCAATTCCAGGTTTGCCCTGGATTGTGTCAAATTCTAAACTCACTTAAAAATGTATTTTCTTTACTTTGGAATGACTGGTGTTTGATTTGCCCTATTCTTTAATTATGATGTTTCAGATTGAAAATTAAATGTGATACTTGGGGCTTCGTGTCAGTAAAATTGGCCATGCCAAGTGTTTTCTGTTGAGTAACATTTGAGTCTAATTGATAATCTTAATGTGGACAATAAGATTTTTTTTGTATATACACATTTTCTTGTGCTTTTTGTGTGCTATTAAGAAATCAGATGTGTATTAAAAAGTTCATGAATATTTTTCAGGTGGTCTTGAAGGGGGATAACTCAACTCAGTTAGTGCAAGATGACCAAGTGAAAGGACCTCTAAGAGTATGTATATTGCATGCCTTCTTTTGGTGATCACATAAATGTCCTAAAACACTTAAATCTTGAAGTTGTTTAGGTGGGTACCTGTTCTTCAGGACTGAAATCAACAGGAGGAGACCCATTACTTTAAATTATATGAGTTCTGAGAAATTAGTCTTAATTTTTGTAGCTGTTCGTGCTTCTCTGTGTTGTGTACTCGATACGCAGTTTTCCCTGCATGGGGATTTTTGTATCTTCTCAGAAAATACAAAACTTCTTATAAATAATGAAACGTTGAAACTTCTCAGAAGTAATTAACAACTTGAGTGCCAAGCCACGTTCAAGCCCATTAGACAAGAGTAAATACAATTACTCAGTGTTTTAGAATAGTTGATGTATTTTCTATAAAAAGGTGTTTGTTTGTATTTTTATTCTGTGTAACAATTGTGTGCTAAAATGCAGAGCTGTGTTATTAGGGCTGAATGCAAATGGAGTTCTCCAGGGAAGGTCATCTTGCTTGCATTTGTCTTTTCTGTGTTGCTCCTGCAGGAGCACCAAGGCTGCTACTAAAATTCTGATCTAGCTGACAGTAGGACTGTGTTTAAAGCATGAGAAATATTACTAATTGAATGTTTATCACTAATGAATTAATGACTTTGGATATTTGTTTTCTATTGGCTTTTTGTTTCTTGAGATGATGAAGTCATGCTGAATTTAGATGTTTTGAGTTTCTCAGTGCTTTGGTGTCTACTTGTAGTTCAGCCTTCCTGCTGAAGGACCTTTGTCCTTACCTGTAACTAAACAGGGTCTTACAGTAAGTAAATTTTCAAAGCGGCATTTAGCTAAATGGAGTCTTAAAAAGCAAATCTGGCTTGCTGGGAGGATCAATGTGTTTTTATCAATTTTCTGAGTGTGGGCTTCCAGGTCACCTTGAGCTGCTCCTTGTTGCAGGTTGGAGCAATGGTTGAAACCAAAATGCCTGATGGATCTTTTCAGGAAGCAGTTATCAGCAAGCTGACAGATGCCAGTTGGTACACTGTAGGTGAGTGGCCACGTTTCATTTATGGGCTGTAATCTTTGAACAATATATTTCTAATTAGAGGTAACAATGCCAGTAATTACGTCTTGTTTTGCACGATCTAAGGTAGTTTTTGGAGGGGACTTTCTTTAAACTTGTCCACATCTTGATTCCTTTTCCATTTCAAGCAGGATAATAATTAATTGTTGTTCAGGGAAGCTTTTGCACAGGTAATTGCAGGGTTGAATAGTCAAGTTTTGTTTGACACAATGTACCTGTAATGATAGCAGTTGCACTCAGTGAAATTCAGAATAATTTTTGCAGATTTTAAGACATAAACTTTGTAAAATCATTCTTCTAGCTGAAAATCTGTGGCATGAAATGAATGACTGAAATATATGAGCCTCCTTGCACTGTATGCAAGCTGGTACACAAGGAAAATGTGGATAGAAGACAGAATCTGTTTCTTTTTGAGAGAAGAATCATGTACCACACAATAAAAAGAAGAGAGGAGACATTCATTTATAATGTGAATAGCTGTTTCCTTTAATAAAATTTTTGAATAATGATCTAAAGTAAAAGAGAAAACTGCTTTTCTCCTCATGTTGGAGGCTCATGTGGTGTTAAGTGGTTGAAATAGAAAGTTCAGAATGCGGGGTCAGCGAAATGTCAGTGTTGAACAAGAATTCATTGTAAGACAAGTTTCCTTATTTTCAATAATTCTGATCTCCAGGTTTTTCTGAAACAGCTTTAAGAACAGAATGACAAAACTCAGGGACATTCAAGTAATATTACAGAAGCAAATATAAAAGGACAGTATTTGAATCAGAGGGCTTTGCAAGCACCCATCCTGTTTTTACACAATTTTCTTACAGCAGTGGAGCCCTCTATTCCCTAATAGTTGCCTGGAAGGAACATGCTCCTGTTAATTGTCCTGTACATGCTACTCATGGGCATTGCTTTGGAGATTAGGACTTGTAAATTTAAACTCTATGTTTCTCATTAGCTGCCTTGGGTACCAAATCTATTCAGTTTAACTTCATATTCTTCCATCCTCTCTTGAGGAGTCCTCTGTCCCATGAACTCTTAATCATTTTGGTTCATTAACCCCTTTTTAGGATTTAAATAAGCTGTTTTCAGTAATTCAGCACTTCCTTTGCAGTAGGTGAGGTTCTGTTGTCTTTGGTGGGATCAGGATAAAGCTCTGCAGATAATTTGGAAGGATTTATTGCTTTATGATTATTATTGTTAGTGAGTGCTTTAACTCTAAGCTGGTTGACAAAGCTCACTGTTCTTTGCCTTTTTCTTCAGGATTATAACATTGCTGTAAAATTGTGGTGGATGTCAGGTCAGGGAGGAAAGGCAGGATTATTTTGGAGTGCATAAGATTTAAAATCTGCTTAGTTTAGTACTGTGATGTGACACACTCGAGGTACAACACTGGACCTTTAACTTCTCTTTATAGATTTTCAGAAGTTCACCATTCTGTTACAGAAGTGATAAGAAACACAGTCTTGCACAATTTCATGGTTTATGAGTTAACATTTTAATTGTAGAACTCCCAACTGATTTCAATTTTCAAGTAGCACTTTCAGCTAATTCTGTTTGAATTTGGGCCAGAATACATTTGTCTTCTTACATTTGACATGTGAACTTTAAATCCCTTGTTTGGGGCATGAGTTTTGTCTGTGTTTTCTTTTTTTTTTTTTCTTTTTTACTTTCTTTTTTTTCCCCCTCTTTTCTTTTGAGCAGTGCATTTCTGCCAAAAAATCTTTACTTGATGAGCAGGAAATTTGAACAGTGAATAAATGTTCTGCCCTGTATTAATGGATTGTTGTTTATATTTAACAACTTGTTGAACTCTCCCCAGTTATGTAAGAGAGAAATCATGCATGCCATGATTTTTACTTCACACATTTAAGTGCTGTTCCTCAGAAATTTGAACCAGTGGATTAATTAACTATTGAAATTTTCTTTCCCCAGATAATGTTTTTTGACAGACAGAATGGAGAAAATAAAATATGTTTTCCATATGCAAATATGTTATGACTGCTAGGATTTTGTAAAAGTTTGGAGCTCAGAGGGGATTTAAGTAATTTTATGGTAAATGAACATGCAGAGCTGTTACATGGTGCTTTAACTATGAGAATACAGTTGTAATTGTTGGGTTTAGATCTTAGGAACATTTTTGTTAGTTCTGTGTGGAGGGTTGCTTGTTGGAGTTGAGAGCACAGGTAACATTGACCAAGGGTAAGCAGATCATCAATTTTGCATCGTGGTTCTTCTGCAGTTAAAACTGGGAAACTCTTCTAGGTTGAATACAGGAATATTGACAAGTGAAAAATAAGCTTTATCTTCAGCCTGTTGCTTCCATTGTGTCTTTGCAGAAAGTTTTGGATAGACATGAAGTGTATATTTATTGTGCTGGTAAAGCAAACAGTTGAGTTGGTTGCTTTTTAGTAGCTGGTGTCTGTGCTGCTCCACAGCCTCCCTGACTGATACAGTCACAGCTGTAGAGCTGAGAAGGAAGTGGATTAACCAGACTCCAGATTTACAGGATGTCTCCCTGAACATTTTGAGATGGAAAGCACAAAGGAAAGCTTGTATTTCAGTAGTTTGTGCATGTCCCTTTCTATTTATTCTTTGTTATCTAACATCTCTTTCTCAGTGGTCTAAAAGCAAACTGATCTCTGGCTAGTGAAATCAGGAATATATACAGGCAAACATTTTCAGAGTATTAAGTACAAATGTGTAAAAAATGGCCAAAACAAACTGCCTGTGTGCCTAGCAAGAAGTAGTTATGTTCACTTTTGCATATCACTTTCTCTGTTTCATGTAGGGGTGTAAAGGAGAAAAGTCACCTGAAACAACTTTGCTTTGGTCAATAAATTGAACCAGTGGAAGTGCTGAACTTGCTATAATAGGCTACTTTGCCACCACTGTAATGCAGGAGCCACAGTGATGATCAGTTTGTGTATTTCAACAGTATCTCCTGTCTATTAATGGTGTTCATGTACCCAGAATAAACAAGGCTTTCTTTTTATTGTAGCTTTTTGACCTCCTTTTATATGACAATGATGTTAATCTACCCATGTAGTCCTATTGAACTTTTCAGCTGTGATTTGGAAATTCTTTTGAAGTTACCTTTGAAATTCAGCTTTTCAGTGTAAGCAGGTAAAGAGGCAAAAGCTGTTTGGAGTGGAAGTTTAAAAGTGTCTGGGAAATGTCACTGCACAAGGCACTCCTCAAATCCAAAGTGATGTGACACTAATGGGGTTTAAGTTCTGTGGTTAACAAATGGTTCAGTTGGACCTGCTGATTTTCCTACGTGATTCAATGATTTGATGATATTTTTCTTCAGAATGCAGTTATCTAAACTGAACTTCTTTAATATATAAATTACTAAGTGCTGCATTGATGCTTTTGAAGTGCTGAATATATTGTTAGGTGATAATTGCATAGAACTAAAATGGTCTGTCAGATCTGCTTTAGCTGAACAAGGTTTGAATTACAGGTTACTGGGTGTACTATCTACCTGATTCTCTGTTAACTTGTAAAATGCTTCAGGTAAATTCTGAAATAATGTCTGAAATGTCTGACAAACAAAGAAACCACAACCCAGACCACACCTTACAAAGTGCATTGTTGTGTTTTACTTCTCTCACACTTGCCTGGAGTCTTACAAGCATTACCAGCATTTCAGAAAACATAAATCCTTATGTGGATGTTCTTTGAGGAAACACTTTTGTATCACTTCTGCACAGAACTAGAAGTGATGTAATATATATATAAAAGTGAGAAACAGGATTTGAGCAAGGATCCAGCTGTTAGAATGGCCTGGTTTGCCCCATGTCATCTCTGCTTTGAAAAAACTCAGGGCAGTGGTCTGTGTGTGGTTAGTTCTCTTTTTATTATGTAATATAGTTTCTACAACTTTAAACAAGTTCAAACAAAAACAGATCAAATACATTGAGCCTTGTATTTTGCTAGTAGACTAATGGAAAAGTGTTTCTAAAGAAAGAAATAAAAAACATTTATTAACTTTCAGTAATGTTTCCTGAGAGGGAAACACTGAGAGGTCTTTGCAGTTTCTAGCAAACCTTGCTGTCAGTTATTAGGCTTTTATGTACTGCTTAGAGTGAAGGGGAGTATGATCCCTTACTTTTTGAGACTTTTGCCTTTCAGACACTTCTGAGGCACCTCAGTGAGCCCATAGCTCTGTTGGTGGCTTCTTCCTCTCGTGTAATCTTGGTGGCAGTTTGCAGGAAATGCTGAGTTGAGTGTGTGTGAGCAGAGTTAGAGACCTGGGTGCTTGTTCTGGGTATGAAGTGTGGTCTCAGCTCCAACTGCATCACTTCACAGTACTGTGGTGGTGAGATCATGCAAATTAATGTTCCATGGCTTTTGAGAATCCCAGTTCATAATGCTGAGGATATTTATCAGCAAATGAGCCATCATTGATGTCCCAGGACTTTAGGAGCAGAGTTGCTAACAGGAGCTATTTATAGTCACATTTTCCTATTTTTAAAAGTTTTCTTCTGATGCTTTGTGGACATATTTATGCTAAGAAGAATAGGCTTGGTCCTAGGTCCACTACAGCTGTAAACTCTTACTCCAGGGATGCTGGGAGCTCTCAGTGCCCCCACAGCCAGCTGAGTCCATCTGTGCCAGAGAGCCATTGGTTTGTCCCTTCAAAGCTTGACCAGCACCCATCCTGCTGTGTGCCAGGCCCTGGCCATGTCTGCAGGGCTGGTTTGACCAGTTCCCAGCATCCTGCTGAGGTCCACGTGGCACAAGCATCATCTCTGGGCTGTGCACGTGTCATCCAGGAATCCAGAACCACAGGTGTTTGCCTCCACTTGGCTGGTGTCCTTCACCACCATGACCCACCAGAAATTTGTTCTTTACAAAATTTACTTGTGTGGATTTTGAGGAAACTCTGGATTGTCCAGAGTCCTTCCATGGGATGTGTTGTTTAGGTGCACCTGTGGCACATAAAAATGCTGCAGTAGCTCTGTTGGTTGCTCTCTGGAGAATCTAGAAAAAAAGAACAGCACTATGTGTTGTGTTTACACATGTTTAGGGAACAGATGTGTAGAGAAGTAGGATTTTGTAGTGAAAAACAGTATTTTAACAGTAGAACCTTGTTACAAATCAACTGGATCTAACCTTTGCTTTTGAAACCACCTTTGCTACTATGTGAACTGAGTGTTAAAAATATCTTAAAATTGTGTACAAACAATACTCTAGGGAAAGTAAGGAGGTTGATTTTTTTCTCTGATCTCTCTATGTGTAACAATAGTAAGATGAACATTTCAGGAAAAGCAGTTTCAGGCAGCAAGCTTTTGTCTGTGAGGTGATAGTTTTCTATGAGTAGCCTAAAAGGCCACTCAAACTTCCCTGTCTTCTGGGATATTTCAAATATATTTTTGTAAGAGGAACTTGGGCTCACTTAAAATAATTCAAAAATAGTACATTTGAGTTGTGTGGTGTCTCAGTAGCACAGTACAGTGCAGTACTTGCTCTTAAGTCCTTTTACAGTGATGAATTAGTGGTACAGCCCTTGTCTACAAGGCCATTCAACAAGCACTGCACAGCTCCTGGTACTTTCTATATTGTTTCCACAGCTGAACCCCAAATATCTGCAAAATCTCCACACGTTAGTCAAGATATTCCTAGACAGCATCTCTTGTAGTTCATAAATTGCTGCTTTGCCAGTGGGAATAATTCAGTGTGCACAGTGACACTGGAACAGCTTTAATTTGTGGTATGTACTTTCATTTCATTGTCTTGGTGACTTTAAAGTTTCTCAATGGGTTGGGAATACAAGACAAAATTGTTTCCTTGCAGTGTAGAATCTAATCTCTATTGGTTTGGGCAGCAGCAGTAGCACCACTTGTTGGATTTGAAGTTTGCAAGATGCAGCCTTGAGGGTTGTTTTCCCTGTGCACTTGTGTGTCACAGAACTGCCTTGTCCTGGTGACACTGGCGGCTCTGTGGAAGTCATCTCATAACTGCCATGAGGATGTTCTCTCTAGAGTTCTGCTCTCTTCTCCTTTTTCTGTCTTGGATTGTTTTTTTTTTCCCTTAAATCTATTTATAATATAGCTATATATATACTTCTCAACAAGATGTAGTCAAACTGATCTGTAGTATTTTGTGACAAGCTTCTTCACAGTTCCTAAAAATTATTTTGGTTGGTTGACTGGTTACTATTATATATTTAAATACAAGAAAGCCAAACTTGAGACTGCCTTATTGTAAAGATAGAGTCAGTGGATTTTTGCTGATGGGGTGTACAAGCCTGCTGTAGACAGGAAATGGAAGATACCAGCTCATCAATAGTGAGTTTAAAATTGCATTTTTGAGGTACTGAACTTTCAGTAAATTTTTTTTTTAGTTCTTGCAAAGTGTTGTATTGATCACCACTGGCAAGTTTGTTTTTATTTTTCTGTGCTAGATTAGGGTTGTGTAGATTTCCACAAACAGAAAAAACCCAATTCTGTTTCTTTCCTATTATCGTAGACAAGGTCGAGATGCAGCAAAATTCTGAAAATTTCCATTTTATTGTCACTGTTTCAATATGCTCTGTATGGAACATATTGGACTCAGTTCTTGGGACTAGACCAAGCATTATGGCAGAGACTGTTCCTCCAGGTTGTGCTGCTTACTCATCTCTTTTCCCCTTCTGTCAGTGTTCCTCATTAAGGAACATGTTTAGAGGAAAGGGCTCTGCCCGGCAGAAATGTCGCTTTTCTTCCCTTCCTTCCCGTGATGCTCCCTTGACTGTTGAGCAGCCGTGGGTTCCTGGCTAGTTTGTATCCTTCCCTTCCCAGAAATCAGCTGCTGCACCCTGTTTGCCCAGCAAGCCCCTGCCCACTGCCAGATGAGGCAATGGGGGCACCTCAAGGGCTTCTGCTTTTTCACCCGTGTTTTTCGGAAAGACGGGACAGTAATTTCCTCTGTAGAGATGAGAATGGTGACACTGTAAGCACATCCTTTGAAGACTTCACTGTGTCTGTGTGGATGGGGAGATGTCTCCTTGTCTTCTGTTCCTGTTTCCTGCCCTCTCCCTGCCTAGTAGATCTTCCTCATAAAACACAACCCTTAGGATTTTTGCTTTTAAAGAATTTGGAGTTGTAGCAATAACCTGTTGAAAGAATGAAGTAATTGATACAAGTTATTCAACATTAATTTAAAAGTTTTTCGTTTGGTTGTTAGTTGTAGGCATTTTAGCTAGAGCTAAACTACCTTGCTTCTGGATGAGATTAAAAAGAGGAATGAATTTGCAGCTTAGAGTGTATTAAGTTCTTCTGACACGACTGTTACCACAGCTTCAAAATATCTCATAGCCAAAAACTGTGCCATCTGCCTTACTGCTTATATTTACAGAATCCTTAATATTTGATACTGTGCCTTGGACAGACGTTCCCTCAAATCCTCTAGGAGTGGCATTAAAGAGTCACTCACAGGGTGACATGAATATGAGCAGTACTTTGGTGTAGCAGATTTTTCTGAAGAGTGAGATGGAAACCACAAGGCCTATTTAGTTTAAGGAATGCTTGTATTTTTAAAGGTGCTGACTTTATCAGTGTGAGTTTCTGGTTGCCCTTTCAGTAAGGCACAGTCAAGTGTTTTCTCTAGAGGAGAAGCAAGTTTGAAGTAGCTACAATTATAAAATACTTCAAGCATCATGATTAATTGGAGAGACTCCTAACTTGGCTCCACCTTAGTAACTCAAATAATTGATATTTTTGTATGACAAATGGTGCTAACCTTTCTCTATTGAAATTTATTAAACTGATCACTTCTGTAGATAAGGAAATCTTTCTGTTTGTGCTGTTCTTTTACACTTCGTTGTTCTGTAAGGGTGTTTTGCTCCAAGTTCTGCAGCCATATTGGCACTTGCAGGTGCTTTGTACATGTCCACAGCATAAATTGTTACTCTTGATAGTCATAATTTCTTTTGTGTCTTAGGGCATTTTACTTAACTTTCAGTATTTATAACATTTAATCTTTTAAGAACAAAAACTGGTATATGTCATCTGCTTTATGAACACTTTATTTGCTTTATCCCTCTACTGGACTAGCTTTAAATAAAGAGATAGAGCTTCCAATTTTGGAGATGATAAATAAAAAGAAGCAGTTTAATTTTATTGTCAAGTATTAGGTTCTGTTTGTTTTTTTTCAATCAAGTTACTTGTTGCCAGTCACCAGCCATTTGTACTCTAAAATGATTATTCTGGAAAATTTAGTAGTTTGAGATTTTTGGAGGGGGAGAAGTTAATTGTTTTGTGTGTACAAGTGTTCTAAGCCATTAAGATAATTCAGTAGTGGAGCATATGGAGCATACCACAGCAGTATTTACTCTGAAGATGGAGGAACCTTAAAGCTTATCTTATCCAGCTTAATTAATTTTATAAGTATGCCAAAATTACCATACTGCTATGCACAGCACTTGAAACTTTATTTCACTAGTGCGCAAAGCCTGTTTCAAGTAGTTTAAATATAGAGAAGTGTTCTGTTCTGCACTTTGACCCCATACAAATAAACTTGTACCTTGCTGGGATTCCACCTGGGCTCTGCTCTTTGCTGTCAGGGGGAATTGGTAACTTTGCTTTCCTTCTCTTCAGGGAAATTTTCCTGAGAGGTTTTGTCTAAACTGAAGAACAGATCTTTCTCAGGCAAAGCTTGCAATAGCCTCATAGTGTTCTACCTGTGTTCTGCTGTGTATTGATGGGATTTGATGGAACTTCCTGTTCATGAGATATAACACAACAGGATGTGTACTAAATATTCCTTACCAAGTGTCAGACCTGGAATTGCAGGTTTCCAGTATCTTGATGTGTTTGTAAGATGGCATTGATAGTGAAGCAGAAACTTGTTTTTCTTTCCATTGATCTTTTTGTGGGATTGCTCATAGCAAGAGGAGAAGTAAAAGGTACCATATTTATTAAATGATGATAAGTAAGGAAGAAATGTATAGGGTGGGAAAAAAATCCACAAAACCAAACAAGCCCCAGAGATTGCTAGATGATAGTAACTGGTGTGCAGCCAGGCCTGTGGTTTGAAATGTGCAGTTGTATTGATAAGAAGAATGTCTAAATTACACTGAGACTTGCATCCAAAACCTTACTTTGTCCTGGCTTGAATCTCTGTGTGAAAATCTATTCCAAGACTGAATCCTGAATACTGACTTTCCTCTTGCTTCTGGACTAAAGAGGGAGTAAATAGGCTTGAAAGTGATGTTTTAGAGAATGTTCTTGATGGTGAGATAAGCAGTAGACTCGGGATTGAGATCTGATCAGCTTGTGCTGATGTGTTTTCTTGGCTTCACCCTAGTTTTTGATGACGGTGATGAAAGGACCTTGAGACGAACTTCATTATGCTTGAAGGGAGAAAGGCACTTTGCAGAAAGTGAGGTAAGACAGTGGTGGGCATGGAATTAAAAACAAATAGTTAATTCATATTTTTTTTTTATAACAAGATATTGCAAACCATTGTTGTTTCCCCCTTTTCCATGCAGACACTTGATCAGCTGCCACTAACCAATCCAGAGCACTTTGGAACTCCAGTTATTGGGAAGAAATCTAACAGAGGGAGGAGATCTTCTCTTCCTGTGTGAGTTTTGGGAGTGTTCTGTTTTCCTTTAGTGTTCTTTGCTAAAACTGAAGCAATCCCATTGAAACAATGCTCTGTCACCTGAATTTTGTGCACAGCTGATAGACATGGTCATATGCTGGCAATACTATGAAATTAAAGATCTTTTTTCCTGTAGTATCCTTAAGAACATTTATGCTTCTTTCATGTAATAGGAAATGTAGGATTTTTTAACCTTCTTGATATTGAATGCAATAAAAAAAAAGGTACTTTTTAATTTTTGGGGTAGAGAGAATTTTTCTCTGTTTCATGTCTATGCACAATCAAAACCTGAGTCATGTCTCCAACTCTAACATGAGGCTATTGTAAAATACTGCTACTTAGAAAGAACTCCTACAAAATTCCTCTTACTGAGTAAGTGCACTTAATATTTAAGTGTATTTCAAGCAATTTCAGCTCTTAAAATTACAACTGTTTTTGAAGCTTTGCAAAATAGGAAGAAAAATCTTGTTGTAAGCTCTTTTTGGTTTTCAAGTAATACCTTCAGACAAACTTAAAAATCTTCTACATTTTGATAATTCAGTACTGAAGATGAAAAGGAAGAAGAAAGTAGTGAAGAAGAGGATGAAGATAAGAGGCGCCTCAACGATGAATTGCTTGGCAAGGTTGTGAGTGTGACTTGTAATTCAGAGAAGGCAGACTGGTACCCAGCTTTGGTGAGTTCCTTTTGCAGCAAAGCTGTGAATGTAGTCAGGCTAAGCTCTACTCCCATGTTGGCTAAAAATACAAGTGTTTTGCAGTATCTCTGAAGAGTAGGAAAGCAGAGATTAACATTTATGTGTAAGTTAGTTTCATGGCATTCAAGTGTTTTAGAACTGCATACAAAATGATCAGTGTGTAATGATACTTTTCTTCTAAAAATAAGGTATGTTAGGACTTGCACTCCCAGGCAATTTAAGAGGATCTAGATTTATGAATTTTAATTGTAGTGGGATTTGAATTTTTTTAATGTAATTGTCTTTTTCCCTAGACTTTCAGTTTTATGAAATACTGATTTCTTTGATGCTTGCATTTCTACCAGTGGTCAGTTACTCCAGGAGCAGATGTTGGTGCTTATTTTTATTTGTCAATAAATGATACAGCTGTTCATTGCCACTGCTGATAATAAATATTTATTATTAATATAGAAGTTCAAGTAGACCTGTATTGTAAAGGCAGAGACTTTTCATCTTATTGATACACACAAAAAGTTTACATGTGCATAGTAAAAGTTGCTTTCTGTAGAAAACTTTTTGCTATTTTCAGAAATGGTGTAATGTAGGGTGAACAGTTGACACTGCCTTATCCAGCTGTATGTACCTCAATTTAAAATGTGGTGTTGTACATGTTCTGGTTGTAGCTCCCTTTAATAATGACAGATTTTTATTTAACATGATTCTGAACTGGTGGGTTAAGAACTTGGAGGTCATATATTTGCATTTAACATTTTCTGCTTTTATATGTTCTAGAGCAAAATAGAAACTTGTTCTGTTTGTGGTAATACAAATACTGCAAATGTATTTTTATCACTTGCTTTAGACCTAGAGATGATACTGCTGTGGAAGGATGTGGGGGATTTCACAGTGGTTTATATCATCCACACCTCAATAAACAAAACAAACCAAAAAACCAACTTAAGTCTCAGTTTAAATGCCAAAAATCAGAAGCTAGTGTAAAATAAGTGGGTTTGTGACTTTTTAAATAGATGCTTTTAACAAATTTTGTGTGAACGAGAACTAAAAAAGCAGAGTGAATGAACAGGATCCTGTGATCTGACCTCAGCAGATTAGTTTTCAAATGAAATTTTAGACTTTTTTGGCTTGTACAGAACAAGTCAATAGCTTGGGGTAAATTGCTTCTTGAAATGTGTTGTTATTGGCCTAGTAGTATAAATGCAGTAGGTTTGTTTACCCAATACTGGAAATATAATAGAAGAAACAGCAAACAGCACTTTTCCTGCAGTCTGTCTTTCTTTCCTTTGAAGATCAGCTTTTTGTTTGTTTGTTTTTGGTGTGTAGTTTGTTTTTTTAATAAAGGAATGTTTTATTTGCCTCCTCAGGTTGTGTCACCCAGCTGCAATGACGACGTCACCGTGAAGAAGGACCAGTGTTTAGTTCGATCCTTTGCAGATTCCAAATTGTAAGTGGTAGCTCACTTTGGTTAGATATCTGTGGGGGGAAATTGGGAAACTCAGCACATGTTGCTCCTGAAGATGTTATTTCTTCCGTAAGGAGAGTTTTCTGTAATGCTGGATGGACACATTTGGCATTCACAGTCTATTTCCAGCTGACTCCTTCTGTGCTTCCTCACCCTTCTTTCCATTGTGTGTAACAATAAGAATTCATTGAATCAAGAGAGTTTAACAACTTAAAGTGTAAACACCTGGATGTTTTTACTTTTTTCCCCCATATTTTCTATCCTTTAAAATAAATTTTAGTTTTCATTATTTCCCTTACTGCCTTAAATTACCTTCTGTATGGGTGTCAGTTGTAGTAGTTTGGGTATCTGCTTCATTATCTCCAGGGCCCAGATGTCCATAGCTGTTTGGATAGTTTATAAGGGTTCTATCTACTTTTTTTGAATAGAAAAGAGAATTCAAATAGAACTGTTGATGAAAATGTGTACAGAACCTGAATCATATTCCTTTGAGAAGAAGGAAAAGTCCTCTTAGTCCATCCTCCACTCCAAAAGGGAGAAGGAGGAGAGAGAGACAGAGATGTGTCTTACATAATGAATTATGTATTGATAAGAGCATGAAGACTGCTTTTGGGTTTTTTTTAAAGGCTGCCCTTTATGTCTCTTCATTGTTATTGCATTGCATCTGTGGTAACACTTTGGAACTAAAAACTTCCTTGCCAAAGGCCACCTGTCACCCTCTTTCTTTCAAAGTGAGCAGTTTCTGATTTTTGATGGCCATGAGTTTGAGTAGGTTATTTCAGTTGATTACTGAAATGTATTTCAAGTACCTGGAGACTTGGTTCATTTTGGCCTCTTCATGTGGATATGTCATCAGCCTTCTGGAGAAACCTGGTTCTGTGCTGAAGGTTGAATGTTAATGGTAAAACATCTAGATCTGCTCTGATTTTTTTTTTCCCCTCCCCATAGCCTAATAGCTTTAACTTCAGAAAATGGCAGCCTCTGATTCGTGACGTTTTACTCCAGATTTTCAGAAATAATGAAAGGAGGAAAAAAAAAATCAATGTGTTAGACTAACTCACTTGTAAGGCTCTCCCTGCATTTTGGTTGGGAATTCTCTTGTATCTCAG
The DNA here is from genome assembly GCF_963513975.1 of Fringilla coelebs. Classification (NCBI taxonomy): domain Eukaryota; kingdom Metazoa; phylum Chordata; class Aves; order Passeriformes; family Fringillidae; genus Fringilla; species Fringilla coelebs. The sequence continues at coordinate 4,824,514 of NC_140034.1, forward strand.
TGACTGGATATCCAGTATGACTTTGGAACAGAGCAACCTCCATATGTTTTGCTGTGAGAACACTTTTGTAATTTAAAAATGAAAATCAACTGTCTATCAATGTAAATCTGTGAATTGGCTTCACTGTTGTTCTGTGCTAGTAAAAAGGCATTTTGAAAATAGAGGACTTGCTTCTGTCCTCTTAGCTAGATCCTTGTTTTGGAGAGCAGCTGTTGATTCTTGTGCATGTTTTCAGTTCAGAAATTTTTTTTTTTGCCTGGATGTTTAACCTTTGCAAATTTGTGCAGGTTAAGCAATTAAAATAAAGGACATTTACAAAGTTTTTTTAGTTACTTAAGGATACTTTAATGTCTGGATTTCAAAGATTGGAAATTTAGCCTGAGTAACTTACTCTTGTATTTGGACCATACAAAAACAAGTGCCTTGGGCAGTTAGTTGTTAGCAAGGACCTTGCAAGTGAATGATAACTCTTGAAAGTTTTAGAAATTGCTGTTTTCTAAATCAAATGCTTGCTTTTCTGTGTTGTAATCACAAAATCTTATTCTTTTACAGTTACTCAATAGCAAGAAAAGACATTAAGGAACTAGATCTTCAAAACTTACCAAAATCAGAGTCCTCTCCTAAAAAAGGTAATTTAGAATAAATTTTAGATGTTTAAAATAAGTAATTTCATACAAAGGTTCTTTTAACATTTGCTGATAAATGATGACCTGTTGATTTCTGATAATTGCTCTTGCATATTTTGTAAACAATTTTAAATGGGAGAAGTTAGAGAAACTTTGGATATAGCTTTGTCTAGTAGAAATCTTCTTTATTTGATTTTTATTTCCTTATTTTGATCCAGTCCAAATTTGTGGAAAAGGAATAGAATGTTTTCAGTGTAGTCTATTTGAAGTGTCAGTGAGCAATGGAATATATAGTTACCTCTCCTAATGCTAAAATTTTGTGCTGCTCAAAACACTCTGTTTACTTTAAAGATACCCAGACAGCAAGGTCTAAACTTCACAACAACAACAGTCCATGATTAATGTTTAATTTAAAAATATAATTACAGAATTGGATGAATGGATGGATGACATGGATACCAGAATCCATCAAAACATGAAATGTGTTAAGGAGAAATGTTTTGATTGTATTTATTAAAAATTTTAATTAAAAATGCCACCCAGCAACAAGAAAATCCCGCTCATCAACAGTATCTGGTTTGAGTAAAGGTGTGCAGTAGCTGATTAACAAGTCAAGATTTAAAATGCTTCAAATGAAAGGTTGAAGTTGTTTTGATTGATTTGCCTAATATTACATGATTTCTCTTCTACTTTGTTCTTGTACTGTGAAACAGCTATTAAGAACTTTAGAACAGCCAAAAAAAAAATAGCAGATGCCAGGTTTGAGATAAATTGAAGAAAGGGACTTTTTTCCTGTGCAGAGCATGATTGGGTTGTGACATTCCTTGCTACAAGGGAATATTTTGGAACCAAAGGTACTAATGATTTATGGTTTCAAAAAAAAAAGAAAAGAGTTGAGACCAATGTCTGGAGGTTTTTCTGTCAGCAGTGTTAAAAACTAGTGCCTTTTCTTCTCTGGTAACACTGAACAGTTCATTGCAGTATGTTCTTTTGGGTGTTTTTCTGGCTCCTTTATTAAAGTCTTTTATTGTGACTGAGGGGCAGATTTTGGTGTTATCTGGGTTTGTTTTGCTTTGTTGTTTTCCACTCTTGGAGCACCTCTTAAAGGAAAAGAATTTGAGGTATTTCCATTTTACAAATGTAACCTGTGCCTGTCCCATCACTCCTTTTCTCACTAAAATGTTTTCCTTCTGTTCCAAACATTAAGGTCAAATCTCTTTGGGCAGTGCTCTTTTTTTAAAAAATTTTTTAAAAATCTAAACCATTTTGGAAAGAGCAAAGTAAGCCATGGTGCTTGATCTCTGATGGATTTCCTTGCATTTAAGTTGGTGTTGTGATTTACAAGAAGGTGAAAAGGAAATAAAAAATGCTTAGTGGCTGTGAATGCTGCAGATGAGGTAAAGCCAGGGCCCTCTCCTCTCTAGGGCTACAGGAGGCAACCATGTTTCTCAGCACCAAGGGTGTGCCTCGGAACTGGAAAATGGACATCAGTGAGATCCTGGAGTCCTCCAGCAGTGATGAGGAGGATGGAGCTGCTGCAGAAACTGATGAAGAGGAGCCAAAAAGAGAAGAGAAAACAGAAGAAGTAGCGGTGAGTCTGCTCAATTTCAGCCATTTTTGGACAATCCTCAGTCATTTTTCAGGGATAATTTAAGGACTTGCTTGCCTGAAAATCCTGTACTTTCCAACATACTGTTCTCAGACTCAGCTCACTTCAGTGTCTTCTCAGTCCTGCTCATTTTCTCTCTGCTACAGTTGTCTCTGTTGGGATTTGTGAGCAGTGGCGAGTTGTCTCCTGTTACCCGTTGAGGAAACTGGAGACAAATCTCAGAAGCTAAATTCAGGGCAGAGAAGAGCAAAAGGTTCTGGGTAAAAAAAAAAGGCAAGATCTAAAAACTTAGGTTGAACCTAGTTCCACCTTAAATACAATATCTTTGTATTTCTCCTCTCTAATTTCCTTTTGTATTTTTCTTTGTATGTGTTAGAACTCTAGATACTAAGAATTTTAAACTTTCTATACTAAAAAAACACAAAACCTCAAGAGAGCACTACATTTGACCAGAAGCCATAGAGAAAGGTTCCAAAAATAATTAATAACACTAAAATTATGAATATATAATTTAAATTAAAACTTGCAATATCACAAAATAAACGCCTTAGAATTTAAAGTTTTAAAATATAGTAATATATATATATAAAACAAAAAAAAATTAAAGCAAAAGCTAATCCTTCTTCATAAATTTAAATAATATTTTATAATTAAACAAAAAAGTCCGCATTGCGGACTTCAAATAACTAATTATTAAACAAAAAATAAAAATAATTTGAATATAATTTCTCAATTAAATAATTGAATCTTAAAAATCCTATAAAAATAATAAACTGTTTTATAACTTATTAATAAAATACTGTAGAGCTCACGTGTATGTAGGCTATATAAAAGTAACTTGTTTCAGAAAACAGTAGTGTGGTTTAAAAAAGACAAAAATTTCTAGCAAAAGCAGGGGGTTGACTGGAGCTATGAACTGATTCACAGGGCAATAAATGCTACTTAGGAGCAGTGGAGGACAGACCTTCGTGCTGTTAGGTTGGGAATCACAGAATGATGTGGTGGATGGACTTTCTGTCTAACGTGCTGTGGCTTGTCCAGACTGGGAGAGGAATTCATGGAGAGCAGCCTGTGGAGAAGGGCCTGGGGGTAAAAGGCTGGGTATGAGCCAGCAATGAGCTCCTGGCTCAGAAAGGTGAACGTGTCCTGGGCTGCCTGACAGAGGGGATTCTCCCCTTTGCTCTGCTCCTGACAGAGGGCATTCTCCCCTTTGCTCTGCTCCTGACAGAGGGGATTCTCCCCTTTGCTCTGCTCCTGACAGAGGGGATTCTCCCCTTTGCTCTGCTCCTGACAGAGGGGATTCTCCCCTTTGCTCTGCTCCTGACAGAGGGGATTCTCCCCTTTGCTCTGCTCCTGACAGAGGGGATTCTCCCCTTTGCTCTGCTCCTGACAGAGGGGATTCTCCCCTTTGCTCTGCTCCTGACAAAGGGGATTCTCCCCTTTGCTCTGCTCCTGACAAAGGGGATTCTCCCCTTTGCTCTGCTCCCGTGTGACCCCACTGGGGCACTCTGTCCTCAGCACACAGGGACCTGTGCAGGCTGCTCCAGCTGCAGAGCTGGGGGTGTTCACCTGGAGCCCCTTCCAGGGCATAAAGGGACTCCAGGAGAGCTGGAGAGGGACTTTGGACAAGGGCTTGAGTGATAGGACAGGGGGAATGGCTTGAAGCTGACTGAGAGATTTAGGTTAGACATGAGGAAGAAATTCTTGGCTGTGAGGGTGCTGAGGCCCTGGCACAGGCTGCCCACAGAAGCTGTGGCTGCTCCATCCCTGGAATTGTTCCAGGCCAGGTTGGGCAGGGCCTGGAGGAGCCTGATCTGGTGGGAGATGTCCCCATGCAGGGAGTTAGACCTGGATGATCTTAAGGGTCCCTTCCAACCCAGATCGTGGAATGTGATTCCATGACTCTCATAATAACACTTTTTTCTGCATTCGAATAGTTCAAGTGGCTCCTTTTCCATGAAGTTAACCAGTTTCCTCATGCCATCAGAAATGCTGTTACAGAATTCTCTTCTATTTCTGCTCCCTGCTTGTAACCTGGATGTTGGATTTAGAAGCATGGGCGGAGGTGGGGGGCGGGGAGAGGAGGCACTGCGGGATTTATTTGTTTCCCCACCGGGCCGTTCTCACAGTACACCCCAAAACCATGACCCGCGAAGCCCCGGCGCGGCCCGTGTGTGTCGGCGGGAAGGTCAAAGGCCGCTTCCCTTTCCCCTTCCCTTCCCTTCCCTTCCCTTCCCACACGGAATGGCCGATGGCGCTTGGCGGCGGCCTCGGCGTTCCCAGGGCAACCGGGAGCGGGCGCGGCGCAGGCGCGGGGAGCGGCCGCGGGAGCCGGGGCTGGCCGGGGGCTCGGAGATGGGCTGGCCCTTCCTCTGCCTTTCATCTAATGCCTCGCGTTCTCCTTAGTCTTACTAGTTCGTTTTATTAGTTTTTTAATTTTATTTTTTTCTTCCCCCTCCCGTGCGGAAGAGAATGTAAGTAATGCCGGTTAACCGCGGCCGCCGCGCGGGGAGAGAGAGCGAACGCGAGCGAATATTTGGAAGTCAGGCTGAAAATATGTCCAGGCAGTGGGCAGATTAGATAGAAAGGAAGTAAAACCATTTTACGTTTGAAAGAATGCAGCTGCTAGGTAAGGATCGTGTGCTTGAATCTGTGATGTGAGCGTGGTGGTTGGGGATGGGGGTTTGACTTGGGTTTTTGATCTGGGAACTGTCTGGTGGAGCTTGCAGCCAGGGGAGATCTTTCCAGGTAAAAATAAAAAAAAAAGAGACAATAAAAATCTATTTTTAGATGGGAATTTTCTGCTCGGGTGTCAGTGTTTTGGAAAATGGAGTAGATGTCTGTGTAAGAATAATGGTATGATGAGATAAATCTGAGATAAATGTGTGCAGAAATGTAAAATCCTCTGGGTTTTTCCCCCTCTGTTTGCAGTGAAAAAGACTGAATAGGCCACATTTTGCAGGGTGTGAACTGTTGCAGGCTCTATTGCTCTGTCTGTATTAACATTGGTTGAAATTTCAGAGTATCAGTCACTGAAAATCAAGGATTGCTGTACTAGTTTTCTAGTATCCATATTTATTATAATTTTTCATGCCTATTGCATAAAATGCTGTGTGTTTCAAACAAAGAAGGGGGAGGGGGAAGCTTGGTGGTTAAAAAAAAAAAAAAAAAAAAGGCATTCCTGTAAAAGAAATAGAGATTATTTCTAAAGAAGGATGTTAATGTAAAATAGTGAAGCAGAGGATTCCAGACAGGTGGATGTGCTGATAGGAGAAGCTGTGGAATCCATTATTTCCAGGTGACAAGTAGGAATGTAAGGTGAGCATCTTCATGCTGAAGCTGTGTAGCAGAGGGTAGATATGAATCTTTTTAGATAATGTCAGAGCAGAATTGACATGATGGCCCATTAAGTCAAATTCCTGGTTCAGCTGTTAAAATACATATTTTTAATTGTGGGCCGTGCTAGATATTGCAACAGACAACATTTAGGGAATTTAAGGAATTTCTGGGGTTTTTTCCCCTAGAAAGGCAGTAATACTAGCTGCAGAGAGATTGGACAAGTGAGTGATTGGGGTTTTTTTGCCTGTATGTGAATACAGATGTTAAATTACTGAAATTTTACATTATATACAGTGCTTCCTTTTATTAATCAAGGTCAAAAATTGCTTCTGTCCATCCTCTCCCAGAATATTCTCAGTGGGCTTTTTGTTTTAGAGCTATAATTGGTTATATTATTAGAGGTGGAAGTAAGATTATTAAAAACACCTTTTCTATTTCCCCCCATTCCCATCTTTTGGTGTGCACAGCAGCTTTGCTGACAAGGCCTGTCCAGCTGCTGCCCAGCCATGATAGGCCATCATTAAATAATCAAATGGACACAGACCTACTTAATATATAATCACAGGATAAAGTCAGTCAGAAAGGTCTAATTCTGGAATGGAAAGGATCCTGTTTTTCTGAAGTAGGATCTTTTATAATGATAATGGAGCAGAGAGATCTGCTGTAGCTGTTGACGTTAGATCCTGCCATTTTTCCATTAGCTAGCTTAAAAATCTGCAACTTTATTTTGACAGAAACTATCTAAGTGTGTTGCCTTTTGTGACATCTTTAAGAGGTGGTAGAATTGGTACTACCATGTTTCCAGGCTTTACATGGCTTTTTTAAGCTAAGGAAGGGGAACAGACATGGGGTTGTTTTGGTGCTCCTTCTCCTCACCCCTGGTGAGTGACTTGTGTGGTCCAGAGTTGACTGGGAAGGAGGACAATGTGGAAATTGCTTGTCCTGGGCTCTAACAGGGATTGCATTACACAGAGCTACTCAGCATGTTCAAATTGCTGAAATTTTGGTGATACGTGGTGCAACTTAGGATTATTTTCCATTAGCTATTAAGATTTTAATAACACATTTCATAAAAAGTGAAAAAAATCCAGAGGTATTATAAAAATAAATTCTTTATTGAATAAAAATTAAAAGAATCATTCAATTAATTTGAATCCAGATAAAAACCTGAATATTGCTTTTGCTTCTTACCCATTTTTCAACATGTCAGAGAGGAAGATACTCAACTGTGTTTGGAGGGTACACTTGGCAGTCTATGCACTGCAGCTAACAGGAAAGAGAAAATCTTAACTCAGGTATCTCCACATAGAAACAAAAGCTTTTGGAATATTGAACATTACCTGATCTTTATTCAAAAGAAGTTGTATCTACTACTATATTTGCTTGTCTTGAAGTTGTTCTGTCAGGGAAGAAGAATCTAATCTAAACATAAACTAGTGAAGCAAAGGATTCCAGACAGGTAATGGTGCTGGTAGGAGAAGCTGTGGAATCCACTGTGATCCATCACATCTAATTCTCAAGCTTAAATATTGAAATACTCCCTGTTTTACAAGGGGATGTGTAAGCAATATTTGGGTTTGGCTCTGTCTCCCTGTGAGCCATTCTGATTCCACTAGAATTAAGATCTTAACATGCAGTTATTTCAAATATTTTCTCAGTACACGCTCTCCACAGATACATTCACTGAAGACCTGAGTAAAGGCAAGGAATTTCTTCAGAAAAAAATTCCAGGTCTCCATGGCTCATTGAGGAAGAGTTGTGGCACCTCCAGGTGTTTGCTAAGAGGGATTTTCTTCAATGCTTGTTTCTGACAGTCACCTGGAGGTTGTATGTGTAGCCTGTTAATTGGGGTGCATTCATTTAACCTTTTTAAGGTTCTTGCATCACAATGGCATCAAAAAAATCAGTCACAGTTGCTTTACATTGTTGAAGAGGGAAGATGCCAGAGGCATTTTCCAATGTTCCTATTCTGCAAATAAGCAAGGATTTCAGTTCTCATGATAAGTTATTTCCATAACGTTTATTAGCATTAAGTCCATAAAGGAAGGATGAGAAATCCATGATGTGTTTTAGGAGGCTTGAAATTCCTACAAATAATCAGTAGTCGACTATTAAAATATTTACATTTTGCTTCAAAATAGTTCTTGTTCCCTGTGTAGGCTTTGCTCTCAGTAACTGTGGGAGATCACATAAAATCATACCCAAATTGCCATGTCTGTTGCAACCTATTTGTATTTTAAAATAACATTGAAATAGCTGACTCTGAAAGTTCAATACAGGAAAAGAGTAATTTCAAAGTCAATGAAGGGTGATATCCAGAAAGAAGTGGTTTATTAGATACTAAGAAAAAATTATTTCCTGTGAGGATGGTGAGGCCTTGGCACAGGGTGCCCAGAGAAGCTGTGGCTGCCCCATCCCGGGGACTGTCCATGGGTGAGGCTTGGACCAGCCTGGTCTAGTGGATGGTGTCCCTGCCCATGGCAGGATTTGGAACAAGATGGTTTTTTAGGTCCCTTCCAATCCAAACCATTCTAAGATTCTGTGATTTATATATATAAAACCCCCCAAGCAGCTGTGATGTGTAATGCACAGAATAGCCTTTAAAAATAGCCAAACATTGATTAGCTAATCCTCCTTCTCATGCATGTGTGCATTTGTAGGAGTTCTGGCTACTGTGAAGCACAGCCTGCATCATGCCATGCACAAATGTTCTTTAAAGCCTTCCTTGCTCACAGTTTTATGCAAAGAGGCATTCTCAGAATGTCACTCCAAGGGAAGTTGCAAACTGAGGCACAGCTCTAGAATGAGTCATTGTTGGTTTGTGGAATTTCTGGTTTCTTGTTGGTACAAATTAACATTTTAAGACCATGCTCATCTCCACGTGATTTAAAGCTGTTAACTTGTTGCAATCAGTTTAATTCTTGTCATTTCCTTAATTAGTTTTCAAGCTTGGCGTTAGAAAGCAAATGTGCAAGTGATGAAATCTCATTGAAGAACTGTGAAGCAACAAAATTACATTTACTGTAATTCTGGCAGCTTGTCTTGATCATCTCTTCCTCTGAACTCCAAATCCTGTGTATGCTGCTCTTCCTCTTCACCTGCATTTCTTTCACAGAAGCATTTATGGTCTTGTCAGTCTATTTATAACATAAAAGAAAGATCTGTCCCTGGTAGCTCCACCTCAGATTGCCTGAGTTCAGGGTCTACGTGCTTGGAGATAGAGATTCATTCTTTCTTTTGTACCAGGATCTATTTCATCCTTTGTGCTCCCACTCAGCTCTAAAGGTTGGCACCCACAGAAGCTTTAACATCATTTCTGTAGAGTAAATGATGAGTCAGGATAACAGAGCCACATTCTTGCTGAAAATCATGCTAAGGACAGAGGCACAGCTCATGGTGAATTAGGTGACTTAAAACCAAACGAAGCAAAACCAGTTACAAGTGTTCTGCACATTTCTGTGTGCTTCATGTTGCTCGTGCTTACCAGATAGTTTTAGAAAATACATGAATGCTGTTAATGTTGTTTGGAAGACCATAATAAATGGAGTTGGGAAGGGAACATGTCCGTTATACAAAGATAAAAAGATAATGTTCATGGTCAATTTTATTGTTTTACTGTTTCCAGTGTTCCCTAACAGATGTGGCCTGCTTGTCAGAAAGGAGGAAAAAAATCTCAAACCCATAAAATTTCAATCTTTACATTAGAAAAGGGGCATCTTAGAGATTTCTTATTTATTTTCATTTAAATGAAATTCAGCCTCTCATCCTGAAATGAAAAAGTTTTTCTCATGTTGCATTTAGCTGTGGGTATTGGATGAACAGCAGAAAGGTCTCAGTTTTGAACTCTTGCAACTTAAAATTTTCATGTTGTTTTGCCTTTCACTTGGACTTACCTTTGGCTATAGTCTCCCCCTTTTTGCAACATCTGTATAAGAAAAAAATGAAGTGGAGAGACACAACTCTCTTGAGTAGCTGGTTTTAAACAGTTATCACTGTGAACTTATGCCCAATCCAAAATGGGCACAGATGTCTGGATAGTAGCAGTGAGTTTTGGAGAGCAGCACTGCCATCCTTGTTCCTGCTGGAAAGCAGTGCTGGGAATTTCAGCTCTCCATTTGCTCTCTGATGGTGATCACAGGTTCTGGCATCAGCATTTCTCAGGTGTTTCCTTGATTTGGGTGCAGATTTACAGCAGCTTAGATGAACCCCCATGGCAAGGGAGTTGGGACTGGATGGTTTTTAAGGTCCATTCCACCAAACCCATTCTATAATTTTATGATGGTTGATATATTTATAGTAAAACTCTCTCAGAACAGCAAACACTCTTTAGAATTCTTCAATGTCCTGTTCCAAACAGATAACCCTGGTTAAAAAATGGCATCTTATCCTCATATTGCAGTAAGTATATCCAGGAAGGGTTGGTCTTTCTCATTTTGGCCAGAAGCAAAAGAGCAGCTGGTCCAAGATGTGTTCTGTGGTGGCAGTCACTCAGGGCTTACTCAAGTGACTTCTCAGAAGGATCTGGTGTTTCTTCTGGAATCAGTGCCAGGCACAGTTCAGCCTCCCTCTGTCAAGGGGAGGCAGAACTGAGAGAAGCAGGTGCAGACTTTGGGATGTCTCACACAGGTGGATGATTATTGCAGCCAGGTTTTATGCCCCCACCCTCTACCACTTTTCATCTTCCCTTTTTGCTTTTCTTCAGCCAAAAGAACTCGGTCTCAGTGGAAGGGCTAAATTATGGCTGCAAGATTGCTGTTTCTAGCCTACATTTCTGCTGTTCTGACCCACAGTTCTGGTTTGGCTTTGTGCCCACACAGAAAAAATGGCTTTAATTCAACTATTCAGAAGTATTTCGGGATGTTTACTGTTATTAGATGTATTTAGTTTGCACAGTTTGAGCTGTATTGCCTTCAGCCAGTAAACATTACAGTAGATGGTAGAAATTTCTCGATCTTGAAGTTATTTTGCAGTCTGGATGGAGAGAAAAAAGCTGTGGTTTCTATAGCAATACTTCACTTGATAACCTGGAAGAGCATGCTAATTCTATAGATAACTGTTTCTCCTTATATAATCCCTGTGATGTGCTGAGGAAATGGTAACTGATGCTGTACAGCGTTGTGATTACACATTTAATTTCCTCCAATTATTCCAGAAGAAAAATTAGTGAAGTAAGACACAGATATTGTCTCTGCCTGATTGTAGCTGAGCCCTGTTGGGTTTAGAAGCTCAGAATTCAGTGAAGCAGGCAGGGCTGGGATTCATTCTGATGCTAGGCAGATTGCTTGCTGGTTAGTAAGGCATTAGCATGTACATCCCCATTTCCCTACCTATCTCCTTGCCTTGAAGCTTAAAGTTTACAGTATGCAGAGATGACTGAAATCTAAATTGTTGTTCTGGTTTCCTTCTGGAACTGCTTGTCACTTTCCTGTTATTTTTAATAATGTAATGATAAGATTTTTTGACACGTACTGTACGTCTTTCCTTCAAGACAGCTGCAGCCTGCCTTGTGCAAACTGCCAGGCTGGCAGGAAGAAAGTGGCATGCAGAAAGCATTGCAGGGAAAAGGGTTTGGTTTTTTTTTTTTGGTCTCTGCTAGAATCTCAAAATTCCATGAGGATACGTAGACATTATTTCCTCTGCCTGCCCCTTCCACCCCTCCAATAAATTTACTGTATTTTAAATAATTTTCACTGGAATAAAAGGAATATCTTTATTTCATGCTGTGGATTACTTGCCATAAATTTATCTCATAGTGTTTATCTCTTTGAGGCTTTGAGTTGTAAAGGTTAAACTAAGGAATTTATAAATATAATAAATTATAGAAATTACTTTATAGGTGTTTCCAAATATAAGCTGAAATCAAGCACTCGAACTTAATTACAAAACAAATACTGTCTGGATCATCTCCAACAGGTACTGTTGGAGAAAGAATTGTTCTGCAATCTGAGCTAAAGCTGGGATAAGGAAAGTGAGTTCAACAAAAAAGCCCCAAACAAACAGAAAGAACCTAGCAAAAAAAAAAACAAAAACCAACAAACTGGAATTCCTGTGAATTCTTTCAGTCTTGTAAATACCAGACCTCTTCTGTGCTAGGCAGGTATGCTGGCATACCTGTGTATTAGTGTTTTCATTTTGAGGGTCACTCATTCATTCTGTCATGGACTGATGCTTTCCCTGACCTGCATTTTCTTCCTTTCCTCCTGAGGTACCACTTCAGTCTTCTTGAATAAATTTTGTTTTCTGAATATTTCACCATTACAGGGGTTCAGGGCCAAATGGGAAGTGGTTTGGGTTTAGTTCTTGCTCTTAGGCTTTTGTACAAATAAATGGTTTCTTTGCATATTTGCTGTTTTCATTTATGACTGCATTTATTTTCACAGCCTGAGGAAGAGCTTGATCCTGAAGAGAGGGACAACTTCCTCCAACAGCTTTACAAGTTTATGGAAGACAGAGGTACCACTGAATTTTCTTCTTTTTTTTTTTTGTTTTTTTTTTTTATCTCCAGTCCACTTTAATGGCACAGCACTCAAAGGGAACTCAAATCCTCCCTGAGGTGTTTTGGTTTTGTTTTGCTTTCACAAAGCCTTTTTTATGTTCACAACGCCTCTTAAATAAGCCCTTAGTTAATTTCTGCTTGTAACAGCCATGGCTGAGAGCTCTGCTGCTGTTAATCCCAGGCTGGAAGCTGCAGGTCTGTCCATGGATGGTGAAATCCAACCAGCACAGAATGGAGATGTGCCATCCTCTAGTCTTGTGCACAAATGGAGCAGTGATACCTGAATAGACAACTTAAAACATTCTATTTTATCCTGTAGCTAGAACAATAAAATAGTGTATTTTAAACATCTGTCTTTACAGGATTAAGTGAGACTTAGAATAGTTGAACTCTTGGCTTCAGAGCAGTATCAGAAGTGCATGTGCTCTGCATAGGGAGCAGGACGTACCTGCTGACTTGGGAGAGCTGCTGTTGCATAAGGCATGTGCAGTTGTGATGAGACTGACATGAAAATGGAAGCTTTTATGCTCCTGTAAAAAAATCTATATTCAAGCCTGCAAAATTTTGTCTTTTAGAGTATATTGGTTTGATAAATTTTACACATGAAGTCACCATTTCAATCCTGTATTTCAAATACCATTTTCATCCTGCAGTAACCTTGGTGTGGAGGTAGATTATAGGTGTAACTACTGCCCTTTTCCCTTTTCTTTTCATCTTTCTTTTCTCTTGACAGCAGCTACCTGAATGATATTTCCATAGCAGCACAGAGTGCAGCAAATGTTGATGTATTTGAATTTGAAATGACCAGAGCTAAGGGTGAAACATAAAGTACTTGCAGAGTCTGAATATTTGCCCCTTTCTTTTTTTGAGGGTGGGAGGTTGTTAAAATTAATGGGGAAATCAAGCTGCCTTTGTAAAAGAGGGTCTGTTCTAAGGAGGTGTGTTCTAGACCACAGAATCATAAAAGCACAATCCAAAAGCTGTTCAATATTGCCAGTTCTGATCATAGGTTTAGAAATTGAACATGTATTATAGCAAAGTGTTCTGGAGCTCATCCAATATAATTTTGAAGGCCTCCTGTGTATATAACCAGTGTTTCTGGAGAATAAACTGCCTGAGGGGAATAAAAGACTAAGTTGGGGGAAAGAAAAGAAATCATTCTGCTGCTGGGCTAATCCAGAGGGTTCCTTTCATGTAGCCTGATTCTTCCCACTTTCCTGTTTTCTTGGTTTCTCATTCTCTTTCTTAAACACTCACAGACTACAAAACCAGTAGGGATGTCAGGACCTTGTGGAGGCAGAAGAAGAAAGCATTTGTATGATGAATTTGAAGACTCAGTCCGTGAAATATTTTTCAAGCCAGTATGGGGATTGAGCAATGTGCAGGACTTCTTCAGGACTGGGACTTTCCCCTTGCCTGTTTGCTTTTTATTTTCCTTCTCCATCCTTATAGCAAGATTTCTGTTCCCAGCAGATTTGTTCTACATTCTGTTCTCTCAGTATAAATGTTTTGATTCATGGAATCATGACAGTATTCCCAAAGTCCTATAAAATTATTTTAATGATTCCAAATATAATTGCATGAAGATGAGGGAAGATACAAAGCAGCAGGGAGGAGGTTTGGCATTCTTCCTTGCTGGGAGGATTATTGTCTACATATGCAGCCACTTGCCCTAAGTCACTTTTGGTTTCTCCTTCTGCAGATAATTACTGTTCTGTGTGTCACTGCCACTCAGCTGATCTGAGTTCTCTCTTTTCCCTGGAACTGCCCCAAATATTCATGTCCTGTCAGGTCCTTGTGCTTTTCCACATTCTGACAGTTTGCCTGAATGTCTCTTCCTAATCCAATGTTCTCTGCTTCTTCCTCGTTCCTTTCAGCCCACGGTGGTTTTAGTTAATCTCTTCACACACTGCTCTGTTCCAGCATTCCTCAGGTGTTCTCTGGAGCTTCCTGCAGTTCTGACTGTCCTCCCTGCTCATGAGAGGAGCAGTGGGATGCAGCCAGCTGGGAGGCTGATAAACCACCCACTGATAATGATGCATTCAAAGCAGGGTGAAGCCTTAACTGGTCATGGGAATTTACTGACTTGGGAGCATACCTTAAGCCATTAAATTAATATTTTAGAATTTAGAAGAATACTTGGAATCAAATGTGTGGTAAAGGAATGGAAGAGGCACCTTGCTGTTCTTGGGAATAACTTGTTTCTGTTTTATTTTATTCAGGTACTCCTATCAATAAACCACCAGTTCTGGGCTACAAGGACCTTAACCTCTTCAAACTTTTTAGGCTGGTTTATCAGCAGGGTGGGTGTGACAATGTAAGTGCTGGATGTTCCCTGAACTAAATATGTCTGTTCATTCATATCTATAAATGATTGTCCAGGGAAGCTGTGGCTGCCCCATCCCTGGCAGTGTTCAGGCCAGTTGGACAGGGCTTGGAACAACCTGGGATAGTGGGAGGTGTTCCTGCCCATGGCAGGGGGTTGGAACTGGATGATTTTTAAGGCTCCTTCCAACCCAAACTGTTCAATTATTATAAAAGACTTTGGCTTTTAGCTCTGTTAGATTTTATTTCTTAATATTCTTGTTTACCAAAATCTATAAACTTCCTTTTTTCTTTTTTTTCCCCAAAGATTGAGAGTGGTGCTGTATGGAAGCAAATTTATATGGACCTTGGCATTCCTATTTTGAACTCAGCTGCTTCCTACAACGTAAAAACTGCTTATAGAAAGTAAGTTCTTGAATTGGATAGTGGTGAAAACACTTTTCCTTTCTTTTTCCTAGCTATAGCTTGTACAGCATTCAGGAGGTTTTTGGTAGTTATAGACAGCAGTTGATATTCTTCAGTTAATGAATAGTTCTGAGCATTTTCCAGTGCTGATGTGGAGGAAAGGAGGGAGCAGTCAGGGCTGGAAGTTCCTGTTGCTCCAATACATCAGAATTCTGCTCATTTTTTACCAAGAAACTTTCACTTTCCTCCTGTGCTGACGACATTTCAGAGTAAACCACTGAAATTTATAAAATTTCAGATTCAGTTTTGCAAGTTAAGGTAATTAACAGTAGCAGACTCCTTAATCTTTAGATCTCACATGCATTGAAGAGAATTTGCTTTAACATCATGAAAGGTTTTGACTGAAAAAAGACATGTTTTAGATTGTATATTTATAAATAATCTTTGTAGTATTAATAGAATAATGGCACTAGGGCTTAACTGTGTGCATTGCTATGGTGAATGTGAAAGTTATTAAATGGTAAAATCATTGCTTACATTGACCAAATGCATAAATATTTTTCTTCTCACCCTCACTCTTCGGCTGTATTGTAACTTTTGAATTGCAAACCTTTCAGGAATGACATTTTCCAAGCTCGTTTTCTAAATAAAAGTTGTTTTTATTGTTTATCGCCTGGAAGTTTGACAAGAAGCAATTGGGCTTTTTGAGTAAAAGGGAAGAATGAGATTCTCTTGACTCAAACTTAAGGAAATTTGGAAATAGGGATGAGTAATGACTTAACTCATGTTAATGTCAATGAAGATGACTATATTGAGACTCTCTTCAGTGAGATTTGAACTGGGCACGTGTTTAAGGTCTGTATTTTACAGAGAAGAGTGTTTACCCTGGAAAGAGTAATTGGTAAATGTGTACTGGGTTGCTGTTAGTAGAGTGGAAGTAATGATGATGTTGTTTGGACACAGGAAAATGTGTTGTGACAGTGATAGTGTGTTGTAACTTGCATCTTAATTCTTTGAGGAATTAGCTAGTTCATACCTCTCTCACCTGTAACTGGATTAGAATGTGCACAGGCAGTTTCCAGAGAACAAGCTCATGCATGGCATTACTGTCATGAATTCTTAACTGGATGGGGATGAATTTAAATATATGGGAAGTACGTCTGTGTGTTCTTTTTCAGCATTTGACATGAAATTGTTTCACTTCAAAATCTTCTCTAGCTTTTATATTTTTGTGTTTGGTTGTTTGTTGGTTTTTTTCTTTATTATTATTTTCCTGAAGTTACTGAGCAGGAAAATAGGTTTTATGCACTTCAATAAATGGAAAATAAGCCATGGAATATAAATGGGACCTTCCTTGTCTGTAGGTATCTTTATGGTTTTGAAGAGTACTGCCGTTCTGCAAACATTCAGTTTAGGACCATCCATCACAATGAACCAAAAGTGGTAGAAGAGACACAGAAACACGTGGAACCAATGGAGGAAAGTGTGAAAGAGGAACAAAAAATGCCCCCAACAGAAGTTAAAAAAGAAGCAGAAGAAAATTATTCCAGCAGTGAAAGTGAGAAAGAAGAAATTGAACTAAGATCCCCAAGGGTGAGTGGTCTGAACTGATTTGTGTTTAGTCCTTAACAAAGCCCCCTTGTATAGTGAACAGTTTCCATAGTGAGTTTTCCCTGTGGAGCAGCTGCACGTTGGAATTGTTGCAGTGTGGAGTTCTGTGAGTGTTAATTGTTAATTATGTTCTACCTGGACACAGAGTCAGGTTTGATTATTCCTTCATATTCCACACCATGCATGGGATTTGCTCAGGCTCAGTTGGATGTGCTGTGGTTCAGGGATGACTTGGAGCTGTTCTCATCAGAGCAGTGAGACACAGCAGGGCAGTCTTGGTTGTGGGTGAGGGTTTCCACAGGCACATGGAACCTGCAGCCTTCTGGCAAGAAACAGGAATATCAAAAACCTGCTATGGATCTAAGAATCAAAGGAAGACCCATTTCTCTGAGCTGTTTTTTATCACAATTTCTCTTATAATAAAAGAAAGACTCAAATATTAGAGTATATATAGACAAAAGTAGAGGGAGGAGCCGTTTGGTTTAGCCTTCATTTGTCTCTAAATGCTGTAGAGATGAGAGTTGTATTAGCAGCTACATAGATCAGATCAGTGGCCCATCAGCTGGAGGATACTGAACACCATGAGGAATACAGACAGTACTTTAAAAGTGCTGGAATATGGCTGTAGCACTCATTTACTTATGTTAAAAGAACATTTTGTGTTCTTCAGCAGAGTATGACTACTGAAGGACAAGAATTGCTGCTTTTGAATTGTTCAAGTTCTAAAGATTGTTTGACTAAAATGTCATTCTGTTGAAGTCCTTCTTGCAAAGCAGCTTTTTCAAGCAATTATGTGGTCTTATAGATTAATAGATGAAAAGGCATGGTGTAAACACAGGTTGAGACTTCTATTACCTGTTACATTTCTGTTTAAATAAAAGTGGTTGTTCCAAGCTGCATCAGCCTCAGTGAACTTCCTGACATGACATTAGCTTTGTTCTTAGTTTGTTCATTTATTTTTGAGTTTGTTTTTCTTTTTGATGATGCTCAAAAGGGGGAGAAAGAAATGTTAGATTTTTTTGTCTTTTTAATAATTGGCTCTTTGTTCTGACTAAAAAGCAATGATCCTATCAAGAGACTTCTAATAAATCAAATTATAATCCTGTGCTAAGTTTCTAAGATTTGTTGCAGTTGCAGGTAGTCCCAGGCAGCAACTGCCTTGAGTATTCAAGGTGCCTTTTAAAACTGGGATATTTAGAGTTTTTTGAAAGCTGACAAATTTCTGCCCTTGATGTCCACAGGGGACTGTCAGGATCCAAGATGCCTCCCCTCAATATTCCTGTACAAGCACTTCAAATAATGATATTGCTGTAGGTGAACGAGACATTTTGGCCCTTTCTATCAGAGTAACAAGCATTACAGGTCCAAACAAATGTCCTGAAATCCTCCATCAATTAATCAGAAATTCATCCTTATTATTCCAAATGAAGCAGATATAAAAACTTAAAGCTTTAATTTTACTATTTTAGAATATTTTGCATTTTTTTGTCATCTCCAGCCTTTCTTCTCTACAGGAGTTGCATGTCTCACTTTTTTGCTGGGGTTTGGAGAGGTTATGAAGAAAGCAGGGGACAGCAGTCATTATACTGATTTTATTTCTCTTCCAGGGACGAAGAAGACTTGCCCGTGATGCAGCTCCTGCTAAAAAAGATGGTGAAGAGGATAAAACCCAAGACAAATTAAAAGACAGTAACAAAGAAAACAAAGATGTAGAGGAAACACCTGAGAATGCAGAAAAGAAAGAAAATGAAACTCCTCTAGGGAAGAAAAGCACACCAAAGCAAAAAGAGAAGAAAATTAAAAAACAGGAGGATTCTGATAAAGAGTCAGATGAAGAGGAAGAGAGGCAGAGGGACAGGTAAACACCAACTTGTATCACCAGCTTTGAGTTTCTCTATGCCATGATTGAGCTGTTCTCCAGGCAGGAGGACACAGACTTGATCTTACTGAAGTGTGAAAATCAGAAGCCTTATTCACTCAGACAGGCAGGGAAGGGAACATTTTATTTCAAGCTTGTAGAGCCTGCTGTACTTTCTGGAAGCATCTTTTTGTGCTCGATGCCAGGCTGTATTTTTCACTGGCACTTCACTTGCCTAGGCTGTGTTGGTGTTTTATCACACCAATACCTCCAGACACCAAGCTGACCAGGCTGTGAGTCTGCCAGGTGCTGTGAGAGGGTAGGAACAGCTTGGAGACACTTTCCTGGGCAGTTGAGACAGAAATGGCAAATCCCTCTTCTCCTGTTCTTTTAAGGGTTTGCTGATGGCTGGTGAAGCTGCAGGCTCCTTGTTTTTGCTGTGTGTCACGTGATCAAGGCAGCAAAGTTTTCTTTAAGCTGTGTGGGTGTTACTTGTCCTCTGAGTTGCTTGCCACAAGATAATTGATCTTTCACTGAAGCCCAACAAATCTGTTTCATTAAAAGCAAACCCATAGTCCTTTTTAGTATTTTATTTCTTGCTGACTTCTTTGTAGAGTAACTTCTAAATTATGCTAAATTGTCCCTTAAGTAGGGAAGGAATTATAGCTAAAAATAGGCTTGATTGTAGTTCTTCAAAATATGTTTGAGTATAATATTTAAACAGTAGCTAAAGGTGTAATGAGAGGTGGATGTATCTAATAAAGAGCTGTGCAGACACTTTTAAGCTTGGCTGAACACTTTTGTGATCAAGTTTTTTTTCCAATGGAATGGTGTTTGTGTCATGAGAGGATCACTGTGATGGCAATTCAAACTCATGTGCAGTTAATAAACTGTAGCATGTTAAGCCAACGGTAAAATTACCATTTTTTATAAATAATGTGTCAAAATCAAGTATTTCAGAAACTGAAGTTAGTTCTTCCTATGCTGTTTAGGAGACACACACTGAGTTAACTTTTATTCCTCTTTGTATTATCAAAATATTAATTTTAAAATAATCTTTAAGCTTTGAGGTAGTTGTATGCTTTATAAATTGTGTTTAGATTTTAATAAAACTTCCTGGATATTTTTGGCACTTAGCCCTGTTCTCCCTAAGTTCTGTTCTTGATTTAAAAAATCTGTTTCTGAGCAAGCTTCAGAGACAGGACAGAGTGCAGAAAATGAATTTCTTTTTTTGTTGCTGCCTTTTTCTACCTTGACTACTCTCTAAATTTTAAAATATGATTGTCACTAATTACTGGGCATTTAAAATACATTTTACTGCAGGGAAGAAATTGAGAACAAAGGAGAATCAGAAGGTGAAGAAGATGAGGAGGACACAGAACCCTGCCTGACTGGAACCAAAGTGAAAGTAAAATATGGACGTGGAAAGACTCAAAAAATTTATGAAGCCAGTATTAAAAGCACAGAAATTGATGATGGAGAGGTTTTATATTTAGTTCATTACTACGGATGGAATGTAAGGTAAGGATAACAAATTGCCCTTCATTTCTTTGTTCAAAGGCTTATTTGCAAAAGAAATTTTTGTGGCAATATTCCCCAAATATTTACAGGTTCTCTTTACATTATTAATTATTAATACCTTTAGGAGATTTTTGAGGAGCATCAGTGTGTTTGTGCTTTTCAGAATCTCATCCAGTTTGGTGCCATAATAAAAAAAAAAGGTACATTTTCCTGCTGAGGTATTGTGTGGTGAAAACTGTGTATGATGTGGAATAACTTAAAATTTAGAGCAGACTCAGTCCCCTGAGTGTTCCAGTGAGAGACAGGAAAGTTTGTACCTTCATCCCCTCATCCCATAAGGTTTTTTTATGGACTGGAAATGTCATTCACCTTTCTAAGGCCAGAATACTGCATGAGTTGTAAATACAGGCTCTGCTATCATGGAATGGTTTGGGTTGGAAAGGAAATCCCATCTCATTCCACCCTCCTGCCAAAAGCAGGGACACCTTCCACTACCCTAGGGTGCTCTGAGCCCCATCCAACCTGGTGTTGGCCTTTTCCTACCTCGTTAATAAATATTTTGTGTTAATTTGAGTCTTGCTCCTCATATTCAAACAGCATTTTATGTGAGTGCTAACAGCATGGTTTCATTCCCTTTCAGGTATGATGAATGGGTGAAAGCTGATCGGATTATCTGGCCAGTGGAAAAAGGAGGACCAAAGAGAAAACAGAAGAAAAAAACAAAAGTAATGATTTCAATAAGTTTGTTCTAGTAGTTTTTAATAGAGCAAAAGGTTTGATAATCAGCAGTGAAACATTCATAAAATTCCACTGTTTCCCCTGCAGAATAAAGAAGATGGTGAAAAGGATGAGAAGAAGGACGAGGAGAAACAAAAATCCAAGCGTGGGCGGCCCCCACTGAAATCCACTCTCCCATCCAACACGTCCTGCAGCCTCCCCAAAATGCCCAGCAGCGAAGGTAAATGCGGCTCCGGAGGTGCAGGGAGCATCGGTGCCCTCCGGGGGAGCCCGGGCTGCGGTGGGAGCCCGGAGCTCCCGCTCCTGCCAATCGATACAAATTAATTCTTTCAATTTTAATTTTAGCAACGCCTCGCAGGCAGACCAGACGTAGCTCAGGAATGTTTGATTCTGATAGAGGATCAAACGGTGAGTGATCTCAGCCCTGTGTATGCTTTGGAGGCTTTTTCAGTACCTTTTTGAAAAGAAGTTTGGTGGTTTTTTGGGGATTTTTTTTTGGTTTTTTTACCTTCTTTTTTTTGTTTTGTTTTTTTTTTTCTTTCTCCTTGTAAATTTTGTTGAGTAAGCAGTTGAGCTGACACTGCTGAGGAGCTCAACTTGCTCCCACAAGAGCAGAGACTGTACAAGTTATCCCATGTTCTTCAGCCAGAGCCTTTCGGTCCTGAACAGACCAAATCCCGTGCTATAATGATAGTCTTTATTGTGCTAATTAAGTCCTCAACCTCAATACTCCATCATCCAGCAGAGCTGTTAATTATACACAAATGGCAGCACATCTTTGGTGTTTCTGAGCCTCTCTGAACAAGAACTGAAGTGAAATCACTGTCTCCTTTTAGTACAGGTCCCTGAGTAATCTCCTGGTAATGTACTAATGCTTGCTCTCTGTGTGGTGCAGCATTTGTACAATAGCTCAGCAGTGAAATGTTCATACTGGGCTTTAGAAGGCTTTTATTTTTGGGTTTGGGTTGGGTTTTTTTCTCTGCATGGAGGGGAGAAGTGTTTTTTGGTTTTGTAGTGTCACGTGGGAGAGGCAATATCCATGGCATCAGGGGAATCCTATTTTTGCTGCAATAAAATGTAATTCATTTGTATTGGCTTATTTGGGAAATAGTAGGAGAATCACAGACTTCAGCTAAATCACCTGAGTTAAGAGCATAATCCATATACTTCCTGAACCCTGAGAGCACCACCACTACTGCAGTTCCACAGAAATTGTAGGAAAAAATAAGAAGTGTAGCAAGTGTGTTGAGTAATGCAGGATTTTTAAAGCATAAAATTATTACTGTAAACTGATGTTGACCTCATAGATTACTGAAAGCAGGGTTTTTGTGAGGTTCAAATAAAAAGTCGTGCTGCAATTAATTATTTAGGGTGCTGTTTGTTTCTTTTTAAAATTTTTTTAGACTCTGGCACATCTGACAGTGAAGCAGATGAGTCATCTGAAAAGAATTTGAATGAAGAATTTTCTCCAGAAACTTCAGAACTGGAAAAAAGTGAAAAACTCCGTGATGAGAAGCTGGATGAGGAAAACCCAAAGATTTCTCATGTGCTGAAGGAAAACGACAGGACTCAAGTACAGCAGCTAGAAACACTGAAACTGGAAGTTGAGGAAAGTGAACAAATTGTTCAAATTTTTGGAAATAAAACGGATCAAATGGAAGAAATCAAAAGAGAGGTTGAAAAATCACCTAAGGGAAAAGGGAGAAGGAGCAAGACAAAAGATCCCTCCTTGGAGAACGTGAAGATCGCACCAGGAAGCCAGGAAGAGGTGACAAATGAATCTCTTACAGAACCTGAAAGGTTAGATGTCTCTTCCTTGGACTGTAAAGACATTTCCAGCACTACTGAAAGTGAAACAGAGCCCTCCACAAAAGATAAGAAACTTTTGAAAAGGAAAACTTTGGAACAGGCATCACCTGAGAAGAGAAATCGGCGAGAGAGCGAGATGGAAGTGCCAAATATTGTATCTGAAGAGAGGACCAATGAATGTAGTGGAGCAGAGGAATGTAGAGGGCTGAATGCTGAGGAGTCCCTCAGAACTGAAAACGAGGAGATGCCGTCCCTGGTGGCGGAATCGGTTCCGCACGGTCCGGAGCTGAGGAACGACAGCTTCCAACGGCCGGCCGAAGCCAGCGAGAGCCTTCCCTTGAAAGATGAGGACGACACGATGCCTCAGATTGGTCCTGAAACCTTGCTGTGCCATGAAGTAGACCTGGATGACTTGGATGAGAAGGAGAAGGGCAGCACTGAAGACACAACAGCAGAAAAGCCAGACCCCAATGCTTCCAACTCTGCCCCCTCTGCCTTAGCCCCCGGCGTCCCCTCGAGCTTCCCGGTGGCCTCTCCTCTGGCCCTGAGCCAGGACGAGTCCCGCAGCATCAAGAGCGAGAGTGACATGACAATCGAGGTGGACAGTGTGGCAGAGGAGTCTCAGGAAGGGCTCTGTGAGAGTGAGTCTGCCAATGGATTCGAGGCCAGCACCACCTCGAGCAATTGCAGCATGGCGGGGCAGGAGAGGGAGACGGGAGAGAAAGGTGAGCGTTTCCTGGAGGAGCCACTCCAGCTCTGCTCCTTCCTGAAGGTGGCTTCAGGCTGGTGTCACTTGGCTAAAAGTTGCTGCTCTGTTTTGTCTGCTGGTTATAGATTCACAGAATGGTTTGGGTTAGAGTCCCCTTCCATGGGCAGGGACGCCTTCCACTATCCCAGGGTGCTCCAAGCTCCATCCAGCCTGTCCTTGAGCACTTCCAGGAATGGGGCAGCCACAGCTTCTCTGGGTAACCTGTGCTAGGGCCTCAGCACCTTCACAGGGAAGAATTCCACCCCAGTATCCCATCTAACCCTGCCCTCTGGCAGAGGGAAGCCATTCCCCCTTGTCCTGTCACTCCAGGCCCTTGTGCCAAGTCCCCCTCCAGCTCTCCTGAAGTCCCTTTAGACCTTGGAAGGGGCTCTAAGTTCTCCCCAGAGCTTCCTCTTCTCCATGCTATGAACAGCCTCAACTCTCACAAGCTGTTTGGTTTTAGATTTCTTTGTTGCTTATAAAAAGAACTTTTTAGTAGCAGAAGTATTTCAAGTGTCATATCTTTTATTTTTGATTTTTTCCCCTTCTCTCATAGGTCAAAAAAGACCCAGTGACAGCAATAGTGGAACGCTGGCAAAAAAGCAAAAGCGAACTCCAAAGCGAACCAGTGCTGCAGCCAAAAATGAAAAGAATGGAACAGGTATATTCCTGCAGGGGGAGGAGGGGGAAGGTTATCCTGGCCTGTAAATATATGTAAGAACTTACTGTTCTCATGTTACAAACAACTTCCAGTGAATGAGGCTTCCCTCTCAAGGTTTTTCATTTTTATTTATTGTGATTATTAGTGATAAACTGGAGCTCTCTCCCAGTGTAACTGGGAAATCTCTTGCCTCTTTTATATTACTTACTTAGGAAAAATGTCTGAATTATCATTTACATTAGCAGCTAGTGCATGTTTAACATTATGCTGATTTTTAAATATTGGATTGGTTATGAATTTGGCAGAGGGCACATTTAAAGTCTTAGAACAGGTGTTTCTCCTGGAGAAAAAAGAAACGTTTTTGAAATACTGAAAAATGTTGGATGCTAAGGAGAAGCTATCCATCCAAAGGGATCTTGTCTAGTTTTTCTCTCAAGCATCTGACTATTTTATTGCTTGCTATGGAAATCTGAATTTTTGTGTTTCTGTAGCTCATTTTTCAGAGAATCGCAGAGTGGTTTGCGATGGAAAGGATCTTAAAAATCATCTCGTTCCAAAACCCTGCCATGGGCAGGGACACCTTCCACAATCCCAGGTTGCTCCAAGCTGGCTTGGAGCACTGCCAGGGATGGGGCAGCCACAGTTTCTCTGGGCACCCTGTGCCAGGGCCATCTTTATAATAATTTCTGTCTAATATCCCATCTATCCCTGCTGTCCCTCAGCATAAGGACATTCCCTCTTGTCCTGTCACAGAATTTTTGACAATCATTGCATGACTGAATCAGTGGTTTTGGCTTTGTGACAGCACTGTTATATTTTTAAATATCAAACTAAAATGCTAATTATCTGACATACACTATTTAGCTATATTTAACATGCCTGTGGAGAACTTGGCAGTTACTGTGGGAATATAAAATATTTGAATATATGAGCTAAAAATTTTCTGTTACATGTTGTACTTCTGTTGTTTTAGTCATGTTTCAGAATTGTTCCTTTAGATGTGTAAAGCAGTTTGATGGCTAAATACAATCATGTGCTACCTACCCATAGTAAAACAGGGTTAATCTTTAAGAAAGGGGTTTTAGTTTCTGCTTTGTATTAGAAAGCTAAAATAGGTGATGTAAGACAGATTATCAGTGTTTTAATATTCTAATTTTGGTAAGTTTATTTATTATTTCTGTGCAGAAGTTTGGCCATTACTTTTTAACTAAGCCTTGTCAGCCCTTGAATTCTCCTGCATCAATTATGATGATTACACTTGAGTGTTCAGTGCGTGTTGTGTCTGATCAGGTTATCCATGGAATCTGAGATCATTTTTCTTTGGGTGTGTTTTCTGATCTTCTAAGCAAGAAGCAGCAGGGTTTTTTTAATCATTGCTTTCTTTACTCTAACCACAATTTTCAAAATGTCAAGGTGGAGGTTTTAAGTCCAAATTAATTCTTTTTCCTGCAGGACAAAGCAGTGACAGTGAAGATCTCCCTGTCCTGGACAGTTCCAGTAAATGTACTCCTGTCAAACACATCAATGCATCCAAACCCCAGAAGATTTCTCGCTCCCCTGCCAGGGTGATTTCTCCTCACATCAAGGATGGAGAGAAGGACAAGCACAGGGACAAGCACCACCACCAGAATGCTTCACCCAGAGTGTACAAATGGAGCTTCCAGCTCAGTAAGGATTCTGGAAATGACTTATTTACAGGGGAATTTGTGAGAAATTTTGTTTTGAAAGAAAAACATGGAAATTTTGGGATAGTAAATTAGATGTGGGCCTTTTCTGGCATAGTTATGGAAATGTGTTATCTTCCATGCTGTGTCTTAAGAACACATTAAGAACTGCATTCCTTTGTTTATAATCACCTTGACAAAGCTATTTTTTCTTTTCTTTCCACGTGCAGATGAACTGGACAATATGAGCAGCACTGAAAGGATCTCCTTCCTCCAAGAAAAGCTCCAGGAGATACGAAAATACTACATGTCCTTGAAGTCAGAAGTAGCTACCATAGACAGGAGAAGGAAACGATTGAAAAAGAAAGACAGAGAAGGTGAGGTTGAGATTTGCTTTATGATTCCCATGAGGAGTTAATTTGGAAATGTATAACTCACAGCAATTTGAGTTGAATTGATGATATTTTAGAAGAAAGGAATGTGTTGCCATCTGTTTGCATATGTATTTAGAAAGAATATTTGTGGCTTTTTGGAACTTGAACCTGACAGAAATGTTTGCTGACTCCTTTATAACTGTGTAGTAGAAACTTGGACTTTCTAGTGCAAGTATTTCCATTAGAGTCAGCTGAGTTACCTTTTCAATAACTGGGTAAGGGTAATCCTGTGTCTGTGAATACAGCAGGGAAAGCAATTGCAAAACCTTTATATCAGTTTTTTGTGCCTGTGCTGCTCTTTGATGTCTTTTACACAACCCAAGGAGCAAGGAAACCTTCCTTGTGAGCTCTACTGTGATAACCTAATGCTGATCTGTTGTTCTGTCTGTTCAGTGTCCCATACAGGAGCATCCATGTCATCTGCTTCCTCAGACACTGGAATGAGCCCCTCATCATCCTCTCCTCCCCAGAACGTGCTGGCTGTGGAGTGCAGGTGATAAACATTTCTCTGCCTTGCCAGCAGCTCTCTGCCATGGACATAAACCCTGAAATTCAGCCACAGAAAGCACTCAACTGGTTGGACATTGCCAAGTATATCCTGTACACACTTCCACTGCTGGACTGTACCTGTTCCCCCCTCCTACCCTCTTCTTTTGTTTAATTTACTGTTCAGAGAACTTAAGCTCATTGGTAACTGAAGGTTTGTAGGCACAACGTGGCATCCTTGTCATTGTGTTTTGTTTTTGTTTCTTGTTTGTTTCTTTTTGTTTTGTTTTGTTTTTGTTTTTTTTTTTTCCTAACACAGAGGAAGGGCACTTATCAAATTTGCAAAGTTATGTCCAATGAAGCATTCAGGTGTTCTAGGGTGATCTTAAAAAAAAAAAAAAAAAAAAAGCAAGTGCACCAAGCAGACATCAGAGTATTATCCAAAAGAACTGAGCAACTGCTGCACTTTCACCAAGCTGTGGGTAACTCTTGGTGAGTAGTTCCTCTTTGTGGAAGCACTTGCTATACAGAACTGCCAAAGTATGTGTTCAGCAATGTGCCCAGTTTTAAAGCTGTAAATGGGACAAAATAAATTGTGAAAGGAAGTGTAGTTGACTGAAAACTACAGTTGTAATAAGTCTTCCACTTTTTATAGGATTTTTGAGCACACAATTATGCAAATGTTTTAATGTTTATTAATGTTTACAGTGGAATTGTGAATAGGTTTTCAGTGGACTATCTTATCCCTTGACAAAAATATTTTGTCTTTTTTCTATGTAATTTCAGAGTTTTTATTTTGTTACAAAAAGACGAAAAATGAAATATATAACAACAATGAAGTTATTTAACAAGATTTCTAAAGCTGAAATTTTTGTGTAAAATAAGGTATCTTGCAACTTGTTAAATATATTTATTCAGACATTGGATGTTGTATTTTTATGTATTTTTTAAAATATTAATAAAATTGGAAAAAAAAATTCTAGGTTAGTTCACTCTTTGGACAAAACATCCTTATCAGTTCTGGCTCTTCAGGAGGAGTTATCCAGTAGCCAAACCTGTACTTCTAATGGGTCTGTCTACATATCCTCCACCACACAGATCTGCCAGCAGGCATCTGGGTTAAAAGAAAACATGATTTGGAAACTTTGGCAGTCCTAGTACTTAACCTTGTTTGGAGGAACAAAATTTATTGGGTTGCCCTCAAGATGCTTTGTCACAAGTTCTTGTGTTTGCTGTACTGCCGAATAAATTTATATCTCCCAAAGTTGAGATGCACCAATAAAGTAAAAGCAACTGTGTGTGCTCTGCCTGTGGATTGTCCCACGGGCAGATGCAGCTTGTAAATAACTCTTCCAAACCCATGTATTTAAAGCAGTTTGCATATACATTATGTATAAAAAGTGATTTTTTAAACAATTTTTTTATTCATGTTTGTACATTGAAAGGGGGTCTGAGCCCCTTTTTCTGTGTTTAATATGCTGTAGAGTAATAACATAGATGCTCTAGACTGTATATCAGGATATTCTGGTTCCACACAGCAGAAGGTCAGGAGGAAACACTAGTGATGGCGTAGCATTACTAAAATCGATGTTTCTTGAAATTTCATTTTACAGCATTTGTCAACTTGTGATTCCAATTCCTTCCATTTTCGCAGAAAATTAAAGAAAAAGTACTCTTGTAAATGCACTTTTTCTGTCTTTTCTTAAGCAAAGCAGAACTATTTCAATGTAAGACAAATATGGAGCTCACTAGACAGTGCTAATAAAGGCCATGTTTTAAACATAGGCTTTATATTCTATTTTTATTTAAGTGATTGTTCTTGTAAATGTCTGGACTTTACCCTAAATAGGAAACTTAATCTCCATAAATTACTGTAAAGATTTTTTTCAGAGCTAACTTTTACTTGTTAATCTTCTAATAGCTACGAATAAAAAGCAATACTCATTTAAAAGGAAGTAACATGGGTCAAATGTTTAATATTTACAGAAGCAATCTAAAATCCAGGGAAATAAGAGCATTAATGACATCTTGTGCAGATCTCTGATATCTAACCTGTGTGCACACTGTGAGATCTTAAACAGGCACAGAGGATGGAGGAGCTGCTGCCCTGGCCTGGATGTTCTCTCCACGTGTGTTCTCAGCTGGTTGCTGCTCCTGTCTCTTAGGAATGTTTAAAACCCTGCTTGGAAGGCTCCAGGTATGCTCCCATGGATCATGGAAACCCATTCCAGCCCACTGACAGGGAGAACTCCTCCTTGCTTCCTCTCCCACCTCCTTCCCTTGCTGTGCTCACCCCAAAAACAACTGGTGTGACTCTGGCAGAGCACTGAACCTGCAGGAGAAGATGCTCTTTCTGCCAAGGCACTGGCAAAGCCTCCAGCATGTCACTGATTCCCTGGTTTTTATCTTTCTGGGAAGGAGCACATCAGATTATTCAGTAGAAGTTTGCAGTGGTTTCCTGTGTTGTTGAAAAATTTCACAGGGAAAACTAGCTGTAATCATTGAGCTGTCCTGGGTTAAAGGTGAAATCAAGAAGAAACCCTAATAAAATCTAGGCTTTCTAACTCTACAATAATCCCCTTGTTGATATAAATTCCAAAGTGTCTTTCACTGGCTGGACGTTTGTCCTGTTGAAGACAGTAATTACGATTATACAGAATTGGGTTTTTTAAAATAAGAGATTAGATTGTGTTTCTGAGACCAAGCAGAAATAAAGCACCTTCTTGGCAATCTTTGTGCTGCTCTCTTGCCTTCTGATTTACAGGTTTTCCTCAAAATGATACTTGCTTTTGCAAGCTTCTTTAGGAGGTAAAAAAAAAAATAAAATTAGGATATGGGATCCAACACTGTTAAAAAGAGCAAGGCTGTAGGGAGAGTCAGACTCTTCCTTCATTTTCTGCAATTGATACAAAGAACCATCAGATAACTTACCTTTGTATTAGCAAAAATCTGAAAGATGGAAAAACTCAGAATGTTTCTATGCAAGGACATAAGGTAAGATTCATTTCCTTACTTGTTTTAGTTTTCACTTCCATCAAGTGTATCAGCTACATTTGTGCTGGTGAGTTTTTATTTTCTAATGTGAAAGTTCAGAACACCCAGTTATAAATCCCTGCTTGGTTTTGGCTCCTCCATCAGGTTGCTGGTGGCTGGGAAAGTTTCTCCTGTTTAATCAGCCTGAACAGATCAGGCAAGAGAAGCAGAGTTGTCAGAACAATAATAACAAGTCATTATTTTGACAGAGGTTAAACAGATTTTCAGTAGTAATTATCAGTGAATGAAAAGCATAACAAGGGCAAAGAAATGTTTGTCTTCCTGAAGGATGATGTATCTGACCTTCACAGGGAGCAGCAGAAAAGGTGATTAAATCACTGTTTGTGCTTTTGTGCATGCTTCAATCTAATTTTTTACAAGGGGCAGTATTAGAACAGACAGAATTTTTTTTAATGGTTACATATTCTCAATTTTTTTGTAGGGGGAGCCAGGCAGAAATGGCTACCAAAATTACTCATTATGGCTTTGATGTGGAGCTGGGAAGAGAATCTGAATCTAAGGATTGTCAACTCCTGTGCCTTAGTCAGAAAATTCACTGCTGAGGGAGCCTTCTCTCTGCAGACAGGTTTGTCAGCCAGATGGAATATTACATTAAAAAATTGTTACTTTCATAACATGTTCTTTTTTTCCCCATTAAAAATATTCTTGGATAGCTGAGACAGCTAAATGGATTTTCTGGGCAACATTAACTGGAATTCTTTAACAGCAGTAAGTCTAAGAAATGCTGTAGTCTTCTTTTTAAGAAAAGAGCAGGTTTGGTTTGATGGCTTGAAAGAAATCTGACATGAGCCAGATTTACCAGCTGAAATAAAAGATTAATGTGTTCACAAAAGTATGTTGAGCTGTTTACTTCAAAAAAAACTTCAGTGCCCTTTGCAAAAATTATGCACTGAAATCTTGGTTATTTTTCCTTCTCTGGTCTTGGGATTTTATTATTTGCTACAGTGTGAGGCTCTGGAGATGTGGGGGCCATAATAAAACAGTGGAACCAAAGGGGACGTTGCCAGAGGCTGACTCACTGTAATTCCAGGGCTAAGGAAAATGACATTTTGTAATTAGCTCACACCATTAAGCTGTTGCTCTCAGATTTTGAGAAATCTGTCATTCTCCCATATTGCCTCACACTAAATAGGATGGGATTTTTAGAGGTCTCAGTGTTTTAAAATTACTCACCTTTATCAGTTACCACTGAGTAGCTGGGATTTATTTGGGCTCTTTTTTTGCTCTGGAGATCTGTGAGTTCCCCAAATTCCACAAGTATTTATTTATTAGTCCCATCCATTGCTTTGGATGGATACGTAAAATTATTTTTTGTGTTCCAGTGTTTTTAGTTTGATGGTGTGTTTTAATGCCAGTGAGTGGTGCATTTTAGGATTAGCCACAGCCCAGTGACAAATACTCACCATGCTGTCATTTAAAGAAAACTGGAAGGATCAAACTGTTGATTGTGAAAGCAGTTTTTCCAAGAATAGGACTTGTCTGGTGTCTTCTTTGTTTTGAATTATCTTTGCTATTTATGCTATTATTCCTGCTCCTTCCCGTTGCAGAGGAACCCTAAATTCTGGCTCAGAGCAGGTTGGCTCTGCAGCTGTTTACATGGGTTACCACCCCTCTGTGCTGCTGCTTATCCCTCACCAAGAGTGTTCAGACATGAGAAGTGGCTTTGTTTGATGCCACTTGGCCCCAGTGCACCAGCACAGCTCACTCACTGCACTAACCACGGAAGCTTTGCTTCACTTTCCCTCTGTCAGTGTTTGCCAGCCAAGAAAAGCTGCCCTGGAGCTGTGCTACAGCTGTGACAGCCTGCAGAGGGTTGTCACTCTGTGTTTAACCCTGACCCTGAGCCTGCTGCTGGGGGACACTGCCCTGGCTTGCTGCTGTGGGTTTGGTGATGTCTCTCACTTTTCCTGCTGTTCAGAGTAACCCAACAACATTTCCATTCCAGCACTGTTGGTGTCTTCAGCTGTTCCTAAACTCCTCCTCTAATCCCTCATCTGGGTACAGCTTGACCTAATTTACCCTGCTCCTGCCAGCTATGCCAGTTTCATAAGGAGGGGTAAGATGTGGAATTTGTACTAAATACTTTGCTATATTGCACAAGAGTGTGTTTTCTTTCTGCTTTAACAAGGAACTTGTTTATCTGTAACTTAAAACCATCTCTCTTGATGCTCCTTTATTTCCCTTATGAATAAATAAAGCTATTTTAAAAGAAAAAATAAGGAAAGCCCCAACCCTTGATTTCTTCTGCAGGTGCTCTGCTTCCCACCCTGCAGGTGACCCCTGTGTGCCATCCCAGTGGCATGGATGGGGGCAGGTGCTCAGGGCAGTGGCTCCCTCAGCTGGGCAGGACAATCCCTCTCTGATGAGGAAATGTTTTGGCACTGGAACCAGTGGGAGGAAAAATTTTATGTTGGTCTGTGCCGGTATTTGAATGTGATTAACTCAGAATGTGAGAGCAGCCCCACAGAATGCTGTGGGAATAATGATGGAATAATGTCAGCCACAGGCAGTGCAGGAGGGAGCTGATCTCTGTGCCTGTGGTTTGGCTGCTGCTGTTCTTGTTTCCTGCTTTTCCTTTGGAGAGCCCTGAACAATTGATGGGAATGTGATTTCTCTTTGGCTCAGAGGCAGCATCCCCATGCAGGCTAACACCTCTCTGTGCCTCTGAATGATCAGCTGATGTTACATCCAGCCCAGAGCTGGTTTTATACAAAACCTTTCCTGTTGGGCTGTCCCAGTGCCCAGGGATGCCACTGTTCACTGCATCCCGTGCAGTGTCCTGCCTGCCCCAGAGCCTTGCTGGAGATGGGCATGTGCAGGCAAGCAGTGAAATGTGTTGTCTTTTCTTCCAGATCTTCCATAATACATTTTCTTATGTCTCTGGAGAATAAAAACCAGTTTGGATTGGAAAGGACTCTGACAGATCATTTACTTCCAACCCCCCCCAAGGAGTATCTGCTTGTGCCCCAGCAGTCTCTGTGGTCTCTGAGTGCTCCAAGGGTGACCCTGCCCCTCTCCTGGTGCCCCAGCATCCATCCTCCAAGTGCCTTCTGGTGTGACCCAGCCACCTCCCTGTGCCTCTTGGTGCAATATGGCCAATGATTCAATAACAGTTCAATCTGCAGAAAAGCACTAATGTACTTCCCCTGATCTCATTCCAGTTGTTGCTGTAAAATGTTGTAACACATGCATTTTACCTGACACTTATTTTGAAGAACCTGCTGTTCCCTGACACCAAAACACAAAGGAGTGTGAAGTTAAGGTAAAACATAATTTTTCAAACCCTCCAATATGAGGCAGAATTTTAACTTTTTGAGTTCTTTTAATGCTATCTTCTGGAAATTCAATGTGCAGACATGATGCAAGTTCAGCTGTCAGAGGCTTTAATTGCTTTTACAGCTTTTAGAGTTTGGGTCAGACTCATTCAAGGAATTTTGGAGTTGAGCTTAATGGACTTCCTAAGGTTTGAACTGGATTCCTCAAATGCCATGTGCTGACTTCCCGACTAGCTAAGAGAAGATGCTGAACTAAGAGCTGTTGCTAAGCTCCAGCTCCCAGAGTGGGGAATGTCAGAGCACACAGGATTTGTCTCGTTGCTCTGCAGCCACAGCCACACTCAGTGTTTCACCCACACTCCCTGACAGCTCTGCAGTCACTCTTTTTCTTGCTTCCAACGGAGCTCGGCAGTTGAAGCTCTCAGCAGGGGATTACATAAATTGGGGCTTTGCTTTTATCCTGGAGAGAATTCAAGGAGCCTCTATTATAATCTTCCAGCTGATTGATCTGATGGCTGTGCCAGCACTGTGCTGTCCAGGGCACTCTGGAGCAAGGCTCTCATTTGACCCTTGCTGCTGAAAACGTTCTGGTTTCTGTGGGCTGAAGGGGAACTGTGTGTGTTTGCAGCAGGAAGGATCTGTGTTCCCTCACTGCTGCTGCAGTGAGCGTCTCCCCCTAATGAGTGTCTGTTTACCAGCTCAGTTTCCTTGAGCTGCTTTTTGGCAGGCTGCCCTCCTGCTCCCTCCCACCTCCACTTTGGCTCACTTTTTCCACAGCTTTCTCAGTACTCCTCCCTCAGCAGCTTCCCATTTTTCACCCTTTGCTCCTTCCATCAGAGTGGGATCTCTTCCTGCACCTACTGTGCCCCAGCAAGGTGATTCACCTCCTCCTCACACTTCTTAATGGCATTTAAGAAAATGCTGTTGTCTTTCTATTAGGATCCAGAGTAAAATCATTTTTATCCTCTTTTATATTATTTATTTTTATCACCTGGATGCTTTAGTTACATGGATGCATTTTATTTCCAAGCTCAAATATATTTGTATTGTCTGTATGCAACCTGTCACCTGGATGTGAAAGACCACAAGATTTTTGTAGAGAAATAGAGCTTCAACAAAACTGGTTATCCAAGCCTGAAGTGGGTATTTTATTAACTGAGTCCCTCTAAAACTTGCTTAACCTTTTTTAAAGGAAATCTGTCCTAATATTTCAATATTTCCTAGCTCCAAATACAGAAATGAGAGAAAACCATTAATTTTTTAAACCCCCTCACTTCAGCTCTAAGGTGCTTTGTTCAGAAGATGTGAAAATCCTCCACTTCCATCTCTTAAACTCTTCAGGCACTTTTCTGAGCACCTCTTTACACATGAAGATCCAGTGGAAAATCTCAATCATAGATTACTTTCAAAAGAGACTGCTTCAAGGAAAGCCTTCAAATTGAATCAATACATGCCTTTAGTATGGGTGTATTGATTCAATTTAGCTGCAGCATTTGTGGCTTGATTGTAGCAAACAATCTGGACAGTTTTAGCCTGATATTCCTTTGAAAAAACAGGACATTGCAGACCTGCTGCCTTATTTGGGCTGGTTTTTAGCCTTCACTGTTTCAGAGTGAGCTCTCATCCATCTCCACGGTAACGAGGCACAGGCAAAGGAGGAAGGGGCTGTGATACAAGCCCAGGGATGTGGGACTGGAGGCTCTCACTGGCTCCTTCCACCTTTGCAAGCACAGCAGCAGGGTTCCAGGGAGAGCTGCAGCACTGACAGCAGTGGCTGCTGCAGGTGGCAGGGGCACTGTGCTGCTCTCAGGGGCCAGGAATCCACAGCCTGCACAGCTGAGTAATTCATTCAAGCTGCTGCTGGAAATAGAAAGGCAGAGAAGGTAACAACAAAAAACCCTCCTGCTCTTTCTGTTCCTTGCTGTTGCCTCTCTGTCAATAACAGAACCTGGCAGCGGACATGAAATAGCTTTGGTTCACTCCTCATCACCTGCAGTCTCAGAATTGGTGCTCCTGATGTTCAGTTCCCATTGTTCCTGTATTTTATGGGTGAGAACTGAAGCCCAGGGTGCCTGTTCTGTCATTCCACTGCACCAATGCCCTGACTGCAGGATTTCAGCTGTCAGGATCCTTCCAAAGCCCTGCTGTGTTTGCTCACCCAATCCAGCTGCCTTCCAAACCTCTCTCTGGGCTCACCCAGCAGCAGGACAGACCCTGGGCTCTGCAGAGCCTGTATTTCCTGCTGGCATTCACAGGAGAAAGGTGTTTACAAAAAGCCTGGATGTGGCTCTTGCTGCCAGGGTTTAGTTGAGCTGTTGGGGCAGGGGTTGGGTGCAATGATCTTTAAGGTCTCCTCCAACCCAGTGATTCTGTGAGAACTGCAGCAAGCTCGGTGCTTGGAGTGTGTCAGGCCAGGAGGCCGGGCTGGGAGGACCCAGTGGGGCTCCCTGAGGGAAACAAAGGGTGCACAGGAGCTGCCTCAGGCACAAGTGCTGCTAATGCCCCCCTGTCCCCTGTGAGTGACCCAAAGATTACCTGAGCTCCCTCTGGCATCTGTCAGCTCCTCAAGCAGCAGTGAATGAACAGAAGTCTGGAGCAGCTGAGCAAAGAGCCCCCAGCAAACAAAATGCTGCTTTCAGATGTCCCAAAAATGGCTCTTTGGAAAGAACACACACATGTATATGGCTCCAGCTGATTTTATTTGAATTAAATAAAAAAGTGTATTCCCCAAGTTACATTGATTCATCTCAACCAGTCTCAGCAAAAGGCAGGTGAGCCCTCCCACCACCCCTGAAATTCAGACACCAGGCCCTGGAAAATTGTATCTGCATCATTCCCTTGTGGAAACAAACTCCACTGGCAGGCCACCAGGACTGAGCTCCTGTTTAACCCTTCTGCTCCCACTGCCTGAGCAGCACCCACAGCTCTGCTCTGAGCTGCTGGACACACATCCTGACAGTAGGAATCCCCCAGTGTGTTCTTGGCACAACTTAAGTCTGAGCACAGTGCTCTGCTCTAACGAGGTTGGCTGAGCAGTCCTGCCTTGGCTGCCAGAGCCTCGTTCTGCTGGATGTGGTACTCCTGGAATCTCATGGAGATCCTCTGTGTCATCTTCAGATACTTCTGCAGGCAGTTTTCTGAGCAAGTTATCTGCAGCAGGAGGGAAACATGGGGCTTCAGACAGTAAGTCAAACACGTCCCCAACCAGGACCCAAAATATCAGCACAGACAGGGATAAACTGGGTGAGTACATCTCATACTGTCAAGATGAGGGCAGTAGAAAATGTAAAGTTGAGTTTTTCTGGTATGCCTGAAACATTTACTAATATTCACTCTCATATTAAACTCTCCATGGAAAACACCCTGGACCCAGGAGATACCATCCTTTTGTCCCTGGGCTCCTCTTGTGCAATTGAACTACATATTTTGAAATTAATAATAAGCCTATTAAATTAAAAAATTTTGTTTTAATTCTGTTTACAAACACATCCTGGCTTTTACAGCCAAATATGATCTGCTCTTTGCTAACTCAGTTTAACCCTTTTTTACCCTGTTCCCATTGGCTCTATCAGCCTTCTGGTACCTGCCTTGCCACCAGAGTACATCAGTCAGCTGGACTGGGAAATAAATACCAGAGCCTATTCCATCCACAGTATTTTTCAAATTTAAAGTGTAGAGAAAGAGTTGTGAGATTATTTCTGAGCTACAGTCCTACTAATTGGATATTCTGTGCCATGGCTCAAAACCTTGCTCTCACTGCAAAGGTAACAGATTTGGGTAGAAAGGAAAGGCAGGCCCTTTGCCTGGGAATGCAGACATTGCTTTGGTTCTGCTCAGTCCAGAGGGGTGTGAAAAGCAGAAGGGATGAAATGAACTGGACAAAACCCCAGCAAGCTCCACCCACCACCCAGCCCCTGCCCTTCTCTGTCCTCAGCCTGGCACCAGCCACAGCCAAACCTGCTGAGCAGGAGTGGAGTCTCCCTAGGAAGCAACTCCTGGAGCTGCCCCAGGCCTGTGCTGCCAGAGGGAGCGGCGTGTGAGACACGCTGCTGGGGAGTCCAGACTTGCACTGGCACTTGGGTGAGCAAAGAGCTCAGAACTTGGGTTTTTTCAAGTGTAGGATCCCAAAGGGGATCTGTGGAGGTAACTAATCTCGATTATTTAATAAGGAACTACAATTCTCAAGAGAAACATGGGAATTTCCACAGCAGTGTCCATCTAGAGAAGTGTCCTGTTTCCAGAGACAGGTGCTCTGCAGGAAATCCCATCATGGACTATCTGGGCAGGACTTCCCATAGGAAAGTTTTTTCCTAGTTCCACTGTGAACAGATGGCTCCTGTGCTACCAGACGCTCTGCAATCCACAGAAGCAAAAAAAGGCAGGTCACAATCAGAAAATGGTTTGGGTTGGGATAGACCTTAAATATCATCTCATTCCAACCCCCTGCCACAGCAGGGACACCTCCCACTAGTCCAGGTTGCTCCAAGAATATGAGAATATTTTTTGGATCTAAATAATCTTTAATCCAGAATAATTATGACCTGTAATAGAATTTCACTAAAGTAGATGCAGAGAAAATTAGGGAAAGAATCTGTCTTCGGAAGGTAAGAGAGCTCTGTTCAGGGCAGCAGAACCAAAGCTGAAAGGAGACATGAGTTGTACCTGCAGTGAGGAGTCAAACTCCAAGGAAGCAGAAAAGGCTCAAAAACAATTATTAGTTTAAAATTTTAGGCTTTTTTTTTTCCTGCCAGCAGAGTCAAGCAAAGGTTATTAGATTTTTAACCAACAAAATGATTAGGCTCTGAAACAGCCTCTCAACAGGCGAGGAGAAGCAAAACCATGCAACTAATCTTATGGAGAGCTTAATCCTTCTGCAGATGATGGCATGAGGGAGCTCCCTGCAGTGCAGGGAAGTGAACTGAACTGAACACTGCCAGAGCTCTGTTCCCATGACTCACTACAAAGCAGGAACGTGGGCAGGTAAACAAATATTCCAGCAGGATTCCTCAAAGAATGAGATGCAGGCTGTAGGTGGGCAGCTTCCGTGTCCATGGAGTCACCATCCATGAGAAGTTAAGGCACAGGAAGCTCCACTGACAGCTCAGGGAATGAAACACACAGAACTGCAACGAGCAGCCAATATTCAGTGGGGACTGGGCAGATTCTGTGTGTGACAACCACTTCTAGAATGGTTTTGGTGGAAGGAACCCTAAAGAGCATCCAGTTGCACCCCCTGCCATGGGCAGGGACACATTCCACTGTCCCCAGCTGCTCCAAGCCCTGTCCAAGCTGCTCTGGGATGGGACACTCACTTGGAAGCAACATGCCAGACACCCACGCTCCACTGCCTGGCTTTGTATCTTAGTTTAAAGATCAAAACTCTCCAAGTTGCTTCTGAAATTGGAATGCTGCACAGCAATTCTACCAAAGGGCCATTAGAAGTCATCACCTACCTCTTCTGGTTTCACATCCCTGCTAGTGAAATCCTTTATGCAATCCACGAAGCAATTTTCTGTAAGTTTATTGTATGTGCCAAGAAACTCCTTGAACTGTAAATAAAAATTGGACAATGAATATTAAAAAAAAAAATTAATCAGTGTTTATTTTCTTATATACAGTTGCATGGCATAAGAAAATCTGAAGGACAAGTCCCTAGAAAAATTTACTCTCGGTCAGAGGATTTCAGCACTAAAAGCTGCTCATACACAAAACATGCTGTTTGTCAATGGTCACCTGCTGAAACTTTGGTTAACTCAGATAACTCAGAGTTTCTGTCCTTCCCCATGCACTATGTCTTCCACTCCCTATGACAGAGCAGCACAAGACTTTCAAAGCCACCCCTCCCAAATGCAGCATCTCACCTGCTTAATCTGGTCAGCCTCTGATATTTGTCCAGCCATGTTCCACCACCTGTGGCTCAGTCACCTAAAGGTGAGGATAAAAGTCGAGTTCTAAATAAAAAACATAAGTATGAACTGCAACATTTTACATCAGAATGGAATTTTGTGCACCCTTGAAGTGTGTTTAAATGCATCTTTAAAGACTTTTTGGGCATTTCACACAGCTAAAGTGACTTACAGAATACCTTTATTTATTATTACAGGTGCTGTCAAATTTACTGAATAAGCTAGGGCAGGAGCTGGGGAAGAAGCAAAGTCAAAACACTTTTTAGTTTTGGAGTTGAAGTGACTTTAGATGTGATCTGTAAAAAGTAAGGAAGAAAGGCAAATATAAACTGGCAGTCACTGAAGAGATGCAGCACAAAGTGCAGGGCCTGGTTTCTGTGCAGCTGCACCAAACACCTGAACTACAGCAAATGTTGTGGTTATTGCAGTGCATTAAATGCAAAAAAAAACAGAGAACAATGAAAGTGGAATGAAACAGACAAAGAAAAAGGGAAGAAGTTAACAGCCACGGATCCAAGAATTTAAACAGGCATCCTCAAGGAAGACTCACATTCCTAATCCAACACACTGAGCAAGTTAAGGCTTGAAAGTATCCCTGCAGGTTTCCTAGAAGACTGAAGCCTAGTCTCCTTTTCCCTTTATTTCCATGTTATCTAAGACCTCTTATCACAGATGATAATGCAAACTAATATCATGTGTCAGCAAGAACAAGCTCCTTACTTTAATTCAACTCCTGGAAGAAAAATGAGCACTGAAGTGCAATCACTTGGGGAGTAAAAAGTTCTTTTAGTCCTTTAACAAGGGCTACTTACAATTAATCTTCTATTATGCTTTGCCAATTTTTGGGCAAGATAATGTTTTAGAGAACTTCAACTACTGCAGTCTCCCAGCAGGGGGGGAGGGAAGGGCTACACAAGCTGCCTGAACACCAACAAAAAGACAACAACAATTATTTCTACAACAGAAAGAAAATGAAGCAACTAAAAATAGCATCAGGGAGCTCTCACAAGAGTGAATGGTCCCTACAGCCCCTGCCAGCAGCACAGGGATGGTGACATCTGCCTCCTGACACCACACTTCATCCCTGTACAGGCAGCCAGTGCAGAGACTGCAGGCCAAGGGCACAGATGATTCTGGGATGTAAAATGCAAGATCTCCTCATAGGCAGGCAGGTCACACAGGTCATTCTGAAGGAGAACCTGCAGGATATGGTGGTAACAAGGAACCAGGTTTCATTCAGGTGGTCCCAAACCATCACAGACTGGTTTGGGATGGAAGGGACCTTCAAGGTCATCTCATTCCACCCTCCTGCTATGGCAGGGACACCTTCCATTATCCCAGGCTGCTCCAAGCCCCCTTCAGCCTGGCCTGGAGCACTGCCAGGATGGGGTACCCACAGCATCTCTGGGCACCCTGTGCCAGGGCCTCACCACGCTCAGTCAAGGACTTCAGTATCTAACCCTGCCCTGTGGCAGTGCAAAGCCACCACTCCTCGTCCTTATCCAAAGTCCTTCTCCAGCCTCTCTCCTCTACCCTAAACCCCTAATTTGTTTCAGGAGAATGGACATGCACATCACCAGAGTAACCAGTGGGAAGGGATGGCAACTCCACTCTCCTTTCTCAGCCTGTGAGAAAACAAGAGCAGTGACAATTCTCCCAGGGCAGGGTACGTGGATAATTAAACAGAAACTGCAGGGAGCACTTCTGTCCTCTGCCAAAGGCAGGAAGCTCAAAGTTTCACCTGTTGGTGCCATTTTCCCACACTCAGGGTTGCCTCATGATCTGTGTTTATGGCAAACCTGATTCCTGTCCTTCTGCGACTGATCTGGCAAGATTGGAAATGGCAGATTGAAACTGGAGTTTCACAGAGCTTTGACACCTGGGAAAGGCTCTGATTCACATCAGCACCACCTGATCTGAATGCCTGAAGCTCTTGTCCCTGTACAGGCATTTCACACATTCCACAGGGGAATTACACAGCTCTGCTGCACCTTCACTATAAATCAGCCTTACATCTAAAAACTGAACATTACCAGGAATGTGCAAACCTGTTTTTTTCCAAAATCTGCTAAATGTATTCTTTCAAGATTTCCTGTTGATTCTCCCCTTTCCCTCCAACTCTACAAAAAAACTTTTAAAGGGTGATGAAAGAGTCCTCAGCACCTCAGCCAGCCCAGCCCAGAGCTTGCTGCAGAGCTGTTCACACCACTCCTGCAGGCTCTGGTTTAAACCCGTGGGCTAAACACCATTTAAAAATTCAGCACTGCCTCTCTGAGCAAGGATATTGACACTGCAGGATGCAGAGGTCTCTGAATAAACCTCTGCTGCAAGGGAAACACAGTCGGGGTGTGCTGGGTCACCAGAAAGGAGCAAGAATTGGGAAATCTCCCTTCTTGAAAGGCCCTGGGGCTTTTCCAAATATAGAAGTTTCATTAAGAGAAGCACTCTGTAAATAAACAAGCCCTGTGTTTATGATTTTTTCCCCCTCTATTTGAGAAGAGCTGCATTTTTCTGGGAAGAAGAGTGATAAAGAGACACTATAAATCCCTCACACCTGTAATCCCCACTAACCATCTAAATCAGCTGTAGCTACCACCTACTCCATACAGAGAAAGCTTTAAACCTTTGCTTCCAGCTGCACACTGAGAACACCATACATTTGTTTCTGAAAAGGATAAAGAAGAGTAAAAGCATCAAGTCAAAGAAATGTGTCAAAGAATAAAAATCTCGAGTCAAGGAATTGTGTGAAGGTAAACTCCCCACAGTTTGCAGAGAAAGTTCTTTTATCATGGGGGCTTACTAGGCTACAATTGGACTGCCATCAGATTTAAAAGACACCCAAACAAATCGATTTTAAGAGGCCAGGGGCATTTAAGGAAGTGAGAAGGACAGAGTGAGAGGAGAAGGGGCAGTCAGGAGCTGGATAATCAGGTGTAGCTGGTGCTCAGCTTGTTATCATTCACTGCTTCCTGCATTGGGCCTGGACCCTGCTCTGAAGGAGAAGGGATCAGAGGTGGAAATCGAGCACCAAAGGTGTCACCAGAGTCAGCCTGGCCTCAGGCACCAGGAGAGCCTCACAGGCAGCAGCCCTGAAGGAAAATACACATTTCCTCCCCAACACTCTCCTCTTTAAGTGAGATCCCACCTGGCTTTTCACCCCATAAAACCAAAACCTGAGGCCAACAGGTCGAGCTTTTTTTTTTTTGCTCTTTTCCTTCTACTCCACTCTCCAGTTCTCCCTTCCAAGGGCACATTGAGTTCCTCTCCCTCGGGAATCACTCGCTCAGCCAAGCCCCGACCCAACACCGGGCACAGAACGGGGATTTCCCCATTGAGGGCCTTCGGGAGCGCTCCCGGTGTCTCCTGGGCCCTCACGGGGAGGCTCCCGGTATCTCCCAGGTTTTCCCGGGCCACGGGAACGCTCCCGGTTTCTCTCGGTCCCTCCCGAGCCACGGGACGGCTCTCGGCCCCTCATGAACCCTCCCGGCCCCTCATGAACCCTCCCGGCCCCTCAGGGACGCTCCCGGTCCCTCGCGAGCGCGCGCCCGTTCCCTCACGCGCTCCGGGCCCGCGCGCACTCACCGCCCGCGCGCCGGCCCCGCTGATTCGCCACGCGCGCGCGCGCACGAGGAGGGCCCGTCCCGGCCCGGGCCCCGCAGATTCGCCACGGAACCGGGCGAATCGGCCGCGCGCGGAGCCGCCGCCCGATTTACCCTCTCGGGCCGCGCGTTTCCCGCCGGACGCCGTTGAGGGGAGGACCCGCGCGTTTCCCGCCGGACGCCGGTTAAGGGGACGCCGTGGCCATGGCACCGCGCGCTTCCGGTGCCGCCGGCCGGGCCGGGACAGCGGGAACGGGGCCGGGACAGCGGGAACGGGGCCGGGACAGCGGGATCGGGGCTGGGATTAGGGCCGGGATAGCGGGAGCGAGCGGTGCTCTCTGAAGGACGGCAGCCGTGGGAGGGAAGCGGAGCCTCGGGGCTGTTCCCTTCCCGCTGTCCCCGCTCCGTTCCCGTTCCCGGCCCTGCCGTGAGGCGGCCCCATGGAGGCGGAGAGCAGCTCGGGCGGCAGCCGGGACTCGCTGGGCAGCCTGACGGCGGCCGAGGTGCTGGTGCGCTCCACGGCGGCCCGCAGGGAGCAGCCCCCCGGCGGCGGCCGCGGCCGGAAGGCGCCGGTGGCCGTGCAGAAGCTCCGGGCCGGCGGCTCGCCCTGCCCCGCGGACTCGGCTGCGGACGGAGCTCCCCGTGCCAGCCCGGCCTGGGCTCCGGGCGGCACCGGCACCGCCCGCGACTCCCCCGGCGCCGCTGCAGGTGCGTCCGTGAGCGCCGCGTTCAGCGCAGACCTGAGCTGAGAGGCGATTTCAGCCACGGAGCAGTTGTGTGATTAAGGGATCTCTGCATTCTCGCACGGAAGCTGTCAGCAGTGTTTGCTTTCCCGAGCTGTTCTGCAAACGGGATGCGAGTTGTGAGGGCAGGAGGCTCTGGCACAGGTGCCCACAGGAGCTGTGGCTGCCCCTGGATCCCTGGAAGTGTTCCAGGCCAGGCTGGAGAGGGCTTGGAGCAACCTGGGATAGTGGAAG
Source organism: Fringilla coelebs (assembly GCF_963513975.1). Lineage (NCBI taxonomy): Eukaryota > Metazoa > Chordata > Aves > Passeriformes > Fringillidae > Fringilla > Fringilla coelebs. The sequence goes on from NC_140034.1 coordinate 4,867,655, forward strand.
GTGTCCCTCTCCATGGGGGCAGGGATGCTTAATCACTGTTAAACATCTCTGGTTAAAGGATGTGATACCTCAGGTTTTAGCTTTTATGTTTCAGATTCTATTCTGCTTTAGTGTGTGGGTCTGGGCTTCATATGAGGGGATGGTGAGCTCTCTGCACAGAGCAGGGAGACAAAACAATTCCTGCTCTAGCTGGAGACCAAGGACAAATGATCCAAATGTCAGGCCAAAGAGCAGAAACAGCATGGGCTGGAGAGAGAAAAACAAGAAGGATGGGACTTCATAACCTAAAGCTATAACTGGACAACTCCAATTTTAACTCCAATATGCAAATGGAGCAGAACTTATAAAAGTGTGAGACCCTGTGACCTGTAGTCCACTTTTGTGACCATTTTGGTTCATCTTGGGTGTAGCCCTAGCTGGGCTCTTGTGCTGTCCAAGGTGGATCCATTGAGGCCTTTTAATAGATCCCTTCTTTATTCTTTAACTCAGTGTAGTCTTTATTCTAGGTCAGCCTTCACAAGGTATCAGTTGTTTAGTAATGTTCTGTTTTTCAGAGGTTTCCCCATGCTGTAAATTGAATTTCTCATTCAGAATCATAGAATTCATTGATATTTTTAAGCTTTAGCTCAATCTCTGTGCTCATTTGTCTTATGAGGGTCGTGGTGTTTAGGCATTCAGAGATAAGGGTACAGAAAATGCACCACAAGTGATTCTGATCACAGTAAAACTGCTTTTATTCTAGGAGTCCTAAGCACCAAAGCATATCTAGAACGCCTGCTTCCAGTTGAAAATTCCGAGCCCATGTTTTTATCCCAAAAGGTAAGAAAAGCTGCTGCTCCTTTCTGTAATCCTAAGCTGAGAGAACACTGTTTTCCTCAAAAAGCTGTAGCTCCTCTAAAAGCAGCACAAGATTTTGGCTCAGCCTCTGCACCACAACTGTGCAGCTGCTTTTTCTCTTTGAGCTGCTGCTGATGTGGTGTTATTGCTGGTGCTTTTGGAGGGGCTTTATTTAACACTTAATTCTCTGTCTGCTTAATTCTCTGTGTGTGAGCAATCCTGAACTGTCCATGATTAGCAACTTCTCTAAACTTCAGCAGGTAGAGTTTCACTACTGCTTCTTTGGCCATAAATGAGGAGAATAAACTTACTTAGCACTTAGAATATATGGTTTTGATTTGAATTGTGTTTGTGGAGTTTCAGTCTCTAAAATGCCATGTGAGTTCTTGTCAGCAATGTCCAGACCCTTCTGTGGCAGAGGTCTTCAAATGTTTTGTGTTGCTGTGTGCAAATGGTTCCATTTGTGTGCTCAGCAATTCCATCTGCCTCTAAAATTTTGGCTACAGGGGCTTTCATCTCTGCTTTTTCCGCTCTTGTTCTGAAGGATCCTCCTAAAGAAGCCACAGCACAAGATGGTCTTTTGGTGCTGCTGGAAAATAGCAGAGGACCTGAAGGTAAAACACACCAATCACCCTTTTTTTGTAAGGAAACTGATTAATTAAAGGAAAAGGGAGCTTTTAGTTTTGGGTTTTTTTCATTATAAAAACTTCTGAGTGAAAATATTCAAAGGTTGCTTTGATAAAAAAATGATAATTGTAACAAACATTCTTTAATTTTGCAAATTTTATCTAATTCTTGCTGGCATTGCATTTTTTTAAATTGAGTGGGACTTCTGCCAGTGTGCCAGAGTTGAGATTCCTTTTGTAACCAAATATTCATGTCCCTGAATGGACAGTTTGGGAAAGGGGCTAGTTTTGATTAATTTTTCTCTTGTGAATTATTGTACTACAAAGGCATATTTTTCTTCAAGCAGCCTGCACCAAAAAAGTGTATTTCTAATCCTTAGGAATCCTAGAAATCACAATGTCAGTGTCTTTTCCTTTAATTTCTGAATCTGCCAATTTCAGTCAGATTTAGAGATGTGAAGGCTTTTTAAAGAAAATACACTTATGCAGGTTTCTTGGATATCTGGAGCTGTGTAAAGGAGAAAAAATACCAATCATTAAGCTAGTTAAGGCCAAAAATCAGTACTTTTACACTCACAGGCAGCAGCTGCCTGACTTACCAGCATTTGCCTCCTCTGCCCAGCAAACAGTGGCTGAGAGAGAGCCTGCAATGCTTTTAGCATGATTTACACCTATTAAGAAATTTTTTTTGTAATTTCTGATGATGGTAGGGAAATACTGTTTCTGAGGTTTTCTTAATTAAATTGTTTTCAAGTCAGAATTTGCAGTATTTTATCAACTGGGTTGTCTGAGCTCAAGTTACCATTGAGACTTTTCTCACCATTATTGGACTTTATTGATACCAGCATTCAATGCTATAAAAATTGTGTTAAATGAAACCTGCTCTTACTCTTACCATTATTTAAATTTTCTACTTACTGAAAGGAAACAATTTGTTGTTGCAGTAGATGATGTGGTTCCTGCAGGCAACAGATTCTTCACAGCAAAATTAAATGTAATTTACTTTGTCTCTATCTGTGAAATAGATATCTTGTGCTAATTATCTCAACAGAGGATGTTTGTCCTTCCCCACAGATGATGTTTTTATTTCCCAGTATGCTACTGGCCAGAAGGAGGCTCTGAGAGCAGCATTAGTGCAAAAGTGAGTGTGAATTGTTGGTGTTTGAGCTGTTCTGTTTCTGTACAACTACACCACTTCAGTTTTTTGCCAAAATGAATTTACAGTTCTCTGTCAGTGTTCTTTTTCTGTGTATGAAAGTGTTTTCAGTTGTTTTTATTCCCTGGAGTATCTTGTGTCAAAACTTCCAGGAGAAATGTTTATACAGTGATATCAATGCTCTGTGTGGGAAATGTTTGCTTGGAGGAGATATGGAGAAAATGCTGTTTACAGGCACATTTTTATTTTTCTAGAACTCAGGTTGTTCCTGTTCATAAGGAGGTGAAGGTGCAGCTCTTGGGAAGTAGCTCCACAGAAAAAAGGGAAGGTGCTGGGAGTGACACCAGGTCAGCACCCTGGGAAGTTGAGTCTGCAACAACCATTGCAGCAGCCACTGCTGCTGCCATTGCCACCGCAGCTCCACTTCTCAAGGTCAGTGGCAGTGCCAGTTCTTTGTCCTCTTAAAACAGTAAATGTTCCAAACAAGCCTCAGATTGTTAATTGTAGCTCCAGAGAGCCTGAATGTGTCTGCTCACTGCTTTGTGTGTTTGTCATCTCACACTTGCTGACCAATATACCAGAGGCAACTAACTTGGATTCAACTAAACAAGCAGAAGACAGAGAACATTTGGTTTATCTATTTAGAAATCACAATATTGCTAAACCACCAAAAGTTTAAGGCTAAATAGAATTTTGTTTCTTTTGGGATGCAGATCCAGGATTCTGTGAAGGATGTTTTGTTCTTTTGATGCTCACCATCTTCTGCAATAATGGGTTTTTCCCCCCCTTTCCTTTTTTTTTTTTTTTTTTTTAATCGTTTCTTGCAGGTTCAAAATGATTTGGAATCAAAAGTGAACTCAGTTTCAGAACTGCTCCAGAAACTGCAGGAGACAGACAGGCAGCTGCAACGAGCATCTGAACAGCAGAAAAATATGAAGGCTCAACATGAGGAACCCCACTACCAGCAGAGAGTCAATGAGCTTGAAAAGCAAATGAATGCTTTCATGGTGCAAAGGATTCAGCACCTGGAAAAGCTACAGGAGCAACAAATGAATATTCAGGTTAATAATTTCTTCTGTATCTGAGTGTTATAATAATTTGGATTGTTTCTTAGTAGTAGAAAGAAAGAAAGTTCAGTGGAAGGAAGTGAAGGCATTCAACAATGAGAAAGACACTGAGGGGGTGGAACATGTCCAGAGAAGGGCAGTGGAACTGGGGAAGGGTCTGGAGTCTCAGGAATGATTGGAGGGAGCTGGGGAGGCTCAGCTTGGAGAAAAGGAGGCTCAGGAGGGACCTTCTCTGCACAACTCCCTGACAGGAGGGTGGGGCTGGTGCAGGTCGGGCTCTGCTCCCAGGGAAGCAGGGACAGGACAAGGGGAAATGGCCTCAAGCTGCACCAGGGTAGGTTTTGGTTGGGTGTTAGGGAAAATTCTTCACTGAGGGGTGGTCAGACATTGGAATATGCACAGGGCAGTGTGGAGTCACCATCCCTGGAAGTTTTCAGAAATCATGGATGTGGCCCTGGAGGACTTGGTTTAGTGGGAGAAGACTCGGGCTTGGTAATCTGAAAGGTCTTTTCAACCTTAACAATTCTGTGATTCAATGACCAGAAATACTCTGTACTTTTGTCTCCCAGTCCCATCTCATCAGCTCTGCAGTGAACAACCGTGGCCTGCAGCAGGGTCCTGTGCCTGCCCCTGGGCCCCTGGCAGGGCCCTGGGAGAAGCCAGAGCAGAGATCACTCACTAATGAAGCACCTTCATCTCACAGGGGTTTATTCCCTGCCAGTTCTGCACCTGCCCAAGGTGGGGACAAATTCTTACTTTCACTGTTAGTGTTGCATTAATTTTGTGTCCATTAATATTGGATTCTATATCACATCAGTAGTGACTAAATATTTCTTCTGTGTGATTTATTGCCCAATGCTCTTTATAATTTTTGTGACATTCTGAAGATATATTAGAATCTTCCAGTTTGAATTAAAGTGAGACTTTTGATTTACTGAAGTCTGCACCAGGAGGTGCCTGGACTCAAAATAATCTTATTGAGACATAATCTGTGTGGAAGCCTGTGATGAACTACAGTGGGGTTTGGGGTTTTTTTTAATCCCCTTATGATAGCAGTCAGAAGTATGAAATTTTCTTCCTGTTTACTTAACTAGTGCAGTAATGCTTTGCATTTTTTTGCAGAATTTATAGACCTGGCATGGGTTTTTTTCCCTAGATTTTTTTTTTCCTAGAGTTTGCAAGGGCAGGTAGTGATAGGACAAAGGGGAATGGCTCCAAACTGAAGGAATGTTTAGATTAGATGCCAGGAAGAAATTCTAGTGAGAGTGCTGAGGCCCTGGCACAGGCTGCCCACAGAAGCTGTGGGTGCCCCTGGACCCCTGGGAGTGTTCCAGGCCAGGCTGGATGGGTCTTGGAGCAACCTGGGATAGTGGAAGGTGTCCCTGCCAAGGCAGGGGGTTGGAACTGAATGATCTTTACAGTCCCTTCCAAACCCAAACCACTCTGTGATTCTATGATATAATTTCCTTTAAAGAAAATTGTCAGCATTTAAATAACTTTATTTTTTAGTGTTCCCTGAAGCATATTCAAGCAGTTTTCCAAGTCATGGGGTTCATACACAAAAATCTCCTCTAAAGACACCAGTTCCTCGAAGATTTGCTCCAGAACCTGTACCCAAAAATGGGAAAATCTCAGAGAAAGAAAACCCTGTAGCAGAAAAAGAAAATACTTCCAAACCTACAAGAGAAGGTATTGTCGTCCACTGGCCTAACCAGTATGACCTGGTGGTTACTTTGTGTATTCCTCACCTTTTCTGACATTTTCTGTTGAGTTGCTGGCACTTAAATGCATATATTGAGAATATTTGGAATCTACATTTGTATAAGTCACTTACTCATAAGTAACTAAAGACTTAAAGACAGTGCTGATTTAATCTATAGAGTTTCAGCAGGACTGCTCACTGAAATATTTTTTCAAAGTCAAGTTTCAGGAAGATTAGACAGAATAATGTAAAACTTGGGAGCTGCTTAATAACTTTGCCATTATTATTGGTTAAATTGAATTTTTATTTCATTTTTTCATGGGTCCACAAGGTCTCTGGATTATTGTATTGAAAGCAGCAGATAGAAAGCAAATGTAAAGTAATTTTCTTTTGCTGCTTCTGATCAAGTTCTGTCTCTGTTACAAAGCTGTCAGGTATTCCTAATGTTCAGTGGTTCCAGGAATAAATGAAACAAGACAAAAGAAGAAGCATGCGGTCCATAATGTCACAGATTTGTTCTCAATGACTCAGTTCATTGCCATCCCAGCTCCATCTAGCTTTGCTAATTTAAAGCAATCTCAGAAAGACAGATTAGTGTGAGTGGTTTTAAGTGACTTGCCTTATCTGAAATAGATCTGTATATTGAAATTTAAAAATATTTTACTCTCCTTAGTGAGTATAGTGAAATACCTGGAAAGGAAAAGAAAATATTAAATATATTGAGCTAACTTAACTTTCTTTTTTTCTGCTTCATTTCACTTCATTGTAGGTGAAGGGAAAGGTCTGGAACACATTTTGAATTCTCAGGAAACACCACTAAAGCAAACTGAATTTGCCAAGAAGACAGCATTAAGCAGCAGTGAAAAGAGCAATCTGCCTGATAAAGACAGGTGGATAAACACAACAATCCAAACCTGAGGGGGAGTTTCTGTTTCAGTGAAATTGAGAGAGGTGCATTAGACACTGATGGTGTAGCAGTCCCTGGTGTGGTCCTGCAGTCTGGCCCAGCTGTGCTGGAGTATTTCTAGTTTTGCTTTGCTTTTGGCAGGACCTGAGGGAATGGCTGGAGCTGTGCCAGGGTGGGTTTAGGTTGGATACCAGGAGAGGTTCTTCCCCCAGAGGGTGCTGGGCACTGCCCAGGCTCCCCAGGGAATGGGCACAGCCCCAAGCATGACAGAATTCAGAGTTTGGACAATGCCCCCAGGGACAGGGTGGCGTTGTTGGGGTGTTTGTGCAGGGCCAGGAGCTGGACTCGGATCCTTGTGGGTCCCTTCCAGCTGTAATATTCCAGGATTCTGTGGTTCCTGTTGAACTGCAGGCAGATGAAGGCTTGTTGCTAAGGGCAGCTCACAACACCTTTCTCAGAGGTCAGCAGGTTGCACTTGGAGTGTTTTTCAGGAGCAGCATCCACCTAACAATTCCCAAGCTTTAAAATGGGTGAAAAAATGTTCTTAGCCTTGCAGTCTGAAGCATATTTTTCCCAGGCAATAATGTAAAGTTATAATTTCACTAATACAGTGAGAAACTTCTCATGAGTACTGTCTAATTTAGAACAGTGTGCACAAAAATGTTAATTGCTTCAAATGGAAAGAAATCCAAAGTTTAAGTGCTGCTCTATTAAATGTTATTTCACTATTGAAAATAAAAGGATTGGGCTGAAGGTGTTAAGTGGTAAACAGAGAAAACGCAATACCCTCTCTGTAACTTCAGATGCCAAAGCAAGTTCCAGTTTATCTGAAAGTTTGGTACTTGCACTGTAAATTCCTGCTTGGTTTCACATTTGAATCCTTTCTTGGGCCAGCTCAGGAGCCATGAGAGATGTAACCAGTTGTGTTTCTCCCCTCAGACTCAAAGGTTTGCCTGCAGGCTTAATTCGCTCTTTTGAAAGGTACAATTCAGTTGAGAAAACAGTGCAAAAAGCAGATGATCTACTTCAAGATCTTGGCAAGTTGAGAAGAGAAATGCACAACATTCTGCAGGTAAAGTCAATCCAATCACAATGAGCAGGGGTTTGAAGAGGGGAGTAAAAAATGTGGAGAAAACCATAGAGGTCTGATACCAGTGAAAGTGTTGCTCTTCTACACCTGTAAAAAGATCCACATCTGTTTACAATTAATTGAAATACTGGAGTCTCTGTGTGGAAGAGCTTTGAGCCTGAATAATGCTCTGGGGTGTGCAGTGGATTCTGACTGCCATTGTCCCAAACATAAAATAGGTCAGAGAGAGAGAGGGAAGGACAGAAATAGAAAAAAATAAGTTTGTTTATTTGTTTGCTTTAAGGTTTTGGATATTTTCAGTGCCTGTTCTCTGCAGAGCTACAGAGCTGATGTAATTTTCCCATTTGGGAAAGAACAACGTTCCATTTGTCTCCAGTCAGCTTTAGGGCTAATTTAAGCATTTCCTTTCTCATTTTGCCACTCTTTTTTTTTTTTTTTTTTTTTTTTTTTTTTTTTTTTTGTATTGAGTGCTTTTTCCAAGGAATTGCCTGGCATAGAATCCTTGTGCTGTTTCTTGTGCTAGTGATTTTGTACCTTTGGGGGTGCAAGGTCTCCTTCTGTGCCGGCAACATGGAGCTTTTCACAACTGAGGCTTTTACCTCTTAACCTGGTGCCATTCCTGGCTCCACCTGTCATTTTGTGGTCCCTTCTGTCCTTGGCAATATACACAGTGAGAAAGGAGAAAAAAAGTGAAAATTCACCTCTGTGAATTGGCTTGAAATGTAGTAACTTTGATTCTGCTGGTTCATTTCTGTGGTTGGAAGTTTCAACTTGCATATTTTCCTAAAAATATTTTTTATTACCTGTCTGGTTTTTGTTGCTGTATCTGTAGAAAATAAAATGCAGCTTCATCTGTCATATAGCATAGCTGATGTATTTTTTACAGATTTTTGTAACACTTTGTGGATTTTGCATTTAACTATTCTTACTAGGAATGGAAAAAGGTGCCACTGAGGTTGCAAATATTTTCTTACCACTATTGCTGAAAACTTAAACAAGTAACATACCTTGTTACAACTGAACAAGATGAGATGGGGTAAAGAATGGGTGAAGAACACAGTTACAGAAATTACTTGAAATCTCTCTTATAAAAAAGATCAATAGAAAGAGATGTGATGATGTAGCAAATGGAGAGTTGGGTCAATTAAACACTTAGCTACTGACTCCTCATCACTGAGAGGTTTGTAGAGTGATAAAATGACACATTTTTGGGTAAATGATAAATCAGCTCTGTCATAAAGCAAAGGTGTGAGTTAGCTGAGGACAGAAGGTGGTGCTCTAACCCAAGGAATTCATTGTGGCCAGAGAAACTCATCCAATGTCTCCTGTGGTTTTTACCTTCCAAGTTTCAACAGCTCTTCTTCTGTCTTTTTAGGAAGCAAGTTCATGGAAAACTGACCTGACTGATATTATTAAGGTATACCTTGACATTTTTGTGTGTTTCTTTTGTGGGTTTTGGGGCTTTCTCTGAAATGCTCTAATGCTGAAGCAGTTTTGAGTGTGTTTGCAATGAAACATCACTGCCTGCCTGTGGCACACCTCGATGTTTGTGAAAGGATTGCTCTTGTACAGATCACATTCCTCCTGTCTGGCGCAGTCCTAGGAAATCCCTTGAGGGGATAATGTCAGGCAGGAAGCTGCTGTGTCAGACTGGCACAGTGTGGGCTGCTGCTACCAGCATTTTTTACAGATTTAACAGATCCAGTTACCAGTTCATGATCTGGGTCTCACTGAGTCTACATCATTTTACAATTTATCATGTATCTCTATATCTTACTTTTTCTCACAGATTTTACCTGTCTTTACCTGTCTACTCAAATACTGAGTTAGTATTTGTCAAAAAGTTTCATTTAAAAATGAAAGCCTATATAAAATTGATAAATAATTTGGTATGTTGTCTTTTACTCACCAGGCCAAAACCAAGGTCATGGGATCAGGGTGTTGATTCCCGTTTTATGGCATTGTAGCAGTACATCTGCTTGAACATAAACTTTTGTTTAAATCTGATTTGAAGAAAGAGTAGCCTTAAAGCCAAAACTGAGTTGTGACCTGTGAAATTTTCTTTTTTCTGTGCATTCAGTTGATGTTTTTACAGTCTGTGCCTTTTGGTTGTGGTTTGAGGTGTTTTTTTAATGTACATTTATCACTTTGAATTTTTTTTTACTGTTTGATGAAGTTTTCATGGGCCTCTGGGTTTTTCCTCAGGACTGTGAGAATGAATGTGAGAACTTGTTTCCTGTGTTTGTGTCCCTTTCTTTTGTACTTAGCAGCTAATTTATGCTCGATTTTTATCTCTGTAAAAGGGTTCTGCAAAGTGAGAGGTTTCATTGTTCCTTCTGAAAAGTGAAAATGAGTGAAAGAGGATCAAGGGCCTGCTGAGGGATTTATCTTGTTAAAACTTACAAGTATTGCTTGGTGTTTCTTGGGGGTAGATTGATGCCAAACAAGTGCATATATTTAGAGGACTTGGGCTTTTATTAGGCTCTTAATTATATTTAATTACTGTTACATGGAGAGATTTGCTTGTGATACTTCATGTATCTAATTGCCATCTTTCCACGTGCTTATTAGCCTCATTAGCATTGCCTCTCACTTCCCATAATTTTCCATTTGAGATCTTTTGGATGTCTTTGACTTCTTTAAATATATTTGCAACATAATGAACATTCTTGAGTAACTGAAGTTGCTGATAGTGCACATGGGCAGGATTTCACATCGATGTGATAACAGATTTATAGGAAATAACAATTTCTGATTAAAAGCTAGAGGTTCTGTTTCAATTTTAGCCAAAAAATTCTCCTGTTGCACCTGATCCTCTTGAACATCATCTAGTCAGCAAACCATCCATCCTTCAAAATGTCCAAGTGCCAAAGTCTATCCTGACAGATGCTGAAAAGGTTTTGAGAGGAGTGCAGAACAATAAAAAAGTCCTTGAGGAGAATCTGGAAGCTGTCACTCAATCAAAAGATGGAGATGCCATGTATGATGTCAGTAGCTCCTTGACTACAAACAGGTCAGACCCTGCAATTCAGTGCTTTGTGAGATTGATGTTTCCACATCTGGGCATTGAAGAACTTGTGTTCTTCCCTGCAAAAGGGATTTATTGACTCTTACTACAATCATTGTCTGATTCTTGAAATTCAGATGTTTTTCAACCCTTGTGATGTGAACTGATTTTTGTCAAGTGCCTAAATCTGATTTCTGAGGCTTTATCAGCTGGACAAACTGCTCTGCTGCCAGGGCATTTAACTGTTTCCATACCAACCTGCATTAAAAAGAAAATTGAAGCCTATTTTAATTCTTCAGAGCAGAAGAGGCTTCATAAGCCTGTAAATTTGCAGAATTTAATCACCTCACAACAGATCTTTGGCTTTTGAACTTTTGCTTTGTTAGTTGTGTTAAATACTCCTGCTTGAATCATAATGGAAATTTTCTATAAAAATGCAATCTAAACTTGTATTTTCCTGGGGCAGGTAGTTATTCTTTATATATAAGGGGTTTTTTGAGGCATGCTACCTGCCCTCATTATCTTTGTGAGGAGGTAGTAATTTGTCACCTGCTTTTTTGTTAAGTTGGAATATTTTTTCTTGTTTTCTTGTTTTTTCAGTTGTGATCAAGGTAGAAAGTGACACATGGCTGCCTCTTCTTCTTAAAATATTTGTAATAATGTCAGTATTTACCAGCAGAGAGTGGGGTTTGCAGGTGGCACCATGCAAGAAGAGATTTGGAGCTGGGACTGGTGCCTATTGGGAAATGTAGAGGTGCAGAATCTCACTGGCTGTGTTCTCAACTTCTGTTTTTAGAGCATTTAAAGGTGACTGCTTTCCCAGGAATAAATCTGTGCAATTTGAGAAGCACTGACCTAAAATGGTTCTTTCTTTTGTTTCAGAGATGTCCTGGAAGAGATTCGTATCCGAAGGACTGTGGATGAGTGGATCAAGGCAATCAGTGAAGAAATCCAGGTAGGGCAGGGAAAATGAGTTCAGATTTTTGTGTTTTTCCACTTTGCCTTGTTCTTTCATCTCCACAGTAAAGATTTACTCACCTCTTGTAAACGTGAGAAAGCTGCCTATTATTGCTAGCATGCAGTAAGGTATAGTAAAATAAATATAACAAATCAATAAAAAAGAAATAATAATAATGAAAAAATAAATAATAAATATAATATTTACCTCTGTTTTAAAACTGTGGTTGTGTAATGAAAATCCCTGGTATCACTTGCTGGCTAACATGAAAAACAGGCCCTTTCTCAAAGCTTCAAAGTTATCCACACACTTGCTGATAGCCTTGAAGAGAAAAATCTCCATTTATTACATATATGTTTTCTGTTTAGGTTGAAATGGCAAAAAGTGATTCAGAACAAGGGAAAAATGATCAAAAAGCCCCATGGAACAAGAAAGCCCAAAACCTCAGGCCTGTGAAGAACAAGAAAGAAACTAAAGAGAAAACTGAAAACATCCCAGGAGTCTTGACAAAAAAGCCTTCACCTCCACCTCCGCCATTGCAGAAGCAGGTGGAAGATAACACAAAGAAACAGAAGTTTAGAACTTACTTTTCTGAAGATGTGCAAAGCAAAGAAAAAAAGGCAGATGTGAGTTGCCAAATAGTTGGTTTCTTTTCTGGGAAAAAACTGTTGCATTGACATGAAAAATGGTGTGTGCAGGTGTACTAATTCAAAATGAAAGTGATAGCTCTGTCCTGTTCTAATTTACATAAATGAAGAATTGTAAACTACTTTTTTTTTTCCTTTTTGGTGTCCATCAGGGAGTGGTAGGTAGAACTGCACTGGAGAAAAATGAAGATTATCTGTCTCAAGTTTATGGGAAACCCATTTACCATGGCCGCCGGAGCACGCTTAAGAAAGGACCCTACCTGAGATTCAACTCTCCCTCTCCCAAATCTAAACTTCCCAGACCCAAGGTGATAGAGACTGTTAGGGGTAAGTGATTCTTTGATAGGAACAAGATATTCCTTCCCAGTTTTTTACCAGGAATTCCTTGTGGAAATGAATCTGCTAATTTTAGTTCATCTGCTCTTCAATATAAAGCTTAAGCAACTGCAGTGGCTTTTCTGAGAGGTGGTCACTGCCTCAGGTTGGTCAGGGCTTAAGAGGCATTTGGAAAATGCCTTTAATTTAACTTTTGGTCAGCCCTGAAGTGGTCAGGCAGTTGGACTGGATGGTTGTTGTAGGTCCTGTCCATTTGAAATAGTTTATTTCTGTTTAAAATCCTCTTTTCAAAACTAAAAAAATATCAGAAGTTTTTTAACTTTGCTTAATGTGTCTCTCACTTATTTTAGATTGTCAAAGAAGTACTTATTTCTAAATATGATAAATGTATTAGTAGGTATTTATTGTTGTTCAGATTTAATAAGCTGAATTGCTAAAATCAATCACGAGTGTGTTGAAAAATGAACTTAATTTTTGATAATTGTCACTGGGAGATGTGGGTTTTTTTGTCAGGTTTATCCAGTGATTTTTCATTTAAATATTTACTTCATTCAGAGCTCAGAAATGTACTGAGACTTGAAAACTGAAGAAAGTCTGATATTTAATCTCCTGTTCCTAATGCATCAATTGAAATATGAAAAATTAAATATATGAGCATGAAGATGAAAATAGTGAAAGATGTAATCAGAATCATTGGTTAAGTTCACTAAGTGCAAGTAACAAATTTTTCTTCATTCAGTTAGACTTATAAGCAGAGTGGAAATCCTTTCTGTGATAGCTTGTTAAGGTTATTTAATTGACAGAGGTTATTAGTTGATTAATAATGAATTCTATTCATTAGTTTTGTTGGCAAAGTGTTAGGATAAGAGGGTCCTAATTTTCTAATCTAATAAAAATGTGTAAGAATAATTACAAAAGGGGGACTGTAGATATCTGATACAGGTCAGTGTAAATAGACTTCATCTAGAGTTAGTAATGTTTTAATCTGATCTGTTTTATTTCTTAGTTACCTTTACAAAACTTACCTGATTCTTAATGCAAAAACTAAGAATCATCTTTAACTGTTATTAAAGAAAACAGTGTGGATCATTTTACTGGGGAGAGATGACATGAAAAATGATAATGATGAAGGGAAAGTGTGGAGATGGGAGAGAGGCTGAAGAGGAAGAGGAGGGTAAGGTGGTGGTGGGCACGATGGAGTTAATAGGATGTGCATCCTTGGAAAAATATTAACTGGCTCCCTCCATGCTTCTTGCACTTAGGCTGTTGCTACCCATGCAGGGAAAATATACTTGATGTAGTCTTAAATGCCACGTTTAAAAATGCTGCCTGGGTTTTTATTACAGCTGTCAAAACATTACATTCTGTGTGAAATATGAGAGATTAACTCAGAAGGCAGCCAGTCACTTCATGTTCTTAGGCCATTGCAATGGATGGTGTAAAACATATCTGTGTTTCTGAAGACAGGCAGTACTGGGGTTTGAGGCTGGGGATATTATTATTATTATTATTATTATTATTATTATTATTATTATTATTATTATTATTATTATTATTATGTTATTTTATTTTTATTCTATTTTATTTTTAAAATTTCATTTATTTATTTTAATATTCTCGAGTAACCTGACCTAGTGGAAGGTGTCCTAGCCCATGGCAGGGGTTTGGAACTGGTTGATCCCGAAGGTTCCTTCCAACCCAAATCCTTCTGTTATTCTGTGGTTATGATGTACATCCACAGTGGCAAGTCCTCAAATTGTACAAGAATCTCTTGTTTGGCCTTTCCTGGTCTTTATGGCACTTTCCTTACTTGTCCTCTGGAGCCCAGTTGTGATCTGTGAAGAGAAAGTGTTATTGGTAGAAAATATTCACAATTCTCAGCACCCTCCTGGAAAATGTCGGTTGTAGCCCTGGCAAAAACCTAGAAAACTTTTCAAAGCTCACCATTTTTTAAAAGGTCACATGAAAACTGCCAGCCTTGTGACTTAGGTGTTTGTTTGCCCTCTCTTGGATGTCTTTTCTTTGCTGAAAAATAGTGCATCCCCTGCTATACTCACTTGAAGCATGATATAACACTGTTTTTGACTCTTGGCTGTGCTGTACACCCATAATTTAATTTATTCTGTATAGATCTTTTTGGGTGAAATGTGTGCTAGTAAGCACTTAAGGTAGTAATAACAGTGACACAGTGACCAGTAAGATTTGGATTGAGAACAGGCACTTCTTTAAAAATATTTTATCAGCAGTTCTGCTTTTGCTGAGTCCTAAATGAATTTTCTCCTCTATTTATTGGGCTCTTGTCCTTTACAGAAGGACATAACCTTTCCAGGAAGGCCAATTTCATCATTCCAGAAACAATATCTTGTGAAGTGGCAGAAAGAGTGTCCCCCTCCCCAATCTAATTATAACAAAGAGGTCATTTGATCATTTGAAACCACCAGTTGAAATTCAGTGGTGTCAGAGAAATGAAAGGTTCTGTGCAGTTGGAATGAGCTGCTCCTGTGCTTCAGCTTTTTTCTGTTGGGTGCAAATAGAAATGAATGGGAAAACTGGATCAATGCTGCCTTCAATCTTGCAGAACTCCTGTGTGTGACAAACAGCTTCAAAGCTCTTTGCTGGAAAACAGAGAGTGAACTCTGGATAGCCTTTTTCCAGGGTGCTTCCCTTCCAAGCCATGAAGTCATGCTGCAGAGAAAAATGTGTGTTTGCAACAGTAAAGCCACCATAAAATTTGTTTCTCTATTTAACATCAGGCTGGAGTTATGGGAGGTTATGATTTTGTCTCTATCCTGACAGTAAATAAAATAAGACACCTCCTTGTGTTCTTATCTGAGGGAAAAATGGAATTTTTTGCACGTGGTGTAAAGGAGCACCACTCCAATGAGTGTGTCCTATTCCAAACTTTCTGATTTTAACTGAGACTGGGGTTTGTTTGATACTGGCATTATTTATCTTTGCCTCTTGGTAAGGCTATTGGTCAAACTGCTTCATTTTTGTCCTTACCTTACCATACTAATAAAATGGAAAAATAATCCCATGGGTCTCACAAAAACAAATCATTTTGGGGGCTGCTGTACTGGAAGAAGCTGTTATGGCAAAGCAAAGTATAAATAATAAAATCAGGATCAGTTCTGTACTCCTCTGTAGGAGGAGTGTAAATAAAATGCACCAAGATTGAATGAGCACTTCAAAGTACCAGGTTCTTAAAAAAAAACAAACAAAGAAGGAAATAAACAAATCTCTTTCACTCTAGGCATGGTGAGTTCTTCCCTTCACAGATCTGCACCCACAGATTCCCTTCCTGGCCTTGATGTGCCAGGTGACAAAGGCTTCAAAAGATTGGAAATCTTTGGCCTTGGGTTTGATTGGCTAAAAAATCCAGACTCATTAAATGACTCTGTTTTGTTAGAGCAGTCCACCGAGCTTGTTTTAAATTAGTGTTAGAATAAGGATGTTTATTTAAGACTGAAATGGCCATCTGGAGAGTCTCTTTTCAGTCATTTTATAACTCTCAACCATTTTCTTTGCAAATAAACTATGGTGACTAATGCTTAGTTTCTTATGGGAAGTCAGGAAAAAAAAATTCAACTAGCACTTTTATGAGTAAGAGATCATTTCTAAAAAAAAGCTGGAATTATTTTCTTGCATAATATGAACTGATAAATACATGTAAAACACTGTTTTTTTAAAGCTAAGTTTAATTAAATGTCTAGTTTCTGACCAGTGCAAATAAACTTTGCAGGGAAAAATGAAAAGTTGCAAGCAATTAAAATGAGGTGCTGTGTGTATACAGTACTTAATCATTCTCACTGAGAAAACCTTGTTTTTACAAGTTGGCAGCATTACAGATACACTGCCAATTTCTGCTTTTACTCAAAAGTTCAAGGCCAAGGGGGACTGTTAGATCATGTAGTATGACCTCTTCTAAATCACAAGCCTCTGAACTGGATCTATTTATGTTACAGAGTCCACTCATTTGTCTGACTGCAGAACTGTTTTTTTGGCTAACCTGGGCTTTGCAGAAAGGCACAAACTCATTATTTAAAAACAGAAGAAATTCTGCTTCTTCCCACAGCAAAATACCTTGTTCTTCAAAAGCAAGTAACACTTCTCAGATTTATTATCTGATATGTAGTGAGGTTTTGGCTTCAGTTTACAGCTACTTCACTTTCCAGGTGACTTTTCCTTAAAAAATGAAGAGTGCCTGTTAATGTCTAATCTGTTTTAATATTTACAGAGATACAGAATTAGTGCTGAATGCAGTGTTATCATCTGTGGATGTTATCATCTCCTCCTGCTCCATCTCAGACATTCTGCTGAGACATCTGGGGATCACATTTATCCTGTTGACCAGAGCATTGTGTTGTGGTTTCTCATTCCATTGCTTCCCCAACATGAGCACAAACCCTTTTCTAAAGATGCTTCTCTCTGACCTGTGTTTTCTCACTGAGTTATGACTTCTTCTTCTTGTTTCCAGGCTTAACCCATAATTTGTCTGTACAAAAATACCACTTTATAAGTGAACTGCCTTATCTGCTTGTCTGCATCTAACAAAAGTCACGTTATTAATCTTTATTATCCCTATATTTTATAATCATTGACTTTCATTCTTCAATTAATTAGGAGGCTCTTAAATGTGAACAGAGTTAAAAGTGTTTGTTGCCATGTGTTAACTGGCTGCAGGTACAGGGAGGTGATTATTAGAAACAACAGAGGAGTAAAATGACTTTTTTTTGGCTGTAACAAAGGCATAGAGTTGTTTATCAGCATGTTTCTTTCCAAATTCATTATCCTTACACCTACAAAATAGCAGTAGAAGCACTTCTGCCTGATTGACAATTGTTGACACCTTTTTGAAGGGAATTTTCAGGCAGTTTTATCCATTTATATTAAAGTTAATAATTTCCCTAATAATATCCATTGTTTGCTATAACTTAAGACCTTCCATGACTGTATGGTGACAAATGCACATTGCAATAAATGCTCTCCTCTGCTCGAGACGTTTTTACATCTAAATTACTTCTGGCTGGCTATTTACAGCACACTTGAACAGCTGGGCCAAAAAATCAGCATTTCCTTGATGACAGAAGTCAAAACTTTTGGGTATTAGCTATGGCTTGATTTTGCAGTAGCACTGAGTTGTTAAAGCAGGAATTTACAGATTATACCTGTTCCTCTGAGTACCTGTCAGTTTTGTGGCTGCATTTCAAACCTAAATTCTGGATTTCTTTTTAGCTGGTAAATCACACATTCAGTTCCAAATTTCAAACTTAAATCATGGATTTCTTCTTAGCTGCTAAATCACAGATTTCATTCCAACTTATTGCTGTTCTTTGGTCCTTTTTGTCTTTCTGTGCCCTTATCTGCTAGATTTAACTTTAAAAAAAAATCAATTTTAACTTCCATCATTGCTGCCAATACCAAGACATCTATCTATCATCTACCTATAGCACCTTCAGGTTCTGCCCTTTGGGACTCCCTCCCTCATTCCCTCCATCCCACAGCAAAAATGTGCAGTGGATTCAGTAGGAAGGCTTGGCTCAGCAGTGTTGTCCCTGGGTTTGTGCATGCTTTGTGACCTTTACAGTTTGTGTGCTCTCGTTTCAGGCACAAAGATGAAATCAGCAAGGACCCAGACCTGCTTGCACACACAGAAGATCATCAGCAGCTCCAAGAAGAAGGATCCTGTGTGTGCCCCTGCCCAGCAGAGCCAGTATGTCTTCAGCCCCAGCCAGGATGTCCCTGCTGCCTCTGGTCCTCTGGAAGGACACCTCATCCCCATGGCTATTCCTCTAGGTAGGAGCAAATAACCTGGAGCACATTCTGTGCAGGTTAATCTCTGCTCTTTCATGGAAATAGAACTTTTTTCTTCTTAAGTCAGTGGTTTGGGGCTTGGGGTTAGATGATCTCTCAGGTCTCTTCCAACCCAAATCATTCCATGAAATTTGTACCTGCCCTTATAGGAAATCTGAGGGATCATTTATGATTTTCTGGAAAATGTTCTGGTTTTCCTCATCCTTCATGCTGGACATCTGGTGACACCCTGACAGAGCAATTACTTGTTTAGCTGTACCTGATTTGATTCATTTTGGTTTTAGGCTTCACGTTCTTGCTTTCAGTTTTGTATCCAAAGCAGGAACTGAATCACTCACCCTTGGATTCAACTTTTGCAATGACTTCAGCCCAACAATTTCAGTAGGACTGTGCCAAGCACAGTTAATTCCTTCTCATGACTTCTGGATTTTTAGACTTTCAATAGAACCTTTATACAGGGCTTGTTTTGAGAAGGATTAGTATTATATAGGCATTGAAATAAGGTAATTATTTTTTTAAAAGGCTATTTCAAACAAAAATTTGTGGGTTGTTACACCAAGTGTAATAGTACTTTTGGTGTGATGGTTTGTAGTTTTTGAATGGCAAACACAATTCTTTTTTTGGGCAGTAGATGTCACCAGAGTCAAGAAAAGTGAATAATTTTAAAACCAGGTAGTGTTGAGTTGATAGTTTCTGCTGGGAAAGCTTAAAATTAGCTGGTGAATTACTGTAGTTTAGCTAATGTTAATAGGGGGCTTTTTAATTGGTCTGTAATTGCACACAGAATCTGGAAACACACAGAATATAATTTTAATTAATTTATTAATTTTCTGCCTTTGGAGATGGATATATGAAGTTTTAATTGTTTTTCAACTGTCTTTAGGTCAAACCCAAAGCAGCAACACATCAGTGCAGCCTGCTGGAGTAGTCATGGATAAACCACACCCTGTCACAGTTACAACCTCCCTTCCTCCAGAGCCACCAAAGCCTCCAGTTGAGGTAAAAAAACCAAATATAGCTGTGATAGAGATGAAATCAGAGAAGAAGGATCCACCTCAGCTCTCTGTGCAGGTACATGTCAAGAGTGATGATGATTTGTTTGTTTACTTTAATGAGTGCTATCTATAGGCAGCCTGATCCATCAGTAACACACTTGGACATCAGTAGATGGTTTTCAGTAAGAATTAGAAAAATGTGGAATGGAGGGAACAAGTAGTTCTCATGCTATATTTATATATTTATTCATATTTTAACAATTATTTTTATTATTTGGCCAAAATAGAAAACTGTTTCTTTCTTAAGTCACCTATGCAGGGTATTTGTAAAATCTGTGTCACATTTTATTTTTTTAATGAGATTTTTCAGCCAGAACAAACTTGGAAAAAAAGAAGTATAAATATAAATGTCAGTTTTCTTGGATGATTGCTTTGGCCTTTAAGATTTCTGTTTCAAGCATGATTGTCAACCCAAGGGTTTCACTCCTGATTAATCAACCCTTGCAGTCCTTACCTCGTGGGTTGGGGTTTGTTTTCATTTTTCACATGAGTCTGTTGTCAAGGAAGTGAATATTTCTGACATGTTCATTGTTTTGGATTCCAATTGTTGAGACTGCACCCACTCCCCCACACACCTTTCAGACACAAATGATTCATGGAACTCAGAGTTAAACACAGGGAGGGTGTTCTGTGCTTTGTTCCCTTGCTGTGTCACTTCATCTCACCCACCTGCATTTTGCTGTTATTACACCCAGTTCTTAAATATTTAAGGTGATTTTTCTTTTCCCAAAGGAATGAAGCATTGAAATCTTTGTTCTTAACAGAATTATAACACATTTTAATGCTGTAATGGTCATGCCTTGATTACAAACTATGTTGTAATCTTCTAAACTACTTGCAGGTCTAACACACCTCTGCTCTGACTATTATGGGTAATTATTACAGATACACTCCCCTTCTGTTCCGTGCAAGACAAAGTGTCAGGGAATTAGAAAACAGGAGAAATCAGGTACTGCAAGAGAAGGACTATTTCTGGTGTTAGTTTGTGCCATTACAGTAATTTGATTTTCAGAACCAAGTTGATATCAGATACAGGCATGAGAAAAGGAGAGCACTGAATTTTAGTGGCTCAGAAGCCGGTGGAAGAAAAAAATCTAAAAAGTTCAATGATAATAACCAAGCTAATATATAGATTTTTATATTGATGCTTTTTTTTTTTTGTCCTAGGTGTTACCAAATGTTGATATTGACAGTGTTTCAACTACCAGGACTGTGAGTCCTGTTCCTCCAAGCTCTGAGCCTCTGCTCCCTCCTGTCAGTGCTGTAATACAGGTACTGATTGTCTGGGAATTCAAACTTACTCAAAAGGAATATGTTAAATTGGTGCAAAGTTCACATTGTCTTTCTTTAGTTCGAGAAATGGGACAGTTCTAGGAGAAATGGAGTAATTACTCTAAAGAATTTACAGTACAAGGTATTTGTTTAACAAAATGAAAAATTGTAGAAAGACACTTTTCTGCCAAGATTAAATGATCACCATGATAAAACTCGAAGAAAAACAGTGTTCCTGTGTCCTGTAAAGAATTACAATCCCTGTTGGCCCATGCCTGTTGTTTTCACTGGCTTCAGTGCTCTGAGGATGTTCCTCATCCCTCCCTCTGCTGCTTGGCTCTTGTGGAGTGTTCAGTGGTGTGGGCACTGAGCCCAGCAGCCTGGGGTGTTGCAGTGGCCACTCTATTCTCTTTCCCTACAACTTTTCAGAAGTGTTTTTAATCTTGATCTGAGCAGCAAGGAAGGTTTTTGTGTAGCCCTCAGGGTAAGTGCTGTGTGCTGAGTGATAAGGACAGAGTGTGTGAAGGCTTGGTAAGGCAGTGATTATTTTTGTGTGGTTATTGTACATTCCATTTTCCTTACTTCAGGAGTTAAGTCCTCCAGAGTCCTGTGATCCAGGTATTCACTGAATCAGGCAGAGATTTTGGACAAATATAGTGATTTGTATTTTAAATTCTATTACTCCATCCCAGCAAGTTGATGAGAGAGATGGAGCTCCTCTCCTATGAGGAAAGGCTGAGAGAATTGGGATTGTTTAGCCTGGAGAGGAAAAGGCTGTGGAGTGGCCTCATTGCAGCCTTCCAGTGCCTGAAAGGACCCTACAAGAATGAGAGAGGCTATTTCCAGGAGTAAGGACAAGGGGGAATGGTTTCAAACTGACAGAGGGTAGGTTTAGATGGGATATTGGGAAGAAATCTTTGATTGTGAGGGTGCTGAGGCCCTGGCATGGGCTGCCCAGAGAAGCTGTGGCTGCTCCATCCCTGGAAGTGTTCCAGGCTGGGTTGGACAGGGTTTGGACCACCCTGGGATAGTGGAAGGTGTGATTTAATTGATTCTTGTCATGAAGGTTTTCTGCTAATGCATTTCCACCCCCCCAAGATGAAATACCTAACAACTGCAATCTGTCTTTGTAAGACTCCAGAAGAAGTACACAGTGAAGAGGAAGACACAAAGCTTCCAGGAGCTAACTTCATTGATGTTACTGATGTCACACAGGTAATCCCATTGCAAAGGTGTCTTTTCTCTTTAATGATTTTTATATTTGTTTTATATTATTCTGTCAAAACTGGAGACACAGTGTAAAGAAACTATTTTGCTTTCCTAGCAGCTTTAAAAGTACACTTTGTGAACAAAACTGAGCTGTTTACAGTGTTATAGAGGATATTAGAAATTACTGTGGGTTGGTGAGTACAGAAGCTTTTGAAAAATTAGCTTTTATTTGGATATGTTAGAATCCACTAGAAATACAAGTATTTCTCTAAAATCAGCAGTGATTATAGAACTTAGAGTTTACAGTTTAAAACTCTGCATGTAATAAATACAGTGACAGGCTGAGACAACTGGGGTTCTTCATCCTGGAGAAGAGAAGGTTCTGGGGAGACCTTGGAGCACCTAAAGGGGCTCCAGGAGAGCTGGAGAGGGACTTTGGACAAGGGCCTGGAGTGACAGGACAAGGGGGAATGGCTTCAACCTGATAGAGGGCAGGGTTAGAATTAGATCTTAAGAAGGAATTCTTGACAGTGTTGTTGTTTCTGGTTTGTGGTAACACAGGTTTATTTGAGATCCTCTTTCACAGTTTAGTTTTTTCAGGTAGCAAATCCTTCCTTTGGTTAGCTGACCTCTTGTCTGGGGGGTCCTGAGAATCACAAGGTTGGTGAACCAGCCTTCATTTCACTTTACTGAACAAAACTCACTGTGTGTAATCAAAGTTTACCCAAAAATTTAATCTTTTTATTTCCATGTGTTTCTGATCCCAGGATTAGAGTGTACATCAAATATTAACCCTAGTCCTTACAGATAGATTTATTTTTAAAATGAGTTAATAATTTAGCATTATCAGTTCATTAAAACAGCCCTAATTTGATGGTTTGTCTATCAAAAGTGTGTAAATGCTTTATTCATTTATAGTTTCAAAAATACCTTATGTTACTGGAGGGGAGGAGTTAAATCTCTGTGGACATTGTTCTTCTGTTAGCACAAGAAAAAAGCTTTAAAGAAATCATTTTAGCAACTATCAAAAAATGCTGCAATGTTAAATTTTTATTATGTGAATAATAGTTACTCATCTTTTCTTTTTTCATTTTTTTTCCCTGGATTGCTTTTATCTTTTAGTTTTGGCAATGGGATATATTTTAACCACAATACCAAAAATGTTCCAAGTGAAACATATGTTTGGCCTATGACCACACAGACAATGTTCTTAAAAATGTGCAAGGCAAACACAATGGGGGAGCATAAAATCAGTCTCTGGAGTGGCAGGGGTATTTAAGACATCAAAAGAAAGCAAAGTTATTGTTATAAAAGAGTCTTCAGATTCATGAAAGTATGTGCATAAAATGCTATACAAAAAATAGCTTTTATTGTCTTCCCCCCGCTTCCCTTTTATTATGAAAGCTTAATTCTGTTAGGACTGAGTAGGATAAGTATTTGTGTGGAATATCTTTCTTTCTTGTTTGTTTCTGTTTCCTTTTTCTGTGTTTGTTTTTCCTGGCGGTGCTCCAGGCCAGGTTGGGCAGGCTTGGGGCAGCCTGTTCTGGTGGAAGTGTTCCTGTCCATGGCAGGGGCTTGGGACAAAATGGTCCTGGAGGTCCCTTCCACCCAAACCATCCTGGGATTATTTCAGAGTGAGAAACTTGCTCAGCTCACACAACTGACTCTCAGATTTATTGAGTCTGCTCTCAAATTCTTACAAGCAGCCACATCCTGCAGTTCCTTCAGCAAACTCCCTGGGATTTCAGATTAAATGCACTTTTTGCTCTCTCTGAATATGCCCTAATTGCAAGGTAGGGGATTTTTTTCTCAGAGTTTTTGCTTCCAATTTGAATGCCACAGCACAATATGAAACCTGCAGAGCTCAGGTATTATAAATGTAAATGTATTTTCCTCATTTCCCATTGATGCTCTTGGGCAGGACATTGATATTTTTACACTTCACTCTTCAGACAAAAGCTCACAGGTGACACCTGCAATGCAGCCTGACCTTGCTCCTGAGAATTCCTTTAGAAATCCATCAAGAGGAAATCCATGGCTTAAGTTTCAGGAGTCTTTAATAAGACTCTGTATGCACATGTTTGGTAATGGAACAAAACTAATTGATAACATCTAATAGTTTCAAACTTTTTTTTTTTTTAATTACCTGAATGTAATTTGGGAAATAGAATTTTGGCTTGATACTTTATAATAAAGAACAGTGATTAATATTCCAATCATATCTGAAAGACTTTTTAATTTATGCCATATTTTGATTGGGGGTTGTGATAGATATTTTCAACAGTCCCCAGGGAAGCAAAATGAAGAATTGAGTGCAGAGTATTTAAGATTGGTCTACAAGTTGATATATGTTCAAGTTCAATCTGTATAATTAAATACTGACTATTACATTATTTTTTTATTTCAGCAGAGATAATATATCACCCCCAAATGAATATGATTTTGTGCATTATTATGGATTTGTGTGCTATAAAATATAAAATATTTTAGAAATGCAGTAGAGCTGCAAAAGTTTGTCAGAGTTACTAAAGAGATGTAAGATGTATTGTATGTACTTGCTTTATTTAATCCAGATGTTTGTATTTTGCATACTTTCAGAGGTATTAAATAGGCAACATCAAAGAAAATTTATGGAGTAATGCAGGCAGAGGAAAATACATAATGAAATGCTGGACAAAGACATCTTTACATTTGCTGTCAGAATGAATTACTGTTCTCAGCACACATATCCCAACATCATGAGCTGCTGAGCAGCTTGCAAGGCACCCAGGGCCTTCTGACTTAACTTCTCTGCTCATTTCTATGCCTAGAATGCTTTCAAAATCTTTGTTTATCACCCAGATACACATATTCTGTTTTCTCCCTGCTTTGAAGATTATCACTATTTAAAGGTCCAGAAAGACCCAGCAGTTTTTAGTGTAATACCCATCAGGGACCTCTCTAACTCTGCAGCTTTAAAATGTGTTAAGGCAGGAGAAGTGTTAATGCTAGGGTGGGGAAGGAGACAGGGAAATGTTACTTTTCCCCCCTTTCTCTGTTCTTTTTCTTTTTTACTTTTTCACTTTTTCACTTTTTTTTTCATAGATAATATATTAGCATAGGATCTTTTCATTTTGTGGGTTGAAAGTAAGTTTAATTTATATAAGGGAAAAGGAGACTTTTTTTCTCTTTTCACTGTGTTGGAGATTAATCTTAGTAAATATAGATTTACAGTGAGTTTTATGCACCATCACATATTTCTCTCTGGTAAATCAGGGCTCAGCTCCTCATCTCTTTCTGGCATACCAAATTTTCTTCTTAGAGAGTCATATTACTATTAGAGACATTTGTTTTTAATATTAGAAGTGGAGGTTGCAGGGTCTCATTCATCAGGAGGCATTACTGTATGATGGCTTAGTGGCTGCTTTTGGGGACTTGGTGCTGTGTTTGTGCTCCAGGGGGAAAGGAAGGAGGCATCTTTGGAAAAACCCAAATATTTTAACTCACCAAGTCATTTCTCTGACTTTTTAGGAATAGAACTTTAACATTAAAATCAAGACATCTGTGAGGGTTGTGCCCAGAAATACCTTCTATCTTTCAGCAGCTGAAGTTAATGGAAGTGTAAACACACATGTGACATATGTGTAAACTATTTTCTAATTTTCAGTGCTGGCAAGTTCATTAGAGTTTTGATTGACTACATGCTCGTTAACTTTTGTTAATGAATTTGTCTTTTCAGACTGGAGACTTTAAAGAGCAAGTTTGATTTATTTAAAGAAAAACAACCAAAATCCAACCCAAACAAACAAAAAACCCTAACCCAACAAGTGACTGTAGAATGTTTCCTAAAGTTTTTTGTTCAGAGGAGGAACTTTTCTGGGGTGACATTAAAGAAACCTGACGTAGGTCACAAGTAAATTTTTCAAGTATTAGCATTGCCACTGGCTCCCTGCCCTGTGCAGCACAGGCAGGAAATATGAGCCAAATCATGTTTTACTGAGCAGTTCCTATGGCTTTATACCTCTACAGATTTATGATTTGCTAAGCTTAGAGTTGTATCAATTAACTGCAACACACTGAGGAGGGAGAATGTGGTTTGTGTGCTGTCCTACATCCACAAATGCTTCTTAAAGAAAAAAACCTGACAGCTAGCTCAATGACATTGCCTTCCAGAAATGTACCATAACTTAATTTACTGCTTATTTATTAGGATCAGGAAGAGGAGAAGGATGAAATTCCAGAATTCCTTGAGCCTGTTCTGGAGCTTAATGGCCAGTTTAAAGCTGCCTCTCCACAACACAATAGTCCTGTGTTTCCTCCTGTGGCTCCTGCTCCTCAGCAGTCTGCAGATGTTTTGGATGAAGTGATTCAAAAGAGAGAAACTATAGAAAACACGTTGGTAAATTGGTGAGTTTCAATTTAACAAAGTGGCAAAGAATATATATGGAAGAAGGAATGATTCCCTAATTAACCCTCCCTTTTTTCTCACCTCCATTCCCTTATCCACTTCCCTTTGAGCTGCCTTGCATTTTAGGTCAAGAATGCTCTTTTGTGTGCTTTTAGGTGTCTTGGTGTTTGCTGATACTTAAATGGGTTTTATTCTGCTAGGGTGGAGCAAGAAATAATGGCAAAAATCATCAGTGAGATGTGCCCAGCTCAGACAGAAAGAGCACCCAGCGTAAGCAGCTCCATAAAGAGTGAAGAGAGTGAGACTGTAACCCCTGGCATTGGTAAGTGGGAATTATTGTTCTCTGCAGATGGATTAGCTCAATTTTTGGCTAATTTTAACAAGCTGTTGCCTCAGCCTAAATAATCCTGAACCAGTGAAACTGTGAAAAGCAGCAGTGCACACCTGAATTTATGTGGAGACAGAGCCAGTGTTACAAGGCCATTGAAATAAATTATATCAAATAAAAAGAAGACTTGGAATAACAGCACTGTACAAATCACCTTCTGTTATTGGCCACCTAAATCACATTTGGCATTTTGCTGAGCCTGTAATGTTTGTTTGCCTTTCTTTTTTTAATAGATATGTCAAAAATTCCTTCTCTTATGAATATGTGAGAATGGAGAGAAAGGCATTTCTCCTGTGATGTCACTGCCCTTTGCTGTTGCCTTCTTTTATGCTCCTGATTTGTTTCTCTGCTGTTGTTTATCTGGAAGGTTAAAAAAAATCACTTTTTGCAAAGGACTGTTTAAAATTCCATAGAGAGTGAGTGGCAGCAGTACAGTACATGGATTTTAGGAAGTGAGACCTGGCTGTGTGCTTCACATTCCTTCATTTTCAGTTGAAGTTGCAGGTGGTGGAGGATTCCAGCTCTTTGTCAATGCTGGTGTCCCTGTGGACTCAGAAATGATAAATAATTTTGTAAAGGAAGCTCTCAGTGAAACCATTGCAACCATGCTGGGTGACAGCCAGGCTCAGAGGGCAGTTCCTGATCCTCTTCCTCCCAGCACCACCTCAGTGATGGTAAGAGTCTGTTTTATTCAAGCTTTTCTGCTGAAGTTCTGCTGGATTTGCTGCTTAATTTCATATTGTTGAAAGATAGCTCATGTTATTTTCAACCAAAAATAGTTATTCTGCTTTCTTGCAAACAAATGACAGATGAAGAAATTAATTTCCTCATCTAATAAGGAATGGAAGCTGAGAGCAATATTATTTTTGGTCTTATGGGCTTGCAGCCATACTTTAAGACCTATTAAAATGAGTATTAATTCTTTCTGAGTTTTAACTTCAGTAGTTTTGAATAAATGCTTAATTGATGAGTAGAGCTTCCTGTAATACAGGATAATTTCCTGTGTTCCCTTTGATAATCAAATGACAGCTGGCTCTTACTTTGATAACAACATGACTGTGCTGCAATCTGGTGTTGTGTAATGACTTTGGGATGCTTGTGGAAATTGCTGTGTTTAGAAATCCAGCAATGGAAGGCTTTGTTGAAAGTGGGATCAGTGATTCTGTTCTGCTGCAGTGCAGTTAGCCTGAAACATCTCCTCCTGCCTGCTGCAAGGGACTAAGAGGTGATTCTATAGGCAAAAGTAAAGGTTTCACTGCAGAGGGCTCAACCTCAGCCCCCCAGCATCTCTTCCACTCCATTACAGATTGAGAAGGGCCTGATGTTCCTCTCAGCTTGTTCTGCTGATGCTCAGAAACCTCTTCTGTTGTCCAGTCTACATTTACTGATCTCCCTTCAGTTTATCAGTTTAAACTGAAATATCCTTTAGCTGAAGTGGTTGGGTTTTCCTTGCTGTATATATTTGTGCACTTGAAGAGATGAGTTTTCTCCTCTCTGGCCTTTTTTTGATTAGTCTAAAGAAAGCAATCATCCATTTTTTGATTCTTGCTGTTGGGCAGCACTTTGATGTTTTCCAGTTTAGATTGGTTTCAAGCACAGGTAATACTAAAATGCTAATTGACATTTTTAATAATAATGTGGTCTCCAAGATGGGGTTTCCTCAATGCCTTGAGCTGTAGTAGTGATTCTCTCCTGCCTTTATTGGAATCCTAGGTAGCTAATTATGTTTTTTAAAGTCTTTACACATTTTTTAGCATGATAGCACAAGTTAAAGGGTAGCTAGCAAAGTTTTTGAATTCCTCTTTTTCCATTTGTGCTCAGCTCATAGCAGAAGTTCTCAAATATGTGGTTTATGCATTCTTGTTTTCTCCCTTCCCACTGTGAATTTTCCTATCTAGAACTGAATTTGAGCTGTTACTGAGTTCTTTGGTGTTCAGGATGTCACACAGTTGGGTGTGAGCTGCCAAATGTTCCTGCAGGTTCCACTTCCCATGAGAAATTTCAATAAAAATCATCAGCCTGAGAACATACTCTTCAGAAACTAGCCTGGAATTCTTCCTATAGCCTCACTGCCTTGTTTTCTTTATGAAATGTCAGAAAACAAGGCTGGGGAAAAAACCTGCAAAGGTCCAGCTTGTTCCTCCACAGCAGGCCAAGCAACAGCCATCATGTTTGCCTGTCAGATTCATGTCCATTGCTGTCATCTTTTTAAGGAACATCCCAATTCTCTTTATGATTCTTTTAGTGCTTTGCTGTCTTGGTTATTGCTTTGTTTGTAATCTTCTTTTAGCTGGTTCCTCTTACCATAAAATCATCATACTGACTCAGTTTTATCCATGTAATGAAATATTTTCTTCAGTGAAGTATTTTCTTCCTTAACATTGTCTCAAATGCTTTATTAAAATTCATATAATAATAAAATTCATATCAAACTGGACATTAGGAAGCATTTCTTTACCAAGAGGGTGGTTAAACATGGGATAGGCTTCCTGGAGAGGTGGTTGGTACCATTAAATGTTAATGGTGGTTACCATTAAATGTTGGGTTTTGGGTTTTTTTGCCTCTGTTAAGCTTGGGATTGAAAGCACTTGAGATGATATTTGGTGTTCAGACTCAAATGTTTATTATTTATTTTTTATCAATCAGTCTTACAAGTTGTGAGTTCTACGGCATTCTACTAACAAGCTACAAAATCTATCTTTTTTTACAAGGTCTTTTAAGGCTAAACTATCTAATTAAGAAATGACACCTAAATTATTTTCACCTTCAGCTCAATAACTAATCACCTGAAGTCTGCAATGTGGACTTTTCTAACTAACTACAAAATACCACCCAAACCCATGAAGAAGAAGGTGAAGAACAACAACTAGCCACTGCCTTGAAACTTCTATTTTACTTTATATATATTACTATATTCTAAAACTTTAAACTCTTAAGTTTTCCACCATGTGATATTACATACCTTTATTCAAACTACACACCCATAATCCCAGTGCTATCAATCAATTTTGGAAGTTTTTTCCATGGCTTCAGGTCAAATAAAGTATTCTCTTGTGGGTCTGTGCCTTTTAGCACAGAAAGTTGAACATTCTCAGCATCCAGGGTTCTGACAGTTGGTATTCCAAACCTGTCAGGATTTCAGAGGCATTTGGACAATGCCTTTAACAACAAATTCCAGCTTTTGGTCAGCCCTGAATTGGTCAGGCAATTGGACTGGATGATAATTGTAGTTCCAAGTGAAACAGTCTGTTCTGTTCTATACATAATGATTTGACAATTTAATCATTTTAATGCTTAATTCACTGGTTTTAATTAATTTTGTCCTGGTGCAGCTTCCTGGAGGAGTTAGATCCATGGAAGCAGCAGCTGTTGCTGTTGTGTGATGAGCTGCCTTTCCCTCTCTTCCTCAGCTCTCTCTGGGGCTCCTGGGAAAGCAGGAATTCTGCACTGAGATCATAACTGTGGTTATGATTTTTCTTCCCCTCAGGAGGCTCCTGTGCCTACTCCAGTGCCAACACCCCAGGCCACACCACCACTAACACCACCTTCAGAAAAAGAATTGCCTCAGGTCAAAACTCCAGATTCATCTCCATCTCCTCCAGAGATGAGTGGGGATGTTCATGGACATGAAAAAATTAAAG
Source organism: Fringilla coelebs (assembly GCF_963513975.1). Lineage (NCBI taxonomy): Eukaryota > Metazoa > Chordata > Aves > Passeriformes > Fringillidae > Fringilla > Fringilla coelebs. The sequence continues at coordinate 4,897,754 of NC_140034.1, forward strand.
AAACAGGTATTGAAAATAATAATTGAAGTTTAGAAGTAGCAAATATGCTTTAATCTACTGCCTTTAATTTTCTTCTTCAAAGAAATGTTATCTCTCAAGATAAATATTCTTGAGGCTATAATTCAAGTGGAAACTCATGTTCTACAAAAATTTATGGGCTAATTTATATAGAAAGCAAACATCTTTTATTTGGTAACTGTTCTATTTTGAAAATTAATGCACATTTCTATGGTCTGTGTGATTTCCACCCCTCCCAACCCCTCCACAATTTCTCACATCAGAAAAATAGCTGTCTTTTGCTCCTTCCTGTGCTTGTAATGTTAATTTAATCAAATGTACACTCTTCAAGTAAAGCAGCTTGATTTTTTTAAAATGCAGAGCAGTCTCCCTTGAGGAAGAAATGGAGGTTTTATTCTAACTTCTTCAGGTTCCAGCACTGTACTCAAAAGAAGCAATTCTTAATCTAGTCTTTATAACTATCAAAAGGTATCACAAAAACTGCAAGTGCTTGGTAGAACTGACTCTCTCTGTCTGATATAGATTTCCTGGTTTCCTTTCTGATCTGACATTTGGCTTCCCAGGTGCAGGAGTTGGGATTGCAGCTGCCATCAGCCGTGTTGTCACTCCTGTTGCCACTCCTGTGGTCAGTCCTGTGGTCACCCCTGTCACCACACCTTCCCCAGTAGCCACACCAAGCCCTCCTGTCGTAGTATGGGGCTTCCAGGCTGAAAAAAGGGAAAGTCCAAAGCTTCCAAACCCGTGGGATGGTGCAGAACTTCCTCTGGAAGAAGAGAACCCCAGTCCTGTCCCTGAAGAACCATTCTGTCCTGAGACTGTGTGAGTTCAACAGGTTGCACAATCTTCTCATTTTTAAAAGCTGAAATATGTGTGTTCTTTCTAAAGACATGCTTAAAAAGTTAGAAAAAAATGCTTAATGTATACATCAGGAGGCATTTGAGATAAGGTAGAACTGGGTTTTCATTTTTTTAAATTGAAGGGTAGGTTAGAGAAAAATATGAAATCAGGGCCTTTCTCAGGGTTTATCAGCCCTTATTCATTGCCCTGCTGAACACTGTACTTAGTTTGCAACACCTGCCAGTAACACATAGAATGACAATGAAATATTGTGTTATTAGCATTGAAATCTTTGTGTTACCTCCTTGGGAATACACATGGTAATTTTTAGTTATGACCAGAAACTCACAGATAACATTATTTAACCATGTTAATTCTTGAACTATTCTGTAAAATGCTGGAATTGGAAAAAATAATTCAAAATTAGTTTCTTTTCAGAATTAGTTCTTTTCAGTAAAGAACTAGAATTAGTTCTTTTCAGTGTTGAATTAAGATGTTGGTCTGCACTGTTGGGTGTGTCGTGGTGCGTTCACAGTGCACGTTCTGTCCTTGCAGGGAGATGTCAGTGGCCAATGATGAGGAGCCAGAGGCCTTGGTTTTCCCATCTCAGCAGCTGCCAGAGAGGCCCCTGGAGCCCCTGCCCTGCCCTGCCCAGGTGCCATCGCCTGTGCCCACGCTGAGCTCTGGGGTGTCCAGCCGGGAGAGCAGCCTGACCCCCACAGGGACTGAGACCACTGACAGACCCCTCTCAGAAGGGGAGGTGCTCTTCCCCTATGGACAGCCACTGCCTGCAGCAGGTAACCAACTGTGCAAATCAGAATTGAACTTATTTCTTATTCTTATAAAGCTGCAAGCATTAACTTCCAGTTAGCAAAGATTGACAAGGCCTTGTTGTTCTTTTTCCTGTCACTGAACAAAATGCTGCTGTTTATTAAGGAACAAAATACTCAATCTGCTCTTTTGTCATGAGATCAACTTGGAAAATAATTGGGACTTGTCTTGCTTAAGTACCATGTGGTACTAAGTTGTTATTGTGGAAGTGTAAGAAATAGGAAAAGAAATATGAAAATATGTCTTCATAATAGACATCCAGCAGTAGGAATTTCCAAATTTAGTAAAGCACAGTATTGCACTTAAAGAATGTGGCTTGGGTTTCCTGTCATGTAACTTGAATGTTTTTAATAGTTGTAACATAAAATATTTTTCAGCCTTAGCAGAAGGAGGATTATTCTTTCCAAACGTGGCTGAGAGCCTATCCAGTACTCTCCGAGATGCCAATGAAATGGTAAGGAACTCTTTCATAAAGAATCAGAGATAATGTGGGCTCCACCTTGGGCATCCTGCTGAATTGGATGTGCTTTAAACATTTTCACTGATCAACTTTTTTAATTCACACTTTTAAACTGCATACTCACAAAGAGTGTTAGAATTTCAGAACACCAGAGGGAAAAAAAACACATTATACAAACTAATTTATGTTTTTAAAAAGTTGGATTATTCATAGACTTCTGTAGGTGAGAGGTAGCTATTATGCACTTTCATTTCTTTATTGTTTCTAGTTTTAAGGCATCTTAAACAGAATAGAACATTGCTGTGCTCTGAGCTGTTGCAGCTTTGAGCCATCTTTTAATTGCTTGCATGATTAAATTATTAAAGTGGGTTAGCTGAGGCTGGAGTTAGTTAAAGCTGCTTAAAACATCAGAATAGTTTATTATCCAATGTCTGCTGTAGTCCATGGTTCTGGAAGCTTCCCAAGTCAAGATATTCTCCATTCCCTTTCTCTTTTGGTATTCCTCAAATGCCTGGACTTTCCCTCTGACTTTGTGCAAAACCTCTTGGTAAGATGTAGCTGTGACATAAATTATTGGAGACATGATGGAGAAGAGAAAGCTCTGGGGTGGACCTCAGCAATGCATAAATTTGTGGTGGAAAGAAGTAACAAAGAAGGAGCCAGTGAAAGATGAGAGGGAGTGGACCCAGGATGGAATTCAGGAAATTTGGTTTAAACATAGAAGATGTTTTTACTGTGGAGTGGCCAAGCACTGGAAGAAAGGCTGCCTTGGGCAGCTGGGTTGGGCTAGACCATCCCCAGAGATCCCTTCCAAGCTCCACAAGGCAAGATTAATGTTCTGGAGCAGGAGTCCCCTCCTCCTGGCCTATCCTTCCTGCCCATTTCTGCACATTCTTGGGCACACCTCCCTGTGCAGAGCTTCCTATGAACATCCATGATTCCAGTCAGAGCATCAGAGAACATCCTCAGCTGGAAGGGACCCACAAGAATGATCAGGTCCCAGCTCCTGGCTCTGCACAGAACCCCCAAAACAACCACCACAGTTGTGAGACTGCCCTGGACTGGCAGATTTTTGGATCCCTCCTCTGCCAGCCACACTTCTCCCCTAAACTCTGGGCTTAAAACTCTGATAACAGGTGAACCTAAATTAAAGTTCTCTCCATCAAAGGAACATTTGCTTGCTGAGATGTTCTTCCCTCTCTTTCTCAGCTGGATTGGAGCTCCTTCTAGTATTTCTCCTCCTTCTAGTATTTCTCCATCCTCAACCCAGGCTGTTTGGTTGAGGAAGGTAATTCCTTGCTGGTGAGAGCAGCTCTGCAGCCAGATTGTTGCTAGCAAAGGATGTGTGAGAATTTAACTCCCTGATTTTTGGTGGCCTGAAGGGCCTTGTTCCTCTTTGAGTGTTGCAGTCTTTTGTATCAAATAAAGAATGTGCATGTCTGTGGGTAAAATAAAACTGTGTGTCATCTGTTTGCTTATTTTTAAATGCTTGAATTTTCATGACAAAATTTTTCAGTGTGGAAACTTACTGTTAAAAAAAGCTTAGTTGTGAACTAAAGTAAGAATGATTCAAATTCCTACCAAAACCCAGTTTTGAAGCATGTATTATGTGGATTTTTCTGTTTGTTTCTTTGTTTTCTAGGATTATGATCCTCCAAGTGAAGGACAGGTGGTGAGGAGAATGGGTAAAGGCTGTCACAGGGATCCTGTCCTGGCTCTTTTAACCAAATTAAATCAAGCACCTGTTTTTGTACAAGAAAGAATAGAGCACTCAGAGGTAACTTACAGTCCTTGGCTTTCCAGTACAGTAGTTTTGAAGTGATTCTTTCCTACTCAAAAGTAGATAAAACATCCCAAGTTTATCCCTTCTGTTGGCTGTAAACAGCATCATACACTTCATCCCCTGCTCCAAGTGATCCCTTCTGTTGGCTTTATTCTTGTGTAAAACTCTTAAGAAACACTGAAGTCTCAGGGTTATAAACAACCTGTGTACCTCATTTTCCAGGTGTGTGACTGTCCCAGGTTTGTCCTGTCACTTGGAGTACCAGGGAATTTTCTGTCACTTCAGCAATAAAGGTGGAATGCTCCACAGTACAAATACCCTGCATTTAACAGCTACAGGAGTGTTTTAGGGACTATGAAGAACAACTCAGCAAGTGTTTGCATGTACTTTGCACATGCTGTTGATACTGATCTTGGAACAAAACCTCAAAAATTCCTATTCAGTTGGCAGGAAAAAAAGGAGACTCAAAGAAAAATGAAATTATCTGCATCACAATTTTTTTGTCACACATCTGAGTTATTTCTGTGTTGGAAAATAGCAGTTTGGACTGGGTGTTCATTCTAACTGTCATAGCTGGAGGAATGTTTGAAGGAAATGAACTTTGAATGCTGCAGCAATGGTTCATGATCACATTTATTTACAGCAGATCTTGCTTTTTTGTGATGCTACTGATGCATATGCAGTTTCTTCCTTCTGTCTTGGTCAGTTTAGTCTAAATAATTACCAACTTGACTCACCTCCTTGGCTGTTCCTTTGTCTTTATTTTGCTAATGAGCTCTGGTGGCTGGACTTGGTGAAAAGCTCTCTCCAGTGTTAACTCCCAACTCTGCCTGTAATTGCAGTGCCATTTTCTCATCAGCACTGCCAGCTCTGCTTTGCTTTTTCCCTTTCCCATAGTCACAGAGCACTCAGTCTGTCCATCCAAGGCATTCATAAACTCCCCCCAGATTCTGGCAAGGTGTCCCTTCTCCTTCAGAGGAGAATCAAGATTCTCCTGGATTTTCACTGTATGGCCTTAGAGTGATACTGTGCATGTGTGTGTGTGTGTATTCCACCTTATTTTCTGACTTGGAAGCAAGCTGGGTTTAACCTGCAGCTTTAAAAGTCAGGATCCAGGGAACCATTCCTATTTTTAGTGCCCTCCAAACCTACTTGAAAGTTGAAGCTTTTATCTGACATGCAGTGCAGAGAGTCAATAGCTTTTAGATGCTGCCAATGTTTCAAGGTCAGGCAGTCAACAGTGGCCAAATCTATAAAATCAAAAGCTTCATGTGCTAAAAATGTAGCTTAGGTTCTGATCATGTACAGATACCACTAACAAAATAAATGATGTTTGGCTGCAAGTGTTTCTTTTCTGTCCTTCTGATAAAGGCAGATCTTAATTTCAAACCCAGATGATATCTCCATGGCTTGTTTTCTTCATCCAGTGCAAACAGAATAAACTTAAGTTTATGAAAGCTTTCAGGGTTAATTAATTAGAAAACAATACCGGGGTTTGGAAGACCTACACTGGGTTTTTATATATGCTGTGGTTTTGGTGTTCTCTGCAGGATTCTGATGGCAGCATTGGGGAGCTCAGTGAAGGTCAGAGGCCAAGGCTGTCCAGAGCACAGGAGAGAATCCTGATGAGAAATTCCATTTTTACGGAGCATCCAGCTGCTCAGAGCTTTGGGAACAGACCACGCCAGGGTCTCCGTTCTGCATCTCCAGGGCAGCTTATCCAAATTGGAGGTACAGTTAGATTCTTATTTCTTCTTTATGGTATTCATGGGGATTCTGAGGATTTACAGAATCTGAAATAATTTCAGACCATACAGTCAAAATCCAATATTTACAGGCAATTCCTACAATGAAATTATTAGTGTTCCTCCTTCAAGGAACACTATTTAATTCAAGCCTTGTCTTCACTCTTCTTAGCAATTTCCTGCAATTGGAATAAAAATCATGGCAAATACCCATTTACCTATACAAAAGTTAACTTGTAAAGTGTGTATCTTATTCTTTTAAGTCAAATTCAGTTCTGAGTAAGAGATGGAAGCAGTTTCCCTTGGACAGGTGTTAGCACCAGCACTTTGAGCTGCTTCTCTCTGTCCCCTTGCTCAGCCCTGCTCCTCTTTGCTGTTATCACTCCATTGTGGTGATACTGCAGTGCCTCATAAATGGAAATATATTTTATCTTCATATATTCCTCTAATGATATGGAAATGGATGTTTTTCCCAGATGGATAGCTGAGGCACACACATCTTGTGCAAAGCAGGGAGTTGCTGTTGGTAAAGCAGGGAAATTTATTTTATTTCAGTTGAAAGTAGTCCTGAAAGCAGTGGTCCATCCTTCCTCTTCCTATTTTTTATCCCAGGTTCTCTGTTGTTATCTGAAAATGTGCTTCTAAAATTGTTTCATGTAGCTGCTGCAAGCATGTAGAAAGTCTTTATTTTGTTGACTGTGGTTTTAAATATGTTTAAACTAAACTGAAATAATTACTAAGCTGTTGCAACACAAACGTGGTTGCACTGATTCATCAAAAGTTGTGTAAATTAAAGTGATCAAACAGCTGCTTTTCTGTCCTTTTAATTTTCACATTTATGAATTTGACAAGAGAAGCTTATCTCACATTATTAACCCTTGACCAGTAGGAAGTGGATTGAAATTAAATGTATTTAACACGTGGCAAAAACAGTCTTGGAGAAAATAAAATATTTGCTTGGTTTTGAAGTGATTAACATTTGAACTGGTCACACAGAGAGTAACCTTTTAAACCAGCTGTGACCTAACATTTTGGACAACTACACCAGTGTCAGCCTTGAAAATATATTCTGGTACTTTATATATTATCAAACTTTTCCTTTAAAGTAGTTTGTGGAAGGTTGTTTGAAAATTGGTTGCATGAGGTTTCCTGAGATAAGGGATTTGTCTGAGCCACTTGTTTGACTCTGTGTTGGTAGAGGTCAGTCAGCACTAAGGACACTGATGTAGCAATAAATCAGTGATCAGATCATCTGCAGATAGTGCAGGACAAGGGGGAATGGTTTTGACTCAAGAGGAGAGATTTAGATTAAATGTGGGGAAGGAATTCTTCCCTGAGAGGGTGGTGAGGCCCTGGCACAGAGAGGCTGTGGCTGCCCCTGGATCCCTGGCAGTGTTCCAGGCCAGGCTGGATGGGGATGGGAGCACCCTGGGATGTGGAAGGAGTCCCTGCCATGGCAGGGGGGTGAGCAGGGTGGGGTTTAAGGTCCCTTCCAGCTCCCACCATTCTGGGATTTCTCTGCTTCTGTAAGTCTGTAGAGGTGCTCAGGGCCATGGAGTTGGAAGGTGCCTGTTAATGGCAGAACCTGTCTCTATGTCTGTCTGTCCTTCTGCCCTCCTTACCCACACTGTCTGTGGCTGTATCTGGCATAACAGGGTTGTATCTCCTTGTATTTTTACAAGGAAATTTTAAAATTTATTTAAATTTTTGACTGTCCAGTAAATATCTTAAAACTTTTCAAACCAGCCCCTGCATGTGATGATAATCCACCAGCAGTGTGTTTCTCTCCTGATTTTTATACATATCTCTAAACCTTGTAATGTTGTTTTTAGTTTTTATTGCAGCATATTTTTGAGAGGAGGCAAGTGTCCTGTACTAACTACCATAGGGCAATGCCCTGTGCTTTTACATCATCTTTATAATCCCAGACTGAGTTCTGTTGCATTCTGATGATTTTTAATTTAGCTTCCCTCCCTCCCCACCTCTGAACACAGCACAGTAATTTGTTGCATTGCTAAGGAAACAACGTTGTATAAAAGCTTGGATCTGCTTTCAAGACAGGAGTTATTTTCATATCAAGGAGGAACAGAAATCCTTGATTCTAAGTCCTTTTGTTATTGAATAGAAAGCAATCTGGGTTTGGAGGGGGGGTCAGGTGAAGGGTGGAAGGAATGATCTTTCTTGTGATTGTTTCCATTTTCCTTCCAAACCTTTTTTTTCTCTGCACTGGGATGTGATTGCCTATCCTTCAGTGCAAGTCAACTATTTCCTGACAGCCACAACAGCTACAATTCAGGGCCATCATTTTATTTGGTAGTTATTTTCAGGGCAAATACTAAATAATAGTTACACCATGGGTGTCAGACTTCACATATTTCAGGGTGTGCATCTCTGCACATGAAACCTTGCAGTGGATACTCAATTTCTCTGGCAGAATGAGTCACCCACAGAGGTGTGTAGGAATTCTTTAGGATTTCTGGGGATTGTGTGTTTTGTGGGTTAAGTTTTGTGACCAGTTTTTATTTGTATTGTGGGAACACAGTGTCCATTTGTAGGATGGAGAAGGTGTTGCTCATGTAGGTCCATAACAGCATCTTGATGATCATTTATAAACCCTTGTTTTCAATGCTAAAAGTCAGGGATATAAAAACCAACATGCAAATGAAATGTGGCACATGCAGTCTTAAAGTGAACAATAATTACAGTTAATTAAGCAATGATTATAGTTAATGAGGCTTAAAATTCATTCTTTGGCTCTGTATGATAGCAGAAGGCTAAAGTTAGTTCATGAGCTGTCAGTACATTTTTCATAAAGATGTTTTACACACTTGCAGGCTGCAAAGCCATGATAAATGTTGGATTAGAGAGCAAATTATCCCTTTAAAAGAGACTATATACAGGTTTCTTTTAGTTCATACAGGAGTGAAACATTTAATGGAGAAGCTTTTCCAATTTCTTTGCAGTAAGTGTGATAAAGCTCATTAAGCATATAATGGTATGATGAACTGTACAGCTCTGAAGCTTTCTCAGATGCTGCCACATTACAAATCTACAGATGATAAAGCTGATTTATTTTTTCAATTTCCACAGACATGTATTTCTTATTTCATTTTTATCCCCACATGAGTAATTTAAGGGGTATACAATGAGCCATGGAAGGAGGAAATAATTCTCTTTAACATTGCATGTCCCCCTGTTGGAAGTTTCAAAGGCTGCACATTCTGTCACATGAGTTGACCAGGAGATTATGGCTCCAGCTCATGAAGGAAATTTTTTCTCTCAGCAGAAATTCTCGGAGATGCAGGTACAAGTTCTAGTCCAATGCTTTTGGCTGAACTGGAGTCACAGCCAGCTTCAAATCCTGCTCTGCCAGCAGCCCAGCCAAGCTGCAGAATGGCACCACTCCCAGAGGATCTGTCCCAGGTGAGCTGAAAGGATCTTTCCTGTGCCTTGTCAGAAAGAGCAAACTGAAACCTGGGAAAATAAACTTTCCTGTTTCACTATCATGCCTGACATCACAGAACTGGTGCATTAAAGTGACACATTCAGCTGAGAAGAGTCAAAGTGCATGTGTGCAGTAAAGGTGACTGTGTTTCCTGTGACAAATCCTTACAAAATCCCTTCTTTAAAGCTCAGACCTTCTTTTTTAGCTTTTCTGCACTACCTCACAGCCTCAGTGGTCCCACAGGATCCAGTCCTATACAATATTCATTGGGGCACTGCCAAGTTTTAGGGGCACAGTCCTTCAAATGCAGGATAAATCCTGGCTATATGGCTGAGAAGGTGACCACAGAAATACAGAAATTTGCCTCATGGGTTGTAACCCACTCAGCATTCCAGGAGCTTCATTTGTCCTACTAGGGGCAGGATGGAAAGGCAGTGAGGATGATGAACCTCAGAGCACTTAAAGGTAGAGGAACATCCTATTGATCTCTGCTTCAAGCCTAGACAGTTAATTTTTTGCTACTTTATTAGTATGTGCTGTTACCTAGAGATGATGGTTTACTTGCTAACTAATTCAAATAACAAGTGGCAAAAGCTAAAAATGAGGTGGCAGACTGCTCTCTAATATATGAGGCTTCACAGTGTGTTTGAAAGCATTGTATACTTACATGGTTGCTGTATTCATGGATAAATTCTGTCCTTCCCTGAAGTTTTTTTGTATTTGATATTTTATTTGTATTAAAAATAATCGAAAGTATCTTGCATTAAACTGCCTTTGGGTCTGTTTTGAGCCTTGATGTGTATTGTGCCATTGGTGTCTGAACAGTTCTTAAATTTGTCACCTGAAGTGATGTGCTGCATTTTCAGAGAAGTTTTTTAATGTTACACCTCTTTACTTTGAGTTCACCAGAACAGACTTTCTTGGAATTACTGTTCACAGGCAAAAGTGGATTCTAGCCAAAAGTAATAGGGACAGGGAGGGTAACACATGTGCCTTTCACAGGAGATATACAGATAATTATATATGATCTTATCCTTTATCTGTAGGTAGTTATACATTATCTTATCTTTAGAAACTTCTTCTTGCATCTGAACCCTTAGTGTGGCTTGTTTTTTTTTTTTTGCCTGCTGGCATGTAAAAGTCACCCTCCCTTCAAACCACACAACCAAACCCAAGAACTTTGTGTGGTTTGGTTTTGTTGGGTTTGGTTTGTTCCTGAGTGTGGTTATTCCTGATTTAACTCTACATCACTTTCTCACAGGATAACTTTTTATGAAGTGATCATACTTACAAGTGATTGCCCCAGCCAGGAGAGGTGTTTACTGTGGTTAAGCCATATTCTGTAAGATCCTCTACTAGATCTTTACATCCTTCTGTGAAATTAAAAAATAACCCCCGTACCAGGTGATTTGCAAGCTTGTTGTGACAGCATTTATCTGCCTTGTGACAAGGATGAACCTTTCCCCTGCTTTAATTAAGGATGGCATCTGTGTTCAGCTCTGCCATTGGATCTGCCTTGTCACCTGCCTGCAGGAACAGATTTTCTGGTAACATTACACCAGCACAGAGAGCAGGAGCTACTGAGGCTTTCAGGATGATTCATTCATTCTGTGCAGTGTTTAAGGCAGCAATCACTTCAAACTTGAAGGATTTCCTCACAGGTTAGTCACTGACTCTCACATCTTGTTCTTCATCTCCAGACAGTGTTTGCTTTCACTGAAATCAGACTGTATCACCTAGTACAAAGGCAGAAGACAAATCTGTTTAGGAGCAAAGTTTGCTGAGACACCTGAGAAAATGCAGGATTTCTGATGGTGTCCTGCTGGGCCTTGGCCTTGGGAGGTGATGGCACAGCCTGGGTGGTTCCTGCAGCCTGGGTGAGCAGGATCCTCGTGTCAGGGAGGTTTGGCAGGGATGTGGAGCTGCCAGATTTGTTTGCTCCCTAGCACTGCTGTGTAGGTCAGGTTTTCCCCAGCAGAAAGAGCCCTGAGTTTTCCCACAGGACAGGAGCAAATGCCTTTTAGTCACGAAGAGTGAAGGCTGTATGGTCACTCAGTCCAAAACAAATGGCTTAAGTCATACTGGAATTTTCTTATCTACCAAAATTCTTTGGCTGCTCCTCCATTCCTGGCATTAGATTTTTTTTTTAATTTATATATGCTTTTAGCCACTGTTAGACAGAAAGCCAGACTAAATGCATCCTTACTTTGACCCCTCCTGTCCATTCTTGTGCAACAATACAGGAATTTACTGTTATTTGTGGCCATTTTGCCCCCATGGTCTTAGCTCTAAGGAGCAAGAGAATGATTTGGAGGAAGCTGAGCTCTTCCTATTCTAAATAAATCATTTTGATCATGGGAGGGACAGGAACATTGAAGTCATATTTGCGTGCCTACACATTCCAGAGAGGGTAAATCTAAATAATTTGAAGTCCCAAATGCATTGTTAAAATCTTAGAAAATCACTTGGTTGCAAAATATTTTCATAATATTCCTTTGTAAGTATGGATGTTTTTTATACAATCTGCATTTTTCAAGTGGGATTGTCGCTTTGGTATTCTCATTAGCTTTCATTTTTTAGTATTTCAAAAGATATGGTTTTTTAATCTTCAGGAATGCAGAATTATAGGTTATGAATCTGTGTTTGCAGCTTGGTTCAGTTTAAACTGAGTTTTGCTGTATTACAAATCCAATAGAAAATAAACCAAAACACTTCAGATGGACCCATGAGAACTCTTATGCTGCTGACATTTAATAGTCATTTAATATATTGGTGTCCTTCAGTCACATTTCCATGAGACCTTCAGAAAATAATCCCAACTCTGTCTGTCTGAAGAGAAAGTTTAAATCTCCCAGATAGGCACACATTGATAGGACAAGGGGCAGTGATTTTAAACTGCCAGAGGGCAGGGTTAGATTAGAGATAAGGAAGGAATTCTTCCCTGTGAGGCTGCTGAGCCCCTGGCACAGGATGCCCAGAGAAGCTGTGGCTGCCCCATCCCTGGAAATGTGCCAAGATCAGACTGGATGAGGCTTGGAGCAACCAGTTCTAAAAATATGGCCAAGGAAATAAATTTTAGATTTGGCTTGGGTTTTCCAACCTGTGTGCTGAAATTTTTATATTTCTTTTCTCTTTCATCTTTCTCTTACTAGTCAGGAGGGTAATACCTAGGGAGATACCCTGGGTGTCAAAGAAAGTCAGGGAAATTGTATGTTCTTTCCACTACATGCTTTGAGTAAAAATTGAAAGTCTCTTGTGTCTTCAGGTCCAAAATGGCACTTTTGCATCCATTCCTGCTGCTCCCAGGATGTTTGTCTAGAGGGAATAGCTGTAATAGGCTAATTCAGAGCTGAATTCTCTTGAAGTCAGAGGTAGGGAGAACAAGTGCACATGTTTAATGAATCCTTAAAAACTTCTTTGGATGTTTCTTGAAGCTGAATGTAATCTTGCTGTGCTTTGACATCAAAAGTGAGATTTGTAATGTGATTTTAATGCATGATACCTAGGAGGAAAGCCAAGGAGCTGCACATGTTCAGGCTGTGAGACCCCGAGTTATCTTTGTGAGAAGGAAATCTGAGGAGATGCAACAAGAAGGTAAATCAGTGTCAATATGCAGAGTTCTCTCAATTAAGCACATCACTTCTAAATATTGTTGGATACTGAAATAATAGTGCTGATTTTTTTTAAATTTGTTTTTCATTGCTCTACAACATTTCTGTGTGCAGAGTTTATACACACACACAAAGTTATGGCTGTGTGTGTACACAGTTCTGTTATTGTTGGGTTGCAAGGAAAGGATGGGAAATTCATCCTGGAGAAGAGAAGGCTCCAGGGTGACCTTAGAGTCCCTTTCAGTGCTTAAATGGGCTCCCAGAGATCTCTGGAGAGGAACTTTGGGCAAGGGAGGGAGTGGCAGGACAGTGGGCAGTGGCTTCCCACTGACAGAGGGCAGGGTCAGATCAAATATCGGGAAATATTGGGAAGAAATTCTCCCCTGTGAGGGGGCTGAGGCCCTGGCACAGGGTGCCCAGAGCAGCTGTGGCTGCCCCTGGATCCCTGGAAGGGTCCAAGGCCAGGCTGGATGGGACTTGGAGCAACCTGGGATGGTGGAAGGTGTCCCTGCCCATGGCAAGGGGTGGAACTGGATGAGCTTTAAGTTCCCTTCCAACCCAGTGCATTCTATGATTCTATGAAATATATCTGTATGGAAGTCATGAGAATCTTGGCAATTAAGTATTTATTTAAATTTGGATTTGCCAAGAGCATTGCAATGTGCATTTTCTGAAGTCAACTGAATCTTAACTGCTTTATAGAGAGCTGTTCAGCAAAGGAGATGTTCATAATGTTGTGATAAAGGGAGTGGCTCATATGCTTGAGAAAACACAGGATTGCTGCAGGAGAACTGAATGATAATGTGAAGTTAAGATGATGGAAGTGTGGGGGAAAAAAAGATACTTTCAATGTTAAAATTACCTGATTTGAGATGGACTTCAAGCTGGTGTGCAGCAGATAATGATTTTCTGTTCTGAAGGACACTAAGTATTATCTCTGCTTTTGGAGGTTGCTTAACAGTGTTTGTAAAGGTGTTCAGGATGATGAAAGAGAGGGAGAGAATATCTTTTGTTTATTGTAGTTCAAGTCAGCGTGGGAATAGCATAAACTGTGCACATGACTGCCACGGGTAATTGTTTTAGCAGATAAGAAGTTTGTGGAGGTGCTACAGTGAGATGTGTAGCAGTTTTAATCTTACATTCTAAGAACAAGAATCTAAAAACCTGCCTGTCTACAATATATGCAATTATAATTGCTCCACCCTAGCACTGAGAAATTCTTCCTTCAAGCCCTTTTAAAAATAATTCTTTGAACTTCTTCCATTTAATTTTTTTAAAAACATCTCATCGAATTCTGAGGGAATTATTCTGCTTCAAATATTTGTAAGTGGTAAGAAAAGCCCCAGGCCAATGTTATTGGTTGTGGGACTTGGAACCTGATTTCAAAACCGTGGTTTGCATATGAAGAAAGTTATGAATAATGTAAAAATTATCTATGGATAATTAGTGGAAAAGCTTCCAGAGCTGAAGGGGCACAACTTAGTGCAGGTTGGTGTTTACCTGTTTTTACCTCAGCATTTATCTGTACTGTAACACAAAGAATTTGGGCATGGCCCAGCTGCGTCTGTGAGCTGAAAATGTGTCACCAGGAGATGGCAGTAGTCAATTTTCTTTGAGAGGAAAAAAAAAAAAGAAAAAAAAAAGATGATTTATATACCAGGATAATTGAAATCTCATTCGAAGTATACATATTTAATAAGCCAATAAAAATCTCAGGGATTAGAGAATGGAAACAACTGTCTGTCACTTTTAACTAGGATGTCTCCTCTCTCTAAGCTTCACCACAGAGACCTTAATCAGGCCAAAAGTTGAGGGTAAAAATTAATAAGAAGCATTTGAAAGAAAAAGGAAAGCTTGCAACATGATAAGTGTACGTGGGTTTAAGTAAATACAACATTTTCAAATTAAGCACATCTGTTAGTGTAAGTTCAAAGCACCTTGTTTATAAAAGTTTCGTGTCAGATGGTTGCCTTCCCTGGGATAGCAAGGGACAAGGAATGCTTGCCTGGAAATGGAGAAGCATTCTGGAGTCAGGAGCATTTAGGTGCTTTTTCAGAGTTTAAAGGGTAAGTGGTTGGGTTGGTATTAGAGTTTAGGAAATCCAAAGCCCTGAGATGAAGTGTGAATTTGCAGTGTTGGGAGAAAAGGAAAATTGTTTTGGACTTCAAGCTGGATGTTGAAAAGCCATTTTTCTATAATTGATAAGTACATGACAAGATTTGATTCATCTTTTGATGGCCACAAACATATATACACATTAGAGCTTTCTTTTGTTGTTTAAAAATTTCTGTGGTCTGCAGTGAACATGTGTTTTTACTGAAAGAAAGTTGATTGATGGCTTCTAATGAAAGTTGAAGTTCAGGACTGCTACAATATCATGCCTGAAAGGGTAAAGTCTCCTGAAAAGTTACAACTGAAAATCAAGCCTGGATGTATTATTAATTGAAATGTGTGCCTTCTCTAGACACAGTGGAGACAGTGGTTTGAAAACATAGAGTTGTAGTACATAATATACATGCATATATATTTTTGGCTTTATAATACCCTTTAATCTTTGTACCATTCTTTCATATATCTTCATGAATTTAATAGGAGAGTAATTGTTGTGGTTGGTGAATGCTCATATTTCCAGGATTTAAGCATTTTCAGGCTTACATTAAAGGGATTCAGAATTTTTAAAATTAAAATGAAAGAACAGGTGGCAATGCTTGAGTGCAGAGCAATTTTAAACTTTAATATGAGCAGCTCAGAGTTAGCTGTATCTTCACTTAATTATTTTCCTACAGCATAGACTCTCAAAATGTGACCTAGAGAGCACAACTTGATGATAGTAATTCCTTTTTATCTCCAGCTAGTGAATTATGTTCAGGCAGTGTAAATACATGGGAAAGGAATATTGGGACACTAAGCATTTGGCTTTGTTGCCACGGAGAGATTGCACAACTGCTTGTGGGAGGAGATGATCTGTGCAATAAATGAATAAGATGACAAGAAGCCCTTAAAACAATCTGTATAAAAACAAAAATTCCATAGTCCTTGTTGAGTATAGAAAATGGGCTGCTTCTGTGTTAACATTGACATTAGGCTGTATTGAAAGCTGTAATGCTGAAAATATGGCTATAACTAAATACTTCTTTGTCTTTCTTCTTCAGCCAGGAATTGCTCTGAGTTAGGTTTTGGGTTATTTTTTCTTAAAACTATTGTGGAGTGAGGCAAATGTGTAACAGATGCTTCAAGGAAGGAAGAAGATTAGGATAAGGCTAAAGGTCTTTCTTTTTTTTCTTAGAACTGGAACTGTTTTGGTCAAACTCAATGACTATTCTGCTAAAAGCTTACTTTCCCCTTAATATCCTGCTGTTTCTTTTTTTGGCCTGAATTTCACTGAAGGCTTTTGCTAAAGACTCTCCACAGCACCCTGGATATAGCAGCCAGTGAAGCAAAGCAGAGCTCTTCATCCACAGAGCAGGGAGAACCACCACAACCTGAGAGGCTGAAATAGTTTGTGCAGCCTGTGTTGCTCCTTGAATTTGCCTAATTTCTGAGAAGATCTTAGAAATTGGAGGAATGAAATCACTTGGCTGTAATGAAGGCATTTTTCAGGCAAGTGTTTCATGTGAGTTTTTTTCAGGGTTTCTTCAGAATTCTTGTCACAGACTCACAGAATTGTGTGGGCTGTGAAGGACCTCAAGGATCATTTAGTTCCACCCTGCTATGGGCAGGGACACTTCTACCAGACCAGGTTGCTCCAAGCCCCATCCAGCCCAGCCTTGAACTCTTCCAGGGATGTTTCTGATCTATTTTTCCTCTGGTTTTCCTATCCAGTTACCTCTCTGTGCTATCAGGTGCCTCATTGACATCACTCACTTAATGTATTTTACATTTGGGCAAGTCAGCAAAGGCAGGGCTGCATTTCCCACAGAAGCTCTGGCTTTTCTGTAAGTAGTAATTCACTTTTAGGTGCTCCAAGTGGTTTAGAATGCCAGTTCTCAGGGAGGTTTTGTTTATTCTGCACGTGTCCATAGGAGCTGCACAATAGCCCATGCAGGAGAAAACATGTATATTAGTGATAAAGTGTGCATTCTGAATAATGTCCTGCATAAAATCCTCAGTAGCCACATTTGAGAGTTTCTACTGTGAATTCCTCTAAGTAAATATTTAGCTGTGTTATAGTGCATTTGCAACAGCTTTTAATTTCTTGGCCTTTGTAAATACTATTTATCAATTAACAAGTGTCATTTATATCTGTGGCTGCTTCTTTTCCCACTGAGTTACTTCAGTTATTTTTCAGACAAAATGTTTAATCAGAAGTTGGACTTTTCATAGCTTAAGGCAAAATCTTGTGTGAATTTGTCACTGTGGATGATGATGATGTCCTGCTGTGGGTGTGTTCTGCTGCTTCAGCTTTGAGTCATGAGGAAGCAAACAGCAGGAACTGCTGGAATTTCATTGGATTGTGAACACCTTTGTAGCCATTCCCAAAAAATTCTTCCTGGGAAATGCTCCTCTGGTCTCATACAATTGTCATTTTTCCCCCTCACTTACTTGCCCTAAAGCTGTGAAGAATTGTAACTACAAGCAGGTGAAGCACAGCTGTAGTTTATTTTTTGGATTCCTAGAATGTAATTTGATTTTTTGAGGTGCCTAAATGAATTGAAATACAAGTGGTCAGATGGAGAATTTAAAAAAACAAGAGAACACAGTTCATACTTGAAGAAAACTCTACCAAGCAGTGTCATATTGCCCTGCAGTCTGAGGGTTTGCTGCTGAGGGCTGTGCTCAGGGAGGAGGGATTCTCCTCTGCAGGCCAGGTCCACACCATGTATTGCCAATCTTTCCCTACTTGGCAATTTCCTTCAACTTGTAAGAAGCTGAGAGTTTGTTCTTCTCTTCCTGCAGCCCTCCTTCGGTGTCACAGCTCTCCCTGCTGCAGTGACATTGCTGTGACCTTGTGCTGAGGCTTTTGCCATGTGCAAAGGCAGGAAATTTCCCTTTTTACCTTCCCTTGGTGCCTGTGTGCTGGTGCTTTACACCCATCATGACATCTGCACAGCTTTCTGTATCCTCACACCTCCCTCCTGCATCCTACCCTGCTGGCTGTGTGTTTGGGTGATCTCTGGAGGGAACCATTTTGCAATTTTCATAGAGTAAAAAGAATAAACCCTCCCTTTTTGAGAAGATCTTTGTGTTTAAATACATTCATTTTGCTGAATTTCAGGGTGTGTTCCTGTACCAAGCCCCTCCTCTGGTCTGAACACAGCAGCAGGGATTTTCAGTGAAATTCCAGCAGCAGATGGGTTTTTTGTGCAGAGAGGGAAAGAAAAACTTCTTCAAAGTGATGTGATCACTACTGAAAGCATTGCTTCCTATGGAGACTGTCAAATATTTAGATTTTTTGCTTGCCTTCATTCAGATTTTCTGGGGCTCAAAAGTAAAATATTGCAAAATCTCATCTGATTCTCTCTTCAAGCCAAGATTTTAAAGGATTCCAGGTGATCTAATCCAGTGACCTGTGGCATCCCTCTAAGTGTGCTTGATAGATCACAAGTTAAACTTCAGTTAAACTGGTATTTCAGTCATATATGAGAGCTGTCATGTGAAAATATCGAGGGTCCAGTCCCTTTTTCATGCAGGTAAGCTGAAAACCTGTGGCACTGCTTCACTAAACACCCAGTATACATTTGGAGTTTCAACTTTTTCATGGAATCATGGAATCACAGACAGGTCTGGGTTGGAAAGGACCTTAAAGCTCATCCAGTTCCACCCCTGCCAGGGCAGGGACACCTTCCATTGTCCCAGGCTGTTCCAAGCCCCACCAAGCTGGCCTGGAACATTGCCAGGGATGGGGCAGCCACAGCTTCTCTGGGCACCCTGTAATAAAAGAGTTTCATCCCAATATCTAACTTAAATCTACCCTCCTTCAGCTTAAGGCCATTCCTCCTTTTGCTATCACTTTATACCCTTTTTACCTCAAAATATCATGTGGTGCCTAGTCCAGGTGCATGCTCAGCTGCCTCCATCACATCAGCCAGACACCAGAAGGTTCAGAGGATTTTCTGAAGTATATCATAAAAGTGTAAAGGATTTCACATCCAAATTAATTGGAATTTATTTTTTAAAAAAAGATTCATAATTGCATTTACTTTTCAAACACTTTGATGACCTTGAACCAAAGCAGCACAGTTCTACCACTGCAATTCTCTGTATTTTCCCTTTTTCCCCCATCTTTTTGCCAGTTAGGGTGGGGTTTTTTACAATTGTTTATTTGCTTGGGGGGTTTTGATGTTTTGTTTCATTTCAGGGGTTTTGGTAGCTTGTGTCTCTAGTGTCCAAGCATATCCTAGGTAGAATTCTCCTAAAAGAAAGGGTACCTCTTGCTGCTGCATGTCCACTCTCAAGAGTTGGAATGTACTAGCTGAAAGCTCTAAATTGCTATTTCCACTTTGGCAGCCTACCTTTGATCTCTCACCAGTTCCAGTTTGAGCTGTATAAATCCATCTCTTGTCAGCCTGTCTGGGGGTGAAGCTCCAATGTGAGGCTTTTCCTTTTGTCAAAGACTTCTCATGGTGGTGGTGAATCAGCTGGAGTTGCTGTGGATTGCAAACAGGGGATGGAATTGATAACAACTATTAAATACAAGTCTCTGATCTCCTGGACACTACCACACTCCTCCCCAGTCTGTGGAAATGGTTGTGCCAGGACAGCTTTTCTCACAGCCTGTCTAGGATTTGTAAACATGCTGGGATCTTACTGAAGCAGCTTTGTATTGAGGATTATGATTTGTATGCACTTTTACAAACTTACAGTAATTGCTGTTGCCTTCATTGTAAAGAGCAAAAAATAAACACACACAATAAACCCCTTTAATGGGCACTGATCCCACTGGCACTGATCTTGAGCAACTCTGAATAAAAGCAGATGGTGGCAGGCTGGCTAGGCTGACCTGCTTTCCCCTTTCATGCAAACATTGCTTATATAAATGGGGGACACACACAAAAAATTAATGGGCTTGGGCAAGCCACCTAAGGACAGAGACTCCCCATGTACTTAATGCTTACATCAGCCCCAGGGCTGTTTCCAGTTAGTTCTTCTCTGGAGGGAGAAGTTTCTCACAAATTAGTGGTTCCACAGCTCTGAGCCCATGGTTTAACAAGAAAGAACTGATGTGCAACTAGAAAGTAAGCATGTTTGGCTGGTCTGTGGCCTGTGTGTTGTGGTGGGTCGTGCAAGAGAATCAGAACAGTCTCTCCTGAACCTGTTGCTCATTTGTAGGCAAATAATTGAGTTTGAAATCCCTTTGCACATCATCTGCTGTCATAATGTTGTGAACAGATATTTGATTTTTGTGGTCTTGTACTAGTTTAATTCACATGCCTATTTGTTAGCAGTGATGGTAAAAGAATGTAAATTGGGACTCCTGTTTGTTCTAAAGGATGTGCCTCAGTGTGTCACTGCAACAAGATGTGATCAGAGGGCTGGAGCACCTCTGCTGTGGAGACAGGCTGGGAGAGCTGGCATTGTTCAGCCTGGAGAAGAGGAGGCTCCAGGGACACCTCACTGTGGCCTTAAAGGGGTCATAAGATGGAGGGAGATGGACTTTTTATAGATAGAGAGTGACAGGATGAGGGGCAATGGTTTAAACTGAAAAGAGTCAGGGGTAGATTTGATGTGAAGAATAAGTTTTTTGCTGTGAGGGTGAGGAGGCCCTGGCACAGGGTGCCCACAGAAGCTGTGGCTGCTCCATCCCTGGAGCTGTTCCAGGGCAGCTTGGATGGGCCTTGGAGCAACCTGGGATAGTGGAAGGTGCCCCTACCCATGGCAGGGGTTTGGAACTGGATGATCTTTAAAGGTCTCTTCCAGCCCAAACCATTTTGTGATTCCATGATTTAGAGAAACAGCATTCCCTTTCCAGCAGGGCACTTGGTTGGAGTTACTGCATCCAGAATTCTGCTGCAGCTTCTCACACGGATTCCAGCCTACAAAGGCAGTTTTCTGAATAAGATACATTTCCACTTCTCAGTCACTCTCTGTGTACATGCTGGTGCATCCATACCAGCTGAGTCAGGAACCATTCCAGGTCTCAGGCAGACCTGCTGCTGGCTGGCTTCGTTCAGTTGGCACATACACCACAGGATTTCCTAGGATGACCATCCTTCCTTGGATTAGCAGTCATTTAAGTAGGTCTTTTATCTCCCTTTTTCTCTTTTTTATTTTTCTTTCCTTTTTATAAAAGGCATCAGTATCAGAGCAGGAAGTCTTGATGCTTTTGGGTGCTGGCAACACATTGCCTGGATACTGTTTGGTGACAGGTGAAGACAAGGAGTATTACAAACACATATTTCAACTTGGAGAAACATATATAGCACTGTGATAGGAGAAATGCAGGCTTTATGTCTTCAGCATGTGCTGAGTTGGTTACATTTTCCTGCTTGGTAGGGAAGGCAGATGTTGCCTTTTATAATTCAGTGGCTGGTGCAAGTCTGAGAGCAGCACAACAGAAGGAGCAGCTTCTGCTCTCCCCACTGTGCTGGGTTTGCTGAGCCCTGGGCAGAGGCAGCTGGACTCCCTTCAGCTTTACCTGTTCTTAAATTGCTCTCAGTTCAGCTTTTTTAAACACTACATAAAAGCTGGAAGGAGCCAGCTGTTAGTGTGGGGGGTGGGTAGGAGAGAAATCCCTGAGACATGAGGTGAGTGATGAATAACTCACAAATTCTGTCTGCCCCCAGACCTCTTCTACAAAGCAGACAGAAGCTGTCATTCTCAGACAATAAACTTCTTTTTCTTTTTTTAATGCTTTGTACATTTTTGGCACTGCTAAGGAGAGGCAAGGCACAGCTGTAAAGTTATGATGAGAACCAAAGTGGCCAATAAAGATGGATATTTAGACAATTTGTGTCCACAATCAAATAATATTTTTTAAATTCTACTGTTTATTAGATTGTGAAAGGGCTTGATTACAGGCAGTTTTCATGCTGGTGACCAGTGTTGTTTCTAGGTACTTTATTTCTTGTTTTTCTACATGCTTTGGGAATAAGCAGACCTTCACCTTCATGCACCAAAGAGAAGCCAGGTTTGTCCAGCTCCACCTTCTCAATACAGTGACACAAAGGCTGCTTAGAATTAAATATATATATAGGGTTCCCAAGCCCACAGGATTAATTTCTTAAGAATAGAAACCCATGAAATTTTCAAATAAGGCAAGAGCATGGAGTAAATGTTATCTAGGATGTCTTCCAAATGAAGAACACTATGTAAATACTGGTAATGCTCCTCTTTGATAACATGCTGATTTTGAGAAATGCAGGCTGCCAAAGTAGCATTCTTGTTAAAAAATGGGGTAAGGACTGGTGAGTGAAGATTAAAGTTGTCATGCATGACCTGTTGCTCAGTGCTGAGGCTGCACAAGGGGCTGTGTTGTGTAACTCTGTGGAATAACATTTCCTAACATAAAGCTGGAGTAAAACCCTCTTCATCATCTTCCATGCAACTGATTCTGTAAGTGAAGTACAGCAAATCCTCATCTCTGAGATACCACTTGCAAATGTGCTTTTGGTGACTGCCTTTGCAAGGAACAGTAGTAAATGGTGGAGATGGGTTAAACTTTGTCTGTGGACTACTGTGCTCTGGTTTTTATCATAGTGCTGTCATTCAGGAGAGAAAAAAATATCCCTACACCTAGAAAAACTTAATTTAAATTTAGAACCTTTGTATGTCCTGTTGTTCTGCTCTAATCTAAAACTTATGTTTAGCTTTGAAAGAAGGAAGAGCTGGTTTTAAGCACAGTTCTAAACAACCTGAGTTAAAGTTGTTGAGTGTGACAAAAAATATGGAGCAGGTCTGTGAAATGCATTTTTTTTCCCCAGTGCTTTGGCTGTAGGGAAGTAACTGTTTCTCTTTGTGTACAGCATGACTTTGCCTTCCAGTTAACTCTTTCTTTTTTTAATGTCATATAGGCATGTATTTTTAATACAAATTAATAAATCATCAACCAGATGTGAACAATGAAAATGTACCTCACCTTTTCTAGGCCTAGTAGAATTATGTTTATATTTTGGCTCAAAATTAGCCAATCAAGGTGGCTTAGATTTAATGGGTTATCTGCTGCTCCATCCATCCTAACTCAGGTTGTTAGAGTAAAGTAATAATCAGGGTTGCATATCATGACCTTGTTTTAGGCACTGTGCATATTGCAAGAGTTAGGCAGAGCTGTGTTTGTTTAAAGACAGTAAAACAGCTGCAGTGTCTGTCCTTGTATCTTCAGGAGAAGTAAAAAGCATGGAATTTGTTGCAAATTGCTTAATTTCTGACTTTTTCTTTTAGTGTGTTTTTATTATCCTGAAACCATAATTACAGATCTTGAGAAAATTGTTTAATTTACTTAACAGCTGCCACTGTGCCCTGTTCCATAAATCAGAGTTATAAATGGGAAATATTTACAAGTTTGAGTTACAGTGGAAATGCACCAGTGACTTCTCAGAAGCGCTTGTTGCTTTTTTCAGTAATTGGACCCGCTCCTAGACCAGCCAGGCAGGGAGATTACACAGGGAATGCTTGTTGCTGAAGATGAAGCTTCCTTCCTGATTAAAAAGAAAAAAAAAAAAGAGAAAGGAGGGAGCAGTTTCCTGTTGGAATCCTCACTTTGAGGGAGTCTGGGCAGCCGTGCCTCCCCCTGCTCCCACTGCCCTTGATGTGCAGGAGCTCTCTGACAGACCATGTCCAAAACCCTTTTTATAACAGCAATTGGGGTTTGCCTCTGCAGCAGACCTGGGGTTTAAAGAGGTTTTTGCTCCTCTCTCATCTGCTTTTAATGCAGGACTACCAGTGCCAGTGTCTCTGAGGTTTTAAGGCTTGATAAATAAAGGCTCTTCTGTTCCTAAGGTTCAGCATTTTCTGGTAAGGACCTAACGGAGGGACTCAACCCAAAATTTCAGCTGCACGTAGGAAATGTGGTCTGACCTCGATATATATGATGTGAAAAATGAATAATAGCAGCACTGCAGGCAAAGTCTTCTCTTGCTATGATGTGACATCCCAGCCCTGCAGCAGAGGGTTCAAGAATTTGGCTGCACTTTTGGAAATCAGCCCTGTGGTTCTGCTGGGGAGATGTTTTAGCTCACAGAGAGCACAGCACACAATGGCTTTCTTGGCTCTGTGCTTAT
This sequence comes from Fringilla coelebs, assembly GCF_963513975.1. Taxonomy (NCBI): domain Eukaryota; kingdom Metazoa; phylum Chordata; class Aves; order Passeriformes; family Fringillidae; genus Fringilla; species Fringilla coelebs. The sequence goes on from NC_140034.1 coordinate 4,921,640, forward strand.
GGCAGGGCACTGAGGTAAACCCTGTTTTTTCTACCTGCAGTATGTGGTGGTTTGGTTTTTTTGGCCTTTTTTTGAAGTGAAGCCATGCTCAAAGGCTGGAGAACCACAGCAGCTGAAGGCTAGAACCACTTAAGGGGATGATTAGGGCCTCTGAATCTCTGATTCATTAATTCAGAGAGGGGTTTTTTTTCACTTTCTTAAAAGACAAACTCCCTCTGTCATTCCAGAGGCAGCCTGTTAAACGAGAGCCACACATTCAGAGTGGGTTTAGATTAGAGATTAGGAAAAAAAATCTTCACTCTGAGGGTGCTGAGGCCCTGGCACAGGGTGCCCACAGAAGCTGTGGCTGCCCCATCCCTGGAAATGTCCAAGGCCATGTTGGGCACTGGGGCTTGGAGCAACCTGGGATGGTGGAAAGTGTCCCTGCCCATGGCAGGGGCTTGAAACAAAATGGGTTTTTAGGTTCCTTCCACCCCAAACCATTCTGTGTGGGACACTGATTTCCAAGATATCCAGGACATCTCCAAGTCCAGGACATCTCCAAGTCCAGGACATCTCCGTGTCCAGGTCCTTGCTGGGGTTTCCAGGTGTGGCTTCCTTGGTGCCATCCAAGCTCTCCCACTGGTGTGGAGCTCCACAGTGCAGGGTCTGCCAGAGGGAATAGTCTGAAGTATATGAAAAGAAAGTTCAGATGTTTTCAGTCTGAGAGTGAAATTGCAGAAGGCCCTTAGAGGTCTGAGTTATTGTGCAATCTCTGTAAGTAATTTGTAATCAAAATACCTTTGCACATGTCACTTTCATATTTCCTGTAATAAAACAGCAAGAGCAATTAAGAATTTGGACCATAATCTTCTACAAGCTTCTAAAGATGAGTGGGCTGGGGATTTTTTGAGTTATGGCTGCAATAGGCAGTTTTTAAATTTTTGATTGCTTCAAAAAAGGTTTGGTAATAGCTATTTTAATAGATTTTTTTAACTGTAGCCTGACAGAACTCTTATGTGGCAACATAATTGATCTGAAGCTTGCTTAAAAAAAAACCCTAAGTAAGAAACCAGAAGAACTCTTCACAAAACTGGAGGACATCTATACTCTGGTAACCCAGCATGTGACCTATTGGGCTTTATGCATTTCAAATCAAAAAGAATCAGTAAATATATTGCCATATGCATACAAATATGTCTAATAACCCTCTGTGTATCTGTGATGTTGTTCTGCCACGGTTCAGAAAGTTGTCTGTGGTCTTGGCATTCCTCAGGAAACATTAGATTAATATAGCTGCCTTTGTCATAGATTTTTTTTTCTTGTTTAAGTAGGTGTGTGAAGGCTGGTGCTACATAAATGAATTACATGGAAGACTTTGGAGGAAGAAGGGGCTTGTAAACGAGACTGAAATTAATGAATATGAGAATTAGAAATCAAAACTTTATGTTTAGTCTGAGGAGAAACAATTCCTTAAACCCTAACCACATGGCTGTTTCTTGTTTGCATCAACTCTGGTTGACTGTTATTGTCTTCTGTTAATTCTCTGGGGCAGTGGCCTGACTTTGTTGAATGAGCCAATTGTTTTCCTTTGTGTTGCCCATGAAGTGAGTCCCCATCTGGTTTGTATCAGACTGTTTTCACAGCCAACAACTGCTGCCTTTTCTATATCCTGACACTTAAGGGCCCCATGCTATCAAAGCATTGCTGTGATAGCCTGTCTGGCTGGGCCCATACAGCTGTGCCTTGCAGCTTGAAGCCATTACCCAAGTAATGGTAACTTAGAACTTGAACTGGCTCTTATTCCCATTGGTGTCGTGTGTACAGTGAACAGAATACATTTTTGTTGAACTCAGTGTTCCACCAAAAAAAAAAAGAAAAGAATTTTTTATTTTATTTTTTTTTTCTCCTTTGAGTTTATGCAATCGGTTCCTTTTCATTTTCCAGCAGCTTCCTGTATCTACAGGCAGTTTTGTGTTCTTCTGAAATTAATGAACACAAGAAAAGCAGTATTTAGTTAAGGCACTGTTGTTATTACTTTTATGCTACATTAAAGCTCAATAAGTGAAAATTAAACAAGCAAATGATTCTTAATGAGGATTTTTCTTATCAGATTTTAGAATAGGTTTCCAGGAAACTTTCTGTGCATGATAAACGTAGGTTGTGTGAATAAAGCTACACTTTGGATATTCCACTACTCCCTTTCCAAGTAGCTCTCTAAAAACGCAGAGCAAGGAGTCTGCATGAACCTATTTACTTCTCATCTGAAGGAACAGGGAATGACTGAAGGAACAGAGAATGACTGGACTGCAATTGCAGTTTGCATTGCAGAATTAGTGAGAGAAGCCCCAGGCACGATCCAGACCCTTTCCAGGCTTCCAACAATGTAGGAGACAGTCCTGTTGCAAGAGATTTTGCAACACGTGTTTTCTCTGCCTCCAAGATTTTAAAAAACCCCAATATTGCATTAAATAACAGTGACACTTAAATGTTGTGTTTAAAGAAAGATGATCTTTAAGCCTTTGTTCTCTCCTGCTCTTGTGTAGGCAGCATAATGCTCAGTGACAGAGTAATGATGAGGGAAAACATATTCCCCAAGTTGAGATGTATTGAATTTTAATTATATTCCAGACTGAGTTCTTCCCTGATATTATTCCAGACTGAGTTCTTCCCTGATATTTAAGAGGCAGAAAGAAAGAAAATAATGGGTAATGTTTCTTAAGATTCTGGTCTTATAGTAGCATGTGAGGGAAATTGCCAGAAAACAAATTGCTTCATCTGATACTTGCAGAGAAACTGTTCCTGAACTTGGGAGTGTGTTGTGTGTATAATGTGAATGAATTTGCTTCAGGTAACATATTGGGAGCCATTAAATTCCATGAGGCACACAAGATAAGACTTCCTTTGCCACTGTGCTTTTCCTGCTGGCACACACTGGGTGTCATCGTGTCACATCAGGATTGTGCTGAATAATTGAGTCTGTGCCATTGTCAGGTGTGTGGAGGGTTTGCAAAAGCCACTTTCCTGAGGAGCTTTGGGTTCTTGCTGTTCCTGTAACAGCTCCTGAATTCAGGTGTGTGCTCTGGAGTGATGCACAGAGCCAGGTGTCTGTGCCCTTCATCTTAGAGGACTTTTCCAGCCTTAGTGGTTGGATAATTCCAAGTTGTGTCCATCATCAGGCAGAGCCCACACTCTGCTCCCACAGCTGCAGGCTGGATTGCCATGCATGCTCCTTTGCAGTGCAGATCTCCCTGTATTTTGGCCAGGCATATTTAACCCAGAGAACTGAAATTATTTTCCCTCAAATGCCAACAAGCTCTGTTAATCCTGCTTATGGCCTGTTGGTTTCTCTGAGCCTGGATTGAAGGCACTTGAGACAGTAATTCCTGTTTGGACTCGGGTGTTTATTATTTCTTATCAGTAAAACAGTCTCACAACCATGAGTTCTGCAGCTTTTCATTGGCAAGGTACAAAATAGCTCAGTATCTCTTGTTACAAGGTCTTTTAAGACTAAACTATCCAATTAAGAACTGACACCTAGATTATTTCCCCTTTTAACCCAATAACTGATCCCAAAGAGCCCACAATGGGGACTTTCCTGCACAGTTACAAAATGCCACCCAAACCCAAGAAGAAGAAGGAAGAAGAAGCATGGAGAAGAAACCCAGGATGACACCCTGTGCCCTCCATCTTACTTCCATCCACAGCCTACTAAAAATCCCAAAACCTAAATTTCTCACCAACTGATACACCTACCCTAGTCTCTACAATCTATTTCACACTTTTGTGGATTCCAGTCTATCTTGAAGTCTGGGAAACTTTCTCCATGAATGAGGGTCCAAGTCAGTGCTCCCCTGGGGGTCAGGACACCCCAGAGCAGACAGGGAAATATTCCCTGGGTTTCCATAATGGCCCAAAGCACTGAGGGATGATCTGAGTGCTCACCAGGTGTGGTACCAACAGCTTGAGCTGGGAAGAGTCAGAGCTGCAGAACTTCCTGAAGGAAATTGGTGCAGCCAGCACCCCAAATTTCAATTTGTGTGCGTGTGGCTGCAGCTTCAGAGGCAAAGAGCATCTGCCCAGATGAGAACCTGATGGAAAAGGGTCTGTTCCAGGCCCTGCTTGACAGCAGCTCTAAGGGTTGTGCAGAGCAGCTCCTGACAAGAGTTTTGGTTTCTCTGGTGCTGCTGGGAGCTGCCTGCAGTTCCCCCTGTGTTTTGTTGTTTTGAACCACTTAGCACAGATGGAGGGGGATGATATTAAAATCACTGGTGTGTCTAAGAGAGAGTGGAGAAGGTGGTGCACTGTGCTTAATGTGCAGCATAAATGTAGAGCAATACATTTCTCCAGCTCATTTATTCTACTGGTTTAGAGCTCAGATTCACCCAAGTATTGCAAAAGAATTTTGGTTTTAGTTATTCCCATGTAACAGGCTGAGGGCGCTTTTTTTGTGGTTTTTTGGGGGGGTTTATTTTGTTTTTGTTTTGGCTTTTTGTTTGTTTGGTTGGTTTTGGTTTGTTTTTTTTTTATAAGGAGGAATCTTATCTCTATTGCCAAAGTTTAATCATTTTAGATTTTAGCAAACTTTAAAATAGCCTGAGATAAAATCATATATTTACTCCCAGTTCTTTCCAAGTTTCTGATCACAGGATTGTGAAGGCAGAGTTACTTGTCATCACACTGACTGCTCATTTCAAGAGCAGGTCAAAATAGGGTCTGGACACAGACAGGACCAGAGGAAATGGTCTCAAGTTGCACCAAGGGAGGTTTAGATCAGATATTAACAAAAATTTCTGCCCTGAAAGGATAATCAGACATTGGAACAGGCTGCCCAGGGAAGGGTTGGAATCACCATCCCTGAAAATGTTGGAAAAAATGTGTTGGATGTGGTACTGGGAACATGGTTTAGGGCTGAACATGGTGGGTTAATGGTTGGACTTGATGATATTAGAAGTGTTTTAATGTTTTCCTTGTTTGAACATGTGCTTATTTATTCAGTCCTCTTTCTGAGCTAACAGAAAAGTTTTTTGCCTCCCTAAGCTTCCTAGAAATGCTTATTCCTACCCATTTTCAAAGGTCATTGATATCCACAAATGCTAAGACCTGTAGTGGCCACTCTCTGATGCTAAATAAAAGGCTGGAAAAAATGTATTTTTAATAAGTTTGTTTGTCCATGTGCTAGAAATGTGCATAGAGATGTTCTGGAATTTATTGGACTGGCCATTGGAAAATGCAAACTCTATAGGGCTGGCTTTTGTTCTGTCTTGTTTTGTTTTGTTCCTGGGGAAAATGTTCATCATCTTCTTTTGAAAAGGTGTAATTACAAAAATTTGGGGTAATTGTGCTGTAGGTACAAGCATTTTTAATATGCCAGATCATGGTAATGGTAGTACAGTAAAGGGAGTCTTGGCAAACTGTTTCCAGATGGGGAATCCCATGACTTTGTTAGTGAAAATCATCAAAACAAATCACAGGATCATGTGAATATTTAAGTATTCAGAGTAGAGAAATAAAGCTATTTTGCTTGTGGTCATCTAGAAAAACACTTTTTATTTGAAGTTCTTTATACTGAGTATAGCTTATTTAATTTTTTATGATAAGAATTAATTTAGACCCTCCAGTGTATGTGAGGAGTGACTTGAAATGAGAAAATTCTGCCTTGCAGCACTTCCCTTCAGGCAGAAAGTTTTCTCTTTTCTTTCTGATACCCATTCCCTTTCAGTCAGATCTGGGTGCAGATTGCAGCCATGGGATGAAACCTCTTTGTCTGTTTGAGGGAGAGCTCACTGAGGTCTCTCCCTGAACTTCTTAGTGGTGAAAAGTAACTTGTGACTTCTTACAGGGGTTCACTGAAACTTGTGCTCTGAGATTCCTCAGGATTTTTTTGGATATTTGGTATCTGGGGACAGTTTGGAATTGTCCAGCTCCATCCCCCTGTCATAGGCAGGGACACCTTCCACCATCCCCCCAAGATCCAACCTGGCCTTGGGCACTTCAAAGGATGGAGCATCCACAGCCTCACAGGGACACCCCACCTGCATTTTAGCTGTGAACTGGGAAGATTTTAATTAATTTTCAGATCTTAATTGATGGTGAAACATCGCTTGGCTTTGGTCGCTCAACTTTAATTATTCATGTCAAAATATTTTTAAATTATTTTTCAATAAAAGGAGGCCATGTAACTTCTAAGAATTAAAAAGATGCTTTGATTTTTATTTCTTTTCCTTGCCACTCCCCAAAAAGGCTGTGAATGCTGTTCTGTCTGGCACTGTGGCATGATGCAGATAAGCTGGAGGCAGCATTGCTGCAATTAATATCATTAAGATACAAGGTCTCAGTGGAGCCAGTGCTACTGCTGGCTCTGCATCCTAAGGGAATTCAGCAGAACTTTATCTTAGAATTAAGTGGGAATTCCCATGATTGATTATTCAAGTTCCTTTTTTTATTTAGCTTCTTTATTTTGTTTCAGATACAAGCATTAAAATGTATGGACGCCCAAACATGAATAACAGAACCCAATATATTCTAGAAATAGGCTTTTGAAATTACCTTCCTGTCCACTTGCTGGTTAGATTTTGCATAAAATTAGAAAAAAAAAAAAGGTATGTAGGTGATACTTAGTTTTACTGAATAAATAAAATATTAATTACACCATTAGATCTGCAGATTTTTAATTATCACTTGTCAGATTCTCCTGATTCCATCAGCTGTTTACCTAAGTTATCTCTTGGGGATTTAGGGATTACTCCTCCCCCTGGCCCTTGCACAAGATTCATGTTTTCCTGGTGGTTTTTCAAAGACTCTGGACCAGTAAGGAACCAACTCCTTCTCCTTTTTTTATTTTGAAATAAAAACTGCAGTGCTTAAATGTTAAACTATTTGTTCTGAGCCAATTGCACATCCAAAAATCACAGCCATCTGTATGGAAAAATCAAATTCACTTTTAATATTTCTTCTTAGTACTAATAATTATTATAGTTATTTGGAAAGATCATTGCACATGTTTTGGAAGGGATTTGGTGGGAAACAGCAGCAAGAGATGTGGCCAGGGAACAAATTTGTTAAGCAGTGAGAGGTTCTACAGAGCAAAAGCTGCCAGATCTAAAGGAGCAGAGTAGATTTCAGGCACCAAAAGGAAATATTTATTTAGTAAACTCTGCAGTCTCATTTCTAGATGTTTTTTGGAGCTGCTTTCTGTCTGCCCTTCCCTGCTGGTCTCTGTGTTAGGATTTTGAAAAATCTGGTTCTAGCTTATTTAATGTATTTCTAGTTTTTGTTCTGTTTAGTGTTGCTGTTGGTGGGAATATTGAGTGTTTTGGAAAAACCACTGAACCTTGAACTCCAACTTGAGAGGAGGAGAAAACCATTTTCAAATATTCTGCTTTGAAATATTTGTTAGCTGCTGAGCCTGGCCTCACCCTCCTTTACTGGCTGGGGATCTGCATTTATTTTCTTTTTGGAAATATTTATAGCTGGGCTATACATTGGGGGTTACACAAACAAACAGCAAAAGCACAGTGTGTGTATACACGTGTTTATTTTCTGTGTGCTTGTGTGCAGGGTTTTTGTAAGTACATGACACCAAGGGGGAAGGTGGAATTTGCCAAGTTTAGGTCAGAACTTGAACTGAACTCACATTATATAGTTTTCTGTCTCCACTGGTGTCTGTGGCCCACTTATGGAAGTTTATGAGTTGGCTGCAGCCTTTGAGAATGAAACCATGTTTTTTCAGCTTCAGCAGTAGACTCGTGCTTTTAAATCCAGACATTTTTGGCTCAGTTCCCCCAGATGTCTGTCCATTTCTGTAAAACAGCTCAAGTGTTTTAATTGTAAATGTACCCCTTGCATGGAACTCAGCCCTAGAAATTTGGCCTTGTTTTGCCTCGAGTCTTTTCTGTTTGTCATGAAACAGCTAAGTTGGGGCAGTGTGGGTTGGGGTTAAAAAAGAGAGCTGCAGGCATTTGCAGGACATCTTGTTCTTGTTTTCTGTGTTTCTGTCCCAGTGGAAGGCAGAGCTCTCACCTGCAGCCAGGTGAATGTTTGGCAAAGCATTCACACACAGCAAGAGAGCCCCTGCCCTAAAGAGCACATTTGGGCAGAGCTGAGAAAGCCCAACTTCTCCACAAGGACCTGAACAAGCCCATGGATTCAAGGTGACAAGAGCAAGAAAAGCTCTGGAGGAGGAGCTCTCATTTCTAATACATGGAGAATAATTTGCCCAAAAATTTGGATTATCTGAGTACCTGTTGATGGTCCTGCTTATTCCTAAAAAGATTGTATTCATTAGCTCTGTAACCTATCTACTTTCAGCATTATAAACCATTGAATCCAGAAACATTCAATAGCCAGGATGCACAATATAGCTAAATGTGACTCTGAGCTGGAAATGCTAAATATCATTATAATTAGTAGCATGACTGACATTGCAGTGTAATTTCTTTTTTCAGCTCAGCCTTTAGAATTACTTACATCAAAATATGAATGTTTCTTATCAGTGTGTGTTATCCCAGCAAGCCTGGAATAATTTTGATTTTGCCAAAAATGCCACTTCTTGGGTTGCTGTGCTTGGTAACTCACCTGTACAAACACACATGAAAGTGAGTGAATTTCAGTGTGGTACCACACAAACCCATGGAGACATGGCCAGGACACATATTGGTGCAAAATGGACCTCACAGGTTTGCTTACAGGTAAAAGGAGACCTTCAAGAGCATCCAGAACCTTCCACTATCCCAGGTTCCTCCAAGCTGTCCTATCCTCCAGACAGGAGAGGCTGAGAGAGGAGAAATGAGAGGAACAGATAAGAGAGGCTGACAGGCTGAGAGCTGGGGATGTTCAGCCTGGAGAAGACTCCAGGGGGATCTTAAAGGCCCTTCCAGTGTCTGAAGGGGCACCAGGAGAGCTGGAGAGGGACTTTGGACAAGGGATGGAGTGACAGGACAGGGGACAATGGCTTCAAACTGACAGAGGGTAGGGTTAGGTGAGATCATAGAAAGAAATTCTTCCCTCTGAGGGTGGGGAGCCCTGGCACAGGGTGCCCAGAGATGCTGTGGCTGCCCCATCCATGCAAATGTTCCAGGACAGGCTGAATGGAGCTTGGAGCAACCTGGGATAGTGGAAGGTTCCCTGCCCATGGCAGGGGGTGGAACTGGGTTGTCTTTAAGGTCCCTTCCAACCCAAACCACTCTGTGTCTCTCTAATAAATGTTTCTACTGCCAGTGGTTCTGTTACCTTTGAGCCTGTAGATATTAATTCTTCTACTTTGCTTTAGCCGTTAGTGTGAAGAACTTCTGACAACTCTCTTTCCCTTCTAGTGGTCTTTGTAAGTGTATGCCAGATGTAAATCTTTTTATGTAGGGAAAATGCAAAATGGGGGAATGACAGAAAATAAAAAAGGCACCTTCAGTGAAGATTTTAAGATGCTGAGTTAGATCTGCAGGTGCTGTGCTATCCCAGTGCTCAGAGCACTTGAGCTAATGCCATCTGGAGGAAGTTATTTGTTGGGACAGGACAGTGTTTGAAACTTTGAAGTCAGGAATAAACAAAGAAAAAGCAGCTGGAATCTGGCAGGAGAAGAAACAAGCCATTCCTATCAGCCCCTGCTATTAAAGGAATGAGAGCACTGCACTGGAGTTGTTTTTACAGTCTTGGGAGTTGCTCTTGAAGAGAGCTGCTTCAGTTGGGAATAGAGGGAGGATTGTTTTGAAATTTTAGGAAGCAATAGGTAGGTAATTACAGTAATTATGGTTCTGGTTTTATACTGAAAAATAACCTGGGTCCTGATCCTTCAAACCCTCCCTATTTATTGTCTTGGTTGGGAGAGATGATTTACAAGAGCATGGACTGACAGGGCAAGGGGGAATGGCTTCAAAATGAAAGACAGCAGGTCCAGATTAGATATTGGAAAAAATTCTGGGCTGTGAGGGTGGTGGGACACTGGCACAGGTTGCCCACAGGAGCTGTGGCTGCCCCATCCCTGGCAGTGCTCCAGGCCAGGTTGGGCATTGAGGCTTGGAGCAGCCTGGCACAGTGGAAAGTGTCCCTGCCCATGGCAGGGGTTGGAACTGGATGGGCTTTAAGGTCCCTTCCAAGCCAAACCATTTTGTGATTCCATGATTACAATTTCACTTAAAAGATATGGCTCTCTCTCATCCCCAGATAGATTTAAAATAGTTTTATTTCATATATGGACACCCAGTCAGAGGAGTTAAAGCACATGGTTTTCATTTGGCTTAAAAGTCAGACTTGTTTAGTCTTTTTATTTTGCCAAATAGAAAAATTCAAAAAGAAAGATTTTAAACATTTTTCTTTGTTCTTACTGTTGCTATATGGTGTGAGTAACCAAACCTCCCTTCAGTGTGGTTAATTCCTTTTTCCTTTGGCACACATTCGTGACACCCTTTGTATATGGCATATTCTGAGTGTGACAGTACCTCTTAGAGAAAAACTCCCTTCACAGGTCACTGGCTGCTTGACACACCATTAATTTTTATGCTTCTGTTAAACAAAGGTCTGGAAATTAAATACTGTACATGAATTTGTTACAGAGTGCCAAGAACAGGAAAAATCTCTGATCTGAAATGTGACCTTTTCCATCAGTGGGTCACCAAGATGTTTTCAGTCACTGATGAGTTTCTACCAGCCAAGAACTCTCTTACCAAGAGTGTCAGTTTTCACAGTTCATAGGAATTTATTCTATTAGAATAATGAATTTGGAAAACTGGAGGTCACCTAAGGTCACATGCTCCATTTATTGGATTTTAACAAGGAAAATTTTTACAAATACACCTAACTACATGATTACAAAATTGTGCTGAGTACTCCCAGAGCCTCTAAAAAAGGAGGGGGGGTGGAAGCCATGAAGATTACCTGCCTGCTTGCCCTTTTGTGCTTTGTAAAGGAAAAAAAATTCATTTCATTTTTATGGTGTATCAAAAGATTTTAACCATTCTGGTAAGGAACTCAGTGCTAAAGAGGAAACCATCTTAATATTGGTTATGAGCTGCTCTCTGATGAGGGGAATACATAAAATGGAATATCACATTATTAAAGAAGGAGCAGAGCAGGAGCTATACAAGAATTTAAACCAGTCTGCCTTTGTTTGTGTCTTTATTCCCAAAACCCCTCCCTGGATGTGTATATAAAGTGTTTTATGCACTGGGTGTGCACGAGGTTACACTCAGCAAAAGGTAATAATGATAAAACACATGTGAGAGTAACTTGGTAGTTGTATTTTTGGGGCCAATGTAGAGCTTTAGGACTAGGATCTTTCTATCCTGGGAAATTACAGTCATGGAGCAGAATCTCCCATTTAGCTGAAATATGAGATCCACAGCTTTTTCACAGTTAAAATGCTGAAAATCCACGTTCTTTATTTTCTGTGTGAATTTAACAAAGTCACAGACTTCAGATTTCTGCCTTTAAAAAAGGGCAGTGTTGACTTTGGGTATTCTTAAGTTAAAGATATTTTGATAGCTCAGGAACTGGTAAATTTTCTGTTGAGCAAGTAGATGAAATTACTATTTTTATTTTTTCTGTCTTTTAGCACTTTATAACTATTGTAAAATTGGTCTGTAGTATATCTGTAAAATATATTAGAGTATGTGTCAGAGGAATGCAGACTAATATGATACTTTCTTTTAGCACTCCCAGAATCAAAGACTTGAGAAGTTCCGACAGAGCCTTGGGATGAGGGAATATTACTTGCTTTTTTCCTTTCATTTTTTTCTTTTTTCCTTTTTTTTTCCCTTTTTTTAACAAACCTGAAAACAGCTGTTGAAACAATGACATCATGGAATGTGACATGACTGTGGAAATTATTAAGAAAGTCAAGCTTTGAAAGCATCAGACTACATCTAGTGTTGGAGAGGGGCTTTAGTAGAGGATGATTTGCCAGGTTTCCTTGGGCATTGCCCAGTCACATCTTCACTGTGTCATTTTCATGTCTGACCAAACAAACCCTTGGCTTTTCTTCTCAGCAGCTTTTTGTATCACACAAACACAGCTGCAGACTGGAAACCCAAAATCCCAGAATGGTTTGGGTCGGAAGGGACTTTAAAGCTCATCTCATTCCAAGCCCCTGCCATGGCAGGGACACCTTCCACTGTCCCAGGGTGCTCCAAGCCCCATCCAGCCTGGCCTGGGACACTGCCAGGGATCCAGGGGCAGCCACAGCTTCCCTGGGCACCCTGTGCCAGGGCCTGCCCACCCTCACAACCAAGACCTTCTTCCCAACTCTGCTCTTTGTTAGTTTAAATCCCCTCCCTCTTGTTCCATCACTCCATACCCTTGTGGAAAATCCCTTTCCAGCTCTCTTCCACTCAGGTACTGGAAGGCTGCTCTAAGATCTCCCCAAATCCTTTTCCTCTCCAGGTGATGTGCTGATTTCCTGAGGACACAAAACTTTCTCTTGTGCTCCTGCTGCCTTCCTGAATAGCAAGAGGCTGTGCTGGCACAGGTCACTGCCTGTCCTGCCTGTACTGTCTTGGGCCTCACTCCTGTTTGATTTCCCAGGCTGTTGGCTGCTGTTCTAGCAGGAAAATCACCAGTGGAATTTTATTTTAGCAGTGGGGTTTTGTTTTAATTAGCCATTTGAAGCCTGCTTTGCTGCCAATCAGATGAATGCAGATGACTGCTTCAGTGACATAGTAGATAATTAACTGGGCTGAAAGAAAGCCTGACTTTTTACTTTTTTGTTTTATTGGGAAAACACTGTTTTAATTACCTAGTCTATCACAGAGGAAGGGAGAATTGTTACAGCTTATTGGAATAAGAACAAGCTCCAAGACTTTGCTGTTGTACATGGACTCAGATATGTTTGTTTTGCTTGTAGCTGCTGCACTTAAATGCCCCCAGGACAACTGAAATCTCAAAATGCTCTTGCTGCAGTTGAGTGCCAGTGCCATTTCTCCTGAGTTCCTTCATTCTTTGTTTCTATCCTGATCCATGACTTCCTCTCCTTGCTCCATGAATTGATTCATCTGGTCTCCTTCCTTTGGCTACATACATTAATTTTTGCCCGTGACTTTTCTATGGATCCCGTTCCAATGCTGTGGAAAACACCAGAACCACCAGAACACATATTTGAAATTATTCTGGGCCTGCTGAAGATTATTGATCCATGTGTGTGTGTGTGTAAATACAACTCAGTGTATATCCAGAACTCAAGTCCTTCCAGTACTTAAAGGGCATCCAAAAATCTGGAAAGCAACTTTATAAAAGGGCATGGACTGACAGGACAAAGGGGAATGGCTTGAAACTAACAGAGAGTAAGGTTAAATTGGGGATTGGGATGAAATTCTTCCCTGTGAGGGGGCTGAGGCCCTGGCACAGGGTGCCCACAGAAGCTGTGGCTGCCCCTGGATCCTTGGCAGTGTTCCAGGCCAGGTTGGATGGGGCTTGGAGCAACCTGAGATAGTGAAAGGTGTCCCTGCCATGGCAGGGGCTTGGAATGAGATGGTCTTGAAGGTCCTTGAACCCAAACCCTTCTGTGATCCTGTATGTGCACAGAAATCCATCCCTTTGTTACCTGGTAAGGAGAGCTCTGCTGGCTGAAGCAGCTCCCTCTGAAGTGCCTCAGCAGAGCTGTGGGCAGCAGGGGTGTCTGTGTACCTGCATTTCCATGGAAAGTGGAAAAATGGAGATGATTTCAACAGACTTCAGTCATTTGTCACAGACAGCAAATAATGAGTTCAGTTTTCCTTTTCCTTTTATTTTTTTTTTTTTAGGAGAGGATGCTGTCCCTCATGTGAATCCACATCTTTCTGCAGCAGCAGTGTCAGTGCAGCTGCCTGGCACGAGCACAGATAATGGAACACACAGTCTGAGCAGTGCACGTGGAGATTCAGATTCTTCAGGGACAGACACATTTTAAAGCTTGGGGCTGTTCATGGCAGTCTCTGTCTGAAGATGTTGTCACTGGTACGTTTGTCTGTCTAGTGTGATAGTCTGGCTGTTCCATCAAACAACAGTCTTTAAGTACTGTTTATTTTCTACTATTTTTTCTTACAATTTTGTTATTATTTTAAATGATTTTGTCTGTGAATATAGCAATTATTTTTAAGCAAATAAAATTCATTTTTTTCAAGAATTGTCGTGTGTTTAAGTCAATAAAGACCTTTTAAATATTTATTTTTATAAGTGAATGTGGAAGTGGTTGGTATTAAAATCCACTGCAGAAGTGTGTCTCACTCATGGAAAACCTCTTGGCTCAATATCACATCAGTACTGTCAAAATGTTTAGCCAAAGGAAAATGCATTTGGAACCAAAGCCTGCAAGAGAAATTTCACTTTCTAGGTATCATCAGAGGTTGTTCATCCTTAGAAGACCACTATGACAAGCCAGTAATTCAAAACTGTGTGTGAAAAAGACCTCTAGAATTTGTATTATTATGAAGAATTTATTTTTTTAGACTTACAAGAATTTCTCACCATTTCATGTTTGTTTCCCTAAAGATTTTTCCCCATCTTGAAGCCTGCAAATGAGAGGTTGTGTAAGTAAGGCTGTTTCTTTACACTTTTAATATAATTTTTTTTCCCTTCTCATGAGACAGAAATAATTCCTGCAGTCTCAGCCCTTCAGAATCATGACAGTCTCAGCTGGGAATGCCACAGTAATGGTTAACAGCCAGGCTGTATGGACACAGTGCCACTCTCCAGGGACTGCTCCACCTTTGTGGAGCCTCTCTCAGGACAAGGTGGTTGATCCAGGGGGAAAGTGGGATCACCTGTCCCAAACAGATCCAAGCAAAATGAAAAACAGGAATTCAGATATGTTCCAGTAGAAAAACTGGGAGAGAGGCTGTTTTCTAAGCAAGGCAAGCAAAGCTTTTGCTCTGTTCCTCATCACTTATGAGAGGCATTTTGTTGTTGCAGATACTCACAACTGTGAGCAGTTCCCATTACTCTTATTTTCTGGAGCCTGCACTGATTTCCTTGTTCCTTAACAGAGAAATATTCTAATTCCTTTTGGCTTTTTGTTGATCTCATTGGCCACAAGCTTCAGTTAATTTCCTGCAGTGTCTGCAAGGCTGAATGGAAAAAGAGAGAGAGAGCTTCAGCCTCCAAGGTCAGCAACATCCCCAGGATTCAGCTTTCAAGGTTGTCTCTTAGGCACCTTGCAGAGTTGTGCCTGTCTGTTGTGAGAGACACAAACAGCAGATTTGGGTGGGGGTAAAAGGGTGTCAGGCTTTGTGCAAAATGCAACATCACTTCAAAAAAAAAATGGAAAAGCACAAATGAGAACCACAGAACCATGGAATGGTTTAGGCTGGAAGGAACCTCAAAGACCATCTTGTTCCACTATCCCAGGGTGCTCCAAGCCCCATCCAACCTGGCCTTGGACACTTCCCAGGGATCCAGGGGAAGCCACAGCTTCTCTGGGCAACCTGTGCCAGGTCCTCACCACCCTCACAGCCAAGAATTTCTTCCTAAAATTCAATCTATGGGATGGCATCTCTGGGAGCTGGGTTCCAGCACATGATGCCACAACCCCTGGCACCAGCAGGGAGCTGCTTCTCAACATTCTGCTGCTGTGATGAGGATCTGCACAGTTCTGCTCATTGCTGATCTCTGTGGAACTGCACTTTAAATCCCACTATTGACCCAATCAATGCTTTCTATAAACAACACTTCTCTGGGGAGGATGGAGATGTTCTTGCTACAAGAAGTGACTGCACTAAAACAAGTGAGAGGATAAGAAAATGCAGTGGAGAGGGCAAGTGCTTCTTAAACTTAAAGCTTTCCTGCAAGAGCAAACCTTCCTGGATCTGTGTTCCAAGGGCTCTGTCAGTCCCTGTGTGGCTCAGGGTGCTGATGTATAATTCAGGTCCCCTTTGTTGCAGTGTAAAGAGCAGCTGAGCTGTTCCTGTGCCCAGGGCTGCAAGGCTGGGTCAGGACTGTGCTTTGCTAAACAAAGTGCAGTAATTGAATTGAGAACATGCAGAGAGCTGTCAGATGAAGGATGGGGATGGGATGGGAGGCAGCAGATGGATACACAGGCAAGGAGAGTGTTTAGGAAAGGATGAGGCAGCCCAACCAGTGGGAGAGGCCATCAGCTCATAATCCCAGGAAAATTACTGCATGGGGTTTTATTGTCTGCAATGCTGAGCATCTCACATTTTGTTCCAATTATCTTCTGTTGCAATTAATCAAAGGTGTTGTCATTGTCATTGACAGAACTGTGGAAAAACTTTGAGGAAAATATGTCAGGAAATGCCCAGTGAACACCACTTTCAGGCAGTTTTTAAAATTCCCCACAGGGCTGTGTTCTCTCCCAGCCTGTCGTGACTGACTGATCTTTTTGGAAGCTTCTGGGTTCTTGGCACTGAGCTTCAAAGATGTGCTGCTGGTGGGGATTACACCATGGATGGCACTGGGATCTGCTAATCCTTCATCCCCACTGCAACCTCTGCTGTTCCTATTCAAAGAGCATTTTGGAGAGGTGAAAAAAGTGCAAACTCTTGGCTTTTCCTTCCTCCAGCCTTCCCCAAAACAGTGTCCTGCCACACAAACATAAGGGAACCTCTGTAAATCTGGCACTCCATGCATGGATCATATTACAATTCTTTATATTCCTAGGAAAAACCAGGGGGAGAAGGGAGGGTTGCTTTAGTTTTTATCTGAGCCTCCATTTTGACTTTGAAATGGAAAAAAAACAACCCTAAATGTATCTTCTAGAAATTTATCTATTTCTTACTTTTGGATTCAGTCTTGTATTTCAGGTTCCTGTAAGTAGTTTTCCGGAGTTGGAAATGGTAAGCACATGTTCTGTGAGCACAGCCAAGCCTTGATAAGGAATTTTTCTGTCTGCATCTCCAAGTTCCATTTTGTTTCTACAGCTTTTATGATTGAAAATGCACATTTCTCATGGGCACTCACGGAACTGAAACAGCGTGATTTGCAAGCTTGCTAAATGGATTTCTTCCAAGCCAGTCATTGGGGTATGTCATCAAAGCTTAACAGCATCAAATAGAATTCCATCCAGGAAAAGTATTAAAAAACCACCTCTATACAGCTCTATTTTTCAGTTAAACCTCAGCAGCAGAGAGGTGAGGGGGTAGGAAGGGTGTTATTGGATTTCAGGGTTGTAGCGTGGAAACCAAACCCCTGGCTTTATTTTTTGGTTTGATTGAATTCCTGGTGAAGTTTGCTCATGCCTTACATTGGGAAAGCTCTGGAACGAGGCTGTTTGCTCATGGATTGGACTGGCAGTGCGAGGAAAGCACGAAACTGAAATGTCAGAAGCTTTTATATTTGCAGAGAATCTTTTTCTGACTTTGATGAGGAAAATGTGACATTTGGGAAGTGAGGTGCTCAAGAATCCAGGGCTTTTTCCCCCTTTTCTCCCCTTCCTGAAGATAAAAGAGAGCTGCTGTGTGGTGAGAGGGGTAGGACATGAGATTCCTGCCATAGGGGGAGATCCCAGCTGCCAGGCCAGCCCTGGCTCTGGGACAGGACTCCAGCTGGTGTCACCCTTCCCTGCTCAGCTTATCTGGGGATTCAATAGCAGAAGCAGAAAATTTCATGTGCACACTTCCATCTTATCTGAATTGTGGGAAATTGGATAAAAGTGAGGTTTTTTTGTTATTCCTGTTCAAAATTAGCTGCTAAAAACACGAGCTGACCTTCCCAGGTGCTTTCTGAATTGCTGCAGGATAACATTTCTGTCCTGGTGGAGGAAAGATATGTGTGCCAGCCTCCTCCCAGTGGATTAAGCACTCAGATGTGTAAAATGACACATGTGCAAAAATTCTGTTGGATTCCAGTCTGAAATGCAGCCACAGAAGAGCTGGAACCCTGCAAGTGTTTAACAGCTCACTGTGAACACTTGGCACAAGCACTGGGGGCAGGATTGCATCCTGTGGGATTGTTACAACAGGGGAAATCCATCCCTGCCAGAGGTGTCCCAGTGGTGGTTTGTGTGTGGAACTGAAAGCTTCTCTATAAGCATTGAGATATTTGCCTGCCTGGCAAGATTGTTCCTATGGAGATCTCTTTTTTTATTCCCCTTTTTCTGCTGCACTCCTGATTTAGATGCATGTCTTTCATAAGTTACCTCAAAATATTCATTATTTTAATTGTGTGTTGATGCCTCCCCCAACCCTCCAGGACTTGGAGGGGATTTTGGTTCTTTGCTCTTGTGAATGTGGCCAGATCCCTTATCCAAATCTCAATGTTGTGGCATCCTTGAGCCAGGTCAGGGAACTGCAACAAAAGGTTTTTCCAGAAATCCCAAATAAAATTATGGAAATCTCAGTGTGGTGGTGTGGCCAGCTGAGCAGAGGCCAGAATAAGGGCTGGGCTTTGTTCCTGTAATGTCAATAACACAAACCCACAGTCCTGTAGCCATGTCTGCAGCTTTTGTTGTATTTTGGGTTGAAGGGGAGGCCTGGTTTTGTCTTTTGCTCTCATTCTCTGCCGTGAGAGGTGAGTACAGAAAGGGGATTGTAACAGTTCAGGGGTTATTTTGTTCTTTACACATTACTTCATATTTAGATTAAAATAGAGAAAGGAGAGAAAAGTAAGAAGTGGAATCAGAAGCCTGTGAGGTGCCTTGATCATGGGGGAGGTAATTCTCATATATTTCCAGTGCAAGAAAGGGCCATTTGGGGAAGAGGTGCTTTTTCACCCCCTCTGTAGGATTTACTTGGGGCAGAGAATCATTGTCCTCTAGTCAGACTTCATCCCAAGGGCCCCAGGCTGGCAGATCCTGCACCAGAGTTGTTGAGGACCTTGAAGGGGGATGTGAAGCCCCTGAAATTTCTTGACCTAAAAGCCAGTGGGGCTCTTGCCCCTGGAAAGGCTGTGGCAGATCTAGGGCAGCTCCTAAAGAAACAGTTGAAGAAGAAGAGATACAAAAATCACCCCTATGAAGAGCTGAGCAGGTGCTGAGCAAAGAACTTAACTAAACCCCAAAAAACCTAAAACCAGCTGGGAAGCAGCAATCCTGCTACTCTGCTGATGAGCTGGAATCATCACCAGCTTCCAGGAGGGAGGTCTGGGAGGAAGGCAGTGAACTCCCAGCAGTGCCAGTCTTCATCCTGCCTGCCCTGGGAGACAAGGCAGCAGCTTGGACTCTTCAGAACACTCTCAGCTCTCTTCTTTCCTGGCAGGGGTGCCCAGCCCTGCAAATTAGGGATGCTAACACTTCCTATTGCCTTGACCTGGCTGCAGGCAGGGATGCACTGGGCTCTTCTAGAGGTCTCAGCACTCCAATTTATTGCTGTCAGATGAAAAAGTCTCCCCTGGTTGGTGGCTGTTCCTTAAAGCAGGTGCAGTTGTACTTCCCTGCAGCCTGTTATCACCTAGAGAGCTGAGTGTTTGATCACCATGGAAAAACCTTGCCACTGAAATGAGGACTTAGAGCTTATTTTTAATGGATTCTGGGAGCTGCTTCGTGCAGTGATGGGGGATTTGGCTGGGTGAGTGGCATCCTGTCATTTTGTTTTTCCTCCCTTCCTTTTATCCTGACAGTCTGGGAAATCACTGCTCCAGCGTGATGTGCCCTTGGCCAAGGGCACTCAGCATCCTGCCTGTGACACAGACACCAGGATCACATCCTGCCTCTGTCCCTCCCTGCTGTGCTCCCTCCATCAGCCCCTCAGGCACAGCAGCAGGCTCTGAGCCACGGGGCTCAGTGACACCCTGGCTGTGGCACCCAGGATCTGCTTCAGCAGCGCTCAGGGCTGCTCCTGCTGGGTGTTTAAAGCAGCTTTTCCAGCAGCACCGACACTCAGGGCTTCCTCTGGCCCTTCAGCTCTGCAGCTCAAGGCTGAGGGGCATTTCCTGCCCTGGGGCTGCTGAGCTGTTGCCTCTTTGTGCAGCTGATTTTGAGTCCCAGAACTCAAAGGGACCTCAAAGGTTCTGATCTAGGGACACCTTTCACTAGCCCAGGTTGCTGCCAGCCCCATCCAGCCTGGCCTTTTGCTTTGTTTTATTCCCCCAGATCAATTAACTGAACTCATCTTTGCCATAAGTGTTTTCTTTTTAAAAGCAGTTGCATTCTTGCCTCCTCTACCTGTGGTAAGGATGTTTTCCAGGGTGTGAAATGCCAGTGTAAGTTCTTTATACAGACAATAGTGGCTGATTTCTGCAAGTCCTGCTAAATCCAGGAGGCTCCAAAGGGTTGAGATGGGGGCCACACCACAAAGAGGCATTCTTATGGAAAATAAAAAGAGCAGGAGTGTGAGTCAGAGGGTGACAGATTCTGCTTTCATGCTTGTAGCAACAGTTCTGCATCTTCTCCTTGTACTGTTTGACAGGTAAAGCTCTTTGAGGGAGTAACTCCTTGTTTTTCTCTGCACTGGGCCAGTAAATAACAGCAAAGAACTGTTCATCCCTGCCTACCCTGAACTGCTTGTGTTCTTATCTTAATTGCTTCGTTCTCACAACCCACACTCAATCTTCTCAGAAAATCAGAGCCTTGAACTTCATTCCAGGATCTTGAGGAAATCTCACATCTCCCTGCCACTTCCCAGCCCCTCTCCTGTAGGAGAACAAACCCCATCTCTCTTGATGTACTCCGAATTTCCTGGGGGATTATCTAAACAGAGCCCACGTGGCCCATCTCTCTCAAGCCCTCTACAAATGGGAAGGCATAAATCACAGGGCCCTACAAATAAACATAACTGGCAAGATGTTATTTTCCCCTGTCTGAAGTACCAGCAGTTCTTTCATCTGCTGCCTCCTGGAAACGTGTCTGTTCAGAGAAAGTACAACCCTTCCCATGTACACACAGTGTTTTTCTGCCACTTCTCCTCACAAGCTGTAATGGGAACCCTGCACCAGAAACACTCAAAGAAATGCAGCCAAGTGAATACCTCTTAGTGTTTTCACTTCTCTTCAGCTTGGCTCTGAAAGCTGAAAGCATTCCTGTTTGTGAGCAAAGGAATGGCTGGCTAAGAAAGGGAAAATCCTGACCGTGAAATCCCGCTGCAGCTTAATTTTCAGACTTGTGACTTTTTGTGTTGTAGTTGGGGGGTGTTGGGCATCATTAATTCTGAAAATATTCTTTGTAAGCTGAAGAAAGGGTAAGTTCTTGCTGTAATGAAAACAACTCGGAGCTGAACACTTAAAAATGCTCCAAAAACTGGAGATGTTTTTACAGTTAAGCCTCGTCTGGAGTTCATTTAAAATAATCATGTTTACATGGAGGTGAATTAGGGAGCTGAGCTCTGCCAGTGCCTCACCAGAGTTCGAAGTACCCAGCCAAGAATTATAACCCTGGTAATTCAGTCCCTGCCTGCTGCCCCCCCAGCCATGTACAAGAACCCAGAGGCAGAAAGGCCAGGCTGGGGGGGGGGGATGGTGGCACCCAAAATCACTTTAATCAGTGATAAATGCTGTAGAAATGGGAATATTGGATCCATGCTTTGCCTTTCAGTGCAGAGCACTATTTTTCTGTGTGTAACAGGTAAGGCCAGACAGGGGTCCTGTTGCTGTGACTCTGCTGAGAGTGAGGTTCTGTTTGGTGGGCAGTGAAGGTCCACACCTCTGCTACCCCTCTGCACCTCCTCATGGGTTTTGGAACAGGCTCTCTAGGATGTGAGCCACCTCTGCTCTTGGAGACTCCTCCTTTGGGGTAAGGTGGGTTTTTCTGTTCATTCCCCACATCCCTGGATGGTTGTGATCAGGGCTGGTAGAGGTGAGCCCACCCCAGTGGTCATTTTCCACTAGGGCCATTGTTCTGAGAGCCTCTACATGAGCAAACCTCATCTTCCAAACTTTCTTTGAGGAGTGCTGGCTGCTAAATCTGTTTTTGGAATTAGCAGTGCCCAGAGAGCTCCATGCAAGAATTACTGCTCCACTCTTGTCCTTAGTTCAGCTACTCCTTGCTAGAGAGTAAAATACACTTATGAGTTTTGCATCTGATACACATAAATAACACCAGGGAATGGCTCTGGCATGTCTGGGCTGTGAGATCCTTCCAGAGAGAAAGCATTTCTCTCCCTACACTTGTGAGTGGCAGGATGCCTTCCCAGAGAAGGTCTGTGAGCAATTGCAGAGAGCAAAAGCTTTTTGGTTTTGCTTTGATGATCAAAAATGCAGTTGCCTTGAGTGTCAGCTGATATGAGAAAGAGCTTTATTTCAGGCAGCCTCTGCTGTTTTCAGTTAATTGAAGCTGGTGGTTGTGGCAGTGCCTCCCTGACCCTTGTCTGGGCTCCTATCTCTGTCTGCCTCTCGCGAGCTGTCACCGGAGATGCTCTTCCTGCCTGGGCTCTCAGCCTGCTCCTCCTGGAGATGCTCTTCCTGCTCAGCCTGCTCCTGGCACTCTGGGCCTGTCCCTGCCAGGCTGTGTGGCAGCAGGGACACGTGGCCTGGCAGCTGCTCCATGCTGGAAGCTCGGTTGCTGTCGTTTTCCTTGTTACTGCACCCTGTGCTGGCCAGGAAATGTCAGCTATGGGCTGCCAGCTCGGGCTTGGCTCATCCCCCCTCATCCCTCTGAAGGGAAAGGTAGGCACAGGGAATCATGGAATGGGTTGGGTTGGAAGGAACCTTAAAGGTCATCTCATTCCAACCCCCTGCCACGGGCAGGGACCCCTTCCACTAGAGCAGCTTGCTCCAAGAGGAAAAAAAGGAGTGGACCAGGAGCAGGTTACAGAGGTACACAAGGTTACAAATGGCACCAGAAGGTGCCAAGCAGGGAGGGACAAGCAGGGGGTGTGTGCTGGTGGCAGATGGGCTCTGTGCTGGGTGCTCACTCCTCTGGGTCTGGGTCTGTGTGACCATGAGATCTCTTCCTCCAAGCAGAAATAGGTTGGAGGAATCTCGATGAGATGAAAGGGAAAAAATTTTATTACAGCAGCCTGCAAGTTCCTTTTTCGTGGGTATTACTTCTGCTTAATGCTGGGGATCAAATTCTTCCCTGATATAAATCTGCCTGTGACTCCTTTGGCTTTTATGGCACCAAAGCCATTTCCTGCACCTTGTTATCCACTGGGTCAGTGCCTGGAGGGTTCCTGAGCCTGAGGATGACTGGAACCCCAGCCATGGCTCCAAGGTGCTCTGCTGGGTGTTTGCAATCCAGAGCATCTGCCCAGGGAAGCTGTGGCTGCCCCTGGATCCTGGCAGTGTCCAAGGCCAGGCTGGCCAGGCTGGCAGCAAGCTGGGACAGTGGAAGGTGTCCCTGCCCATGGCAGAGGGGTGGAACTGGATGAGCTTTAAGGTCTCTTCCAACCATGCTAGGATTCCATGATTCCATTAAGGACTCATTAATTAGGCTGCCCTGTATTGCACAGTAAATTGGGTGTGCTGACAGCAGCCTGTGGTCCAAAAGCCACAGATGCCACTGCTCTGAACACTCCTCACTGACCCATTCGCTTTTAATTTCTGTAAATAAAGATTCTTCTTATTCTCCTTCTTTTTTTTTTTTTTTTTTTTTTTTGCCACTTTTGGGGCTGGGAGATCTCTTTGCCAGCTGCTCTGCCCACAGATCTCTTTCTCCAGATAACAAATCTTGGGACCAGCAGCTGAACCACGACACGCTGCCATTTTAACGAGCTGTAAATTCAGAGCATCTTGGCATATTTGGGAAAAGTATAAATCATAGGTTACTCCTGATTTCTTCTTTTTTTTTTTCTTTTCTTTTCTTTTTTTTTTTTAATTTCCAAAGTGAACAAGTAGCCAAGCATTAGGTTTCTTTCAGCAGTGACAGGCTAATTGTTTCAAAATGGGGCTGTGAAATACGTTGAGTGCTGCAATGTGGGATCAGCTGGAACATCTGTTCCTGAAAAACGCCATGTAGGAACATGGCTTCTAAACAGAGATAAGCCAGCTCAAACAGGATATGAGGGAACCTTGCAAAGCTGAGAAAATCGCTGTCATGACAGCTGTAAAACCAAAAACCTCTTGGAAATGCAGCCTGGGAATGCTGCTCCTAAACAGAAGCAGAGAAGAACCAATCTGAATTTTCAGGGCTGGTCCTCTTGCAAAGCCTTTAAAAAGTTCCTTGCCCATTCCTCTCTGTGAGAGCATTTTGTAAGCCCTGAGATGGCTTGGAAAGGCAGTGCTCACATGAAGAAATCAGCTGGGAATTCCTGTGGTTTTCAGGAAATGCAGGACAGCTGTCACAGGTTGGATTTTCTCTGTGCTGTGGCCACCAGCAGAAGCATGGCCCAAACTTGCATGGATGCAGGAGAGTTGTTGTGCTGCTTCTGTTGTTTTTACAGCTATTTCTGCATCCTGCTAGGTGTCTTTGTTAAAAGAAAGACCATCTTGGATTACACTGCTTTCCAAAAGGTGTTTGATGTAATGGGAATTGAGCTGTGATAATTAATTTTCAAATGGCAAATGAAACGTCTGGACATTAGGATAAAGATTTTTGGATATTAGGAAAAGGTTTTGACTTGAAAAAGTTTCTCACTCAGAGGGTGATTGGGCACTGAACAAACTGCCCAGGGCAGTGTCACAGCACCAAACCTGGGGTTGTTCTGTGCAGGGCCAAGAGTTGGAATGGATGATCCTTGTGATTTATGTATTACTTTTACCTAACCCTAACCTACCCAATCTCCAAGCACTGTTTTCTTCAGTTCATAGAATCATGGAATATTCTGAGTTGGACTGGATGATCCTTGTGGGTCCCTTCCAACTCAGAATATTCCATGATTCCATGAGCTGAAGAAAACAGTGCTTGGAGATTGGGTAGTTTAGGGTTAGGTAAAAGTAATACATACATTTCTGATGCAACCCAAGCACCTGATCAAATACTGGTTTTCCATGTCCCTGGGAGCATTTGAATTGTTTGTGTGGCTGCTGCTGCTGCTGGTAAAACTGACACCAAATGGAAAATTTATCCACACCAAATGGAAAACTGAAGTGTGCAAACATTTTTAGTAATGTGAAAGAAGCTCTGGAAGGAGCAGGGCTGGGGACAAGCTTAGAAACATGGGAAGTATTTTGGGTTACTGTGCCCAAGCTTTAATTTCACAAGATATTTAAAACACATCCCTACATTTAAATATGAGAATGCTTGTACCAGCTTCAATGAGCCCCTTCTCCTGGGTAAATTTAGGCACAGGCTTAGATGTCTCAGTGGATGAGGAAGGAGAAGGAGTCAGCATGTTTCCTCCCCAGAGCCCAAATAGTGACAACTCCAAGTAAATCTTGGTTGGGTACATAAAGCAGATGAGCGCAAAACCCACTGTGATAAATGCTCTAGCAGTCCTTAAATCTTGCTGATCTTTAATCTGATAACTTTTCCTCCCTCAGACAAACTGGTGGGTGTAGGATTTCAGCCCTCAGACTGTGCTGGTGTCTGTGGATTTACATGTTGTGCCTCAGGGCAGCCAGAGCATGCAGAAATTAAGAATCTGGGTTTTTCAGTAAGATACAGACAGTTTTTAATCTGTCTTTTGTTAAGTTTATTCTTTAGCAGGGAGCTTTCTCACTCATCCAGGAAATGCTGCTTTAGAGGTGCTGGTGCTGCAAAGCCAGCTTACACACAGGCTCCTGATGCTTGCAGTGAAGATGGAATAAAATTTCTCTGGCTGCTCCCTGTGCTGTGTTCCTGTCCCTGCTGAGGGATTTGTTGCAGATGCTGCTGGGTGAGGAGGGAGGTGTGCTCACAGGTGATGTCCAGAGGATGAATGTGCCAGACCCCTGCTCCAGCTGAGCTGAGATGGGGCTGCAGAAGGACCTCCTGCTCCTGTCTCCCTGCCAGCATCATCCAGCCCTTCCCTGCATCCTTCAGGCATCACCAGAGGGAGCAGGAGATGACTGGGAATCCCTGGGTTTGTGCTAGGGGAGGGAGCAACCATCCCTCTGCAGCTCCCTGAAAGAGGCTGGGGTAGCCTGGGGTTGGTCTCCTCTCCCAGGTAACAAGGGAAGGACCAGAGGAAACAACCTCAAGTTGCACCTGGGGAAGTTTGGATGGGATATTAGGGGAAAATTCTTCATGGAATAGTTTGTGAAGCGCTGGAACACAAACAGGGGGAATCACCATCCCTGGAGGGATGTCAGAGGCCCCTGGGGGTGGCACTTGGGGACGTGGTTTGGTGGTGGGTTTGGCTCTTGGAGGCCATGGGGAGGTGCCCAGCTCAGCCTCTTTCACTGCTGCTTCCCAAAGCCCTCCTGGGCTGTGTGATCCAGGCAGCCTTGGGGAGCTCAGACCTCACCCTAACACAGCTCTGTGCTCCTGCATCCCCTGGGCTGGGCTGGGCTGGGCTGGGCTGGGCTGGGCTGGGCTGGGCTGGGCTGGGCTGGGCTGGGCTGAACTGAGCTGGGCTGGGCTGGGCTGGGCTGGGCTGCTCTGTCCTCTGTAGACTGCAGTTCACATCCCACCTCCTCGAAACCCCAAAAATCCCCATTTTTGAGGGTGATGAGCGTTCAAACAGCAGCATTATGAGGATTTCAAAGCCTGCTCCTCAGCACTGAAGTCACCAGCGTTACATTTGCTCTTGCTGATGAGGACTGGCTGCAGTGCCAAAATGTCTGTATGAACTAAAATAGCAGAGCCTGTTCCTGGTGCCTTCTGTTTGTAAAGAGAATTTCAGAAAGCCATGGTTCCTGCAGCCAAAAAGCAGTGACAGGGATACAGGAACTTTGTGGAAGAGCTGATTTAAAGCTTTTATTTGGTTACAGGTTAATAAAGGCAAAACAGCTCTGCTGCTTGGGGCTTCAGTCATTGACTTTAAACCAGTAGGACCCCAGGAACTGAATTTAAATCCCAGCTTGGAAGACATCTCTCCATCAGGGGTGAGAGCTACTGTCAGAAATCACTCTGTCCCTGCTTTTTGTGTGTCTTTTCCAGGATATTTTGATGCTCTCCGTGCTCTCTGCCATTCAAGGACCTTCCAAGTACCACAGCAGCGTGGTTGCTGTAACTTTTGTGGGGGGTTACTCCTCACTCAGCGAGGAGATGAGATCAGCCTTGATTCCAGCCTTATTTCCCAGGTGCTGGCTGTGACCTGTCGGGAGCCAGAACATTCCTCTGGCTGCCCTGGGGGACTCGAGACCCTGGCAGGGGCTCAGAGACCTTGGCACGGAGTCAAAAACACCAAAAACACCTGTGCCTTCAACCTTAGCCCATGGAAACAATTACCAACTTTGTGTGAGGATTTACAAGCCACAAGAGTTTGAGTAGAGTGACAGGGAATTTGTCACAGGGTGAAAAAGTAGAATTTTGGGGATTTAGAATGGGGGTTCAGGAGGCAAGGTGGAGGAATCTGGGTGTGTCCTGTCCTTCTCCTTCTTCTTCTTGGCCTCCATCTTCTGCTGGGATGGTGACACTGCTGGATTGGTTTAGAGCAGACAGACTGTCTAACACAGCTGATAGGTATTGGAAGATTATTGTAAATAAAGCACAGGTAGTTCTTAGTACAAAAAGCCAACACCACCCCAAGGGCAGGGACTGTGCCACAACCCGACCTGCTGGACAGACCTCAGCAGGGCAGGGAAAGAATGGAACAGATAAGGGAAAATAAACAGCCTTGGAAAGCAGAACTGATGAATCTCAACTTCTTCAGTTGCAAAGCTGAGAAAAAAAAAGACTTTCTAGTACCCCAAAAGTCACCTTAGCCACAGAACCCCGAGAGGGATCCAGGAGCCCATGGCTCCCACTGCTCACACAGCCCCACTGACCCACTCCTGTGTCCAGCTGAGCTCCTCCATTGATCCCCAAATTAACCTCTCCACTTTCTTTCAGCCACTCTGCAGCTCCTCAGCAGCTTTGCCTGCAGCAGGAGAGTATTTTCCATCTCTGCTGAGTTGACACGAGGTGAATTCTCCGAGCTGCCAGCGAACTTCCCAGGCTGCAGCAGAGACATTCCTGCCTCTGAGTGAAAACCCCAGGCTGAATTGGATTTCTCTTGTTTCACTAATTGGCTCAGCACTGTGGTTGGTGTTTGTGGCCTTGGTGCTGCTCCTGGATTTCTTGCTCTGTCTGGTTTGTTGTGCTGCTCCTACAGAACAGGGGGATATCGTGCTGGCTTTGGGATGTGCCAACAACTCGAGGAGTGGGTGAGTGAAGCCAAACAGATTTTCCACCTTCAGGAGCAGGGAGGCTGCTGAACTCTTGCTGCCTCTTGTTTAGCATGGGAGCTGCTGTGTAGATTGTGTTTGCTGTGTGTATTTCTGCAAGGGGAGCCAGCAAGGAAAGACTTCTGCCTCCATCACCTGTAGATCCAGGCATTTTCACAATGGGAATGGCCTTAAGGTGAAACAGGGCAGATTTAGATTAGATTTAAGGAAGAAATCCTTCCCTGTGAGGGTGGGGAGACCCTGGTACAGGGTGCCCAGAGCAGCTGTGGCTGCCCCTGGATCCCTGGAAGTGCCCAAGGCCAGGCTGGATGGGGCTTGGAGCACCCTGGGACGGTGGAAGGTGTCCCTGCCCATGGCAGGGAGTGGAACTGGATGTTCTTGAAGGTTCCTTCCAATCCAAACCATTCTGTGATTCCAGGAATCTCCTTCTGGGATTGCTTACAGATCCAGACTAGGCAGGAGCACAGCTGAGTACTGGGGGTCTCATCCTGCAGTGGAATTATTTCCTTCCATAACTATTATCTTCCCTGTTTTGGAGGCCCCCTGCTCCTCCAGAAGAAGTGCTTTTAAGTGGTTATGAGGCTATAAAAAGAAGAAAATCAAAATGCTGGGAGAAATTTTGCAGACCCTTCGATGACACTTCTGTGAGCAGCAAGGGAAAAATGCACCTGGGCTGCTCTCCTGGAGCTTTGTTTGACTCCTAGCAGAGTCTGTCTTCAACCAGCCTGGTCCCAGTGGCAGTGCTGCACCATCATGGAAGTCCCAGAGCCCCTCCAGATCCCATGGGAAATGGAAACAAATCAGTTCTGTCTTTTTCCCATTCCAATTCTTCAATTTGCTCTTGGCCAACACAGCTGGAAAGAGAGAGGGGCAGTGTTGGGGGTGATGCCACCACTGATGGTGCTCCTGCATCTGTTGCTAAATTGAACCTTTTGGAACATCCTTGAGTGGGACTCAACCTGCAGCAGGTGCTTTGTGGGGGGGATGGTGTGGATTTTGGGGTGGGGGAAGGCAGGAGGGATGGACCTGAGCTGCCTGTTTGGCCACTTCCCCCAGGATCAGCTTCCCTGAGTTCATCAGGAGAGTGCCAGAGCCCTCTGGATTCCTTCTCATGGTTTAAAGTAAGGCATTTTCCCCCAAGGAGCTGCTGTAAAAAGTAAAAAAAAACCCCAAAAACCTCAGCAGCCTCTTTATAACTTTTCATGCAGCCACATTCTAATTAAGAAACAGAACTCATCATAAATTGCTTTCCAAGGGACCTACTCCAAGTGGGGATTGAGGGCATTTGCCATGTGCCAGCAGAAACATTTAAAAATGTGTTTTTAGAGTGCAGCAATTTCAGCACAAGGGAACAGGCTATTCCAGCTCAGGGGATTTGACTATTCCCCATTTGGGGGCCCTGAGCAGTGCTTTGCTGAGGACAAAAAAATGTCTTAAGCAGGTACAAAAATCCACTTTAGCTCAAGGATTTAGTGGATGGCCATGCTGGAAAACTGAAGCATGAGCAGGAAAAGCTGTTCCCTTGATGCTCTGGTCAGATGTTGGCACTTCAGAGCCCCAGCCATCCCAAGGGATTCTGGATTAGCTTAGAGCCATTTCTCCTTGTCCTATCATTACATGCCCCTCTATCTCTTTTTTCTTTCTCTTTAAAGCAGAAGTGCTTCCATGGCAAGCAAAACATAAAGATAATAAAGAATTTTGTTTAAATTCCCGGTGAGGGGGCTCTGAGCTGACAGCCAGGGCTGGGTGGGGGTGACTCCTCTCCCCACCCCATGTCAGGGTGAGCAGCCCAGCAGCCTCACAGCCCCTCTGCCCCCTCAAACCCCTCCTTGCCCAGCTCTGAGAGCAGCCACACCTCGCCCCAGGGCAAGGCAAGGCAGGGGAACAGCCCCTGAGAAAAAGAGAATGATCAAAAAACCTGTTTCTAAGCCATGCAGGGAGCAGGGGTTTGGAGGCACTTTGGAGCCTTTCTCCCCAGGCTTTTTTCAGTCAATTGCATCACAATTTACCATCCAGTATTCCATCCTGACAGAGGGAGGGCTCCATCCCACCTGCCTGGGCTGGTGGGGGAGTGAGGAGGGGGCAGCCAGAGGGGACAGGCACTCCCTGTGAGGCAGGAACTCTTGTGGGAGGGAGGACAGGGAGGGCTTGGGGGCTCAGGAAAAATCTGCAAATGGTTTTTCTTCCATCCCTGGCTCCCTCTCTGGCGGGGACCATCAAACCCATCACCTCCTGCTTTCCAGGAGCCTCTGCCAGCTGCAAAGGGCTGCAGGAAAGCAAAGTGGCAGCAGGAAGGGGCAAGAGCTCAGCCAGGCACAGAGGCAAGTGGGGAAAGAGGAGAAAAACAAAGAGAAAAGCAAACGGTGCCCCAACACCTCCAGCTGCAGATCAGTCAGTGCTTTTTTTCACTTTAATTTTCTGAGATGACTTCTGCATCCTCCTCCCTGTTCTCAGCTGAGTCCAGCTGATTTCTCCTTCCTGGGGAAGGACTGGACTGTGCCTGTGAGCAGCTGCAGACAGCCTGACTGCAGTGTGTCACACATGCATGTGTATGGCTGTATTTATGTGCACATCTATAGGTAGGTGCTGCCCTGACACTATCCAAGGGCACAGCCCCACATCACCAACCCCCCCAAACTTCTTCCCTTACCCCAAACTGGAAGGTGTTTCAAAGAGGGGATGAGGGTCTTCAATTTCTGCCCTGCCTTGGAAAACTTCCTTGCTGCTGGAATCAGCATCTGCATTGATTATTATTAATATAATATAATATAATATAATATAATATAATATAATATAATATAATATAATATAATATAATATAATATAATATAAATTATATATTATATATATTATAGATAATATATATTATATATATTATTATATATTATATTATATACTATATATAATATTATATACTATATATTATATTAAATTATATATAATATATTATATATAATATATTATATAATATATTATAATATATTATACATAATACATAATATATAATATATAATATATATTATATATTATATATTATATATTATATATTATATATTATATATTATATATTATATATTATATATTATATATTATAATATATATTATATATATTTTATATATAATATAATATATAACATTATATATTATATATTATATATAATGTAATGTAATTTAATATATATTATATATATTTTATATATATTATATTACATTACATTACATTACATTACATTACATTATATTACATTATATTACATTATATTATATTATATTATATTATATTATATTATATTATATTATATTATATTATATTATATTATATTATATTATATTATATTATATTATATTATATTATATTATATTATATTATATTATATTATATTATATTATATTATATTATATTATATTATATTATATTATATTATATTATATTATATTATATTATATTATATTATATTATATTATATTATATTATATTATATTATATTATATTATATTATATTATATTATATTATATTATATTATATTATATTATATTATATTATATTATATTATATTATATTATATTATATTATATTATTCCAGCACTGCAGTCCTGGCATTCACAAGCTCTGCTCACCCTGACCCAGCTCCTGGCACAGTGAATTTTACAGTGGAAAAGGTGACATTGATGGACAGGCAGGATTTGGGAAGAGTCCTGACCTGCAGCAGTGCAGTTTCAACATTACCTCTTGAACAGCAGGAAAATGGAAGCCCAGCTCTGTCCTGGGAATGGGGAAGCTCTGCCATGGATGTGGATGATTGATTTGAGATAAGAAAATGCTTTGAGTGCTGCATCCAGCCCTGGGGTCCCAAAGATCAGAAGGACATGGACCTGATGGAGCAAAGATGTGACCAGAGGACTGGGGAGCCTCTGCTTTGGGGACAGGCTGAGGGTTGGGCTTGTTCAGCCTGGAGGAGAGAAGGCTCTGGGGAGACCTCAGAGCCTCTTGCATTGCTTAAAGGGCTGCAGGAGAGCTGGAGAGGGATTTTGGACAAGGACATGGAGCGAGTGGACAAGGAAAAATTACTTTAAACTCAAAGAATGTAGGTTTAGATTGGATATTAGAAAGAAATTATTGACTGTGAGGGTGGGGAGCCCTGGAACAGATTGCCCAGAGAAGCTGTGGCTGCCCCTGGATCCCTGGAAGTGTCCAAGGCCAGGCTGGAACAACCAGATCTGGTGGAAAGTGTCCCAAAATGGTCTTTAAGGTTCCCTCCAACCCCAGCCATTCTGTGATTCCCTGATTCTCTTGCAGAGTTTGTTTTCAAGCCAGAACCAGGAAGGATCACAGCCAAGTGACCAGAGGTCTCATCCTACCAGAGAATGAATTTTCTGTCACAACTCTTACCCTGCCTTTTTCTCTTTGATGCTTTTCTCCCTTGTGCTGTTGGCTCAGCCAATCCATAAGACCAATGCCACATTTTTCTTCAGGTCACCAAAATTTAATCTGGGGCTCAGAGGGACCATTAACACCAGTGTGTGGGACTCTTGTGCCTTTGATTTATCCCAGTGAGGAGGGAAGGCCTCCTGTGCTGCCAGGTTCCAGGGTCCCCCCATCAGATCTATTATTAAAGATACTCCTGCCACTGAGCTCATTAAAAAATACTTTCCTCAGCTCCTTCTGGCCTGGCCCTGCCTCTCTCAAAATTGAACCTTTTAATTTGAATGAATCTTTAATTTGATTTTGTGCTCTCCCCATAAAGAGCTATTCCCCAGGATCCTCGGGATGAGGAGTAATTTGATAAGGTTTAAAGAGGAAGTGAAGCCATGGAATTGATCTAATTTTGTTGATGTGGCTGCAGGATTTTATTGCCTGCTTGTAGTGGGTAATCATAGAAGAGAGAGGGAATGGGAAGTCCTGGGGTCTCTGGCTCTGAGCTGCTCATCTCCAGTGGATTTAGCACAGGGAGCAGTGAAGGGAAGGGCTCACTCCTGGTTTTTCCAGGGGGTTGCTTCATTTTCAGCTGTGCATTTTTGTGTGCTCAAGCTCTCCATGCAACAGGATACCAGGAGGAAGGGGGAGCAGGGAGAGGATATTTAGCAACAAAAAGTAATTTTGGGGGGGTCAATGGCTACCTTTAGGTCCTGCTCCTATTTCTGGGAAGTAAATGGTCAAAGGGCTTGAGCCTTTTGCCTCTGGAGGAGCAAAGGGAGCTGGGAAGCAGAGCCAGGCTGGAGTGTGGCTCTGGGTCTGTGGGGTTTGGTTTTGACCCCAGGTTTGATTTCCAGCTGAGCCCTGGATAAATGCACAGAGCTGCAAACCTGGGCTGGGGAGAGCAGCTCTGATCCCGGGAAT
The DNA here is from genome assembly GCF_963513975.1 of Fringilla coelebs. NCBI lineage: Eukaryota > Metazoa > Chordata > Aves > Passeriformes > Fringillidae > Fringilla > Fringilla coelebs. The sequence continues at coordinate 4,954,933 of NC_140034.1, forward strand.
GCATCCCATGTGCCGTGGTGTGGGGGGATAGGGATGAAATCCCTCCCTGCCCAGACCACAGGGCCCTCCTGCAAAGCCTTTCTCATCTGCCAGCAGAGATGGAGGAGGTGGCTGTGGCTGACAAAAGGGAAATCCTGCGGGTTCCCTTCCTGCCCCTCCTGGTGTCTCCTGAGCCACAGTGCCGTGTTTGTCAAACCAGCGTTGGGTTTGACACCAGAAATCACAGAAAAGCCCCTTCCCTGCCCAGAGAGGGAGGCTCTGAGTGCACTCCTGATTTACACCCTGGAGGTGAGGGCTGGGCTTTCACACCAAAATGACAGAAGGCAGCTCAGCCCCAGCCATCCCCAGATGAGCCTCTGCCTCTGCAGCCCCCCTGGCCTCTCCAGTTCCCAAAATGCTGAAAGCTTTCCTAAACCCCCCCTGCCCAGAGGCTGCTTTTCCCCAGGGGCCCTGCTGAGCCTGTGTGTGCCTGTGAGCAGCTCCTGGGCCAGCCTCTAATGCCCCACCACCATTGCTCCATCCCCCTGGGGCCAGACCCTGCTCCCTCCCTGCCAGGTGCTGCCCTGGCTTTTGGGGATGCAGATCCTCCCCCAGCCCCAGCTGCAGGCTCTGTGTCCCCAGCTGGGGCCAGGCATGGCTGTGACACCCTGGGGCTCTCTGGGGCTCTGTTGTCACCTGGCCCATGGCACCTCTTGCTGCTGCTGCTGCAGGGTCTGCACCGCGTGAGCTCTCGTCTGCCAGAGGGGCTCCTGTGGCTGATGGCCCTGCCGGGCTCTGGGCTTCACTTTTCTCCCTGTCCAGGTGCTGAACCACCCTGAAAACTCTCTTTAACTGAGAGTTAAAGTGTGCTGAGGGCAGGAGAAACACCATAACCAACCTCAGGCTGGAGAGCTGGGCAAGGGGATGGGCTTGCATACCCCATGGGGATGCCCCAGGAGCAGCCCTTGGCTCCAGAGCAGCTCCCAGGCACTCCTCCTGCTCCTCAAGGAGAGCTGTGACCAGGCTGCAGAGCTTTGTTTTCACTTCCCACAGACAATTCCAGCTGCTCAAGCTGCCCTGCTGGCCAGGACGGGCAGCACTGGCAGGACACAGCAGGATGCTCCCAGGGTCGTGGATCAGGACACTTTTGGAGCCTCAAGCCAACCCTAAACCCCAGGCCTGGATTCCTGCATCCCTCTTGTGTAAACCCTCCTCTGTGAAGAGCTCATTTCCCATCCAGGGTGAAAGGGATGGAACAGTGGGGAAAAAAAAAATGCAGCTTTTGTGGTGCTGGATGCAAGTCTCCATCTGTGTTTAAGAGCTTGGTACTGAAAGCAGGGATGGGGAAACCTGGTGAACCCATGCCTGGCAGCCAAAATCCACATGTGGCTGTGCCTGTCCTGGCTCTGGGGGTGGGGAGACAGAGGTGCTCCAGACTTTGTTATTTTTAGGTGCCACCAGTACAGATAAAATCAGACTTTGCTGCTGATTTAGACGAAATTTGACCAGCAACACCATTCCCAGCCTAATTTTATACCTTTTTGACTCTCCCCTGTATTCCTGCCCTTAAAATGTTTTATGGATTATGCAGCTACTGCCAAAGGATTTGAGTTTGAAACCTTACTGTATTTTGGCCTGTAAAGATGTTGAATGAACAGTTTAAAACTCTGAGTCATTAAAACTGTCTGGGAGAACCTAATGAATGTTATTTACTGTGCTTCCCAGCTCAGCAAAAATCCAGCTCTTTCTTCTCTTGCTTTCTATACTTTACTTTTAAAAACAGCAGCCAAAGTTGTCTGGAAACCATTCCTTGCTAGAGACAAACTGGATCAGTAAGTGGAAATGTCAGTTTTTTAAGAATCTCCACCACTGCTTTGAAGTAACTTGATTTTTTTGTTGTTGTTGTTTGATTGTTCTAATTCAAAAGCTTTATCTTCTAGGCTATCTCAAAATAAAAAAAAAAAAAAATTAAAAAAAAGGAAATTTAGGGGCTGCAGTTACCTTTTAAAAGGAGAAAAAAGCAAAAAAAAAAAAGCTGCCAAATCCTGATCTTTTGATGACAGTCTCTTCAGAAGGCTGCCTAGGTGGGCTGGGCAGCACTGCAGAGCTGAGCTCAGTTACTCTCCCTTCCTGTGATCCTGGAGAGGTCAGAATAGGACCCCCCATCCTCTTTAATTTCTGTTTGTGTTGCTGAGCTTAGCCTTGGAAATGGAAATCTGACTTGAAAAGAAACTACTTGCGATTAGAGGCTGTGAAAAAAAAATAATCTAATGAGCTGCTGCTTTTAATTCCACATCTGAAAGGCAATCTATTACTGTCTTTTATCACTCCTGTCTCCTATTAGGGAAGCAATCTCATGCTGGGGCTCTTTCAACACCCAGGCAGTTAATATACATTATAATTATTGCCTAATGTATGAATAGCCTGGTGTGCTCAAGTTGTCTGCTCATTTTTACTCAGCTCCTGGAAAAGCCCATGCAGTACCTAAGCAGGGCTGGAGAAGGGATCTCATGAGATTGATCAACGTTTGATTTTTAAATTATTTATTTTTTGCATCATGCTGCTGCCCCAGGGGCTCTGTTTGAGAACAAATGCAGAGTACTCATGTAGGAACAGAAAATTCCTGTCCCAGAGGGGTTACAGAGTGATGGGTAGAGGAGGGAAAGGAGGGGGAGAAATCCCAAGAGATCAGCAGGGAATGGTCTGCCAGCAGTGAGCTCAGGAGGTCTGAACTTAAGGTGGGCTTCCCAGTGCTGCTAAAAATCATAAAGAAAGAAAAAATTGATGAAATTTTAAAAAGTAAGTAATTCCCAATGTTACACTTTATTTTATTTTATTTTTTTGTTTTGTTTTTTTGTTCCTGATTTGCGAGCCTCAAATTTCAGGTTATTTAGCCAGTTTTAGAGCAAAAAGCAGAAGATAAAAGGCCACTATTTTTGAGGCAACATGCAACAGCAGATCCTCCCTGCCCACAGTCCCAGCTGGGGATGCTGAGTGTGCCCTGGTCCAGCTGGGGATGCTGAGTGTGCCCTGGGGGTCCAGCTGGGGATACTGAGTGTGCCCCAGCCCAGCTGGGGATGCTGAGTGTGCCCTGGGTGCCCAGCTGGGAATGCTGAGTGTGCCCTGGGTGCCCAGCTGGGGATGCTGAGTGTGCCCTGGTGCCCAGCTGGGGATGCTGAGTGTGCCCTGGGTGCCCAGCTGGGGATGCTGAGTGTGCCCTGGTGCCCAGCTGGGGATGCTGAGTGTGCCCTGGGTGCCCAGCTGGGGATGCTGAGTGTGCCCTGGGTGCCCAGCTGGGGATGCTGAGTGTGCCCTGGCCCAGCAGTGAGGTGAGCACTGAGCCCCAGCCCCGGGGTGACCTGGCACAGGGGGTTTCAGACAAGCCAGAAGCTCACAGCAGGTTGTGAAAATCCTTTATTCCTCACCACATGTCGGGGATGCAGTGATGGATTTTTGGTGCAGCAGCAAGCACTGGGCAGCCTGGCACAGCTTTATCGCTGAACCCTCCTTTGAACCTTCTCCTCAAGCTCTCTGCACACTCCTGCTGCTCCCTCTTCCCATGGCACATTCCCAAAGGTCCATCCATCCCCGAGGATGCTGTGAGCCATCACTGAGGTCTGGGTGGTTCCTCATAGCCCATGGTCCTGCCAGGAACCCACACTGCTCACAACCCCAGGAGCAGCCCGAACCCCCAGGACAACTTATTCACCCTTCCCTAAAACTCTTGGAGCGCAGTTAATTATTTACAAGCCTTAACACTTAGGGCCACGTGGAGCCAAGGATAGAAGGGCGTTAAAATGCCACTTGATGCTCACCAGGCCTGACTAATAAAATAATGTCCAACAAGGACATCAATTAGCTGCCAATTCGCCAGCACTCGGAGAGGCTAATGACAGCTGGAGCGAGGAATTTGAAACCCGAGCCGTCCCTGCAGCCTGCACCGGGGTGCCAGGGATAAAAGGTCAGTCATGTGTACCAAATGCAGCGTGAGCTCCTCCATTATTTATGTGTGTCAAACGCACAAGGAGCGTTTCAGTGCCTGCAGTCAGTCTGTGGTAATTTGTATGATATAAACAGATATAATCTGGTCATTAATACACATCATTCTGAGCCAGCTGACAGTAATGAATCTGGAGTGGGTTATTCCATGGACTTGTTTCCTTGCTGGGTGACAGTCTGGGGTAAAAGGGCTGGTGCAGCAGGGCCAGCAGGAGTGTGGTGGGTTCAGGGTGGACTCAAGGCTGGAGAGGGGCTGGGAACACAAACCCTGAGAGGAATGACTGAGGGAGCTGGGGGTGCTCAGCCTGGAGAAGAGGAGACTCAGGGGTGACCTCATCACTCTCACACCTCCTGAAGGGTGCCTGTGCTCAGCTGGGGCTGGGCTCTGTCTGCAGCAGCACTGACACAACCAGAGCACACAGTCTCCAGCTGCACCAAGAGAAATACAGGTTGGATATTAGGAAGTAGTTTTTTACAGAAAGGTGATAAAGTTCTGGAATGCTCTGCCCAGGGAGGTGGTGGAGTCCCCATCCCTGGGTGTGTTTAACAAAGCCTGGATGGGGCACTGGGTGCCAGGGGTGACTTGAGGTGTTGGGGCTGGGTTGGACTGGATGATCCTGAAGGTCTCTTCCAACCTGGTCATTCTGTGAATTCTGTGACTCAAGCTTTGCCCTTCACTTTTTGTCCTAAATTTCTTTTTCCAGGCCCTGGCTGTGCCCTGCAGGGATTTCCCTCCTCCTTCCCCATCCCCTGAGTTTGCTGGCTCAGGGCTGCTCATGTTGCATCAATCTCTGCAGGCCCCACGTCCCTGGCTCTGGTGAGCTGGGCTGGGCTCCTCAGCTTCCCTGCTCCTTCCCACCTCTTGGAAGAATGTTTTCATTAACAGTCAATAAATGAGGGTTTTTTGTAGTGGTGTGACAGGCGTTTTCTGGGAAAGTGGAGGTGGGTGTGTGTGGACATTGCTTAGAGCCTTGTCTCACCACAAATACAGCAGATCTGTGCCTCTCTCTGTAGATTTCCTTAATTTTTTAAGACACTGGAAGGTGAAGATACCAACTGGTGATGCCTCTCCACATGTGCCATGAGCGGGGCAGCTCAGCTACTGACAGCTGAGCCAAGAGTGCCCGTGGGATTGTTTAGATGAGCTGATTTCCATGCAGCTGCAGTGGAAACGGGAACAGCTTTGTGGGACAACAGCAGGATGTCCACCATCCTCCACAGAGGTGACATAAGACATCAGTCCCCCACTGTGGAAAGAGGATCTGCCATTCCCTCTTGCAAGGTGGCTCAAGCAGGGAGAGAGGGAGCAGAGTGGTGCCTTGTCCTGGCAGTGAGCCTGGCCATGAGCTGCCCTGGGCTCACCCCTGCTCTGGATCTGTCTCCATCAGGAAAAGGTTTCATGACTAACTCTGCCTTTCTGGGAACTCTGAGGATGTTTTGGGAGCTCCCTGAAGGGCTGCAGCTCTGCTGAAGAGCAGGGAAGGGGCTGAGCAGGATTTGTGTGGAGTTTCTAAACCGGACTGGCAATAAACAATCTGTTAACAAACCCAGATGAGGTGGGTTTGGGAGTGTCCTGCTGGAAAGGCAAACTCTTGATCCCACAGTGAGTCTCAAGCCCAGGAGCTGTAGGGGAGTGTCTGCAAGATCCTGTCCCACCCAATGCCCTGGTCCTTCTGGCTGCTCCAAGGGCAGTATCCAGCAACAACAGCACAGGCTCCTCCTGAGATTTAATCTCTGGGATCCAGGAGGCCAAGCCTGCTGCTCTTTAGGAGGACAGGAAAGATCTGTTTGCCAATGGCACAGCTGGCTCACAACTACCAGTGGAGATAGGGGAGAGATTTACTGGAAGGTGACTCCCAGTGTTTTTGGTGTGGCACCCCTGTTGTTGTTAGCCAGTCTTACCTCACACACTTTCTGGCCTCTCCTCTGCATGGGAATTCCCAGAGCTCCTTTTGTTAGCCAGGAATCAACGGGAAATTGGGAGGCAAAAGCCCAGCACAGACAGTTCTGCCTCGCTGCAGGTTGGACAAACCCCTTTATTTAAAAATATCTGATTTCTGCCTAGTGAGCACCCTGCTGCCCACTGGGGGGAAAGCTCTGTCATCAACCCCAGGTGATGTCACTTCACCCTCTGGCTGTTTTCAAAGGACACACACAAAAATTGGTGCTTTCTGCAGGGTTATTGCACCCCACATGGAAAACAAGAAGTTTCCCTGTACTTTAAAAAAAAAATTGCTGCAATTGCCCTAATTCTCTTGGCTGCCTCCTACCCTTTTGTTTCCCATGTGGATGATCTATAGATCCTGCCTTTGGATTTGTACTCACTGCCTTCAGCATCTCTGTTCCCCATTTGTTTATAAAGGATATCTCTGTCCTCCTCTTGATGAAGAGGTATTGTTTTAACCACCAGAACAGTCCCTCACTTGTCAGACTGTGGCTTTTGGTCAGTATAGAGAAATGTTCTTCAGTATTCCCAGTTATCATTCTTGGGATTTTTTTTTGTTTGTTTGTTTGTTTGTTTGTTTGGTGTTTTTTGGGGTTTTTTTTTGGTGTTGTTTTGTTTTAGGGGTTTTTTTTTCTGTTTAAATTCTTACTCTGAACTCAGCCCATGATTGTTTTCAGGTTGGTAACAGCAGCCTGAGAGAGCAGCAAGGCAATGTCTGACTGGGTTTGATTTTATTCCATCTGCACATAACAAATGTTTTCGAGTGGCAATCACTTCCCACCTAAGCTACTGTGTGTTTTCAGTGCTGTGATCAAATTCTCTGTATCTGCCAAGAAAAAAAAGGTCTGATCCACAGTTGTCCCTGTTGGATGTGTGAGTTCTTTTGAGATAGCAAATAATCACCATCATCCCTCACAAGCAGGGCGCCTGTCTCGGTGCTGGAGGCAGCTTTCCTGCAGATTTGCTCCATTTGAAGTTTCCCTGTGACAATCTGGCCCTTTCCCCCTCCTTGCCTTTGGCAGCTGCTGGGGGGGATGTTCAGATGGTTCACAGGTTTGATTTTGTGCTCCACTGCAGACACTGGCTGGTCTGTTTTGTACTTTCTATTTTAGATGATTGAGCCATCAATTTTCAGATTCATTTACTACTGAGTCCAATGACCTGGATGCTCGTGATCCCATTTCTAACAGGTCCGATCTTATCCTCACTTCAGCCTCCCTAAAAGCCACGGTTTTAACACTCCAATGAGCTTCCCACCAGGTTTCCATCTTTCCAGCTAGGCCAAATTTTTGCTGTGCAACAGAGATTCCTGTTTATTAGCCAGGACCTACCTTTGGTGAATAGGTGATGAAAGCGTTTTTCTCCACTTCCTTCTTTGCTTTGATTAATTTTGTTCTCAGCACCTTCATTATGTGTTAAATGAGTTTCCATTTGTTCCCTCTTTGCACCTTTCCCTTTTGTTGTTAGTTTAACACCTCCCTGCCCAAGGCAGCCTGCCTTTGCCTCAGAAAATTGGTTTCTAATTCGGGAAGGAAGCAACCAAAATCCTCCAAATCCTCTCATGGAGGGTTGAGGTAAGTGCTCTGTAAACAACACTCATCTTGCCATTTCCATGCTCAGTTTTCCCATCAAAAACCTTCTGTTTTTCTTCATCTACAGGAGAGAACAGATCTCTGAGAGCTCCTTTAGAAACCTTTTTAACATTCTTTCAAGTGATGCAGCCTAGAAAACATGAGAGAGGCTGAGATTTAGGGACACTGGTGCCAGTATTGAGCTGCAGCTGAGCTCCTGCCTCCCTGTCTCAGGTGTCCTACCTGCTGGGGCCAGCACAAGAGAGCTGTGGCTTTCTTTTGGAATGGATCCAACCTCTTGGAAAGATGGTTGTGCTTGGTAAATTAGCAGCAAACTCACCTGGCTGGAAACGGACAGAGTTTCTCATTGTCTTTTTGTCTCTGGAGCATTTCTTCAGGACAGAAATGATGGCTTGGATTGATACCCACGGATCATCCCATTGATTTTGGCTGCCATTGGGAAAGATGCTTGCTCCTCCTGCCAGACTTTAAGCATCTGTGCATGTCCTACTCATCAGCAAACATTCCAGGAGACGCCAAGCATCCCTTGGACTCTCACCATGCTGAGAGCCACACACAAGCTCAGGTGCTCCACTGAGCCAGGGCCTCTCTAAACAAGAAGAGACCATTAGTTTTGGCTCATTAGCTTAACTGAGCTGACTATTAAATCCCACTCCTCCTGCCACTTTCTGTAAAATAAACTTAGAAATGAGCCATCTTTGCAGCTGTGAGAGTAATAAATCCAATTAATTTCCATGTCTTTAGTGTTAATATATGCATTAGACGTGTCAGCACTGCCTTTTTGTTTCCTTTGTGGAAAAGGTTGTCTCAGAGATTCCCTTCTAATTAGGATGGGACTTTAATCCTTTGTGGATATATTCCTCCAGGAAGCCACTTGCTGAGATGCAGAATCTTCAGTCCCAGGGAATTGTGCTACTGTTTGTTTGGGAGATTTTTGTTTCTTTTGTTCCTTTTTTTTTGTTGTTGTTGTGGTTGTTTTTTGTGCATATGACAACTACCATCACAACAAATTCATACTTCCCCTGCAAATGGAAGAGTTAAGGAAAAAAACTCCACTTTGTCCTGCGAGGCTGTCACCAAACAAAGCAGAAAGCCAGGCACAGATGCAGCTCTCTTTGAAATCTGCATAGCAATGAGTGTTTACCCTCCTTTCTCCATGGCTGATGACTCCAACACCAAGGGTACAGCAAACAGCTCCGTGGCATTCATGGTCAGGCCCATCAGCAGGATGCAGCAGGGGCAGAGTGCAAGTCTCATGCCAGTCAGTTCAGGGCAAGCTGAGAGGAAAACCACAGAGATCACAGAGTCTGGCAGAGGCGCTGCTGGTGGAGCTCCTGGTTACAGGGAGATCAGAGCCCCAGCACAGATGGAAGGGCAAAGTGCACGGGCTCCAGAGAATCCTTTGAAAGTTTATCAGCCCTTCTGCTCCAAAAGATGCCTGTAGGTGCCTCATAGCTGTGTGTCACAGAGTGCAGCCCCCTCAAAACAGGAGCTGCTGCTGCTGCAGGTCTCAAGGCACCCCGGGCTCTGTAGATAGAAGAAGGAGCTGGAACTTGGATCCTGTGCAGAAGCCACTTTTAATTGTGTCACAACCAAGAGAAAATCGGCCCAAAAGCCAAATTTACACGAAAAAACTCTGCTACCAACCTGCTCCTGCTGCCCCATGACTAACCTTTCCTCTCCACCCTTACAAATACTGCAAACTCCCAGCTTTGCTTTCTGAGATTTCCCAGAGCACTGTGGATTCTCTCCTTCCTGCCTGTCTCTCCTGTTACATCCAGGAATGGCCATTTCCCCTCCCAAAGGTTATCAAGGTTTGGAGCCTCCTCCCCATGGACACAATCAGGAGGTCTCTGATGAGGAACAGCAGGGCTTTGTTCATTCTCAGTGCACAGGGGCTGTAAATCCTCAGAGGGTGACCAGGGAAACCAAGAGCTGCCTGCCCCAATAAATCTGCCAGGGTGGCTGCTGCAGGGCTCCCTGAGAGCTGCAGGTTCCCAGTGCAGCTGTGGGGTACAAAACAAGCCAGTCCACGCACTAAGGAAAAGAAGGAAAGATGGTTTTGGTCACTTTAGCTAAAAGGTTGCCTGGATAAGCTGCTGGGAAGGCAGCAGAGGGTAACAGCCTTTGGAGCTTTCCCCTCCTCGTGGTTAATCCAGCCTGGCTCACCAGGGCTTTGTGCACTAAGCTGGAAGTGCTGGCACAACCCCTGCTGTGGTAAAGCCGGGGTCACACCCACACTGGGGCTTGGGGCACCCCCTTGGACGTGACCTGGGGGCTGGGGACAGCTGGGAGGGTCTGAGGGATCAGCACAATCCAGCCAGCACCCTGCAGCCTGCATCTTGCTCTTGGGCTGGGTCCTGGCCCTTTTCTCCTCACCTGCTCCTAGAATATCCTGATGTGAAAGGGACCCACATGGAGTCCTGGCCTTGCCCAGGACACCCCCAGGATCCCACCCTGTGCCTGAGTGTTGTGCAAACACTGCTGGAACTCTGGCAGGCTTGCTGCTGTGACCACTTTCCTGGGGAGCCTGTTCCCTTTATCTTGCTCCAGCTTCAGGGAGGCTGAGAGAGGACAGGGCATGGTCTGTAGGGCACAGAGTGACACCCAGGAGCCAAACCCTTGTTTGTACCAACACTTGGTACCCAGTCCTTGCCAGCACTGACTGCAGCCCTCTGTGGTTGGTGCCTCCATGCCAGGTGAAGCTCTTGCCTCATCACAGCAGTGCCTGGTGTCTCTTGCAGTGCAGTGAGGTTATTCTGAGAGCTCCTTGCTCCAGGATGTTGCCCATTTGCAAAGCTGGGAAAACTTCTGTGGGACCAGCAGACCTCAGCATCGCCACCTCAAAGGCAGAGCCTGAGAGCCCCACAGTGCCCAGCCCTGCCTGACAGCTCTCACAGCTCTGCTGGGCTGCCAGGATCTGCTGCTTGACTTATTTTAATTATTTATTACCTGCCCCCTCCCAGGAGTAATCCTTGTTGCACGTCCAGGGGTGTGGAGGAGCCTGATTTGGTGTCAGTAGTGCCAGATGGTGGCTGGGCAGATCCAGCTCAGCTCTCATCTCTGTGCCTCAGCCTGGGCAGGTCTCCCCATCCCTGTCCCACTTGGTCCCATGAGACATTCCCTCTTCCTCTGCCCCTGGAATGAAGGATTCCTGGTGTGCTGCAGAGCAGACACGGTGCAAAGCACATTCACAGGACGAGTTTGAGGCAGGTGTTGCCCAAGGCAGGTGTCATTCCTGCCTCTCCTCATCACTGCTCTCCTGGTCAGTCTCTGTGCCAGACTCCCTTTGGCTCTGGCTGCCTGGGAAGGAGCAGAGCATGGAGAGATGAGGAATGTTGTGGCTTTTGTGGCAGAGCCATGTCACAGAAAGCAGCAGCACATGCCCTAAGGGACGCTCAAGGCAGAGTCACCTGTCACACTGGGGACACTCAGTGAGTGCCAGCACCAGGAACCCCTTTGGATGACCCTCCAAGAACCACAAAAGGGCTTCCAGAAAGGCAGAGATGCATGGAAATGAATTCCAGGAAAGTGCTGTTTCTGGATTAGCTGGGGAGTGTGCTCTAGTGAGGATGTGGGATCAGGAGGGAACAAATACCCTGCTGTAAATTTCACGACACACCTGACTAGAGGAAATATCCCCTGGATGTCCAGCATGCTGAAAACAGAGAAAGCCTGCTTGCTAAGACCTCAAATTGTATTAGAAAGTTTGGTTTCTGGCCAATTTCATGACCAGCAAGGAAAGGCCTTGCTGCTTCCCTGGGGCTCTTTTTGTTCCAAGGGACAGCTGCCTCTGGGCCCTTCAACCCTGGGATGCTCCTTCCTCCTCTCATCTTCTGGCAACCACTTCACCAGCAAATCCTTCAGTGATGCTCTTACTGGCAGGCCCAAGATGCAGCCATTTCAATTCTGCCTTTTGTTTTTAACCAGGTTCATTTTCTTCCCTCTCCAGACCCCTGGTAATTCCCTTGGAGGGGCTCCTGACTCCTCCTGCATCCTCAGACATCTGACTGCCACTTGCCCTGCTCACCCAGACAACTGGCAGTCCATTTGTTTCCAGGAGCAAGCCTGGCCTTTTATTTCCTAGCTCTCTTCTGCCCTGCCAGCAGCCCTGAAGCTCCCTTGCCAAAGGGAGAGAGGAGAAGAGTTATGCTCCACACACTGGGATGTGGCTGGCACTGCTGGGAGATGGGAAGCAGAGCTGGATTTGGCCATGTGGCCCAGATGTTTTGGGTTTGATTTATTTGTTTGCTGCTTTTCCTGCTGCTCTGCTCTGGAGGATCTCAGCTTTTGATAGAAGCAAATTAAAATGAATCATAAAAGAAAAAAAAAAAAACAAAAAACAACGGGGGAAAAAAAGAACAGAAAGTGTTGGAGGCAGCAGTGACATTTGGAGATGTACATGAGGCAATGTGGTGATGTTTGCTCCAGCCTGCTGAAAGCTGGAGGCAGCAGCTTGGAGGAAGGTGGAGGATCTCCCTCTTGGCTGCCATCCCTTTCCCCTGCTGGGCTGAGCTCACCCCCTTTGCTCTTCCCCCTGCAGGCACTGAGTGGGTGCTGGGGGGCATTTGGATAATAACCAGACCTGAGGATTTCACTCTGTTCTGGGAGCTGTGCTGCAGAGGCTGGGCATTTTTGGACGAGCAGCCAAACTGGAGGAGCTTTGCAAGTCCTGCACAGCCCTGGGCTGAGCATCCACCCACTGAACACTGAGGTGGTGCCTCAGCATTGCATCCCAGTGAGGTGGAGCCGGGAAAAGCATCATCAGCTCCAGCCTTGCATGGAAACAGGGTTTGACAGCTCCCTGCCTGCACTTCAGCCTCTGTGATCAACAAACATCGATCAGAGTGAAGCACAAGCCGAAAAATTCAGGTCCCAGCCCAAAACATGAATGTGCCAGCACTTGGGTGTGCAGCTCTGGAGCTGGAGTCTGACTCATTTGCAAATAGAGACCCTCTAAAACATGGTTAGAATTCCTGTCCCTCCAAAATTAAAGACAGAAGAAATTCTGAGAAGTCAGTGTCTTGGTTCTGGGCGATCTAGGAGGGGTGAAGTGTGTGCTTAAGTGCTTTGTTGAATAGGAAGAGACTTGAGCACGTGCTTAATGTTATTAAGTGCTTAACTGCTTCTGTTGAGTCACCCCCCCAGCTTTTAAAGTCAATTCTAAACCCTTAGGCTGCATCTGAAAGGATTTGGAAAAGAAGTGGCATCCAGATACTGCTGGGTGTTTGACTGCTGAGCTCTGCATTCCTGCTTTGAAGGCTGGTTCCTCTGAATCTGCTCTCCTCGCTATTCCAAACCATCTCCACGGCTTGTCCCTGCCTTCAGGTGACTAAGGACAGAGCACAGAGGGTTATGGACATTTAACACATTTAACACATTTAACACAGGCCCTGGCACAGCTCCTGGAGAAGTTTGGGTGTCCTGCAGTTTCCATCAGTGATCCCAAGGCAGTGTGGTAACACCAGGGTTGCTGCCTGAGGGGTTTGCTTGTCTCCAGGATCCTCTTCTATTCCAGCAGGGATTGTTAGGATTCACTTGAACTTTCTCTGTAGCTCAGACCAAGAAAAAAACTCACCTAGGACTCCTTCATCAAACATCTACATGCTGTGTGAGCTGTGTCTGTTTTTAAAGCACCTGCCTGAAGATAAAGGCTTACATTTATAAACCAAAATGTTTAAACAAATAAATGAATTTTTTAAAAAACCCCAAAACAAATAAACAAAAAAAACCCCAACCAACCAAAAAAAAAAACAAAAAAACCACAATAAAACCAAAAAGACCTAAAAGCAAACCAGCTCTATAGTGTCACCTGCTCTAGTGGAAGGTGTCCCTGCTCATGGCTGAGGGATTGGAACTGGATGATTTTTAAGGTCCCTTCCAAGCCAAACCATTCTGTGATTCTGTGATGTTTGTTGTGCTGGCCCAGCTGAAGAGACACTGCAGGCCTCCTGATGGCCTCTTCTGGTGCTTGTAACCAGCTTCCCCTTGTTGTGAGAGCCCCTGAAGTCAGGGTGGCCACAAGGAGTGGGTGACACGAGCTAAGCTGGCTGCCTGTGGCTGAGGGAGTGATCCCAGGAATGCAATTGATCCCTCACCGACAGCAGGGAACTGAGGGTGGCTGCAGGCAGGGAGCTTTGCAGCCAGCAGAGATGCTGCTGGAAACGAGGTGTCCCCAAAAATCTGCAGCAAGAGGATGTGAACATCATCCCCTGAAACAGCCTTTTGGTGGCAAAAAAGCTGGAGCTGTGCTTGAGAGGAAAGAGACTCCAGAAAAGAAAATAGAACTTTTCCTGCTTTTCAGGTAGAAGAGTATCTGAGACCAGGATGGAAATAGATGGAAAACTTATGCACAGATGAAAGGCTTGAAATGAAATCCATTATGCATGAGACTAACAGTTGGAATCTGAGAAGCACTAGGAGGTAATCATCTGAAAAGTGGGAACAGTTCTGGGCAACAATGCCAGCCTATTGCAGGAGCACCCAAAAGGTTCCCAGGAACTGCCTTGGAAGGAGCTGAAATTGCAGGGTTGGAGTGGCCTTCTCTGGACAAACCAGACCCTCCTTCCCCCATGTCCTCTCTCAGGTCTGGAGGGCTCCTGGCTCAGTGCTGGCAGTGCTGTCCCATGACAAGCAGTGCCAGATGAGAGAGGCTTTGATTGGCAATTTTGAAATGGAATAACACGTTCCAGGCTATTTTGCTATTTTTCTGTGTGAAGACACAGTCCTGTCTGCACACCTGATGGCAATGCAGCAAATGGTAATGCAAAGATGCAGCGTGCCCTGAATGAACAGTTCAGCTGTGAGAATCAGATCAAAGTTTTTGGGCCAATAATTTCTGGAAATTGAAATGCCATTCTTTCCTCTTGCAGGTTTGCAGGTGCCTGGGTTGATGGAAAGTGCTTTCTTTCAGGACAAAAGCTTTCATTAGAGAAGATTAAAAAGTGTTATTCCCTCTTATGCCAAGATTGATAAGAGGGTCAATACTGAAAAAAAAAAAACCCATAAACCAGCAGAAATTCAGGTACCTCTGCTTGTCAGTTTGCACCTGCCTTCAAACCCAGCCTTTCACAGAACCACAGAACCATTTTGAAAAGAAAGTCAGGCAAACATGAGGATGGAGTGACAAAACATACAGGGAAGAACTGCAGGAATAAATGTTTCCATGGCAGGGCCCAGAGCTGCTCCCATCCTGCAAGGTGGGAAAAGAGTGGCACAGGTTTCTCAACGGAGAATGGAGCTGACTTGTGGGTCACTCTGCCAAAACCTGCAGCTCTTCAGCTCAGATTTGAAGTTAAGGCTCAGAGGCTGGCAGCAGGAACCTCCAGAGCCCTTTGAGACCCTGCTGGTGTTGTGCCCTGGGCTCTGTAGCTGCACATCTGACCTTCCCAGCTTTATGGGACTCACTGATGCAAAGCCTGGGCCAGTGACACCTTCCTGTCCCCAGGCACGTGCCTTAAGCCCAGCATGAGCTTTGTGTTCGTTCTCCTCGGAGCAGTGCAAAAGGAACTTTTCCAGGCAAAATTATTTATGGGTTTGGGCTTTTTGGTGGTTCCTTGACCTGCTGTTGTTACACACTAAAGAGACTTACTCCTGTTATTTCCTCTGAGTATTTTGCCCAGCTCCAGGCTCCCATCACGTGCCAGCACAACTGCAGCCACCTGTGCCTTCATCACATCACAGGCAGTTTGAATGCAAGTTGTACTGCAGGTTATGTCCTTTTTTGGGAATTTTTCCCAGGCTGTCAAAATCTCAAGTTGTAATTGAAGTCCCAGTGGCTGATTGTTCACAGTTTAATAGGTATTCTTTCAAAAAGTCCATGCTGCTGAGGGCTGTCCCCAGCCCAATGTGCTCAATGAACACTGGCAGCATGGGTGAAGAAGGCATTAAACTAAGCAGAAGTTCATGCCTCCAAATTTAGGCACTTCAAAATTAAATATGAAACACAATTCAGGACAAGAAAAGGAGTCAAAATACAAGAACATCAGGCATGATATCTTAAGGATGAATTGAAAGTAACTGGAGCAGAACTCAACTGACATCATCTGCTTGGTGATGAGGGGAAAAAAAAAAGTGGGAAAGGAAGTGTCACTTGGAATAGTCCAGCTCTCACTTATTTGAAGTGTCCATGAGCCTGAGGAGGGAAAGCAGCCCCATCAGTTAGCATCAGAGCATGATGAATTAGGTGATTTGCTGAAATGCTGGTGAAGTTTCTTTATGGTGAACAACGAGGGTGGTAGCTTCAAGCTCTGGTTCTTGTCAGCTGTGAACATCATAAGTGACACTGGTTTGTTGAACTCCATTTTCTCCCTCCCTGTGCTGTCCTTATCAGACCTTCTCATATCCTTAGAGAGCAGGTTAAAATGGAGCTGATCTTGCCTGGCTTTCATTGAATCACAGAATGGTTAAGGCTGGAAAAGACCTGTAAGATCTTTGAGTCCAACCACATACACAGCACCACTAACCCATGTCCCCAGGTGTCACATCCACAATGCCTTTTGAACACTTTCAGCACCCCATGCTGCCCTGGGCACCCTGCTCCAACACCTGACCACCCTGACAGTGAAGAGATCTTTCCCAATATCCAATCTAAACCTACCCTGGTGCAACCTGAGGCCATTTCCTACGGTCCTGCCTGGCTACAGCCTCCTTTCAAGGTGGTTGTAGAGAGTGAGAAGGTCACCCTTGAGTCTTTCCCATCAAATTTTCACACAGATCTTCCCTACTCAAGGGACTATAAATAAGTTTTGCATCACCTTTGCCAGTGTGACACCTGCCAGGCACTGGGCATGGCTGAGCAGCACTGACACCTCGCTGGGCTCAGGGCTCACCTCTCCTCCACAGGTTCTGCATGAAGTGGGTCTCTCATGGCCTTGGGGAGCAGCACAGTGCTGGAGGCAGCAGTGGGTGATTCCAAACCAGCCCTTTTCCTGACACAACAGATGGGCTGCTGCTGTGAAAAGGAAATTAATGTCATTGCATGGCTTCTAGTCTGACAGGAATGTCTGGAGAAACTCTAATGTTGCTTCCCCACAAGCAGCTGTTGTCTGCATCCTCTTCCATGGCCTCCTGGGTGACTTCTTATTTTGAAAACAGTCCATCCTTCCTTCCACATTCCGTCTGCATGGAGGTTTTTGCTGGAGGGTTTCCTGCTCTTGTCTCCCCATTCCTGCACAGCTCTGCTGCCTCAGTTGTGCCAGCACACTGCTCAACCTTAAAAGTGGATCACTGAAATATCAGCAAAAAAGGAAAGAAGTTATTTTGGTTTTTTTTTAACTCAGACCAGAATAGAGATCTATTTTCCAGTCACACTCCCCAGCACAGCTGGTGGAACAATGCTCTGCAACAGAGGAACAGCAGAAAATGCCCAAATGAACAGTCTGGAGCAGGGAAGGGCAGCACTGCCCTCGCTGGATCCATCACATCTCCTCCTCTCCTCATCAGCTGAGGGGAGTTGGACCCTGACAGTGACCCCCTGGGAAATGTCTTTTGATGGGAGACCACAGCCACAGCAGATGAGAGCCAGCCCTTGAGAAACTGGGCCCTTGAGGGACCTAATCAAGCTGGCAGGGGTTCCCAATGCAGCAGTTTTTATCATAACAGTACAAACGTGGCTGTGTTTTGACAGGCTGGGGCAGTGCTTGTCATCTGAATACCGTGAGTTTGTGTTAAAGATTTTATTCCACTTTCCAAGAATCTGGCCTCTGCACCTTGTTGACAGCAGGGAAATGTTTCAGTGCTGTACAAATGCAAGAAAATAAATGCAGAAGGTTGAAAATGCATCGTAGGTACGCTGCCGTTACCTAGCACCCAGAGAAATTAGTTTTGTTTGACAAAAAATGGAAACACCGCCAGGATATTTTGCTCCAGTTTAGCTTGTTTGCTAGAATTGTTTGTGGTTAGTAATGAGCACAAGGTTCACTTGTAATAATAATGTAACCATGGTAATATGATAACACAGGCTGATGCCAGGCTGATTTGCTGATAAGATTTATGCCCTATTATATTATCCAATGCAATTAAGAAATACTTGGACAATTAACATTAGAATAGATTAAAATAAAGGATCAGCCAGCTGTGGGTCTCAGGCATAGTCCCCAAGTGTTTGTGTCACCCTGCTGTGTTTCAATGAGCAAGGAAAGCATTTGCTTTCATTTCACCAACAGGGAATTGTCATGTTCCTCATTTTTTCCAATTCCTTACACTCATTTTAGTGTGACAGGTCAGAAATGAACCTAGGGAAAGCAACAAGTGTTAATTGGCCTCATTCAATCTAAATTGAATTTGATGATCAGCAGGGTGAAAGACAAATGTGTGGGTTGGGATGTAGGGGTTTGCTCCCAGTGGGAAGGAAATGACCAGGAGATGGGGGTCAGAATCCCTCACCCTTTGCCTGTGTGTTGGGAGTTCACTGTGCCAACCACTACTTTCCCAGGACTCCTTTTATATTACCAGAGGCAGCTCTTTCTTGTCTTGTAAGCTCTGTGGGGCAGAGATCATCTCTCCATTCCCCATCTAACACAGCATTTCTACCACTTAATAACACAAGCACAGGAGATGAGGCAGGATAATCATAAGAGATGAGCCATTTCATAACCGCCTCTGTAGCAGACAGAGTTACATCTCTCATAACATCCTAGCAACAGAGCTCCTCAATCATCAGCTCCTCTCCTTACCTGCAGACATCTCACTGCCTCACTCCTTGCTGTTCCCACATTCAGTGGGGAATCTGGGATCATTTGTGGAGAATTTAATCCAAATATCCCAGTGAAGGGATAGCAGCTTTCCAAAGGAGTGTAAGAGCAAGTCCTTCAGCTGTTGCCATAAGCCAGGAGATGAATGGAAGACAATTTTGGACTCAGTTTTATTTTCATATGAGAGTGCTATTATTCAGCCCTTGCTAAGAGTTTTGAGATGTTTGGTTTGCTGAGACAAGCCAAACATCTCAAAACTTCAAAGTTCCAGTCAGAGCTAATATGGGGACTGGGGCCTCTCTCTTCTCTCAGATTGGTTTTCCATTGGGATGATCGACTGCAGTGTAACTGAGAGGGGAAAGACAAATCTCAGTCTCTTGTTCCTCATGTGCTTAAAATCCCCATTTTACTAAAGGATGATACCTACCACTTTCTTTATCTTCTCACCTTATTGTCCCCTCTTGCTGCTTATGGGCTCTTCATTTTGCTGTTTTCTGAGTGGCTTCCTGAGTAAATTAAAAGGCCTGTATTCACTTTGCTCTTTCTCCTGCCTTCATAGCCTGCCTTTCCAGACTCTCTCCTCCCTTGTCTCCATCACCTGCACTCTGCTGAGCTGCATCCTAGCTCTCAAGTGGTCTCTGTGGCCCTCCCCTTCCTTGTTTTGTCTTAGGTGATGCCTTGTTTTCCTTCTATTATTCACATAAATTGTCATTTCTTGCTGGCTGCTCAATTGCACATCTCCTCCTCCCATGCTGTCCCACTGCTTCCCAGGCACCTCATTCCTTCCTCTACGGGGAAAAAGCTCAGTTTCTCTCCATCAGATCCTCCTTCCCTTCCTCTTTGCTGATCCTATAACCACATGGTGAGTCTGGTTCACTCCAAGCTGTGTTCTCCTCTCTGTGTGATGTAGGGAGTTGACTGTCCTGGCAGTTCCTGTGTTTCTTTTCCTTTCAGGAACTAATGCACTGTGAAAGATGAAGACAGAAATGTCAGTAGAGAGTCTTGGAGACAGCACCTCATACTCCTCAGAGTCGAAGAGGTGACTTGGGAGGGAGGAATCAGACTGAAATCCACAAGATGTTAAGTGGCAAAATAAAAAAATATCATCAGGGCAGATTTTATTCAGCTGTATTTTATTTTGGAAGCGATGTACACATCGTACAGTGCACAACAGCTCAGAAGGAGCTGAAATAGCTTTGCATAAATATTGCATGAAGCTTTGTGTGCAAACACATACGAGGCACAGAGCTATATGCAAAACCTGGCTACAAAGGGTGGAAAGTAGGAAGGAAAACGTGGAAGCTTTTGCTTCCATATCTGGAGAGCTTCAGGTGCTCTTGGAAAAGTCACTCTGCATTGCAATACAAGTTTCAGCATCAACATGCTCAGGGATGTTGTGAGCCAAGATCCATGCAAGAGGGAAAGCTATGGAGTAGATTTTTAAGTCAACAGGGGTTGAACCTATTTCTGGGCCTTTTATGGGCCCAGATACACAAAAGGAGTAGAGAGACAGAAGTCCAGCATGTGGTTTATTTTTATTTCCAGTTTTTCTTAGCAACCTCAGGTGACATGGGATGATCTGGAGAGACCCTTTGAAAAGTCACTCCCAATTCAAACTAAAAGATGACCATAGATGCCCTGCACTGGCACAGCTGTGGGCTGAAGCTGCAAAAAGAAACAGAGTTGGCTAGTTGGCTTTAGCTTCGACCATCCTCTGAACATGTGCCCTCACCTGCATCTGGGCCAGGATTTGGGAGATCTGGTTTTAAGCTGCAAGAGGAAGTGGATGTTCTTTTTTGAGAGCACTTTACAGTGGTTTAAGAAGACTGTGAAGTAAGGATTTTGCCAGCTGTGGGCTCTCAGGACAAGGACGCACCAGGTAAAGCAGGGGTATGGCACAGCACTATGTGTTGTGTGCTGCAAACAGCATGAGAGTGAGGAGACAAATTCTATCTGAGACTTTCCAGTGCCACAAACACTCACAATCTTTTGAGGGATAGTGAGAAAGAGTATTTCATTATGTTCATAATGTCCATGAGAGCTGCTGTACAGTGGGCTCACATCTTCCCAAACAAACCCCATATTGTGGAGGACTCCCTCAATGCCTGTTTCTTCCTCTTCCATTTTCTCCCCTTAGTACATGTCTGCAACTCAATTTTCACTCTATTTTGAAACTAACATTTTCTTTTTTTTCCTTTCAGCATCTGCATTCCACTCTCCGCCTCTTTCCACCACATGCCCATTGAAAACCTAATTGCAGATCCTGTGCTGCAATTAGCCTGCGTGCTGCTGCAAAGTTCACTTCATTATGGCTTTTTTGGACTGCTTTACTCACACAGGCTTTGAAGCAACTGCTCACCAGTGCTTTGATCCCACTGCCCGTGCCATGGTCAGCACCCCAGTGCAAGGACTTCCATGTTCTCTGCTTTCCACTTTTCCCACTCCTTACACGCTCACCTCTTCATGCCTGGATTTTTTTTTTTTCCCCACATGCATCATTTTTGTTCCTGCTTTGGATGTGCTGGTCTGTATAAGCAGCGTTTGGCTTTAAACTGACAGAGGGCAGGTTTAGATTAGGAATTAGGAAGAAATTCTTCCCTGTGAGGGTGTGAGACACAGGTTGCCCAGAGAAGCTATGGATGCTCCATCCCTGGCAGTGTTCCAGGCCAGGCTGGATGGGTCTTGGAGCAGCCAGGTCTAGTGGAGGTGTCCATGCCCATGGCACGGGGGTTTGGAACGAGGTGGTTTTTAATATCCCAACTCAAACCGTTCTGTGATTTTACAATAATAACTCTGTCATCACTCTGTGATGGTCCGTGACCACGCCGTGGAGGGCTCCAGAGGTCAGGGATGGAGTTTTTGGAAAGGTCAGCGGTTTGCACTCCCGCATTCCCAACCTTCCCGCACCCCGCGGCGAGCGGACCGAGGCGAGAGGAGGAGGAGAAGGAAGAAAATGAGGAGCGAAGCGACCACGGGCGTGGAGCCGCGGCCGGGCGGGGAGGAAGGCGGGCGGGAGGGAGGGTTGAAGGAGGGATGGAGGAGGGATGGAGGCGGGCGGTGGGCGGGCGCGGGGCGGCGGCAGCCGGGGAGGCAGCCGGGCGCCCCGCGGACCATTCGCGAGCGGCGGCGGCAGCGGCGGCATCAGCGCGGGGCTCGGCGCGGTGCCCCCGCGGGCAGGGCTGGCAGCGGCGGCCGCCCCCTCCCCGGCGATGAAGGCGAGCCCCGTGGCGAGCGCCGCGGCGGCGGCGGGGCCGGGGCAGGCGGCGGGGGGACCCGCGGGGGCGCCGCGGGAGCCCGATGCGCGCTGGCGGGAGAAGGGCGAAGCGGAGGCGGAGCGGCAGCGCACCCGGGAGCGGCTGGAGGCCACGCTGGCCGGGCTGGGCGAGCTGGAGTACCTGCGGCAGCGGCAGGAGCTGCTGGTGAAGAGCCTCCTGCTGCGGCGGCCGGCGGGA
Organism: Fringilla coelebs; assembly: GCF_963513975.1. Taxonomy (NCBI): domain Eukaryota; kingdom Metazoa; phylum Chordata; class Aves; order Passeriformes; family Fringillidae; genus Fringilla; species Fringilla coelebs. The sequence goes on from NC_140034.1 coordinate 4,976,594, forward strand.
GCGGGGCCCGGGGCGCAGGGCGGCCGCGGGGAGCCGCCGGGAGAGGGGCCGCCGCCGCGCAGCCTGGAGGAGAAGTTCCTGGAGGAAAACATCCTCCTCCTGCGGAGGCAGCTGGTGAGCGGGGGCGGGGGGCGCCGCGGGATGCGAGTGGCGAACGCCGCGGGATGCGGGCGGGGAGCGCCGGGGATACGGGCGGGGAGCGCCGGGCGATGCGCGCCCGCTCGGTGCCCCCGTGTCGGTGTGACCCGCGGGTCCTGCCCGCGGAGAGGCGAGAAAGGAGCAGGGAAGCCCCGCGGGCGGCACCCCCGCCCCGCTGTCACCCGGCACGGCGCGCAGGTGAGGCGGCGGGCCGGTGACAGCTCGGAGGTGGACGGGTGGTGCCGGCGTTGTGCCGGTGTCCGCACGGTTCCCTTCGGGTCCCGGAGCCGGGCCGGCGGTCCCACTTCCATTCATGGCAAGAGAGGCGCCGCCGTTGCCATGAATGGAAGTTGGGAGCCAGCTCGGATCCAGCCCCGAGAGGAGGCAGCGGGCGCTCGGGCACCGGCAGGATCGGGCCCATAAAGAAGGGATGCTTTTGTTGGAGGACGCGCTTTGGAGCTGGTGTGGGAAGAGATGGAGGGCGGCATGAAGCGGCAGATCATTTTTCAATGAAAATAGCGTACAGCTGTGCCTGGCGCTCTTTGTGCGCGGCTCAGCATTTGCTTTCACCCAGGGAGAAGTTGGATTGCGTGATTTATTTCCCTGATTTTTCTTTTCCCCACCCCCCGTTTTTCCTCCTTTTTTTTTTTCCTTATTACCCTTTTGGTTTAGTTAGGTTACGGTTATTTCCCTTTTTAAAAGATAAAAATAATTTTTTTTTCTGCTGAGAAGGGGCTGGCTGGCGGCCGAGAGCCGTAGTAAAGGACCACGGAATCATTACTCAAAAAAAAAAAAAAAAGTCGGAGATTTGTGGTAGCACTTTAATTTGTGCACTTGACATTGCAGATTGGAACCAGATGCGGTGCTTGACTGGGGGAGGGGGCGCTGGTGGCAGTAGGTGGCGCAGCGAAGTCATCCCTTGAACCCATCACCTCCTCCAGCCTGGCTGCCAGCCAGCCCTGGTTCCCGCAGGAATGGGGGAGAAGGCTTGGGATCACCCCTTTGGTTCTCCAAAGGATGGCCTTAAACACCAGCGCATCTTCAACCAGTGCTTGCCACTGCTTTCAGCAGTTGCTCTCCCTTTGCCCAAGGCCAGGCTGAACAGGGATCTGAGCAACTGGTCTAGTGGAAGGTGTCCCTGCCCATGGCAAGGAGGTTGGAACAAGGTGATCTCTTGGGTTCCTTCCAACCCAAATCCTTCTATGAATCTATGATTCTATGACTGGTCCACTCCATGGAAAAGATTATCCTGGATTTAATGGGTTCAGAATTAGTCCAGCTATGAGCATCAAAACTCATTGCAATGAATGTTTCAGAGCACCCCTGGGTGCCAGTCAAATGATGCACTCGAAGAAACAAAAGTAGATGAACCTTTCTCCTGCCTCCTCCCCTTTCCCCAAAGCCAGAGGAATTAAAGGGTATGAAGCTGAACAGATGATGGATAAGCAACATTATAATACACTGGGGGAAACTGATTGTGTTGACCGTGGGTTAATGAGTGCCTTGCAAAATAATTTCTTATTGCTTATTTTATACCATCAAATTACCTTCATAAATAGCCTTAAAAATTCGTCTCGGGGCAATTTCATACAATTATAATGGGAGAAGAGGAAGAATTACTCTTCCTTCCTGCTGCACTGCAAAACTAATAAAAGGGCTGTGATCCCAGCCCTGGGAATCTCGCTCTCTGGATGGTGGACTCTAAGCTCATCATGTGCAGCAGAACAAGGCGGTTCCCACACCACAGGCACTTGTTGGCAGAGCTGTTTGGTGCCATTGTGTGAGCAGATGTGATCTTTGAGTAACACCAGTGTGGTGAGGAACGTGCCCTGCTAGGCTGGCACGGCCATCCTTGCCCGTTCCACGTGCTCAGGTCTGGTTGGGCCGTATCACACAATCCAGCTTTGTTCTTCCAGCTGTGGTCAGCACAGCCCCTTGGTCTTCCTGAACTGTGGAGCATGCTCCTCATGCAGAACTGGCTGGAGCAGGCTGGGATGAAGTGCTTGCATTATTTTTCACTGAAGTATATATCCAGAGCATCCATCTAAAATGTCAGGGCTTTGTTTGGATTTTATATAAAAGAATATCAGCGAGATGTTTCACAGGGCTTAGATAGAGAAGTCTGTTGGTCCTTGGGACCCCTTCACATCTGCCCCACTGAAGGAGCTGATGTTCTTTGTCCTCTTCTTTTGCAGAACTGCTTGAGGAGGAGGGATGCTGGGTTATTAAATCAGTTGCAAGAACTGGATAAGCAAATAAGTGATCTCCGCCTGGACGTGGAGAAAACGACAGATGAGCACCTGGAGACAGACAGTCGTCCAAGTTCAGGTAAGGGCAGTGCTCAGCAAAATCCAACCTCCCCTGGGACCTGGAATTAAACTGGCTGTAGATTTCAGTGCTGGAGTTTTCAGTACTGCAGCAGTAAATGTCTACATCTCGTTGACGCTCTGATAATTAATCCCTACTAACAGAGTTCACTGACCACTGGAAAGGCTGCTGTTTGCTTCTTTCAGAGGAGCATTTCAAGCTTAATTAGATTTTTAGTGTTTGGGGCATTTGTTTTTTCAAGGCCACCCTCACAGTAGTTCGAAAAGTTCTAACTGTCCTGTATATTAGGGAGGAGGTTGAAGGAAAAATGGTGAAAAGAAGCACCACTATCAAAAGGAAGATATCAAAAGTGGTCATACAGCCAGAAAGGAGCATGGAATCAAACAATTTCATCCCCCATATATTGAATTTCATCTCATTCTAACTGTGTTGAAGCCAGTAAGTGGTATTTAACTATGGGGAGCCTTTCCTAGAGGACCCTAGTCTTGCTGTGAACACACCAAAAAGTGGAGAATACTCCAACTAGCAATTGTTCAAGGCATTGCTAATTTCTAGTCTGAATCTGACTTGTTCCAGCACTGATATTTTTATATCATTTTCTCCCCTAAAGAAAGGTCTTTTCTAACATCCAGCTCTTCCTCCTCTTGGAGGTGCTATACATTATAATTCTGGCTTTTATTTGATGAGCTAAACAGGTCGAGTTCTTGAAGTCATTCATTTTAAGGCATTTTTCCAAGCTCCTAAATAGCTTGGTGGCCTCTTTCCAATTTTTTAGCTTTGTTTTATGCATGCTGGATTCGAGGACTGGGCTCACCGTTCCAGTGTTTCTTACCAGGGCCATGTAGACTGCTGAAGTCATTTCCCTGCTGCTATTCATTAGCCTCTTTGTACATCCAACAATCTCATTAGCTTTTTTTTTTTTGCCATATCATTAAGCTTGATTGAGCTGCTTTTCCACGCTGACTAAGCCCTTTCCAGGATTATTGTTTTCCAGGATGCATCCCCATTCTCTAGGCATGCTCTGCATTCCTTACTCCTAAATGAACAATTTAAATTTTGGTTGTGGTATGTCATTTTTCCTTGAGTAGACCCAGTTTACCAGGAAATTAAATTTGCTGCATCTGCACATTATTTACCATTTTTCTTCTTTCTTGTAATCCACAAATATTATGTTTATCTCCAGAACATTGAGGAAAGTAGTGGATAGCATTGGGCCCAACACTTTTATAGTTAAGTAATAGTTGGAGAGTCTGTCTTGGAAGTATAACACTCTATTAAATGAGTGAGCTGCCAAGCACAGCCTGGATCCTTGTTGCTAAAATCTGAAAATCCCTGTAAGGGTTAGAACCCCAACCCTTGTAAAGTTAAAAAAAAAATTCCATATGCTACGATAAGTTCTGCTGTTTTAAGTGCTTTACTTTTAAACAAAGTAAATTCATGGCAATAAGGATGTTACTAAATTGTTGGCTGTTTTTGGGGTGACTGAATGAAATCCCATAACTACTTATGTTAGAGTAAGCCAACTCAAACACCAGCTTGACTGCCTTTCTAGGGACACAAATAGTAACTTTGTGTAGACATAACTAATATAAATCCAAACTCTTATTTTTATAGGGTTTTATGAGCTGAGTGATGGAGCTTCTGGATCGCTTTCCAATTCATCTAACTCTGTCTTCAGTGAGTGTTTATCCAGTTGCCATTCTAGCACTTGCTTTTGCAGCCCTTTGGAGGCAACACTGAATATCTCAGATGGACGCCCTAAATCTGCAGGTATAGTAAAAGCAGGTGGAATACATCATACTCCAGGAGGTGGCTTTGGCTTTGGAAATACTGCCTCAGGAGTACCTGGGTTGGATTAACCCTTCTTCCTTTCATGTGCCATATATGCTCTGAAAAGATCCCAGTGCCTCTCAAGTACATGGGTCATGAGGCAGGACTGTTTGCCCTCCACTGCTCCAGCTTTGCACATGAATATGCCACTCTAAACACATAAAAATGGCATGTGAAGATCTGGCAGCTGCTCTACCCAGCAGAGGGCAGTGGTACCTGTACACAGAAACACATCAGTCAGCTGATTTCTCTTTCTTTAGAAAAGCATTTTTAGTGAATAGCAATAATTAACGATAGCTCTTAGCCATGTCAGCATTAAAGTCACAGAGTAAGGAGCTGGCACCAGGTTTTGGGGGGTCAGGGCACATGTTTTTAGCAGTCATTTTGTCAGTTCTGATGGTCGTTGACCCCAGGTGAGCATGGTGAGGTGTGTTCTGCATTTGTATAGTACAGACATGTAGACATCATGAACAAGCCAGGTACATTTTGTTTCTTTGGCAGAGAGCTGTGAACTTTCCTCAGACACCAGTCTGAAGATGCAAGCCTTAATTTGTGGGATGGTTCAATAGGAAGGACTCCCCTGTTCTCCAGAAGAGACTCTTCAATAGGGCTGCTGTGATCCAGTGTTACTTACTGCAGGCATTTTCAAAAGCTTTAGCTCATCCTGGGCTGGGGAGGATGATTCCATCCACAGTACTTCCACTTTGCATTCTGCTCTTTAAGGTTAACTTATAGTGATTTGTTATGAATCAAGGACAGAATAATTCATGCTCTGCTGTTTCTGAACTGGGAAAATGCAGCCTGGAATACATTCATTCTGAGATGCTGACAAGTCCTCTAAGTTTTCCTGTGAGCAGCTCGAGGTAATTTAATGCTCCCTGTTGTAAGGTATATGTGGTCTTCATGGGCCATACATTAAAACAAGAAAAAAAAAAAACCACACACAAGGAATTCCAGCTGATTGCTTTGTTGTTTTTCTGTATACACCACAAAAACATATACCTCTCATGATTCATACAGTTACAAAAACATATACCTCTCATGATTCATACACTTCCGCAGATGAAATTTCACAAACTGACAAATTTCAAAAATGCCTTTTTGTCAACATTCCTTGAAGCCAGTATAAAATTTAGGAAATGTAGGAAAACTGAGAGGTGATCTGGAGGAAGTTTATGCTCTTAACTTCCCTGTTCTTCCTCTCCTGCTCACACAGGAACATCATCTCTATCAGCAAATTTCATCAATGCCCATGAGACCTCTTTGAAATAAGCTTTAGATAAGTGATGAGCGCTGAGCATTCCAGTCAGAGTACCCTGGCTGAAGTTTCCAGCCCAAGGGCAGAAAACAGGACTGGCAGAGGATCATTTAGATTGTACCCCTACCCAAGAAGACAAGGGCAACTTAAGCTTAAAAAATAATAATAATCTTAGGTGCTTGGGTGGAAGCCCTGCTCTTAAGGTCGCTTACCTCTCTAGTAAGCTCCTTAGCCATTAATTAGCCATTAAATCTGACTCATGCATCGTGAAATGCACTGGGTTTCTCTGGCAGAACTCTCTTTGCAGAGCCAAGGCTAGGATGTCAGCTGGATTGACCTGCACTCCTTGTACTTGTGTGAAAATATGAGCCTGTTGCCCATTCTTTACCCCTTATCACTCAAAAGGAGCATCTGTTATTACTATTAGCATTGCTATAAATATTATTATAATAATAGTAGTAACAGTAATAAAAACAACAATAAAATTAAGTCTGGATCTTTTTTCCTGACCTGAGACATGCTTGAAAGAATCCGGAAGTGAAATTTGTCAATAAGCCACAAGAATTAATTGTTCTCTTGTCTGTATTTTTTATGTTTCTCTTTGGATTTAAAATTCATATGTGCTGAGGCCTGCAGAGAGTTTCACAGGTGACTGTGTAACAATTAAGAGACCCTTGCAGACTTCTGGGTGGCTTGAAAGGAAGATAGGAAGATCTTAACAACCTGGGCCCTGGTTTGAAACCAATGTACATGTTCTCATTAGGGCTGTGATTTTTATTTTTTTAACCATGTGATCCTAGTGGGGTAAATCCCACATAGGTGCAGTGACAGGGAGACCCACAGAAGGATAGTGCTGCTTTTTGTATTGCTTGAACAGGACTCCTGGTTGCAAAATTGCTGCTGCTGTAGTTAAAGCTTTGCATTGTGTGCCTAGATGGACCGGCGTCCTTGGCAGCACATTAAAAACGTAGCACAGCTGTCCCTGGCAGGCTCTCTAAACTCTCCTAAAATGCCTTTCAGATCTCATAGGCTGGATGGACTGTAATAAGGAAGGCCAGCATGAGGACCAGACCGCAGGCTCTGTCTGTCGCTCTTTATCCACACCGCACTCAAATTCCCTCGATGTCGTTGCAGATGTACATCCCAAGTACCAGTGCGATCTGGTGTCTAAAAACGGGAACGACATCTACCGCTACCCCAGCCCGCTCCACGCCGTGGCTGTGCAGAGCCCCATGTTCCTCCTCCCCGTGACTGAGAATCCCCAGCGAGAAGAGGAGAGGCTCGCTTGCGATATGAGCGACGTTTGCACCCCATCCGAAACGGACTCGGGACAATCCGCCAGCGCCTTCCCCCCGCAGAGCTCCTGGCCTGCTCCGTGCCCTTCCACCAGCAAGAGGATAGACAGCTACATCTTAAGCCTGGTTCAGAAAAAGACTCACGCAGTAAGGACTAACAAACCCCGGACGAGTCTCAACGCTGATGCCACCAAAGGGATCTTGAGGCATGGCAGCATGTGCGTCCGGCAGCCGGCAGCAGTGGTGGCCCACGGCAACGTGGCGAACCTGAAGAGCTCCAAGCCGGTGTGTTTGCCTCCCGGTGGGGCTCCCGCTCCGGACCACACGGCTCCCTCCCCATTAAAGCAAAGGCCAAGGGAGCCTGCTGGGGAGCAGCCGGAGAGTAGGAAGGCCCCTTTGCCAGCTGCTTTCCCACCCAGCACAACAACAGAACTCCAGAGCAAGCACCTGCCACGGGGCGTCAAACCGGCACCGGCAGAGCTGGGCCGCAGCACTGCGGCCACAGCCGGGGATGTCCCCAAGGAGAACGGCCAGCTCTTTGCTGCATCTTCCAAAGAGACCCCGGGGAAGCCGGTGGTGCTGCAGCCAGAGAACAGGGTCAGCCAGCCTCCCAAAAAGATCCTGCTGAAGAGCAGCTTGCAGGCCGCTCGCTCCTCGTCACCGGCTGTGGAGGAGAGGCCCGCGCTGGATTTCAAAAGCGAGGGCTCTTCCTCGCAGAGCCTGGATGATGGGCTGCTGGTGAACGCCCAGTACATCCCGGCCCAGCAGCAAAGCATGAAGCTTCACAAAGGCACTCGGAACGTCAAGATTTTGAAAAGCTCCGCGTTGAAACACAGGTCCCACCTTGCCAACGGGGTGGAAAACAGCTCACAGACCTTGAGGGAGAAACCCAAACTGGTCGGCAAGAAGTGCCGCTTCCCTGAGGAATTGGATACAAATAAGAAACTGAAAAAGCCCTCGTCGCGGGGGAAGAGAGGCAGCGGCCTGCCGCTGGAGCCCAGCCTCCCGGGCCGGCAGGCCGGCCTGCACAGATCCGCCCTCCGCTCCCATGGGCACGGCCGGGAGGTTGTGGTGGCCAAGCCCAAGCACAAGCGTGCCGACTACCGCCGCTGGAAGTCCTCGGCGGAGATCTCCTACGAGGAGGCCCTGCGGAGGGCGAGGAGGAACCGGCGGGAGGGCGTGGGGGTCTACTCACAGGTGCCCCTGCCCTACGTCAGCCCCTACGCCTACGTGGCCAGCGACTCGGAGTACTCGGCCGAGTGCGAGTCCTTGTTCCACTCCACCGTGGTGGACACGAGCGAGGACGAGCAGAGCAACTACACCACAAACTGCTTTGGAGACAGCGAGTCAAGCCTGAGCGAGGTGGAGTTTGTAGGGGAGAGCACGACCACCAGCGACTCTGATGAGAGCGGGGGCCTGATTTGGTCCCAGTTTGTCCAGACGCTCCCCATCCAAACGGTCACGGCGCCGGAGCTGCATGAGAATGCGGCCAAGGCCTTTGTCAAAATCAAAGCCTCCCATAACCTCAAGAAGAAGATCCTCCGCTTTCGGTCAGGCTCCCTCAAGCTCATGACAACTGTCTAGTGAGGTGACTTGGTGGAATGTATCTGCTTCTGCTTTTGGGAGCAAGGTGCTTTTTTTTTTTTGTACATATTTCCACAGATTTTTTTTTTTTTTTTAATACAAATATTTAAAACTTAAGGTAAATTATGTCACTTGTCTTCAGAACTTGGGTGGATACTAGTGCCTTTTATGTGGAAATAAAAGACCATTACACTTGTTTAAAAAAACCCAACAACACAACACTGCCATTTCAGTGGTGAACAGCCTCCAGTGCGTGGTGTCAGAAGGCTTTGAGAAAAGGCTAAAATGTTTCTGGGAATGGATCTTCCTTGCCTAGTTTTTCCAGTTCTGGGTCTTATACAGGATATTGACAGCTTAAGGTCATAAGTTTTTAGGGAATAAAGGGGAGGGAGTGAGGGTGTTTCTTAATGTTTTTGCTTATCCCTTTCCGCTGCTGCTGTTGCCACATCTTGAACTTTTTCCTTCTGGTACTCTGGTCTGGTTTTTTTTCTTTTCTTGTTGATTCTCTTCTTGAAACTCACTCCTGTCCTCCCCCAGCCTTCCCCCACCAGGAAAGGGCTCCTGTTCAATCTTAAGTCGCCTTCCCTGGAGTGCACTCTGCTCCGATCTCCTGGGAGTCCCACTGCGGACGGCGGTGGTGTCCAGAGTAAACTGCAGCTGGAGCAGCTGACCAAGGCTTAGTAACTTCATTATATTGTGTAAAACTGCTTTTGAAAAAGAAAAAAAAAACCCATATGCATGTCACGTGCATGAGTATCAGTAGTTTTAATATTCCTGTTGATGTCCAATTTACTGTACATCATCAATGGCTGTTTTTATATATATATATCATTGTGTAAATTAATATAACACATCATATGCTGTAATAAACAGTCTGTTTTAATACTTTTTAAAGTTTGTTACGTTGGTGCAGACCCAGTCAGTGCTTTTATATTGGTGTTGTCACCACTTAGATGTCTCCTGATGTGACCTGATCATGTTCCTTGCATTTAGCCATGCAGGAAAAGGGGCAAGTTTAAAATGCTGCTGTGGATGTGACTTGTCCTTTGAGGGAATTGGCTTGTCATGGCTTCTCTTGTTCTTCTCATAGCTTGCATTTTTCCAAGGGCAAAGTGGGATTTAGGAGCTCAGAGGCATCTTCAGGTTGTTGCTGATGGGCAGCTCATGTTTCAGAACAGATGGAAGTATAACATTAATCCTGCTCTCTGTCTGGGTGCTTGCAGACTTTGGTTGGTACAACACAGGGGCAGATGGTTGGTTTCTGTAACCAAATCGATCTGTGGGACACAACAGGTGTCTCCATGGGATGTCCAGTAAGTGAACCCAAGAGCTGTGTGCTCTGGGAGCTGGGCTGGGTGCAGGAGAGTGCAGGCTGCCTGTCCGTGGTGCCCTCTGTAGCTTTGGCTGTTGGCTCTGTTACAGCCCTAGCACAGGGTCATGGAAGGTGACAGATGGGTCACCCACTGGTCTCTGTCTCAGGTTCTTCCCATGGGACTGGAGGGGAGTCTGGCAGCAAAGGAGAAAGGAGCCATCCATAGGCAGCTCTGCCTCTGTTCACAACAAAAGCTTTGGAGCTGCCTGGTGAGAAGGTTGGAGGCTTTGGGCAGGTTGAGTTGGTTTCTGCAGGTTCATCTCCTTTGGGATCCACAAAGCAATGGACAAACAACTGGAGTGGGTGCTGTGGCTGGTGTGGATTTCAGGGATATGTGTGCAGCCTGTCCATTCCATAGCAAGGTCTGAGCAGAGTTTTCCTTTGTGGCTCCTCTGTGTCCTTCATGCTGTCACCCACCTGAAAGGCAGAGCAGGTTTTTTTTCCTCCAGGTTTCCTTGCATCACAAATGTGGGAAGGAAGGATCCACTCAGAATTAAACATCTCAGGGAGCAGCTTCTGAGACAGTGGGAACACTTTTCCTAAGAGGCACATTTTATTTTTTAATCTGCAGTGTAGTAAATCCCTATTTATAATGTCGCATATTATTATTTTCCTATTTGTGGTTGGTTAGTTTGTTTGTTTTTATAAGAAGTGGAAAATCAGTTTCTGTAAGGGTTTTGCAGTAGATCACCAGGCTGTGGATTCAGTGACCCAGAAAGTCCTTGCACTTCCATCCCCCATGAAACAGCAGAAGCTGTAACTCCCCTTATCTGCTTATATATTCCTTTATACATGGAAGGGCAGCCTATATATATATGTAATATAAAAAATTATATATTGGTTTAGAATAATTAATCCAGAAATTGCTGGACAAAGGCTGCCACTACCAAGAGGGGAGAGAAGTAATATTTGTTGTTAAATATGGCATTACTAAGCTAAGCAACAGGTTAAAGCCATCTCATTAATAACTGATGGGTGTTATATCAAACACAGGGAATGTCTTGTGGAAGCTGGTAGTTTCTTTCCTAGAATATCTCTTAATCATGCCACATAATCTCTCTTTGAGTGAGAAAAACATGAGCAAATCCCTGTAAATCTCCTCAAAGGTGTGGATGAGCAGCAGAGGGGATCCTCAGCTGTGCACTCTCTCTGGCTGTAAAGGAGCTGCTGGTGGAAAGACAAACCAATGCCTAGTGGCATTGATATGATGAGTTTTTAATTGCAGTGCTATAACAGATTGCCTTGTACCAAGTGAGGGAGGCTGGCTTTCAAAAGTGAGCTGCTGAATGGTTTCTTTTCAGATAATTGAGTAAAAAAATAAAAGAACTGCCTAAATATCGCTAAGGCTGTATCAGCTGCAGCCACTGTATTCTGCAGTTCTCTTGTTGAATAGCTTAATACCAGACTTGGAAATAGGCTGATGGTATCTCCCTCTTAATTGCATCTGAGTCTTTTCAGTTTGGGGAAGGAATTTTCCTTTTCTTACTGATTTAGGTAAGCATCCAGAATCCTTTATCCAGGCCTGATTTTTTTCTATCAACACCCAACCCCCTCCTTTTTTTCTTTTTTTTTTTTCTTTTTTTTAATAACAGATCTTAACAGTGCTGGAAAAGTACTTGATATGGTCCCAATACACAACACACATTCTCATCTCTGGTTCTGATTTAGGAAACACATCTGAGTTAGTAAGTTTTTTGCAACATTAGGTTGAAAAACATCTGCTGGTCTTGGACACCAGTTGAATATCTGGCACTTCTTTAAGCTACCTGGCTTTCCAGCTTCAGAGCTTGCCAGTGTATTTTTCATGATGTTCACTTTTTAATTATCCCCAGTGTTTATGGTTGTTTTTGGAAGTCTGAAGCAGGAACATTTCATTGCACTGGGAGCTGTTTCAAGGTGGGGGTAGGTGGTAGAGGGGAGTTTTGGGATTAGGTATCCCTTTGCTCCTTATGTGCAAGAAAGTACAGGAGCATAAAGGAACATGAGCAGAGCCCTTTCAGCTGGATTCCTTGTGGTTCAGAGAATGCAGTGTTTCTGCACACCTCTGGAATATCATCCCCCTCTGAGGGAATCAGCACCACACACTGAGGGGATGAGTGTGTCCCTGGGCTGTCTGCCTTCCAGCAGCCTTTCTGGGTCTGTCCTCTGCTGCCTCACCCCAGCCACCAGCTGTGGGTCAGCACATAAAGAAGCAAGTTGTGTCTGGTGTGTGCGGGGTCAGGGAGAGGCTCTGGCCTGGTGCCCAGACATCCCAACTGCGTGGGGCCCCTGCTCTGGACCTCCTGCTCGCCGTGAGAAATCCAATGTGCCTGTGGAGCAAGGGCTCAGACAGCTGGCTCTGAGGGAAAGGAGGAGTGGGGAGTCCCATGAATAGAGTGGTCTGAGCCTGGTTCATCTGCATTTCCAGAAGAAGTGGGAAGAGGAGGTGTTTCAGCCTAACACCTCGCTCAGTAAGTTAGACTGGACTAAACTGAGTCCTCCCAGGGACTCTGCCTCATTTCTTCCAGAAAAACCCTCTGACCAAGTCCTGTAGGAACTGGGGACAAGAGATGAGCTTTCATTCCCCAGGTCTGGGTTTGGCCTTTCTCTGCTTGCAGAGAGCCTGCAGGTCCCAGCCCTCTGCAGCTTTCCTGGTCCTGGGGCTTCAGCAGGAATCTGTCCATCCCTCACAAGTTTTCTACTTTTCTCATGGCTTGGGGTTACGCTGGATAAGCACTGAAAACAGATTCTCCACAGCAGTCCTGTGCCTTCAGTGATCCCAAATCTGTTTGTTGGCTCAGAGGAAGGTCAGGCACTCCTCAGGTGGCAGCCAACAAAGCCATCCCTGAGGGACCTGCACCCCTTCCTGTCACAAAGGCAGCAAAGGCTTTGATAAGCAGTGGCGGCCACTTGGCAGGTGACTCACCATGGGCACGTGGCTCTTCTTACAAGAGGGAGAAGGGACATTTTTGAGAAAGCAAAACCAGCTAAATACATTTTTAATAGCTAACTTCAGAGTATGTACCTTTGGAGTAGCCAACAAAAATCGTTATAACTGAGCTGCATAAATAATACAAAAAACTGAACCTTTCTCAGTTTAACATTACAGAAGTAAAACTGTGGTAAGAAACAATTGATGCTGGAGCATATCCAGAGAAGGGCAATGGAATGGATGAAAAGACTGGACTATTGAGAGAAGTGGCTGAGGAGGCTGGGAGCCTCAGCCTGGAGAAAAGGAGGCTTTGGGGAGACCATATCACCCTCTACCACTCCCTGAAAGCAGGCTGGAGCCAGGTAGGGTCGATTTCTTCTCCCAATTAACATGCAATAGGACATGAGGAAATGGCCTCAAATTGCACCAGAGGAGGTTTAGATTGGATATTAGGAGAAAATTCTTCACTGAAAGGAAGTTCAGGCAGTGGAACAAGCATCCCAGGGAAGTGGTGGAGTCACCAGCCCTGGAAGTGTTGAAAAAATTGCACGTGGGGACTTGATTTAGTGGTGAACAGGATGGTGCTTGGGTTAAGAGTTGGGATTGATCTTAGAGGTCTCCTCCAATCTTAACTGTTCAATGATTCTATGAGTGGCTTTGGGGTTTGAAAATTCTCACAGTTCTGGAATGAGGGAAGATGCATGAAAACCAGGGAGATCTATTTAAAAGGGATACTAGAAAGTGCTTTTTTACACAGCAGGGAATTTATTTCTGCTGGAAACAGTGAGATGGATATAACATCAGCAAGTTCAGAGTGAAAGAGAAGGTAGAGATGGATGTACTCTACCAATGATTGTGGATGCTAGGAAGAGTGAGGTGACTGGACTGCAAACAGTGGCCAGGCTTGTGTGCTCCTCCTCAAGACTGTCTTTTCCTGCAGCTGCTGAAGCATCATTAGCTGGGGAAGATGCACCATCCTGCTGACCCAGCAGACCATTTCCTGTGTTCCTCTGATCTTGAAGTAACTAATGGGAGTTGTCTATGCAATTGAATTTTCCTCGCTCTAATATTTATTAGTCTTTTGCCCTCTCAGCTTCTGCTGAAGGTGAGTTTTGCATTGCTTTGCCAAGAAGATCACTTTCCACGCTTGGCTGATGGTGACATGCATTTATCCAGGCTATGGACACATGGTTTAGGTCACTCTTGTCCTCTGGCCCAATAAATTCATCCACCCTTTCAGGCAGGCACTCTAAATCCTCTGTTATGGTGAACATCATCCCCTGTACCACAAATACAGTTATGGACACAACCTGTGTGTGTTCCTCATGACTTCAGTCCATAAATAAATCTGCCTTGGGAGTCACTGTTGGGCAGCAGTTTTACACCCTGCAGTTGCTTATAAACTGCAGGAAAAGCTGGTGGCCTACAAACCAAATGAGCCATCCTAGAGCCTCAGTATCTCCACTGCTCTTTGCATTGGGAATTTGCAGTCCTTGGGCAGTTTTTCTCTCCATCTGACTGTGTCTTCACTTGTGCCTTGGTTTGGAGCAACAGAGTAGGCTGGAAGTGTGTACCATGGTCATTTCCACTTGACCAGTGTTGGTTGGGGCAGCAAAGCAGTTTTGGAGCATGCTGGTAGAACACTGACCCAGGGGCAGGGCAAATGTGTTTCCTCCTGAGCAGGGATCTGACCCAGTGATGGCTGCCTGGAATAGCTTCCAGTCAAAAAATGTGGACAGACCTGGTCCAAATGACATTGGGGACCAGAATAAGTCTAGACTGAAGTAAACACTTGAACTTCGTACATTGCTCTTGTGGGGCCCTCAGTTTGTGGGGACATGAGTTTGGATCTGCTCCTTTCATTCTTTTCATGCTGTGTGACTTTTTGATGTAAACAGAGCCTCTCTCTCAGTTAATGGCCTTTGTTTCCATGCTGTATTTCTTTAAGATCAATAAAGTGTATTAACAGTAGCAACTTGATTTCACTGAGCTGAGCTCTGAAAATCTGGATTTTGTTTGTTTTAAAGGAATTGTATGTGCTGGGAACTAAGACTTCCTTGACAATACTGAAGGAAAACCCATATGACTTGGACTCTGACCTCGTGATGGGGTTCATGCCATCAGGCTTTGGAAGTAAATTGTTTTATCCTCCCTTTAAAAGGTCAAGTCTTCTGTGGTCAAGGGGCAGGAAGCTGGAAAATTTGCAACCTGTTGAAAAATGTGTTCTCTGTTTCTCCTTATGAGCTTCATGCCCTCAGAAATGAGATTTTCACAAAGAGGGGAGGTATGAGGTACAGGTAGGAGAAGGACCTAATCAATCTTAATCTCTGAAGTGCTCATGCAGTAAGTGTTTAAGCATGTGATTAAGCCCATTCTTACTCAGCCAAGCATTTCGGCACACGCTTTGGGGTGAATTAAGCATGTGCTCAGGAATGCTGGATCAAGGTCACTAAGCTTTCCAAGAGTCCCATGCCTGTTTGTACAAACTGTCCCAATGACTTCTTTTGGCTCGTGTTGGAAGGAACTCCCTGCTCTTCCTTTAAATCCAGACTGAAAATCCAGTTTCACCAGCCATGGTGAAACTGATTCAAACTGTTAATTTGTATTTGGGAGAAGCAGTACCTTGAGTCCTTGATTTAAGCAGTAATGGCAAGGAGAGCTTTTAAAGGAAGAAATTAATTTTGTTGTATTTGAGGACACAGAGCTAAAACTATTTCAATTATATGAATAAGTGTGCTTTGTGTTCTGTATCAGTTACAGGACTTTGTGTAAACCCGGGGAATGGCACTTGGGAAGGACAGAATGACCCTTTCTGTATCCACTGCCTTCTCTTCCCTTGGATGCCCAGGTAGAGCTGGGAAAATGAAGCAGGCACAAACACCAAATGTGGAGGGTCTGGAGCCCCACTCATTCATCTGCCTGGCTAATCCAACTTTAATCCTAGTTTCAGGCAGAGAGATTAGCAAAACAGCAGGATCTCTGGGCTGGAGAGCAGAACGAGAAAGCAGAGAGGGTAACTTTGCCTGGCTTCAAAGGAAAGATGCAGTTTAACTGAGCAAGCAGTGGAGGCAAGGGAATGGTAGAGGTTTGCCTTCTCTTCCCAGACACATTATTTACAGTGGGTTGGTTTCCTTTTGGAAGGGCCCTCTGTAAAAGGAGACGTTCCCAGCGTTTCTGTGGGTTAGACCTGTATCACATTGCAGTTTTCTTTCCTGGCCTCCTGACTGACACAATTTCCTGGAGTTGTTCTTCTCTTGGGAAGGTGAACTCAGGAAAGAGTAGGTGTTTGCTAAAAATCCAGAGTCTTGGAAAGCAGAATCATGGTGATGGTCTCCTCATTCTAGACCCAAGGTCAGTCCTCAGTGCTGCATCATTCTGTGTATCTCCCAGTGCAGGGCAAGGGCTGGGAAAGGAGTGGGAGAGGAAATCCATCAGGTTTGATAAAAGAGAGGTCTGTAAATCCTGTTGGAGCAGCTTGCAGAGGCCGTGGCAGGAGCCACAGGAGCTGTGCCAGGTGAGCAGCCATCCCACCTGGTGGGCAGTGAGGTCAAGGGCAGTGCTGGCTGCTGACCTGGATTTCCTGATCCCTGCCTTTGCTTAAGCCACCTTCCTGCCTCCAGGCCACAGCAGACAGCGTGTTCATCCTGCTAAGTGTTTCCTTTACTCTTTTTTTTTTTTTTTTCTTCCTTGTGAAATAAATTGTGGCTTGGCATTAAAGCCTGAGTGCTGAATGAAAGTGAAGTTCTGGCTTGTTTCTCTGTCAAACACCTCACGAGAGTGTTTTCCTTGATGTTCAGTTGCTTGGAAGGAAGAGATGTGATCCTCTTCTCATCTGCAACATATCCATGTTTTTCTACAGGTGTCTTGTGAGTGGTTTGTATGGCACAACAAACACATCAAGGTGACACATCACTGTCTTCAGCACTGTGGGACACCCTGCAGCAGCCCTATAGCTGCACAATCCACAGCTACCCCAAAGTATTTTTCTCTGACAGGAATATCAGGATTGAGAGGTTTGGATCTGACTGATCCCACCTGAAGCCCACCAGGGTTTAGGGTGAAGATGCTCATGCAGGGGGAGGAGGAAGCACACTCAGAAGTGTTTATTATTGCTGTTAAATAACAAGCTCCCTTTCCTTCCCCTCCCCTCCCCTGCCATGGAGATAGGGATCTCTGCTGCGGTTCCTGCTGCTTTCTTTTTCCTGTGTTGATCCATGGTGAGACTTGCTGCCTTTGAAGGATGGTCTCAGCCCTGAGAGAGGCTTTTATTGCTGAGCCACTGACGTTTGATTCAGAGCATGTGTCTTCCCCTGGGCCCATTGCAGATGCCCACTATCACCCTGGGAAGGTTGCTTGGGCTCATGAAGATGGTAATTATTCATTACAGAAATATGAAACAAACAATTAATTTCATATTTAACAACAAATAAAAAGGCAAGTAGAGATCTGTGTTTTCTTTCTGTTGTGTTCCCACCCTTTATTAGCTACTCAACACAAGCATCATAATATTGACAGGAAACACAGCAAAGTGAAAACGATAAATCACCCTCCCTGAATGTATATCAGAATTAATGGATTAGTGTGGGGCAAGGAAACAAAAGGCCTTTTGTCCTGCCAAAAGATCCCCACTGAAACTGATCTACAAACCAAAATAATTTACTGATCTACAGCTAGGAGAGATGGCAAAATGGACAAAGTGTCCCTGTGCTAGAGACTGATTCCTCTGGCTGCTGGATCCACTCCTGTTCCTGTTGCCTGATTCTGAGGCCGTTTTCTTGGTGGTCAGGGCTGCTTTCAGAACCTGCTTCTGGTGCACAGATGAAAAGGCCAGTTTTGTGAGTAAACATCCTAATAAGCAGGCCCTGACAGATGGTTTGTTGCTCAAGCCCTGCATAACCCTTCAGCTGGTGTCAGTGTCTCCCACAGATGTTTCCCAGGAGAACTTCCCCAAGGTGTGCGCGGGAGCTTTCGGCTTTCACAGCACGTCCGGCTGCATCCCAAGGAGGAGCCTCGCTGCTTGTTCAACACATTGCAGGTATGTCTTGGGAACAACAGGCTTCAGAAACATGTTTCTCACAGTACAGATAAATTTAGGCTCCCAGTGGAGCTTGTTGGTGGCTGAAGAGGGTGAGCAAAGGGGCCTGGGCACAGTGGTGCTGCTGCTGTCATTTGGTCCGTGAGCAGTGAGAAATGTTTGGTGTTACATGAAGCAGAACAAGACACATTTAAGTATTTTTAAGTCCCTTTTGTTTTGGTATTGCTTCATATCAATCTTTCCAGAATCTGTCCCCATATTTTCTAGCAAATCAGAGAATAAATGTCATTTAGGCAGTGATTTGTCCAAGTGAATCTCTTCTTTTTCCCCCATTTCCTTTGTCTGAGTTTGCTGAACTGTTCTGAGCCCCACAACACTGTAGTTACAATATCAGGTGTGCAGTCCTCAGGCAAATCAAATATTTCCATTAGATGGATAAATACAGAGATTTTACCTCACTCTCCTCCCATGGTGAGCTCATGGGACTGTAAGATTGTTCATATCATCTGTCTTCCAGAGCAGATAATTTAGATTTGGCTGATTTGTATATCCCTGCAATGTTCCTGGTGGGCTGTACAGGATGTACAAATCTCTGCCCCTGACCTGAGAGCAGCTGGAACTGGACTGATGTGCAGAGGCTGCTCTTGAGAGGAAAATGAGCTGTCCTGAGAGGGTGTCTGCTAGGAAGGGGCTTAAATAGGAGATTATGGTTTGGGAAAAAGTTTAGTTTTGATGAAACTAGGCTGAATTCCTGCCAAAGTAAAGCAGAACACAACCAGGTAGAAATTCTGCAGAAGGGAATAGTGCAGCAGCTCGCACTGTGGGTTGTCTCAAGAGCTGATCCACGGATCTCTCAGCCTCTCCACTGGAGCATCTGTGGATGCTCTGGTGTTTCCTGCCTAGGATGGTCCAATGTCTGGGACACCCCAAGCTGAGAAATGTGGGAGCAGTGAAATCCCCTCTTGCCTAGCAGCCTATTTGGCAGCAGGCTGCCCCAGGGCCCTGGAAACCTGAACGGTGGAGGAACCAGATGGGTGACCAGGCAGGAAACTCAGCAGGTTTCTGATGTTTGGAGCCCTCTGCAAGTTTCATGGGAACCTGGGCAAAATTGACTCACCTTGCTGAGATTTTGCTGAATTGGTGAATTCCTCTGAAATGCTGTTTTGCCTGAAACCTTCTGAGCAGGTGCAGTATCTCCAGATATCTCTTGAAGACAGAGACAAGGCATTGCCCTGTGCTTCCAGCATGGGGCTTTGGGAGTTGAAGGCACACTTGCCTTTGCTACTGAGCCCTGTGCCAGCATTCACACTCTTGAAGTGGTGTCGAGGAGGGAGGACACAGGAACTTAGCACCCATGAGTAAAGGATGCTGACAGGTTATTCTGATCCTTAGAAAATCATTGTGTTCTCATTGCACTACACCTCATCCACCTACTCTGTCTTGTCCTGTAGACTGTAAATTCTCCATATTAAATTAATTCCCCAAGTTCTCCATTTGTTTTCACAGCCTCTAGCTGTTTCCTAGGTGCTACCCTCATACAAACAATAATAAAGACAGCTCTGTCCTGCTGTAAACCACTTCTGAGGATGTTCCCTCTAATTCTCTTCCTTGTTCAGCGTTGTATCATTAAAAGGCATGAGGTGGTTAATTGGAGGCTCACAGCTTTTGTGACTGATGCAAACCAGTGTGTGTGTGTGTGTGTAATTGCCTGCTGCAAATGCTCAGGTGAATGCTTGAAAAGAAAAAGGGGAGGACGCAGATGGCCACGAGCAGAAGGTTCCCTGCAAAAGGTCAGTGGAAAAGGTTAGTGATAGGGCTGCCCTGAAGCTGGAAAAAAGAACCTAATACCTGGACAACTGGTGAGGAGCCCGGCTAGAGCAGGGCTTTGTTCCCTAAAGGGGGCTGCCGCTGCGAGGAGATTGTACATCAAAGCTCTCATAAGAAAACACAGCAGAGATCGGTATCACCCAGCCTGTGGCACTGGGGGAAATGGATTGGTTGACAAGTCAGAGGCCCTCTCTGGGCAGATGGCTGGGTAGGAGTTACTGGCTGCTTGCAAAATCTCGGAAGGAGCCTTTAATTGCGTGTGATACTGTATGTTTTAGCGAGCATCTAGATGCTTATCTGGGCTGTATTAGTCACCAGGAGAGTCTGCTCTCAACCTTTCCTCTGCCATACCTCAGCTGCAGGCTTCTTCCCCCAGTTTTTGGAAGAGATGCGAGCTGAACGCTGCAGGATTTGTTGGGCTTTTTGTAGTTTTGACGAGGAAATGTAACAGGGGCAGGTTTTCTTGGTAATGCTCTGCAGAACATGTTTAGTGCTGCGGTTTCACATGTGCTGTGATAGACTTTCAGAGCCTTGCCCGGGGAGCCAGTGGTCTGAAAAGTCTTATCACGCTCCAAAACAAATAGTTCTGTCTTGAAGCCCATTAGAATAACAACTACAAAGCTTCTCCCAACCTGATGTTAAATGCCTTGCTGTGCCAAAGGTAAACAGGATCAATCACTCATCCTCCCAGGGACCCTCTGATGGCAGTCCATGAATCAAGCTTGGCTTTTGAGGTCATTTTTATCAGCCTTGGGGAGCACAAGCTGACCAAACTGTGGTCTTGCTCTGCATGTGCAGGCTGAAGAGTGCAAGCTTGGGTCTGGCAGGGTGTGTTAATTAGGTGTATCCAGAGTAAATATATCTGTTGTGATGAGGTCTGCAAAGCGGCGAGACCTGGGCGTGCAGGCTCTGGCCACCTCTGCTCTCCTACAAAGCCAATATTGCCACCATGCATCTGCTGGCTTGGCCAAACAACAGCTTGATGCTGCTTTTCCTCCTGTGCCTTTGTACCTGCAGTGTTTTGTTTGTCTTCCTTTGACTATGCCAAAAAAGAGCTTAGCTCAGTGGGGAAACCAAACTCCCAGCAATGCCTGAAGACTACAGACGATGTAATAGTCTGGAGTTTTGCTAATCCAGACAGTAACATGAGCTCAGGGTGTTCAGCTGAGGTCCCACTATAACTTTCCCCATCACCCAGTGAGATTTAGAGCCTACCAGGTCATGGGCTGTATATGCAATTAAAAAGCTCCTTTCCCCAAGGAGTTCACAGTGCAGAGACAAAATATTAACCTCCCAATTAGTTTATTGTGGCAGACTGGGGCACAGAAGTCAGATTATCCGGGGGCAGGCTGAGACCATTCATGTGCCATTGAACTTGGAAAAGGCTTTTTTCACGACATCTGGTTTCAATCAATTTGTCGTCAATTCAGTGTGCTGGGCTCATTTTCTGGGACCATTAAAGTACACAGCACTGACACAGGGCTGCAGCTGGAATCCAAACATCAATATCCAGAGCTCTGCTACTTCTTGCTAGTGACTGTGTAGAGAATGAGAATCTGGTGGCCAGGGTCTTCTGGATAAAGCTCCTTTGTTCATTTGAGAAAGCCTCAGGCTGGGCCATCCCCTTCTGCTGTGCCATTTACAGCTTGGTTGTACATGTGGTGCCAGGACAGACCTCAGCAGGGACCCAGTCTCCATGAGCTGGGGAGGAGATTCATGCCAAGCCTTCTGGAAGTCTTTGAAAAGGTTCCCCCTGACATGGACCAGGCTCTTTCCCCAGCCTGCCTCTGCATTTTGCTCTTAGGGCTCCAAAACCACCTTCTTGTGCAAGCAGCCAGTCCTGCCTGTGACTCTGCCAGTACTGGAACGTGCTGAGAGGAGCCTGGTTCATTTAAATGTGTGGAACCACAGCTCATGCTTTTACAGCATATATTCAGTGAAGCAATGCCTTTATCTGCAATACTTAGCCTTTATCTAACATCTTTTCAGTCTAAAGCTTTTTTTGAAACACAGATTAAGTAATAACAACATGGGATAATTGAGCACATTTTTTCACGGTGACATAGTGATACTTATCTGTGGCTACTGAAAAGCAAGGATAATATACTCTGTCAGTGCTGTATTATCTTGCTTCTGAAACAGAGCAAGTTTGGCATTAGGGCTTAAGTAATTGAAATACGGCTCCTTGTACCACAGCCTGTTTGTTTACAATAAAGCCTAATGCATCTTTCTAATGGACACTGCAGTGTCAGAGGCACTGACACGACCCCTGGCTCTGTGCAGCCTGTCAGGCTGGTGGTGTGTTGGGTCTGAATGTTCTCAGTACATCCAACGTGCAAGGGCTGTGTTGGATGTACTGAGGAAAACCCACCTTGCTTCAGGAGGAGGTGACCTCAAGGATCAGGGGTTGGAATGCGCCCTTGTATTTTGGATGTCAGGTGAGATGCAGTTCTGAGCATGCTCTGCTTAGCATCACCGTGGCTCCTGCAGGGAATTAGCTCTAACACTGGTGTGAGCAGACCTCACAAACCCACTGGGTGATTTTATTTGCACAGGAGGCCAGGTGGAATAAAACGACAAGCTGGCATGGCAAAACAAGCCCTTTGAATCCCACTGAGTGAGGAGGAAAACCTAAATTAACACCCCCTTCCAAGCCCTCAGACACACAGGTCTCTTCCACAGCAAAGCAGCATGTGCATTTTCCAGGAAAAAATGGAGGATCGATAGGAAAACACTTAGATTTAAATTGACTTGCTGTCCAAAGTGGTATTTGAGTCCCTCTTGCATTTATTCAGGCAGAACATGATGGTGTGTCTCTGGATAATTTTCCACCTGCCTGTTTTGAATATCAAATGGAATCATTAAGCTGGTGAGCTGGAACGGTGCCAAATTTCACAGGAGCTTTTTCTCCCGACTTCTGCTGCTTTTGTAACTACTTAGACAGAATTATCTGAGCATGCTCCCGGCTGGCACAGGGTAAATGCTGAGCAACACAACATGAGTTGACTCTTCCACTCTTTGTGTGTCAACACAATTCCGTAGTTAATGTTAAGCAACAAGCTATTAGGACTCGTTTAACTGTAATTCACAGGTTTTCAAAGGGCCAGAAGGCTATTTTCTGTCATCTGGACCTGCAGAACGACACTCACCCATCAGCAAAGTCATTTCAGACGCTGAAAAAATAGTTCATACCGTTTTCTTGCTGGATTTTTTTTCTGCAGTGCCTCTCAGTGTGCATGACAACCGAATTGCTGAAAGCTTCTTACTCTGTTAAGCATCCTCTAACAGGGTGGAAGCGGGGGTTAATTCAGCAGGTAATGTGCTGCTTTGAAGTTGCTCAATCTATTAAATGTTTAGCTGTGTTTATATTATAAGTGCATTGGATACAGCTGGAAAACCGGTGTCAGGATCCTGCCAGGCTCATCTCTTCCTTCCCTGTGCAGTTTGATTGGCATTAATCCTGAGGAAGGTGGTGCTGGTAACTGTTCTCCCGAGAGGAAAATGAGTATGGTCAGCCCCATCCTCACATGTGGTTGGTATCTCCAGAGCGCAAGAATTTGTTAGCTTAAAGCTTTTCTCTAAATAGGTGACAACTCTTCTCTGATAAGCTGTGGCTGCCCTACATGTGAGACCTCAGACAGCAAATAAACAGGGCTGGCATCAGATAATTCTGTTTAGAATGCTGTGGCCTTAGAAGTGCCCTATCTTTTGAAATGCAATGTTTTTTTCATGGGTTGTTTACATCTCCCTGCAGTGACTTCGTGTCACCTCGTAGTTCTTCAGTGTCTATGAAAGCTTCGACCACTGATCCTAGAAAGCATTTACAGGACTGGGTTTCTTTTTCTCGGGCTTTTGGGGGATGATTTATCTTTAATACTCCCTCATGCTCCTGAAACATCCACTGGAGTGCTGAGGAGTGCTGCTGGGCAAACCAGAGCTCGCAGTCATGAGAGAGATGTGACTTTTCTGGAGAAGGCTTGACTTGTGGTGTGCTCTGAGGGTGAATGTTGTGGTCAATGAGATCCAACTGGGAAACGACACAGATGTCCTCATGCTCAAAGTGTAAAAAGTGCAAACCCTCGTGTCAGCAGGTGTCAAAGCACTGTGGAGTGGAGATTTCTGCTCACCCCCTTGAAAACACAGGCTGCAAACTGGGAAGATCACGACCTTTGGCAATTTGAGGGAAGGCCTGTGAGTTGGGATTTTGGAAACCTCTAGTGCTCAGGAAGCTGTTGAGCAAACAAGGCTGAAGCTGGCTGTGTGAAATCACAGAGCATGCAGAGCGTGGAAGAGAAAGCACCAAAAAGCTGAGAGTTTTGAAACTGTTTATCTAAGTTTCTTGCATGGCCCCTCTTATCACAGCATCGCAGCACCTCCCAGATGGTTAATATGTTTTATCTTCTTGCCAACACCCTCACAAGGTTCCTATCCCTATTTTACAGTTAGGAGACCCAAGTGGAGGTGCTGAGTGATATGCCCAGTGGCACTTGGGGTTTCTGTGGCAGATCAAGGAATGAAGCTCAACTTTCCCATGCCCCAGGCTAATTCCTAAACCCTGTGGGATCCTCCTGGAAATGAGCAGAAGGGCTTAGCAAAACACAGCAGCATGTGGGAATAATAAATGCACTATGGGGGAGCCCGTCCTGGACTCCATAAGTGCAGGCATTTCAGTCTTGGCCTTTTGGAGCAAGATGCTGCACTGTGGGCTGGTGACAATGGCTCTTCAATGACCAGAACAGGGCTGCCATCAAGAAAGGTTCATTACTCCCCACTAACAATGAATTATAGCAGGTGCTGACCAGGCTGTGCCACTTTGGGGGCTGAAATGAGCTGCTGGGTGTGTGGCTCTTGCTGCCCATGCAGAACTGGGATTTCAGGCTCTTTCATCACCTCAGGCAAGAGCTGCATCTCCTTGGCTGCTGGCAGGTCAGTGGATTCTCCAGTGATGTTTGCCCTTGAGAAGGCTCTATCCCAGGGATCCGTTTTGCAAAAGTTCACTTCAGGATGGGGCAGGCAGACTTTGATCTGCCAATTACTTGAGTTATGCTGAGCTCTCACTCCTCCTTTACTATCCCACTTGCATCTCTTTGTCCCTGCTTTTCCCATTCCTTTATTCTAAAAAAATTTTTTTAGAATCACAAGATATTGGTGCAGGGGAATGAATAATGTAGGGAGAGTGATTATTTAGTGTGTCCAGACTATTACCTGATAACCACTCACTTCATTCATTGGCAAACTATTTAAAATTGCAGCACCTTATAAATGCTACTAAATAGTGCCATGCCCATAACTTGATTGCAATAATCCATCAGGGAGAGTATTTCAAAATGCCAACATTTATCAGCAAATACCTGGAAAACAAGTTCTTAGCAGGAGTGCTGGGATAATTCAGTCTTTGAGAAACTGCTGGGTGTGTTGGATGCTGATTCTAAATGGTGACTGCACTTTCTTACTCTGGGCTGTCCCCGTGTCCAAAGGCCCTTTTAGGAGGTCAGAGAAATAATGATTAAACAGGCAGGCAGCCTCAGACTGAAGCCTATGGCTTTGTCCAGGAGGGCAAGGAGGATGCAGGATGAAAGGCAGGTGAAGTGGAGCACAGGAGGCAGCAATCCCTGCTGGCTGCCTGCCTACTCCTCTCTGCTCTCCGCAGAGGTTTCACTGAACAGGCAAGCTGCTGTGCTGTCAGCTGGGAATGCTGTCAGCTCCTCAAAACCTTGGTTTCTGAGTGCTTGCTCTCCCATGCACACTCAGCAAGTTTCCAGCATGAGCAAAAAAAAAAAGTCTTTCATTGTCACTTCGAGGCAGCAGCGCATCCCCAAGTCCTCATCTAAGAAGATCCCAGATGAGTGTCTCATTTGCATGTCTAACAAAGCCTTGGGTAATCACCAGGAGGACGCTGGACTCAGTTGAAAGGCTTGGACGATAGCAGCAGGTATTTGGAAAGAGGCATCTGTGCAGGGTGATTCCTTGATCTGCCTCAGATCTGAGTTTGTGTGCTTGTCTTGCAAAAGGATGTTGCAGCAGCTTCACTTCACAACGCATCTGGAAATTCCAGATTTTTGTGGAAGGCAGGGGATTGAGAGCTGGGAGGTCTGGGACACCCTACAGCTGCTTTTCCCAAGCACTCTTCTGTAGCAAAAGCAGAGTCAGAAGTGCAGGGTCTTGCCCATGGAGCAGCAGAGAAGAGGAATAACCAGGGGCTACTCACAGCAGAGATCACCAAGGGCCATCCCCAGTCCAGGTCTGGCTGGTTGCTGCAACTTTCCTGTGACATTAAGCAGAGTCCTTTGAAGATTTCCTCTCAGCAGAACCTGTCACATTCTCACAGAGGTGAAGTAGGAAATGATCTAAATCTTTCTAGGGGCTGTAAAGCAGTCAGAACTCTGGCTGCAGGATCACCCTGTGGGTGAGTGTGGCAACAGAGGACTTGAACAGGCTGACTCTGACCTTGAGATGCCGATAAAAATCAGGAAAAAAGATGAGTTAAAGCTTCTGGAATATGGGGAGATGAGCAGACTGCAGCCCTCATAAAGCAGGACCCCTTTTCCCGATGCTCCACAAAGCATATTTCCACCTGGAGCACTATAATCTCTATTTCCTCCCAACCCTCTTATTTTTTCTAAGTCCCACAAGTCACAGGTATGCTTTTGCCTTTACCTGCCACTGTGTATCACTGGTAACTCATTACTTAGTCCCAAGGTGACTGCTCACATCTGGGTCAGGTCATTCTCTGAGTGTGGAGGTGACAGTGGTGTGGCCAGGAAACTCTCTGGACTTAATTTCCTGCCATTCCCCCTCACTTGAAAGTGTTACATCCTCCAGGCTGATCAGTGGACCCCAGCACAGATGTTCTTAGCTTCACAGACACGTTTTTCACACCTCAGACCATCTAATTCCCAACCATATGCTGCTTGTGCTTACTTTTCCTGATAAAATATCTCCCAATTTCTCTGCCCATGTTTGTTCCCTCTCTTGACCATTGAACTCTGAGGAAAGTCAAAGGGAGAAATCCCATGGGTGGCTGAAAATAGTTCTTCACCCTCCTTTTTATTTTGATTTGCATCTCAGCAGGACATGTAACAGTCCTTAGAAACAGCAATATGCCTTCTGCAACATCCCAGCCTTTCCAAAATAAAACTGAAGGACTGAAAATATTTGGGCAGCTCTTCATTTGTTAGCACTGACAGTTGCTTTCACTATAATATGAACCTTTTCTGTAAGAGAACTTTCCTTTGCAGGTTTTTCAGGCGATGTCATGATGTGCTGGGAGCAAGTATGGAATCACAAAATCACAGAATGTTTTAGGTCAAAAAGGACCTTAAAGATTATCCAGTTCCAACCCCACTGCTCCTTGTCATGCTGTTTGTGCTGAACTGTTCCTCTCCTCACAGACTAAAAAGTCTTCCATGGAGCAGAGAGATGCTGGAAATCCCCACCTTTTCTCAGAAAAACTCCTGCTTTTTCTTCACCTCACAGGCTGATTTCAGGAGGGCTCTGACTTGAGCTATGCCCTCCTGGCAGTGGGAATCCTCTATTTCCATTATGAGTAAAAATGAGCATTTCTAGGGGGACTGACTGATTTGAAGCAGGCATTGCATCCTCCTCCTTCCTGAGCCAGCTTCAATAAATAACAGGGTATGAACACAAATTGCTGAGTGCTTGTTGAAGGACAACTGAAGAAATGCCTTTAAAAAGCCAAGCCACTTCCATGGATTTCACTTGGAGCTGCTGCTGGCCCCATGGTGAGGGACTGTGAGTTGAGCTGAGAGCAAGTGTGGCTTCATTAGGAGATAGTTTGCCTGGGGGATGCTTCAAAATCCTGTGAGCTGACAATTTCCACAGCTGATTGTGCTTGCTGAGCTGCTGCCCTGTGTGTGCTCAGTGTCACCAGACCAAGGGAACAGCAGCTGTAGAGCGCAGCACAGGCTCCTCTCCCATTCCTGCACTCCCCAAGCAGGAGAGGAGTTCATTTTTTATGATATAGTCTATATTTGTCTATATTTTCCCTCTTCCTAAAGCACCTCACTCAGTGGGAAGTTGCCACAGCCCTGGGAATTTGCGACCATTATGATCATCATCTCACAGCTGTGTGACATAATGTTCTTTTAGCAATCAAACCTTAGGCTGCTTTGGGCACTGGTGCCTGAGAATAATCATAGGTCGGTTTTTAAGTGGCACAAGCTTGGTTCTGGGCTGGTGCCTCATCCTGAGCTATTGCTGATTCCATGGATTTGCTGCACAGGCTCTGCAGGGTGTAATCGCCAGGCTGGCAGCTCTCTGCTGTGCCAGGTGCCTGTTTCTAACAAGAGTAAGGGTTTTTCTTGTTTTGTTGTTGGTTTTTTTTCCCCTTTTTTTTTTTTTTGTTCACAATGACTAAATAACCTGTAATCAGTATTAATTCCTTTGAATGCTCCAGAGTGAGTTATTGCTGATTGCTGCTGTCTGACCCTAGTTAAGTCCATTTCTAGAAAACGCTTTGTGTGACTGTGTGTGTACAGCTGAAAGGAATGCAGCTTTCCCCTAATTACATACTGGTAATGCAAGAGGAGACATTTCTAGTTCTGCTTCTGAAAGTATTTCCTTTAAGCACTGATGAGCCAGTGATAGCAGTAGCCTCTGAAACCGTTTTGAAAAGGAGAGACAAGGCAGGAACTAATAGAGTTTCATCACTCGAAGCCTTTGCATAGATTGTAGCAGCAATTGAGCCATCAGTAAGCCACTGGGGATAATATCTTTAAAATGCTCTGTATTTTAATAAGATTAAATTGATTCGGGTCTTTGCCAGCCTTTTCAAAGCCAGTGCTGTGTGATGGTCAGTATTTCAGGCAACTCTGCATTGGAAAGCATAGAATTGAAGATTTATATGTTTAAACTGAGGAATACAAACCCTCCTTTTTTTTAATGTGTAATATACTGCCTTAGATATATACAAAAATCCCCCCTATAAGCAAGTCACATTCCCTTATCAGCTATGCTTTTCTGATTTTTCTGCAGCCTTTGTTCTTAGCTCTTTAATTTTATTTAGATCTCCTGTCAGAACCGTGAAGGCATTTCTTACTGTGGGTGCTGCAAATACAATGAATTTCTTGCAGAAGCGAGTTTAATTGTCAATACCATTTGTTACAGTATTAGTTAAGGAGCTGTGCATAAATCAAAAGGATTAACATGATCTCTCGGGTAGAATAGAGGAACAGAACATTACATTGCTCATGTATCATTGATGAAGAATATTTTCCCAACCTTTCGTTTATAAAAATGAAAATGTATTTCCCTGAAGTGAGTGCTTTTCTGTAGTTTCAAACTGGTAACACAATTTTTACCATTTAATCATTAAAAACTGTGTTTAAATCAGCACTGTGTTTTCTTATGGGTAAATATTACTTTATTTAAATATACTTGGGATACTGTCTCAATGCATTTAACACGTCTCGAGTTGGGTGTTTCATTCATGAATTATTCTCTCCAAAGCAATTAGATGAAAGGAAAAGAATACAAATGAGTTTATCTCCATTCCTGAGCTATGTTTTAGAGATAATCCTGGTCTGGGTGAAAGGCATTTGGGTGGACATTTCCTGAACCTCAGCTGACCTGTGGAAACTGCTACTCATTACAGGGCAGCCAGGAGTAAATGCATTATTGTGGAGTAACTCCCCTAGTTTAGCTGATCCAAGAGGTTAGGACACAACTTATTGTGATCTTGGAGTACCTGTGTGTGGAAGAAATTTCTAATGGGAGGCGATGCTTCATGTTAGCAGGAAAGGTTACAGAGAAAATGAGAGTCAATTAGAGCTGGAGGACTTGGAGCAAGGAAGGCAGCTCACCTTGGAGCAGTAATTCAAGGACAAGTTGGATTTTCCATCTTCTAAGCCTTTATGTTGAGTGTGCATATTTCCCTGGGGATGGGTCATAGCTCAGCCAGGAGTTACAGACTTGAGGCAGGAACTGTGATGCAGAAGGTCAGACAAGGCAGTTGTTAAGATCTTCCTGGGCTCTTGAAGTTTATAGATTCCAGTGAAAATTACTGCAGGTTCACCACAGCTGGGCTTGAACTTGGTGCAAACTTTAATTGCCAATACTGCATGTCTAAAATACCTTATAAATGAAAAAGTACATAGTAGAGTTGCCCTATGGCTCATTTACAACATGACATATGATGCTGAAGTCTTGTTCTTTAGTCTGTTCCTGTTTATAGCATGGCTTTAGGGCTAAACCATGGTAGGACTCAAGATCCTGGTTCTGTCACAGGGTTTCTATTTGTTCTGGACTAAGCTTTTCACCTTGGTTTCACCCGGGCATTTATTTTCCCAGTATCCAATATAAAACACTCTTGACTCTTCCAACAGATAATCAACTGCATATAGACCACATCTCAAGTAATTTCCAACTTTTACATCTCTAGAGCTTCTGCAAAGCAGTAAAAATTCCCAGAAATGTATTTTCAGCCCTTCTGATTTTGAGCAGCACAGAAGCTGGGCACTCTTTCACTGAATCTGGCTTTAATTTGCATAATCTCTATAGTACAATTCAGTGATATTTCAGACCCTAAAAGTGACATGAATGGCACACAAAATGTGCCTATATTTTTAAAGTACCATTTAAAAATAACTTGTCATTAGGACTGTGTCCAAAAAACCACAGGATTTAAAAATAACTCTCTTTTAATGAGAGCAGATTGGCAGTAGCAGTGTTATAGGTTAGATTTATGCCTGTGTGTCTTTGTGTGTGCCCTCCATGATAACCAGCCCTGGCTTTCTGAGACAACAGCAGGGGCATGATGCCCTCGGTCCTTTGGTGTTTTCCTCTCTGTCTTGGAAACCCAAAGGTCTCTAGAGACACCCTTGAAAGTTGCCTCAATAACAGCCTTGAAAATCTCCCAAGCAGGGGCTGTGGTGTACCCACCACATGTCACATCCGCGGAGATGGCTCCTCTCTCATGGAATGGGTCCTGCTGTGCATGCAAATATGCCCTCAAAAATCAACCTTTCAGGTTACAGTACAGATGGAGAGAGGATGAAAATGAATTTCAGCTTTCAAGTGACTATATTCAGTCTCCTTGATTGACTTGCTGGATTTAATACTGTAAATTGGGGGATTGCGTGTAATGCATTCGTGCCCTCCTTGTCTGGAATGAAGCAGGAACATAATTTATGGGGATATTCTCATCTCAGCCTTTGAGGAATTAGCTTCAATTAACTCTGTTGGGAATTGCATGTGTCGGGTGTCAGAAAGCCATCAAGTTTTCTTTAGAAACGCCGGCTGCCGTACGCGCCTCATTCTTTGGCTGTCTGAGCAGCTTTAGCAATGGAGAAGGATTCAAAGCTTGGGAAATGCAGATCTGGGTGACCAAGTTTCAGAGGGTTAATGCCACGCACAGATGATGGACAGGATCATAGCTGAATGCATTGCAGACTGCTATAATTTATATCCCTCCAGCATGGGTTTGGGGAGGAGGCAGCAGCTTCCGAACCCAGAGCACTGAAAGAGCAAACACACCAGAGGACACAGGCTATAAAATAAGATCTCTCTGGATAAATCTTTCTGACAGCCATGAGAATCAGAAAGGACATTGATTTCAGGCTGAGTTTGGCCAGTGTTTCTGATCTGAGATCTTTAGGCTGCAGTCTTCATGTCTGTGTCTATATTGCTGCCAAATTTGAGGCAAGCCCTGGAGAAAGTGGGGTGATAAGTGTGTGGGAGAGGGGTCCCAGCAGTTCCTGGTTCTGTGGCAGAGTCCATTGTGGCGTTGTGTCACTCCTGAGTCCTTCTCAGCTTCACGAGGCCTTGCCTTTATGCGATGGACAACCAGAGGGAGCTGAATAAGACTTTTTAGGGGAAAGACTTTTACAGGAAAAATAATGGCTGCGGTGAAAGAAGCCTTCTGGAAGAATACCTGACTTTCTTGTTGTTTGCAAGGGAAGAGTGTGATGGGGAGCACTGCTCCTTGCCAGACACTGGAGACTCAGTGGGGCAGAACCTCACCATTGGATTAAGCCTGACCCTGGTGTCTCTCACAGGTGCAGCGCTTCCTCTCAGCCTCACCAAGATGGGACGGGCACACATCCTGCCAGACTTCACTGGGCAGCTCTATCAAAATACAGCACCAGAGAGCCATGGGGCTCAAACAGCCCAAGCAATGCCCCCTGTGCCTCCCTTGTCAGTGGTGACTCTGTAATTCCCCTATCAGACATCATTTCAAATCTGAGATGAGCAGTGGGTGCTTTTTTTCACTCTTAGCACACATTCCTCACCACTCTTCTAGTTTCTGTGCTAGTAGAGACAGAATCAGGCAAAGATGTCTGGTTCTTATTGAAAGCCAAAAATCCCCCTCTGCCCCCACACCCCAGGTTATCACTTTATTATCAAGCAGCACTTGCCAGATCTGACTCTGAAGTAATTTTGCATCGGGTGCAGCGAACCATTTCCCAGCGATGCACTTACATCTAAATGGCTAATTCTCTATCCACAGCTTATCCCAAAGATTAAAAACCCAACCAGGCTAGATCTGAGCAAATCCAAAGCAGGCATCCTAATCAGTTCTGTCGCTAGAAGTGCATTAGTGCAGCACGAGAGGGAGGGTGGCTTTCTTCCAGACGATACAACAATCACGGCTCATTTGGGCGGGGAATTTTTCTACCGCTGTGAATTGACACAAAGGAGCACTTAGCTTGATAATGCCTCCTGGCTGCTGCCACGATCTGAATAGTAAGAACAAATTAAGGTGTAAGATTAAACTCTGGAAGTTGCTACCTGCTCACAGTGAGGCAGCAGTCGCATCTTCAGCTTTTTCACACCAAAATATTGGCTGTCGGCACTTGAGAGTTTAAAAATAAAAATTAAGCTCCTGCCTTACGCAGGAAACAATTAGGATCTCGAGTCTCCTGTAATATTTCTGCTACGGAATTTTCAATCTGCATTTAACTCTGTCATGGGCTGCAGACCTCAAGAACTCTGGTTTGTCAGAGTGGTTTACTCATGAAGGAGGTTCAAAGTGGCACAAATACAGCAGTTGCTATAAATTGAAAGCCAGCTCAAAGTTTGTCACAGCTAAAAAATCCCCAGAGGATGAGATGTAGGAGACCCAAAAGTCTCCAAGCTGTGTGGAGACAAACTTTGCTCACCTACTTGTACAATTAACATAACTACAGGGGGATGGACGTGTGGCTGGCTTGCAGGAGGTGTCTCTTGGGTTACAGATGGTAAATCTGGCCAAACGTGGCACTGTCATAAATGATCTCAGAGCTAAATTCTGTGTAGTCACAGCTGCAGTCACTGTAGAGCTGGGAGAAATGAGCAGCAGAGGAGACCAAGACTTGCTTTAGAAATGCATAAACTAAACAACATGGCTAAAAAGAACCTTCTTATTGAGGAGATGGGGAGGTTGGGAAAAGCATGGAGAAATTTTTGTGTAAGATCATGAATGAGCAGCAAGGACAGAGCAGCAAAAGTGCAGGGAGATGGGCTGGGCTGGGCTGTGTGTGCTGGGCTGCCAGTCCCTCTCTGCTGAGCCCGTCTGATCCCAGCCAGCAGCCCCGTGTCCCCTTCCTGCCACTGCCACAGGGTGACGAGTGTCAGGAATTCAGAAATTCAGCTGGGCAGGCTGATGGACGTGGCGATGCTGACGGCGAGCTCTGTGCATAGCTTAGCTAAGCACCCGTCTCGACATCGGATGAGGAACAGGGTAAAGATTAGGCAACAGCCCGCAGTCATTTGAAAGCCTGACGTGCCGGGGAGGAGGAAGAGATATTTTAGGTTGCGAGAGACACAGCGAATAAAACAATGCAGTGGTTAAAAAAAACAAAACAAAGGCTTTCTGAGGAGAAAAGGTGCAGTTCCATAGTGTGAAATCGGGGTATTACAGTACAATTGTATTGTCAGAATTGTCCCTTGATGAGGGTGGAAAAAAATTAAGACATTTCTTTCCCCCTGTTTTGAAGGAGTGCCTGGCAACATCCTGTCCTACCCAGCAGTACCAGAGGATTTCTTGTCCTTAACAGGTCTCTGATAATTCCAAGTGAATTTTTTTCCTTCCAAAAATACTGAGGTGACTTGGAAAGACCTCTTATTTTGGTGAGCAACACATGGATCATACTTCAGTTATGCATTTCCAGCCGGAGCTGGATCACTTCTGAATTCACCCTCCTCAGGGACAGCGTGTTTAGATGAAATGAACTTTCTTCCCAGATTCCTCTAGGGAACTTGAACATTTTCCTCAATAATGGACATGAATGTGGCCAGCTACACAGTGAGCTCAGCGTTTCTCCCAGCGATACAGACTTGCTGAGGCTACTGGAAATGTGCAGCTGGATTGGGAAATGCAGGAAGTAGTGTGTGGCTAGGCAGCAGCTTAGCAAATCTTGCCAAAATCTCTCTGGCTGCTTGGGTTTTTTCCTCTGTATTTTCTTTCCTTTCATCTTCATTAACCTTTTATAACTCTGTCTGATTACTGCAGCATTCCCACCATTTCCTACAGAAATGCCTCTCTAACAGCTTTGTTATGGGCAGCCAACATCGACCAGGGTTGTTAACTTCTAAGAGAGTGATTGAGATGGGATGGAGCTGTCTGCAGAGATGCTGACTGTCAAACCACCGCCGGGATCCGAGGAATGCATCTTAGAGGGGAATGGAGGAGGAATGCATGTTAGAGGGGAATAGAGGAGGAGGAATGCATGTTAGAGGGGAATGGAGGAGGAATGCATGTTGGAGGGGAATGGAGGAGGAATGCATGTTAGAGGGGAATGGAGGAGGAATGCATGTTAGAGGGGAATGGAGGAGGAATGCATGTTAGAGGGGAATAGAAGAGGAATGCATGTTGGAGGGGAATAGAGGAGGAATGCATGTTGGAGGGGAATAGAGGAGGAATGCATGTTGGAGGGGAATGGAGGAGGAATGCATGTTGGAGGGGAATGGAGGAGGAATGCATGTTGGAGGGGAATGGAGGAGGAATGCATGTTAGAGGGGAATAGAGGAGGAATGCATGTTGGAGGGGAATGGAGGAGGAGGAATGCATGTCAGAGGGGAGCAGAGCACAGCAATCGCTGTGTGAAATTCACCTCCGTGGGTCTCCCGAGATCGCTGATAACGCTGTGAGAAATTCAACAGCTTCTGGAACTCATCGAACCAACTGCACAAGTTTGAGGCTTTGTTCTTTTGCAGCTGATATTTGGGGCCAAGTTTAAAGCAACAACAAAACCTGAAGAGGTCTCAAAAAATGTTCCTGCTGAATAGTTTGGAGAAGATGCTTGTCAGCTGCTGGAGCCCTTGTGAGCTGGGTGTGGCTTTTTTAGGGTATAACTCAGAAATTTCCATTGTCTAACAGCAGCTAGCTAGGGCATTAAATTGTCACGGATCACATCTTTTTTATCACACATGCACAAACCTGGAAGATTAATTATACTCCCCTTTGTAAAACTCCGTATCCCAAGTGATTAGGGAAGAAATGAATCAAGAATATGAATTTAAGTACCTAAAAGTGACACAGCCATAGCTTGACTTGAAAGAAAACAGCTGCCAAGAAAAACAGTAAAGCAAAAATGTGGATCAGCATCTCCAAGGCTGGGGGAGGGATGAGGATTCGGGATGCTCCCAGAGAGTGTTTAGACTGACCTGAGGCCCTGACACTTTCAGATGGGATTTCATCATGTCTTTTACTGAGCTGGGAGAAACTCAAGAGGAATTTCTGTAAGGGACAGGCTGGCTAACTTGTGCAGGAGGTGGTGTTTTCCTATCAGTTAGGAGTCAAAAAATTCTTGCCTGTCTGTGATCACAGCCTTACAGTCAAGGCTCGGTGGTCTTTGCTGGTGTTAAGGGGAAGAGAGAGCAACAGTGCCCAGGAATTTATGCAGCACGTTTTGCCTCCTGTTCTCCCTGCTACACAACTTCTTGCAAGATTGCTCTGCTGTGCTCTGTGAGAGGAGATGCAATGAGGAGATGTGAGAGGAGCAGGAACTCTCCCATCAAGGGCTCCCATGGGAGGTGCTGGTGCAAGCTGCTGGCAGAGCACATGAGCTCAGTGGGTGCAGCAGCAGAGGGGTGGACGTGTGTGCTGTCCCCAGCCATGACAGGGAGCTTCAGAGGAGGAGCTGCAGCTGTGTGGGTGGAAAATCTGCTTTCCTGGCTGGAGCTGAGTCATGCTCAAGGTGCTGCTGTGTGCAGAGGCCACGCTCCATGCTGGAGGGGGAGCACTAAGTGAGGACCACAACAAATCATGAAACATTCATAGAATCATGGGATCATGGAATGGTTTGGGTTGGAAGAGATGTTTAAGACCATATTGTTCCAATCCCCCTGTCATGGGGAGGGGCACCTTCCTCTATCCCAGGCTGCTCCAAGTCCTGGCCAGCCTGACCTTGGACACATCCAGGGATGGGACAGCCACAGCTTCTCTGGGCAAGCTGTTCCAGGGCCTCAACCCCTCACAGGGAAGAATTTCTTCCTAAAATCCCACCTAGCCCTTCCCTCTGTCAGACCATGCTGGAGCATGTAGGTTCGGTCCAGTATGCACTCATTCTGGTTTTATAACTCTTCTATGTCTCACTTTCTGACCTCTTGCAAAGAAAATCTTTAGAAGAGCATTAAACATGGAAAAATACTGCAAAACACAGCCTTGCACATGTGTGCCAGCCCAGAGGTGGGAATGGAACACTGGCACAAGTCATGCTGCAAAACATTTCTGGGCTCTCCTAGCGCCTGGCCCTGGTGCCCCTGCTGGGACCTGTTTTTATTCTACCACAGCTCACCAACAAATGAACCACGCCACCCTCTCCTTCCAGCACTGTCACCAGCTCTGCTTTGTGCGTTGTGACCAACCACTTACTCATTGTTTTTTCTTGAAAAAAATGCCACAGCTTGTCTAGAGGAGAGATGCAAATGTAGCAAAGCCTGAGTGGGAGATGTAACCAGCTCCAGATGTGCGCTGTGAGCAGGGTGGAATGAACCATTCGCTGGGTCTGCCAGGGACAGGAAAGTGTCTGGGCTTAAACTGCTGTGAGGAACATCCAATTCCAGAAAAAGCTTTGAAGGGTCAAAAGGAGGGAGTGGAGGGAAGCAGTTGCTCAGGAAGACTGGAAGTTTGGCCAATGGGTATTTTTAGCACCGGCTTGGGCAATAAAGTGTAATTTTACCCTGCCTTTGGGGGATGAACTAGGACACCACTGGAGGTCCCTCATGGCTCCATTTGATGTATTGTGTTGTGTTTATCTGTGTTTATGTAGCATTTAAAGGCTCTCTTTTGGGGGCTGGTGGGTATCTGTTCCTGTGCACTGGGATTTGAGCAAGGGGCAGGGAGTTCACAGCGTGACCGGACACATATATCAGAGTGCTTATCAGTAACAGTATGCAGATAAGGTGGCAGTGAAGCTCTCGTTTTAGAGAAGAGAAAGGTTTATAATATCTTTCCATGAAAAGCAGCAAGTGGGGGGAAGGACTGGAGGAAGTCCCACACTTCCTTCCCTCCCCTCTCCCACCCCCCATGTTCCCAGGGCTTATCTCTGCCCGGCTCCAGGACTGGTGGGGTCCCCCAAGAGCTGATAGAAGGCCAGGGCTGGGAGAGCACCCACCCAGCACGGGCACTGGTGCCCAGTTAATGAGCTGAGGTGGCTTGGGAGAGTCTGGTCACCATCAAACCCGGGTGAAGGGAGGAGTGGGCTGACCAGCTGGAGATGTGGGAGGCTCCCTAAGGCTTTCCTTGGCAAAACTCAGTGGGAAAGATGACTTGTCAAAGACCACAGAAACCTGTGATATGGCAGAGCTTTTACCTATGCATTTTCCTCTCTGAGCTACATTTTAGGAGGAAGTAATGTCAGTAAACAGTGTTTTCTGTCATCTTTGGTAGTTCCTACAGCAGGAGGTCTCTTGCAGTTCTGCAGTGCAGTTCTCTGGACAGGTGTTGTGAGTGGCTGGGCTGGGCTGTGCTGCTCTGGGAAGCTGCAGAGCTCATCCCAGCAGTGCCTGCTGCCAGCTCTGTGCAGAGGTGCCAGCCGAGCTCTTGCGAAGCACTTTGGGATGGAAATCGCAATCTATATTTGTAACACATCAGCCTCCTCAAACACAAAGAACAAAAAAAGAAAAAAGAAGAAAGAAACCTTTTTTTCTTCCTCCTGGGAGGAGCTCTTATCTGATTCCCGAAGATCGTTTCAGTGTCTGCGCTATTTTTGTAGCTGGAAGTGCAGTCTGCTACAGAGCAGGCAGTGCTGAGAACCTCCCAGAAATTCATTATGAGAGTAGGAGGCCAAAAGTTGAGCAGGGACACGGAAAGCAAACAACTGCCTGCTTTGCTGCCTCTGAATTTGATCTCCCTCTCTGAAGTCCCACCAGCCGTATGGCCCCTGAGCTCGGAGACAGCTGGGCTGGAGCAAACAGCCTCCACACAGAGGTCTGGAGGCAGGATAAAGTTACCTGAGCATCTTCACCCCATCACTGTCTAATGTGTCTGCTATCGACTTTCAGGGCTTGGGATCCTTATGACCATCCACCTATAGATCTGAATTAACTGCTGACCTTTGGAGAAGCAATGGTGCTGAGCTGCAGGGTTCAAACCTCTCCCCAGTTCGCTGCTCCTGCTCTCCAGGTTGGCCATCTGTGTGCAGCCGCCCTCGTCTCCTATGAAATGGTTATTTCCAGAGAGAAATAACTCAGGGAAGTGGACTCCTCTTTGCTGCTTTTCCAAAAGGGTGAGGGGTGCTGGGATAAATATGGGATACCAGGCTGCTTCGCTCCTGTTCACTCAGGGAAAAAAGGGAAGACCTGCCAATTTTTTTTTCCACATAGCATCTGAAGACCACGTGATTAAAAATCCTACAGAAGGTGGCTTTTTTGTTCCATTTTCCTTTTTTTTTAAACTTTTTTTTTTAGGGTTAATGCACAATCCAAAGCACTGATCTCCTGACATATGGCTGCTGATAGGTGCCCATCTGCTCCCCCTGGAAGCCCATCTTCCCTGCCTCTTCTCCCGCCGTGCGTGTGAGATGGGGTGAAGCAGCAGTGCCAGGCTGGCGCGTGTGCTCCTGGCAGGGCTGAGCGGCTCTGCCGGGTGCCTGCAGCCGGGTGGGACACGGGATGCAGGGGGATGGATGGGGATGGATGCAGGATTGCATCTCCCCACAGATGGTCCTCAGGCAGCCGGCTCCGCTCGTCCTCACCCGCGTCGGAAACGTCGCTGCCGGTGGTGCCTGAGCGCACGGGGAAGGGGGAGAAGAGAAACTCACTGCTGCAAAGGCCTGTGTGTGTTCATCACACACGGGAATCTTGGCTGGGAATGGGAGATCTGTGAGCTGCCAGCAGGGAAGGGGTTAAAATTTCGATAGCGTTACTATTAAGCCAGGAAAAGTTTGACCTCTGCCTGTTCTTCACTTCTGAGTGAGTTTGGGAGATTAAGACAACGGCTGTGTAGGCGTGTTCCCAGTGTTTGGTTTCCAAAAGATGGAAATATCATCTTCCTCAGCCTTCAGTGGTTTTAGCAGCAGGAGCTGGAACGCTGAGTTCTTGGCTCATGGAGCATGGTGCAGCCTGGAAACCCCCAGCTCCTGTACCCCAAATTCTTCTGGGCAGCCCCCTCACTCCACTGGCAGGGCAGGGTTTGCCGAATTATTGGCAGTGTGGAAGATGTGGCAGGAGGCAGAACTTGCTGCACTGTGCTCTCCTGCTGAAAGTGATTTATGGCATTTTGGGGGTCATGGAGAAGCTAAAGGGTGTGCAGGTACTTTCCCTCCCTTTTTTTTCTGTGTATATATAAATACCTG
Organism: Fringilla coelebs; assembly: GCF_963513975.1. Taxonomy (NCBI): domain Eukaryota; kingdom Metazoa; phylum Chordata; class Aves; order Passeriformes; family Fringillidae; genus Fringilla; species Fringilla coelebs. Next base: position 5,015,908 of record NC_140034.1, read on the forward strand.
TGAATGCTGCTACTGCAGGTTTCTGAATGTATTAATTTTTATTTAGCCCAGGATTCATCCCACCCTAAACTTGCCGGAGGTGCCCGACTCTGGAGCACAGACATCCTCGGGCTCCCTCTGTTGTCGATGCAGTGAAGCACCTGCAAAGGTGACCCAGCTCTCAGGTGAGAGCTCAGCTCACTTTTTCTGGCTCATGCTGCCCCAGTAAAGCACTGCAGGCAGCTGGGAAGGATCTGGATCCTCACATCATCCTGTGTATCTGGGACCCTTAAACAGGCTCTGTGGCACCAGGTGCTGCCCAGACATGGGGCAGGAGGTGTCCCTGCCCGTGGCAGGTTGTGACCTGGTGGTGCATCCACCTCTAGAGGTGCAAACCCGGGAGCATCAGGCTTAGAATGGTTTGGAAGGCTCCTTCAGGATTTCATTCCAATGCCCTGCCATGGGCAGGGACACCTTCCACTAGGCAAACTGCTCAAAGCCCCATCCAACCTGGCCTGGAACAGTGCCACGGATGGGGCAGCCACAGCTTCTGTGGCAATCTGTGCCAGGGCCTCACCACCCTCACAGGGGTGAATTTCTTCTCTATATCTTACATAAACTATACTTTTGTAGGTTTTAAACCATTTCCCCTTGTCCAATTCCTGCATGCCCTCATAAAAAATCCCATTTCTTCTCTAGATCCAATATAAACTATACTTTTGTAGGTTTTAAACCATTTCCCCCTGTCCAATTGCTGCATGCCCTCATAAAAAGTCCCATTCTTGTAGACCTTTTAGGTGCTGGAAGGTTCTAGAAGATCCCCTCAGAGCCTTTTCTTCCCCAGGCTGAACACCTCCAGCTGTCTCAGCTTGTCTTCCCAGCAGAGGTTCTGCAGCCCTCAGAGCATCCTCGTGGCCTCCCCTGGACTTGCTTTCCCAGCTCCATGTCTTTCTGGTGCTGGAGCAGCAGTGCAGCTGGGCTCTCAGCAGAGCAGAGTGCAGGGACACAATTCCCCTCCCTCACCCTGTGGGCACGCAGCCCAGGACACAGACGAGTTTCTGGGCTGCCAGCGCTCATTCCCAGGTCATGTCCAGCCTCTCCTCCACCAATATCCCTCAATCCTTCTCCTAATGGCGGCTCTGAGTCCATTCTCCTCCCATCTCTTACCTGTGCTTGGGATTGCCCTGACTGAGCTGCAGGATCTCACACTTGACCCTATTGAACTTCAGGAGGTTTATTGCACTTCAGGCCCAGCCTGTCAAGGTCCCTCTGATGGCCAGCTCAGGGTGGGAGCAGAGGAGCTCCTGCTTGTCTGGACCAGCTGGTCAGTCTAAGGCCCTGAAAGCACCTGCCCCATAATCCCAAGCCCTGTGACCCCCCTGTGTCCATGATGAAGGACAGCTGGGAGAAGGGCAGTGAGATGCCATTGCAGGAGTCCCTGGGCGGCAGCCCTGCAGTGGGAAGCTGTCAGCCCAAGTCCAATGGTGGGCTCATCCTGCAGCTGCTCAGGGAGGAGAGCTGGCATCTCCAGGGGGAGGAGGAATGAAACAGCCAGGAGAGATGAGAGATAGGGCAGGGCACGCCTCGAGATGAAAGACGTGTGGTTTGTGTTTGAGGAGCAGTGACGTTCAGTGGAGAGGAGTATTTATTTCTTCATTAACTCAGTGCCTGAACAAGTTTATCTTGAAGCACTGAACAAGTGTCATTAATGTTTCCTTTGAGCAAACAAGGCCCTTTGATAATGCTTACCCTCTTCTGACCTTTATTTTAATTTTGAATGATACTAATTAACACCGATCGTTCATTCAAACACTAAACTGGTTGTTCCTGCTAAATGCAAAGCAAATGCTTTGTGGTCAGGAGCAAAATGTGGGCAGGCTTCTGTAGGGAAACTCCAGGGCTGTGGGACACTGGCACTGGTGTGTTCAAACAAGGGAATTTCCTCTCTAGTCCTGGGGGAGTAGCTGGGAATAACACATCCCTTGGGAGAGGAGAGGGAGCTCTCAGCAGATGGATTGTGGGGGCAGTGCTGGGAGCCAGAACCCTGTACACTCTTTTCTTTGAGCTTTTTCCTGAAGTGCCTGGTTTTCAGCTGCCTTGGTGAGTGCATTTGGTGACAGCTGAACAGTTCTGCTCTGATACCAATGCCTTCCCCAGCACTGCCTGGAGTGCTGACCAAGGATGTGCTTCCCCTGCTCATGGGGGATGCTCCTTCATGCTCAGAATTTCATTCACCTTGTGCACCGACCTCAGCCTGTTCTCCAGAGAAAACCTGCCCACCAGCCTGACCAAAATTCCCCACATCTGTGCTGGGATGTTGTCTTCACCCAGTTTCTCCAAAACACAGGCAGAGAGGGGGGCTCAGTTTGTGCCAGAGGATGTCTGTGGCCAGAAGAGCACAGGGATGGGTTTGGGGGAGGAGGAAGGAGTTTTACTGCAGGGACACCAAGGGCCGGGGTTTTCTTTCTCTGCACAAGCCACACCTGGGCATTTGACTTGAATAGCTCATGGAGAGTGAGACAGCCAACGCAAGCTTAAGGGACAAAACAGGATTTTGAGCTCCAGTGTGAAACCCTCCCTGTGTCATATGAGTGTGAGTAACCACTGTGGTGAGACAGACTGTGGCCAGGACGTAGAGGCTGGGGATTTGGAGGTCAAATCCAACTGGAAGCAACTCTACCAGAGCTTTAGTTTCCTCTCTGAGGAATGGGGCTAAAAGATTTCCCTGCAGAGAGCTCTGGATCTCCACACCAAAGTGCTTTTTATCTTGTTTGGGTTAGATAATAAGCAAGACAGCAGCGCTGCTGAAAGACAGGACCCATCTATTTTGGGCTAATATTTTGCACTGTCTAGCACTCTGCCATCATTGTGGGCCCATGATATTTCTAGCACAAGCAAGGCAAGATAAAACATCCACTGGCAATGAATGTCAAGCCTGTAACAGCTTCCAGAGCAGGCCAGTAGATATAATTATGACTTTCTATGACCAACAGCTTGGCACAGCTAAACAAAACCTCTTCCTAGACCCCATGAGAATTTTTAGCACCCACAGAACAATCTGGTTTGCACAACTCCATGCCTGTTAAAAACTCAGCCCGCCTTTAGCCATGCTTCCCTCAGCCTGGAAGTTCTGTGAGTCTGATTTTAAGCAGGATAGTTTAAACTTCTCATTCAAGAGCCCCACCACATCAGAGGGCAGCAAATGAATCACGTACCCGCTTTATCTGATGATGTGTTTTTGTAAAAGGAGCCACATGCAGTGAGGAACTTGCTGTTGCAGGGAATTTGTGTTTACATAAATCTCCAGCCCACAGATTTATTTTCCTCTGCCATTCCCTGTATGTAAAATACTCATTGGGAGCTATTTAAAAACCATCACCATACAAATAGTTTACAAACTGAGGCTGGGAAGGGAGAGGAAGTGTATGATTGCAAAGGGATGGAGTGTTCAGGGAGCTGGTCTTGTGGCTCTGGGGAGACCTTGGAGCACCTTCCAGTACCTAAAGGAGCTCCAAAAGAGCTGGAGAGGGACTTTGTGCAAGGGCACGGAGTGACAGGACAAGGGGAAATGGCTTTAAGATGAAGGAGGGGAGATTTATGTTAGATATTAACAAAGAGATTTTCCCTAAGAGATTGTTTTTGGTTTGGTTTTTTTTTTAATGCAGAAAGCAAGAATTATGTTTGATGTCCATGAAGGCACCTATACCTAAGGACATCAACAGCACATTATCTCCACTCCTGGCAAGAATGAATCAATTTATTGCACATCAAAAAAATGCTTGCAGGCTTTGAATGTTGAAAGGACTCTGAAGCAGCGTCTCAGATCTGCAATGATGCTTAATTATCCTCAAAAGCCTTGAAATCAGGCCCTGAAATCCCACTGGTTTATGTGATTTGGCTGACTCCTGATCCTCACCCTGCTGTCTTGATCCAAACATCCCTCAGCAAAACAGCTCCTGTACCCTCCCTTTTGGAGGCTCTTGCACACAAGATCACATGCTTGCCAAGCCACGCACTCAAACTTACTCTGGACAATACCAGAAGTGATTTTCTCATGCCTAATTCTCTCTCCCTGTCCTTGCTTTTCCCCTAGGTCTGTTTGGGACTACCTGCCTCCCACTCACGGCTTCCTTGTCAGGTCCTGCCACTGAATCCTACCCAAATCCAGGTTTTCCTTTCCTCCAGATGTTTCTGCTTTCCTGAGCAGAGTTTAGAAGCTCTTCCTAAGGAACACAACAGCAGCCCCCTGTCCTGAGGACTGGCTCCTTTGCAGATGAGGCTGAGACTGTGGCTACAACAGGTGGTCTGGAAAATCTCCTTTGGTCACAGAATCACAGAATGGCTCAGGTTGGAAGGGACCTTCCAGATCATCCAGTTCCAGCCCCTGCCGTGGGCAAGGGCACCTTCCAGGGCCCCAGGTTGCTCCGTGGCCCATCCCACCTGGCCTGGAGCACTGCCAGGGATGGGGCAGCCACAGCTCCTGTGGGCAGTGTGTGCCAGGGCCTCAGCAGCCTCAGAGGGAACAATTCTTCCCTAACATCTAATCTAACCCCACCTCTTGCCAGTTTAAAGCCATTCTCCCTTGTCCCATCAATACAAGTCCCCCCACCAGAAGCTGCTCGGGTGTTTTTGCAGCAGGGAGCCTCTGCTCCTGCATCACCAAAGGAGGGCAGTGCTGGTCCCAGGCCCCTTTCCTGGTGGTGTCCTGGGTTCCAACAGTGTCCCATGCACACTCTTGGAGGACAGTCCTGCCCCAAGGAGCACCTCCCTGCCCAAGCCTCATGCCAGGCTCAGCCTAGTTCTGGGAAAACCCTTTGGCTCCCACGTCACTGAGAGCTGGCCCCAAGCCTTTTTTTTTGCAGGATGCAGAACACATCTGGTGCTGCCTGCGTGGGCTTTGATTATGGTGCTGAGAGTTTATCATCACCTACTTAACCCTGCCTTAGACGAGCTCCTTGTGCTGCCCCAGGTTACTCTGTTTGCTGGGGTTGCTGCAGGGAAGAGCAGCTTGTGCACACAGACATCATTAAAGGCAGGCTCGTGTGTGAGGCACTGCAATAACTGGGTTGCACTAATAGGTTGTGCCTGTTGTTAACATTACTGAGGTGCCAGGGCTTAGGCTGGGATCAGCAGCCCTGGGCTGATCCAGACCCAGGGCTCAGGCTGGGATCAGCACTCCTGGGTTGATCCAGACCCCAAGGGTCAGGCTGGGATCAGCACTCCTGGGTTGATCCAGACCCAGGGCTCAGGCTGGGATCAGCACTCCTGGGCTGATCCAGACCCAGGGCTTAGGCTGGGATCAGCACTCCTGGGCTGATCCAGACCCCAGGGCTCAGGCTGGGATCAGCACTCCTGGGCTGATCCAGACACAGGGCTCAGGCTGGGATCAGCACTCCTGGACTGATCCAGACCCAGGGCTCAGGCTGGGATCAGCACTCCTGGTTTAATCCAGATCCCAGGGCTCAGGCTGGGATCAGCACTCCTGGTTTAATCCAGATCCCAGGGCTCAGGCTGGGATCAGCACTCCTGGGCTGATCCAGACCCAGGGCTCAGGCTGGGATCAGCACTCCTGGGCTGATCCAGACCCCAGGGCTCAGGCTGGGATCAGCACTCCTGGGTTGATCCAGATCTCAGGGCTCAGGCTGGGATCAGCGTGCTTGGCGCCATGCAGGTGTTTGGGAGAGGAATTCTGGTGTGATGTAAGCATCAGGTAGTTTGCAAGGAGGTTTTGTGAGATGTGATGTAAACATCAGGTAGTTTGCAAGGAGGTTTTGTGAGGGGCTGATCACTGCCCTGTGCAGGTTTGGAAGGACATTATTCAAAATCCAGTGGATGCTGGAGCTGGCAGAAGGATGGAGTCTCTGCTCCTGTGGCAGGGGCCCTGACTCTCATTGATGGGAGAAAGCAGAGATGCAAGGGGGGTTTGCTCTGCTCTGAGATGTTCCTGGTGGTGGGGCAGTGTGCTGACTTGCTGGGCAGAAGAGCTCAGTCACTGCAAGGGCTTGGGTTGCATGTTAGAGAGGAAAGCAGAGAAGCTGAGGATGCCTCATCCCCAAAAGTGTTCAAGGCCAGGTTGGATAGGACTTGGAGAGACCTGGTCTAGTGAACAGTGTCCCTGCCCATGGCAGAGGGGTTGGAACTGGATGGTCTTGATGCCCTCTTCCCATCAAACTGTTCCACAATTCCATGGCTCAATGCAATGTGGTATGAGGAGCAGCAGGGAGCCCTCCCAGCAGCAGAGCAAAGTGGGGACAGGAGCCAGAGCAGAAAGGAGAAAGCAGGGAAAGTGAAAAACTTTAGTTTGGTTATTCCTGTGGATACTTTTGGGACATTTTGGCACGAGGATCCACCAGGGATGTGTCCCAGCAGATGCTCTGTGCTCTCCAGCCTCTCTTCTTCCTGCAGCCCCCTCAGCAGCAACTCCAGCCAGCTGAGAAGAGAGAAGAGAGCTCATCCCCAGCAGCAGGTGATTCATCTCCCAAGCAGCCTCCTTGTGAGTGTCCCAGACACCCCCTGGGAGTGTGGATGCAGCAAGAGCAGGGCTCAGCCCAGCCTCCTGCCACGCCAAGTCACCACCACATCCCGAGGGGAGCATGTGAAGTGTTGCAACAGCCTGAGGGCAGTCAGGGGTGAGGATGCCAAGGAATGTGCTCAGCACTGGATTGATCTGTGCTAGGGAAAAAAGACACAGCTTGGGCAAGAGAGGCCTTTGCTTGCAACAGGCTGAGAGGGAAGCCTTGAAATATCCTTGAAAGATATCACAGATCTTCTATTTGCCTTGCAAAACAAAAACCATCCCTCTTTAATGTGTTTCCACAGATACAATCATACAAAATCCAAGGTTATTTCTGATGGGTTTCTTTAGTGCTCAGAGCAGGCTCTTTCCAGGGTGGAAGCATTGCAGCAGTGCCCTCAACAATGCTATTTATCGAAGCAAGGCCTTTATTTTGTGATGAGATGTGCTGAGCTGGAAAACACGGGGGCTTGTGATCTCAGAGACTAATCTGCTTGTTCAGAGTGTGGTGGGGGAAGCAGTTATTCAGGGAAATTTTAATGGCTGGAGCAGCTGGGTTGTAAATAACCCACATAGGGCTGAGTCTAATTTTTCCCTTAACAGGATGCTCCCACAGATGTGACAATTAATCCCAGCAATCAGTGTTCCTGCACCAGCATTTCCAGATAAACTGAGCGAGGGGTTCTTGCTCTTTCAAGGGATCAAACCAAAAATTAAGTCTGGAAGCTTAACACTTAGTCAATACTTCCCCAGAAACACAGGATATTGAAAGAGAGAAATTACGACCTGGGAAATGTCTCCTGGACTTGCAGTCTGAAGGCCACAGCTGGGATTTATTGGAAATACCTTGGCAGTTGCCATGGCATTTATTTTGCCTTTTAAAGGTCTTCCAGGTGATGCTCTTTGACGTTGGAAACACTAAGTGCAAAAGGAAGCAGGTTAATTGGATTTCTCTGGAAGACAAAACACAAGAGCACCCAGGGTGATAAGCAGCTGGAATATTTCCCCACGGGGTTGCCAGCTGAGCCTCTGAAACCAACTCACACCAGGGATGCCCTTGTGTGCTGCTGCCTGAGCAATGAGCTCCCTGGCTGTGGGCAGTGCACAGAGAGGAGGAAAATCCTGCAGAAGTGGCTGCTTTTCTCCCCCTCTCCATGAGAACTATCTCAGAGGGGGCTGGTTGACCCTCACAAGGAGGGGTTGACCCTCACAGCAGACCTGGGGCTGAAGATGAGCATGGAATCACAGAATCCTGGAGTGGTTTGGGTTGAAAGGCACCCTGAAGATCCCCTTGTTCCAAGGCAGGGACAGGTTCCTTCCCCTAGACCAGGTTGCTCTCCACCCCACCCAACCCAGCTTTGAACAATTCCAGGGTTGGGGCATCCTTAGCTTCTGTGAGCAACCCATTCCAGGGTCCAACCTGAACCACTGCCCTCACAGTGAGGTATTTATTCCAAACATCTAAATCTCTCATCTTTTGGTTTGAAACCACTCCCTCTTGTCTGCCATGATCAGGCAGGGGTGCCACACGCTGGGTGCAAAGGCTTGGCTGCAGGGACAGATTTGGGATGGATCCTGAAGTCTGCTCCCACAGGGAGAAGAGGCTGCTTTGCTTTGGATGAGCCATTCCACCCTTTTTTTCATCAGCCTCCTGCTCTGTCAGACCCTGGCCTGCTCAGGGAGCACCTCTTCCCATGGGAGGAAGGCTTGGACCATGCCCTGGGAGTTTCCTCATCCTGCCCAGCCTGTGTGAGCCATCAGTTTATGGTGTCAGGCAGGAATTCCTCCCTCTGGGACTGATTGTATCTCACAGCCATGTGTCACCCAGGCACTTCAGGATTTATTGGGGTGCTGGTCTCTCCAAGGGGCTGTATTTTACAAGCCTGACTCAGGGCAAGGTGAATGGACATTTCTCTTCTCCCTAGGTGGGATCCCACCCCCAGGAGCCCTCAGCAGGACAGGGAGGGAGCCTGGATCCCATGAAGGATCAGCTGGGTCCCCAGACCCAGGGCTGAAATGGGAATGCAGGAAAGTGAACTCGTGCCTGAGCTGCCTGCATTGTCCTGAACATCTGTGCCACATCTGCACCCCCACCTGCTTTAAATCCTGCTCCTGAAGGGAATATGTGCTCAATCCCTGCGAGCAGGGTGGGAGATGAGAGATTTTGGCTTTGTTGTCACCTTTGGAGAAAAAGAAGGGTTGTGGTTAATGGCAAAAGAGACAGTGAGCTCTCATTGCCATTTGCCCTGTGCTGTGTCCTTCTTGCTGCTGTGAGCAGCAGCAGGTGAGGCAACCTGTGACTGGATATAAAATTGAACAGTGTGGATAAAAAAGAAACAAAGAAAGAACAATAAATAATCCCTATAAAAGGTGTGTTGTTTGTTTTTTTTTTTCTCTTGACACTCCAGTGTTTTTCTTTAAAAGCCAAATAATCATGCCCATGCTTGGGATTTTCCATCCTGCTGAGAACCATCGGGGTTGATTAGTACATTAAGAGCCTGTTGAAATTAAAATTATCAGCAGTTGAAAGCTGACCTGAATGGTGAGACAAGATACAAACTTTCTATGTAAAAGCCTTTTTTTTGTGAATGAAACAAGATGAAGAAAGGTCCTCTTTTTCTCCCAGGAGTGCATGCAGGACGCTGCTCATATTTCTTGCTTCTTCCCTCTGCTGCTGCTTTTCTTTCCTCAGTGACCCTCAGATCACTTGGTCACCACCAGACTCCTAATGGACATTTTCACAGCCATTAATTGAATTATTGACAAGTGAAAAAATGCTCCACTGTGGAGCCAGCCTGCCTTGACCCTCCACCTGCATTACAGGAGAGAAGAGCAGCACATGAAATATCTCATTACCAGGGAGAAGGTAATCCTCAGCTGAGAGGAGCATTGTGAGCTACCTGCTGGGCTCCCATGTCAGGGCCAGGTCCTCTGCCGCTGACAGAGATGTGGGAGGTTCTTTTGTGGTTCTCTGCAGGTAAGAATGTGAAGAAGGGCCAATTACAGCCAATTTCTCCAGCACACTGTGGTTGGGCTGGGCCTGCAGGCGATGCTGCTGACCTGGCAGTGAGTGGTGGCTCACGTCACTGCTCGCTCTTTGCTGGCCCCAGTTTTGACTTGCTCAATCCCCATGGCCATGAGCAAAATGAGAGGGTTTTGTGGGCACAGTGAGTGCCTGAGCTGTGCTGCCTCTGCCCCTGGCTGAGCTTCCCTCGAACGCTGCCGAGACCATTTCACCTCTTTGCGATTGCCACCCTTCCATTTCTGCAGCTCCAGATTTACAGTTTGAGCTTTTGCAGCCCAGTTCTGCAGCCATGTGACATCATTCTGCTCCTGCTGGTTGGGAGAGGCTCTGACACTGGAAACTGGCTCTTGCAATATTTATGGGGCCTCAGCGTCGGCATCTTTGAACTCTCCCTTGCATTAGCAGAGCAGATTGACTTTCTAACCTCTCACTCAAAACCAGCTTTCCCCCTTTATTAGAGCTTTTCTCTGAACCATTTAGAGCTTTTCAACTTTCTTTTTGAAGTGAGAACCCCAGGCATGGATATGTTTTTCCAGCAGCAAATGGTGAATGTGCTGCTCTCCCTCTTGGCAACCCCCACATATCCACATCCCAGGACCCTGATTATTCTCAGGACTTCAGCAAGAGGAGCTCGAGGGACACCACCAGACACCAGCCAGGCTCTTGTCCAGTGGTTCAGTGAAAATTAAACACTGTTGTGCTGGGTCTGGAGGGGATGGAGTTAAGTCAACCTACCGCAGCTATTTAATTTTGATGGGTCTGGGGCTTTGCTTCTTTTTGGCAAGGATGTTCAAACAAACACTTGCCCAATATGTGGATATTACTTCTACTCCTGACTCTGAATTGAGCCAGATTAAAACAAAAACCTACTGGCTTGAGTGGAAGAAGAGCCCAGCTGAGACCTTTGCATCTGACAATGGCAGGGCAGGTTTGGTGCTGCTGTGTTACTCTGCTGACCCCAAAGCTTCTCTCTTGGCTTATGGACAATGATATAGACTGAAACTTGATTAATGAGCACATACACTACAGGAAAATGGCTTCAGCATTTGCAAGAAGACAGACAGCCTCAGGCATTTTGTGGCTTTTGACAGCTGGGAGCCATGAATGTCTGTTGTCTTATTTTTTTTTTTTTCCTTAAAAAAAAAAAAAAGCCCTCTGTAGAATGAACACATTCAGCAAATGGAAAAAAAAAAAAAAAGAAAGAAAGAAAACATTACTCCCAGCTGGGGTGAGAAAAATCTAGTCTATCAATGAGATTGTCTGGTGGCTAAAAGGCAGCTTCCTGGGCTTTGATATTGGTGGGTTCATTCTCTGCATTCCTCCTTTCTCTGCTTAGATGGCTGGTTAGATTCTTCTAAATTCTTTTTTTCTTTTTTTTTTTTTTTCTTCCTCCTGGGTCTTCATTCAGAAAAGACATTTGAGCTATGCAGAGAACTTGCAGCCAAATTCCCCTGGGAGCACAGTGCATGGACTTGGGTGTTCAAAATGAACAGGACACCCTGGAGAGCCTGGAGGGGCTGGTAGGAGTGAGATTCCACTTTGAAATTCAGAGGAACTGTGGGGGTACAAAGCAGGAAACTGGCCCAGATTCTCTGTGTGGGGTGGGAGGGTTGACTCCTGACTTCCATCTGAAGGAAGGGATCCCTGATATTTCTCCTTCAGCATCACTGCTGGTTGCTCACTCAGCCAGACAGACAGACAGACAGACAGACCCTGCTGCTCTGGGTATACCAGGTTGCTGGTCAGGGATGCAAGAAAAATAATTTATGGAGGAGAATAAGGTTCTGGAGAGTGTGATGTATTGTGAATGTGTCCTGCAGGTTGAAGCTGGCCAACAGATTGTGTGCTTGGCATGTCTGCTTTAAAATTAATAATTTGTTTAAGTGATATCCCAATTTGGGATGCTTTCCTGAGTTTGGGACCTACAATGCAACTTTAGGGAAGAGTTCCTTAATCCAACAAATAAATCTGTTGCAGACATAGGAGTGTTTTCAGTTGTTTTTCATGGAGTTCTTTATAGCTTTCAGATGGGACACTCCCAGCTTCCTCCAGAAACTGCACTTGCAACAAGTTCAACTTCTGGTCAGCACCAAAAATCCACAAAGAATATGAAGTCCTTCAGGGTGCCAGTTACAAAAGCCAAGGAGGACTAGCAATATTTAGTGATTACATTTGTTTCCTTCCCATAGGAAAGGATTGATTTCTGTGTTAAAAGGAGAGTGTTTCTCACAGAGCAGGCAGCATGATGTATTGGCCATATTAATAATAAAGGATTTCTCCTCTAGGGTGTGGCAATGGCCTTCAGACTCACCTCCTCCTCCTCTTCCCTTACAAAAGGGGGAAACAGAGACTGAGTGAGGTAGTTTGGTACAGTGTGGCTGGCAGAACACAGACTGATCTCTCCATGCTGGAATGTTACACCACAGGTCTCAATAATGGGTGCCCAAAGTCCCTGGGGACAGGTTCCTCCAGTGCTGGGATTTCCTGTGCTCCCCACAGCCAGTGCTTCTCCTGGCAGCAGGACACCCCTCCTGAAAGGCTTTTAGTGCCTGTCACTGACCTTCCAGCCTGTTTTCTGCAGGGTCTGGGGGATGTGTCTGTGGGTTTGGGGGCAGTGGTCCCTTGGCCCTGGGAGCACTTGTGGCAGTGAAGTCAGGTGCAGGGAGAGAAACTGTTCCCAGAGGCTCTGCACAGTGTGGGGGAGGCAGAGGAGAGCTGGCAGGGATGGGAGGGGGAGGCTGAGGCTGTAATCTTCTCCCTCTGATCTGCCTCCCTTGTAAATAGGCATTTCCAGCCCCCGGGAGTGGCCTGCACATGGGATACATCCATTGTGTGCCAGCTCCCCCAGGAGTGGGTTCAAAGGGAAGGCAATGCTCCATCAGAGAGCTAATTGAGGAGCTGAGCCTGGGGTCTGCTTGCAGAACAACCTGTTTCCTCCATCCGATTTGATTTCAGTTCCGCTCGCCTGGAAAACTCAGATCTGTGCATCCACATCCAGCTCTGTTCATTTCCCTGTGGCACCACACATCTCGTTGCAAATTATCAAGACCATGCTCATGCATTTCCTCTTCATCCTTTGGTTGCCTGTATTTAATATTTGCAATAACCTGTGTTGTGTTTCCTGCAGTTGTAGCCGTGTGTTTTGCTGGCAAAGGCCAATGGTGCTTAAAGGCCATTTATTTTTCCATTCTGGGAGGGAGATTTTGCTGCTTATATATCAATATGATGGCTTGCAGTGTTCTGGCAAGCTGGGGAAAGAAGATAAGAATGAAAAAAATGCTGCATTTCATGACCCAGTGGCTTATGCTCTGTGTGCTTCACTGTGGACATTTAACAATCAGGAGAGAAGCTCTTCTATGCCCCTTAAAATATCCACATCTTTAATGTAAATGAATCAGAACCATTTTTTCATGGTTGGGTCATGCAACTCTGGAGTCAGAGGGGATAACAGTGGGGATATTGTATAAATGGATGAAAAGAGCAAGGCCTCACACTGGAGCAGACACTTGGTGCAGAGAGATGTAATAAAGAGATGGCTAACTAATCTCACGTGCTTAATTTCTGTGTTACATTTGGTTTCTCTTCTGAATGTCCCTGAAAGGAGAGGTGACATGTGCAGGTCAGCAGGGTGCTGAGCCCAGGGTTGGGAGCTGGATCCATTCTTAGTCCCACCACTACCTTGCTGGGTGATTTCAGGTACATCTTTCCCCTCTTTGTTTCCACTGCAGCTTTTCTGTCTCACCCAGCCATACCACAAGTGCTTTGGGGCAGAGATCATCTGTCCCTCTGTGGTTACTCAGTGTCTGGGGCCGTGGGGATTTGCTCTTCTCTCTTGTTATTTCTGTAGTATAATTTTTATGAGAGGCCTGACTCATTCATGCTCTTGAATCAGGGATGGGGTTTGGTGCATCTGCCCAAGGAGATCCAGGATGTGCCTTGCAGTTGTCCCTCCTTACAGACCCAAGGCTGCCTCTCCACCCCAGGCCAGGGTCACTGCTTATTGGTAAGGCTGGGCAGGGTGGGTTGGGGTTTGATGGTCTCTCCATGTGGTCAGGATCTCTGGCAGGATGTGCCAGACATCAATTTGCTGTCTGCACCAGGGGTGCTCTGTCAGTGCTGGATGCTACAGAGCAAACCCAGAAATGCTGTGGAGGGAAGGACCCCCCTCAACCCCACTGCTCTGGGGTGGAGGTGACACTTGTCCCAAACACAGTTTGGTCCTTTTGTCTGGCCAGGGAGATATCGTAAGGAATGGAAATACAGTAATCAAAATACAAAATTCAGACAGATGTCATTCTTGGAGAAGCGAGTGGTGGACCCCAGTGGTTCAGAGCAGGGGGTTTGCCTTGCTTTGTACCCCATCCCACACCCCAAGGGCTGCTGATCCTGCAGTCCCTGCAGGGCTCTCTGTGCTTTCAGGAGCTGGCTGGGTCCCTTCAGAAGAGCAAAGCATTTTTGTTCAAGGTCATGCTTGCAGTGTGACAGCGGGAGAAGCTGTGTGTAAATGAAAGGTTTGCATAAAAAATGAGAAAGGTACAGCCAGACTGGAAAAGACTTTTTCTTTTTTTTTCCAGGGCGTGTCACTGGCATTTCACAAAGGTAACTTCATGCTCCTGGCAATGAGTGTGGCAGGGCCAAATTCAGGGGACATCTGGGGCCAGTGACAGGTAAGAGGCCGTGAAGTGCCCTGGTGGAATTATGGAGCTGTGTGAGAATTTTCTCGGTGCCCTCTATGGATTTCATGCTCTCAGTGTGCGTGGCTGAGATGCACAGGCAGCCTCCAGCATACTGATGAGCCCCTGACATTAGTATTCAGTGCAAAAAGCCAGAGCTGTTAGACAGGAGTGATGGTGTGAAGGGGAGAACTGATAATTGATTAGGCTGCGTTATAATATCGACAGACCCGACCCAACTCCCTCACAAAGGACATTTAACAAGTACCAATTTAGAGCCTCAGCACCATAAATAAGTCACTGTGGAGGACATGTGTGTTTTGGGTGCTGGGTTTGTCCCTGGGGAATTTGCAGAGGGGGAAACACGTGATTGACAAGGGGTTAGAAAAGTCAAGTGCCAGGCTCCTCTGTCAGCCTGCACACACATGGTTTCTATCAGCAGGGCACCCACCCTTACCTGGCACAGCACTTGGCACGAGGTTAACTTCAAATTAGGCTCAGGCCAAGGTGCTTTTGTTGAACAGAGCCCTAAGTGCAGGATCACAAGCAGCACTTTGGGCTAGGAGTGCAAGGGGACCGCTGGCAGCGTGATGCATTCCAGATGTTTCAGCTGAAGGTGAAATTTCCCCTTTGCCCTCAGGATTTGGGTTAAATTTTTGGGCTTGGGGCTGCCCAAGGTGTTTGATAGAGGGGCAGGTGCAGGAGTGCCCTGCAGCTGTGGGAGCCACAAATGGGTTGCATGGGTAAATTAATTCAAACAGGTAAATGACTTAGCTCTGGTTTGTTGTGTTTAACCTTCGCTGCAGTCGATGGTTTATCTAGACCTCTGGATAAACAACAGAAAAACCCAGAGGCTAAACCAATGTGAGGGTTTTTTGTCTAGTTTTCAAACAGAGCTGATTTATAGCGGGCACAAAAATATGAGCAAGTGGTTAGGCTTTTTAAAAATAAATTAAAGACAACATCAGCAATGAATGGAGCACATGACTGAGCCAACTTTTTTTCTGAGCACTTTTTTATGAGAACAATAGTTAGGAACAGCCTCTGATTTTATGATTAGCTGAGAATGGTTGTGAACACTTCCTTGACACCAAAGGCAAATGTGAAGCATCACGAATTAATATTTGCAAGGCAGCATTTTGAGGTCTCTGAGCTCAGCAGACCCGTAATAAAACAAGGAGCAGAGATCATTACTTTTGTTTGCAAAGCTCAGGGTAAGGCAGTGGCTGGGGAGCAATCTCTAAAATTGTCTGGTGGCTGTGGATGTAACTGGGGGGCAGGCAGGGGGTTTTCCAGCGGGGTGGATTCCCTCCCTGCTGGGGAAGCAGGAGCTGGGGACAGATGAGCTGCAGATATCCATCACCTGCAGCAGACAGCTCTGACAGTGATCTGCACCGCAGCAGTTTTCTCTTGGCCAGGCAATTATTACTTGTCAGTGGCAGCTGTTACCTGCAGGACCCCAGTTAACAATTACTGGAGGGAGTTATCCCCAGTATCGATTATTTTATTAGCTCCCTGATGAATCATCTGTGTCAGCCATCTGAGCCTTATACACCAACCTCTGGTGCAATCAGGGAGCCTTGGCCAACACCAAGGGGCTGCTGTGGCTTCCCAAAAGGCAGGGGGATCCTGTGGGTCACCTTCTGCCTTGTTCTGGAAGGAGCCCCCATCCCCCTGCCCAGCCAAGGATCTTGTGGCTGCCTCATCTGGCTCTGTTTTTGGAGCCACCACACAAGTGCCAGGTGAGAGGAGAGTGTGGCTGTCCCACCACCCCAAACAGATGGCACAGCAGAGCTGTGACCCTGCCTCTGGCAGCACACACCAGGGCCCATTGTTCTCAGGGCTCCAAGAGTGGGTGACACACAGAAAATGCTCTCCAGACTGAGCTTGTGCAACAGATTAAAAAGAAAGAAATAAAAATCCTCCCCCAAAACCAAGAAAATTTAAAAAGGACTAGATATTAATGATGAGCAGTTCCTGTGGGGAGTGATGACACAGCAGAGGAGAAGGTCTGGAAGCTGTCAAAGCACATTGCAGCTCTTGGTTTGCCTTATTTTTAACCCAAGGATCTTAGGGCCTCCCTGTTCAGCACTGCTGCTCCTAATCAGTGCCCTCAAGCACAAAGGGAAAATGAAAGAGAAATGCCACCAGGTGAAATCATTCCCACTTGGTCCTAGAAGAATAAAGCTTGTTCATCTGCAAGTGGGGGGCCTACAAGAGATCTGGAGAGGGACTTTGGACAGAGGCAGGGGTGACAGGGCAAGGGGGAATGGCTTCAAACTGACAGAGGGCAGGGTTAGATGGGATTTGGGAAGAAATTCCTCCCTGTGAGGATGATGAGGCCCAGAGAGCTGGGCTGCCACATCCCTGACAGTGATCCAGGCCAGGTTGGATGGGGCTTGGAGCAACCTGGTCTTGTGGAAGGGCGTTGGAATTGGATGATCTTTGAAGCCTCTTACAACCCAAACCATTCCGTGATTCTATGATGTGAAACGTGGGGACTTTTTGAGCAATGCCACCACCTGAAGCAGCTGGAGAGGGCACCAGGCTCTTGCTGAGCACATCCTC
Organism: Fringilla coelebs; assembly: GCF_963513975.1. Lineage (NCBI taxonomy): Eukaryota > Metazoa > Chordata > Aves > Passeriformes > Fringillidae > Fringilla > Fringilla coelebs. The sequence goes on from NC_140034.1 coordinate 5,032,667, forward strand.
TTGGTGCCCACCTCCTCTGGCAAACACCAAACCCTCCCAGGACTGAAACCACCCTGCCTTGTTGTGGCTGCTGTGGGAATGATGGTACAAACTGCTCTGGCCCTCGATGGGTGCAGAACAAGCCAGTGCCTGGCACCAGGTCTAAGGAATAGAAACCTGAAGGCAGCAGCTAGATGGGAGGATTTCCAGTTTGAGTCAGACACTGCAGCTGGTTTGTCCACATTTGGCTCTGTCTCAGTGTAACACAGCTCTTCAGAGGAAAGATCCAACAGAGTGAAAATCTTTGAAAGAGGGGGAAAAAGAGCAAAAACATAGCCCAGGGAGCCTGTCTAAAGAAAACAAACAAAAGGCAGAGAGGAAATGGGAAGCAGTGGATGGTATGTTACACAGTGTACAAGCCAACAAGCAATATCTGCAGGTCATCCATTCCTCCCAGCCTCGGAGAGGACAGAGGTCCCTGGGATAAATTACAGCCGTCCCTCTTCCCCCCCAGCCTCTATTATTTTGTCTCCAAATGCCCAGCAACGGCAGTGACAAAAATAGTTTGCAAAGTCTGACGAAAATCTCCATTTCCCCAAGTTTTGCCAAGCCGTATTTCATGTCTGAAGTGCTCTGGCTGTTCCTCCTCAGCTCAGCCCTGACCTTCTGGCTGCTCTGTCCCTGCCTGATCTGATGGAGAGGCAGAAACACTCTGCATTAACCCTGCCAGCCCTTCAAAGCCCTCTTCCTAGCTGTGCCCCTCAATTTTTATTTTTGTTTCTTTTCCTGAATGCCTTGCCTTTAAAATGAGATTTTCTTTGGTTTGTAATACTTCACACTTCATATTTCCTTCATGGCTGGAGGGCTGTGGAAAGGGAGCAGCAGGGGAGTGTTGAAAGCAGCCTCTGAAGGGATGTCCTCAGCCTTTTTTGGGCAGCCCAGCAGCAGGGAGGGCTCACTCTTGGCATTTAGTGAGTGCCTCGGGCTCCCACCCTGGCACAGGGATTCAGCTCCTTCCGTCATCCTTCATGTTTCAGACAACAGATTAAATTGTCTACAGCATAGCAATTATCTTAATAAAGACAATTTCAGCTTTGCTGGGGTTACTGAGAAGAGCCCACAGACAAAAAGAACATTTGGCAGGGGCTCATTCTTGCAGATCATTTCTGGGAGTATTTATTTACTCGCTGAGCATTGGGATGGGAATTGCAAAGTGGAAAACTCCGAGATGCAGTGGGTAAATCAGGGGAATTAACAGACACCCTCCCTGCTTTCCACTGCAGCTGATTATCCAGCTTGTTGCTATGCTTGCTCCCCCTGCAGCTTTTTTTCCTAATTTTTTTTTTCCTTCTATTATTTTTTTTTTCCTTTCCTTGGGATTTTGCTGACAGAGGAATCCACTGTCAGGCCACCTTGGGTTCCAGGCTGGCTCGTGCAGCAGTGACACAGATGGAGAGGGGACACTTTGCTGCTGCATCAGGTGGGCTGGGTTTGTCTGCCAGCTCTGGAGAGCTAGGGAGACACTCTGAGCACAATCCCAGAGCTAAGGACAGGCAGAGGATGTGCCTCAGAGCATGTGGTCTCTGATGCTAACGAGGACAGGTCGTGGGAGCTGTTGCTCTGTTTGCTGCCTCCGCTGCATTTTTTGGCTCTTTTCTGCAAAGGACACCACTGTTCATCCTGTGGAGCATGAAGAACTTAATGAAAGCTTCTTGTCAGCTTTCCCCATGATTTGCTTGGATTTAGTCCATTTTCTTCTTCTTAGAAGAACACAAAGTGGGGAGAGGTGTATCTCCTGCACACCTGCTGGAGCAGACATGGAGAAGACAGGTCAAGAGACAGAGTCCAGCCGAGCCTGTGTACAGAGAAGGGAAGATGTGATTTAAATGAGGATAATTGGATCAGTAAGATTGGAAAAGACCTCTAAGATCATTCAGTCCAACCACCAACCTAACACTGCCAGGGCCACCACTAAACCATGTCCCAAAGAACCACATCTACATGCTTTTTGAGCACTTCCAGGGACAGTTATTCCACCATTCCCTGGGCAGGCTGTTCCAGTGCTTCAACAATCTTTTAGTAAAGAAATTTTCCCTAATACCCAATTGAGGTTTTCCATTGGCATCTGCTGGGCTTGTTCTTTCTCTCCTCTTCTTGATATCATGGAAGTCTTCAGAGTCCTCGACTGGGGATGATGTGTCCTGAGTTGCTGAGACAGGTCAGACCAACACTCTGCCACAGGAGCTGTGTGCAAGGCTTTTGGGACAATGGGGGAAGAAACTTCTTTGAAAGCAAGCAGGCAGTTGTGTGCCTAATGAGCCCAAAGTCTGCTGAACTGCCTGGCATCCCTTCCTGTAACAGCCTGGCGTCTCTTACTGTAACAGCCTGCAAATCATTATCGGTATTTTTAGGTCCCTGACAGCTCTAACAACCTGGCTAGGGCTGCTTAAGTCAATACTGAAAATGGAGATCAAGTCCTTTATTCACCCCAACACAATTCATCCTACCTGATCCACCCAGGCACAGTCAAGCCTTTAGCTGCAGCAACTGCTCAGAGCTGTCTGTGTGGCTGGGGCAGAAGGACACACGGCCAGAAGGTGATTTTCCTCTTCCCAGGATGTGTATCCAGGTCAGGACTGACACATGACCTGCTGGAGAGCCTTTTCTCTGTCCTTGGTGAAGCAGCCTTGAAGATTTCAGCTGTCTCTAAGCGGGGCGTGGGTTTAAGGCTCTCAGCTTGTAGGTGGATAAAATTAGCTAAAGTGAACCTTCCACATAGATACTGCTACAAGATTTCCCCTGTGTTTTTAAATAGTTCAGTATAAATAACACTGAGGAATGACACAACCCAGGTCTGCAAGGCATTAGCACTCTTGGGCACGCTGCACATTTCACAAGGAATGCTGTTAGCAGCAGGGAAAAGGCCAAGCCAGACCTTCACATCTAAGCATGCTCAAGTTGCAGAAAAATCTGGATCTGGAGGAGGATCTGAAGTTTCCTTCTGACCTCTATCTTCACAAGGAGCCAAACCTCTCTGTCTAGCATTGCTGAGCCTAGAGTTCCCTAACTATTTCAATCCAGCTGCTTCAACCCTGGGTCTACCTTGGCTACAGAAAAGCTCCAGATAAGTAATTCTGATCTTTATGAATGTGCAACTCACAGTGCTTGTGCAGGGCTCTCCTAGACCTCATCTTCTGTACCTTGGATCCAACAGAGAACAATCTGGCTTTTAGTGCATCCTGAATTATATTTATAAAACAAACGTGGTGCAAGGTGTCCATACAAAGAAATTATCTGGCAGAATGGCCCCAGCAACATCAACATCTGCTGGAGAGATGCTGCATGGGGGGAATGGGCATCTGCTGCTGTATTGCTGAACCTTCCTCAGCCACCTCCCTTCCTCTGAGAGATGGTAATGGCATGTTTCACCCCCCCCCAAGTAAATCATGCTTGTTAATAATAATTAATAATTATAATAATAAAAAATTCAGCTGCTGTCATGAACTCATTTCACTTTGCAGGCAGGGGACACCTGAGGGTGTGTGATTGCTACAAGTACTTGGACACAGGGCACATCCTCTAGCCATGCCCTTGGAGGATCCAAGTGCTGCCCACTTTATTCCCAACTGTTTGTACACACCATGGGTCCCAGGGACAGCACATGGAATTTTCACCTGTAAACCCACACACCCCAGATGTGCTAAGCAGAGCTCTCACCCTTGTTATTCTTGTAGGTGTCGCTGCTCTTTCCATGGTCTCAGTTTTGCATCACCCTGGAAAGATTTCTCTCCCCCTTTTTTTTTCTGGCATTTCAAGTGCTTTCAGTTTTTTTAGGCATTCTTGGTGAGGGGTCTGGCCCCACAAACCATGAGAGATTGCACTGCTGGTGGCTGAGCCATCCCGTGTGGCCAAGCGCTGATGCAGAAGTACACACGGGTTTGCATTTTGTATTGGTTTTAGTAAATCCCTGCTGAGAATCTCATATTTTTCCCAACTGCTACAGGCTGACAGGAGGTGGGAAAGACCTGGAGCAAAAGAAAAAATATGTGTCCCTCCTTGTGAAAGGTTTTCAGGGAGTGAGGGGGAATACCTGGGGAAGGTGAGTGGCTGTGGTGCAGCTGGAGTCTGCCCAGGGGAGGAGAGGGGACAGGTTTGCTGATTTATTGGGGCCTGAGCACGAGGTTTGCAGCACTGGTGCTGTGCCATAGGCAAGAAACCTCCCAGCCCTGGGCTGCTGCACGGGCAGGTGTGTCAGGGAACACCTACACACACACACACAAACACTTTCCAGCAAGGCTGGGCTCCTCCTCAGAGCTCTGGTGCAGCACCACAGAGGATTTCCCTTTTTAGAGTTATGGGTAAAGGACTTTATGGCATAACAAGGCTGAGGAGGTAACAGAAGAGTGAGTTTGCCACCTGTCCCCGGAGTTATTTAACACAAGTGTGTCTGTAAATGTAGAGAGCACAAACAGACTGAGGAAATTGCAATGTGCTCCACGCTGTAAATCTAGGGCTGCTCCTCTGCTCCTCTGTGCATAACCAGGGTCGAATCCTTCTTCTTGCTGCTTTCCTTTAATTTAATATTCCTTGCAATAGGCTGTTCCCCTTAATGTGCCTAATGTAAAACATGCTTGTTTGCTGACTGTGGCAGGAGTCTCTGGCTCAGGCTGCCCTGCACGTCGCCGTGGAGTCTGATGCTGGGGAGGGTAATGACTCTGGGAAGTTTGACACTGAAATGACATATTGGGAGTATTTACTGGGCAGAGCAAGGGAGAGGAATTACTTTGTTGTCAATGATTAGATCTGGGCTGGCTCGAAACACAGAGCAACACTCTCTGTTAGACTGGAGGATGCTAATTTTTCGGAAACAAAAGTGGATCCTTTCCTAGATGGCTGCATTTACAGACATATTTGTGCTGCCTTTTAATAGAGTCAAAGCAAGTATGTCTGCCCCGTGCTGAAAGCCTGGGCCTTTCTCCCAAACACAGGCTCACAACCCCAAGCAGGGTTTGTAGAGCATCCAAGGGAGCACAACAGGATCCCACTGGCAGGAGGGAGGGCTCCCCCCTGGAAGTTTCCAACTGGAATCCTGGTCCCCAGGGCAGAGGTTGGAAAGGGCAAGCAGCGTTTCCAGACGCAGTGGAATGAACTCATCTGTCATTGCCATTTTAAAATTGTTTTCTGAGGTTTGCTGCTGATCTTTTAATCGGGTGTGATCCAAACCTTGCTGCTGTGCTGGGGGTGGCGTGTGTCCCTGGTCCCCTGCTGTCTCTGCACAGACCGACAGGGGGACAGGCTGGGGACAGGCTGGGGACAGGCTGGGGACAGGACACGTCAGAAATCTCCACCCTTGGCTAGCGCTGAGCAGGGAAATGTCCCTGCTCCTGATGGGCAGTGAATTGCAATGCAGGGACTCGTCCCCTTGGGCTGTGGTGTCACAACTCTATCAACACTCTCTTAAAGACCATCTTTCCTCTTTCCAACTGCTCCTTCTGACATTTTTTGGTCATCCTAGTGGATTGCAGAGATCATCCAGGTGATAAAACCTCTCTTTTTTCTTTTTTTTTTTCCTACTAAATGAGGCTTTCCCCCTAAACCACATGCACCCTGCAGCAGGGAGGGGATGGGGACCCAGCTGAAGCAGTCCTGCATGTGAGACCTCAGCTTTAATGCCCTTCTCTTTTCCCTACCTATAGCAGAACTGGGGCATCCTCAGACATCCTTGTAAAGAGTTCACAGGCCTGCAAGATTTGAATTTGCAGTCAGTGGAGCTGGATGCAACCACGGTGGGAGTAAGGAGAAGGGGACACCTGCAGTGCCAGTCCTGAGGTGGGATCCCAGAAAAGCAAAGGTGAGTTTAAGTGTCACATAAGACTGGGTTAATAAGAGACCCTTTTACTCCCCTTTGGTTTTAGCCTTCCAGGACAGATTTATTTCATTTTTTCTGACTTTCTTTCTGACAATGTGCTTCTTTTAACAATTCCTGTAACTGTGGGATTCGGAGATTTAATACATGCCCTGAATCCCTCTCCCTCCCAAAGCTGGGTCTGACGAGGAACGCCAGCGCCTGGCGAGGGCCAGCAGAAATTCCCATTCCCAGTTTGATTCCCTTTGCGGCCAGGGCAGGGGATGGCCAAATGCCATTTGCCCAGCGGGTCCCCTTCTTTACACTCCATCAGAGTGGCTGCCATGGGCCAAAACACACCCAGGGGTTTCCAGGGAGTGATGACATCTCCCAGAGCCCCCCGGTGTGTCCCAGCCCCGCTTCAAAGAGCCCAGGGAGCCTGTGCAGGGCAGCAGGAGCCGAGGTGCTGCTCCCCCAGCACGCCCTGCCTCGGGAATTGGTGCCCTGTCAATGACACCCTGCCCCAGCAGCCTGTCCCTGCCCCAGCAGCCTGCCAGCCTTTTCCCACCCTTTTGCTTATTGCCCGTCAAGTCCTCACCTCCTTGCTAACTGCCTGACAGCTTGTCCCCTTGCTCTGCAGCTTCTTGTCCCTTCCCTGTCTGTCTGTCTGTCTCTGGTGGCCTCAGAGGTCTCCTCTCCTCTCTGGCATGGCACTGCTGCCCCCCAGAACCCAGCCCGGAGTGCATCACCCGGTGGGCAGCATGTGGCTTCTCTCCCCTGCTTAATCACATTTCTATTCTATTTCTAATCTCCTATTCCTGAAGCTTGTGATAAAAGAAAGATTTGCCAGAAAATCTTTCTTTCCTTTCTCTTTCTTTCTTTCTTTTCTTTCTTTCTCTTTCTTTCTTTCTTTCTTTCTTTCTTTCTTTCTTTCTTTCTTTCTTTCTTTCTTTCTTTCTTTCTTTCTTTCTTTCTTTCTTTCTTTCTTTCTTTCTTTCTTTCTTTCTTTCTTTCCCTCCCTCCCTCCCTCCCTCCCTCCCTTCCTTCCTTCCTTCCTTCCTTCCTTCCTTCCTTCCTTCCTTCCTTCCTTCCTTCCTTCCTTCCTTCCTTCCTTCCTTCCTTCCTTCCTTCCTTCCTTCCTTCCTTCCTTCCTTCCTTCCTTCCTTCCTTCCTTCCTTCCTTCCTTCCTTCCTTCCTTCCTTCCTTCCTTCCTTCCTTCCTTCCTTCCTTCCTTCCTTCCTTCCTTCCTTCCTTCCTTCCTTCCTTCCTTCCTTCCTTCCTTCCTTCCTTCCTTCCTTCCTTCCTTCCTTCCTTCCTTCCTTCCTTCCTTCCTTCCTTCCTTCCTTCCTTCCTTCCTTCCTTCCTTCCTTCCTTCCTTCCTTCCTTCCTTCCTTCCTTCCTTCCTTCCTTCCTTCCTTCCTTCCTTCCTCTCTCTTTCTCTCCCTCCTGTTGTTTTTCAGATAATGCAACAGCATGGTGGAGGAGTGGGAGGGAAGTTTCTGAGCATGTGATCCTTTATACTTTCCTTAGAGCTGAAACAGAAACACTTCATGTCCAAGGTGTGCAGCAGGATGGGGAGGCTGGTGGATTTTACTTCATGTGAAATGAGAAAAGATTTGTGAGGAGAGCAGCTCCTTTCTTCACTGAAAGGGTGATCAGGCATTGCAAGAGGTTGCCCAGTGAAGTGGTGGAATTATCATACCTGGAAATATTAAATAACTGTGTGGATGTGATCCTTGTGGACATGGGTTAGTGGTGATGTTGCAGTAATGATCTTGGGGGTATTTTCCAACCTCAGTGCCTCTATGTTTCTGTCATTCCTGCAGCAATCACACACCAACATGATCTCCACCTTCAGCTGGCAATGGCAGAACGTTTCCCCATGTCCATTTTTAAATTTTTTTTATTTTCCTAGCAGTATCTGCAAGCCTGAAAACACCCAGCACCTGCTGAGTGATCACAAGAATTACCAACACAGATCCACTAGGACCACTGGGCTCTGGTGGGAAGACCCTGCTGCCTTGAGGCTTGTCCTGGAGCCCTGCAAGCAGTGCTGCTGCCTTTGGTGAGCTGATGGATGATGCTCCAGCCCCAGGGGTCTCAATGTCCCCAAAATGTGCCCTTATCTGGTGCAGCAGGAGTTAAGAGAAAGCAAGCTGCTATCTCACTGATCCCTGCTGGGACAGCTCCCCTCATTTTTAGCTTTGATATTCTTGTGCTGGAACAACCCCGGCTTCTCTGGGCTCGTTTTTTGCAAAGCCTGGCTGGGATTTTAACCAGAAAGGGTTGGGGAATCTTATCAATCTGCTATTATTATTTTCTTTTGCTTTCCCCTTTGAATTCCACTCTGCTGCTGACTGTGAAAACACAACAAGAGGCTGGAATCAGGCGGGCCTTGGCGCATTCAAATTGGCACCGGTTTGTTTGTTTTGGGGCTGAAGCCGGAGTGAGAGAGCCGGGGCTTTGAGATGCTATTGGAATCACCTGGGAAAACACACACTCCTTTCATCTCCCTCCATTCCCTGTGGCCAGGAGGGCTCTCTGCCCCCAGCTGGGCTCCTCCCAGCCCCCTCCTCCTTTTTATCAGCGGTGGGACCCTGGCTGTGCCTGGGGATGGGCACTTAGTGCTGGCCATATGACATGGAGTGAAAGTCCCAGGGGAACAGATGTTTCTCTTTCAAGGAGCCTGGGGGCCTGGGGAGAGCCTTGCACAAGGTATCAAATACCTGCCAGGCTGTCAAGAATCAGTGCTGGGAGCTGCTTCTCTTGATCCTGGCGGGGAGCTGCTGGTAACACCCAACCCCTGGGCCTGCTGCAAAACAAGGACCTGAATACAGCAACACAGGGGGTTTTTATTTTTAATTTTTTTGTTTCTTGCAGGAACAACAAGTCCAAAGACAAGCACAAAACTCCTTGAACAATTATTTAATTATTTTTTTTTTAGGCTTGTGAAAATTTTTATGCATCTTTCTGAGCCCATAAAAATAATGATTCTTTCCCTCTCATAAGAACCAAGGGCCGAATTCCCTGCAATGGGAATAGCTCTGCTGGCCCTGCAGACCAGCACTGGTGTCACCACTCTCTGATGGTGGTGACACTCTTTTTCCTCAGCCCCAGGTCCCTCACTAGAAGGTGATGAAAGCAGTGGCTTACATGAAGGGATGGCATCAGCCATTTCTTTGCTCCATGCTGTGTGTTAGGAAGAAATTCTTGACTCGAAGAAGAAGAATTCTTCTGCTAGGAAGAGTTTCTTGTTAGGAGAAATTCTTGTGAGGAAGGTGAGGCACTGGCACAGGGTGCCTGCCCCATCCCTGGCAGTGTTCCAGGCAAGGTTGGATGGGCCTTGGAGCAACCTGGGATTGTGAAAGGTGTCCCTGCCATGGTAGGGAGGATTTTTAAGGACCAACCCAAATAATTCTATGATTCTACAGTTTTCTGCTTACAGGGACACAGATTTCTCTCCTGCTTACCTCAAGTCCTCAGCGTTTTCAGATTCCTTCATCTTTCACCAAACCTTTTTCCTGCTTTTCTTTTTCTTTATCCAGGACTGTGTCATTTTTCAGGACACAGATCTGCTGCAGACCAGGAATTTGCCCTCTCTGGATCCATGCAACCTGCTCACACCACTGCTGGAGAGTGATTGATACGAGCTCAGCCCAGCAGCCCTGGGTTTGAAAAAAGGTTTAATTTGGAGAGTAACATCCCACATTAATCAAACAGAAGGATGACATGGCCCCTCTGAAGAGGGTATTGAATGTTTACATGAACTTTGCTGCCCAGCTGTAAGCTCAGCTCTTCCATCTGCAGCCTAGAAGGTGCAATCCCACAGGGTCACACCCTCAACCCCACCATCACCTGAGCTGTCAGACAAGGAGCGGGGTCTGCCTGTGCTTTTGAACACCTTGGAAATGAGGGGGTGAAGGAAATTTGTCCCCAGGTTCTCCTTCTCCTGTGCAGCCAAAATCTCATTACAGGCAGTTTGGTTTCTGGCTGCTTTCAAAAATAATTTCTGAGACTGCTCCCTACAGCCTTGAACTAAGAATTGGACACTGACCAGTCGAGATGCCTAGTGCAAGTGGTTCATAAGTTTCATGTATGACTGAGACCAAACTGGTTTTAATATCTGTTTGCCAGTGACTGGATTTGGGATTTCTTTGCTTTCTCTATTAGCTCCAGTGGATGAGCCTGAAAAAAGCACTCACAGACAGCAGAGTCACTGCCAGAATAAGGATTGATTTCCACCCCACAGTCTTCAATTCCCTCACCCATGCTTGGTAGTACTTTCCCTTTCCTCTCTGTCTTTAGCCTAAACTGATGCTTGAGGCGCTTCTTTTGGAAAAGCCCAGAGCATGAAGGATTTGATGGGTATTAGGAAAAATTTCTTCATGAAAAGGGTTGCCAAGCACTGAAATGGGCTGTCCAGGGCAGTGGTGGAGGCACCATCCTTGGGGGGATTTAAAAGATGTGTGGATGTGGCACTTGGCACATTTTAGTGGTGGGCTTGGCAGTGCAGGGGAAAGGTTGGACTCGATGAACCTGAAGCACTTTTCCAACCTAAAGAATTTTATACAGCACAGAAACAACTCTCTGCACCTGTAGGGAAGGTCATGAGGGCTAATCTGATCATTCTCTGTGGGTGAAAGGTCATGAATGGAGCCCCAATTAGCTCATAAAGTGCTGTAAAAGTTCAGGATTTAAGAAATACTGAGCTGGGTGTTTTAGGTTCTGTTATTTTCCCTTCCTTGGGTTCAGGCTTTGGTTCCCAAATTCACAGGTACAGAAGCTGAGGCACAGTGCAAGATGATTTTAAGGAAAAGAACTATCCACTATCAAGTGGATTTAATTTTGGCACTGTTTCATTGGTCTTTTAAGCAATGTTGTCTTCCAGTTGCCACAATAAAAAGCTGGCTCAGGGGGTGAAGACCAGTTTGGAGATGAGCTGAGATCTTCACCTCTCCTGCACTATCATCACCACCCTTCCAGCAGGGATGAAATGCCTCCCAAGGAGTCCCCAGGGCATGGCAAGGCTGCTGTCCCCAGGAAAAGGTGAGAAATTGGGCACTGACATGAAGACTTGCCCCAGAGCACTAAATAAATGCATGAAGAAATCTGGCAGAGGTTTTCACTTGGGGAGCAGAGGCCCCACATTTGCAGCATAATCCAGTGCCACCCAGTTGGGAAAACAGTCTGTCAAGAAAAAATGGCCCAAAATTTCTGCTTCCATCCCGACTTTGGTGCTGGATTATTTTTTCTGTCACTGAGAGATGATTGACTGTGACCTTTTTGAGAACAAGGAGTTGTCAGGAGCTCCAGATTCCGAGGTGGGAGTATGGACTGCAACTCTGTGGCAAAGCCTAAAAATGCCTTTTCATCATCCCCTGCAGCTTTTTCTTCACTCAGGTTGGTGTCCTGGTCTGTGAGAAAGTGCCTGGACCACACCAAGGCACCATGAGTGGCAAACACATGATTATTGTGTTAAATCTGTGCCATTTGTAATGGTGTTTTTTCCTCCAGCAGCACATCCCTGAATTCAAACCAGGCAAGGCTTTCTCTGCATAATAACTGCATGTGGCTGGCAGCCCCTGCTCTTGGTGGGACAAAGGAGCCTGGGGCAAGCAGTCCTGCCTTTGGCCAGTACATCAGAGTGGAGCTTTAGGAAAGGTTTCACAGCAAAATCCTGATTTTGCAGTAAGCTGGCTGCATGTTTTCACTTTCCCTGGTCATTAGCAGCTTCCTGTGTCATCATATCCGTTCCAGTGGCTTTTGAAGCCACCATGGCAGAGGAGTGTTCTCTTAGGCATGGATCCTTCTGGAGAAAGGGCTCATTTTTTCCCCAGGGAGCTGTGCAGATCCCAAAGGCCCTCAGTGTCTCCACAGCCCAGTGTTTCACAGGCATTACCATCTCTTGTGCCTCCGTGGGGCTTTGCAGGGGGCTCATCCCAGCCACTCAGCCTGGGGTGAGACTGACCCCACTAATGCAGGGCAAGCTAAAGGCTCCCAGAGCCTGCCTCCAGCCCTTGGAGAGCTCTCCATGTTCCCATCCTGTCCTCACTGGATGCTGCTGGCTCCCTGTGCAATGCCCAGACCCAAGCAGCCTTTTGTTCCACTGACAACCTCCTGACCATGCTCTGTGCCAGGTGAGTTTGCTGCTGCTGCTGCTGAGCTTGTGTGGAGGGTAAAGCCCCTTCAGGTCAAACCCCTTCAGGTCAAACCCCTTCAGGATAAGAGTTATGCTTCCCACCAGACTCTTCCAGAAATCAGTCTGAGGCAGAAAAAGACAGTGGGATGCTCCAGCCAGTCTTTCATCCCCAACAAGAGGCTCCTAATGAGAGCCTCCTCCTCCTGCCATGGGGCTGTGCCATTGTCCCTCTCTATATTGTTGTAGTAGAGCAAAGGAGGAGCAGGGAAAGGATCATTTAGCACGTGAAAGGCACCTCTTGTGTGGGGCTACAAGCGTGGCACAGTTCAGCCGGGGTGAGCGACCAGCTCCTGCCAAGCTGTGATGTACGAGGCAGAAAGGTCAAAAGTTCTCCTTTACAACCAGCAAGAAAAGAGAAGGCAGGCAATGGTCACTTAATTTGTGGGTTTTTTCCTCTACTTGTCAGGAGGAGTTTGGGCAGCAGTGATGGATGAGGCATCAATTAAAGTCGGCCACTTTGTCTTTTGTCCTGGCTCCCAAAGGGCCCAATTCAAGCCCTGGCCAAATCCATGGGAGCCCCTCCACTGATGCCAGCAGCTCCTGGGTTGGGATGATGGAGGCTGTGGAGCAACTGGGTTGAACAGCCTGCCCTTCTCCATGCTCGGTGCTGTGCCTCTTGGCTCCCCAGGACTTTTAACATTTGCTAGCAATCCTTAGATTTCTCTCCCTCCCCATGTAGGTTCTTTGACGTGCAGCTGGGGCAAACTGTGCAGCAGCTCCTACTCACTCCTTCCTGCTTATCTGACCACACATACTGTTAATATTTCCTCTAAGGCACTCAGCTCCCATGATAACACCGCTTTATCCACAAAAAAAAAGCCTTTAAACATTTTCCTGGCCAGAGGAACCTTTCCACAAACCCTTAATGGTTTGATGCTGTAGGACCTGCTCTGCAATCAGCTCTCACAGTCCCACACAAGCACAGGCCACCTGGGACCCCCTTCTTTGGGAAGCATTGTTCCACATTATTGCACACACTGGCCTAGGAAAACTAAGCCAGATTTACAGCCATAAAAACTCAGTTTGGAGGTGCAGTCAGTACTGACTGTGAGGGATGGCTCAGCCTCCCTGTTCATGCCTGGCAGGGAGCCTTTGATCTCAGATGTTTGTAAAAGTCTCCTTCCATGTTGGAAAGAGAGCTCAGTGTGTGCCCAGACACTTCTTCCCCCCATGTCCTCGTGCCCAGGTTTGCAAGCCAGAAGTGCTCCAATGTCCTCTTCCCTCTGGCCAGGTCTGTACAGTGTGGGAGTTGGAACCACAAACACTGGAGGTCACCAGGGTCACCAGCTCAGAGGATTTACCTTCACTGGAGGCTGGGCCTGGTGCAGACCCCCTGAGTTTAGTGTAGGAAAAGAACAGTACCATGAACTTTCTCCTTTGTTCAGCCCTGTGTCAGCCCTAGCTGGGGTGAAGGAGTTCCAGACACATAATACAGGCATGGCCAAGTGGTTCCTCCACAAAGGGGAATAATCAGGAAACTGGACACATTTTCCTCCATCACTGGTCTTGGTTTGGCCTGGGTAATAACCTGTCCCTTTAAAACAGACACACAGGCAGTTTTCTTTGTGTCACACAGGCTGTGTGAGGATTGCTTCTCCTGGAGGGAGAGGCTGGGGACTGTGGGATTTTATGGCAGCACTGGCTGGAAAACCTTCATTGTCTGGTCAGAGCCTGTCACATGCCTGAGTGCTCCCAGGCTGATGGTTTGTGTTGGCCTGGGATGAACAGACACTAATCTTGTCTCTGCCACATATCTCCTTGGAGAGTTATCCCACTCTCTCTTTGCTGGTCCTCATCACAGGACCTGGCATAAAACACCATGAAGAACTTTCTTATGGGAGTGGAACAGAAGCCAGTTTAGTGTTTTTCAATCAGCCCCTCTTCTTACAGCAACACTCAGGAGGAGGACACAGTTGTGATTTCCATTGAAAGGATGGCTTGGCATTTCCATTTGGAGTGAATGAAAGCATTTTGGAACCCACCAGTTAAAATGGGTCAGACAATAAGAAAATACATGTAGCAAATACTTTAAAGAATTGGGGAACCCATGGAGACATGTTGCTCCAGTTGGCATTTTTAGTCCTGATGTCTCTGCCATGGTTGTTTCTGGAATACTGCAGCTCCATGAACATATTCCAATCCCAGTAAATGTATATTCCTGCATATTTTATGTAAAGGACTGGATGGAGTCCCAGGGCCATGTTGTCCAAGGTCCTGTTTCTTACTGCCTGGGATTATGTTCAAGAGGTCAGAGGAGCCCAGATCTCCCGGTCAGAACATGGCCAGAAGAATCCTGGAAGACTCTCTAGCCTTGGGGACTGTTCAAGCTGTGAGTGTTGTTTTTGGATGATGGCAAAGGTTTAATAAATGCTGCAGCTGCAGAGAGCACCCTCACTGGAGAGTTTAACTCCCCGAGTCAATATGTGATTTACATTTCCAGGCTCCTTGCATCCAGCCTGCAGGACTCCTCTGGCAATGGGGTGGGCAGACCCAGAGCTTACTTTGGCAGAAGAGTTCCTCAAGTCTTGTTTAATTAGAACTCAGACCAGCTTCCTGGAGACTGTGGGAACCTCATTAGCAGCACAAATAGAAACCTGAAGAGGCCAACTCAGTGGGAAAAGATTGCTTGCTAAGAACTTTACTTACCAAGAACTTAACCTCTTCAGGAGTCGTGTCTCTTAGGTACAGCAGAAGAATTTGTGGCTGGGATACAAGGTCTCACAATCTTCCAAATGTTGGAGATTTTGTTTTTCAATGTGAATTAAAACCTCTCAGAGGACCAGACAAAATCTGTTTGGCTTAACATTCTCCACTTGCTCTTAGCTGTCCTCTCTTCAATTGGTTTTGATTATGGAATCATAGAATGGTTTGGGTTGGAAGAGACCTTAAAGACCCTTCAGTTCCAACCCCCTTGCCATGGCAGGGACACAATTCCTGGTGTCTGTCTCAATGCTCTTCCACCATTTGGAGAATCTGATTGCTGATTTGCTGTCCTCATCCTTGCCTCAATTTGGTAGTTACTTTATATTTTAATATGTGTCAGCCTATTAAAAATTTCAGTTATTTTAATACTTAAGATGTAATAACAAGATTTTAGACACCAAAATTCAGATTCATTTAATCTCAGGTGACATCCTACCTCTTGTGTCTTTGAAAGGTTTTAGCAAGGTCATCCTAGGCTAAGTTAATAAGCCCTGTTTGCTTGTCTGCTTCAGGACTGGCATGGGAAAGCTATAAAATACAATTAGAACACTTGAATTGCAGCTCAGTAAATACACACTCTTGCCTGTGTCTGTGAGAACTGGATGGAGTCTCAGGGCTACGATTTGCACTTCTCTTCTCTTCTCTTCTCTTCTCTTCTCTTCTCTTCTCTTCTCTTCTCTTCTCTTCTCTTCTCTTCTCTTCTCTCTTCTCTTCAGTTCTCTTCTCTTCCTCTTTCTCCTCTCATCTCCTCTTTTCTCTTCCTATGGCAAAGAGGCTAAAGGGACCCAGATCTGTTGATGAGAAGGACAGAAG
The DNA here is from genome assembly GCF_963513975.1 of Fringilla coelebs. Taxonomy (NCBI): domain Eukaryota; kingdom Metazoa; phylum Chordata; class Aves; order Passeriformes; family Fringillidae; genus Fringilla; species Fringilla coelebs. Next base: position 5,048,206 of record NC_140034.1, read on the forward strand.
ACTCCTGGAAGAGCAGATAATTGATCATTTCCTATCCCCATCCCAGCCTCGTGCTGGCAATGTTGCCATATATTTCAGAGGAGAAGCATGTGTAGGTCTATAAAACAAATCCATATATTTTTCCTGCCCTAAAGACATGATTATCCTCCTGCTTCTTTGGCCCCAACAGACACATAGAGGGAAAAGCTGGATGACTGCATGTACCTACCACTACAGCATTGTTTACAAAATCATGAGGACTAGTGATGTTGGTGAAGCTGTGTTTTCTTTTTTTTTAATTAAATGCATCCCACCCAACCAGGAAAGAAATCAAACCCCCAGTTAAAATAAAGGAAGATTAAATAAACATGTGTATGTTTTGGAAAACAATGTTGTCAGTGGGAGGGGGACAGATCAGGGAAGAAAGACCAAACAGTCTTTCTAGAGGAAAAACCTTTTCATGGGCAATTCTTGCAAGACATGAAAAAGGATTTCTGCTGCAATTTTCCCTTCTGGAATTATCCCAGGCTGAAAGACCTCTGGTCTCATGTTGATGAAAGATAAAGCACAGGGGCAAGATTTCTCAAATCCCTGTTATTGTGCTGGAGAAATAATCCTTTTGCTGAGTTTTGAATCTTTCCTACTGTTGCCAATAAAAGTAACTTATTGCCATGATTGCAAAAAAAGTTTCCCCAGACCAGATATCCGCTACAAAGAAAGTGGTTTGCAAAATATAAAAGAGAGAGTGACCTACTGCCTTGATTCCAGCAAACCATGAAATGCTCAAGGATGGGTCACACTGTGCTTCCCACAGCTCCTGTTTCCTTCAAGTTGGGACAGATCCTGCCTTCTATCCAAACAAAACACCTCTGATTCCCTGTGCTTTTGCCATAGGGTTCCCCCAAAACCTACAGAATGCTCTTTGGGGTCTGCAGCAGTGGCCGTGGATCATTTGTAGCCAGAGCAGTTGAGGATGCCTCATCCATGGAAATGTTCCAGGTGGGGCTCAGAGCAACCTGGCCTGGTGAAAAGGGTCCCTGGCCATGGCAGGGGTAGGAACCAGGTGCTCTTTAAGCTTTCTTTCCCAACCCAGCCATCCCATGGCTCTGTATCCAATCCATGTCCCAGTCTGCCCTGCAGCCGCTGTCCCTGTCCCTGGGTTGCTGCTCTGTGACTGCTGCGCTCTTTCCCCAGCTCCTGCTGTCTCCAATTTGCCTCAAGCTTGGTCTGCAGAATGCAGTCAGTGGTGCAGCTTCACTCTCTGGAGAGGTTCCTACACCTCAGTGGTGCCAGGAGTGCTGTCATGAGCCCCCTTTACCCTGAGGATCCTGTGTGGGTCCCTTCCTGCTCGTGTGACACCGGTGTGACACACTTGTTCTCTACCCTGCCATTCCCTTCCTTACTGAGGCAGCTTTGCCTCCTCCCAGCTCCTTCAAAACCTTGTTCCAGGTTAAAACCTTGTTCTCCTGTGGGTACAAACTAGGCTAGGCTACAGCACTGTACCTAGACAACAGTTTTCCACCCAAAAACAGAGCTTCTCCTCAGGTGTAGGCACCATCTCGAGGTGCAGCCTGTGCCTCAGGAACAAAAACAGAAGGGAAAACCCAGGAGGGTTTAGAGAAGTAGCTCTGCTGCTGGGCCCAGGGGATGCTGTGCAGATGTGAGCTGTGTGAGGTCACAGGTTAACAGGGAGAAGTGCTGCCTGTGGAGATGTCAGACTGGCTGAAAACTCACCCTGGCAGCTTGATCTGGGAGGTAAGGAGGAGCTGGGGAGCTATAGCTGGCTTTTCTAATTTTTTTTTTTTTTTGAGTGCAGGTCCTGACATTCACTTGGTTAGACTAAGAATTTTATCTACATTATTAAACATTAAAAAAAAAAAAAAACAGCATGCATTTGTGTGTTTGTGTACACACACCTCTATGCTTAACTAGCCAGAGCTCCAGAGCTGAGTTTTCACACTTCATTTGATTTTTATCACTATCTTCAGCACAGAAATTTCCACACAGTTAATTGAAGTGACATATGCTTGCCAGCAGCCAAGCCTTAATCCCATCCTTCCCTTTCACCACGTTTCTGATTATGCTGATGGCAAATCCTCCTCCTTTGACTCAGACTTGCACATAGGGTGGATGCAGCCAGAGCCAAATCTTCTCTTAGAAGCACAGAGATATTTGCTGGATGTCCCACAAGGTCTCAAGTTTTTTGCAGTAATAAACAAGTGCATTGTTGGCTTCTGAGACTGATGGGAGCAGTTATCAGAAACTGCAAGCAGTAACCAGCTCCTAAATGGTGTCTGGTAATCCAGAACCATTATTGGTGATAAACAGACTTTGGTAGGGTCTAGAATTCTTGACTGCAGCCCTCATTTTGCTACCTGCTTCAGGCATTCCATAAAAGGTGACACTTTGCTTGGCATAACCCAGGGGGTGTTTGGCCAGGGGCATTCCCCCCCCAGCACTCCCTCCTATTCTGAGCTACAAGTTGTGCAGGAGACCCAAATCCCAAAAAATGATGGGATTAATGGAGCAAATCCAAATCCAGAACCCGCCCTGCATTGCTGCAGAGAGCACAGGAATGTGAATTTCAAATCCCTGGGATGGGACCGAATGCAAATGCTGCCAAAGCCCAGGATGTGCAGGCAGGTGTGCCCTGCTGTGAGCATCCTTTGTGAGTCAGGCAGAAAGTCATTTATGCTAAGCACAAAACACTTTGCTGATCTTCCCCACCAGTCCCCAGAGCTCTAATCATTGCACTGATGGTAGAGGTGAAAAGACAAGCAATTTTTACTGTGTGAGAAGCTTTGATTTCCTGTTAATCACTTCCTACTATAAATCAGCTATAGGCAGCTGCATCCACTTGCTCCTCGGGGTAGAAAAATATACCCTGCTGCTAGACAGCAACACAGGCGCCAAAACCATCCTGGGATCAAAGGGCACTGCCATTTATCCCCAGCAGAACCTAAACAAGCCTGTCAGCTTGCTGGACCATTTGTTTATTTTAGCTGAGGACACCCCTGTCTGTCCAGAGTCAGAGGATGGATTTATCACCGGCATCTGAGCTTGCTCTGAATATCCCTTTCATTCAGCATCCTGATGTGCCCAGTGCCAAATCCACACAGGGACCATTTTCCAAGGGCTCAGCACTGCAAGAGGAAATGCAGCTCTTGTCTGTGCTGAGGACTCTGTTCAGCTCCTTAGAGAGGGAAGTGTTAATGTTTCAGCCGCTCTTCCTTCTTTTCCTGACAAAACCCAACCAAGGGCAACGCCAAAAGAAGTTATTGTGCAGAAACACCCGTAGCTAGGTTTAATCTCAGTGTGGAAAAAGTGCTTTGTTTCTTTTCTCCCCATCCAGGCTTCTCTGGAGTGAGCTGGTTTGCAGACTGTCCTTCTATTTCCTGGCTGGGAGAGCTCAGTGCCTGCTCTGAATCCCTCCCTGAATTTCCCAGAACTGCAGAAGCTTTCTCTGGAAGCACAGGGTGGCTGCTGCGCTCGTCTGGAGAGGGTCAAACATCCTTCAGGGTTCCCAGAGCAGACCTGCCAAGTCAAGTGATGATGTTTTGGGTTTCTTCTCCCCTCACCCCTATGTAAACTGTACAGAGGGCATGGGAGGTTTGGCCTTTCCTGTGAGATTGGAGCCACAGTTGTTTTTTTGATGCTATCTCTTCGGCACTCAGAGCAAGGATGTTTTGAAGGACAGAGGAATGGGGTTGGGCTGTGAGTGAGGAAAAAAATAAATTTAACATCACAGTGTCTCCTTGTGTCCTGGAGCCATCTCTGCCCTCGTGCACAGAGTTGCTCTTTCTTCACCCTGACTGTGAGAAGAAAACAGCCTGGAGCTTCTGGGCATAGATAATACAGAAACCACCAGGTTAGGTGACCTTAATTACACCAACCCCTCTTTCTTGCAGGGTGGTGGTGTATGCAGAGCAGAGGTAAATGAGTGTTTGTCAAAACCCGGGGCTGGTTGGTGTTCAGAGCTGCTGTGTGGGTCCAGGTGATCACAGAGCCCAGCTCTGTGATTGCAGGCAGCCTTTCAAAGCCCTCCAGTATCTGGGGCTTTCTGAAATACCACCAAAGGTGCCTGAGTTAATTGACCTCTGCATGAATGGGAAGCCTGTTTAAAAATCCCCGTGGCAGCCTTGCAGAAAAACATCCCTGCACTTTGGAGGCCAAGGGCTGAAAGGACACTCTCTCTGCATCCTCAACAGAGCCTGCCTGTGAGCACGGAGAGGAGCTGCAGGAAGAGGTGGCCATGGTCACATCAGCCCTGGAACTGAGTGTGACTGGGGAGTGTCCCAGGTTTTTCTGTGCTGCTGCTGTGTGTACGTGTTCTCCTCCGTCATGGGCTGCTGTGGTGGGCGGCTGGATGGAGGAATGGACATCCAGGGTGGATGGATGAGAGGAGGGCACCCATCCTGGAGGGCTGGACACACAGAAGAGCTGATTCCAGAGGGTTTCTGACCTGCCATCACCTGCCTTCTATCCTGCTGCATGGATCCAAAGGAATTAGGGGCTCTGAGACAACATTTGCTTTTAAAGTTTTATGTCCTATCTAGCAGCAGCAGCTGGGTGTCAGGAGATCTACCACACATGTGGATGATGTGCACCCCAAGGATTTCTCATCCAGCCCTCCTTCACTACTCTTTTATTCTCTTCTTGCCGGAAACATCTGAGTCTGTGAGGGAAAGAGAGCTGATGAATGGTGGTGGCAAGGGGGGATAGAGGGGAGAGACAAATGGCATGGGAATCTCTTCTGGACATGATGCTAAAGCTGTAACCCCAATGCCTTAATCCATCTGGTTTGTGACATTCAAAGCAACTCTTTTAGCTTGAGAAAGGAATGTGGGACTAGACAAGAAGCAGTTGAGATAATAACAGTGCCCTGGGTTGCTTGTCAAGTCAGGCCTGCTCACACAGTGAGCACTGGAGCACCTCATTCCCAGTTCTGGGAGAAGCAGAGGTCACTCCTGCCAAATGGGTCATCCCCTCCTGGAGATGCTGTGGTCTGGCTCAGGGACATGGGGATGGTGACAGACACCTCCCTGCAGCACAGAAGGGCTGGACCTGGCTGCAGGGTAAAAACCACAGCTCCTTTTTCACTGCCCTGCAGAGCCAGCTCGGGCCACTGGTCCCTGGAGAAAGAAGTCACAGGAGTGCCTTAAACACTGGAGAAGATGCTTTGAGTCATGAGGCTCAGAGAGCTCTGTTTTCTTCACAGAAGGAAAATGGTGAGGTGGCCTTTTTATCCCTACAGCATCTCCCTGGAGAGAAATCTCTGAGTAAGTCCCAGGAAGGGCAGAACAAGGACCTGTGGCTGACAACAGACAGACACAAGCCAGAATTAAGCTGCACATACATCACAGTTAGTGTGATCAGCCACTGGAACAACTAAAGGAGGAAATGGTTGATTATTTTTGCCTTGAAGCCTGGCAAACACAGGGGACTGGGCTCGCAGTGAGAGCAGGAGAAAATGCAAGGGGTCAGATGCTGCCAGGCATCCTGGCCTTGGGCTCTTGGAGTGGGTGATGTGGACAGGATTTTATCACCTTCATATGCTTGGATGAACAGTGTCTGTGCTTTAAACCTGGCGTGCTCAAAATCTCAAAAAACAGTGCAGTAGTTGTGGCATCTCCCCAGGTGACATTCACTTGGTTAAGCCACCTCTTTGAAAATTCAGCAAAGGCTCTCATTTCTAATAGGCACATGATATATAACATCTGCAATGTTCTCACAGCTGGGCCATCAAAGAAAGCTCTCTGTAGTGTGTAAAGAATATTTTATCAGTAGCTTCTATCTGAGCTGCTGGTGTGGGTGTGAAATGACCATTGTGGCCAGTGGTAAACAATTTCCAGTTCCTAGAGCACAGGCCTGGCAGAGCTCTGCTCCCAGCCCCTGCAGGCTGCAAAGGTGCACAAGGGAAAAGGCTCTCTGAGCATGAGGGACGTTTAGGGAAACAGAGCTGCAGAAATTTAATCTCAAGCTTTTGAGGCAGAACAATAACATTTAAAACTCCTGCTGTGTGATGGGCTCAGAGTCAGTCACCCCCTGCAAATGAAACCCTGTGTGCTGAGGCAGTGTGCCTGTGCTCTTCTTCAGGGAGGTGGTATTGAAGAGGGGTTGTATCCAACAGCACCTAGCTGATCACCACCTGGAACCCCAGGAGCTTTAATCTTTGCTGATCACCACCTGGAACCCCAGGAGCTTTAATCTTTGCTGATCACCACCTGGAACCCCAGGAGCTTCAATCTTTGCTGATCACCACCTGGAACCCCAGGAGCTTTAATCTTTGCTGATCACCACCTGGAACCCCAGGAGCTTCAATCTTTGCACTGAGCACAGCAGGGCAGAAAACAGCAATGCTGGGACCCTGCTGGGGGCTGGGATCACTGGCTCCTGTTGGAACCCTGGATGCTGAGAATTTCAGACTTTCTGTGCTGACAGGCACTGAGCCCCAAGAGAACGCTGCATTTGACCTGAGGCAGTTGAATAGAACTGGGATTTATGGGTGGGGAGTTTGAATAGAAGTGTGTAATATCACAGGTGGAAAACTTAGAGTTTTAGGTTTTAGAATCTAGCAATATATATAAAGCAAGATGGAGGTTTTAGGGCAAAGGCTGCTCCTTCTTCTTCTCCTTCTCCTTCATGAGTTTGGGTGGTTTTGTGTAATTGGACAGAAAAGTTTGCATTGCAGGGCATGGGTGGTTGGTTATTGGGTTAAAAATAAAAATAATTTAGCTGTCATTTCTTAGTTGGATAGTTTATCCTCAAACCTTGCAGAGAGAGATACAGGGCTATTTTTTACCTTGTTAGAGTGAAGTGCTGCAGAACTCACAGCTCGTGGGACTCTAACAGAGATCAGAACTAACAAACATCTGAACAAGAAATTCCATCTCTGCGCATTTAATCCCGACCCTGACCAAGGCAGGAAAAGAAGATGAGGAATGGACAGGTTCCTGCTCTCCATCAGACACAGATGCCCAGCAGGGCTCAGAGAAGATGCTCTGCCCTTAAGGACCCTTTTTGCTCTTCAGGTTGCATGGTGAGCTCTTTGGGGCGGTGATGAGGAGGCAATGCCTGTGCTGAACTCGCTGGTCTGCAGGGCAGAGCCCTCCCTGGAGCATCTCCTCACCTGGGGCTGGTCCATGGCAGAGCTGTGGTCTCTGATTGCCACCCCCAGGTGGTGTCTGAGGAGGGGAGCAGCCCTTCCTTCTCAGGAAGGACAGCTGTTAGGTTTTGACTGAGGCTGTGTTTTGCCTGCAAATCCCCATTAGTGCCTCTCCTTGCCCTCGAGGGCAGCAGGACCAGCCCTGGAGCTGAGGGCCTGGAGCAGTCAGTGAGAGCACAGGAATTGGGCTGCTTGCACCTCTGGGCACTGCATTTTATTTTTTATTTTATTTTTTTTCTCTCATCAGGCTGACCCAGCAGTCCCCTGCAGGTGTAGCCTGCTCTTTGGGTGTTTGCATGGCAGGGTGGTGGAAATTTAGAGTGGAGAGTGAGTGAGTGAGAGATGTATGCTCATGGCACAGAGCCAGCAGACAGCACTGAGGGGCCCTGAGAGGTCCCTGGGGCTGGAAAGGACAGCAATTATCATCTGTGGAAACCTGCCACGTCTCTGTCAGGCTGAGGACCTCTGAAGGAACCTTACCCACACCATTTCCTGCTTTCCTAAGTTTCAGATCCCACAGAGGGGGTTCACAGATTCCTCCCCAAGCCTCAAAACTTTTTTATCCAGAGCCTCTTTCTTCCTCTTGCACATGTCTCCAGCACCTGATAAGTAACAAGCTCCTGAGGCACCACTTCAGCTGGTGAAACTGGGGCTCCCTTCTCCTTCCCTTTGTCCTGGAGAATGGGATTTTAAAGCTGGGAGAAAATCCATTGAAAACAAAGCTGGAAAGAGCCTAACAAAGAGCCAGAACAAACTTTCACTGAAATTTTGCTGGAGTTTATGCACACTGACTACTTCCAATTTATTTTTTTCAGATGGACTCTCAGGTCTTAGCCCTTTGTTTGCATGTAGAACACAAAAACAAACCAAGCCCACGAGGAGCCTGGGATGAGCAGGGACCTCTCCCCCATTTCTGGGAAAAGGAATGAGGTCCCGTGGGGTGGGCGTGGGGCTGTGATTACTTCTACAGCTGCTGGCAGGATGCACTTGAGGGTTCATCAAGCAATGGGAGGCTGACCCCTCTCCCTACAACAAAATGTTAAATATTTTTTGATGTGCAATAATTTGGGCTTGCACTGATCCTGACTCTGATAAGCCTGGTGCATGGTGGCTCAGGCAGCTGTTTTGGGCAAGAGGGGATGCTCTGCCTCCTCCTGCAGAAGGCCACAGGGCAGGGAAAACAAATGGCTGTCACTGGGAAGAGGAGCAGTTGATGCATCTTGATCTTTATATCTGATTCTTTGAACCAACTTTCATTGCTCTCTATCCATAAAAATTACAGCTGAATCCAAATTTTCCTTTAATAATAATATGAATGTATTATTAAATATATAAATTGCATAATAGCAATGTAGGGCTTCATACCAGGCTGATGGATATTTGGAAGGCCACAAACAGCACTGCTGGAAAGAGCCTGAGAAAGCAAATCCCACCAGGCTCTGGTGCTGAGGTAACACAAAATAACCCATTTTTTGAACTGCTGGTGATATTCACAGGCTGAATGCACCTTTATGTACCAGGGGCTCGTTCATTAATTGTGTCCCTGCAGTGATCACAGGGTGAGGTGCATTGTGAGCTGTTTATGCACAATTCTCCTCGTGCTGAAGGGGCTCTGTCACGGGCTGCTCCAAATGAAAGGATGTTTGTGTGCCAGCAAGCAGCCCCAGCACAGCTCGAGACAAGAGCCCTCAGATGGTGACAGAGCGAGGAGTGCAGTGAAATAACGAGGTCTTAGTACATGACTGGCCTTATTCATGCCTTCTTTGTGGGCATCTTGGTGAGGGGCAGTCTCAGAAGGGAGCTGGCACTGCTCACAGGACAGTCCCCAGGGAAGCACTGAGAAAATGGGGGGAGAAAAAAGGAACAAATACAAGTCAAAAGGCCAAAGGGGGAAAATCTTGAGAATGAAGAGCACAGCTGGCTGTTTCAAAGTGGTGGGGAGGATGCCACTGGAAAACTTGTCTGGGAGCTGCACTGGAGCAAATCTAGGGTGGGAGTTGGAGAACAGGGACTCTGGCAGTAATTGTGGCTGAAGAACATGAGAGATGAGATAGAGATGACAGCTGAAGAGGCAAAAAGAAATGCAGGATAAAGCACAAAGGGATGGAGATGAAGAGCCTAACACCCACAGAGTCTGGTCCTTGCTGAGACAGAAGTGAGTGCAGAGGCACTGTCAGAAATCCAGGAGTCAGAGAGACCAAGGTGGGGAAAAATTTCACCCAGTTCCACAGGCCTTGATGCATTTAACCTTCTCTGACCTTGAAGCCACAGCCCCTGGCACAGGGAGGAGGATGCTTGGAAAGCTGGGTGCTGCAGGTGTGCAGGGCCTGTGGGTCACCACCAGCCCTTAGAAACGTGCTGAGCTGCAAGGTCCCCTCTGTCCCCTTTGCCACTGATGGACCAGAGGGCAAAGAGGGTGGCACAGCTTTTGAGATGCCAGTGAGAGATGATGCTGTCCCTGATTCTGCCACACAGAAATCAGCTACTGCTCTAGTCCCACTTTTACACCTCTACCAACAGAGAGGGGACAGAAAACTGTCCCAGACAGTCCCTCCAGTGCACAGGGGACAGCAGAGCAGAAAGTGCTTGGCCCCATCAGCAGGACCTACCACGAGGAGTCCCCTGGCTGAAAACTGCCCAGATCCTGCAGCTGTGTGTCTGTGTGTGTCCCCATGTCAGTGTGAAAGACTTTTTGGCACAGGCAATCTCCTCTCCTCTCCCTCTCCTCTCCTCTCCTCTCCTCTCCTCTCCTCTCCTCTCCTCTCCTCTCCTCTCCTCTCTCCTCTCTCCTCTCTCCTCTCTCCTCTCTCCTCTCTCCTCTCTCCTCTCTCCTCTCTCCTCTCTCTCCTCTCTCCTCTCTCCTCTCCATCTTTTGGGAGATTTATCTCACCAAAACCAAAGAAAAATAAATTCAAGGAGAAGAAAAAAAGCCCTAAGAAACCCAGACCACAAAACTTCCTTTCTCTTTTTAAATCCTCCCCAAATTCTCATCTTCCCAGCCAATATACAAAGAAAACACCCTCTAAACTTTCTCTTGGCCAGCAGAGGAATACATCCCAATTAACCAAACAAGCACTGATGGCTCAGCAGCCCGGTGGGTCTGTGGGGTTATTTCTCCAAGGCCACCTTCTGAAAGGTTTGGACAGCCCCACAGGGGCCCCTGCTCTGAGAATTGCTGTCACAAGCCTGAGCTTGGCTGGGGTGGATGCTGCTGCCTTGCTGGATCCATCAGGCTGACAGGCAGCTGCTGCTGCTGGGGGCACCCTGCCCTGGATGTGCTCCTGGGCCACCAGCCATGTGCTGAGGGGACTTGCAAGAGTGTGAGGTCAGCAAGAGGGTCTGGAGCAGGCTGTGCTGATATAAGCATGAGGCAATACCCAGAAATGCACCCTCTTCACTCTTCCTGTTTCTTGTCGGAGTGTTTTTGGCATTGCCCTGCGCTTTCTCTCTGTTATCACATCACCCTGGAGTCAGGCTTCCCATGCAGAAATGAACCCAGGGTTTTGCCTGGCATCTTAAAGCCTGATCCAGCTGGCAGTGAGATTTGTTGGACAAATAGTGGTATGGGAATGGTGGAAGCTGAGCTCCTCTAACAAACAATTCCCAGTCTAACCAGAAAACCCAGTTCCTGGACCCCCTTCAACTTCCAGAACTCTTTGTAGCAGGAGGGGCAACAGCTATTTCCTTCCTCAGTTTTCCAGAGAATACATCCAAATGTGACTCCCAAAAATGCAGGCTCAGGAAGGTGGGTCTGGCAGAATGGCTGTCACAGAGCTCTGTCCCCTTGGTGTGTGCAAAGCCAAGGGCCCCAGCTGCCACCCAAACCCAGAGTGGGGAGCCTGGGCACCACCTTCTCCAGGCCCCTGTGTCTTTCTCTGGCTCCTATTACAGTTTTGTGTCTGCCTCATCCACCCTCCCATCTTTCCAAAGTTCTGGCATGGACATGTAGAACCATTGTAATGCCCTTTCCTGGCATCTCTTCAAGCAACAGGAATCTTCTTTCCCCCTCCTCTTTATCACTCATCTCTTGAGATACAAATCCTGGTAATGCTCTGCCTCTTCTGAGCAGGCTCCCTTGCTCAGCAGTGATGGGAATTTCCTTGAGTCTTTTATGGACTTGTTCCTGTTACTCAGCTCTTCAGCTCGTGAGATCTTGCAGCAATACACCAAGTGCTTAGGAGGGAAATGGCCGATTTCATCACTTTTTCCATCATAAATACCTTTCCATCTTTCCTTACCCTTCCCTTCTTCCCTGAGGATCCCAACAAGTTGATCTGTAGTTGCAATGGGCTGTTCAGAAGCCTTATCTCATCCCTGTTTGAGAGAAACCTGGCAGGTTATTTTTAACATTTATACACCTCTAAAAAATGTGAATGTGGTCTGCTGTGCTGTGAGCCAGGAGCACCCCAGAGACCCTGGGCTGAAAAGAGAAACAACTTCTAAATATTGAGTGGGAGGCACTTGACTGACCTCTTTTAGGTAGATATGTGCTCACTACATCGTGTCTGCAGCTGGGACCAGGGCCAAGCTGGGGCCTCTGCTTCCTCCAGCGTTGCTGGCTCTGGTCCTTGCTGGGGAAGGATCTCTCCCCTGAGGAAGGAGAGATGAGAACATGCCCTACCTCCAGGACACCTTCCCTGGTGTGCCTTGGTCTGAAATGCCAGTGCTGGTGATGGAGGGGCTGTGGCTGGGACATGGCTCTGGAGTGAAGCAATGCTGGGAGGTTTGCAGGGTTGGGGGAATCAGTGGCTAAAGCAGATGTTGGTGGCTGGGGTAACCTCTTGTTACCACCCCCAGAGAGGGTTTGGGATCTGCAGAAGCAAACAGGTGATTATTTGTTTGGTTTTTTTATTAGACTCACTTGTGATTGCAAGCCAAAATGAATAATTCAAAAGCTTTGGATCCAGCAGGGCTGGGTGGATTACCCTGCTCCTCCCTCTTCTCCCCTTGATGTAAACCCCAATCTGCAGCTCTGGGACACAGTGTCTGGTCCATCCCTGTGACCTGTTAGAGCTGCCCCATCCCTCACCCATAGCAGTGGGGCTCCTTTCTCCTCCTGCCATCAGAACAAGATCCCTCAAGGAATCAGCCTGGGTGTGCAAAGCTCTCTTCTGTGCAAAATCCCACCAGGCTCGGGTCAAAAGCCCAGGTGAGCCCAAAGCCACCATGGCAGCATTAGCACTGCACTGAGACGTGGCTGTGCCACAGCCAAAAACTCTTGGCAAGCCAGGGGCTTGATGAATTGCTTACAACATTTGCTGTCTTGGCTCTCCTGGTGTTTAGTTACGTGGACTAGAAAGGTGCTCTCAGAAAACAAGGTTCTGCTCCTATCCCACAAGAGTCCTTTAGTGTCTGAGGCAGTGGTTTACACAGCCAGAAGGGATTGACTAACCCAGCATCATTGCTCTCATCTTGTGTGACATCCCAGGGTTTGAGTAATGCCACTGATGGAAAATCCCCTGCAGCCCTGGGGAGGCAGTCTCACAGTTTAAAACAAAACCATGCCTCGTGCCTAATTGTAAATTGTTGTCAGCTGAACATGGCCCTGGCTGGAATCCAGCCCTGATTGTATTTACAGCTATTCAGCTGGAGGGCTGTGGCATGAATGTACCTTATCTCACTGGGAGATGCTCATTACAGCCCGGGTGCCCCCTGCCCTGACTGCAATCACTGTGGGCCTGGGTGCTGGGGAAGGCTCACTCACATCCTCTCCTATTGCCAGAGAAAGAAGAGTTCACCTTTACCCAATTTTGGGTGCCACCCTCTGTTTGGTGAGAAAACCCTTTCGAGGGAAGGCACAATGCCCCCAAATGAGTTTTCCTCCCAGGATGATGGTTGCTGCTCCCAAGGCTCAGAGGAGTGAAGGAGTCCCCGGCTTCTTGTGGTGTGTTTGTGCTGGTCCCAGTCCTTGGCAGTGCACAGGGCTGCAGTCTGCAGCAAAGAGCCCAGGGTGTCACTTGGGCTTGGAATGGTGCTTTTATCTTACAGATCTGGGGCTGTGAGTGGTCAGAAACACCAATGGAGAAAGTCACAGCTGGCAATGCCGGGGAAATGCCGGCTGTCTTGCTGGAGACTGAGGTTTTCTTGCTCTTAGAAAGTGGGAGAGAGCTCTGGTGGGCTCAGGAAAATGGTGGGAGAGAGAAGCTGGTTGGGAGGAAGGGCTGTAGACTGTCCACAGTGACATTTCTGAGTGGGGTGCACCTCTCCTGGCCTCACACAGAGATCTGCCCTGCATCAGTGAGCCTGGCATCACTGCAGGTGCAAGGGAATATCTGCCCACCGTGCCAGGTACCATCCCTGAGGCCAGGGAGTGCTGAGAGGGGTTAAAATAGAAGCAATAAAATGTGAGAGAAAGGACTTATTTGACTTAGTGGTACACAAGCTATAAATCACCAAGCTTTTTGGGAGGTCAGATAACAGCTGCAAAGTGAAGAATAATCTTCTTTATTAGGTGAGCAATTTATTATTCATTCATTATCCAACTAATCTTAAATGTCTAAGCTGTTCTCTGCACCAGCTGTTTCAGTAGGAGGCAGGACACTGGTGACAGCACCTGCTGGATCATGGCTGATTCCTTTGACTTTGCAAAGTGAGTGAGTTTGAAAACTGTGCCTGTGAATGGCCCATGAGGGAAAAAATGGAGTTTCCTGCGCCACAGGCAAGCTGTGGCAGCTGCCCATGCTCATTCTCCTGGTGTGCAGCAAGCAGGAGCTGTGAGGATCTGAGATTTAGGTCAATGTAAAGGGATGCATCATTCCTGTTATTGCTTCCAGCTCAGGGGATGCTGATGGGCTCTGCTCCACTGCTGTGCAGTGATTGGTGAAGCTGAGGCTTAAGGCTGGGGATGAACAGACCTGTGGAATGAAAATGTCCATCTTTCACTTGTTGCCTGCCTGGAGGAAATCTTCTGTGCATAGCAGGGGTCTGCTGCTATTGATTTGGGATGTCTGTGCTCCTGGAGACTTCACCTTTCCTTGATGTGAGTGTCAGGGTTTGATTTTCCTGCTGCCTTGCTTGGCAGCACACTCAGGGCTGGGAGCTGCAGATATGAGGGCAGAGCTGGCTTTTGGAAGGCTGGAATGCCTTACTGGGCTTTCTGATATGAAAGCAAATTTCTGTAGAGGTCAGGTCTCCCATGTGGATAATTTAGGGGAACTGAAATGGAGAAACACCTCTCTAAAACTTTCAACCTCAGTAGAACACTGTGGTGGGACAAGTCTCTGTTCTCCTGTGCTGTCACAGATTGACAGAATGGCTTGGGGTGCAAAGGACCTCACAGACCATCTGCTACCAACCCCTTGCCATGGGCAGGGATGTGTTCCACAAGACCAGGTTGCTCCAAGCCCTGTCCTGTCCTTGGACACTTCCACCCACGGCTTCTGTGGGCAAATATTCACAGCTGTGGCATGAGGAACATGCAGACAGTGCAATAGCAGCTGTGGCCTGCACCCAGGACAAAATGCCACCTTGCATATTCTGGGTTGGAACTGTTTATTATTGGAGGTTCCTCCTCTTTGGAAAGACTGTGTTAGTTCTCTGCAACTGCACCTTTCCATGGTGAATGCTTCAGTCCCCATGAAGAGATTGAATTAAGGTGTGGACACTTGCAGGTGTTTCCTCACTGCCTGTCCCACCCTCACATCAGGCTCTGAGTGAGGTCCCCTGAACAGATGAAGGCTCCCTTAAGTGGTGAGATGAAAGGGAATTGACTGACAGACTTGGAATATTTATAATGAATGCCTATGTCAGCATATAACATTTTTTTTCCTCTCTACTGAAGGATGCTGCACACCAAAATAGAACACATGGTAAATGGACTGGAAGGATTAACGTTTGTCCTTCTGACTGCTAAAGATCTGACTGCTATTTTGGGGGCTTGACTTGCACTCAACCTGCCACAGACATGGGGGACATCTGTTTTGGTCTGGCAAGAGCCAGAGGAGTTATGCTAATGCAAACCCCAAGCTCCTGCATGTGTGGCCTGACGTAGCCAAAGCTGCACGCAAAGCAAATTGCTCCTCTCCTCAGACAGTAATGAAAAGCCCTTGTTGCCATCACAGGAAGCCCAGATGATCAAGCTCTGCCTGACACATCTGGAAGTCTGGGCTGGGTGCATCTGGAGGGAAGAGGAGCTGTTCCAGGTGGGAGGAATGTCAGTGCCCTCATGCTGCTCCCAGGGTTTGGTTTCAGCAAACAGAGCCTGTTGGGCAGGAGCTGGGATGGCTCTGATGCGGGGCTGGCTTGTTTAGGGTGGGATCAGTCCCTTGGGTGTTAGTGCTGCTCCCTTATCTCCTGGCTGTGTTCAAGGTGACTTGTCTTCAGCATTCAACAGCAGCTGCCAGGAATCTGCCTTGCTGTGAGGTTGGTAGTAGCTCACTACCAACCAGCAGCTGGATGCACATCTGTCTGGTTTGGGGAGAGAATGCTGAAAGGGCTCCCGTGGTACCCATCCCAAGAAAATATTTACTCCCTTTTAAGATAGTGTGTTTTTTCAGTCCAGCTCTGGGACAGAACACAGCTCCAGAACAAAGATCTCCTGTGTCCCAGCTGATTTCCAAAGCAATGCAGGAGCAGGGCTATTAGACTGGGTTAGGAGCCTTTGTGGAACCAAGTGCTGTTAAAAATAAATAAAATATTTTTAATCTCACTCGAAGTGGTATGTCAATGGGACCGAACCCAGCCTGCACAGCCTTATAACAAATACAAAAGCGCAAAGGCAGATGAAATTCAAAATAATTTTCCCTTCCCTCCCACTCCTCCACACATCTGCCAGTGGTTTCTGACATGCTGTGGTGTGAGGACAGACTTTGGAAAATCCGGGCCAGCTCCCCAAAGAACAGGGTGTTAGCACATGTCTGCATGTGTTACTGATGAAAATGGAAAGTACAACTGGGGAGGGCAGGAGGAGCCAGGCTGAAGCCTTAACCCCTCATTTCATGGTGGAGGGGGCAGGCTGGTGAAGGCTCTCCCTCAGGGGATTGTGAATAAAGCTGTAAATCCGCCCCAAAAAAACGTCTAAAAGAAGTCTGCGAGGGGTGCCCCTTCCTCTGCCCACCCCTGGAGCACATCCAGCGCTTTGCCAACCCTGCCACTGCCACTGTCACCTCATTAATGCCCACAGCCACAGCCCATGCCTGCTGCCAGCCTGCAAGCTGCCACCCCACAGCTTTCAAACACTGCAGCCCAATTCCATGAAATGTTCTTTTTCAGAGGCTTTTTCTTCTTCTCAGGGTGAAGCTGGGAGTTGAACCAAGGGAAAAAGAGAACAGCAAACGTCCTCCAGGAGCTCTGGCCACAGGACAATGGCCAGCACGTTTCAGTGGCTCCACACAGTCCTGTGGCCACGTCGTGGATGAGCTGCACTGGGAGTATTTTAAATCCAAGTGGAAGCTCAAGTTCCTTTGCACACTGGCTAGTTAATTTGAGATCTGGCATAAATTTGGATTAATGTTTAACTCTTCAGTCTCTGTGCCTGGCTGAATGGCACTGGAGATATGCAGGGGCTTTATAAAAAGGGAAAGTGGATGCCCAGGGCAGCTAGGGCTGTGTGCAGGAATGCTCTTCCCATCCCTCAGCTGGAGTGGTCCAAAGGATGGAGCATCTCAGCTGCTGGGAAATGTGAGATGAAGGGGAGGAAGTGCTCTCACTACTTTGACAGTGTCCAGATCATTGGCTTGGCACACAAGTAAACAGCTGAACTTGGGCTTCCCCAGTGCAGCAGAGATCAAACCCACAGCTCTGAAAGCTCAGCCTCTGCCCTGTGTCTTCACTTACACCAAGTGGTTTGGCTAAGATCTTCTGAAGCATTTTGCATGCTCAGCAGGAAAAGTGAGGGGGTGAACAAGGAGAATTTCAGCTCAAAGTGAGAGTTGGTTGCTGCCTCCTGGCTCCTGTTGACTTTAGCTCCCACCATTTCCCAGTCTCCTCCTGAATTACAACTTGTCATGACACTGCATGGAATTAACTCAGTTGCTCGTGATTTTTCCATGATGTTAAAGCCAGGATCATATTCACTGAGTCTCACTTTTTCAGTAAAAGCCATGAAAAGGGGGGATATAAAATGGGATGCAGGATTCATCTGTGTGGGACAGGTACTGTGTGTCTTCTGGAAGGGCCACTCAGTGCCTTCCCCCAATTCTGCATGCAGGCAGCACAATGGGAAGAGTAACTTGTTGACCTCCTTGCAGCTCTTGCTGCTCACACATGATGTCTACCAGCTGTTGTTTTCCCACTCTTACTGGCCTCTATTCTTTGATTTCAAAGCTCAAAAGGTGCTTCTCAGACATTACCATATCTGTAATGGCATATGTCAATATTGAGCCTACAGAGGACAGAGATTTATTTTCTTTTGTAACAAAATACTCTAACAGTGAGCATTGTCTTCCTGAACACCAGTTCAAACCATGTATGAATGGTGTCCCAATTTAGACACAATTCTGTGCCTCCAAATCCTTCTGGGATGATGTTGCCGGAAAAATATTCCTGCGGCCACTGTTGTGCCAATGTTTTAATCCATCTTTTAATAAACTGTAACTGAAGAACAGAGTGTGGAATTCATCAAATGGTGTGTTGTACCTCACTGGGGAGCTGGGTGTTGGAGCCAAAACTGAAGGCAGCTGTTGCAACTGCTGCCTGTAATTCAGCCTCACCAAAATATTGACTATTGTTATTCGTGCCCCAACATGGAAAGCATTTAGCTCAGTGTCGGTACTGGCAGCGCTGCCATTGTTGGAGCGAGGGCTGTGGAGTCAGAGGAGCAGCTCAGCCCCCACAGATCTGGGGGGAGGTGGGGTTAGGTGGCTGGAAAGCTCCCTGGACGTACACAGCAGCCTTTGGAACGCCGCGCAATCCGCGTCGATCATCTGTTCTTCATAGAGAGAGGGGAAGAGTTATTATGAGGGAATAATTAAACCAGCTGAAAAGAGCAAAGTGTTGGCAGCCTGCAGCCTCCCTGCACAGACCACACAACAGCTTGCTGGGAGCAGCAGAAAGGGCTGGGGAGCCCTGGGGGAGGCACAGAGCCCTGCAGGACCCTTCTCTCACCATCCCCAGAGCTCAAACCTGACCATGCTGGTGCTCCTGGGAGCTGAGCTGATCTCCAGCAGTGATGGGTAACTCAGGCTTCCCAGTGCTTCCTCTGGATGGAGGGTCCAGCAAAGAAAAGTCTGATTTGGTCTTAGGGGAATTTTTTGCACCGTGAGAGCGATCAAACAATGGCACAGGTATGAATTTCAGGCCATGGAAATGATAAAAATCCTGCTAGGAAAAATGTCCTTCGCAGCCTGATCTAGGCTGGCTTTGTGCTGAACAAGGGGTGACCTCCACAAGTCCCTTACAACCTCAACTATTCTGTCTTTCTGAGTTTCCACCAGGTAGTCAGGGCACGAATTTGCCTTCCTGGACATTGGTCACCTCTTTATTTTGTGTAAGAGACAAAGGGACCCTCTTGATTAAATATTGGCCTGGTGGGGACTGTGAATGTGACCCACTGGGAAGTGGGGTCAGGTTGGGAACCAGTGTTTGGCTATTGTCTACCACCAGAAAAAAGTCTCCAAGTGAAGACTCTCCAGAGATTCACATCTTTTCTTGGTAGCTGGGTCAAATGGATAATTGCCTTCCCTCTTTAAAACACATCTCCTCTTCTTTCAATTAGAATTGCGTTTGAATTCTAAAGCTGCCGTTTCAGGTTCGTCGCTTTAGCTGACAATTTATTCCAGGAGAGGCGACTGAAAACCCTCTTCTCCTCAAGAAGGTGAACTCCAGTAAGTCTCAGTGTGATATCTTTAGCTTGTGACAGAAGAGTAATTCTCTTCACTGCTATCAGTGGGGGACCAAGAGCAGGTGAGCTGCTGTTGCGTGGTAACGTCTCACACAGCAGCTCCTTGATTTGCTCTTAGCTCCTAATCTCCACAATGAAATTGTGTGAAATCCATCTCTCTGTTTAGCTGGTGCCTGCTTCCTTCTCTGTGCTGAGATATTCCAAGACTGTGATGCCAGGACTTCTGCCTGTGCCTCTGGCATGTGAAGGGCTGAGATGGAGAAGAAAGATCATTGCTCCAGGGAGTGGAACCAGCCTCGTGGGATCTTCCAGGGTCCAGTTCTGCCACGGGTGCCCTGGGCAGGGCTTGTATCACCTGACTGCCCTAGCCAGCTTGGGGACCAGCAGCCTGGCCAGGGCAGGGTTCACTGCTTGTCTCACTGCAGAGTCAAGGCTCAGCACGCCCTGGGCTGTGCTGGTGGTGGTTTTGATACACTCTGGATAAAATCCAGATCCCAGAAGTCCTGTTGGGAGCTGGTAGTCAAAGAATTGTTCAACTGTAGGGTTGCAAGCAGTTTTGAGGCAAGGATGTGGGAAATGGCTGGTGCCTCTGTTCTGGCTAAAATGCTCTCAGAGACTTCACCATCTCCAGTTTAGAGCTAGAGAAACACAGGCTCAGCTTATCATAAGTTTAGTCAGTGTGACAAGGTGGATTTTTGCTCTTCTTTCTACCCCCTGTGGTCTGTGTGGTCTGAGATGGAAGCACAGGTTGTTAGGGTGAAAAACCAC
The DNA here is from genome assembly GCF_963513975.1 of Fringilla coelebs. Lineage (NCBI taxonomy): Eukaryota > Metazoa > Chordata > Aves > Passeriformes > Fringillidae > Fringilla > Fringilla coelebs. The sequence goes on from NC_140034.1 coordinate 5,067,897, forward strand.
AGTTGTTAGCTCATGATTGTCCCAGTGTCCCTTAGCCTGGTGGAAATCCCTGGTGTCAGGGCAGGTCTCCCTGCCATGCAGCACTGTGTGACCTCAGAGGACAGATTTCACTTCCAGTGTGTCCCTGGAGATAACTGAAGGTGCAAGTGATGACTGAAGAAGGTGAGGCTTGCAGGGGATGCAATCCCCCTCCTTTCTGAGATAAAAGGAAATACTCAGCTCTGATGTTCACTGACATATTCAGTGTTTTACATGTGTCATGGCACAGCTGGAATTTGTTCCCACAGTGGTATTTCCTGTCCTGTATCTTCCTTGGTAAAAGAAATGTTCATCCCAGCATTCTTGGTGTTGGGGTAACTGGGAGAAGGACCAGGCTGCAGCCACTGACCCCTGTGCTGCCTTTCCCTCCCCTCTGAGAAGTCCTTGGACTGATACAGCAGAGCTCAGAAATCAAATTCTGCTCCCATGACAGCTGGGAAAACAGGGCACCAGGATGCAGTCAGGTCCTTTAAGAAGATTATTCAGCTTTTGAAGTGTTCATACACACTAAAAAAGAAATCTGTCTTCTATTTCTCTTGTTCCCCCAAATAACTTTTTAATAGCATAGGAACCTCTTAACCTCGTTTTATAGTGAACCATACACTGAGGAAAGATTGAGTTCAGAACCATGAAATCAAAAGTAAATGTTTCCTGGAAAGCTGGCAAAACAAAAATGGACTCTAATGTTTAATCCTTGCTGGCTTTCAGCTACGTTTCCAAGGTCTAGATAGACAATATGAGACAAAACCCCCAACATATTGCTGTCATTCCCTGAATATTGCAACAGGGCTCTTGTGTCTACATTGGCCTGAGCTTCAAGTCTTGAAAAATTCAGCCTGCTTGGAAGTAACAGTGACACCCTGCTTTGGTGGATATGCTTTTGCAGGCAGCACTAATTCCAGCCCACTAATTCCAATTGCCAAGAGAAGGAACAGAGCAGTCTCTGCAGGAAAACAAATAACCTCTCACTTTCTCTTGATCATCGCACACTTAGCTATTCCCAGCCATTAGTTTAAGGACTCTAATTAAATTCTTCATGAAACTCCTGATTATATACCCCATGTGCAAATAGCTGTTTGTGCTGTGCTGCCAGAGGACCTCAGAGCTGGCAATGCCTCCAGCAAACTCCGGCTTCTGGGAATTCTGAGAGCATCAGCTCCAGTTCCCTTTCCCAGTTTTGATGATAAACAGCAAATTACCTATTTTGGCTTCTTAGGCCTCCATGAAATTGTGACCTTTGGAAGAAAATAACCTCAGTACTTAGAGTTCACAGAGAAGAGGTGGGCAACAGGAAGGTATCCAAGAGCATCTCTCTGAGGATCTGCAGCAAGGGGGAATGTTGCCCAGAAAGCAGAAGATAGGACCAGGACATTGCAGAGATTTTTATTTCAGGACTGATTTTCATGTAAATATGGATGGCAAGGAAGCTTAGGTTCTGAAAACTTCTTCTGCCCATGGATCATGATGGTGAATTCTGGGGCCCTGGCCTTAAGCACTTGGCAAGGAGTTCCAAAATGAGAGAATGAGACTGACATTTCTAGAGATTGTGACCTGTGGTAGCAGGAAGTGGACTGAGCAAAACTTGGTATTAGAAGGAAGACACATCATTAGAAACTGGGTTTGAAGGAGACCAGTGGCAGAGCTGTGAGTTTGGAGAAGTCTCTGTACGCTAAAAAGTGTACAAAATTAAAAGTTCTTTCACCTGGTGGAGTGTTTTTTGCATCCACAAGGTCTCCCAGCTTTATAAAATTTTGGTCTTCAATGCCCTCTGGCTGTCAAACAAGACAGCAGATATTTGAGTCAAGCAGTCTTTCCAAAGACCCTAAATCTCCTGCACTCAATCTTCTCTGGTGTGCTGTGGTGTTGGCTCAAAGCACTTTCCAGTCTCCTAGAAAATGTCACATCACCTGCTGACTAAACTGTTAAGCCAGCACTTTCTCCTCAGCAACTTAAACCATCTCACTTTTTCTCATTTGAATGACCTTGCAGTAAACATATTTAACTCTCCCGCTCCTAAATGTCACTTCTAAATCCTCTCTGCTGTCATGCTTAAGCAGTTTGGTGATAATTTTGTGACTTCCCATGGAGAAAGGGAAGGGTGTCTGAATGCTCTGCAATGAAAGCTCTAATTTTTTCTCACAGGTACGAAACATGCTGTGGTTTTCATTTAACCCTGCAAGAGAACGACCTGTATGAATAATGGATCCAAGGGAAAGTTTAGGAAATGGGAAGAACAGAGGTTGCCATGCTCTGGCTTCATGTTGGGGCCATCTGGTTCCTGCCATTAATAGGAAATGCTGTTGCTGGTAGCAAAAGCACAGAGTGTGTGTGGGGGTGGGACTGCAAAGCCTCTGGAGTGCCTTGTGTCAGTGATTTGTTTGGCAGCCTGTGCTGGGCAGGTGGCAGAAGGGAGGGATGTGTCTCACGTCGGCAGGTAACCCAAACAAACTCCTTTCACCCCGTGCTGGCACCAGCCCAGCCAGCTGGGGAAGGTGCACCTGCACCTCACCTCCTCTGGATGCTCTGGCAGTGTGAAAGAGCCACAAAACTCATGGCTGTGACCATGGGACGTGCCCATGCTGTGGGCTGGGTTTTCCTGGTGCTGTGGAGCTGGTGCAGAGCCAACACCAGGACCAGCCTCCCCTTCTGAGGCTGAGGCAGGGCTGCCAGAGCTGACACCACAGACCTTGGAGAGACCAAAAATCTTTGCTGGCTCTTGAGCCACAGCTGAGCTTGGGTGCCCACACCTGTGCCAAAACAGATCCAGGTTTGCATCTGCTTGCCTTGTGCTGTTTCATGCAGTGGTGATTGCTGCTTCTGGAGTCGAGTCCAGCAGCTCTGGACACTCCCTCCTGCCCTGTGTTTAGGTTGTTTAACTGCCCCAGGCAATGCTGGCTGTCCATTCCCCACTGCAGAATTTTCTTGATGCTGAAAGGAAAAGAAGAACTTTCTACACAACAACTCATTGTTGCCTAGAAAACACTCATCCTAAAAAAAAGAAAAAAATGAGAGTGAAAAACTATAATGCCACTTACATGATTGTCTCTTTGCTTTTTCTTTTTCTTTTTTTTTTTTTTTTTAAGATTTAGAAACAGGAGGATCTTTCAATACCTTTAGCTCTTAAGTGGTGCCTGACAGTTACATCTCTCCTAAGCTGGCAGTCATTTTCCAAAACAAAAGCTTTTACCTTTCCCCCTATGGCTTTTCCCTGTTATGGTCAATTAAAAAAGCAACTGTAGGAAAGATTTCTCACCTTCCACACTGTGTTTGTTTTACATTTCCATATAGGTTCATGCAAATACATGCACTCTGCATCCCCCTAATGAAGGTCTTACCTGCATCTCTGGATTTTAAATCTTACAGCTACCATGCAATTTGTAGCTGATTGTTATTTTATAAGCCCCAAATCCCAGGGTATTCACTCTAATGTCATAAACATACCTATATTTTAGGTCATCAAGGGAAAAGCTACCAGCTTGTCACCCAACAACAACATTTTTATTCTGCAGTGCTTTCCATCTGTTAATCTCTGCTGTGAACTGGCTGCTATGATAAACAAACTGTGCTTTTCCTTGGGCCTGGCTTTATCTGCACCTCCCAGGGGATTTGAAGGGAAGATCACACAGAGGCACTCAGGGGTGATGGAGAGAAGAGATTCCTCCTGGGCTGGGATCCCTGAGGTGCCTAACAACCCTAAAATTCCTGAAGTTTCCAGTAATTTCCAAAGGGGTGGCTGTTGCCCAGAGCTGACTACCACAGCTTGAAAACACTTCACCAGAAAGCTTTGCCAGCATCTGCTTAATTTTGGGGCTTTGTTGGATGCAGGCACATCTCTGATTTATGTCTGGTGGAAAACACTTTACTGCCAGTGCCATGTGAGGGGATGAGCCATGCTGGACCCCATTTCTTGTGGGACAGGAGCACCCATCACCCAGCCCAGCTCTGCCCAGTGCAGTTCTCTCTGCCCAAATGGTGCTCAGTGCTCAGGGCCAGGCAGACAGCACGGCTCCAGACTGCAAATCCTCTCCAGGAGTCAAGCTCCCAGCCTGGTGAACGTGGAATCTGTCAAGCCTGGAGGATGTCAGACCTCCAGGCCATTATTAGCTGATCCAAAGCTTATAAAAGACTCTATAAATCAGCCCCTGATAAATAATTTCAGGAGTAAGGCTGTGGTGGTGCAGAGTGTTTGAAAGCCCCTGCAATGCCCTGCCAAGGGGATTAAATGCTATCACTGTGTTTCAGGTATTTTACAGTGGGCTGGGAGGGGTGTGTGTGCTTCTTGCTTGTTTGTTTGGTGAGGATTCAGTGTGAGAAATGGGAGATCCCACACGTGCACATATAAGGGGGAGCAGGTTCTGGGGACAGGGGCTGATTGATGCTGCGGGTCAAACCTGCAGAGGGTGAGCTGGGCATGTTCTAACACCTATTTTGCATTTTCTCTTTTGTCCAAAGCTTGCAGGCTTTGACCTCTGGGGCATGGATGTCTCAAAGTGTTCAAGGCCAGGTTGGATGGGGCTTGGAGTAACCTGCTCTGGTGGAAGGGGTCCCTGCCCATGGCAAGGGGTTGGAAAAAGATGGTCTTGAAGGTCCTTTCCAATCCAAACAATTCTATGATTCTGAGTTGTGCTCCTGCTCTGACACATCTCTCCTGACTCTCTGGCTGTGCTGTTTTGCTGTGCTGCCTCCAAGGCAGTAAGTTACTGCCTTCCAGAAAAGTCTTCAAAACATAGTGAATCATTTTCATACAACACGTGTTTTGTTTCCATGGTTATTAGAGCCAGGTTCACTTACATCCATCCTTCCTTGGCACAAAACATTTCTGTTGTCTTTTCAACTTGTGTATTTGTCTGGGCTCCTGCTACTGCTCCAAGATAAGAAATGTTTTCAAAGGAAAATATAAACAAGAGGTATGAAGTTCCCGGTTTAGAAACTAAGGGGGGTATAAAATCAACACGGTGTTCTTCAGAAAATGAGTTGGAAGGTTTGAGTCAGGCATAGTCCAGCTCATCATCTGAAGCTGTTGTCCCTGGCAAGGGATAAATCTCAGCCCCCATTGAAAATGCCACTTGGATTGGTTGGTTTGAAACAAACACCCAGCTCCTCGGGAGAAGACTCAGTCTCCAAAGCAGAAGTGGCAGATTCTGGTCTACAGCTGGTGCAGAGGAGTGGGAGGGAATCAAGGAGAAGGCCATTTCTCTTGTTCCATAAAACCATTACTGATCATACAGCTCTGCTTGGGCCTGTTCCAGGTCTGCTAAAGTAAATGGAAAATCTTCCCTTGACACAAACGGGAGCAGGCCCCAGCTCCAGGGATTAAATGGTGTACAGGTGGATCCTCACAGGGGAACAAATCACCATCCTGCTCTGAGCCAGTCCCTGATGAGTTTATTTTACATCCTTGTAATTTGCTGGCTTTCTGTGTTTCATGAGCTCTGGGGGCACCAGCTGCAGCCCCCATGGGGACCCGTGTGAGCCCAGCTCCAGGAATGGAGGGGTAATCCCACAGCTCATCATCAGATGCCAGCTTCTGGCTGAGGTGATGCTTTTGTGTGTTACAGAAGGTCCTGGTTTGTCACTCTCTTCTTTTGAGTCCTTCTAAGCCTTCTGATGTTGACATTCTTGTAACGAACTTTCTCACGGGCTTTATGTAAATAATTAATTGTTTTGCACTTTTTTCTCCAGTAGGAGAAATTTGATGGACTGTTAGTTTGTCCAGTGTCATTAGAGAGGTGGCACTGTCACCCTCCAATCCACTGTCACTTTTGGAAATCTGTAAATGTTGGAGTCAGAAATTAAACTGCCCTCTTTTTACCTTGGAGGTTCCAGCGTCCGCGTAGTTTTATTTTGTGTCCTAGAGTGACACTGGCTGGTAACAACCACTTGTCTGTGAGCAGCTTTCTCTGAGACACAGAGAGCTGGCACCAGAGAGGGATCTGAGCTGGGCCTGGCAGCTCACCTGGTGTAGCACCTGGGAGGCTCTGCATAAATAGTAAATATTGAAGGGAGATGACACAGATATAGAAGAAGATAGCTGGGAAATGGTTTCTGTGACTGGAGCTGTAAAAGCAGCAGATCCAATTAGAGAAAATAGCTTTAAGTGCTTCTTGTTTTTCCCAAGGGAAGGCTGTTCTGCAGGTTTTTCTTCCTTCCTGCTTCCCCCTGTTTTTCTTGTCCTTTATAGTCTTTACTTCTGCTCCTTCAGTTCAGAAGCCTTCCTTTTCTTTGACCCACTACAACCACTGGAGCCAAGATGATTTTTCATTCTTCATCTTTCGCCTCCAGGTCTGAGGCTGGTGGCCAAACACCAAGCCATCCTGAGGGCCCTGCCTCAGAGCACGTGGTGACTTTAGGAACATGGAAGGCATTTCCACAAGTTTCCAGCTTCCTAGGAGGAGCCCCAGATGCTCTGTCTGTTCTCAGCAATCTGCATGACCTGCTGTGCCGCACGCTGAGCAATCAACAGCTCTGCACACGCAGAGGAATCTCCCTGGAGAGATGTAACCACTGGTGAGACGGGTTAGCAAACATCTGTGTGGCAACCAAGGGTGCTGACAGAGGTACCTCATGGAGCAAACCTCACTGCAGACATGGAAGAACATCATCAGAAGGTGTGAAGGACCTGCCTCAAGTCATGGAAATCCCTGGTGGTTGGTGCTCCAGAAAGAATTCCTGGAGCATCTGATGGCCCGGGGAAAGACAAGCGCCCTTGCCTGGACAGCAAGGGGTCATGAGAAGAGAAAAAACCCCATCAGGATGTTATATTAAAAGCACATCTGTGCGCAGTCTGGAATGGTAAATACATTTTCAGGCTCCCCTCATAAAGCTGCAGTGTTTAAAAGTGCTGATAAAGTGCATTCCAGCGTCCTTGAAGTGCTGCAGTGCGCCACACACACCAGGCAGTGTTTATCCGGGATCGGCCGGAGATGAATGGGCTGTATGTGTGCAGGGCAGGGATTCATGGGGTGTCACCAGAAAATGGGGCTCAGCTGCCTTGTGCTGGTCCTACAGACCCTGGGGCGCTGCATTTCACTGTGCCCAGAACGGGCTGGGAAGCTGCTGGCACAGCAGGAAGGGACCAAGCAGCTCTCAGCATCCCTCACCACTGCCCCATTTGAGTGGGTCTGTATGCAGCCCATAACAACTGCCCCACTTTTTAAGAGAGGAGTTCACAAATTGGGGGGCTGGTGCTGTTCTCTCTCCTGTGCCAGGTTTTTCTTGTAGGTTTATTATCACTCATCATGCCACTAAATTCCTCTCAGGCTGCCCTTTCTATTCTGCCCTCTCCTTCTGTGCTCACGAGCCTTGGATGGGGCGTTGCTGCTCTCAGAGGAGCTGTTTTCTCTCCCCTGGCTCACAGAGGAGCATCCCTTCTTCCCACCATATAAGACTATTTAGACTCCTTATTTAGTTCCTCAGAATAAGAGGGTCCTTTGAGAATGGTTTGGAATAGAAGTCTCAAAGCTCTGTTTGCAGCACAAAGCAGGAGGTGAAGATGGATGGTTTGGAAAGCAGCTGCAGAGTTGGGCCAACACCTTTCTGAGGCTTGGCTGTGCTCTGGCTTCAGTGGAAGCTGCCGTGATCGATTACAAACTTCAACAATTTGCAACACAAATTTTGGGCAAGGGCTGCTAAAGAGTTTATCATGTAAGACAGCATTTCGGAATTGAAATGCCTTGGATCGTGCGGTGTTGTGAAGCATTTCTTGCTGCTATTTAGGCTGTAACTACCTAATTAAGCATCTTTACAATAAATTGGTGAAAAATGACTGGATCTGAAGGGAAAGAAAGCAACAGAGCTTGGGAAGGAACTGCATTCTAGAAGCTGATTGTGTAGGAGAGAGGAAGAGGAGAAAGTTCCAGTCTAGAGGGGCAGCAGGAGGGATGGCTGAGGCTGGAGAGGGGGAAAGCTGCAGGGGAAATGGTGTAATGTCTTGGTGGTGCCTGAGCAGTGGTGTGGGAAGGAGTGACAGAGGAGGTGAAGGTGGATTTGGGAGACAGACAGAAGCCAAAAAGAGACATTTCAGACACAGAAGACAGCCAGGACACAGCAGTTTCTTGTGACATAAGCTGCAAAAATGGCAGGCAAAACATTGAACGTCAGCGTGCTTATGATGCCCATTTTCCCAAGTCTGATGTAAGTGGATACAACTCCCCAGGAACTTGTAACTCCTCGTGTCTTGCACCTCTGGAGCACACTTTCCTGGCTGCTGACATCTATCATGCCACCTCACGCTCACGGTGCCACCCCACCACCTGCCCAAATTCACTCACACTTTTGCTCTTATGAAATGTATGAATCACAACTTCCACGCCACGGCTCCCTCTCTGCAAGATGGTGTTTCCAGAAATAGCATCCTGCGAGCCAAGAGATGTGAGATTGCCCGTATGGTGGTGGGGGCCTGAGGAGAGGGAGAGCTGAGGGAGTGTAAGGAAAACAAACCACCCAACGGCACGGCAGGAGGAAGGGAAGCGCTGTGCAGGATCCAGCCCTTCTCTGGGGTTGTTCTTGGTTTGAAAGTCGAGGCTGTCAGAGCCCCAGTGAGCGGTGAGGGTTGGAAATGGGTCCTTGGTTGGTGAAATGTTCTTTGCGCTGCAGAAAGAGATTTGCTAACACGTTAAACAATGAAGGAGAAGTGTTCCTGCTGAAACGCTCTGTGGTATTTTAATATCACTTCAGAGAATCACAGAATGGTTTGGGCTGGAAGGGAACCTCAAGATCATCCACTTCCCCTCCCCATGGGCAGGGACCTTCCCCTAGATCAAGTTGTTCCAAGCCCTGTCCAACCTGGCCTTGAGCGCTGCAGGGAAGGGCATCCAGAGCTTCTCTGGGCAACCTCGGGGCCTCAGCACCTTCCCAGTAAAACCTGCAGCATTTCCTAACACAAATCCCTTTTTTCCTGGTGTTGGTCTCACATTAGACTTTCCAGCAAGTACAATATTCCTTTAACCAACTCTAACCCAATCAGGTGTTTTATAAATGCATTTGTTATTGGAAATTCTGTGAGGAGCATCTTCTGAGGTGTGGAATAGCCAGTACAACTGTGCAGCTCATAATTTATTTCTAATGCTTTGACTTCTTCCTCATCCACATGCTGTTGTTTATACTCCCTGGCCAAATCCTTTAACATGTGTTGAACTATTTCCATATGAATGCATCTCAGCCGAGTCCTAATGCAAACTCTTATTTTTGGTAAATCAGTCTCACAGGTGCCCATTAGAAGCAGAACTATGTTTACATGAATATTATCATGCATTAAAAAGGCCAGGGCCTTAGAGTAAATTTTGAACTGAGGCTAAATCACAGTAGATTACCCATCTAACCAGCTGCAATGGGTGTTTTGCTTAAAAATGGCTCCAGAGATACTGGTTTTGTGTTGCTTTGTCATGAAGACAAAAGATGCTTTTTCACTGCATGAAGGAAATGTTATTTGGAGAAGTCATTCTGCTTTTCATAGGGCAAACACTTTGTAGGCCCTCTCATTTTCGTGGTTATATCCACTTTTCTAAGCAGGTCCTCACCTGATGCATTTCAGGAGCACAGATGGATATCATTGTGCCCTATTTACTGACAAAATTTGCTCTTCTCCTGACATATAAATGCTGGTTTGGTATATACCACCAGGGATGGATTTAGCACATCAAATACACCTGCCAAAGCAGTGAGGGGGGAAAAAAAGAGGTAGGAAAAATGGAAAAGAGGTATGAAAGGCAATATTATTTTTCTTTTAATAGCTGCTATTTAATTCTGCTCACTCCCCTCTACTTTCTTTTCTGCAGGCTTAAAAGCTGTTTTGTATGAAATCAGACAGTGAAAGTTCCACATTTGCCAGATGTTCAGCTGAGTAAAACCCTCAGAAAAGATTTTTGGAAGGTCACAGCCTTTCTCCTGCCATCCAAATCGAGATCTGGACTTGCTGAATCTTTTGATCAAGCACTGTCTGCAGTTTCTCTAAGTCAGTATTTATTCCTGTGTAGGACAAGGAGCTGGACTTCAGATGAACCTCGTGGATCCCCCTCAGCTCAGGATATTCTGTGAGTGATGCCCAGAGGAAGGGAAGAACTGACCAGTCAGGGGGGCAGCGCCATCAGAAGTCGCTCTCACTTAATTCCTGCCAGATATTAATTAGTAGGCTGCCATCACATTCATTTCATAAAATGGATTCGTGATAATATATTATTATTCATTATATTCATAAATAAACTGTGTGAGAGTCTTTTTAGTGAAGGTTTGTGGTCAGACCGAAATGCCGGGAATTTCCGCAGCGTTTGCAAGTCTTTAGGAACAATGGGGAAGCAGGGGAAAAAGCCGATAAAGATAAAAACTCTCCTGGCTGTCGAAGTCGAAGTCGCTGTCGGGGGTGTTTCAGCTGGCAGGGAAGCCGGGTGGCCTGAAGAAACTGGGTAGGAAGCTCTGATGGGAGTTCCTCCCCTGCACGAAGCATGGAGGTTTGGCTTTTGTGGGTTTTGGTGTGAAATTAATTATTTTTTTTTCCCACTGAGGTTGACCAAAGCCAGAATCACAGGATCACGGTATCTTAGAATGGTTTGAATTGGAAAGAACCTTAAAGATGACCTCGTTCCATCCCCCCTGCCATGGCAGTGGGGGGAATGTGAGGGTTAGCTCCATCCCAGCGCTCTGTCAGACACGGCTCTGACCATCTGACTTAAAAGGTCCTGGAAAACAGACTGGAAAAGCCCGGGGGGAAATAGCTGTCCTGCAGCCCTGCAGATGCCAAAGCAAAGTGTTAGCCCTGCGTGTGACACAACCCGCTGCTCCCTAAATGGAGGTGGGGACAACACGCAAATTGCGTCCTCATCAAATATTTGGAAATAAAAATACAACGGCTTTGAAACTGGAAAAGGAGACTTTTCCAGATTACTCATCCTGTAGCAGTTTTGTTCCCAAAAACTGCATGCCCCTGCTAGGCAGAGGGCCATCCTCCTAACTGGTATCAATCAGCAACAGCTCCATTCATCGGGATGGACCACATTTAGCCCATCTGGACATTAATTTGTCTTTCTGACAAGACTTGAACGCTCACTTTGACGTGCTCAGGAGCTGAGGCTGCCAGCAGTTCTTTCTTTCCTTGGCAAACCTCTCTGGTGCTAACACAAGCACTTTTTTCCCCCTTACAGCATGCACAGGCACCACAGAAGGGCTCAGTGGCTGGCTGTAATGATCTCATGTATTTTTGGAGCTCAGCCTTTTAGGAGGGTGGTGCCTGGGGTGCAGACAGATGGGCTCTGCCCACCTCTGCTCTGGATGCTCGAGGGATCTCCCAGGTCTTTCCCTACAGTGTAATTTTGAATCGTGTCTCTTTTATTTGTCTTTTTCACTCATTACCTGCTGTTCACCGTGGGGCTCCTCGGGGCTTTCTTGTAATAAATTTGATTTGGCTGTAGAAATTGGAAATAGAAATCAGTGGTTCTGCGATTACAACAAGGAGGGAATGTGTCCCAAAGGCTAGGTGGATGTGGCTTGACTCAGGCTCTTGATACAGAGCTGGAAATTGAAACCATTCTCTGTTGACGTCCCTTTGGATGTCTACAAGAAAAAGACTACCTGGCCCTTTTCCTGGAGGTGAGGCTCATCAGGGAAGCAGCACATGTGCTGATGTCTGGAAAAATAAGCAGACATTGCTAGCAAGGTGAGAGAGTACTTTTATTGAGAAAATTTAAAGAAATATGGGTCTGTTCAATAGCCATATATTAAATTGAAGGGAGGAAAGTTTTCTGTGTAATGAGATTTGAGGCTGATATTAAAGATAACCTTAAATGTGGCCTGAAAGCAAATCAAATCCCTTGCCTCAGTTGTGAGTAAGGCAGTGAAGTGAATATTTAAGGCAAAACCAGGTAGGGGCTGATAATGAGGCTGTGGGTGCCAAAATTACCACATTCATGAGAGGAGCCAATTTCAGACTTGAGTGCACTCGGGGTGGTGGCAAGGGGACAGAAACAAGGCAGAAAATCTGCAGCCCAGAGCATGGAAAATGCACATTCAGGAGCAATGGTGGCTCTTCAGTGCATCAAAGAGGGGAAGTGGAGGATGACTGAAGGCACAGGAAAGACAGGTCTGTGTATAAGGAGAGATGGAAGCCCATTGCTGTGACCCCAATTACATGGATATAAATGAAAAAAAAGCATGAAGTTAAATAGAAAATTGGAGAGAATGCAGCCTGAGTCTAGCAAAGACAGGTTGTGATGTATAAACCTGATATCTTTGATAAAATAATGGAGTTTTCTAGATGTTGATTAGATCTATGGCATTTCCTAGCTGGATTTAGTGGAGTGAATATAGTGCCTTGTGAAAAATGGTGAGGTGAGCTGACAGGGGAAGAATAATAGTAGAACTGGAGGTGAGGGGATATAAAAATGTCTAAAAGGGAGAACCAGTGGATTTTGCTAAAAGGTGAATTTTCAGGGGGGGACATGGGAAGAAATTGCTGGGGAGGTCCCTCAAGAGCTGGCCTTGAAATGAGGTCTAATTTGTGGTCAGTGAGCTTGTGACAGCTGGGACAGCACACAAGTTGTCCCTGACACAAAGTCCTGGAGCCTCTTCTGGGGAGCAGAGGGTGACTTTGTAGAGGGAAGGAAGAGTGCTGGAATGGGACAGCATGGCTGCAGAATCATGGGAGCTCCCACTAGGAGGGCCCAGTTCCTTTGTTTGGATAGAAACAGGAAAAGAGATGCCTGTGGGTATTAATACAGCCCTGAAATATTAGGAAGTCTGGTGTGGAAAAGAGGTTGGAGCTCATAATGGCAGAGAACAATGAGATGAGCTGGTTTGCTCGGCACGGAGCTGAGTTCAGACTGAGTGCATGGTGGGAAACAAAGCCAGGGACAGAAAGGGATGATGGTGTTAATAAAGGAAAAGTGTCACCTGGCCCACAGGAACTTGTCCCTTACCAGTTCAGAGGGACAATCACACCTGTGGCAATGCAGGGGATCCTTTGGTCCAGGTGGTCTTCAGGTAGCCTTGGGCTATAGGAATTCATCTCTGTCCTCTAGTAAGAGCCTTCTGAGGGCTTTTTCCATGATCCAGGCAAGGAAGGCAATGGACTCATCTGCCAGCTCCAGTCGTCATAGAGGCTTTCTTACATCAAAGGTATTTCTTCCAGGAGTTCTTCCTTTCCTGAGATGAACAGAATAAATTAAAGGAGAATTTTTAAAGAGCCTTTCAAAAAAACCCTTTGTGGTTTTTTGTTTGCTGTTGTATTGTTTTCTAATTCTTTTTAAATAAAAGTCCTTGATGTAGCAGAAAAATAATACATGATCTGGGCACACTGGGGAAAACTAATCCCATGGCTCTTGTTGCTTGTCAGGAAGCCTGGATTGGTGATTCCTGCCAGTGTGACGTGCTTTCAGGCTTTCTCTGGGTGCATATTTTCCTCCTTGATTTAACAGTATTACTTAACACATATGTGACACTTTTCATCTCAAAGGGTGCTGGGGCACTTCACCACCTACATACAGCCCTGCCAAAGAGGCAGAAAATAGCAGGCATGCTTGAGAGAACATCTTGTGGTCCCACAGATCCTGACTGAGATCCCTCTGGTGCAGTGCACTCTCTGGGTGGAGTGTCACTTATTAAGGACAGAGGGCTGATGCTGGAAATGCTGTGTTATAATAAAATGGAAACTTAAAAACCTTGCAGGTGGTCACTACTGAGCATTATAATGATCAAATAAAGTTCTGAAAGGTGAGATGATTATTATATTTATTAAAGAAGATGTATGGTGATGATGTTCCCTTTAGCCTGTGAGAGTTGAGGTCCCTGCTTCAATCTTGTGGGTTCTGAGCTCATTGAAGTATCCTTCTTTCTTACTGCTCCTAATTAAATCCACACCTGAGCATGCTCTGTAATTTACTGCAGTAGCCTCTTCTCTCCCCCTTGGATATTCCTGTGAAATACCTTTGCCACCAAAGGCAGAACTTCTTTAATCTTTCTTCCTTCTTCATTAAATTCACAGCTTTGGTAATTTGCAGATATTGTGGAATCTGGCCCTGTTTTCCACCCTGCAGACTTGCAAGGCAACAACATCATTTAAGCACCATATGGTTCTCAACAAAGTCAGGTTTCAGATCCAACCTAAACAGTTTAATATTATCAAAAGCCTGAGCTGGCTGCAGCAATAACAACCCCTGCTTCCTCTCCCTGCATTGTGTAACCAGAGGAAGAAAGCTCTCAAACCCAGCGAGCTGCTGTGATCTTGAACAGGGGCTGCAGGGCTGGGGAAAAGCCTTTGTAGCACCTTCATTATGATCATAGGACGAGTGCCCACCTGGACCACAAAGGAATTGCAAACCCAGGTCTGGTTTCAATTAGGATGCCTTAAAAACACAGACCAGGTTTAGTTCCTATTGTTGCCATATACAATTAATTTATTTGATGTTTAGGTTTTAATGAGAGAATGTTACATGCCTCCAAGCTGCAGAACACACAGTTGTCTCTATTACAATTGAATGTATATTTGGCTTTTTCTCTTTTAGGGGCAGGGGGGATCCCAGTTCCCACCAAATTTAATGCAGGTAAATATTTTCTGTCACAGGAAATGTATTTGGCATGAGGAGGGGAGGACAGGCTGGGTGGGGACAGGGGAGCTGGGCTGGGTGTTCATTCCTCAAGCTGCACTCGTGGTACAGTGTTTGGAAAAAACTAAGCCTTCCACTTCCTCACTTAATAGACTGAGAGGTCTCTGTAGATGATGAGTAATGCTGCGTGGAAGAGATGCCAAAATGGAACAGGAGCCCTGAGACAGCTTTTGTTGCAGTACCTTGTAGCAATCAGAAATGATTTCCCTCCTTGTGCTATGATGCTATCAGCTGGCTGAGGACCCTGCACTGAGTCACAGCCATCCCAAATGGTGACAGACACCTGCACTGTGCTGGGCTCACACCCCTCCTGACCCACGTGGAAAGAGGCACCCTGAGGGCCCTGGCTGCTCCTCAGCCTTCTGGGGCTTATCTGGCCATGGAGCAGTGTCCAGCTTATGTCCAGCCTCTGGGAATGAGATACAGCCTGGAAAAGGGATGGGAGAGACATTTCTGCCTGTCTTGGAAAACTTTTCCATTTACCTGCTGGGAGCTTCTACTATTTATAGGAGAATAAGAAGAAAGTATAAGTGGTGGTTTAATGTAAAAGGAAAAAGCCATTTACAGATTAATTAGCATTTTAAAGAGCCACAGGGGCTTTTTAGGAGAAAGCTATATGGAGCTACCAAATGAAGAGATTTATGCAGAAGCAATGATCTACAAGTGTTTTCTTGGTAGCTTACAGGAGGGTGAGCATGTTGTTAGAGATATCAGGAATGGGGTGTGTGTTTGTTATCTGGGACAAAATAAATCATCTCTGTAACACAATGCTTCTTGTGAAGTGACAAAAGCACCCAGATGTGGCCTTTCCTACCAAGCTGCAATGTAGGATTTGCTGGAGAGAGGTCAGATAGAGCTCCCAAGCAAGAAAAGGATTATTCCAGCAGATTATAAGCAGGTCAATTAATGAAATAGTCCTTTCCTACAAGGGGCTGACTCTGATGCAGCAGGACAGGTACTGCAGATGAGGATGCAGGGGATGCTTGTGTTCTGTATTGTCTTTGCTGGAGTGCGTGGATTGAATAAGGGGTTTGTGATCTCAGCATTTGCATATTGATATTGGGAAGGGCTCCCTGAGGAAATGGTGGAGAGCTTTTGCACAGGGAGCTTTCAGGGAAGATGTGAAATCAAAAAAGGATTGCGAGTTGACAGTCTGGGAGAAGTCAACTCATTCATAACAAAAGGCAGAACTCAGCCTCTGGGACACAGAAGGCAATCAGGGAAAAGCAAAATCTCAATTCTTGCTTGGCGTGCCTGTTTGTTTAGTTTCTGCTGTGGAAAAAGGAATATTGAATGTTACTTTACATGCAGTAAATTAGGTGTGGTCTTTTGATAAAATCATATTGTGCCTTGCAGAAATCTTCGTTCTGCCAACAATAAGCCTGGTTGGATTGTATCAGGAATAAGTTGCTAACACATGATTTGCCAGCAATGTTTTTGCTATTTGGCTGGAGAGCAGAAGGGCCCTTGTACCCTGAAAACAACCACCTTCCTGTAACCCCAGCTGAACAGATCTGCTGCTGATGTGGAACAGCACTGCTGAAGCCTTCAGAAATGTAGGACTGGAGGATTAAAAAGAGTTGTTTTCCACACTGGGTCTTGCCTCCTCCTCTGACTTTGGCATCCTGGAAAGGCAGGCAGGGGGAATGATGCTGATGCACTTGGGGTGTTTGTGGGGCTTTCCCTGCAGAGTCCAGTTGAGCCCGAGGACAGTGCCACTAAGAGCTTTGATTCCAAATCAGCAGAGGTGAACTCATGGCAGGCCAAATAGCACACTTCACCTGGGTGAAGTGTCCATTTGAGTGAGCAGGAACAGAGCCAGCAGAATGGCTGAAAGCTGAACAAAGTGCTCCACCCAATGTGCCTCACCCATGGAAGCAGCAGCCAGAGGGGCAGAGGGGAGGGTGTTTGTCACCAGATGCCCCATGCGTGGCCTCAGTGGGAAAGGAATGAACATTTTGTGCTCTTGTAAGGAGACCTGTGGCCATGCAGGAGGCTGTGAGCAGAAATATCTCAAGGAACAGTCACAAAGGTCCCACTACCACGGATCCATGTGACCAGGACACCCTTGTTCCTTCTAATTTCAGTCATGTTTGCACTTTGACGCTGGCCATGTCATTGTGGGTTTGCCATCCTGTAAAACAAAAAGATTCTCTGGGATTTTTACATTTCTGCACTGGAAGGGTGGGCAAACATTGGGACAGGTTGCCTGGGGAAGTGAGGGGATGGCTGTCTCTGTCTCATACAAGCTGTAGATGTGGTGCTTAGGTTGGTTTGGTGATGGTTTAGTGATGAATCTGGCAGTGTTGGTTTATGGTTGGACTCAGTGGTCTGATCTTTTCCAACCTGAATGATTCTGTAATTTTAAAGGTGGGTTTTTTTTCTTGTTTTTCAGCAGGTGTGAATTATCCGAGTCTGGTTGGGAATTTGGGCTCCAGATAAACAATCATCAATAAAAGTTGCTGCTCATTGATGATTTGTCTGGGGATCCTTTGCCTTTGGAGTATGTGTTCCTTTCTTCTTGGGGGAGAAAGGTCTGGTTGGTTACTTGATGTCTGAGCTGCTCTTGCAGTCTCACCTCATCCTTCTAAGCGCTGCACCTGCTGTTTTTGAGCAAGACAGGGGTTGCAGTTTCTCCAAATGCTTGGAAATTAGGAACGACAGATGAGGTTGTCATTTGAACCTTTCCATTCCTTCGTGGAAGTGTACAATTTTATTAATTTTTGCCATGGCTAAATAAGCTGTTTTGGTCCCCAGCTCATTTGCAGATTTGACTAAATCAGCTTCACTCAGATTTTCTCCCTAAAACCACCATGGCATAAAGCCAATGACCTTCACCAGGAATTGCAGGGCGAGAAGGTAAAACACAGAAAATCTGCCCCTCTAGAAAGACTCATTTATGGAGAACTGCAGGTCTCCCACCCCAATAAAAGCCTTTCAGCCACCTGGTGTAGAGGTAATGAGATCAGAGCTCGTGAACACGGCGTCGTCTCGCTGACCCTCCTGAGGTTTCGTGTCTCCATCAGTGTTTGCACTGTGGTGAGCACTTTCTGGTTGACAGCAGCAGTGGCAGATGGTGTTTGTTTAATTCAGCTTGTTCCCAGCACGGTGTGGGCGGCTCTGTGCTGTCCAGGTGGGGCCAGGCACAGCGGGATCTGGGACATCCTGCAAGGCTGCGACCGCAGGACGCTTCCGGCGCCGTGGGGACGTTGGTGGGGAGGGAGAGCTGCAGCCCCCTGGGCTTTGACCTCTCTTCTGCTGAGTCTTCTCTACTTTAAAAGGGTAATTCAAGCTTTGCTCTGATAAAACAATCAGGCTCAGGCATGCAAAGCTGTTTGGAGAGGCTTTTTGGAAGGTGAAGTCTGGTCCAACAGAGGGATGGGATGAAGGGGTCGCAGCTGGGGCTTGTGAAAGGTGGTGAGGATGCTCAGGGGGGTCAGGGGCTTGCAGAAGTGCTGCCAGTGGGAAGGACCTGTTCTCACCTGGATTTTAACATTTCAATCTGTTCTAAAATACTCAGCTGTGGATCATTTTTAAAAGCCCTGGCAATCCCAAGGCGAGGGGAATGTTCTGTGTCATTGGCCCTGGCACAGCCGTGGTGTGGTGGGTCACCCCTTGCACAGCACATCCTCCCTATAAATGCACAGGGGAGAGGGGCAGGAGGAGAAAGGCTGTGTGTTTGTGGATCTGTGGGGTGGGTGTGAGAGAGAGACAGTGCCAGAAGGGGAAATGTGACCCTGTTCTTCATCCTTCCTGATTGCAGCTATGATTTCCATTAATGGGAATCTAGGATGTTTCATTGCATGGTCTGTTTAATCTAAATTTCACATTCAACTCCCCTGCCGATGGGTTGAATGAGTGGTTTGTTTTCCCTATTTCACCCCACACGGTGCTGGAGACTCAGAGATAAACAGGGGCTGCCTGAATGGGTCTCCAGTAGAAGGGTCCCAGGAGATGTGGCTGGGAACAGCAGCTCTCTTCCATCTTCTGACATCCTTCAGTACATGTTTCACCTCCTGCAGCATCCACCAGGGCCACCAGAGATGCCACCTGTGCCCAGCTTGGCTGTCCCTTCCCTGGATACAGAGGAAAACCTGGAGGGTGTGGGGCCAGGTTCCTAAAGGATGAATAAGGACATGAAGGAATATTAAGGAAGGGGATAAAATTCAGCCTAAGCACGCTAAAATGAATCCTGTAGGAGGCAAAGCTGGACTGGGACTGTCTGTTCTGTGTGCTGGTGACAGAAAAACCAGACCAAAAATTATGCAGAAAGGGATTCTGTCCCAGCAGAAAATTTCCTTTGGGTAAGAACAGCTTGATTGAAATCTCTGCCTCAGACACGCCAGCTACTCTTTAAACATGGAGTGTAATGGCTTTTGTACTTGTAGATTTCTGCTTCCCACTTTGGATTGGGATCACATGTTGCAGTACCCAAAATTAGAGCTGGAATGGGGAGCCTTGCATATTCATTTCTTGTTGAAATCAGGCTCCATTGAGGCTCCTTAGCATTTTACTGATAATTCTCCTCTGACAGCAGAACTAGGCATGGGGCCTAACCATGCCCTTATTAAACTCACTGGAAGTTTTGATGTGGATTTCAATGGCACCAGCACTTTTTCCCAAAGGGATACTGATATATTTCTTTTATTTTTTTTTTCCTCTACAGCTCAGTCTTGCAACTGGTTTCTGCTGAGTTTTGCTGATTTCCTTCACAGGACCAGCAGCCCTTGCAATGGGCAAATAAATAGTTCCCAGAAATGGACCCAGATAAAGGGTCATTTCAGTTAGTAATTAGAAATTTAGTTTAAAATTTACTTGGAAATTCCCACATCTGGAATTCCTTTTACAGTAAAATGACTGGGATCAGGAAGTGTTTGATCCCAGCAAATTCCAGTTTGATTGCTAGCAGGTGCAAATGCAAACGAGGAAAGCATCATACCTGCACTTTGGATTTTGCCTTCCCAAATCTTCCAACAAAAACTCCTCATTAGATTTCTTTTTTTAATCCCATAGAAGAAAATTAGAAAATTACTAACTTTCAAGTTGGTTTCCTTGCTTCCTTTCAAAATGAAAGCATCACTTGGAAACATGTGTGCCTGCAAGTCTGCTTGGAAGCAGGGCTGCCCCCTCTAACCCAGCTCATTTTTTAAAATTCCTTGAAGGTGCCGAAAGACCCCCCAAGAGCTTTTGATCTTTGAAGCTGTTTTATGGCTACCCAAAAAATTATAAGCACAAGAAAAAAATATTTATTTAAAGACGGGAAAACAGTGAACTCCTGGGTGAGACAGATAAATTAAAAGCTGGAAACCTAATCTCCAACCTGGCCTGTGAGTTCTGGCAAAATGAATGTCCTCGTCCTGCTGGTCACTGTGTTCATCCAGAGAAACCTTCCCTGTCCCAAAGTGGGGTTTTTTGCCCATTCTTCCCTTGGTTTGGAGCTGGCCAAGCAAGGAGGTTCTGAATGCTTCTGATGAATCCAGTCTTACTGATTAAAAGGATAAGATCTGTCAGAAACTGGAACACCAGGAAGTCTTGGGAGAGGGGTGTGAAGGAGATCTGTGAAGTCATGCAGGGTGTGGAGTACAGCAAGGCAACAAAAGCCTCCTTAATGCCCATCAGTGTCCAGGAGGATGTCAGGAGGGTGCAAAACCTCAAGGGAGTATTTTTTTACAGGGTGGATCGGAAATGGATCGTGCTGCATCCTGTAACTATAGAAGCCAAAGATTTTTTTAAAGGGTTTACAGTAAATAGAGACATTTATGGGCGACAGAACCACCTGTGGCCATCAGGTGCAAACAGGGGTTTGGGAGATGGCCATCAGGTGCAAACAGGGATTTGGGAGATGGCCACCTGCTCAGCAGCAGACAGATCTCAGTGCAGGACCCTGGGAAAGGCCCTTTGTCCATCCCTCATTTCTTACACGCTTCCCCAACACGTCCTCACCTCCCATGGGATCCCTTATCCTCCCTCCACGGGGACAAATAAGCATCTCTGTGAGTTTGTCCTCCTGCCCTGATTTGATGTCACTCTTTGAAGTACCGCCAGTGACAGAACTCCTCCTGAACCCTCTCTGTGTCACTGCACAAAAAAGCCCCCTCTCTGCCAAGGGAGGCCCATGGTATTTCATCTTGCTCGAGGCAACAGATGAGAGAGTTCCCTCTTTTATGGGTTAGCTCAGATGTAGAGCCCACAGTGTTCCCTGGCAGATTATTAAAGCATTAACCATGCTCATTTAGTAGCATTGAGATGCAGATAAGATGTAAAGTATCATGTATTGTATTCCCCTCCCAGTGTAGCTGAGCGTGTTTTTTAATGTCAAGGGCAGGTGTTTTTGTGTGATACCTACTTAGTGGCATTTATGGTGATATTTGTTCCAGGGCTGCTGTTCATATCGTGTCCTCTGTTTCGCTACACTCTGAGGTTAAACCGCGTGTCTGGCACATCGTTTATTCAATTATTAAAACATCTTAATGACGGTTAGCAGCACA
This sequence comes from Fringilla coelebs, assembly GCF_963513975.1. Lineage (NCBI taxonomy): Eukaryota > Metazoa > Chordata > Aves > Passeriformes > Fringillidae > Fringilla > Fringilla coelebs. The sequence goes on from NC_140034.1 coordinate 5,089,015, forward strand.
GAGCAGCACAGCAGTGCAGAGCCGACACAAGTAAATCCGCCAGGCGGGAAATGCACTGGGAAAGGCACTGGGAAAGGCACTGGGAAAGGCGGTTGAGTGGAATCTCCCTGTCAGAGCTCAGGACATCCCTCTGCCTGTCCTGGATGGCTCAAACCCCTGCCAGGAGGCTCAGAGACCTTGGCACAGAGTCAAAACCACCTGTGCCTTCAATTTTAGCCCATGGAAAAAAATGACCAACTTTGTGTGAAGATTTACAAGCCACAAGAGTTTGGGTAGAATGATAGTGAATTTGTCACAGGGTGGAAATGTAGAATTTTGGGGATTTAGAATGGGGGTTCAAGAGGCAAGATGGAGGAATCTGGATATGTTTTGTCCTTCTTTCTCCATCTTGTGGGTGATTGTCTTGGTTTGGAAAGACAGGTGCCTGCTAAAGGAGACAGGAGCCTCCCCTGAAATGGAGAATGCAAACCCTCCCCACCCCTCCAAATTGCTATGAATTTTAAATAAGGGGCTCTCAGGCAAAAAATATGGGAGCAGGAAATAACAGTTCTTTAATAGGGAAGGGGAAAAAAAAAAGGATAAAATAAAACAATGCAATACGCTAGAACAACACTGACAGAGTCAGAACTCAACCTGACACCCTGTGGGTCAGGGTGTTGGCAGCAGTCCAGTTGGAAAAGGGGCTGCAGTCCTCCTGGAGTGTCAGGGGTGGTTCTGTTGGAGCAGGGGAGTCCTGTAGGAAAGGGGTGTATTCTTCCTCTGCAGATCCGTGGGAGTAGAAGCAGCTGCTGTTCCTCTGGGGAGTTCAGTGGAGAAGAGCTGTGTTGGTGTGTCAGAATCTCCAGATTATATCTGGGTAGGAATGCTTGGCTCCTCCCTCTGGGCGGAGCATCTCACAATGGGATGTTATAGTTCTTATCAGCCATGTGGTGACATTTAATAGCCCCTTATCAGCAGATGTTCCCTGCTGAGGGACCTTGATTATGATCACTCATGAAGAGAGACAAGGAGAATTGCCCACTTGATGTCAGACAACTGCCATACAGATGGCAATAGAATACATCTTGCCTTGAAATCTGGAACAGCGATGGTGTGGCACTTTTGGATTCATTTAGGGTAGGAACACACTGTCCAACATAGGTGATAGGTATTGGAAAAATATTGTAAATAATGTACACGTAGCTTTTAGTATAAAAGACAACACTGCCTCTGAGGGTGGCCAGCGTGCCTCTGACTGACCTGCTGAAGGCACCTCAGCAGGCCAGGGAAAGAATGTTATAGGTAACAGAAAAATAAACAACCTTGAAAACTACAGCTGAAGAATTCTGACTCCTTCTTTGACTGCCAGGCTGGGAAAAGAGACTTTCTCAAGCATCTTGGGGTCACTCTGACCAGCAGAGATTCCGAGATCTGCCCAAGTGCAGATGGGGCAGATTAAAAGTGCATGCAAAACACTGCCAGCAACAGCTCTGAACACAATCCTGCTGGGACCCAGAGCTGGAAATATGAAAAAAGAGCTATAACGGGGGTCCCTGCTTTCAGCTGCCCGGAGCACTGAGGTAAATGGGACATTTTGGCTTTTTGTCTCTCTTGCTGATCTTAGGTGAACCCTTCTGAGCTTGGAAAGACCAGCTCTGGTGCAGTATGTCTCTGAACATGTCTGGTTAGGTTCTCCAGGGCTTTAGGGGGATGCTTTTGCAGACAGAGAAATTGCCTCTGTGGAGCCCCTGAGTCTGGGCTAATACCAGCACAGACTGTGTGATGGGCTAGTGTTACCACCAGCACAGGTATCCTGCAGTGCCCATGGAGGAGCTCAGGGCTGCAGAAATGGTGTCCTACTCTCTTATTCACCCTGGGAAAAGGCTCCCTTAAACCCAGGAAAGACCTGGGCTGCAGTCTTGCTCCAGCAGCCACTGGGATAGTGTTGTGTTAATTTTTTTTTTTTTTTTGTCCCTTTAGCAAATGTGAGTTGAAGCCTAGTAAAATGTTAGAGGACTTCATTATCATTTCACACAATATTGTTAAGGAATAAGTTAAATTTCCAAATAAGTCTGGAGTCAGGAAAAATTCTTTACCTGTCTCTGAGTTATCTACAGCTGATCTGCCACCTAAGCCTGATCTCAGACTAAAGGACTGATGGATTAGTTCTACTTCATCAAAGAAAGGACGATGTTTGTGATTCACACCAAATATCCATGGCCATCCCAAAATGCTTAAATGACTCTTTACTCCCCCATCCTTGGGTGAGAGCCCAAGAAAGCAAAGAGATGTGCATTGAGCTCAGCAATTTGTTGATGTGTTTACCAACTGCAGCGACATTTGTTGCCCAGTGGTACAAGGCTTAATTGAATTGTTGCCTTGTTAATTTTTTAATCAACTCATTATAATCTTCTAATGACTTTGGAGCAGTAGAGGTTTTCCAGACCAGGATATGCCAATAACCTGGGGCTTTGGGAGCCAGTTTGAACGATCTTCAGTAAATGAAGTCATTCTACTGTACACTGTAGTTTGCACAGGGATGGTCGTTTAAGATTTTACAGATGTCTTAGACATGAAAGCCAAAATCAGCAGCAAAGGTATTTCCTGTCTTCCTCCAGAGTTTTTCCTGTGTCCTTTGCTCCTTCCATTACATTTAATTATTTCATTCATTTCTCTTGAGATGCAATGGTTTGTCCCAGAGTTCAAGTGCTCATAGTGTGCCCATGCAGTTCAACAGCCATTCACTGATATACTCCATGGCCCTGCAAACATTACCTGCCAGCCCTCTGGTGGCCCTGCTGACATCACCCCTCCCCTCCCCAGAGGTAATGAATCACTCCCTGCCTCATTCTCCCCACTTCATCCACACCCAGCAGTGGCAAAGCCCAAAAAATGGTCACAAGAAGAGCATGATGTTGGTATGGCTGGGAGGACACTGCTGTGCTTATTCCCTCCCTGCACATCTGCAGGTCAGTGGCTTTCCAATGAATATGTCACAGCTCAGACTGATGGGGAAGACAGAGTTTTTCCCCAGAACTTGCTCATCTTTCACTCTGCTCAGTCAGGTTTGGGAAACCATAAAATAGACCTTTCAAGCACATAAAGATCACCAGGGTAGAACATTTACCAGGATTTAATGGGGAAGTAACATGAGTGTCGTTGATGCAAAGGAAAGCTCTCCATCACCCCAGTTTAAGTCCCAAAGGCAATTCTCTGTGACACTTCCAACATATAAACAGTGTAGTGAGAATAAATATAATATATGGGCTTTGCCAATGCAAATGAAAAGCAATTATCCCAAATCGCAGTCTTAATTTATAAGCAGTCAGTATAATTTGAAAAACTGAAATCTGATGTTGCTAAATCAAATTCCTGTAATTCCACTGGGCATTAAGCACATAATAAGATTACACTGTGCACTGAGCATGTCCTTGTTAAATCTGCTGGCTACTGCATTTTTATTGCTCTCCTGGGGGTTTATTGAGTTTACACTTCCAGTAAAAGGTAATGTTTTCACAGTGTCTTTGGTGTGTTGGCCACACAAGTCTGTCTGCAGCAGGCAGAATTCTTAAGCCATATAATTTGCTTACATCCCTTAGTGGCTCAATTGGAAAAATAAAAAGGCTATTAAAAGCCACCATGCAGTTGTATATAACCAAATTAAAAATAATAATAATGAATCTGCTGTTCTGTAATCAGTAAGGAAAGGAAGCCATGCATAATGGTGAAGGTCTAGCTGTGAGACAGCTGAATTGATGAGCTCTCCTGCTTAGGCTTGGTTCTGAATGCCTGAATAGTTGTGCTAATATGATATCTGCAATTTATATACAAAAGTGACCTTGAGAGAAGCTGCTCTCCAAACAAGCAGGAAGAATGGGATTTCCTTGCAACAGGCTGTCTGTAGTCTTGGGAAACAGAGGAGAAGGCAGGGGATAAAGGAAGGACACCAGGTAAAATGTGGATATTGGTCAGTGAAAGTCCCTGCCAGAGCATGGTATTTCCTAAGGAAGACGCAGAGATGACATGTGCCATTTTAGAAGGAGGCAAAAAGCTAAGAAGAAACAAATTCTCTCCCAACAAAGCACTGCAAGACAAAATGAATGCAACAGAGACACCAAAGAGGTTTGCACACCTGTGAACACTTAGCATGGACATCCTTGCAGCACCATCTCGGTGTCCCCCTGCAGATGTGCTCTCCTGGTGCTTGATTCCCTCCTGCTGTCTTAGAAGAGTTGGTTTAAACTTTTAGGTGTAAAAGTTTTCTTCAACATGCTTATCATTAATCAGGATAATGCTGGATAAGCTTGATAGATGCATTAATTTACATTTTTAATCTTTGCTGTTGTGTCTGGGACAATTCCAGTGTCAAACTGTGGGCTCAGATCTCTCCTAAGAAGCAACACTGTTTTATCCACTGGGACCTTATAGGGCTGTGTAATCATCCTGTAATATTTAAATCTCAGTGCTTTTTGAAGGGTCATCCTTTGTTCTCCTGCTTAGCTCACCTCCCAGAACACTTTCCCAGTCAAGGTTCTAAGAGCGCTTTGCTTTTACAGATTAATTTTGTCAGAAAAGGACAGACCAAGTGTACATTCCTCTCTGGGACTAAAGATAATTCTGCTAAGCAGGATTTGTGATGGCAGCATGAGAACAGTGCACCCTGTGACCTCTTACAGAGCCCCGAACTTCTGCTTAGGACCAGGTCTGAACTGGAAGACAGCCTTTCATAGGATCACAGAATCATGGAATGGTTTGGGTGGCGAGGGATGCTCAGGACTGTCTCTTTCCAACCCCCCTACCCTGGGCATGGACACCTTCCACTGGATCAGGTTGCTCCAAGCCCCATCCAGCCTGGTCTGGAACACCTCCATGGCAGACATTTCTCTGGCATGCTCTTGCACTTTCCAGCAGCTGAGTGTTGGGAGGGAGAAAAAAAAAAGGAAAAAAAAAAAAAAAAGCTGGTTATTTATATAGGATTCCTGATCTGTATACAAAGCTTCCTGGACTGACTTTTTCCTTCATCACCCCTTGTTTTCTGCAGATACAGCATTACAGAGCCAAGCACATGAGAGGTCAGAGCCTCACCTCTGGGGTGTCCTGCTGCTCGTGTGGAAAAAGTGATGGAGGGTCGCTCACTGTGCAGTGAGTGCTGCAGCTCTCTGCAGGGACTCATTTTGCTCTAGTTTTAATGATTTGGAGATTTGGAACCTTGAGGGGTTTCATATGTCTGAACCCTCATGTCCTCTAGCCAGTCACCAGCTACTCCTGAAATCTGAATGTCAAGGCCAAAGTTTGTGTCAAACCTGCCTGGGTGATTCTGGAGGTTTCTGTTTGAAATGGTTTCTCAGGGGTAGATATCAGACTTTGACTGAATTCGTCCATTATTTGAGATTTATTGCTGGCAGTGGACAAGTTCCTTTGGGAAAGCCTTAACATGAGATGACAGTAATTCACCAGAAGTTTGGCATGGTTTTACCCTAGGGAACTCTAAACCAGCAAGCCTTCCCATGACATAAATATCACAGAGGTCACAGAGCAATTAGGATTAGGGTTACAAATGTGTTTATCAGTGTCAGGACAATTATGTCTTCTAGCTTTGTTACATGGGCATCTTGAGACACCTACTTTGGAAAACTTACTGGGAAGAAGAAAAGCTTGAACCATAAACCTCACCAGTGCTGTGTGGGCCATGCAGGCTGCCCCTTAAATGTTGAAAGAATACTGAAATGATAAAATGTTGAAAATCTACTGGCACTGCAAGAGGGACTGGAACTGGATTTTCACTCTTTTTTTTTTTTTTTTCCCACCCTGAAGACCAGGAGAAAGTGAGAAGAAAACCCAACACACACCAAAGGAGGTGCACCTTCCCATGCAAGGCCAGTCCCTGTGGGACAACCACGGTGCCTTGATCAGCTTGGATACAGGTGCCAAAATATTGATGAGGGCTCCAGCAAACACTGAAGAAGTTCATGCAAGAGAGATGCACAGAAACCACATCTGTCTTGGGAAAACCTCGTGCTAAAAAGAGCTGGAAGCTGGAGAAATATTAGTAACTGCTTCCCTGAGGTCAGACTCTCCCACAGCCATCTCCTCTTGTGTCAGGCTGGTCTGTGTTCTGATGGCCATGGCAATGTTGGTTTGTTGTGCTACAGCCTTCCCCATTTGAACTTTGGGGGCATGAAACAGCCCTTGTTGTGCCCTCCCTTCCTCCCCTTCCCCCTGACATGCTGCATCCTCTGTGTGGGATCAGAAACGTGCAAAGCTCTGACCTTGTGCAGGGCACATCTCACATCAGGAAAGTAGGAGCAAGGTGTGTGCTCAGAGACCACTGCCAGAAAATTACCCTGGAGGGAAGGCAGTTTTAATTTATGACCTCAGTTCATCACATGAGCAATAACTCACTTTATTCCTGCTCAGGGGTGGTGCTTTTCCTCTGAAAGGATGAGATGTAGGTTTTCATGAGGACCACACTTGTGTCTCTTTTCCAGAGAGGAAAGATGAGGATTTTGTATGTTTTTCATGCTGTAATCAATTTATTGCTTTATGGGATTCAGAGCTCCCCAGGAAAGTGTCATGGATTGTGTCATGGTGCACACCACTTGTATGGAGACCTTTCATTCAGCTGGCAGACATTAAAAGAAGACAAAATAAGTTTAGCCAAAATGCTCAGTAATGACTGCATGTGTGCAGCTGCAAGAAGAGCAGTGGTAATTGAGCCAAGAGTGGGAATTATTGGCAGCAGGGTCTGCATTCATGTGTGATTTACATTTTTTTTTCCTGATTTATAATTTCTTTACCAGCTGTGCAAGGTCCCTGCTATGTCCCCACCCAAGTGCTGCCCACCCTGCTGCCTTCCCAGGGCTCCTCAGATCCACAGCTGAGCTTGACCTGCTCCTGACATTGGCTTCCACTGCCTGAGAGTCAGGGAGGTGCTCTTGAGTTTCTTCCAGCCATAAACATTTGGGGTGATGTAGTGGGCTAAGAACTTCCCCTGTGTACCTTGCCCCAGGTCTGGAGGAGCTGGAAGCAGACTGGGAGCTCAGGAACTGGGGCTGGAGCCAGAGAGACCAGAGCCATCCAAGGGAAAGCTGTCTCAAGCTTCAATCCAGCTTCTACAACCCAGCCAGTAAATTCCCATCTCGAGGCTTGTCAAAATTGTCCTGACAAGACAGATTTTGTCCTCAATGTATGTTTTCTTCCTCCTCTCATCATCAGTGGGGCTGAGAGCTTATTGACAGCGCTGGTGTCCGTCACATGCTGGTTGAACACCTCCTTCCCCTTCTCCTGCTGGATGCAGTTTGTGCTCAGGGCAGCTGGCATGGAAAAGGTTAAAGCTGTTGAGGACACAGCTCTTTGCAGCTTAAGTCATTTTTACAAAACCCTCAAGAGCCAACTGGCGGGCAGAGGGAGAGGAAACATTCATATAAATATGTCTCTGGGTTAATGGATGCTGCAGTCTCCTCTCCACTTGCTGAGGTAACTTGACAGAATTCCAGGAGCAGACTGAGCTGGAGAAGCAGATCCTTGAGTATTCCTAGTCTTAAAGTGGGTTTTTCCTGTGCTTCTATAAGCAAATTAGCAACTGAGGTAATGCTCAGCTCCAGCCAGGACTGGCTTGCTCCCATATTTTGGGTGCTCAGTGGGTACAGCAGTCAGAAATATTGAATATTGTCACAGGGTGGAGACACACCACGAGTCCCAGCAGTGCTGGCAGCTGCTCCCACTGGCTTGCAGAGCCTTCATTTGCAGGAGAAAAGGGAGAAAAAGAAGGATGCTTTCTCTGGCTTGTTAAAACACAGGGTTTCAGCTGGGCAAAGAAGATGTCAGAATTGGCCTTAGAGCGGGAGGAGGTCAAGAGAGCACAGCAAACTGGAAGTTTGAGACAAAGTACCTGCTTGTAATGAGCTGTTTTTCCAAAGAGTCCTTCTGCAGACTGGCTGGAGTCTGCACATAACCCCCCCCACCCCAGCACAGGCCCCAGGGCTCTGCTGGGGCTGCTTTAGCTCAGAGCTCTGAAGTTACACAGAATTGGTCCTTGGAGAGATGAAATCCTGGTCCTGTTGGCCCAGAAGCCAAAGCCCTTTTTTCACATTTCATAGAATTATAGAGCAATTGAGGTTGGCAATCACAGGGTCCAACCATTTTACAATCATAGAGCCCAACCATTAACCCAGGTCCACCACTAAACCACGTCCCCAAGTGCCCCATCTATGTGGCTTTTGATGGTATCCAGGGATGGGGATTCCACCTCTTTCCTGGGTAACCTTTTCCAATGCCTGATCCCCATTCATATTAAGAATTTTTTCCCAACACCCAATCTAAACCTCCCTGTGGTGTTTGTGGGGTTCCCAGATGAAGAAGGAAATTATGGATCTGACTCCATATTCTTAGAAGGCTAATTTATTATTTTATGATACAATACTAGAATATATTAAAAAGTACTAAACTATACTAAAGAATACAGAAAGGATACAGACAGAAGACTAGAAAGATACTAAAGAAAAACTCATCACTCTTTCCAGAGCCTCAACACAGCTTGACCCTGATTGGTCATTAAGTCAAAACAATTCACATGAAACCAATGAAACAATTCACCTGTCAGATAAACAATCTCCATCCACATTCCAAAGCAGCAAAACACAGGAGAAGCAAATGAGATAATATTGTTTTCCTTTTCCTCTGAGGCTTCTCAGAATCCTGGCCAAGGGGATTTTTTGAGAAAATATGACGGTGACACCTCCCCTGGCACAATTGAAGCTGTTTCCTCTTGTCCTGCCCCTTGTTACTTGGGAGAAGAGACCAAACTCCAGCTGCCTCCTCCTTTTGGAGAGCTCTGCCCCATCCTCCCAGGGGCAGGGAGAAGGGATGGTGGCCAGGGTGGTGAATTTGCTGCTGGGGACTCCTAGGGAGGCAGGACTCACACTTCAGTTGTGTGGTTTGGGGATCCTGGGAACACCAAGGGCTCAGCCAGGTGCTGCCACTGGGAAGGATGGCTTTTCCCTCAAAGGCAGGACCTCAGCAGGGACTTAGAGGGCTTAGGAAGCCTTGCTGGCCTGGCAGCTCTGAGTGCAGCTGGACTTGGGCTGTGCTTTGCTGGGAGATGGCACAGCAGAAGCCACATTGTGTTTTCAGCCTTTTCCAGTTCCCTCTCTGCCCCTGCAAGCAGCAGAGCTGCCTCTCACACCAAGCTCTGGTGCTCAGGAAGGTGTGATTTCTGTGGAAGTTGTGAAATGTTCTTGTAAGACTTCCCTTTCTTCTCTCCCTTGTGATGGCAAATGGATTCTTGCAACTATAGCACGGGTTTATTTTAAAGGTTGGAACAGCAAAGTGCAAGGGAGCGTTGTACCAAAAAATGAGAAACAGATCCCAGCTGTACTATTTATTTGCCTTATAGGACACGAGGCTTTTTACACTATTTTAAAAAATTCTTGTGGGGATGCTTATGCCTTACAGGTTATAAAATCTGGAGCCTGCTGTTACTAGATTAGGTCTGAGTTAGAGGCAGGGAGGGGATGCTGCTTTTAGTCATCCCAGGAGTCCTGTGCAGCCTCAGTACCAGGAGCACATGGGGTGCAATCCCCCACAGATGGATGCATCTCCTGAAAAACTCATGCACAGATCTTTTTGGATACGTTCCTTGCCCTCTGCAGAGGTGTTGGTTTCTTTTCCTCCCCCTGGGGAAGTTCTGTCCCAGCAGGAACACAACCTGTCAAACCATTGCCTTTAAACCCTGGTGAATGGTTTTCAGGCCAGTAAATCCTGTTTGAATTTGAGGTTTTGTCCTCCTGTGTTGCACTGCCAGTAGGTGTGAGTGATGCCTCAGGTTTTAGTTTTTATATTTTTCAGATTCTATCCTGCTTTAGTGTGTAATTCTGAGCTTAGGGGGTGGTGAGGTCTCTTCACAGAGCAGGGAGACAAAACAATTCCTTCTCTAGCTGGGGACCAGGGACAAATTATGCAAATTTCAGACCAAAGAACATAAACAACATGGGCTGAAGAGAGAAAAACAAGAAGGATGGGGCTTCATAACCTAAAGCTGTAATTGGACAATGAACTCCAATATGCAAATGGAGCAGAACTTAACAAAAGTGAGAGACCCTGTGATCAGTTGTCCATTTTGGGACCATTTTGGTTCATCTTGGGTGCAGCCCTGGCTGGGCTCTTGTGCTGCCCAAGGTGGATCCATTGAGGCCTCCTAATAAATCCCTTCTTTATTCTTTAACTGAGTCTAACCTCTGTTCTAGGTCAGCCTACTCAAGGTATCAGTTTCTGGTGACCCAGATGGGACAGAAGCATCTGGAAAACCCCCTGGATCAGAGCCAGAGGAACATCCAGCTCCTCTGGATGGAGGAGGATAAGGTCTGGTGTACAATTTCCAGTGCTTTAAATCCCTGCAGGGGAAGGCTGTGCACTCACCATCAGGTGTTCATGGGCTCTGTCTCTCTTGCTTGGACCCAGCTGCCCCCCAGTGCTCCTCTTTGGTCATGAGGGAAGTTCTTCCCTTTGCTTGCAGAGCTCCTGAATCTGCACAGGAACCATCCCAGGCCCAACACCTGCAGGTCTGGTTCCTGGCCTGGAGGTAGGACTTGGCAGAGGATCCTGAAGCTGCCCCACTTCTTTCTAGCCCCAAAACTCAGAGTGACATGTGCAAGGATCTCCATAGACAGCAGGCAGGGTACACAGAATCATTAAGGTTACTAAAGATTTCTAAGATCATCAATTCAAACAATTAGCACAGCCCATGTGCAACCTCCTTTGGAGGGAAGGATGCAATTTAGGAACCATGATCTACCCAGACTATTAATAATCCTCTCTGTTCTAGAGGATTCACTTGCATTCAGACATTATTTCCTTCAATCTCAGATCTTCTGTTCTCTCCTTTCTCCATTTTGCCCTGATTTCTCCACAGCAGGCTTGTGTGTGGTCCCAGGGCAGCTCCAGGTGTCTCTGTGCTGGTGTAAAGGCTCATGGGGAGCAGTGCAGCTGGGGATGGGGCACTCCCAGCCACCACTCACCCCCTCCTCCCACCTCTGTGTCCCTTTCCCTGGTGCCTGCCCAGGTTTGGTGCCCTCCAGTCCATTTTCAGCATCAAACAGAGAGAGCTGCCATCCCCTGTGCTGAGCTCTCCAGGTGAGAGCACGGGCCACAGCTGGCAGACATCAGAAGTCACATTATTTCCAGAGTGCTCCCAGAGGAACCCAAGGTGCTCAGCAGTGAATGCCAGTGACACAGGAGGTGCCAGGCTCCAGCAAGCTGCTCCTGGGCTGGGCTGGGCTGGGCTGGGCTGGCTCCTGATGAGAGCAAGGCTGGTGCCACAGGGAGCGAGGCAAAACTGCACACAGGGAGATGGAGCTGCTGGGAAAGGGGAAGAGTACAGCTCAGAAGAGAACCTCTTGTGCTGTGGGCTTCTTCAGTAATCCCAAGGCCTCATTTGTGCTTTGCTGTGATCAATGTGATTGATGCATCCTCCTGCTTGGCACTGGCTGTGGCTCCTGGGTCATCTGGGGGTCTCTTGGGACTGGTCACAGAATCCTATGGCATTTTGGGATGGAAGGGATCTTAAGGACCATCTCGTTTCCATCCCCCCTTCTACTAAACAAGGTTGTTCAGAGCCCCTTCCAGCCTGGCCTTGAATACTTCCAGGAATCCACATTCACACCCTCTTTGGACAACTTGTGCCTCACTACCCTCATAGTAAAAAAATCCATCTTCCCTATATCTGATCTGAATTGACCCTCTTTTAGTTTAAAGCCATTGTCCTATTGCAGCAGGATGCTGCTGACTGAGTTGGAGAGGTACCAAATACTTCTCCAGTTTCTCTGCTAGGGATAGTAGTCAAATTCATCCTCTGCTCTTCTGCACTCTGTGCAAGATGTACACCTCCAGCTGCCATTGCTTCCAAAGACTTAGGATCACTCATTCCAGGTGGGATATAATTTTTTTTCTTTTTCACTACTTGACAGCATAAATATTTCTGTCAACTGGAACTGGAATTTCACGGAGGCTTAGCTGTGTGCCTCAGCACCCAGCCTCCTGGTGCCATAGGGGACTGATCCATGGGATCCAACACCAGCTGAATCAAAGTGTTAGAGCTGAGGAAGAACTTGGGAGGAGGAGGACAGTGAAACACCTGTATTTTGCCTGCAGGAATCCCTGTTGGTGGCAGTTTGGAAAAACAGATCTCTGCTGGGGAGGGATGAACCAGAAGTGCATCAGGGATAAGGGACAGTCGGGACCAGACTGATATGATGCTCCTTGCAAACTCCCAAGTGTATGACCAGCTCCCCATATCCCTAAAGATGAATTGTTCCCCACTTTCCACACGTCAATCCCCCAGAATGTCCTGGTCTGCAGAGGAATTAACCACCATGCATGTACAAAATGATCCTGTTTTCTCAGCAGGATGACCCACTGCTCCCTGGCTGGGCTCTAACACCAGAGCTGCTGCTGTGCTGTTCAACCAGCTGCTATTGATTTTTATTTCATGCACATGGGTAGAGATGGTGCAGGTGGGAAATTGTGAAAGGAGACATAAATAATAAACTAAGAAAAGCTGTAGCACAGGATGAGGCAAAAGCAGTCTGGCATTTACTGGAAAGCAGAGTTTAGCGGGTAATTTTTCAACACAAAGACAGTTTTGCTACAGAAAATGTTGGGCCTGCTCTAGCTGTTAGTTAAGCAAGTGGAATTTGGAATCAGTCCTGGGCCAGTGCAGAGAGGGGGACAGAGTCAGCCCCACTGCTTTCCTTGTGTCTTTTCCCATGTCTGGAATGGTCTGCTGCCACTGCCAAGAGCCTGGGCTAACAGGGGCTCTGCTGAGCAACTCCAATCAACTTGGCAAGTAGGGGTTTTTAATCAAGATTTTTCTTTTGGGGAAAGAACTAAATTGTCTTTCTTGCTCACTGTTCAGGTAGATTTACTGAGTGTGGGATGGTTTGAACGAAAAGGAAGCCCAAGTGAGGGTTTGTTTAACAAAATATGAGTTTTTAATGTAAGGTAAAAGCCTTGCCAGCTGTCGTGGACCAAAATTATAAGCTCCTTCTCTCCTGTTTAGCACCTTTTATTTACAATGCTCTGTAAGAATAAAGTAATGAGCCAGAGGATAGGCAGGACTAAGGGACATGTAATTTCTGAGATGGGTGAATGCAGCATGTCCCTCTGTGCACGGTTTGTGGCGCTCACCAGAGCTGCAGGTCTGTCCTGGGACACACCAGAAGAGCAGCAAGCAGCAGGTGAGACCTTTGGTTTCCTCAAGAGGATCCATTTGGGATCAAGAGAGCGCTCACAGCTGCATCCCACCGGGAACAAATAACCCATGAATTCCAGTTATCCACTGATTGACTTTGGTGGGGAGCAGAAAAGGAGGAGGTATGTCTAGAGCTAAGCAAGCTGTGGAGATTGAGGAAAGGATCTGAACACCACTTGGAGAAGAGTGTTAGAAAGCTCAGAGTGCACAGGAGGAGAGCTGGGACAGGGACACCCAGAGCCTCTCCCTCCAGGTGCCTTTGGAGCAGGTTGTTTCACACACCAGCTCAGTCTCACCCAGCTCCCCCTGCACACCTGAGGGTCTCTCTCCACTGGCTCTGGGAGAGGCTGCCCACTCTTCCTGCCCTCACAAATCTCCCTTCCCTCCTGAGTTGTTTTTCCTGCAAGAAGCATTTATCAGTCAATTTGCCCGTGGTGCAGATGTCTGTCTGGAGCTGTAATGACATTTACTAAAGGGGACTAGAAATTATCACTGGGGGACTGCAAATAATGAAGCCAATGCCTTTTATTGACACACGTGGAAGCTGTTTAATTTGGGATGTTGGCTGTCAGAAAATAGAGCTCTTTTGTGGCAGCAAGGCAATATTGTGTTTAATTCCAAGGTTCGTGCTTGTGTTTAGAAGGGAGCTATTTTCAGCTTTTAGGTTTGGGGTTTCTTCACAGCAATAACCTATCAATTCAACACACATCTAAGTGTCTGATCTGCCTTTGCCTGAAAACTTTGATGGCTTCTGCCAAGGCTTTCTTGCTATGAAAGGACACAGGAATTTTCATTTTTTCCCCTTCCAAATGCAGCTGCAAGCCAAGTCCTCAAGCCTGGGCCCTTGGGTGCCTTTCAGCCCCCAGCTTCTGATTTAGACATTCTGCCTCCCATTTATGATAGGAAATGTGGTTTTCTTTGAATTTTTTATGTGTTTAAAAGAGGAAACTCTTTGCCACCTTGTTGTAGAGTCAGCCAAGTGGACCAAAATGTCTCCAAGTGGTACCTGAAGCTGAACATTGTATGCTTAAAGACCAGGAAAACATCTCCTGTTGGGAGAGGATCCAGGTGCAGACCTCCTAAACTAATCTGGTTTTGTTCATCTCACACAAGAGATGGAACACCAGGACCTCAAAAACTGAGTGATGAACTTGGATGGTGCAACAACAAAGGTTTGCACAGCTCAGCTTTGCTCCTGACCGCAGCTCCCACCAGAGCTGAGGTCTTGGTGCCACTTTGCATCCACATCTTCCCATTGGGAAGTGTGGGGGAAAAACAAAAAAAGCCAATTTTTGCAAATGTAGTATAGAGGGGAGGGGGATTATTTTGGAAGGGGGATCTTTGCTGCCTGGGCTGCTCACAGCCACAGCAGAGTCACCTCTGGGATTAAAGCCCTCACAAGTGGCCCCAATGGCAATCTCCTGTCCCAGAGACATGTATGCATTAGGGCTTATCCCAGTGCTTCATTAAGGAACAGGAGCAGGGGTCACCAAATCCTGTCTCCTGCCACTGCAGGTAGACATGCTGTTAATCCCTTTATTATTGTACACGGCAGAGGCGAACACCAGCGGGGACCTGAGCTGGTGCAGCCTGGAAATGGCACTGGGAAAGGCCCAAGGTCCCTTTCCAGGACATCTGCCAGGCTCACATCCATCCCAAGACACATCTCCTGGGATGGTGAAGCCCCAGAGGAGGCAGCCTGGCTTGTTAATTTTAAGTGTGCTTGAGATGCTGCAGTTTGCAAAGCTATCATCATGAAAGGGCTCAGCAGCGTGTAATCACTGCTCAGCCTTACAAAGAGACCTCTGTTATGCTCAGCCTTCTCCAAAGGCCAGTTATAATCTGCATTATTTATGTGGAAAAGTATTATTAGCTGAGTTTCCTTCTTTTTTTTTTCTTTTTTCATGGAAGGATTCTAAGGGAGTTCTTTGTAAGGAGTCCCCGAGGCTCTGGGACTTTGTTTCCTGATGGGACTAGATTTTTTATTTATTTACCTTTTTTTTTTTTTTCTAAGCTGAATATTTCAAATACCAGGAAGGGATATAATGTTAAAACCAAGCCAGTCAATGTGTAATTGTGGCACCAGTCTAGCCAGTGTGAAAAATGGTATTTTCTGTGTTATTACGAGAGCCTGGGAAATTTAAGAGTTTGCCTTTTAACAGCCTCCATAAGAACATGGGCACACATTAATGACTGGAATAGGCAATTAAGTGCAAGAAGGGCTGACACCCTTAATGGTACAGGGTGGGGTTGGTAATGAATTAGACCTAGAAATAGATATTGGCAAAAAGCACCTCTGGAATGATTAAAAAAAAAAAAGGAAAGAAGAGCTTGCAGCTTGATCAGGCACTGCAGAAATCTCAATCACTGTGACAGCTCTGCCTTGAGTTTGTGGAGCAGAGAGGTTTCAGTGAGAGTCCCCTGCTTGTGCCAGCCTGGGCAGGAGTCCTCCTGCCTGGTGGCCATTTGTCCTGGCAGGAAAAAGGTGGAAAATGGGCCAAAGTGTCAGTTTTGGGGGTAATGTGGAGCAGATCCAGGGCTGATCTGCCTGGACCCAGCAACCCTTAAAGTGTGTTTTTGCACAGACACCAAATTACCTGCAAATGCTGTTTCATGGAAGTGGGACCTCAAGGAACCACAGGAGCTGCAAGAGAAATAAAAAACCCACTTGGAGTCTGCTCTGAGAGCCTGCACTCAGTGCATGAGTGCATTAACTCCTTAGTGCCTTGTTTCATCAGGCATTTGGAATAAATGCTGGTGAGGAGTTGGGTGTTGGATTTACCAGGGGTCTAAAGCAGGATGTGGTGCTTTGCACCGCCTGAAATGGGCCCTGAACCAAATCCAGGCTGGCTCTGGTCAGGGCTCAGGCTGGAATATCCTCGTGGGTCCCTTCCAACTCAGGACATTCCAGGATTCTGTGAACCAGCGTGTCTCAGAGCCATCCTTTTTCCCCACCCTGGCATACAGCACCATTTCCTTCTGCTGTGATTTTTATCCTTCATTCCCTGCAAATATTTACAGCACTGATTCCAAATTAGCCTTTCTGCCTTTTGTAATGCATAAGAACGAACCGCTCGTTGAATATTCAGAATATTAAGCAAAAAAAAAAAAAAAAGAAAAAAAAGAAAAAGCCATGTCCAGCATTTGCTGTAAATATGTATAAATGCTTATTGGATCTTACCCAGTAGCACCTGTTTCTTCTGATGAGGCCTGAGATACGGAAGGAAAATGCAAACAGGAGCCTTGCAAATGAAATGGCAAATTTAGCTGGTGTAACGAGGGGAATACTAATGAGCAGCCGCCTTCGGGCACCGCACAATGACCTTGCTCAGCCGCCGGGGAGGGGACACTCGGTGACAAAGAGATGGCTCTGATTAAACTCCAGCCACCTCACCTCTCCGGGGACCGGCAGATTAAAGAGCTCCCGCAGCACCTGAATTCAGCTCACGCTCCCTCCAGCCCCACCGCCCTCCTCACAGCGCCTGGGTGATGCCTGATTAATAAAAATTCCAGATTGGCACTCTGCTCCCTCCTGCAGCCTCGAGCTGGCCAATTATCCTGCTCTAATTACCCCCCCAAACATGTTTTTAGGGGCGTGGGCTTTGCTGTGTTTATGCCTGACCAAGTAATGAAGTGATGCAGTGATAAATCGAGGTGGGGATGGGACATGACAAGTGGCTGTGCAGGTGTGTCACTGACATATTTTATGAAAAATCCTTTTGTTAGGATCTTTTCTCCTGAGAAGCTGGGGATCTTCAGCTTCCCCATGTTTTGCTGCTTGGGAATGTGATTTGGAGAATTGTTTACCCAGCATGTGAAATTGTTTTTACTTGATGACCAATGACAGCCACCTGTGTCGAGGCTGTGGGCAGTCACAAGATTTCATTATTATTCCTTTCTTTTCCTTTCAAGCCTTCTGATGAAATCCTTTCTTCCAGTCTTTTAGTATAGCTTTAATATATAATTTTCTTTTAATATAATATATATCATAAAATAATGAATCAGCCTTCTGAAACATGGAGCCAAGATTCTCATCTCTCCCCTCGTCCTGGGACCCCTGTGAACACCTCCACACAGGTGGGGATTCAGAGGAGTTTAGTGCATTGCAGCACTTCAGGGACACAGCTTCTTTTCCCCCTTTCCCTGTGGAATGCTTTTGCCTCCCCTTCGGTTTTGCAGCAATTTTGATGTTTTAGCATAAGTTTGTCTTTTATTATGTGACTGAATATGAAAATGCTGCAAGTGTCTTTGTTCAGCAGCTTAATTTGCTCGCTGATGATTAAAAGGAGACAATCATTTAAGACAGCAGAATAAAAAAAATCGCACTTGGGATTTTCACTAGACCAAGAAATAGAGTGGAGGGATTTTAATAAGGGGCTGTCTAATTTGGATTTCTTTCTTTCTAACCAGAATGTGGAAACTGCTTTCCATTATGTAAAATCAATAATACCATTTTAAAATCCCATTTTCATATTTAATAGTTTGCTTCACGTTGATGCTGGATCTTTCTGCCATTCCAGCACTGACCCCAAAATCCAGGGGTATTTTCTGCAGTGACCTTCTGTGTAACACCAGATATTATTGTCTTCCAGCAATGACAACTCTTGCTTTGTTGGAGAGCAGAGGAGATGTTGGCATGACAGAGGTGGGGTATGAATGCAGTCTGAGTCTTATGTGGACTTTGAATTTCTGCAAAAGGACTGGTCCAGGGAGGGGATTCCTCCCTATGGGCCATAAGCAAATCCCTCTGTGCAGCATCCCCAGCCCAGGAGTCACCCCTGGAGCCAACACAGCTGGAGGGACTCCTGCTCATAGCCTGAGCTCCCTCCACATTGTTGCTGGTCATTTTTTAATTCTAGCCAATATTCAGGCTAGGAATTTTGGTCTATAAATAAAACAACTCTCAAAACCTGATTTTCGGGGGCCAAAAGGTCAAAAGTTTAGTGTAATATATTACAATTTTTTTTTTCTAATTTCTGCCCAGCTTCTCTATATTCTTGAGTGCAGCTGAATCCTGTTTCTGTAGTAGTGAGTTTGTAAGTTTTGGGGTTTTTTCCTCCAGAGTGTAGAGGGCCACAAAGATTTCTACATTATGCTTCAAGTGTCTGAGAGTGAGACAACTCATGAACAACTGCAAGAGCTGACACAAAACAGGTATGGAGCACCCTGGATGGTGCTGTGAGTCAGACCAAGGAAATTTTGGGGCAGGACCTTGCAGAGCCCTTCTTCTGCAGGAGCATTCACAGTTCCACAGTCCCTGCTTGGTCTGGGGGTGTCCCCAGCTGCTGCTGACAGCCTGGAGCCCTCCAGCTCTCATCAGTCCTGCAGCTCCTTCCAGGCACAGCTGGAAACTGTGGCTGAGAGTTCTGCTCATGCTTGTGAACAGTGCAATGCAAGAGCTGACATAAAACAGGAATGGAGCACCCTGGATGGCCCTGTGAGCCAGACCAAGGAAATTTTGGGGCAGGACCTTGCAGAGCCTTTCTTCTGCAGGAGCATTCACAGTCCCACAGTCCCTGGTGGTGCCCTCAGCCTGGAGCTCTGATCAGTCCTGCAGCTCCTTCCCTGCACAGCTGGAAACCCTCTTAGGAAACTTGTTAAATTAAGTGAAAGCCAGGCTGCCATGGAGCAAAGAGAGCTCCCTCAGAAACAGCATTTGATTTGCAGCCCCTCCCTCCCAGGAGCACTGCTCAAAGCAGCCCTGTGTTATATAGGCAAGGATGTGGCTGAGCAGCTATTGAAAATATGCAAAGCTGCAGAAAATAAATGGGCTGGACCTGCAATAACTCTCAGTGCTGCCTCTGGCCTTTTGAAACAGCCATTTCATCACCATCCTGCTCGTGTCCCCTCACCCTCCCAGAATGCTGGGCTGGAAAAGGAGCCCTGGGCGGGCAGGATGTGAGATGCAGACGGTCTGGGGTGAAAATCAAGGGTGGGAAATGGGAGGAAGAATTATTTCTGGAGCAAACCTCACCTTGCAGGCATGGGCAGAGTGTTCAAGCTGGTTGTGGTGGCTGGGACAGATTGTCCCATCCTGTGTTAATTGTGTTAACCAACATTAAATGTTGGTTTTTGCTTTTTTTTTGGTGTTTTCTTTTTTTTGGTTTTTTTGGACATTGGTATTGAAGGTATTTGAGACGATACTTTGTGTTTAGATTTAGGTGTTTATTATTTTTTATTTATGTTATAGTTTTATAGGTAGCGAATTTTGCATTTTTCCATTAATAAGGTATAAAATGGTTGATCATTTTTTGTTACAAGGTTTTTTTAAAGATAAATTATTTAATCAAGAGATGATACTTAAATTATTTTAACTTAATTATTAATTATTTGAATTTAATGTAATATTTAATTATTCGAAGTTTGTAATGTTAATTATAGAATTAACATGTTAATTATAGAATATTATTTAAACTTATGAAGAAGAAGGTGAAGAAGAAGGATTAGGTTTTGTTTTAAAACTTTTATTTTGTTTTATCTATATAACTATGTTTCAAAATTTTAAATTTTAAGTTCAAAATTTTTTAATTTTAAGCTTTTTATTTTGTGATGTTATATATTTTTAATTAATTATATATTTGTAATTAATTATGTATTTGTAATCTTAGTGTTATTGATTAATTGAAGAAGTTTTCTTTATGGTTTTAGGTCAAATGTAGTGTTCTCTTGGGTCCTGGCGCCTTGTCTCTACCTGGCTTCACAATACCACCTCCTTACACCTCTTGTTTTCCCCTCTAGGAGTCAGGAAATTCGGGTTTTTCCTTCCAGCTTCCCTCCTCCCCTCCCTTTTGCCCTCTGCAGCATTTCCATACGTTCATCTCTGGGATCTCAGCTCAGTGTGGCCCACGGGAAGAGTTTCCCACCCTGCCAGCTGCAGACAGGCGTGGTGACCCTCGGACAAGGATGTGTGGAGGAACAACCCTCCACCTCTGTCCTCCCTTGTTGGACCCAGGACATTCCTCTGGCTGCCCTGGGGGACTCGAGACCCTGGCAGGGGCTCAGAGACCTTGGCACGGAGTCAAAAACACCAAAAACACCTGTGCCTTCAACCTTAGCCCATGGGAACAGCTCCCAACTTTGTGTGAGGATTTACAAGCCACAAGAGTTTGAGTGGAGTGATAGTGAATTTGTCACAGGGTGAAAAAGTAGAATTTTGGGGATTTAGAATGGGGGTTCAGGAGGCAAGGTGGAGGAATCTGGGTGTGTCCTGTCCTTCTTCTCCTTCTCCTTGTCCTTCATCTTCTGCTGGGATGGTGACACTGCTGGATTGGTTTAGGGTAGAGACAGACTGTCTGACATAGCTGATAGGTATTGGAAGATTATTGTAAATAAAGCACAGGTAGTTCTTAGTATAAAAAGCCAACACCACCCCAAGGGCAGGGACTGTGCCACAACCCGACCTGCTGGACAGAGCTCAGCAGGGCAGAGAGAGAATGGAATAGATAAGAGAAAATAAACAACCTTGGAAAGCAGAACTGATGAATCTCAGCTTCTTCTTTGGTTGAGGGGCTGGGAGAAAAAGACTTTCCAACACCTCTGGAGCCATTTCAGCCACAGAAACCCAAGAGTCCCTGCTCAGGGGCTCTGGAGGGGCAGAGGCTGAGCAGGCTGCTGGCCAGCCTGGCCATGAAAAGCAAGGCAAATGCCATGATAGATCTCAACTCTGGCTTTGGGAAGGCACCTGTTTTGGCAGAATAATGCTGTCTCCTGATGGATGGTGGAAAATAATCTTGTCTGACAGAAGGTGTCACCCAGGTCCACCCCACTGGCCCACGGTGGTTTTGCTCCCACTGAGCCAGGGAGGTTGGGGCAGGCTATGGAGCAGGAGAGCCATTGCCTGGAGAGCTGGAGAAGCCCCCATGGCAGGACCTGGGGGGAACTGTGGAATAGCCATTCGCCTCCAGTCTTCCACAGGCACCCCAGCAATGTGCCAAACTCCTGGAGGATGAGTAGAGCTGGTAGTGTGAGGTGGGAACATTGGCCTTGCTGGCTCTGTCTGGTTCAGGACACAGGGTCCAGCTCAGTGGCCTTTCCTTGCAGGAGGAACACTCTTCCCCAAGGTCACACAGCTGCTTCATGACCTCAGAGGGACTTCTGGCACCTCCTGAATGGCAGCACAAAGCCCATCACCATTCCCTGCTGTGCTGTGATGTACATCACAGCCTCTGCTCAGCACAGCCCAGGAGTCCCCCTCCTCCAGGTGACACCACCAGCCTTGTCTGCACTCATCTGCATCAGTTCAGATGCTCACATCGTGTCAGTCATGCCAAACCCTCTGAGATCTCTCCCTGTCTTTCTCAAACATCACAAACGTGCATTTTGTAAAACCACCTCCAGCTTTCTGTGCCACTTCCTTGCAGAAAATCCCTGCACAGGCAACAAGGCAAACCTGTGTGGCAAAAATCTTCCCAACTCAATGATGATTTTCTGCAGGACAGGAAAAACTCCATCACCAGCTGAAGAAGTAAAATGGCCTTTCCTGTGGATCACAGTGGATGCAGAAATGATCTCTTACCTGGGGGTCAGGTCCCACTTGCAGGTGTAGCAGCTGTGAAAAGCACACTGAGCTGTAAAAAAAGCACATTTTGATTTACCTTCAGCTGCAGCCAGCAGCACAAGCCTGGGGAAAAGCAGCAGGACAAAACTTGCTTACAGTGATAATTCTCTATCAACCTCTCCACTGTGCCGCACTGCAGAGAGTTCACAGGTCAAGGTGGGTATCTTTGTAAAAGACCCAGAGGGGCTTTTTTCCATATAAATGTGGCTCAAAATTGCTTAAGCAAAGGAAATTTCCAGCTCTTGCTGTGCCCCAGAGGGAGGAGCACCACATTTGAACCCTCAAAATGTGATGGAGCAACTCTTGGGTTTTTTTTTTGTTTGTAATTTTTTTTTAATTTGTGGACATTTGTTGCTGCTGTTTTTATCTGCCACTGATAATTTCACAGGCTTACCCTCAGTTTTTGCAATGTGTTTGGTATTGAGGGGTACCTCCTCATTCACATCCTTTGGGTCATTTATCATCTCTGGTTGCTCCCTTTTTTCCTTTTCTGGGGTGTCTCAATCTCCTGAGCAGCTCTGTACCCCTGGAACTGGGGTTCAGTTCCCAGTTCTTTGCCATACCTGCTTCATCTTGCTGTGATGGTGAAAGGCAAAGAAACACAACCTTCCAGGTGGAGGCCAAAACCTCTGTTCAGCAAGGATTTCTGGCTAATTCTCCATTCCTGACAGAACATTTCACAGCTCCCCTTGTCAAAGGTCACCAGCCTCCCTGCTGATGTTTCAGAGAACCAGAGAATCAGAGGAAGGTTTGGGTTAGAAGGGGCCTTTAAGACCATTTCATTCCACCCCCTGCCATGGGCAGGGACACCTTCCACTATTCCAGGGTGCTCCAAGCCCCATCCAGCCTGGCCTTGGACACTTCCAGGCATGGGGCAGCCACAGTTTCTGTGGCAAAAGCGTCACTGTGAAGTCCCTGGAGCGCTGTTAACTGCCTGAAAAGTCAACTGAGTGCATTGTCCAAAGGCTTTGCAGAAAATTGGTTGGAGATGTAGACAAATGGACAATACTGTAGCTAACAGGAGGTTATGTTGGCTTCTGTAGAACTAACTGAAAATGTTGCCAGCTGGATACAAGAAAGGAAAAGTAATACTGAATAATTTATTTTTAAATAAAACACACATATGTTGCAAAGTGACTGGATTAAAGCTTCTGGGACTTGGGGAATTTTGTGGAATGCGTGTGAAATTCAAAATGTGTACTGTGCTGAGTTGAAGATTAGGCTGTTTCCAACTTTGATATTTCCTAGCTTTCCCTCACCTGCCTTGCAATGGCCCTGGGCAGTTTGAGCTGTGTTATCAGATGTGTGCTGGACATGTCTGATGAATGCCAAGATCTCACAGCCTGAGCAGACAGCTACTGCTCTGATCTGAGTCGCTGCAGACTTTGAACAGGCTGTGTTTAAGCTGAGAGTGGGTGGTCTGAGTTGTCTGCAGACAGCCTAACTTGAGAGGGATCCTATTCCTGGAGCATATCTAACGCCATATATCAAAAGTTACTTTGATTCTTATCAATATTCTGGAGGCAAAACTTCAAAATATGCCATTAAAACAAAGAGGCATGACTGATCTTTTTAAGAACTCTTGTGAATTTATTGTTCTACTAAAGTCAAATAACCTAGGAACAGAAAATATATTTTCTGAGTAGATATGTAGGTTAAAGCAACTTCCCCTGTTAAAAAAAAAAAAAAATAAAAGGAAAAAAAAACCTTTGGAAAACTATTTTTTCAGACCTTCCTGGCATTGCTCTGGCTGCACTAAAGAGTCTCCTTAAAGCTGTTCTCACAGCACAGCTGAAAATGACCTCCAGCAAGAGACAATTTCTTCAGCAAACATCCAGCAAACTCCCTCTTAGAGAAAGTATCCTCATTCCTCACATGACACACAACCTAAATAATGGGCTTGTGCTGTCCCTGTGTCTTGATGATGTACATTCTGAGCCCAAGGGGATTTTCCAGAGGAGAGGAGGGCCTGGATGGTCAGAGGGTAGATATGCAGCTATGTAAATACACAAGGATTGCTGTTATTTTATGCTCATTCATATTTTATGCTCATTTATATTAGCTGAAGATCATTTCCTGCCCCACCTACATCAGAGATACAGGCTGTGTTTGTACTGCTCTGTAACTTGAAAATATCTGTGATTAAGAGTAGTTTTATTATACAAGAAAGGGCAAAGAAAGGGAAAACTATGCTGGGAGTTCTGCACTCTCCTTAACTTTTACTTCTTTTGCTTGGCTCAAATATTATATTATTTAAACATGGAAATGTCTTGATGAAAATTCAAGAGTCATTAGGTTAAAGACACTATTATCTAAACTTTTTGTTTGTTTGATCTTTTTTTGGAAGGAGCAGTATAATTGATGATGGTAGAGACAATCCCTACAACTTCTTCCAGAACGCTCCACCAGTGTCTCAAAAACCCAGGGCACAGACCAGACATCCACATTCCCTTTCTGAATCAGTCTTAAAATACTGGTGGGCCAAAGTCTCCACGCCAGCTTTGGAAAGCACCAACAGCTTCCTGCTTTCAGCTGCATCATTTGGTATTTCCATGTGCATGGCAGAGGGCAAAATGTGATTTAATTCACTTTTCAACCCTGTGTATGCTTCCAAGACCCAGTTCTTAAATGATTTTAAGCAGTCTTGTGTTGGAGACTGGCTTCTTATATTAAAAAAAAAAAACTCTCATTGTGTAATTACTCATAACAAATCATAATGTAATTTTGCAAACAGCAAGAGCTTTGTTTTTTTCCAATTTCACATTAATTTCATTGGCCCCAAATCCAAGATTGTGTTTTTGTGTTTGGGCTTTAACCAGGAGTAGAGAATTTCCTGTAAAGTGCTGTGAACTCGCTGGCACTGTGAGAGTTTCCTCCTCCATAGTTTTGCTGGTGGATTTATATAAGCTGAACACACTTTCCTAGTGACACTTTTTTATTTTTTCTTTTCTGGTGATCATGTTTCCTAGAGGGTGCAGGCTTGTCTCTTTGGTTTACACTGTTTTCTGCCAGTGGGGAAGGCATATACATCTGTGTCAGTCGACTCATACAAAGAACAGCTGGTTTAGCCCCTGTAGAGATATTTTCCCCTCCAAGAGGATTGTTTGGTCTTGTCTTTACTGCTGAATTTTTTAAAACTTTTTTTTTTTCCCCAACCCCAGGGGAACAAGTGCTCATCCAATATCCTGAGGTAGAGACACAAACAAGGCAGTAAAACTGAAGCACCCAGTGAGATAAATTTGCAGAGGTCATCTTCAAGTGAGATCACAGCATTGACCTTGGTGAGTTTATCCACAGTAAAACCCAAGTCCTCTGTCTTGGCTGTGTTGTTTACCTGAAGAGAGCTGCTGGCCATTAGTTACCTTCCAGTGAAAACAGAACTGTTTTTCACTAGTGAAGACAAGTCTTTGGAGAGCTGACAGAAAGTTTGGTTGTATTGTCAGAGTTTAAAATAAAGTGCAGATCCTGTTGCCTTTAACTCCTGCAGGAAGGCACTTGGGACAGCCAGAGCAAGCCCTCCCTGGCCAAATTTGCTGTTTGCCTGCTCACCTTCACCACACTGCCTTGGGCAAATTCTCAGCTGGAGCTGGACCTGAATCTCCCAGAATCACAGAACATCCTGAGCTGGAAGGGACCCACGAAGGTCATTGAGTCCAGCTCCTGGATCTGCACCTGACAGCAGCAGGAATCTCACCACGTGCCTGAGAGTGCTATCCAAATTCTTCTTCAACTCAGGCAGGCTGGAGGCTGTGACCACTAAAGCTTGAGGGCTTTAAGTCCACTGACCCACTTTTGCATTTTCCTGCATCCAGAAACAATCACAGTATCACAGAATGGTTGAGGCTGAAGGTGCCTTGAAGCCCATCCAGTCCCCAGACACAGGCAGGGACACATTCCACTAGACCAGCTTGCCCCATCCAGCCTGGCCTGGAACCCTTCCAGGGCTAATCCTGCCAAAATGACTCAGTCTGGAGGGTGCTGTCTTGGTAGCAGGGTGAAGGTTGCTGCATATAGCAATATATAGATTTATTACATGTATATAGGAGCTAGAATATGACATTTGGAGACCCAAAGGTGAAGGTCCTTTGGGCTTTGGGAAAGAGCTGCAAGGCTTGGCCAAGCTTCAGCTGTGTCAAACTTACACAGCCTCCTCCACAAGCAGAGGGGAGAACAGACACATCCATTCCTTTTCCTGGCCTTGGAAGTGGTAAAAGTGGCACTGCCAATGGTTTGCATTATTCTAAGAGGTGTCATTTTAAATCATGTGTGCATGGTGTTCCACTGCTGAGCTCTGAATCCAGTGGGGTGGGGTGGGATGGGATGGGATGGGATGGGATGGGGTGGGATGGGATGGGATGGGATTGGGTGGAATGGGATGGGACAGGGCTGAGGAACCATCACTGAGATGCTGAGGGGGCTCTTGGCACATCTGCACGTGCTGGACGTGGTGCTTGGAGAGAGGATGGAAAGCAAGTGCCAAAGGACAGCACTTTAAACTAAAAAGCAGAGCAGAGACAGCCCAGAAACCACCCTGCAAAGGTCCTTAGAGACTGGCAATGTTTCCTCTCACTGGCCAGAGGGCTTCCTGCTGCTCTGTGCAAACAACCCCACTGCATTCATGGGGTCCTCAGGCATCTGGGGACAGGTGGGGTCCAGAAAGGAGACCTGTCCTCTGCAAATGGGGTTAAACAAGCCCCAGCTGCATTTTCACATATCCTCAGTGGGGCTGCAGCTCTCTGCACCACACCCAGGAATTGGAAACTGGGCTGAACCCCAAGATATGTGTCTCTGACAAAATGAAGACAAGCTCTCTTCTTCCTGGCTCATCACCCTGCCAGTATAAAAATCAAGAAGTGCTTAGCTGTTGTGGTTTGTAAGGATAATATTTCAAGCCTGAGGAAATGCTTGTCCCTGAAAAAAAAAAAACCAAAACATTTTCAAGAATGAACTTTTGAAATAATAAGCTTTTTCAAATTATATCATTTTTTTCCTATAAACCCAGCCTGGAAAGATTAAGTGTTCCCCAAGAGAGCAGAGTATTTGAGATGGTCCTGACCTCTCTCCATGTGTAATGTGTGTTGTCAGAAGGGCTTTCACCAGGTGTTGTTTGTTTAAACAGATTTCTGGTGATGGCACGGCTACACATGACCTTTAGGGACTGGGCTGATAAGGAAGGAGTAATTAAAACAAACCCCTGAAAGCAGATATAGAGACCCATCAGGAAGCCAGGGATGCAGATGAAAGTGCATTGGCCCCACAACTCTGGGAAAAAAAAAAAAAGCCAACAACAGGGAAGAGTCTTGTGGGTTTTGAGATGGCTGGAAGAGGATAATATTTCTGGGCAAAGAGATTTTGAGTCAGTCTTGGGGTTACAGCAGCATGTTTTCAATAAAAGTACAAGTGTATCAATGTACCTTCCTGCACTTACAGTATTGGTGTCTCAAGAGAAACAAACCCAAAGACCTCAAATATGATGAGATCAAAAAGGGTTGTAGTGATTTATTGATGATTTTGAGGTGGGGAGGTTCAACAGGTGGGAAACTGGCAGAGGGCAGGCAACATGCACATTTCCACTTGGGAAATCTGTGTCAGAGATTGGATATCTTAAACTCCAAGTGAACATCCTAATTGCCAGAACATCCTTTTGCTCTGCAAGAGGTCTCAAGTCCCTGTTCCTTCTGTACTAGGGCTGCTGCAGGAGCCAAGCAGCTCAGCTTCATCTGTTCCCTATCCCATTTCCTTTATTTGTTTCACATGGTTTGCTGTTTCAGAGCAGTGAATCATCCTAGAGGTCTCTCTAAGTGCTGGATTCAGAACTTTCCCCTCCCAGGCACCATTCCTCACCTACTCAACTTGGCAGCAAGCTTAGGGTACTAACCCCCCCTGCCTTACCCCATGTGAATTTAGTATGTTTTGAGCCTGTGAAAAGATTTTGCATTGAAGCCTAGGGCATCAACTGATGAAAAATTACTCAGAAACCACTTCAGGTCATAATTCTTTCCCCCTCCGTGTCCTGGCTGGGCGGGAGATTAGGGCGAGGTGATCTGCCAGCCATCCAGGTGCTGATGGGAACAGATGGAGACATTCCTCCTCTCTCAGGGCTGCTTGGTTGGGTTTCCCTCCTTTTTGTGCAGGTGATGAGTTCCTCTTTGTCTGTCAACTGAGAAACAAATCAGTGGGAGCGTTATCTCAGAGGCATCTACCCCACTTCTGAATGCGGTTAAAACTGGCGAGCTGGTTCAAAAGTTTGAGGGTGGAGAGGAACCAGCAGGCTGTATCCTCACATAAACCTTGTTTCCTGAGGTAAAAATGGCTCCTACTCCTTCTGCACAAACTTCACCTTCTCCTGCTGTGTACCTGGCAGCTAATTGCTTGCGGTTAAGAAGGAACTCATCTGTTCACAGCTTGCCCTGACTAAGTCAAAGGGAATCCTTCATTCTCCAACTCTTTTTGCCACCACCCACCACCCAAACCTGCTCTGCCTTCCAGGGTCTTGGAGGTTTGGGATCTGCTTTGATCCCAAGCTGAGCTCTGTGAAGAGCAGCTCTCTCCACCTGGGATGTGTCCAGCCATTGTTATCCCCGTGCCTTTGAAGCTGCACTTCCCTGCACTGCTCTTTTTACTTCTCCAAGTCCTTTTAACAGCCCCTTCGCAGCTGCCTCTGCCTCCACCGCAAGCGTTTGGCACCGCAAAACCAAACAGGGAAGTGGAATCACCCGTACAGTTAATTAAATATTCCCCCTCCACCCCGTGGCTCTGGGGCTGGGGGATGCTTTCCTTTGCCCAGTGTCCCACTGGCTCTTTCCCACCAGGAGAACTGCAGGAGGCTGCCACATCTCCAGGGCTGAGAGCAGCACAGTGGGACAAAACCAGTACAGCCATCATGCTGGTTGGAAATCAGCCCAGGGGAAAATCCCTGCTTCAAACAGCTCTGAGCTTTGGAGGGAAGTTTTAGCCCAGGACCAAGAACTGATTAGTGAGTGAGGATTTTTTTTTTTTATTGAATGTATTTATCCTCTGCTCATTGCCAGGATCCCCGGGCCTCTGGCAGTGGTAAAACAAGCCAGATGTTGAGATATTCAAAAGCTAAGCAGGATCCCATCCTGATCAGCTTTTGCTCCATCCAGCTTGCCCTTGAACCCCTCCAGGGATGGGGCATTCACAGCTTCTCTGGACAACCTCTGCCAGGTTGTGACAACCTTGCCACCCTCAGAAGTGAGTCAAGAATTTCTTCCTCATATCAGATCTAAATCTACTCTTTCAGTAGAAGAACAATCATTATGGAGGATTACAGTGCATTTTGAGGGTTAGGTGAAATCTCAAAGTGTGTGCTGGTTAACTGGGAATGAGTAAATGAATTTTTCATTCAACTTAGCCTTTGCTCAGGACAAGTGGTTGAGTCTCCTCTCCCTGATCTCACTTATCTTTGAAGCTGTGGGGAGTTCATTAGAGCTGTCTGTCTCTGAGCCACTAAAGATTAAGGTGTGCATACATTAGCCCAAGGAAAACACATCAGGCCGAGGAGACAAAATAACCCAGGCTCAGCACTACAGCTGAGCACAATTGTGTGCTGCCACACACCACTGCATATGGCCCTGGATCTCCCTCAAGTCTGATTCTGCACAGGAATAATTCAGGGATGAATATGGGATCTATTTGTAGGTCAGCCTGTCGAGCTCCGAGCGTGACTCCCAGCAGAGGTTACTTGGAGCAGAGCCCACGAAGTCCCACTGAGATTCCCATTGAGATACATATAGACCATTGTGTATTGCACATTAATGCAGGGTAATTATGTTGTTCTGGAAACTTTTCAAGTCAGTATTCATCATTCAGAGATCGTCTTAAACCAGTTTGTGCTGCTCTTGTGCTGGAAAGTGAATTGTGCAAAGCTGGCAGCCATCACCACCGCTGCAGCAGAGCGTATAAAAGCCCTTTCATTGTGGAGTTGGTGGTTTTACTGTAGCTTCCCTGTCTCATCAAGGAGCACCATAATTCACTGCAAAAATCTCCTGCAGCATCCAGAGCCTCTGGCTTGCAGAGCACGAGTGACTCCAGCCTGAGCTGTGGTGGGACCATTGCTCCACGTCCCCAGGCGTGCCATCAGGAGAGACTGAGTGGAAACTCCCCTGGAAGTTGGTCCAGATTGCCCTTCCCAGGTGGCAGGCTGGGTGGGAGTAGGGCAGGAGGAGGAACGTCATCCTCAGCAGCCATTCTCAAGTTGAGCTAATAAAGAGGCAAGCAGGCATTTGCAAATATCACGCTGGGCAAATTCTCCAGGGCCTCTGCGGCAGCTGCAACATGAAAGAGATGATAATGAATATCTCGTCTGTTCCGTGGCCTTTCGGGCTCTTCCTGAGTTTGCAGCAGGAGTGTGGTATGCAAAGAGCAAGCCTCCAGCCTCGTGCACCAAATTAGGTGGTAAAAATAATTGTGAAGCAATTTGCGGCTCGGTTTCATTATGTTGTTTTTTTCCTTTCCTTTAGGAGCTGCAGACACATAGGAATAGCCTCAAGACTCCTTTGGTGATGATCTTCCAGCTCAATTATGTTTTCTGCATCATTTCAATGTCCAGCATGTAAATGAAGAATGATCCATCCATCCAGGCTGCTGGTGGAGGGAAGGAGTGAAACCGAGTTAAAAACCCATTTGAAGAGTGCGTACAAAACATTGTTGCCACTAAAGTGAATGCTAAAACTTCCACGGATCTCGTTACAGACAGATTTTCACCAGGCTCCAATTTAAGTGGAGCTGCTCACATCCTTACAACAAGCATCTTAATAAGCTTTTGCAAACTTGAAGCCTTAACTCATGGTCCCAGCTGCTGGATGTGGGGAAGATATATTAGTCCCGCTTTTTGCCATGTGGAAGACTGCTCTCTACATGACATTAATTGCTCTCTGCCTCACTTAATAAGAGTCTGCTTTCAGCAGCCGAATATAACCATGTAATCAGAAGAATTTCTGTTTATTGTTAAAATGTTTTCATGCCTAGAAAATGAAGACTTCTGGAATGTGTCTGATACACGACATGGGCGTCGGGAGCGCTGAGCTGCGATTCGCTCCTCAGCCTCCCCATGCCCTGCTCAGCCATCAGCCACAGCCCAGCTAGAATTCAATTTCAGATTAAGGAGCCTGAGGCAGAAGGGCATTTCATGAGAAGAGGGGGAATACTGTGCCAGTTAGTGCTGCCCATGTGCCTTGGGGGTGAGGCACACACAAGTGATTCCCCCCAATCCCAAGGGATGAGCAGCTGGAAGGTGTCCTGAGCACGGGCACCATTCCTGGAGTGAGGGTGAGCTGTCACACGTGTCACAGCTTTGCCACTGCAGGGATGGCGTGGAGACATCATTGGTAATGCCCTTCTTCCCAGGATAATCCCATGCCAGCTGTCCACAGCACCCCCAGAGGATGCCGTGCTAGGAAGGAGAGGACAGTCTGTCCTTTGGGGTGCCAGCTTGCACTGTAGGATGCTGTCACCTTCAGCCATGCCCCTGGCCACCAGCATCCCCTCTGGTTCTCCCCATCCCAGGAGGTTGTCCCATGTGTTTTCAATGGAGGGAGAGGGCTCCAGGGTAGGTGGATGTCATTCTAAGGAGGGACTTTCTCCAGGAAACTTTTCCCAGGTGCTTTCATTTCTTGCGGGAGCTGTGCTGGAGAAAATCTGGGTCAATGAAAGACATCCTCCCTCCAAATCAAAATCTCATACTGGTGCTCATGATTTTAATTGGGCAGCACCATCTCTGCTAAATTAACTGCTGCTCATCTGGTTCTTCCTGCTGCACACTCCTCCCCTAGATCCCAGACTAGCATCCACCTGGATCTAATTAGAGCTGGGAGAAAATGAAGATTTTGAGAAGCTGTGTCTGGAGCAGGCATTTTTCAGAGGTTCTTTTGCCTATGGGTGTACACTGAAGGCAGTCACAATGCAGGAAGAGCAGGCTGCGTGTCAGGGGACAGATCCCCAGCGTGTCCCCTCTCTGAGCATCACAGAGAGGGCTCCTCCAGCACTCAGCTGCTGTGGCAGCAGGGATCCACGTGCCCCAGGCATCCCCTGCCCTGACTGGCCTTGGCTTTACCTATTTATTTCTTAGTAAGCGCATCTGAGCCAGGAAAATTACTGTTTTGGCTGCTTCTCCCTTCAGCCGTGAGTGATTTTTTCATCTCCAGGCAGCCACCTGTGTGTTGAGCACAAGGGACTCAGTAAGGACTGAAAAGCACAGATTTTTTTTTTTTTTTTCCATTGCATCCTGCACGTTTCCAAGGGGAGCCCTTTCCCCTCTGCCAAGGTTCAATGCAGCTCTTATGCACTGGATTTACAAAAAAAAAAAAAAAATTTAAAAAGCAGTAAATACAGCACAGAAGCATGCTTTGTGTGCTCTCCTGCCTGAGAAAAGTGGTGTAGAGCAAGTAGGGTTTCAAAGCTTCCTTCGATAGGAGGTTTCACTCCCTGTGGGATTTGGGGCACCATGGAGCCGAGCTAACTCAGCAAATGTGTTTACTTTTGTGAGCTGGAGAGCCACAAGGCAGGAATTCACAGCAACCCCAACTTCTGAGCACAGAACCAATAACATTATGAGCACCTCAGGGCAGCTCTGAACAAGGGCTTCTTTTATAGGCAGGGAAGTGTAATACAAAGTGATTCTCGGCCACAGGAAAAGGGAAAATCGCCCAGGTAAACGTGCAGTGGGAACTGCAAACTGGATTCTTTCTGAAAAGTTTAATAATTCTGCGTTGTTCCATGAAAGCTTTCCGGTATTATGAGCAATAGCCCCCTCCTCCATCCCTACATGTTAAAGTAATTAGATTGCAAAATGCAATGGCTGCATAATGTATCTATGGCTTTTGTTATTTAGCAAGGATTTTTTTGGTTTGTTTCTCTACCCCCATGACAAGTTTAATTGAAGTCCAAAAGAAATCAGAGGCTAAAATAAATGGTGACAAGCTGGGTGCTCCCTCTGGGTCTGCAGCCTCACTGACACGCACATTTCTTCAACAATTTCTTGGAAATGTAAAGCCAAATTAGAAAAGTCTCAATATGCCAAGATGCTGCAAAAGATGTTTGGCTCTTCCTCAGGAACTGGTTCTCTGGATCAGCTCTTTAAGAGTGAGGATTTTCCCTTCCAGGCAGCCTAGCACACTGGTGCTGCTAAATGAAATTACACACGGATCAAGGGCAAGGAAAAGAAAAATAAAATGTGCCATTCCTCAAATAAAGGGCTGCAGTGTATCACCTGGTCAGGCTGGAAGGAAACTCCAGCTTATGAGGGAAATTGCAGCGTTGGCTCTTTTCTGAAGATTAGGCAGCACAAGTGCTGCCTGGAAGTTAATTAAAGATACATGTATTTGCTTTATATTCTCGCTTGCTGTTTGACCAGAGAGGAGTTGGGATGTAAAGTCAGGTGCTTCCCAGAGAGCTGAGGGACACCAGGAAAAGTCCTGGCTCTGTTTCCATCCCTCAGAGAGGCAAAAAACCAAGGTGACATCCTGAAGGGACCGTGCTGGCCTGTCAGGAGAGGGAGCTCTGACCACACCACCCAGCTGGGAGCCCTCTCTGCTGGCTCCCGGATTTCTGCCCACACCTTCAGCTCCCACTGCTCTGTGTGGCTGCAGCATCAGCCTCCAGCCTCATCTTCCTCTGCAGCATCAGCCTCCAACCTCATCTCCTTCTGCAGCATCAGCCTCATCTCCTTCTGCAGCATCAGCCTCCAGCCTCATCTTCCTCTGCAGCATCAGCCTCCAACCTCATCTTCCTCTGCAGCATCAGCCTCCAGCCTCATCTTCCTCTGCTGCATCAGCCTCCAACCTCATCTTCCTCTGCAGCATCAGCCTCCAACCTCATCTCCCTCTGCAGCATCAGCCTCCAGCCTCATCTCCCTCTGCTCTGCCTGGCTGCAGGAGGGATCTCTGCAATCACAGTGTTCCAGTCAGGGAAATGAGATCCTCCCCAGGGCACTTCTGGTGTCCCCAGGAGACAGCTGGAGGCTGGGTTTGGTGCCTGGCAGGGGCTCCTTTCCCTGCCACAGCACAGACCATCATCCCCACGGTTCTCTCTGTGTTTATGGCATTCTGGGGAAGCTTTCCATAAGCAGAGGTTCTTCTTGGGGGATTTTAACACTTGCAGCTGTAACACCAAGCAAGATGCGTCGTGCTTTCAGCTAAATAAATGAAATCCAGTTATTTAAATTTATGCAAAAAGGCTGCAATAAATGGAAGAGTATTTTTTTAAAATGCACGTCACACAATGATTCTACAGAAAATGCAGATACTGAGGAGTGGTTATCAGCTGCTGAGATCCAGCTGATCAATATGTATCAACCCAGAGGACAGCAGAAAATGATGAATAGGTATTTCCATCATCATATTAATTCCTGCAGTACTTGATGGCTTCCCAGTCCCCTAATTAATTTAGCCTCATGACCTCTGGAAGTACCAGGTGCTCTGAAGGGGAAAAAAGCCCAAACCAACACACAGCTTCAGTTCTAGACCTCAGCTCTTG
Organism: Fringilla coelebs; assembly: GCF_963513975.1. Classification (NCBI taxonomy): domain Eukaryota; kingdom Metazoa; phylum Chordata; class Aves; order Passeriformes; family Fringillidae; genus Fringilla; species Fringilla coelebs. Next base: position 5,123,292 of record NC_140034.1, read on the forward strand.
GCTTGGGTCATGGAATCACAGAATGGTTTGGGTTGGCAATGAGGGTGCCATGAGAGGATGGATCCAGCCCTGTCCCAGACCATCTCAGCCCCACTGGAGACCATCATGCCCAGATGTCTCTCATTTCTTCTGCAAGCCAACGTGAGATGGATTAATCTCAAAATGTGTTGCCTGCCCCAGCTCTAAATACACTTCCAGTGGTAAAGTGTTTCGTTTCCTTGATCCCCTTCTAGACCACAACCTGGCTAGTGTTTCCCTGTGCTGGGATTTACCTTTCCAAGTGATTTGGTCATTGTTTCCACTCCAGAAGCTTCTCAGATGGGGAGAGCTTTCCATCTCTGAAGCATTTTTTCTCTCTGTGATAAAGTGCAGCCTCAGCCCCTTGTAAATCAGAGCTCTCACCTTGAACACGAACAGTCCCAACCACGATTTAATAAAAACCACAGGAGGTCACAGTGGGAGCCAAAGCAGCTGGGACCAGGAGGCTTCCTTGCATCTCCAAATGTTGTCCTAATGCTGAGGAGTGTTGCAAAAAACAACTGTTCTTTTCTGGAAATCAACAGCAGCATTTCTCTGCTTCTGGCTGCTGCCAAGAGAGTCCCCCTCAGCACAGGATGAGCCCAGTCCCAGCTCCTTTTTTCCTTCTGGAAGTGCTGGGCTTGGTGTGACAGCCTGTGACCAGTGCTGGGGCTTACCTGGCTATCCAGTAGCAGTTCACAGGGTTGCAACTTCTCCCTGGAATATTTTTAAAATCCAGTGTAAAATATAATGAAAATACAAAGGGGCTTGCTTGGCACGCAGCATCGATTTCTGTCCCCACAGCTGGCTTCATGTGACAGTCTGAAATATTACTTGTAATATTATGAGATCCAGAGTGATCCTTAAATTGATGATGTCCCTTTAAAATGACTTTCAAAAAATCCTTTTAAAGTAGATGACAGATTTTTAATACCACCCGCAGAGTTCAGCATGTATCAGTGTCACTGTTCTCGCACAGCTGTAGCAAACCCTCTCCATCTGGACTTTAAAAGATTTGACTTTAAAAAGGAAAACCAGCAAACCCCCAATCATTAACCAGGACCTATTTGCCAGAGATCGATGAAATTAAAGAGCACTCGTGTTAAATTACTTCCATCCAGCATGTATGACACATTGAATTTGTTACACTTGGGAAATCGTGATATTCCTTCTGCTATTACGAGGCAGAAATACAAAAATTCCTAATAAAAGAACACACACACTCACACATGAAAAATCAGCTTCTTCTGGCATTTCTTTGAAGTTGCTGTGGCTCAGTGCCAGTGAGAAGTCACAGACTCATCTGCAGCTGCCTTGCTGGACCCTTTGTGCTAACAGAGACACTGGACTTGCTGCCAAAATTTGAATCTGTGCCCTCCTTTCTCTCAGACTGCTATGACCAGCACAGTGCTTTGCTGGCCCAAAAGGGATCCTCCTTTTATTTCTTCTTTAAATTCTGTTTCTTGATTTTCAGAAATTGCAAACTGCTCCTGTCTGAAGTGCAACAGGTGACTGCCTGGAGAGGTCTGCCCTTCAGCACCCAGGGATGCTGTCTGCCAGGGGAATTCACCCTCAGGCAGCATCAAATTCACCTTCCACAGCAGCATCTTATCCTCAGGGTCTGCCCTCTTTAGCTGATTGTTTGTCCTGGTTTTGATGGCCATCTGTCTCTTATTTTGTGCAGGTTATCCAAGGATACAGAGCTGGAGGACTCATCCCAAGTGCCGGTGGCACCCAGGATGAGTGGGTTATCTGAGGCGTGAGCTGTGAGCATCAGAAATGAACCAGCCCAATCCAACGTGCAGAACTGCTGAGAAGCAGGACAAGCCCCTGTGAAGCTTTGCCTCCTCCTCATCCTCCTACATCCCAGCATGGGCAGACCCTGCTTCCATTGGGAAATGCACAAAGAGCCAGGAATCCAGCTGGTGTGAGGGAGGGGAAACGGTGAGGCTGCAAGAAGATGGAGAAGAAAATGAGAAGGAGGAGGAGTTGATTTTTCTTGACATCTTCCACAGGCTGACCTTTGCCTTTGTCTTCTACGGAGAAATGATCTCTCTTATCAGCTCCTTGCAAATTCCTTGTGAGATGTAGACAAAGAGGATGCCCAAGACTCTGATGGATGGAGGGATGGACATGGATGGATGTAAGGACACGAGCAGAAACACAACTTCTCCTCTCCTGCTTCTCCACTTTTCCTACACAAATATGCCTGTCCCATCACTTATCACTTTCTTCAGTCTTGACAACTGATGAGAAAGTGTTTAGGACTCAAGGTCTTTATTTAGTTTTCTAATCAAATAATTTAAATGTATGAGTTGACACAATAGGCAAAGAGCCATAAGTCCCACTGCTTGCTATTATGTGTGATTCTTCTTTGAGCAAATATATAATCACAGCCCTGAGTTATAATAATTATGGAATATTTCTTGATAGAAGCAATTGGAATCCATTGTGTAGGGAAGTAATTGCAGCCTACTTTGGTTCCTTTGTTTCTGAGTGGGTGGCATTTATGGGCAAAAAAATTATGCATGCTCAAAAATCTTTATAAAATGTTGGGTTCTCAGAAAATCTTGGACCTCCTCAGATGCACGGGATTTTTTAAGGGATAATAAAATCTTTTTGTTTTCTGCAGAGCAAAAATGTATATTAAGTTAACCAAGAAACATTTAGTTCTCAGGATGAAAGAACATCAAGGTAAATGTTTTCCTTACAAAAAAAAAAAAAAAAAAAAAAAAAAAAAAGAGGAGAGTTTATAAATTTACACATTCAAATAAGCTTGATGGGTGTGTGCACATGTTCCCTCTCTCTCACACACACACAGAAGGTATGAGCTGCTTTTAAGATGACACCTTAAATATGGATTTTTATCCTGTAGCAGTTTCATGTTGGAGGATTCTTATTTGTAATTAAATTTCTGAGAAAACCTTCACAGTAGTGACAGAGCAAAAATTGGCTTAAAGGAATAAATTAACAGTAATAGCACAAAAGAAGAAATGTCAGGCAGACTGCTACAACACTCTCTAATTTGCTTTTTTGATCACATCAGCGGAGGTCTGGAAATAACCAGATGCATTAACATTTATCTAGGAATGATAAAAGTTGCCATCCTGCCAGATATTCACTTGGCTTATTAATTACCAGCAGAAACCTGAGATGAGATGTGTGTTGGTTTAACTTCTTAACTGCTCACTGGAGAATGTTTTTAAAGGGATTTCCTGCAGAGAAATAAGAGATGTTTGGGAAATATTTTTGAAGCTTGAAAACAAAAATGTTAAGTTTCAGTTCCTGCCATGATCTTGGTAAGTCTTTCATCAAGTGTATGGGGAACTGGTAAAGGGTGCAGGAAGTGGGCTGAAGAGGAGAAAAGATCATAGGAACACAAATATTTATCCTGGAGGTATGAGGTGGCCTTTTCTGCACAGCAAGTGAAGGGGCTCTTCCAATAACACCTCAATGCTCTCAATCAACCCTGTGCCCATTGCTGTCATGCTGGGTGCCAAAGCTGCTGTGGAAGAAGCTGAAATTGGTGTTTTCCATGTCAGAGTCCTCTGCTGTCATGCTGGGTGCCAAAGCTACTGTGGAAGAAGCTGAAATTGGTGTTTTCCATGTCAGAGTCCTCTGCATCCTGCCAGTGCCTTTTCTCACTAAAATTGCTGACTAGAGATTAGATGAGACATCTCCCAGTCTGGGGCATGGCTGGTGCACTAAGCATTTCTCCACTTAGATCTGCCTATTTTATCTGCCTGCTTCCCATGGAAAGCTTTGCAAGTGGCTTCCTGAGATGAAAAGAAAATGTGTTATTTTCCTCTCTCTGCACAAAAAGCCCAGATATTTTTGTTCCTTTTGACTGCTTCCCAATCAATAGGCCAATTTTAGCTAGTGACCCTTTTCAGAATGTTCTCTTGGCCACTAGAGATTCTCTAATTTGCTGAAAAATTGCCCTGGTGAGAGCACAAACAGGCAGCATGATCCCAGCCCTGTGCAGTGCATATGCATGGGCTATATATATAATTCCCTGTTTTCTTCTGGGTGTAAATCTACATGCAGTCTCCCATTGGAAGCCTTTTCTCTGTGGCTGAGTAGCACTCAGGATGAATTTTTTTTATGTGCATTTTCAAGATACACTTTTTCATGTGTCAGTTTTTATTCTGGATGCCTGCTGCCTAAAAAAAGTGATGGCATGATAGCAAAGCCCACCCTCTTCCACATATTTTGACTAATTGCCTCAAAACATCCTGTGTTAGATCCAGGCTGTGTTCTACACCCACGTCACCACCATTTTTTTTCATACATTTTATTTTTTTCCCACTTGTTTTCTGAAGCAAGGCTGCCAAAGCTGCCCAAATCCTCAGAGATAAATCAAAGGTCAGAGCTGGCTGCTCCTGAGTGGAGAAAGCCACAAGTGTTCCCTGCCCTACAGGGCAGCTCCTGTAGCTGTGAAAAACTTTATTTTTCAATAGGATAAAGGAACTTCATACTGAATTTGGTGGGGAAGATAATTGGTGGGTTTGGACAGGGTTTGAGGTGGATTGCTGCTGCCTTGCTCATCCCTGGCCAGGGAGCCTGGCCATTGTCAGCTCCTGTAGCTGTGAAAAATTTTATTTTTCAATAGGATAAAGGAACTTCATACTGAATTTGGTGGGAAGCCGAATTGGTGGGTTTGGACAGGGTTTGAGGAGGTGGATTGCTGCTGCCTTGCTCATCCCTGGCCAGGGAGCCTGGCTTTCCTCCAGACCTGAAGGGAGACTTCCAGGAACACACACTTCAGGGATGTGCCAACTCCAGAGCTGCTGCTCACCTTATTGATGCTTGGCATTGAGATTCAAATTCTTTTTTGAAAGATTGCAATTTACACATCAGCGTTATTGTAGCAGCAGAGATTTCTTAATGACTTCCTGTCAAGTACAAAATGCAAGCTAATTTCTGATCCTAAAGAAGTGCTGTGACAAAGACATCTTCAATGACAAGGTTTGGTACAAACCAAGCCACTGTGCTTCTCCAGGCCAGCATGTGCAGCTCATCCTCCTGATGTCCTTCACCCCCTAAAAGCAGCCCAGCTTGATTGGGAGAAGTCAAGCCAAATTTAAAAAATAATTTGTTTTCACATGAATCTTAGAGTGATTCATTTATCCTATTGGTTTCAGAACATGAAAATGTGATCCCACCCCAGGTAAAAGCTTTTTTGGAATATGCCTGATAACTCCATAGTATGACTTCCTTCAGCACCCAGTAGAAATAAATAACACCTCTTATTAATAAAATAGAACAAGAGAAAAAGACATCCCAGAAGCCAAACATCTCTTATAATTCATGAAAGAGTTAACAGGCAATCCTACACCTCGCAGGGAGACCTTTGCTACACATTTTTAATGGCCTGGGCTCTTGGTAGGTGAAAGGAAAGTTCCAAGCAATAATTCAGGTTTAAAATACTGTCTCAGTGCCAAGTAATCAAACCAGTTTTAAGTGAAGCAATTAGCAAGCATTAGAAAGGCAGCTATTTCCTGCTTGAAGGTGGTAAACTCTGTGTCTCTTATTATGATTTCTCTGGGGATGTGAGTAATGGGCTACAGAGCTTTTTTGGGGGGGTAGTGGGGTTTTTTTTTGCATATGTGGAAATACTGGCAATGTCCTAAATCCTTGCCAATTTACTGGATACGAATGACGATGAGGGTGGAACAAAGTCCTTACTCTTTTCTGGTGGTTTGAGCAATATGTGTGCCAAAATCTGTAAGGTGGTTTTCTCATTAGGTCCTTAAAAACAGGTTTTTCTTCCCGGTTCAGCCTCACCAGATCCCCATTTCTGGGACCAGGCTGGTGCTGGAATGAGCAGATGAAGCAAAAACCTGGTCATTCTGCTGCTTTTGCTGGATTTTGTGGAGGGGGTTGATGAAACACAGGTGGGGACCACATCTCCCTGAAGGAGAGTTTTCTCCTTGAAACCACTTGGTTTTTTGCCAAGGGGAGCTCTCAGAGCTGCATTTCCAAGGCGAGGTGGCTCCTGATGGGTGCAGCTGCATCAACAGTCTGTTTTAACCAAAATGGGTGATTTTGGAGCCAATCTGTCACTTGTCCTAATTTCCTACACTTTACTATGCGAGCACAATTTACCTAAACTTAACCCTGGAGTGCCAGAGCAGATCTCTCCTCCCCCTCCCTCAGTGCCCCTCTCCTCCACCACTGCTTTATCAACTGGCATCCACACCTGAGGATCCTTGGATTATTGAGAAATCCCTCTGTTGGCTCTGCTGGGCTTTGAAAAAGGCTGTAGGGGCTCAAAGTGAGTGGACATGCAGCCAAATACAGGTGAGAAGCAAAGCTGACACCCTGCCAAAATTCAGGACATGTCCTGAAGTCTCAGCATCACACAGGGCAAACCCCTGGCCAAAAAGGGAACCTCTGCATAAGGTCCAGAAACTGAAATTTCATGAGTTTTTCACTGCAATTTATTCTTTTTGTTTTGAACATTGGGGAAAAAACACCCCACCATTATCTAAATGAAAAGAGTCAATCTTAGAGAATATTAAAACTAATTTGCTTTCTATCATTTTTATTCCTTCCCCGGCAGATTCAGAAATAAATTGGAAAGCACAAAAACCAAATTCTTCAACAGCATTTCACATTTTGGCCAGCACATGCCCTTATCTGGTCCTGAGCCTGATGAAACTAGTCTTATTTTAAAAAACCTGGATCAGAAATGTGATCAGGTGGAATTTTATGTAAGCACCAGCTGAAACCTGTGCCAGTACAGTTATTGCTGTGCATAAGCAAAAAAGGAAAGCACACAAAAAAAGCCATGGAATCTTACCTCAGGTTAAAGAAACAATGGGAAGTTTGGCAGAAAATGGGGAATACATACTTTTATTAAAAGACTTGAATTTGTGTAACCACAGGAAGCAGAGGGAGAAGGTTCCCCTCCCAATCCCTTGGATTTTCAATCCATTTGTTCTTTTTCTCTGAACACATAGGACAGCTTGGGTTTTTCTGACAGGGTGTCTAGATACTGAAGGTAACCACAATGGTGCTTAAACCCTCAGATTTTATGGCTGTGCTGGGAAAAAAAAAGCAAAGAGGAAGAAGCAGCATCCCCAGCATGATGGATCTCAACCCAGATAGGTACTGGCAAAAGAACCTCCTGTTCTTTTGGGAATGCCTGTTTTCCAGCTGACAACTCAGCTGATGAGTCTATCAGCTCACTGAAAAGCCTCTTGCCTGCTCTTTATTTCTTCTTATTGTGGCATCTGTGCAAAATTTGGTGGTTTTCACAGCTTTGATTTTCACACCCAGGTTTTTCCAGTGGAGGCACGAATGCCTTCACAGCAATCTAAGCACCTTCCTGGCAGGCTTGAATTCACAGAGAAACAAGCCACAAGTTGGAAGCTATTCAGCCACAGCTGAGAGATGTGATATTTTCCATTTGTTTTTTAAGAGCTTTGCCAGCCCAGCCTGCCTCAGATGGGAATTTTCTGTGTGTCTCTGGTCGGGTCAGACCCCTCAGAGATGGGCACTAATTACATGCTGCTGGTGGCTCTGGTCCCCAGCCTGTGACCCCATTCTGCCAGACACCAGGGTGAAGCTCTCACGATTGCAGGCACAGTCAAAGGCCACCTGTACTGTGACCAAGTAAAGTGCTGTGGAAAAAAGCACTCAGAAAAATCCTGCCTCCTGCTTTCTCAAATTAGCAGATGCTTTTAATGCTGTTGACCTTCCTGTCTCTGCAACTCTGCTCCCCATCTCCAAAACCAGGGATAATGGTATCGTTTGTGGCACAGGGCTCTGCTGAAGGCACAGCCATTAGTGCTGGTGAGGTTTTCAGTCTCACAGAGAGAGCACTTCACAGGAATGCTGAGCCCAGGGTCAGAAAGGTGTGCAGAGGGATGAGGATGAGAGGCTGTGTGCTGAACAGGGAGAGAAAAACCCAGCAACCACCCAGTGTGGGGATCTGGATCATTATGGATGGAGAAAAGCAGGGCAGACAAACAGGTCTGTGGTCACATCTTTCAAGACTGTGCTAGAATAATGTATGCAGAGGAGACTAAACCAAAGTGGATGGCACTCTGTGTGTGTGCATATATAGACACAGGATCTAATTTTAAATTAACAGCTAGGGTGAAGCAGTCATTTTGAATGGTGAGATTCACAGGCATGAGTGTGTGAAGTTGAGGGCGGCCGTGAAATGCATGTTTATCAAAATAAAACAAAATAAATAAAATAAAATAAAACAAGATAATAAAATAAAAATAAATAGGATAGAAAAGAATAGAATAGAATAGAATAGAATAGAATAGAATAGAATAGAATAGAATAGAATAGAATAGAATAATAAAACCAGAGACATTTCCAATCCTGCTATGTAAAGATCCTCTGCTGACATCAAAATCAACAGAACAGTAAACCTGTGGTAGCAAAGAAATCTCAGGGCATCCTCCCAGGAATTTCAGGATGACAATAACCTGGGCTGCTAAGGCTGACCTCCAAGGCTCAGGACTTCACCAGAAACCAGGATCCTTCCAGGGTGTCCACCCACCCAGGCATGGGCCAGGAGACCCTCCTGCACTGCTGTGAGACCCTGTTTGGGGTCTCCACTGCTTCCTGCCTCATCTGCCCTGCCTGATCCATCTCCTCCTGGCTGCCTTTAGCTGACACCTGCTCCAGGTTAAGGTGAGATTTGCTGTTCCTGCAGCCCCATTTCTTCAGGGCTGGGGTTGGAAAGGCAGAGAAATGGCTGTGCTGCACATCTGGTGGGGTGGTAACCCCTGGTCAGCTGGAGGGGGCAGCTGGGGCTGCCTGAGGGTTATAAACCTCTGATCCAGGGGGATGGTCCCTGCAGGAGCTGGGATGTCTAACGTGGCCACTCCTGAAGTATTTAATTGCTTCTGCATCAGCATTTGGAGGCAGAACAGCAAGATGTGCATCTTACAGCTTACACTTGCTAGCAACATTCTCCAAACTCTCCCCACTACCTCTCCCCCAACCCAATGTAAATGTCTTTTTTAGGTATTTTATTTCTAATCTGAATGTCTAAGCTGCTCAAGTCTGAAGACTGAATCCTTTATATCGTCTATTCCCTCCACTTTCTTTCAGGCAGGTCTGATCACTGCTCAAAATACTCCCATTCCATCCAGCTGATGGAGAATTTTCACAGTGGAGCACAGAGCATCTCCACCTGAGCACAGCAGGGCTGCATTATTAGCTTGGGAAGCTGTGACCTTGAAGGCTTTATATTTAATTTATTTCAGCATTCCAGCCATAGAGATGTTTGCTCTGATTAGACCCAGTAAATTACCCTCCACAGATGAATTATCAGGGGATTTTCTTCTATTTTTTTTTCCTGCCCATTCTCAAACAATTCAGAATGAGCCTGGATACTCAGGTCTGTGTGGCTAGAAATCTTAAATGACTTCTTTTCCACAGCACAGGTCTCCAAGCAGTTTACAGTGAGTTCTGAACAATTTCCCATCACGTATGTGCCCTTCATGCCGTCACCCACTGGCTAATCTGATTATCAAAACTTTTCAACAATTAAACAGATCCCAAATTATCTGAGGTTTTAACCAGTGATTAGAAAATAGGTAGTGGATCCATGGGTATATCCATATCTGCACCCCTAATAAGGCTTCATCCCTGGCAGTGTTCACAGCCAGCTTGGATGGGGCTCTAATTAACCTGAACCTGTGGAAGGTGTCCTTGCCCATGGCAGGGGGTTGGAATGAGAAGAATCTTTAAGGTCCCTTCCAACCCAAACCATTCAGTGATTCTGTGACTCCATGGTAAGTCATTCTCTTGGCATTCTGGGAAGGAGGTGATATCTCTTAACAGTTTAGGACAGGAGACAGAAACAATGAAAAAAAACCCAGCAGAAGGTCTTAATGGAAGCCAACAAATTGTCATTTTCTAGAGTTCAGTGCCTTGATTCATATAATCTGCTATGGCAGTGACCATGCCTTCTCTAGATGAATCATGTGATTGCAGAAATATTTCTTATTCTGGTAACAGAAAAGTGAGAATTTCTTCTCGGTGTGTGAACTTCAGACACACCAAGCAGAGAAGAGGAGAGCTCAACCAAATCTTTAACATTTTCTGGTTGCATATGAGGAAAAGGCATATTTTTTTGCAACATTTTTTTTTCCACCAGAGATATAGCAAATACTTGCAAGCAGCTGAGTAATAGGGGCTTAATTCTTTATCACTTTTGCCCCAGCAAGAAGCCTCTGTGTGACTCTGAGCCAAATGCAAATGCAAAGCAAAGCACATTAGCTCCAGTCACCCTGCAGGGACATTTTGTTTTGCATTTGCAGGAGCTCTAAAATCTGCACATGGGCAGTCCCTGGGGCTTATTTTGTTAACAGGAACTTTTTCTGAGCTTCCCTAATTCAGTCACCTGCAGCTACACGAATATTTCCCTAGGGAAGAGAGGGTTATGTCAGCATTTAGAAAAGGGCTTTTCCCAGAATGACTCCAGGAGTGAAAATAAAGATAGATGCACACTTCTGGAGGTGTTTTTCTCCTTGGGGGACATCTTTTCTCTGAGCAGGAGCTGTGGAGGTTTAAGGCAGTGTGCTCATGGTTCCCATCAGAGCACTCCAAAAGCCTGTCAGGACAAGAGTTCACCCTGTGCTACCTCCCCTCTCACCTGCTGGGTTTCCTGCAGGCTCCTCAGCTTCACCTCACTTGTGGAGCAGTGATGAATTCTGCCTGCTCTCTCCTCCCTCTGTCCTGGCATGCTTCCAGCCCTGGGCTTGGGGACTCCATCAGGAACTTATTGCATTTGCAGAACAAGCTATCATTCCAAAAAGCATCATTTGCTAATTCCTCTGCAGCTCCATGAGAGAGTTTTCCCCCACAAACTCATTTTCTAGCTTAGATGAGGATGGAAATGATGGAAGGTGGTGGCTCCAGGTACCCTGATATTTATTTCCTAGCAGTGATTTGGATAATGCATCCCAACTCTGGGGGGAAGGTAGGATGGAGTTTTTGTTTGTTTGTTCTTATACCAAAGGCTGGAAATTGGGATTCAAACTGTGTAAATTAAATCCTAAATGCAGAATGACTGGAAAAGTCATGGGGGTTACTTCAGCCAGGAAATAGCCCCATCAAATGGGATTTTTGGATCAAAACTGCTCAAAGTGTATTTTGCAATTTTCATACCCAAAGAAGAAGTGTTGCAGTAAATGAGGACACAGTGGCTCAAACTCTAGCATAAAATACTGACAAAAAATTCTCTTTCACATTAGCTCTGTTGCTTTGGGGTCTGTATAGCTACAGGCAAGCCAGAGCCTTGGCAGGTCAGGGGAACATGTTTGAGCCTGGGCTCCAGTGACCTCACTAACCAAACAGATGAAGCTAAAAATAAATGCAAGATGTTGTAGACATACAGGAGCCCCTGTTCCCTGAACTGTTTGCAAAAGGAAGAGACTGATTCTCCTGCTTTCAGTTTGTTGTTGGAGATAAGGGCTCACATCAGACAGTTTGGGTGGGGGGGTCCTTGGGTCTCATTTTCCCAGACAGCAAATACTGCATAGAGATCCTCCAGAAATCCCTCCTGCTCTCTGCATTCCTACTCCCTAAATACTTCAGACCCTTGCATTTTTATGGCTAGATAATGAGGCCAGACCAAATCTGTCATCTGATCTCTCTGCTAATGTAGCAGACACAGCTTTCCAATCCCAGTTTAAGCCGATTTTACTTAACTGTGACCTCTGTAGCTGATGGGAGCTGAAACAAAACTCCTTCAGTTCAGGTCCTGGGGTTTGGACAATGTGTGATTAAAGCTCTCCACAAGTCCATTTGAAAATCCATAAATGACTACCTAGCCAACATGCTGAGTTTAGAGTAACCATAAATTATCTTAAGCAAATAATTCGCCTCGATCACAGAAATGGAATTTCATATTCACAAACAGTTTGAGAATCAAGGGGGCCTGGCAGAGAAAGATTACAACAGACAGCAGACCATTTTCAGTTTTCCCATGTAACATGGACTCAAAATGATTTCAGCAAAGGCTGGATGTGCTATGGGGCATGAAGCTGGACCTCCACGGGTCCTGAGAAATGTGACTTTTCAGAGGCTACAAAAGCAGAACTGAGTGATGGCAACTGGTCATGAAGGTGAGGCAAGGCTCTGATTGCCAGGGTACACTCCATGTGTCTTCACCCCAAGGTGAGAGTGGAAAGCACATTTCTGTAGGTCAGTGGAGCACTGGGGGAATTTACACTGATTGGGGCAGGCAGAACCAGGCACCAGAGGTGTATTTGGGACAACCAAACAGACCCAATTTCCCCTTGGAAAGTCTCACATCAAACAGCCTCACTGTGACAGCTGATGCTGGCAGGGTCTCCTCAGATGTGGCAATCTCTGCACTGTGCCCTGTGGAGGGAATAGGATGTTCCCATTGTTCCTTCCTCTCTTAATTAGCCATGGTCTGTTAATAGCAAAGCTGTCAGGTGCAAAGGGAACGTGGCTCCCATGGGCTGGACAGGGAGATTTGCCATCCCCACCACAGCATCGCTCACCACATGGAGGCAATTTCCTCCTTTTTGTATTTGGAAGGGAGTACAGGGGAACAGGGCTCTTTAGGTGAGATTTTAAAATATTTTTCCTGCTGGCAGAAGGAGAAAAGGCTTCCAGAATGAGACCTGACCTTTTGTGTGCTGTGGCGCTCATTCCCAGAGAGGCCCATTGAATTCCTCCCTAATGAGAAAGGACTTTGTTTCTGCACCACAGAGGAGTTCTCTGAGAATAGCCCCATCTTCCTGCCCATCAGCTGGAAAACTTCCTCTCTTGGGGCTGGGCTGATGGCTCATCCTGTCCCTCTGCATGGGGAGGCCACCAAATACCCCCACAGAGGCACCTTCTGCCCAGGAGCAATGGGGTCTTCAGCACTTCCTCCCCAGATGATCTCAAAGTGCTCCACAGATGAACTTCAATTTGGGAAGGTCCAGGAGCAAAGGCCCTGGGTAAATCTGATCTGCCTCTGATCTTAAAAGAGCCTCAGAGACCCTCTCCAATGGAGGGAGAATTTGGGATGTGCAGACAGGTCCTTTCCTCCAGGAAAGGCAGAGATGTCTCCTCCAGTGCTTGTTTCTGCCCTGTGCCCCAGTCTCCTTTATGCAGTCAATTCTCTTTGTTCTCCCCTCTAACAAACCTCATCTCATCCCTCCATCCCTCCTTCCTTGCCCTGGGGCATGCTGCAGTGCAAGGCATAAACAGTTTCCCTTCCTTGCTCCAGGCTGTAATGCAGCTTTCCTTATTTTCCCTCTCTGGTCTCCTAGGATCATCTCTAATGGACTTTGCAGGTTAACCCCAGTGTCAGCTCAGCTCTGTGCAAATTTGTAATAAAGGTATGTAAAGAAAACCCCAGAACACATCCTTTTTTTTTTTTCCTTTTTTTTTAGGTGAGAATAAAGAAGGAATGTGGTAGGAATGTGTCAGCTGTAACAGCTGAAGCACGGGAAGGGGAAGCAGTTGGACCTGGGGTGAGAGTTGAAAGGAGTTTCCATCAGGGAAAGAGTTTCCACCCTTGGGATGCAGGAGGTGAAAAGGGAGAGAAAAGGACTGAAAATACTTGGCAAAAGGGAGATGAAAGAGGGGGGCCAGTCTTCCATTCCTCCCTGCTGGTGGGGCTCAGCAAGGACATGTTTGTTTGAGATGCACACTCTGCTTCCTTGGCCTCGAGTCCTATTTCTGCTCTTGACCACATCCCTGGGCCTGGCTGCGTCTCATCTGCAAGGAATTCTCTGTGTGGATTACACACAAACTGCTGCATTCAGATCCCTGAAGAGCTTCAGCTTGAGCAGCAGTGGCTTTGTGCAGAGCCAAGATGCCCCACACACCCTTTTCCTGAGCGTTGAAATGCGTTTGCTGTGTCACAGCACCTCTGAAGGGGCTGACACGTTTCACCAAGCAGGTACAAATAATTGCTTTACACTGCACAAAGGCAGTCAAGGGCCAGGGACTGGCTGTTAAAATGTTTGCAGTGACACCGTGCCAGTCTCTGCGACGGGAATTCACCTTCTTGTAATTAATTCTGAGGCTCTGTCACCGGATCTAGTTCTCCTCAGATAAAGCTAGTGTTAAATAGGCTCAAAAACTTGCCCTGTCAGTCCACTTTGTACTTGAGAGGAGATGTACCTCGGGGTAGGGGGAAGGGAGGGGAGGGAAATATGCTGATGGCTGAGAGACACTGAGATATGCTGGTAATGGGGCCAGCCAAGAGGCAGAGGGAGAATAAATAAACATAATTTGGAAGTGACAGTCTGTCTGGCATTGTACTGCGGTCTGCTAAGATTTCTGTTTTTAAAGGATGCAGTAATTTAGTGAAAGCAATATGGTGAAAGGGCTCTGGTATTATCGATTAGCTTTGATCCATAAATTTCTGCTGAGCTCCTTGAAAACACATGAGATAAGGATGCAGGACAGATGGAGGACAGATCTAGGCTGATGGGCAGGTCTTGATGGTGCTCACACCACAAAATGTGACCTTAAAGACAGCTAGAGTGGGGATGAAGGGGCTTTCACTGGTCTGTGGCAGGTCTTATTGGGTGTGAAACTAGTGAAATCATGGTAATCATAGAAAGCACTGAATAGTTTGGGTTGGAAGGGACCTTACAGATCACCCTGTTCCATCCCCTGCCAGTTCCATGGGCAGGGACACCTTCCACGACACCAGGCTGCTCCAAGCCCCATCCAACTCTTCCAAGGATGGGGTAGCCACAGATTTTTTTCTGGGCAACCAGGGAAACTGATCTTACTTAAGCCCTTCAGCTCCTCCCATACTTTAGGGAAGTGTTGGGGTTGTGAAACTGTGCTTTAGGGAAGTGTTGGGCTGCAGTGACAGGGAAGCCTGTTTGAAGGTGTCTCAGGATGGATGTGGATCCCTGTAGAGATGTCTTGCTGAGCTGGCAGATGGAGAGGAGGCAGGAAAAACCCAGTCCAGTGACTGATGGATCACTCATGAGCCATCATGGATGCTGAGCTACTCCAGTATCCCCATGCACCCTTTCTGTCACACATTTGCTCTTGGTGTTGGATGAGTGGGTTGCATTGGAATTTTGTGAGACAAACCCTTATTCCTTGTGAGGCTTCCTACTTGAAGTTTCTTTGCAAGCTTAAGTTGGACAGCCTTATCAGAAATGCTTTTCCCCACTGGCAAATCTGAGCATCTGAGCCCTGTTTGGAGGAAAATTGACAGGTCAGGTTTCCACAGAGCCTGGAACTGGCAAACACATTGCAAGTTGCCAGCAAGCCTTTGCTGATTTTTCTTGGGGACCCTCCAGACAATCACATTCTCAGATTCTGGTGGTTCCACATTTTATTGCATCAGGAACCAGCTGTGGTCAGATTTGGCAAAGCCAGTGGCACCTTGCCAGCTGTCAGTCCTGTGCTCAAGGCTGGAGCTTCTTCAGAAAAGCTGTGTGAGGAACACATCATCCCTGTCTCATGGCTCAGAGGTAGAAGGGAAACATTTCAAGTGCTTGGTTTTGCAATGATCTCCAGAATGCTCCAAGGACAACCAGGGAAATTGTGGGCTTTTCTTTGGACCATCACTGCTTCCTCCTGGGTTTTTACACTTGCTAAGCTCCCTCCCACAGCATCAGGTCCTTTTGCAGATGATGCCAGAGCTCTCTTGACTCATCCTCCCACGGAAGTCTGCACCCACCTGGCTCCAACTCAGTGACATGCTTCCCATCCAAACATTGACTGTTTTTATGGGATTAGGCCTCACATGCTGGTCTTCAGTGGCTTGGATCCAAACCCTAGAAATGTCCATGAAGAAATTCCTGTTTGTTTCAGCTTTGGACCTGGTGCCAAGTTCTCAGCACTGTGCTGAGCACAAGCCAGGATCCTGCTGAAGGCAATATCTGATGCAGTACTATGTCACCCCTTTGGATTCCCTGTCTTCAGCTTTTAAACCCCAGAAAACGTGTTTTACTCAGCTCCCTAATGGTTATTCAAGAACACAAGATTGGAAGATGATTCCTTGAATCATCAAGGCTAATCCCCTGTTCCTCTGGCAACCATGCCACTCAAATCTTTGCATAAATCTTAGTTTTGACTGTAATTAATCTGTTTGACCCTTTAAACCATGGCTAGCCTTTCATGCATGTTGCATCCTTTTTTTTGCCCAACATGCAAGCGTGTTGTAGAGTCTTTTCTAGCAGAACTTGGCTGCTGTCATTATCAACTCACACCTTCTACTCCCACCCCATCTGTGCCTGGCACTATTTTCATGCATAATACATCGATCATCTGCAGCCTGGTAGGGGGGAAATCATCACTTCAAGTCACTTGTCTGAATTCAAGCCACATCTGAGCTGTATCCTTTGCTGAATTCTATATCCATGGTTTGATAAAAGGGAGGGAAACCAGCGAGAAGACTTCAGTCTCCTCCTGTCTGCAAGGACTCCGAAGCAAATATTGTTTTTATAAGCCTTTGAGAGCCTTGTGGGCCACAGTCAAAGCTGGTGGAAATCCATGCAGGTCTGATGGACTCTTGCAGCAATGCCAGCTGATACCAGGCAAAGGATAAGGGCTCTGTTGTGTGTGCTTATCTTGGTTTTCTGCAATGCAAAGCCTCTCTTCTTTGGCAGGTTGGATGGGCCCTTGTGAATATTTGACTGATTTTCAACCCTGCTGCTCTTCATTTACACTAGCATGGCTGGGAAGAGCACTGGTGTTTCACTCTGGAAGACAGATCTTCAAAGAGCAACGTACACGTAACAAACTTGATTTTGAAGTCTCTCAGGAAGGCTTTGAAAACAAAGGCTCAAATTCCAGAGTAAGTAGAAAGACCTTGGTTCCTGGTGGTGAAAGCTTCCTACCAGAATTATTCCCAGAGGCAGTACAGACTTTACGTTTTGCCTCATCTAAATGCATTAGGAGGAGTATTAAATTTCACATGTGCTGCATATTGATGTAATTCTCCTGACATGTCTGTTTGCACCATTATGAAATAAGGGATTTCCTTTCCCTTTCTTTCCACATTTGCCTTGCTCCCTAGGGATCTCGAGGATATGATCCATTGGCATACAAGGATTATGCCTTTTACACAGAGGACTTAAAAAAAGCTTTGTCATCGGGCTAACAGAGGTCTCGGGACAGCATCCTGCATTAGCAGTGCTTGACTTAACTGACAACCTATGGCAGGGAGAGATCCATTAATCTTCCATGTCACCATCCCTCCAGGCCCTGCTCAAACTTTGTGGGGATGAAAACTTCGGTGCAGGAGAACCCTGAGGGTCTTTTCATGTAAAAACAACACCTCTGTACCCTACAAGCATTCCCCAACCCAGTCTGGCATTTCCTTCTGTGGTATTTTTATAAATGTCATCTTCAGGGGGAAGGGTGTGTTTAAACAAACAGCCCCCGAATGGCTATTTGGCATCACCCCCAGTTTTCTGCAGGTCCAAGGTGGGGTTGGAGGCTGCTCTGCCACCCTGCACCCCTCTCTGCAGCCTTGCAAAGGTGACCAGCAGTGGCCCTTGGGTCCCACACCTCTGCTCCCTCACTGCTTGTGACTTTATTCTGCATCACAGCTCCACGCTGTGACAGGCACAATGTAAATGCCAGCCTTGAGCAGAGCTGAGGGCCTTTTTCTTCTCCATAAAGTGCCCTTGAACGCACTTAATCCTGTGGGCAGTAAGGAGAGGGCAGAGTTCAAGGGAAGAAGAGGCAGAGTTGGGATTTTTTAAGGCTTTTTTTTTTTTCTTAACAGGCAAATTTAGATTGCTGAAAGAGAGCCATAAAACGAACTTAACAACCCGAGGGAAACAGAGGAGACGACCAATTCCTTGAAAAGTCAACACTGACCTTACTACACAGACTTGAGGGTCTTCTTTCTCTGGGAACACCTGTGCCTATGCTCTCAGATCCTTTATACAGGGCTGATTGCTCCATTTCTCAGCTCATCAGCAGGATGGGACACAGGAATGTGTACTGGAAGAGATGAATATGTATATGGTTAGAAAAGGCACTGGAGAACACGCCTTCAGGTAAAGTTGTTGGCAAAGAACCTGTGATTCTTCAACCCAAAAGTTAAGAAGTTATATATATAACTTTATATACATATATATGTATATACACACATAGGTGATTTTATATATGTATATATGTAAAAGTAATGAGCACCTACACATAGGGAAGCAGCCATGTGGTCCACATCAGCATAATGTGCACACAAAATGCTTTCATGCACAGCTATAACCACATTCGTTGATTTTGTCTGTGATTCAAGCACTTTATCCAGGTGGACTGGAAGCCCTCCTGTCTGTCTGTCTGTCTGTCTGTCTGTCTGTCTGTCTGTCCCAGGTAGGGGAGCAGGGACTGAAGAAGTCTGTGAGTGGAGTTTTTCTGCTCGGTTTGTGCTGTGCCTCTTTCTTGCTTGGGTTGATGGTGACATCTGGAGGCTCTGTCGTGTGTGTGCACAGGGACTTTACAGAATCCTAGAAACACAGAATGATTTGGATTAGGAAGGGTCTAAAAGACCATCTTGTTCCAAAGCCCTGCCATGGGCAGGGACACCCACTAGGCCAGGTTGCTCCAAGCCCCATCCATCCAGCTTGGCCTGGAGAAGGGCTGGGATGGGGCACTCACAGCTCCTCTGGGCAACTGTGCCAGGACCTCAACACACTATCAGGGGAGAATTTCTTTCTAATATCTAACCTAACCCTGCCCTCTGTCAGTTTGAAGCCCATTTCCCCTTGTCCTGTCCCTCCATGAACATGTAAAAAATCCATCTACAACCACAACACACTTTCTGTCTCAGCTGATGGACACCTGTGCAAAAGGCAGTTTACCTATCGTGTAGGCTGATCCCAAAAATCAGCCACTATCCAAAATCCCAGAGGGGACAGTGCTCTGCCTGTCCTTCTTTATGCCACCTCTCCTCACCCTGCTGTCACCACGTAAAACAGATGGCCTTGGTGGGGGAGTGAACACATTTCTCATTTCTGTAACTCACTGCTCTGCTTTTTGGCATGTGTGAAGTAATTGTGGGCTTTGGGGGTTTGAGCATGAATTTGCCATTCTCTGATTTTGTCCTTGAGCTATACTCACTGAGAAAACCCTGTGCCAAAGCAGGGGTCTCGATGGAAAGTTCCTGTCATGTTTTAACTTCCCAGCAGAGTAGCTGGAAGGCACCCTGGCTGCCACACCAAAGCCTTCCACTCCAGTAGGGTTGAGCACTGTTCACTACTACAAATGTTAACATGCAAATTTCACGCACCAAAAATTGTGCTTCTCCCTCGACACCCCTAGAGGATGTTTTCCATCTTCACTGCTTGGTTTGCCAAGGCAGGCTGAGCCCCTACAGACACCTGTGAGATGATGACTGAGAAGTGTTGTTACCAAACCCCAGCCCAAAAAATGACCCATGTTTGAGCAAAAAGTGTGGGCAGATTGTGTTCAGGCTGCTGCTCAGAGACCTGCTGCAAGCGAGGAATAGACTTTTGCAACCACTGCTGGAAATTCCTCTTTTTTGCTTCCCCCTGCCAAGTTTTGGCTATTTGGCATCACCCAGCTGTGCTGCCACTGTTGGCATTCCATTCAGCCTTTAAGCACTTTGTAGGCCTTGTTGCTGGGCCATGCTCTCCAGGAGCTGCCCATGCATTTCTGGGACTGCAGTGAGCTCTGCTGTACCCATCCTTCATCCCATCACTAACCTGAAGGTTGTAAGGAAGAAAGAAATCAGGAAAGAAAGGAAAAAAAAATATTAAAAAAATTTATCTGTTAGACTTTTATATTGTCAGTTGGGAAACTGGCTGAAGTTCTGCAGAGATTGGCATTGGCCTCTAATTGATTTATAGCTAATTTGGGGCAATATACAGGCCCCAGCCCCAGCATTGATTTGTGACAGACTTGCACAGCAGTGTCACTGAAGAGCACCTGCATGCTTTGTGAAGAGCCAGGCTGCTTGGATGAGGAGAATTGGTTTCCAGCAACTGGAAGGTGCCCATACTGGGCCTCTTGCATCTTTCTAATTCTCAGGCAGTGCATATTTTATTTTGAGATTAATGCCTGGACTTTTGAAGCTGAGAATAGACAGATGAAACCTGCTTAGGTTTCCTCCTTGGTTTCCAGTAAATCTCCGAAACCATTTTAAATTTAAGACCTTGTCCTTGATCTTAAAGCATTCAATGAGTCATTTCAATGAAGGGAACAGTGATTGCTGGGGACTTTCAGCACAAATTCTGACTTATGCTCTTTTCTGGT
This sequence comes from Fringilla coelebs, assembly GCF_963513975.1. Taxonomy (NCBI): domain Eukaryota; kingdom Metazoa; phylum Chordata; class Aves; order Passeriformes; family Fringillidae; genus Fringilla; species Fringilla coelebs. The sequence continues at coordinate 5,143,515 of NC_140034.1, forward strand.
CTTAATGAATGATTTTCTCCATGCCAAAAGATGAACAGTCATCTTTTACTTTGAGAAGCTGGATTCACCTCAAACCACATTTGTTGTTTGAGAACATCAGTATCTTTCTGCCTAATCCCTCTCAAAGAAGCCATCAGCTTAAATTGTAAATTGTGCCTCCCTTCATTTTTCAATGACTCACACTTGTTATTATTATTGTTCTGCTTATCAGGGTATCTCTCTTTCTGGGGATGTATTATTTCATGCTTCAGCATCACACCACAAAGTACATATGTAGTTTCCAACCACAAATATAAGAGTAATTGAAAGAAAAATTTGGAAAGTGTTTATTCAAGAGACACATCTCCTAAATCATGTCTGGTAATCAAATGGATGCAATAATTGCCCTAATTTTAACTCAGCATAATGAGTTTTTCCAAACCCATGGCTGAGAATTACCCTAATTGAGTCCAGAACCACTCATGATAGTAAATGCTGAATTTTCTGAGCAGATTTGAGTTCCTGCTCTGGGTTGGAGGTGAGACTGGCTGCAGGGGTGCAGGAGCACGGACAGGGCTCTCTGGAGGCAGCATTTTTACTTGCCCCCAACCTTTTATCCCCAGAAGGGCTAAATGTTGACTTTGCTGTGACGTAGTAAAGTCAGTGCTGCCCAGGCTGGTGCTCAGACATCTCATCACACATTCCCCAGACATTCATGTGAGGGATCCCCAAGGATTCCCTTTCCCCACAGTGTGAGATCTGGTGTCAAACCTGTGTTCAACACCACTTTGAATCCTACTGGAATGGTATGAGGGACTTGGCTGGCACCAAAACCTGGGGTTTTTGTTTCTTTGGGTGTGATCATGAGGGATGGATTACAAGCAAGCCTTTGCAGAGGGATTAGTTACGTTTGTTAAACCAGTTCTGAGCTGGATCCAGCCTTTTGGTCACGAGACAGGCAAGAAAGCACAAGTCCAAGTGTGACAGAGTGGAAAACAGCATGTGTGTGGCCCATGCTTAGCAATTGCTGTAAAAAAAAAATATCCCACTGGCTGTGTGATGTTACATTAGCCAAGGTGTTCCACTGTTTTGAGCAGTGCCTCTGCTTCCAGAAAAAAAAAAATTTCTCCAAATGAACTGGCTATTAATTGAGGGAGACCTCAAACGATCCCTAACAGCCCATATACTAATTAAAGACAGATCAAAGTGTAGTTTCTCCTGTTCTCTCTGGAGGCAATTGAATTTCTGAGGGGAAAAAATAATTCCTCATGGCTTTTCCTTGGTTTCAAGTGCAGAAGTGCACACTGTTTCCTAGCTGGCAGCAAAGATGTTGGTGATGTATGAGGAGCAGCACAGACTGAATGCAGGAACATGCTGCTGCCATTTAATCCCAGATAATATATTTCACAATCCTACTCCTGGAGATTTTCAGCAACTGGTTTAATGTATTGGAAAGTATTTGGCTCGCCTTGGAAATGTTTCCCCTTTGAAAACAAGCTGCAGTGGGAGAGCTGGCAGTGGCACAGGAGGCTGCTCTGTGAAAATTGGATTCCCCTGTGTGGCACAGTGGGAATGGGTCACAGGGAGAGCTTTGAGCACCTCCCAGAAAAGGCTGCAGGCTGTACAGACCTGCCAGTGGAGAACCCTTCTGCTCGGTCTCCAGAGGATTTCTGTCACACTGTCACTTGGCAGAACAGGGATTTTGGAACGGATTTATTCCTGGTTTCTGTCCCTTGGGCAAGGAGGACGTGCAGAAGAACAGCAAAGCCTGGCTTATACTCATGAATTAAAAATTTTGGGATTATTTTAAATCTCCAGATGTGGAGTAGAATCTCCGCTCTAATTCTGCTCTCAATTCAAGTCTATTTTTTACCTCAACAAGTACAGAACCACTGTCTGTGTCTAGTTTATCAGTAAACAATACCAGGACACCTGGTCCTGGCTGAGAGAGCCAGAGGTCTGACGCATGAGTTTGGGATACACTGAATTTTCTCTGGGGCCCTGTTACCTGCACAGGAATCAACAATTCCCCCTTCCAAGGGTGATGTCAGGACAATTTCTGCTGCTGTTGTGCAATGCTCTGAGGATGATAATGCTGGAAAAGGCTGCTTGCTCCAGCCCTGGAGAGATTTGTCACGGTGCCTAAGCCCTTTTGGAGACAGATTTATCATTCAGCTTAAGAACGAGGAACAACATCACATCCAAAAAGTTCTCCCACCCTGGCTTGCAGCTTTCCCAGGCTTTCCCCTTGCCTTTCCCAGCAGAGAGGACCACACACCCTTTGGTGTTGGTTCTTCCTTCCACATATCTGCAGCTCCTATCTCCACCCCTGGTGCTGCATGAGGCACTGCCTGCCCTCCAGGCTGCTGCAGAGGGGGCCAGCCCCTCCAGGCCCCAGATCCTGCACCCAAATTTGCCTTTTTGCACATTTTTTTCCAGACCAATCCCTTTCCCTTGTGGGACAGGGGGTGGGAATGTGTGCCTCGACCCTGAAACAGATTTTGTGCATGGGGCGTGTGATGGGAGCGCTCCCCACCATCAGCACCGTGTGTGCTGCCCATGAGGATCCTTCTTGTGATGGAAGATGTCACAACCTTCTCGTGATGGTTTGCTGGCAGAAAGCCACCACATCCCCAGCTGGCCTCCACAGAGCTGTCTCAGTGTGGGCATCAGGCAGGGACCTTGGCTGTACCAGGCTGAGATGCTCATCCCCATCTCTTTCTGGAGAACGGGGCATTTTTTAGCCTTTTTCAAACTCGTGTGAACTGGATAAAAATACAGGGCAGTGTCCTCTGGTTCCCACTGACAAAACAGAGCTGGAACAGCAGGAGGTGGAGAAAGGTTCCCCAGAGCTGGCAGGGGTTTGAAGGGAAAGGGTCTGCAGCACACAGCCACTGGAGGGCACAAGGAGCAAAGCTAAGACCCTTCTCCAAAAAGCTCTGCAGGGGTGAGGATTTATGAACGGGCAGCCTTCTTTCTCAGAGCAGCTGAGCTCCTCCTGAGGGGTTTTATTTCTATATTTCTATATTTCTATATTTCTATATTTTAGGTTTAATATTTTTTTTAATGGATGTGTTTTCTGTTCTCCCAGGCTGGCATCTCCAGTTGAAGGGACACCTCAGTTCTTGCTGCCTGAAGGTGGACAGCCCCACCATGGCCATTCCTGGCTAATGTTTCCTGGATCCTCTGGCTTTGGGTGCCTTTTTCAGTCCCTCTGGGCCACATCCTCACCCTGGAGTATGGCAGGAGGAATGAGTTAAAATGCCTGCACCCTATGGCAATGACTACCCAGGACAGATGGGCTCCTGGAAGCGGGAAGTGCTTGGGTTTCAAGGCTCATTGTAAACACCCACCAGGGCAAAGGAAGAAGAATTTGCCCAGTTTTGCTCCAAGAGGCACTGCCTGGCTCTGTGCTTGCTGATTACACTCAGAGGCCATGGGATGTCCCTCTTGCCCTTCCTGAAATGTCTAAAAAAAGCATCTTTGGTTACTCTGTGTTACAATGGGACATCTGCAGCCTGTTCCAGGGCTGAGTTGTGTTATTTGTCACAACAAGGAGTAGTGGGAAGAAGTTGAAGAAACCCTTCATTGCAGACACCAGGAACTGGCATGGAAGGAACAATGAGAGGCTGTGCAAAATGAATACTGCACCCCAAGGCAGGACCATCACAGCCCCTAAACCAGCCCTGACAGTGCCTGCATTAGATTGGGAGTGGGGTTAATGATCCTTCTGGGAAGGGCTGGGGGGAAAAAAAAAGGAAAAAAAGGGAATAGAATGATGCCTGGAAAATAATCATGTGGGTTAATGTTCAGTGAGAGGGGAAAACAGAGAGGTGAAGAGATCCCTGCCTGGGAGCATCCAGCTGCTTTCTCTGCCTGGCTCTGGTGCCTGCTACCCTCCTTTGATTTCAGTCAGATTTTGCTCCTGCTGCCTCAAAAACGTTTACTGACAGTGAGACATATGAGGTGAGAAGTCAGCCTTGAGAGTAACACTGGAAAATAATTTCTGGAGGGAAAAAAGTACATGTTTGGCCAGGTCTACATGCCAGGTCTTGAACCAGCAGAATTGCTTTGGCAAGAAGCATGACTCTGTTTGACTGAGATAGTTATGAATGCAGCTTCAAGGCTGACTGCATCTTTATGCCCTGAAATTGCTTTATAGCTGTAACTTATTCTCCCTTTCATACAGGAATAACTCTGGCATGGGCTGGTCATGCTGTAAGTAACACCCAGAGGGTGAGCAAAAAACAATTATTCAGTCTGACAAAACAGGAGCTTGAGGGGCTCACAGCAACCTGTCAAGTGACAGGTTCAGCCCTGTCAGAGGGAGGACTTGGTGCACTGAACCCATCCACTGCCTTGGGGGGTGCTGAGTTCATGATGTGAGCTCAGCATTTGGGCAAGTTCATGGAATTTGATGTACAGACCCCACCTCCTGCATGGGCAGCCTTGTGCCAGGCTGGCAGAGGGCTTGGCCCCTGTGCTGGGGCATGGCAGAGCTGCCTGATCCTGTCCCCCTGTCACTGCTGGGGGACACATTGGGCATGGTCAGAGGAGGTGTTGGGCTGGACTGACTTTTGGTGTGACCACAAACACACATGGGATGTTTCACCTCTATGGCTGTGTCTACCCCAGCTGCTTTGCCAGCTCTTCAGGGCTGGGTTTCCATGCATTTTTGGCACACAGAAGGCCTGTGACACATAGATAAACCCTTTGAAGGGTTACCCAGAAGTGCCCCACAGGCCAGATAGCATGTCTGAAAAACCATTCCTAGACCTGACATCCTTTTTTTTTCACCTGGTTGAAGGCTTAGACACCAATCACCCTTGGGGAGCAACAGCACCACAGGATCATTGCTAAATGGCTTCACAGTTCCTATGAAATCAAAACACAGCAGCAAGGACTCCTCCCTTCAAACTGGTCTCTGTTCTTATGAAAAACTTACAGAATAAAACTATTATAAAAAATTGAATTAAAGACATGGGTTGATGTGTTTTTTATAAACACCCTCAGAAAGGTTTTTCAGAGCCACAGGGATAAAAGCTGAAATTGCCTTTATTCATCTTATTATAAAAGAGGAAGAGGTAGAATCAATCATTTCTAACATGCTAACCTTTTCATAACCCTGCCCATTAGATGCTTCAAGTGTCTCTGAACTGAGCTCAGGTCTTGTCATTTAAACATGTCTTTCAGACCATAACACCTTATCCAATATGATGGCTCAAGTCAGGCATCTATTAAGTTATATACCCTTATTTCTTCTTCCAAAAATCCTATGCAATGTCAGAAAAGCTTGTGCATGTCAGTTCCTGGAAGAGACATGACTTCTTGCAAGCTGCAAAATCCAAGCAGAACCAGCAAGCTCTTCCATGCCCCTCCTCTGCATTTTTGTGAAAGCACCTTAAAAACACCTTGTAAAGCAAGTGCACTTCTCACGCTGTTAGCACAACCTAGCTGCACACTGAGGAGCAAATTTCTTACCATTAATATCCAGGCTTTGTGTAATTATAAGTCTTGAGTTCTAAAAGGTCTTATCTCAGCAAAAGGTAGGAGAAATTTTATTACTATGGGAATGTCTTTAGAATAATTAACTAGCAATTCTCCAATGAAGAGTTCAATTCTCAACATGTTATGGCAATAGTTTTGCTAAACACTTTTTTTCATTTTTTGTGTGTTCAGAATCTGCTGTTAATGACTCCATTTTCATTGCATCCCCTCCAGCACGTGGTGGTAGTGGTTCTTCTTCTGGAATAAATTGAACAGGCCAGCATCTTCTTTGCTGGCTTCCTACATTGTCCTTACTCACCTTTCCAATTTGCTGGAGATCCTTGACAATTATTTTTTCAGTATCTTCTAGTACTGTTGTCAATAAATTAAACAGCAGAGCAATCCAGGCAAGGCCAAAAAGAATCCAAATGGCCACAAGCACTCGATAGTAGGAAAAGTATTTCCTGTCAGACTGTTTGCCTGAAGATAGGGGGGAGAAAGAAGGAGAAAATTAAAAAGTTAAAATTGCCTTGCCAGTGTAAAGTGGAACAGCCTAATGAATTCATCAGTATGTTTTATATTGAGCACTTTAAAATGACTTTTTTGCTGTAATGGAGACTCTCAGGTCCAGAGCATTAGGTTAAGGCTGGGCAATTCTCTTTTTGTTGCAATGAACTGATATATGCAATAAACATGATACAAATATGCTGGCCTGCCAAATGACACACTGGAATTGAAGTGAATCATTCTGTGATTCCATGATCCTGTGATTGAGGTGAATTACCATCAGAGCAGGTTATTTTTTCCCCCTTACTACATATCAATCCCAGTTCAACTGCTGCACATACAGGTAAATGAAATAATGTGGGAAGTAGTGTTAAATTGTATTGTATTATCTTGGAATTGCACCCAAACTCCCAAAGCACAAAAAGCAGAGCACAGTGGGCCACTATAACCACACAACCATTATTATCTGGGTAATTGTAATTCCCTGTATTTCTGTAGAGTGTGATTATAACCTAATAAATAGTTCCCTTAAATTACAGGTACCTGTGTGCACACAAAGAGAGTAGCTGCAATTCCTACCCCACTTTTGAATGGCTTCAGGATCTTCCTCCATTTAAAAAACTACATGACTGATGAGAATTTACTGACACATGCCAAGAGCAGAACTTTCTATGTTGGAAACCAGTGGACCAAAGCTTATTTCATGCAGTCTGATCCTCTTAGCATCAGCCAGGACCTCACACCTGCTGTTCTGCATGGGTCATTTTGTTTGACCCCAACATTCAGAGAGCATTTGCTTGGCCCCACACAATATTATCATCATGGTAAAGGTGGTGTGGCCCTGGCATCTGCAGGAACACTTGGTGATATTGCTTATGGAGTGCTCCAGAGGTGATTTGACATAGTTGATAACACAGCAATGTGCATGGACAGGGACACCACCACAAACCTTGTGGTGAACCTGCCCAGAAGGAGCCTGGGTGCTGGCAACTCTTTTCAAGTCCTGCAGCGCTCTGTACTGCACAAATTGATGGGCAAGATTTTTGTTCTTTGTTACCCAAGAGCTCTGGAAATGGGGCAGCAGTGGGCAGGCTTGTCCCCAAGCACAGCTATCCAACAGCTGTTTCATTTTCTGCTGCTGGCATTGAGTTGGCAAAGGGATTCTCAGCCTTGGTACAAAGCATCTCATTGTTGTGCTCTTATCTGGAGTTCATGATGTGGGGTTAGCAAAGCCCCAAGCAGCATCTTTGTGCTGTTAACCCAAAACTGGACTTGAGCAGGAAATATTCAGTTAACAACCCCCAGGGAGTTTCACCCTAGAGTATCACCTGTATGTACATGTATTCCCAACAGTTAAACCCAGGCTGAGCCATCTTCCCAGCATGTCTGCCTTCCCCAAACACCAGTTTTGAATCACTAAAACGCAAATCAACTCAAACCTGTTCTGTTCCACTTGGCCAGTGCAAAACCATTTATCATCTGTAAGCAATTCTCAGTGCATAATTCTCAGAGCAGTCATTGATTCTGCTCATTTCTTTGTGAAGATGTGAAGCATTAAACTTATCAACATTTTATTACTGTTGTTAAGGCCAATTAAGATAAATACTGGCACAGGAAAATATTTCAGCTCCAGTTAAGTCATCCTAATGAAGATGAAATCATAGAGCCACGAGGCCTATCTGTTATTTTTAAATAACAATTAGAAAGTTAAAATACAATTAATTGCTTTTGGAAAGTAATATGGCTGCAGAGGAGTGCTGTGGAAGTCTTGGTTTTCAGGCTGTGACTTGCTGCCATTACTGTAAAACACACCTGTGATTTGGACAAGGAAAGACAGAGCAACATTTTGATGCTCAGTTTTTCTCCTGCATGGCACCAGCCCCTCCCCACCATTCTGTACAGCAAACTATTTCATGGAATAGATTTAGAGAAATTACAGTCAGCAGCGACACATCAGTGCCTGGAAAAGTTTGTGGGCTCCCTCTGCCAAAGTCATCAGCCTTTTGTAAGAAATCCTTCCAAGTCACAGAGAGGCTCCAAGGCCTGTCTAGCACTTCTGCAAGTCTTGAGAGCCTGGGGTTTGTTGTGTGGTGGATGTCTGTCCCTCAGAAAGGTGTGTGAGGCTTCCAGACCCTCTGTGGGGACAGCATTGGTGCAAGCATTAGGTGCAGTTTTCTTTGCATATCCCTGATGAGGAGAAGTTCAGGCTGGCAAGATGATGGCAGGACAGGTTGTTGTAAAGAAATCTTGGGTTCTCCATGGAGTTTGGTTTCCTGCTTCTTCTGTGGACACTGATTTTGCTCCTGGTAATTATTTTGCAGTTCCTTTTGAAACTTATTCCATGGGGAGTGTATTTCGTCCAGCAGATCCATGGAAATGTTTTGAGAAGTGTTCAGCATGCTTGAGTGCAGCTTTAACAGTGTTTCTTCAGGGGAAATCCTAAGCTCTGGCTTCTGAGGATAGAAAACCTCCAGAGATACTCAGGAGACTAAAGAAGGCCACTTTTGCAGTGATGTATATATTTAAGCCCCATTTCTAATAGTGTGGGTAGATTTCCCCAATTTCCCATGACTGGGATTTTCACCTCTTAGTCTCTTGTGTGAAGTCATATACTCTGAAACATGATTTCTTCCCTTTACACTGTGAAATCTAAATCTGAGATGGCTAAAGCAGTGATACACACCTTGGTGTGCAGCTTTCATAAACTGTTGACTCTTGGCAATAAAAATTCCACTTTCCCTTCCCTCACCAAAATAACTGTTTTCTTTGCATCCCAAAGCATCTCATTTCCTTATATTTTGATGATTTGGTACTTTTATCAGCACATACAACTCCAGAGAAGTGAGCATTTCCCCCCAGAACTGTACAAGGCAAAGACTTTTGACAGATTTGTCTCTACAGTACATTCAGTCAACCCATGGGAATTACAGTCATTATCCTGGTGTTTGGATGTGTTTCCTCTCTGGAATCAGCCTTACCTACAACATAATCTCCAAAGCCAATGGTGCTGAGGGTGATAAATGCAAAGTAAATTCCTTCACTGTAGGACCAGCCCTCTGTTATCTGGAAGAACACGGATGGCAAACACAGAAAAACCAGGATCCCAGTTGCCAGGAAGAACAAAAGGGTCAGAAATTTGATCTTCTTCTGAAAAATAAACCAGTTCAATTATAATCATGATTTGAGACATAAATAAGCTCTATATAATCGTGGTTATCCAAAGTGGGTGGCTATCTGGGATCAGGAGGATCTGAAGGATTTCTACTGAGTGCTTTCCTCTGGAAATGCCTCAGTCCTGCTTAGAAGCAGTGGGAAGCCAGGTGTGATGAGTGTGGCATGTCCACTGTGGCCCTGGAAGATGTAGTCTTTTACCTGATTGTATCAATGACTGTGACTATTGAGAAATTCCTATCTAATGACATTTACCAGAGTCAAACCATTTCCACTTATCACCATACAACTTCATTTTTAGTTTTTAGGTATTTAGGGTTGGCACCTAAATTCAGATTTGCCTGGGAAAAGAGTATTTTTAATAAAAAATAATTGCACTATGTCTGACAGTACTATCTTCAAGAGTCTTGAATACTGACTTTATTTCTCATTGCATCAATGCCACAACTTGGCTCCTAACCAGTGGATATCTCACTACAAAAAAAAAAAATCCAAAAAAGCCCAACAAAAACCCCAAAAACTAATGAGCTCTTGATAAAGAAGAGCCTGGACAGTGACTTTTAAACCATTCTACTTCCCAGCAGTCATGAAGGAGCTTTGACTAAAGAAGAAGACTTGTTATATGTAGAGATTTATCAGCCAGACACACATAGTTTCTATGTATAGAATTTTCCAAATCCAGATTGCCTGGAAATTAATGGCAACTGCTGGATAACTTTTTGTATCTTCATGTATTGGGCACATGCTTGAATCTGTATCTGATTGAGCCTTCTCTTCTGTTTAAGTTTGCCATATATGACAGGGAATTCAGCAATCTGAACAGGGCTATCTGTAGCAATCATACCTTATCCTGAAAGAGAATTACAGTAGGAGACACAGAAAAGCTGTTCTCACTTCCTCAGCAGTACTGAGAGAAGGGGAGGAGCTGAAAATAAATTGGGGCATAAACCAGACAGAAGACATCCTGTCTGTAGTTTGTTACAGGTGTCTCCTCATCTTTCAGCAAGCAGGCTCAAATGCACAACTTCAGCCTGATGCTTCTTTTCTGTCAAAGCTAAGGGTGGAGGGAGACTAAAGGACTGGGTAATCAGGAGGGGTAACCCACTATGCATTTAGTTAAAACCCATTGAAACCTCTACACCTCACCTAATTTTTACAGCATTGCACAGCTCACCTGCTTTTTGCAGCCTCAAGGTGATGTTTAATCACCCTTACTGGTTTTAAAGGGAGGCATGCACTTCCCTAGGGTGTTGGCTCCTGAGATAAGTGTCTTAAAAAGTGAGGTGGGATGCCCCATCTCTCCATTGATTGCTGAAGGGGGCTGGATTTCTGCCATCTAGATGGGAAGACAAAATGCATGCCTTAGTCTGAATATCTCCTCTATGGCTGACATGTCTGCTTAGCTCTGCAAGTGAAGAATGCCTCTTTTCCTGCCCTAGAACAACATCTAACCCTGCACAAAAGCAAATACAATCGAGGACATAAGGCAGCATGAAACTTAAGAAAAGCACTAGAAATGAGCATATAATTGTGCCTGAGTAAGTAGAACCAATTACCTTTCTCATTCCTTTCTCGTACAGGAACTTCCCCAGCTTTTTACAGAGCAGTGAGAGCATCTTACCGACACGGTGCAGAAACACAATGTTCAGAGGGATTCCAAAAAGAGCAAAAAACACACAAAAGATCTGTCCCCCAGCAGTTTTAGGATGTAATGTGCCATAACCTATAAAAAAAGAGATGGGTCAGAGGAGATATTCCAAAGAACTGCAGCAATTCACAGTCATATTCACCCTTACTCCAGTCCAGCCTGCCTTTGACCCTAAAAGATGTGGCTAGTGTTTCTCAGCCCAAATGCACTCTTTTTTCCTCTGAAAAAGGCAGTAAGAAGATGAAGTGGTTCACCCTGCATGTCTGGGGGAATACAGAAGCACTGTGTGTTCCCAACACAGCCTTAGTGGGAACAAAGCCACAATCAAGATGTAATTAAGGGAAACATGTTCTGTCTCGTGACAAATACATGGAAAGTCAGAAAATAGAAGTCTGAGGATCTGGAAGACATCAGAGCTGGAGTCCCAGGCTGTCAGGATCACATCTCCAGCTTCTTGTTGATCTGCCTGTGTGTTAGTGAGCTCCCTGGCTCCATCCCAGTGAGTTGCTGTGTCCAGATACTGACTCCAGTCCCAAGGCAGTGCAGTGTGCATTAGAATAGATGGTGCTAATTAGCCCAGACCTCGCTGGAGGCTGATTTATTGCTGCCAGAGAGACATTTGCCTTAAGGTCCTGCTAAGAGAGGATTTATCTAAGTAGTGGAACAACCCCAAACATGTCCTTTAGTCTCAAGGCTCTTGGACCCCATGAGGTACATGGCTGAGTGCAAGAATACTGAACTTTGTGTATGTCCTTATGCTATCAGTGACCCTGGGAAACTGCATTTCCCATACACAGTTCATGTCAAGGCATCCATCACTCAGAAAATGCAATGTTTTCTTTGGGTGAAAAGACAAAACAACTGAGTGATATTTGGGCTACTGGATTTCCAAATGCATGAGCTGTCTTGTGCTCCCTGTTGTAGAAATATTCCAATTTCAGTGATGGGTGTCAGAACCCTCCCTTTCTACAGCAGGACATCTCCTTGTGGGTTCAGGCAGCAATTACACAGCTCCCATGGTGCTGGGACACTACTGGGGCCCTTGGGGCATGTCACACTCACAGATCAGATGTGCTTAGGGTCTGGTGGGAGTGAGGCCTCAGCACCACTCTGTAAAAACACAGATTTGCCTTCCACTGCAGGACTGTGAAGCAGGTGCCAACAGTATGGATGTTATCCTGAAGTTTGACAGGCCTGCAGTTTTTGGGATATACATTTGAAAGAAAGGACAAAGCAGGTAGGGGCAGGCAGGCCCTGTAAAGGTCAGAACAGCCTGAAGCAGCAGTGTAAAATTCTCAGGATTTGTCTTTACCCCATCCCATTTTTTTTCCTCCTGGCATGTTACTAATTGAATATGTGAATTAACAGCTCAAAACAGGTTATGGAGACACTGCCCAAGCCCCATCAGGATTAACTTCTTTCCTTACATCTTTTATGTTTTACAGCAGTCTCAGATTTAAAGTGAAGTTTATCTCCAGGAAAGTGAAGTTTATCTCCCACCCACAAATATTAGCAGAGTGAACATTATAACAGGTGATTTGAAAAGAAGAAACAAGTGGATAATAATAGGAAAGGCCACTGATATTTGACAAGCCAAAATAAAGCATGTAGAACTGTGCCCTGGGAAGGTCTTAGAACTAAGTCCATGCCTGCTTGCCACCCATGACAACAAAGGGCTGGAGTTTTTATTCTGGAAAGTATTATCCATTCATGTCCTAATAACCAGACATAATAAGCATCACTCACACACAAGCACACCTAAATGGAAAGCATTAGACCTACCTATTGTGGAGACAACTGTGCCTGCAAAGAAGAAGGAGTTGCTGAAATCCCAGTTGCTCTCTTCAAACTGTGACTCATTTCCAACAGGGTACACTCCATTTTGAATGGCTTCAATCAGGTTCTGGGAGAGAAAGCAAAGTTTGGTATCATCATGATTGCTTTTCTCAAGTGCTTGGTGCAAAAATATTACAAAGGTTAGCCAACTGCTGCTCCTCTCCTGTCAGTACCACTCACCTGACTTCAGAGATTGTCTGACACTATTCACACCTTCACCTCCAAGGTTGGGAAGCCCTTATCCAGTGGGTTTGGGTGTTCAACTTCTGCCCTGTTTGTGCTGACTGCTCTAGTGGGTGTTTGGAGAGAAGTTGCTTCTTTCAGTGTGACCAAGGACCTTGTTTCTTTCAGGCCAAGTAGTTTGGAAAATCATGATCCTGTGAGTGACTAGGATGTGGCAGAGCACTGGTTTAAGAGATGGGGGTGGCTGATTGCTGGATTTAGACTTGCAGTTGAGATGGCAGTGGTGGATCCAAGATCTGATCACCCACCTGTATGAACAGTGGCTCTGATCCCTCCCAGGGCTGCACCAGTGAGTTGTGCCAGGGTACACATGAGATACACTGAGCATTTCATTTCAAGTCTGTATTTTGATTAGTGTCACAGAATTAAATTCAGACAAAGTCCATTGATTTGCAAAGCCTGACATACACATTCTTCTCCAAACTGTATGCATGAATATACATAGATAAATTTACACATTTGCACACATGTTTGCAAAGTTGCCTTTGAGAGGAGGTTAGAGGAACATCTGTCAGAGATGGTTTGAGTTTGGGTTGAGTTGAGACTGCCCTGCCACACAAGGCTTGACTAAATATTTCTTCCATACCTCTCCAGTGCTATCATTTATCACTTTATGCATTTTCATATTCTTCCTTGGTTTTAATTCTAAGTGCCATTATTTTTTTAACTCTCTCTCTCTTTTTTTTTTTTTTTAATTTTTTAAGTTAAAAGGAAATTTTAAAAACAAACAGTATCCAGCTGTCCCTGTCCTTAGCAAACAGAGAACAGTGGACTGGACATCTGTAAGGCAGGCTGGTTTGTACAGAAACAACTGAGATAAAATCCAGGACAGAGCCCTGCCAGAAGCAGGAGACATGCTGGAATAAATTGCACCAGCAAAATCTTCCTCCCTGCTTCTCCCTTCACTATGTTTTTTGCTGGTGTCTCAGAAAATTGAGGGCAACAAAAATAACTTCCAAAGCCCTTGCATGAAGATTTCTTTGTCTTAAAAGCTCATCTTTTTTTTTTCTTCCCTTCTTGAAAAGCTCTCTATTTTTTTTTTTTACCTTCTTCCTTACCCATAAAAAACAAGTGAAGAGCATGCATGCATGGGTGAAACTGGGGCTGAATTGCTGGTTCTTAGAAAAACCAGTTCTTCCCCACATTTCTTTATTTTGTGAACTGGCCCATTAAGAGCTTCATTAGTTTCCCATGTGGAAATGCTTCCAGCAAGGCTATAACTCCTCATTTTCTCCTGCATTACAGCAGATAGAGCTCTAAAATGCCCAAGTTGAAGAGACAGCCATATTCATCTTCATCTTCCTGTGCCATGAACAGAAATATTTTCCCCTGGCCAGGCAACCTGTTTCTCTTCTGCAGCATCCTCAAAAACTAAACTGATCATACCACCCTCTTCAAAAACTAAACTCTGATCATGCCACCTTCCTTGTAGCTATTTGGAGGTTTGTTTGGGTTTTTTTTCCTATCCAGACCTTTCCTTGTTGTTTCAATATTGCACTATCTGTGATACTGTTCCAAGTGGCAGCCACACCTGTTCATTTCAGACAGCCTCATTTTTATTGCCATACCACCCCATTGTGTAAGAGCACAGCCCCACTAAAAGCAGAATCAACAGGAGGCAAGACCCCAAAAAAACCATGATATTGTGGGATGGGGATATTTAATAGCTAGCACACACAAGGTTTTGTCCAGCTACACAAGCTGTATTTACCATCAGAGTGAGCTACCTGCTCACACCAGACAGGGGTTTGCTGGAAGCATCCAAGTGGCTACAATCAGAAGGAAAGCAGTGAGAGTTACCTGTGCAGCAAGGATGAGTAGGAAACAACATCTAATGGGGAAACAGGAGGGAGAAAGGACTTCCACTCACCTGCATGAACTGCTCCATCTCCGCCACCGTGAGCTGTGTGAAGTTCTGCAGAAAAGCCTCCTTCATCTGGGCAGCTGCCATTTTCTCCTGCTTCTCAGCAGTCCTCTCCAGGGCCTGGAACACAGCAGCACCCACCAGCAGGTAGACAAAATAGCCAGCCACCAGCAAAGCTGTCTGCAGCCTGCCACTGCACATGGCCTTCAGGGCAACTCTGCAGGGGATGGGGAGCGAGAGGTGGTGACTGTAAATCCCTCACACTCCTGGGAAGCCTCCCCCGGGCAGGAAGAGCCCTCCCAGCTCTGGTTTCCGCTGGGATCCTGCACTGGCAGGGACAGTGAGCTGCCAGATGCATTCATTGGGAAGCTGGAAGCAGGGCGGGGGAACCACAATAAACCCAACCCCCCCCAAAGAAAAAACTTTCCATTCTCTGGGCTGCACGCTGTTTAGGGATTTCCTCTTGTCTGTGAAACTCTCCCTTGCTGAGTTCTCAGGAAAAGTGGGTCAGGATTTGAGCAGCTGGCAGGTGGCCATCTCCTACTCAGAAGGCTCAGGGGACAGGTGAGGATAGTCTGGAAGGGGTTCACAGGGGAGTTTGCTTGGAAAACCATTGTTTGCCCTGCTGAGTCCAAGAACAGGACTCCAGGGCAAGCCTCTGATCCCAGGAGCTCCTTCTTGCCCCATGTTCAGGGGCAGCCTCAGGGAAATGCAGCTGGACTGATCTTTTGGGCTTCACTTGTCTGCTTGCAGCACAGGGCAGGGTCATGCAGCCCTGCAGAGCCTCAACAGCTCAGGGCAAAACCTTGGACACACAGGCAAATGGCTGTGGGTTGCATATGTGCCAAATCCAAACAGGTTCTTCTGCCAGCAATTCCTCTGCAGTGCATCCAAGGGAATACATTACACTCCTACTGGGTGCACAGTTAGATGGATAAAAAAGTAGCTATGCCATCAGATCCATGGAGTCATAAAATCATAGAATTGTTTAGGTTGGAAAAGACCTCTAAGGTCATCAGACACGGTGCTTAGGGACACAGGTTAGTGGTGGCTGTGCTGGGTTAATGGTTGGACTCAATGACCTTAAGGGTCTTTTCCAACTGAAGTGACTTTGATTCTCTGTTTCCTACAGCAATGTAGCCTCTGCTGATTTCAGAAAGATGGTTCTCATGCATTGAGAAGTCATTTACATAACTGTCAGAGCTTGCCCTCATTAGCTTCAAGAAGAATTTGGGTGCCACTGAGAAGAATTTGTGAGAGAGGGAAGCCCTTGAATTAAGATGTTGATTTTGGAATGGACAGAAGACAGGTCTGAGCTTGGCTGCAGCATGGACATTGTTAACATTCATTAATTTTCTTGCATTATATTTCCCAGCATTTTCATTTCTTTGTGTACAATTTCTTTTTTATGTCAGCAGATGCCCTGCTTTAATAATGAGAACACACTGAAGCAAACCACCCTTTGAAAAAGCATTTTAAATGTACCACCTATTCTTGCTCTTCAAGTCTTTGTGGTCTTTTTGAGTTTGAAAATACCAAGAAAAGGCAGAGACTCTGGGATTAACTTTGCAGAACTGGTGTAAACAAGAAGCAGCACATGGCTTCACTCTGTCAACTGCAGGTTGTCCTTTCACATATAAATCTGTTTGACCTTAGAGGAAAACAGGAAGACTGTGAATGAAGGTAAGCAGCTTCCGAAACCCTTACATGTTTGAAGATCTTCCTTAGGGTTACTGGAAAAGGGTTTGTTGAAACAGGATGTGCCGTGTTTCCTTTAATTTCTTTTGAAGCTACACGTCAAAGGTGTGCTTCTTACTCAGATTTAAATTATTGCTCTAAAATAAGGACAACCATGGTTTCATTCTTTTGTGTCTCTCAGTTTCCCAGCCCCCTGAGATAAGATAAAGCCCTTTACAAGTACAAACACAACATGTGTTCATCATTCTCAATAGACATGAAGATAATACAACTGGATTATTTCCTCAGTTCATCCAAGAAGAAAATGGATGAAAAAAACATGAAACTCATGAAAGATCATGAGAATTTCAATATTGTTGACAGCTGCAGCGGTTTGATTGTGGAGGTAAGATGCCAAGAAACCTCATCCTTCTTATGCTGTCTCCTCCAGCCTGTATATAGATACTAAGTTGGGTTTCCCTCTAGCCCCTCTCCAAAAGGCCTATTTGTGACTGCATCTCCAGAAACCTTTGACTGCAAGGAAGTTTGGTGACCTTGTTTTTTCTCTAGCTCTGGAACAGGGAATACACATCAACTTTTCTATCTGTTTCTGTTTCTTCATACAAAGAATCTTTAATAGCCTGCCTGTGTACTTTAATAACCACTACAGATTGTTTGAATGTGAGGGGAGTGTCCTATCACACAACATCTTGTTCATACTTAGGTTGACACCTCCACGGGGAACAAGGGAAGGAAAACACAGTTCACTGCTAGGATGTTTGCAGATAAGTTGCTTTGAGGAAAAAAGGAAGGGGGAATTCACTCAGTGGAATGCTTTACTTGAAGTCATTCCTTGTAAAGGTAAGAGTATTTTCAATTAGCATTGACTGTTCTCCTCTCCTTGTTTTGCCTAGATTAAAAACTGCAAAACATGCTCTTGGTGGAGGCTGCTAGAGCTGTACTGCTTGTTATAGCTACTGAGTGTCAGCACTATTATTGGCTCAGTTTTCCCACAGGGGTCTGGGTACTGGGTTAACTTGACACCATTCGCCCCAGTCATGAAAACCAAGCACTTCCCAAGTGCTGGGAGCTGCTGTAGGTACAACACCCTCATCCAAAGGCTGATGCTGGCATCTCACAGCTGCTTCATAACCCCACTGATAACCTGTCTAGATAGCTGGGAAGGTAAATGGGAACTCTGTACCTGGTGAACCAGCCACCATTACCTTTGTCCATTAGGAGATCATGAATACATCCCACCCAGGTGCAAGTTATCATAGAAGTCATAGAATGGTTTGGGTTGGAAAGGACCTTAAAAATCATCTACTTCCAGGGGATCTTTTGCCCTGCTGTGGGCAAAGAAGCCACCCACTATATCAGGAAAAGCCATGCTCAGGGCCTCACCCAACCTGGCCTTGAACACTGCCAAGCAAGTTAGTAGAAGTCCTTGTAAATCAAAACAAATTTCTGCTGGCAGCATCTCCTCTTTAGAGTCCCCAAGCCCTTATGGGGCCATATGGCCAGAAAAACCTATTCAATGGCATTTGTTTCTCAAGAAGGAGCTGAAGAAATGGAAGTGAGGCCTCATCTCTGTAGCTTTCAGTTGTGGGAAACCAGCAGATCCAGCTAACAAGAACTTCTCCACAACCCATAAATTGACAGGACTTCTGCTGGTCCAGTTCCCTCAGGACTGCCCCACTGCCACCCAACCTGTGGCTAGTAGTTACAGCAACAAGACCCACTGGCCTGCCCGAGGCTGTGGTGGGTTGGGGTGCAGTTCCCTGGCAAGGGGGGGTGGCAGAAAGTGGCTGTCATGGTCCTCCAAACCTTGTGGTCGGGTGCTGTGAGGGCTGGCACTCCCTCAGGGCCCGGGAGCTGGGAGCTGAGTGTGCTAACATCGTGGTCTCTGTCCCACTGCCCCCATCCAGGGAGCAGGGCAGACCTGGAGGTTCTCAGCAGGTTCAGCCAACCCTGCTGAGTGTTCATACAGCAAGGTCATGGTGATGAGACAGGATGAGTTCAAGTCACAGAATCACGGAGTCACAGAATGAGGTTGGAAGAGACCTCTAAGATCATCGAGTCCAACCTATGCCATAACACCTCAACTAGACTCTAGCACCAAGTACCATGTCCAGTCTCTTTTTAAACACATCCAGAGATGGTGATTCTACCACCTCCCTGGGAAGAGCATTCCAGTACTTTATTATTCTTTTGGTGAAAAATTTCTTCCTAATATCCAACCTATACCTTCTCTGTCAGAAAAAAGTCAGGAAATCATCGTGCAGCTCAGCCAGGCAGGCCTGTGGGGACCAGGCCAGGCAGGGTCTCCTGGTGGGCTTGGCTTTTTGGGACCCATGGCTGGGCTGGGCAAGCTGGAATGGGCAATCTGCAATGCCACTGGAACACAGACTGACAGCCCTGGTTTGGGCTGGAGGTGGATCCTGGCCACAGAGGATAGAAAGGAAGCTTGGGTGGGCTGGTCATAGCCTTGCAGACATGAAGGCAGTGTGTCTGGTAAGGCAGTTAATTAATACTTTTTGTTCCTGAGCTGGGAGAGATCCATGATGCAGTCAAGGACCAGGGAAGGAGGAGCCATGCTGACGTTTTCCACCTGCATTATTTACCCAGTCAACAGCAGGGAAACCCAGGCAGTGAGATCCAGTGGTAACAGAGGGCAGGGAAATTTCCTCCCTGTAACATGATGTGCTGGGACAGGGCTTTCTTATGGTGAGTCCTCTGTCCTCAGTGTGTTCTTTCCTCCTCCACACCCCAGTCATACCCACAGTTCAGCCATTTTCTTTTTCTACATATGGCATCTTGCTGCAGTGTTATGCATTCTGTGTCCTTAAGCAGATTATAGCCTAAAATAAATTCCAGTTTAATGGAAAATATTATCAGTTTCCATGGGAATTACTTACCATGTGATTGTGGTTGTACTTCCTGTTGTGTTTACGGCTAAAACCATTAAATGATCAGTATTTTTTACACTTTCTTACAGTTCTCCTATAAATATCTATTCCTCATAATGGGTCAGAACATTCAGTCTTCAAACGTAGGTCATTTTGGTTTTTATGCTGTGATCTTATGCCAGATTATCAAATCCATGGACTAAAGTATTCCACGGAGATCCTCCTACTTATTAGTTTGTTATTTCAGGTCTGCAAAGCCAAATTCCTGTGGATAGCTATCAGCTCTCAAGGAAATGGGCTGACATTCATGAGTGAAGAAAATGCTGAAGCTGGTCACTTGCCTTTGGTAGCTGACTAAGACCTCTGGTGTTCAGGAGGTAAGGGCTGCTGTGTCAGGCAACCCAGCATGGAGAACTACTCAAGTGCTGTGTGAGTCCTGGCTCACAGCATTGGACACGGTGATCAGCTGGGCCCAGGAAGAAGGGAGAGGGCTGGTAAAGGTATTTTAAGAAATTTGGTTTTAGTTTTCATTATCTCACTCTGATTCGATTGGTAGCAAATGAAATATGCTTTCCCCCAGATGAGCCTGAGCAATCTCTCTGTTCTTGTCTCAGCCCACAAGTCTTTGGTCCTTATTTTCTCTCTCTGTCCAGCCGAGGTCAACAGACCACAAGCAGTTTGTACAGGTGCCTGCATTCCCCACCAAAGTGAGGCACAGACACTCAAAAGAGGAAGCATTTGCTCAAGACGCCATTTATTGGCACCTTTGCACAGGGTGAAACTTCCAGAGGAATTAGACTCTCTCACAAAGAGAGAACATTCAGTGTCCATGTGGTAACAGGAGTCTCTAGTTCCAGGCTCCTTGCCATTGCCTCTTCATCTTTAGATCTGACTCCCAGAGTGAGCTTTTGCTGTCAGAGAATGGTGCAGCAAAAACTACAAACACTGACAAAGCAGTGTCTTCTCCGTGTCCTGTGTGCTCAGGAATGTGGCACCTCCTGCCCAGAGAGTCAAGGATGGGTGGACACTCCTCTTAAACAACGGTGAGGGTACAGAGGCCCTTTAGTGGTACCACACACTTGGACCCACCAGAGTCAGATCTTCCACTCCACAGTGAATTGTGTGAGCACGAGAGCTGCTCAAGCTGCCACTATAATTCCCTAGAAGGTTCTCACAAAAGCCACACCGCTAGTTCTTCCACAACTTAACGTGTGGTTTGGTGTGCACTTTGCGTGTATCCAGCCTTTGATTGCTTCAGGCTACACTGAGTGCCTGAGTGGAGGTGGGGATGAAATGTGGGGCTGGCCTGGCTGGGTTGTGACATGCTGTGACATGCTGTGACATCAGGGGGAACGTGTCACAATGGGGCAGCCATAAAAGGCCCCAGCAGGTAACGCTGGCCCTGTGTTGCTCTGGCAAGCGGTGAGTGCACACGTGGCAGGGGGGCTGGGCTGGGAACAAGGGCTGGGGCAGAAACGCTGCACCTGGGGCTGGGTTCTCCCTCTGCATGTAGGGACAGCTCCCCGTGGAAGAGCCTTGGGCAGGCCACAGGCGTGCTGCTGCTGCTGCTGCTGCAGGGGCAGGGAGACAGGCCTTGCTGCCTGCATGCTGTGGCCTTGTCCTTCCTGCCCCTGGATCCCTGAGGATCCTGCCCTCCTTGCAGCAACCCGCAAATCCCTCCCTCCTCGTCCCACTGACGGCCTTCTCTCCCTCCTCCTGCAGACCATGGATCCCATGGTATTCCTTTTTGTACTTTTGAAAAGCTTCATCCAGTACCCACAGCCCGTGACTGAGGGACTGGATGAGGAGACACGTCTGCGCATGGAAGTGCGTGCAAAATATCTGGAATGGGAGAGACTTCATCTGGAGCAGGAGGTGGAACGGGTCACCCAGAGGCCGGTGCACGTCTTGCGACTCTTAACTGTTGCTGTGCTCCTGGTCTACATCTTGGTCCTGTGGTTTATTGTGTGGAATAGCAGCCTGAGGAGAGAGGAGGAGGAAGAAGAAAACCGTGGTGCAAATGAAGAGGAAGTGGGCGATGCTGCTGCCAGTGAAGAAGACAATGTTGGAAATGAAGCTGTCAATGAGGCGGAAATTGCAGAAAACAACAATGATATGGCAATGGCAGTCCAAGAAGAAGACGATTTTGACGATCGCGTTGGACGAGTTTTAATGCAGCGCATCCAGTGGCCTGTACAGAACCTGCAGAGAGGCTGTGAGTGGACAATTAACCTCATGGACAACTACAGCCTTTTCTTTTGCCATGTCTTGGCAAAGAGTTTCTACCCAGGCCTGCAACGAGCCATTGGGGTGGGCAGTGCTTTTGAAGGCTGGAGTCCCCGTGAGCAGGATGTCGTGTACCGCGTGCTCATACCCATGACTCCTCCCCGAGGCCACAGCTTCCACCTGGAGCTGGACAGTGCAGGGCAGAGGCCGGTGAAGAAATTCCGTGTCCGCGTGCAGCTGGAGTGCACCTGCGCGAGGGAGCAGCAGTCTGAGGACATGCTGTGCTTCCTGCACCACCCCGAGGAGGAGCTGAGGAGGAATCAGGATCCCAGCCTCCTGGACACCCTGTGCACCGGCTCCTACCTCGACGTGCAGAAAACTGCCCGCTGGTTCTACCAGCTGGTGAGAGCAATCTGGCCGGCTTTGCCTCAGTCACACAACTGGCATTTAGTGCTGCTGCCCTCCACGCGCTCCTGCCAATTCAAAGCGACCAACGGCACAGAAAGCATCAGGATTGAGGTGCTGTTCGGGGTGCGGAGAGATGACTCAGCCATCTTTGTCAGCAGCCAGACCAGAGAGGCCTACACAGCAAGCACAATCTGGCCTGAGTCTTACGCTGTAGCAGAGGTTGAGTTCTTCCAGCACATTGCCAGGCAGGCCCCCCCTGACAGCTTGCACCTCAAATGCCTGCAGTTCTTCACCCGACTTGCGCTGGGCTTCGGCTTTTCCACCTACACCATGAAGACCATTGTCATGCACCTGCTCAATGTCACGCCCGTCTCATCGTGGCGCAGGAGAAATCTCCTGGATCGACTGCAGGATGTCATGGAAAGACTGGGCTTATGTGTGCGAACAAAACGGCTCAACCACTTCATTGTGGGTAACCAGAGGCTCCCTCAGGACATCAGTTTACCTCCAGATGTTCAGATGGGTGAGCCGTACAACCTCCTCCATCGTCTGGCGCAGGAGCCGGATGCCCACGCCCAGGCCGTCCATGAGTATAGGGTTCTGAAGAAGTGGTACAAAAGAATCCTTCTTGCTGACGATTGAACCAGTGAAGCGGAGGAGTCATGGCTATGAGCACAGAGCTGTGCTTGTGCTGTTCACAGCTGGCAGCAGAGAACACCTTGTAGTCCAAATTTGGTGCTTGAAGGAAAAGAGGATGCGTGCTAAGGCTCTGGCGAAGGTCCCACTGCCTGTCCTGTGCAGGGCCACGGGAGGTTATATTCCACGTCTTTCTATCATTTCCTTTTCCAAAAAAGCACCCAGACCGCATTCAGCCCGGCTTACCTCCTCTACCGCGCCTGGAAAAGCAGATGAAGGGAACACGTGCCATACATGCAGGACCAAAGTCTGCAAAGTCTGCCTGCAGCCCGCAGTTTTGCCTGGCCTTTGAAAAGGGGCAAAATTTCGAGCATGGAAGAAATGTGAATGTGAGACCGAGAAAGAGAAAAGAAACAGGGCAAGAAGGACCAAGAGGAAAAATCGGCACTGCTGACCCCGGATGAGTCAAGGGATGGAGTCTCTCCTTGTTCCTGGAAGGGACACCTTGACGTCAGCTCTGGAACAATGGTGTTGGAGCTGGCCCGAAATTTTGTATATAGATGAATCTAGATTTTTATTTCATAGTTATAGATATATTGGTATTCTTGATATATAGGTATTCTTATGATAGATTATAATTTTTATAAATTATATCTACTAGTAAATTACCATAAAAGAAAATACTGATATGAATATTATATACGAGATATGTAGTTATGATGCAATGATAAAAGTAATTTTAATGAGTTGAATATGTAACTTTGTGTAAATACTACCCGTAGAGTGCATATTTACTGTCATTATCTGTTGTGTCACATATTGTTGCTCGTAGTGTTTTTATGTCCGGAAGGTGCTCCATCAAAGAGATATATTTATAACATAGATAAGATACATATGATATATACATGCTATATAAATTATATTAGAACATAACTGTATCGTAGGTATTATACACAGCATGCCTAGAATATATTACATTATTGAAATAATTTTTTATACATGTAAAGCCATATCTAGTGTCGCTATCTGTTGCGAACCCATACACAGCATGCCTATATTACATTATTGATATAATTTTATATACACGTAAAGCCATATCTAGACTCGCTATCTCTTGCGACCCCATACACAGCATGCCTATAATATATTACATTATTGATATAATTTTATATACATGCAAAGCCATATCTAGTGTCACTATCTGTTGCAAGCCCATACAGAGCATGACGATAATATATTACCTAATTTATATAATTTTATATACATGTAAAGCCATATCTAGTGTCGCTATCTGTTGCGACCCACATTCATGCTCTGTAGTTAGCGCATTTACAAGTGGTGAGCTGGAGAACCCTTTGCTT
Organism: Fringilla coelebs; assembly: GCF_963513975.1. Classification (NCBI taxonomy): domain Eukaryota; kingdom Metazoa; phylum Chordata; class Aves; order Passeriformes; family Fringillidae; genus Fringilla; species Fringilla coelebs. The sequence continues at coordinate 5,167,467 of NC_140034.1, forward strand.
TTGTTTCAATAAAATGCAGGTTTGCAGAATGGGGAGTGCGCAAGACTTTATTGATCTCAGCCAGGCCTATAGTAGTGGTAAATGTCACACACTGTGAATCTGGGCTCTCAAACAGACTCCTTGCACTCAACCAAACTGCGAGTGCGGAACTGGCTCTAAGCGGAAATGAAGCCGAGCTGGCCCCAGCCCCAGTGATCACAGAATCCCAGAATGGCCTGGCTTGGAAGGGTCCTTAGAAATTGTCTTGTTCCAGCCGTGCTGCCAAGGGCGGGGACACCTTCCGCTAGGCCGGCTTGCCCAAGGCCCATCCAAGGTGGCCTGGAACACGGCCAGGGATGGGGCAGCCACAGCTCCTGTGGGCAGCGTGGGCCAGGCCTCAGCAGCCTCCGAGGCCAGAATTCCCCAGCCATCTCCAGCCTAAGGCCGCCCTGAGTCAGAGGGAAGGCAGCAGCGCAGGCGCTGTCCCTGCAGGCCCTGGCCAGCAGCCCCTCTGCAGGTCTCTGCTGGCTCCCGGGCAGGGACTGAAAGGCCGCAGGAAGGGGCCCCTGCAGGAGCCCTTGGAGAGCGCTGGGGCCAGGAGTGCAGCCGTGAGGGCAGCAAGCGGGGCCCGGCCTGTCCGTCCGTGCGGGAGGGCACGGGGCGGGCCCTGAGGCCCTGCCGGCTGGAGCTGGGAGCTCTGCAAGGCGGCCGGCAGAGAGCCCTGGGCTCCCGCAGCTCTGCAGCCCTCACGGCTGAGGCAGCTGCCCGGGCACAGCCGGCCAGGGACACGCCGCCAGCCCGGGGCCGCCCGCAGCGGGAGCCTGCTCTGGGACCAGCCCAGGCCGCAGCAGCGAGCAGCCCAAGGGGCTGGGCCCGGCCAGGGAACGGCTCCGCCCGGCGACAGGGCTCCGGGAGCAGGGCAGCGGGGCTCCGGCAGTGCCGGGCACAGAGACAGGGGGACACACGGCTGCAGCCACAGCCAGGATCAGACAGGAACCTTCTCACTCTCGGCACCTCCCACACAGGAACGAGGGTGGGGCTGGTGCAGGTCCGTCTCTGCTCCCAGGAAACAAGGGAGAGGACAAGAGGAAATGGCCTCAAGTTCTGCCCGGGGAGGCTTGGATTTCCTATTAGGGAAAGAGTTCTCCTCTGAAAGCGTTGTCAAGCACTGGCACGGGCTGCCCGTAGAATTGGTGCAATTATCATTGCGTGAGGCGCTTCAGGAATATCTGGAGGTGACACTTGGGGTCATGGTTTCGAGTTGCATTTCTCAATGTTCGGTTTGTGCCCTCCAACTTGATAGCAGGACCAATGTGGAGTGGGACACAGCCCAGATGCTGGCAGCTGTGAGCTGACTCACTCCATACAGAGATGAGCCTTCCACCATGGCTAGCAGCGGTGCTGGCAGCTGAGCCACCGGCAACATGCCACCTTCCTCTACTGCACAACCCTCCCAGGGTCAAGCTGGGGCAGGGCAGGGGGGTGGGGGGCTCTCCCGGCTCCTGAGCACAAGGTGACAAAAGAGAAACGCTGTCACCCGTCAATCCCTTGAACTCACACACGGTAACAGGGCAAAGAGAAGGGTAAAGGCACAATTTGAGTTACATCTGGGCAGCACTGAGAGTGGACCACTCAAATCCAGGTGTACAGTATTGCAAATGCCACAGGTTTTTCAGTGGGGGGAAAAGCTATAAATTAAACACAAGAAAGACCCCAAACTCCAAAAGTAAGGTTTGAATTTTCTGGGGATTGATGGCTTAGAGAAGCAGCTGTGCTGTGCTGATGGTGTCTTCTCTGCACACTCCTCGTCCTTGCTGGTCTCAGGGATAACCAAAGCCAGGTGATCATTTCTTCCTGCTCCAGCCTGTGCTGAGACCAAGCAGGCCTGAGGGTGCCCAGGGCTGTTAGCAGGAGAGCTGGGAAAGTCTCTGCCAGTCAAGCAGCCTTCCCCTCCAAGGCTCCAGAGATACAAGGGCAGATAGCTGTAGCCTAAGCTCTAAGCTGGATTGCACTTGCACCTTTTTGAGCTTTCTGCCCTCTGGCATCCCTCAGGCTGGGCGGCGTAAATCTGAGCTGCTTTCACAGGGAGCTCAGGGTTTGCCCAAACTGGGGCCTTGCTGAAGGCAAAGGCCACCGAAGGGCTCTCTCCCTTGTGCTGCCCGTGCCATGGCAGGCCCCAGAGCAAGAGGGCATTTCTCGGCAGCTGAGATCCCCTCCTGACACTCTGGCCTTGCAGGTTGGCAAAATCCACACGGACACGTGGGGACATTCCAGCACTGACTTTCACTCCAAACCTTCCAATTCTCTCCAAGGAACATTCTGATTTTTCCTTCTGCTTGGAAGGGCATGGAGTCCCTTGGCTGGTGTTTTTGGCACAAAGGTTCTCCTCACATGGAAACCCTTCCAGGCAACCTGAAACTCTTCTGCCCATCCAGAGCCCATTTAGTCCCACTGGATCATGACAAGTCCAGTGCACAAGCAGCACCTTTCTCTCCTCTGCCAGGAGCTGGTTTCACAGCTCAAATGCCTGACACCATGCAGATGGGCCCAGAAGAGAGCTTGTAGCTAAGTGGGGGTCATGATATGCGGCCAGGGAACAAACGATATGAGCAGAGGAAAATGACCTCAAGTTGCACCAGAGGAGGTTTCGATTGGATCTCTAGGAAATATTCCCTCAACCAAACGCATGCCAAGCTTGGGAACAGGATGCCTAGGGAAATGGCTCCGAGGGACCACCCTCAGAGAGGTTTCAAAGCCTTGTGGATGTGGCATTTGGGGACCTGCCTGATTGGTGCAGTGGGCGGTGTTAAGTGTGCAGGTGCAGCGTGTGATCTTCAGGGATTTTTTCAAGCGCACTGGTGCCGAGATTTCAGTGTAGCTCAAGCAGTGAGGAGTCAAAGCTTAGACTCAATGATCCTCAAGGGTGCCTTCCAACAGGGATATCTATGAGATTGCCGGTGAAGATGAAAATAATCACAAAAAGAGAACAATGGGAATCCATTGGAAAAGCTTCACTCAAGGGCAGCCCTAAGCAGTACACCAGGGCCACTGTGAGTGCCCGAGCCTGGAGCTGGCTCAGGGGACAAAGGGTGCAGTTTGCTGGCTTGTGACATGCTGTGACATCAGGGGGAATGTGTCGCAATGGGGGCAGCCATAAAAGGCCCCAGCAGGTAACGCTGGCCCTGCGTTGCTCTGGCAAGAGGTGAGTGCACACGTGGCAGGGGGGCTGGGCTGGGAACAAGGGCTGGGGCAGAAACGCTGCACCTGGGGCTGGGTTCTCCCTCTGCATGTAGGGACAGGTCCCCGTGGGAGAGCCTTGGGCAGGCCACAGGCGTGCTGCTGCTGCTGCTGCTGCTGCTGGGGCAGTGAGACAGGCCTTGCTGCCTGCATGCTGTCTGTGGCCCTGTCCATCCAGGCCTTCCCATCCCTGCTGTCCTCATTGTCATATCTCTCCGTACTGGCCCCATTTAAGCCAGCTCTTCATCCTCCTGCAGACCATGGATGCCATAACATTCTTTTTCATGCTCCTGGAAAGCCTCATTCAGTTTGTGAAGCCTGTGGGTGATGTTTTGGATGAGGAGAAACATCTGCGCATGGAGCTGCGTGCAAAGCGCTTGGAGCGGAAGAGAATTCGCCTGGAGGAGCAGGTGGAGCAGCTCAGCCTGAAGCAGAGTGCAGGGGCCTAGGGAGACCTGCTCTGCTTTGCTTTGCAGCACTGGCAGGTCTGGGCTGTTGCGGGGCTCCTCATCCTTCTCTTGGGAGTGCATTTTTTCTGGAGAAAAAAGAGCGATGAGGCAGAGAACAGCAGCGAGAGAGACGAAGACAATGTTTCTGACAATGATCTGAAATGGCTTCTAGACGAGCACATCCAGTGGCCAGTACAGGACCTGCAGAGAGGCTGCGAGCGGACAATAGACCTCATGGACAGCTCTACAGTTTATTTTGGACACGTCTTATTGAACAGTTTCTACCCAGGCCTGCAACGAGCCATCGGGGTGGGCAGTGCCTTTGAAGGCTGGAGTCCCCGTGAGCAGGATGTCGTGTACCGCGTGCTCATACCCATGACTCCTCCCCGAGGCCACAGCTTCCACCTGGAGCTGGACGGTGCAGGGCAGAGGCCGGTGAAGAACTTCCGTGTCCGCGTGCAGCTGGAGTGCACCTGCGCGAGGGAGTAGCAGGCTGAGGACATGCTGTGCTTCCTGCACCATCCCGAGGAGGAGCTGAGGAGGAATCAGGATCCCAGCCTCCTGGACACCCTGTGCACCGGCTCCTACCTCGACGTGCAGAAAACTGCCCGCTGGTTCTGCCAACTGGTGGGAGAATTCTGGCCAGCTTCGCCTCAGTCACACGACTGGGATTTAGTGCTGCTGCCCTCCACGCGCTCCTGCCAATTTAGGGTGACCACCAGAGAAGCAACCTTCGGGATTGAGGTGCTGTTCGGGGTGCGGAGAGGTGACTCTGACATCTTTGTCAGCAGCCAGCCAGGATATGCTGGAACCCCAAGCACTCTGTGGCCGGAGACCTACGATGTGGCAGAGATGAAGTTCTTCAAGCACATTGCCAGGCAGGCCTCCCCTGACAGCTTGCACCTGAGATGCCTGCAGCTCTTCTGCCGTCTTCTGCTGGGCTTCGGCTTTTCCACCTCTACAATGAAGACCATCGTCATGCACCTCCTGAGCACCATTCCCGTGTCACAATGGCACAGGAGGTATTTTTTTCAGCGCCTGAGAGATATCGATGCGTACCTGCGCCGCTCCCTGGAGAAGAAATGCCTTAACCACTTTATCATAGGCAACGAGAGATTGCCTCAGGAGATCAGCTTGCCTCTGAACATTGCATCAGCTGAGCCACCCAATCTCTTCCATCATCTGGCACAGCATCCAGATGCCCATTTCCAGGCGATGAGTGAGTACCAGGATCTTCAGCGTCGGCTCAAACGTGTGCTGCTCAATGGCTGCTGAAAGAGGTGCTCATTAACAGAGCTGTGTTTGTGGGCCTCGCAAGCAGTAGCAGAAAACCAGCTCATAGTGCCAAGAATATAACTGTATCGTAGGTATCATACACAGCATGCCTATAATATATTACATTATTGATATAATTTTTTATACACGTAAAACCATATCTAGTGTCGCTATCTGTTGCGAACCCATACACAGCATGCCTATATTACATTATTGATATAATTTTATATACACGTAAAGCCATATCTAGACTCGCTATCTCTTGCGACCCCATCCACAGCATGCCTAGAATATATTACATTATTGATATAATTTTATATACATGCAAAGCCATATCTAGTGTCACTATCTGTTGCAAGCCCATACAGAGCATGACGATAATATATTACCTAATTTATATAATTTTATATACATTTAAAGCCATATCTAGTGTCGCTATCTGTTGCGACCCACATTCATGCTCTGTAGTTAGCGCATTTACAAGTGGTGAGCTGGAGAACCCTTTGCTTTTGTTTCAATAAAATGCAGGTTTGCAGAATGGGGAGTGCGCAAGACTTTATTGATCTCAGCCAGGCCTATAGTAGTGGTAAATGTCACACACTGTGAATCTGGGCTCTCAAACAGACTCCTTGCACTCAACCAAACTGCGAGTGCTGAATTGGCTCTAAGCGGAAATGAAGCCGAGCTGCCCCCAGCCCCAGTGATCACAGAATCCCAGAATGGCCTGGCTTGGAAGGGTCCTTAGAAATTGTCTTGTTCCAGCCGTGCTGCCAAGGGCGGGGACACCTTCCGCTAGGCCGGCTTGCCCAAGGCCCATCCAAGGTGGCCTGGAACACGGCCAGGGATGGGGCAGCCACAGCTCCTGTGGGCAGCGTGGGCCAGGCCTCAGCAGCCTCCGAGGCCAGAATTCCCCAGCCATCTCCAGCCTAAGGCCGCCCTGAGTCAGAGGGAAGGCAGCGGCGCAGGCGCTGTCCCTGCAGGCCCTGGCCAGCAGCCCCTCTGCAGGTCTCTGCTGGCTCCCGGGCAGGGACTGAAAGGCCGCAGGAAGGGGCCCCTGCAGGAGCCCTTGGAGAGCGCTGGGGCCAGGAGTGCAGCCGTGAGGGCAGCAAGCGGGGCCCGGCCTGTCCGTCCGTGCGGGAGGGCACAGGGCGGGCCCTGAGGCCCTGCCGGCTGGAGCTGGGAGCTCTGCAAGGCGGCCGGCAGAGAGCCCTGGGCTCCCGCAGCTCTGCAGCCCTCACGGCTGAGGCAGCTGCCCGGGCACAGCCGGCCAGGGACACGCCGCCAGCCCGGGGCCGCCCGCAGCGGGAGCCTGCTCTGGGACCAGCCCAGGCCGCAGCAGCGAGCAGCCCAAGGGGCTGGGCCCGGCCAGGGAACGGCTCCGCCCGGCGACAGGGCTCCGGGAGCAGGGCAGCGGGGCTCCGGCAGTGCCGGGCACAGAGACAGGGGGACACACGGCTGCAGCCACAGCCAGGATCAGACAGGAACCTTCTCACTCTCGGCACCTCCCACACAGGAACGAGGGTGGGGCTGGTGCAGGTCCGCCTCTGCTCCCAGGAAACAAGGGAGAGGACAAGAGGAAATGGCCTCAAGTTCTGCCCGGGGAGGCTTGGATTTCCTATTAGGGAAAGAGTTCTCCTCTGAAAGCGTTGTCAAGCACTGGCACGGGCTGCCCGTAGAATTGGTGCAATTATCATTGCGTGAGGCGCTTCAGGAATATCTGGAGGTGACACTTGGGGTCATGGTTTCGAGTTGCATTTCTCAATGTTCGGTTTGTGCCCTCCAACTTGATAGCAGGACCAATGTGGAGTGGGACACAGCCCAGATGCTGGCAGCTGTGAGCTGACTCACTCCATACAGAGATGAGCCTTCCACCATGGCTAGCAGCAGTGCTGGCAGCTGAGCCACTGGCAACATGCCACCTTCCTCTACTGCACAACCCTCCCAGGGTCAAGCTGGGGCAGGGCAGGGGGGTGGGGGGCTCTCCCGGCTCCTGAGCACAAGGTGACAAAAGAGAAACGCTGTCACCCGTCAATCCCTTGAACTCACACATGGTAACAGGGCAAAGAGAAGGGTAAAGGCACAATTTGAGTTACATCTGGGCAGCACTGAGAGTGGACCACTCAAATCCAGGTGTACAGTATGGCAAATGCCACAGGTTTTTCAGTGGGGGGGGGAAACTATAAATTAAACACAACAAAGACCCCAAACCCCAAAAGTAAGGTTTGAATTTTCTGGGGATTGATGGCTTAGAGAAGCAGCTGTGCAGTGCTGATGGTGTCTTCTCTGCACACTCCTCGTCCTTGCTGGTCTCAGGGATAACCAAAGCCAGGTGATCATTTCTTCCTGCTCCAGCCTGTGCTGAGACCAAGCAGGCCTGAGGGTGCCCAGGGCTGTTAGCAGGAGAGCTGGGAAAGTCTCTGCCAGTCAAGCAGCCTTCCCCTCCAAGGCTCCAGAGATACAAGGGCAGATAGCTGTAGCCTAAGCTCTAAGCTGGATTGCACTTGCACCTTTTTGAGCTTTCTGCCCTCTGGCATCCCTCAGGCTGGGCGGCGTAAATCTGAGCTGCTTTCACAGGGAGCTCAGGGTTTGCCCAAACTGGGGCCTTGCTGAAGGCAAAGGCCACCGAAGGGCTCTCTCCCTTGTGCTGCCCGTGCCATGGCAGGCCCCAGAGCAAGAGGGCATTTCTCGGCAGCTGAGATCCCCTCCTGACACTCTGGCCTTGCAGGTTGGCAAAATCCACACGGACATGTGGGGACATTCCAGCACTGACTTTCACTCCAAACCTTCCAATTCTCTCCAAGGAACATTCTGATTTTTCCTTCTGCTTGGAAGGGCATGGAGTCCCTTGGCTGATGTTTTTGGCACAAAGGTTCTCCTCACATGGAAACCCTTCCGGGCAACCTGAAACTCTTCTGCCCATCCAGAGCCCATTTAGTCCCACTGGATCATGGCAAGTCCAGTGCACAAGCAGCACCTTTCTCTCCTCTGCCAGGAGCTGGTTTCACAGCTCAAATGCCTGACACCATGCAGATGGGCCCAGAACAGAGCTTGTAGCTAAGTGGGGATCATGATATGCGGCCAGGGAACAAACGATATGAGCAGAGGAAAATGACCTCAAGTTGCACCAGAGGAGGTTTCGATTGGATCTCTAGGAAATATTCCCTCAACCAAACGCATGCCAAGCTTGGGAACAGGATGCCTAGGGAAATGGCTCCGAGGGACCACCCTCAGAGAGGTTTCAAAGCCTCGTGGATGTGGCATTTGGGGACCTGCCTGATTGGTGCAGTGGGCGGTGTTAAGTGTGCAGGTGCAGCGTGTGATCTTCAGGGATTTTTTCAAGCGCACTGGTGCCGAGATTTCAGTGTAGCTCAAGCAGTGAGGAGTCAAAGCTTAGACTCAATGATCCTCAAGGGTGCCTTCCAACAGGGATATCTATGAGATTGCCGGTGAAGATGAAAATAATCACAAAAAGAGAACAATGGGAATCCATTGGAAAAGCTTCACTCAAGGGCAGCCCTAAGCAGTACACCAGGGCCACTGTGAGTGCCCGAGCCTGGAGCTGGCTCAGGGGACAAAGGGTGCAGTTTGCTGGCTTGTGACATGCTGTGACATCAGGGGGAATGTGTCGCAATGGGGGCAGCCATAAAAGGCCCCAGCAGGTAACGCTGGCCCTGCGTTGCTCTGGCAAGAGGTGAGTGCACACGTGGCAGGGGGGCTGGGCTGGGAACAAGGGCTGGGGCAGAAACGCTGCACCTGGGGCTGGGTTCTCCCTCTGCATGTAGGGACAGGTCCCCGTGGGAGAGCCTTGGGCAGGCCACAGGCGTGCTGCTGCTGCTGCTGCTGCTGCTGGGGCAGTGAGACAGGCCTTGCTGCCTGCATGCTGTCTGTGGCCCTGTCCATCCAGGCCTTCCCATCCCTGCTGTCCTCATTGTCATATCTCTCCGTACTGGCCCCATTTAAGCCAGCTCTTCATCCTCCTGCAGACCATGGATGCCATAACATTCTTTTTCATGCTCCTGGAAAGCCTCATTCAGTTTGTGAAGCCTGTGGGTGATGTTTTGGATGAGGAGAAACATCTGCGCATGGAGCTACGTGCAAAGCGCTTGGAGCGGAAGAGAATTCGCCTGGAGGAGCAGGTGGAGCAGCTCAGCCTGAAGCAGAGTGCAGGGGCCTAGGGAGACCTGCTCTGCTTTGCTTTGCAGCACTGGCAGGTCTGGGCTGTTGCGGGGCTCCTCATCCTTCTCTTGGGAGTGCATTTTTTCTGGAGAAAAAAGAGCGATGAGGCAGAGAACAGCAGCGAGAGAGACGAAGACAATGTTTCTGACAATGATCTGAAATGGCTTCTAGACGAGCACATCCAGTGGCCAGTACAGGACCTGCAGAGAGGCTGCGAGCGGACAATAGACCTCATGGACAGCTCTACAGTTTATTTTGGACACGTCTTATTGAACAGTTTCTACCCAGGCCTGCAACGAGCCATCGGGGTGGGCAGTGCCTTTGAAGGCTGGAGTCCCCGTGAGCAGGATGTCGTGTACCGCGTGCTCATACCCATGACTCCTCCCCGAGGCCACAGCTTCCACCTGGAGCTGGACGGTGCAGGGCAGAGGCCGGTGAAGAACTTCCGTGTCCGCGTGCAGCTGGAGTGCACCTGCGCGAGGGAGTAGCAGGCTGAGGACATGCTGTGCTTCCTGCACCATCCCGAGGAGGAGCTGAGGAGGAATCAGGATCCCAGCCTCCTGGACACCCTGTGCACCGGCTCCTACCTCGACGTGCAGAAAACTGCCCGCTGGTTCTGCCAACTGGTGGGAGAATTCTGGCCAGCTTCGCCTCAGTCACACGACTGGGATTTAGTGCTGCTGCCCTCCACGCGCTCCTGCCAATTTAGGGTGACCACCAGAGAAGCAACCTTCGGGATTGAGGTGCTGTTCGGGGTGCGGAGAGGTGACTCTGACATCTTTGTCAGCAGCCAGCCAGGATATGCTGGAACCCCAAGCACTCTGTGGCCGGAGACCTACGATGTGGCAGAGATGAAGTTCTTCAAGCACATTGCCAGGCAGGCCTCCCCTGACAGCTTGCACCTGAGATGCCTGCAGCTCTTCTGCCGTCTTCTGCTGGGCTTCGGCTTTTCCACCTCTACAATGAAGACCATCGTCATGCACCTCCTGAGCACCATTCCCGTGTCACAATGGCACAGGAGGTATTTTTTTCAGCGCCTGAGAGATATCGATGCGTACCTGCGCCGCTCCCTGGAGAAGAAATGCCTTAACCACTTTATCATAGGCAACGAGAGATTGCCTCAGGAGATCAGCTTGCCTCTGGACATTGCATCAGCTGAGCCACCCAATCTCTTCCATCATCTGGCACAGCATCCAGATGCCCATTTCCAGGCGATGAGTGAGTACCAGGATCTTCAGCGTCGGCTCGAACGTGTGCTGCTCAATGGCTGCTGAAAGAGGTGCTCATTAACAGAGCTGTGTTTGTGGGCCTTGCAGACAGTAGCAGAAAACCAGCTCATAGTGCCAAGAATATAACTGTATCATAGGTATCATACACAGCATGCCTATAATATATTACATTATTGATATAATTTTTTATACATGTAAAGCCATATCTAGTGTCGCTATCTGTTGCAACCCCATCCACAGCATGCCTATAATATATTACATTATTGATATAATTTTATATACATGCAAAGCCATATCTAGTGTCACTATCTGTTGCAAGCCCATACAGAGCATGACGATAATATATTACCTAATTTATATAATTTTATATACATGTAAAGCCATATCTAGTGTCGCTATCTGTTGCGACCCACATTCATGCTCTGTAGTTAGCGCATTTACAAGTGGTGAGCTGGAGAACCCTTTGCTTTTGTTTCAATAAAATGCAGGTTTGCAGAATGGGGAGTGTGCAAGACTTTCTTGATCTCAGCCAGGCCTATAGTAGTGGTAAATGTCACACACTGTGAATCTGGGCTCTCAAACAGACTCCTTGCACTCAACCAAACTGCGAGTGCTGAATTGGCTCTAAGCGGAAATGAAGCCGAGCTGCCCCCAGCCCCAGTGATCACAGAATCCCAGAATGGCCTGGCTTGGAAGGGTCCTTAGAAATTGTCTTGTTCCAGCCGTGCTGCCAAGGGCGGGGACACCTTCCGCTAGGCCGGCTTGCCCAAGGCCCATCCAAGGTGGCCTGGAACACGGCCAGGGATGGGGCAGCCACAGCTCCTGTGGGCAGCGTGGGCCAGGCCTCAGCAGCCTCCGAGGCCAGAATTCCCCAGCCATCTCCAGCCTAAGGCCGCCCTGAGTCAGAGGGAAGGCAGCGGCGCAGGCGCTGTCCCTGCAGGCCCTGGCCAGCAGCCCCTCTGCAGGTCTCTGCTGGCTCCCGGGCAGGGACTGAAAGGCCGCAGGAAGGGGCCCCTGCAGGAGCCCTTGGAGAGCGCTGGGGCCAGGAGTGCCGCCGTGAGGGCAGCAAGCGGGGCCCGGCCTGTCCGTCCGTGCGGGAGGGCACAGGGCGGGCCCTGAGGCCCTGCCGGCTGGAGCTGGGAGCTCTGCAAGGCGGCCGGCAGAGAGCCCTGGGCTCCCGCAGCTCTGCAGCCCTCACGGCTGAGGCAGCTGCCCGGGCACAGCCGGCCAGGGACACGCCGCCAGCCCGGGGCCGCCCGCAGCGGGAGCCTGCTCTGGGACCAGCCCAGGCCGCAGCAGCGAGCAGCCCAAGGGGCTGGGCCCGGCCAGGGAACGGCTCCGCCCGGCGACAGGGCTCCGGGAGCAGGGCAGCAGGGCTCCGGCAGTGCCGGGCACAGAGACAGGGGGACACACGGCTGCAGCCACAGCCAGGATCAGACAGGAACCTTCTCACTCTCGGCACCTCCCACACAGGAACGAGGGTGGGGCTGGTGCAGGTCCGCCTCTGCTCCCAGGAAACAAGGGAGAGGACAAGAGGAAATGGCCTCAAGTTCTGCCCGGGGAGGCTTGGATTTCCTATTAGGGAAAGAGTTCTCCTCTGAAAGCGTTGTCAAGCACTGGCACGGGCTGCCCGTAGAATTGGTGCAATTATCATTGCGTGAGGCGCTTCAGGAATATCTGGAGGTGACACTTGGGGTCATGGTTTCGAGTTGCATTTCTCAATGTTCGGTTTGTGCCCTCCAACTTGATAGCAGGACCAATGTGGAGTGGGACACAGCCCAGATGCTGGCAGCTGTGAGCTGACTCACTCCATACAGAGATGAGCCTTCCACCATGGCTAGCAGCAGTGCTGGCAGCTGAGCCACTGGCAACATGCCACCTTCCTCTACTGCACAACCCTCCCAGGGTCAAGCTGGGGCAGGGCAGGGGGGTGGGGGGCTCTCCCGGCTCCTGAGCACAAGGTGACAAAAGAGAAACGCTGTCACCCGTCAATCCCTTGAACTCACACATGGTAACAGGGCAAAGAGAAGGGTAAAGGCACAATTTGAGTTACATCTGGGCAGCACTGAGAGTGGACCACTCAAATCCAGGTGTACAGTATGGCAAATGCCACAGGTTTTTCAGTGGGGGGGGGAAACTATAAATTAAACACAACAAAGACCCCAAACCCCAAAAGTAAGGTTTGAATTTTCTGGGGATTGATGGCTTAGAGAAGCAGCTGTGCAGTGCTGATGGTGTCTTCTCTGCACACTCCTCGTCCTTGCTGGTCTCAGGGATAACCAAAGCCAGGTGATCATTTCTTCCTGCTCCAGCCTGTGCTGAGACCAAGCAGGCCTGAGGGTGCCCAGGGCTGTTAGCAGGAGAGCTGGGAAAGTCTCTGCCAGTCAAGCAGCCTTCCCCTCCAAGGCTCCAGAGATACAAGGGCAGATAGCTGTAGCCTAAGCTCTAAGCTGGATTGCACTTGCACCTTTTTGAGCTTTCTGCCCTCTGGCATCCCTCAGGCTGGGCGGCGTAAATCTGAGCTGCTTTCACAGGGAGCTCAGGGTTTGCCCAAACTGGGGCCTTGCTGAAGGCAAAGGCCACCGAAGGGCTCTCTCCCTTGTGCTGCCCGTGCCATGGCAGGCCCCAGAGCAAGAGGGCATTTCTCGGCAGCTGAGATCCCCTCCTGACACTCTGGCCTTGCAGGTTGGCAAAATCCACACGGACATGTGGGGACATTCCAGCACTGACTTTCACTCCAAACCTTCCAATTCTCTCCAAGGAACATTCTGATTTTTCCTTCTGCTTGGAAGGGCATGGAGTCCCTTGGCTGATGTTTTTGGCACAAAGGTTCTCCTCACATGGAAACCCTTCCGGGCAACCTGAAACTCTTCTGCCCATCCAGAGCCCATTTAGTCCCACTGGATCATGGCAAGTCCAGTGCACAAGCAGCACCTTTCTCTCCTCTGCCAGGAGCTGGTTTCACAGCTCAAATGCCTGACACCATGCAGATGGGCCCAGAACAGAGCTTGTAGCTAAGTGGGGATCATGATATGCGGCCAGGGAACAAACGATATGAGCAGAGGAAAATGACCTCAAGTTGCACCAGAGGAGGTTTCGATTGGATCTCTAGGAAATATTCCCTCAACCAAACGCATGCCAAGCTTGGGAACAGGATGCCTAGGGAAATGGCTCCGAGGGACCACCCTCAGAGAGGTTTCAAAGCCTCGTGGATGTGGCATTTGGGGACCTGCCTGATTGGTGCAGTGGGCGGTGTTAAGTGTGCAGGTGCAGCGTGTGATCTTCAGGGATTTTTTCAAGCGCACTGGTGCCGAGATTTCAGTGTAGCTCAAGCAGTGAGGAGTCAAAGCTTAGACTCAATGATCCTCAAGGGTGCCTTCCAACAGGGATATCTATGAGATTGCCGGTGAAGATGAAAATAATCACAAAAAGAGAACAATGGGAATCCATTGGAAAAGCTTCACTCAAGGGCAGCCCTAAGCAGTACACCAGGGCCACTGTGAGTGCCCGAGCCTGGAGCTGGCTCAGGGGACAAAGGGTGCAGTTTGCTGGCTTGTGACATGCTGTGACATCAGGGGGAACGTGTCGCAATGGGGGCAGCCATAAAAGGCCCCAGCAGGTAACGCTGGCCCTGCGTTGCTCTGGCAAGAGGTGAGTGCACACGTGGCAGGGGGGCTGGGCTGGGAACAAGGGCTGGGGCAGAAACGCTGCACCTGGGGCTGGGTTCTCCCTCTGCATGTAGGGACAGGTCCCCGTGGGAGAGCCTTGGGCAGGCCACAGGGCTGCTGCTGCTGCTGCTGCTGCTGGGGCAGTGAGACAGGCCTTGCTGCCTGCATGCTGTCTGTGGCCCTGTCCATCCAGGCCTTCCCATCCCTGCTGTCCTCATTGTCATATCTCTCCGTACTGGCCCCATTTAAGCCAGCTCTTCATCCTCCTGCAGACCATGGATGCCATAACATTCTTTTTCATGCTCCTGGAAAGCCTCATTCAGTTTGTGAAGCCTGTGGGTGATGTTTTGGATGAGGAGAAACATCTGCGCATGGAGCTGCGTGCAAAGCGCTTGGAGCGGAAGAGAATTCGCCTGGAGGAGCAGGTGGAGCAGCTCAGCCTGAAGCAGAGTGCAGGGGCCTAGGGAGACCTGCTCTGCTTTGCTTTGCAGCACTGGCAGGTCTGGGCTGTTGCGGGGCTCCTCATCCTTCTCTTGGGAGTGCATTTTTTCTGGAGAAAAAAGAGCGATGAGGCAGAGAACAGCAGCGAGAGAGACGAAGACAATGTTTCTGACAATGATCTGAAATGGCTTCTAGACGAGCACATCCAGTGGCCAGTACAGGACCTGCAGAGAGGCTGCGAGCGGACAATAGACCTCATGGACAGCTCTACAGTTTATTTTGGACACGTCTTATTGAACAGTTTCTACCCAGGCCTGCAACGAGCCATCGGGGTGGGCAGTGCCTTTGAAGGCTGGAGTCCCCGTGAGCAGGATGTCGTGTACCGCGTGCTCATACCCATGACTCCTCCCCGAGGCCACAGCTTCCACCTGGAGCTGGACGGTGCAGGGCAGAGGCCGGTGAAGAACTTCCGTGTCCGCGTGCAGCTGGAGTGCACCTGCGCGAGGGAGTAGCAGGCTGAGGACATGCTGTGCTTCCTGCACCATCCCGAGGAGGAGCTGAGGAGGAATCAGGATCCCAGCCTCCTGGACACCCTGTGCACCGGCTCCTACCTCGACGTGCAGAAAACTGCCCGCTGGTTCTGCCAACTGGTGGGAGAATTCTGGCCAGCTTCGCCTCAGTCACACGACTGGGATTTAGTGCTGCTGCCCTCCACGCGCTCCTGCCAATTTAGGGTGACCACCAGAGAAGCAACCTTCGGGATTGAGGTGCTGTTCGGGGTGCGGAGAGGTGACTCTGACATCTTTGTCAGCAGCCAGCCAGGATATGCTGGAACCCCAAGCACTCTGTGGCCGGAGACCTACGATGTGGCAGAGATGAAGTTCTTCAAGCACATTGCCAGGCAGGCCTCCCCTGACAGCTTGCACCTGAGATGCCTGCAGCTCTTCTGCCGTCTTCTGCTGGGCTTCGGCTTTTCCACCTCTACAATGAAGACCATCGTCATGCACCTCCTGAGCACCATTCCCGTGTCACAATGGCACAGGAGGTATTTTTTTCAGCGCCTGAGAGATATCGATGCGTACCTGCGCCGCTCCCTGGAGAAGAAATGCCTTAACCACTTTATCATAGGCAACGAGAGATTGCCTCAGGAGATCAGCTTGCCTCTGGACATTGCATCAGCTGAGCCACCCAATCTCTTCCATCATCTGGCACAGCATCCAGATGCCCATTTCCAGGCGATGAGTGAGTACCAGGATCTTCAGCGTCGGCTCGAACGTGTGCTGCTCAATGGCTGCTGAAAGAGGTGCTCATTAACAGAGCTGTGTTTGTGGGCCTTGCAGACAGTAGCAGAAAACCAGCTCATAGTGCCAAGAATATAACTGTATCATAGGTATCATACACAGCATGCCTATAATATATTACATTATTGATATAATTTTATATACATGCAAAGCCATATCTAGTGTCACTATCTGTTGCAAGCCCATACAGAGCATGACGATAATATATTACCTAATTTATATAATTTTATATACATGTAAAGCCATATCTAGTGTCGCTATCTGTTGCGACCCACATTCATGCTCTGTAGTTAGCGCATTTACAAGTGGTGAGCTGGAGAACCCTTTGCTTTTGTTTCAATAAAATGCAGGTTTGCAGAATGGGGAGTGTGCAAGACTTTCTTGATCTCAGCCAGGCCTATAGTAGTGGTAAATGTCACACACTGGGAATCTGGGCTCTCAAACAGACTCCTTGCACTCAACCAAACTGCGAGTGCTGAATTGGCTCTAAGCGGAAATGAAGCCGAGCTGCCCCCAGCCCCAGTGATCACAGAATCCCAGAATGGCCTGGCTTGGAAGGGTCCTTAGAAATTGTCTTGTTCCAGCCGTGCTGCCAAGGGCGGGGACACCTTCCGCTAGGCCGGCTTGCCCAAGGCCCATCCAAGGTGGCCTGGAACACGGCCAGGGATGGGGCAGCCACAGCTCCTGTGGGCAGCGTGGGCCAGGCCTCAGCAGCCTCCGAGGCCAGAATTCCCCAGCCATCTCCAGCCTAAGGCCGCCCTGAGTCAGAGAGAAGGCAGCGGCGCAGGCGCTGTCCCTGCAGGCCCTGGCCAGCAGCCCCTCTGCAGGTCTCTGCTGGCTCCCGGGCAGGGACTGAAAGGCCGCAGGAAGGGGCCCCTGCAGGAGCCCTTGGAGAGCGCTGGGGCCAGGAGTGCCGCCGTGAGGGCAGCAAGCGGGGCCCGGCCTGTCCGTCCGTGCGGGAGGGCACAGGGCGGGCCCTGAGGCCCTGCCGGCTGGAGCTGGGAGCTCTGCAAGGCGGCCGGCAGAGAGCCCTGGGCTCCCGCAGCTCTGCAGCCCTCACGGCTGAGGCAGCTGCCCGGGCACAGCCGGCCAGGGACACGCCGCCAGCCCGGGGCCGCCCGCAGCGGGAGCCTGCTCTGGGACCAGCCCAGGCCGCAGCAGCGAGCAGCCCAAGGGGCTGGGCCCGGCCAGGGAACGGCTCCGCCCGGCGACAGGGCTCCGGGAGCAGGGCAGCGGGGCTCCGGCAGTGCCGGGCACAGAGACAGGGGGACACACGGCTGCAGCCACAGCCAGGATCAGACAGGAACCTTCTCACTCTCGGCACCTCCCACACAGGAACGAGGGTGGGGCTGGTGCAGGTCCGCCTCTGCTCCCAGGAAACAAGGGAGAGGACAAGAGGAAATGGCCTCAAGTTCTGCCCGGGGAGGCTTGGATTTCCTATTAGGGAAAGAGTTCTCCTCTGAAAGCGTTGTCAAGCACTGGCACGGGCTGCCCGTAGAATTGGTGCAATTATCATTGCGTGAGGCGCTTCAGGAATATCTGGAGGTGACACTTGGGGTCATGGTTTCGAGTTGCATTTCTCAATGTTCGGTTTGTGCCCTCCAACTTGATAGCAGGACCAATGTGGAGTGGGACACAGCCCAGATGCTGGCAGCTGTGAGCTGACTCACTCCATACAGAGATGAGCCTTCCACCATGGCTAGCAGCAGTGCTGGCAGCTGAGCCACTGGCAACATGCCACCTTCCTCTACTGCACAACCCTCCCAGGGTCAAGCTGGGGCAGGGCAGGGGGGGTGGGGGGCTCTCCCGGCTCCTGAGCACAAGGTGACAAAAGAGAAACGCTGTCACCCGTCAATCCCTTGAACTCACACATGGTAACAGGGCAAAGAGAAGGGTAAAGGCACAATTTGAGTTACATCTGGGCAGCACTGAGAGTGGACCACTCAAATCCAGGTGTACAGTATGGCAAATGCCACAGGTTTTTCAGTGGGGGGAAAAGCTATAAATTAAACACAACAAAGACCCCAAACTCCAAAAGTAAGGTTTGAATTTTCTGGGGATTGATGGCTTAGAGAAGCAGCTGTGCAGTGCTGATGGTGTCTTCTCTGCACACTCCTCGTCCTTGCTGGTCTCAGGGATAACCAAAGCCAGGTGATCATTTCTTCCTGCTCCAGCCTGTGCTGAGACCAAGCAGGCCTGAGGTGCCCAGGGCTGTTAGCAGGAGAGCTGGGAAAGTCTCTGCCAGTCAAGCAGCCTTCCCCTCCAAGGCTCCAGAGATACAAGGGCAGATAGCTGTAGCCTAAGCTCTAAGCTGGATTGCACTCGCACCTTTTTGAGCTTTCTGCCCTCTGGCATCCCTCAGGCTGGGCGGTGTAAATCTGAGCTGCTTTCACAGGGAGCTCAGGGTTTGCCCAAACTGGGGCCTTGCTGAAGGCAAAGGCCACCGAAGGGCTCTCTCCCTTGTGCTGCCCGTGCCATGGCAGGCCCCAGAGCAAGAGGGCATTTCTCGGCAGCTGAGATCCCCTCCTGACACTCTGGCCTTGCAGGTTGGCAAAATCCACACGGACACGTGGGGACATTCCAGCACTGACTTTCACTCCAAACCTTCCAATTCTCTCCAAGGAACATTCTGATTTTTCCTTCTGCTTGGAAGGGCATGGAGTCCCTTGGCTGATGTTTTTGGCACAAAGGTTCTCCTCACATGGAAACCCTTCCGGGCAACCTGAAACTCTTCTGCCCATCCAGAGCCCATTTAGTCCCACTGGATCATGGCAAGTCCAGTGCACAAGCAGCACCTTTCTCTCCTCTGCCAGGAGCTGGTTTCACAGCTCAAATGCCTGACACCATGCAGATGGGCCCAGAAGAGAGCTTGTAGCTAAGTGGGGGTCATGATATGCGGCCAGGGAACAAACGATATGAGCAGAGGAAAATGACCTCAAGTTGCACCAGAGGAGGTTTCGATTGGATCTCTAGGAAATATTCCCTCAACCAAACGCATGCCAAGCTTGGGAACAGGATGCCTAGGGAAATGGCTCCGAGGGACCACCCTCAGAGAGGTTTCAAAGCCTCATGGATGTGGCATTTGGGGACCTGGCTGATTGGTGCAGTGGGCGGTGTTAAGTGTGCAGGTGCAGCGTGTGATCTTCAGGGATTTTTTCAAGCGCACTGGTGCCGAGATTTCAGTGTAGCTCAAGCAGTGAGGAGTCAAAGCTTAGACTCAATGATCCTCAAGGGTGCCTTCCAACAGGGATATCTATGAGATTGCCGGTGAAGATGAAAATAATCACAAAAAGAGAACAATGGGAATCCATTGGAAAAGCTTCACTCAAGGGCAGCCCTAAGCAGTACACCAGGGCCACTGTGAGTGCCCGAGCCTGGAGCTGGCTCAGGGGACAAAGGGTGCGGTTTGCTGGCTTGTGACATGCTGTGACATCAGGGGGAACGTGTCACAATGGGGGCAGCCATAAAAGGCCCCAGCAGTTAATCCTGGCCCTGCGTTGCTCTGGCAAGCGGTGAGTGCACACGTGGCAGGGGGGGTGGGCTGGGAACAAGGGCTGGGGCAGAAACGCTGCACCTGGGGCTGGGTTCTCCCTCTGCATGTAGGGACAGGTCCCCATGGGAGAGCCTTGGGCAGGCCACAGGCGTGCTGCTGCTGCTGCTGCTGCTGCAGGGGCAGGGAGACAGGCCTTGCTGCCTGCATGCTGTCTGTGGCCCTGTCCTTCCTGCCCCTGGATCCCTGAGGATCCTGCCCTCCTTGCAGCAACCAGCAAATCCCTCCCTCCTCATCCCACTGACGGCTTTCTCTCCCTCCTCCTGCAGACCATGGATCCCATGGTATTCCTTTTTGTACTTTTGCAAAGCTTCATCCAGTACCCACAGCCCGTGGCTGAGGGACTGGATGAGGAGACACGTCTGCGCATGGAAGTGCGTGCAAAATATCTGGAATGGGAGAGACTTCATCTGGAGCAGGAGGTGGAACGGGTCACCCAGAGGCCGGTGCGGGTCTTGGTGCTCTTAACTGTTGCTATGCTCCTGGTCTACATCTTGGTCCTGTGGTTTATTGTGTGGAAAAGCAGCCTGAGGAGAGAGGAGGAGGAAGAAGAAAACCGTGGTGCAAATGAAGAGGAAGTGGGCGATGCTGCTGCCAATGAAGAAGACAATGTTGGAAATGAAGCTGTGAATGAGGCGGAAATTGCAGAAAACAACAATGCTATGGCAATGGCAGTCCAAGAAGAAGACGATTTGGACGATTGCATTGGACGAGTTATAATGCAGCGCATCCGGTGGCCTGTACAGAACCTGCAGAGAGGCTGTGAGTGGACAATTAACCTCATGGACAACTACAGCCTTTACTTTTGCCATGTCTTGGCAAAGAGTTTCTACCCAGGCCTGCAACGAGCCATCGGGGTGGGCAGTGCTTTTGAAGGCTGGAGTCCCCGTGAGCAGGATGTCGTGTACCGCGTGCTCATACCCATGACTCCTCCCCGAGGCCACAGCTTCCACCTGGAGCTGGACGGTGCAGGGCAGAGGCCGGTGAAGAACTTCCGTGTCCGCGTGCAGCTGGAGTGCACCTGCGCGAGGGAGCAGCAGGCTGAGGACATGCTGTGCTTCCTGCACCATCCCGAGGAGGAGCTGAGGAGGAATCAGGATCCCAGCCTCCTGGACACCCTGTGCACCGGCTCCTACCTCGACGTGCAGAAAACTGCCTGCTGGTTCTACCAGCTGGTGAGAGCAATCTGGCCGGCTTTGCCTCAGTCACACAACTGGCATTTAGTGATGCTGCCTTCCACGCGCTCCTGCCAATTCAAAGCGACCAACGGCACGGAAAGCATCAGGATTGAGGTGCTGTTCGGGGTGCGGAGAGATGACTCTGACATCTTTGTCAGCAGCCAGACCAGAGAGGCCTACACAGCAAGCACAATCTGGCCCGAGTCTTACGCTGTGGCAGAGGTTGAGTTCTTCCAGCACATTGCCAGGCAGGCCCCCCCTGACAGCTTGCACCTCAAATGCCTGCAGTTCTTCACCCGCCTTCTGCTGGGCTTCGGCTTTTCCACCTACACCATGAAGACCATCGTCATGCACCTGCTCAATGTCACGCCCGTCTCATTGTGGCGCAGGAGAAATCTCCTGGATCGACTGCATGACGTCATGGACAGCCTGTGCTTATGTGTGCGAGCAAAACGGCTCAACCACTTCATTGTGGGTAACCAGAGGCTCCCTCAGGACATCAGTTTACCTCTAGATGTTCATATGGGTGAGCCGTACAACCTCCTCCATCGTCTGGCGCAGGAGCCGGATGCCCACGCCCAGGCCGTCCATGAGTATAGGGTTCTGAAGAAGTGGTACAAAAGAACCCTTCTTGCTGAAGGTTGAACCAGTGAAGCGGAGGAGTCATGGCTATGAGCACAGAGCTGTGCTTGTGCTGTTCACAGCTGGCAGCAGAGAACACCTTGTAGTCCAAATTTGGTGCTTGAAGGAAAAGAGGATGCGTGCTAAGGCTCTGGCGAAGGTCCCACTGCCGGTCCTGTGCAGGGCCACGGGAGGTTATATTCCACGTCTTTCTATCATTTCCTTTTCCAAAAAAGCACCCAGACCGCATTCAGCCCGGCTTACCTCCTCTACCGCGCCTGGAAAAGCAGATGAAGGGAACACGTGCCATACATGCAGGACCAAGGTCTGCAAAGTCCGCCTGCAGCCCGCAGTTTTTCCTGGCCTTTGAAAAGGGGCAAAATTTCGAGCATGGAAGAAGTGTGAATGTGAGACCGAGAAAGAGAAATGAAACAGGGCAAGAAGGACCCAGAGGAAAAATCGGCACTGCTGACCCCGGATGAGTCAAGGGATGGAGTCTCTCCTTGTTCCTGGAAGGGACACCTTGACGTCAGCTCTGGAACAATGGTGTTGGAGCTGGCCCGAAATTTTGTATATAGATGAATCTAGATTTTTATTTCATAGTTATAGATATATTGGTATTCTTGATATATAGGTATTCTTATGATAGATTATAATTTTTATAAATTATATCTACTAGTAAATTACCATAAAAGAAAATACTGATATGAATATTATATAGGAGATATGTAGTTATGATGCAATGATAAAAGTAATTTTAAAGAGTTGAATATGTAATTTTGTGTAAATACTACCCGTAGAGTGCATATTTAGTGTCATTATCTGTTGTGTCACATATTGTTGCTCGTAGTGTTTTTATGTCCGGAAGGTGCTCCATCAAAGAGATATATTTATAACATAGATAAGATACTTATGATATATACATGCTACATAAATTATATTTGAATATAACTGTATCGTAGGTATCATACACAGCATGCCTAGAATATATTACATTATTGATATAATTTTTTATACATGTAAAGCCATATCTAGTGTCGCTATCTGTTGCGAACCCATACACAGCATGCCTATATTACATTATTGATATAATTTTATATACACGTAAAGCCATATCTAGACTCGCTATCTCTTGCGACCCCATCCACAGCATGCCTAGAATATATTACATTATTGATATAATTTTATATACATGCAAAGCCATATCTAGTGTCACTATCTGTTGCAAGCCCATACAGAGCATGACGATAATATATTACCTAATTTATATAATTTTATATACATGTAAAGCCATATCTAGTGTCGCTATCTGTTGCGACCCACATTCATGCTCTGTAGTTAGCGCATTTACAAGTGGTGAGCTGGAGAACCCTTTGCTTTTGTTTCAATAAAATGCAGGTTTGCAGAATGGGGAGTGTGCAAGACTTTCTTGATCTCAGCCAGGCCTATAGTAGTGGTAAATGTCACACACTGGGAATCTGGGCTCTCAAACAGACTCCTTGCACTCAACCAAACTGCGAGTGCTGAATTGGCTCTAAGCGGAAATGAAGCCGAGCTGGCCCCAGCCCCAGTGATCACAGAATCCCAGAATGGCCTGGCTTGGAAGGGTCCTTAGAAATTGTCTTGTTCCAGCCGTGCTGCCAAGGGCGGGGACACCTTCCGCTAGGCCGGGTTGCCCAAGGCCCATCCAAGGTGGCCTGGAACACGGCCAGGGATGGGGCAGCCACAGCTCCTGTGGGCAGCGTGGGCCAGGCCTCAGCAGCCTCCGAGGCCAGAATTCCCCAGCCATCTCCAGCCTAAGGCCGCCCTGAGTCAGAGGGAAGGCAGCGGCGCAGGCGCTGTCCCTGCAGGCCCTGGCCAGCAGCCCCTCTGCAGGTCTCTGCTGGCTCCCGGGCAGGGACTGAAAGGCCGCAGGAAGGGGCCCCTGCAGGAGCCCTTGGAGAGCGCTGGGGCCAGGAGTGCCGCCGTGAGGGCAGCAAGCGGGGCCCGGCCTGTCCGTCCGTGCGGGAGGGCACGGGGCGGGCCCTGAGGCCCTGCCGGCTGGAGCTGGGAGCTCTGCAAGGCGGCCGGCAGAGAGCCCTGGGCTCCCGCAGCTCTGCAGCCCTCACGGCTGAGGCAGCTGCCCGGGCACAGCCGGCCAGGGACACGCCGCCAGCCCGGGGCCACCCGCAGCGGGAGCCTGCTCTGGGACCAGCCCAGGCCGCAGCAGCGAGCAGCCCAAGGGGCTGGGCCCGGCCAGGGAACGGCTCCGCCCGGCGACAGGGCTCCGGGAGCAGGGCAGCAGGGCTCCGGCAGTGCCGGGCACAGAGACAGGGGGACACACGGCTGCAGCCACAGCCAGGATCAGACAGGAACCTTCTCACTCTCGGCACCTCCCACACAGGAACGAGGGTGGGGCTGGTGCAGGTCCGCCTCTGCTCCCAGGAAACAAGGGAGAGGACAAGAGGAAATGGCCTCAAGTTCTGCCCGGGGAGGCTTGGATTTCCTATTAGGGAAAGAGTTCTCCTCTGAAAGCGTTGTCAAGCACTGGCACGGGCTGCCCGTAGAATTGGTGCAATTATCATTGCGTGAGGCGCTTCAGGAATATCTGGAGGTGGCACTTGGGGTCATGGTTTCGAGTTGCATTTCTCAATGTTCGGTTTGTGCCCTCCAACTTGATAGCAGGACCAATGTGGAGTGGGACACAGCCCAGATGCTGGCAGCTGTGAGCTGACTCACTCCATACAGAGATGAGCCTTCCACCATGGCTAGCAGCGGTGCTGGCAGCTGAGCCACTGGCAACATGCCACCTTCCTCTACTGCACAACCCTCCCAGGGTCAAGCTGGGGCAGGGCAGGGGGGGTGGGGGGCTCTCCCGGCTCCTGAGCACAAGGTGACAAAAGAGAAACGCTGTCACCCGTCAATCCCTTGAACTCACACACGGTAACAGGGCAAAGAGAAGGGTAAAGGCACAATTTGAGTTGCATCTGGGCATCACTGAGAGTGGACCACTCAAATCCAGGTGTACAGTATGGCAAATGCCACAGGTTTTTCAGTGGGGGGAAAAGCTATGAATTAAACACAACAAAGACCCCAAACCCCAAAAGTAAGGTTTGAATTTTCCGGGGATTAATGGCTTAGAGAAGCAGCTGTGCAGTTCTGATGGTGTCTTCTCTGCACACTCCTCGTCCTTGCTGGTCTCAGGGATAACCAAAGCCAGGTGATCATTTCTTCCTGCTCCAGCCTGTGCTGAGACCAAGCAGGCCTGAGGTGCCCAGGGCTGTTAGCAGGAGAGCTGGGAAAGTCTCTGCCAGTCAAGCAGCCTTCCCCTCCAAGGCTCCAGAGATACAAGGGCAGATAGCTGTAGCCTAAGCTCTAAGCTGGATTGCACTCGCACCTTTTTGAGCTTTCTGCCCTCTGGCATCCCTCAGGCTGGGCGGTGTAAATCTGAGCTGCTTTCACAGGGAGCTCAGGGTTTGCCCAAACTGGGGCCTTGCTGAAGGCAAAGGCCACCGAAGGGCTCTCTCCCTTGTGCTGCCCGTGCCATGGCAGGCCCCAGAGCAAGAGGGCATTTCTCGGCAGCTGAGATCCCCTCCTGACACTCTGGCCTTGCAGGTTGGCAAAATCCACACGGACACGTGGGGACATTCCAGCACTGACTTTCACTCCAAACCTTCCAATTCTCTCACAGGAACATTCTGATTTTTCCTTCTGCTTGGAAGGGCATGGAGTCCCTTGGCTGGTGTTTTTGGCACAAAGGTTCTCCTCACATGGAAACCCTTCCGGGCAACCTGAAACTCTTCTGCCCATCCAGAGCCCATTTAGTCCCACTGGATCATGGCAAGTCCAGTGCACAAGCAGCACCTTTCTCTCCTCTGCCAGGAGCTGGTTTCACAGCTCAAATGCCTGACACCATGCAGATGGGCCCAGAACAGAGCTTGTAGCTAAGTGGGGGTCATGATATGCGGCCAGGGAACAAACGATATGAGCAGAGGAAAATGACCTCAAGTTGCACCAGAGGAGGTTTCGATTGGATCTCTAGGAAATATTCCCTCAACCAAACGCATGCCAAGCTTGGGAACAGGATGCCTAGGGAAATGGCTCCGAGGGACCACCCTCAGAGAGGTTTCAAAGCCTCGTGGATGTGGCATTTGGGGACCTGGCTGATTGGTGCAGTGGGCGGTGTTAAGTGTGCAGGTGCAGCGTGTGATCTTCAGGGATTTTTTCAAGCGCACTGGTGCCGAGATTTCAGTGTAGCTCAAGCAGTGAGGAGTCAAAGCTTAGACTCAATGATCCTCAAGGGTGCCTTCCAACAGGGATATCTATGAGATTGCCGGTGAAGATGAAAATAATCACAAAAAGAGAACAATGGGAATCCATTGGAAAAGCTTCACTCAAGGGCAGCCCTAAGCAGTACACCAGGGCCACTGTGAGTGCCCGAGCCTGGAGCTGGCTCAGGGGACAAAGGGTGCGGTTTGCTGGCTTGTGACATGCTGTGACACGTGTGACATCAGGGGGAACGTGTCACAATGGGGGCAGCCATAAAAGGCCCCAGCAGGTAACGCTGGCCCTGCGTTGCTCTGGCAAGCGGTGAGTGCACACGTGGCAGGGGGGCTGGGCTGGGAACAAGGGCTGGGGCAGAAACGCTGCACCTGGGGCTGGGTTCTCCCTCTGCATGTAGGGACAGCTCCCCGTGGGAGAGCCTTGGGCAGGCCACAGGGATGTTGCTGCTGCTGCTGCTGCTGCAGGGGCAGGGAGACAGGCCTTGCTGCCTGCATGCTGTCTGTGGCCCTGTCCTTCCTGCCCCTGGATCCCTGAGGATCCTGCCCTCCTTGCAGCAACCAGCAAATCCCTCCCTCCTCGTCCCACTGACGGCCTTCTCTCCCTCCTCCTGCAGACCATGGATCCCATGGTATTCCTTTTTGTACTTTTGCAAAGCTTTATCCAGTACCCACAGCCCGTGGCTGAGGGACTGGATGAGGAGACACGTCTGCGCATGGAAGTGCGTGCAAAACATCTGGAATGGGAGAGACTTCATCTGGAGCAGGAGGTGGAACGGGTCACCCAGAGGCCGGTGCGGGTCTTGGTGCTCTTAACTGTTGCTGTGCTCCTGGTCTACATCTTGGTCCTGTGGTTTATTGTGTGGAAAAGCAGCCTGAGGAGAGAGGAGGAGGAAGAAGAAAACCGTGGTGCAAATGAAGAGGAAGTGGGCGATGCTGCTGCCAATGAAGAAGACAATGTTGGAAATGAAGCTGTGAATGAGGCGGAAATTGCAGAAAACAACAATGATATGGCAATGGCAGTCCAAGAAGAATACGATTTGGACGATTGCATTGGACGAGTTATAATGCAGCGCATCCGGTGGCCTGTACAGAACCTTCAGAGAGGCTGTGAGTGGACAATTAAGCTCATGGACAACTACAGCCTTTACTTTTGCCATGTCTTGGCCAAGAGTTTCTACCCAGGCCTGCAACGAGCCATCGGGGTGGGCAGTGCTTTTGAAGGCTGGAGTCCCCGTGAGCAGGATGTCGTGTACCGCGTGCTCATACCCATGACTCCTCCCCGAGGCCACAGCTTCCACCTGGAGCTGGACGGTGCAGGGCAGAGGCCGGTGAAGAACTTCCGTGTCCGCGTGCAGCTGGAGTGCACCTGCGCGAGGGAGCAGCAGGCTGAGGACATGCTGTGCTTCCTGCACCACCCCGAGGAGGAGCTGAGGAGGAATCAGGATCCCAGCCTCCTGGACACCCTGTGCACCGGCTCCTACCTCGACGTGCAGAAAACTGCCCGCTGGTTCTGCCAACTGGTGAGAGCAATCTGGCCGGCTTTGCTTCAGTCACACAACTGGCATTTAGTGATGCTGCCCTCCACGCGCTCCTGCCAATTCAAAGCGACCAACGGCAGGGAAAGCATCAGGATTGAGGTGCTGTTCGGGGTGCGGAGAGATGACTCTGACATCTTTGTCAGCAGCCAGACCAGAGAGGCCTACACAGCAAGCACAATCTGGCCCGAGTCTTACGCTGTGGCAGAGGTTGAGTTCTTCCAGCACATTGCCAGGCAGGCCCCCCCTGACAGCTTGCACCTCAAATGCCTGCAGTTCTTCACCCGCCTTCTGCTGGGCTTCGGCTTTTCCACCTACACCATGAAGACCATTGTCATGCACCTGCTCAATGTCACGCCCGTCTCATTGTGGCGCAGGAGAAATCTCCTGGATCGACTGCATGACGTCATGGACAGCCTGTGCTTATGTGTGCGAGCAAAACGGCTCAACCACTTCATTGTGGGTAACCAGAGGCTCCCTCAGGACATCAGTTTACCTCCAGATGTTCAGATGGGTGAGCCGTACAACCTCCTCCATCGTCTGGCGCAGGAGCCGGATGCCCACGCCCAGGCTGTCCATGAGTATAAGGTTCTGAAGAAGTGGTACAAAAGAATCCTTCTTGCTGAAGGTTGAACCAGTGAAGCGGAGGAGTCATGGCTATGAGCACAGAGCTGTGCTTGTGCTGTTCACAGCTGGCAGCAGAGAACACCTTGTAGTCCAAATTTGGTGCTTGAAGGAAAAGAGGATGCGTGCTAAGGCTCTGGCGAAGGTCCCACTGCCTGTCCTGTGCAGGGCCACGGGAGGTTATATTCCACGTCTTTCTATCATTTCCTTTTCCAAAAAAGCACCCAGACCGCATTCAGCCCGGCTTACCTCCTCTACCGCGCCTGGAAAAGCAGATGAAGAGAACACGTGCCATACATGCAGGACCAAAGTCTGCAAAGTCCGCCTGCAGCCCGCAGTTTTTCCTGGCCTTTGAAAAGGGGCAAAATTTCGAGCATGGAAGAAGTGTGAATGTGAGACCGAGAAAGAGAAAAGAAACAGGGCAAGAAGGACCCAGAGGAAAAATCGGCACTGCTGACCCCGGATGAGTCAAGGGATGGAGTCTCTCCTTGCTCCTGGAAGGGACACCTTGACGTCAGCTCTGGAACAATGGTGTTGCAGCTGGCCCGAAATTTTGTATATAGAGGAATCTAGATTTTTATTTCATATATATATATATTGTGTATTCTTATGATAGATTATAATTTTTATAAATTATATCTACTAGTTATTTACCATAAAATAATAAACTAATATGGATATTATACAATATATGAGATATGTAGTTATGATGCCATGATAAAAAGTAATTTTAAAGAGTTGAATATATAATTTTGTGTAAATACTACCCGTAGAGTGCATATTTAGTGTCACTATCTGTTGAGTCACATATTGCTGCTCTTAGTGTTTTTATGTCTGGAAGGTGTTCCATCCAAGAGATATATTTGTAACATAGATAAGATACATATGATATATACATGCTACATAAATTATATTTGAATATAACTTTACCGTATGTATCATACACAGCATGCCTGTAATATATTACATTCTTGACATAATTTTATATACCTGTAAAGCCATATCTATGGGGGCTATCTGTTGCGACCCACATTCATGCTCTGTAGTTAGCGCATTTACAAGTGGTGAGCTGGAGAACCCTTTGCTTTTGTTTCAATAAAATGCAGGTTTGCAGAATGGGGAGTGTGCAAGACTTTCTTGATCTCAGCCAGGCCTATAGTAGTGGTAAATGTCACACACTGTGAATCTGGGCTCTCAAACAGACTCCTTGCACTCAACCAAACTGCGAGTGCTGAATTGGCTCTAAGCGGAAATGAAGCCGAGCTGCCCCCAGCCCCAGTGATCACAGAATCCCAGAATGGCCTGGCTTGGAAGGGTCCTTAGAAATTGTCTTGTTCCAGCCGTGCTGCCAAGGGCGGGGACACCTTCCGCTAGGCCGGGTTGCCCAAGGCCCATCCAAGGTGGCCTGGAACACGGCCAGGGATGGGGCAGCCACAGCTCCTGTGGGCAGCGTGGGCCAGGCCTCAGCAGCCTCCGAGGCCAGAATTCCCCAGCCATCTCCAGCCTAAGGCCGCCCTGAGTCAGAGGGAAGGCAGCGGCGCAGGCGCTGTCCCTGCAGGCCCTGGCCAGCAGCCCCTCTGCAGGTCTCTGCTGGCTCCCGGGCAGGGACTGAAAGGCCGCAGGAAGGGGCCCCTGCAGGAGCCCTTGGAGAGCGCTGGGGCCAGGAGTGCCGCCGTGAGGGCAGCAAGCGGGGCCCGGCCTGTCCGTCCGTGCGGGAGGGCACGGGGCGGGCCCTGAGGCCCTGCCGGCTGGAGCTGGGAGCTCTGCAAGGCGGCCGGCAGAGAGCCCTGGGCTCCCGCAGCTCTGCAGCCCTCACGGCTGAGGCAGCTGCCCGGGCACAGCCGGCCAGGGACACGCCGCCAGCCCGGGGCCACCCGCAGCGGGAGCCTGCTCTGGGACCAGCCCAGGCCGCAGCAGCGAGCAGCCCAGGGGGCTGGGCCCGGCCAGGGAACGGCTCCGCCCGGCGACAGGGCTCCGGGAGCAGGGCAGCAGGGCTCCGGCAGTGCCGGGCACAGAGACAGGGGGACACACGGCTGCAGCCACAGCCAGGATCAGACAGGAACCTTCTCACTCTCGGCACCTCCCACACAGGAACGAGGGTGGGGCTGGTGCAGGTCCGCCTCTGCTCCCAGGAAACAAGGGAGAGGACAAGAGGAAATGGCCTCAAGTTCTGCCCGGGGAGGCTTGGATTTCCTATTAGGGAAAGAGTTCTCCTCTGAAAGCGTTGTCAAGCACTGGCACGGGCTGCCCGTAGAATTGGTGCAATTATCATTGCGTGAGGCGCTTCAGGAATATCTGGAGGTGGCACTTGGGGTCATGGTTTCGAGTTGCATTTCTCAATGTTCGGTTTGTGCCCTCCAACTTGATAGCAGGACCAATGTGGAGTGGGACACAGCCCAGATGCTGGCAGCTGTGAGCTGACTCACTCCATACAGAGATGAGTCTTCCACCATGGCTAGCAGCGGTGCTGGCAGCTGAGCCACTGGCAACATGCCACCTTCCTCTACTGCACAACCCTCCCAGGGTCAAGCTGGGGCAGGGCAGGGGGGTGGGGGGCTCTCCCGGCTCCTGAGCACAAGGTGACAAAAGAGAAACGCTGTCACCCGTCAATCCCTTGAACTCACACATGGTAACAGGGCAAAGAGAAGGGTAAAGGCACAATTTGAGTTGCATCTGGGCATCACTGAGAGTGGACCACTCAAATCCAGGTGTACAGTATGGCAAATGCCACAGGTTTTTCAGTGGGGGGAAAAGCTATGAATTAAACACAACAAAGACCCCAAACCCCAAAAGTAAGGTTTGAATTTTCCGGGGATTAATGGCTTAGAGAAGCAGCTGTGCAGTTCTGATGGTGTCTTCTCTGCACACTCCTCGTCCTTGCTGGTCTCAGGGATAACCAAAGCCAGGTGATCATTTCTTCCTGCTCCAGCCTGTGCTGAGACCAAGCAGGCCTGAGGTGCCCAGGGCTGTTAGCAGGAGAGCTGGGAAAGTCTCTGCCAGTCAAGCAGCCTTCCCCTCCAAGGCTCCAGAGATACAAGGGCAGATAGCTGTAGCCTAAGCTCTAAGCTGGATTGCACTTGCACCTTTTTGAGCTTTCTGCCCTCTGGCATCCCTCAGGCTGGGCGGTGTAAATCTGAGCTGCTTTCACAGGGAGCTCAGGGTTTGCCCAAACTGGGGCCTTGCTGAAGGCAAAGGCCACCGAAGGGCTCTCTCCCTTGTGCTGCCCGTGCCATGGCAGGCCCCAGAGCAAGAGGGCATTTCTCGGCAGCTGAGATCCCCTCCTGACACTCTGGCCTTGCAGGTTGGCAAAATCCACACGGACACGTGGGGACATTCCAGCACTGACTTTCACTCCAAACCTTCCAATTCTCTCACAGGAACATTCTGATTTTTCCTTCTGCTTGGAAGGGCATGGAGTCCCTTGGCTGGTGTTTTTGGCACAAAGGTTCTCCTCACATGGAAACCCTTCCGGGCAACCTGAAACTCTTCTGCCCATCCAGAGCCCATTTAGTCCCACTGGATCATGGCAAGTCCAGTGCACAAGCAGCACCTTTCTCTCCTCTGCCAGGAGCTGGTTTCACAGCTCAAATGCCTGACACCATGCAGATGGGCCCAGAACAGAGCTTGTAGCTAAGTGGGGGTCATGATATGCGGCCAGGGAACAAACGATATGAGCAGAGGAAAATGACCTCAAGTTGCGCCAGGGGAGGTTTTGATTGGATCTCTAGGAAATATTCCCTCAACCAAACGCATGCCAAGCTTGGGAACAGGATGCCTAGGGAAATGGCTCCGAGGGACCACCCTCAGAGAGGTTTCAAAGTCTCGTGGATGTGGCATTTGGGGACCTGGCTGATTGGTGCAGTGGGCGGTGTTAAGTGTGCAGGTGCAGCGTGTGATCTTCAGGGATTTTTTCAAGCGCACTGGTGCCGAGATTTCAGTGTAGCTCAAGCAGTGAGGAGTCAAAGCTTAGACTCAATGATCCTCAAGGGTGCCTTCCAACAGGGATATCTATGAGATTGCCGGTGAAGATGAAAATAATCACAAAAAGAGAACAATGGGAATCCATTGGAAAAGCTTCACTCAAGGGCAGCCCTAAGCAGTACACCAGGGCCACTGTGAGTGCCCGAGCCTGGAGCTGGCTCAGGGGACAAAGGGTGCGGTTTGCTGTCTTGTGACATGCTGTGACATCAGGGGGAACGTGTCACAATGGGGGCAGCCATAAAAGGCCCCAGCAGGTAACGCTGGCCCTGCGTTGCTCTGGCAAGCGGTGAGTGCACACGTGGCAGGGGGGCTGGGCTGGGAACAAGGGCTGGGGCAGAAACGCTGCACCTGGGGCTGGGTTCTCCCTCTGCATGTAGGGACAGCCCCCCATGGGAGAGCCTTGGGCAGGCCACAGGGATGCTGCTGCTGCTTCTGCTGCTGCTGGGGCAGTGAGACAGGCCTTGCTGCCTGCATGCTGTCTGTGGCCCTGTCGTTCCAGGCCTCAGATCCCTGTTATTCCCATCCCTGCTGTCCTCATTGTCATATCTCTCCGTACTGGCCCCATTTAAGCCAGCTCTTCATCCTCCTGCAGACCATGGATGCCATAACATTCTTTTTCATGCTCCTGGAAAGCCTCATTCAGTTTGTGAAGCCTGTGGGTGATGTTTTGGATGAGGAGAAACATCTGCGCATGGAGCTGCGTGCAAAGCGCTTGGAGCGGAAGAGAATTCGCCTGGAGGAGCAGGTGGAGCAGCTCAGCCTGAAGCAGAGTGGAGGGGCCTGGGGGGACCTGCTCTGCTTTGCTTTGCAGCACTGGCAGGTCTGGGCTGTTGCAGGGCTCCTCATCCTTCTCTTGGGAGTGTATTTTTTCTGGAGGAAAAGGAGCAATGAGGCAGAGAACAGCAGCGAGAGAGACGAAGACAATGTTTCTGACAGTGATCTGAAATGGCTTCTACACGAGCACATCCAGTGGCCGGTACAGAACTTGCAGAGAGACTGCGAGTGGACAATAGACCTCATGGACAGCTATAGAGTTTATTTTGGACGCGTCTTGTTGAACAGTTTCTACCCAGGCCTGCAACGAGCCATCGGGGTGGGCAGTGCCTTTGAAGGCTGGAGTCCCCGTGAGCAGGATGTCGTGTACCGTGTGCTCATACCCATGACTCCTCCCCGAGGCCACAGCTTCCACCTGGAGCTGGACGGTGCAGGGCAGAGGCCGGTGAAGAACTTCCGTGTCCGCGTGCAGCTGGAGTGCACCTGCGCGAGGGAGCAGCAGGCTGAGGACATGCTGTGCTTCCTGCACCACCCCGAGGAGGAGCTGAGGAGGAATCAGGATCCCAGCCTCCTGGACACCCTGTGCACCGGCTCCTACCTCGACGTGCAGAAAACTGCCCGCTGGTTCTACCAGCTGGTGAGAGCAATCTGGCCGGCTTTGCCTCACTCACACAATTGGCATTTAGTGCTGCTGCCCTCCACGCGCTCCTGCCAATTCAAGGTGACCAACAGAGAAGCCAGCTTCAGGATTGAGGCGCTGTTCGGGGTGCAGAGAGGTGACTCTGACATCTTTGTCAGCAGCCAGCCAGGATATGCTGGAACCCCAAGCACTCTGTGGCCGGAGACCTATGACGTGGCAGAGATGAAGTTCTTCAAGCACATTGCCAGGCAGGCCTCCCCTGACAGCTTGCACCTGAGATGCCTGCAGCTCTTCACCCGCCTTCTGCTGGGCTTCGGCTTTTCCACCTCTACAATGAAGACCATCGTCATGCACCTCCTGAGCACCATTCCTGTGTCACAATGGCACAGGAGGTATTTTTTTCAGCGCCTGAGAGATATCGATGCGTACCTGCGCCGCTCCCTGGAGAAGAAATGCCTTAACCACTTTATCATAGGCAACGAGAGATTGCCTCAGGAGATCAGCTTGCCTCTGGACATTGCTTCAGCTGAGCCACCCAATCTCTTCCATCATCTGGCACAGCATCCAGATGCCCACTTCCAGGCGATGAGTGAGTACCAGGATCTTCGGCGTCGGCTCGAACGTGTGCTGCTCAATGGCTGCTGAAAGAGGTGCTCATTAACAGAGCTGTGTTTGTGGGCCTCGCAAGCAGTAGCAGAAAACCAGCTCATAGTGTTAGGAAAAAGAGAAAAGAATGGAGGATACAGAGAGAGAGAAGGTAAAGTGCCATGCAGCAGCCCTCTGCCATCAGCAGCAGCAGCTGTGTCATCTCGACAGTCTCCCACAGCATCCACAGCGATGACTACCATGTAGAGGCCCAGAGAAGCTGACTTTAATTGCTGGGTAGATTGTGGTGACGCACTCCCCCTGCCCCTGGCTGCACTACAGGCTGAGAAACACTCATTAGGCCTTGGCCTTGACCAGCTCCATTTGTACTAAGCCCCTTCTGAATGTGTCAGAATCATTATTTGTTCCCAGGACCTAACAGGTTTCTAATTAGCACCATTTTTTTAAGGAACAGCCTTGGAAACTTTTTTTTTTTCCTGAGTTTTTCTGACTAAGAGCCCAAGTGGAATAATATTTTTGTTGACAAATTTTCAAATGAAGTTACAGAAAAAAGACCTGAATGATGGAAAATTACTATGACTAAAGCCCACTCTGTTGCGACTCTGAAGCAGTCCAAAGGGAGGCCTTCTGAGTTCTTGATTCCCAGAATATAAGGGACCAATGTGTGTGTCTCTACCACTGAGAATTGGATGGCAGTGGAGCCAGCCAGGGACTGTTGGTAACAGTCAAGGACTGCTGGTATTAACATGCTGTGAAAAAGACCAATATTTGGCTGGAAAAGGGGGGCCGGGAGGAAATAGGGCAGCACTTTTCTGTGAGAAAGAGCCACAGCACAGTACAGCACAAGCACAAGAATAAGGCCAAGAAGAGGGCATGGACTATAGAGTAGGATTAAGACCCCCCAAAACCATCAAAGCCATCTGACCCATGTCCAGGAAGGCCTGAAAGAAAGGACTGTACATGCTAATTAATTGACCGATAAAGTGAGAAACCTGTCTTTAGGGCAGAGAAGCTTGTCACTAAAAAGGTAACCCCCAAGCCTGGGAAGTGCCCTCAGGACCCTGGACATCTCCTACACCAGACCGGCACAGCTGGATTGATGCTGAAGCCAGGACAATCCCCTGGATTGGCACTGCAGCCAGGCTTGACATTCTAATGACTGGATCAACACTGTAACCAGGACTGGTGTTCTTTTCTTCTCTCTCTTTTCTTCTTTTTCTTTTTCTCTTTCTTTAAATTCATCTCTCCCTCTTTAATTCCTCTCTTCCCTTTAACCCTACCCCTTTATCCAAAACCCACTGCCTTGTGCTTATATAGTAGGTCAGGGACTAGCATATCGATTTCCAAGCCCAGTGTGTAGTTAGTTAATAAATTTTTCTGATTGTTTGTGGACCCCCCGACTTTTGTTATTCCTTTCAATCACAAGCATTTACAAATCTTTGGTGCTTCCTTCCCCTCAAAGATGGGTTGTCACACTACAGTGGCTACAAAGATGAATTTCATCCCCCTTTCCTCTCATACTGTCACAGCCAGGGTGACCATTTTAGATGGACCCAGTGAAATTCTTGCTGGCAGTTCCAGCTGGCCAGGGACCATGCAAGAGGCATTGCCAATATTCCTCCTTGTGTTCACTGGGGTCTGCGTGGAGAAGCTGCCCATCCTTAGACACTCCCTGGGGAAAAGCTGACACAGATCTGAGAAGGCAGGACATGGAGAAGGCACAGCTCAATCGGCAGGGGGAATTGCTGCCACACCTTTCCTCTAGAGCAAAAGCATACTCATGGAGTCAAACCTGACATAGCTGTAGAGATCCTGGCCAGGGGATTTGTGAGAGAGAGTGCCGTTAGCACTTGGACACTGAGTGCCATCCCTTTTCTGAGAGAATCTATTCCCTCTGCGAGCGTCACCCAGTCTCTAATGGATCACTGAGCCAGGATGATGACACTGGTGGATGATGCTATAAGGAATGAAAGGAAATCTCTTGATGAGTCACACAAAGTCATACTCATGGTGCACCTCAACTTCTGAGCTGCAAATGGAGACATCATAGAGAAGAGCTGAACAAGCCCAAAAAATTCCTGAACTCCACACTGAAAATAGCTTTTTGACATGGATACCGTGGGAACCAACTAGGAAAAGTGCCCTCCTAGACCTGTTGTTTGTCCATAGAGATGCTCTTGTGGGTGAAGTGGTGATTGGTGCTGTCTTGGCCACAGTCATCAAGAAATGCTTGAGTAAAAACTCTTAGGCATGATGGAAAAAACTGTCTGTGGAGCTACTTCTGAGGGTTGTGGGAGAGCAAGCTCAAGGAACTAATTAATAAGGGGCCTTGAGCATGTAGTTTCAAGGGCACTGATGCCCACAAATGCCAGTCCTTTTTGTTAGAAACGTTTCTATAAGAGCACAGGTCTGATGAAAAAGGGCTGAAGGAGGTGGGGTGCGCAGCCTGGTGGGCCACAAGGAAAGAATCCACTGTACTGCCCTGGAGGGAAAACCCCTCAAGCCATAACCATTAAGGGTGAGCAAAAAGGCTTCTCCCAACCTGCCTTGTTTTGACATGCAGATTCAATGTAACCCTTTGGCCCTTCCTGCTCACTCCACCCCTGTGCCCTCATCCCTTTGGCACAAAGGTTCTCCTGCCATGGAAACCCTTCCGGGCAACCTGAAACTCTTCTGCCCATCCAGAGCCCATTTAGTCCCACTGGATCATGGCAAGTCCAGTGCACAAGCAGCACCTTTCTCTCCTCTGCCAGGAGCTGGTTTCACAGCTCAAATGCCTGACACCATGCAGATGGGCCCAGAACAGAGCTTGTAGCTAAGTGGGGGTCATGATATGCGGCCAGGGAACAAACGATATGAGCAGAGGAAAATGACCTCAAGTTGCGCCAGGGGAGGTTTTGATTGGATCTCTAGGAAATATTCCCTCAACCAAACGCATGCCAAGCTTGGGAACAGGATGCCTAGGGAAATGGCTCCGAGGGACCACCCTCAGAGAGGTTTCAAAGTCTCGTGGATGTGGCATTTGGGGACCTGGCTGATTGGTGCAGTGGGTGGTGTTAAGTGTGCAGGTGCAGCGTGTGATCTTCAGGGATTTTTTCAAGCGCACTGGTGCCGAGATTTCAGTGTAGCTCAAGCAGTGAGGAGTCAAAGCTTAGACTCAATGATCCTCAAGGGTGCCTTCCAACAGGGATATCAATGAGATTGCCGGTGAAGATGAAAATAATCACAAAAAGAGAACAATGGGAATCCATTGGAAAAGCTTCACTCAAGGGCAGCCCTAAGCAGTACACCAGGGCCACTGTGAGTGCCCGAGCCTGGAGCTGGCTCAGGGGAGAAAGGGTGCGGTTTGCTGGCTTGTGACATGCTGTGACACGTGTGACATCAGGGGGAACGTGTCACAATGGGGGCAGCCATAAAAGGCCCCAGCAGGTAACGCTGGCCCTGCGTTGCTCTGGCAAGCGGTGAGTGCACACGTGGCAGGGGGGCTGGGCTGGGAACAAGGGCTGGGGCAGAAACGCTGCACCTGAGGCTGGGTTCTCCCTCTGCATGTAGGGACAGCTCCCCGTGGGAGAGCCTTGGGCAGGCCACAGGGATGCTGCTGCTGCTGCTGCTGCTGCTGCTGCAGGGGCAGGGAGACAGGCCTTGCTGCCTGCATGCTGTGGCCTTGTCCTTCCTGCCCCTGGAT
This sequence comes from Fringilla coelebs, assembly GCF_963513975.1. Lineage (NCBI taxonomy): Eukaryota > Metazoa > Chordata > Aves > Passeriformes > Fringillidae > Fringilla > Fringilla coelebs. The sequence continues at coordinate 5,204,678 of NC_140034.1, forward strand.
CCCTGAGGATCCTGCCCTCCTTGCAGCAACCAGCAAATCCCTCCCTCCTCGTCCCACTGACGGCCTTCTCTCCCTCCTCCTGCAGACCATGGATCCCATGGTATTCCTTTTTGTACTTTTGCAAAGCTTCATCCAGTACCCACAGCCTGTGGCTGAGGGACTGGATGAGGAGACACGTCTGCGCATGGAAGTGCGTGCAAAACATCTGGAATGGGAGAGACTTCATCTGGAGCAGGAGGTGGAACGGGTCACCCAGAGGCCGGTGCGGGTCTTGGTGCTCTTAACTGTTGCTGTGCTCCTGGTCTACATCTTGGTCCTGTGGTTTATTGTGTGGAAAAGCAGCCTGAGGAGAGAGGAGGAGGAAGAAGAAAACCGTGGTGCAAATGAAGAGGAAGTGGGCGATGCTGCTGCCAATGAAGAAGACAATGTTGGAAATGAAGCTGTGAATGAGGCGGAAATTGCAGAAAACAACAATGATATGGCAATGGCAGTCCAAGAAGAATACGATTTGGACGATTGCATTGGACGAGTTATAATGCAGCGCATCCGGTGGCCTGTACAGAACCTGCAGAGAGGCTGTGAGTGGACAATTAACCTCATGGACAACTACAGCCTTTACTTTTGCCATGTCTTGGCAAAGAGTTTCTACCCAGGCCTGCAACGAGCCATCGGGGTGGGCAGTGCTTTTGAAGGCTGGAGTCCCCGTGAGCAGGATGTCGTGTACCGCGTGCTCATACCCATGACTCCTCCCCGAGGCCACAGCTTCCACCTGGAGCTGGACGGTGCAGGGCAGAGGCCGGTGAAGAACTTCCGTGTCCGCGTGCAGCTGGAGTGCACCTGCGCGAGGGAGCAGCAGGCTGAGGACATGCTGTGCTTCCTGCACCACCCCGAGGAGGAGCTGAGGAGGAATCAGGATCCCAGCCTCCTGGACACCCTGTGCACCGGCTCCTACCTCGACGTGCAGAAAACTGCCCGCTGGTTCTACCAGCTGGTGAGAGCAATCTGGCCGGCTTTGCCTCAGTCACACAACTGGCATTTAGTGATGCTGCCCTCCACGCGCTCCTGCCAATTCAAAGCGACCAACGGCACGGAAAGCATCAGGATTGAGGTGCTGTTCGGGGTGCGGAGAGATGACTCTGACATCTTTGTCAGCAGCCAGACCAGAGAGGCCTACACAGCAAGCACAATCTGGCCCGAGTCTTACGCTGTGGCAGAGGTTGAGTTCTTCCAGCACATTGCCAGGCAGGCCCCCCCTGACAGCTTGCACCTCAAATGCCTGCAGTTCTTCACCCGCCTTCTGCTGGGCTTCGGCTTTTCCACCTACACCATGAAGACCATCGTCATGCACCTGCTCAATGTCACGCCCGTCTCATCGTGGCGCAGGAGAAATCTCCTGGATCGACTGCATGACGTCATGGACAGCCTGTGCTTATGTGTGCGAGCAAAACGGCTCAACCACTTCATTGTGGGTAACCAGAGGCTCCCTCAGGACATCAGTTTACCTCCAGATGTTCAGATGGGTGAGCCGTACAACCTCCTCCGTCGCCTGGCGCAGGAGCCGGATGCCCACGCCCAGGCCGTCCATGAGTATAGGGTTCTGAAGAAGTGGTACAAAAGAATCCTTCTTGCTGAAGGTTGAACCAGTGAAGCGGAGGAGTCATGGCTATGAGCACAGAGCTGTGCTTGTGCTGTTCTCAGCTGGCAGCAGAGAACACCTTGTAGTCCAAATTTGGTGCTTGAAGGAAAAGAGGATGCGTGCTAAGGCTCTGGCGAAGGTCCCACTGCCTGTCCTGTGCAGGGCCACGGGAGGTTATATTCCACGTCTTTCTATCATTTCCTTTTCCAAAAAAGCACCCAGACCGCATTCAGCCCGGCTTACCTCCTCTACCGCGCCTGGAAAAGCAGATGAAGAGAACACGTGCCACACATGCAGGACCAAGGTCTGCAAAGTCCGCCTGCAGCCCGCAGTTTTTCCTGGCCTTTGAAAAGGGGCAAAATTTCGAGCATGGAAGAAGTGTGAATGTGAGACCGAGAAAGAGAAAAGAAACAGGGCAAGAAGGACCCAGAGGAAAAATCGGCACTGCTGACCCCGGATGAGTCAAGGGATGGAGTCTCTCCTTGCTCCTGGAAGGGACACCTTGACGTCAGCTCTGGAACAATGGTGTTGGAGCTGGCCCGAAATTTTGTATATAGAGGAATCTAGATTTTTATTTCATAGATATATATATTGTGTCTTCTTATGATAGATTATAATTTTTATAAATTATATCTACTAGTTATTTACCATAAAATAATAAACTAATATGGATATTATAAAATATATGAGATATGTCGTTATGATGCCATGATAAAAAGTAATTTTAAAGAGTTGAATATGTAATGTTGTGTAAATATTACCCGTAGTGTGCATCTGGAGATCCCTTTGCTTTTTCTTCAAAAAATGCAGGTTTGCAGAAAGGGGAGTATGCAAGACTTTATTGATCTCAGCCAGGCCTATAGTAGTGGTAAATGTCACACACTGTGAATCTGGGCTCTCAGACTCCTTGCACTCAACCAAACTGCGAGTGCTGAATTGGCTCTAAGCGGAAATGAAGCCGAGCTGGCCCCAGCCCCAGTGATCACAGAATCCCAGAATGGCCTGGCTTGGAAGGGTCCTTAGAAATTGTCTTGTTCCAGCCGTGCTGCCAAGGGCGGGGACACCTTCCGCTAGGCCGGCTTGCCCAAGGCCCATCCAAGGTGGCCTGGAACACGGCCAGGGATGGGGCAGCCACAGCTCCTGTGGGCAGCGTGGGCCAGGCCTCAGCAGCCTCCGAGGCCAGAATTCCCCAGCCATCTCCAGCCTAAGGCCGCCCTGAGTCAGAGGGAAGGCAGCGGCGCAGGCGCTGTCCCTGCAGGCCCTGGCCAGCAGCCCCTCTGCAGGTCTCTGCTGGCTCCCGGGCAGGGACTGAAAGGCCGCAGGAAGGGGCCCCTGCAGGAGCCCTTGGAGAGCGCTGGGGCCAGGAGTGCCGCCGTGAGGGCAGCAAGCGGGGCCCGGCCTGTCCGTCCGTGCGGGAGGGCACGGGGCGGGCCCTGAGGCCCTGCCGGCTGGAGCTGGGAGCTCTGCAAGGCGGCCGGCAGAGAGCCCTGGGCTCCCGCAGCTCTGCAGCCCTCACGGCTGAGGCAGCTGCCCGGGCACAGCCGGCCAGGGACACGCCGCCAGCCCGGGGCCGCCCGCAGCGGGAGCCTGCTCTGGGACCAGCCCAGGCCGCAGCAGCGAGCAGCCCAAGGGGCTGGGCCCGGCCAGGGAACGGCTCCGCCCGGCGACAGGGCTCCGGGAGCAGGGCAGCGGGGCTCCGGCAGTGCCGGGCACAGAGACAGGGGGACACACGGCTCTAGTTACAGCCTAACTCTCCTGGGGCAGACCCAACAGGTAGACCTAACATGGGCAGGGAGGAGCTTTTCCTATCATCTTTGTGTCCATGCGCCAGATTCTGTCTTTATGTATCCTGGGGTCTACCCTTAAGCAGTGCAGCACCTTGTACTTGGTTTTTTTTAAACCACATGAGATTTCGATGGTTCCACTCCCTGAGCACATCCACATCTGTCTGGTTGGTATTCTGTCCTCAAATATGGGCACTGCTCCCTTCTGATTGGTGACATCAGCAAATCTGCTGAGGATGTGCTCACTTCCTTTGTCTACAGCATTAATGGAGATATTAAGAATTGCTGCTTCCAGAACAGACCCTTGAGGGACACCACTGGTCATCTGTATCCATCCTGACTCTGAGCTGTTGACCTCTGGAAGCACTGTGCATGCAATTTCTTATCCATCCAGCAGTCCAGGCATCAAGTCCATCTCTCTGATATAGTGAAGATGTTGTGGGGATCATGTCAAAGGCTTTACAGACGTCCAGATAAATGACACATGTAGCCCTTCCCTTGTGCCTTCATATACTCTCTCTGTCATAGAAGGCCACTGGGTAGGGCAGGCAGGATTTACCCTTGGCCGTCCTAAATCACCTCCCTGTTCTCCGTGTGCCTTAGCGTAGTTTCAAGGAGGATGGGCTCTGTGATCTTGCCAGGAACAGAGGTGAGGGTGACATGTTGATCATTTCCAGAGTGTTCCTTTCTACCCTTTTTTAAGACAGATGTATTGGGTTCACCTTGGCTGAATGCCAGGTACTCACTGAGCCACTCAATCACTTCCCTTTCTAGTGGGACAGGGGAGAGAAAATAAGATGGAAAACAAGTAGTCAGTTGAGATAAAGATGTTTAAAGTGATAAAACAGAGCGTTTGTGCACACAAAAGTAAAAGAGAAAAACATTTAGTCTTTGCTTCTCATAGATGAGCAATGTTCAGCCACTTCCCAGGAAGCAACCAATTTCTTTGTTCTCTGCTCTTCTCGTTCCCACGGAGATATTGGGCCTATGGTACCACACACCTTAACAGAGCAGAGTGATAGTTCCTAAGGAGAGCTCTGTTCAGCTTAGAAACCCAGCTGCGAGTGGCCTCTAGCTGGAGCCAGAGGTTTATGTATTCCACTCTGGTCCTGGAGAAGCATAACAAGTGAATGGCTGCAGATGTGCTTGCCCTCTCCAGAATGTCAATCTTCCCTCGTTTCTACTTGGTTCCTAGTCTTGTTAAAACACTCTGAGAAGGGGAAGAGGGAAACAGCCATTTCCAATCGTTTGGCTAGCCCAAATCACACCCACCGATGAACAGAGGACGGGAATTGCCCACAAAGTACTTTCTGACTTTCTCTACTCCCCTCTAGCAGCAGTTTCTTTCTTATGGTGATTTTTTCTTTTGTGGAGGTGATGCAAAATGCAAGAAAACAAACAGAGCCAGCAATCAGACTGCAAGTTAGGTCACTGCAAAGAAAAGGGGTTAATCTCCCACTCAGACCTAGCAAGGGTTAGATAAAAACATGCCTGTGTGGAGTGGGGAATGCTGCAACAGGTCCCAAAAGGCTGAGCACAGGGAAGGGAAGAGAACTGGGAAAAGGTCTGGAGATCAAGTCTGATGAGGAGCAGCTGAGGGAGCTGGAGGGGCTGAGATGGGCAAAGAGGAGGCTCAGGGGGGACTTTATTGCTCTCTTCAACTCCCTGACAGAAGGGTGGAGTAGCCACATGGGGACCAGGCTCTGCTCTCTGGGAACAAGGGACAGGACAAGAGGAAATGGCCTCAAGTTCTGCCCGGGGAGGCTTAGATTGGGTATTAGGGAAACATTTCTCCTCTGAAAGAGTTATTAAGGGCTGTGAAGGCTGCCCATGGAATTAATGGTATTGTCATGTCTGGAGGCTCTTAAGGAATGTGAGAATGTGGGACTTGGGACATGGTTTCAAGGTAGACTTGTCAGTGTCAGGTTTGTGGTTGGACACTCTACAGTCTTAGAGATCTTTTTCAAACTATGCAATTCCATACTACTGTGATGGGGAGCTGGTTTTAATCCAGAGTATTTTATAATGTCATTTCATAAAGTCATTAATAACAACTTCACTTTAGTGCTCACCCTTATGCAGCTGTTTTTCCCTTTGCTCTCCTCATCTTCACTTTCTGCCTTGGGACAGGAGAATAGGCTTTGGTAGGATCAGTGGTAGTGGGAAAGCCTCATGCCAAGAGGTCATAAGTTGTTTTACTTCTGCCAAGGCTGGAGCTGCCTCCAGAAAAGTCTGTGATGTCTCTAGTCCCTATTCACATTCTTTGACCACTCTGAGAAGAGTTACAGGCTGCAAGAGATGTTGGTCAAGCTGAAGGCAGATCACAGAAGCACTGATCTGAAACCCTGCTGAACCAAGCAATAGAGAAAGTCTCTTAGCCACATCAATTCCAGGCTGTGTTTGCCAAGCAGATGAAAATGACACAAAGACAAAACATGTAGGAAATGGTGGGAAAGTCGCCCATTTCCAAACAGCGTGTTTCTAGAATCAGCTGTGTTTCATGTAACGATGAATGGAAGAAGCTGGTGTGCCACTGTTATGACCCTATGTTGTTTCAATGTCATTGATCATACAATGGAGTTATTACAGTACTCTGGCCTTGCAGGTTGGCAAAATCCACACGGACACGTGGGGACATTCCAGCACTGACTTTCACTCCAAGCCTTCCAATTCTCTCCAAGGAACATTCTGATTTTTCCTTCTGCTTGGAAGGGCATGGAGTCCCTTGGCTGATGTTTTTGGCACAAAGGTTCTCCTCACATGGAAACCCTTCCGGGCAACCTGAAACTCTTCTGCCCATCCAGAGCCCGTTTTTTCCCACTGGATCATGGCAAGTCCAGTGCACAAGCAGCACCTTTCTCTCCTCTGCCAGGAGCTGGTTTCACAGCCCAAACCTTTCTTTCAATAGTGCTAATATCAGGCAGTTCCCACATGGCCAAATTGTGTTCCCGCCCAAGTTTTGCAGTGGGACACTTCAGGACATGTAGTCTTTCAAAGTGTCCTGCCCCTAGGAAGGGAGTTGGACTTTGTGAGATGGCTGTCGGAGGTCAGTTGAGGAAATACTGTCAAATGATCCTAAGATCCTTACTAAAGGAAGTATGTCATGCTCAGTGATATTTTTTGGTTTAGAGTTAAGTGACTGAAGTGCATCTAAATGGGACTCTCCCTACAGAAATGTGAAACACTTTAGCAAAAGAAGGATTTTTGGTTTTGAGAACTATGTCTTCCAGAGAGGACTCCTTTCGTGACATATCCCTTACTCAATTCCAACTTGCTTCATTTTTTTTCTTCCTTCTCCCCCTGGTGGCAACACAGGTGCTGGCTTGGGATGGAAATTGCTTCGTAGCACCAGTGTTCCTGGTGAAATCCTTCTCTGAGGGCGGAAGGACCTTTGCACTACTGCAGCACCTGAGTTTATCATTCTGCCCTGACAGTGGTTTTTACAAAGTAAAAATCTCACTCCTGAGCACTTGAGGCTCATCCTCAGCCAGCCTGAGCCAGTGGCTTGCGAGGGTGGCTGCCCAGCTCTGCCAGATGGCAGTTTGCTCCTCTGAGCCTACATGTTTCTCCCTGTCTCACCTGCGAGTGTTTCTAGACTCACTCCAAAAGCAGCTCTGAGCTGGACACAGACCCTGCTACAGTATTCACCACAAAGCAAACACTGAGTGCAGGGCTCTAAGGCACTAAACTTTCAGCCAGACAGACATTAGGTTTATGAAATCTGGGCTGTGAAAGCACTAGTGGTTTTCTAACAAAATGTAATGTTCGTTGCCCAAGACTCCACCCTCTAAACCAGGATCTCTACAGACCCAGTCCCAGCTTTCCCATTACTTCCGCACACACAGCAGTTTTGGCTGAACAAATGCAGCACTTTTCCCCAGAGTGGTAAGACAGCAGCTCCCCTCCTCCTTTCAGCTAAATTCCCACTGCCAGACAGGTTTTCACCCCCCTCTTTTGGCCCAAAGCGTCCATGTGTATTTGTGTTTTGTGACTTTGAAGAAAATGTAAAAGGACTTATTTTATTAACAGCCAACAGACACTTCAAAGCAAAAACTGTAGTTGAGAAATTAATCATTCTGCACTTTCAAAGTGAGATTTATTATGATTCCTAAAATAAGTTTAAAATTAACCAAAAGCTAAATGAATGAATCACTCTTTTGAAATAAAGTCAGAACTTCAATGCAAGGTATGTGTAGTGGTAAAATTAAATGCAAGGACATCTAATTTTCTTCATTTAAGATAATATTAAGTAATGTGTTGTCCCTTAGCATCTCAATGGCTTGGGGAAAGTGTTTCCCTTTAGCAGAAAAGGCTTTTGGTGATAATGCTTTCCCAGATTATTGATAAAGTTTCGTTTCCCAATTTTTTTTTTCTGTGTGTGTGTGGAGGGGTTTTCTAAACAGCCAAATTAATTTCCTCTGAGAAAATGCCCACTTTCTGTGATTACCAGGGCAAAGAATGCCATTGTCTGGGGAAAATGGCTCTGATGGGAATTTGAATTCAGGGGCAGGGCATTAATATTTGCTGAGCTGGATAACAAGTGGGACAGAGTTTCACCAAAAAGGTTATATTCAGATTCTTGGTGGATTTTTTTTCTATAGTTCTTCCAAGTGCACAATTTGCCAGAAATTGGCAGGACAATGTGGCCAGCATCAGGTGCAGCTTCAAGAGTGCTTTTTTTAATAACCATCACTGCCAGTTGCTGCTTTGGGAGCTGGTTCCCAGGAGCTCATGGGAAGATGGTGAGATACACCATCTTGCTACTGTGATCACAGGCTGTGAGCAGACAGAACCCATTTCACAGGTAGGATGGTGACCAGAGGAGTTTCCTTAATAACCCTGCCATGTTTTCTCAGCCCATTTTCTTGCTTGTGTGCCTGGCTGAGCAAGAATGCTGCTTTCCCAGCTGTGGCTATGCATTCTGCACTGGTCTTGGACCCCATCAGCTCCTTTAAAGTTATTCTCACTGTGTTATAACTCTGTTCCCACTGATGAGTACTTTCTGTGTTTTCCTCAAACCGTATAGAACCAAAAATCTCACTAAGGAGAACAGCTTTGCCTTCTTCTGAATTATTTGTACAGAAGATATGCTTCACCCCAAGGGCTGGAAAGCCTCAACTTCCCCTAATTAACACTTGTCTAATGCACAAAAGTGGCTTGGAATACTTTTATTTTCTGTCTGCCCTGGCTTTCATTTCAAAAGCACAAAATCTCATTTACTACAAATAAATGACAGCTTTGCGCTGCAGGGATAAAATGCCTGGACAAAAATGCTGCAGCGATATGAAAGGGAAATTCAAACATCAACATCAAGTCCTTAGACACCTTTGAAAGAGTTTCCTGTTTTGCCAATCCTTTAGGGCCAGGCAGTGAGTTCGTGCAGAGCTTGCTCAGAGCTTACTGACACCAGCAGGCCAGCTCACCGTGGGGACAGCACGTATGCCAGTGGCACCTCACTGCTGCAGCCAGCCAGCTGAATTTACAGCAGAAACCCACCCCAAAACAGGCTTGCTACAAATCTCTTTCCAAAATTGGGCAAGAGCTTCAATCACTTCAGCTTCCAGAAGATGGGGCTGTCCTTCTTCTCAGTATTGTTCTGCCTGGTGGGATATTCATCCGACTTGTTTTCACTCACAGTGCTCAGCAAAAAACTTAGAAACACATTATTGTTTACGTTGGAAAATACATCTGAGATCATTGAGTCCAACTGTTACCCCAGCACTGCTAAGCCCACCACTAAACCATGTCCCAAAATGCCACACCCAAATACCTTAGGAACACTTCCAGGGATGGTGACTCAGTCATGTCCTGGACAGCATGTTTCAATGCCTGACTATCCTTTCAGTGAAGAAATTTCACCTAATATCCAATCTAAACCTCTTGCTATACAACTCGAGGCCATTTCCTCTGTTACATATTATCTGGGAGAAGATACTCACCCCACCTGCCTCAACCCTCCTGTCAGGGAGTTGTGGAGAGTAAGAAAGTCCCCCTTGAGCTCCTTTTCCTCAGGTTGAATCCCTCCAGCTCCCTCAGCTGCTCCTCATCAGACTTGTTCTCCAGACCCTTCCCCAGCTCCACTGTCCTTCCCTGGACATTCTCCAGCCCCTTAATGTCTTTCTTGCAGTGAGAGGTTCAAAATTGAGCACAAGACTTGAGGGATACTTTGGTACAGAGATTGTTTGCACATGACTGTCCTTCCCTAGCCCACAAATCACTGTGTGGTGTTTGCATGTGTTGCTGCTCTGGAGCTGGGCTGAGCAAAGATGGTGGTGTCAGCCCAAAGAGAGATTAAATGATTGTGGAGGAATTTCTTTATCACCATCCTGTGTAAATAGAGATTAGAGACAGAACATTTTCCTTACAGCTGTGCCTCTGCAAACAGGAGGGAATACAGGACCAGGCAGTATTACAGAGACAGCTTCAGTGTGTTGTTGGAGATCCAAGAGGACATGGACTCATTGTAGTACCCCGGTAAAGTGAGAGAGGCAGTGCCACTCTGCCTGTAGTGCATTCCTCCATTGGCAGTGCCTTGGGGAACAGCAAAGCACCAAGTTCACATTGCCAGGTTTGTGTTAGTCCCAGCTGAGCCTCAGTGACCTGCTCCCTGAGGTCACTGGTGTTTGTCCTCCAGGGAAAGGTCTCTGTGGGCAGTGGAGTTGCAGGATCCCTGAGGAGGCCCCTGTAACACTTCTATCCCTGGCAGGGTCCCAGGCCCGGCTGGATGGGGCTCTGAGCCTCCTGCTCTAATGGAAGGTGTCCCTGCTCATGGCAGGGGGGTTTTAACAAAATGGTCTTGAAGGTCCCTTCAAACCCAAGCAATTCTATGATTCTATAACATACAGATGAGAGCAAGAAGGAGCTCAGGGTGGAAGTTCAGTATTTGAAGTGTTAGTTCTGACTGCTTTCTCAGATAAACTGCTTTCCTTTGGGCTGGGTGGCTAATTCTGTGCACTGAGCACTAAATTCTGATTGGAGGAGGTGAGCTGTGTTTGATATAGGAGACTATATAATGTAGCTTTCCATGTTTCAATGACTGCCTCCTTTTTTGCAAGCTGGCCTTGGAAAGCTTAGAGAGCAAAGTAAAAATAAAGCAGTATTCATCACTGGTAATGAAAAGTATACTCCTACCCCAAAAGAGAGAGGAGTAACATTTTTTACAGTTTGAAGTGTGGGCATTTACCAGAGCAGGTCCTGCTGTGTGCTTGGATGGCACCCAGCCCATGTCTCATTGCTGTTTACTCTGTAAATATTGATTTCCCAATGGGAACAACTGTTGCACAGTACAGCCAGAGTTAAACAACAGCTCTGAAAAAAAGAAGCCAGCCACCCGCATGCCTCACTTCTGCAGCATTCCTGAGACAAGGCTGTATTTTTATCATCTGCAAAACCAGCTACATCTGCTGTGCTGAGCTATAACTGGAATCCCAACTCCCTCATTATGACCTCTGTCAGAGAAGTGAGCTAGCTTCTCTGGGGTATAATTTAAATTCTACCCAGTTCCATGGCTTTCCCAAGAAAAAGATAACACCCTGGTGCATGAAATCAAATGAGAGACTAGTGCAGCTCAGCTGCTGTAAGAGGACTTGCTCTATGCACAACTTTATCTTTCCTAAAAGTCCTTCTAGGCTACTGGCGTCCACTGCTTCTACGGATGAGCCTCCCTGAAAACCATGTGCAACATTTTAGCCTTTCTGGCACACAGCAGCTTTGGAGTATGGAGCTTTCTCCCTCCACCTGCCTCCAGTGGCCTTGGTTTGCTGCTCTCTTGGGTGCTGAGCAAACGCTGCCCCTTTGCAGCCCTGCAGCCACCCAGGCAGAGTGGGATCTCCTGCAGCACTCCCAGGCCTGTCAGAATGCCTGCATTCCTGCCTTGCATCTGCTGGAGCTCTTGTGTTGCAGAGCTGTTCCCAGAACACCTCTCAGGCCAGGGCTGGATGCCCTGGCTGTCACAGTTATCTGAGGTTTTTTCAACTGGTCTGAAAGGCTTCAAAACCCCCAAGAGGAGGGCAAGGCTCCAAGTTGGACCTAAGCCCAAGTTCTCTGCATGCTGAATGAGGGATGCCTCACTCCGCAGGGGAAAACTCCAGCAACTCTCCAAGGGTCCCTTCTTACCACCCATCATGGGAGGTTGTTCCCATGCCAAGGTGTCCTAAAATCAAATATGAAGATAAAATACTACTTTGGTGGCATTTTCTTTTTAGGAAGATAATTTCTGCACCCTCTGACTTCAAAGAAGAATTCCTGAAAACAGGGAAGTAATGCCAACACCATCTTTGCTTTGCTCTGACGAGGACTTCTAGGAGGAGAAATGTTTCTCAGTTTTGTTGCATCTGTTAACGGGATTCAATTAAGCTGCCAGAAATGATAAGGATTTAGAGGGACATCAGCCATCACTCCTCACTACCAGACAAAATCTTTGTCATGTCAGCGGTCATAAATCATTGTGATTGTACTTGGGAAGTGTTAGACACTGTAACTCATCACCAGGGCCTATTCAGCTTCCCTCAGGGCACTGTTTAACCTGGTCTGCCAAGGTAAATGCTTTGTGTTGTTGGTACACAAGCAAGGAGTAATTGGGTGGTGTAGAAATTATGTCTGTTTGCACAGAAAAAGAAAAAAAAGATTAAAAAAAGGTTCCTTCTAAAACAGATTTAAGATTGCAAGAGTTAGGTTGGTCAAAAATCAAATGTTCCATCCCTGGAAAAAAGTCAGGCTTTTTAAACACTTAGTTTGATACCAAAACAGGGCAATGAAAATGGAAAATATTCCTATTTTTTACAGGACAGTATTTGTTGCATAGTTCTGGGACACTTAAGCCTTCCACCCCTGCTCAGTTTGCAGCATACAGATCACTGTGATGGTGGTGCCAAGGGGCTTTGGCCCCTGTTTTTCACCCAGGCTTAGGCAATATCTCTCATAATGCACCCACAACAGCATCATAAGTGATGGTAGATAAATACAGAGCAAAGGGGCATCTCTCTACACCCAGAGTGCCAGAAGATTTAAGAGCAGGGGCAATAGTGGATGGAGATGAACAGAGAGAAAAACACAAGAATACAGGAGTCTACTCTCCATGAGGATACAGTCTCAAAGCCTTGGGTGCCAGTCCCAGCTTTGACCTCTGCAACCATCACCAGGCAGGACTCAAAGAGGGTGATAAAGTATGAATGGGAAGAGTAAAAGGCAGCACAGGAGGAAACATGATGGTGTTGGGATTGAAAGTGGATCAAGATGGTTAATGACAGACCAAATCCATGCTTGGCCAGGACAGCATCTCCCAGGCCATGGAGAGGAAGCTGTGGAGAGGCAGAAGACAGCTGCAGAGAGATAAGATGGGTGGGTAAATTGGTGGGGTGGGAAACATCATCTCTCCATGCCACTTTTGAGAATTTGTGCTCATGATGAGGACAACACAGGGCTCAGGTGTGGGCTTTGCTGCATGGATGAATTGGCAAACAGCTAAGAGGAGGGGAGACAGTGGCTTGGGCCAAGATGGGAAGCCTCACCAAGAGCTCTCTGGTGTGGCAAGCTTCAGGTTTCCTCAGTGTCCTCCTGGTGGGACTTGTCCACCACCTCTTGAATTTCCCAAATTGCCAGGGACTTTTCAAACTTCTGTCAGGAGAGGCCAAGCTATGACCCACTCACAGGTGCTTTTTTTTCCCCCCCTTAGTCTCCTAAGGGGCTGGTTGCAAATTGCTTCCTGAAATCAGGCTCCTTCCTTGCACACTAGCAGGCCAAAACCAGCCCCCTGAGCTGATGGAGGCTCTGGAAAATGTTGTTTCACGCTTGGCTCTTTCAGCGCCCTGCACCAGGCGCAGGAGGCGGCTCAGTCCTTGTGCTTCATTTCAACACCACCAATATTGACCTTTTCTTTCCTTAATGAGAAGGGATTCAGGGAGGTAGGAGGGACAGGAAAGGAGGTTTGTTCTTTGCTCCTGCTTTGTGAGCCAAACAGAGGAAAGAGACATTCAGGGTTCACTTGGGGGGCTTTTCACCTTGACATTGCTTGAAAATAGAAATGCTGGGCAGCAGGGTTTTACTGCTTTCCACACTCTAGGAAGGGGTTTTACCACAAGGCAGAGGAGAGGCCACATTGCAAAACAGCTGCTTTTTGGGGTTTTTTTCCTCCTCAGTCTTCAGATCAAATAATGAGTGCTCAGCAATGGCAGGTTCAGAGTCCACTGCTCAGAGATCAGGGTAGAAAGAATTTGGTCCCTGTGAACCAAAATGTCTGCCCCTACCTACACTGCCTATGTCCAAAGGTCTCAGTTGGGTCTGTAGGAAGGGGATGTTTTTTCTAAATTCCTGTTTCTGGAGTCAGGAAATTGTGATAGAGGTTTTAATTTTTGGGGTTGTTTCTGCTGCCGCATATGGGGGGAAAAAAACCATTTCATGTCCTGACAGTACAAAATCTCAATAAAAGGAGTAAACTTCTCCTACTTAAAAATATACAAATACAAATCTCATGATTTTGGGAACCTTAATTTACAATTTATGAAGTCTGTGATTAACAGCACTGCACATCCATGAGACTTGAGCAGCAGTAAGCGATTTCCCTGGCTTCATTCAGTATCCAAAAATGTAACAAGACCTAAAAAAAAATTAAGAACTATTTGGCCTCCTGCTCACATAAGTTCAGTCAAAGGTGGAATTCCCAGTGATGATTTCTAAAGGAATTCCCAGTGAGGCAGGTAGGAAAGCCAAAGCAGACATCCAGCCTTGAGCCAGTGATTTCCAGTTTGTCTCACCACTCATGTGTGCCACAGGCTCTCAGCAGGTTCTGGCCCCTGCCCCGTGGCAGCCAGTGGCTCTGGTGCCATCCTTCCATCCTGCTCCTAATGGAAGTGATGACTCAGGCTTCATTAAGGAGCACACCTTCCTCAGTGTGCGAGCAAACTCCGTGTCATCTTTGCTTTACCGTGGCTGGTGATGCATCAGCCTCCAGGCTCAACCAAAAATCTCAATTCTCTTATTTTGTAAACAGAATACAAAAAATTATTTGCTTGGAAATCACCAACAGATTAACAACCTCCAGCTGTAACTTTGATGACTAACTCAGCCTGATCTAACTCAGCTGTGCCAAAGTTCTCATTTGTTTAATTTGACATTTTCCTACAGGTTCCACAAGGAGGATGGAGAGGAGATGGGGTTTCAGATGGAGCTGAGGTTTGTTTGAGGTTTATTTTGAAGCTGTGTACTCGATGGGGTTTAAAGATTGTGCAGATCATGTTAGGATAACCTGCTGCAGACCTGTCTGAAAGGAGAAGAAGAAAGGGCTGATCTAGAAATTCGAGAGACATTTTTGCAAAGCTGGAGGCCTGCTTTTGAAAAGCACTGAATTCAGTTCCACACTCACAAAAAGAAGTCTCCAAGTTAAACACTTTTAATACCTAAGCCAATTCCAGCCTGTTTTCAGCAAGAAGGCATATATAAGCTTTTGTATCAGAAAAAAAAAGCAGGATAAAAAATTGAAATGCAGATCCTCATTTCTCATGGCCTTCAGATTCTTTGTTTCTCTTCCAGGCTGATTTACTGTGTTGCTGTGGATTTATTCAAACTAAGAGGGTCAGCACTTCAAGAAGAACAGATAGATAAGCCAAATATGCCCAATGCAATGCCATCCATTTTCAGCATTAATTCAGAGCAGCTTGCAGGTTGGGCATGGGTGAGTAGATCCTGGATGAAGTTAAAAGCAGCTAATTCTCTGTGTGAGCTCAGGGTACCTTTCACCTCTGCATCATAAAAAGATGTAATATTTAGGAAAATATGCCCTCTGCCTTTCTCATGGCTGACTTAAAATCTAAGATCAAGTTGTAAAGATACTTTTTGACCATGCAGAGTGTGTCTCTTTACAGGAAGGGAGAGAGGAGGCTGAGGAACAGCCCAGATCCATGAACAAAGGGAACAATAGGAACATTCTGCAGGCAGAGGCTGCTGCATTCTTGAACACATTCACATGGATAAAGGAGATCAAATAAGAGCTTCCAAAGCTGCACGATGATAAGAGAAAAATATTACAGTGCTGTTCTGCAGGCTGGACTCTGCAGTGATTATACAGCAGTTTGTCCAACACAGCTCCCCAGGGCCAGAATGCAATCAGTAACCCTTCCCTTAGAATCCTGGATTCTCTGCAGAGCCACAAGAGCATCTGATAATTCCCTGGCAGCCCTGGCCTTGTGCAAAGGCTCGGTGAGTTGAATGTCCGGTTTGTGCACTTTTCACACACAGCGGGGCTGGCAGGGAGGCACAGCACAGGCAGGCATTTCCACATCCCTCCTCTGACACCAATCCACTCCTTGGGCTTGAGCAAGACATCTGCTTCCAGTCCAAGTCCCAGGAGCTGCTGGAGGCAAAGAGGGCACCAGGACTTGGTGCTGGACATCTGCACCCAGGGAAGGTATGTCCCAAAGGAAAGGGATGGGTATGGGAGAGACGTGGAGCAGATGGAGCTGGGCTGGTGGTGGCGATGGCTGTTCAGTAGAAGAGCCCAAGGTGGGATGTAGGTGGGTGTACCACAGGTGGGGAGAAGGATGGAGACACCCCTTCTGTGATTCAAAAGAAGGGACAAATTCATCTCTTCTTGGCTGACAAGAGCTTCAGTTAGAGGCAGTGCCAGGGCAGTACATTCCTAGCAGCTCCAGAAAGCTGCAGCTGGGATTTTAAAGAGGAACACACAAGCAAATATTATCCAGAGCTTCTTCCAGACAGCTCTGGTTGATGTGGAGTACAAACAGCAAGCAATTTAGCAGTTTGTGTTGTAGCTCCATTAGGGCTTCGTGCCTGTGCTCTGGGGCTGGCAGGCTGCCCCTGGGCTGGGCTGGGAATGGAGAGGTGAGTCTCCCAGATCCCCTGTTTCTCTGCCAGGGCGTTTCCAAGCAGCTACAGATTGCACCACGTCTGACGCAGGACATCTCATAACTGCACCACCTGCCCCGCTCTGTCTCACCGACTCTGAGCTCAAGTGTTTATACCAAACCCCAGAGATGTGGCACTGCTGCGAGAGGCTTGAAAGATGGATGATGTTAAACATCTCTAAAAGGAGTCCTGGATGGGGAGATGATTTCTGAGCACGTCCAAAGGAGCCTCTTCACCTCCGCTTCCCGCCAGCAGAATCACTCAGGGCATCTGTGTTATACACACATGGATGGTAGCCCAATAAAAACAATGGCAGCTTTTATACACAGCCTCCAGTTCAAGCCCTTCCAGGAGAGACTGTTTCAAATAGCAAACAAATGCACATCAAAGCTGGCCCCCAGCATCTGCCAGGTTTGTTGGGAAGCCACAGCACCTGTGTGGTGGGTATATCACAAGCAGTCACTCCCCAAGTGGGAATCCTTCTTCCAGGAGTGAACTGGGGAGAGCAGGGCCCTTTGGGGCTATCAAGAATGTGCACGTTCACCTCTGCTGGACTCAGGTGGGTGATATGACATTCCTGGATCATCCTCCCCAGGGAAAGTGTTAGGTGTCCTGTGGGGCTGTGCTTAGCTCTGGAAGCAATGGGTACCAAGGCTC
The DNA here is from genome assembly GCF_963513975.1 of Fringilla coelebs. NCBI lineage: Eukaryota > Metazoa > Chordata > Aves > Passeriformes > Fringillidae > Fringilla > Fringilla coelebs. The sequence goes on from NC_140034.1 coordinate 5,221,613, forward strand.
ATAGGGAGAATGTGGACCAAAAAATCCCCAGCATCATGTAGGTCCCTTTATTCCAGACTGGGCAGTGGGCTAATAGGATGGTCAGCAGCTCTGATTGCAAAGAGAGTCACTTGGAAAGAAATGGAGAAAGTACAGTACCCTGGGCCAGAAAAGGTCCTTTGCATCCCAGAGAGGAGCTGGTTGTCTGGAGGGTCAGGTTGTCAGCTCCTGTTTTCCATGACAAGGTCGTTAAGGACAGGGCAAAGCTGAGTGGATACTCAGCTGTCATCATCCCCCACAGTGATCCTCTGCAGTGACATCAAGTCAGAGGAAAATCTGGACTTGGTTACATTGCCAGCAGGTAGTGCAGGACCTGGGACCATAGTGCTCCCAAGCAGTCCTTCCTGGGGCCAACTCCTCGTACCTAGGACTGGTTCTCTGGGCTACCACAGCTTTGGAGTGGCCCATGTGCTGTCTTGGCTGATGAGCAAGGCCAAAGCCAAGGGCCCATGCATTTATCATTAAACCAGTCTAATTCCTTTTTCACGGGAGAGGGAGGGAGAATGCAATCTCGTTCCATCGAAAAGAGGCTTAGTGCCAGCCTGTGCTGGGACAGGATGGATGGCTGGAGGCAGACAGCCCCTGGGAGCTCAAGAAAAACACCCTGGTGAGTCGTGCCATGAGTGTCAGCTGTCCCTGGGCCAGGAGAAGCCCTGGCAGAGCCGGCACAGCAGGTAACGGGACACAATAGTCCATTACCTGTGCTGAAATTCTAGAAAATTACCTTTTCACACTATTAGCATCTTGTGGGGCACCCATAACACCTACAGCCTTGAGCCAAAAAGACCTCCCTGGCAAAGGTACTTTTGTCCTGGGGTAGCTCCTTCTACACAGGATCTTTGCTCCTGTAGAAAGCACAGTGTAAAATGTTTTCTGACGAACTGGTGTTACTGTTTCAGTGAAAGCTTTGAGTGTTCTTGACGCAGTGTAAATAAATAATGTTGAAAGAATAATACAGAGCTAATAAAGCTATTATCTGGGAATTTTGCAGCCTAATCTGCAGCTCAATGAAGATAATGAGTGCTGAATCATGCCTGGAGCATCCTAAGTAAGTGGCAGTGGTTTTGATAAAGGATAGAAGCGGATTTTTGGTCTCACCCTGTTGTTTGCCTACAGATTTCTGGAGTGATCTGTGTGGGTCCCTAAGCTGGCTATGGGTCCACATTCCTCCTGGTGGCAGAGCTGGCTTAGCCTCCTACCACCTTCATCCTGGACTGGCCCAGGGAACTGGCTGGTTTGGTCACAGGAGTGTGACCAAGCAAGTGGCACACGGCCCAGGAACAGGATGGGAATGCCACCCCAAAGCCAATGCTATGTCACACAGCCTCTGCTGGACCCATGGGGTGGCTGTGTGTCACCAAAGGGATCAGCCTTCCCCATATAACTGATTCACATGAGGAAGGGACTCCATCTGTACCCCACAGCTGTATGGGCTGCAACTGCAGCTTGGGAAGGATACCTGCCTTGGCTGTTCAGCCACAGTGAAACACCTTTCCCTGGGGCTCCTGTGATGGTGAGCCCATGGTCTGAGCAAATTCCTTCTTGTAAAATCCTTTATCCTCGCAGAAAGGCAGACACAGTGCAAAGGGTTTGCAGGGGCTGGACTCAGTGGTGCTTTGGAGCTTACATTGTCATTTGCAAGGAGCAGAATGTGGCAGGAGCAGGCTGCTAAATGGACAGCTTTGCAGCAAGCAGCCGTCCCAAAATAAAACACCCCCGGACAAGCTGAGGATACACAAAGGAACTAACAGCCTCTGAATCTGGCTTCACATCAAGGAGTTGTAACTTGAAAGCTTTATTTAGACTACTAAGAAAAACAGCTGCAGAAGAGTACTGATGACGTGCTTTAAAGGGGGATTTCTGCAAGGAGAGAAGTGCTGGACTCCTGCTGGAAGTGGAGCACATAGTCCCTTCAAAAACCCCAGCATTAGACTGGAGAGCATTGCAGAAGGGCAGGATTTGTATTACCTGAAGAAAATTAAAATACTTCTGGAAAAAAAAAATCCCAAAACAAAAAACCTCACAACAACTTAAAAATAATAAAAACCTACCTGGAGGTGAGCTTAGGGGAGTCGTGAGCAAGGGATAAGAGTCAGGGAGTAGATGTAATGCTTGGCAAGCTTTTGGTTTCCATCTCCCCCACACCAAGTCGAGCTTCCCGGTGCCGGGTGGTGGCAATGCTGGCGAGAGCAGCCCAAGCAGCACGTGGACCTGTGCAATGTTGGAGAAAAATATTTGCAACTGTCAAACAGAGCGAGCTTGTTATGGTACCCAGCAGGGCTCTATCGCCGAATCGCTTTCTGCAGAGCCATAAAAAGCAGGGAGGGGGAGATAACTCCAAGGCGAGATTCTTGTGAGCTCATAAATCTCCACGAGCTGGGTCCCAGGACTGATGAAATCACTGGGAAGCCCAGTGGCCTGGTTTCTGCAGCACTGCCCTCCCTGCCTCCACTAGTGACTGGGAGAAAAATGGAGCCAAGCTTTTGGGAGAGGGGTGGTGTTTTCCGAGCAACGGGGAAGCTGTTACAGCCCAAGGCTTTCTTAGGATGGAATGATTTAAGCACCTCTCTGGCATCCTGCTGATCTTTTGGAGGCGGGGCAGCCTGATAGCTGAGACTCCTCGGGATGATAATTGTGGTGTATTTGTAGAATCAAAGGTTTCCCCTTGGAGCGGGGCCAGCAAGCTTTGGGAAGAAGAATGGATCCAATACAAAGGGGTTTTTTAAAAGCCCATTAAGTCGCCTAGGGGCTGAGCTCAGATTCCCACCGCCTCAGCAGTCAGGGCTCAGGGAGCAAGGCTTCGTTCCCATCGGCTTTGCCCAAGTGGGAAAGTCCTTCTTCCCCGTTCCTTCCTTTCCCAGGTCTCCACAGAGAGGGGGATCCTGCTGGGGTCTGGGTGCAGACACTGGTCCTGGAGGGAGCTGGGGGCTGCCATTTCCCTCTCCTGCACCCCAGCAGCCCAGCCAGCCATGGGGAGGCTGAGTCAGAGTCTTGAGGCTTCTGGAATACCCATGGCTAGGAGCTGCAGGACATCTGTGAGGCTTGGTGTGTGTTTGAGCCCTGTGCTCATCATTTACACTGTCCTTATACATAAACCAGCACCTTGGAGATATTGAGACACTCCCAAGATGTAATCTCTCAAGTTCCCATTGGTCAAAACAAGGAGTGCATGGACAGAACTGGAGGGGCTGGGAGATCTTCTCCAAGGCAAGTCCATGTCCCAGATGTAATCTCTGGAGGGACTGAGGTGTTGCAGATACTGTGGAAAAGGCTGAACTGTGCATCCCCATCCTTTCCCAGTGACTCTGCCTTGGGGGATGCTTGGGGCAGTCCTCAACATCCTGGCCCCCCGGGCTGGCCCTGTTCTGTACATGAGTCACTATCCCAGTCCCTGCACAATCACAAAAGGGGATGAAAAGCCAAGCCTGATAGTCCCATCAGCATTTTTCTCCTTAAGGGTTTCTGGAGGCAACAGACATCCCTAGGAGTCAGCTCTTACTCATGCCGCCCCCATGGAAAATATAAGGATGGGCTTGGTAATCCAGCTGTGACTAAGGAGGCTGCAACTGGGGAGGTCCCTGTTGCTGTTGTTGTGACTGTGATTTCCCTCTCTGCCAGTTTAGCAACACCCTTTTGTCACCAGTAATCTGAGGCAGTGAGGGCATTTTCAGGGTTCCATCTACCACAGTGATACAGGGAGGCTGCTCTTACTGCCACACCTCCTAATGCCCCCAGGTACTCAACCCAGCACTCCCAGGGGCTCCTCCTGTGCCAGGGAGGTGCTGCTCTCCCAAGGCTGCAACCTGAGTCTGAGACCTCTGAGCATCACCAGCCATGGGCAGCTTTTAGATACTGAGGGCTTCCTGCCAGGGTATCAGCCAGAGTCTTGTGCATGGACCTAAAATTCCTGCAAGGCAGATGGAGGAAGAGAGGTTTGTGTGCTTGGGCACAGAAAAGGCTGAGCAGAGGAAAGAGAAGACCTTTCCTGCAGAGTCCAACCCCATACCGAGCCAGGAAAACTTTCCAGTAGGGCTTTTCCTGTGGGTACAGCCTGGATCAGCCAGAGGTGGCTGCAGTACCTCGCCATCACAAACATTCCCAGCACAGTGGCTCTGACAGCTGATGGAGCCACAGCTGCATGGAGACCCTGGGGTGGAGAAACATCTGGGCACCATGGAAAAGGGAACGCGAGCCTGCGGAAGTCCTGCAGCAGGGAAACTGCAACTGGAGAGTAACCAGAAGCCCTCCAGGGAAAACCTGTAAGAAAATCTAGCCGGTCAAGAGAGATGATCTCATGGTGCTGATGTCACCCCAGGAGTGCCCAGGGATGGAGCAGGGAGGATGGAGCAGTCCTGTGCTCGTTCCATCCATGCAGGATGTGACCTCTTGGCGGGGATGCAACAGGATCCTGCTGCTCTGCTGACTGCAACATCGCTGTTCAAGTCCTGTAACAGATCTGTCCTGAATTCTGCTGATTAGAAAAAAATGCAGCACCAGGACGTGTAAAAGCCACACTGATGCTCTGAAAGATACCAGGAGCACGTATGTCCAGTTGCACAGCTGTCAGGGATGGGAGAAATATTCCTGCCTGTGCTGGTCGCTGAGTCTTCACATTCCAGCCCTTGTGCTGGGAGGAACAAAACCTCTTAGCTCGGCAGTTACTGGAGACAGGAGGCACAAACTTTAAGTCATCTGGAGTCAGGCACTGTAAAAATTTAATGATGCAGGACAAATCAGAGGGACTAAAATAGGGAGCAAGATGGAGAGAGTTTGTGATTTATTGTGCTCTGCCAAGACTTGGGGTATCTGTGAGCCATTCCCAGGTCGACCACAGACTCTAAGAGTGACCTTGGCTGAGTCACGTTGGACAAATTCTGCCAAGAATTGGCTTAGGCATCTTGCAAAAGTGAGGTAGGTATAGAACATTGAATCATGTCAAAAATCATGAGGATTAAGATATTCCAAATGCAGGTAGGCCCTTGATGAGGGCTCCTAATTCCTTTAAATAAGCTTCTTTCCTTAATGGATGACAGAATTGGGACCCACCTGGTGACCTGGGAGTTTACTGTTTTATGCTCCAATAAGAGGCTGGAGGCTCATCATGAGTGTAAGGTGACTTGGCACTTCCTCACTCTGTTGCTGCTACAGATCTGGAGCAAAGGATGCTCCACTGATAAAACAACAGCCTCACTTGTCCCCCTGGCTGTTGTAGCCATGTGGATTTTAGCCCACTCCCCCAAGCAATGGAGCCAGATCTGGCCTGGCTATTTCCACCTCCCTGTTTTCCCTTCCTGCAAAGCCTTAATCTGAGGTTTTAAATGGGATTTAAGTGATGCTCTGGCTTTTTGCTGGCCCCTCTGCAAAGGCAATAAATTCAACCCCTGCTAGATGTGAACAAATAAAAGCAGATCTCCCTGTAGGCTGTGTGCACACATCCCTGTTAAACCCTTCTCTGACAGCCCCAGCAACAGCTGGTGGAAATCTGCAGCAGTCTCTGGCCTTGAGAGAGAGGCACTGATTTACACCCCTCTCCCACCCCTTCACTCCTCTTCCTCCTGCCTCACCTCTTCCCTGGATGCTACCCCTCATCTCACCTCCTTTCCTGCTCTCAGCAGATAAATAACCAAGGATGTGAGGAAGAAAACAGGGCACTGAACTTTCATCCACTGAGAATTTGCTCTGGTTTTTTTTTGTTATTGTTGTTTGTTTGGTACCTTTTACAGCAAGTTAGTGCAAGTCATCTCTAGGAATAGGGAGGAGAAAAAAGACCTGGGCAAAGTCACAGATCCCTAATAAGGAATGGCTTGTTTTCTAGCTGTGTTGGGAAGTCTAGGGGGAAGAGACAGAGCCCTCCAGCCACCCTGAACAACACATTTTCCCCCAAACCCAGTATTTGAGGCTGGCACAAGGCTGTGGGTAAAGCCTGGCACTGGCAGGACAATCCAGGGAGGAAAATTAACCTTTAGCTTTGTGAGCAATCTGGAGTTGAGTGTCAGGAGTCTGCCAAGACAAACCAGGTACCAGCAAGATGATCCAAACCAGGGCATGGCCACACGTGCAGCATCTCACAGGAGACAGGCAGGAGGATGGATGGCCAGGGAAGCACAAGGGGCTTGTGCCAGCTGCAGGGACCAGTGGAGAGGGGAGGAAGGCAATGACAGAGCACAGAGAGGGGTGAGGTGGAAGGCCCTGGCCAAGACAGTGAGATAATTTAAAGCTTCCTACACCCCAGCACACTTACAAGTGCTTTATATCTCTCTGCCACTCACCTGAGTCATCTGTTTCTCACAGGGCATGGTGTTCTTTCAGGTGAAGCAGCCAGGAGAGGCTGTGCTCTCCTAGCATCTCCCAGCAGAGTGGCTTTAGACAGGGCAGGGCTGGAGCAAGACTTTGTTATAACTGTTTACAATAAGTCTCACAATCTGCTCTCCAATTATATCCGACATTTTTGATTTCTAGAAAGACCGGCTGGGTGGGGCACTGAGCAACCTGGTCTAGTGGAAAGCGTCTTTGCCCATGACAGGGGGGTTGGAATTAGATTATCTTTAGATTATCCCTTCCAACTCAAACCATTCTATGATTCTGTAATATGATTCCATGATTTTACCTTTCTCTGAACACACTGGAAAAGAATTTGGTTGCTTGGGCTCCTGATATCCCCACCTCCACCAAGGTACAACTCCCTGGTACACCATAGAGCACTTATGTGCATGTGATTAAATGCCACTGAAGCGGATGGGAATTTGCTTACAAGCAAATTACAAATTCCTTACAAGCTTAAGGACTTTGCAGAATCAGGGCCTAAATCCACTGAGTCTTTGCTAATGCTCCCAGCCCGCTGAGTCCTGCCTTGGGAACACATTTATTTTCCCTTCTGGGGCTATGAAATGTTACACTGAAGCTTTGCCTCCCCCTGCCAGCTGCAGGGAGCTGATGTGAACCCTGTGGTGAGATTGGGCTCGGTGCTGTTGGAGATAACATTGGTTTAGGGTGTGGTTTGTTTTCACACAGAACATCCCAGCCCAGATACAGAACCTCTAAATGTCCTCTACGTACTCTAAAACCCTCATATCAAAGAACAAAAAGCATAATGAGGTCTCCTACCTTTGAGCCAAAACCAGCCCTGATTGCTGTGATGGAAATATTCCCACAAGCTCCAATGGTCTGGGATGGTGGTGGGGCTCAGATGGTGGTTTTGTTCTTTCAGAGCAAGTCTTAGGTTTAGAGCAGAACAACAATTAAATAAAAGCTGTGGCCTGTTTTTTTGCTGAGCATATCATCTGTGCAACGTGAAAGACTATAACCTCGAGAGGGCTTTTTTCCCTCCAAAATCAATTTTACTTAATTTTTTGTAAGGGGATGGGTTCCATATTCCATTATTGTCAGCTGAATCAAGAGTGTCCTTTTAGGTTTCAATGGAACACATAAAAACTCTTCCCCAGGGATAAGACAGTATTGATCTGACATGGATTGGTCTCAGAGAACATTTATTAGGGTCTAGTGAGCATCTAAAGATGAACACTACCAAGTCTATTCTTACAGATTTAGAACAAGAAACCCATTTTCTTTCCCTCAGCTCTGAGAAAGTCCTGGTTTAGTTTTTCATCCAATGAGCAAACCCTGCCAACACCCTCTTGTTACAAAGCATTACAGGGATTATTTTCCAAGCAGGCTTGGTACCCATGCTCTCCCCTTCTCGGGGCCGGATGCTCATCAGTCTCACACTATGACTATTGCATGTGTCCTACTTATCCAGAAAGGCTCTGGGCAGCTGCTTATTGGGTTTTCCTGTCTGAATACAGGAGCTTAATTTAATAGGCGGCTGTTGGAAAAACAAGCAGGAAAGCAACACAATGGGGCTTGATAAGCAGCGTCCAAACAAGCTCTGAGGAGGCAGTTACAAGAAAATGGCTGAGCAGTTTTGATGAGGAAGATGCAATTCCAGATGCCAACCATTAAGCTGATACTTACCCAGGCTGGGAGCTTCCAGATCAAAACATCACTATATGGTTAACAAAAGTCCTTGAGGAGGAAAAGAATGGGAAGGGGGGTCCTGGGAAGGCATTTCATGGAGGAAAAAAAAGATGAATGGAAGAGCAAAAGAAAAGCTGTGCTGGGATGGAGGCAGGGACCATCCTGCCCAGCATCCTCTCGTAGCCAATGGTGTATGATAAGCCAGGGGTATGAGAAGTGTTCAGGGATATTTTCCCATAAACTCTCCAAGCCCACAGCAGGCTGCACGCAGCTCCAGGACTTCCTGAGCCTGAGGCTTGTATAGAAATACTGGATTGAATAGTCCTGGCCTAACCCTTTACCTCAGTGAAAAATTCTCCCTATCTTTGATCACTAGTTCTTTGGTGAGAACAGAGGTCACAGCTGCTCACAGCATTCAAGAGGAGAGCAAACCAGGAATTCGTACAGCACTTTTTCCTCTTACTTCATTAACTCCTATCCACCTATTTGCTTTCTTGATTGCTGCTCAGCAATGAGTTGATGCTTTCATCAAATTCCTTGTTATAACCCGGGATCCTTTTCCTGAGGGGCTGCAGTTAGTTCAGAGCCTGTTGCCATTTGCCTGATGTTAGGAGTGCTCCCTGTGAGGCTCATCACTTACATTTGTCTCCAGAGAACTTCATCTGTCATGTTGTCACTGAGCATCCTGAGGTCCCGCTGTGGTTTGGTGCCATCGGCCTTTCCAAGCAGCTCAGTGTCACCAGAAGCCATCACCGTGTCCCCACCCACCCCCACTGCTACATCACTGATGAAGATGCTGAGCACAGACCCTGCTCAGATCTCTGTGAAACTCCAGTGCAGACTGACCACCCCAGACTGGCCTTTGTGGTTTCTGCCTATAAACCACTGAGGTTTTTTTCATGGCTCCTTACTCCCCTCAATATCTTTTGATGAAGGATTTTGTCAAAGCCTTTAGGAAATCAATATCTCTTATATCCATTAGATCTCTGTTTTTCCACCACATATTTGACTCCATCAAGGACTGTGGTAGATTTTGTGAGCTATAATTTCTCTTGCCAAAATCTGTGCCTGGGTACTGATGTTTGTTCTCTTGTCCCACCAATTTCAAAACACCATCATTGGGTTTGCTGCTCCAGAAAACCTGCCCTTGACACCTTTTATCCCAAAATTGCCTCTGTGATTGTTGCCTCCCATTTGCTTCAACACCCAATGGGCAAGAAGACAAGCAAGGGAGGCTGGAGACCAGTATGGCTGAGCAGTGACCTGCTCCTCAAACTGAGGAGTGAGAAGCAAGTGAACAGTCAATGGAAGCAGGGACAGGTGACCTAGGAAGAGTACAGACTTTGATGTTTAGGGATGGGGTCAGGAAAGCTAAGGCACAGATGGAAAAGGCCAATGAGAACCTGGTCTAGTGGAAGCTGTCCCTGCCCATGACAGGAGGGTTGGACAAGATGATCTTGAAGGTCCCTTCTAACCCAAGCTCTTCTGTGATTCTGTAAATTTTACTCCACATTTTGGCATCAACTCTATGGATGCTCTTTCTTTACTTTCCCAACATTGGCTTTTCCTTTGTGCCTGCATCAATTTTTGTTCAGACTCCATATGAAACACAATCACAGTAAATCCCTTCCTGCCTTTCAGACCTTCTCATATAGTTGTTGCCAAGAAAGAAAAAAAAAAAATTATTCAAGATGAAAATAGCTTGACCTCTTCTCAAAAAAAAAAAAGTCCACTTAAGGTAAAATGTTCCACGCTATTAATTTGATCTGAGTTTTGATTTGCACCAAGAACACTAACCCCTCCTCCTGCCATCTCATGCAGCGAGGTTATTCCCATGCATGTGGGAATCCAACCGTGTATCCAATTGCTGCTCTGATTCACGTGAAATGGGAACCCCTGGAAAATTGATTTCTTAAATCCAAGCGGAGACTGCCGCATCTTGGGAGGCCTCTGCCAGGCAGCTGCGACACAGATCCCGCGTGTCCGAGTCGCCCATGTCGCCAGCCGGCTGAAACTTTATCTTCGCCGCTCGGCGGGAGCGAGAGCGGGACCCTCCCGCCTGCCCTCCGCCTCCTCTGCAGCACGGGCAGTGCGGGGCCCGCAGCGGAGCGTCCGGGTGCGGTGCCCTTGGTGCGGTACCCCGGTGCCGTACAGCCTTTGCAGCATCCCTAGTACGGTACCCTCGGTGCGGTACCCCCGGTGCGGCACCCCCAGCAGGGCACCCCCGGCGGCGGAGCCCCCGCCCCGCGCGTCGCTCCCTCCCAGTCCCGGCGGCGGGCGGGCGGTGACGCCAGCGCGCCGGGCGGGGCGGGCGCGGCCCATTGTGGGCAGGGGCCGGGCGGGCTCCGCGCCGCGCAGCGCAGCGCCGCGCCGGCAGGTACGGCGGGCGGACCGCGGGCAGCGAGCCCTCCGCCCCGGCAGGAACGGCGGGCGGACCGCGGGCAGCGAGCCCTCCGCCCCGGCAGGAACGGCGGGCGGACCGCGGGCAGCGAGCCCTCCGCCCCGGCAGGAACGGCGGGCGGACCGCGGGCAGCGAGCCCTCCGCCCCGGCAGGAACGGCGGCCGCGCTGCGGTGAGTCTTCCGAGCCCCTCGGCGCTCCTCCCCTTTCGGTTTGGGGGGCGTTCGGCGGAGTGTGTTGCCCTTCTCCCGTAGCCCGCGGCCGTGCTGGGGAGGGGTTCGGGAGCGCCGGCAGCGGGGCGGGGGCCGACGCTTTTCTGCCTTTTCGCCGCCGTGGGGAGAGAGGCGAGCCCGCGTCCCACCCCGCCCCGGGCGCTGCGTGGAGCTGTTGCCCCGGGGGGAGCGCCCGGGCCCCGCGGCGTCCGCCCCGCTGCCGGCGCCCCGGAGCACGGCGTGCCCCCGGCCCCGGCGTGTCCCGTGTCCCGGGCGGTGCCCAGCCCCGTGGGCGCCGGGCAGGGGGCGCCCACGCGGGGGCGTGGGATGCGGGATGCTGCTGCTGCTCTGCCTTCTCCATGGCAACGCCTCCGGAGGCTGCTGCAGCCCCGGCGCCGGCTGGCACGGCGGCTCCCACCCCTGCGGCGACTCCCACACCACCGATGTGACCCCCCTGATGGGGCTCCCGCAGGCTTTGGGGGGCCTCAGCCTCCTGAGTGCCTCCCCACAAGCACAGCAGTTTGGGGCTGCCCCATCGTGTGTATGTGCCAAGCCTCTGGTGCTGGTGTCACACATTTTGCTGCAGGCGTGCTCTTGTCCAGCCGATGCTTTGATGTGGGAGCTGGGGTGGGAGCTGGATTTTGGCATGTGCCGGTGTTGGGCTGTGGCTTGGTTACAAGCAGGTGTGTGGCTCAGGCACCAGGTGGGGAGCTCGGTTCTATTACTGGCTGCACGCACCCAGAAATTCTGGGAGGGAAGATTCCGGTCAGGGGTCTACCTGGAGGAGGGACAATGCCCTTGCTGTGTGGAGCCTTGAGGGTTGGCACCCTCTGCCATTGGTATGCAATGGCTGTGGTTGGATCCTGGTCTTTTGCTTGTCCCGAAGTCTTCAGTGTGAACAGTGGGGTTTGGTCCCTGGGGTCTCCAATGCTCATGGCTCTCACACCACAATGCCTCTTGCATTGGTACTGTTGTGAAACACTCTGCATCTTTAAGCGATCAAGGTTAATTTAAGGCAAAGACAGATGATAATGTGACGATAATGTGCCTCCTGATAAAAGCCACGTGAGCTAACAGGGCTGTGCTGCCAAACTGGGGATGGGGATCTCCTTGTGGAAATCCGAGGCAGGTGGAAGATCACGGGGTGCAGCCAAGTCCCCTTTTCTAGGTGCTGGGGAGAGGGCAGCCCATGGCACAGGCTGCCCTGGTGGTTTTTACCAGGCCTGAGCACTGCAGATGCCCAGCACTGTACAGCCAGGCAGCTGCTCCCGGCAGCATTGAGAGGGAGAAGCCAGCGGTTTCCTTTTTTTCGCTCTCTAGGGGTTGATTCTGATGCTGAGTACAAAATCAAGTGCTGGTGTGTATTAATGCCTCAGTGGTGAACCGTGGTGCAACCTCGTTATCCTCCCTTGCCAAAACCAATGTATTCCAAAGCGATCAGCATTCCCTGCCTGCCCCTCTTTGCGTCCCAGTAGCAGTAAAGGTGTCCTGCAGCATCTGGACCTTTTTCCACGAGCACTGGAGTTTGTTTTGGCGTGCGTTTCCCCCCAAACCCTGCGGGTCAGACATCCACCTTGCTGTTCCTCGATTAATGAGTGACTCACCCTGCTCTCCCCGTGGCCATATGCCGGGACCTGCCTCTGCTCTGTCAGGAGCAGGAAGCAAAAGCCAAAGTCCACGATCTCCGACCGCCCAGTGTTGTGTGACACCGGGACAGGAGGAAGCAGTGACACTTCCTGGCTCTGGCCAGCGCTCAGCTGGTGTGTGGCTCTGCCCGTGGTGCCCTGACACGGCCCTGGGATTTTTGGGTCCAGCCAACCAGGCGTGCACCCTGCTCCGTGTACTGGCCTCTGCCCCAGGGAGGCAAACAGGATGGGTGAGGTGTAAAATCAGCGCTGAATCCGCTCCCCTGGGCTTGAAACGGAGTCAGACCGGTCTTGACCTGAGCTGGCTCCTTATCTGACCCTTTGTTTGTGGCAGGGGTGCAGGAGGGAGCAGGAAAGGACAGCCAGGGCAGGCCGGCTCCTCCGGTGAGGACAGGCAAGACCTGGGGACAGCTGGTCTAACTGGATCGTGTTTATCTCCCTTTGCTTCTTTGCTTTGTTTTGGTTCCTTCCTCCGCTTTTTCCCGCGCTGTCATGTCAGCTGAGGAACCCAAGGCAATGGGGACATGGAGCTGTTGGGCAGCTGGGCTTCCCAAAAACTCTGTTTGTCAGCCAGCCAGCAGCGTGGCTCCTCTTGCTCTGTCTTCCAGCTTTGAAGTTTCCATCCCTGGAGACCAGGGATCCCTGGGGTGCTGGGGATCCCTGCTGGGTCCATCCCTAGAGGCTGATGCACTTGGAGCAGCCCACCGTGTGCCCAGGTTGCAGACTGGTGCATTTATAACCTGAACGGGTTGTGTGGGTATCCTGACAGATGCAGCACCCAGAGTGAGTGGTCTGCCCATCCTCCTCCTGCACAGACACCCCCTGAGCTGCTCCTACACGGCCACTTTTATCTCTGAAGTATTAATAAATGAAGCCTGCCTATTTCTGTGAGCCTTTTTAAGAGGCTGGCGGGGCTGCCTTGAAGGCTTGCTCGGCACTGCAACTATTCAGAGCTTTTTTCCGCCTGTGCTCTAGCAGTTGATAAGCCAGGGCATCCAGCTGTCAGCTTTGGAGATTGCCAAAGCCTGCTCAGCGACATTTCTGCAGGCTTCGCTCACAAATGAGGATTTTGTTGGACGCTTTGGTTTCTGACTTGATGCTGGTAATTAAATATCTTAACTTGGCTTCAGAATGCTGCCACTGCTGTGGAGTGACTGGTGAGGCCATGTGAAGCAGGATGTGCTTGTTCTGCTGGAATTGAGTGTGACCTAACTATGATTCTTCAACCTGCAATTTATTTTCTTATAAAAATATACTTTTTTTTTTTTTTATATAAGGAAAACCCTTTTAAAGGGAAAGAAAAACCTTGTGTTTTACTGCTGTGCTGTTAAGCTTGCATGGACCTGCTGGGACAGCTGTTTATTTGCAAGTTGTGGCTGCCAAATGCTGTAAAATTCAAGTCATGTCCACAATGATTTTCCCCCCTTCTCTCTTTTTCCCCCCCCCTCTTAATCATATATGTACTTTTCACTCATGCAACACAACAGATGTCAGTGCCATGCTGGAAAAAAAAGGAGCTGATCTGAGCAAAGGGCCATAAATTGGGGCAGAAATACTGAATTCCTGATCCTGACTCGTGTGTTGGTTAATTTAGATGCTAAGTCGCATAGATTTACTTGCTCTCTGTATTTACCATACCAGGGGATGAGAGGAAGAGCTAGTTAAGGGTTGGAAAGTCATTAAATATTCCAGCAGAAGCTCTTCTGGGTATTGCATTAGTTCCCTCACCCTTCATGACATATTCTTTGAGCAACCTAAAGTAGGGGAAGGGGGTTGGAACCAGATGGTCTTCAGGGTCCATTCCAACCCAAACCATTCTGTGATTCTATGATTTCCAACTTTCTATTTAATGCAGAAATTAGAGGCTCCACAGCCCCTTGTCAGATGCATGTTGTAATTTGCTATTTGCCTTTGATTCTTCTTTTCTTTCTTCCTTAATTGGGAGAAAAGCTGTGCTGGTGCCTACTTAACCCTCCTGCCCTCTCAGGAGACCATTTGCACTTGGGATCTTCTTTCCTTGTGGCATGTCATAACATTCTGGAATTCACTGAGGAACCAGGAGTTCTGGGGTAGCGCAGAAAATCTCAGCTCAGTGAGTCATAAAGCTTCCAGATCTTTGTGGCCACTGAGAAGAAAACCAAAGGAGATGGAAATGAGAGAAACGGCCCTGGCACACTGTAAGGACGTGGTTAGTTGACTGAAGAGTTTCAGGATCTGAGCTGACAGCACTTTGTTTCGTGATTGGTATGGCCTGAACACCAGCCACCTGAATTATAGCAAATTAACCAAATTAATGCCTGAAGTTGTCTGAACATCTGGCTGGTGTTTTCCTCACGGTGGGGTTGGGTGGGGTCATTCCCAAGGGCGTCTGTCCCATGCCGTCCCCCGGTCTGGAGCAACCTCTGTGCCGTCACACGAGTCTCTAATTACCCCATCCTGTTCATGCTCCCTCCTGTGTTCACCCCCAGCCTTCTGGGGGCAGTTTATTGTAAATGCATGAAATGGAGGAGGTTTGTGCTGTCTGGAGCACCTGGGAGACGAGGTTGCTCATGGTCCCTTCCTGAGTCAGCCAAACTGGATGGGGTGGCCCAGCCTAGAGACACTCACTGGTGAGTGAGTCAGTGTGACCATGACTCAGAAGGTTTCTCCATGTTCTTCTCCTCATGGCTGAGTTGCCTTGAGAAACTGTGTTCAAAACATTGCCATGGCGTTGGATGGGCGTGTTCTTACCCACCAGTTTGTGGAGACCCAGGGCACTGGGGATATTTCTTTGTCTGCTCTAGGGTGCCCTGACCCCCAGGGGAGCACTGACTTTGACCCTCATTCATGGAGAAAGTTTCCTAAACTCCAGAATAGACTAGAATACACTAAGGTGTGAAGTAGATTGTAGAGAGTAGTGTAGGTGTATCACTTGGTGAGAAATTGAGGTTTTGGGATTTTTAGTATGTTGTGGATGGCTGCAAGATGGAGGGCACAGGGTGTCATCCTGGATTCCTTCTTCATGCTTCTTCCTTCTTCTTGGGTTTGGGTGGCATTTTGTAATTGGGTGGGAAAGTCCACATTGCAAGCTTTTGGGGATCAGTTATTGGGTTAAAAAAGAAAATACTCTAGATGTCAGTTCTTAATTGGATAATTTGGCTTTAAAAGACCTTGTAATGAAAGATTGTTAGCCATTTTTGCAGTGCTTTTCTGGTGCACTGAGCCTGGTGTGGGCAGCAAGATAACAATAAACAAGAACCCAAAGACCAAAAAAATCCAGTGGGTCTCTCTTTCCTGACACAAGACCACTGCAGGAGGGTCTCTCCCAACAGGGGAGCCCCCTGGGAGGGCCCAGCCTGAGGAATCGGCAACAGGTACCCCGACACCAGCTGGCTGCTCACCATGCCAGCGCTGATGGGTGCTAATGTTGGCTGCTCTTCAAACCTCTTCTCTTCCTGCAGTACGTGCCACTTGCTTGGATTCTTATTTTTGTGTTTGGAGCTCCCTTGCAGACGGGGAGGAAGCGCAGCAGTGCCTCGCGGCGCGCTCGGTGAGCGCTGATGCGTCGCTGGCTGGAGACATCCTCCTCTCTTTCCCAACCCAGAGCTCCCGGCAGGGCCTGGCGGATGATTGAAGGATTATTTGCCGTGCCAGACAAGTGGCTTCATGTTTCCCTTCTGCATTCCTGGGGCTGAGCTCTGCATAGCGATGTGCTTTCAGCTACGTGCTGCTTACCTGAATCACGGCTCCCCCGTGCACGCAGCTTGCCTGGAAGTCTGAGTTCTCCCTGCCCAGGCTGCCGTGTCCCTGTGCCACCGAGGGCTTTATGAGAGGGTCGTGAAATGAGGCGTGGAGGGTGTGGTGGAGGAGCTGCAGGAGTGTCCAGCTCTGTCTGTGACTGTGCCTGCGTTTACCACACCTCCTGAAGGAATGGTTTTCGGAAGCTGAACCCAGTGACCCAATTACCGACCTCTGGGTTTGGGCTGTTGCCAGGAATTCTGCACTGAGGCTCCTCATTGCTTTTGTGCGGGCCCTGGGTGGAAAGCAGCCGTGCCAAAGCTCAAAACAACTTGGCAACAGCCAGAGATGGGTGAGATAAAGAGAGGGGAAGGACCCAATTAATCCACCTGACCTGTGCCCATCCCTAGGAAAGCAGAGGAGAACACCGTGGGATCTCCTGGTGTTCCTTGCTCCCTGCTGCTCCTCTTTCTCATGGGGCTTTCATCCTGTTTCCCTGGCGATGGGCAGGGCTGCTGGCAGATCCTGCCTTGGGGCAGTGTGGCAGGAGGAAGCAATTCAAAATTGTGCCATTCAGAGGCAGACTCTGGGGGGTGGTGTGTGAAACACCAGCAGCTGGGCTCTGTACCAATATGCAAAACTGAGCTACAGAGCTTGGCAGCTTTTGGAGAAGGCTCTGCAGAGGGTGTGGGTTCCTCTGATGCTTTGCA
The DNA here is from genome assembly GCF_963513975.1 of Fringilla coelebs. NCBI lineage: Eukaryota > Metazoa > Chordata > Aves > Passeriformes > Fringillidae > Fringilla > Fringilla coelebs. The sequence goes on from NC_140034.1 coordinate 5,238,310, forward strand.
GGAGTGAGGATCAGCTTGTCTCCCCTTCTAGTGAGCAGAGCATCCTCAGAGGCTGTAGGGTAGAGCATGTGAGGGCAGACTGTCACCAAGCAGGAAAGTCCCCACACTGTTTTTGGGCAGGAACACAACTGTCCATATGCTGAGGCTGCAGGGCAGGGCAGCTGGGGCTGTGCTCTGCACCTGGGAGCCAGCTTTGGGCTGGGAGGAGAGGACAGCACTTGTCATGAAAATAAAAAAACTCAACAAACTGGAGTATGAAAATGGGGGATGTAGAGGGGCATCGTTCTGGGGTGGGATCTGCAGCAGCTCAGGTCTGAGGTGTGGGAAGGAGAGTGCAGTGTGTTACAGGGGGTGTGGAAAGATGCTTTATGCTGCTCAGGTGATTTTCTAGCAGCTTGGTGCCTGTTACAGGCAAACTCTGTTGGCAAGCTTTCCTCCCAGCTCCACCAGGGAGGAGGAGGAGGATGGAGGAACAGTCCAGAGACCATTTCCCCACCCCAAACAAGCAAGATCAATTGTTTGCTGTGGCATGGCCATGGAGGCAGCGCAGGAAGACGTTTTCTCTCTGTGAATAGTGATGTGACATGGAGTTCAGTCCGTGCTTGGTCTGCCCTGCTGCTGCTCCTGAGTGTTTCTTTTGACTAGACCTTTCTGAGGCAGCTCTCTGGAGATGCACATCCATCTGACCTTGACCTAGCCATGAGGTGATTTTATTTTTTTGGGTTGTTGTTAGTTTTTTTGGGGTTGTTGGTTTTTTGGGGGTTGGTTGGTTTTTTGGGTTTTTTTGGGTTTTTTTTTTTTTGAGTGCTTGTTCTTTGCTTGGCCTCAGTATCAACTTAATGAATGGTGCTTAGAGGAGCTGTGAGCTCATGTCCCATCCTGGAGAGTCTGTGTCAGCTGTGGTCCGGTGCAGCTGTTTCCTTCAAGGATGCTTGTGTGGATGGAAGCCACTGTAAATCTGTTTGTGCAAAGCTTTCCCTGCCGTGACTCCAGTCATCCTTCATGTTCCTGTTGTTTCATGCTGCTGCTGCTCCTGGAAACCACAGCACCTTCTTGCCAGAGCTGAGGGTGGGGGAGATGTGTCAGGGAAGTGAGTGCCCTTCTGGTGCCTGGCTTCCACAGGAATCGCATGCGAAGGACGCTCCATGGCTGAGGTTTCCTTCCCTGTGCCCCCGAGGCACGAGGAGTGTCTTGGCTTGTGTGCCCAGTGCAGGGAAGAGAGGCTGCTCTGTGCCTTGATATCAGGATAAGCCTTTAGGGTGCCTGGTGTTTTTCAGCTGCCCTGTCTGGCTTGGCACCCTTCTCCCTGCATATCCCATGCATTGCTGTCGCCTGCCGTGCTTCTGCAGGGGGACGGTCTTGTGCCCAGCTTGCCCATGGACAGCCTGGTGTTGGATCTCATCCTGCAACACAGGAAGAAAGCAGCCCCACGGTGCTGCCTCCTTGGGTTTTCTTCTTCCACTAAGTCCTGTGAGCAAGCAGGGGTTTCCTGCCATGCCCATGCCTGTGTCTCAAACTCCATGTAGGAGGCAGCAGGGTTAAGGCTGTCGGAGCTCTGGTGTTGTTCCATGGTGCTGGGCGAGCGTCAGGCAGGAGAAAAGCTGAACTTGCAAATCTGTTCCTGGGCTCTGTGGTAAGTCATGCCAAGGACTGTGTGAACAGTGCTAATCCCAGGTGCCTCTGGAGCAACCTTGTTTACAATGCCAGTGTTTCAAATGGGTGTTCTGACAGAAACTTTACGCAAGCCATTTGCTTACCAAAGCTCTCCAGGTCTGGGAGATTGGTTTTCAGACCTCAGTGTGCCATCTCCTTGTCCCAGCATTTTGGAGACACCCTGCAAAGAGACTGGAACCTTTTTGGGGAACCACCTGGATCCATTTATGACCTCCATCTATTTTTCCATGGAGAGTGCTGCTGGCAAATTGCACGTGAAGTAGCTGGTGGCTCTGGGGCCATGAGAAATCCCTGTCCATCACATGGAGCAGAAAGATGTTGAGGAAAATTTTTGGAGCATGCTAAATATTGTAATCCCTAAAGTCAGTTCTGCTTTTTGGGGCTGGGGCTGGAATTGAGCCTTTATGCTCATTTTTTCCCCCATTTACTTATGTATTAAATGCTGCTCTTTCACTTAGGATGTCCAGGAAAATTTGTCTGTTCTTAATTGATGCAGTGGTGGTCATTGTTGTGTTCAAACCGCAGTGATGTGTGACAGGCTGTGATTTGGGTTACCTAGTCCTGAAATTGTGCTGTTCCCTTAGCTGTTAAACTAGGACTTACCTTACATCCAGGCTTTCCAAGCCACTCTATAGCGTGACAGCTTTCATCGTGAGAAAAAGACAGTAAAGAGGGACTTTGGCCTCAAAATTCTCTGAATTGATTTCCAAAGGATTGCTTCTAGCTGCATCACAGGAAGCTTTGTTGGTTTTGCTCTGGGGATGAGACTGAGCTAGGTGAGAGACGTGTGAGACAGTGGTGATGATGTGTCTTGCAGCTGTAGCTCAGTTGCCTCTTGTTCATGTTTTTATTTTACCTTTGCCTTGTGGTTTGGACTGTGTTTTTCATTTTGGTGAAAGTCAAACTGAGACTGTGTCTTTGGGGTCTGGCATCCCCAGTGTGCTGTGAGGTGTGGGATAATTAAGGAGGGACCCATCCCTGGGGGATGGCAAGACCCAAGCTCCAGCTGTGGTAATGGGCTGTTACAGTGCTCTGAAATGTATGCCCTTACTCTGGGAAACTGACTGCAGGCAACACGGAGTGGGGGGAAAAAAGACCTGTGAAAAATGGGTGCTCATTTTTCCAGGGAGGAAAAAAGCCAAGGAAAACATATCCAACAGTCGCCTTGTCAGATATGTCACGGGAATGTCCTTATCCAGCCCCTGGGTCGGACTCAGTGCTGCTAATTACAGCTTGTCTTGCTGCTGAAAGGAAAAGTTTGAATCTCTTCACCCTGAGTTTCCCACAGCAGCATTTTGGGACAGCCCCAACCCCATATCTCTGTGCCTGGAAGCTCTTGTCCAACGCCAGGCTGCTGTTTGCACCAAGCCTTGGGTTTGTGCTCACCCATCGTGGCTGAAGATCTTGGATAAACCCCTCTCTGTCTCTCTGCACTGTTCTGAACTTGCTCTGTAAAGGTGCTCTGGAGCTCAGGGGATGTTGCTGTAAAGGTCCCAAGCACAGAACCCTCATCCTTTGTGGTGCTGGCCTTGTTTTTGGCTCTGTGCTGCTGGAGGATCTGCAGCTCAGCTCTCTCGTGGGTGCAATGCTTCCCGCCTAGCAGAACTGGCTGGCTTTCAGGAAAATAAACAGGGCTTCTCTGCTGGAGCTGGGAGTCCTGGGCTGCTGCACAAGGGGAGAAGGGTGTAACCAAAGGACCCTTTCATCACCTGCCCCTACCTGTGCTGCTGCTGCAGCTGCTCTGCAGCGCTGGAGCTGGGCTGTGTCTGATTTGTAACACGCTGCGTTCAGGGGACAGCTTTATGTTCTTGGTTCTAAATTCTCGTGTCGCTCCAGGAGGGGAAATCATCCCCAACCTTTCCATTTTGCACGTGGCCCTGTTTGTTTCTGTTGGGAGTCCAGCGTTACAGAAGCCTGTGGGATGTGAGCCCATGGCACACACCTGGGCACAGCAGCAGGGCAGGCTCCCACCTGAGCTGGTGGGATGCTCAGTGCTGTCCCAGCAGCAGCTCCAGGTCCTGCAGTGCCCAGTACAGATGGATGTTCTGTATTGAGCTTGCCAGTGCTGCTCTAACCCCAAGCTTATTAAAAGCCCACAGGACCGTGTCTTCCCCTTCCTCCTCCTGCTTCCTTCCCCCTCCCTTGGCTTTTCAACACCAGGTTTTGAATAAATCATCTAGGATGTGATCACACAGGAAATTCGCGAATTTAATTTTTTTTTTTTTTTACAGCCAAGTTCGGAAGTGAATTCAGCTCTCCAGGGTTTCAGTCCTGTGCTTTTTAATCACGAGGTTCCCCATCCTTTCTACTCTGTCATTTGTGACATGATGTCTCCTTGGCTGTGTAAGCTTTTCCCCTGCTTCTGCCTGCCCACAGAAACAATAGCTGCTGGAAATGCTCTTCAAGAATAGCTGGGGATTGCCTGTGGAAAATGCAGATTTAATCTATGTTAGGTCTTTCGTTGTTATTTTGTTTACTGCTTGGTTATCCTTTTCCTTCAAAGAAAAGCAGAGGGCTTGTTCTTGTAGAATTCACCACTCGTGATGTGTTCCTAGCTGGAAGTAACACGCTCAAAATCCTGCATTCCTTTGTGCATCTTTGCTTTATTTTCTTTTTCTTTGTGGGTGGGAGCTTAGGGAGTATAATGGGCAGATTAGCAACTGTATTTGTGGAGTAACCCATCTTTGTGCAGGTCTGGCTAGAAACCAATTAAGCTTGTCTTGATCTCTAAATGAGATTTTTGTCCAACGCCTCTCCCAACCTCTTTCTGCATCCATTAATAGCAGGGTGGGATGGAAATAGCTGAACGAGTGGAGATGGCGTGTTGGATAAACAGAGAGGCGTTGGCTGCAGGGAGGTTCCCGGGATGCGTGCGAGCTGCTGCCTCTTTGTGTGGTTGTTTTGTAGCTCTGCTCCTTGAAACCTGGGATTAGCAGCGTTTGACTGCAAGTGTGCAATCCCCCGCGGTAGCAGGAGTGGGGTTGGTGGGAAAAGCTGCTGGATGAAGAGGGAGCATCCCACAGACTTCAGTACTGTGCTGGCCCCCCTTCCTGTGACATCCCTGGGGCGAGTTTGGAGAGCTCCTTGTGACTCCCAGCTGCAGGTCCCCCAGAGTGCCTCGGCTTGGGCATGTCTGTCTGGTCTTAAGTTGCTTTTCAGCCTGGAAAAACCCTTTGGTTTCCAGGGGGACACACGACCTCACCAGGCTGGGGGTGTTTGGTGCTGCTGTGATGAAAACCAGTCCGGGAACGGCGCTTCAGTGCGGTGTTTTTGAAGAGAGCTGATTAAGGAAAGATGCCTTTAATAAGCTGTGCCTTCAGGGAGCCCTTCTATCTCTGTCCCAGACTGTTTCTGCATCAAGATAAGGTTGCAGAGCAGCTGGATCTGTGCTCTGCTCTGGGAGGTGTAGGAGGGGGAAGGGCACTGGGATTTCTTCTAGGTGTGAATGTTCATTATGATCGCTTTTATTTGTAAAGTAGCTACAGATAAGCCCTGCACAGGTGATGCCTTCTACCCTGCGTGCCTGGCCTCGCTGTCAGGGACAAATGATGACAAGAGTGATCTCAGGGAAAGAGGCAAAGGAAAACACTGGGTGAACTTGCAGGGTAGAGCTGCTGCAGATGTGCTGTAACATGCTGCAGACCACCCTTGGAACTTTCCTAGGGATGGGAGAGCACAAAAAGCACAAACCAGCTTTTCCCTGCATGCCTAGAATTTTGCTCTCCATCTCCCCACTCCCTAAATTCCAAAAGGTCTTTGGTTATTCATGGAAGTGCTGCTTTTTTTCTTTTCCCAGGGTAAAAGTGCCAGATAAGAGATGTGGGTCTAAAGACATGGAATGCTGTGCTGAAGCCCATGTGCCACATCAAGGAGGTCATGCTGTGGACCTTGACATCATGGCATGGCCAAACTTGGTCACTTTCTGTGCTGGGGAAATATGGGAATCCTGAATCCACAAAGATCTGGATGTGGATGAAGCAAGTGCCTTCCAGGGTTCTATGACAACTGCAAAAACCTCAGAAAATTATAAAACTGGGATGGCTGGAAGATTGCTTCAGTGCTTGGGTGGGAGTTATGGAAAGAGAAATTGGAACAACCTCCAGGACTGGTGCTGTTTTGCTTTTTTGAGATGCTCTTGACTGAAAAGCTGCTGACTTTTTATGCGAGTGAGACAAAAAAATACCTGGTGGCAGGGTGTCCCCCCGACTTCATCCTGCTGTCGTGGGGCTGAGGCGGTTTGGTGCAGTGATCTGATGAGGCATGGCAGCCCTGCCCTGTGGAGATACCATCTCCTGGGAGGAAAATGTAAAAATAACCACGGCTTTGGCTGTGTCTCTGAGTTGCGTGAGAGTGCAGCAAAGGAGGTGGGGGATGAAATGATATCCGTGGAAGTGAGGCAGGAGAAATGAACCTTCTCCTGGGAGGCAGGTCTGGAGGAAAGACCCTGCAGACCATGAGGGAAATGTCCTCATCCTCCTGTACTGTGCTGGGGTGCAGGGGACACACTGGAACTGGGGTCTGGGGTGGTTTCAGAGGGTCCCCCATTGTTTCCTGTCATCCTGTTCCTCTCTGTGGGCCGAAGGAGGTGCAGCCCCACGTGGGTTCCTGCACCTCATCCCATGGCTCCGGGGTCTGGACAGGTGACACAAACCCTTGCGAGAGACTGAGTCCTGCCCAAGGCTTTGGAAACCTGTCGGACCCATTCTTCCACCTCTTTGCTTTTCAGAGCTTTTGTGGAGCAGGTCTGTTCCTCCATGGGGGACCACTGTAGTGTGGAGCTGGGAATAAATCCATGGGAGCTGCCATGGATGGCAGACGGGCGCTCCTGGCGTAAGCAGGCTCAGCTAATTTAATCTGTGGTGGCCATGGTCTCCTTTGTCTTCCAGCTGAGCTAAATACACCTTTGGGTTGTGGTTGTGGAGGCTAACTCCCTTTTTGGTTATGGCAATCACACTAACACGGGATGCAGCTGGCTGCCTCTGGATGGAGCCGGGGGAAGAGCAGGATTGGGGCACCCCATGGCTGAAACTCTCTCCTGCTTACCTGTGTCTGGATCAGGGCCAAAGTGTGGCATGCTGGATGGGCATCTCTGTGGAGGGTTCCAGCTCCAGAGTTTTGTGTGATGCAGGTTTTGGAAGCACGAGGAATTCCAGCACAGCCATCAGCTTTGCATTGTCTGACAGGTTTTGAAGTTTAGTGGCTGAGCTGCACCTACCTGGGCATGGCTGGTGGCTTCAGGACAGAGAAAAGGTCTCTCTCCATCTTTGCACAATTCCCAGGAGCAGCAGTTCTGTATTTCTGGATGCAAAAGAAAATAAAAAGCTGTTGGTCAGCTTGAGCAGCAATTGGGAGAAGTTTTAGTCTTGGAAGGCAAAAAGGAAATGAAAGGCCAGGGTTAAATGTAATGTGTCAGTCCAAAGGTGCCACCTGGGAATGTGTGTTCCTGGGATTAGGCGCACAACACACGAGCTGTGTGGTGGGGAATGCCTGTGTGCACCCTGTTCTGTCTTTGGGGTGCTCTGCCAGAGCTGCTGGGTGGGTCTTTGGTTCTTTATCTCCTGGGGTTTGTCCTGTGTGACAGCATCTCAGACTCTTCTGTGTGACAGCATCTCAGACTCTTCTGTGTGACAGCATCTCAGACTCTTCTGTGTGTGGCCTCACAAGGGTCCTTGAAAGACCAGAAAGTCACAACAGCAGGTAAAATGTGCTGCTGCATCTTCCCTGCCATGCTGGCCTCAAAGCCAGGAGTCACTTAATTTTTTCAGCCTCCACTGTTGCTGGCTTCAGAGGAGCCAGGGAAGCAGTTCATCAGCAGGAGAGCTTGGGTGAAATGTGGCTTCAGGGTCTCTAATATTGGCAACTTCTGAGTGACATACCCAGTGTCAGCCATGCAAGTGCCTTGTGCAGGCATTTGCTGGAGGCTGGCAAACCTCTATTCCCCCATTTGCTGCCCTGGTGTGTAACCAGCTTATCTCTGAGCAGCTGGATTTAACCCTCTTATCCACCTCTGTGCCAGCCCTTCACACTCTGCTGCTCCTCCCTCCCAGGATGCCAGGAGAAGCCTGGATGGCTTCCATGGGAAATGGATGTTTGCCCTCCCTGGGATGATTACTTCTGTTATTTAAAAAGAAACAAAACAAAAAATGCACCAGCAAACTCTTGAATTGGGACAATTAATCTGATTGAATTGTTTAAGTAAATGAGTTTCCTTTTAATTAAAAAAATATATAAATGTCTCATCATGGTTCCTGAAATAATGAGCCACTGACCTGCTTTATCCCTGATTTGGCTTATAGTTGGGGAGGGAAGGTAAATTATCATGGAAACATAGAATGTCCTGAGCTGGAAGGGACCCTTAAGGATCACTGAGTCCAAGCTCTGGCCCTGCACAGGACGTCTCAAGAATCACACCATGTGCCTGAGAGTGTTGTCCAAATGTTCCTTGAACTCTGCCAGGCTTGGTGCTGTAATCACTGCCCCGGGGAGCCTGTTCAGAGCCCAGCCACCCTCTGGGGGAAGAGCCTTTCCTTAATATTCAGCCTAAACCTCCCCTGACATAACTTCATCCCCTTCCCTCGGGTTCTATCACAGACAACCACAGAGAAGAGATTGGTGCCTGCCCCAAATTTTAGATTAAAGTAGGGGATATCAGCATCACCCTTGAAAGATCAGCTCCTTGTCTTCTGTGGCAGTGCCCGAGTCTGTTAGCTCAGGGAAGCAGGGACTTGCTCTCCAGGGGCAAGGCAGTTTGTCCTTCCCTTCCTGGTGTCCCTGGAGCAGAGCAGCACTCCATGGTGGGGCCAGTTTTCAGCTCAGAAAGGTGAGATCTCACCCCCCTGCCCTTGCTAAGCCAGGAGGATGCTGGAGAGCCAGGAGCTGTGCCCTGGGGCTGGGAGGAGCCAGGGGACCACATCACACCTGAAATTGCAGAATAAAATGCTAATGGCTCTCCCAAAGCCAGTGCACGTGGGAATGGCAACCCCTCAGCAGTGGGTTAAGGGAACAGATGTGATGAGACACGTTTATTTATCCAAACGCTGATCAGTGCCCAGGGAAAGGGGTGTGTTTGGGGGAAGGGGTGAGGCAGCGTGGCAGGGCGGAGGTGCCTGAGATCAGCAGGGACCACAAACACAGCTGTGTGTGCCTGTGTGCCCTGGTAACTTCAGCTCATCCTGCTGGGAGTCCCTGCCTCGCACTGCTGCCAGAGGTGCTGTGCTCTTGTTAATCTGCCGAGATAATTGTAGTTTTAATGTTTCCAGTGGGGGAGTGCACAGGAGGCAGAGGCATTCCTGGGAGCCCTGGGTGGTGGGTGCCATCCATCCAGCAGCGTGACTCAGCGTGGTGGCTGCTGGTGTTCCACAGTGGGGCTGATTTCCAAAGCTGGCAGGTAATAGGAGGAGGGCACAGAGCACAGGCAGTGATTTGGAGCTGTGGAATAATGTTTTCACAGAATGACAAGGTTGGAAGAGACCTTCAGGATCATCGAGTCCAACCCAGCCCCAACAGCTCAACTCAACCTTGGCCCCCAGTGCCACATCCAGGCTTTGTTAAACACACCCAGGGATGGGGACTCCACCACCTCCCCAGGCAGCCATTCCAGAACTTTATCACTCTTTCTGTAAAAAACTTTTTCCTGCTATCCAACCTGTATTTCCCTTGGTGCAGCTGGAGACTGTGTCCTCTGGTTCTTTCAGTGCTGCTTTTTTGAGCTGTGATTAGCGAAAGAGGGAATTTGGGAGCAGGGCTGCTGCTGAACCCGTGGTGGAAGGGCAGTGCCTGACCCTGGTTTGGCTGATGAGTGTGCAGGGAAGTGCTGCACGTGCATGAAAGCTGGGAAAATATTTTGTGCTGGGGAATGGGAACGCTCCTCTTGCCTTTTCATCAAGGAGCTGTAAAATGGCATCCAGCAGCTCTTCAGCCCATGCCTGGAAGCCAAAGCCAGGTGCATGCAATCCTGAACAAGGCACGGGGACATCTGGATATTTATTTATAGTTGAGCTGCATTTGGCTACTGGAGCAGACACTTTCAGAAAGTGGCCTTAGCCTTGGCTCAGCATCCTGAACGCAGACCACAGGTAGCCCTGAAGGGAGTCTGAGCTTGATGAAAGCACATTAAGCCATCAGTAGGAAGAAAAGCAGATAAGATCAACAAGCTGCAGTCTTTGGGAGCCCCACACTCTAAGAGAAATCACTTTCAGAGCAAACACTCCTAATGTAGCTTCACAGAGTTGGAGGAGGACGATGCAGAAGAGACCCTAATGGAAGTGTGCCACATCTCACCAAGGGAGACAGCTTCACAGGGTTGGAGAAGGACAGTGCAGAAGAGATCCTCATGGATCTGTGCCACATCTCATCAGGATGACAGTCCCCCTTCCTGTTCCATGGGGAGCAGACCCCACAAGGGTGGCTTGGGAAGCTGTTGGGGGCAGCAGCCTCTGTGTCCCATCCCACCTGGTGGCTGCAGCCCTGTGTAAGCCAGCAAGCAGGTGAGGATGGAGTTTCTGCAGCTGTGAAACTCATGTCAAGCAGTTTTTTTTCCCCCTTATTTGCTTGCAAAAATCATCCATTGGCTCTGCCTGCTGTGGGGCAGAGAGGTGGGGACCAGGTGAGATGTGACACAGATCTGCACTGGGCCCTGTGTTGCACTCTGCCAGCCCCCCAAAAGCCCTGTGAGAAATGTGTGCTGTGAAAAAGTGATTTTTTTTTTTTCTGCTGGAATGTGTGGCTGAAATGACTGCAGTGCAACCTCTCACTGCCGAGGAGAGGCCTCGTTTTGTCTTGTCCCGTTGATCTGAATGAAGTGATTTGTAAGGACGTTTTCCATGAATCAATAAATCCATGCTTGCTGCTGTGCCTGGGAGGTTTAATTTGCTCTAGATACTGCACAGAGTACTCTGTCCTGAATTGCACTGGGAAGTTCTGCTCTTTGGGAGAGGATGAGGGTACAGCTGGATCCTCTGGGAACATGCTGCCAGCATCTGATGGTGCCTGATCCCTGTTAATTGTGCACCTCGTGGTGTGGGCTGAAGAGTTCAGGCAGGGTGTAAGAGCAATGCTTTCCCTGTGTGTGGAGTTTGAGGGCTTAGTCCATTGTGCCAAGCATTTCCTGATCTTACAGATCTTGGGGAAATTGAAGCCAAAAAAGAAAGGGAGGGGTGGGATCACTGGCCTTTGAAGAGACCACAGTGCAGAAATCTGGGTTACAGGTAGGTTTTCCTTCCACATCTCTGAGTGGTGCTTCCTCTCAAGAGGAATTGAAAAATTCCTATTGCTCTGCACCACCTCCCCTCCCAAAAGCTGCTTTTATGAGCCCCTTGGAAGCAACCCACAAGTGTTTACAAAGCCTGCCACTGGATCTGCCTGGAAAAAGAGGGTTCAGAAACACAGCTCTGCTACACATAGAGAAGTCAAAGGTACCCCCACCCTCCCCCCAGTCCTGAGCGTGTTTCCCTGGCTTTGTCTGAGCACTGTGCTCTGGTGAGGCTGGACCTGTGGTCATGGATGGGTGAGGGGACCTTGCTTTCTGCTGTGCCCTGGGGTTTGGGGCTGTTCCTGACCTCTTCCTGTGCAGGATGGGTGTTTTGAAGGCTCTGAACTGGTGGGGCATGGACTGGCTCAGCTGTCCCTGTGAGCACCTGGATCTCACCTCTCATCCTGCTCCACCTGCCTGGCTGAGCCCTCAGGGACCCTTCCACTTCTCCTCCAGAGCAGCTCTGAAACCATTTTCTATCTCTTGGAGGTCAGAGCTCAAGCTGGAGAATCCAGAAACCTTCCCAGAGCCAAAACACGCCGTGGCAAGCGGGTGTGTGCCTGCTCTCTGCTTCTCATTTCCTCCATCACTGTGAGAGCACTGGAGCTGCACATGGGGTTTCAGCAGGGTGTCCCCTCTTTTGTTCCTATAGATTAGAAAAGTCTGTGCATGTGTTTATATTTAAAAACAAGATGTATATATTTCAACATGGCCGTTTGTGAGCTGTGCCCCTCGGGACTGGTCTGGCTGGGCAAAGGAGGGATGGATGTATTTCACAGCTGCCTACCTGTTGCACTGGCAGCTGTGTGATGGTCCTGCTGGTCCAGCTATTCCTGCACTTGGAAATAACAGGTGTTGGCAGGGAGTGATCCCAAACCTGCTCAGACCCAGCTGGGAAGGCTCCTTGTGAAGTGAGCAGGCTTTGGAGTAAGTCTGGCAGCACCAGGGGAGAGACTCTGTTGCTGTTATTTGTGTCACAGCCTGGGCATTCCATTCCACGTGTGCCCATCTTGCATTTTCCATGCCCTCTTTCCCACATGCTTGCTGGTGTGTTGGAAAGAAGCAGATGCAGCTTCTGGTGGCAGGGCTGGATGTTAGGCTTGTTGCACATCCCCTGGGACAGCAAACACAAGGTCACACGATGGCTGTGCCAAGTGGAGCAGCCACAGAAAGTTGTAATTTTAAGTAATTGCCATAATGGCTTCTCCTCCCCTTCTTCTACCCCTTCCCCATGTTCTTCCCCATCACCATGTCCTTCCCCACCCATGACCTGGGGGCTGCCTGGATCTCTTCAGGATTTATGTGAAAAGGGAAGTGTTATTTATGTAATTAAACCATCTTATTGCTGGATGGAAATGGGATTTGGTGCTTACTGCTGTGCCTCTTTCTCATGCATGAGGGTGAACTGATTGATTACTGAGGTTTGAGATTAAATATTCCCTTGAGCTCCACTGGCATTTAGTGTGCTGGGGGGAGGGCAGAGGGAAGGGGTGGAGAGGAATTCTGGTTTTCCTCCAAGGCAAGGAGAGCACGGGAATGTCTGCTGGGCGCATCCCCTCGTCTTGCTCTGCAGCACTGGCTGTAACAGGCTCCTGGCAGGGCTGTCTTGGGCACCAGTAAAGCAGGTGCCTTTCTCCATATCCACACTGCTGGATGGGCTGCTGGTGGGCTGTGCAAGCTCCTGTCACTGCTGCACTGAGCATCCCATTGCACCCTGCCCGTTCCTGGTGACTCACCTGCCTCCCCACCTGCGCACACCTCATCCCTGGCTCAGCTCCCTCCCAGCCTGGCAGCGGGGCAGACCCGCTGTCCCCGCCTTGCTCCTTCGGAGTGCGCCTTATTTGTTTATTTTCCTGCACTTCTTCTCATCCCCAAAGCCCTCTGTGTTTGGTTTCGATGGGAGAGGAGGTAAAACCCCCACGCACCGCAGCTCCTCGAGTGCAGGGTGGGTTGGAGGCGCCGCCTTCCCCCTTCCCTTGAAGTCTAATTTTAGCTGAAGGCGACAGGATCCCTCCAGGGTATGGCAGGGATTTCCTATCAGCTGCCTAGACCTTAAGAAACAAAACACACAAACAAACACGGCACAGAAGCACTTAATGCTTATTTGGGTGAATTCTTTCAAAAAAAGGGTGTGACTTATTTTATTATTTTTTTTTTACGAGCTGCGCACGCTGGCTTTGTTCTGCTGCAGTCGGGTATTTCAGGTCTTCCAAGATTTAATCAGAATAATTAGTTACTGTCTGTTTGTACCTTCCCTTTCTGTTGCAGGGTTACCAAAGGGTGTATTTATCTTCCAGAGGGCTGCCTAAGTGTCACTTAATCATTAAAGCATCCGATTTCCTCCAAGTTATCTGCCATGAGGCTTATGTAAGTAAACAAATAAATAAATAAATGAAAGCAGGGAGGGTGGGGATGGTGCTGGTGGATTCGGCTTGGGGGGGGTTGTACGGATTTTTCCTGATTGTCACGGGTTTAATTGTGAGCTGCCTGTGGTTCCCAGCCCGTCATGTGGGGATCAGAGGACTGAGTGTTTGGACTGGCACTGAACACCCAGCCACTTTAATGAGGCTGCTCTCAGCCAAGCCTTCACCCCGCTAAACTGGCAAGAGCTGTGTTGCTCCCTGTCATTTCAGGAGCAGGGGGGAAAAAATAGACCTTACAGGAATGAAAGGCTTTTGCTTTCACTCGTACAGTTATGACTTTGACTCCTTAACCCAGTGGTATCCCTTATAAAAATCACAGCTCTGTCACGACATAAATCACCACTCTGAGTTTGGCAGGATTGGGGATTAGCTGTTTCTCAGCCTGTTTGCCATGCTTGGCTTGGGAAGGGGGCCTGTTAATGCACACATTTCCCATCTCTAGCACAGGAGATGAGAGAGGCTCAGGCAGTCACTGCAGAGGAGGGTGGATGGCTGGGAAGCCTCACAGGGAGAGCTGTGGGGTGCTGAACCAGCCCTGGTTGGTGCCTGGAACCTGAGGGAATTGTGGCATGTTTTCCCTTGTGTTTGTCACTGGGATCAGATGAGTGGCCCTGTTCTGATGGCAGCGTGGGGCTGGACAATTTGCTTTCTTCTGTTTGCTTTCTCTTTCTTCCTGAGCTGGTGTGGTAGGGTTGGGTTCTGAGGTGCTGGCTTGTCAGCTGCCTTTGCTGCCTCATTTACCACATGCCAACCCTGGAGCAAGGGTTTGGGGTGCATGCTGCTTCCCTGATGGGTTCAGAAACTTTTAAATCCAGAAGCAATCTTTGCCATCAGTTTCTCTGCTTTCCTGTGTGAGAGGGAGAATAAATTTTTGAGGTTGGTAGCTTTGTGTTAGCCCTCCTTAGAGATTTAGGTGTGCAGCTGGGATTTGTTTTCCTTCCCTGGGAGAAGGAAGGGAAGGGGCCTGGAGGGGACAAGGTGGGACCAAAGGGCTCTGCAGGGCTTTGGTGGCTTCAGGGAAAATTGCTTGTGTGAAGGTTGAGGTTGAAGTCCATCTTCTCTCTGCGTTTGTTGGGAAGAGTAGAGACGAGGGATGGGGCATGTGTTGGACTCTGCTGTGGCAGAGCTGAAGCTGGGCATGATCCCACATCCTGTCTCAGCTCCAGAGTAACAATTTGGAGAGACAAATCCCCTGGTAAATCCCCTGTCCCCTCTGGGACTGATGTCACAACCAGCAGTGCGTTGCCAGTCCCTCTGCTGTGTCTGCTCCGGTGTGTGTGGAGTGGGAAAAGTCCTGCTTGATGGAAATACTTATAAGAAAGCCTGTCAACCTGATTTTTTCCTTGATGTTTGCCCAGCTGGAAAGCTGGTGGCAGTTCAGACAACACCTCCTGAAGCACTGGGAATGTGTGATGTGCAGCCCAGCCAGTGCTCCTGCCTGGCAGGGTGCCTCCAGCCACAGGGAGGGGTGCTGGAGGGGGTGGCAGGTCTCTAATCCCCATCCTGCCGTGAGTGCCTGCCTGTTCCACTGGGCCTTCCACAGATCTGCTGGGTTTGGGCACAGGGAGAGGTGGGGAGGAGGAGCAGAGCTGCTGGGAGTGGAGGAGAGTGAAGGTATGGAGGGGAAGGGAGATGACAGAGTGGTGGAGATGGTGGGAGGAAGAGGGGATGATGTGGCTCATCTGCTTGGTGCCTTAGAAGTTGCTTAGTTAAATTAAGTGCTCACTAGGGAGCCTCATTTGGCTTTTAAGCATGTGAATGCTCTGTGTTGCTCTCTTCTTTCTGCAGTGTGAGCCACCTCCTGTCCCCATCTCTGAAGAACATCCCCAAAAGTCTGCCTTAGGAGGTGGGAGGGGAAGCTTGGTGGTGACCCGCTTTCAAAAAGTGATCTCTCCAAGCTCCTCTTCATTCCAGACCATCCATCCCTTGGTTTTTTCTTCCAGTCTGGACACTGTGAGCTTTGGTGATTGGGAGTGACCACAGGTTCCCTCTCCCACAGAGGCCACAGCATGCCAGGAGCTCTGGTGCTCATCACACAGCACCAGCTGGTCTGGGATGAGCTGGCTGGTCTTCCACCATCTCTCCTGAGAATCCCACTTAAGGCAGAGGATGATGCCCCTTTGGCTTTCCTGTTCTTTTGCAGGACTGTGTATTTTTTCTTTCCTTTCAGCCAGCTGAAAAACTGCTCCAAGAGCCTGGAGAATGATTTTGAGTACCTTATTTCCCTGGTTGTACCTTGGTGCAGAGCTGGATGTTATTTGTGCACTTGATCATCCTGCTTCTTGGTAAAGGAAATTCATAGTGCTTAGTTTTATTTAATTTCTGTAGAAAATGAAAGTATCTCAGGATATTTATTTTTCTTTGTCTCCAGAGTAGCACACTCAGTGATGCAGGGTGCCAAAGGCAGGCACAGATCCTGAGGATGGGGATGCAAACAATGTTTGGTCTCCAAAAAACTCTGTCTCAGTCAAGGATGGGGAATGTTCCCCGCCTTGGGGGTTCAGCTGTGTCCCCCCATGCAAGGAGATCGTGGCCACCAGGTGCCACTGAGGTGTCCCCAGACATGGGGCTCCCTCCCTGCTCTGCTCCTCCACCATGTGCCCACCAGCCACTTCCAGACGTGGTGGGGGAAGGTTTGGGAGGAGCACACTCCACTTTCCTCATAAAACTCCAAACAAGAGGCTTGGCCTGGTTTAGATTTTAAAAATAACTTGCACATTTGGAAGCTAAAGTTTCAGAAGGGCTCTGAATGGGATCATGGCTTTGATCGTGACAGTCCGAGATCAAGGGAGGGTTTTTTAGGTTTGCTGCATCAGCTGGAAAATATATTGTAGTGTCTAGACTTTATCATCCTCAAGAAAGGCTCTTTTTTTTTTTTTCCCTACTCCACAAAAGGTCTGATCCAAAGCCCAAGTAGAGTTGGTAGGAGGGGCTTTGGTTGTGTCCAGGAGCACGTTGGAGGAGGTGGGGATGAGCTTTGGGCTTTGCAGGCGCCGCTGTTTGCCATGGAAGTTTGGGATGTTGGCAGTGGGATGAGGATGGGGACCAGCTGTGTGCCAGTGCCCCCTCCCCAGAGGGGTCAGTTCCTGCAGCTGAGCCCTGCTGGCACCTCAGTGCTCATCCTTTGGCTGCTGTGCTTGTGGTCAGCTGCTCAGGCCAGAATCTCCCACAACTGTCTGAGTTTCCTCTGTGTAATAACCATAAACATCCACCTTTGATGGTGTGTGGGCAGAACTCTTCAGTATTTTTAGCTTGAATGTAGAAAATGTACAATTTTCTTTCCTTACCATTCCATAAGTGAGTTCTAAACTTTTTTTAATTTTATTGAACTCTTTTTTTATTTATATGTTTTATTAATTCCAAAAGAGAGGCAGGGAAGGATCTTCCTAAGTTGCTTGGAATAAACTCAAAAGCCTGCCAGGAAGGTGAAGACATCTGGCCACATGTATTTATAGAACCATTAAAATTGGAAAAGTCCTCCAAGATATTGAATCCAGTCTTTGATCAAACACCACCTTGTCAACCAAACCACAGCACTGAGTGCCACATGCAGTGGTTTCCTGAACACCTCCAGGGATGGTGACTCCACCACCACCCTGGGCATTCTGTCCCAATGCTTAACAGCCCTTTCAGTGAAGAAATTCTTCCTGATGTCCAACCTGAAACTCTCCTAACATAGCTTGAGGCCATGTCCTTTTGTCCTGTCCCTGTTCCCTGGGAGCAGAGCCTGAGCCCCACCTGGCTGCTCCCTCCTGTCAGGGAGTTGCAGAGTGAGAAGGTGCTCCCAAGCCTCCTTTTCTCCAGACTGAGTCCCCCCAGCTGATCCTCATCAGACTTGTTCTCCAGACCCTCTCCAGCTCATTTCCCTTCTCTGGACACCTTCATGTCCTTCTTGTGAGTGCCCAGAGCTGGACACAGCACTTGTGGTGTGGCCTCCCCAGTGCTCAGTGCAGAGGGACTGACTCCTCCTGAAAGCCCACGCAGCAGTAAAGCTCCTCTGTCCCACTGGAATAGGCCCTGTGGAGGAAGCAGAGGCAGTTTTTCTTTGGAACTCTGTGTTTTCTGTGCAGGGCTCTCGGGTGTGTTTTGGCAGGTGTGTCATTGGCAAAGTCACCACCAGCCATCTCCTTGGTGTCTCTGCTGCAGCACACCATGATGCCATGCTTAATGCCCCAGGCTTTGGAAGGGTTGCAGCCTAGACATGAAAGCTTCATCTGGAAGCTTTGAGAAACATTTGGAAATGTTTTGGAAAACATTTGGATGGAGGATGCCTTAGCTCTGTGCTTGGTTGTTTTATTTTGCTTTGTCCTTGAGCGAGAAAAGTGCTGTAGGGTTTCTGTTTTTTTCTTTCCATCAGTTTTTCTTCTAGACAAATTTATTTCCAGGGATAAATCAGAGCAAATGCCAGTGTGAAAATAGTTTGTGGTGTAAAATGGTACTAAAGTTGTGCTGGAAGGGATCTTGAGAGGTTACCTTGTCCCCAAGGGTAGTTGAACATGCTCATTGGTCTGGAAAGTGATTGTCTTTGCTGGGAGTTGTTTTGTCATAAATTGTCTCAGGAGCAGAGGCAAAAATCTACCAAATAATGCTGTCAGTATGTGTGCACGAGCCTTCCTCAGTTTATTCAAATCATTTGCTGAATAAGTGTTGAAAATTAATGCTGGGTTTGTTCCCAGAGCTATTCAAAGTAATATTCCAGAGTAACCTCTTCCACCTTGGCATTTGCCAATATAGTGAAACCCTCATGGATGAATTGCAGCTACCCACAGTCTGTATTTGACATGGAGCCATCTCTGTTTTGCCCCATTTCTGAGACAACCAGTCCCCAGAAGTCCCACTGGGAGGAAGAGCAGGTTTTTCTTTGTTTCTTGTGAATTAGTTGTGACTTTTCAGTTTTCCAGGTGGTCACCAGCCCTATGGAAATCCACAGCAGCCTCTCCCCTTGACATCTGCAGGCTTAGATAAAGCTGTAGGATCCTGGGCAAGGATCACTAGAAATCCTCATCTGCTTTGAGACTGAGCCAAGGGATGACTTTCAGTTAATTTCTCCTGCATCTTCCCCTGTCCCAGCTTTGTGTCTTAAACTATGAATCAAAAAAAAAAAACCACACCCAGGAGCCCTTCTTTAATACCCCCACCTTTTAAAGGTGCTGCAGAGCTCCATGGGGTTTTCCACCTTGCTTGCAGCTCCCCACTTCAGTGATGGAAGGTTCTGAAAGAGGCTCACCTGTAGCCAGCTGGATGCAGGCTTGTTCTCCAGCCAGCAGTGTGTGGGTGCTGCAATCCACACAGCCCAGATGGTGACTGGATTTCCTTCCCCTGGTCCTTTTCCCAACCAGTTTACAGTAGGTAATAGGGGGATTCACCCATTTTTGGCTGTGGGGAAGACTTGGCAAGCCCCCCTTGGCCCATCTGCACATTTAAAGTGAAGATGACTGGCATCAGTGTTATTGTTTGGCCAAGTGTATGCAGGGATATCACAGCTTAGATTTGTTACAGATGGGTTTCTGGATATAGTCTAAGGCATTCTGCCAGCCAATTTTATATCTGTGTAAAAGTGATTGGCATCTCTATAAATAAAGCTGCTGTGGGATTATAAATCTAAATATACTTATTCATTAAATTATTTTTACATTTCCACTGGGTTGTCATTCTGGCTTATCACGAGCAAACCATGCTCTCTGCCTGAGTGTTATTCACAGCTCTCCAGCTTCAGAGGCTTGGAAATATTTTTTCACTTGTGTGTGAGCTATCCATGAGTCTCTGTGCCATGGATTTCTTCACTGGGACTTCCTCACAGTCATCACTGGGAATGACCCTGTCCTGGACACTGCTCTAGAAGTGGCAGTGGCTGTAAATACAGGAATGTCAGTTTTACTTTGCTGGGGTATTTAGTACCTGTGACCTGGTAAATACTGTTTGAGTGGCTCCTTTGGTGCTGGGAAGGGCTCCTCCAGAAGATCCTCCATCTGTGTCCTCGGGCAGTGAGTCTCACAAAGTTTCCTCCCTCTGTGCCCCAGGCCAGGCTGCATGGAAACAGGGGTCTTTCCACCTGGTTTAACCATCCCTGCTGGTTGTTTTGGCTACAGGAGCAAGGGAAGAAGTCCCCCAGACCAGTTCCAGGTGCAGCTGAGAGCTGGGGAGGTGCTGGAGGGAGAGCCTGGCCAGACACCAGCACAGCCAGGCAGCAGTGCAGGCACTGGTAAATCTGGCTTGGTCTTTGAGCAGGCTGATGAGAACACTGAGAGCTGCAGCCTCTGGTTTCTCTGGGTTTTTTTTTTCCTTCTCTTTTCAAAGCATTTGATTATTAATTCAGTAAATGATGAAGCACAGAGAAACATGTGCCTGAAGTGGCAGAAGATCAGCTGCCTCACTCTGCTCAGTAATAGCATGCATTGTTGAAAGTTAACCCATGATTTTGGTGTTATTTCCTAATGAAGGGAAGCTTTAAAGTCAGTCTGTGCATCTGCTCCTCCTTCCATCACTGACAATTTATTAAGTCCATGGCCTGGTTTTGTCCTTTCTTTCAGTTTGGTTTTTCATCTAAAATTTGTGGGACTGCTGCAATTTTGGTCAAAACAGCCATCAAGTTAGAAAGGTGTTAGGGAGGTTTTTTATTAAGGGATGCAATGAAACCTCAGCCTGTACTAGACACCAGGGAACACACATAAATGTTATGAACATCCAAGCCATAAAGAGTGCTTCAGTTGGATTTGCCACGTTCTGAGACAGCAGAGAGCCCACGCTGCAGGTCTCTGTGCAGACATGTAGGTGTTGCTGGGGGGGATGTTCACCTCAGTGAATTCTCTGATGTCTAATAAATGTAAGTTCATCCTGCAGCCTCACTCTAAAAGTGGTTTATATTGCTGAGAGTCACAGGAGGAAATCTTTCCATTCATGTTGATATTCCTAGTGCTGCTCGCCCCACTGAATGTAATTTTGGTAGCATAGCAGGGTCAGCACTGTCTTGTAGGGTCTTCAGAAACTGGAGCCATCATTGCTGGAGCTGGTTGCCAGTCCCTGTGCACTTTGGCACTCTGGAGGCAGGGGAGCCCGTGCTGCTGGGGTTCAGCATCCTGGAGGTGGGAGCTGGACTGTGCTGTTGGAAACCTCCCTGTGCTGGATCTCAGGAAAGCACAGTGTGGAGAGGAGAGGCCTGAGTGGGGGGTGCTGTGTCCCTGCCTCTGGGCTGTTTCTGGTGCCCAGTGGCTGAGCTGCAGCTGCATGGTGGAGCCAAGAGGTTGTGGGTTGTGTCCTGGAGGTACCAGGACTGGTTTGAGCAGAATAAATTTCACAAACTCAGGAGTTAAATGAAGCATTTTGCCTGGTGCTGATTAGAGCAGAAGTTCTGTGGCCAGAGCTGTGTGCCAGCTAACAGGGAGGTAGGTGGTTGCCTCTGGGGTGACATTCCCGTGGTCCCTGTGTCCTGCTGCAGACCCTGATGCAGTGATGTTCCCCCTTCCTCCCTACACCAGCAGCAGCTCCTGGCTGGCACAGGTTACCCAGGCTCTGGAGGTGCTGCTGTGGATGCTCAGAGCATCTGTGAGGTGTTCTGGGGGTTGAGGTGTGACCAGCTGGGCTTGGTGCTGCTGGGGTGTGGGTCCTGTGTGGGTGTGAGATCATTTCATCACCTTGTCTCAGTGGGAAGGGAAGGGAGAGACCCTGAAAGGAAAGACCAGCCACCACCACTTCCCTGCAGGGCTGTGATGGGGTGCAAACAGGATTTGACATTCAGTGTGTTCTTGGTGAGCTGCCAAATGTTTGCATATCAGCCTGGCTTTTACTGGTAGGTGTCAGTGCTTCTTTCCAGGCCTGGTTTCCACCAAAACCAGAATTCTCTGCAGTGGTTTTTTTTTTTTTTTTCCCTTCTTTGTTTCCTTTTTTCTTTCTCCATTCAGTGCCTTAGTGAGGACACAGCTGAAGTGCTGAGAGCCCAAAGGAAACCTGTCTATTACACATGACCCGATTAGAAGCCATGGTAATAAGCATTTGAATCTAAAGCTAGATTAGGCAGGGAGCAGTCTGAGGCTGGATTTGCATAGCACACATTCCTTTTCTCCTTTTCCATAGGACGTGTTGGTAAATCTCCTGAAAGTGAATTTAGAAAGGCTGGCATGTGTCAAGTGCTCCTGTTGATGCATGGGTTGCTCTTCTCACTGAGCTGGGAAAAAAATGCCTGTGATTGCCTGGAAGATGCTTTTTCTCCTCTCTGCCTGCTCTCACAGCTCATGGGAATTGGTAGCTCTTGCCAGCTCTACAAATCTGCATTTTAAGGGCATTTTGAAAGTTTTTGCCTGGAGAGGCAATTATTTCAGGGTGCTTTCCCTCTTCCTGTGACTACTCTGGCAGTGGTGGAGTGAATCTGGAATTTTCAGGTACCTAAATCCAATTTGCAGTTTCTTCAAGCTTCCACTTCACTCTTACAGATCTTGTGCTGGAAAATGCTGCAAAGATTTGTTATCCAAAAGCCATTTAATTTCCTTCCCCTGTGGATAGTCAGAAGATTGTGGATGATCTGAGGGTCAGTCTCTCTTTGCATTATGTATTGCCCTGTGTTTGGGCCATCCAGACTGCAGTGGTACTTTGGGGCAATGGGATGCAGAGGTCAGACAAGGGGGAAAAATGTTTTTCAATGTTTAGGGCAGCATCTGGGCAGCAAACCTGAGGCTGTCTGTTCTAGGAGAGGGTTTGAGATGGAGTCATGGGTTCCAGTGCTGGTTAGACTTTCTGGGCCCCACTTTGTTATCCATGGTGTTGGCTGGGCTGACATTCTGGTGAAGGCAGAGCTGCCCCCCTGAGTGTCCTCTATCAGCCAGTTTTGCCACTTTTGCTGGCAGAGGTGTTTCCAGAGCTTCTGGAGGAATGGCAGAGTGTTCCAGGGTGTTGGGGATGTGTTCCCTCACTGCCCAGCTGGGCAGACCTGGTGTCACTCAGACACATTGCCCTGTGAAAGGAGGGGAGCTCTGAAGGAATGCCACCAGTCACTGATCACCTGAAGCCTCACCCAGGTGTGAAGAGCCCTGCAAGACCCACCATGCCCAGGACTCAGCTCTTGGAAGTGTGAAGTTCTCCATGGGTTTGAATTGTGGGTGAACCAGACTGGTGTTGATGGGGAGAAGGAAAAATGCCATCACTCCAAGATTTATATGCTGAGCATGACTCCAGCTGCTCTGGAATACCCTTTGGTCACCTGGGGTCACCTGTCCTGGCTGTGTCCCCTCCAGCTCCTGGTGCACCCCCAGCCTCCTCTCTGCTGGAGCAGGGGAGACCTGGACTCTGTGCCAGCCCTGCAGAGCAGTGCCTCAAACATCTCTGAATTAGCAACAGTTTCCAGCACAAACCCAAGGAAAAGGAACCTGTCCAGCCACAACCAGCTCGGGAAGGGGCAGCACTGGTTTGGGGAAGGTGAGAGGGGTGAGGTGGAGCTGTGGGAGCATCTCTGCAGAGAGCACTGGGTGGGTGTCAGGGTTTGGTGCTGCTCCCCAGCAGGAGTGGGTGACATGGTGGCCCTTTGGGTCCCCACTGTGTCCCCCTGAGCCCACCCCATGCCTGCAGAGGCACTGGGGAAGCTGCATCTGTGCTCATGAGCACATCTGAAGTGTGGTGAGTTCCAGATATATCAGCACCCAGTCTTCCCTCCTGCTGCAGATGCAGTTAAATTTAGAAAATCAAACATAGTTATGTTCTCTCAGGGTGTCTGGGCCTTTCAGGAGCCCCTTGGGTCACTTTTTCAAAGTGGTTATTTGCAATTGCTAGGCTTTTTTTTTTTTTTAATGGAAAGGGAGATGATTGTATAAATATCTACAGGGATATTTATTTATTATCTACAGGGATATTTATTTATTGTCTACAGGGATATTTATTTATTACAGGGGTGGGAAGCTCGTGTTGCAATTTGTGCTGGGTGCGCTGTGGAAACCTGCAAAGAAGAGAAATCCACTGCCACATTTCTCCCTGGCAGGGATGTGACCACTGTAGCTGTGATATTGCCCCTGCAGGGGGTTTCTTCACTGAAATGTTTGCTCAGGAGGGGTGGAGAGGCTCATTTTTTGAGCAGTATATAGAGATGAAGGCAGGCAGGCTGCCTGAAGCACTGAGGATGCTGTGGATGCCTTGTTTGGACTCCAGACTCTCTGGGGAAAACCAGATTTGGTTAAATCAATGCACAAAGGAAAAACCAACAGTCCTGTGCATGTACTCAGCGTGCTTGAATTCAGTTTGTATTGACACTGCTGATGCTGATACTTCCCTGGATTAAGCATTAAAATAGCCTCTATTGATTTTTAAATGCATCCCCTTGGGAGCTCCACTGGACTGACATTCCCCTCTGGATGCTCCAGCAGGAGAAGAGAAGCTTTCCTTTGGTCCATCCCCAGCAGCCATGTGTGTGGAAGGATCCCTCCCCTCTGTCAGAAGCTGGATAATTAGGCAATTAAAACCACGTGTCCCCATTAAGAGAGGTCCTCTGAATTGCAGGTGGTGGATTTGAGCAGCTGTCCTGGAAAATCGAGTCCTGCTGCCCTGTGGCTCAGGGTGGTGCAGATCCATCCTGGTCAAGGCAGGGCTTTTGCCATAAGCTACATTGTGTTGTAGCCACATAAAATGAGTATGACCAAGCCTTCCAATTAATTTCACTTGCTGTGCACGCCTGATTTTTTTTCTTTTTTTTTTCATTTAAATGCAAACAGTATTTCAGTGAAATGTGATAAAAGTTGCTGTTTTTTCCCAGGCTGGGTGGGAGCTGTTGGGATCACGCTGTGCCTGCTCTGAGCTCACATGCATTGTTTTTTGGTGTTCATCTCCTGGAGCACGGGGAGGTATTAGTGTCATACTGGAAGGAAAAGTGGCCAGGGGGCCTTTTCTGCCATTAGACATATTTATCAAGGAATTCTCAACCCCAGGTTTGTACTTAAGGGGGCAAAATCACTCTGGATTAACATCAGAATTTAAAAAGCTTTGAAAGAAAATCAGCATTGCAGATGGGTACGCCAGCTGAGAGATCTGACAAGTGTGTTTTGTTTGCTCTGGGCACCTTCAGTACTCTGGGTTCAATGGTATCTTGAAGTTTAATGATATTTAGCCATCAGGGTCCCTGCTGGGAAGGATTCCTATTTACAGCAGCCTTCATCCAGTTTCCATTTTGAGAGAGAAAGAAACCAGCTTGCTCCACACCACAAAATGCCTGAACACCTGTGGTTCCAGTAGCCTCACCTTAAGCACAGACAGTGCTAAAAAACTCCAAACAGCACCCAAAAAAGCCCTCTTGGACCAGCCAGTGGCTCCTTGTTGCCTTTTCCTGGTGGTGGCCCCATGGCAGATGTTGCTGTGGTGATGGACTGGAAGCATCTGCTGCTGAGAAACTTGGAAACTCCACTTTGTGCAGCCAAATGAAGAGGCTTTAGAAGAGGAAAGAAACCTGCCTGCCTTCAGCCAGTCTCACCCCGGGGATTGCTGCTGAAATGGGGAGCAGTGAAATGGAAAGCTCAGCAGTGAGGGTTTGCAGACAATAAATCACAGTCACAGCCCAAATATTCATCAGAGGAGCAGGGATGAAAAAAAGGGGAAGAATTAAAATAAAGGAAGGCTGCTGATTGAACTGCTGTTCTCCAGGAATAGGCTAATTGGCAAACAAATATCCTCCTCCAGTGGGAAATGCAGCTCCTCTCTCTCTTGCCAGGCTGCTGAGTTTGGATTAACAGCATTTGCATGGGCAAAGGGAGTAGTCAGAACTTGTGATACCTGGGCTGGGCTTTACAGCTGGTGTTAGCCCCTGCTGGAGGTGTGCTGTGCTTTGAAGGAGCTGTTTTATCCCAGCTGGAGTGTGGGAAGGGGCTGGGGCTGCATTGGTTCTTGTGCTGGGTGGTAGGGATGGAGCCAGGGGGGAAGAGGATGCTCCCCCTGGGGTGCTCAGTAAGGCTGTAGGAGCCCCCTGAGCTGCCCAGGGGTCTTGCACCCCTCTCCTCTACCTGGTTTTGTCCTTAAGGGCTGCCAGGACAAGGCTGGGCATCACCAGCCCGGGCATTCCAGAGGCTGCCTGAGAGACCAGGTTCAAATGGCACGGGAGAAATTCTGGGAGGCTCTTCCCTGCAAGGCTTCAGGAGAGCCTTGGGTGGGTGCTCATCCCTCCCTGCAGGTCACCTCAGCCCTGAAAGGGCTGTGTCTGCCCCTTTGAGCCCCACCACAATGCAGCACTGACAGCTGCTGCCCCAAAACAAGAGTGAGGTGAGGGGAGCATGCAGCCCCCCATGCTGCTTCTCCTTTCTGCTGGGTTGGTTTTTTTTTGTGTGTTACCTTTTAGAACTGGGCTGGAACACAGGGAGGTCAGGGAATGGCCCAGCATCCTTCCTGGAGAGCCAGCTCTGCCTTCCTCTGCCTTCCTGGAAAGTCTCTTGGGCTTGGATAAGTGTTGTGCCTCTGGGTTTCAGGGTGCAAATCGTGGGGAACATGTAAAGGAGTGATATGTGACTTGAAAACTGTTTCTTCCTCTCACCAGTGCCAGCCCACCCCACTTTTTTGGTTTGATTCTGTGAAAAGAGGACCACAAATTCGCCTGGTTTCTGGGAAATTGGAATGTGTGTGTCTGTAAAATTGGGTCATTCATTCACCCCAGTGAATATCATGAAATATATATATATTTATATAGGTTTGCAAATTGGGTCTTGTCTGTGGCTCCATGTTGTTGTCCTTGTTCCTGAAATAAATGGTATTTGCTGGAGCTCCTGTAAGATGTGGTCTGTAGTGGTTTGGAAGATCTCAGCTTGTCACTGCTGAAATTTACCCTTTTAGTGGAGAACTCGTGACCTCCCTCCAGTGTTACTGTGCTGCTCACCATCTAGCTGGCTGGGAAACTTCCAGCAAGGTTTGGTTTCTAATCCTCAAAAACCAAACAAAGTTTTGCTGCAGCAGCATCTTTCCTGGCTGGATTAACGTGTGCACCGAGCCGTGCCCCACAGGGGATCAAGGGCTGTGTGGGGCTCCCTGGACCTGCTCCTGATGGATGCTGCAAGCCCTCAGCTTCTCCTGGGATCCAAGCTTGTCTCTCCATGGCCTGTGTGAGAAATAGCTACTCACTTTTCATAGTTTAGGAAGGTTTGTTAAACCTCATCAAAAATACAACAGAAGACTGAATAGAGAGGAAAGGTTACGGCGCCGGGAGCCATGTGCTCAGCCCCCTCACAATGGTTTTTTGCTTTTTAACCCTTTAACTCCTCCCAAAGTTCTGTCCATCAACCCCTTCTTCACTGTCCAGTGGTGGAGATCTCTTCCTCAAATCCTGATTGGAGGTCAGGGGTTCCATAGTGACAAGCCAGCCCTCCCAGGTGTCCCAACCCAGCTGTCCCTTGATAACCACAGAGGGGGTACAACATAACTATAAATCTATAAAACTTTTCTTAACCTATATACATGATATTTATCCATTAATTGTGAGAGTCAATCATGGCATTACTCATCTATCACAACTGGCATGAACATCCTGCAGCTCACCATCAGCCAGCCCCAGATTTTGGCTGGCTGGGCAAAGCCAGCTCCGAGGATTGATTTCAGCTGGAGAGCGTTAAGACAGATCCCGTCTCACCCTGCTGAGCTCCATGCTCTTCCCCCTGAAAAGTGGATTACAGAGCCAGCAGTGTGTGCTTCCCTTGGCAGGGACCTCACTCATGTGCTGGAGGGGTGACAGGCAAGCCAGGCTGTGGCACTCTCACAGCACCCTGGAGGTTGTTGCTTTTTTCCCTGAATAGCATCAACACCTCCAGGTGGGAGCCCCATGCAGACACAAACAAAAAAAATCTCTCCCAGCACCTTTGCTAGGTGTAAGTTTAAAGTGGAAAAAGGAGGGCTTTCCTGGAGTGTTACAAATTTGTGAAGCTATGTCTTTCCCTCCCTGGCTCTGTAATAAACTTGGTCTAATTTTTCTTGCTGCACCCTGGATGTGGCCATCAAGCCCCCAAAGCTCATCTGCCCTTGAGCTGAGCGAAATGTTTTCTTGTGAGACAGCAGGCCCAGATGTTTGCTTCAGGATGTGACAAATGCCACAACAGAAGGAAAAAATAGAAAGAGGAGGTGACACATTTTAGGCAAGCACTGGGTTTTTGATGATGCTGGCAGATGGGGCTTTGCTGGAGTGAGCAGAGCAGCCATCTCCTCATGGCATCAGGGGCAGTGTCCTGGTGGCCTTCAGGTACCAGGTAGCCCAGGCAAGGTATGGAGACACAAAACACTCATTTTTTTGGGTTCATAGAGTATAATAGGATTTCTGGGATGAGGAAGGAGGATCAGGGGTAATTCAGGATTTGGCAGGTGTATTTATAAATCCATGAAACTCAGTCTTTGAGATTCTTCATGTGCTGAGAATCACAGCTCTTGTGATGCAGTAGTGATGAGTCAGGCTCCTCCTGGCAGCTGCATCATGGAAAGGGTCCTGTCCCCATCCCTTTTGGGCTGCTCTTCTGAGTACATGGGTGGAGAAAAGGCAATCAATAGTTTAAAGCCTTTTAGCTGAAGGTTTTGGGCTTTTTGCCCCCTCCTGATGACATGCACTGATTTCCACCAAACACAAACATTGCTCCCCTGTACAGCTGATGCCTGAAAACAGCTTTACACCACAGAAGGGGGGTTTTGGAAATCAGCATGAGAGTTTGTGGCCAAAAAAATCATTCTGGTTGCTTTAAACAGGAGCAGCTGTGCTGGGGATACCAGCACCATGCTCAGCACAGTGGAGATGCTGCTAGTGGGCTCAGATCCTTTAAGCTTCTGTGTTGGAGGGAAGATGATTCTTGCTCAGGGGAAGGCAATCCTATTGCAGAGTATTTCATCCATGCAAGAGCTCAATGTCAAACCTTATATTTTAAAAACTGAATAATACTTAGACACGCCCCCCCCCCCTTCCCCCTAGTAAAAAGTGTTTTCATGCACCATTACACATTTTCATTTGCACATTTGGTGCAAATGTGAAATGGGGGAACACTTCTCTCTCTTGGGAGGGATGTGCTGCTGCCTTTTGGATGGGCAGAGCACCATGAACACACTTTGGTGGGCTCACAGTCAGAACCAAACCCAAGAGGAGGTTGAATTACTGAGTGGAGCCAAGGAAGGTGTTCACTGTCTTGGGTCTGTAAGGTGAGAAATCAAAACATGCCTGAGAAGGGCTTTGGTGCTTCTCAGGGAATGCTGCAAATATACAGCTGATCTGAAAAATGCTGTGGGAGCATCCAGTTTTTATTGCTGTGGAGGTCTGGATGTCACTTACATGGGAGGAGAGATCAGCTGGAATTGTTTATTTAGAGAAATGGTGCAAGGTATCTTGCTCTGTGCCCTGCTCTGGGTGTTGAATTCATGGTGAGAAACCCTGAGGGAGGATGAGCATTGCTCAGTGGTGGGGTGGGACAGCTAAAGGGTGCACTGTGTGGAATGCCAAATTCCTGCTTTCTAAGAGCTGAGAAAGGGGTCCAGGTCACCTGGCTCTTACACTTGGTGACAGTGATGGTGTCTTCCTAAAGCCAAGTGCCTCCCAACCGTCACCAGCCAAGGACGTCACTTCGCAGTGATGGATGAGAGTTGGAACATTTCCATTGTTTGGGAGCATCCCAGGCTGTGCAGAAGCTCTTGCAGAGTAAAGGCAGGCAGAGGTTGGCATGGCCCAAGATGCTGAAATTGGTGAAGAACACCAATATCCAGCTTGGTGAGGACACCAAGGCAGAGACACTCAGTGAGCTCTGTTACACCCAAACCGCCCCCTCCTTGTGCAGCACACTGGAATAAAGCTCCACATTCAGAGACACGGCTCGCTCAGGATCCTGCCTCCTCATTTTGGGAGGGGAGCCAGGAAAACAACAAGCTAATATTCATGTTTGAGGATTTAGCTGCTGGCTCCTGGGTGGGTTTGGAGGAGGCGGGTGTGAAGGGGAGCGTGCGCTCCTTTGCATGTGTTTGTGCCCTTGTTGGGTATTTTTAGGCTGCAGACCGCAGTGCTGCAATACCGGTGCTGGCTCCCAACCAGCTGGTTGGGGCATCGGTCACAGACAGGCTTTGGCAGCTCGTTGCTCCAGTTTAATTTAGCTTGCTGAGGAGGCTGTTGAATATGCAAGTGGTAATTGCTGCTCTCCTTTCCTTAAAGCAAAGGCGGAAGCGACACCAGGGTCCAATTTTCTCCTAATGACTGATTTCATTTAAACACTGCTCAGGGCGATGCAGGCTTGATGCTTTTCTTTTTAGGGCTGGGGAGAATTAAACTTCTATCTCTGTGTATCACTGAGCGGGGTGGCCTCCATCCCTCCTGGTCCATCCTGGTCACACGCATGAGCTAAGCTCCTTCTCCTTCTCTTCAGTCTGGGTTTCCAGTTTGAACCCATCACAAACACATTTTCACCGTTGTTTCTGTGAAAACAGAGTTGTTTGGGAATGATTCAGCCCCATCAGTCCTGCCTTGAGATTTGGGCTTGGCTACAGGTTCCTTCAGTGACCCTTCCCAACCTATCATCCCTGGCTCTGTTCATACAGAGGCAATTAAGCTTAATTTATTCTGGCCCACTCAATAGTAGAGGCCAGAAGGCACCATCAGATCACAATCTGACTTAAATGTATTGATCTAATTAGCAGTCAAAGGTACAAGCAGGAGGTGGGAGCAGGACACTTAACATATGATGCGCTGAGGAACTTGTCCCTTCTGTTCTCCTTAACACAAGCCTCCAGATTGCCAGGGGCTGCTGCTTTTTCTTCTTGAATAACCAATTTCTGCAGGATTTGCAAGGGAGGAGGAGGCTGTGTAGCTGGACTTTGTTCTGACAATGCAAGCTGCTCTGTCTGCAGCTCCCAACGACCTGCCGGGGAGCTGTGTTTTGATTTTGATCCATCATGTCAATGAATATTCATCAGCCTTCTGAAGGCTTAATGCTATTTGCCTGGTAGCTAGCATATTCTCTCCCTAACCTTTTTTTAGCCTGGGTTGCTAATAACCTACAGCCCACTCAGTCTACATTACAGGGTGGTTTGGTTTGTTAAATTGTTTATAGATGAAAATGAGGAACCTCAGTAGCTCCAGAGCTGGAAGCAGCTCAAAAGTAACCTTGTCTTGGTTGTTACATGGCTGTCTGCTTTAAACCCCAAAATAAAACCTTGCCTTTTGGTCTGTCATTCAGACTCCTCATAAAACATTGTCAGGAGTGCGTATCTCTGAAGAGCAGGTGTTGTTCTGATAAAAGCTTTCCACACGTTTTTGTAAGCCCAAGTCAGAGCTTGTATGTAGCAGCAGGTTTCAAGGATGAGGCTGACATGGTGTTGAAAAGGGGATGGAAAATGCCCTGTGGAAGAGAAGAGTTGGGTCTGTTTGCTCCAAACCAGCTCCTGGAGCAGGATCAGGATCAGATGCTGCTTTGGGAATGGTGTGGCTGTACCCATGGACTTGGAATGACTTTTCACATTTGAGGACTCAGTGTAGGTTGGGACAGAGCTCCTGTGCTGGGCACAAAGCGCTGAGCAGCCACCAGCATCTCTCTTTGCACCCCGCTCCTCTTGGCTCTTTAAAACCCAAACCTGCAGTGTTTTCTCCCGTGCTGGAGTGGACAGAAATCTGTGTGCCTTTGGCTTTTTGCTTCCCTCCCTTCTTTAGGAGAGAAGCTCTGCAGCAGGTCCCCAAACCCTGCTGACACCGAGGGGATGCCAGCAGGCAGCTAATGGATTTGCTGCGGTGCTGGCTGCCGGGGAGCCGTGATGAGAGAGCTTTCATGGCAGCTGAAATTCCTCCAGCGGCTGCATATTTCTACATCCAAGATGTAAAAATGTGAAATGAGATTTGGGGCCCTTCAGGAAGGGGGGGACTCTCCAGGCTGGGCACAGAGCAATTGCACAGCCTGGGATTATCCTGTGTGAAGATCCAATAGCTGTTTCCCATCGTTCGTGGTTCAGCAGATGATTACACCATGTGCTAGAAATGTGCCATCGAGATCATTTCAAGGGTCAAATCCGCTGTTAAAGAACTGTGGGTAGAGCTTGAATTTTCTGCAAGCTCCCTGGTTTCAGAGGGCACTGTTTGCCATGCTGTGGTGGTGCAGGGTCTGACCTCGGGTCTGACCCCAGCCCTGGCTCTCCACAGGGCACAGCAGCTGTTTATTCTGCTGTGTAAATCCGTAGTTGGAGGGAATGGCAGGCCCCAGGGAGATCAGACACTCCTTTCCAAATGCTGACCTTTTTTTCCCCGAGTCTCTTCATAGCTTTGTTAATAAATCTGAGTCATCCATATTTCAACCTTGGCTGTTTGTCCAGTCTCTTAACATCTCAGTGTCTTGTTTCGCAGAGATAAAATATGTGGGTGTGTAACTTTGTAAGACAAATGTTTAGGCTTTCAAAAATTCCCTACTTTGCTGGTTGATTTTTCTCATTCGAGTGTTTCTCCACGCTCCTCATTCCTCATAGGTGACTCTTGTGTCGCTGACTTGAGAGTCCCAGTTTTGTGGAAGTTTTTACCTGATCCTCGCTGTCATCAGGCAGGGCACACGGTTCCTGCCCTGAGCTTTGCTCACAACCAGAGTTTCAGAAATCAGCAAAACCCGAGCAGCTGCCAGGGCGAGCGATGCCCGACGTCAGCACGGCTTAGGAAAATCTGAGCTACCGGCCCCGTGTGATTTTTATCAGCTGAAATCGCCTCTTGTAAATATTTACTGGAGCTGCAAGTAAGGTTTATCTAATTAAAGCCAAGCAAAACTTTCCATGAAAGAGAGCCACCGTACAGGGGGTTGCTGGTGGATGCTTAGGGACACGTTTAAGAGCTGGGGGAAGCGTGCAGGATGTTTTTTCAGCTCTGCTGCCGTCTGTAGCTCGGGGCATGCTGAGCCACATGAGGTCTTCCAGGATTGAATCACCCATGGCGGGGACTTGGTGGCCCCAAGTACATCCAGCTGTTCTGACAGCAGTTCCCTGAATTTTCCATACCCTGGCATGAAGGGGTGTGAGGTGTGGGTATGAGGGGGCTGGCCTGGCTGCCGTGGCATGGGGAGATTGGTGCAGGTTTGCTGGCATTGGCAGCGGTGGGGCCCAGGACTCTCATCCCATGGGGACAGCGGCCTGACCCCTGCGGCTGCCAGCTCTGGCACGAGGCAGAGCAAATGCATCTTTTTAATTTGCGTGGTCGTCAAGGTTGCCAGGACTGTAAACGTCAAATCTGAGCAGAAATATTTGGCATGAAAACCGTCTCTGCTCTTCCCCTCCGTGCCGAGGAGCGCGTGGGTGGCTCGGTTCCTCCTCCCGCCGCCGGCCGGGAGCGCAGCGCTGCGGGGCGGCTGCTCCAGCCTCCTCTCTCCTCTTCCCCGCAGGATCTAGTGCCCAGCAGGGAGGCACACGCAGCACTGTGGCCATGGCCCCGAGGAAGAGGAGCGGCCGGGGGATCTCCTTCATCTTCTGCTGCTTCCGCAGCAGCGACCACCCCGAGATCACGTACCGGCTGCGCAATGACAGCAGCTTCGCCCTGCAGACCATGGAGCCCTCGCTGCCCATGCCGCCCGTGGAGGAGCTGGATGCCATGTTCACCGAGCTGGTGGTAAGTGGGATCCTTCTTCATTTCAGTGTTAGTTGTGGGGTTTCTCCCTTTTTCCGCTCAACCCCCTCTTTGTGGTCTCCCCGGTCTTGGTTTTGAGCTTTCAGGCAAACTTTGGCGTGAAGGCAGGCTGCTGTTGCTGAGCACTGAGCTCTGCTCCTCTCTGAGGTCCTGCTGCTTTGGGGTGGCCTCTCTCATTAGAAACTCTTAATTTCTTCTTCCAAGCTGGTAAAGCAGGATGTCCCCCATAGGTGCAAAGTGACTTTATTTGCTGGGCACTCAGCTTCATAGAAATTGTCAAGGTGTGGGCTACACTGAGATTTGGAAAGTCAGGATATTGTTTCGTTATCCCTTGGTTCCAAAACTTCGAAAAACATGGATTAAGAAAAAATTTCACAGCCAAAAAAAGCTTTAATTTCCTCTAAGCAAAAACATTTTGGTGTGGTATTTTGGATGGCATTCTACTTTGAGTTCAGTCAGCAGTGAAATGAGGTTTTCCTACAGTGCTTGGATGCATAGAGGGAGCTGGGAATTGTGACGCTGGTCAGTCACGCCTCAAGGTACAGCACATCCCATTAGATGCCAGGCAGCATGGACCTGTTGAGCCAGGCCTCTTGGCAGAGGAAAGCTCCAGGTTGTACTATAAAAGCTGGTTTTGCCAAGACATCCTTCTCCAAGGGTGTGGCAGAACAGGACACCAACACAGCACAGGGGGGATGAAGTATCCCTGCAGCAGAACTCTTCTGGTCAGGTTGGGTTTGTTCAGGAGAAATGGCTGTCGCTCCACTTTATTCTCCACTGATAACTTGGCCAAATCAGGTTTTCCTGGGGAAATTCTTTCCCATGGAGCACTTTTCCCCTGCCCCAGCCAAAGCCTTGTTGGGCTGAAGGAGGCATTGCTGGAGGCTCATTTGCTGGAGCTCCACCAAGCCTGTGCACCTCATCTCAGCCCAGGATTTTCAGAACATCTCTTCCAAACTCCTCCAGATGCTCTGTGCAGTGGCAGTGCCACTGGGAACCTCTGTGTGTGCAGCAAGGCAGGAGCCAGGCCAGCCTGGGGCACACCCTGGTCTGGCCCTTCTGCTCCCCAGCCCTTCTCCATGCTGTGGAGATTTTTAGTTATTTTTCCCCAGCCAAGGGTGAGAAAAAGGCCCAGAGGCAGCTGCTGCTCCAGGGCATGCTGGCAGCAGGAGCTCCCTGGGGACTGGAGTCATGCAGGGAGGGGGACAGGGGGTGCAGCTGCAGCCCCCTGGCTCCCCAAGATACCCATCAGGCAGATCTCAACCCAAGCCAGCACTGGGTGGGAGGGAGGGAGGGGGAAGCCAAGCTCTGCCCTGTGGGGACAAGGAGGCAGATTCCCATTCAGGGCAGTGCAGTTGCAAATCCCCCCTTGGTCCTTACAACAGCTCCTTCTTGCTCTCTGTAACCTGTTGGTGTCGGGTGTTAAATTTCAGCATTAGTTAAATGGTTTGGAAAGTATCCCACTGTTCCTGTACAAACCCTCTGTGTAACATTTGGAAGAGAGACAGAGGAAGCACTCAGAGGTGCTGGGCTGATCCTCAGGCCTGCAGGAGCCCCGTGCCATCCTGCTTGGCCCTCCTGGGTGGGATGGCTTGTGCCTGCTCTGTGGCACTGAGGCTCCCTCCAAAGTCCTTGGCTGTCTCAGCCCACTGGGTTGAGGGAAGTTAAAGGGACTGGAGGGAATCTGGAGGCTTTGCCAGCTGGAGTTGGTCCTTTGCCAACTCCTCCCTTGCAGCTTTATCCTGACTTTTCTACTCCACTTGTTTGCATCAGGGATCAGAGTGGAGGGGTGGAGGGTTTCAGGGCTGGGATGGGGGGTATCTCTGGGGACATTGCAGCAGTAGGCATGGACAATTCTCCCACAGACACAAACAACAGAGTGGAATCCCTGCTCCACAGATTCCAGCCTGCTGCTTACATTGAAGGGCAAAGTCCCTTTTTTTTTTTTTGGAGCCATCCTGCAAAATATTCCCTGAGCTTTGTGTGTTTTTAAGTATGCCTCGTTGATCTGAGGCAGGAAACATTCATAGTGTGAGAAATTGGTGATTGTCCCATGCCAGCAGCAGAGGATGAGGGCCTGAGCTGCAGAGGGATGAGGAGCAGCTGTGACTCCAAGGTCAGCTAAAGGCCTGGGCTGCTCTCCCAGTGTCTGTTTTTTTGGCCTGCTTTGTGTTAGATGGACACTTTGGATTTTAATTGAGATAGGCAAATAGAACAGATAAATCATTAGGAGTTTATTCTGTGTCTGTGCAAGTGTGTTTCACTTAGTTGCATTAGAAACAGCAGGGAAATGGGATATTGTTTTCACCTGGGCACAAATTCCAGCAATAAGAAATGCCTGATCTCCATCCCAGACTGCAGGGACGATGCTCCCTGTCCCAGCCAGCCGCATGCAGCAGGGGCTTTTCCCTGGCTCAGGGCAGATGCAGATGTTGTTGTTGTTGTGATCAATGACTGATCACTACTTCCTCCCAGAGGAACCTTTTCCCTTTCTCTGCCTCTCCCCCAGCCTGGTTTGAATGGGTTTTGTTGAAGCATTGTTGGGATGTCGCTCAAGCGGGCACCGGCCCTGTCTGAAAGGCGTTTCTTTGTCCCCTGTCCTGCCGGGGCTCCGGCCAGGCTCAGCCACCCAGGGAGGAGCAGGTGCTGGCAGAGAGGCACAAACAAAAGCAGAGTATTTCAGCAAGATTTACTGATTTGCAGCTCCTCTGGCTGGGACAATGCTTTATGATTTTGTGCAGCTTTCCGTGCATCGGCACCGCTGTGTCCTGCCGGCTTGGGCAGGCAGTGTTTGCTTCCTGAGGCTCCTGCAGAGGTGTGGCACCTGCCAGGCAGCATCCATTGGATTTAGGGAGTTTCAGGAGCCTCCCATAGGACACATCAGGAGGATCACTGATCACTGTGCCCCAGAGAGGAGGAAATCTGGGGTTGCACGAGCTGCCTGCAAACCAAGAGAACAAAGCTGTGCCATCTGCCACAGCTTCTTTCAAGGGGCTCCTGCGTATCCAGGCTAACAATACAGCATTTCTTCAAAGGCTGAAATCTTGCTTGCACACTCAGAAAAAGCACTTGCAAAGCTCCACATAATGGTGCCATATGGTAGATCTTGCCATAACAATCCTCTCTATTTTCTGCCAGCAACTAGACTTTCCACCAGATGGGTGAATGACTGATGTCCTTTATATCTGCTTAACACTCCTTGTCACTCCAAGGCTTGTAATGAAATGCTCTGTGTGTGGTGCTGTGCACTGAGCAGGGGGCTGGGATGGCTCAGTTTGGAGCCCCAGCATGACCCAGGACCCCTCTCTGGTTCTCTTCACAGTGGGGTGGGTCACAGTGGCATCTCCATCCCTGCAGAATGGGAGTGATGCTCCGGCTACTGACACAGCTTAGCTGCTCAGAGGAGCTGCTGAGTCTGGTGTGGCTTTGCTTGCCCCTGAAGCACAAGATTCTGCCCCTCCCTGATCCCACAGCCTGCTCCCAGCCCGCATCCCTGCTGGTGGAGGGATGGGTTCAGAGGAGATGCTGCCCCAGACATTCCTCAACACTTGTCTTGCCCGGGCTT
This sequence comes from Fringilla coelebs, assembly GCF_963513975.1. NCBI lineage: Eukaryota > Metazoa > Chordata > Aves > Passeriformes > Fringillidae > Fringilla > Fringilla coelebs. Next base: position 5,274,768 of record NC_140034.1, read on the forward strand.
TGAGGAAATTCCATTTTCTGCTCCCAATGGGGCTTCGCAGCCTTTTCACTTCTGAGTTAGTGATGCAGAAGAAATTAGAGCAGCCTCCATCCTGCCCTGCATCCTGCCTGTGATGTGCAGCAGCCTGTTTTCAGCCTGTGAAACCAGAGCAGGTAGCCTTCCCTGGGTGCCTCTGCCCACACTCCAGCAGCTGACAAGTTTTTTGGGATTTGGGGAGATGCCACCAGGAGGTGAGTGGCTGTGCAGTGTCCCCAGCCCCCCAGACTCAGGATGGGTGCAGGCTTTTGCCCACTGATGTTGCCTGAACTTTATGCCTTCCCCTCACATGGAAGGCGGCTGTATCCCCTCCCCGCTGCTTTATGAAGTAGTGGAAACTTGTGAGCCTGAGGAACAATAAAAAGGTCTCTGGCAGCTTATAAGATTTATCACAGCATTTGTTTTTGCTGTACTTGGGGCAACTAATGCATTTCATCCGAGCTGCTCTCTGGATGCTATCAGGAGATAGTGAGGAGATAGCATCCCCTGTCACAGACATTAAATCTGTTGCCTTTGAAAAGCTTCCTGGTGGTGGATAGGTCTGTGGCTCATGATGTGCAGTGCTGGGACAGGATTCTCTATGGAGTTCCTTGGAGTTGTGCCTTTCCTTCCTCTTGGCATGCTGGGATGATGGCTGTTTTACATGCTGCTCGAGCAGGGAGCATATAAACGTGAGGAGAAATGGTGGTGTGGGCAGTGTGAGCACTGCTGTGTGTCAGTAACAGCTCAGCCTTGGGAACTCATTGCTAGCAATCTCCATTGTGCTCTGGAACTTCAGCAATGTGCTTTTCCCCCCAGTTTCTAATCCAATAAGGGGAAAGTATGATGTTTTGGGCTTTGCAAAACAACACGGCTTTTAAGTAGCAGCTGAGGGATCAGCTGCAAAGCCAAGCTTTGCATTTCATGCTTGCAGGTCAGCTGTCATATTTTGCTGCCTGGTCTTTCCAGCATTAAGGACTTGAGGATTTTGAGAACCACTGGATGGTGACCGAAGCCATTTGCCCTGTATCTGCAAAGAAAAGCATGTGGTTGGTGTCTGGAAAAAATTGCAATTGCAGTAGCCCTTGTGTCCTGGGCAAGCCACCCCTTTCTGCAGAGTCCATCCAGAACCAGATGCTGAGCGTGGAGTTTGTGACCCCATCCCACTGCTGTCTCCCAAAACCAAGCTCCCTTGGGTTATGAATCACTTTTGAGAAGGCAAACCAAATGATAGGTAACATCTGCTTTTAAATTCTCTCTGCGGGGATCCGTGTGCCATATGGACACTTCACCAGGCTGCCCAGTTTTTGTTTTTCTGATGTGAACAGTCTGGACCTGCCAGGCTGCCATCCCAGCCCAGCGCTCACGGCGCTTGTTTTCATCACCTTGTGTTGTTAACACCCTCCCAGCTAATCTCTAAATGTACCTTTTGATAGGCAAGCATCTGATAGAGAAATCACACACCTACTCAGTCAGAAAATAAGGGATTTCTGCCCACATGTCCTCCCTGGACCTGAATGAACCAATCCACCGAGGATCTCTGTATTTCAGCAGAAACAGCCCTGTAATTGCAGTATCTGTTACTGCTACAAACCAGCGTGGGGACTTGCCCAAAAAAGGTTCTGTTCCCAATCCCAGATTCTACAAAGGAGCCATGTTACTGCACAGTGTGAATCTCAGCTGAAGGCAGAGAGCACATAAGGAACCCCTTTGTTTCCAGGAGAAGTCCAAGTGGAGTGGAAAAATAATATAGTCTACCTGCTAAATGCTTTCCACTTTGCACTTCGTTAAAGAGGAGGGGCCACATCCCTGGGAGATGCCTGGCAGCTTGTTTGGTAACACATCAGTGACCTTAATTGAGGCATTTAGGTTTTTGGCTTGCACTTGCTGTGAGTATTCCTGGCACAGGTCACCACGGAGGTACCAGCCTCTTTGGACAGGGAATCTGCTCCAGCAGCAGTCTTCTTCCTCACTGCTCAGTGGTTGTTGGAGTTCTGAGCAGGATTGGACAGCAGATGAGTTGTGCTCTGTCACCTTGCTCAGGGGGAAGCATTCCTGCCGGGAATAGCCCGTGCCTGCCTTGTATCCATGTGCAGATACCAGTGGAAGCTGTCCGTGCTGCTGTAGTATCTGCTGTTGGCAGAGCCTGGGTGTTCCTCAGCGTGGGAACATCACCAAGGTCAGCTTTTGGCAGCTGAGGCTTTTGCAGCCCTGCAGGGAGGATCCTGCCCGAGTGCCCAGTGAACCCAATTCCCATGAACTCCAGTGTCCAAATCAATACCATTATTTACAGGGATCAGCTGCCCTTTCCCAGCCACACACAACATCTGTAAGCCAGTCCATGCCTGCTTGCAGGTGACATCTGCTGGGTGTCAGACCCTGAAATCATAGAAATCCCAGAATGGTTTGGGTTGGAAGGGACCTTAAAGATCATCTCATTCCAGCCCCCTGCCATGGACAGGGACACCTTCCACCAGACCAGGTTGCTCCAAGTCTCGTCCAGCCTTGGTCAGAAGTATCCTCCTCTCAGGGTGACTCTGCTTTGCACCTGATAAGTTCTTGAAAATGCAGTTAGGATTCCAGGTGTGACTAAAGCCAGGCCTGTGGGGGATGAGGACTTGTCCCATCCATTTCCATCCTCTGTTGCTCCATCAGCATCAGGCTACAGCTGGCTTTGCTTCCCGTGGCTGCGTTCTTTAGTTCCCACAACCAGAGTGGTGTCTCTTGGGATACTTTCAGGATTAAGTTGGTGTGGGGTTTGGTAGCCTTTGATTCCATCCAGCCCTTTTTGAAACCCTTCCCAGAGCATTATCTGGGGAAACCTTGGCACAGTTTAGCCCCAGACCAACCATCCACAGTGTTCCTACCTGAGCATCCCTGTCAGGCAGGGGACATCTGGAGCCACTCTTGACTTGATTTCCAGCTTGAGCAGCTCCCTGGGATGCAGCAGCAGCAGCAGTGTAAAATCTGACTGAAAAGGAAGCTGCTGCTTGAGTTCTGTAAAGAGGTGAGAGGTCTGCATCTGAAACCTTACTTATTTGCCAACTCTATGCTTTATTGTGGTAGGAGGTGCTCCCACCAAGGGACAGCCATCCCCAGCTCTGGTTGATTGGATTGAATCCATTGGAGCTGGCACAGTAGTGGGTAATAGGCTGAGACATATTTTTGTTGTTTTTTCAGGGTGTGTGGACAATTGTGTGGAAAAAGCACGCTGGTGATGCACCTGCAGGTCTTCTGGATCTGAGAGTGCTCTGCAGGGTGAAACTGTGTAGATCAATAACTCAGGCTGGAAAAGTACCCTGGGTTAATTAAAATGGGAGAAAGGTTTTCCAGATGAGGTCGGTGAAAAGGTCACAGGAGGCTGAGCTCAATAAATAACATTAAAAAAAAGTGTATATGGGGTTATATATATATATATATATATATATATATATGATAACAAAAAAGGAGAAACTAAGTAGATACCTCTCTTAAAATACACTAATATCGAAATATGAGCAGCTTTGAAGCCTTTAGCCTATTAAAATAATTACTGAATTAAAATATTAAAGCATCACATGCTGTCTGCCTCAGTTAGGTGTCTGAACTGATGGGAACATGAATCAACTGCAGCTGGAGTTTATTGAAGGGCTAAATCAGCTATTGATGGCCATAATCTTTCCTGCAGGAGGAGGAAGGAATATATATTTCATTTGTGTCTGCCCAGTGTGTTCAGGTCAATAACTGAGCAGGGTGAATTGGGGTCTTTCTGAGACTAGGAAGAAAAATTCATGGTGGGAGGAGGTTAACTAGGCATGAGCACTTCTGAGTGCTTCTGTTATTCCTTGTTGCTGCTACTCATTCACTTGGCTGTAAGCAATTTCCTTTATTCAGGAAATTCATAAAGGCAAAATGAATAATAATTTTTTATCTGTTATGCTTATTCATTAAAAAATATGAATAGTTGATTTTTTTTTTGTTCATGTTCTGTAATTGCAGCTGCAAGTTGTCATGGAGAAATTAAAAATACACAGTGATAATATTAGCAGGGGTTGGCTTGTCTGAGGAGTTGTTTTTAAGCTCTCAGGGTACTGTAGCTGAAAAGAAGTGTGCTGAGGAGGAGGCATTTTTATTAGTGATAATAAAAACAAAAGACTTTCAGAAAAACCCCTGAGATAAATCTGCATACACTGAGAATTGTGGTTGCCTAAATAAAGCTGCAGCTGGAGGAGCTCCTCCTGCGGCTCAGGCTGGGTGTGGAGGCTGGGGGTTGTTTGTAACAGGTTAATAAGGATTAATATGCCTTTTTTTTTTTTCCAAGAAAACAGCTTAAAAGGAAAATAAAGAGCTGAGTAGGGTGTGTTCTGAGGCAGGGGTTTGCTGAAGGCAGCAGGGACAGCAGCAGCTGCTGCTCCGGCCGCACGGGCAGCGGAAAAACAAGAGATGAGGAATGGGGGGAAAAATGCTGATTGCCATTTCCCCTGACACCACAGCCTTCTGGGATAAATCACATTGATGAACTTGGAGAAGAATGCCTGGAAGAGAGTGAAAAAGCAATATGACCCCTGAGAAAGGAAGGCAGTGCAGGCTTCAACAGGCCATTATTTATGGACTTTTTAATTCCCACGTTGGACCCCTTAATGCCAAACATTGCCAAAAAGTTCACACTTTGTTTTTTCCTTCTATTTTTTTCCAAATTTTTGGAGCAATCTTGGATCTCTCTCATGCTTCATTTGATGATGCAAGAGATCTCATCTTTACATGCTATAGCCTCGCTTACAGAAGTTTCTAAACTCTGTGCATCCATCCACCAGGAGTGAATTCACTTGCTGTTTATTATGTGGGTCATTTATTGATCCAGTGACATCTTTCTGTATGTATGTGTATATAAATATAAATATAAATATAAATATATAGAATACATATATGTGCACACCTGTATGTATAAGTTAATCCAGAGAGAGAAGTTGTGGATGCCTCATCCCTGGAAGTTTTAAAACCAGGTTGTTTGGGACTTGGAGCAGCTTGATCTAGTGGGTGGCATCTCTGCTCACAGGGAATGCATTGAAACGAGCTGATCTTTATGGTGCTGCCCAAAAGAAGCTTTTCTGTCACTCTATAAACATATATATGTATGTTTATACAAACCCAGCACAAACCAGCAAATTTTAAATAATCATTATTTCAGTTATGGCAATGGGTGACCCCCAGTCTTTTCCATGTACTAAACTTACAGAATTTATCAACCAGAAAGGTACATTAGATTTAAAGGTTTTTAATCTTCTTTTCTTACAACCTGTAAGGATATTTTGGAGTTGCAGACCCCTCTATTGGAAGTTGTTCCTTATTTAATCTCTACTCCCCAGATGCTTCATGCAGAATGTTTGATGGCACGAAGGAGCTGTGGGATGTAAGGGAAAAGCCCACGCTGGTCACACTGTGGTCTTGTGGACACGGGTGGGCAGCATTTGGGCTCACCCAGCTCCAGGAGCCCATCCTGGAGGTCATTTCTGAAGTCAGGACATTTGCAGCATCTTGCTGTCTCCCTCCTGTTGTCCCCACTAATGCTGTCAGTCTGTGGAAGATGCTCATTAAAGCGTGGCCCGAGCCAAGTGGCAGGGACAGCAGTTTGTCTCAAAGGACTGTGCTGTGAGTCTGAGGCTGGACTCGATGCTTTTCCTGCTGGGAGGGTGGAACATTTCTTCCAGTGGTTTTTTTTTTTTTGGCTTGATCTGGCTTTGCCTTCAGGAGCTGGTGGGAGATGGCAGTGGCCACCAACCAGAGAGGTGGTGACATCTCCCTCCTTGGAGATACTCAAAAAGCCATCTGTACATGGACCTGGGCAGTGGCCCTGCTTGAGCAGGGGGCTGGCTGCCCAGAGGGCTCCTGACACCACTGAGGTGCCAGCCTGGGGAGGTGCAGGCCATGGGAACATCATGGGAACATCTGTCCCTGAGCGCTGCTGTGTGTCCTGCAGGCTGTGCACGCTCGTTTGGCTCGCAGGGTTGTGCTCACCGTGTGCTGAGCTGAGCCACACACTTCTGAGGCAGCTTTAGGAGAATGCTGTGAGATCTCACCTCGTGCTGTGCTCAGAGAGAGGGGTGAGGTTTGCTTGGCTGGGATGGAGAGCTGTCAGCAGAGCACACAGCATGGGCGTGTTGTACCTCCTGGAAATAGCAAAATACACGCCGTGTCAAAGCTTCCCTATGAGGTTTTTTTAAAACCATTTAAATGAAGATTTAATGTGGAAACCTGTTTTCTGATGTAAAGGTGAATAGTTTAGCAGTACAGGATAAATATTTAAGGGTAGCATATCTCTTTCCAGTAAAAACACTCTGGGCAGAGACTTCCTTCTGGTGGTAAAACGAGGCTGTTATTTTTTATGCCACTGACCTGATTCCAGAAAAGTATTAAAAATAGTGGAGTTGGCAGATCCTGACACAGGAGGCAGCCAGGTGGAAGGGGCAGAGCTGTGAAAGGTGAGGGGTGAGGGCTGCGAGGGCGATGGACACCAACCCACTGGTTTTCTTCTCACTCTTCAGCAGCTGCCAGCATCACACACTGCAGTGGGAGTGTGGATTGCAAATGGCCCATAAAATGAATTTCCAGTTAGAATCACCTAATTATCAAGCTCATAATTATTAATTGAAGGCCCATATGGGTATGAGTTTCTGCACAGCTTCTCTGCTGCGCTGCAGCTCCGGTCGATTGTTAAAGGCTTTGTGGGAGCTGCATTTCTGCAGGGGGCTATGAGCCCCCAGGAAACAGGCGCTGTTCCTGTCCTTCCTTCATCTTTTGGAGCTGGGAAGGGCAGCTTCTGAGCAGCCTGCTGCGAGATGCACATCAGTGAGCCCAAGCAAAGGGCTGGAGGTGGCTGCAGGAATCCCCAAGCACATAAAAACCAGCAAAGACCTGACTCTTCCCAGCTGAGTCACTGTTAGGGCTCCGAATAACAATCATTAGTCACTCTTTGATTATGAGGATTTTCATATTCACTGGGTGCCACACAGCATTTATTCAAACACCTCTCCCAAGCATCCTGCAAGATATCATTAGGTAGGTGTTGTTGAGTGATGCAGGGCTGTGATGACTGAACGTGTTAGAGCTGAGGCACGATGAAATGTGCTGTGTGAGACTTAGAAGCATTTCTGCACCTTTTTTGGATGTGTTTGCACGTTGTCATGTGCCAGCACCTACCTAATATGTTCTTCTGTTTTGTCCCTTCTTTCTCTTGCTTAGGCCTCAGCTTGGTTTAAGGTTTTTTTTTTCTTGTTAATAAATCTTCACATTTGCACAAGTTGTCTTTTTAGGGTATGGGCATTTTGAAAGTTTCAGTAAATATTTTTTTTAAGGACCTAAGTGCAGATGTGTGTGGCTGGTGCTTTCAGGCCAGATTATCAGATTCACATGGCCAGAAAGTGGGGTCACAGTGGAAGCAGTTTCCTGTGCTCTCTCAAACCCTCACCACAGAGGTAAATATTCATCAAGAGACCCTTGTCCCCCCCCACACTCCAAGATTTACTTTTCCAGTGAGCTGAATTTCAGCCGGGTCCCTGTGTGGGTGTCATCCTGTCGGTCACCTTTAGACTTTCAAAAAATTGTTGTATGGGACCATGAGCAACCTGGTTTGGAGGGTGGACAATGTTGGAACTAGATGATTTTTAAGGTGTGTTTCAACCTAAACCATTCTGTGATTTCTATGAACTGAGGCTGAAGCAGAGCTTGGATGTTGACTGGCTCATAGCCCGAGGAGACAACGGGGAAGTGCAGGTTGGATTTTGAGGCAGGGAAGGTGATGAGACTTGCCCGAGGCTGGGGTGGAGGTTGGTTGCTTGATAGGGATCTCTGACCTCCCAAACTGTAAGGACATGGGAATGTCTGAGCATGGCACTCCTTGGAGCAGTCCCTAGCCCAGGTTCTCCTCCCTGGGTGCAGGAGGATGAGATGTGTCTCACACTGAGCTCAGGTTTTCTCAATCCTCTCTTTTCCCCCAGTCTTTGTTGTAGCAGCGTGGGTTTTCCTGTTGTAAAGGTGTCCAAGTCTGCTTCCAGAACTCCACCAGCATCAGCTCTGTGCAGCATGGTGGTTTGAAGATTTGGAGTAAAAAGATCAGGGAAGAGGCAAAGCCTCCTCAATGAGTGTGCAATAGAAAAAACTCTGCAACACCTTTCCTTTTGAGGAGTAATTTCATCAAGAAGAGAAATCAATACCTGCAGTGCATGGATAAGCCTTTCTGAGATGTTTGGGACTGCTAGCAGCCCTCTGTCACTGGTTGTTGTGCTAGAGGGCCCCTAGGTTAGGTTACAAGATAGCTCAAAGCTCCCTTCCTTGGCTACTGGGTGCAATATGAGCTTGAATTATATCAGCTGAATTTCCTGGTGGCCTGTGGTCTTGCTGGTGCAGGGACCCATCTTTTGCCAGAGGCATCTTGCTCAGCCTTCCCCAAATGAGGCTTTGATTGGGGTACAGAAGCTGCCAGTTTTAGTTGCTAAGAGTTGTTATTCAGGCTGGGAAGCTTTAACAGTTCTCCATATGGGGTTTTTTTTGGTTGCTGGAATTAAATGTGTGATTTTTAATGGGGATCCTCTTCAATCCACAGTCTGGGTGGGATGAGTTGGCTTGAAGCCATGGCATGGCTTTCCTGTGACCTTCTGCAGCCTCTCTCTCTCTGCTGTCCCCAACCCCCTCCAGCACCAGGGTTATCATCAGTGGTGCTGGTTTGAAGAGACACCTGTGGTTCTGAGATCGATGTTGGCTTTAGCAACGAGCCTCCCAGCCCTGCCTGAATGTTTTATTTGGTTCTCTCATAAAAGCTTTGACCTACATCTAGCACCAGGAAGCGATGAGGCTTTGATAATGCTCGGGCATCCCGGCGGAGGGCACGCTGTTAACCGAGCTTCAAAAATGGATGTGTGCTTTAAAACATCAGATAAACCAATAATGGCTTCACCCAGTAAACAGCTTTATCTCTGCCAGGCAGTGCATGATCCAGTTTTGATGGAGAGGATGTACCTCTTTATGAACTGTAGGTATTAGGAAAAGAGCTTTCTATTTTTAGCTGTAGGAAAACAAAGCAAAAGCCAAACAGCTTTTGATGATATGAGGGTGTCAGCAATGGAAATGGGCTGGAGCACTCAGGGTGAAGTGCTCCAGTGAAGTAATGATGATAAAAAAGAAAGGTCCTGTTGGAATTTTTCTTTGCTGTCTGTGTCTTAGAAGAGATTGCTCACCTGAAGCTGTCAGTGTGAGTTGTGTGGGCAGCCGTGATGGCTTCATGGGTGTCCTTTCCAAAACACTTACAGCCTTTAAAAGCAATGAAGGAGATGTCTGGGAGGGACAAGGCAGGGAAGTTTGCAGCCCAGAGTCAGGAGAGGTCAGCAAGAGCAGGATGAGGATTGGCATCATTGCCCTGACAAATCCAGAGTCAGGGGCGATGCTGTGGGGTCACTGCTGTGCTGTGCTGTGGCCCCACATTGATTTACACTGCTTGTCTGGGGGGCTGTGTCTGTGCCATCACCTGTTTGGGTACTCATGGTGCATGTTTTGTGTTTCTTTTCCCTTTTCCAGGACGAGCTTGACCTCACAGACAAGCACAGAGAGGCCATGTTCGCGCTGCCGGCGGAGAAGAAGTGGCAGATCTACTGCAGCAAGAAGAAAGTAAGAGACTTGTGGGGTGCTGAGCCTCTTCCCTCTCATGCAGGATGGGGGGAAGGACTCAGCTCTCTGGGGATGCCAGGTGGTGTTTGGGGTGTCACAGAAATGGGCCTGTTCCTGGGGTGACCTTGGGAAAAGAAAGTCTTGGGTCGCCAGCCCATTCAGGCTGGAGGAAGTGTCCCCACAACCCACATGGGTGTCCCCAACACCATCAGAGCCATGTGGAGCTCTCTGGGCACTGAGGTTGGCCTTGCAGGGGTGAGGGGCTGCTCACCATCTCCCTGGAGCCCCTCCCAGTACCTAAAGGGGGCTTATAAAACAGGTGAGGACAGACTTTATAGAAGGGGCTGTTGCAGTGGGACAAGGGTTAATGGTTTTAAACTGGAAGGTTATTTAGGTTAGATTAAAGGAAGAAGGTTTTTACAGTGAGGGTGTTGAAACACTGGTACAGGTTGCCCAGAGAAGCTGTGGATGCTCCATCCCTGGAATTTTTTCAGGCCAGGTTGGGTGGGGTTTGGAGCAACCTGGTCTGGTGTGAGGTGTCCCTGCTGGCAGCAGCTGATCTTTAAGGTTCCTGCCAACCCAAACCGTTCTGGCGCTCTGTGATGCCATTGCCAAATTTGCCACTGTGCCCCTCACCTGGCTGCAGGGGCTGGCTGGGCAGGGCTGGCAGTCCCTGCCCCACTCACAGGGTGCTCACTGCTGTGAATGTCTCTTTTCTCCTGCTGTAGCAATGGCACCAGATTTTCCATCCGCATTTTAGGCCAAGAGCAGGCTTACCTTGCTCATGTAGGATTAAGTTTTAAGCCTCTCATAAATACCCCTGAAATCCCTGTATTATTGTTAGACAGAGGCCTGCCATGCCCCAGATTTAAATGGGAGGGGAGAAGGGATGTGAACAAATTACAGGCACTGGTGTGGATCAACAGGAGAATGGGCAGGGGATGCTGCTCGTCACTCCCTGGTGGATAAGCAGAGCCTGGCCCTGGTGTGCCTGGATAATGGGAGAGTTAAATCAAGCAAAGCCATGTAATTATTATTGTGAGTGCAGATTACATGCTATCTAATCTCCTGAGGAAGGGTTTAGATGGAGCTGATGGTGGCTCTTTCCCTTTCCAGACCCTCCTTGCTCTCAGGGGTGTTTAAAGGCTGTGCTGTGAAACTCCTTGCTCACGGGGGGAAGGAGCCACAGAAGTGTCTGTGGATCCATCTGGGGCTGGATCCTGGCTGCTGCTCTCCTCTGGTCCTCATTCCTCCTTCCCTACTTGTGATGCCATCACAGCGAGCTGCAGAGCATATCTGCCACTGCTTGCCCTGATGGAGACGTGCTGGTGGAGAAAAATGCTTTTCTCCTGCTTTTTAATTAAAAGTGAGTGAGATCATATCAATGAAGGCTCCAGCCATGGAGGAAATCAGGAATGACATGGGCTGGAGAGCATGTCTGTGCACAGCAGGCTCGAGGCTGTCCTGCCCTGTGTGGTGATGGCTGGTGAGCAGCAGAAACCCTGGTGGATATCCTGGCAGCTCATGGTAAATCTTACTTGTGCTCCTGTGTATTTATGAGGCCAGATCACCTACATGGGAGCCTGGCATGGAGGAGAGGGCCTGGACTTCTCCAGCTGAGAGCAGTGTCTGCTTTTAGGGCAGGGCAGCAGAGCTGGGGATAGGACAGTGGTCCCACCTCCCTGGATGGCAGCAATTTGGGAAGTGCAGGGTGTGCCCAAAGCCTGTGCTTGACAGCAAGTTGTTGCTTGAGATGTCTGTAACACCCAGTTTTAGCTGGTGGGTCCCAGGGGGCTGGCAAAGGTGGACATCAGTCTCAGGCAGCTGCCTGACTTACCAACAATCCAGAATTGTCCTCTGAGCAGTTTTTGCTCTTTACTCTGATGCTAATTTTGGCTGGAACTTCTCCTTTGCTCTCACTGTCATCCACCACACTCAGCTCTCCAGAGCACATCCCTGATGTTGCTGTTTTATGTGTTCCCATGACAGGCAAGATTTCATAAAAGGGAACCAAAAATTAGACATTTTTTGCTGGGTTGTCCTGGAAAGAGACCTGACAGCACCTGGTCTTGGCAGTGCCTGTTGAGAGGAAATAGGGGAAATCCAGCTGTCCCCCAGGCATATTTATTTCCCTGGAATATTTCCCCCTGGCCTGCTGCCCTGGATCCTGGTTTCTCTGCCCTGCTAGCAGCTGGTTTTATCCCAGCCCACAGGATTGGCTTGGCAGGGTGGAGGCTTTGTCCTCCCTGATTCTCCATCCGTGGAGACAGTGGGTTTGATCCCATCCTTGGGGGTTGCACTGCATGAACTCCTCGTGGTCCCAGCCCTCCTGCATCACCCTGTGTCATTCAGGGGACAGAGAGACAAAAAGCATCTCGTGGTGGGGCTGCCCAGTTCTGTCAGCAGCAGCCTGAGGAGGAGCTGAAGTCTGCTCTGAATCCAGCAGCTGTGCAGCGCTGGGGCCAGGAGAGAGATTTAAAGATTATTCTTTGAAGTTGTCAGCCCCTCTGCTGCTGGGGTGAAGCAGGGAAATGCAAAGGCAGAGATGCATTGCCAGTGGGATGAAATCTGCTTTTAGAAGTGGTATTTCTGGACCATGACTCGTTTCATAGCTCATCCCAAAATATTTCACTCCCTGCTGGCCCTGCTCTCCAGGAGAGGATATTGCTAGGAAGTGCAGGGAGGAAGCAGGAGGGTTTCCAGATTTGCTGTTTCTTTGGCTGTGGGTTTGCCTCAGTGCAAGAGTGTGACTCAGGATGGCCTTTTTCCAGAGGCCACCCTCCAGAGGGAGTTAATGATTAACCCTTTGTGCTTAGTCTGCAGGACCTGTTTAACCACAGGAGATTTGGCTCCTCACAGCCTATGTAGGTCATGCCAAGCTGCTAAAGCAGCTCAAAGGGTGGCTTTTATGAGCCTCAAAATATAGGAGGGTGTTGGGGCAGAAGCTCAGAATAAATAACCAGGTTGGAGGGATGGGTAGTGAAAAACAGCTGATGTGAATGCAGGGTCTGGCTCTGCCCCTCTCCCTTTGGGTCCAGCTGAGCGTTTCCAAAGCTGGAGGAGAGGAAGAATGACCTGCAGGGATGCCAAGTGATGCTGAGCTCTGTAAGCTTGTGTTGAAAACCCAGAGGCAGCACTAACCCTGGGTGCATTGCTCTGAGCAGTGCAAAGCAAAGCTTGTGTCTGAAATTTCCTCAGGGCTCAGATAAAAACCTTTTGCACTAGGAAGAGGCAGCAGTGGTGATTTTTCAGGGGAAATGTGTAATAAATGAGTGATGTGTCTCCAATTATCCTCTATTTCCCAGGCAGACAGCCTCTTCCCCCTCCAACTGCTCCTTCCACCCACTCCCTCCAGAGAGCTTTGCTTTCCAGCTCCTTCTTCCACTTGTCCTGCTCAGCCCTGCAGCTCCTTCCTGGGGCTTGCCTTCCATTTCCTTCATTTAAAAAACATCAGTCCCCCATATTTTTTTCTGCAGTAGCCAGAACTAAGAGCAAAAGCTGACAAAGATGGCATGCAGGGGAGGGGAGGATAAAACAGCTGGGCATTCTGCCACGCTCCAGGGTCACCTGGGATGGATGAGAAGGATTTCATGACCTCTGAACATGCAGATATACCTGCTGTTATTGCAGCAGCAGGTTGAAATACCATCTCAGGTGTCATTTGCTCAGGCTGACTGGGAGAAACTGCCTGTTTGCATGGCTGGGGATGTTTTTCACTGGGAAATGTTTGTAGTTTTTATCTTTCAAGGTAATTCCCCTTTTAGTTCCAATGACAACACACTTTTGTTTAAGCAAGGTTTTTCTCTCTCACCAGCCAAAAAATGCATCTGTTAGCAATCTTTTTGGATTTTGAAGCAGAGCTTTCCAAACAATGAACCAGCTGACTACCAAAGGCATCTGGTCATGCTATATTTGCTTATGGGGAGCATAATTTTTAAACCCTGGGAAAAGTGAACAGGGGCACGTGTGTGTTTGTGGAGGAGAGGGTATAGCAAGTGTTAGCATATGGAAAACCAGAGCAGGCTGGGCTGGGCTGGGCTGGGCTGGTTCAGACCCTGAGATCCCAGCTTGGGGAAGAGTCTGGTGAAATTCCAGCCCTTGGCAGCATGGTTCCAAGGGGAAGCAGCTTTGTTGAATCATTTAGGTGCTGTTCCAGGGATACCTGGAGGGATGAGGGAGCCTTGGGGGGCTGTGGTGGGCCCAAACCTCCACCAGCACGGATTTAAACATCTCATACAGGATGCAGAATCCTTTGGCTTTAAAACCCATCCATGCCATAGCCTGCTTCCTCTCTGACCTTGCAGGCAAGCATCCAGGTGGATCATCCAGGGCAGTCAGAGAGGGAGGGGTTGTTGCCACTGCTGCCAGCTTTCCTTTGCTCTGCTGTTATGGAGCAGCAAGGAGGGGTGGGGAACACCATGCAAAATAAAAGTTATGTCAGGACAATGTGTAAAAATGGAGGGGGTGTTTCTGTTTTTGCAGCTGGTGCCAATTGAAGAGGGTTTTTTTTTAAATCCTTTCCTGAGGAGTTCTCCTGGGGCAGACCAGCCTTGCAGGTGGTGCCAAGAAGGAGGTGAACCACCAAAATCATAGAATTGTTAAGGTTGGAAAGACCTCTGAGATCACTGAATCCAGCCACTAAGCCAGTGCTGCCGTGTTCACCCTTAGAGCATGGCCCCAAGTGCCACATCCCCACTTTTGGAACACTTCAGGGATGGTGATTCCACCACTCCCTAGGCAGCCTGTTCCAGTGCCTGACCACATTTTCAGCAATGAAATTATTCCAGACATCCAATCCAAGCCTCCCCTGGCACAACCTGAGGCCATTTCCTTTTGTCCTGTCACCTGCTACCTCGGAGAAAAGCCATGGCTGTTGTCCCTGAAGGGCTCTGGGGCTGCCTGCTGTGATCCAGCCCTTTCCTTCCAGCCCTGTGGGATGTAGCTTGGTGTGTTGGACATCAGGTGGGAGGGGAGCTCAGCCAGCCACCATCAGTCATCCCACAGCAGCTCCAGGTCCAGTTATCCCAGAGCCCCACCGTGGGCTCTGAGCTGCAAAAACAGCTCAGGTGTGGCATCACCTGCAGGCTGAGGAGCTGTGAGAAGTTGCCAGAAGCTTGTTGAGGGAACAAAGCAGGTGTGACAAAGCACTGAGGAGCATCACAGGTGTCTTTGTCCCCACCACCATGGGGACATGCTGGGAGGTTGCAGCTGCGTTCCTGCGGGTCAGAGCAGCAGGAGCTTGTGGGGATGCTCCTTCCAGGTGCAAATAGGTTGGGACCAGCCTTGAAATTGCTTTGAGCCACCACTGGCTGAGCCCCCACCTCCTCTGTCCAGTGGTCATTGGGAAGAGAAGGAGTTCTGGCAGTGGGAGCTGCAGGCACTCCAAGGGCTGTGGAAGTGTCAGGCTCATAACCAAGGCATGACAGGGAATGTGAAATCTCACTGAGAGGAGCAAAGGGATGGCTGGAGCTGGCAGATTGGTGACCCTCACTTGGGAAAGCTCCTGCTAATGACTGAGCGCTGCTTTCCCTGTGGTACTGAGGAGGGGATGGAGCTCATTTATGGATGGAGCTCATTTATGGGGCTCACATCACAGCAGCCGCTGTCACTGCCACCCTGGAACAGAGCAGCATCCATCAGCCCCGTGCACAGAGCTAAGGGACAGCAGAGACTGTGACGTGAGAGGGTGACCTGGTGACACCAGGGCTGCAGCTGATGGGATTTGTATTTTTGCCAGGCCGCTGGAAAGAAGAAACAGGTGAGGGGCTCAGGTGGAACAAAGCAGAGGATGGAGCAAGGGCTGCCCTTGTCTGTGCAACTTTGGCATGTCTTACTTTTTGCAGCTGAGCACATGTGGTGGCACATCAGGGCCTGGAGGACAGTGAGGGATGTTGATGGGCAATTAAAACCATCAATGTCTGTAACAGAGCAGCTCAGTCTGGGTTCCAGCAGGGTTCAGATCAGCCCTCACTTCTTTGCTGCTTGAGAGCACACACGGCAGACTCAGCCCAGAGAATCAGGATTTGGGAGATTCAGTGGTGCAGGGGAACATGCTGGAGACACTCAGGTTAGAGGTGCTCAGCTCTGTGTCTGGGCATCCCTCCCCAAAGGCAGGCTGCAAAACCCACATCCCCAAAACCCACCCTGCGTGCTGGGAAACCATTTTACACACTCAGCCTTCCCAACCCTGATGCTGGAGAGGTTCCTCCCTCCTCCTGGTGCTGAGCAGAGCCTTGTGACTCACTTCCCTCCGGGCTGTGGCTTTGTCAGGAGATTTCTTTACCACCAGGAGCACACCAAAGGACACTTATCAATGTGCTGTGGACCATTAGCCCCAGTAATTACTACTGAGCAACGTCCTGCAGGGAGCTGAGGGGAGGGAAGCCCGTGCCCTGATCTTTGCCTGCTTTATTGTGCAGTCCCCCCTTTGCCTGGGAAGCTGCTTTCTGAGGAGCCTGCCCAGCTGCTCATTGGAATTAATGAGGTTCTGCTGCACTTAATTGAGAGCACTCTCTAAATTGGGGGTTTCAGGGAGGAAATGCAAGAGCCCGAGGGAGCCAAGCAAAGGGAAATATTTATAATGCAGCACGTTAATTATAAATGAGCAGTTTAGCCAATTTTGTTGTTCAGCCTCCCCTCCACCCCCTGGAGACCTCTATTTGCTCCACTGCTTCTTTTCAACCCTAAATGAGCAGCAGGTCCTCATCCCTGCCTGCCCCACAGGTGTGCACAGCACGTGGGCAGCTCCTGGGCTGTGGGATGATCCAGCCCTGCTGCTTTCCCTCCCCATGGATCTCACTCCAGCCCAGCTCTCCTGGCTGGGCACATCTGGACACCTCTTGCTGCTGTGCCGTGGTGGGGACCTTGCCACCTTTCCCAGCTGGTGTTTCTGGTGTGAAAGAAATGTTCCTTATAAGAGGGACAATGGGAGAGACCTCTGACACCTCCAGGAGGGGTGTCCATGCTCAGGGCACCTGTGAGTGTCCCAGCTCTGCTGTTCCCTGGAGTACATTTGTGTACTAGACTCCAAAGTGGGGCAGGAAAGGTGGGAAAATCAGAATTCCCACCAGCTTTGTGCAGAGCCTTCCCCTGGCAGGGCACGAGTGCCCAGGGCTCAGTGAGGAGCTGAGAGCCCTGATGTCCGTGTCAGACAGAAGTGACACCAAGCAGACAGGTGGCCTGAGCCCCATCCCAGCTGCTTGGCACCTCTGAGGGACTGTGGGGTCAGGAGAAAGTGTTAAAGCAGAGGGCAGAGATTTCCAAACTTGGATTGTCCCTGCCTTGGAGCCAGCACAGCCAAAGGAAGGGTCAGGTCTGGAGACACAGGCTGTCCTGCCCAGGGGCAGACTGGGTCTCATCCAAATTACCTGTCCTTGACTCTGCTTGTCCCCATCTTGGCACGCTGCAGCTTGGGAAGTTTGGATGCAGGGAAGTTTTCCAGATCAGCCTCTTGAGCCACAGTAAATATTTGGGGCTCTGCTCCTGGGGCTCGCTGCAGCAGCCGTGGTTGTTTGTGAGCACAGAGGTGGGGGCAGAGAGGAGCTTGTCCAGCTCCCCCATCACGGGGTTTGTGCTGTGGGGTGAGTTCACAAACAGCTCTGGGGGTCAGGGAGCCGTGCAGCCAGTCAGGCTGTGATCAGAAGATGGTTACTGATGGAAGGTGTTTGGGATCTGTGCAGTATCTGCTGACTCCAGCCTAGACCTGTGTGGCATTTCTGCTGTGAAATCCTCTTCTTTTGATAGATATGTCTTCAGGGAAATAAAGTGGGGGAAAAGGTTAATTTTTAAGTATCCCCTCAAATTCTGCCTGCTCCATGCAGCCCCTGGGAATGTGCAGCATTAGTTACCTGAGCTGGGCTCAGAGGCCCTTCAGTCCTGTCCTACAAGACAGGACTGAAGCCCCTCCTGAGCCCTGACAGATGCAGGGCATCGTGGACCAGGGTGGCCAGACAAGGCTCTGCATCACTCAGTGTCACAGGTCATGGGCCAGGGGTGACATCCTTTAAGAGGTGACATTGCCAGATGCCTGTTCCCTCCCAGTGACTCATGAAGCCCCCAGAGGAACTGTTGTGCCTGGAGTCTCTCTTAGGCTGTAGATTTGTTGATAAGTCATGGTTCTGCTCCAGGAGTGCAGCCTAGATCGTGTCACATTTAAACATCCTTCATTGCTTGTAAACATTTTCCCCCCTGAGCATATTCAAGGCTGTGCAGCCAAAGCTTCAAGGGCACTGTGGAGTTGAAACAAGAGAGATTTGGATGTAAAATTTCAGTCTGGTTTCCCTGAAGCTGATGATCACAAGACTGGTGCAGTATCAGTGGGGCAGTGTTTGGTCAGAGGCAGGTGGTGTAATTGTATTTATGGCAGTTCAATAAATCAGGTAATGTTCCCAGAGCTGGAGTCATGGGTAAGCTCAGGATACAGAAAGTCACACTTACATTAATATAAAGTTATGCCAGAGCTGAGGGAGGCTTCAGAAATGGTTGGTCATGAAGGGCAGGGAATGTTAATGCTATTTTTTTACTAATCTGGCTTTGTTTCACTTTTTTTTTTTCCCTACCCAGGACCAGGAAGAAAATAAAGGAGCCACCAGCTGGCCAGAGTTCTACATTGATCAGCTGAATTCAATGGCTGCTGTGAGTATCCCCCCAGAGCCCTGGTGCCTCTGGTCCCCCTGTGGGGCAGCAGCAGGGTGGGGACAGCCAGCACTGTGCATGGGAGGGTGGCACTGTCACCTGTTAGACCAACAGCTACAGCTCTGAAATGGAGACGTTCCTGCAGCCCCTGGGGTGCTCTGTGCAGTCACAGAACCGTGGGTGGGAAGGGACCTTTGGGGACATCCAGTTCCAACCCCCTCCCACCAGACCAGGTAGCTCCAAGCCCCATCCAGCCTGGCCTTGGGCACTCCCAGGGATGGGGCAGAGGGACGAGCAGGGGCTGTGAGCCAGGAGGGAGCGTGCTGCTTCCCTCTGGGAAGGCAGGAACACCCAGTGCTGCCCATGGGCTGCCAGCCAGGCAGAGCCCCGAGCCTGAGCTGGGCTTGTGATCAAAGCCTGCCACATGCCTGCAGGGTGGCTTTGATCTCCCTGACTGAAGAGGAGCTGGGTTAAATGGAGGGGTCAGCACAGCTCCTGATGTCTGCTGGGACCCTTGCTGCTTTGGATTAGCCTCAGCCAGGGCTGGCAGGGCTCACCCAGCACTGTTGGGTGCTGCAGGAGCCGCTCAGGGAGCTGCTTTAGCTGTAGCTGTGCCTCATGCCTGCCCAGGAGCAGGCAGACCTGGGGCAGGAGTCAAATCCCAGCCCCAGCCCCAGCTGCAGAGCAAAATCCAGTGTGGGAGATGCATCCTGTGCACTCAGCCACTGTCCCCAGCTGAGATGCCACTGCTGCTGGGAAACTTGGGAATGACAGGGCTGGCTGTCCACCATCCCCATGGCCTACTCTGGATGGTCTCCAATAGCCTAATGCTGTTTTGGATGTCTTTTTTTACCATGTGGTGCCCAAAACTGCCCCTAGGATTCAAGGTGAGGCCATACCAGTGCAGAGCAGAGCAGGAGTTGTGTGTGGGCTTGGAGACAGTGCCTTCATCCCTCTGTCCCCAGTCCAGGCTGTCTCCTGGCACACCATGGAGTGGTTTTCCTCACTGCTCTTTTTCCCAAGTTCTGGGATTGCCATAAGGATTCCAGACTTCCAGGATGGGTTTAGGATCCCCATGGCTTGGCACAGTGGGTGGTGGGCACTGCCACTCTCTGGGCACACAGGGACATTCCCCCTCTGATCTCTGCCTTCCTCCTCTCCTGCACAGAGAAAATCCCTGATCGCCTTGGAAAAAGAAGATGAGGAGGAGAGAAATAAAACAATTGAAAGTTTGAAGACTGCACTGCGGACAAAACCAATGAGGCAATTCCCTTCCCTTTTCCTTTTCCCTTTTCCTTTTCCCTTTTCCTTTTCCCTTTTCCTTTTCCCTTTTTCCTTTTCCCTTTTTCCTTTTCCCTTTTTCCTTTTCCCTTTTTCCTTTTCCCTTTTTCCTTTTCCCTTTTCCCTTTTGCCTTTTCCCTTTTGCCTTTTCCCTTTTGCCTTTTCCCTTTTGCCTTTTCCCTTTTGCCTTTTCCCTTTTGCCTTTTCCCTTTTGCCTTTTCCCTTTTGCCTTTTCCCTTTTCCCTTTTCCCTTTTCCCTTTTGCCTTTTGCCTTTTCCCTTTTCCCTTTTCCCTTTTCCCTTTTTCCTTTTCCCTTTCCCTTTTCCCTTTTCTTGTTGTGGCTTTGGATTTGAGTTCTCTGGCAGAGCAGGGGGTTCAATAGGAATAGAAATGGGAGCTGTACAGGGTGAGGGAGGCAAGGACTCTGAGGCTCTAGTTGCCTTTTTTTGGTTTCACCAACTGCTTTTTTTTGTGTCACATTCTGTCATTTTGTACCTTTTTCTTGGTCCTTTAGTGACCAAGAGCCACCAGGGCCTCCCTCTTTATTCAGGCAAATCAGGCAACATTTTTATTTTTCCAAATTTTCCTTTCTACTGAACAGAATGTAAAAATTCCTTGAAGATTGATTTTTTTTCCAAGAAAACAAGAATTTTTATTGGTCAGCTAGGACTTTTGTTTCAACTCAACTCCTCTTGCACTTTATAAGGGAATAAAGTCACATGAATCTTCAGGCTTTTATGACATGGAAAACAATTTTTGATGGGAGGATAAATGAAGGCTGGGATGCTTTCTGAATGTCTGTAGCTTTCCCTAATTTTGTTTTCTCTGGAGTCTGCATGAACACTTTTGCAACACCTGAGGTGCCTCAGGTTGACACCTGATGGGAATATATTCCATTGGGAAATGCCTGACCTGTTTTGCTTATGGAAGAAACAAATTTACTATTGCTTGCAAATACCTTTACCTCTCCCACCTGTGGCTGATGGTAAGAAATTCCCAAGGTCCAGGGTGAGCACCTGATTTCTGTGACACCTGGACCTTGTGGGTGCTGGCCCCTGCAGTGAGCAGGGATGGTGGCCAGCCATGAAACTTTATAAAATCCTTAAAAATTGGGTTGGAGTGTTTTTTTGAGGGATGCAGCAGGCTCTGTAGAAAATTTTACCTGTTGGACGTATTTTTGCACCCAGGGAAGTGAGCACCAACTTTCCTATTGACTTTGGCTGGAAGAAGAGCAAGCTCTGAAGCAGAGAAAGCAGTTTTCCACAAGCCTGCAATTACTCCTTTTGTTGCTGCCCATCAGCATGGCTTGTTTTGAATTAAAATCATCCCAGTGCTGGGATGTTCTTGGCTCGTTTGCTTTCCAGCCTTTTGCCAAACCAGAGATCGCCCAGCCTGGGTGGCACTGGGCATGGGGGCCCTAAAATGCCTCAGCAGGGTGCAGTGCTGTGTCTGCCTGCTCTGGTGAGCCTGCCTGGGCACTGCCCTGGGTTTGCTGTCTGCTCTCTGGTCAGGGGCATTGTGAATCATTGCAAAAATCAGAAATCCCTTAAAATCTGGGAGCTGTGCCTGTGGGAGGAGAAGGGTGTGGATGGTGAGGCAGGGGAGGTGGCAGAAGGCAGAAAGGCTGACATGGAAGGGACTTCAGGGCTTGGGGTCTTCTTCCAGTTCAAAACTGGTCCCAAGACTCAGGCTGGTATTTTTTGCAGTGTGACTGCAAGCTTCCAACCTCCATCCCAAGACTTGTGTTGGTGGCTGGGTTAGCTGGTTCTCCTTGAAATATCCTCACTCTGAGGAACCTTGTGCAGGCAGCATAGGCAACCAGGCACCAATTAAATTGATTTTCACACCCCCATCCCTGTGTCTGGGCCACAGGGGTCCTTCTGGCTTTCTGCTATCCATGAACAAGTGTGCAGGAAGGTTCTAGGTGCACATCAGCAGGCTGTTGGAGGGTAAAAGGCAGACTTCCAGCATTTTGTTTTGAAGTGAAAACCCCTTTTTCTGGCAGGTTTGTGACCCGCTTCATCGACCTGGATGGCTTATCATGTATCCTCAACTTCCTCAAAAGCATGGACTATGAGACAGCAGAGTCTCGAATACATACCTCGCTCATTGGATGTATAAAAGCACTAATGAACAACTCCCTGGGCCGGGCCCACGTCCTGGCCCACCTGGAGAGCATCAATGTCATTGCTCAGAGTCTGAGCACAGAGAATATTAAGACAAAGGTGGCAGTGCTGGAAATCATGGGCGCCGTGTGCCTGGTTCCTGGGGGCCACAAGAAGGTACTGGAGGCCATGCTGCACTACCAGAAATATGCCAGTGAAAGGACTCGTTTTCAGGTAGGTGGGTTTGGTAATTTGAGATTTTTACTCATTTTTTGGTAATTGATATTAAAGAGTATAGTGGGTTTGGTGTCGGCTAATTATTACTGTTAATTTACTTCTTGTTTTGAGAAAGGATTAGGAGAAAGGTAAAGCAGGTTTAAAACTTTAAAAGGGTATAAAGAAAATTTTGTTAATAAATTAAAAGGAAATAAGGAAAGGAATTAAAAGGAAAAAAGGTAGTAGGAATTAAAATAAACTCTTCAGAGTGCTTCTCTCCACGCCGCAACCTTTTTTTTCTTGATGATAATATAAAGAAACAAAACCTAAAATTTCTAGTCAGTTTATTATTTCTAAAATAGCTTTTTTTTTTTTCAGTTTACTTGGGGAGAGAAGTTTTTTTTTGTTAATGTTATGAAGATTTTTTATAAGAGGGAAAAAACCAGTTATTTTGTGGTTTCTAATTTCTTCACTGATAACAGCTGTTTGGGGAACCCTGTTATCATGAAGTCCCTCCTGTCTTCTACAAGTTTTCTTAGAGTTTGTTGATGGGTTATGTTGATTTATGGGATATTGTTTTAAAGATGAGTTATTTAAAGGGAAAAATTTTTATTATTTATTTCTAAAATTATCTTCATCCTTGAGAACGAAAAGTTTTACATCACTTCCCTAAATTTCCACCATTCCAAACCACAACAGCGGGTCTCCACTCACCCCTCAGCCCCTGAAATTCAGCATTCCTATCCCTTTCTCCTCCTGAATATCTAAGTGGCAGCTTGCACGTGTTTTGTTATGGCCGTTTGCAAGTTGAAAAATCCAGAATTACCCCAGAGCCATGTCTGATGGGATCTGCAGGAGGGAGGAGGGAAGAAACAGTTATTTAAGGTGAAACCCACAAAAAAAAAAAAAAAAAAAAAAAAAAAAGGCTTGCTTGTGCAGGGTCCCTGGGATCAGAGCTCTGCAGGGCTGCAGCATAGCTGGATGGGCTGGTGCTGGGGTGGCCAGCAGCTGATGGTGCATCACAGGGAGCTGCTCCTGCCTGTGTTCCCTGGCTGTTTGGGCAGCACAGGGAGCTGCTCCTGCCTGTGTTCCCTGGCTGTTTGAGCAGCACAGGGAGCTGCTCCTGCCTGTGTTCCCTGGCTGTCTGGGCAGCACTGGGGCTGTCCCAGGGCGCTGAGCTGACCCCTTGTGTTTGGCAGACGCTGATCAACGACCTGGACAAGAGCACGGGCCGGTACCGCGATGAAGTGAGCCTCAAGACAGCCATCATGTCCTTCATCAATGCTGTCCTGAGTCAGGGGGCAGGCGTGGTGAGCACCAGGGCACAGGGAGGCCTCGGGGTGTTTATTTCAGTGAACTTCCTGAGGGTGTGCTGAGCCCACAACTGTCCCTTGCAGGAAAGCCTGGATTTCAGACTCCATCTGAGATATGAATTCCTCATGCTGGGCATCCAGCCAGTCATTGATAAACTGAGGCAACATGAAAATTCAACCCTCGACCGGTGAGTAGGGACCCCCAGCACACTCGGGATTTTTGTCTGCTGCCCTTGCTTCAGGTGTTGGCCTCTGGGGAAATCACATGGCTTTAGAGTCACACCTCTCATAGAAATTCCTTGCTGTCTCCAGAGAGGGAGAAAAAAATTCCAACATGGTTTTGCTGCATTCTAATGTAGGGTTGAGCTGAGAAGGATGTGCCATCAGGGGTTCAGGGGATGCTGTCAGCCCTCATCTACCTCCTTTCATCCCAAAAGGCTTCTTGCACATCTGTAGTGACTGGGAAGTCAGAGCTGAAGGTCCACTTGGTGTTTCAAGCCCTCCTAGTGTCTGGTCTGCTGACAGACCAGCTGCCTGTAATTTACTAATTGTCACATTTATATCTGCTTTTAACAGGTTGTTCTGGTTTTGGTTTTTTTTCCCTTTCTTTCCTCAGGCACTTAGATTTCTTTGAAATGCTTAGAAATGAAGATGAACTGGAGTTTGCCAAAAGATTTGAGCTGGTGAGTACGAAGGGGACACAGTCTCAAGCTGTGCCAAGGGAGATACAGGCTAGAATTAAGGAGGAAGTTTTTCACAGAAAGAGTGGTCAAATACTGGAATCATCTGCCCAGGGAGGTGGTGGATTCACCATCCCTGGATGTGTTTAAAAAAAGACTGGATGTGGCACTTGGTGCCATGATCTAGTTGAGGTGTTAGAACATGGGTTGGACTCGATTATCTTAAAGGTCTCTTCCAACCTAAAAATTCTGTGATTCTGTGAATGCTGCTGATGAAGACGCTGGCACTCAATGTCACACTTAGTTTTAAAAGAGTAGTCAAAGGGACATAGAGTGATCTTCTGGATAAAAATGTGGAGCTTGGGAGTCTTTCCTGTTGCCCTGCTCTTCTGCAGCATCTGTCCTAGAGCCTGCTTTAGCCCTTTTGTCCTTTGCCTGCCCAACAGATCTGTTTGCCCCTCGCAGGGCATGGGGTCCGGTTTGTCAGTCAGTTCTGGGTGGGGGTGCCTCCTGGGGTGTGAAGCTGAGGCTCAGGGAACAGGAGATGCTGTTGTGGCTGCAGTGGGTGGCCTGACCTCACCTGGCTCCTGCCCACAGGTCCACATTGACACCAAAAGTGCAACTCAGATGTTCGAGCTGACGAGGAAGAGGCTGACGCACAGCGAGGCGTACCCGCACTTTATGTCCATCCTGCACCACTGTCTCCAGATGCCTTGTGAGTCCCAGGAGGGGCCAGGAAAGCCAGGGCTTGCTGGAGGCTTGGCAGCCCAGCCCTTTGGGCCAGCAGTGTCACAGCCTGCCCTTTGCTCACGTCAGTCTCTCCCCTTCCTTCCCCGCAGATAAAAGAAGCGGCAACACGGTCCAGTACTGGCTGCTGCTGGACAGGATCGTGCAGCAGATTGTCATCCAGAGTGACAAAGGGCAGGACCCCGACGCCACTCCCCTGGAAAACTTCAACATTAAAAATGTTGTACGAATGTGAGTGCTCAAGGGTCACTGCTCCTTGCTGGTCACTGTCACACAGCGGTGTTCCTGCTCCTTGGACACGAGCCAGCATCCCTGGAGCTGTTGGCCTCCCAGGACTCACCCTACCCTAGCAATGAAGCCCATCCCTTTTGTTAGACAGCTCTTGCAAATAATATTTGAGATTTAGGAGTTTTTGTGTGTTCCCTGATAAATTTTACATAACCCTGCTGAGGGGGATGCAGCAGAGCTGTTAGTTTGGGAGCCTTAAATCTCACTTACTCAGTCGTGTTCCTTGCTGGTGATGGTCTCCTGTTTGCTGTAGTAGGATTGTCTCATGTGCTACATCTCTTCTCCTTTTAGGTTAGTTAATGAAAATGAAGTCAAACAGTGGAAAGAGCAAGCAGAGAAAATGAGAAAAGGTGAGTGATGGAGGAATACACAGTGTCAAGTCTAACACAGTTACCATACACATGTATTTGTATGTTTATTTATATGTGTATCTGCAGGCTTTACTGAAGGGCTGAGATAGTATCATGCCGTGGGGCTGACATTGGAAATGGGCAAAGCAAATAATATTTTTTCATGGAGAGGCTCCAGATGGGGTATTGAGGCACAGCACAAGCTCCCTTTTGCCAGCTGCAGGTTCTCTGCAGGGCAGTGTGGGGTTTAGCCCCCCATGGGCTGCTGTTGGCAAAAAGGAGTGTTTGTCACCCAAAATGTGGGGCTGTTTCAGAGCACTCAGAGCTGCAGCAGAAGCTGGAGAAGAAGGAGAGGGAGTGTGATGCCAAGGCCCAGGAGAAGGAGGAGATGATGCAGACGCTGAACAAGATGAAGGAGAAGCTGGAGAAGGAGTCCAGCGAGCACAAGCAGGTCAAGCAGCAGGTGGCAGATCTGACAGCACAGCTCCACGAGATGAGCAGGGTGAGACCTCACACCTGTGGGCCCAGTCCCTGACCCCCTGCAGTGCTGTGGGGTGATTCCAGGAGGCTGAGCTGCATGGGGGGACTGAGAAAGAGGCTTGTTGGAAGGGCCACCAAGGTGTCTGTCCCTAGTGATGGCTGATTTTGCCTCTCAGCTGCATTGAGCCTCAGTCAGGAGTGTTGAAGTCTTTGAATGCTTCCTTTGTTTCCTAAAATTTAGCCAAATTAATTAAAAATCAGCATGGGGGTATTTTTTAGGTGGCATCCCTCACCTCCATATGACCAGTCCCCATTCCTCTTTCTCTCCCAGAGGGCAATCTGTGCTGCCAGTCCTGGAGGACCTCCCATGGCACCAGGAGCACCTGGCGGCCCCTCACCTTCTCCAACTCCCGGCTCTCTTCTTCCCCCTCCACCACCCCCACCACTCCCAGGGGTATGTCCCCCACCTCCTCCCCCACCACCTCCTCCCGGTGGTCCCCCACCTCCCCCTGGCCCCCCACCCCTGGGTGGGCTGATGCCTCCCCTTGGACCACCCCCGGGCATGGCCTTCAAGAAGAAGAGCATCCCTCAGCCAACCAACGCCCTCAAGTCCTTCAACTGGTCCAAGCTTCCAGAGGTAAGCTGGGCAAAAATTTGGAGGTGCTGGATGGTGATGTAAGGGCAGTGGGTGGGGACCCCCACCTGCAATGCTCCCACTGTCTTGCAGAACAAGCTGGCAGGCACTGTGTGGACCAACATAGATGACACAAAAGTGTTCAAAATCCTGGACCTTGAAGATCTGGAGAGGACATTCTCAGCCTACCAAAGACAGCAGGTAACAGCTGGCCCAGGGTGGGCACACCTGGGTGAGGAGCCACCATTATGGGATCACCTGGTTTCACTGGTGGCCCCAAAACACATCTCCCATCTTTATTTCATACCAAAGCCATGTTTGCCAGATCAGCTTCATCTGCTTTGTCCTCTCATCCGTGTGCCAGAGCCTTGGTGTTGAGGCAGCTGCTCATGGCTCATGGGCCTGATTCCACACACCTGACCACGTGCATCCTGAAGATGGATCACCAAAAAAACACACAGACACAGACACACACAAAAAAGACAGGGAATGTTATGAAAATAACCCCCAGATGTGGCCACAGTTGGGTAATATTTTTGGATTGCTCTTAACAGCAACTTCTCTATGTGTCTGTATTGGGTGGAAAATTTCTATCCCTCTCTGGCCAAGAGGGACTAAGTTTTGCCCACATCTACCATGGGTGGGTCTCTTCTTTTATTTTTGTAGTGAGCCAAGAGCAAAATGTGAGCTTTGAGCAAATATCCCAAACCAAAATAATGTCATTGCAGGCAGAAGTCTCTGCTTTTTAATCTCCTGCTCAAGCACTGTAACCCCAGTTTGGAAGGCATCAAAGCACATGAAGAAAATTAGACACTTATTTTACCCCAGGCAGGGTGAAAATGGGCAAAAGCAATGAGTGTTTCAAGAAGGCAGGAGAAGAAGCAAGGAGAGAGGCTGGAAAAGGATGTTCACCTGCTGAACATCTGGCT
This sequence comes from Fringilla coelebs, assembly GCF_963513975.1. NCBI lineage: Eukaryota > Metazoa > Chordata > Aves > Passeriformes > Fringillidae > Fringilla > Fringilla coelebs. The sequence goes on from NC_140034.1 coordinate 5,302,076, forward strand.
GTGTTCCTGGGAGGAGAGAGCAGCTTGTCTCCTTCGTGCCAGGCCCAGTCAGAGGGATGGTGCCAGGAAGGAGTGGAGCAGACCCATAAGCTCATTAGGCAGTGTGAGAGTTTAATCTGTTCCAGAGGCTAATTGAGGGAAAGATCAGGGTGGATTAGAGCAGGGCAATATCAAGAGTAACCCAGCAGAAGTAGGTGCTGCCTGCCCCAGTGTTTTGGGAATAGGTGACCACAGCAATGTCTCTTTCTCCTGGCGTTTTTTGAGCTTGACTCATGCATGCCTACTGGAGGGCATGTCTGAGGACAAGGAATGGAAATGGAAGAGGAGCAAGAATAGAAACCTGAGTGTCAGCAGGATGGTTTGCCCTCAGGCTCGAGCCCATGAGTCACCTGGTGTGATGGGGATTATTGCCAGGCAGGAATTTAAAAATAATTTGGCTTGGCTGAGGTCCTGCTGGGTGAAGTGGCTGGTTAGGTTTGGGGCCAGGAGGAACAGGGAGGTGGTGCAAGGAGAGCTGTGACATGAGCTTACACCCCAGATGGGATGAGGACCAGAAGGGAGCTGAATGGAGGAGCCAGGGGCTGGGGTGGCACTGGCAGAAGATGCTGTGAGAGCATCTGAAAGGCAGATGGGAAAGGCAAGGCAAAATCCCACCTGTGAGATGCTGCTGGGGCTGGAGCTGCCCTTGGGGACGTGATGCACAAGTTCCTTGTGGTTCGTTCTGTGTGAGTGGAGCCGTGGGACACATCTCCCCTGGCCTGAGGGACGTGTTTGTCCAGCTGGGAATCCCCAGGGTGCTCCCAGGATGGAGAGGGGGTGCATGGCTCTGCAGCCAGCAGCAGGGCAGGCACCAGCAGTGTGTGGGGTTAGATCTGCTCCAGGAGCTCAGGAGAGGTGGAAGTGTTCCGGGCTGGATGGGGCTCTGAGCAGCCTGGTTGAGTGGAATGTTCCCTGCCCATGGCAGGGGGGTTGGACTGGAGGATCTTTCAAGTCCCTCCAGCCCAATTCTGTGGTTCTGTAACAGATGCAGACCACAGGGCTCTGTGTACATGTGGGGGGCTGGGGGAGTGAACAGCCTGTCCCTGAGGCACAATGAACTAATAATGGTTTCATAACTCACAGCATGTTCAAGCTCCAGCAAAACTTGGTTTCTGTCACGAAGAAGCAAGGGAGGAGCAGGGTTCTCCCTTGCTCTTGAGCCACTCTCTCTCTTGAGCCACTTGCTCAGTGATGGTGCCTCTCACTTATCCTGAGTCTCAACATCCACAGGACATGGGGCATCAGGGGCTGCCTGTCTGCCCATGCCCCCAGACAAAGCAGGGCTCTGAAAATGCACGGTCAGGGGTGCATCCCTGTGGCCAGTGCCCCAGCAGGACTTGGGGACAGCAGGCAGAGGTGTGTGCAGTGCACAGAGCTCTCTGACCCCCCCAGGGTGGCTGCTCTGGGGCTGCCTTGGCTAGGATTTGTCTGGTTTTGCTGCCAGAGTGCCTGGGAATCCCAAAGTGCTGCACAGACCCGAGGCTTAACCTTGTACTTAAGCATCTCTTTAAATGTTTTTCCCACATCACAGGCTGGGATGTAAATGCAGGCTATTAGCTGAGCTCTGCAGCTTTTGGGAAGGGCCCTTTCCATGTGGGGAGGACAGGAACCCTCTGGGCTTCCTGGGGAGCATCCCTGCCTCAGAAGGCATGAAGCTGTGAGGAGAGCCTGTAGCCTCCCAGCCAAGGCTCTGCAGATGTCCCTGTCCCCAGAGAAGGTCTGAGCCCTGCAGCTGTTCAGAATACCAGCATTTACAGAAAAGCCAACAGGAGATTTTGGCTGTGGCATGAGAACTGGCAGCAGCTGTGTAAGGGTGGGCATGTAGCGATGGAGAAAGGCAAGTCCAGGACCATCAGGGCTTAAACTGCACAGGGGTTTGTGCCTCTGTCAGGAGGTCTTGAGAGTCTTCACGGGGGTAGAGGCTGGGAGTGATGTTGATAAGTAGCAGTGACACAGCCAGGGCAGTTCTGGCAGGTCCTGCAGCGGTGAGTGATGTAAAAGAGTCAGGGCCAAGTGGAAAAAAACATGTGTTGTTGAACCAGGGGCTTAGCAGCGAGCTGGGAAAGAATTCATCTCCCAAAAAAGGATGAAGGAAGTAAAGGCTCCAGCTCCTCCATGCAAGGGAGAGTGACCTGCACAGGGGCCAGGGACAGCAGGGCTGGGAATTGTTTGTGGGGATGGTGGCAGCACATTTAAAGCTGCTCCTCCTTACACCATCCTGCAGCAGAGGCTGAATCACAGTTCCTGTGAGGGAGAGGGGCAGGGATGAGGCTGATTTGAGGCAGGAGGGTTTTTGTAGTGAGCCTTTACCTTAATGCCTGAGGAGCCCTCCCTCTCCTGGAGCAGGGCACTGCAGAGAAAGCCACCCTGTCCTCCCTCTCCAGCAGCCTGGAGCAAGTCTGAGCATCGTGGGGCAGGTCTGAGGGTTGAAATGGAAGGAAGAGCTCCTAATTAGGGACCAGTTAAATGAAGATAAAGGTACCCATGGCAGCTTGTGGGTGTGCTTTGTGCCTGTCCCACAAATGAGGCTGCTGGGTAGGGATTGATTAGTGAAACACTGATCCTTAGCCTGAACTGAACCAGAGACTTCTAGCCACAAGACTCCTGATCAGCAGAACTCAGCCTAGGGGTTTGGGAAGGAAAACTCTGTGTGTGTGCACATGTGTGTGGTGCCAGCTCTACTGCACCTGCTTCCAGCCTGCTGGGGAGAGCCCAGCAGCACAGCCAGGTCTGGGGAGGGCCATGCTGCTGGTGGGCCAGGCTGCTGAGCCCTGGAGAAGCAGGGAGGAGGAGGAAGAGGATGAGAACTCGAGGGGAAGCGTGTTGCTGTGGCCAGTGGTGAAGTTTTGCTGCGGGATGCGCCTCTCCTTATTTCCACTTACAAGCCCTGTTTTTCCTGGCAGTCACATTGGCATTTCAGTCCCTCAGATGTGCAAGAACCAGCAATTTTCCTCCAGGCACGGCGGGCTGAGCAGTGCTGTGCCTTTGGGCCAGTAGCAGGGCTTGGCCAGCATCCTCCCACCTCATCCCGTGTCCCCTCCTCACCCCTGTGCTCAACGTGCCTTGGCCTGATCCGTTCAGGAGCCTCCTCTTCCATCAGCTCTCCCCTTCTGCACATCCCATAACCCACATTTTCACCTGCATCCCCCCTATTTTGGCACTGGCACCCCCATGCTGCCAACCCCCCCCCCCCCCAATACTGCACGTTCCCCTTCTCTGTGCTTCAGTTCCCTCTGGTTTTGCTGAGATCACTGAACTGCATGTGTTTTTACTGCCTTTTTCCATGCTTCTGCTATGGCTGTAGGACTTCTTTGTGAATGGTAGCTCCAGACAGGTAAGTGAGCACCTGCAGGAGTGTGATGTGGGGCTGGGGACAGGGACACGGGGACACGTGGCTGCTTCTCAGGGGGGTTCATGTGTGACAAACGGGGTTGGATCAGAGAGGTGCAAAGATCACCAGAGGGAGCAGCTTGAAAGTTGGTGCTGGGGAGGCTGGTAAGGCAGAACCCACCTTCTCTGCTGCCTGGCCTGAGGTGGAAGCCAATGTCTGAGTCCAGGAGTTGGATTTTTAACTCCACAGAGAAGCTCCTACCCCTGAGCAGTTTTTGTTTTCAGAAGATGGAAATAAACCCACGGGTTGAAGCTCTCTGCTTGGTCAGAGCTGGCAAGGCACATGAGAGGGGCAGCTGGTGCCAGGTGACTTGGGGCTCATTTTCCATCCCCTTCCTCTCTTCCCACTTCTCATATCTGCATGTTTTCTTCGTTGAAACAAGAAAATGAGTAAAAAAATGGTGATTTCAGTGCTCACTCTTGGCCCTTGCAGTGGCCATGTGCCAGGTCTCCTACCTTGTGGATGTTTAGTGTGGATCTGTAACGTTCAGGACCTTGCAGCTCCAGATTGTGTTCCTTCCAGAAGGATTGAATAGCCAGCTCTTAATTGATTAACCTTACTAAAATATGCAATATGGTAAATTAAAACCTGGGGCAACATGAACTCCTCGGGCAGCCCTACAAAGCTGCTGTTATGTAGATCTGCCCCTTTGCCCACAACCACAGTATTGTTACTCATCTGAAGGTAATGTGTTTAAGCCACTGAGGAGATACAGGTGCTTATTCCACACCAATTCCTGCTTTCAAATCCCTTTTTTTGGGAGAGTTTCACTGGAAAAGCTGCTGGTTGCCTTTGCAAGTCTGATAGCATGTATTGGTTAGCTGGCTCGGGAGGACTGATGCATGAAGGGTGATCACAGATGTCTGGAGCAGGGCTGAGGAACAAGAGCGATGCTGAGTGTGTGCAGCAGCCCATAATGAAATCCTCCATGTGAGGGTTTAATGAAGTATCACAAGTATGTATGCTGAGAAAGCCAGCCTCTATTTATTCAGCAGCGCCCGTGTGTTTGCAGATTTTTAAATCTTCCCTGTCTGAGAAAATATTTACATTTCTAACCAGTGGCTTCAGAGCCAGCTCTGGTTTATGAAATGACTTACTGTGTTTCGCTTACAGGCAAGGGGTTTTACCCATAACCTGTGGTGACACTCCTGATTTATGGGGGCCCTCTGTGTATCACACTGCTGTGTGCTGAGAGCACTAAATGTCCTTGCTGCTCCGTGGCTCTTCTCCAGGCTTTTCTTATTCTTATTTTCTCGTAGAAGGAAGATGCCATCGATGACACGTTGAGTTCCCGGCACAAAGTCAAGGAGCTTTCTGTCATAGATGGCAGGAGAGCTCAGAATTGCAACATCCTCCTCTCCAGGTATGGTTAAAGCCTTGTTCTGGGGAGTGGGGGGATGCTTAATACCCTGCCCTGGGCTGCTCTGAGTGTGCTCCTCATCCCTGGAGCAGGGGGTTGGTGACAGGAGCGGGTGCAGCAGGAGAGCCAGTGGCACCTGAACCCAGCTATAGCCTTACAGCCTCAGGGTGGGGTGACCTGGAGGGAGGGGGGCAGTGCCATTCCCTGGGTAGGTGGCAATCTGGTGTCCCTGGAAAGCCCCCTGAGGGGCTGGGATACCCAGGGAGCTTTCACAGGAGGTGGAAGGGGGTTGGTTTCACTTCTTATCTTTCTCAGCCTGGGTTTTGTTTGCTCTTTGCTGGTGGTTGAAGAGGATCTGTCTGGGCTGGGGAAGTGCTGGGTGTCAGCAGGGTGCAGGGAGCAGGAGTGGTTCAGCCAGGACCTTGGTGCCCACATCTGAATTTTGGGAAGGGGATGTTCCCCTCTTACAGCTGCCCTGGTGATCTGACAGCCTCCCTCACACCCTTCACCAGGCAGGCTCAGCACTGCTACCAACAATTTAATCTGATCTCCAAACAGCTGCCAAAAATATTTTGGCAAGATAAACTACACCAGTAAGACTGAATTTCCTGAGAAAAGGCAAACCAGGTTGTGGTGGTCTGAAAGGATGAGCTGTCAGTGTAGCTACTTGTGAAAAAGCAGCCAGAGAACAGCAGAAAATACCACTTGTTTCTGACTCACCCAGCAAAAAATAAATCCACCATCAGTAAAATTTAAAAATATTCACTCTGCTGTCTGGAGGCACAGAAGCTTCTGTGCCACCCAGAACTGGCCAGGATGTAGCAGCATGGCTGGCAGGTTGGGGTTGCAGATGAATTCAGTATTTTCCCAGCCTGTGGGTTCTGTCTGGTTCTTCCAAATGGAGATGGTGCCTTGTCTGGGCAGCCCAGCTGATTTCCTTCCCTAGAAAGCTTGGAGAGGCAAAACAAAAACCATCTGGGTGGGTAACTCAGCCCCTGGTGCTTTTCCCAGAGGTGGCTGGCAGCCTGTGGGCAGTGAGAGCGATGAGTGCCGCAGCATTTGGGGGTAAAGCTGCCCTGGTTGTGGCTGGCTCTGCTCTGGGCTGCTTCTGGGGATTTTTGTGCTTCCTAGCAGTCCAAATAAAAAGGGATGATGATGAAAGCAGAGTTTAAAGCAGGCAAATGAGTATGTCTGTGGCAGGCAGCTATTAGCAAGTAAAACGATGGGATTTGGGGCTGAGCTGCTCCTGGCATATGTAGGTTGAGCGTGGAGTGGGTTTAGGTGTGATTCAGCCAGAGGTTTAAGTGTATATTTGGAAGTTAAGCACACAAATAGATCCTTTCAGTGGGAAGGGGAGAGACCCAAGCACTTAACTTCAAAGGCATCTTGCACATCTTACTGAGTGAAGGGCTCAATTTCATCTCACCAGCAAACCTTTCTCTTCCAAGAAAGCAATGGCTGGAAACCAGTTGCCAGTAACTAATCCCACAAAAAGGGCCGGATGGAGGTTGCTGCCTGCCTGCCTTTCCCTGTGGGCCAGTTCCCAGGGGAATGGCAGGATCAGACTTGCCCTGCAAGGTGGTCCTCAGGCCTCTATGTGGCTTTTCCCAGGCCCATCCTCATGCAGGGATGTGTGGCTTTGAAGTTGCAGTGACTTGCCCCAGATGCTGCTTTGGAAATGCTTTGGAGTTCATCCCGTGGTACTCCCAGCACCACAGTTGAGCTTCTCTCCCCAAAATCCCTTTGGGGGATTTGATGCCGAGTGCCTCAGAGGTGGTGTAGGGATAAAGCCCAGGCACCCTTTTAGTATTGTCAGGTCCAGCTCCTGCATCTCCAGCAGACTGTGTGTATCACTGGGCAAACCCTTCTGCAGCTGCCCATCCCAGAGCTGGGCAGAGCAGTGGCTCCCTGCTCCCAAGTGTTCCAAAGGGACTGGGCTGGCAGCTGGGCTGCTGCTGTCCCACCTGGCTTGCATGGCCACCACGGGGCTGAGCAGACTTTCACATGTGAAAGGACCTGCAGGCTTGGCCCCTGGTTTAGCCCAGACATTTGTGAGCTCACCAGGCATTGTCTGGCTCGCAGCGTGGAAAGATTACGGCCAGTGAGATACTTTATCTCTCTCTGTAGATTTATTTTTTTGCCTGTTTCCCTTGCTTTGGGAGAAATTACTGCGCAGTGAGATCACTGGATTTTCCTCCAGCTTGTAATGCAGCACAAGAACATTTTTAACGCTTGCTTTTTCCTTCTGTTTCCTGGAGAAGGCTTCGCTGATGTCAGTGCCTCACCGTGTCTCCCTCTGTGAACCCACCACGTCCTTGCTTTTGCTCCCTGTGCGTGGCTGTGTATTTTTAGTCCTGCTTTCTGCCAGATGCAAATCCACCCCTCTCTCCATCGTTTTCCGGCTGTGAATGGCTCGTTTGATTCCTCTCTCCCAGCCAGGCGACATGAGGCGTTTTTTTTCCCCCTCAGATGAATGTGGCTTTTCAGGGAGGGCGCGTCCCTTTCCTGGCAGAATTTGTTTTTCCCCTTCACACTTATTACGTCCTCCACGGGCTCTGACAAAAGCCACGCCGAGCGGGCCGGGCTGGCGAGCTGTCACCTCTCATTGCCGGGCTGCAGCCTCTAAATCCCTGTGACAGCAAGTCCTGTGACCCCGTTCCTCTCAGACGGCTCGCCTTCGACAGCTGCTGCCAACAATGATAATTATTGTGGTTATAGATAAGCTTCTAGCTTTCACTGGCCCCTTTCCCATCAAATTGTCTGAGAAGCTGTTTTCTTCTGGCGCCCCGCGCTCGCTCTCTGCTGATGCAGGGGCAGGCTCTTGTTCTTGGCACTGGATTGTGATGATTCCTGAGAAAAGTTGGGGGTTTTTTTGTCCAACCTCTTTCTTTTTAAATGCATTTTTATTGTTGACTCTGCTTTCAATGAGTAAGGGTTTAAAAAAGTCACCCTCATCTTTCTCCGCCCTCCTGGAGATGGTGAGGGTACTTTTCTGTGCTTTAGGGGATTGCTGTGGATGAGGAGTAGCTGCCTCACCACCACTTCTCCCAGGAGCATTTTTGTCTCCCAGGTGCCCAGACCTAGCCAATATCTGCTTTTCATCAGGGTGGAGACTGGTGTTGGTGGTCTGAGCATTCCTGTTTCTGCTTGGGTGTAAAAGGAGTTCTCTTGCAGTTCCATATCCCATCTCGGATCATGTCCCATCCTGGCCACTGCCATTGTGAGGGACAGGTAGGGTGACCCCAGGGTGTGGCTGCTTGTTCCTGCAAGCAGCAGAGGGGACATTTTCCAAGGATTCTGGATTTGTTCCTTGTGTGATGACCCCAGCAATTGTCTTGGCCTCTGCTCAGTGCAATCTTTGAGCTTCCTCCCCTGGCTGAGGTAGATTTTAATTCACTCCTTAGTTAACAGACCCTCCCTAGGGTGCTCCCTTGAGGAGGAGGTCAGAGAGGACTGAGTGCAGGATGAGAAACATGGGCTCAGAAAGAATGAAGATTTACTTACCAGGTCTGTGAGATGCACCTGTCTCAACAAAGCTAATCCTTCACTTCCAGTCTTGAGCAAAATATTCCAAGCTAAACCAGGCCCTTGCTACCCTGGCCTTAGAGACCAGAACCCTTCCTGTATCAGCTTTAGCTTCCAAAAGCCAACTCCACAGTCTCAGTCTGCTCCCTGAAGAGATGTGGGGGTGAAAAACACCCTCCTTGTTTAATTACTGAGTGATCAAGTCAATTCCCAATCTTCTTTTTGATCTGCTGATCAGGTTGACTTCCAAGGTTTCACATCCTGCTGTAGGGTGTGTTTCTGGTTTCAGCTCATTCCTTTGAGCCACATCCAGTGTTTCAGCAGCACTGATCACTGATACTGGGGCCATGGGGTTCCTCAAACAGGTCTTTTCAACTCTGTGGTTTTTCCCTGCATGCAAGTACAGGGAATTACATTTTTTAAGCTGGATCTGTTGCAATGGCTTTAACCATGACTGCACGCCAGGAGAGAGAGAGGATGTAAATGGAGTTGCGGGAGTTGCTGGGCTTTCCCTTTATTTAATTTAGATTATTTTATAGACCACAATGCAAAGAATAATAAAAATACGTGTGGTTTTGCAATCAAAGTCCTTGCAGGGAGCGGTTCCTTGCAGTCAAATTAAAGTGTAATTAATGGCTGCTGTAGCCCAGGAGGAGCTGAGGGCGTCTTTCCATCTCTCTGTTGCCTCAGCTCAGTGTGGGCTGCTGGCAGAAAGATCCCTGCCAGGAAAGCCCAGCCTGCTGGTGCTCCCTGTGACACAGTGGTCTGTGGTTTTGGAAATCTCCAATTTGAGGCTGCATCTTCAATTCCTGTTGGGTGAAGTAGAGGAAGAAAAAGGTGGAGGAGAGGATGGTTTCCAGCATCTTACACTTCCAAGAGCATTGAGTCCCCTCCCCTCCAAAGAAAACCAAACTGATGGGTTTCCTGGGATACTGAACATTCACTTGTCCAAATTTTGGATTTCTTTCTAATTTTTTTGTAGAGGAAGACTCCAGCCAAAGGTGGCCAGGAAAAGTGGGAGGGACAATGTTTGAATCCAAGAGCAGCAGTGGAATTTGGCCAGATTTTCTCTAAGGGTTGTGGCAGTGGGTTCAGGGGCAGTGCTGAGCTGCACTCCTGAGCCAGTGGGAATGTAACCTCACTGGCCCTGTGGCCTTTGGGGGTGCTGGAACTGCAGGGGCAAAATTGCTATGGGCAAGAGTTACATCTGAAAGTTGGATATTTAATGTACTGCTTACAATCCTTACATAAAGTGCTGTTAAACTGGGAAATAGGGAATGGAATGGCAGCTGCAGTGTGGGGAGAGGGAATTGGTTTGGGGGGATTTGGCCCCCTGTTTGCAGCAGGGCCAGGGCTCCTCTGTGCTGTGCTGAGCCTTGGCAGAGCACGGTCCTACCACATTTCTCACACATCCTCCTTCCTAACATGCTGGATAGAGCTGTTTGTGATGCTGCTGCTGGCTGGGGGTTCAGCTGTGCATGCTGCACAGGTGTGTAAGGAAACTCTCCTGAGCCTTCCCCGACTGCTGGGTTGGGAATAACTCTCCTTTCCATCCACCTCCCAGGCTGAAACTCTCGAATGACGAGATCAAACGAGCGATTTTGACGATGGATGAGCAGGAGGACCTCCCAAAAGACATGCTGGAACAGGTGGGCAGCGTGTCTCCTGCTCCTCTGTGGCTGCCTCGTGCGGGGACAACGCTGTGCAAAGTGCTTGGGACCAAAAGCACAGCTCTGGCCCCAAATTATTTACCAGGCACATGCTGAAAAACCACCCAGGTGGGCTGGAGCAGCAGGAAAGCAGCTTGGTTGTGGCATGAGTGCTGGGAGCAGCATGGCCCTCTTGTGCCATTCCTGTACCTGGGTCTGCCCTGGGGCCCTGAGGTGGGGCTATTTTGCCTTTTTGTGGCTGCAGCTTGAAGTTTGTGCTCAGTAGTGGTTTATTTTTGAAAGGTTTGACAGTGTTTTTGCAGTCCTCAAAAGGGGAATCCGATTTTTGCCCCCTCTGAATCCCTTTGGAGGCGTATTATTCACCTGTCCTTAAAGCTGAGCTGGTAATTGCACTTTGAGCAGAGATGTGGGAGGATTCATTTCACAAAATTTCCATCTGCTAATAAGTAGAGTTGCAGCAAATGGGAGTCCCTGACTGACATCTCCTCTGGCAAAGCTGATGTTGAAACCTCCTTGGAGCAGACTTAATTCATTTGTTGTAAAAGCTGAGTGATGGCAGGGCAGAGGCAGGAGACACTGACGTGATGGAGCAATGTGAGGAAGGTCACAGGGACAGCAATACCACTTATTTCACAGGTGCCTCGGGGTCACTGCCTGTACATGCTGAAAACGTGTTAGACTCGGGGAAATAAACCACTTTTTAGCTCCTGAAAAAGTGTGCATGGATCTCATATCCACTGCTGTGCTTTTTCCTGTTCAGCTCCTGAAGTTTGTTCCTGAAAAAGGAGACATTGACCTGCTGGAAGAGCATAAGCACGAGCTGGACCGCATGGCCAAGGCTGACCGGTTCCTCTTCGAGATGAGCAGGTTGGTGCCTCAGGGGACACATGCTGGCCATTGGAAAGGAGCAGGCTGGTGCCTCAGTGTCCTGCTTTGGAAAGGCAGGAGTCTGCTAAGGAAGGCAGGAGCCTCCCCTGAAATGGAGAATGTAAACCCTCCCCACCCCTCCAAATTGCTATGAATTTTAAATTAAAGGGCTCTCAGGCAAATAAAAATATGGGAGCAGGAAATAACAGTTCTTTAATAGAGAAGAAAATAAAAGGATAAAATAAAACAATGCAGTGCACTAGAACAACACCAACAGAGTCAGAACTCAATCTGACACCCTGTGGGTCAGGGTGTTGGTAGCAGTCCAGTTGGAAAAGGGGCTGCAACCCTCCTGCAGTGTCAGGGGTGGTTCTGCTGGAGCAGGGATCCTGTAGAAAGGGGGGTAGTGCTCCTCCAAAGATCCACTGGAAGAAGAGGCAGCTGCTATTCCTCTGGGGAATCCAGAGGAGAAGCTGTGCAGTTATTCCAGAATCTCCAGATTATATCTGGGCAGCAACGCTTGGCTCCTCCCTCTGGCTCACATCCCCCGGTGGGATGTTGTAGCTCTTATCAGCCATGCCTGTTATCAGCAGATGTCCCCTCCCAAGGGAGGAGTGATTGTGATCACTCAGAGAAAGAGAGAGAGATGAGGCAAACTGCCCACTTGACACAAGACACCTGCCATACAGATGGTGGTAGAACACATCTTGCCTTGCAATCTGGAACACTCAGGGGACACATTTTGGCCATTGGAAATGAGCAGGTTGGTGCCTCAGGGGACACATTTTGGCCAGTGGCTGCTCCATGGAGCCTGCTTGGGAAATAAGCCATTCTTACTGTTTATAAAATCAAGAAATGAGTGGGCCAAGCAGACAGGAGGGCAAGCAAGGTGCTCCAAATTATAAGGATTATTTGTGATGCTTTGGTCCTAAAATCAGGGTTGTGCTCCCATACAAGTAGCAGCTGGACAGAACAGGGGAGAGGGATGGGGAGGTGGATTTTTTTGATGGTTCTGGGTTGGTGGTTGGACTGGATAATCCTGAAGGTCTTTTCCACCCTTGCTGATTCTGAGATTCTGTGAGCTGACCTGGTCAGATGGAAGGTGTCCCTACAGGGCAGAAGGGTTGCAACTAAATGATCTTTCAGTCCCTTCCAACCCAAACCATTCTATGATTCATTGTGTCCCAGGTGGGAAGTGCTGTTAGAATGATAACACCATGCTCCTTTCTCTTTCATCCTAATGAATATTCCAGCCTGATGTATGTACATTTTGTCCTGCTGTGTAGATGAGTCCCACTTCTCACCTCAGGACTGACTCATCTCCAGGGCTCCTGAGACCATGAGAGACTGAAAGGAAATGTCATTTCTTCCTGCTCCTGTAGCAATCATTTAAGACTTAGGAGTCTTCAGGGATGAATAACCTTATCTATTGCATGCACATCCTCTAGAGGTGCCGGGTTAAAATCTTGAAGCTCCTTATTTGAATTGCACTGAGCACTGAGGTCTTTGAATTTCTTAGCTGAACTTCAAGCCAGTCACTTGTTGGCAAGGTCAGTGAGTTTTACAATTGGAGATTGCACTGGGAGATCAAAAATAGAAATGATCCCATCCTCCCTGAGCAAGGCAGCGAGGATGGGCTGTGTGCTTGCTGAGTGTCAGAGGCAGGCAGGATGGAGCTGTGGAGCTCAGACCTGAGCCCTCGGGGCTCACTGACACTCAGAATTAGCTTTTCTATCACAGGTCACCTTTCTTCTTCACAGGCTCTCACCCAAGTGTTGCTCCCATGCCTTCATCCTTTGGAAAGCACAATGTGCTGATGCAAATGTTTTCCTTGATTTCCAGCACGGCTTTTTAATTTTGCCTTGTGGTCTGTAACCGAGTGTGATGTCTTTGTCACCTCTGATTAGTACAACAGTGTAGCTCATGGCTCTGTGTGAGCATGTCTCCCATGGGTCCTTGGTCCTAGTGACTCAAATCAGACTGCCATGTGCACACAAGTGAGATCTTGGTTAGCATAAACACAGCTGACATGAGCAGAGCCATCACTGACTTGCCCAGAAAAGGGGCTTTCCAGCCCAGTCCATCAATCTGATGATCAGGGGGTCCAGTTTCATTAGTTCTGGTCATAGGTGAGCCTCTCTCCAGCTGCAGCTCATCACAAAGCCACAGGGAGCCCAGACCTCATCAGCACCTTTGCTTAGGAGTGGTTGTGCAAGAACTGTTTGTTCGTACCAGTGGGGTGTAAAGATCTACTTGTTGAACCTGCTGAGTTAAGGGGATAGGCTCAAGCATGTGCTTAAGAACCCACGGGGATCCTCCCCAGGACAGCTGTAGCTTCAGTTGTCATTTTGTTCCCATCCCAGCACAGTTTCAGGGAGAAAAGGGGTCATTATTCTTTAATCACCCTGGCTCAGGCGTGCTTTGTGAGCACAGCTGTTAGCAGTGCAGCAACAGAGCTCTGCCTGGAGCAAGCAAAGCTCAGCCTGCTCCTCCTCTTTGTTTTCCAGGATAAACCATTATCAGCAAAGGCTGCAGTCCCTCTACTTCAAGAAGAAGTTTGCAGAGAGAGTTGCAGAGGTCAAACCCAAAGTAGAAGGCAAGTGACAAGACCTGCTAAGGGACTTGGTGCCAGCACAGGGATCACTCCCAGGAAGAGCATCCTCTGTGCCAGGATGAGCCTGGTCCACATGGAGCTGGAAGTGATGGGGAAGGGGAAGGGGAAGGGAAGGGAAGGGGTTGGTGGTCACTCTTTGGGGGTACTGAAGGTGTTGCTGATGGGCTGTTGTGGCAGGGGCTAATGTCCCACCCCTCTCTGCTTTCAGCCATCCGTGCTGGCTCCAAGGCAGTGCTGCAGAGCAGCAGCCTCCAGCAGCTCCTGGAGGTGGTCCTGGCCTTTGGGAACTACATGAACAAGGGCCAGAGGGGCAACGCCTTCGGGTTTAAGATCTCCAGCCTCAACAAGATTGCAGACACCAAGTCCAGCATTGACAAGTGAGCAGCCCCTGCCCTTATCCTTGGTAGCATCCATGGGCCCCAGGGGTGCTGGGGGCATGTAGGTGCCCTTGTCATTACCTCTGGGACATGGGTAGGTGGGAGCAGTCCCCTCCTCCTGCTGCCCAATTTGGCACATCCAGTGATGTGAGTGTGCATTTTTTTGAGCAGGACAGCTTTCAAGGGAAGCCAAGCTGCAGATCAGCACAGCGATTGATGGGGCCTTTCCTTCCTGGGCTGGCTAAACTGCAGCCAAGGCTGATAAAGATGATCATCTTCCAAATGCTGTTTAACCCCTTTGAAGATGTCAGGAGCCAGAGAAAGGATTCCCAGGGGCTTTTCTCCACAGGAACTCCCTCTGCCACTCTCCCATGCTGGTGCAGCCATTGCCTGGTTTGCTTCACCCTGCTGAACTCTGTTCACAGAGCAAGAGGAGCTGGGTCAGGTCTCAAACCTGCCTGGTCTCATCCATCAGTAAAGACACTGGAGGACAAGAGCAGTGATGCTCAAGTCACCTCCCCTGGGTTCCTCCTGTGGAGAGCCCTTGCTTGCAGGGGCCAGGCTGCTCTGCCCTGTAGCTGTGTGTGGGACAGACCCATCCCAGGTCCCCACACAGGCATCAAGCAGCATCCTTGCAGAAATCCTCAAACAGTTAGCTCATTACTAGGGCTGGGGTTTAACCTGGGGTTTTGACTGAACAATGAGCACCCCAAGATGCTGCCACACTGATCTGTCTGCTCCTCTCTCCTAGGAACATCACCCTGCTGCACTATCTCATCACTGTTGTGGAAAAGAAATATCCCAAAGTCCTCCGCCTGCACGAGGAGCTACGAGACATCCCACAGGCAGCCAAAGTCAAGTAAGGAGGGGTTGAGGTGGCACTTGGGCAGCCCTGGGAGCACCTCTCCCCTCATTTCAACCTGCTTTTCCATGTCACCTCACCCCAGCTCACCCTCCTGGCCAGATCCTGGCTGCTGGGCTGGGTATCCCATGCCATGGCCATGGCCATGGCCAGAGCAGCCCAGGACTTAGAAGCAAACATCACCTGGCAGCTTAAAATCCCAGCCCTTGCAGTGAAAGCTCTAAACTTGTGAGCTTGGGGGAGGAGAGCTGCTTGGAGCAGCCACTTCCTGTTGTTATCTCACCACAAAAGCATTTAATTAATTTCTAATGGTGCATTAAGTAATCCTGGAGGAAGCGGTTGCGGTGTGGCTGCAGATAAAGGGCAGCTGTTTATCTTCATGTGCCAGGGAGGCTCTGCCTGCAGCACGGGCAGGACCAGGCAGCTGTGGGAGGGACTCACCTGCATCCAGCTCCTGCCTGCCTCTTGTTCTACCAACATGGAGTTTTTGGGATTTGCCACCAGATTTTTAACCCTGCCTGTTGGGAACAGGCTGCCCCAGTTCAGCAAAGCCCTTAAACAGAGCCTGAGCCTTTAAATTCAGGAGGAATCTGCTGTTCTGTTGCCCTGCAAAGCCCTCAAGTATGTGCTGAAGTACCTCTGAAATCAGTGAGGCTCTGTTTTGGTTTTAAACTCCAGCTGGAGCTTATGGGCTTTGATGCTTCAGGGATGTAAGCAGCAAAGATCACACATTTCTGCAGCCATTTGTGTTAGCTGTGGACATGAAAAGGGCTGAAACTGCACCTCTTTAGAGAGGGTGCAGCTAGAACAGGTTACCCAGGGAAGTTGGGGATGCCCCCTCCCTGGAAGTGTTCCAGGCCAGCTTGGATGGGGCTTGGAGCAACCTGGGGTAGAGGAATGTGTCCCATGGCAGCAGGGTTGGAACTGGATGGGCTTTGAGGTGCCTTCCAACCCAAACCATTCCATGATGCTAATGAAATATAAATGGAATTTACAGTGGCTTAAGGGTCTTCTCAACCTCAAAGCTCTCTTGTAGCAGTGGTGGGTTCCTGGGGAAGATGTGTACTGGACAAAACAAGGATCCTCATGTATTAAATGTAAAATAATCATCAGCCAGGGGTTGAGCACAGTGGCAGGACAAGTCTTGGCATGCAGGGAAGAGTGTTCTTCTGCCAGAGGGTGGTTGGACACTGGAACAGGCTCTCCCAGGGCAGTGGTGACAGCCCCGAGCCTGACAGAGCTCCAGAAGATTTGGACAATGCTCTCAGGCACGGGATGGAATTCTTGGGGCTGTCCTGTGCTGGGCCAGGTGTTGGAGATCCTTGTCAGTCCCTTCCAACTCAGGATATTCCATGGTTCTGTGTGGTGCCCAGTTTGAAGGGCATGGCTGAGCAGGACATGCTCCATGCTGGTGCAGCCTCTGCTTTCCCATGCTCCTGACCTGCAGCTGTTGCACAGACACACGTATGGGAAAGAAAACGCCTGCACAGAGGGTTTCTTTACCCCCCTAAATTTTATCATTTCTCTCTAAACTGGACACCATATGTAACATTTGGGTTTGGTCCAATCCAGAGCGAAACCAAAAAGTTTCTAAAGCTCTGGAAAACCCTGAATTCCCCCCAGTCCTGCAGCTGTGAAGCAGAAATTGCCGCCTCTGTCAATCCCACCGCTAGTAATGAACTGCTGGAGCACAGAGCTCCCAAAACTGCATTTTCCCAGACTAAACCTGCCAGGAATGCTTGCCCCATGACCCAGCATCAGCATTTCCAGGGACCCCAGCCCTCGCACAGACACCCCTGGAAAGGCATCAAGCCTGTGGTCACTGAGGCTTTGTGAGAAAGCTTCCCCTAACATAGTAGTGGTAGAAACCCAAAAGCACTTGAATTTGAAGCTCATCAGGGGCTTGAGCCTTGTGTAAACAAAGGCAGTGCCAGACGTGGTGATTTATTTTTATTTCTCTATATTTGGGCTGTCTCCCTTTGTGAAAGGCTCGCTGCTCCTCGGAAGGATGCTTTGCCTGGTGTTCACCCAACCGTGGTACCCTGCATAACTCTCCTCTGTGCACTGGGACAATGATCACATCTACTGCAGGACTGGAGAGAAATCTGTGCCCAGCAAGGCACTCTCCTGAGCCATCCTTTCACTTGGAGAGGGCTGGAGGCTGCTGAGCTGGCTAAACCTGGGCAGTCCCCCTGATTAAAAATACAGAAAAGTGCTTTGCTTTGAAACAAGCAGCTGCAGCCACTTTGAGATAGTCCCAGCTTAGAGCTGTCAGCCTGATTTGCTGCTTGAGACTCGCTGATCTGCAAAAAGGAGACAATGTGGGCAGGGTTGGGGTCTTTTCAGTGGGAAAACCATGATCAGGTTGGTCAGAGAGCTGTAGATTTTGCTGGGAAAAGCTGAAAATTAACATCCTGCTATTTCCAACAGCATGACTGAGCTGGAGAAAGAAATAAACACTCTGAGAAGCGGTCTGAGAGCAGTGGAGACTGTAAGTATTATTTAAATCAAGTGTGGTCCAGCCTGGCTCCGAGCAGCAATCCCTCCTTGGGGAGGCAGGCCAGGGAGCCCCCAGTGAAGCTGCTTTTATCTCACATCCTGGAGTTCTGTTTGCCTTTCCTTCCTGCCCTGCACGTGTGCCTGTCCTCTCAGGGCTGTTCTGGCACTGAAGTTACCCTGTGTGATTAGGCATACTCATGGTTTATGTCTAATACATCAAGGGAGGCTGAGTAAGCCTAGTGATGATGCCCAAGGAGGACCTGTGATGTACAGGAGTCTCCCCTTGGCTGTAAAACCACCGAGGGCTGGGGAGCACTTCTGCAGCACAGCTGGAGTGGTGATGAAATGGTGGAGGTATCCCAAAGGACTCACTGTCTTGCTGAATTATCCTGCTTCCATAAGCTTTTCCTGCAGGATTTGGCTTAAAAGCTTACTTCAGGCAGTGTAATCCAGGGTGTCATGCATGGCAGGGAGGGGGAGCAGCAGTGGCAGAACCTCTGGCACTGATTCAGGCATGCTCCTAATGCCCCTACCAGAGGCCAGTGGTATTTGTGTCCCTCATCAGCCAGGGCCTGACCAGATTTACCTTTTTTTTCCCCCCAAAGGAGTTGGACTTCCAGAAGTCTCAGGTTCAGCAAGCAGGTGACAAGTTTGTGTCTGTGGTCAGCCAGTTCATCACATTGGCCAGCTTCAGCTTCTCGGATGTTGAAGATCTCCTGATGGAAGCAAAAGAGCTGGTAAGGCCACCAATGTCCTGGAGATCTGAGCAGCTTTGCAGCCTCACCTCCTTCTTGCTGGCTGTTCCCATTGTCCAGTTGGCATTGTCCTCCTGAGCCATGCTTGGGCATTATCATGGACCTCCCATGGCTAACCCAGGCCACCCCTTTGGCCTGCTGATGGTAACCTGGCAGAGATATCCTCTGCAGTGAGTTAGGATGGTGACAAATGCTCTGAAAAGTGCATAATCTTCTGCTGACTTGGCTGGGTCTGGAGCAGAAGGTCTGGTAGTGGTCCCCAGCATCTGTGGAAGCCCAGTCTGAAGCAATTTTCCATGGTTGTTGGAAGGGATGGGCTGTGGAGTGCTCCAGCTCGTTGCTTTTTAAACACATGTCCAGATTCAAGTTGTGTTCCTGTTTTCTCTTAGGAAAGCAGAAACATCCCTGTTTTATAAACTTTTTATCACATGAGGAGAGCCTTTTCAGCCTTCCCTCCCCCACCAGAATCTCTAGTAACATGGCAGAGAATTGTAATATCTTAATTAAAATCAGCAAGATTAACCTCAATTATATTGACTTATATAGTGGCACTTCTCAGATTCCTCCCTGCATCTTGAAGTGTTAAAGTCTCTTAAGTAAACAAAGAAATAAAAATGCACTAAATGTCTTTTGAAGAGCCAGGGGCACCCCTGCAAATAAAACTAAATCATACAGGCAGGCTTTAAAAATGTTCCTCTTGGTCTACCCTGCAATTTCAAAGCAACTAATAAATCTGTTGGTGCTTTGATTTTGTTTTTCTTTTCTTTTAAGCGTGCTTATCTCCAGAATGTGCCTTCACAGTTTTAACAAACTTGCTCTGCACAAAGAGTCTCCTTCAGACTGGAAGTGAGAACAAAGAGTGTCAGTCCCAAGGACAACTCGGGGGCTGCTTGGGGACTGGGACATTGGCAGATTGTGGATGTCCTGTCCTGACCTCTGCTACGGCCTCATTCGACTCCCTCACATTAATGGTGTGCAAACAGCACAAGAGGCAGGAAAACTCCCTGTTTCCCTGCCCAGGGCTGTGCCTGAGCCTGGGCAGAAATCTCTTTTAGAAGTTTCACCAACACATTTGGTTTCAATAGCAGAGCATGTGGCAATGATAAATAATACCCCAAAAATACTTCAAAGAAAAACTTAAAAGTGCAAGTTTCCCTTCCCCTGCCGTGTTTACTATTAGTTTTATGTCTTCAGTCCCACAATATTTTGCTTCCTTGTTTTTACTGCTGCTTAGTTAATAAAGTGGAGCTGGGGCAGGGGACGCTCAGCAGAGCCAGAGGCAAGATGGGGAGAGAGGGGGCCTGATAGTGATCCAGGTCTTGCAGGGCAACAGGTAACACATCAGGTGATTTATTTCAGCTTTAAATCCAGGCTTCATGAGGCAGAGCCCTGCTGTGTGCTATGGCTGCTGGAAGTGTTTCCCTCTGCTCCATCAGGTGGAAACTTTCACCATTCCAGTGGATTTATCCAAGACTGATGCACCCATCTTCTCTCTTCCAGTTTTCCAAGGCTGTGAAGCACTTTGGAGAAGACACAGACAAAATGCAGCCTGACGAATTCTTCGGCATCTTTGACCAGTTCCTCCAAGCTGTGACCGAGGCCAAGCAGGAGAACGAGAACATGAGGAAGAGGAAGGAGGAGGAGGAGCGCCGGGCACGCATGGAGGCACAGGTGAGCACACACCAGCAAGTCTGGCAGCACCTCCAGAGCATCTGGGAGTGACAACCGTGTTATGATGTCCCCAGGGTGGTCAGGGTGGCACAGGAGACTGGGAGGGGAGCTTCTGTGGTCTTAGACCCAATGGCTTTTCCCTTTTGATTACTTGATTAATGACCTTGGTCTGGGGAGCTCTTGCAGCCGAAATGTGCAGCAGAGCTGGTGCTGTCTGTTGGCTGGTGTGACCCACAAGCAGCAGCCATGGGGCTGTGACCCTTAACCCATGGGTTTGATCACAGAATCTCAGACTCACAGAATGGTTTGGACTGGAAGTGACCTAGTTCTAGTTCCAACCCCCTCACTGTGAGCTTGAACACCTTCCCCTAGACAACGTTGCTCCAAGCCCTGTCCAGCCTGGCCTTGGAGCACTTCCAGGGATGTGGTCTATCAATAACCCTGACCAGCTCTCACGTGCTAAGCACTGGGGTGGGAAACCACCCTTGAGTTCCACGAGTTGGGGGATCACCGTGCATGTGCTGGGCACCCCCAGAGCCGCCTGTGTGAGACTGAGATGCCTTCTTTCCCCCCTCCACCACGGCCTGCAGCTGAAGGAGCAGCGGGAGCGGGAGCGCAAGGCGAGGAAGGCCAAGGAGAGCGGGGAGGAGAGCGGCGAGTTCGACGACCTGGTGTCGGCCCTGCGCTCGGGAGAAGTCTTCGACAAGGACCTCACCAAGCTGAAGCGCAACCGCAAGCGCATCACCAACCAGCTGGCCGAGAGCGGCCGCGAGAGGCCCGTCACCAAGCTCAACTTCTGAGAAACAAACTGGCAGCAAAACCCAGCAAAAGACACGTGGGTCAGTCTTTCTGAAGTGGCTATGGTTTTTGGGGTTTTTTTTTTTGTTTGTTTTTTTGTTTGTTTCCATGACACTGCCTTGCGATTCCAAGCAGAACAGTGGCACGCTCTCTGTCCCCCTGCGGGAGAGTGTGTGTGTAGATACTGTGTATATAGTCGGGTCGGGGGTGTGAAGGGAGGTGTGTGGGCAGCTCAGTGCCAGCACCACCTCCTCTCCACTCCAAAAAGTAGTTCTCCCCATGCACAAGCACAATGCCGCGTCCGTGGAGCAAGAGAGGATCCAACCCCAAGCCGCCGGTTGTCCCCATGGTCCCAAAGCCAACGGGGGAGCTGCCTCCTGCTGCTCTCCTGCTCAGAACCCCCCCAGGGCCATTTGCAGGGGACGCCTTGCACACAAGCCGAGCGGTTTAAAGAAGAAAAGACAAAAAAAAAAAAAAAAGCAAAATTGACTGAACTTTAATCCATTGTTTGTTTGTTTGTTTTCTCTCGTTGTTGTGATTATTCTGAGAAACTCGCAATCTGTGCGTTCGCGCTGGTTCCCGAGCTCGGCGCCGCGGGTGCTCCCGGCGATGCTCTTCCCGTCATCCTTGGGAAATGCTCTTTTTCCTCCTGCTGCCACCTTGCTAAAGGACAAACTTTACCCCAAAGTGCTTCTCGCTGTAACGCCACACTGATGTATTTATACTTTTGCGACGTTTTCTGGCCCAAGACGGTGGGAAAGGTTCGGTTCTCGGAGGAGACGAAGAGCATAAACTTTTGCGTTGTAACTTTTGTTCTTGCTTTCTGTTCAATGGGACAAACTGTATCCTCTGTCAAGGTGGGTCAGGACCAAAGGTCTCTGAAATACAAAGGGGTTGGGGTAAAACCCAGCAGCTTTCACCTGCCTTCTTTTCCTTTTTCTTTCTCGGACACACAGAAGCAGTGATGCCAAGAAACACTCGTCTCTTAGCCAGGTCCTTTTTTTGACTGGTTTGCTGTTCATTGTCATTGCAAATTTGTAAGCAGAACTACCTGTCAAATGTCAGTCCAAAAAAAAAAAAAAAGACAAAAAAAACCAATAATAAAAGTAATTCAGAGCTCTCAGGGAGTAATAATTTAAGGGTTTAGAAAATTAAGAATTGGAGAATAAAAAATAACCACCATTAACATATTAACATTTCTATTCTTAAATTATGCTGAGTATATAGAGGACTGTTACTTTTTACTTTTATTTATTTGTGGTATGTTTTTTAAGAAAGCAAAACAAAACCTTTTTATACCACCAATACTTTTGTGATCTTTTTTTTTTGTTTGTTTGTTCTTTTTCCTGTGGAGAGATGAGTTTGTCCCTGTTGCACTAGATATTAACACTATTTGAAATAAGGTTGGTTGTTCTTTTTTTTTTTTTTTTGTCAGATAATCGGTATTACTGGTGGGTATGGGATGTCAGTTAACTATATGTACTGTATAGCAAAAGTGCTGTTTAAACTAATTTGTATAAAAAAAATAGGGTTCTAAGCACCTGAAGGCCTCAGGGTCTGTGTGCTGAGTGAAAGCTGTGAAATCTCTCTCGAAGCAGAGTTGTCAAGAGCTGTGGTTTTACCATTTTGTTCTTTTCTTCATTGCAACGTTTAACGCACTGTAGATTAAAAAAAAAAAAAAAGAAGAAAAAAAAAAAGAAAAAAAAACTTTCTGAGTAGCATTTAAAGCAGTAATAAATAAAGCAGGTAAGTGCAAAAATAAGGTCCAGCACCTCATAGCCAAGCAGCTGCAAAACCTGCAGATTATGTTCAAAGGTGGAGTTAAGCACTTTGCTTTAAGAAGGAGGGGGAAATAAAGACAAAAGGTAATGATAATACTATTCCTTAACTAAAGTGCCTCTATTTATATTTTTTATTTATGGCTGAAAAAAATGGGGCTGATACAATTGAGGGAATGGACTATGGGGGGAATTGAAAATATATAAAATAAGAAGGAAAAAAAAAAAGGTTAAAAAGAAAAAGTTTGGCTTCTGATGGTTTAAGGAATGGTTGGTCACATGTGTTTAATTGGGCAGGTGGTGGGGTCAGAAAGGGCAATCTCCTCCCGGGGTCCCTGGGTGCCAGCACCCACCCCGGCTCCTGCCTCTGCAACCCCAGTGCCACATCAGGACCTTTCCTGACAGATTTCCTCTTGCCCTTCCAAACCTCTTGGGTTGTTTTTTTTTTTTTAATTGTTTTACAACAGCCTGATTATCAGGCTGACTTTGCCATTTCTTTGTTTTCTTTCAAAAAAAAAATAGAAAAAAGAAAAAAATATTATATCTCTATAAATAAATACAAAGGCTGTGTGCAGGTAATTCCATGTGCCATTGTTGAAAACTACTTTTAGATTGGTGCTGGTGTAAGTAGCCACTCTTTTCTCTTGGGTGTGTATTTTAAAGATGATTTTTTTTTTTTAATAATGCCAAAAACAAAACAACAAAAAAAATCCATAATAATTTGTAAACGAAAGTTTATGTCTTGGACCTTATTAGCTTTGTAGTGACTAAGGTAGTCTGTTAGGTGCAAGGATGTTAGTAGTTCTAGCTAGTGGGAAATGCTGTGTAATGTTATGAGACTGTACATTTTCTAAGATGGCAATATGCAATAAAGCAAAACGATTTCGGTGAGTGTACACGGCAGAGCCTGAGTTATTTTTTAGGGGAAAAAAATGGATAATTAGGAATTGAGGCAGGTGTTGAAAAAGAGGCTCTCTGAGGGTTGCTCTTTTTTGGGTGTGTTTGCAGGCATTTCTGGGGTCAGGTGATAAGCCCTTCACCCTTGCCCTGAGTGCTGGGTTTTAGGAGGTTGGGGTTTTTCCACCCCACTGGGTTTGAGGCAGCTGGCTTTTTCCACCCTCCAGTATTACAGCATCCTCATTGTCACCCACATGTGGGTTCTAAAATGCCTCCCAGTTGGTGAACCCACTCATTTCTCCTCATTTTGTTGTTGCTGATGCCTGTTCCCACCTTGGTGGGAATTTTTCCAAAAGCCCACTGGCGCTTTTCCAGGATCCTGCATTGAGGCAGCAGCCAGTTTTGTATCATGGGATTAGATCCTGTCCCTTTTTCCAGGAGAAGTGCTGGCTGGGCTGGCCATTGTGCCTCTAGCAAGCCTATCTAGTGATGTTTTCTTGGCAGTAGCCCAAACCCCTCCTGGCTTATTCCTGCTCACCTTTTCCTTTCCCACACGCCTTTCCACCCAGGCTGTGTAACTTTCTTTTTCCAACACTCTTGAGTGAGTTTTGCAGCGCCCAAAGACACCCCCAGACCCTACTGCCTGTGCCAGTGGGGTCATCTGCATTGTGCTCTGACCCATATAGGCTTCCCATTTTGGACTGGGGCTGGCAGGGAGCACAGATTCCATCACCACCCCTGGCAGTTGTGGGCTGGTGATGCCATGGGAAAGCAGCCCAGGGCTGAGTGGTGATAGGACCCAAGGAAAACAGGAATAGCTTCAACTTCTCTTCCCATCATAAATCCCCATGTCCCCAGTGTAGGGATGGTTGGGGTTTGTCCATAAATAGATGGGAACAAGCTGGCCAAACCCCACAAACCAATGAGGACCTGAAATTCTAGTTTGTGGCAGATTGCAGGTTTCCTGGGCCACGCCATTGTGTGTCACAGGATGGTCCCCAGGATGGGGGCAGGGTGGCTGTGGGAGATGTGAGCAAGGTCAGGACATATCTTTTTATTCAATCAAGATATTTGATGGGAAAAAATATCCTAGTAACTCTCAAGCTTCTTTGACTTCAAACCCTTCCACATGACTGGATTAGCAGCATCTATTGTTTAAGATTACAAATTTCAGACAGAACGTTTGTCATCCCAGGGGAAAGGGCACCAGGGTGGGCACTGTGCTGGACTGGCACACCTGTGCTGTGTGAGCCCATGTCCACTAATGTCCCGGCTCTCTGGGTTTTCACCTGAAAAAAGGCTCCTGTTCCCCAGATCCTGGAGGCTGTTCCCTCCTCTCACAGCCGTGAGCCAGCACAGCCTTGTGTGCTGGATGATCCAAACCTGCCCAGACCCACTGGTGCCAGGGAAGCTGCCGGGCACGGCGCTCCTGGAGGAATTGTCCTGTGGGGCCACCCGGGCTGGTGGCACCAAACCTGCTGAGCCAGCCCTGACTGTGCTCTGCTCCAGCCCAGCAACTTTCCCTGCTGCCCAAGGCTGGGGCGACAGGAGTGTCAGGTGTCACCTCCCGCACTCAGCCTGTTATCCCTGGCATCGCCCCCAGCTGGGAAAAGATGAGTCAAGGGCTTGTGGCAATGCCTGATGCAGGCACGGCAGCGCCGCAGCGTTGCATGCAAAGCTCAGCTCAGCAAGTAGGGCAGGCACGGCCAGATGGGGAGACACACCCAGCTCCCATCCGGCTAACAGCCACTCTGCTGGAATTCTGGACTATTTATTTAATCCCAAAAAAGGGGACTGTGGGCCCGATGGACCTGTCAGGCTTTGATATCCCTGCTGGAGGCCCTCGGGAAAGGGTAAGCAAAGCAGGGATGTTGCCAGTTCTGCTCCCACCCGTGCTGTGGGACCTGTCCACTGCCACTGCCCCGTGTCACACCTCAAGCAGATGCTCTGGGGTAAAACTGCACTGTGCCATCTTCACTTTCACACAGCCTGATCAGTTCTGCAGTCCTTGTGCAGGGCTGGCACTGCTGGACTGCCACAGGAACACGCAGTCCAATGTCAAGTCTGATGTCCAATATCGTCTCCTGAGGAGCAACTGGGAGAGCTGGGGGGGCTCAGCCTGGAGAAAAGGAGGCTCAGGGGGGACCTTCTCACTCTTTACAACTCCCTGACAGGAGGGTGGAGCCGGTGGGGGTTGATCTCTTCTGCCAGGTAACAAAGAACAGGACAAGAGAAAACAGCCTCAAGTTAGGCCAGAGCAGGTTTAGATTAGACATTAGAGAAACTTTGTCCAAAGAGTTAGCAAACATTGGAACAGGCTGCTCAGGGCAGTGGTGGAGTCACCATCCCTGGAGGTATCTAAAAGCCATGTAAATATTGCACCTGGGGACATGGTTAATGGTGAGATTGGCAGCGTGGGGGAATGGTTGGATTCAATGATCTTTGAAAATTTTCCAATCTAAATGATTCTGTGATTCCAAACAATTCTATGATTCTATGATTCTCAGCTCCCATAAAAGCTGGTTATTTCATCAGCTTGTGCTTTGGATGAAAACATTCTTTGAGCTTTGCTTCTGGGGGACACGGGAGAGGCCAAGAGGACACAAAGGTGATGGATGCAGGAGAGAGGGGATGAGCCCCATCTCCACTCCATCTCCTGCAGCAAATCCTGCAGACATCTCTCCTGTGAGCTCTCTCCCTGGCATTGTTCAGGGTCCTCCAACAGATGCATGTGAAAAGGAGAGTTCTCTGTTTGAATCAGGGGCACTCTGACCTGAAACCTCTGAGAATTTTGTGTCATTTTTAGCCTTAAACCAGGCTTGCTGAGAGTGTGCAGGTAAGCCAGGGAGAAATCCCGTGCAGCCGGGCCCCACCGGAGCCTCAGGCAGAGCAGAGTGAGCAAAGTGCCATCTGCTGGCTCTTTCTACCTTCGGCATTTTAGAGCTGCCAAGTACAAAACCAATTCTGCTTCTTGCTTCCTCTGTGATCTCTACTGTGGTCTGAACAGTTATCATGCTAAATTTTCTATGGAAGTTTCCCCCAGCATGGTTGAGGAGGGCTAATTTTAATTCTCTCCACTGCAATTCGAGTCAAATAGCTGAAGGTCACAGCCTGTGGTTTCTCTGTGACTTTTGGCAATGCCCAGCCTTCAGGTGGATGCTCAGGGTATGCACGTGTAGGCACCAAAAATGCACGTGTGTGTAAGATAAACTAACTCAGAGCAGTTTCATGGGTCATCTGAACTTACTTCCACGGCTTTTGAAATTGCCACAGAATGCCCCACTGCACTACAGTGTCCCCAGGGCTCGCCCCAGTGCCAGGGTTTGTGTTGGGAGCCTGTTCCTGCCCAGCTTTCTGCCAGGGTACCTACCAGTCGTTGGTTTCTCTGGGTCTGGATTGAAGGCACTTGAGACAGTAATTTGTGTTTTGACTCAGGTGTTTATTATTTCTTATCAGTAAAACAGTCTCACTACTGTGAGTTTGGCAGCTTTTCATTAGAAGGTACAAAATAGCCAACAATCTCTTGTTAAGGTCTTTTAAGACTGAAGTATCCAATTAAGAACTGACACCTAGATTATTTCCCCTTTTAACCCAATAACTGATCCCCAAAAGCCTGCAATGTGGGCTCTTCTGCCCAGTTACAAACTGCCACCCAAACCCAAGAAGAAGAAGAAGGAAAAAGAAACATGAAGAAGAAGCCCAGGATGACACCCTGTGCCCTCCATCTTGCTTCCATCCACAACACACTAAAAATCCCAAAACCTCAATTTCTCACCAACTGACACACCTACACTGCTCTCTACAATCTATTTCACACTTTTGTGGATTCCAGTCTATCTTGAAGTCTGGGAAACTTTCTCCATGAATGAGGGTCCAAGTCAGTGCTCCCCTGGGGGTCAGGGCACCCCAGAGCAGACAGGGAAATATTCCTGGTGCCCTGGGTTTCCACATTTTCTATGCTCTCTTTCGTCACACTGCAAAGAACTTGAAATTAAACTGGAGTTTCCCAGTTCTCAGAGCAATTCTGTGAAGGTAAATCATTGAAATTGCCATTTTTCCATTCCTTCCTTTCTTTACTGGCCCATAGTCCAGTATTTGCTCATGTGCTCTCACCTCAGGGGTGGCTCTGCAGGAGGGGCAGGACAAACCCACTTTGGTTTTGGGCAGCAGGAAGCAGAGCTGCTCTAAACCAGGATTATCCTGGGCACCAGCACAGCAAGTCTGGAGGACACAGCTTTGTTCTTGCCCAATCCATGCCTTTGGCCTGCCAGGACACTGCTGTAAGCTGGGCTGGGACAGTGTCCCTGCCTTCACCTGGGCTGTGGGTGACAAGGAGTGCCAGCAGCTTTTCCATCTGCTTGGATTTGTGCTGTGTACTTTACTGTACACAGGCACAAATTCAGACAGATGGAAACTTGACATGGCTTTACTTTGCCAGGCTCTGTGCAGAGCATCCCCTGGGCTCAAGGGAAATAAGGAAGTCCCAGTTTTGCCCTTTGTCTAGCTCCTGATCATTGCCTAAAACCCT
The DNA here is from genome assembly GCF_963513975.1 of Fringilla coelebs. Lineage (NCBI taxonomy): Eukaryota > Metazoa > Chordata > Aves > Passeriformes > Fringillidae > Fringilla > Fringilla coelebs. The sequence continues at coordinate 5,329,707 of NC_140034.1, forward strand.
TTTTGCTGTGAAATCAGTGAGAAGCACTCAGGCAAGGCCTGGTTTCTATGGTAAATCTTTCCAATTTAATAGCAGGAGGCGATCGCCATTTGAGTTACATTTTCTGTAAAGACTCCACAATTCAGATGCTGTATTCAGAACTTGACATGGCCTCAGGGATGCTATATTACCAAATGTTCTGTAAAATGCACCAGACTGAGCACAGAAGCCACAGGCACAGAGCAGGCACAAGTGCTGCAGCACATTAGATTCCACTGGAAAAAATAAGTGACCTGGTTACTCAGAGCATTTTTTATCCCTGATGCTGAGATTAGTTCAGAGTATGTTGCTAAATCAGGTAAGCAAATTATAGTTATGGGGTCGTGAGGGAATTGCTGGGAGGGCAAGATGAATTTCAGAAAAATTTATTTTGCTGGTTTTGTCTACAGCTACCCTGAGGGTAATAAGCCTGGGGGGGTGTGTTAATTTGTAGGGCCCATCCAGAGGGGTTTTGAAGCACCAAGATCCTCCCAGCTGCTCTCTGATGGGAGTGGGGAGGGCTGGGCTAGCCTGGTGTTTTCCATAATCTCACATAGGAGTCAGCCTGGTGTCCATGTGCAGCCCCAACATGGGGACAATTTTCACCTGCTCTGACTGTGAATCCCTCATGAATCCCTCTGGCCAAACCCTCAAGCACTACCCAAAGTGTTTAAGCCTCTGCATGGGAGCTGCTGGCAGAAGCAGGAGGAGATATCCCTGCTGCCTTCAGCCAGAGTAGCTCTGGCCCCTGGGAGAAACATGAATGTTCCTCCAGATGTGGAAGGCTGATCAGCACTATTTCCACTCCCATCTCCATCCCAGAAATTGAGGAATATCATTTTCCTAAGTGATTCCCCAAAGTCATCAGGGCTGCATCTTTTCTTTTATGGTGGCAAGGAGAGGAGGTGTCCCCACGTCTGAAGGGAAAACAAATGTGTGGAGCTCTGTGGTTTGCAAACACCTTCAACTCTTCAGTGCTCACAATAAAAGGCCCCTGAGAAAGGCACAATCCTCTGGTCTAAACAAAGCTTCTAAAAAACCTTTGTTACCCTTTGTTACCTTTATGATTACCTTTTGATGTTCCCTTAGCTTCTGAACGGACTGTGCAAGAGATAACATTAAAAATAAAGGCAAGACTAATGGATGTATAAAAATGGATATATAAAATTAAGAATCCCAAGTACTCAGAAATGGCTTCCTGGTTGGTTTTGTGGATTTCTGGCAGTGCTTGCCTCTGTGAAAACAGCTGAACCTAGAGAAGCTCAGTGCCATCAGTCAAGAAACAATACAGATAACAAGCAGTTCCTCTCAGGGTGAATTTACTTCCTCTGCTGACTCACAGCTGGATCCTACTCATCTCTTATGATCACCAATGAGCCCGTGGGCACACTGGTGTGCTCTGCCACCCAGTACAAACAGCCCCAGCACACAACCCCCCTGGTTAAACTTCCTTCTGTCACAGCCTCCTGGGGTCTTCATGGCTGAGCTCATCCAAACTCCCCAGACAGATTAGTGCAGGTCTCAGTGCTGTGCCCTGGGGTTTCTGCTACTTTCACTTTGATTTCCCCTGTGACTCATCCATTTCATGCCACTGAGAGGGACTCACAGTCTGTCTCTCCCCATGTCACTTTTCATCCTGCTTCTTGCAGCAGCGAATTCCTAGGGAAAAAATACCTAGAAATGCTGAGCTGCTGCCCAAGCACTTTGGCTGTGGTGAGTGTGGATGCTTCAGCACTCAGATAGCCAGCAGCCTGGCACTGAAAGCCCATCACTCCTCTGCAAACTGGGAACAGCAGGAGGGCTGCCCATGCTCTAGGAGGGAGGGCTGGCCTTGTCATTCCACATTCAGCCCCAGTGAAGCCACTGGGAGTCACCCACTGGTCATGGCAAGCCCAAGGCTTGCAGCAGGAAAGCAGCACTGTGCAGTTGAGCATAAGATCCCCCAAGACTGGATCTTATTGTGGGTTATTCCTCCTGGAGGACTTGGGATCTTTTCTTTCTAGCACTTACTTTGTGGCTCTGCAATGCTTTGCAAGCAGATCTAGATGTGCACCCATTTATTATTAATAACCAGAGTCATCATGTGAAAATACAAAAGCATCCAGAGTGCAGAGGCAGCTGTGCTGCTGAGCAAAGCATGCTGCCAGCACTGGGACTGATCTCACCAGCCCTCCAGGCTGCAGCTCTGCAGCTCTGGCCTGCATGCACAAAATGCCACTTTTCTGATGTGCTTTCCAAATTATTCATTTCAGCCTGTACAACAAACTTCCCAAAGAGCAGCATGTGTTGAATCTGTCTTTTAAGTTAGGTTTTGGTGAGGTGCTCTTTGGGCATCAGTCACAATCCCTACCCTGAGTGCTCATATTTGGGAAGCAGCAGTTCTGAGGGCTGATCTCATGACCAGAAAGGCTTTTCTCAGGATCACTGCTGAGCTCTGCTGGCTGCTGAGGTCTCTGCTGGCATCTGCTGGATACAGGAATCAACACCAGTGCTGAAAGAGAGGCAGCAATGGGGTATTTCATACTCCTGAGCTCTCCCCGTTCTGGTGATTGATGGCAGCTATTACAGCCCATCTGGCTGTCACTTGTAAATACTGCTAATTGGACTGCTAATTGTTCACAGTTCCTAAGTTATGCACACAGCATTTGCTTTGAACGGAGACTTCATCCACACATTAGGAAGGGAGTGGAAAATAACTACTTGAATGAATCTGATGATTAAATCAGCAGGAAAACTACCACTGCATGCAGTTGGAGCAGTACATTCTAAAATGCTTGTCATTCATCACGACTTAATGTTTTCCTTCTAAGATATAATGCATTAGTTCAGTCAGTGGCATGCTATCATTGCCAAATAGTAAGGTACTCTTAAACTGAGGGTTTAAATATGCTGCAAAGTCAACAAGAGACTGAAGAGCTCAAAGACTTATTTTTAATTTGCCTTTGACTGCAATTGTCTCCAGTATCCAGGGCTGAACTGACCTTCAAATCACTTGAACTCCTCTTTTTTCTATGCTGAATAAATATCCTGCACAGAATAATCCACGTGATTTTTGGTTTGCTAAAATACATCCCAATATCCTTGGGCAAATAAGATTTGTGCAATTTGCTTTGTCCAGGCTCATCTCAAGGGAGGAAAAAGGAAAGAAGCTGGAGGGTTGGAGCCTCAGAGCCAGTTTTGTAGTGTCTAAAACATCAGTGTCTTCCTGCCTTCAGAGAAAGGGATCTCTACGTGGGGCGACACCAGCACGGGCATGTGGGAGATGTGGGGGTGATGTCCCATAGTGGCTTGGCCAGAATCCACCTGCTGCAATGTTATCTCACCCAAGAACAAGCAGCTGCAACCACAGAGGGCAGAGTTTTCACAGCTGGAGTAAAACAGTGGCTTAATCCACTGGTTTCTTTCTCCCAGATGAACACATGAAGCCATTGAGAGGTGCAGGGACAGACCTTCTCACCCACTCTGGTGCTGGGTGAGAAGCAGCAACCTTCAGCAGAGCTGGGACACAGCAGCATTTCAAGGACTGTTTTGGCAGGCAGCCTGCAGCCTTTGGTGTGGTTTAGTTAAGACCATTTGGTTGTGGTTTTTAAAACATACTTTTAAAAATGTGGCTGTAGAGACCTATGTACCTGACTTGTTCAACAGTGCTGTGATGTGAGGAGTGGCTGAGGGAGTGTTTAGCCAGGAGAAAAGGAGGTTTTGGGAGGGACCTGAAGAGAGGTTGTAGCCAGGTGGGGTTGGTCTCTTCTCCCAGGTAACAAATAACAGGACCAGATGAAAATGCCTCAAGTATCACCAGAAGAGGTTTAAGTTGGATATTAGGGAGAATATCTTCACAGAAAATGTTGCCAAACACTGGTACAGGCTGCTCAGGGAAGTGGTAAAGTCACAATCCCTGGAGGCATTTAAAAGACATGTAGGTGTGGCACTTAGGGACATGGGTTAGTGGTAGATTTGGCAGCACTGGGACTTGATCACCTAAGAGGCCTTTTTCAACTGAAATGATTCTATGATTCTATGATTATGAGGAGCACAGGCCAGGCACAGCTTTGAAACACAAGCTGGCTCTCTACTGAAGCTGCAGCAGGTCCATGTCAGAAAGGATCAGGTCAAGAATCTCCCCTTGCTACAGCCACGTTAGCTTTTCACAGAAATGTGCCAGTTTGTGATGCCGACAAGCCCATAGCCAGCTGCCCTCCTTCAATTCCTCACGTGCAAGACTAACATGCACCAGCCTGAGCTTGTTAAAAATATGTTGAAACCTGTGTTGTAGCAGCTCCACTACCACTTTCCTGGAAAGCTGTGTTACTTCCACTCCCAGCGCAGCTCCTTCGGTCCTGACATCCCCAATCCTTCCCTTGCCATACCTGACTGCCAGAGAGGAGCTTCCCTGGCCTCTGGTACATCAAACCAGTAGAAAAGGAAACCAGTATGAAAAAGAGGGAACCAGTGGTTGCTCAGTAGCTGAGTCAGCTGGGGTGGTGGGGACAGAAGGGACAGGGAAGGTGGCCAGAGCCAGGCACGGAGGGGAGCAGCACCACCCTTTCCAAGGCCTTTCAGCCATATACTCTGCATGATCAATTATCCCCCACCACCCTCCTTGTCACCACCTGCAGCTACCCAGGTGAGAGTTCAATCCAATCTCATCATTCACAACCACCCCTTTCCATTTACACTGTGCCAGGCATTGCTGTGCCAGGAATTCCTCCCCTGCCCTTCCAACAAGCCACCCGTGTCAAACAGCTCCTGTGAAGAGCTGTGGGCTTTCTGCACAGCTTCTTTCTGAAACACAGCAAGGAAACACTGCTCTACCTGCAGAATCCAGTAGCTGCAGGGCAAATTAGCAGTGCTGAGTAGTCAAGGGTCAGATTTTCCCTCATGGGTTTCAGGAGCATCAGAGAAGAATGTTACAGTAATGCTTACAGCACAGAAACCAGCTGCATTAAAATTTCACAATTAGGTCTCTCTGCTATCATCCATCTGGCAATTTTTTACAGGAGTTCCCTTCCCAAGGCTGGCCTGAGAATGATGCCAGGCTGAGACACTTTCATTTCCTGCATAAAAGACAATTTATTTCTTCACTTACAAAATAATGATAGAGTGTTCACTTGCGTCACAAACAGCTGAAAAATCCAGTAAAACCAAAACACTGTATTTTTAAAGCCTGTACAAGGAAAAACACTGTCTCAGACTAAACTCTGACAAAGACAAACAAAGGCCAAATCTTCATTTCAGATTCAAAATACTAATTTAAGGCTTTGGGCCCTTGAACGAAAAGATTACACTGATAAATTTGTTCAAATTTATGCTGTGCAATCGCATTTCCATGGCGTTATTTTCCTTTTTTCTTTTTCCAACAGCAAACAGCTGGTTTTTAAATATTGTATTCCAATGGATTGCTGCCATCAATGCAACAATATCTGTTCTGTGCATACACACATTTTCACATGCTGCAGAGCACACAGAGAACACATGGTATTGCTTTGCCTCTCCTTTCAGACACTTCCCTCACACAGCTCCTCTAATTATGGTAAAACCCTTGGATATGAGAGACACTCTGGATGAGCTCAAAAAGAAAACATACATCTTGTGCACACCACAGTTTACGCCCACACCCTTTTCAGTCTGTCTGAGGAACTCATGTTTCTCATAGTCATAGTATTTTAAGCTGACCGTACCTGCAAAAAAAGAGAAAAGGCTCCTGAAATTCTGACACCTGAGGTATTACCTTCCTTTCCTTCCCTCCCAGTATCATACACCTTCCCTTTCACAATTACTTTTCTTGTTACGCTTTAGAGTTTAAATTAAAAAAAAAACGAAACATATAAATAGATCACTTTTTCAGCCCGTCCTACAGTCTGTGACTTTATGACTGTTGGCACTTCCACATATAACAGATAAAAGCAACATTTTCCTGCCATGATGCGGTTTTTCACAGTGTGGTGTTTTCAGAGTGGCTTCCAGCTGCCAGTGCTCGGCTTTCAGTTGCTTTTTTGGCACTTAACAAACAGCTCCCACAGTCGTTCAGTCAGTTTGGGCTGCTTTGGTGTGTCAGCCTCGGAGCTTCACAGTGGCACTTTCTGCAGGTCTGGAGCAAACACTGTCCTGCTCTCGCAGCTGAGCTCTGCCTTGGCGGGGCTCGGTGGCTGTCACCCCTGCATCCATCAGGCCTGCTGAAAAGCAAGGAGGATTTCCCTTCCCTGTGGAGCTCTTGCTGCCCGCAGATGGGGTCACCAAAGCAGAGTGGAGAACAAACACAGTCCCATCACAGTTTCCTGGTAATCCGGCTGCAAAGGGCTCCCAGCAGCAGGACTTTGGTCAGGGAGGCAGCCCGGGGCCAGATGCCTCCATGCCGGCCCCCCATCCCTTCAGAGGCTGGTGTCGATGGCGCCTGCTCTGGCCTTCAGGGTGGCCTCAGAGAGAGTGTCCGGCTGCCCATCCCGACAGAAGAGCACGGCGGGAGTCTTGCAGGCCCACATGGCCACCTCTCCCCCGCTGGCCGGGCTGGACGAGGACATGGCGCTGCCCGGGGGCCCGCTGTGCCGATTGATGTAGCGTTCCCGGACCCGCTCAGCCCGGCTCCGCGGCTCCGGCTGGCGGCCCGGCACCGACAGGTAGGCGACCATGTTGTTCCTAGTCCTGTAGCCACCCTCCCGGCTGCGCCGCAGCAGCACCGAGATGTTGGGGTTACGGGCGGCGTAGATGAGGGGGTTGATGGCGCCGTTGGCCCAGGCCATCCCGCTGGCCACGGCGTCCATGGTGGGCGAGAAGGGCAGGCGGCCGGCGGCGGCGGCCAGCCCCAGGATGCAGTAGGGCCCCCAGCAGCAGATGATGGAGACGATCATGATGAGCACGGTGGTGGCCGTGCGCATCTCCCCGTAGGCGCGCAGCAGGTGCCCGTAGGTGGTGAGCGGCCGCACGCGGCTCTCGGCCAGCCGCACCGCCCGGCAGATGTTGAAGTGGCAGAAGCACATGACGGCGAAGGGCAGGAGGTAGCAGAGCACGATGAGGGCGGCGCCGTAGGGCGGCCCGAGCCGCGAGGAGCCCCAGGGCAGCACGTAGACGCAGCGATAGGCGCCGGGACGGGCTTCGCGACGCCCCTCGCCCGCCAGCCCGTACCAGGGCCCGGCCAGCGCCAGGGCGGCCAGCCAGACCGCGGCCAGCAGCTGCGCGGCGCGGCGCCGGCCCATCTTGTGCCGCGGCTGGCGGACGATGGCACAGTAGCGGTCGAAGGAGAGCAGGGCCATGGTGAGCGTGGCGGCGATGCCCAGCCCGGCGTGGAGCGCGGCGCTGGCCAGGCACAGGCGCTGCCCGAAGAGCCAAGCGCCGGGCGGGCGGCTGAGCAGGCTGAGGAAGGCCAGCGGCAGGCAGAGCAGGGCGCCCAGCAGCTCCGACAGCGACAGCGACAGCACGAAGGCGTTGGTGACCGTGCGGAGCTGCCGGTGCCGGGCGATCACCAGCACCACCGCCCCGTTGCCCAGCGCCGAGAGGGCGAAGATGAGCAGCAGCGCGGCCGCTTGCGAGGCCAGCGCCGCCGCCGACCACCCCGCCGCCGCCTCCGCCCCGCCGCTCTCGTTGCCGCCGCCGCCGCCGCCGCCGCGGGAGAGGTTGCCCGGCACGGCCGCCGGCGGCTCCATGCGCAGCCTCATGGCCCGGCCCCGCCGCGGCTGCGGAGGCCCCGCCGCTCCCGGCCCCCCCGGCCGCTGACGTCGCTCGGCCGCCGTTGCCCGGGGAACCGGCCCGGCCCGGCCCGGTCGGACCCGGCGGCGGCGGAGCGGAGCCCCGACAGACTAGCGGTGGGGCCGGGGGAACGCAGCCCGCGGCGGCACCATCCGCTGGGTCCGCACAGATGCGCTCCCCTGGCAGCCCCGGTCAGCGCCTCTCCCCGCGCGGCCCCGGCCCATCGCGGAGAACCAGCTACCCCCAGACTCCCAGCTGGAAGCCAGGACCATCACCCTGGCTCACAAGGCTGGACCTTGAGGGACTGATTTATTAAAATTATGGATATTGATCTACTACCGATATCCAGCTGTGACGGACAAAAACTTCTAACAGTTTAAAGTTAGAAAGTGTGTGTTTGTGGTGGGATAGCTCCCAAATACACACCGCAATTTACAGGTGATTACAGAGTCCTTTTATCTATACAAATACTGAATACCCAAAATACAAATGCATATTCATCACTTTGGTACATCCCATTCCCTGCCTTGTATGGTAATTAGCTCAAAAGCTATTAGGCACGCATAGTTTGTTCCTTGAAATGGGTCGGTGGTCCCTTTCACGGGGAGGGGTCCCAAAATGAGGAAGTAAATGAAATCTTCCTCGTTCTGACCTTTCTACCTTTTCCATGCAAATATGACAAATGAACCCTTGGTAGAACACCCATTCCCCATCTTCAACTGGTTTCAGAACAGAGGAGGCCTACAATTGTCTCATGTTCCTAAAAGCCATTTATCAGTTTCTATATTCTTCATTAAAAACCCAGCTAATCAAACATTTTGTTGACAAGCAATCAATTATTAGTTAACTACTAACTCTTAACTTCATCGAGGCCTACCCATTGATTTTGATTAACTCTAATAAAGCTTATCTCTAACTAAAACCTCAGCTCCTCTAAAATCCCTAAATTCCTTAAAGTTTATGTCTCAGGACCATCAGGTGTAAGATTGAGAGATCAGGCCAGAGACCTCTACATGGGCAGCAGGACCCTTTTTCCCCACTCTCATCCATGCTATAGCTGCCTGCCCCTACCTGAAAAATTTTCTTAGGGATGGTGTAGAGAATAGGTAATGAAGGATGCATCCCAGTTAATGCCTGAAGAACCTCCAAACATCCTGTGCTGGGCTTTGTGACTTGCTGTCCAGCTCTTTCCAAGGAGCCAGGTTGGGGGGCTGATCAGAAGATGCCCAGATGAAAACACATGGCAGAGTGTGCTCCTGCAAGCACGAAGGACATGTGTGTCACTTCTTGTTCTCCTGGACCAGAGGCTGTATGGGACTTACAAGGGAATTACAGGAAAGCTGGAAGCAGGAGCCCCAGACAACATCCTAAAAAACCTCTATTGGCCGCACAGCAGTTGCATAAATCGGGAATTTTGTTTCCTCCTGCTACAAAGTTATTTTCAAGCTGACAGAAGAAATTCCTCTCAGGCTTTTCTGTGCTAGCCTTATCTAAGTTCACCAGTATGCACCCTTCTGCTGCATGAGCTTGCATGAGATGATAATTCTCATTTTCATGTCTCATTTTAACAAGTGCCAGTTCCTCCCATGAGTGTCTTCCTTTAACAAGCACCATTTTATCCAGAGACACAGTGGAAGTGACAGGCCACCAGAGGTCTGAAGGTCTGCTCCTGCCACTGCAAATGCTTGGTTTTTCCCTGGAGGGACTCTGGCAAAGCAAGCACTGACTGCACTCTGCTGCACAAGCTGCCCCTGGACTGGGACAAAATCAGTAAATAATTAGCAGTCAAAGGTCATAATGGCTCAGACTTTCAAACACAGCTGCTCCTGTTGAAAGTTAACCACAGGGTATTTGCAGCCAGTGGTCCAAGATAAGCAAGAGAGGAAGGCTTAGGGAAGCAGCACAGCATGGACACTCAGCAGGAACACAGGAAATTCTGATCAAATACCTGCATCCAGCCCCAGCATGCAGGAGAGCTCTGGTGGGGTAAAATGAGTGAGGAAGGGGTTGTCTGGACAGGCTGAGCAGGGAAGCTAGAGCATGAGACAGAGCAGCACAGCTGGCTGAGCAGGAGACAACAAGAGCTAGCAATTCAAACCCAGAGTCATGACATCCTCAGCAGAATCCTGCAAACTGAGTGAAAAGAAGGAAAATGGCAGAGTTTTGAGCTTGCATTTAATAGGAATCTAATTTTGAAATTCGTAATTTGCAGACATAGAGAAGGCACATAAATTTGAAGGCAGCTCTCCAAGATCAGCTCAGTTTTCTGTGAATTATGGGGAAGAAAAAGAAGAAGAAAAATACTACAGCATCTCAGAGCAGCTTGTATATGCTAATCACAGTGCACCCAATATGCTAATCACAACAGGGTAACAAGCCTGTTATCCTGAAACATGACAAATGCTGTCACACCACCCAAGGCTGTTCCTACTGCAACATGTGGAGAAGCAAAACAGAAATTCATGGGCAGGAGAAGCACAGCACCATCAGTGAGGCTTGGCCACCACCTGTGCCTCGGGTCACTTGAAGAAGAAGCCGTGTTTCAGTGGGTCCTCCTCTTCCACAGTGAAGGTGGCTGTGCCAGTGTAAAAGGCTTCTCCTGAGACTTCCACAATGACAGCGTTGTAGTTCCCAAACCTGGCCTCCTGCAGAGGGATCAGGATGAGGATAGAGGAAACAACCCACAGAATTCCAGTTGTACCTGACATTTATGCAGACACCCCTGCTCTGGTACATCCCAAAGCAGCCACATAACACAACAAGGTCCTAAAATCCTTTTAGTGCCAGGTTTGTGGGAGGGCAAGACCCACAGACACCTCCCTCCTTCCCTAGGCACAGAAAGGCTTTTCTGCTTCCCCACTGAGCACATTTCCAGTTGCCCTTGAGACAGGGGAAAAGTCCAGCACCAGCCACTTGCCTTCACTGCCTTTCCAGTGAACAAGGAGCCCGTGGTGCTGCTCTGGAAGGTTCTGCTCTGGTCCAGCTGGATGAGTCCCTTATGGTACTGCAGGGCAATGCGAGCGGTCACCCCAGAACCTGTCGGACTTCGGTCAACCTACAGCAGAAGAGATGAGCCAGCTCTAGATTTTGGGGTTGAATCCAAAATGAGATTGCTCCCCTCAGTTCTTTCTGCCACCTTTACACTTCACTCAGAGACCCCCCCCCCCCCCCCCCCCCGCCCAAGGTTTTGTAGAGAATCCAGATGCATCACAACTGAGAAGGGAAAAAGAAGCAGGTTTGGGGTACTTCTGGACTGTGGTGGGCTTTGGCACAGTTAGGGACGTATGATCTAATAAACACTGAGGCTATTTGGGAGCACTTGAAATCTTCCCAGCATCATCTCTAAAGAACTGAGAGGGGCTGAGGTCACCTGCCCCATTCTCACACCTCAAGGCAAGATTGGTTCTCCTTACGCTGAGAGAGCTCCTGGCCAGCCTGGTTTTTAAAATCTCCAAAACTGCAGTGTTGGCCAGCTTCTGAGGTGACCTCTCCCAGTGCTCCACACTCCTCACTGCTGGCAAGTCCAGCCAAAACTTCCCCTGCCATTTGTGTGATACCTTATGCACTGCAGGCAAGAACAGAATTTTAACCCCCCATTTCTCTCCTGTTGTTCATCCCCAGCAGATGTTCCCTGGATTAGGACTTTAAGGACATGTACTATGCTGGGATCCTTTCTCAGCCCCTGAACTCCTGGAGAATTCAAATCAACAGGTCTAGAGTATGAACCTTTTTAAAATGCCACCATCTAAGGTGTGCAGAAGTATTTCTGCAATTAGGAGCAAAACCAGAATGTGTGAATTGACACTCAGCTCTCCAGAGACAGAACAGCAGCACAAGCACAGACTAAGAACCAGAACAGTGTCTCTTCTTTGCAGTGGATGTAAGGGACAAAGAGACAATTGTGGTGCCTCTTGTGTCTGAGAAGAGCCCATTTCTGTACCTGTTCATCTGCAAACACACAGATGTTGGTGGTGGGCTCCTCACTAAAGGCATCTTTCCCATCTGTCAGTATGGTGCCGTAGAGGAAAGCCAGGTCTTCACTCTCAGGGTGATGAAGCTTGAACTGGGAACAGCAGAGAGAGGGTCACAAATACACACAGCAGCAGCAATGCATGCAGTGCAGCTTCTGTGAGAGACCAGAGGAAAGGGGCAAGGCCACATGGCTGCGTTTCCACCTCTGTTTCACAGATAACAGAGACAGAGAGAAGCAGGAAAGCTCCTTGTCCTTGAAAGGACTCTGAAATCCAACATGGGGCCCGGAGGATGGGACTTCTCCCACCATCCTGAGCTGGTCTGGTGCAGTCACCCCAGAGGGAACATGCTGGGATACCACAGTGCTCATCCATACCTGTTTCTTCACCGCTTCTGTCACTGCACTCGCTGCACTGACAAGGTCTCTGGTCTTTGAAGAGCACACATCAAGGCCCAGCTGCTCGGCACTGAGGAAGGCATAGAAGGTGCCACCGTAGCCAATGTCAACCACCACCTTCCCATGGCCAGGGACATCAATGGCCAAGTCTGAGCAGAGAAAGGGAGGAAGGTGAGGAGGCAAAACTGCTGAGCCATGGGCTTGCATACAGACTGAAGGAACACGGCTACATGGGAGGGCAGTGGACAGGGATGATAACTTCAATACTTCTATGGCACCTTACAGCGTCCCTGATGACCTCGGAAAAACAGTGGGACTAGGGAGACAATTGCCAGACGCCCCTCCCTCAGCCAGACCACCAACCCCCCCGAACACGCAGCGGTCCCCACCGGTGGCGGCAGCGAAGGCGGGCACGCTGTGGAAGCGCACGGGGTTGCCGCTGCGGCGGCCGTCCCAGGGCACGAAGGCGGTGACGGGCCCGCAGGGGCAGCGCAGGCGGACGGCGGTCTCGGGGCGGGTGGGCGCCGGTACCAGCCCGTAGTCGAGGGCGAAGCGGCCGAGGGCCATGACGGCGTGGCCGCACATGGCGCTGTAGCCGGCGCAGTGCAGGAACAGCGCCGCCAGGTGCGCGCCGTCCGCGGCCGCCCCGCCGCGCACCACCACGGCCCCGTACATGCCGGCGTGCCCGCGCGGCTCGTGCATCAGCGCCCGCCGCACGTGGTCGTGCCTGGCCGCCACCTCCCGCCGCAGCGACAGCAGCGACAGCCCCGCCGCCGCCGCCTGCTCCGCCGCCTCCAGCCGCGGGATGATGCGCAGCGGCTCGCCGCCCGTGTGCATCTCCACCGTCTGCAGCACCACGCCCGAGGGCGAGTGCGGCGGCAGTGCCCGTCCCGCTCCGCCGCTGCCACTGTCACTGTCACCGCCGCCCTGCGCCGCCATCGCGCCGCCACCGCCGGGGCGGCACCGCGCCACAGGCCACACCCCGAGAGACCACGCCCACAAACGAAAACACGCCCCGTTTGGGATACCCGACCTGAGGTCACGCCCACCCCATTGAAGTCCCGCCTCACGGCCACGCCCATGTCAGTAACCACGCCCCGACATAGGCCACGCCCTCCAGAGTCCCCGCCCCTTCGCGTTCCCGCCCCGCATTCCCGGGCGGAGCCGACCCGCGGCGGAAGCGGAAGTGCCGCGGCGGAAGTACCGGAGTCGCGGTTGCTGGGTTACCGCGATGTACCGCGCCGGTAGGACGGGCTGGGATCGGGGCACCGGGATGGGGCTGGGAGTGCGGGTCCGGGCGTGGATGGGGTTGAGGGTGTTGTCAGTGGCTGGAGCGGGCCTGGACCGGCGTTCGGTGCCTCTCCCGGTAACGTGGCCCACGCTCTCCCCGCAGCTGTGGACATCCAGCCCGCCTGCCTCGGGCTGTACTGCGGCAGGACCGTGCTGTCGGTGAACGGCTCCGTGGAGACCTACGGGGACTGCGGGGTGAGTGCGAGGCTCGGCCCGGTGCGGGATGGCTCAGGCGGGGCCCACCGGGAGCCCCAGCCCGGCCCCCGCGGGTCGGTAACGGGGGCTGCTGTGGTGAGAACGGCTCCCTGACCGAAACAGGAGCTGCACCGTGACACGAGGTGCTGGGGGCTCGGTGCTGTACCCGAGCTGAGTGGAGGGCCTGGAAAAGCTGACACGGAACGGGACGGTGTGGGGAGCTGCGCTGAAATGAGTCCCTGTGCACGCCGGTTTTACTGGAGTGCTGAGCGAGAGCCAGACCTGGGAAGGGTGGGATGAAGCTGGAGAACTGTGGTTGTGAGCGGCCTGCTGAGGGAGCTGAGATGAAAGGGAGTGGTGTGGCAGCAGGAGAGGAAAATAGATGCTTGTATGAAGGCTTTTAATCGTGCTTTATCCTTGTTTATATTAAAAAAGAAGAACCAGAGAGAGCAAGTGTAAGCTGGGAAATTACTGGGGTTATTGTTTCATCTCTTTAAAAGTCTGGTCTATGTCTTGCCCCAAGCTGTTTTTCCATTGACTGCAGTGATTTGCTGTTGGTGGTGGGATTCTAAGTACAACCTCTGCCTTCTGCAGGTGTGTCCTAGAGGCCAAAGAACTGATGACAACAAAATCTGCAGGGAGTGTTTGGGATCTCCAGACCGCTATGACTGGCTGTACCTCGGCTTCATGGCCATGCTGCCCCTGGTTTTACACTGGTTCTTTATTGAGTGGTATTCTGGAAAAAAGAGGTTTGTGTATCCTTTCTCTTGATGGGTTGTTTAAAATTGGAAATATTTTATTCACAAGTGATCAATCTGAGATACTGAACTGAGCTGTCCAGCAGTTCTTATAATCCTAGACTGGTTTGGGTTGGTTTGGGTGAAAACCTTAAAGATCATCCAGTTCCAATTCTCTCTCATGGGCAGGGACGCCTTCCAGCAGACCAGGTTGCTCAGAGCCCCATCCACCCTTGTTGTTGATTGAGCTGATATGGTTTCTCAGAAGTTCAGAGCAGCTGTAGGAGGGTTTATTTACAAATGTAAGTGTCCTGCAGGGCACCCTGTCCAGTCACTGCCCTCAGGGCATGGTCCGTGCCTCTTTAATGTGGCAGTGCACAGTCCAGTTGGCAGTCAGGGCTGGATTTGGTTTCCCAGCAGACAGAAGCAGCAGGTTGTATCACCCCCTGTCCCCTGGGTCAGTATCAGCAGGGCTGCACAAGTGCAGTGAGAGGATGGGTTTGAGTTTTCTTTTTAGGAATATATATTCTGGGTTTGGCTCTTGATAGCAGAGCTGAGCTGCTGTGGCCTTTACATCAGAGAAGTTCTGTAAAAAAGAGCTTTAAATCCACAGCTGCATGTGGCCATTAGGTATTAGACTGGAGTTTTTTAGGGAGTAATGGCTCTGGAGTGTACTGAGCTGTCCATGGCAGGGGGTTGGAACTGGATAGTCTTTAAAGCCCCTTCTAACCCAAATCATTCTGTGATTCAATGAGCACTAAACAGATAGGGGTCTGAGAATGTTTAATATGTGAATATTTACCATCTTCAATGAGGACCTGCAGCTTTGGCAATTCTGCTTATTTTCCAAGCAGCAATGTCACCCCTTCTGAGATGTGTGGCGTGTTACCCTCACTGCTCTTTTCTTTTACACACTAAACCACCTAGGATTGTCAAAGAGCTTCCACACTGACTGGGTTTTAACTCTGCAGAAGTCTCTGTGGGATTCCAGGGCTGTTGGGATTTGCAGGAGCTGGCAGCATGGGGTTGGAACCCAGGAAATTCCTCTGGCTGCCCTGGAGGACTTGAGACCCTGTCAGGGGGCTTGGAGACCTTGGCACAGAGCCCGAGACCCCAGTGCCTTTGATTTTGACCCATGGAAAAAACAATTACCAGCCTTTATATGAAGAATTACAAGTCAAGAGAGTTTAAGTAGAATAATAGTTAGTTTGTCATGGGGTGAAAAATAGATTCTTGTGGTTTTTTAGAATGGGGGTTCAGGGGGCAAGATGGAGGAATCTGGGCGTGTCCAGCCTTTCTCCTTCTTGGCCTCCATTTTGTGGGTGATGTTGGCATTTTTAGATTGGTTTAGAGTAGTAGCTCACTGTCTAACATAGGTGATAGGTATTGGGAAGTTACTGTAAATAATGTACCCGTAGTATTTAGTATAAAAGATAACGCTGCCCCAAGAACAGGCAGTGTGCCTCAACCTGGCCTGCCAGACAGACCTCGGTTGGTCAGAGAAAGGATGTTATAGATAAGAAACAATAAACAACCTCAAGAAAAGAATAGAAGGAAAAGAGGCTTTGTAAGGCATCTCGGGGTGGCTGTGACCAGCAGGGATTCCCAGAGCCTGGCAGTGACGGTGCTGTTGTCCCGCAGCTCCAGCGCGCTGCTGCAGCACCTGACGGCGCTGCTGGAGTGCGGCGTGGCGGCCGTGGTGACGCTGCTGCTCAGCGACCCCGTGGGCTCCCTGCACATCCGCTCCTGCCCCGTCAAGAAGCTCTCGGACTGGTACACCATGCTCTACAACCCCAGCCCTGACTACATCACCACCGTGCACTGCACCCACGAGGCCGTGTACCCCCTGTGAGTGTGCACCCCCTGTCAGTGTGTGCCCCCTGTGCGTATGCACCCCCTGTGTCTACCCCCTGTGAGTGTGCACCCCCTGTCAGTGTGTACCCCCTGTGAGTGTGCACCCCCTGTGAGTGTGCCCCCTGTGTCTGTCTACCCCCTGTGAGTGTGTGCCCCCTGTGTCTACCCCCTGTGAGGGCACTCCCTGTGTGTACCCCCTGTGAGTGTGCACCCTCTGTCAGTGTGTGCCCCCTGCCTTTCCTCCAAGCTGCCAAAAGTGTTCACATAGAGCTGGGATCAATGGCAATCAATCCCCTGAATCTTTCATGCATTGAGCTGTTTCACATAGATTTAGCAACACTTAATGATTTTCTGAGTAATCAAAGAAAGTGGCATAGCCCAGGCTAGCACACAATCAGTTTAGTTGGAAAAGACCTCTGGGATCGAGTCCAGCCCAATACCACCATGGCACTGAATGCCAATTCCATCTTTCCAGATTAAAGATAATTTCTGGATTTTAAACATTTCCAGGTGTTTAACATCTCTAGGGATGGTGACTCCCATTACCTCCCTGGACAGCCCATTCCAGTCTCTGGTCATCCTTTCTGTAAAGAAATTCCTCCTAATGTCCAGCCTGAACTGAACCTCCCCATGTACAGCTTAAGACTATGTCCTCTCAGCTATGTCACGATGTAGCTTAAAACTTCTTTTTTTCCTTTTTGTTTTCCTTTCCTTAGAGAGGAAACATCTTGACTGTTTCCCCTAAGGAAAAGTGGGCCCATCATTCTGTGTTTAAAACTTTTACCGTAAAGTCTTTAGAGTTCACTGCCTAACCCCAAATTCCTTGGTTGTGACCCGAATCTCTATGAGAAAACTGCACATTTTAAGGAATTTTTCTTTGTCTCCAGGTACACCATTGTGTTTATCTATTATGCCTTCTGTCTCGTGCTGATGATGCTGTTGAGGCCTCTCCTGGTTAAGAAGATTGCCTGTGGTTTGGGAAGATCTGACCGGTTCAAAAGCATTTATGCAGCACTCTACTTCTTCCCCATCCTCACCGTGCTGCAGGCTGTGGGAGGAGGCCTCCTCTGTGAGTTCTCTCCTAAAAACACTCCTGAACACACCTATCAATGCACACTAAGAAAGGACTTAAGGAACAGAAGGAAGGGACACTTTCTGCTTTGGGAGTAAGGATGTTGTTTAGGGTTATTTTGAGGTGTTTCACCTGGAAAGGTTGCTCATTAGGAGCTCTGTCCTTACCAGCACTGCTTTGCCTCAACCAGTGCTGTTAGAGACTGTCCCTTTCCCAGAAAAGGAGGAGAGGGGGTGTGAGAGGAAAGTACTTCAGAGTGAGCTAGTTCCACTTTTTGCTAAGGCAGAGTTTGTCTGATTTCAGAGATGGATTTCAGTGTAAATTTGGGGAGATTGGCTATTTTTGGTTTAGCTTCCAGCATTCTTGTCACATTTGGAAAGGTGCCACAAAATCCCCACTCAGCCTGACTACTTTTCTCATTATCATTTTTCAATTTGGGGTGTAAGTGTTGAGTAACTCCACTGAGAAATAGCAGAAAACCCCAGAGGGAAGAGCTGTTCAGGTTGTGCTTGGCTGACCCTCACTGCTGTGCTTGTGTGGTGCCATGCTAAGAGGCAGCTAGAGCAGCTCAGTTTGCTTCACACCTGTGGAAAAACTCTCTGCTGAAGGATAAACTGTGCCATTTTTTTGACTGCTAATGTGTTGCATGTTTGTCTTTAGATTATGCCTTCCCATACATCATCCTGGTGCTCTCTTTGGTTACTCTGGCTGTGTACATGTCTGCTTCTGAAGTGGAGGTGGGTAAACTTGTTTCCTGTGTTAAAAGAGTAAAAAAGACCTGAGTGAGCAGAGACCACTTTGTCTCTTGCCTTTTCTCATTTAAGCCTCTTCCTTTTATCCCTTCCCCTCTTGGCTGGAGGAATCTCATGTGAGAATTCCCTCTGATGGTGCACTGGGAAGCTGGGTGTGTGCTGGAAGGGCTCAAACCCAGGAGGCTTCACATGCTTTTTGTGCTCTACCTGTCACACCTCTTAAATGTCAAGTGCTGGCTAACAGGATGAATGCTAACAGGAAATTGTGTTTATTTTGCAAGTTTTTCAAGGATCTGCTCGTGAGGAAGAAAAGGCTCGTTGTCCTCTTCAGCCACTGGTTACTCCATGCCTATGGAATCATCTCCATTTCCAAACTGGATAAACTTGAGCAGGACCTGCCTTTGCTTGCCCTGGTACCTGCCCCTGCCCTCTTCTACCTGATGACAGCAAAGTACACAGAGCCCTCACGGATCCTCTCTGAAGGTGGGAATGGACATTAAAAAGAGCCTGTGCCAACAACTCTGTCCCAGTGATCTGGATGAAGCAATTTTAGTGCTTGTTATGCTCTGGAAACTTTTGTTTTCAAAAAGAAGTTGTTTATGTGCCAGACTTCTGGTGAAACACCTCTGGGTGAGACTGTATAATATTAAAAAGCTGCACTTTGTATTCTTCCTAAGTATCTGGTATAGATGGAAAGCAATGTCTTTTTTATCTATTTATCACTGTGAATTTCTGTAAAAAGCTTGTGACACATCCTAGTACAATGGTTTGCTTGTGTATTGTTCATTTCCTAACATGATATTTGAATAAAACAATAGAGCCTGGTTTTCAGTAGACTTTAATTAAAAAAAAAAAAAAACAAAACTAGAGCTTGAATATACCAGAGAACTTCATTTTTTCATCACAGACTCTAGCTTCTATCCCCCACCAGTGGAAACAGACTGTCTGCTTCCTTCCATCAAAAGATAAAACATGGGCATGATTCCTCATGATGTTTGAGTCTGACTGCTGGAGAAGAAATGCACTGTAAAAGAAGAAGAAGAAGAAATGCACTGTAAAATTCTCTGTCAGGTAGAGTTTGTGCTCTGTGTGCTTCATATATGGAGACCTTCTTGGAGAGCATTAAATAGATCAAAGATTTTCTTTTTTTGGCAGTTGGGTTAGTATTGGTCACCAAAACTTGATGCTGTAGAGAGTCTAGAGCAAGATGCAGAGCAGTGCTGAAGGGCCAAAACCAGAACCAAAAGTAAGATCCTCTCAAATTAAACTCTTTCACTGTATGGATCACTGGCTGTAACTGCATATTTCTTCATGTCTGTGACAATAATGCTTTTTTCATTCTATCACCTGCCAGCACTGCTAAGGACAGAGTCTGCCAGGAGCTCAGAGGCTTTGAAAGGTGTCCCCTCAGCCAGGCTGCCTTGAGTGTCACTCTCCTACATGGAAGGTTTGTTTTTGTTACATCTGATATGCCCTTCCTTGTAGATTTATCTGATTTTTTTATTTTCATGAGAAATGCCACTTGACAGGTTCACTGCACCTAAAAATTGTTTGAAAGCAAACTCACTCTTGCATGCAGCAGTGAGGTTTTATTTAGGCATTGAGGAAGTAATTGATCTTAAATCAAATACTGTCTGTACTGCTGTGTACAATGTTTAAATTAAAGACACAGTGATGCAAAGGAGAGTTCTAAAAGTCAAGGATTAAAATTCATGTTAAAATACCACATCTGAGGATATTACTCCTTCATGTGTATTTCTGTGTGGACTATGTGTATTGGGTTTAAATGTTATGCTGGATCTTGGGGTTAAATATTGTGCTGGATCTTGTTTTTAAAAAGAAAACTAGCAAGTCCCAGGTAAAGAGTACATATTTTGCTAGGTCTGGAAAACAGTGTGTGGATTTTGAAAGCAGAATGAGGGGTTCTATGATAGGAGGGCAGTGCACCCCATGGACCTTGCCTGGCACCTCAACCACTGACCTTTCTGCTGGACTCCAGTGCTTTAGCCTTCAGCAAAACCTGGAATGTGAAATACAAATTAATGAAGTCTTTTATCATCTTCTCCCAGTAGCAATAAAAGAATTATAAGTACATATATAATGGCAGCCATAGAAACAGCAGTACAAATTGCTCGCATGAAAATTTTAAAGAACATAAATTAACCACAGTCCTGCAGTGATAACCACCCAGCCACAAGCTGCAGGAGTTGAAGTCTGTTAGTTTTATCTATCCTTTGGGGAAAAGCAAACAGTTGTGGGAAGATCAGTGATGCTCCGACTATTTTACAGCCCCCTCTTTGCTATTACCACAACTCTTCAGGAAGTGGAAGTTAAGGATGATGAAGGAAGTTAAGGAATACCTTAAAGCATTTCTGGTTCTTCACAGAATTCACAAAATTCACAGAATCACTGGGTTGGAAGAGACCTTCAAGATCATCAAGTCCAACCCAGCCCCAACAGCTCAACTCACCCCTGGCACCCAGTGCCACATCCAGGCTTTGTTAAACACACCCAGGGATGGGGACTCCACCACCTCCCTGGGCAGAGCATTCCAGAACTTTATCACCTTTCTGTAAAAAACTACTTCCTAATATCCAGCCTGTATTTCCCTTGGTGCAGCTTGAGACTGTGTGCACTGGTTCTGTCAGTGCTGCCTGGAGAAAGAGAACAAAAATTGATTTCAATGTGCAGCAGAAAGATTGGACACACTGCTTGTGTTTTACAGATTTAGAGAATCACAGAATAGTTTGGCTTGAAAGGGACTAAAAAACCATCCAGTCCCACCCCCTGCCATGGGCAGGGACACCTTCCCCCATCCCAGGTTGCTCCAAGGCCCATCCAAGCTGGCCTTGAGCACTGCCAGGGATGGGGCAGCCACAGCTGCTCTGGGCACCCTGTGCCAGGGCCCCACACCCTCACAGGGAAGAATTTTTTCCTAACCTTAATCCAATCTAAACCTCTTCTCTTTCAGTTTGAAGCCATTCCCCCTTGTTCTATCACTACAGTGTCTGATGAAACCAGCAAAGAATTAATTTATTGTGGGATTTAGAAGGAAAAAAAGAAGTGTGGAAAAAGAAAAAAGTTCAGTATATCTTACAGTGATCATCCATTCAGGATTTTTTGACATCCAAAATATCCAGTCCTTCCAGCTTGTATTGTAGCCTGCTAAAAAAACACTGATCTTTTTCCTCTCTTTGCTGAATTTTTGTTGTTACTGTTGCCACTGTGTTCAGTATTTCCCACTCATTTTCCAGAAATTCGTGCAGTGACACAGAGTACAATTTATTTTTTTTTCTTAAAATGAAAAACCCCTCACAAAATGTTCAGAAACTTGTTTTGCTTATCTTGTTTTCCCACAGCTTGACTGGCCACCAGACCTGTAGCTCTGCAGGAACCTTTTCAAGTACCCAATCCTTGCATAAAAACCCCTAAAGTTAGCTTTTCTGACTAGATAACTGGTGAAAAATCTTTTTTGATAGTTTATTTGAATTTCTGTTAAAAATTAAGCCACACCCAACTAGAAAAATATTACATGGCTGATGAGCTGAATGAGAACAGCAAGAACATTATGAGGTACAGATTTAAGGAAAGCTTGAGTATCAGATCAACAAAAGGAATAATATCAGGAAAAAATGGTTTTATAGCCAAGATTTTACACATTGCTGGAAAACACAGATTTAATAATTTGCCTCACATGGCTTCAAAGATGGTAGTGACTTATTTGCAAAATGCAATTTTGTTTTTTACATGGTAAGTGAAATAGATTTATGCAAATCAGTACACCAGAAAATGTAAGTTCATTTTTTGAATAAAGATCTCCTCTGACCATCCCTTGAGAAGATTTACAACAGAGTTAAGAGTTAAAATGGGGTAGATTGCTGTGCCAAAAAAGTAAAATATAAGGACTGAAAGATTTTCTTTAAAATGTCATCTTAAAAAAAAAAAAGTATAATTTTTTGTTTTGTTTTGAAGTAGTTATTAACATGTTACCACGAAGCACTGTCAAATCATTCAGATTTTGCCTATTCCTAGCTTGAGTTCACTGCAAAAATATCTTATTTTATTATTGCTCTGTGAAAAAAATAATTACAACTGAATATTACCACAGTTTCTAAATATTTTCCAAAGAGTTTCACTGTTTCTAGAGAGATCAGAAAGAATAAAATGAGTTTTTGCTTATGGAAATACAAAGGTTAATGTATTCCTCTGACATTAAAAAGACAGTTTTTCTTTCAACAACATCATCCATTTCACCCCATTGAACAAATTTTAGGAGTTTCCAAAACTAACACAAGCCACTCATGTCTATGGCACCAAATAAAATGGGTGAGAACAACAGGGCAGCACAGGTCATGCTCAAACAGAGAAACTTTTCCTCCTCTGCTCCCACAAAATTGTGTTGACTCAATAATGTTGGATCAGCTCTACCAGTACCCAGCTAAATTTCATCTTGGTTCCAGACAGAGCTGATAGCCAAGGGCCTGAAAGATGTACAGAATAATTTCAAAGCATAAATCCCACATTTCACAGCCTATCCCACACTCAGCTGCGTCCCAGGCCTTTTCCTACAATCCCTGGCTGAGAGCACCAGACACAGGATATTGATCATGCCTCAGGCAGGTGCCTTGCCCTTGGATTCTCCTCTTTGTTTCCTTCCAAACTTCATCTCTCTCTTCTGCAAAGCAGGGAAAGGGTTTTTAGACAGTGTAATGACTGAAAGGCTGTTATGAATAAAAGCAGGGTCTGCCAGTAACTGATTGGCTTAACCAGTCTCCCTTTTTTTTGTTTTTTTTTTTTTTCTTTTAAAAATTCTGTATGCTTCTCTTTTGTTTCTTGGTTTCTTCCAAGATTAGCCTGCTTAGGTTTAATTCTCCTTTTTACAGTAGAAGAAAGAATACTGAAAGTAATCTCAAAAGGTCATCTTAGTCCATCTCTGCTGTACAGCAGAATCAATTAAACCTAAGAACCCCTGACAGATGTTTGATTTGTCCTTAAAAACCCTGGTGCCAGAAATATTCTGTCTCTGCAAAACTCAGACAACTGATTCCAGTTTGATTCCAGGGCCTCCCTCTGTGTGCTGTCAGTGCTTTCTAAGGGCCTTCTTCTTCTGTTAAATCTCTTCTGTTCCCAGTTATTTGTCTGAAATAGTTGGCAAGGAGAAAAGCTTGCTGTCTTGCTTAGAATTTTTTATTTATTTGATAGTTCCTGCCATGCCTTCTCTTAGATTTATGTGTTTTAAATGGAAAAATTGCACATTTCTTCAACCTTTTTCTCATCATCTTTCCTGAATTCCTCTTCAATTCCAAAATAATCTGCATCCTCCTTTAAACTCCAGGTCTGTCCTATACCGAAGCTACAGGTGAGAACACACACCTTAAACCTTGCCAGGCCACCTTTTCACACACACTGCTCTGACTGTTGCCTTTTCATTGCTGCAAATCTTTGTTGACTTTGTTGTTACATTTTTCATCTTTAATTCTATTTATCTCTGCTTAAATACCTCCCTCATGATGGATTTGCACAACAACTGTTTCTACCTAAATGTGAAAACACAGATAAAAAAAAATTAATATGAACCTTTTTTGCCATAAATTTATTTTCTGGCTAATTCTTAATTCTAGTTCTGCCCTGCAGAGGGTGCTCCCACTCTTACCATGTTTGTCATCTGCAGACATGATGAGCATTTACTCTATCCTATCACCTGAGTCCTTCAGGAAAAAAACAGATTAATTCCAGTATGAGGCCAGACCTCCTGCAAACCAACAGGAATCATTATTCTATTCAGTCTAAGCAGGAGTAAAAATTATCAAGGGTGATTTTTCCAACAGTTTTGGCTCAGCCTGAAAAAGAGGCAGTTGAAGGGACATAGATTAAAGGTGTGTAAAAATCAAAAACACCTTTGCTGGAGCAGTTGAAGAGATGAGTTACTGTTCCTCACAACACAAGAACTGCAGGATGCCAATAAACTTTTGAGACAGCAGGTTTAAAACAGGAGAATTCTTGTCCTTATTAAATAAATTATATAAGTTATTAGGGAGGATAAATGTGTATGTGAGCTAAAAGAATCAATCAGTGATAGGAGAACATTGCAGTGAAGATCCAGCATAGCATAAAATTCCATCAAAAGCTATTAAAATGCAGATATCATCCTCATCCAGGGAAGTTCCTGACACTCCATTTGTCATGGAGATTATACAGAAGAAGGGTCATTCTATATTTGACTGTTCTTGCATTACTTCTCCAAGGAGGACTATTGATCACTGCAGAAGACAGGATCCTGGTAGGACCAGCACTGAGCCTTACCCAGTATGGCTATTTTGGGAAATGAAGCTGATTTGAACTTCACTCACCTCTTCCTGATGAGCACTTCAATATAATCACGAGTAGCTCTGGCCAAAAAAAAGTTTAATTTGATGTATGTGCATCTCTCAGCATAGTGGAGTCTCATCTTGGTTAAGGCCAAAGAAACACAAGTCACAAGTTAAATGATTCTTCAGTGGAAAAATGCATCCCTTCTGTTTTGCTGCAGTGGGTAAAGCACAGAAAGGGAGGACAGGGACAATCTGTGCAGGCTGGGAGATTTGGAGAACAGAGACAAGATGATACCCAGGAAATAAAGCCAAACAAAGGAAAGAAACTGGGCCCAAGATGTGAAGCAACACAGGACTCTGAACTCATTTCTGTGCAGGACTTCAATGTCAAGTGCTGCACTACCTGGTTTTGTTCCCTCTGAGACTCTGAAGTTGGGTAAACCTGTCCTATCCACTCCTGTGATCAAAGGCTAGAAACATCAGATAAACTCAGAGTGTAGATGTCTGGATATTCTCACGAGCTTTAATTTTTTTATTTTTTTTTTTAATAAAAGACTGTAGCAGAAAAATCATCATAAAAAATGAAAAAAAAAAGTAAAATATGGAGAACAGAGGAAATGGCTCCCTTGGTAGAAGGAGGCGTGTGAGGAAGGCAGAGAAAGGTGAGCTGAGTCTCATTTCTGTGAACTACTTTGATATTTTGCATCACTGTAATGTTCCAAACAGAGAAGAATGAGCTTGATCTGACGTGGTTCCTACAAAGGAATTTATTCCCCTCACACACATCACCTCCATAACACAGCATGCAGACTGAGGCATTTTGCAGATTAAAAAAGGGGAGGGCAAGTGCAAGAAATACTGAAAGCCTCGAAAGAAAATGGAGGAGAAAAGGAAGGAACTTTGGTTGTTTCATCAAAATGGGATGAAATAAAGCAAAGTAGGAAAAGTTTAAAAAGGAGAAAGAGTTACAAGCGTGTCACTGAGTGAAAATAAACAGTTACAATTGCTTTTTTATACCTAGTTCTGTTCAGGACACAAAAGAAGGAGCAATCCTCTAATAACAGTCTCATTTAGAATAGATCATATTTAGGGAAAGACAGAGTAGGAAAGTATCAAGGTATATTTGGCATCTCTTTTGTGTGTTCTGCTTAGCTCAGCTGCCAGCGAGAGCATGAGAATGAATCCAGCACAATGGTTTACTCAGCAGTGACAGCCTCAGCCCTGATTTTTAGGGAGGCTTGAGGAATTACAGACCATGGCTGTCCTTGGTGGTGTGGGAGCACAACCTCTCCACCAGCAGAGTGAGAACAATCCTCAAGGCTGGCTGTAAATCCACCTTTCTGAGGTCAGACATGCACAGACCTGGCACTGATTTATCCTGCCTCGGGTCAGACTGGTGACCAGGAGCCAGACAATTCCCCTGGGGACAGAGCATCTGCTGCAGACCAAAGGAGCTCTGGAATCTTTGAAAGCTGCACAGTTCTCACTCAGCATTTCAGTGCCCTACTTTCCTTGGGAAGGAAACTCCTCATTGTTCTAAGGAACAGTGACAGTCAGCAGCCTTGGGGGATGTCTTGACCACCATCACTCACTCCAACAGATTTACTACAATAATTCAGAGAAAACTTTGACCAGTGCCTAAAATGGGGAAGGCTTCACAGTGAAGGAATGGATGGTAAGCATGCAATATCAGTGGAGGCAGTGTCCTGGTTTGAAAAGCCAGGTGTCTGCTGAGGAAGGCAGGAGCATCTCCTGAAATGGAAAATGTAAACCCCCTCCCTCTGAATTGTTATAATTTTGAAATGAAGGGGCTCTCAGGCAAAGATATGGGAGAAGGAATTACAGTTCTTTATTAGGGAAGAAAATAAAAATAAAATAAAATAAACAATGCAGTAACACAAAACACCACTGCCAGAGCCAGACCATGCCCTGTCCCCCTGTGTGTCAGGGTGGTGGCACAGTCCCATCCCAGGGGGTGGCACAGTCCCATCCCAGGGGTGGCACAGTCCCATCCCAGGGTGGTGGCACAGTCCCATCCCAGGGTGGCACAGTCCCATCCCAGGGGTGGCACAGTCCCATCCCAGGGGTGGCACAGTCCCATTCCATGGTGGTGGCACAGTCCCATCCCAGGGTAGCACAGTCCCATTCCAGTGGTGGCACAGTCCCATCCCAGGGGTGGCACAGTCCCATCCCAGGGTAGCACAGTCCCATCCCATGATGGCACAGTCCCATCCCAGGGTGGCACAGTCCCAGGGGGTGGCACAGTCCCATCCCATCCCAGGGGTGGCACAGTCCCATCCCAGGGTGGCACAGTCCCATCCCATGGGGCTCAGCCCTCCTGCAGTGCCAGCTGTGGCTCTGCTGCAGCAGGATCCTGCACAAGGGGGGAGTTTTCCTCTGCAGCTGCAGGGCTGCTGGAGATGGGCCTGCTCTCCCTCTGGGAATGCAGGGCAGGAGAAAGCTGCTCCTCTGGGAATGCAGGGGGCAAAGGCTGCTGTGCTGTTCCAGGGCAGATTGGATCCAGGTAGGAATGCTTGGCTCCTGCCCTGGGCAGAGGATGATGTAATTTTTATCAGGCATGCACTGACACTCACTGGCCCATTAACAGAAGATATTTTCCAGAGGGAGGATTGGTAGTGGAAGAGATAAAGAAAAACTGCCCAATGAGCAGAAGATAACTGCCCCACCTCTGACAGATGATAATAGAACACACACCCCCACCCACATCTTGAAACCTAGCACAGGCAGGTAAGTGCAGGGAAATGAAAGAGACACAGGAAATAGGAAATGGGTGATTGGGGTCACTGTGAATGCTGCAGAAGAGCAGCTGGAGTGGCCACGGCATGGGGAGAATGTGGCTCCCAGCTCGTGCTGCCTGATCCCAGCATGGCAGAGTTTTTAATGGCCCAGCCTCTTGTTTGCTTTGTACACTTCTGGAGAAGGGGTTGTGGACACAGCCAGGAGAGCCTCTGTGGACAGGTGAGTGTAGAGCCCCCCACCAGATTTAGATTTCCCCCACACACAGTGAAAGTCAATAATAACATAAAAAAAAGCACAGAGAAGTCAGCCAGGATGACTCTGAAAACTGCACACTCAACTTTCCAGACCAGGAACCCGACCTCATCCCTGCTGACAAATCTCCCCACAATCCTCCCACATCCATCTGTCTGCCCCATGCTCTTACTCCACATTTAGTCCCTCCCAAATCAACATCCTAACCTCATCACCCTCTCTTCCTTTGCATCCCAGCACATAAAACTTCTCCTTCAAGCTCATCAGGCTTCTCAATGCCTCTCAAGCCTTTCAACATTAGCCCATGGCCTCAGTAGTAAAAGCTCTGAGCCAGGATAAATATATCTCTCTTACCTTTCCAGATTCATTATTGAAATCCTTCTTTTTCATGGCAATTTTTGATTGTAAAAGCAGTAACTCAGAATCCAGCTGAATCTTAATAGACAAAACCAATGCAGACATGTTTAGGAGGTTGTTAAAAAAAAATTAAGACAAAAATCATGCATTCTAATTTTCAGGTCTCTCATGTGAATATAAGATGTGTCTACGTGCTCTTGAGCTCTATTCCATTCCATCTTTATTCATGAATTCCCTCTGATATATCTGATGAGAATAAAACTGGCAAAGAGGGCAAGGACAGACAGAACTAGTAGGGTTTCTACTACAAGGTCTTAAATTACAAGTCAAGGCCTGAAGTGAGAGGCATTATTTTCCATAGAAAAAGTACACAGGGAGAAAAGAGATGCTTTCAGGTAGGTAAAGGATAAAAGCCTGAGCACAGATTTATTGTTCTCTCTTGGGTGAACATTGTGCATTTGTGTGTTTTATAGGATGCACTCAGAACCAGGGATAATTGTTTCCTTTTTTAATTTCCTATACAAAACAGGAGTTGTGCAAGAACCATGAGCCTACCTAAAGAAGTGTATGAGGAAAGAAATCTGATACAGAGGAAAGGATAAACCAAAGGGGAAAAAGAAGAATAAGAAACCCCAGCACCCACATAGCAAACAAATACAGAACCAGAAATCCATCTTGACCAGGCTTGGCAAAAAATGTGAAGGAAAAAATGCATTGATGAGATGTTTTCTTTGACTCAACTCAACTGAGTAGCTGTAAAAATGCAGCACAAAGGGGAAAAAAAACAAAACAAAGAAAAAACCAAAAAAGCCAGTGCTTATACTCCACTTAGGCTGTGAAATTGCTGGCCTGCAGCTCTCTGGTCGTCATCAGATCATGACACCCTGGACCCTCAAACAACTTGGTCAACTTCCCCAGCAAAAAACATTTCTGCTGAAGTTAATGCAGAGAAGAGTAAAGATCAGACATTTGTAACTGCCTACAAGATCAAGGGCCACGGCTGGATGCTGGCTGCAGCTCATTTTTTACAGTAATTACATTGTTAATTAATGGCAACGTTCATTTCATGAGGACATTATTGAAATAGTTCTGCCACCAAGAAAAATAGTAGAATTCTGAGCAATGGTTTTACACAAGTTTCCAGGAACTCATATTTTCTTCTCCGTAGGGATTCTGAGCTCAGATTGTACAGGGAAGGGGGTTCAAAAGCAGGATTTGGTTCACCAGGAAGAGTTTCTAGTTTTCTCCCTTTACTTTTGTCCTACAACTCTTCAAAAGGCAGATCAGGAGTGAAGCAACTAATATAGAATAAAAATAATAATGAAATTATTAAAATATAGAAAAGAATAATATATACATAATTATATATTATAAATCTATAACTTATTATGTAATTTTAATATTATTTATATATTAGATATATAATATATCAAATAATAATAATAAATATAAAATTATTGTTATAGTGCTAAATTGAGGATCTGCACATTGAGTTCCATGAATGTAACCTGGATCACTCCACGGAATATTTTGATTATTTTGCTTGTTCACACCTTTTGCAATGCCTTGCAATTCAGGTGACATTCTGAAGGAGAAATCTCTGTGTCACAGATTCTCTTTTCTGAGAATGCCAAAATATCTGTCTCTTTAAATTCCATTTTTTCCCAGTTGCTTGGGTTTTTATTTTTTTTTCAGTTCTGCCATGAGAATTAAATATCGCCTATAAAAATAAAACAGAATATGTCAAAACAAATGAAATATCCAAAACAGCAGATAATGAATCCCTTTACTGCAACTGGTGGAGTTTTTTAAAAGTACTCATAATATCTGCATGAGCATCTACTATTTTCTAGCCCCTCTGAGATTTCACAGTTAGAATTTCAACAGCCTGCAAAGAAAGAATATTGAAGTAGCAGTGGTTAAGGCTGTACTTTCTGTATTTAATTGCATTTAATCACAGAAAGAGTTAAAAATCAGCTTGGTAATGAAAAGAAACTTTAAAATGTTAACCTGTGAAATGTACTATTTGAGGGACCCTCACTGTAGGATTAACTCAGGTTAAAATTCTGGAGGAGTACAAACTCTTTCATAATGTTTGAACTGTCTTCTTTTCTAAATTTCTTCCTATTTCACATCATAGTTTGCATCCACTAAATATCTGTAATTTTAATTTCTCCTTTTCAGCTGCTCCTCCAGAGGCATGGGAGGGACTGGGATCCAGATCAGCCTCTCACTGACTCTTTTTAATATTCCTTATAAAAATGTCTGATAAATTGACCAAAAGAGTAGCAACTGCCCCATGAATCTGGTAAAAACAGTCTATACAGACCTTGTGTTTTTGAAAGTGAATTTATAACCAAGTAATTACTAGTTAATGAGGTCAGACATCAAAAAAAAGCTCATTTTCTTCTTAAAAGATAGGGACTGCACTTCTCTATAAATACCCCTCACTTTGACCAGTTATGAAATTGAATTTTGACCTTTGCACTGATGGACCGAAAGAATTTTGTGTATAAGGTACCATTGAATTCAAACTTATCAAGTGCTATAAGTCCAAAAATTTTGTACTTGGGTTTTCAAATTCAACCTTTTTCTTGGAAGATTTTCTTGGAAGATGAGCATCATGAGTTTTTTTCCTTTTCATTTCTTTCCTCTATATTAAAAATAATGCAATTAACTGAGCAATGTACTGTGCGCCATTTAACACTTAAAAATAAAACATCTGAAGCCTTCCATAATTAAACTAGCACAAAACTTAAACTAGAAGAAAATAATTTTCTGCAAAAACCACAGCTATGTGCCAAACGACAAAATTCTGTAAGATAAAGAAACTATGACTAATTAATATATCATGCAAATTAGGACCTGATCAATTTTCATGTGATCTTATTCCAGTGTAGGAACCTGATTATACCAGACTTAGTAAAAAAATAAATAATTTTTAATCTGGCAATCTGTCTTTATGTTATCATTCAGAAAGTATATAAAATATACACAACAGAAAGTAGGACAGAACATAAAAAAACAGTCAAACCTTATCTCACAGCTTGCTGGGAAATGCAGGTACCTTTATTTTAAGCAGTTTGCCTGGAGGGAGTGAATTCCAAGTATGTGTTTGTTTGTCTCACAGTCTGTAAGAAGCATCAATGCAGATGTGACATTCTGAGAGGTTCTGATACAGAAAAGAAATTCACATTCCACGTCTGTGAGGACATTTATATAAACCACACACACTCAAGTCCAAACTGCACATGTGCACCCAAGAGAGTCACTTTTCTGCCTGTGCCACTGTGGAAACAGATATGAGAAGGCAAAATTCAACTTCTGGAATAATTTCTAAGGTAATTTCATTTTTGGCACTATCTGCAGAGCTGGGAGTGGGTTTCAAAGCCTTTACATTTTTATCACACTCACAGAAGCACAGAATGGTTTGGTTTGGAGGGGACTTTGAAGATGACCTCGTTCCAGGTGTCCCTGCCCATGGCAGGGGGTTGGAACAAAACAGTCTTGAAGGTCCCTTCCAACCCAAACCATTCTGTGATTCCACCATTCTGTGTTTGCTGAAATGAATCCTTCCTTATCCACACATGAACAAAATGAATACACACACAATAAAGCACGACATCATCAATAGCTGTGATGAGATCATCCAAGACTTTGTGTTCCAATGAAACAAATTCCAGTTGTTTGTGTCTTAACTTCTAGAAACTTATGCTTTTTCTGGTGCAGTTGTTTCCCACCAATTTCATTAAAAATGGAAGGGCTGCTTGCAAGCACTGGAAGAACAAAGAAAGCAGGAAGAGGCTTCCTCAAAGAAGGGGCATTGGGATTTATTTTTGAACAGCTCTAGCAGCGTGGCAGAAGGTGGCAGTGACATGAAATCTGGCAGGGAGAAAACAAATATCTCCCAAGTCTCTGTTGGAGCAACTCTTGAAGAAG
Source organism: Fringilla coelebs (assembly GCF_963513975.1). Lineage (NCBI taxonomy): Eukaryota > Metazoa > Chordata > Aves > Passeriformes > Fringillidae > Fringilla > Fringilla coelebs. The sequence continues at coordinate 5,361,293 of NC_140034.1, forward strand.
AAGAGGGGTCTCTAGCACAGTGACTGATTCAGAATTCTTCTACTGTTTCCTTTCTTTTTTTAGCTGAAAACTATGATTTTTGATGAGGGAACAGCCTCAAGTTGTGCCAGGGTGTGGTATTTTCAGGGTCCCCCATGGCAGGAAGGAAATGATGAATCTGACTCCATGTTCTTAGAAGGCTAATTTATTATTTTATGATATTCTATTAAAGAATACTGTACTAAACTATACTAAAGAATAGAGAAAAGATACAGACAGAAGGCTTAACAAGATACCAATGAAAATCTCGTGACTCTCCAGAGTCCAACACAGCTGGCTGTGATTGGTCATTAAGTCAAAACAATTCACATGAAACCAACCAAACAAGCACCTGTTGGATAAACAATCTCCAAACCACATTCCAAAGCAGCCAAACACAGGAGAAGCAAATGAGATAATATTGTTTTCCTTTTTCTCTGAGGCTTCTCAGCTTCCCAGGAGAGAAATCCTGGCGAAGGGACTTTCCAGAAAATATGACAGTGACACCAGGGAAGGGTTAGATTGGATATTAGGAAAAATTCAGTCATTGAAAGGGTGACCAGGCACAGGCTGCCCAGGGAAATGCTGCAGTCACCATCCCTGGAGGGGTTTACAAAATGTGCAGATGTGGCATTTAGGGCCATGCTTTAATGATGGGCTTAGCAGTGGTGGACAAATGGCTGGACCCAATGATCTCAGAGGGCTTTTCCATACTTAATGATTCTGTTCTATGATTTTTGTCTGCAGCAGTTCCTTAACACTAATTGTTAAACCTCCAGATTTCCCTCAGCGAGCTCACCAGGGCTGTAGAAGGCAGGCAGCAGCAGGCAGGCTCTGCTGTTCCAGAAAAAAAAAAGCTCTTAAAAACCTCTTGCAGCAGAGAGTTGCTTAGGAACATCAGCAGTGAGCTGCAGGGTTGAGGGCCAAGCACTGCTCACCATGTTTTGAAAATATTTCCATTCTCAGTAATCTCAGTGCAATTTTCCACGCATGCCATGGTGCAGCACTCTCTCTTTCCAAAGGGTTTCTTTGCCTCTCATGCAGGAATTCAGTTCCATCAGCACAGCAAGCTGCAGCTGATGTGTCTGAGCAGCACTGGATCCATCTGCAGCAGTAACAAGGGCTAAAAAATAAGTGCAAGACACGTGGAATCCTCTTAGGTATACAAAGCTATTTAGATATATAAGATAATGAGTTAAGGGATTGATTTATAATCTTCAGTTCTCTACTCTTGATGCTGTCAGCTGGTACAGGATAGCTGTGATTCTAACAGCCCAGAAATCACATAATTTGCATTTACTCCAGTAGTTTAGTCCCACCACTTTTTCCCTGAGTCATTTGCATTTACCAGTGAGAAGAAGCCTGCTGTGTTCTCACACAACAACTGAGCTTTTTCATGCTGTTTATCCAAGAAACTCACTAGACATACAGTGAACTGATAAAAATTACTCCTTTCCTCCCCAGAAAATCTTCTGCACAATGAGCTCTGGCAGCCCAGGATAAGGAATGGGATCACCGGGCTTGAAATTCAATATTTTTCTCCCAGAAGAGCTGCTGCTGTGCGAAAGGGAAGAGCATGGGTGGATGAAGCTCCTCTGTGCAGGGGTGTTGTACCACAGCATCTCTTCAGTTTCAGAGATAAGAGACACACCAGGGTACAGCTACCCCTACCAAAAAAACACAAAAAACAAACAGGGAGTGCAGGATGAGAACAAAAAGTACAAACAACCTTCTGGCTGCAAAGCAGACACATGCTGTGGGCAGAGAGAGGTGAGGCAGGGAACTGGCTATAAAAGAAAGTAAAAAACAAACATCAAACAGAGCTGTGGAGGGAAAGAAAAAGAAAAAAAGAGAGAGAAAAAAAGAGAGAGAAAAAAAGGCCTGGTTTCTGTTTCTTGATGATTTTAAAGCTGATCTAATTTGGTAGTATTCATAAAAAGCCAGTCCTTCTCTCTGTGGCCACCCTGCCAGGCCATCCCTCCTCCTGTGCCACCACGAAGTCATGCAGCCTCATGGTGAGCTGGATAAAGAACTGCAGCTCCCTTGCTTCCCCCAAGAAAAGGAAGCCCTGACTTTCATCTCTCTCAGCTCCCTGGATGATTTGTGACCACAGGGCAAAGAGAAGGGCGGTAGCAGAAGATGCCTTGGGCGTATCCTACAAGTCAAGCCTTACCTGAGGGAAAGAAAGAGAAACAGAGCTCAAACTTTTTTTTCATGTGGATTTCTAAATTGGAGCTGAAGCTTTAGCCTCCTGTCATAGCCAAGGAGAGAAAGAGGAACTTCCAGCTTGTGAGGAGCTCCAGCTCCAGCCTGGAGAAGAGGAGGCTCAGAGGGAACCTTCTCACTCTCTGCAATTCCCAGCCAGGAGGGTGGAGCAGCCAGGTCAGGGTCAGCCTCTGCTCCCAGGGAACACGGGGAGGACAAGAGGAAATGGCCTCAAGCTGTGCCAGGGGAGGTTTGAGTGGGTATTAGGGAAAACAATCTATTCACTGAAGGGTTTGTCAAGCACTGGCACAGGCTGCCCAGGACAGTGGTGGGGTCACCATCCAATCCTTGGAGGGATTTCAGAAATGTGTGAAGGTGACACCTGGGGACATGAATTAGTGGTGGCCTTGGCAGTGCTGGCAGAGTGGTAGGACTTGATGATCTTGGAGGTCTTTTCCAACCTAAATGATTCTGTGATTCTTCTGACCTGCTTTAAACAGCTCTCCCAGGATGTCTGAAAAGTCTCTTTCTCTTCGCGGTCCAAAAGGGACAGGTGCAAACATTTGGACAGGTGACAAACATTTGGACAGGTGAACCCCACCCAGAAGCAATGTCACATCTGATTAAGTGTCATTATCCCTACCTCACACAGAGGGAAGCTGCAGCACAGAGCTGGGATCAGAAGGAAATGCTGCAGTTCTCCAGTCATTCCCCCAGTACTTGAGCTGTATCTCCATTAAAGATGCCTCTCTTATGTGAGAGATTTACCCTCACAGGATCACCCATCAGCAAACACCCATCTTCTTCCATTAATGACTTATTAATTCTTATTATTATTAATAATTTTTAGCAGCAAGATTTATTTTGTAGAATACTTTGAATTGTTGAAATGCATATACAATTCTATTCTCTTCTTGGGATTTTTTTGGGGGGGTTTTTTCAGGGCTGGTTAAGTCAAAACTACCTGTCATCTCTGCAATAATCTCTCCTGGAAAATTCTGCATTCTGAAGCAAAGATTGCTGCTATTTATAGTCTCTTCTAGACATTCACGTGTATGCCTTCAAATTTCTTTCTGACAATTAAAAAACCCCACAAGTGACAATGAAGTAACACAACTGATGAAAAAGCACTTTCTCCTTATGATTTTTTAAAAAATAATTTGATACTGGATGTTTTCCATGTTTAGGTAAATCATTCTGCTTGCTCACCTTGCTCAACAGGTTGCCCAGAGCAGCTGTGGGTGCCCCATCCCTGGCAGTGTTCCAGGCCAGCTTGGATGGGGCTTGGAGCAACCTGGGATAGTGGAAGGTGTCCCTGCCCATGGCAGGAGAGTTGGAACAAGATTGTCTTTAAGGCATCACATCTTATGCATCAATCCAATTCAATCTTTCTCCTTCAGCTTTTCTGGAAGTCACAATCACCTGCTGAGACACTATGGAATGAAATTATATTGTTGAAATTTGCTGTCTGCAGAGCCAGCTCTGCATGCATGCATATAAATTATTCTCCTTCCCTTGGCAAGGTGAAATATTTAGTGGTGTAAAATAAATGTGTAAAAGGTTTTAATTTTCCTGTGAGTTACATCCCCAATTAGCTGAAGTGGTGAAAAAGAAAACAGCTTTATGATTTCAGCACCTTGCATAAAACACTCATCTGATAGACTAATGCAGAGCTGGCCTGAAACAGATGATTTAGGGACCCACTGAAGGAGAAAGGGAAGTTTTAGGAGTTTTACACCTGCATAATAAACACATTATGGAAATGCTTTTAAAACACCTTCTGTTTGAGGTCTTACAGCAGTTACCTGTGAGCAGCCATCCCCAGCTGATAATTCTGCCAGGTCTGTTATTATCAAGCAATCACCATTCAAGAAGTGTTTGGACAGCACTCTCAGGCCCATGGTGGAATTTTTGGGGATGCCCTGTGCAGGGCCAGGAGCTGGACTTGCTGATCCTTGTGGTTCCCTTTCAACTCAAGGCATTCTATGAATCTGTGCAAAAGTTTCAAGTAAAGATTAATTTTATTTTTTTTTTAATCACTTTGTATCCAATACAGAGAGTCCCTGACGCAGGGAACGATTGGCAACTGACTCCATTGATTCAGAATGCTGAACAATTGCTTTATTAAAACTGTACTATATTACATTAACACTATATTATAACTATACTAAAGAGATGCTATACTATACTATACTATACTATACTATACTATACTATACTATACTATACTATACTATACTATACTATACTATACTATACTATACTACACAAAAGATACTAAAGAAAACCTTGTGACTGTCTGAGACAGGACACAACTTGGACCTAATAGGCCAAGGAAACAAAACAATCCTCAGCAGAATCCAGCTGACAAATCACTTCAGGTGAGCAATCTTCCTAACACATTCCACATGTGCAAAAACAACAGGAGCAGCAAGTAGAGATTAGAATTGTTTTCTCTTCTTCTCTCTGTGCTTCTCCAGGAAAAAATCCTGGCAGAGAAAATGATGTCTCTCTCTGTTCAGAGAATGTGAATGGCACAACTTTGCAGCAGTCACAGGGCAAACCACCCTCCTGCAGAACCCACTGGGTGCATCCTCACAGCAGCCCTGAGGGAGGGGAGCAGCGTTTCCCTCCCTTGCAATGACAGTGTTAACATCTTTATGATGTAAAAAGCTCTGCACAAGCAGACCTTTGCCTCCATGTGATTTTCACATGGGTCAGTGCAGATTCAGAGCTTGCACGTGTGTGGGATTCACATTCTCTGAACAGAGAGAGAGATAATTCTCTCTCCCAGGATTTTTCCTGGAGAAGCACAGAGGGAAAACAATTCTTATCTCATTTGTTGCTGCTGTTGTTTTGTGAACATGTGGAATGTGTTGGAAGGTTATTTACCTGAAGGGATTTGGTACTTGGATTGTGGTGTGAGTGTTTTGTTTTCTTGACCAATCTCTGCAAGCTGTGTCCTGATGGTCAGTCAGGAGATTCTGTTCAGTTGGGTGCTTTCAGTTTAGATGTAATGTAATATAGAATAATAGAGTAATTAATTAGCCTTCTGAATCAATGGAATCAGATGCAGCATTCTTCCCAGACCATGGGGTCACCCTGCTAATCCCATGCACTTGCCCAAAACCAAACACTGAAATCACAACAGATTGAGAGGAGAACTTCAGCCCTGAGTCACAATTTACATCACTGACCACAAGACCCTCACTCTTTTTACTGTGACAGAAGTGTAGGCACACATCAAATTTCCCCAGCCCCTATAATGTACAAATCACATTTTCTGCTCCCCCATTAAAACCCCTCCAGGTGAGCCAAGGCCTGGATCAGCTCTGCCACCTTCCCTTGTCAGATTGGTTTTTTTCTGTGACAGCCAAACCCCTGCAGGCAGCAAAGTGCAGGCAAGCACCCCCCCTTCACCCCAAAATCCCTTTCTCTCTGTCTCTTAATTCACACAAGAGAACACTTCAAATAGTACAACTGTGGAAGATTAATTCCACGGTTACCGAGTAATTTATTCCCATATGTTTGAGACTAAGTATTAAAATTTCCATACCAATTTCTTAATAGCAGCATTAGTACCTTAAAGACACTGCACAATTTCCCCACTGAATGCAGAGCCTTCATTTTCCAAGTGTTTTCTTAAATGAAAAACACAATGAAATTAGAATGTATGGTTTCTGAGTGTCAAATATTGCTCTATTGTTCTGCAAGAATTACTCTGAAAGGGAAGGCTTTTTTTTTTTTTTTAATTATTATTTGCTAAAGCTGTTTTCCCTTGTTCTAAAGTAGGTCATCATCTTTCACACTCCTCCTCCTCCTCCTGGTGCACAGAAGAGGCAGATGCACGAGCAGTGTTTGAAGCCCACAGGACCTGGTAAAATTTTCAGTGACAAAATGCTTCCAACTCAAATTCTGCTGAGTTAATCTTTTAAAAAAGTCATTCAGAGAAGTTTACAGAGGTTATTAAACTGAATTAAGAGCTGTGGATCAAAATAATTTTCCCTTAAGCAGGGTGTAGCTAATCTTTAGAATTTTTCCAGGCAGTCATGCCTACATTACCTCTTTTTCCAACCAAAAATACTAATCTGGATTTGTCAAAGCCTGAAGTGAGATTTACATTAGACCAGAAGCTACTCTTTGTGCTGTAAATTTTAATTTAGCTTGAGCCGTAATAATAACTGCAGGGATTTGAATTCATCCAAAATATTATTGCACCTGTTACAGTGGCATGAAATTTTTTTTATATCCTGATTTTGTAACAGAGCCTAAATCCTCATAGGAGAGGGGAAAAGAAAATTTGTAATCCATGAATAAGTGAATTTGTAGTGAAGATGAGGCACTCAGCCAGCTGAGAGCTCTGGTTTTAATTTGATCTACCAACTTGTTGGAAAACCAGCAGCTGCCCCATGACCACAGGGTCTTTACCTGGTGGGAAGAGAGGCCAGGAGAAGCTCCTACCTCAGCCTTGTCTGAACATCTTCATCCCTGATGGTCACCACCCGCTGGAATGGCATTTTCTGGGAAATATCAGCAGGAGAAATGTTGGAAAACAAGTCCACATACTCAGGAGACAGCAGAGGGGGTGTTCTGGAGGGGCAGAATTTGCCCCAGCTTCACCAATTTGCAGCAATTCCAGGCAATTCTTTCTAACAATAGCAGCTCAAAATCACAAATTTTTTTTGCCACCTTCAGACCAATAGAGATGTGAGTTTTTTTTCCCCAGAAAAATCAGAAAATTTAAGGCATATTGTGCATAAATTAAGATAGATGATAAAATCTAATTCAAGTGCTGCCTTCTGTCAGTGGGAAGCCACTGCCCCAGGTGCTGACCCTCCAGGCCCTGGTACACAGCCCCTCTGCAGGATTCTGGAGGCCTCTTCCAGGCACTGAAAGGCATTAAAATGTCTCTTGCACTTGCTTTCTCCAAGTATCTGTTTCCTAAATTAAACATCTCATTCAGAAAAAGAAAAAAAAAAAAAGAGAAATCTTGAGACAAAGCATTTAGATATTTTCAATTTCCTTCTAACGCCTGTTTCTAAACCAAAAATAAATGCCAGACATAAACTGACATTAGTAAAGTAAAGCTTTCTCAAATATAAGGGTTTTAGTAAGGAGAAAGATTCCTCTGGAAAGTCTTGCCATTTTTTCCTATCTGCCCCTCCAAAATCCAGCCAGCCTTTTATCCCAACCTCTTCACTGCTGAAGTTTTTCTCCTAATCAAACCTTTAAGCCTTTTAAAAGAGGCTTAAAAATTAAGGTAATATGAAAAAAAAAAAAAAAGACATCTGGCCCTTTTCCATCCCTCCTGGACTCTCTCACTCATTGCCACAGGCACAAACTTCTGCTTTCAGAACAGCACCAGCTCAGCAGGGCACTGCTTGCACACCATGTTCCCAAAAACCATGGAATTATTTAGGTTGGAACAGACCTTTAAGATCAAGGCCATCACTAACCCGTGTCCCTGAGTGCCACATCCACAGGGCTTTGAAGTCCCTGCAGGGGTTTGGACTCCATCCCTTCCCTGGCATCACTGCCATGCATGTGAAATCCCTCCCCAAACCCCCTGGCTCCTTTGGGCGTGGGATGGAGAGCAGCCTGGCCAGGAGGGCAGAGAGGGCTGAGACCATAGACAGTCACTGGTGAAATGTTTCCAGGCCATCCTACAGCTCATGTCACCCCAAGCCATCTGTCTGATCTGTGAATGCCTTTTTTTGACCTCCTGGTTAAAAGCTGTCCGAGGGACATTACAAATGTGCAGCATTTGAAACCAAACTGCCCTGAAACTCATCCCAAAGGCAACAGGGCAGCTCAGCCCCCCACTCTGCTGAGGCCTGCAGAGTGAATATTTTGTGCTGTGCATGTTACAAGCACAAGCTGTGCCAAATCCTCACTATTTATAAGAAACCAGTTTTGTTAGACAGGAATAACTTTCCATTACAGTTGAATAGATCTGACAAGGATAGAAAGTTTTGAGCATTGTGAAATTGGACAATTTGGAGTGATAACCAGAGGCAGTGTGGAATCCATCCCTGGAGATTGCTCAGCCATGTCTGCCCCTACATCTCCAAGAGGGGCATTTCAGAGACAGATAAAACTTGTTTGAAATGTGTCTCCTGATACTTGGTTGATTTGGTGCTTTTTTCTCTGGGCAACTTTATTACTCATAGTGCAATTTCCTTGCTTGCACTCGAAGCAATCCCTCTCCTGCATGATGATTAATCTTGCCTTCTGAAACAAATTCATTCTGTTTTTAGCCATTACTTCATCTCTTTCAGGAAGGCCTTCACACCGAGATGCTGATTGCCGAATTGTTCCAGTTTTGCATGCCTGTAATCCATCCAGGTACCCTGACAGCAGGCTGTATTTCTTACAGCAGTCATCATGATAAATGGCATTCAATGGGTCACATTTATCTCCCAAGAAAGCCCAACAGCTTCATAACCAGGTTCTTGTCTGATATGGCACTGGGGGAAAAAAATTAACACTCAAGACAGTTCAAGAGTTTCTAACCTCTCAAGACCTGAGAAGAATGAATTTGTGCTCTGAGCATATTTTAAATTTCCTTCTGCCTTCAGATCACAGGCCACCTGATCACTTCAGAGGCCGAGGGGACAAGGAGCATCTGTCTCTCACCACCTGCCACTGAACCACAGTGCAAGCCACAGCCACTTCATGTGCCACCAGACTGGTCAGGGAGGGAGGATTCCCCAAGGCTGCCCTGCAACATCAACACTGCTGACAGCCAGGTTTCTGTGACAGGTAGGGACTGCAGCTCTCTGGGTTGTTTTTTTGGGTTTTTTTTTGAGCAGGGTTTCCAGAAATAAGATGTAGTAGAAAGGCTCAGAGAGGAAAAACCCCAGACATCTTCATGTATGTGCTTGCCAAAAAGTCTTGGGAGTCCCACAGAGGAACCAGATGGCCCCATATGTGAGAGTAGAACCAAAAAGAAAGGAGGAAATGCATTAATAAGCATGGCAGCCCCCTCATCTAGGAACACATGGCCTTCACACGGCCCTTCCCCACCAAACACTTGCTGTGGCTCTTCCCTTTGGATTTTATGTCTTTTACATTTCCCCAGAAAACAGGAAAAGACATTGCAGCCATGGGGGTAACATCATGGGGACAACTATGTTTCCTTAGGCAGATCTTTAAACAAACAAAATAATTAAAAATAATAAGTTAAAATGAGACCCATTTGCCCTATTAATCCTTGGCTCCAAATATCCCCACGTGAGAAAACATGCACAACACAATGAGAAGGCCATTTCACAAAACAAAATGCATACAATACCTCTAGCAGTTAAAATAAATAATTTCCAGCCTTGGAGACTGTGCTGGCATCCCAAACTTTCAAAACACAGAAGTTTAAAAAAGATTAGTAATAAAACTTATACATTTTATCTTCACAGCCTGCACATTGCAGTTGAGCTGCAATGGATGTGTTTAAAAAAAAAATGCAGCTATCTGTGTTTTACAGTCATCACAGGGGGTCTAAGCACAAATATCCTCAGTTCAGAACTGAAGATGGAGTAGTGATTGTGTGAGGGAATATCAGGTGGCACTGCTGACCATTTCTGTGAGAAACAGGCAGGAAACAAAGAAAACAGAAGAAACAAAGAACCAGCAGGACAGCCTCGCCTCTTTTCAATTATCTAAAAAAGTCTAATAAAAAAGTGCTGCATCTTTCCTCTGGAGAAAATCAGCTTGGTAGGAGCTGGCCCCTCTCTCTCCATCACATTTACAGCTGCTGCCACCTTGCCAGGCTGTTCCTGGAGAACTTCCCCACTCCAAATCAGCCCAAATTTATGGCTCAGCAAGGGACCATCAGCAAAGCTGGGGCCATCCCTCACCTCCAGCACCCTGAGAAATTGCCTTGGAAATTGAGCTGTGCCAAGGACAGCCAGGTGTTAAATGATCTGAGTGTCAGGCACCTGCACAGGACCTGATCCCATCTTCCCATCTCTGCTCCTGGTGTTTGCAAGGCACGGGGGAAATCAGTGCACCCCACCTTGTGGACTGGAGCAATGCTCTTGTGTGGTTTGAATGGGCAAAGTGTCTCCAGTTCACCCCCAAAACAGATGGGTCCGTGTCTTCATTGTCCTGCAGGCAAAATAGCATTATTTAGATGAACAGTTATCCCTGGAACAGCAGAAGACCTATTTTACCTGGCTTTATGGGAGGGGAAAAAAGTAATCTGCTCATTTGATGACAGCCAATTGAATAATTAGCAATTAAATTTTGCTAGGAAGAAGAGGAGGCGCTCTTTTTGTGAATATCTTTTCCTCAGTGAACCTGGTAGTTGCACTTTTGTACCTGACTGAAATTCAGGCAGCTCTGGGCCAAGTCAACAAATGGATTTATTCTCACAGAATTGCTGAGGCTGGAAAAGACCTCTAAGACCATGGAGTACAACCATTAACCCAGCACTTTAATACCAAAGTACTCCATTCTCCTGGTGAGTTTAGCCCCTCAACTAGAAATGGTTCTTGAGGAAGAATTATAGGTTAGTTCATTTTCAAGCAACAAAACATTTCTAGGTGGAATATTTACCTATTTTCACTTTTTTTCTGGATGTATTATGGTCCCACAGTTGTGGTGGCACAGCTTTGTACAAATACATCAGTGAAATTACAGATTTTAATGGAAAAATAAGAGTAATATTCCTTTTCTTTAGGAACTGTATAATATCTCTTTTTTTTTCTGTAACAACAGCCTTAAAATCAGAACTCCTGATACCACATAGTGACTCCTTTTTTCCAGCAGATATTTCAAGCCAGGGCTTCACTTCAAACAGCTCTGCAGAGCTGCACAGGAATTTCAGTCCTTTAACACTTAGAAGAGGTCTGGTGACACAAAAGGTCCTCCACAGGGCTCTCTCCTCCCCCAGAGAAATGCCTTTTCCATTGCCATCATGCTGCCTCTGCATCTCCAATAAAACCTTTCCTGCAGGTCTTGCTTTCAAATTCCTGTCAAAGATGAGGGTGTTAAATAAGTTACAGACACACAAAGTGCAAAAGCAAAGGATAAGTCATGAATTGGGATGGTTTTACTGCTGCAGCAGGACATTTAAGCTCAGGAATACTCTGATTTGTAGCTCCAGACCTCTAAAAGATTTATTGCTGCCCTGCACCTGAAATAAATTCAGCCACTGCAATGATCATCAAATGGGGAGAGAAAAATCCCTGCCCAGCCTGAAGGTGAGAGTAGCTGGGAAAAGCAGCAGCAGCCTCCAGGAGACCAGAGGTGATTTTGTGTAGGAGGATCTGCTCCCTCCCTCCTCACACTACAACCCTCAGTCTGCACAAATGCATGCTCACTGTGAATGGAAATTTCCATCTCATAAATCACCTGCATCCTGACAAGTTTATTAAAAACTAAGAAGGGAATTGGAGTAGATTTTTTTTCCACCTCTATTTACTTACACCAAACAGAAACCCCCTGTGGGTTTGCTTGCACTCATTTCTATTGACCTATCCATCACAACCTGAACCTAATCTGGTTACCCTTTTCCCCACCTGCAAAATTATGGCACAGCAAACCAGATTCACAGAGGAAGACTCAAACCAATCTGCCTTTATAGCATCTTTCCAGCCTCCAGGAAACACGAGGAGTCATGAAGCACCATCTGCATTTGGAAGAATTGATGAGCTTTGAAAATGTTGTCACCAGCCCAACGATGGCCTCACGGGTGCCTGGTGAGTGCCTGCCTCTCTGAGCACCTCAGCTGAGCCTGGAACATCCTCCTTGGGATCCAGACATTGCCAGCTAGTAATAAATGACAGGAGCAATCTTTTCCTCCCAAGGAGAATGGGCCAAATTTTGAGTTCATGTCTGACTTCAGCAGATCTGCTTGTTCATATCCCCGCCCATGTGATGTTCTCTTCCTGAAAAACAAACACAGGCACTCTCTGCTGGTTAAATTTACTGGTGCAGTAATTGCTGGGGGGGGAAAATGTGTGTGGTTCCCTTCAATCCTCTCTTGTAAACTCACATTTTTTGTGCCACATGGGGAACTGCCACCTGCACATGTTATCAACAAGACACTCTGCATTTTACATAACCTAGTCCCCACCTTGAATGACTCAGAGATTCACAGGGCTTGTTTCTAACTCCTGTTTGGGAGCCAGTGTTAATTTCCCTGACCAATAATAAATTTGAACGTTCAAACCATGGAATGCAATTTTTTTCCCCCTGTGTCATCATTTAGCACCTTAATTCAGCCCCAGCTTAGACAGATTTTAGCTTTCCTGTGTTTATGCCCTATGTACATGTAAAGAGAAATTCTATTCCCCTTTTCCAGCCTCTGGTTTGCTAAAAGTAACAAAGCTGAGCTCTTCTGGACTCCAGTCCTGTAATTCCCTTGTGCAACCCTAACAGCATTTTTCTGCCCCACTGAGCATTTTCAAACAGTGTTTCACCAGAATTTCCCCATCAGTGTTTGTTTTTAAGCAGCAGGTTTCTGGCCAACAAGGTAATTTCCTGTTATCAATCCAGGACAGAACTCTGCAATGCAAAATACAATCTGATTTTTACTGCTCAGGGGTGTCAAGATTACCCCTTCCTCCCCTATGGCACTCCCCCCTGACACTTCACCACTTTGTATCCTTAGCAAAGCTCAGTGGCTCTTTTATTTCCATTTTATTTTACCAATTCCCATCTGCTCCTGGAGATTCTCCTTAAAAAGCTTGCATTGATCTGCTTTACCCATAATTTCTCTCATGGCACCATAGCCATGACACCCTGACTCCAGGTACTTTAAGGACTCCCCTGGCTGATTTTTGCTTTGCAAAATCTAATTCTGCACCTCAGTCCATCCTGCATAACAGAGACAGCCCCGTTTTGCCCTAGAAGGCTTGACTTACCCAAGTCTCTTGTGACTGGGGAGCTGTGGGAGTAGCTCTGGCTGAAAGGCAGGAGGAGAAATGTTTTCTCTGAATTTGCACTGTTGGTGTAGTATGTGAGTCATGGACGTGTGACTGCTGAGGGGAAAGTGGGTGGGAGAAAACACTCGAGATGAAGAGGGATTCTTGATTAGATGATGATGTCAGAATTAAAATTTAAGCTGATTTCCTGAAAGTCTGGTGCTCAAAAGAGACAGTAGTACTATCAGAATTTTACACTCCTTCAGGTTTTTTTTTAAGCTGGCACGTGAAAACTCAGAGTATGGGTTTTGGGAGCTTTTCCCTCTGCAGTTCATCATATTTGTATATTTCATCTGGGAAAAGCTGTAAGTTGTGTCGTTTTTGAGGTGAGGGAGGTGTGAAGAAGCTTTCCAGGACTTCAAGATTTCCAGCCAAAAGGAATACAAGAGGTGCTTCCCCAGGCAGGTTCTTCTAAGAGGGCTGCAGCCTACCTCTTCCTAGCTCAGCACCTCAAATTTGCTGAATTTGAGAAGTCAAGCTGATGTTCTGCTGCTAACTGCTCAGTAATTATGATTAACCTGTGCCAAAGTGATACTTGTTCACTCAGTGTTGTGATTGTGTGGATGCTGGTTTCTCCAAGAGAGCATCTGTAGAATTAGGAGAAATTAAATTAGACCTCACGTCTAACTAGGCACATGAGGAGTATTTTGTGCAAAGACATCTGCTATTGAAGTCACTCCACTGCCTGGATGTTACATTTTTTTTTTTAATTGTTTTTGGCACATGTATAAAATGTTATAAGAATTTTTGATGATCCTGTAAATTGTGGACCTGTTGAAGTGAGTGCAGAGGAGGCCACGAAGGAAAGGCTGGGAGAGCTGGGGCTGTCCAGGAGACCTGAGAGCCCCTTCCAGAACCCAAAGGGGCTGCAGGAGAGCTGGAGAGGGGCTTTGGACAAGGGCATGGAGTGACAGGACAAGGGGAATGGCTTCCCACTGCCAGGGGGCAGGGTTAGCTGGGATGTTGGGAAAGAATTCCTGGTTCTGAGGGTGCTGAGGCCCTGGCACAGGGTGGCCAGAGAAGCTGTGGCTGCTCCATCCCTGGAAGTGTCCAAGGCCAGGCTGGATGGAGCTTGGAGCACTTTGGGATAGTGGAAGGTGTGTTGAAGCCAAATAAGCTTTAAGGTTCCTTCCAACCCAACCCATTCTGGGATTCTGTAATTCTGTCATTTTTAGACCAGTCTGGGGTACCTTATATCACTGCATCTAAATTAGAGGGCTGTGCAAAAGGAGTAAAAATGTAACGAAATCCTCTTTACAGCTGCCTCATAAAGGGAAGTGTGTGCAGAGGGACCTTGGTGTGAATGACAATCAGCTTTGCTGGACTGAATTATTTTTTCAGCTAAAACAAAAAGACTCATGAGGAGGCATAAATTGCAGCCTTGAGGCTGAACCTCTTTAATATTCAATGAACAAGGGAAATGAGTCTGACTTGCTGGTGGAGGGGCAGACAGGAGGGAAAAGGAATGAAAGCATGTCAGCATAGGTGTCCTTGGTCGGTTTTTTTTTTCTTAGACAGATTTCTGCAGCTCTTTCCATCCTCTAATCCTGCCCCGGTGCCTGCAGCATCTCCCAGTGCTTTGGCACCAGGGGCAGCAGGAGTGAAAGGGAAGAGGAGAATGGGGCAATGCAGAGATGAGCATGTCCCAGCTCTGGAGGATTGCCAGAATGTGAACAGAACAGTGACTGCACAGGCAGCTGACCTGCCCTGCACACACCTGCTGGTGTCCCCACATTATCAATCTGTGCCCTGCACACACCTGCTGGCATCCCCACATTATCAATCTGTGCCCTGCACACACCTGCTGGTGTCCCCAGATTATCAATCTGTGCCCCACACACACCTGCTGGTGTCCCCAGATTATCAATCTGTGCCCCACACACACCTGCTGGTGTCCCCAGATTATCAATCTGTGCCCCACACACACCTGCTGGCATCCCCAGATTATCAATCTGTGCCCTGGTGTCCCCAGATTATCAATCTGTGCCCCACACACACCTGCTGGTGTCCCCAGACTATAAATCTGACACACTGGTGGGTTTGGAGCTCTTTCTAGGGGAGCTGCAGGAGTGGCAGCCACTTGGATCAGATGCTGACCAGAGGAGAGCTCCAGCACACAGTGGTCTGGCTCTTCCAGCAAAGACAAGGCAAGGAGCAGCTCAGACAAATGACAGAAGCAGGTCAAACCCATTGAGCTGCTGAGAATCCACTCCCTTTTCCCTGTGGAGAAGGGTCCCCACTCTCATCATCTTTCTCCTGTTCTGTCAGAGAGCAGGGCTCTGCCTCCCTCTCCTGCACAGGTGCTGAGCACCAAGGAATCCTGGCAGGAATGAGCAGAGCCCACTCCTCCTGCTGCTCCAGGCACTGCAGCTTTTGACTCCTGTCCGTGGCCCTTTCTCCCCCTGACCCAATGCCACATTTCCTGCAGTGCTGCGAGCTCCAGCCAGGCTCCCTGGGGCCAGCAGCCTCACTCCTCTCATTCCTGGCATCCCAGGAAACCCACTCACACTGATGGAGCAGCTTTTGATCCTCTGCCTAAGAAAAGGGTATATTAGAAAGAATACATCATATATATTAGAAGAATATATATTAGAAGAATATATATTAGAAGAATACATATATTAGAAGAATACATATATTAGAAGAAATACCTCACACTTGGTTTTCTCCAAGCTGCACTGGACAAACACTGGGCTTGCCACAGATTTCCCTGGCCCATATGGGGAAGGAAAGGCTGGTGAGCTCACAGCTGACTGACTTGTAACCCACCAGGACAGGGATGGGAGCCAGCTGCCATCTGAAAGCAAGCAGGGACACAGCAAAAACAGACAGATTCTCTTGAAATGGATTAGCTGCTCACAGAATATTATAACATTCTTATCTCCTCCCAGTTCCAGGGCTTTCCTAACTCTCATGTGCTTTATGATCCTACCCTCACTAGATAAATATTAAGGAGGAGAAGGAGCATGAAAGAGATCAGTAACAGAGGCAAACAGAGGAGTGGAAAGCTGCTGAAGCACCAAGAATCAGGGAATCAAAACCAGTGACCTTACAGAATATTCACATTTCACGTGAAATACCAATGCAGTAATCATTGCAAGGCATAGGAGCAGATGTTTTGTCACATTTAAGTGACAAAAAGCTCTGAGAGAACTTTTAAGTAACCATTGAGTCTCTACTTAACAGGCAGGGTTATAAAGTTTCTGCAGTGAAACCATGGAGAAGATATTTTAAAGTCACAGAGGATGAGAAAAGACTCGTGTAGATGTTCTGACAAAGATCTGTCACCTACCAGCATGGCACTCCTGATTTCATACCCCAAGTCAGAGTTAAATTACTTTCAGTTCAAATTAGCCCAGTCCTTTGGGCTGGCTTTCAAAGCTCAGCTCAGCAGGTGGACTTGTTATCTTCCTTGAAGAGCAGCATCATGTTGAGCAGATCAAAAGTTTTATTTACATTACCCAGCCAGCTCCCAGCTGTGGAAAGGTCTGGTCTGTACCTGTCCCTGCCTCTAAATAAGCCTCTGACATTCACCCTGGAGAGCTCTCAGCTTCCTCTCCAGAAAGGGAACATCAGCACCACAAACCATGCAGAGAGGAGGAGGGAGGCAAAGCCCAGGCCAGGAATTTGGCACACACCTTCCTCCAACCACCTGAACACCCTTCCTCAAAACACCCATCACTGCCTCATCTCATTAGAGCAGCCTTTGAAGCAGGTGGAAAAGCTGACCCCTGAATTACTGGTGGTTTGATGTGCAGGTTCCTCACCCAAGGGACAGTTTGAAAATAAATGAATGGTTTAGCACCATCCCCTGCATTTCACCCAGGCAAAATGACCTGCTTCCCAGGTTTCACCTGCCTAGAAAAACCCACAATTTTGCTACTCTACTGGTCAAAGACTTGAAATTTACAAAGTTGGGATAAGTATTTAAAAATCTTTAGTTCTTTGTATAAAAATAAATTCTTCATAAAACATTTGTGATAGAAAAAGAGAAAACCAGCAATTTGGCTCAAGATATTTTGATCTTCAAATTTTTATTAAAAAAAAATAAAATTCCACAGGTGTGTTCCACTAATGGGCAAATTAAGCACTTCACCAACTGTTTGTTTTGAAGCACTTAGGGTAATTTTCAACAGCTGTTTCCTTGCTCTGATGGTTCTCATAGAACAAATTCCAAATTTTAAAAACTTCACCTTGGAACCAGAGTAAATGCTCGTTTCAGCTCCCAGCCTCTGGATTTGATATTGATTCTGTCTAAAGCAGATTTCAGAGAACAGTTTGGGTAAGAGAGCAGTTGGTGATAAAGAAACTGAAGAGCCCTTTGTGCTGTGCTGACACCTCCATGCTGTGCTGCTCATGGTTTGCACAGTGAGCAAATGGAGAAGAGACTCTTGTTCATGTGCCTGATATTTGCTACACCACCAACAAAAATAAACAAACTGTGTGCAGAGATCTTCCTCTTGTTCCAAAGAAGATCATCAAGATGTAAAAATATTAGATGAGCTACTGACTCTTAGTTAGGTGCTACTTGTTGGACTATACCACGATGTAAGGGCAAAGTGTGTGATGATGCTCAGAGGAGAGAGAAAGAGGGAAAATGCTGCTTTTTGCACAGTGTGTGTCCAGTGCCCAATGTCAAGGTAATCCCAGTGGTGACAAGAAAGAGAACTTTTTACATTTAGTAACATTTATTTCTGCATTCGGTATCAAGTACATAAGTGCAAATATTCAGAGTCCATAATTAAGTCCATTAGGAACTACAGAGAATGTAATACAAATTGTAATAAATTGAACATGCTGGAACTTTCCAGTTACCATACATGTAAATCAGCCTGTCAATCCTTTACGACAAAAGTACTGGGTTTTGTTTTCTTTTTTTCTTTTTTTTTTTTATTTTTTGAGTTATACAAAACTGATTACCGTTAAGTACTGATTACTGTTCATTTTATTTGTGCTGGAAAACACTAAAACATCAGTCTACAATTCTATATAGTTAATAAAGATGAATCCAACCAGCAACCCAGTGACGTAGAAGCAATTTTAACTATTGCATCAAGTGCGCTAAGCAGGAAAGCCCCTAGCCACATGTAACATTAAAAGTTATAGAAGCAATGCCAATAGAAGAAGGAAAAACACTAAAAAAAAAACTTAAATAAAGAGGTCAATATTATTTAGGCTCTCACCATCATGCACTTTATAAGCAACACAAAAAACCACATCTAGTACACTTTTCTCTTTACTATACTTTAGTGCTTGACACAAGTGATTGCAAATATTCTAAGTGCAGAAGCAGCAGGGGAAAAGCACTGCTTCTGGGTTTTATGTTTCTAAGATTATGGTGTCAAGAAAAAAAAAAGAATGATAAATTTGCAGTAAAGTGTAAGAACAGAGCTGTTTTCACTCCAGATTTCCCCATTATGCACTACTGTAGTCGATGAATTCTTGATGTCTGCTTTACTCTGCCTTTCTCTTAGCACCTGGGATTTTAGCTTGGATCCTAAAAAAGAAAGAAGAAAAAGGATTATATGGTGAGGCAGTTATTCTTTTCCAGTGGTTCCCCACTTGGACTCTTATCCAGGGATAATCTCCAGTCCATGCTCAGTGTGTTGTCTCAACAGGTGAATTAAAGTGCCATGAGAAAAAGAAGTGATGCCCATCTAGGTTTTCTTACAGGCCTGGTTTTTGGTGGTTCATGTAATCTAGGGATATGTTCAGCGATATTCTCCACCCAGCATTATTTCTCCATGGTATATTGTCTACAGAAAGCCAGGAATACAGTCTAAAAATAGAATTTTGAGACCGAAATTTCAAAATTTCACCCAGGTTTTCTGCCCGTTCCATGGGGATTATAAACGCTAAAGATCACAGTGCTTCCAGGTATTTGCTTTCTGTGACAGGGGTGTGTCCTAATTCCCACTTTGGTCATTAATGCTCATGCAAAAAAAACAGACTTGGAGTGGTCACTGGAGAAGAGAAATAACTCATTCCTTCCTGTTTGTCCT
This sequence comes from Fringilla coelebs, assembly GCF_963513975.1. Taxonomy (NCBI): domain Eukaryota; kingdom Metazoa; phylum Chordata; class Aves; order Passeriformes; family Fringillidae; genus Fringilla; species Fringilla coelebs. The sequence goes on from NC_140034.1 coordinate 5,380,443, forward strand.
GGTACCAACGTGGACACCAGTCTGTGCCTGGGCTGCTGTGCCCACAGTTCCCCTAAAGAGCAGGGGATGGACAGAAGGACGGAGCGCCTTAGTCTGCACGCAGCCGGGAGGGTTTCTCCAGGGATCTCAACCTCTCTGGGAGGACACCCCTGATGGGACACAGTGTCCCCAGGACCCCCCAGGCCCCAGCCACCCCCGAGGGCACCACAACCTCCCACGGGCGGCTGCTGAACTCACTTTGCCACGACGGTGTTTATGTGGGTCCGCACCAGCCCCAAGTATTGATCAATCTGTGCCTGCAAAGAGCAAGGGGAGAGCAAGTCAAGGGGGCAGCAACCAGGCAGAGGCACCCCAAATGCACCCTGCAGACAGACCTACCTGGTACTTGTCATATACAACGGGGAGAGTAAACATAGACACCACAGCTGAGGAGAAAAGGAGCACAGCGTTATGTTCCTGCAGATCACATTCCCCCAGAGGAGAGACCTACTTTGGTGGCAAACACATCATCGTGCCACTCGGTCAGCTGGTCCACCAGGGAGCCTTGTATTTAAAATGCACTTTGCTCAAGCCTCCCAAATATGGAATTCCCCACTGCTCTGGGACTGGGAGCTGCACAAAACCATAAACTGCAAAGTAGCTCTAGCAGGGAGGACAGCATAACAAAACAATGAATATTTACTGGGAAGGGAAATAAATGTTGGTGGTTCAACTGAGGGGAAGGCATGCCAGGGATAGGCTGTTTTGTCTAAGTCGAAATCTAGAGGGAGTTCAAGTTAAAAGTAGATTTTTAAAAGAAATGTTGGTTTTTACCCATTATCAGAAGAGTCAGGCCATTGAAGAGGGCTCCCACGTAAGTCAGCAGCCACATTAGTACTGCAAACTAAATTAAAGATGGATCATTACATCACCTCCAGTGCCAGCATAAGAAGAAAATAGCTTGCTTAACTGGCTAATATAATGGCACATTAGCCTTTTTTAATGTGGAAGAGAGTAGTTAAGGCACATTAGGAACTAGGTAGTTTTTCTAGGTGTATAAACCCCATTCTCTCTTCTGCTTCTCACCCTCTTAGCTCAGCTTTCATGTCTATTTAGGGCTTAAATTGCACCTGTGTAAGACTCTACATTGAGAATGGCACAGGCAGATTTCTGCATCCCATTTTTATGTTGGCAGGGGTCACCCCAAACAGGTTAAACAGAGCCCTGAAGTGGTAATCCCAGGGACTGATAACACTTGAGGCTGAAAAAATGGGTACATTTTCCTAAAATTCTTTACTAATTTAGGAGCCAAACCTATGTCTGCTCTCTTAATGATCTTCCCTTTGCTCTAAAGGACACCTGCTTGAGTATAAGGCTAAAAATCAATAGTTATTTCAGCAGAGAGAGAAAGAAGATCTTCCATAGCAGGAAATGCCACCAGAGGAAATCCAGATTAACAGAGGGGACCATTATTTTATAGCAAATCAATAGAAAGCATAATGCTGGGATGCTTCTAGAACTGAGGTGGAGCTAAGCTGGTTCTGCAAATTTTTACATCCTGTATTACCTATCAACACATTCAAATGCCAAACCTCTAAAGTGCTGTTAAACACTTTTTTAAAGAAACAGTTTTTAAATCAAAAAGCAGAGCAACTTTCATATTTGGAACTACACAAAACTAGGTTTCATGACAACCCTGTCAACATGGGAAGCAGCTCTTTGAAATGTAGATTTATCCTTTAGAGAGGGGTTAAAAATATTTAAAGCAATCCTACTTTTAAAGAATCCACAAGGTCCTGAACGAGAAAGAGTCTCCTCAGCTCTTTGACTGTGCTGTTGACGTATAGCTGGAGACAATCTGTGTATTTCTGGATCTGGTCCTGTGAAAGATTCATCTCCATCTCCAAGTAGGCTCTGCCAGAAACACAGGTCCCGTTACAAACCCGGGAAGTTTCCCCTGCTGTTCACATTCATACCCATCCACCCCATCATTCCCTCCTTCCCAGACCTCATTTCTTGGTGCTGGAGCAATGAGCTCCCCTCCCTGCAGGCCCAGGGCCACGAGCACACCCTCCTCACCCTGCGTGACCCATCTCTTGGGGTGATGCTGAGCTGGGGCTGTTCCCCTCCAGCCTCGCTCTCTTCCCACACATAGCCTGATCTTGATGGGATTTCTCTCTTTTTCTCACCCAAAGTGGGGTACAAATCTGACCTGGGAGTTTTCCCCACAAATTTCTGTGCTGTTCTCTGAGCTGTGCAGCCCCATCCTGAGTCACTGCTCAGAACTGGCCCAAGTGAGGCAGAAGGAGCAGCACTCCAACAAGATTCTTTTTTAGTGTGTGTGTGTGTGTGTGTGTGTGTTTGTCTGTAACCACACCAGTTCCATGACCTGGTTTACCAACTGGTTGGCACAGCAGAGGAGAAAGGATCTCTGTTCTTGTGGAGCAATCCCTCCCAGACCCTGTGGAGAGTGGGGAGTGCACTGCCACCATCACTTAGATTTTGGGTTGCTGGAGAAAAGATATGGATAAGTGCCTTCTATGCCCAATAGATTGTGCTCAGAAACAATGCTCTTTTCTCTGGCAGGTATGCTGTATTATCACCAGCTCTAAAGATACTCCTTTTCTCTGTTTGCTTAAAATTTCCCATATCTTTTTGAGAAAATAATCCCATGTCCTAGAGGATGACATTTTTTTGTGGTGTTTTTTCTTTCTCCCTCTGGGATCTAAGCTGACAGAACCTTACAATTTTTGAGACACTGTGAAAATATCATTATTTCCTGCTTCATGAGCGAGAAGAGAATTTCTTCTGGCACAAAAGCAGTGCTTGGGCATCACCACTGTAAGAGCCTAAAGTTGAGATACGTGGGACTCCAGGCAGCTCTTCAAAATGCAGTTTATTCCATCCAAGAGTTACAGCAGTCCAGGGTTGTGGGTGACAGAGCTGTGCCTACAGCTGTCAGCTCCAGCTGCAGGCAGGCCTGGAGACCCTTTGGTTTGGTTACTATGCATGATATACTTTTCTTTGCTGAACATCTTAACACAGTAGAACCAATCTGTATCTTAACTTTTATCTATAGCCTATCATAACTACTATAATTACCATATTCCTGTTACTATTCTCCTACAACTAAAAGTTAGTACATTACAATTTAAGCTAGAAGTTGTTTTTCAGTTTTCTTGCAGTGGAAAATTCTGAGACCTTTCTTCTACTTGCAGCACTTGCTGACTTGTTTGCCTGTGCTCTCTTTCTGCTTGGTAGAAACATCCTCTTCTTTGGGGTGGGTTTATCCTTTGCTCTAAGTCAAAAAAACCCTTCTAACTAACACACCCTTTGCCTCCTTGGTTATCCAGTCAGACTGGCTCAGCAATTCTTTTCCTCTATATCAAAACTTGCTTTTATTTCTATTTCTTCTTCAGATTCTACATTCAAAAATCTTTCTGCTGAGCATACACATCTGTGAGACTTTCTTGTCAAACTTTCCTCTCTCCCAACAACCACAAACCCACTCACTTGAAGGGGTGGCCCTCGTCCGTCTTCTGCACGGCCTGTAGGACGGATTTGTAGATTCTGAAGCTGATGGTGGCTGAGAGGCCGGCCAGGGCCAGGTATGCCACGACGCTGACGACGCTGAACTGGGTCAGGGAGAAGAGCAGCAACAGGAGGCTGCCAAAGACGATCCCCGTCTGCTTGATGTCGCGCCAGTACAACAGGTCGATAGCTGGGGGGAGAAGAGCAAATTGTTAAAGGCAGGTGTGGCACTCACGTTCTCTGAAAACAATCCCTTCACCCAGGATTTTCCTCCTGGGAAGCTGAGAAGCCCCAGAGAAAAGGAAAACAATTCTTATCTCATTTGCTTCTCCTGTGTTTTGCTCGTGTGGAATGTGTTTGGAGATTGTTTACCCACAGGTGATTGTTTCATTGGATTCTGGTTCACTCTCTCTGAAAAAAATCCCTTCGCCCAGGATTTTTCTCCTGGGAAGCTGAGAAGCCTCAGATAAAAGGAAAACAATTCTTATCTCATTTGCTTCTCCTGTGTGGAATGTGTTTGGAGATTGCTTACCCACAGGTGATTGTTTCATTGCATTCTGCTGTGAGTTGTTTTGACTCTTTGGCCAGCTGGGGCCAAGCTGTGTCGGGACTCTGGAAAGAGTCATGAGTTTTCATTATTATCTTTTTAGCATTGTGTAAGTGTCCTTTCTGTATTCTTTAGTATAATATAGTATTCTTTAATATAATATAGTATTATAAAGTAATAAATTAGCCTTCTGAGAACATGGGTCAGATGCATCATTCCTGCCTTTGCTGGGGCATTCCCATCAAATGCAGCAGGCAGGAGCTGCAGAGGCAGCGGCGGGGGCTGCCACGGGTCCTGTGTGACCCTCGGGGAGCAGTGATGTCTCTGCTCACAGCAGCACCAACAGGAGCTCCTCAGCAGGAGCAGCAAAGGGACTGGAGCATGGGCTGAGGAAATTACAACCGATGACCTACTTGAAATCCTTGTTTTGCTTGTGCCTGTGCCTGGGTTAGATAAGATGCATGAGTATCTCCAACCGCAGCACGGTGGGTGGGTCTCCTGCAGCAGCAAGGCAAGTGCAAGCTGGTTGCAAGTGCTCTGTGTTGTTGCTAGGGGTGTATGGAAGATTTCAACCTACCTTGCATTTACTCAGTCTGAAAATTCCATTTTTTAAATTTGTTTTTGTTTTTAACAAGTTGAAATGCCAAACGCTTGAGCAAAGCGTTTTCCTATTTTGGTTGTTGAAAAATGACTGTAAAAGTTTGGGGCTAGCCACAATAAACCACTTTCCCATTCAAAGTTTTCACAATTTATTTTTGTTCTTTCATAAGCTTTGAGAAAGGAAAAGACTCCTGGTTTTACCACTGCTTAATAGTTCCATGAGGAGGAAACCATTTTTCAGATAAGGCCTTCAAATACAGAATAATCTCTCTTGCTACTCAATCCAACCTCAGAATCAGAAATAAAAAAGAAAAAAAAAAAGCTTTCTGCTTGTTATATAACTTCCCCTGTCCATGGAAGGTGCTGGCTAGAACAAAACAAGTGCATAAGACCATTTTCAAATAGTGCCTTTTTACATTTGTAAAGCATGTAACTTTTACAGTGTTTTTCACCCACTTTGTATATTTTATTTCAACCTCTCCAGCAAAAATAATTAGTATCAGAGCCAGCCACTAAAATAGCAACATTTTATGAAAGGATTGTGGAATATCCAGTCCACAAAGGTGAATTTAATCTGCTTACACCCACAACCTGTTTCTGAGAGGACTCTTCATCCAGCCAGAGAACGTGCTCATGACAACCTAAACAAAACAGCTTTAATTTCACACACTGCACAAGTCCTCAAGAACAGCTTGAACACAGCACCAGCCAAACAGATTTGAGAGATGCCACTTGTCAAATCATTCTGAACAAAGAGTAAATTCAGGAAAATTGCAATCTGTCAGGAAAAAAAAAAAAAAAGCCCCTGATACTAAAAGAAACAAAATTAATCCAGCCTCTCAGTCCTTATCATCAAATCTCCAAAAATTGTGAGTCATCACGGCGTGTTTGCCTTGAGACAATGAGTTATATTACTCATTACTATTACACATAGTAGCCTTGCTTTACAGTGATGGGCTTGAGTGCAAAAATCGCTGTTGTATTACTGAGCTCTCCTCTCTTCATGCACCATTCACCTCCAATTATATTCTCCATCAAATACACTATATATGAACCTTTTACTATTTTTAAGTGTTCAGCACTGGCCCTGTGATCGTGAGCACACATGGCTGTATCCCATGGAAGCCACAGGACAAGGGACCTCGGTGCCTGTTTTGGGATCCTGGGCACTGACTCCACAAAACAGAGACCAGTCTTGTGCCCATGCCTGCTTCCTGCAGGAACCCTGGGGCAGGGAGTATGGAATGCTCCAAAATGCAGTTCCAGCATTGTCAGAGCTCCTGGATGAGGAGGTTTAGCAGCAGACACAGCTGTACTGCAGGAGTTGCACAGCTGGAGCTCCACAGATTGCTCACTGGTGATGGAGCATGCAACTCCAGCCTTGCAAACCATCCTTACAAAATGGCATCCAGAACATAAAAGTGCAGGTTTGGCTATTTTTCATATTCTTTTTCAGTAAAGGTACTTCAAAATCCTGCAGCTCAACCACTGGGTGCTGTCACCAGGGAGCATTTGGACAGGAGGTGTTATATTTTCTGTGAGGCTGCTGAGGCCCTGGCACAGGGTACCCACAGAAGCTGTGGCTGCCCCATCCCTGGAAGTGTTCAGGACCAGGCTGGATGGGGCAGGGAACAAGTGGAAGGTGTCCCTGCCCACGGCAGGAACGGTTGGAATAAGAAGATTTTTAAGCTTCCTTCCAACCCAAGCCATTCTAAGATTCTGTGATTATTCACAACCTGATATTTTTTGTGCTTAAAAATTACTCTGTCAGAGTACTGAAAATTTATGCAAATCTGCCTTTGAGATACTTAAGTTGTCTATCACACAAAACCTCAACATTAAATTAAATTGCACAGGTGAGCTGGTGTACATGCTACATTATCTGCTGATGGCAGAAAAAGGACAGGTGCCAGGGGAAAACATTCCCTGGGACACAGGCAGTGGAGAGGCAAACAAATGAGAACTGAGCCAAAAAATACAAACTGAACTCCAGCAGAGTTCCCTGAGTCAATCCCAATTAATTATAAGATCCAAAATGACCAACTAAGCCTTTTCCTTCCAATGATCTTCAAACTCATACTACTGCAGGCTGGCAGTGGGCTGCATTCTCATGCAGAAAGATGCCAAACTGCTTTTTCTCACTCTACTCAAAAGGGAAGGTGCTGAGTTACTCAAGGCAGGCTTGACCAGGTATGTGTATACCCTGAAAGTCATCTGTTCCTGCCATGGAATGACTGGGATATTTACTCAGCTGTATCAGGTAAGGAAAGGATCAGAGTGAGATGGACGGAGGCCAAGTGACACAGTTCTGGGAACAAGAGCATGTGAGAGGGAGGAGATGAAAAAGCATCTGGCCTCTTTCTGCAGCCAAAGGAGACCTGGGAGAGAGGGATCCTGTGTCTTTTAGACCTGAGGCAAATATTCTCATGTGCATGGGGAAAAAAAGTGCCAACTGCTAGCTGGAAAATCTCAGCACAGAAAAGGGAGATAGGAGTTCCATGATTTTTACATGGCTCTCCCAGTGCCCAGGTCCATCCTGGGAGCACATTCCCCTCACCCACAGCCTGCCAGGTCTGTCAGGATTCTCAAGGGCAGGAAGAACATCTGCCTTCTCCTCATCTCCCTCGAAGGGACAGGCAGCTGCAGCCCTGCTGCCCTGTCCAGCTGTTCGGGTGGGATTTGATGTTCCTGCGGCCATTCCTCCTCCTCTCCCTTATGGAGAAGGGGCTGAGCCAAACCTCTTGCAGAAGGTGATACAGGAGGGAGGTAAACCTCAAAGCTCCTTGGGCAGGGAAGTGGAATAAGGAGAACCCAGAACTAGAAATCAGCGGAGACTTGGGAAGACTTTGGCTGGACAGGCCTCGGGGGTTTGAGCTGTATCAGTTCCCCTGGACTTTGGATGCTGCTAAAAACACCTGAGCTACACCTGTCAGAGCCATGTTTTCTCTTTCAGTTGCAGCTTCAGTCACTTCAAAAACTTTTTAAATTATTGGAATGCAATGGAGATTAGGATAGGATAGGATAGGATAGGATAGGATAGGATAGGATAGGATAGGATAGAATAGAATAGAATAGAATAGAATAGAATAGAATAGAATAGAATAGAATAGAATAGAATAGAATAGAATAGAATAGAATATTTCAGTTGGGAGGCACCTACAGCCATCCCCTACTCTAGCAGCCTGACCAATTCAGGGCTGACCAAAAGCTAAAGCATGTTTTTGAGAGCATTTTCCAAATGCCTGAAACACTGACAGGTTTGGGGCACAGATCATCTCTTTAGAAGCCAATTCCAGAGTTTGACCACCCTCTTGGTAAAGAAATGCTTCCTTGCTGAGACAGTAGTTAAACACATTTTTCTCCTACATTTCCTTGCCTAAACAAGGAAAGCAGGGAGAGGTGCTCTGGGTGCAGAATGCCCCAGCTGGGATCCTTTGCCTGGTTTCCTCAGAGCGCCATTTCCTCCTGTATCCATTTACACCAGAGCCAAAGTACCTGTCACACCAGTGTCTGGGGCTGTAAATAGAGACCAAGGGGCAAACAAATGAGAAATTTTCTCATTGACCATCAGGTGAACCCAAACCTGCACCAACCTTTCTCACACCCTTTTTTCTTTTATTCTAAACAGAAATTAAAATTAAAGATGAGGTTGTCCAATGTTGGAATCTGAAATGCAAGGAATTCTCAGAACTTTGGGCCTGTAAGCCAAAGCTTAGAATTAAACACAGGATTTGATTTGAGCCCTTGGAAAAGGCTTCCAAACTTAGAATTGAGAATGTGGATTTATAGTTTAAAGCAGAGACATATTTAGTTGAGGAAAATTTAGAGTTTTAAAGTACAGTATTGTAGGTTTGTGTGTCATAACATGATTGACTAAGAAAGCTTACACTGTAGCATGAGTCCATTAGACAAAATATTTAAGGATTGGGTCAAAACCATCAACATCTTGGCAGTGTTTTATTGGTTAATAAATCCTTAAAAGGTCTTGTAACTGGAAGTCTTGTGACTTTCTGAACCCTGCAGTGAAGATGTGAGCCTAGCTCATCCTTCCTGCCTAGGTAGAAGATAAGAAAAATAAATTGCATCATCAAAAGCAATTCAGAGTCCTGTCTCTAACTCATTCGAAATTCCTTCAGAAATCCCCACAGTCCACCACATTTATATCTCTGGTTTGAGTTTTGTCTCACCCTATATTCATGTAAAACTGATTAAGATACCAAACAACTCCTCCCAAACACTCTCTGACCCCCTGGGTTTAGTGGCCGTTCAACAGACCACTGAGTATAACCAGTGCCCGAGCCTTAGCTGAAGGGCATCTGCCTGTTCCTGCCTGTACCCCTTCCTTGGCACACTGAAGAAACAACCAGCCAGGCTTAGAGCATCCTCCCCAGCACATGGGGATGCAGTGGGAGCGAGGATGAGAGGGCCAGGAGCGGAGCTGGAGCTGCAGCTCTCACACACACCCTCCTCTGCAGGGCCACTCGCCAGCACGCACCAGCCCCACGCTGGGCCAGGCTGAGACAGCTCCCAGCCCTAAGGAGGCTGCAGCATTCCCCAGACCAACTGAAGGACAGAGGATACCTCCCAGCACAAATTAACCACGTAATAACTGAGTGCTTTGCTCGATCAGAAGGGAAGGAATAAAAGGTCCTGGCGTGGTGCAGGGTCCTGCAAGCGCCGGGCGTTTCACTGGGAAGGGGTGTGTGCGTGCACAGACCCCACCACAATGGCACAATTCTGAGCAATGCACGCTGAATATTCATGAGGCAGGAGGCTGCTGCCACGTGAGGCTGTCGATGTGTGATGTGCATGCAGTTGGACAGGGGCTCAGCCTGTTTGGCTAAGCAAGATCCACTTCCGAGAGCCAAAACTTCAAACCGCCCAGTTTGCAGCGAGGATTTGCAAAAGGGGTTTGGGCATTGAAATCAGCCTTGGCTTCACTTGAGGGTCAGGCTCCTTCTGTTTTGAAAATCACTACTGTAAAATCCTGCCCGTGCCCATTAGCATGCAGAAGCTGTTCTGCTGTAGCTTTCCATGATGTCCCTTTAGCCTCCTGGAAGGAGGGAAGCAACATCACTCGCTTTGCACTCTTAACAGTACAACTCACCAGAAGTCTGAGTCATTTGTGGAGGTATAAAAGGACTCTGGGTTTTGCCAGGACTGCCTCAGACTCAAAACTATTTGCATTTATTAAGGAAGACTTACCAGCCATCTTTAAGACAGCAGCACTGCAGGTCACTGTCACTGCCTTTGAAGAATTTTTTGGGAGAAGTGTGTCTGACGAGCTGTTTATCTGCAAGTATTGCCTACTTGTGCTTTTTAACTCACAGCAGAACTTGCAAAATGTCACTCAAGTGGTCTTCTAGCTGCAGGATTTTCCAAGGGTGCCAAAACACTGCTTTAAAGGCACTTTTCTGGCAGAACCTCATCTGGCTAAACGAATGGGATCCTGCACTCGGGGCCACGGGCTAGCAAAGGTGAACTCTGTGGTACAAGAAACCACCTGCTAATGTGAACAGCTGGTATAAAGCCATGCTTGTGGGGCAAGCTGAAATGAACCTCACAAATAGAAGAAACAGCAGCAGCAGGCAGTGCTTGTGCCTGCAAGGAATGTGCCCAAAAGCTCTCACAGCTCTCCCCATGGCTTGCAGCAGAAAATGTTTCTGCTCCCCAGTACTTGGTATCAAAAAAGCCAGAAGACAAATGTGGGGGCTGGAAAGGGCAATGCCAAGGCAGACTGACTGAAAATGCTCCTGAATCCATTCTTGTTAGGATGTGGAAACATGAGACCTGGGCTTTGGGGGTTTTTGTGTTCCCCAGAAGCCTCGTGGTGTGGGGCAGAGATCCCAGAGGGAGAATAGAGGATCCAAACCAAGCTGGAGCTAAAATGCCCTCCTGCATGGCTATGTTTTCCAAAAACACTTTTGTAGGAAAAATGGGAATCTTTCCATTCCATGTCTCAAAGAAAGCATTTTAGAATGAAAATTAATGATCAACCAAGAAGAGACTAGACAATTCAAATCTTCCACAGCTTCTCCTCTGAAAATCTCTGTTCTCTCCTTCTGACTTCCCAAGTTTTTCCTCTACTGCAACAACTGGGTGAAAAATGATCATGCAAAAAGCAGCATTTCCATGGAAGTTATTTCAAAAAGTGGGAGCAAACCCCTGGTGCCCAGCCTTCAAATGAAGCCCATGGGCCTTGATGATTATATAAAAGGTTGTATGCTCTGTAGTACACTACTAACACCTTTGGAAATGATCAAGCTGCCCTTCCCACCATGGAAGTACCACCAGGTCTGCTGAGGAGGTGAAATCAATGGGTTGCACTGCTTCACTCACCATCTAATAACAGTTTTTAAGAAAAGTGAGAAAAACATCTCTCTACACAGCATTTACTTGTGTGCACACAATGTCCTTACAGTGTAATATTACAGCTTCATAAATATAAATTACTTCATAAGGCATTTATCAGACCTTCTGGGAGTGAAAAAACCAAGAAACACAATTTAAGAAGAACAACCTTGTTTATGGCGCCGTCACAAAAGTCTTTGACAACAAATGACACAATGCTGCAGGTTTTGAGTAGAAATAAATACTGCTTGCACTCAGAGCAAGCCCAGCTTGCAGGTTTAACCACAGGCTGCAGGACCAGCCTTTCCCTCTCCTCTCCAATGAAGGATCCAATGTGGACATTGCTCCCCTCCCCACAACAGATTTGATTCTAATGCAATACAGATGGAGACATGGTTAATGAGCAGTCTGCTGCCTTCAGGAGACTGCTGAGATGAGCAGCAGAGCCAAGAGAGGGTATCTGTGCTGTTTCATGAGGCATAGCTCCTGCTCCTTCATCTCCAGCCTTCAGGAATCTCTCCATGCCTCTACCTCTTGTACACACTCTGACCATTAACTTCCTGTCCTCAGCTCAGCTTTACAACTTTATCATCCTCCTCTTTCAAGGTTTAACTTGAAAGTTCAGAGCTTCTTAGTCCCCAGGGTCTGGTGAGAGGAGACCTGGAACAAGAATAGGATCAGGGAAAATGAAAACCTTGATACAGGATGCCCTCCATGTTATTTCCTACTACATCTGCAAGATCAAGACGTGAGCAAAAAAAATTATTGATGGATTGCCTCGTGTGAGGCACCAGAGTAGGCTTGGGTAGGCAGGAGAGGACTAGTAATAGAGGATTGTCAGTGAGAAATCAACCCTACAACCACATCACACACCAGTCTACTGCAGCATTTATTATCATTAATTATTAATTATTATGTGATTGCTGCTGCTATTAACGATTATGCTGTTGTTATTTTCATTTTCATGTGAGAGATGTTTTAGGAGTGGGATTGAGCACAGCAGCAGGAGAAACACACAACTGCTGCTCATCAAACTGTATCACTGCCTGCCTTGGGTAGTTTCTGTGCAGGATGTTATGGCTCTCACGCTAATTGAGCAGAAACCAAGGAGATCAAGCAGACGCCCTCGTGCAGGCTCTGAGTGCACATAATGCTATGGAAATGTGAAAATTCTCCTGAGATGCTCCTGGACTAAAGGAATAGAGCTGGGCTCTCTGCTAGACTCTATCCAAACATTCAAAAATCTGCAGATTTCCAAAATGAGTGGTTCAGACCTATGTTACTTGTAATTAAATATGATGTGGGGCAAGTACTCCTGCTGATATCATACAAGCCTTACCAGAACTCACTTCCCAAGGACCTAAAAAAAAAATTAAAACAAAAGCAGCCCTCCATCACTGTCTTCAGCTATTGCCCCCCATTATCCCCTTAATGGAGTTTAAATTACTCCTCAGGGAATACCTCAATATACTCTTAATCTGGGGGAATTTTCACCTTGTTCCAGCAATGAAAGAATATTGTCCACCAGATCTTAAAAGACACGGCTCTGAGCACCCTGGTCTGGTGAAAGGTGTCCCTGGCCATGGAAGGGAGGTTGGAACTGAGTGGTCTTTAAGGTCCCTTCCATCCCAAACCATTCTGTGATTCTGTCCTGGCTCAGCAGGTGTGCAGAGCACATTTTCTCACTGATTCCTTTTGCCATCAACAGGAACGTGCTGGAAGAAGAATTTATACAATTTCTGCATCAGTGACCCAAAAGAAAAAAAAAAGGCAACAAATCTTAAAGTCATAAACAATCTGGACAAATTTCCTTCAAACTTCACAGGAAATCATCTGTGAAATTAGGAAATAAACTCCCCACAAGTTGATATAGTTTTATGAAACTGTGAGGTGAATTTGTTACAGCAGGTGTTGAGCTGGTACCAGGGTTTTAGCCCGACCAAGATCCCACATAAGAACCAAATACTGGGGCAGATCATTATCAAATGGATCCCAGCTGAGAGAACAGCCCACAATATTTTCAGTAAAGCACTGAAGGTACCAACTGGCTCATTATAAAGCTGTAATTAGGCAGACTTCACAACTGTCAATAAGATTACAGATTAACTGCATGCAACTGTATTATTGTCATTGAAATTCTTTATCAGTCTTAAAGTGAGGAACATTGCCATGAGCAGTTGCTGCAGCTTCCCATCACCCTTTGGAAACCAATGGATATATCAATCACGTAAGGAAGCTGCCTCTCTGAAAACAGCTGCCAAGGAATGATAATCAATAACTGCAGTCCCAGCAGAGTTATGTCAACTAGATGGATTTGATGAAGTCTGCACTCCTTTCCCACATTAAGTTACAATTATAATGTGGGTAATATTTAGGATCATTTTTATGAACACTCCATGGGCCTGTGTCTCTGGGTCTTTTCATTTTTCTTTTTAATAAGTCTTGCAGAAGGTTGAACTGCAGGAGCAAGCCAGACACTTATGACTGTAGAAAAGTGGAAAAGGGAATATTCGTGATGACCAGTGTACTGACACCAAACAACTCCTCCAAGCTGGGTGAAAACTTGGGCACTGATCCCTTCTCTGTGGTGCCCAGCGACAGAACCTGAGGGAATGGCTGGAGCTGAGCCACAGGAGGTTTAGGCTGGATATCAGGAAAAGGTTCTTCACCCAGAGGGTGTTTGGGCACTGGAACAGGCTCCCCAGGGCAGTGGTGAGAGCACCAAACCTGACAGAATTCAAGGGCTGTTTGGACAATGCTCTCAGGCACAGGCTGGGATCGTTGGGGTGTCCTGGGCAGAAATTGGACTTTGACGAACCTCGTGAGTCCCTCCCAACTCAGGATGTTCTATGGTTTTATGTCCTTCCTAATCCAGAGAATCTCTCTGGCAGGGTGTGCACCTGCAATTCCCCAAAGCCCCCTGTGTCCTGCTGAGCTGAGCCCCTGGGGAGGGCACAGGGACCTGTCCTTCCCCTGCAGCTGGAGGCTGCCCTCGCCCAGCAGGTCCCAGTGGGAAGCTGCGCACTCTGCCACACTCTCGTGTCACACACGGAGCTGGCACAGGCCATGGGCTGTTCCCCCAAGGCCCACAGCCACCAGCACGCCCAGCAGGGACATTTCTCCTCACACTCATGCATTATGCATGGCTCCATCCCAGCCTGCTCCAATGCATCACCTCCCAGTGCGGAGATGACTGGGGCGTGGAAGTCGCTGCGGTTCCCCAGAGCCACCCATGTGAATATTCTGAATGAAGGAGATGCCCAGCAGGGTGAACTACTGTCCTGCTCACCCAAGGGCTGGATCATGACACACCTTTGCTCTAATCCTGCTGTACCTGCAGGATGGGCAGGTAAAAACCAATATTTCTAAATGTGTGCAGCAGCAGTTGATTCACTGCAAGGGAAATTCACTGCAAGGGAAATTCACTTGACTGAGTGGGGCAAAGTCAAAGCCTCAACAAGAATCTTTGCAGCTTCCCACGATCCCCACCCAAATTTACATCAATTATAACTACTATAGGATCAATCCAATGATACAGCAAGTTGCAGGCTTGGCTGTTGAGTAATCAAAACTTTTGTTAACCTCATTGTTGAATCTCCGTAATTTACATAAAAATATGCTCCGTATTTACTGAGGTTTCTCTCTGCATCTGTTACACTCGCAGACACATTCCAGACTTTTCAGGGAGGAACCATAATTCCATTGACAATCAAGCTGGCAAAATTACACAACTCCAGATTTGCACAAAACTGATATTCCAGGTTGAGACAGAGACAACATGAATAATAGATATTAAAGGAATCAATGAATCGTCTTTGGTCTTCATTCTCCTGAATTTTAAATTTCCTCTATTTTATCTGGGACTGATCAAAGAATTTTGATGACAGAAATAATATTCCGTGGCTATTTCATGTTTTCTGCAGGATCATTTTGGAATCATAAAGCACCACCCAAGGAAAAGAAAAAAAAATGCAAATGCTGTGAAAGTGAGGCAAGTGATTTATTTTAACTGCGTTGATTTTTCAGACCTGGGATTTTTTTTCAAATCAGCATGGGACATATTGTGTCATTCAATTTTCATCAAATCTACCCCACTTTCAAAAAGGAAAGCACTGAAGGAGAGAAACCCCACTGTTATTATTAATTATTAATTAAACAAGAGCAGTATGCCCTTCATTATTCCCCTTTTTAAATTTATGATTTATTTTTTTCCTCATGAGAAGGAAAATACTCAGTTTGGTTCTAAAAACAGGTGGTTCAGGATTCTGACTCAGCACGTCAATGCTTTTATAAGAATCAGCAAAATACCGAGCATTTTGGAAGAAAAACCCTATACCCAAACCCCACCCTACAAGGGAGCTAATCTGCAAAGCTCAGATAGAAAGACCCTAAAGTTTGGTTGTGACTCTCTCATTTGAGCTTAATGAATCCCACAAACACATTTGGAAAACCCTTGCCCTTCATTTCGGTGTGGAAAGCCGGAGCTGCTGGAGCCTGGCATTTAACAGGTGCATCTGTTTACTTTCCAGCTACTCATCTTCCTTAAAAAACCCTCAGCTTCTAAATACAATTAGATGCTGAACTGAGATTGCAAAAATATCAAGCTCCCTAGAGACAGGCATCTGAAAAGTCTCTCCATCCCCACCCCTCCCAAAAAAAAAAAAAAAAAACCACTTTAGGAATCTTTTTCAGCTTCTGTTGCATCGAGCTGCGTTTATGAAACTATGCCTGCAAGCATCCTGGACCCTTTAATGAGATGATGCCATGGAGTAAATCTCTCTCCCAGGGACCCTGCTGTGAGCATCAGCACCATGAACTGACTGTTCAGCGTAAACATGCACCTGAAAATTACAAAAATCCATCCAAACAAAGCCTGCCCGAAGCAGCCCCAGCCTGCCCGGCAGCATCAGCCGCTGGCATTTCTGCCTCTAATCTGCCCACCGAGCAGCGTCACAGAGACTGCCTTTTATCAAAACAAAGGCTGGATGCTGGCTGGGAAGTGTGAAGCCGGCTAAAAATGGCTGAAAAGCCGTCCAAGGCACCCGGGAAGGTGGCCAGCCCCACCCAGCGCAGACACCGACCCGCTCAAAACACGCTGAAAATCAACCCAAAAAAAGGGAGATAGATGCCATTGTTCCCTTTCGCCTCCGCGCAGCGAGACAACATCCCCGCGATATTTCACCCCCCGGAACGAGTGCTCGGGAGCATAATGAAAGGATTAATATGTTTAAAAAAAAATAAAAATACAATCCTAGAGCAAAGTAGGAAGCGGGGTGCCATCCCGCGGCGCCCCGGCTCCGTCGCCCTCCTTGCCGGAGCTGCGTTTTCTTTGTGTGACACAAGGCTGAGCCCGGCTCTGGGTGTGTCCGTGGGCAGGAGGCACCCAGGAGCCCAATGCCACCACCTCCCAGCCCCGGCGGGCACCAGCGCACCGCCACCCGGCTTCCCTAGAGCCCGAAAGGTGGGAAATGGTGCCGGCGCCATCCCGACGGAGAGAGCCGGGGATGGGGAATGACGCCGCTAACGGCAAGGGCGGATGCTCCGGGAATGAGCTGCAAGGTGGGAAGGAGGGAGGACCTGTATCCTGGATGCTTTCAGGGTGAGACACCTGCGGATGGGAGAAATGCATTCCGAGAACAGAAAGAGGGGCTTTCAATCTTTCTTTCTTTCTTAAATTATCCCCCCAAAGAAAAGCTCCGCGGAGGGGGAGGGAGAGGAAACAGCATGCAAAGGCCCACAGGTGAACAATGCAAAAATGGATGGATCCTGCCTTCGCCTCCTCTGCCATGCAGTCCTAGCATGCAACACCAGAACAGAGAGAATACCCTGACATTTCCAGTTGCTCCACAGACAGTCCATCTTGGTGGAATCGGCACTGGCTTGCATCTCGGAGAGCTGAGGGCTTGCCGGTCCTTTTGGTCGGAGGCACTGCGTTAGCAGTCAGGCATTCCCGAGCATGGGTGGGATCCTGGGTACCGCTGCCGTCTCCCCGCTCGGCTCCGGACTGATGCTGTAAGCAGCACAGGCGGAGGGGGAGGGCATATTGTACGCGCTGCGGTCTCCACTGCAGCAAATCAGCAGTGTGATGTGGTTGCCCTAGGGAGCAGGCTCCTTTGAAAAGGGGATGCGGTCCCTTTTCAAATCAAAAGCTTGCGCTCGGGCGGCTTAGCCCTGCTAAGCCATGGAAATGGTTAAGGCAACCTGATGGCAAAGAAATAAAAACAAATTGGGTGTGGGTAAATAGGGGGGGTGGTGAGCAGTGTTTCCTGTGTGTCAGTATGGTTGTGACTGTTCCAGAAATTTCTTGACAGTGATGGAATCTGGTATTTTCTTAATTTTTTTTCTTTTTTTCCTTTTTTTTTTTTTTTTTTTTTTTATGTGAAAGCCAGATTTCACACAACCCCTCCAGGTTTTTATGCCTCCCCCTCTCCTCTGCCCAGCTGGGTGGGGTCGGGGAGCAGGCAGGAAAATAAACAAGGTCAGGATCCAAGCCCTGCAGAGCAACCCCTATTTTGCTATGTTTTTTTGGAAAACCCTGTAGGCACGGGGTGACCCGTGTGGACCCCCATGCCGAGCCCTGCCACACCAGGATGCTGAGGACTCCCAGGTGCACCAGGTTTGGGTGTGCTGCCTCCTCTCATTGCCCAAAATGCTGCAAAAATCAGGATTTGAGGTGTAAGAGGGCAGGAATACAGGACAATTTGTGAAAGACTAATAGCTGAATTTTAACACTCACTTTAACAGTGGTGGGCCCCACCACTCCTTCCCTAGCAGGACACAGCCTCTGCCTCAGTTTCCCCAGCAATAAACTTTTATGAATAGCCTTGCAGAGACATCATGACCATGCAATGGTCATACTTGGCAAACACTGGGAAAGAAAATTTTTTGCTGCTCAACCTGTTTGCATTTTCAGATTTTGGGGTGCCTAGGAATATTAAAGTCCCAAAAAAGTCACCCCATTTCATTGAAGAATGTCCAGTATATCAGACTATGTCCAGTCATTTTGGGCTGAATGACCCCAGCTGGGCACCTCTCAGCTCTGAGGCTGGATTAGATCATGACAGTTCATAAAATAATTTCACTTGAGCAGTGTTTTACTGAATTTTGCTTTTTTTTAATGTGGAAAAAAACACCAACACAGACACAGTGGGTCACATACTCATCAGCATGGAGAATAGAGTTTGAACCCTTCTTCTCTTTTGGCTCCAAAAATAAGAGGTCTTTAATACCTGAGTTAACAGATATCTCCTCCAACTAGCAGCAGTAGGTCACTTATCCTTCCCCCAGGTAACTCATCTTATAGAAGAAAGCCAAAATTTAAGGTAATTCACCATAGTAATATCTGACCCTTTATCTAGGAAACTCTGCTGGGATTAGAGGCCAAAAGCTTTTGTTCATGTTTATAAACCATCCCTGAGATCCCCAAAACCACTTGCTTAGGCTTGAACCCAGCATCTTCATTCCCCTAACAGGGAAATCCTTAACTAATTGGGGCAGAACTGGCTTCAGCTGTCATGGCATAGAGTAAGATTAAACCATCTATAATGTTACAAACCTGGATTTTGTGTTCTTCCTGGCTTTGTTTAAAAAAAAAAAAAAAGGAAGAAAGAGGTTGGCAAGGGATGATTTTTTAAGCATGGACCAATTGGTTTAGACCCTTTGCAAGAGCAGAAAATTTCCCTATTGATACATTTTGCCCTGCAAACCCTTTGCAGCTCTGCAATGGGGTTTCCAGCACCAAGCCATAATATGAAGTATTTACAAGCAGTGTGTATAAAACAGAGACATAATTCACATAAAACTTCTGCATCCTTGTCCCTGGAATAGCCAGAATAGCCATAGACACCCCAAACATGGTGCACAGGTCAAACTCATGGCTACTGGGTGTGTGCCATCAGCAACACAGCAGAGAGAAGGCAAAGATCTCTGTTTGGTCTCACTGTAACCCAAATTTCTCAGTCAAGTATGAAGGACAAATTCCCTTTGGACAGAAGAGTGGTCCATGTACATTTAACATCCCACTAGTGATTTCTCCTTGCCTTCATTGTTTGTAGAATTTTTTCTCAGATGTCTCCATTCCCTCTTCCAGGCTAGCAAAATGAACCACACCATCAGGCTTCCTGTTTAAATTCTTACTCCCCTTTGGAAAAGTGTCTCTTCAGACCTGGCCCATGTGATTGGACTCTCCCACACTACTTCCAGAACTATTTTAATCCACAGGCACCAGAACCCATCGCTTTACCAGCAGTAACAAGAACACTGCATTTGTGTTAGAAACAGAACTGAACTGGAACAGGGAGATGAAGACACTTAGAAAATGTACACGGGCTAAGGAGAGCTTCCAGTGTGCACTCACTTGTCCCAGGACCTGAGGCAGGTGGGGGACAGAAGCAGCTCTATGTGTGACTACAGAAATTGCACAAAATCCTAATCAGCACTGGGTGGATCCAGCACTAAAATGGCCATTGATAAAAAAATGCATTTCCACAATGAAATTTTGAATTATGCCCTCAGTAAGTAGTGAGAAAGAATTAGGACTGAGCATTTGGCCATCAATCCTGAGGTTAAGAACAGGCTGGGAGGCACAAATAAACATTGCACTGCCTGGATCTGAAAAGGGTGAGAGATGCACAGAGATCTTGGCATCAGCTGCAGGAAGGTTCAGTGTTGGAGGAGAGCTTTCCTGTGATCATGAATAGCAGCAGGATGAAAAGCAGTATGTGGAATTTGCTTCCCTTCAGAGCACTGTCCATTGGGAGCCCCCTTCTGCTATGGCTGTTACTGAAATTGTTACAGGTCTTAGGAAGTGTTAGGGAGGGCACAAATCTCAGTGTTGATGGCACAGCCAGGAGCCAAGAGGGCTCATCAGTACTTGCCTGTTCCATAGCTCTGCTGGAGATAACGATCTGTGCATGCAGGATGTGTGGGGTAAGCACTCAGTAAAACAAAGGTGCCCATGGGATCACTGCAGGAAACCACTGGCCAAGTGAACACCTGTGTAGGATATTGTCTGCCTCATTTCTTTCCATCCCTCCAACTCCAACAGAGATCACAGAATCATAGAAGGGTTTGGGCTCCAAAACCAGTTCCAAACCTTTGCCCATGGGCAGGGATGCCATCCACTGGACAAGGTTTCTCAAAGCCCCATCCTTTAACAATTCCAGGCATGGGGTACCCACATCTGGATGGCCAACTGAGGTGCAGACTGTAGCTCTGCAGAGGACAGGGACACCCTGCCCTGGGGTGTGGCCACCAGGGCTGTGCTCCTTCCAGGGACACAGGAAATCCTGCAGCAGGACTGGCACTCCAGCCCTGCCTTCTTTGCCTCCAAAGGTCCTTCCATGGTGACCCAGCCCACCTGTGCACCACTGATGAGCTCTGATGAGGTCAGAGTTAGCAACATTTAAGGCTTTTTAGGTAAATCTCCTTGAATGGACCATAACAGTCCATAAGAGCTCTGAAGCACCCACTGTTCTACCACAGGAACTTAAATTTGGGGCCATCCCTTAACAACCCTGCCGGAGGGCAGGGGTGGAAGTCAGCTGGTTTCAGTTGGTTTCAAAGATGATTTAATGATTAAAAGTCCACAGACAGAGCTGAAACCACTGTTTGGAGTGCAGTGACTTTGAAGGCACTTTGGACTGACTGCGTTCTCCTGCACCACTCCACGTCAAGGCTCCGTGGGACACATTGAGGGCAGCGCCAGATCTGCAACGTGGTGCTGAAAGATCCTGACACTTAGCACTTGAGGAGAACAATAGCATTAAGGGAGATCATTTGGGTTATTTTTCTAAGCTAATTTGTTCTTAGCATTAGCAACAAAAATAGAGAGGATGCTATTTTAAAAGCTGCATTAATATGTCTCGAAGCTCTAAAGAGCAACAGGGAATTTTTGCCTGAGCACTCCAAGCAAGGGCAGCCAGCAATTACATTTTCGTGAGGAGGCTGTCAATAGCAGAAGGATGGGCCAAATCCTGGCTCTGCTCTCATCCTTCTCACTGTCTTGTGCTCATTCTTGCACATTTTCTGGTCTGCAGAGCTGCTCAGAGGCAGCTCAAATGGCAAGGCCGTGAGCTGGGAGATGCTGATGGCTGTTTCAGGTCCATCACTTCTCACAGTACAGGAAGCACATAGACAGCTCTGTCCTTGCAGTCTTTTGCCTCAGGTCTTTGCTACTTTCTCTTAGAAGATGCAATGCAGTGATGAATTACCTTTTTTCTCAGGTCTTCAGACCACAAAAGGAATCAATAAGCTGGTAAAAAAAGACAATATGGTCTTAAACTGGCAGAATTAAAGTCTGAAGCTGAACAATCACAACAAAAGAAGCCCCATGTCCGGGCATGTCACATAATGTTCCAGCCTCCCTGCAATTTCTTTTTAAGTCTTGAAATGTCTGGATTTATAGGGTTTTTTTTAATCATCAGTCAAAATATTTGGATTGTTCACAAGGACAAGAAGTGTGATTTTGAGACGTGCTAAGCTTCTGCTGCCTGTTTCACTTCTGCTCAGCAAAACTGTTCTTCATACCCATCTTTGCTCAAAGGCTGAGATTATTGATGTATATATCTATATATAGATATATATGGATATATTTAATCATAGAAGTGTAAATTGGAAGGGACCTTAAAGATCATCCAGTTCCCAACCCCTGCCATGGGCAGGGACACCTTTCACTATCCCAGGTTGTTCAGAGCCCCATCCAACCTGGCCTTGGACACTTCAGGGATGGGGCAGCCACAGCTTCCCTGGGCAGCCTCTGCCAGGACCTCACCAACTTCACAGGGAAGAAATTCTTCTTAATGTCTGATCTAAACCTGCCTTCTGTCAGATAAAGCCATTTCCCCATCTCCCATCACTCCATGCCCCTGTCCAAAATCCCTCTCCAGCTCTCCTGTCAGCCCCCTTTAGGCTCTGGAAGGTGCTCTGAGGTCTCCCCTTCTCCGAGTTCAAGAGTCCCAACTGTATAAGACGATTACATAACTACATATAACAATAAAATAACCATCTATAACTGTTTATAACTGTATTATAAGACCTTATTATCATGAGATTTTCAGCAGCAAGCCAGTGACACGAGCCAAATGAGTTGGTGAAAGACCCAAGTGAGACAAGCTTCGTGCTTGCTTCCTTCCCTGGGAATGAGGTGGCCTTTCTTTGAATCCTAGGAAATGAACCCTTTGGGGGAACTCCTTAGATTCAACCTTGTTTTGAAAAACAATTTTGGGTTTTGAGCCTCTGATGTGCCTCAGTGAACACGGCACAGACCTTCTTCAGCAGCCATGCCAGAGATGGCCAGGACTCCTGTGGTGCCACTTGAGCTCCCTGATTTCTGCAGGCAGCAGCACAACTAACAGATAACAATCAGTTTTGATTTACTCCTGCCTCTTCAGAGGTGGATAATTTCTCTTGGTTCTTTAATGTTATTTTTGAGCCGTGAGGTTCGTAGAAATAAAGGCTCTATTCCTGCCATTGACCTAGAAAAGTCTTTTGATTCTTTCCAGTGGGACTACTTTTTGCAGTTGCTGGGAACCTTAAAATCCTGAGTTTCTCTCCTCTGGGGGAGGTAGTTGCTACATCTTCATTCCTCCTTTAAGATTTGATCAGTAAAGCTGAAGAGACCCCCAAAACTCCCTCTGACCTCCTGCACTCCCCCATTACAAAGGATGTGCTTGCAGCTTATTACCATTTTCAAGCCTTCTGTTTTTAAGCCAGTGCTGTGAAATTTTTCTCTCCTACAGCATTGCTGGTGCTGCAGCTGGCATTATTAATTCCATTTCATTAACTGATCTTCCTAATGTACTGGAAGACAAAAGAGAAGAGAGTCCTGAGACCACAGCCCGGCTGAGCCTCAGGAGATCTCTGTTCAGTCCCCACATCTGCCACAGGCTTCCTACTATGTGACCTTGGGAATATCTCTCTGAGGTCTCTGGGTCTGCTTGGTCTATTTAAATTTGGGGCATGGTCTGCTTTTTTGAGCTTTGTTTCTGCAGCACCCAGCACAACATCTGCACCTCCAGCAGAGGAGCCTTGCTCGTTTTTGCAGCACAGCTTGCAAGGTTGGTGTTATTGGCTGCCATTCTTGGACCAGGGGAGATGAAGTGAGGTGGTAAAGATGAATTTGGATTGCACTGCTCCTGGAAGTGGTGAAATCCTGCCTGGTGTCTCCTCTTTGGCCAAGCATGCCCCGAAGAGATGATGATGATGATGCATTTTCAGCAAATTCTTGAAGCAAGGTCTGGTGTCCAGTGCCTGAGCTGGGCAAGTGAGGCTGTGCCACACAAGCCACCAAGGGGAGTCCTGTCCTGCCCTTGGCTCCTCTGCACATTCCAGTCCTGAGCTCAGGCAGCTCTGGTGCACCCCAGGGAAGATGTTCCCACAAAAATGCCAAAGCTTTGCTCCCAGCTTGCAGGGCCAGCCTTTGCTCTGGCTCTGCTGGGATCAGACCCAAGTTTTGAAGCTCCAGGTGCTGATTCAGAGGCTGGGATGCTCTGCCCAAGTGCAAAATGCAGCTACAAATTTTGCAAATGTGACTGCAAATTAAACCAACAGCCTGCAGGCAGAGGCTCGGGAGACTGAGGCTACATTTGCAGCAGTGCCACAAGCCCTTAATTGAGTTTGGGATGCTTACAAGCAGCCAGGGGTGCTTGAGAATGAGCTGTGGTTTGCAGCATTTCTGCTGGCTCCACTGCTCCAGTGCCTGGCACTCCTGCTGCCAGCCCAATTCAGGCCAGGGGAGAAGATGCAGAATAATTTAATGTAGATCAAACCCTCTCCCCAGCTTCAGACGTGCCCAAAAAATAATCTTCCTTGGGGAAGGGTGCTCTCCATCAGGGCCTGAGCTTCTCACCATGCTGGAGAGCTGCTTCAAGCATCTCAGCCTCTTCACATCCCCAGCCCGCCCTGCAGGGAGGGCAGGACGCGTTCGTGCTGGAGGTGAGAGCATCCTGCAGCCCTGCTCCGGCTCGGCCAGCACACAATTGCCATGGCAACCCCAGCTTTGCCTGGAAAACAGAGGCAAATCACCAACACACTGCTGGATTCAACAGCCTGCTCCACGGATGGGAGACACCTGGGTACCAAGATGCTCTCTGCAAAGGGACAGCTCCAGGCTCACCTGGGTACCAAGATGCTCTCTGCAAAGGGACAGCTCCAGGCTCACCTGGGTACCAAGATGCTCTCTGCAAAGGGACAGCTCCAGGCACACCTGGGTACCAAGATGCTCTCTGCAAAGGGACAGCTCCAGGCTCACCTGGGTACCAAGATGCTCTCTGCAAAGGGACAGCTCCAGGCACACCCAGCCTGGGAAGCTGGATGTTAATATGGGATAAATCCAGGCTGAGCTGGCAGAGGAATGGGGGACAGGGTGGACAGGGGAAGGGGAAGAAGCAGCTGATCCTGTCCTGAGCAAACACAGCCTACAGTGCTTGCAAAGGTGATGGAGGAGGCAGTGGGGCTGCTATGAGATTGGATCAGTAAAGCTGAAAAGACTCTAAAACTCTCTCTGACCTCCTGCACTCCCCCATTACAAAGTGCTTGCAGCTTATTACCATTTCCAAGCCTTCTCTTATTGCAGCAATGCCAGCGGTGCTGGGTGGCACAAAGTGGGGGGAAAGAACCCAAAAGGAGCAATGAAGGACATGAAATAGTGATGTGTAAGGCCAAAGTGCCAGTGCAAGGCTGTGAGAAGGGGAAAACAAGGAGAGAACAGGGAAGGGTTCTGCTGAGAGTCTGTGTGAGCACTGGCTGGAGAAATGCTTTGGAGGGCAAAGCAGCATCTGAGCTTTAAATGCTATTATGGGCCTCTAGGGCAATTAGAAGAATTAGATCAGGAAATGATGTGCCAGAAGTGTTGGCTGAAAAGTGGTCAGAGTTGTGTTTGTTGGGGAAACAAACAAGGAAAATGGTTTTGGGTGGCATTTTAGGACATTGGATGGAAATGAAGCAACACAGAAAAGCAGAAATGGTTTGAGTAGTGGGGGGCTGGCCCTGGCCCAGCACATCCCCTCACATGGGGCAGAGGGAAGAGGACAGATCACATGTATATATCTTATGAAAGACACCATAAGCAAGGTCAAACAAGCTTCCAGCATCCAATCAGCAGAATATGCCATGAAAATCCACACCCTGGAGCCAGCTCATTAGGAACTTAAGATCAGTCATCCCTAAAATGAGTTATCTCTTATGCAAACAGATGCAAAAGGAGGAAAAAGAGAAGAAAAAAATGGAGAAGCCAGTTGAACCCACTGAATTTGTGGAAATGGGTTTCTCTCTGAAGAACAGATCCTCTCTCTGAGCACTTGGCTATCATATAACCTCAGTCCCTCTCTGCACACAATGAGAAAATCCTGATTTGGATGCTGACATCAAGTATCTGAGAAAAGACAATTTAATTTCCCATTCTCAAGGCTGAAGGATTAAAGATAGCACAGCAAAACTATTCCACATTTAGGAAACCAAACAAAAAAGTCTGAGGAATTCAGATTTCCCTGACAGTACTGTTAAACACCACAAACCAAATTTTCTTGGTTGCTTCTGCAGAAGGACTGACAGCTCTCTGTCCTGGGATGAGGGTGAGCAAAGTAGAAGGCATAGGGTGGCTTTGAATATTTATGTGAAAAGCAGAATTATTTTTCCATATTTATCAATGAATAAGTAGCTTGAAAGTCCACTGGACAAAACTAAACAAGGGAAGGTGTTTTCCCTGTTGGAAGCCCATTTACCCACAGCATGTGGATATGGTAGAAGCATCAGGAATTTCAGGGTAGCTGCAGATTTGCAGAGATCCAGAAATAGCTGTATCCCAGAGCACTGCACACGAGCACTGTGAGGTGGAAGGAAGCACACTACACATTCTGCATTAATAGTGAATTCCCTTGCAACAGGTTTGGCTTTTGCAGAAATGGGGGGATTTCCAAAGAGAACAGTAAAATAGGTCTGGGCAAGATTCACCAAAGGTCTGCTGGGATTTCAGAACTGCTTTCCTGAAGTGTTTCCCTCCTTGCAAGCATTTAAGTACATGGGGCTTTGATGAAACTCCCTGACAGAGACAGGTACCTCCAAATACCTCATTGTATTTTATCAGTTAGTTCATTCTTAATAAATCCACCCAGGCATCCAAAGCACATTATCCCTTGTGGCCCGTGTGAGGCTCCTGAATTTCAAATGCCAGGTACTTAAAATTAATGTCTTGCAGATGAATCAGAGATAAACCATAATGGCACGACATTCATTTCAAATTACTATAAATTTTAAAAAACCACAATCTTATTTTGGTTTGCAAACCAAAAAAAACCCAACCCCCAAGCTCAGTTGGTGTATTTTGCTTTGCATGAACCTCCTCTTTCACAGGTGCAGGAGATGTGATCAGCTCCTGCTGAATTCTGGGCAGGACTCTGAGTCCAGCTGGTCCTCAGCACTTGTGGGGCTTTGGAAACCTCAACCTCTGAGTACCCCCAGCCTGATGCAGACACCAGCCCTCGAGATTAGGTTGATTAATACTGGGGGCCAGAGGAGAAGGACTTTGTTTTGGAAGCAGCAGCAGCAGCTCTTACCTTTTCCAAAACACTTTCTTTTTAACTGTGCTTTTTCCCCCCCTCATTCTTTTCCCAGACTGCCTGACATTTAAAGTGATCAAAGTTCCCTGTGAAGCACAGCTTCTAAATTTCAGATAAATATAGCCACGCTGCTCTGCATTTGTTTGTTTTTCTCAGGTTGCAAACCTGCAGTGGAGACCTACTTATTCTGGAGCAGGGGGAGCTGCTGGTTTGGCACCACGTGTTCAGCAGCCGGGATGGAGCAGAGCCCTCCGAGCAGGATGTGGCTCTGCTCTGCTCCCAACAGAGGGTCCAGTCCTGCTCTGGCGACTCAGAACAATCCCACAGCAGCCCCCTGGCTGGCTGGAGGAGCCAGGGCAGCCCTGGAGTGGGCAGAAGGACAAGGAGACAGGCTCAGGGAGGGGTATCCTAAACCAAAGGCGACTCCAACAAAGGGGAGAGAGGATGATGCATCTGACTCCATCATCAGAAGGCTGATGAATTCCTTTATTATGTTATACTATGTACATTTCATCTCAACTGAATCTGCCAAGCACTCACCCTTGCTCACAACTGCACAGAGCTGCACCCATCTCTGATTCTCTCCTGTGGCTGTCCTGTGACAGTCCCATACACTCACACTTGTTGGCCCTGACAGGCCAAGGGAACAAAACATCCTCACTGTGAGTAAGCACTCTCCATATTGCATTCTGCTTTAGCACAACACAAGCACAGCAAGCCAGATAAGAATTGTGTTTTCCTTCTTCTCTGCTTGTCTCACAGCTTCTCTCAGTTCAGAGGGCGTGTGAACACCACGGAGGGGAGGATGGAGATGGCCATGGCTGAGCGTGGGGACATGTCCAGCCCAGGCTGACACACAGGGGGACAGCCCTGAGCCCTTTGAGACACTGGGAAGCTCTGTGGGCCCTGGGGTATGGATGGAATCACATGCCAGGGCAGGAAGGTCCTGCCCACACACACACACAGACACACAGAGCCACTCAGCCTGGTACAATTTATTTTGGCCTCCCCATTAGCTGGGAAGTAAACGTGGCAATTACTTTGCACATCCCAAGTGTCAGAACCCTTTGGCACATTTCCCTGAAGCTAAATAATTAATGAAGGGCTCTGATTAGTGTGAATCCTGTGGAATCATCAGACAGCATGGAGTGACATTCACTTTTCTCTCTTGATGCCTGAGACAGGGCTTTGTGATGAGGCTTCCACCCTCTCCTGCAGCTGAAAGGGTGTGGCCTGGGGTTTGCTCTGTAGAAAAGGTTTCTGCCCTGCTTTGTGCTTAGGCTGCCTCAGACACCAGCAGCCTTCAAAATATGAATGCTTTGCAAGTGATGGAAGATAAAATACATTTCTTTTCCATGCAGGAAAGATATACTGCAAATGTAGCAACTCATTTCCCTCAGTGCCTCATTAGAGTCACCACATCTAAAAGGGTTTTTTCCCCTCTCACTGACAAATAGGAATCAACTAGAAGATTCCAGGTGTGCATTTGCCAGGGGGGAGGCTCAGACCCTACAAACTCAGCCACCACAGCAGGATCTGGCTCCCATGGCAGTGGGATTCCAGCTTGGCACTGGGTGGCAGAGCAAGCTGGTGTCCCTGCAGGGTGAGAGCCCTTCTAACAGGAGACTGCTGCCTGTGAGGAATAGGAAGAGCTGGTGGCTGTCACTTTAGGTCCATTTTCTCCTACAATGTATTCTCCACACAGAACAGACCAGAGAGTTGTACTGAGCTATGACACACAGCTCTGTGTCAGCTGCTGCCCTTTTCCCAGCCCTCCCTCATTTTACCATCAAACTGCAAATAATCTGGTTTTCACTCTGAGGGAGAGGGGTTTGTACTGGGGAGGAGAGGGGCTGCCTAGAGAACACAAGGAGCTATTACATGTGCAAATTGGGTATCTTTGGGGCCCTGAAGTGCAGAAGAAGGTGCAATCTTTGCCTCTCCAAGGAGATGAAAGTAAAGCAAAGAGTAGACATAAAAGCAGAACTCTTCTGATCCCAAATGCCAGAGTGACACCAGCTCCAGACTGCACTGTCCCTGCTCTGTCTCATGCATCTCACTCTGAGCAGCACGTTCACATGCTCAGGGATTATACTTTCCAAGCTGTGCATCAACACCAGTCAGACACCTCAAAAAGCTGCCTCTCCCTCGAGAGATTTCCTCCTCACACAGAGTTTTGTAAAAACAGGAGGTAAAGGACTCCCTGCAAGGAAAAGCAAATAGTTTGGAAATCATGTACTTCAAGTCTGTGCCTGGTTCTGCCTCATCCAACATGTGTTTCCATGGAAGCAGAGGAGGAGACGGGCAGCCTGTGGCTGCAAATCACAGCAATCTCACTGCCTGCTCACGAGCCTGAAAAGACAAATGGATCATTAAAAATAAAAAACACCTGAATTTTTCAACATCCCTTTTGATAGTGGATATCTGGTATTTAGTGCTGCAGCATTCTCTTCAGGGACAGGGGTTCAAGAGCATCACAGCTGAACAAAACAAACTTGGGCTCATTCTCAGAGGAAACAGAGTGTATGCCAAATAAAATGATTTTTGCTCTTTTGTTGGTCACACTGGTGTAGTGATTGTGAGAGCACAGAGAATGGCAGCACAGCACACAAAGGCAGTTACATAAATGGAATAAAACATGTTTTCAGCATGGTTTGGAGGAGTGAGAGAGACCAAACCAAGGATGGTTTAGGAAATACGAATTGTTTAGGAAGGGTTTATCTGTTGATAAAACCTGGCTCTGATCTCAGGAGTGAGCCTCCTGAAGTCAACCTGGCAGTCAGTCACTTGTCTTATCAACATGTCCTTCGAGCATAAACCTGTTTCTGACCAGAACCATGAAGTCTTCCTGGCCTTAAACGAGCGTCTTGAGGCATCCCTGCATCTGCAGAAAACACACAGCTCCTGACAGCTCTCCAGCCAGCTGCAAATACATCTTGCTGCTGAGCCAGGCACATTTCACTGGGAGTTATTCCCCTTTATCCCCAGGTAAGAGCTGCCTCTTGGCCAAAATGTGGCACTGGGGGACTTCATTGTAGCTGCTCTTGAGTGACTGAGCTGGATCTACCTGGTGCCAGCTCCCAGCAGGGCACCAGGGTGATCTGTGTGCAGCCATTACAGGATCAAATGCAAAATGTCCTTCCTGCACTGATCCCCCTCAGAAAAACATATATCTCTTTTCCAGCAGCCTGCCCTGTCCCAAAGGGCTGCAGAATCTCTCACTGGTAGGTCGGGGTTTCTTTTTTTCTTGACTATCAGGCAAGAAAAATTAGGCACGCTTACAAAAACTGCCAATTAGAAAACAGAGTTGCAGACTCCAGTGAGTTAAAAATCTTGAGGGTTTTTTTTTTTTTTTTTTTGTGTTTGGGAGATTTCCTCCCCCCAATTCTGTGTGCAATGGATTTGGAGCTGTTCTCTGTAGCTGCCTGAATTTCTGAATACTCTGGTCAATACTGTATTGAATAACAATACCTATGATCTAATGACAGCTCTGTGTGCATCTAGGACCTAAGTTTAGTAGATTGTTTTCAGGCAGAGAACAGCAAAAATTGAAAGAATGGGTCAAATCCATTTGAGTTTCTTAGAAACTGCATCCAAACAGGGAAATATGGGAGACGAAAATAAATCTACTGGGGAAAATGAAGAGATTGAGCTTGTACCAGGACTGACCCTATTTTCAGAGCCTGCAAAGGTCCCAGAGAACTCAATACCAGCAAATCCCAGTGAGCAGATGGGAGTACTACAGACAGCATCCTCCTTCCTTTGGAAGGCTGTGAACACATGGCTTAAAGGGAGGGTGCACTGGATTGGTTTTCATCTCTGGCTGGTGCTTAATATTCTTCATCTCACAGTGGAAATCACCTGGTGGTACTGGCTGGTGCAGTGAGCTGTGATCATCTGGGATTTTTCCTTTTTCTTTTTTTTTTTTTTTCAAAAATATGGGTGTCAAATCACAATAATAGTTTGGGCATTATTATGCTTTGATTGAACTGTAATATTGATTTGTGGGTTGTTTCTACCTGTGCTATTGATAAGTGAGTGTCCACTGGGCCCAAAGGCCTGAAGAGGAAAGGCTCCTGTATGCTATTCCCAACTCCAAGCCCACCAGGACATACCTGGGAGTGTTCAAGTCCAAGCTGAGAAGGATTTTGAGCAACCTGGTGTAGTGGAAGGTGTCCCTGGCCATGGCAGGGGGTTGGAACTGGGAGATCTTTAAGGCCCCTTCCAAACCTAATTATTCTGTGATTCTAGGATTCTGTGAAAAGGCTCTGCAAGTTTTAAGAACATGTAAAGGAAGGAAGAACGCTGCAAATAAATTCTTGGACCAAGTAGGAAGGAACTGAAAGGTGAGCAGCAAACTGGTGTGGATGAGCCTGCTCTGGGAGGGTGTCAGAAAAGCATTTGCTTGTAGACAGCCAGAGATATTGATCTGCAGTCACACAGCAGCACAGGCTGGGCAGGAAGCATCATCAGAAATTGGCTGAGGGAAAGGGAGAAACATGTCAATAAAATCAAGCCCTGTGTCAAAGGGAGGAGGAGGAAGGAGGAGGCCAGCAGGGCAGCCTGTGCTGGAGCCATGGGTGTTTACCTCATGGTGTATCAGTGACCTTGAGGGTGATGCCATTATCTAATGATGCCAAATTGTAGGAGGCACAGAACAAATTAATTACAAATGGGAGATTCGGCTTTCGGTCTGATAAGCAGCTCACGGAGTTCAATGGAGAGAAGTTTTAATGGGATTAAGTGACAAAGCCATCACTTAGAAGGAAGCTTTAAACAGACTACAGGCAAGGAGAAAGAAGTGGGGGCGAAGGCAGAGAACTATTAAAACCATCTGTGTTATTAAAAGAGGAGTAAACAAGGCCTGTGCCTCTCAGGGAGAAATGGGGATGATAGTAAGGCGTGCTGGCACTGCTGCTGGGAGCTGCTCCTGTGAATGCATTGTATGAAACATCTGAGTCAGAGCCAGGGGAAAATTGATGGGAAACCCAGCACAAACTTGGGATTAACACCAGCAGCAAAGCACTGCCTGGCTTGGTATGAATAAGCCTGGAGAGGAGGTCCAGGAGGCCTGGATGAGTGGGATATAGCAAAGGGTTGGAGCTGGCTTGATGGAGAAGAGCTCTGCTTTGGGCCAAGAGAGCAGGACAATCAATGGTAGCAATCAAGGAAAGAAACTGGCCAGCAGTTAATATGTCAGGCTCTAAAATAATAATAGCTACTGCTAAAGATGAATAATTAAAGCAGAGCATTTGGTCCTCAGGCCCTTGTGTGGTTCCTCTCCCCCGATGCCTGGCAGAAGCAGCATTTATAGTATGTGGCAGGAGGAATCTTGTGATCCCAGGGGCTGGCTCTGCTTCACCTCCCACCAAACCCACTGCATCCTTCTCTGTGAGCTATATTTAAAGCTGAGTTCAAATAAAATGGGAATGGGAGCAGCTTTGAATCAGACTGATCAGAGCCCTGGGTGTGGGGACTGGCAGGAATGCCCTGTGTTTATGTTACCTGCAGGCAATGGGCCAAAGCAGCTCCTGAAAAGGAGGAGACATCTCTTTGTGCAGCCTCAGTGGGCAGACTTATGTGGCTGTGGCACAGAACAAATGCCAGGCACATTTCCCCCTCCTTCCTCTCTGTGATGGGACAGGAGCTCTTGGGGTGCACTGGCATTGTCAGGCTTGGAGTGACTCACTAACACCTGAGCCTGCCAATTCTCGCTTTTCAGATGCACCCAAGTAGGGAAAAGGTTTGAGAAGAAAGCAGAGCAGATCCCTGGTTTTTCTCCCCTCTCCCTCACCTTTCCACCCACCCCTCCAGCCCAAGGGTAACATCATTGTGAAGGGACTGAAAAAAGGAGCAGGCACCAGGCAAAGCAGAGCTGGCCCTCAGACAACACCAAGAGGTGGCAATTCCTGCATTTAATAATCCTCCTCACAGTGAAATTCATCCTGCCAGCTCTCCAAGGAAAGGACCCTACTGCTTGCTCTTATCTTGGCTAACAAAACAGCCTGATCTTGACTCCAGGCACTACACCTAAAATAAGATCTAAAAACAATAATCAGCCCAGAGCTTTCTTTTTCCTGAGAAATCAGGGAGCAATTTGTGCATGTTAAGAAACACATCCAGCACTGCAGCCCTTCAAAGTCATCTGCTATTCCCCTGACTTCCCTTGCAATGCAGATTATCCAAATGCAGATCCCTGGGTGCTCTCTGATACACAATTCCAGTAAATATTTACATCCTATTTTGGGTCAAAATATGCTGAAAGGGCGCATAGGGGATGCCTCAGCACTTTACAGTTTCTTCACTTTGGTCAGCAGAAATGAGATCCTGTGGGGGTGACAGCTGAAAGTGAGTTGCAATCTCACCTTTTTGGAGATTCAAACCCTACAGTTAACCCTGATTTTTAAAAATTGCAGTTAAAGGGTTATACACACAGGTAGGATATGGGTCTATGCCTCAAACCCACAAATAGAGTCTGAATTCCAGCCTTGCCCACAGAGCAAAAGCAAAGCTCTCATCTGAATAAATCCTGAAAATCTCATCTGCCAGCATCTCCAAACCAGTGCAACAGCAACAGGAGCTGGAGCCAAGTGCTCTGAATATTTCCTTGCAGAATACCCAGGAGAGCCCAGCTATATGTACCAGAGATATTTACGCAG
The DNA here is from genome assembly GCF_963513975.1 of Fringilla coelebs. Lineage (NCBI taxonomy): Eukaryota > Metazoa > Chordata > Aves > Passeriformes > Fringillidae > Fringilla > Fringilla coelebs. The sequence goes on from NC_140034.1 coordinate 5,413,664, forward strand.
TGTTTGAGGCAACATTGCTACTCTTAGCAGACACAGAGGTGCCAGGAAATGGTTCTGCTCCCCAGGCAGGACTCAAACCACAGCACAGGCAGGTCTGTGAGGCCAGCATTATCACACTGATCTTTTTAACCCCCTCCATGTGGCACCAAGCATGAGCTCAGTGACCACTGCTTACCTAGACACCCCTCTCAGCTGCTGCTGTGGGTTGTGGCAATACAGACAGCTTGGTGAGCCCCTGGTGCTCTCTTCCTGTGGGATTTGAAGTGGAGGGAAGAGGGGGAAGAGCTGCAGGCAGCTGCCCAGCTTAGTCAGGGAAAGGGCTCTCACCTGGGGAGGAAGCACTGAGGGAAGGCACTGATATAACCTGACAAGGGGAGCAGGAGCAGAAGGAAGCAAAACTCCTTTAAAAGGGATGAGAGATGGCATGTTCCCCAGACAGGTGTGTCTGGCACAGGTTAATCTGTCACTCTGCTTGGCTCCACGTGCTCCATCAACCCCTGAGACCCTCAGCAGTGTCCTGCTGGCCATTGCCAGCTCCTTGCAAAGCCTCCCCTCCAAGGGAAGGTCTCACATCCAAACTGAGCTGATCTGGGCCCACAAACATCACTAAAGTCCCTGCTGTGTGCACAGCCAAAACATCCCCTCTGTCAGAACCCAGGGCATTCCTCTGGCTGCCCTGGGGGACTCGAGACCCTGGCAGGGGCTCAGAGACCTTGGCACGGAGTCAAAAACACCAAAAACACCTGTGCCTTTGATTTTAGCCCATGGAAAAAATTACCAACTTTGTGTGAGGAGGTACAAGCCACAAGAGTTTGAGTAGAGCGACAGTGAATTTATCACAGAGTGAAAAAGTAGAATTTTGGGGATTTAGAATGGGGGTTCAGGAGGCAAGATGGAGGAATCTGGGTGTGTCCTGTCCTTCTCCTTCTTGGCCTCCATCTTCTGCTGGGATGGTGACACTGCTGGATTGGTTTAGGGTAGAGACAGACTGTCTAACATAGGTGATGGGTATTGGAAAATTATTGTAAATAAAGCACAGGTAGTTCTTAGTACAAAAAGCCAAGAGCACCCCAAGGGCAGGGACTGTGCCACAACCCGACCTGCTGGACAGAGCTCAGCAGGGCAGAGAGAGAATGGAACAGACAAGAGAAAATAAACAACCTTGAAAAGCAAAACCGATGAATCTCTACTTCTTCTTCAGTAGCAGAGCTGGGAGAAAAAAGAGACTTTTTAGTACCTCGGGTGCCATTTCAGCCACAGAAACCCGACACCACTCCCTCCTTTACAAAAGGCTTGCACCCAGCAGCCGCTGGCACTTGAGGCTGGGGTCATTCCCTGTGAGCTCTGTGGTGACACTGGGGACATTTGGCTGACACGTCCTTTAGCATTTTTCCTCCAGCATCTTCATTTATTTCCTTTTGCAATGTCGATTTGCCCGGCCAGCTCAATGAATAATTCAGCAATATTAAACACATGCCAAAGCTGTTTCAGCTCTAAGCAGGATCAGTTCTTTGGTCCTTTTCTCCATTTAAACTTCATTCCAACATAATCTCCCCTTCATTGCTGCTGGGGGAGCAAGATCTACAAGTAAAAAGCACAGTGCCATAGTTATATGGAAATATAACAATATATATGGAAATTCCCTCTTTGATAGGAATGGTGTGCTGCTAATCATTCTGCTGGATGCCTTACTGCTTCTGTTAATGATGGAAAAAACAGCTATTTTTTCACAGACATCTATTGGATATAAAGTTCAATAACCACGCAATAAGGATGATCTCACAAACCAGAATTCAGAAAAAAACCAAGGTAATTTCCCAGTTTTGTTGCGTGTTCCTGCAGTGAAAGCAATTCATCACACCCAACAAATCAATTACTCTCACAATAAATTCGGCAATATCATTCTTTTTCAGCAGCTTTTCTGGACAAAAGGGATGTGCACGTGCAGTGGAGTCAGTGTGTGACATCCAGCTGCAGTAATTGTGCACATGAAGGGGAAGGTGAGTGCTCATTTCAGAAGGGCACAATTGCTACTATGGCTTTCATTACATCCCACTCATTTATCACTCCCTGCTTGGAGCAATAAGCCTTTCACTTGCAGCTAAGGGTGAAACATGGCCCTGTTCCTGCAGCAGCAAAGCTACAGAGCAGGAATCCCAGGCCAACAGGGGAGACAGCCTGTTCTCCCTCTTTGGGAAGTAATTTCCAATTCTTTGGATCAGCCCTTACACTTCACCTAAGCAGGTCAGCCCAGATGTTTGTGTTTCAGTGCTGCATTGGCTGACCAAGCCACCTTCAGAAATCCTGGCTATTAATCTCTGCTGGCTTTTCTTCAGGCTCCCCTCCCTTGTTGGCTGCTCAGATGCAGACCTTGCCTTGGTGATGCTATCAGCATTTCATGGGGATGCCATGCAAGGACCCCCTCACACACTCCTCTGCCAGGAACTGTCCCTGCTCCTAAAAGAGAGCAGGAAAACCTGTCTGTGCAATGCCTGCCTCTGCCAGCAGCACACACTGAGCCAGCAGAGACCCTGGGCTGCTCTCATGGGAGTTGCTCAGAAAACAGTGTCTGTGGGATTGTCAGAGGCTGGGTTTTCATCTTACACCACTGTGGATCCCCAGTAGCACCAAGCAAGGCAGAGAGCTGGTACCAGCCAGGCCATGGGGGCACCAAACCCTGGAAATCTGAATTAGCTTTATCCCTTGAATTTTGCAGTTTCGTTGCACCTTCTATTCGAAAGATAAGAAGCTATAAAAAAGCTATTAAAAGGAAGTTAATAAGAAGTTATACTATATAGAAGTTATTACTGTAAGAAGTTATTTTTTAAATTACATTTTGCTCATTTGTAGGAAATGTGTTACCTGGAAAATTATTCTTTAGGATCCAGTTGGAAAGAGGAGAGTCTTTACTGAGATTCCTGCATTACCTGGCAGTCTGGACAGCCTAATGACAAATCCTTAAGGCAAGCTCAATTTGCTGCCTTGGAAGCCTTATATCTCCCTTTCTAAGACATGGCTTTTTTACAAAGGTAATACTGATTTCTGTGTCCTTTTAGCTCCTCTCAAGTTACCCCAGCTCAGAGGACTCCTGAGGTCACCTCTCACTGCAGCTTGCAGTCTCATGAACTGAGCTGTGAATTCTTTTGATATGAACTGGGAGAAATCTTGTACATCTTTTCCAGTGCTGTTGGAAATTTGCAGGGAATTATTGGAGGACTAATTCCATATAAAATCTCCTGGCACCAGCTGGGAAAGGGTTTCTCTGAGCCAGTGATATCAAAGGGCTTTCAGAGCATAGACTCAAACAGGGAGTCAGGTAGAAGCTGCAAGGAAGATAAACCCCAAAAACCCCCAAAAAAGAGGTTCTGGCACCAAAGCAACCCACCTGGCAGGGATTTTCCCCCACAAAAAACTCACTGCTGTGTAAGGTGGCTGCAAGTCTGTCATGTTTTGTGTCTTCTGAGCCCTGAACGTGCAGAAAACAATCACTCAGCCATCTTGAGTGGAAAAACACCTATTTCAGAAGCACAAGTAGCTTTGCATGTCAAATTTTCAGAAATCAGGCTCAGCTGGACCCTCCCAGACCCAGAGCACTCGTGAAATTGGTCATCACCACCGAAAAGACAAACCTTCACCTTCATTTCTACAGGTGATTTAAGCAACCCTGACATCCCCATGTGTCCCCTCCACAGGCAGGCTTGCTTCTGGCAGACCTGTGGTGGGGGCAGGAGATTACTGGAAATAAAACCAGCCTGTCTTCTGTGTGCATTGGGGGTTTTTCCCACTGTTGTTTGTATTTCTCACACACAAATGAAACACAGCAGGACCAGAACACCAGAGTGACCTCTCACCACAACAGTTCTCATGAAACCACTGAGCTGCTGCCAGAGCCAGAGGGGAAAGAGGGGATTTGTGATATCTCTCTGGAAAAAAAAAATAGCAGACTAAATTGCCCAGCTTGTGTAAAGGTCAGGAGAGCTAGAAAAAAAAATATACTGCAAAAGAATAAAACACAGGAAGGTGGTAACCAAGGTAAGATGAAGAGCTGAAGTGACAAGGACACGAGATGCTTCCTTCAGGGGGGAATTCAAGCCCTTTGGATTGAATGTTGGATCATGGCATGTCCCTTAATTTCTATATTGTTCTGAACTGACATGAACTCAGCAGCTCCCCAAGGAAAACAAAAAAATAAATCCCCTTTTCAGTCAATATGGCTATTATGTCCCAATCAGCAGTGTGCCCTTGGAAGCTAAGGAAAAACACCAGGAAAATCAATGCCCACCTCCAGGTTTTATCCCCAGTGGAAATCTATCACATGCCCACCATTTCACTACAGTCAAATACATTAATTTTAACTTCATGGTATCTACCAGGCACAAACAGCAATACCCAAGGAAGTCCTTATTCTGCTGGACATCTGAGGAATTAGAGCCAACAGGTTCAAGAATTTGTATTCCACCTCTCATTGAAACCCAGAAATGTATTTTGTATCACTGGAGCTTAATCTTAAATTTAAATCTGACCTGAAATTAGTCCAAACTCTTCAAATTAATTAACCAATAAAACTGGTGAAAAAATATAATTCCCAGCTCACAGAGCATTGCAGAGGTTAAGAAGCAGCATTTCTAGATCAGAAAACAAAACATTCCAGGAGTTCCCTGCAAAACACTAAATTTATGAAAAAACTGCATTAATAAGAAAAATATTCTGTGTTAACAAAAGAAATATATTTTGATTTTTCCTTCACCTAACCTGTGTTCCACTATATAAACTTCCCTAAGCACCTTCTCAGCTGGAACCTTGAATTGGAATGGATGCCTCATCCCTGGAAGTGTTCAAGGCCAGCTGGTCTAGCAAAAGGTGTCCCTGTCATGGCAGGGGGTTGGAAGGAGAGGGTTAGAAGGGATCTTTAAGGTCCCTTCTAAACCAAACCATTCTGTGATTCTAATAAATATATTTTAATATTATAATAATAATTTACATATATATAAATAATATATAATAATACATTATAATATATATTATACAAATATATAATTAAAATATAATAATATGTAACAACTATCAGAATTATATTTTTATTATATATTATTCCCATTATAATTATATAAAGATATATTATATATATTAATGTAATTCATATATGATAATTTACAGAAAACCTTACAGGTTGTATAACTTTCATCCCTTCATTATTTATGAGTTAGGGTTTCGGTTTTTTCCTGTTTCTGTATGCCTGGAGTAAACTTCACCTCTCATTGCATCTTGTGTCAGCCACAGAAAAGCTATCATTGCTATCTCCTGGGTGCTGTAGATGGTTTTCTGTCCATGACATCTCTCAGATCTGCTGGAATATCCAGGCAAAGCATCCCTGCATCCAGGCACCTGCAAAATCCGGCCACCATCAGATTGTCAGTGTCACAGCCTTGTCTGAAAGCTGAGTCATGGATCCCTGACACAAAGAGGCACCAAAAGGGAATCTGTGTCAAGATTTTGGCTCTTAAAATGTGTTTAAACTGTGAGTGATGCTGCCCTTGAGGTGTGCCTGAATAACAGAAAAATCCCTCGTGAAAAGAGCAGTTGTCTCCCCGCAGCCTTTCCCAGGAGCAGAACTGAGCCAGCTTTGGGTGCCCAGCTTGGTGTGGCACGGACACAAACATGGATATAGGAAGCTGTGGACTCCCAGAGACAAGTCTTTGGACAGAACACATCTTTTCTCTCCATTCCTCTTCTTAGCAGGTTCTTGTTTGTCTACAGATGTGGTATTCACATTCTCTGAACAGAGAGAGATGCAATTTTTTCTCCCAGGATTTTTCCTGGGGAAAGCAGTGAGAACCTAAGAGAAGAAGTGAAAACAATTCCTATCTCTATTCACTGCTCCTGTTGTTCTGCACATGTGGAATGTGTTATGGAGATTGTTCACCCAAAGTGATTTGGTTATTGGACACCTGTCACCAACATGTTTTATGAAAAATCCTTTCCTTAGGATCTTTCCTCCTGAGAAGCTGAGAGGCCTCAGGAACAAAGTGTAAACAATGATTGTCTGCTGCTGTGGGATGCAGCAGGTGGATCTGGGATTGGTCTCATGTGGTTGTTTCTAATTAATGGCCAATCTCAGTCCAGCTGTCCAGACTGTCTCGGTCAGAAACAAACCTTTGTTATTCATTCCTTTTCTATTCTTACCCAGCCTTCTGATGAAATCCTTTCTTCTATTCTTTTAGTAGAGTTTTTAATATAATATGCATCATAAAATAATAAACCAAGCCTTCTGAACATGGAGTCAACTTTCTCATCTCTCCCCTCATCCTGGTACCCCTGCAATCCCTGTCACAGCCACCAGTGACGGTGGTTTGATTCCTTGGCCAATTGAAAAAAGCCATGTCCTGGCTGTCTCACACAGTCACGGGTTTTTCTTTAGCATCTTTCTAGTACAGTATCTCTCTAGGATGTAATTTAATATAGTATTAGTGTAATATAGTATTAGTAATATAGTATAGCTTAATAAAGCCTTTGTTCTGCCTTTCTGAGTCTTGGAGTCAGAGCACATTATTCTCTGTACTGGGGGCTCCTGGCATCGACATACAGACCCCTCCCAACTCTCTGTGCTTGGCCTGGACTTTGCTACTCATGGCCTTGACACTGAAACGTTTGGCACAGCCATCAGCTCCCTGCATACAGTTCAACAAGTGTCTTTCTGGGGTTTGTTTGTTTGTTTTTCTGCTGGTCACTCTGTAATCTTGATCTGGCAGGAGGATTTTATAAACACCATCTTGTGTCATATCTGTCAGAAAGCTACACTTCTGTCTGAGTGCTGCAACTGATGGCAGCTCTTCAGAGGCTGTCCCTTGCTCTGGAAGGGAAGATATATAAAAACAGGAGGATAAAGCCTATAATTTTTTATAGCTCAGTACTTAACACTCACAGGCAGTGGAGTAGACAGCAGTCCCAGGAGAGGACATGTGATCCTCCCACTTTAGAGCTATACCCAATTTTAAAAGCCCCTCTGAGCATCCAGTCACTGTGTTTAAGATGCTTTGACACACATGCATTAAAAGTTTGACCTTACCCAATAGATTGGGAGCAATTTTCACCAACAGAGACAAAGATCAGGGAAGGAAAGAGATGGCAGAGGTGAAGCAGGCCAATACTCAGGCTATGGATAACACAAGTTGTGGAATGAGGGGGTGAGATTTACTGAGACATTTCTGAAGGTCATAAAAAGGTCATGCTCTGGTATGTACATGGTGTTCACTGTGAGAGGGATTATTGCAGTTATCACCACTGATCCCAGCCCCTGCCCAAGCAAACCATTATCTAGGGAGAAAATCCCCTGTTCTTTGCTTTGTTCTGATCCTTTCCATGGTGCAGGCATCTCCTCTGAGCGACCCTGCTACGCTCCCATCAAACCAGGACTCAGGAAGAACTCCAAAGTCAGCATCTGACTATTTTTCAGCTCACTCTGTCCCCTCTGCAGATGGGACAGGTGACACTGCAACCACTCCTGAGGCCAGAAGGGGCCAGACTCACTCCTTGCTTCCTGAAAAAGGAGTGAAGGACAAATCCTGCACAGCACAGCCCCACTGGTGTGCACACTGCTCATTGCCACCAGCACAGCCTGCCCATCTCCAGCTCAGCTCTGGCTGAGTTATCACAGCTGGGTGGGTGGCAAGCTGTCAGGTGGCAGCTGAACTGCATGAAATGGCCAGAAGTGGGGAGGTGGGGCAGAAATGTGTGTCTGGGAAGTTCCCTCTCCTCCTCCATGGGCAGAGTCAGTGCTGGTATGGGGAAACTCTTCCAGTCACAGTGGCTGGAGGTGATGTCTGGGGCCCAATGGTAGGAAAGAACAGAGGGAAAAAGACAGTTTAGGAAGTTCAAAAACATAACTACAGAGGGGAAAAAAATGAAGAAACCAGAACTGCTTAGCCTAAAGTAAAGAAGGTTGGAAAACTTAACAGTTTTTGAGAGACACCTGGAGCTAGCAGAGGATCTGCCAACAGAGGCTTTCCAAATGAGTCACAAGCATCTGTCAAGAGTGTTCCACCAGGAATCGTGGCTGTGGGCCAGGAGAGGGGCTCTTGGGACCTCGTGGAGCTGCTGCCAGCCCTCTCTGTCTGAGCTGCATGGAGTGGCACCTCTCCTTGACCCTGCTCTGCCGCAGGCAGCGGCGCCAAGGCGGCAGCACAGGACAGACGCAGAGCTGCAGGTCCAGCTCTCAGCTCCCCCAGAGCTCTGCCTCGGCTGAGAGGATGGACAGGGTGACAGAGGAGGCCCTGATCCACCTGACCAAACTGCTTTGAGAGCAAGGGGTTGGACAGCAGCCTCCACAGGCCCCTTCCCACCTGAATGGTTCCATGTGGGAGGAACCACAGAGGTTCACCGAGCCACTCTAAGATTTCATGGCAAGACCAGTGTTGGAACTCAGGAAATTCCTCTGGCTGCCCTGGAGGACTCGAGACCCTGCCTGGGGGCACAGAGACCTTGGCACAGAGCCCAAGACCCCAGTGCCTTTGATGTTGACCCATGGATAAACAATTACCAGCCTTTATATGAAGAATTACAAGTCAAGAGAATTTTAGTAGAATAATAGTTTGTCATGGGGTGAAAAAGAGATTTTTGGGGTTTTTAAAATGGGGGTTGAGGAGGCAAGATGGAGGGATCTGGGCATGTCCAATCTTTCTCCTTCTTCTTCTTGTCCTCCATCTCCTGCTGTGATGTTGGCACTTTTGGATTGGTTTAAGGTAGAAGCTCACTGTCTACCATAGGTGATAGGCATTGGGAAGTTATGGTAAGTATTTTAGTATAAAAAGATAACACCTCCTCTGAGGCAGGCAGTGTGCCTCAACCCAACCTGCCAGACAGACCTCAGCAGGTCAGAGAAAGGATGTTATAGGTAAGAAACAATAAACAACCTTGAGACTGAGAACAGAAGAGTTCTGACTCCTTCTTCGACTGCTGGGCTGGGAAAAAGAGGCTTGTAGGCATCTCAGAGTCACTCTGACCAGCAGAGATTCTGAGAGACCAGGACTAGGTTCACATGTTTACTTCTCTGGACAGGTTTTTATCCCACTCCTCCCACAGCATCACAAGGTGTGGACACTCCTCTCCCAAGGCAGGACATCCCTCTCCTCTACACCTTTTCCAAGCAGGGCCTTTCCAAAGGATGCAAAGCTACCAGAGCCCCATAAAAAACAAACTGAAGCACAGAAAACAGATGGGCCAGAGTGTGGAGGCACTTACAGCAGATGGCACTAAAATATTAAACTAACATCGCCGTATGCTTAAGCCTTGGCCTGGCTTGCTGCTGATTGCAGAGCCAACCTGGTGAGAGCATGCAGATGAGAAATGAGCCTCAGATTGCTAAACCCAACCAAACATCCCCTTCCCATGGAAAAATGCCTCACTAGCAGCTCCTCCAACAGCAGGGATGTGCTAACTCAATGCAGATGATGTTGAGCTGAACAGAAAAGCATTCCCAACAAATTCAGGTCTTTCCCAGATCTCTGCTGGAAAGCCAGTTCCTTGAGAAACTCTGTAAAATCAGTTTGCCTGTGACACCAAATGGAGGAGAAGCCCACACTGTTCAGTGCTTTTCCACTCTGAGATAGCCCTGGACACCATGGGACAGCACTAGAGGCACCAGGAAGGAGGGAAAACACCTTCTTCAACCCAGGGAATTCGCCTCTGTCACCCCAACACCTTGACTGCAGCTTGTGACACTACCTAAGGGGCACCAGGCTACCACACAGAAATGGGTGGCCCTGCACCTTGGTGTCCCTGCTGGGTGCTCAGAGCCACAGCAGCCAGCCAGGGTGTGTGGTAAGGACACACACTTGTAGGGGGATGACTGGAGCAGTGCTGTGAAAGCCTTTCATGAGGCATCAAAATCAAGATGCTTTGTGTCAGGTTGGCACAGGACTGTGCTGCAGAATAATGCACTTGAAATGATTAATTTTGTTTGACTGTGTGTCCAGCAGGATCCTGCCTGGGGCCTGGGTCCTGCCCGTTGTGTCATTTAACCTGTGAGTGACAGCCCACAGCCCCAGGCCTGGGCTTTCATTTTCTTGAGTGAAATTCTGCCATAAAGCAAAAACAAAATTAAAATAACCATTACTTTGAATGTCCACATCTCTTTCTTTTATGTATCCTGACATCAGGCATCTGATCTGAGAGGTAACAAGCTGCTGCATATATCATTAAATGCATCAAGGAATCTTCTAATACTGTCACTGAAGGAGGGGCTGGGGAGAGACATGATCCTCCAGCATAAGGGAGATCTCCTCCCAGGACCAGGTCTTCAGGCTGTGGGACACCAGCACAAGGTAAGCCAGGCCATCCTGGCAGAGAGGGGCCAAAAGGTACCACGAGAGAAGACAGAAAGACTCAGCCAAAGAGCTCCTTCTCAGCTTGCTTTGATCCAGGATCCTTTTGGGCTTCTTGTAAAATGTCCTGGGCCAAAGGATTCTTGTCTCCAGGACAGCAGGCCTTTTCTGAAACTCCCTGTATGCCCAAGCCATGTGCATGTCCAGCACACAATAATTAAAAAAAATAATTAAAAGGAAGAAGAAACTGAGCTGGCAGCCTCCCTTCCTGCAGTGCCACAGTCAGATATGCTCCAGACCCTGCTGTGTGAGGGCTGTGCCCACCCCTGGGAGGAGATGCCAGGAGTGATGTGAGGGCTGCAGCTCTGCCTTCCCCTCTGTGCTCTGCAGGAGGAGTTGGCAGCGCTAACTCAGGTGACAACTGCACAGCTCCTGCCAGAGCCAAGCCCGGGGTGCACCAAGCAAAGCCATCATCCCGACCACGTGGAAAAGCAGGAGAGGCTGCCTGCTGATCAACAGCGTGGGAATAGCTCCCCTCCATCGGACCCTGACAGCTCCAGTGAAATGGAGCTGGGCAGTCTCTGCCCGTTTTCGTTGTTGCCGCTGGATGGCAACAGACGTCAAGCAGAGATCGCTGTGAACCCACGCTCGCACCTGCTGTGCCCCACCTCGTTACTCAGGGCCACGGCCGCGGGGTCAGCACGCCCGGCAGAACCCCAGAGAGCTCCAGAGCGCCTGGGCTGGCAGCAGCACAACCAGCAAGTTTGCCTGGGGTCGGGCTGAATGCGGGCTTTTCCTTTGCACAGCCTTTACATGCCTTTCCTGCACTCAAAATCAATTTTTCGCCATCCAGCCTGGCCTTGAACACTTCCAGAAACACCCAGACTCACCAAACCCAACTCCTCCTCCTCCTTCTCTTATTTTTGTAAATGCATCCTCAAAATCTTTATCCTTACATTTCTGAGAGGCGCAGGATCACATCCCTGATTGCACCCTTTCCCTGGCACAAGGCAAGTAGTATTTAAAAGGTGAGATGATAATTTGTTCCTCTTTGTCCTCCAGACACCTGATGTACAAAATCAACCTTACAGTTCTGGGCTTGCACCATCTCTGCTTAAGCCTAAAAATTATTGTTGCTAGTATTTATTTTTTCCCTGAGAGGTTGCCTCTTTTTTTGCTGGTATTCATTTTTTCCCTAAGAGGTTGCCTCTTTCTTTGCTGGTATTTATTTGTTCCCTAAGAGGACGGGCAGGTCAGCGATGCTGTGTGGATTGTCACAGGCGTGCCCAGCTTCCACCTGAGGGCATCCTGTGCCTGCAGCTCCCCCTGCTCCGCACTTCAAACCTCTCCCCTGCAAGGAACAGGCGCTTCTCCCTCCCCCTCCTCTCAGCAGCGCTGCAAAAACCAACAGAACATCTGCATTTACCTTTCTGCTTATTTAAGAACGGCAGTAGCAACGAAGCCAACGGACTTTTTCTGCCAAAGTCCTTGGAAGACACTTTATTTTGGTTAACAACAGTTTCTTCAATGGGTTTCTTCAGATTTACTCTTTCCTTCAGCTCCTCGGTGCTGACGGCAGAGGTCGGGGGCTCAGCGCCTATTTTTGGCGCAACAAAGGAGCTTTTCAGGTAGGACGAGGACTCCGCCAGGTTCTCCCTGTTCATCCTGCTCTCTGTCATTTTACCGGCCTCGTAGTCCGAGGCGTCAGTGCGCGAGTTGTTCTCTTCCTTGATAATGTCCATGACCTTGGGCTTCATCAGGGGGGAGTCCTGCTCCCTCTTGGGGCTCTCCTCGGAGGCCGACGAGGCATCGCAGGACTCGATGATGAGCTCGCTGTCGAGCTCCGCCTCCCGCTCCTCCCGCAGGATGCTGTACTGGATGGAGGGCGAGGCGGGCGACGGAGGGGGCCCCCCGATGTGGCTGAAGGTCATGTAGTTGGAGTGCAGCACCTCCTCGGCAGCCAGGGGGTCCTCCGAGACCAGCTCGATCTCCGAGTCGCCCGACTCGGCGCTGCTGGCGTCGTGTTCGCCGTGCGGGGCGGCGGCAGCGCGGCCGGGCTTGGAGCGCGGCTCCCGCTTCTCCGCGGGCGCGGCCGGAGAGCGCTGCGCCTCCGCGGGCTCGAAGGAAAAGCTCTTGGCTTCCTTGATGGCACTGATGAGTTCGTCCTCCGACAGGCTGCCTTTGCCCTGCGACTCGGAGCCGGACGGTTCTGCCGTACAGGAGAAAAAAAAAAGAGGAAAAAAATAATTCTTATTTTCTAGCAGCTTAGATTTTTATCTAATTGTATACTATATAATACATACTATATAGTATAATATAATATAATATACTATGTGTAGTATAATATATACTATATATAGTATATATTAGAGATATGTACTCTATATATATAGATAGATATAGTATATATACTATATATACTCTATATACTCTATATACTCTATATACTCTATATACTCTCTATATAGTACATATATATACTCTATATATACTATATATACTATACTATATACAATATATCTAGTATGTAGTATCTATATCTATATCTAGTATCTATATATATTATAGATATAGTCTCTATAATATATATTATATAGACTAGATATCTAGTAGATATAATATGCATTATTATATTGTATATACTATATATATCTAATATATATTATATAATATTATATAATACTATGCAATAATATAATACTATAATTAATACTAGAATGATACAATTATATATATCTAATATATATTATATAATTACATATTTTATGTATTAGATATAATTCTATATATAAAATGGAATTAATTTTTAATCTAATTATACAATACTACCCAAACCCATTAAAAAAAAAACCTCACAAAAAACTAACCTCTACCCTAAAACCTCCATCTTACTTTAGATACATTAGTATATTTTAAAACCTTAAACTCTAAGTTTTCTACTATATAGTAACTATATATAGTTTAAATATAACTATAGTTAATTATTAATAGTTTATTTTCTACTATATAGTATTACACACTTCTATTCAAACTACACACCTATAATCTTAATTCTATCATTCAATTTTAAAAACCTTCTCCATAACCTCAAATCAAATACAACGTTCTCTTAAAAGTCAATACCTATCAACATAAAAAATCTAAAATTCTCAATAACCAGAATTCCAACAGGACCCAACACAACAGATTTCACAGCAGCACATGTTCCTCTAGCAGGGCTGGGAGCACAGGCACAAAGTCTCCCTGTCTGGGATGACTCACAGCAATGACAGCTTGAGCTTACACAGCATCTCCCATGCAGGTACTCCTTATAAAAGAAGCATCACATTCTGAAGAAAAAGCTGAGGTACAAGGCAGTGCTGGTCACTGCTTGACCAGTGGCTCAGCAACGTGGTTTTAACCAGGAAAATCCTCAGTCAGGAGGAGCATGGGCTCAGGACACACAAGACAGCATCAGGTTGTCACCAACAGATACTCATCTGTTCTGGGGACAAAAACACACATGGGGCTGGTGGCTTCTGCTGATCCTAACAGCCCATGTGTAGTTACCTGTAGTTTTGCCAAAATTTAACTTTCAAGTGTGGAAAATTTAAGATCAGAAACTGTTCTCTCTCTTTTTTTTTTTTTTCTTGTTTTGTTGACTAGTTGGTTTTTTTATTAATTTGGGGTTTGGTTTTTTCTCAGGGTGTGGGTGGTGAATTCTCTCTGTTTTTAGCTCAGTTGGGGCCATGAATGAAGCTAATTTTTTTTCTACTGTAATTCTTAATATCATTCTGAACTATATTAAGAAAAATAATGACTATCTCGTCACCAAAAATTTGAAACAAAACAAAAATATTAACAGCCTAGTCTGGGTTTTCTGACTGCAATTCCCCAGTCACATTGACACAGCCATCAAGCACACATGGAAATTTGTCCTCTGGGATCCTGAGTGTTCATTCCCTAATTTAAAGCCATTATTAATGTGATGGGGTCTCTAAGTGGCACAGCAGGTTGTGAGGAGTCAAGAAATCCACCAGGAAAATAAATCCCCAAGTTTCCTCCAGCAGATGCAGGTGAAGACGTCCATGACAGGAAAGTGCCTGCAATGTACCCACAGGGCTGGGTCCCACAGTGGAGTGGAGGAAAGTTTGCAGCCCACAAAAATGACACAAAAATGTCCTTCTGCACCCCAGGCTGTGGTCACAGACAGGATTCAGGTGCTGGTGCTGTTACACCACACTCCCATCTGGATGCTGGGAATTTTCTGGTGCATTGGGAGCTCGTGCATCCTCCTCTGGCTGCAGGAAGCTGCACTGCTCTGTGACGGTGATTGCAGGGGTCCCAGGGTGAGGGGAGAGATGAGAAAGTTGACTCCATGTTCAGAAGGCTTGATTTATTATTTTATGATATATATTATATTAAAAGCTATACTAAAAGGATAGAAGAAAGGATTTCATCAGAAGGCTGGCTAAGAATAGAAAAGGAATGAATAACAAAGGTTTGTCTCTGACTGAGACAGTCCAGACTGGGATTGGCCATTAATTAGAAACAACCACTTGAGACCAATCCCAGATCCACCTGCTGCATCCCACAGCAGCAGACAATCATTGTTCACATTTTGTTCCTGAGGCCTCTCAGCTTCTCAGGAGGAAAAACCCTAAGGAAAGGATTTTTCATAAAAATCTCATGTCTGCTCTGCTCCCCTGCATCACCACACGCGAGCGTTTTCTCCCAGAGCCGCGCTGAACCCGGCACCAGCCCAAGCAGGCATGTGACTTCCAGCCCTGGTAGCGCAGCAACGCTGTCCCTGGGCTGCACCCTGCTCCTCCTGTGCTGGCAGAGTGCAGCTCCCAGCCCTGGCATTCACCTTGTGAATAAAACAGCCCTTTGTGGCCAGCAGCAGGGTGTCACATTCGCTGCTGGCACTGGGAGGTGGATAAATACCCACGGCCTTTCAGTGCAGAGACAGATTGTGTCTTCCTTCCCCAGAAAGATGAGGGCCAGAGATTAAAAGCAAAATGTTTTCAAAAGTCTTGATCCAAGCAGGGGGTGCTGGCAGCTTTGCCAGAATGCTTGAGGGGTACCTAGGAGCCACGGCTTTGCTGGGTCACTGCGTGGGAATAGCAAGGGCAGGTTTTAAATTTCTTCATCACTTATGAATGTGGGATCTGGGCATGGAACATTCCCAGCTGCAGGAAAGGAGGGAAAATCCAGAGGAAACACCCTTTGGGAGGCAGCCTCTAGAAGGAGCTGCCTTCTTCTTTCCCTAACAGGATGGACGAGCAGTTTGGATGGGATACAGATCCCCAGCATCCCCAAGGCAGCCTTGAACAGACACCAGGACTGAATATGTAACAGTGCCTGAAGTCCTTAATTACCTTGTAGCAAAAAGTGTAAATCGATGAACAGTGGCACGTCTCAGGAGCAGTGTGTAATTTCACTCAGTCAAATAAAAGAAGAAAAATGTCATGGCTCTAAAGTCTGTTCATTAAACTTTCTGGCTGTTGCAGGCAGAATAAATTCACAGCTGTGGTGGACTCTGTCTCCTTTTCCTATGTGGAAGTACACAAATGCTCCTCAGTTTTCTGTAGGAACCCAATATTTCTCCAAGGGAAGGTATTAGTTTGGGTGCCAGACTCCCATTTTAAGGAAATTCTAGTTGGTTTTTTTTTAAATGCTTCTAAATAAAATGGAAGCAATATAAGTTTCAGCTTATGGGGGATGTTCTTTGTCAAATATTCATTGTTAAAGGATTTTGATCCGGGACACTGAAATTTAATTTTCAGTCTAAAAATTGGGTTTTCTGTCACAAAACTTTAGTTATTTTTAAGGACTATGTTACTTTTATTTTTTAGCAGTGTATAATAGGGAAAATGAGGAATAAATATTATGGACTACTGCAGTAATCAGGCAGCAGGAAAAATGTATAAACATGGGGTTTTGATAACCCCCCCAAGAGCAATCAGGAGTCTTTTAAAGAGATTGGCCTTTTGTCCTCCCAGTCTGCTTTGTAAATGAGATGACAGCATTTCCCTCCTCAGCACTTTATAAAATCAGCCCTTTGACATGAAAACAGCGCTGATTTTTAACAATTTCACCTTATTTTCTGCAGGGGCAAAGAGATACTAAGCCAGCCATTAAAATTTTCATAATATCAACCCAGTCAGTTGCATTGCCCTGATCCCACACACCTCATTTCCCCTGGGGAACCAGGGCAGCCAGGGTGACCAAGAGACCCCCAAACTACCAGGATCCAGCTCAAACCTTGGCCTAGATGAAGATACCCCAGTGATGCTCACAGGGACACATCTTCCCCTGAGGAGAGACCCCTGAGGACTGGGCTCAGCAGGCCTGGATCCCTTTCCATACAGAAGGACAGTGTGCCATGATGGGGAGCAGAGTTTGCCTCCCCTTCACTTTGGCTACACAAACTGGTGCCAGAGGAGAGCACAAACACCTCTGGCCATGGACACTTGTCAATGCCTGTCACTGGCGTATTTTATGAAAAATCCTTTCCTTAGGGTTTTTCCTCCTGAGAAGCTGAGAGGCCTCAGGAACAAAATGTAAACAATGATTATCTGCTGCTGTGGGATGCAGCAGGTGGATCTGGGATTGGTCTCATGTGGTTGTTTCTAATTAATGGCCAATCTCAGCCCAGCTGTCTGGGACTGTTTCGGTCAGTCTGAGCCTTTGTTATTCATTCCTTTTCTATTCTTAGCCAGCCTTCTGATGAAATCCTTCCTTCTATTCTTTTACTATAGTTTTTAGTATAATATACATCATAAAATAATAAATCAAGCCTTCTGAGCATGGAGTCAACTTTCTCATCTCTTCTCTCATGCTGGGACCCCTGTGATCACTGTCACAAATGCCCTCTCTCACCCAAAAATCCATGGTAACTCTCCAATGTGCAGGGTACAATTGCAACCACTTCTTGAGTAGCAAAACCCACAGTGCCCTGCACTGAGAGCAGCATTACCTGTGCCAGAGGAGGGTGGTGTGACAGATCCTGGGCTGTCATCCTCTGGCTCTGACACTGTCACCGTCGGCACCACCTCATGGCTCGGCTTCAGGCCGGCGTCCGGCTGAGTCGGGCTCGGCTCTTTGCTGGCAGCTTCCTTGGTGCTTTCTGTCTCAGTGAGCGTGATCTTGACAGGGGTTGTAGCCACAGAGGGACTGTGCTGACCCCCAGACTTTCTGTCTTCCAGCAGGTCTTGTTCCTTGGCTGCCTTTGTGCTCTCCGAAGGCGTCCGTGGAGGTTCGGCGGCGTGGCTGGACCCCACGGGTGTTCCCCGGTACTCATCACTAAGGCCTGGGCTCTCATCTTCTGAGTCAGAGTCATGTTTTTCTTGGTACTTTATTTCTTCTGATCTACTCATGTCCATGTATTTGTAAGCTTCTACTTTCATGGGATCTGCTAAGGTTTTGTCGACTTCAGTAGACTCTGCAGGAGTCATCTCTATTCCCGAGTCTGAGCTAAACAAGCCACGGGACTCAAACCCAGTCACGTCTTGAACAGGATGGCCCAGGGCATTAAACCCCTCTGTGCTGCCCGAGCAGGGAATGGGGGTGTTCTCCTGCTGATAGATGCCTGTGAAATAGGTGGAGTCCCGTGGGGTGGTGTAGTGGACATCGGAGATCAGGGAGGTGTAGAAGGAGCTGTCCCCTCCGTTGGCAGTGGAGCCGTAGTCGAAGAGATGTGACGAGCCTGTGACACCTGAAACACACACACAAAAAGCAGGGACAGTCAGACACAGGTGCCTGCAGGATTCCTGCATCAAGCTTTCTGCAAAGCCACACTCACCCCCCTGCTGGGTTTAGATTTGGTTTGTGAACCAGACTTGACTTTGCTTGCAAGCTCTTGGGGGCCTGTCTCTTTCTATGCCTTTGGGCAATACAGTGGCACATCTGTCACACAAGGCTTCCAGCTGCTGTTCCATCTTAAAATTGCTATAAGGATCCTGATAGTAACTAAGTACTCCTGGCCAGTGTTTACCCAGCCTGTAAATAAAAACTTCCGGTGATTGCAACCTCACAGCATCCCTCACAATCCAACTCAGGGGCTCAGCATCCCATGCCCTTAAAAGAAATCTAATGTCCAATACCAAATCAATATTTCTTTCTAAATACATAGAACTGGAGGAATTTCATCCGAAGGAAACTTTTCATTTCTAGACAGAAATTGAGAGGGCAAGTTGGCAAGCAGATTTAGATTACATTTTCTCTTAAAATTCTCTAAAATTTTCTCTTAAAATTTCTCTAAATTTGTGAAACACTGGGGCAGAGACTCAACATCCTCATTTAGTGATTTCCACATGTTCAGAAAGCTGTAGTCTGTGTGCATCATCTAGAAATCACACTGGCATGAAGGTGGTTAAACCCATGCATCATTTCCATGCCTCTAATTCCCTGTGCCACGCTCTCAGCTCCTCGGGATGACGCTAATTAAATTAGAAACAGCGGCCACTCTCCCTCTGCAGCATCCATACAAAGCACAGCTCGAGGAGAGGAACAGTGAGATCCCCTGCCAGGGAGGCGGGAGAGAGGATTCCTGTGGGGGCTGAGGGAATGGGAAGAGGAGGAACAAAGCCAATGTCTGTAGGAGCTGCTGCCTATGGGAGGGAGCAGCCTGTTAACCCCTCGTGTGCTGAAGCATCACAGGAGCTGGCTGGCTTTCTCCAACCTCTGCTCATCACCTGCAAGGGATGGGAGGCTCCTGGCCTGCTCCACACGTGCCTGGGCTACCACACACAGTGCAGACTTCATCCCAATACTAAAGGGACATTGCTGCAGCTGCAAAGCCAGAAGCTGGAGCATGTCTGTGCAAAAGCTCCTGAGGTACCTGCATTTCAGTGTTTCCTTCCCCCTTGCACACACAGAGACTGATACCATCTCTAAACACCACCACAACTGCTTTTCCCCACAGCCCTCCATGCATCAGGCATGTGCAGCTCATTTAGGGAGCCCTGAAGCAGTATTTTCTGCCCTGTAATACTTCAGAGTTGTAGCTGAAGGCTTTATTTTGCTGCACAGCCTCACTGGATTTGACCCACATATACACCCCAAGCTCTGCACAAAGGCAGAGTGATCGTTTCCCTCATCTTATTTCTGCGTTGTTCGGTGTTGTGATGTCTTACAAGCAATTTCTTTTCCCTGGATCGCCTCTAGGCTGGGAACAACATGCACCTCCCATTACAAGGGGAAACCTGGTAGCACAGGGAAAAAAGCAACCCCAAAGTGCCACTCCTTGCTTTTCAGCCTGACTGTGCTACCTGCTCCTGTGTCCTCATCCTCCCTGGCTTTGTGTGCAGTCCTCCCTGCTAATCTGCTCCTGAATACACGGTGCAGGCAGCAGCTCCATCCCCACAGCCAGGGATTTGTAGCAGCCTTTGCCACAGGAGAGCACAGAGCAAGGGGTGCTGCAGGCAGCAGGTGGAAAATCATCCATTCCCAGTCATTCCCAGCCTTCAGCACCGCACAGAACTTTTCATAGAAATATTGATCATCGAGGCGAGCTCTTGCCTCAGAGTGGTGAGGGTCACTGTGGAGATGTGAACCTGCCTTACTTCTTCCTCTCTATGCACCTTTACATTCAACTGTGCCATTCACATTCTCTGAAAAAATCCCTTCGCCCAGGACTTTTTTCCTGGGAAGCTGAGAAGCCTCAGAAAAAAGGAAAACAATTCTGATCTCATTTGCTTCTCCTGTGTTGTGCTCATGTGGAATGTGTTGGAGATTGCTTACCCACAAGTGATTGTTCCATTGGATTCTGCCGTGGGTTGTTTTGACTCTTTGGCCAACTGGGGCCAAGCTGTGTCAAGACTCTGGAAAGAGTCAGGAGTTTTCATTATTAGTTTTTTAGCATTCAGTAAGTATCCTTTCTGTAGTCTTTAGTATAGTATAGTATTCTTTAATATAACATAGTATAATAAAGTAGTAAATTAGCCTTCTGAGAACATGGAGTCAGATGCATCATTCCTGCCTTTGTTGGGGCATTCCCTGCAAATACAATTTTTTACTGCTCCAAACTTCACCTTCTGTTTTCCTGCCAGCTCACTCAGGGCTGCAAGATGCTTTTGTGCAGGCAGATCCCATCCTCACTGCTCCCAATAACTCAGTCCTAACAGCAAAGCTATGTGAGATTGAAGCCTAAGGGGAAAACCACAGTGAAACCAAAGCAGAATAAGGGATAAACTGGGCTGCCCAACACCCAGGTTCTACCTGAGCTCATCCAGTGCCTCGCAACGACAGCTCATACCCAGAGCACATTTCTAAAGGGTCAGTAAGCAAAAAGGGAAAGGTTCTCTTCCTTGCCAGTGCTCTTCTTGCTGAACTTGCCTTTCTGAAAATTACCCATGAACAGGCTTGGATTTTCACAAATGTGTTGGTTAGCTGGAATTATCTGGTGCGTTGTTTACGCCAACATATTCTAGACTTTGAATTGCTGACTACAGACCATTCATGCCTGTTGCTGCCAGTATCTGCTGTTTGTAATTTACTATTTGTGCTGGGTGAGTGGCTGTCTAAATCACAGGGTTTCAGGGCTGCTCTTTCACTAAATGCTTCCTCACTGCCTCCTGATACAAAGCCCACTGAATCCAGTAGAAAAGCCCCACTGACCCTGAGTGGCTATGGACCAGCTCAAGATAACCTTGGAATACTTTCTGCTCACAAGGAATACACTGTCACAACACCATCAGAGGGCAAAAATCCATTCCTACAAACATCCCACTATTGCTAGGAGAGAGGAAGCACAAACAGAGACAGAGGAGATTGAAGCCACTGCCAAAGCAATATTCACAGATGCTGCTCACAGCTTTCATTTGTGCTTTGTCCACAGTGCATGGGAGCCAGAAGCACAAGCATTTGCAGCTCTTCACCATGCTGATCAATAGAGCAGTGAAAAGGTTTCTAATGCATTTGTGTCAGGTGCTACATAGCAGGAGTTATAGCCTGAGCAGCTCACAGGAGTGATAAAGTGAGCTCACGGTGATAAAGAGAGGTGGAGAAAATACCATTCTAATCTTTAGGTTATTCCTCAGCAGAAAGAAGAATAACCCTGAAATAGTCATTGACACAAACATCACATTTTCAAACATCATATTTTCAAATATTACAAACCCAGTGCTGTAGCAGATGTTAACACAGCAGCTGATTTAGAATGGAATCACTGTCAATCATAAACCTTTTTGTTTATGCAGCAGCTTTGCAAATAAAAATGAAACCAGAAAATGCATTTCCTACTGGGACTGAGGAGGAGGGAGGGTTACAAGGTATGTGAGCAGAGAGAGGGCTCACATTAGCAGGACATATGGGGGATCCCAACTCTCTAGGCGACAGTAGAGTCAAAAGCACTGAAGACAGCTGAAATTGCCTAATTAATAGGATTTAATGTAACTCCCTATTTCCACTGGGATTGATTTACAGCCATTGCCAAAACTGCCTCTCATGTGGGATGTGTGAATCTCTCAGCTATTAGACTGGCTACTAAAGACATGGAAACTGATAATAGCTGAGCAGATTTTTGCTGAAGAATAGTGTACTCAGATTAAGCAATGCCCTCTCTGACTTTAAGTTTATTTGGTTCAATATCCGTGGGAAGGAGAAGCCTTGAATAGCACCGATAACAGATGACAGTATCAGGTCTGAATTCACCCTTGTTACAAAGGTTGGGGGTTTTTTAATCTGGATTTCACTCAAAACTGCCCAAAAATTTGCCTGCCAATTCAGGTGAAGGAAAGCTATTCAGCTCCTGAGAGCAGCAGTTGTGCTTTCTTGTAACACGAGCCCTCGGGAAATAATTTCACTTCCTGCAACCAGCTAAGAAGTAATGGGTCTGATTCAATCACTCCAGCCCAGCTGAGATGCTCAGCAAGTTACATGTGTTTTCATCAACTGCAAAGGAAAAAAAAAACTTTGGAAAATGACTGCTTTGTTTGCTCAGAATAAGTGGATGCTCCAGAAATCCTCTCCTGTGGAACTGGATTTAGAGATATTTAGCAGTTGACGCAGGAAATAATTTAGAAATCATTGGTTCCATGCAGAGTAGCTCTTAATTTAAGAAAGGCAGCTCAAGACCAATTTGGATCAAGGCAAGCTGCTCTGCTGCAGCACACTGGAACAGGGAACAAAAAGTTAGCTGAGGATCACAGTCAAGAAAAAGAGCAGATTTAAATTAAACTGATTCCTTTTTTTGCCCAACTAGGGTATTCTTGGCCTTATTAAAATTGATCACTTCAGAATACTGTGCTCAACTTTCAAGAAAATAACCTTATTTCATATTAACCTGTCAAGCTTCACATGCTGCTCTGGTGATCTTCACTGGCACAGACAGAGTGACATTTGCTCAGGTGTCCCTGACCAGAGCAGGAAGGTTGGAACAAGATGAGCTTTAAGGTCCCTTTCAACTCAAACCATTCCATGATTCTGTGATGTGAAATTTCAGTTCCCCAAAGCTGGCAACCCCTCAGTGCAGGATTCTGCATTTATTGAGAGTCACCGATTTGCTCAAAATTAATAATTTTTCAGAAAAAGAGAGGGGAGAACTGATCTTTAATTAGGTGATGCAGCTTTTACAGCCTGGAGCTGTGCAGAGAAGACAAAATCTTTTTGGTTGCAATGGGAGGAATCAAGGTTTCAGCGACCTTTGCAGACAAAAGCAGAACAGTGGGAACAAGCAGCTTCCAGCTACTTCCTGTAAGTCTTTTAAATAGCTGGCTCTGACTTTTTGCTTTGGGTATTGAGCTTCAGGAGTCATTACTGGCTGCTCCAGTGCTGCAGAGATGAAAGCTCCCAGAAGCAGGGAGCTTCTTCCCAGCTCTCTCCCATGTTCACCCAGGTCCACCCTGTCCAATTTCAACATTCCCTGACCTGCAGTAATTAATCAATTAGAGATATAATTTCATTTTTATCACTCAACCATCACCATTAGGAAAATGTATCTTCCTGCTTTCTTCTAAATGCACAACAAAAGTAGTTATTAAACAGTCCTGCCTTTCTTTTCCGTACCAGATTTACAATTTTGTCATCAAGCACTAGTAAAAAGCCTTTGCATGACCTTGGCTTCTTTTATTCCTCATTTACACTTAAAAATAAGGGGGGGGAAAGGGAAATAATTGTTCCTGGTTTTTGACCCTGATACATGATGTCTCATTGTGTCCTTTTAGTTCCCCAACTCAGTTACTTTCCTTTTTAAAACTCATAATGCCTCACTGCATTCTCATCTGTATCCATACACATTGTTATGCAGGTGTTCAGTCTTACATCACTTTTCAATCCTCTTTCCCATACCCAGACAGACCAGCAGACCCAAGTCTGTCTCCAAATTCAAAGCACACCGTTTTCTTGGATCCAGAGCAAGCTGTTCTTCCCTCTCTGCTTGAATTCAAATTCAACACAAACCTCAGGAAAGTCCAGATTTCCCAATATCCTTGACTAGTGCCTTCCTGGCAGTGGCAAGGGCAGCTTGCACGAGTGGCAGAGGCATCTCTCAACCCCAGCCCAAATCGTGCACTGCTTCAAAGGAATCTGGCCACCCTCAGGGATATTTGAGGGCAGCACTTGGGAGTGATCTCTCTGTTCTGCAGGATCCTTCCGCGTGAATTTTCCAGCCCCAAACACTTCAATTTCCAAACAAAACCCAAAAGTACTTCAGCAATTGTGCACCAACTCGAGCAGAGCTTGAAACCCAAATGGCTGAGAGCTCAAAGAGCTGAGATGCTCACAGAGGCACCACTGTGCAATGGATAACACCACTGGATCAGCTCCCAGGTCCCCTGGATTTGCATTTCTCAATGGCTGGTGTAGGAATGTGCCCCTTGTTGACAGAGTGGCAAAACTATCCTTTGTCCTCCTAAAAAGGAAAGAAGCCCAGAAGTTTCTCTCATCCATTAGGTGAAAAGCCACCTCATAGGACCCTGGGGACTTCACCTCAGATTTAAGGATGGCTAATTGGACAGAAGCCAAAAAGTGCCGCCTGGGCAATTAACTAGAAAAGGACGTGAACAAAGAAACAAACTGCTTTAGTAAAGTGTTTTACCAGGAGCAAGAATGGCTAGCACCTGGCTGGGTTTTTCTGTTTGTTATTTTGCCTTTTATTAAACCTTTTTGTTTCCAACACTGCAACAGAAGCCATCCTGCTGCTTTTATGCCTCCAAGGGTAGCTGAGCTACCATGAATGTGTTCTAGGCTTCCGAGAGCTTATTAGACCTGGCTCCAGGAGGTTACTATAACAGGCTGGAGCTGTCAGCCCTGAGCTATCCCACCTCCAGATGCACTGGGCTAGACAGAGAGAGCAGCGAGCTGCCTGCAGGGGAGCTGCAACGGGGCGTGCATCCCTGCAAACAGTGCCAGCTATTCCCAGCTGCCAGGAGATGGTGCTCTTAGTTTTAGCTCGGGATCCCCAAACCCACTTTACAGGTCGGCAATTTCCTTTCCTCCAGAACTCTCACCATCCTGTCTGCAGCGCGGGTACATCCCCACAAATGACATTGGCAGACACGGACGGCCGCACCCTGAGAGTCGTTTGGGGATTAATTTGCACAGTAGATGCTGCAGGAAAACCGGGTTGTTAAAAATAGGTTAGAAACTGTTGTAAAATAGTTGATAGATCATTAAGCATGTGCTGTTAGTTTGGTTGTTATATTGCAAAAGGAGTTAAAAGGGTAGTTATAAGAAATACGTACTCAAGGTACCATAATACACCTAAGGGAAGTGCACCACAAGCCAGCCCGGACAGACCTGTAATGGGCCAATCAAGCACCTTAAACCTTCATGAAAATGAAGGATCCAAAAAGAAACCAATCCAAAAGGACAAAAAACAGGACAAAAAGGGGCTTCTGACCCACTGAATCCGCGTTGCTCCATCTGGGGCATCGCTGCTGAGCAGCCCCAGCGCCGGCGCTGCAGCATCCTGGATGGGAACGCTCCTGCTCGGCCCGAGGGCCCCCTTGCTTTAGGCCTTTCCTTTTCTTATAATAAATGCTGAAACCACCTTAGTACCAGGAGCCTGCTCTCGTTTTTAACAGGATGGTTCAGGAGGGTACCTGATCCTATTCTGTTACTGCACCCTGTGGTTCTCTACACGATCCCGAATGTGCTGGGGACACAGAAAGCAGCAGGAAGGCGGCTCCTCACTGCCTCCAGCTGCTGGCAGCCTGTGCCTCAGCTCCTGGGACAGCAGGGACCCAGTGCCTCAGCTCCTGGGGACAGCAGGGACCCAGTGCCTCAGCTCCTGGGGACAGCAGGGACCCAGTGCCTCAGCTGTGCAGATTATCTGTCTATCCTAGGGTGATGTTATGATGCCTGTATCCCCATTGTTGTGCTCTGTTTATGCTGGATATTATGTTCTGTGCCTTCAAGACTGCTCTGAAGAGTGAAAGTTTTGTTTTGGTTTTGTTATGGCTGATAACAAAACTCCCCCACGGCTGGTGGGACACACAGACGGGGCAGTACATAGTGCTGCTTTTGCTTTTTGCCTGGCTTTTGGCTTGGCTCTTGCTCTTGCTTTTTGCTCCTGCTCATTAGTTAGTTTAGCTCAGCAGTCTGAATTTTCCCTGGACTGTTTTTCCTTTCCCTGTTTTGGAACCCCTGGAGCCTGCTCCGGGCTGGGCCCTGGGAACACCCAGAGTTTGCTCCCTGTGGCTGCAGCAGCTGCCCCAGCGCCGCAGGGACTGATCCCAGAGCCACCACCCCAGGAGAGACTTTGTGAATTTGTCATCTCTTCAGAGCGGTGACAGAGTGCTGTCACCTGGGATTGTTCATTTTGTGTGCTGGGGGTGCTGTGCCTGTTCAACAAACAGGTTCTTTCCACTTCTCTCCCAGGAATCCTTCCCAAACCGGTTGGGGTGAAGAGCTGTGTGGGTTTGCTTTCTGGAGGGGCCCCTTTGGAGGCTTTCTCCCAAATTTGCCCTAGAACACGACACCATCCTTCCCCTCCAGATCCCACAGCGACCACAGGAAACATTGCCACAGCAGTGCTGACTCCTGCACAGGTGGGAGGGCAAGAGGACAGCATGGAAAGAACAGGCTCAATCCCATTGACACTCTGATTACCCAAGTGATTTCATTGGAGTGGCTTCTGATTCATCCCCCCCTAAGATAGAAGCAAGTCCTAAATTCAAACAAGTTAATGTAAGATTTGGTGCATGGAAAACCTCTCCTCCAGGTCATTTTGCAGAGGATATGAGTTACCACACCCTCCTCGCTGGAGTGGCATCACTTTTCCACAGCTTTAGCTGTAAAGAGGCATTGCAGCTTCAGGATCCAGGGATACCCAGTCTCATGATAAATATATGGGGGAAAGGGGGTCAGCTGGGATCCCAGCCCCCAAAAACCTTGGCTGCTGAGGATCAGCAACCTTGAGCAATTTCCCACCCTGTTGTAAGCACAGAGACTGGAGCAGGGAACAAATCCCTATCAGGTTCCAACCCTTAGAGGCCCTAACACTTTTGGGAGCATCAGCTTGCCTGGTTGAGAGTCTCCCCTCAGCAGCTGGTGGTAGGTCACCACCGTGTTTTGTTCTCCCCCTGGACCTGCCTGGGGGCTTTCCTGTTGCCCCAGCCAGCTTCTGGTTTCTTCCCACAGCTGGGAAGGCATGGATCAGGTCCTGGCTCTGCTCTGGAGTGCTACAGCCTCATCTGTGGATGGGATATGTAGGAAACACTGCTGAGCTTTTAATAAGATTAAGAAGGTCCACTCCATCCCAGCAGGATATTAACAGCATTGGTTTTTATGGACACAGGTGCTGCAGCACAGCTGTTATTGTTTCCCTGTCAGTGCCTCTCCAAAAAGATATCAGGGTCCACTTTTTGCTGCTGTTGAGAGTGTCATGGTGCACCCCAGACCAAGCCAAGTCACACAGGGCAGCAGAGCTTCCAGCTTTGGTGGTGTTGAACATCCTCAGCTCCCTTGGGCATCCACAGGACTCTGGGGCTCACAGCACCGGGCAGGGGAGGCTGAGCAGGTGCCCCAAGCCAACCATCAGTGTGCAAAGTGAGCCCATCCTAAATGATTCAGCACTTCCCACCCCCACCTGCCCTCGGGGCTTTCTGCTTCAATAAATTGTCTCAGAGAACTCCAGTTTGACCTGGCAGTAAAACCCTGGCAAAAGGTCTGTGACAGCCCTCCACGGCACTCTGGGCAGCATGAAAAATACAGAGCATTTTAAAAGGAGGCCTGAGAAAGCACAAGAATGGTTTGAAACGTCCACAAATTTGCAAATGCTGCTAGATGTCCAGCATTACTTAAAACAAAAAATATAGATGAATATCATTTAATGAGTTAACAAAAATCTGGTTCTTGTAAAAAGGTTTTCACTCCAGTGATAGTAAGATGACTGGTTGATAGGTTTCAATGACACCATGATACTACCTAAAATACCTTCAAATGCAATTTCCTGAGGATAATTAAAGTCCACTTATAAGATTAATTCTTTCTTATTTCACCATAGTCACATTTTCCCTAGAATGATAAAACTTCACTGAGCTCCACGACTTAAATACTCCAAGCACTAAGTGAATTAGCACCTAAATCATGCTTTTCCATTACCTGAAATGGAACCCAACTCCCTTTAGAGCAATAGACTCCAAAGCATCTCACAAAAATCTGGATATGTTTGGCTAAGTCTCATTCTTCTTTTAAGTCTTAAAATCCTCATTTCCAGCATGATTCAGGAAATTCAGCTGCTCGCTGCTTTTACCCCTAAAGCAGACCAGGTTGTCCTCCAATCTCCCTTGCAGAAACTCCTCTCCTGGCCAGATTCCATCCCTGGAATTCCCTTCTCAGGCACCTTCAGCCCATCCAGCCCCACCTTTGCTGGGTCCCAGTTCCTTTTAAATTCACCTTTTCATGATTGTTCCAAGTCAATCCCCAGCCACAGATTCCAACTCAGCCTGGAAAATGGAGAAATTCCAAAGCCAGCTGCTTTTGATGCTGAGCTAAACCTGGGACAGAAATCACTGCTCTGCAGCTCCAGGCTCTTCTACAGTGAGGGAAAACCCAGTGCTGGAGAAGAGCTTTGCTGAAATACAAGTTTTTTAGTAAGAATCTGGAGGGACTGCTGAGTTCTCTCTATGCCTTTCACAGAGAGGCCACAACAAATAGTGGAAATTTCATGGAAAGCCATGTATAAAAATGAGAGAAAAGGCAAAAAGGGTTGTCTTGCACTTGGACTTGGCTCCCCATCCCCCAAGGCTGAATCCACTCCAGCTGCATGAATCTTCCAGGGAGACAGAGCCACAATTGCAAAGATGTTCAGCTGAAATCACTGAGGGCTCTCGAGAGGAAAATTAATTTTGTGACAATGCCTAACACCTACAGCGATGTGTCAGGCACAGTAATTCAGGGAGAAAACCAGATGTCAGGCACTGCAGGCTGGGGTACATCAGGAGTGACTCCACCGAAGGAACAAGAGTTACACCCGCATCAAACTGTCACCAGGGACGGAAGTATGAGGCCCTGGGAGCCAACAAATAGAGTCTGAAGACAAGGCATTACTGGCCATAAATCAGGATCAAATCTAATGCCCAGGGGACAGCAGGGAAATCTAGGTCAGAGAGGACACAACAGTGCCAGGCTGAGGCAGGCAGACACAGAAAAATGTCACATATCATCATCAAGCTCTCTTTCCACCCAAGGTTTTCCCACCTCAAGATGACTTGCTCCAGAAAGGCCAGAGGACCAGGTGTGCTGACTCCTGGTGTCTACCTTTACATTAGGAAAAGAACCCTGTAGAGCACTGAGCAGGATATACAGAATATATAATATCAGAAAATATTTAAAGAAAAAAAGAGAGATGGGGAGGTTCTGCAGAACAGGTGAGGCAGCAGACTCTGATCCAAGAGCTGATGGGGTTTCCTTGCACATTAAGGGATTTCTCTCTGTTTTTAGAAGGTGGTGCCACCAAGGATGCATCTGAAAGCCAATCAAAAAAGTTTTCAAAATTATATTAAAAGTTAAACCTCTCAAACCAGTGCAGAATTTGGGGCAGAGCCACTGCAGTCATCAATCAGCATCAACCTGCTGGCTCCAGCTTCTGCTTGAGGAGGATGGGGCCATGTGTGCTATAACTAATGCTAGAAATGTCCTTGCCTTCAAGGTCTCTCCTTTCTTTACCTGCCACTGTGTCTCTTCTCCTGTAACAGAGGAGCTCATTCTAAACAGAAACAGGAAAATCCTCCCCAGATATCTCACCCCCTTGGAGGAGATTTTTCAGACCTATCCCACCCTTCACTCTACGTTACAGAAGAACCAACACAAGTCCTTCCCTCCCTTTACTGTGAGTACATGACACCAAAACTGCTCACCTGGATGCTGAGGAGTTTAAACTTTCTGTGCTTAAAGGCACAGACCCACAAGAGAACACTGCATTTTACCTGAGGTCATGGAACAGGCTTCCAAAATTGATTGATAGCCCTGGGATTACGGGTGTGTAGTTGGTTAGAAGTGTGTAATATCACAGAGTAGAAAACTTTGAGTCTGGGATTTTAGAATATAGAAATAAAGATGAAGCAAGATGGACGTTTTAGGGTGGAGGCAGATTGCTCTTCTTTACCTTCTTCTTCCTCCTCCTACATGGGTTTGGGTGATGTTTTGTAATTGGACAGAAAGGTCCGCATTGCGAGCTTCCAGGGATCAGTTATTGGGTTAAAAGGGAAAACACTCTAGGTGTCCTTTCTTAACTGGATAGTTTAGTCTTAAAAGACCTTGTGACAAGAGGCAGTTGGCCATTTTGTGCCTTGCTAATGAAAAGCTGCAGAACTCATGGTTGTGAGGCTGATAAGAAATAATAAACACCTGATTCCAAACATGAACTACCATCCTGAGTGCCTTCAGTCCAGACCCAGAGAAACTGATACTCACCCACCCAGGAGAGCAGCCAGAAAGTCTGCTCAGAGTGAAGTTATAATTAAGATTTCAAGGAACACAGGTTAGTTTGACTGTCACCTGTGGCAGTACCAGTCGTTGGTTTCTCTGGGTGTGGATTGGAGGCACTTGAGACAGTAATTCATGTTGGGACTCAGGTGTTTATTATTTCTTATCAGTAAAACAGCCTCACTGCTGTGAGTTTGGCAGCAAGGCACAAAATGGCCAACAATCTCTTGTTACAAGGTCTTTTAAAACTAAACTATCCAATTAAGAACTGACACCTAGATTATTTCCCTTTTTAACCCAATAACATCCCCAAAAGCTTGCAATGTAGACTTTTCTGCCCAATTACAAACTGCCACCCAAACCCAAGAAGAAGGAGGAAGAAGAAGCATGAAGAAGAAACCCAGGATGACACCCTGTGCCCTCCATCTTGCTTCCATCCACAACACACTAAAAATCCCAAAACCTCAATTTCTCACCAACTGATACACCTAGACTGTCTACAATCTACTTCACACCTTAGTGTATTCTAGTCTATTCTGGAGTTTAGGAAATTTTCTCCATGAATGAGGGTCAAAGTCAGTGCTCCCCTGGGGGTCAGGGCACCCCAGAGCAGACAGAGAAATATTCCTGGTGCCCTGGCTTTCCACAGTCACCCTCCCTAAAAGCCCAGGAGATGCTCCTGCTCCTTCCTTCCTTCCTTGCAGGGACCCAGCTGCCCATAGCTGAGCTTGGTGGTTAAATCCCAGCCTTCAGCAGCGTTAATGACAGCAGAGCCTGCACTCCTGAAAGCTTTTGAGGCTGTGGCAGAGCAAGCTCGATCCAAACCACCCATTTGCTGGGATTGCTGTGTGTGATTAAAGCAGGAGGGGGGCAGCAGCGCCAGGACCAACCTCCCCGTCAGGAGCTTCTCCTGGAGCTCAGCTACTTCTTTGGCTCTACGAGGGAAAGGCTGGGGATAATTACACAGGTCCTGACAACCTGGTGCAGCTCTACCAGAGCTGGGTCAGGCCCCAGCAGCCTGTGAAGCTGCAGGGAAAGGCAGGAGCAGAGCTCTCCTATTGCTCTCCTGTCACCCCATGCGTGCGCCGGCAGTGCTGCTGCCTCATCCACACCTGCTGCAGGATTTCTAGGAAAAGCTGCAATGAAAACTTCCATTTTCAGGCACAGGCAGGTCTGTTTTCCTCCAAAGAAGGCCCCTTTCCCCACTGGAACACCCTGCACTCCCACCTGGCCCTAGAGGAGGCAGAAGGCACTGAAATAGTTTCCTGTGCAGGTGAGGAAGTTTCAGATCCTGAGCACCTGGAAGTTTTGGAGAGTAGTTAGAGAAGGAGCTCTCAGATGCAATCAGGGGAGGTGATACTGCTTGAAGAGACAAGGTAAATACATGACCTCCAGGGCAGTTCTCCTGCTTCAGGCTCTAGCAGGAGCTGCTTTTGGAAAACAGCTACACACCAGTCAGAATTGCATCTGTGATGACCAACAAGGACCCTTCCTTCCCAGCAGATGCACCAGGTACAGCACTTCAGCTGAGGAGAGAGCAGCTTCTAGAACAAGTTCTGGACAGGACATCTCTGCAGATATTGCTGATTCACCCACAGGTCTGTGCCACAATGATAAAAATGTCCCCAGAGAATATGAAAATATGGCAAGCAGTTTTTTCTGCTCTGTTTTCAAAGGGATAGGAGATCCAGAAAACTTCAGAGCAAGTGAAGCACTTTATCCTCTGGGAAAAGCCCATTTTTAGAGTCCACCACTGTCACTGAGCCAGAGGGCATTTGGAAGAACATCACTTCTAGATTAGCTTAAGCATTAGAATCATAGAATGGGTTGGAAGAGACCTTACAGATCATCCAGTTCCACCCCTCTGCCATGGGCAGGGACACCTTCCACCATCCCAGGTTGCTCCAAGCCCCAACAGACCCAGCCTTGAACATTTCCAGGGATGGGGCAGCTACAGCTTCTCTTGGCAACCTGTGCCAGGGCTTCCCCACCCTCCCAGGGACGAATTTCTTCCTAATCTCCAATCTCACTTCACCCTCTGACAGTTTGAAGCCATTTCCCCCCGGTCTTGTCAGTCCATGCCCTTGTAACCAGTCCAGATCTCTTGTAGCCCTTTTAGGTACTGAAGAGCTTCAATCAGGTCACCCCAGAACCTTCTCATTCCCAGACTGAACACCCCCAGCCCTCTCAGCCTGTCTCCAGAGCAAAGCAGCTTCAGCCCTTGGAGCATCGTGGTGGCCTCATTCCAACAGTTCCATGTCCTTCCTGTGCTGAGGATTCCACAGCTGGATGCAGCTTTCCAGGTGGGTCTCACCAGAGCAGAGGGGCAGAATCCCCTCCCTCAACCCAGTGCCCACACTGGTTTTGTTGGGGCCCAGGACACAGCTGACTTTTTGTGCTGCCAGCACATATTGCTCAGTCATGTCCAGCCTCTGTGCTTCAAAATAAAAATGTTTAAAAATTTAATCTAATAGCCTTCTCGGCTATAACACTGGCTCTAGGCAGCACAGGAAAAATACTGAGTGTGGGAAACTTAATTTTCTCTTGTAATTTTGACATTGGGTTCCCTCTGGCAATCAACTCATAACGTCCATACAGGATATCAGTCAGATGGATAAAGTCATAACAGGGGAATTAAAACACCAAGATGGCCTGGAGGGAGGTCTTTACAAGCAGTATCAGATTCTGGTAATCATTCATTGCATTACAAACCTCAGCCAGGGTGCTGTGAATGCCTCAGGGGGTGGCCCTGTGCCCAGGGATGCAGAGTGCTCCCCTCAGCAGGGAGGGTGTGGGTGCAGTGCTGAGCACCACTGAACGCCCTGCAGGGCCCTCAAGGAGCCCAGAGCCAGCCCAGAACAGAAATAATATAAATAGGAGCTCATGCACTCACCCTGCAATGCAAAACAAAGTCCATGACAGGGATGGACAGGGCAGGAAGAAGAGACCCCATTATTTATTTGTACCTTGTCCTTTAGAACAGGAAACCCAGGAGCTGGGCATTTCTGTGGGTTGTTTTCCCTGTTTAGGAGGATAAAACCAGAAAGATGCAGAGAAGTGACAGAAGATGTTGATGGCACAAGCCCTGGAGGGCGGGACACCAGGGACCAGTTTGGAGGAGGGAATAACAGATAAATTTACATTGCACAGCAAAGGGAAGGGAGGGCAAGAACAGGATCACAGGCTATAAATATTCTCAAGGTAAAAGTGAAGGGAGAGAATTAGTCACAGTCTTAGAGGATGGGAGAAAAAGTGGCTTGAAGTTAATATATAAAATTAGGCTACATGTACACAAGGCATATTTCTTGGTGGAAAAGGGCAGGGGGGTGAAACAGGGAGCACGGGGTGCCCATGCACCATCTCCCCATTACAGCACATCTGGATGAGGGAATAAATTCCAGTTCTGCCCTCTGACAGGGCTCCAGATGTCTTTTCTTGGCACCACCATAAACAGCCCAATTTTGCCTCTTGTAACTTAGCACTGCAGATGAAAACTGGGCAAATAAGAGACTCTTCACTTTAGCAAGAGAGAAAATTGAAGGGGAGTAATTCTGCTTGGAACTGAGCTGTAACAGATTTTTTTTTTTTAACGATTTTTTTAACGTGAAACAAAAACAAACCAATAAAAATCATTCTAGGTCAAATCAATTTAATTTGACCTGAAGCTAAATGTCAGATCTGGTTTACAGCAAACTTCTAATACCAAAAGGGAGCTGCTGAGCATCAGGGTCCCTCATGGCTGCACATGCAAATTGGTGCATAGGGAGGATTCTGGAGTGTCCTTGATTTTCACTCTCCCACCCCAGCTGCACCTAACAGGGTCCAGCTCCCTTCAGAGCCCGAGGAGCATCTTTTATCTTCCACCCTAACTTTTTCCCCAAGTCCAATCATTCCAGCACAGCACCCACACAAGTCCTAAATCCCACAACCAAAGTCCTAAATCGTGCTCAGACCCATCTTTGCTCCCAGCATTTTGGATTTAAGCCCATGAAATTATTCACCACATCATATAGTTGCTATAGCAACATCCTATTGAGTATTAATATAAATTGCTGTTCCAAAATCCCATCTATTGGAAGGAGTTGTGCAGCAGGGGTAAGAGACATCTTGGCTTTTCATTTCCCATTGCTCCCAACAGCAGATGATCCAGGCACTGGATCAACCATATCCTGTCTTCCTCAGTGCTATCAGTTGTGGCACAGAACTGTGGAGGGCAAAAAGCAAAAGGAACCCCACTTTGAAAGGCCCAGCTTGTCCAAAGCTGCCACTTCACAGCCAAGTTTCCAGAAGTGAGCAAAATATGCTCTAATTTAAATACAGGCAATGAGGATTTTTGGTAGCCCAAGCAAATATATTAAAACAGAAACATTTTCCCCTCCTTTTTTGACAAGAATTTAAAGTATGATGCTGCAGAGGTTTAATTTTTCAGTAGAACTTTCCTTTTCACTAAGAAGGACAATAAACACTTTTTTTCCCTGATGCTGAATGTCAGAACAGTGCACATTCCTCAGCAGACATGAAATTAGGTTAGTACAGAGCTGAGGATGGACAGAGAGCCCTGGATGGAGGAAGAACAAGGCTGCCCATGTTCTAACACAGAAGTAACTACATCCTCCCATGAAATTCCTCTTCCAAGTGGAAAAGTGCCTTTGTGTGGTTAAACACAACCAATTTGTTAGGCAATGGCTTCCCACAAAAAGTTAGGGATTCCAAGGAATTTTAAATAGCATTTGATGCTTTCTTATCCACATGGCTGAGGCTCTTTCCTTACAGCCCATCAGATGCTCACATCAGCCATGGGGTTTTAACACAAAAAGAGCTGCTGAGGCCCACACAGCTCCCAGACTGACCTGAAATATCCAAAAAACCCGTCCTTTTTCTCCTTTAAAAACTGGAAATGGGAGAGATGAGGGAAGTTGAGGATAGGAGACAGCATGAAGAGCATTTCCAGCAAGCTATTTATACCCTCCCTGGCTTGAATCCACTTACCCTGAAGCCATTTAACACTGTATAATAGTGTGAAAGGGTCTTCATGTGGATAAACATTCAGGTCTGTCACTGTAAAGCACTCACAACATATGGGCAGACTCTTCATTTCTAACATTTTCATCCATTGAACTACATCAGATGCAGGCTTGAGGATCTTATGTCTGATTTCTGAGCAAGATGACAAGTGTAAACAGCCATTTCAGTGAGGTATTTCTGTCTGCACATCCAGCAGGCAATAAAACACCTCCCTTTGGCTGCCAGCCCTGCTCCTGAGCCAAAGGCTGTGCTGGCAACCCAGGTCAGGGGTGCCTCTGGGGATCAAGAGTCCCCAGAGAGAAAAGGAAGAGGAGACAAGAGGGAGAACAGGCAGCACTGGCTAAGAACAGGGAAAGAAGTATTGGGAAAATAAATGTTGGGAAAGAAGAAAAAGATGAGGGGTGGAGGAGAAGGATGGAAAGCAGAGGCAGGGAAGGACACTGATGGGAAGGGAGAGAAATAGGCAGAGCAGGGTGAGAGTTAAATGGAAAAAAAAGAATGATGCAGGAGAATTAGAACAAAGCCATGGGAACAAAGGACAAAGAAGGGTAGAGAAGAAAGGAGAGACAGGAGTATGAAATGGGAAAGAAAAGAAATTTTAGAAGCTCTAGGATAGACACACAGACCTGTCCCTTTGTAGGCTCTGCAGATTACTACATTTGTTCTTCCCTCATTCATATTTACCCAACATGCAGTTCTGGGATGCTAGTTTTAACCATGCACAAAAAACACACAAGGAGCTTTTCTCACTTCCATTTTGGAGAAAGGGCCAGGCACTTCCACAAGGCAGATCTCTTTTTAGAATGAATTCAGAGAGACTATCAGAGCAAACCCAATGCCTGTGAATAAATAACACAGTTCCTGCAGAGGAGGCTGTGGCAAGGAGCTATTCTCAGAACAGCACACAGCCTGAAGAGGAGGATGTTTGGGAGTGAATGATGAGGTGGTGGCCTCCCTGTATGGAACTTTACCTGCCTCCTCAGGCATTTTACCTGTCTTCCTGCAGGGAATGAGCTTTTCCAGTCTGGAGCAGCAAAGAGCACGAGCAACAACACGTGCACAAAGGCACATGGTGAACATGTGAGCTGCTGGGCAGGTCCTGCTGCCTGCATCAAGGCAGCAGCTTCTTGCACCTTGGCCATGCCAGTCTGCCAGAGGATAGCCTGGAACAGGTCCAGGAGCACCAGCCTGGTGCTATTTTGGTTCCACATCAGGTGTGGGGACCTTGCGTGGAGCAGACCTGGTGCTGGAGGGATGCTCTGTGCATCCTCATCAGCAGGGCTGGGAATTGCTGCAGTGGGAAATGCTGGGCAGGGAGGGGATTAGCTGAAGGCAGAAATGTGCTGATTTAAGGCTGAACCTTCCCCCAGGGTCGTCTATGTGCTTGAATCAGTCAAATAAGCTGCTGTGTCCTGCTCCCTGCACATCACAGCTGCTCTGCCCCTCTCTATAAGCACCCACTGGGGATGATTTAACCAGGTACAGCAGGAAGAGCCCAAAATTGTAAAAACCACCCATCTCTTCTTGGATAGAAGACCAAGGAAGGCAGGGATTTAGTCTGAGGGAGCATCACCTCCTGTTTCTTCCCCTGAGGGCTGCTGGAGGCTGGCTTAGCCTGGCCTCAAGGCTGCTCTAACTCCAGCTGGAGCCACTCTTGTTACTCCACATGAAGCACATGGAGATGCACAAAGCCATTTCCACCCACCTCTCCCCCCCAGCCTCATGGCATTGGAGCATAAAGTACATTTAGCCTGCTCTGAAAGGCATATGTCCCCCTCCCTGGGAGGTGGCTGGGGACACCCATGAGCAGAGGTGCAGGAGGCAAACTCTGTGTGACAGGACTCAGGCAACAATCTTCCAGCTATCCTTTTATTTTTTTTTTTATGTTCCTTCTCTTTGGCTGCTAGATGTTATTGCCTATCTAAATTGTGCAGCCTTATTTGTCTGGAAGTTTATGAAGTGGGACATTGGTGAATTTTCTAAGATGGCACTGGAGGTATCACTTTTATGAGAGGTAAAAACAAAAGACTTTGGTCCATCTGCAATTTGACTTTACTCAGCTGCCTCTTAGAGACACTGGGCTGACAGAGATGCATCCCCCTGAGAGTCCAGGCACTAAAAATATCAGTAACATGCACCAGAGTCTGAGTGCCTGCATAATTTATCCTCATTAAATTGATGTGCAATTTGAAGGTACATATCCTTGCTTAAAAATTCGTACATTTCCCAGTTCTGGTCCATTCCCAAAGTCTCTGGGATTGCAGCTCCAGCAGTCCTGGCTGCAGCAGAGATAGGTTAATGAATTTAGCTGTTTGGGCTGTGTGTCCTGTGGCCAGAGGAATAAAACAGAGATGCAGGGAGATGGCAGGAAAGTAAATCTGGGTGGAAATAGAGCAGCAGTGCTGCACTCCTGGCAGGGCTGTGGCTCAGCAGCAGAGGCTGTGAAGATGCAGAAGTGCTGCTTGATGGTTGGAAGCACATTTTCCTGGTGAATTCCTTGCTAATGCACATGCAGAAGGTGGAGAATGCACAAATGTCCAGATGGGAATCAGTCCCTCCCTCTGTCATCCCATGCAAAGCCCTGCAGAGCACAGGCAGGGCAGGAACAAAACCCTCAGAGGGTTTGAGATAATATGGGAGAGGCTGCAGAGTTTCAAGCACAGCCTGCCTTGGTGTCACACTTAAAGAAGGAGATGGAGATCTCAGATCTGAGACTTGCTGCCAGCCTTGGAAATGGCTGAAAGTCCTTTCTGCCTATCAGCACTGCAGCCCTCAAAAATAAATCTATTTCCTATCAGCCCTTGGCAGGAGATGCTGCTGGGAGCGAATGGCAGCAGTTCAAAGGGGCAAATGGGAGCAGGGAAATGCCTTCCAGATGTGCAAGGCAAGGGCTGGCAAACAAGGTGATACACTTGGAGCTCCTGCCCTTTCCAGCCCCACAAGGTCTGGCATCTCCAGGACTTTCTTCTCAATTCCACTTTTTGGGGTTTTCAGATGAGACAAGGTCATCCTATTTACCTGCAGCTGCCACACCTTTAAACCAAGCTGCTCCCTCACACAGGCCCCTGCTGCTTCCCAACACATTTTAAGGACACTCTATGGGCAAAGGAACCAGTTTTCCACAAAATTCAAAGTTAAAAGTGGGGAATATTTGGATCACTAGGCAAAGCCATTTCCTTGCCAAATGGCAAACACTGTCACAGGGCCCTTGCCAGGACATCAACCTCTGTCTTAAAAAACAATTTGTTTTTTGATTCCTTATACTCACTAGAAAGTTGTTACACAACCTGTCTGATATTTAGAAATCTCCTAAACGTCCAGCCTGGATTTATTCATCACCAACCTACATCCATTAGTTATTCTGTCAGCATCAGCTCTTGACCCTTGAAAACACTCATGGGAAGCAAACCCTCCCTTGGAGCTCTCATTTTGCCAGACTGAACAAATTACTGTCACCAGTCTCCTAAGGAAAGCTCTCCACCCTTGGACTCCAAATCTCCTGGAGACTTTAGGATGCCTGCTGCTACACTCTAGAAAGTTTCTTTTATTTTTTGTCCTAAATTCTACTTTAATACTGCGTACTTTAAGGCGCTCTAATGATGTTTCTACACACAGAAATGGGTTTTAGTGCAGTGCAGGCAGCTCACACCATTATTTCAGTTGGCTGGAGCAGCAAAAAAAATTCACTGATAGCAGCAGGATGGTTTCTGAAGCATTATTCTTTCTGGTTCAATCATCATAATTTCTGCTCTGGTATCATGAAAGGAAGAGAACACTGATAAGGAGCAGAAATGGTGCTGAAATTGGAAGCATACAGTATTATCAGAGTTTCCCTGGCCACACAGTAAATGCCACATCCAAGAATCAAAACCCAACTACTCCAAAACCCATAGCAAGGCACATCCATATGTGCACACAGCCTCACATCCCCTTCTCTCCCAAGCACAGGGATGAACTCCCAGCTTCTGAAATTGCTGGAATCACGTTTCAGGATGACCACTACACTCAGTGCCTTTTTCCAGTCCCTGCATCACTGTGCTTGAAAAGGGAAGCTCTGTGCAAGTCAGCAGGATCACACTGAATGTTAGCCAGGGTATCCTGGCCCATCTGTTGGAGATTAAGACCACAATGGAGCAGAGCATTAATAAATGATCTGCAATTCCTGTCCTCCTCCACATTAAGACATAGGGGGGGAAAAAAATATTCCCAACACCCAAAGGCACTTTTCAGCAACAAATAATGATTTGGCTGAGCATTAAACACAAAAGAAAAAAGTTTAATGCAGAACCTGAGCACCATCCTGTCTCACAGGGCTTTTGTTTCAGCATGAAGAATTATGTATAGCTGAATCTTTTTATTAGATCAATTCAATTCTTCAGCTGCTCAGATTGCTCCTGTATATCCTTTCTAAATTAAGTTTGGTTTTCTCTACCTGCAGCTATGGTTATCCTGTACATTTTCCTGTGTATTCCACTGTGAAAATCATGATTAAGTTCATTTGTCATAAAACAAACATGATGCCATGAATGATAAATAAGCAGAGCGTGCTGCAGAGACTGGCAGAGCAGCCCAGCTTCCTCAGTGCCTGGGGAGCAGGGAGGGTTTTTGTGCCACTCATGTCTGAGATTAGAAAGCTCCCTAATGAAGAAATCTGCTCAACAAATGATGTCATTTCTGGCAAAGCCACCAGCTAATTTGCAGGGAAGGGCCCTCGACCCCAGCATCACCTCCCCAGGTGCCTGGGGGAGAAGTTTTCTTTCCTGGTTCTCAAGAAAGCAGGACGTGGAGGGAAGGCAGCAGTGGGGGCTGCCTGCCTTGCCCTGCCCCTCACACCCACCTGCAGGAGCTTCATAGCCCCTGACACCTCCTCAGGAGTTGGGGGGACATTCACCCCAAGGGGACACAGCCTCCTGTCACCATCACTGTGCCCCTGGAGATCCCAGGAGCCCAGCCCATGTTGCACCCTCCCACACCCCTGCTCCCTTTAATCCCCCTTCCAGAGGACAGAGGGGATCACTGCAACACTCACAGCCTTATTTTGTTAAATACATCTCGGGCTAGACCGTCATGTTGGGCATCACTTCACCAGCACCCCTGACAGGTCTGAGGTAGCAGCAGGGGGCTGGGGAGTACAGAACATGGCCACAGAGCTGTGGGCTGTGTTTCTCACCATCTCAAACTTCAGGAAGTTCCACAGCAGCCTGGCCCACATCCAGGAGAATCATTTCAGCACCCTGAAGAGATCCAGGGCACAGGAGATGAGGAATCAGGCTCTCAGCTCTGCTGGGCACCACAAGCTCCCTGACCCACTACCCTCACCTTCTGGAGACTGTCTATTTTATCAGCATCCCTGGCTTCCAGCACTTCATGGAATAGAAGCCCACTTTCCCTATCACAATTATTTAACTCAAGACAGGCTAAATGTTAAGCTCAGGTCCCAGAAAGTTTTCAGTGTTTTGTGGCACCCCTGGCTGAAGGGGAGGTGGATGTGTGCTGCTGTTCTCAGCCTGTGCTGCCCTGCTCTTGCTTCCAATCTTTCTGCTGGAGTTTTTCCCTCTGTTGACTTGATTTGCACCAATTTGCTTCCTTCTGCAGAGCCCACAGGTTCTTACTCAGACCTCTTAATTACATGTTTAACATCAAACACAGGAATAGACAGAATACAAGCCCATGCTTTGCTCAGTCATAGCAAACACAAAAAGCTGCGACTCA
The DNA here is from genome assembly GCF_963513975.1 of Fringilla coelebs. NCBI lineage: Eukaryota > Metazoa > Chordata > Aves > Passeriformes > Fringillidae > Fringilla > Fringilla coelebs. The sequence goes on from NC_140034.1 coordinate 5,454,574, forward strand.
CAAGTTATAAAGACATCTTCACTGTCTAGAACTCAGTCCTACTCAGGCTCTTCCTTCTCCAGCTGCCAGCCCACCCAGAGAATTTTCTTGCTCTTAAGTTCTCTCTTCCTCTGCTATTTCTTCACCTAGCAAGCCTCAATAAAAACCTCCTTTTTTTTGCCATTTTCACTGCCCACTTTCTCCAGAGGTCCCCAGGCTCATTGATAGGTTTCCCACTAACCTCGTGCTCGAAGGTCCATAGGTCTTTGTGTTGGAAACCACCTCGGGAGCTGGAGTCCTAAACAAAGCCCTAAACAAGCCCTAAACAAAAGGCTTGCAAAGGCAGCCAGCCAAATTCTGACCTGCCCAATGCAGTAACTGCAAACCAGCCAAACACAGCAAACAGTCATTGGGATGTGCAGCCAGGAGAGTTGCCTCCAGAAGAGAGGCAGCTTTTCTTTCTTCACAGGATAATGGGCAAGGCAGAGATAGGAATCACCTGCAAAAATTCAGGGCAAATTTGTGACCTCCCCCTGTGGATTTGCAGAGCATTCACTCCATTCAGCTGCAGGGTAATCCTTTTCCATTTACCTTATTTACAAGTGCCACAATTGTGTTTGCTTAATTCCCCTGTCCTTTCTGTCTTCTGCTTTCCAGAGTGGATTCAATTTCAGCCTTTCCCATTCCCAAAAATCTCTTTGGCCAATTCTCCTCCTAACTGAGTTTAAAAAGCTTCATTTAGCAGCAGTTCAATACCTTCTCATTAATGCAGTATTTTATCTTCCATGCACAATGAAGGTAAGATGCAAACACATCCTGCTTCCCTCTCCAAGAGCCCCATGTCCTCCATCAGACCTGTACTTCCTCACCTTTCTGACATGCTTTTCAACAGGTTGTCCCCTCTCCCCTTAATTGCTCTCATTACATGCTGTCAGCTCTGCTGGGAGCAGATGTAAATAAAAAGCCACTCACAGCATCACCTGAACCCATTCTGTGCTCCAAAGCAGCCCAGGAGTCCCTGTGGTCTCTGCATCCTCAGACAGGCTGGGGATGCATTTTGTGCAGAGCTACCTGACCAGCAGGTCCCTAACATGGAAAGGCAAATGCCACAGGCTTGGGTGTGTGTGCAGGGGCTCAGCACAATATTTAGCTGGTAACAGACAGTTCTCCATGTACTCAAACTGCTCTCCACATCCAGCTGCATGATCACAGCAAACTGAGTCCAGGTCTGCTACAAAGCATATTTTTACCTGTAGAGGTTTTTTAGGAATGTATATCCCAGTTTTGCAGCTATTCATGTATTTGAGACCTAGCTGAAAACTCAATAAAGCCAGTCTGAATTGTTTCTACTTACATAAAGCTTTCAGTCAGGTCACCTCCATCCCCTATAGGAACAAACCAGGGGAGGAATTAATAAGTTTCTACAGAACTTAGCCCAGAACTGGTAAAAAGACATATTCTAGCTACAAGACCCTTTGGGATGATCTGAACAGCAGACAGGAGGACTGTGCCAAATGCTGGGAATTTTCCTATAGACATTATTAAACAAGGAGAGGAACTTCTCCTTGAGAGCAGAGGCTCGCTGCTTTTTAAATTCACTCTCAGGAGGACCTGCAGTGAATCTCTAAGTGCAGAGTAGGAGCTCCCCAATCAGCCAATAATGGGGTTTGCCAGAACAATTACATTGGAAACTGCATTTTTAGGTGTCACCAAGTGACTGGCAATGCTGGCAAGAAAGACAGTTGAAAAAAATAAACCAAACAACCTGCTGCTGAGGGGAGGTGAGGGAGCTGCAGACAACAAAGCTCTCCATCAGGCTGCTCACAAAACCAGAGTGGAATTTCCCAGCTCTGCAGGGCAGTGCTGCAGGTTTGTATCCCATTTTCCCAAGCCATGCAGGCATGGCAGAGCAGGGCCAGGCTCCAGCTGCTTCCTGCCAGTGCTGCAGTCACTGGGCAGAGCATCCCTGCTGGAGAGAGCAACCCTTCCCAACCCACAAGTGAGAAATTGTGAGGTTGAACATTTAAATAATGTGCCCAAAGCCGCAGTGGGGGCAGTCAAGGAAGTGACTGGCCACCTCAGGTCTCTGCTCACCCCACAAAATGGGTGTGAGCCATGTGTCCCCTCACTTGGGTGTGCTTGGCAGGCGACCCCTTGCAGCCACAGCAAACACCACTGGGGGCTCACACAGCCCTGTTGCAGCACCGTGGCTGGAACAGACCCAAAGTGTTCCAAAAAAGCACATTTTCAAATTTAAAAACCTCTTTCAGGGCATTACTCTTGCATTCACACAAAGCAGCAGCAGCAATGGAGAGGCATTTATTGAGCTTGGTCAAAGACTGATCACAATAGATTTTGGTCCCAAAAGGAAAGCTCCATCATCAGAGCATGAAAGTGGAGGTAAATGGGTTCATGCAGACATCCAAGGCAGCAAGCTCCTCGCTGCAGCACAGACTTTGTAACCCACTAACCTGACATGTGATGGCAGAATAATATGAAGCTCTTAGAGAGTCCTTTTCATCAACAGATCTAAGAAAACTTTCTAACTGCTGGTTGTGTCGGTGTTTGTGAGTGCCTGGAGAGCAGGGAAAGCACAGAGAGGCGTTTCTGAAGAGCTTTGCAGCTCCAGGTTTGTTCAGTGCCACTCCACAATGGGAAAAGGGACTCAAAGCTGCCAAGATTCAGTGGAGCCATTATTGCAGACTTCAAAGGGCTTTGAAGCAGAACACCAGGGATTACCATAACTTTTACTACAATTGCCTTTACAACAATAAAACCACACAATGACAACACCTTCTGCCTCATACATACTCAAATATCCAAGAGCTTAAAATGATCTGTCTATTTCTGTTCCTAAAGGCACATCCACAGTGCTTCTATGTGTCATGTGTCCAGCTGTAAGTGATGCTAAGGAAGCTAAAGAGACTCTAGAATGCCAATTTACAAAATGCTTTTTCTAAGGTTCAGGGCTTTTCAGTGCTTTGCACAGCATACTCGAGCTTTAAAACAATGCCATCTGTCATGATGTATTTCTTGAACCAACACCAAGAAGGATGGGATAGTTGAAAGCACCATCAGTCCAACTCAGATGTCACACCTCAATATTTGTGTAACAGCAGATCTCAGCAAACAACTTGGGTGAATAATGATGCCCACAAAGTGCTTTGAGGTGTTTTTGTTTGTTTGTTTCATTTTTAAGGTGGCCTTGCTACAAAATCACACGTTTGTGTAAAATAGATTACTGCCAGAGAAGAACAAGTGCACTCAACAGATGCTGCAAGGTCTCTTTCCACATTTTTCCTTGAATTGCATTAGCAGAAAAATGATAAAGAACTTCATTTTCAGGATGCCATAACAGCAAGCAGGTTGCAAGCAGCAAAATAATTTTAGAGCAGAGGAATAAATATTAGGAAAAAATTCTGACTGTGAGGGTGATGGGGAGCAGGCTGCCCAGAGAAGCTGTGGATGCCCCATCCCTGGCAGTGTTCCAGGCCAGGCTGGACAGGGCTCTGAAAAACCTGGTCTAGTGGAAGGTGCCCCTGCCCATGGCAGGGGGTGGAAGATGGTTTTTAATGTCCCTTCTAACCCAAACCATTCTATCAATGTACATCTAATGCTGAAATCACTGCTCTTTGCCAAATAAGAGCTCAACCAATGGTATTTTTAAATTAGTGAGTTGGCCACAAATCTGGCAGAGAAGATGGAGCCACGTTCAATCAGCAGGAACACAATCACCAGTAACTCAAATACAATCACCAGTAACTCAAATACAATCACCAGTAACTCTGGTGGGAGGTGTCACATCAAACACCCTGCACAGAAGGGCTGCTGATTTACCAGGATGGGCCCATACCCTGCAAAAACCAGATTTTTATGCCAGTTGAGAAAGAGCAATGTCCAATGTGGGAGAATCTAAGAGCAAAAAGAGGACATGGGAAAGCAAGCAGGAGTCTGTAACCAGTCAATCAGACCATGCACTTGGAAGCAGAGAGGCACAGGCTCCACTGGCTGCTCCAAAAATCACTTTATACATCTTTAACAGCTTATAAATAAACCAGCACAAGAAACCAGCACAAGAACAGGGACTGAAATTGCCTCCTTTGCCTTGGAGTGCCTGGAGCACTGGTACTTTCCATCTCCAGCTGGCTGCACAGAGGCTCCTGAACTTACCCTACAGGGTGCAGCTTGTGCCCAGCCCTCCTAAAAACAAGGATAATGTCCTGGGGAAGGGCAGATTCCCTCCCCATCCCTTTGCTCATCCCAAATCAGCTGCTTTATCAACTATTTGGGCTTCCCAACCTCTGAACTAATGGCCTGGGTGCCAAAAATCAGATCTGCAGATGGTGAGTTCAGCACTTCCAGACTCACCTGTTGCACAGCCCCAGCTGGAGATGCAAGTGATCCCCCCAAAAAAAGAGGTGTGTGAGGAAAGCAGGGCTGGGACCAACACCTCTTTTCTGAAATGGCTTTGCTCCCCATCACATTTATTACTATCTCACTTGTCCAACTTTAAGGACAGGGCAATGATTTAAGTGCTTTTACTAGCCCAGTGCCAAGATTAAATTAATGCTGTATATTAATAATACACAGCATTCTTAATGAAGCTGAGGCCATTTTTTGATGCATAAAACAGTAAGCTAAAAATGACTAATTTTAAAATCAATACAAAATTCACTCCCTGGTGCTACTGCATAAACTGTAACTTTTATGCTGCGTCTTAAATATTAGATGGAAGCAGCTGGAAAACTCTGACTGAGAAAGTTCTGCTCCTCTTCAGTCTCAGAGGTAACCTGCAGGTTTACAAGTGGTTTTGGACCTCCCTGGAAAAGAAAAACTGGAGAACCACTGAATGCAGTGAGAGGCCCTTCAGAAAACAGATAATTCATGAACAGCACATAGACCCACCAACTACCCAGCTCTGTGAAGCAAAGAGCTGTTTAACCAAAAGAGACACCCTTCAGAGAATGCCACCCTAAACCATGGAACAGTTTATGCCAGGTTTACCAAGTAACTCCTTACCTTTGAGTTAAAAGGTCATATTTATGCACCCTTGTCCATCTTTTCACCCAGATCAAAACATTAAAAAAGTAACCCAGAGAGACCACAAAACACTTGCCCTGGGACTCCTCATGGCCATCTCTGGACTCAGAGGTTTATTGAGGTTGTTGGAAGGTTTTTCTGTTTTGGTTGGCTGGTTTGGGCTTTGGTTTGTGCTCTGTTTTTTTAAAATCTGTGAACACAAGCACCATGGCATGCAGCACAGTGGTATTTATTTGTGCAGCATCCCCCAAGACTGCACACCCACAGCTGTGGCAGGAAAGCACCCAGGGGTTTCTGAGGGCACAAAACCTTCCAGGATGGGGCCAAGGCACACAGAGAATGGAGTCAGACCCCTGGACTCCGTATGGAACTGGTTCTGGCCCACATTGCTGCCTAAAGTGGGATTTAGCTAAAGCCATGCTATTGAACTTACTGAATAAAACACACTGGGACACAACAAAGCAGTCAGGATGAAAATGATCCAACATTTGAGCTGGAGAATTGTGGACTAGGAGACCTTCACAGGCATAAACATCTGATGTGAAACATTAAGAAAGGCACCTGCTTCCAAATCTTTGAATTTCAGCTGTGTGGAAACCTTCTCATGCTTTTCTGACAAACAGAGGATCTGTCTGTCTTAATTTTGGAAGAAACTGCTGTGGCCCACAGATACTTTAATCTGGACAGACCACAAAAATTAAAAATGTTCCCATAATGAATCTCTACTAGCCTCCCTAAACCCAAATACATCAGAGCAGGACAAACACAAAGAAAAAGAATATTCTTCTTAAATAAATACAAATATTAGAAACAAAATAATTTGTTTTCTGTGTGTATCTTATTCTCCACCTTAAATAGGTCTTATTCCATCCAGATAATGAAGAAAGCTAATTTTTAAGACACTAAAACCAGGTGAAATGAGTACTATCCCTAAGAGCAGAATATCCTGGGCTAGAAACATATTTCATAGTTATAGGCTCCTAGAAATATCCAGTATTTCCTCTTATAACATGAAACCACTACTCCTTCCAGCCACATCCCCAGCCGGTAGCCGCCAATAGAGCAGAGTCTTAAAATAGCTACAGATGTAGGACACACTCTATTTCCCAAGGCAAACTACAGGCAAAATACCATGACCATTATAAAAAAAAAGAAGGAAAAAACCCACATGCTAAACTCACAGGCAAGAAACAGGTCAGCAGTGGAGGGACAATTCAGTGCAGGTACAGCCAGCTCCTGCAGTGACCAGCAGGGTGACACCAGCACAGGGACACACTCACACACCTTCCCAGGGCACAGAGGTGAGGACACACCCTGCAAACCCCAAGGAAAATCCCTCCCCCACACAAATCCTCAGCTCTGGGCTCTTCACAAGCACAGAAGGGAGGCACTCCCATTTGGGTGCTAATTAGATAAAGCACAGCTAATTAGCAAACGCTGGTGTTGCAGTCAGAGTTGTGAAAAATGCGTATTTTATGATTGGCTTTTGGCAGATATTAAAATGAATATTAGATGTGTTGTGTTAGAAAGTGATGCTGTATGAATTTTCTTAAGTAGTGTGTGAAATATAGTTTTAGGTTATAACAAAATGTTGAAATAGAAACTGTGCTATGTAAGATGTTTTTTTAAAGAAAGGACTCACAGCAAAATAGCAGCCACAGGACACCTGAATCTTCCAGAGAAAGAGAATTTATTGCTCCCTTATCAGAAGAAACTAACTTCTTCCTGCCTTGCTCAGCCATGAAGACATCATTTGGATTCAGAGGAAGAAGTTGACACTGACCAGACAGAATCCTGTGTTTGAATGGAATTTCTGCATCATGTATGAGATGTATGACTATACAACAGGCTGTTGTTTTTAAGGGTTAATCCTCTGTTAATGTGTGTCCTTTTTTGGGCTTATTTTGCCCAGAAAAGGTACTCAGACCATCCATAACTGTTTGTTTCTCTTGTCTCATATTGTCCTAATCCAAATAGTCCAAAATTATTTACTCTAATTATATTGCTATTTTTATAACCATTTTATTTCTATTAAACATTTAAAATTTCAAAAACAAGTGGTTGGCTTTTTTCACAAAGTGGAGACCAGAGGGCTGCAGGAGAGGAGATTCTGGTGTGTGTGTGTGTGTGGCTGGATGAGCTCTGCTGGCCTCTGAGCAGCTCTGCCCTCTCTGGGTGTGCTCACAGCACTCACATCAGCCCGCTGGAGTGGCCACTGCTGATGTCAGCCCGGAGGTGGAAGAGGGCAGGACATGGGATCGAGGAATTCCCTGTGGCCGTGGCTCCAGCAGCAGCTCCAGCTCGCTCAGCTGCACAGACCAGCACCAGTCCTGCAGCTCCAGAGGTGTGAGCAGCTCTGCAAAGCCAAGCTGGGGCGTCCTGATGCTGCAGAGAGGGGAACAAGGAGCTGTGGCCGAGAAAAGGCACCTCTGCTTGCGGCACACACCCCCCACAGCTTTGGTTCTTGCTGTTTGTAAAACCTCCATGCTAAAGCCTCCCTGCATTAAAACAAGGCACCTGAAGCTTTTTGTGTTCAAACCAGCTTTGGCTGAGCCTCCTTCATGGAGTTATTCTGCACAAGAGGTGCAAGCAATGCATTTTCCAGGGTGGCCTCACTGTCACACACACTGTGCTGTGCACAGAGAGCCCTGCCACCTGCACCATGGACACAGCACTGTCAACCAGACAGCACAGTGAAAAGCTGGATGGGCAGAAAGAGAATCAAGCACAGCATGTTTAATTCCAGCAAGATAAATCATATGCACAATGCACCATGTCCTGTGAGGTAAGAAAAAACCCAAGAAATTGTATGTGCAAGTTACTGAAACCCAAGGTGGTTTTTTTTCCTAAAGCAGCACGTGGGAGCCCCCAGCAGAAATGCCCTGCAAACCCCACAGGTGGGACAAACATTTCACAAGCCCTTCTGCACATCTTACCCTGAGATGGTTTTATTCAAGCATCACTCTGCCAGTCTGCATTAATGCCAGAATTTTAATATCTAGGGAAGCCAATCTGACTAAATACCATGCTGCTCTAATGAGCAATTTTTCTGTATTCACCAGCAGCAGGGCTCTGTTGTGGAGTGTGGCTCTCCATAATTAGCACCCACTCGTCTTAGCACTGCTGTGAGCTGGAGTCTGAAGGCAGAAATGAGAAGGGAAGCCCATAAAGTTGGAAACACTCCTTCAGTGGGATTTTTATTAGGGACAGAGATATTCTACAGCCCTTTTTAGCACAAAGAAAGGAGAGGGATTGGAGGAAAAAGCAGTGGTGTCTTCCAAAGGATAAGGAGCATCTGAACAAAGCTGAAATAACCCATGGCTACGCTTTGAAAGCTGTGTCTGTAGATGCCTGGAACAGGGCACATCCTCTGTTTTCAGCTCACAGGACAGTTCCCCTCTGAGCCAAGGAAGCTCAGTGACTTTTCCTCTCCTTATCCTAAGGGTTTTGGTGGGAGACAGCAGTAAATAAAGGAGCCCTACATCACACAGTTCACCCCCAGACCTCCAAGCAGCCAAAGGTTTCACAGAGCTCGTTAGGAGCCAGCACTTTGGAAGGCTCTGGCTGACTCAGCAGGTTGTTACATGGCTCAGAGGATGGTTTTACAACCTGGATGGCTTTGATCTTGGGCACTGAATGAAGCAGATCTCACACTCCTCAGCCCTGAGCAATTTCAGAGCCACGCTGGGGGTTACAGGAGTGTTTTGTCTGAGAGACACAGTGAGGAAACAGCATTTTGAGAAAGAGAAGTACCTGAATTGCCTTTGGCTGGGTGGAAGAGGCTCTGCAGAACCTGTTGGTGGTAGCAGTGATGTGCTCCCTGCTGTGTGTTAGCTTTCCATATCCTCCCTACCCATGGTACCCCTCCCTACCCAATAAAGACACATTAAATGAAAGCAAAAAATGTTATCATAGATTTTTCCAATCTTTAAAAAATTTCTTTATTAGGCTTTCAGAACAGCAACTACAACAAAATAGGGGACATTTGTGGACCAGTAAGCCAATATTAAACCATTTTAGACATATCTTTCCTCAAATCCCTGACTAATTAATTGCTGAAAAGCTCAGGCTGAGGGAAGGTATTATATAACCACATGTGGTAATCCTCAATACCACTTAAGAAAGGGGAGGGGGTAAAGGGTCTAAGATGCTTTTTTATTTTCTAGATTTCGGCTTTGAAACACCTGTGCTCTGTAATTGTTAGGGGGGAATAGTGGGATTTGTAGTCAGCCCTTTCAGGCATTAAAGAAGCTGCTTCTCCTGGTAAATGCAGAAAACAGAATGGCTTTGGGGGGCTTGGACCAGCCCAGAGCCCAGTCCTTGCTGCTGAGCATGGAATCCACCCTCCAAATGCAGCACAAGTGGGAATCCTAATGCAAATCTCAAATTTCAAATTCACTGGCTGAAACTTCCATTTTTAAGACATAAAGATTTTAGTCTGTGCTAAAAATATCACTAAGGTGCATTGTGTAGTAACGGGGGTATGCAGGGCAGAGCTACTCAGGGCAGGTGAACTCCCTCTGCTTTGGCTCAACCAGCAATGAAATGGATTTTTATCTGCTGAGCTGTTTGGCTGTCAGCAGCTCCATTCACAAGCAATGCACTGAAAACCTCATCTCCCCCCCCTTTTTTTTTTTTTGATGGTTTCAGCATTTGTCCTGTAATAAATCTTCACCCAAACCCACGCTGGCTCAGCAGCATCCCCCATCTGCAAACCAGCAATGCAGTGACAGATGAGATGTGAATTCCCTGCTCAGTTGCAGGCACGTGTTTTGATAAGTTGTGAGCTTATGGGAGCCATGGGTACCAGCTGAAACAGCAGGTCATGTTAAATCAAATCCCTTTTGAGCCCCTGATCTTCCACATGCATGAGACCAGCTGAGTCACTGCCTGTGCAGGGAGGAAAACACTGGCCTCTGGTAGTGACATGGAGGGTTTTCCAAATAAAATCTCCCTGCTTTACAGATCAAACTATCTCCCTGGTACATCATAGTCATCCTGGTTTCCTCCTACAGGAACTCCTCTCCTGCAGATTGAGGTTATAAAGTAGACAAAAAGGTGAAAGAGCATCAAAAAATCAAATTACTTCCATTTTTCCATCTCCACCCACCTCTGGAAAGAAGACAACAAAATGCCAAGCTCCAGTAGGTGATTTCCCTCCTACAAGAAGTTATGGAGAGAGGGGAAGAGGAGACAGAGGGTCCAAGTGTGAAAAACGCCAACCACTTGTTTTTAAAATTTTAAAGGTTTAATAGTAATAAAACAGTTACAAAAATAGTAATACAATTAGAATAATAATAATTTAGACTATTTGGATTAGGACAATATGAGACAATAAAAACAAAGAGTTACAGACGTCTGAGTGCCTTTTTCTGGGCATCACAAGCCCGAAAAAGGACACCCATTAACAGAGGATTAACCCTTAAAAACAACAGCCTGTTGCATATTCATACACTTCATACATGATGCAGAAATGCCATTCAAACACAGGATTCTGTCTGGTCATCGTCAGATTCTTCCTCTGAATCCTGACAGAGCCTTCAAGGCAGGAGGAAGTTTGTTTCCTCTGATCATGGAGCAATAAATTCTCTTTCTCTGAAGGATTTAGGTGTCCTGTGGCTGCTATCTCACTGCGAGTCCTTTCTTTAAAACAATTATCCTACATAGCACAGTTTCTATTTTAACTTTTTTTTTATAACCTAAAACTATATTTAACACACTACTTAAGAGAATTAATGCAGCAATTCTTTCTAACACAACACATCTAATATTCATTTTAATATTTTCCAAAACCCAATCATAAAATACGCATTTTTCACACAAGTGAGGCAGGGGACATTCTGGTGGCATGGCCAGCCCCATGGCTAGTGCTGAGCTGTGTGGGGGCCAGAGCAGCAGCACAGGAGGGTCAGAGATGTCCCACTGGCACTGCTGGAATCAGGGAGCACACAGGGCAGAGCAGGGTGTGCCATGGAGTGTTTCCATCCACAGGCTAGGCTGTTAAAAAGCCTTTTCCCATTCCACCCCTGGATCACCCTGGTGGCTCCACAGAGCTTTCCCTGGAGGTTGCCTGGGGTTGCATGCAGCCAAAACTCTTGTAACAGGGACATATATCTTCTCTCTCCTCTGCAGATGTCTCCTGTATGAAAACCATGTCCTTGAGTGCAACCATTTCTTGGCTTGCTCTGCTCCTCACTCGAGTCTCTCATTCAGCAGACATTGATGCTGGAACATTCCCAAACATGTATTTAAAATCTTCTTCAAGTATACATCAGATTACACACAGTGCCACCACTCAGCTGCCTTCTTTTTATAATGCTGTTGGTTTTACTGTTTTGCTAGACCTTCCACTCTTCTATTACAACTTCAGTCCCCAGGATGACACACCAGCGGGGTTAGGGAAAATACAGATCCTGCACATCTCACCTAGAAACATTAATAAAAAAGCCTAAAGGCTGTTAAAACCACTCTCCTTTACTTTACTGCAGCAAAACAGGGGAAAAGAGGCAGCTTGTGAATGCTCCCAGTAGCCATCTGAACCTGATTAGTGTCCTGATTTGGGAAATCATGTGGAAAAAAGAAAGAAAAGGTTCCTACCCAGGGATGCAAACAGAATTATAGAATTGCTCACTTATTATAACAATCATCCCCTTCCTGTGCTGAGCTCAAGGAGCTGGTCCTTTATCCTGGTCAGCAGGAACTTTGTGCCCTGGAGATGCAAATCCTCATTCTGAATGTCCACAATGCTGGAGACAGCCCCTGGCAAACAGGAGGAGACACGAGGGAGCACTTGTGCCTGGGAGCTGTCTGTTTTCCCTACCAACATTAGCTGGTCCATTAGAAGTTGTTTTCTCTCCTTACCAGTTGTGCCTCATGTGTCCCCAGGCCATCACAGCTGCAGCTGCTCTGACTCTCACAAACAGCTCTGAAGGCCAAGTCTGAGGTGTTCCAACACCACAAAGACTGGGCTGAAGGAGGAGAGAACGTAAACACGTGAACCCTTCTCCAGATCTCACTGAACTTGCAGCAGCACTTCACAGGATGATATCCTGATCCTTGCACTCCCTGGGAGCTCCACCAGGCTTCAGGGTGATCAGGATTTACTCCTCATTTCTTCATCAACAAGAGGGGTTTGACCCCTTTGTTCATTCAGGCTTCTCCTTCCTTTGCTAAAAAAAATGAGCTGAATGTCTTCTCTTCCTTTCCTTCCCCCCCCCCATTTCAACTGCTGAAAAAATAAAATCCTTCTCTGCTGGGAAGGAGGAAATTTGACAAGAAAGTCTCACAGATGTGTAAGCTTAGCAGAAAGATTTTTGAATGTAGAATCTGAAGAAGAAATAGAAATTAAAGCAAGTTTTGATATAGAAGAAAAGAATTGCTGAGCCAGTCTTACTGGATAACCAAGGAGGCAAGGGGTATGTTAGATAGAAGGGGTTTTTGTGACTTAGAACAAAGGATAAACCCACCCCAAACAAGAGGATGTTTTTACCAAGCAGAAAGCACAGGCAAACAAGCCTGCCAATGTGGCAAGTAGAAAAAAGGCCTCAGAATTTTCCACTGCAAGAAAACTGAAAAACAACTTCTGGCTTAAACTGTAATGTACTGACTTTTAGTGATTGGAGAACAGTAACAGGAATATGGTCATTATAGCAGTTATGATAGGCTATAGATAATAGTTAAGGTATAGATTGGTTCTACTGTATTGAGATGCTCAGCAAAGAAAAGTATATAATGCATTGTAACCTAAACCAAAGGGTCTCCAGGCCTGCCTGCAGCTGGAGCTGACAGCTGTGGGCACAGCTCTGTCACCCACGACCCTGGACTGCTGTAACATCTTGGATGGAATAAACTGCATTTTGAAGAGCTGCCTGGAGTCCCACATCCCTCATTCAGGCTCTTACTTCTCTTACTCATCTCCCAAAAACCAGCAAATACCTGCACATACCATGTGCATCAAAGAGCACACAGCCCACGGAGGCAGAGTTGGCTGAATGGGAAAAGTGCTCCTAGCACAGACCTATCCACGGCACCTGATGGAATCAGGAGAATGAAATTGAAACTTGGGTTTTGGCAGATAAATACCTTTCCCTCCCAATCAACGTCCTCACCATGAAACACAATTTCTGCGATGAGGATCGGGGTTTCTTTGCAGAAGCAAAGAACATCCAGCGCATGCAGCGATGGGCTGAGAAACCTGAGGAGAAATGCAGAGTCCTGAGAGGAAGACATCTGGATTCTGTGAGGAGAGAGCTGTGAGCAGTGTTTACTGCAGAGCAGTAGTGGCGCTTGCAAATGCAAATGTGTGTGTGAATCCCAAAAAGCAACAGACTGCAGGAGCAACACGAGCGCGTGGGATGCGACACGGCAGCAGCTCTAGCTGCCTGCTTTCCTTTTTTTTGCAAGGGTAGGGAAAGAAAGAGAGAGTTTGTAATGCCAAGGGAATTTAGCACACTAAACCTTGTCACTATAAGGATTGATTTCTGGCTTGGGTGTTTAAAAGAAAGAAAGAAATCTATCACCCAACTAATTTATTTATCCTTCTGCTTGAAGTCAGTGGCTGTCATTGCCATCAAGTGTGGCAAATGTCCTTTGATCACTTCGTGGAGGGGTCAATGAAACCTCTAACAATCTAGATTTAACAGACAATTACAATGAAATACCCCTTTAAAAAGCCAGCCTGGAAAGCCTTGCCTGTCTCTTAAGAAGCAACATGGGAATTTCAAGAGCTCTTCAAAGGCTCTGTTGTGCTCGCTAAAAGCAGAGGTGGTGCAGTAGCAGCTGCTGGTGCTGCTCTCTATGAGGAGATACAACTGCTCCCCACTCATGCTCAGTCACTCTGCATTGCAGGTGGGTTTATTGTCTCCTACAGTGTCTCCACACAGCACTGTTCTTAGAATACATAAGTGCAGGGTGCCCAAAATAGGTTCAAAACAGGTTCAAGCCTGACTTTCAAGCCATACTTTCCAAAGAGAAATGCTTTTAAAAATGTCACCTGCCTCTCTGGTGCACATGTGTATCTTAGGGCTGTAAATAGCTCTGCCCTTGCACAAAAGACCACAGTCCATTACTGTCTTGCACATACTATTATTATCAATAATTTCAATTTCAATAAATTGAAATAGGAGCCCCAGTAGTGGTTTATACTCCTACTTGCTGAAAGCTGAGAAAAGAAGACAGTGTTGCCCCAGATGGCTACAGCCTGAAAAGCCAGAGGCAGAAAGTGAAGGAGAAATGGGGAACATAAAGAAGTCATGTCAGTGGAACTGGGACCATGTACTATTTTGGTTCTGTGCAGCTCTGAGGGAGGATCTCTCTTATTATATATCCACAGAGTACCAATCTCAATAGGGCCTTGACCTTGATTGATATTATAAGATGGATGTGATAATAAGACAGACATTTTCTGAGTGTGCTCACCTGAGATCCATGGTTTCCTGAGGGCTGGAAGTAAGAATCAAGCACTGCCTTGCTGAAAACAGGTTGGCAAGAAATTTTCTTGGGAGGAACTGTATCACCAGTGCTAGACAAAAAGGCTGGATTGCTTTGAACCAAACACTGAGCAGCCACGTCTTTCACAGATGTCCTCCCACTGCTTTCAATAAGATCTGTACAAGGCTTGAACTTTTAAAAAGCTATGAATTACATCTGAGTTCCCAAATGGCAGGTCTAGGTTTTTAATCTGGACCTCCTTTACTATCACACTGTTAATTTTGAATAAATGATCCATAAACCTGGGCCCTTTTATTGTCCCTCAGTTCTGCTTTCTACAAATACATTCATTATTTGCATGTTGTCACTGAACACTTAATACTCCCTCCCATGGAGCTATGGAAAATTGTTATATTGGAATATATACACTGCTCATTAGACACTGCAGAACTAAACAATTAACTCACATTATGTTGTCTCCTTCAGCTGATGATGAGAGTAACCAACAGCAAATTATGAATAAAAAATATCCACATTATCAAGGAACAGCACTGTAGAAATGAAGAGGAGCATTGCTGGATGAGCCACCTACCACTTGATCAGAACTCCAGCAAACACTTGTGCTGCTTTATCCCACTGTCATAACCTCTTTATTTTTAAACAAAAAAGCTGTCAAAGAAGATTAAAAGAAGTGCTGTGAAATAATTCCCAGCTTTGAGCCACGGAGCAAAAGAGGACTTGATAAAAAAGATCTCTGTGTGTTTTCACACTTGTGGATGGTGCAGAAGAGAGAGATGGGGTCAGGCAGCCTGCACACAGCACAGGGCTGCATGTCTGGGGAGAGAGGTGTGCCTTTGGGCACTTCACTCAATTTCCTCATCTGTTTACTCACTTGGCTTTGATATTTCCACACCCACTATGGGAAGAGGCAAAACATGTGCATTAGAATCCATTAAAAGTGTTGAAGAACCACACAACGTAAGGGAATTCATTCATTTTGAATATACCAATAGCCAGGAAGAAATGAAAAGGCTGCTTCTATTCCCCCTCCCTTCCAAGTGTGGATATGCACAGAAACACACTCTGACTTCCAAGGTAATCACTGACAGAGTGAGTTTGACCTTGCCATGGCACTATGAGGTAAAATCTTTAAGCATGACTTCTGCAGGATGTCAGATTAAGTGATGCATTTTTAAATTCTGATTTAAATCCAAGGAGGACCATTTCCTTCCACCAGTAACCCTCCATCCATGAAATGCAACTGATCTTTAGCTTTGCTTTCTTTTTTTTTCCTCTTTTTACATTAAACTGTTCCAGTGAATGGAAAAGACCACGTGCTCCTCCTCCTGCACTTCCATCTCAACTCTGCTGAATCCCAGGTGCCCACACTCATGCACCACAATTCCCTGTGTATTTTTAGCCCTTATGGATACTCCCCAGGATGGTAACTCCAATTTCAAGTTGTGCAACCTCCCAAGGCTGCCAAGGAGCCAAGGAGCAATGCACTAATGCATTCTGGAGCCCCTCTAAGAGACCCAGCACAGCATATTTGCTTATTACCTTTTCAATAATAGATGGATTCAGATCTATTCATGGTTTTTAAGAAGGAACACTTTTTACTTTGATATATGACTTTATCATAACATCAGCAGCCATTAAGACTGCAAATTTCAGCGTGTCATGGTCCATCTGTAACACAGCACAGGGCCTGATCTTCAGCAGATTTTTCCCACTCACAATGTCTGTCCCAGCCCAAGAGCCCCAAATAAACTGTGGTGTGTCCCTGTGGGCATCACCTTTGCATCTGGCTGCTCTGTGGGCCCTGGTGATGTGGCAGAAGTGACAGAAGTGATGTGACAGCAGATGTGGCAGAAGTGTCCCAAGGAGGAGCCCTAAAAGTGCTCTGGGAAACAGCAGGGTGCTGATGGCTTGGGTGAGTCACACAGCTCCTGTCAGCAGAACCACAAGCTAAAGATGCATCAAAAGTCTCAGGCACCAAATAGCTATTTTTGATTTTCACCTTGGACTTTTACAGACGTCAGAGATGTTTATGGTTTACAGAATTTGCCCCTGTTCCTTTGACCCTGCAGGAGGGACAAGGCACTACTGCACTTCATGCTGAAGGCAGAATCCTGATGCCACATTGCAGGAGGATGGACTGAAGGCACAGGACTAATTCCAATATACATGTGCACAGTGCATCAAGCAAAGAAGATAGCAGCTCTGGGCAGGGCAGTCAGGCATGTTTTGATGATAAAAGAAAGGAAAATTCCACCCAGGTATCCTATGGAAACTATTTGCAGGTTTAATGTGGTTGCATATCCCACTTCAGATTTGCAGACAGTCCCAGAGCTGTCTCCTCCTTCTGAAACTCTCTCTCAAATAAAAAAAAAAAAAAGAAGTTGGTCTAACATAATGGGGAAGTAATTAAGTAATTCCCAGCTCTTGAAAATTGTGCTGGGGTACATCCATGTGAAAGACAATGCATGAAGCAGCCCTTAACTAATTAAGCACAGGCAGTGCAGTGGTATTTTGCACATGAGAAGAAGAGTCCTAGGCTGTTTCCATAGCAGGACACTACATTTTGGTCTGCCTGGGAGCTCTCCTATTGCTTGAATGAAAAATGTTATTCATCTGATGAGTGCAGTCAGCACCAGCCACACTCTATTGTTCCTCAGGCTGCTAACACTGCACACCATGAGCAATGTCACAAGAGAAATTTATTTTTTTGGTTTTCCTGCTTACTTTGGTGTTCCAGCCCATGCCAGTGGAGGCTCTGGATGCCCAGTGCACTGACAGCAGGTGTTTATCTGAACATGCACTGCAGACACAGCTGGTATTTCAGGATACCCAGGGGCAGAGCTGTTGCTGTAACCTGCTGGGATGCCAGACCTGTAGAAGTGTGTCAAATCCCCTAATTCCCTTTGGACAACATTTCCAGGTGGTAAAGGAGGCTCAGCTCAATATATAGATACAGCTCTGCCCTCTGTGCAAGCCCTGCTCCAGCAGCCTCCATCCCCTGGGATCCTGCCCTAATTCTGCCCTAATTACTGAGAGCTGAGTGGTGCCTGGGGTCAGGCAGAGAAAAAGGCTGGGGGGAACCAGCTGGGTTGCTCTGCCCTACATGGCAAAGGGCTCCTGGGAATGAGGAACTCTGGTTTCTATTCCTGGCTCTAGAAAGCAGTGTAGCCTCTGGGTGATGAACAGCCTGGTGGGGATGGGCAGATGTCCCCTGCTCACTTCACAGGCCAGCTCCCGTGACATTTTATTCAGTGGTTTTTAAACAAGGTACTTTGTTGGAAGAACATCTTAAGCCAGGATTTTATCCTTCTTTCTCAGGCACAAATCTCACACTTAAATTAATGAGTTAATCTTTAGAAGAGCTACAGTAGGAGGCTTTAAAATGACTCAGTGCTGTATTTTGAAAAGAACTCGTGGATCGCCTGTGTCTCAGAGCTATTTATGTGCTACCTGCCAGGGAAATTCACAGATGAACGAACTAGCAAGAAACATGCTATTCAAGAGAGACATTCTTAGGATCTGGAGTCAAAAAAACACATAGAATTGCATAAGGGTTCTGGTTCAGAGGGCTCTACATCATTTCTCCAAGTGCTCCTAAAAAGGGGCTCTCCCCTCTGCCAGAGAAATCACTACCAAAGCAGGCTTGGAGTCCAACACATTCCAACAAATTGTTCTTGCAGCAACATTATCTGTGCTATAGCTGTCCTGTGAAACCAGGCTGCAAAAAAATGGGAGAATGCCTCTGCACAAAACTGGTTCATGGCCTGTGGTTCCATGGGTGAATAGTAATAAATACAAGTGAAAATCCAGCACGCTTCCTTGCCTTCCCCTTAAGTGCACTGTTAAATGTGACCTTTGGAGATCTCTCTGTGTCACTTTGCTCACCACCAAACAACCCCAAGAATTTCTCCAGGGGTGAAATCTGGGTTTGAAGGTGCTTGGTGCAGCCTGCAAGGTGCTGGAGAGGGAAATCTGTGAAGAGAGGGAGAGGCAGCCCTGAGGCACCCAGCTCCAGGGTTAGGATGCAGACAGAAATCTTGTGCTAGGCTCAGGTACTCACTGGTTTTAACAACACTGGGGACTGCAGGGCATGTCCCTAAATCCCTTTTTGGGGTGGTCCTGACAGCCTCAGCCTGGGCTCCTAATGAGCAGCTCAGTCCCTGCCCAGTGAGTGCAGGCAGGGGCTCTCCCACATCCACATTTTGCAGGGAGCAAAGATGAATTTCCTGCTGCTGCTGATGCAGGACCAGCCTGGGACTGAGCACTGGTGTGTGCCCAGGGTGTCAGAGGGCACAGGAAAGGGGAAGTGCCAGAGGCACCTTGGCAATCTGGGGACATCCCCTTGGAGAAGGGCCTCCCCACACCTCCCACTACATTGCACGGAAGTCCTTGGAGATTATTTTTCCTTCTCCTTCTCCTTCTCCTTCTCCTTCTCCTTCTCCTTCTCCTTCTCCTTCTCTTCTCCTTCTCCTAATCCTTCTCCTATCCTCCTCCTTCTCCTCTTTTCTTCCTCCTCATCCTCCTCCCTGCAGGGCTGCAGGGGCCTGGGCTTTCAGGGGACGCCCCAGTCCTGCAGCAGGTCATGGCCTGGAGACCAGGTTTTGTCCTTCTTGCTGTACTTTCCTCTTCCCTCGGGTGTTTTCCAGGTTTTAGGGAAGGTCACTTTTCCCCACAGATCTCCCCTGCCTTGTTGCTTAGGCAGACTACCTGCAGTTTCAGCAAACACTTGGTGTCTTTGCCCCCACAGGTTTTATGAGGCCTCAACACTGCTAACCTGCCCCAAAACTGCATGGATTCACGTGTGAGCTCTCTGCAACCTCGTTCATCTGCACAAGGCTGTGGAAATGATGTTTCACCCCCTCTCTCTAGGCAGCCACAGAGCTCTCTGGAGGACCCACGGTGGCTGGGACAGCTGAGGGGTCACTCACCCACCTGACAAAGAGTAAAACCCCGGCCATTTCCCAGATCAGCTGCATAAATATTGCACGAGCTGCAGATGCAGAGGCCGTCCCTGGGTCTCCCAGGGGCAGACAAACCTGCTGGGCTGATCTCTCCTGCTGAGAGCCAAAGGAGGCTTCACCTCCCTGCACCACCGCCCATGGAGGATGCTCTCCCAGCAGCAGAAAGGCTCCGTGTGGCACAGCCCAAAAATCCTCTGTGCTGGTGCCTGCCACAGCCCAGCTCTGAGCAGTTCAGCAGCTCCCCTGTCCCCTCAGGGTGGTGGTGGCTCAGATTTGACCCCCTGAGCCTTCTCTAGGGGAGAGCTGAGGGTGTTTGCCAGCAGGAAGGTGATTAAAGTGCCTGGCGTGCTCAGCTGCTGAGTGGAAGCTGCTGGTTGGGAATGTCAGGCATCTCTGGGAGCCCCCAGGGAGGCTGCAGGAGGGAAGCAGCGCTGGGAACACAAAGCCCAGCCCTGCTGGGCAATTCCTGAGCTGCAGTGGAACTCCCACCTCAGCAAGAGTGGTTGTCCAAAGGCACCGTGAGGGCAAAACCACAACAGAAGTACAGGATGTACTTCCACTGTTCTCTTCTTTATTACATCTGTTCAGCTCCTTGCAGGTTGCAGGGGATCTGGCAGAACTGCTGCTGGAAAAGGCACCTTTCCTACTGAAAAGAAGGGGGGAAAAAACCTCCTCCCTGTGTTTCATGATCTTCTGTTCTGATTTTGTGATTGATGGAGTCTTTTTTTCATGTAACTTCCCCCATTCCTGGAAAACTCCACCGTGGGCATGTTTTAAAGTCAGCAGGATTATAACCCACAGGGACAAATCCCCTCCTATTTACACCTCTTTACACTGAATGTCAGGAAACCAGCCCAAAAGACAAATGAGATACAGTTGATCTAAAAATCACTCCTCTTAAAAAGGTATTTAAATTTTTCCTTTAGAGGTTCCCATTAACCTTAACAGGAGCAGTGCAGAGGGAACAAATATCAGTGGCCAACACTGCAGGTTCACCTCCACAGGCAGATAACAATGCCCATCCTGTCTGTGCCCCTGATAGTGGAACCCTGGAAAATGTTAAAGATAGAATCTGAAAATGTTAGGCTTTGTGTTTTCCCAGATCAACGGCACCTGCATGATAAATGATATAATTGTTAGATGCGATGATTGTTTAGTAATTAAATATAATTATTATATAACCATAAGAAGAATCATGAGAAACTATGTTGGAAATTTAAGGGGGGCTATGCTTAGCTGAAATCTATGTATACAATAGAACAATATAAGTTTTAATAATTAACATGAAAGTTATATAAGGATAGAATATAAAAACATGTTCATCTCGACTGTATGGTCGGAGTCAGATTTGGGTTTGTACCCCTGACACCCAGAGCTCTTCAATAAAAGCACCTGCATAGAATCATTCTCTGTGTTCCTGAATGCTAACACTCTGAGAGATCCATTCTCCCAGGGAGCTGCAGCCCTGCACTCTCTTAGTCCTTCCTGCAAGATTTTCATTATCAACACCACTCAAGGCTCCTGAGTGTAACCAGGGGTCAGCCTGATCTCAGGCTCATCAGCATTTTTGTCCTTTTAAAGGGGAACCACAAAGCAAATGCTTCAAATCCAGAGGACAGCAGCATCCCAGCAGGGTTTCCCTGCCTGCCTCAAGATGCCTGGTTTTTTACAGACACACAGGCAGAAGGCTGAGGGGTTTCCACAGGCTGCTAGAAGCATTGATTCCAGAGCAGGATGGGGCAATCAGGGCTGGAGCCCAGCAGACCTGTGAGGTCTGGTTGTTGCAGTTCCCTTCTTGTGCACCCCAGTGATGGAGAAGCAGTTGGCCATGGAACAGGCAGGGAGACATGCAGTGGCTCATTTCAGGTACTCACAGTCTAACAGGGACAGAATCACAGAATCACAGAATTGTTAAGGCTGGAAAAGACCTCTAAGACCATTGAGTCACCCACTTAACCCAACAGCACCATGATCACCACTAAAGCAGGTCCCAAAGTGCCACATCCTCATCTTTTTTGAACATTTGCAGCAATGGCATTTACAACAGTTCCCTGGGCAACCTATTCCAATGCCTGACCATCCCAAGGCATTGGGGGTCATTTTTTCCTATTGTCCAATCCAAACTCCCCCTGGTATAACTTGAGGCCATTTCTTCTCATCCTGTTGTTTGTTCCTTGGGAGCAGATCCTGAGCCCCACTTGGCTCTGTCCTCCTGTCAGGGAGTTGTAGAGACTGAGAAAAGCCCCCTGAGCCTCCTTTTCCCCAATCTCAGCCCCTCCAGCTCCCTGAGCTGCTCCTCATCACACCTGTGGTCCAAATTCTTCCCCTGCTCCATTGCCCTTCTCTGGACACATGAATGGAGACAAGAACCTACTAACACAGAAAATAAAATAAACTATTCCAGGCTAGACTTTGAGTTTTTCTTGGGCCAAAGCCTTTTGTTTTTCATTCCAAGCATGAAAATGTTGCTATCTGATGACATGGAAATTGTTCCAGGAAGACTGACCTCCTTCCTGACCCTCCTCCTTCTCCCTGTCCTCCACTGTGTCTCTGTTGCTTTGAACAGCCCTAGATCAAAGAATTTCAATTTTTCAGTAGCAACAACTACCTGGAAATTTTGGCTTCTGGTTGTGAACAACACAAGAAATGTTCTGGAAAATGTCAAAATATAGGTATAGCAAATATACCACGTTCCTCAAACACCTCCAGGAGCTTTCCCTATTATGGACAGGGAAAACATTCCCTTGCTGTATTTACTGGGATGTTTTTTGATGCCCTCAAAGATTGCCAGGTCAGTACACTGTGCACATTACAAGATACTGCCATGTACCATCCTTGGACTCTCCCTGGTTTCACTAAGAGCAGGGACGGGGGAAAAGGTCAGGAAAAATTATCCTTCTCCAGAACTTTGGGTCCACCTGTGGGAATTTTGCCCTGTTGGGGTTTCACCCTCAATTTCAGCATCCAGTGGGAGCCCATTTTTCACAGCTCAGTATCTCCTGAAGGATGCCTCTTTTCACAGTTTATTTCCAAACACAGAAACAGCAGCTAATTCCTCTTTGGAACAGATCAAAGCAAGAAACAGAAATATTTCTCAAACTTGCTCATGGCCCTCGAGACCCATTTATTTTTCTTAGTTTATCCTGAAGATGCATTTAACTGATTCTTGAGCCCCAGGTGTCTGCCTGGATGGGTCAGAAAGGCCACACAAACCATGTTCACAGCTGCAGAGCAAATCCTCACATCCCACCCAGCAGCACATGCATTCAGCTGGAGCCACTCCCATAAGGGAAACACCATTGTACAGGAGGATCTGGTGGGTTTTTAATCATTCAGTAGAGACAGCAGTAAATATTATGCTTACAGCAATGTCCCTGAGCCCCTGCATGGGAGTTTTACAGATTACAACAGCCAAAAGTCAAGCCTGTGCATGGTGGTTACCTTTCCATGCCTGGCACACATGTTCTCCCCACCCCCTGCCCAAAGCACTGGCTGATCCAGATTTATTTAGCACATCTCCCTGTCCACTCTCAACTGGCCCCATCTGCTTTCCAGGAGGAGCTCTCCTCTGCATAACCCTGCCTGTCAGAGCAGATAAGGCTGCTCCTTGTGCTTTTCCCCACGAGACAGATGGGAAGGAGGGAAGCAGGAGGCATCTCAGACGTGGTGTCAGCAGGGGCTGGCTGTGACAGGCTGGTGGAGAGGGGGCCTGTCTGACACCAGGGCTGTGACAGCCAGCAGGAACCAGGGGGACCAGCAGGGACCAGCAGGGACCAGAGGGACCAGCAGGGACCAACAGGGACCAGCAGGGACCAACAGGATCCAGCAGGGACCACAGGGACCACATGGACCAGAGGGACCAGCAGGGACCAGCAGAGACCAACAGGAACCAGCAGGGACCAGCAGGGACCAGGAGGGACCAACAGGAACCAGCAGGGACCAACAGGGACCAGGAGGGACCAACAGGAAGCAGCAGGGACCAAAGGGACCACATGGACCAGAGGGACCAACAGGAACCAGCAGGGACCACAGGGACCACATGGACCAGAGGGACCAGCAGGGACCAGCAGGGACCACAGGGACCAGGAGGGACCAACAGGGACCCTGTGACTCAGCTCCTGTGTGGGGAATTACAGGAGCAAATGAAGGGATGTCCAGCTGGTGCTCATGAGAGAAAGGGAGGCAAAACCAAGCAGGGTGAGGTTACATTCCCCAGCAGGAGCAGAACTGCTTGGTTGCTTGCAAGTAGGACAAGCTTGGATACTCAGGATGACCTGCAAACATCACATCTCCTTGGAAATGGCCTGGATACCAGACCACACGTTAACTCCTACTGTAACAGAGCACAGTGCCAAGGGCTTCATTTTCCTACCCAGAACATAAACAAAGGACATCCTGGCTTAAGTGTAGCATTTAAAAGAGGTGGTGTACACTCCCCCAAAATGCACCCACCCAGCTGGTATTATAGTAGAAGGATAGGTATTCTTGCTTCCAGCTAGAAAGAAGCTCAACTAGAGCAGGTGATGGCCTTCAGATTTCATCCATCCCAGTTTCATAACTAAGGGATATAGCTGACTAATTTCTCAATTTGCAGATTAGAGGAAGCTCAACCCCAGCTTAATCGGCTGCTGCGAGGGGTCAGGAGACAGAGTAGCTCGTAAACAATGTGAAATTAATGAAAGTATTTAGCATGTTGTGCATGCAGTTTTCCATGCCTGCAATCCAAAGAAAACAGCAAGGGGAGTCCAAAAGCCCTCCAAGCAATTGCCAAATATGTTCGTGGAAAAATCAAGATAGGAACGCAGCAGGGAAAATTCAACAAAGTGCAAACTATGAGGGATTAGATTCACCCTTCCCAAGGATAGTCCTGGGACAGAGAAGGGTTTTGGAATGGGCATTTGCAAATCCATGGCCCACTTGGACTCAAAGAACCAGAGGAGAGACCTCAGTGGAGCTCTGCTGGCTTGCAGGGGCCAAGGGTCCAGGTCTGCCACCCCACATGTCACCCTTGGCACTCACAGCAGGGCACAGCCCATGCAGGGGTGGCAGAGATGTTGTGCATGTCATTGCTCTTACTGGAGGAACTCCAGCAGAGATTTTCCAGAGGAACTGCAGAGAGGCTGAATTTTGCAAAAAAAGAGGTAGTAAATATCTGTGGTAAATATTTCTTCTTTGTTTAGGCCTCCTTTCAAAACACATTTAGGGCTTAACAATAGGCTTCATATTTTTTCAGGATTCAAATACATGTTTTCATCCACTCCACCCAGTTAAGCATTGCTGGAGTTTCTGCTGTGAGAAAAGACTCTATTTTGTGCAGATAAATGGCACAGCAGATTGAATTTGGGGCAGACTGTATTAGAGTACTTAGGAATGAAGGCTCAGCAGCACAGTTTGACTTCTGGAAAACTACACTTAGGAAATAAATGTTATTCAGCAGGGCTGCACACCTCACAGCTTCTATAAACCAGCAGCAAAGCACAGCAGCTTTTTCTGTCAATACCTTCACCCCTCTATCCTACAAACCTCTGTGTGCCATTCCCATCCTCCACTTGACTACAATCTCCATGTAATCCTCTATAACTGGACATCCTGATGAGTGTCCTCTGGTGTCCCAAGCCTTCTGTAGACCAGTCACCATCACAAGCTGGAAAATGACTCTTTTCAAACCTATTCACCTCTTACAACCTGGATGGTGGCAATGTCCACCTTGGCCCTTGGGCACAGCTGCTCAGTCCTGCTGAGAGTTCTGTTTTGTGCAGACAGGCAGAGCACAGCAGCTCACAAGGCCAGGATGGCTCCTTCACAGAGCATGGCACTGCCCAGGATGGTTGGAGAGGTGGCTCATCCACAGTGAGCTGCTGGCTCTGCCCTGCTTTCAACTGCCCAGAGCATCTCTCTGAGCAATTTCCCATTCTCTCTCTGTCTGAACATCCTGCTTTGCCTCCACATCATCTGGAGCTCTCTCATCCCCACTGTGGCTGTGCTCAGGTGGGGGTTGGGCTCTTTCTCCAGGCAGCACTGACAGAACCAGAGCACACAGTCTTAAGCTGTACCAAGGGAAATACAGGTGGATATCAGGAAAAAGGTTTTACAGAAAGGGTGATAAAGTTCTGGAATGCTCTGCCCGGGGAGGTGGTGGAGTCTCCATCCCTGGGTGTGTTTAACAAAGCCTGGATGTGGCACTGGGGGCCAGGGTTGAGTTGAGCTGTTGGGGCTGGGTTGGACTCAATGATCCTGAAGGTCTCTTCCAACCCAGTGATTCTGTGATTCTGGTCTCCCTGGGAATACCCACATCACACTCTGTCCTCATACCACAGCATTCAACAGAGGGAATTTCTCCTGAGAAAGTCCAGGCCTGAGGAATCCAAAGTGAGCAGCACTTTTGGGTCCAGCATGTCCTGAAAGCCTGCAGCTACTGACTGAAATAGATAATGTGCTTTGTTTTTCCTTTCCTGCCTTGCTCAAGAGTTGTAACAACCTCAGAGTGAGCAGAACAACAGGAGAAGTGCACAATGTCCATGGAAATTAGGCCAGAAATTAAACAAGCCAACCCACAGCAGGAGAGACATGGCCAGACATTCTTGCTCTTCTCCCTTTGCCTTGGTCCAAACCAGCTGATGTGAGCTAGGTCCCACCACTGTGCAACTGAGAGCAGCAGATTCATGGCCAAACAATTTTTCTCCTGGAGAAATCAAATCAAGATTTCAAGTGTTAATCAGGTTTTCCAGCCATGAGCTGGTAGCACAGCACAGGAGCAAACATCAGCACTTTTGTCACTACCTTGCCCTTATTCTGTTATCCCCACCCCTGTGCACAAAACGCTGCCGGCAAAGAGCGCCAGCTCCAAGGGAAAACCATTCCTCATCTCTGAGGATGGGGAAAAGAGGGACAAAGACAGGGAAAGAGATGTGCACAGAAGAGGTGGCTGTCCCCATTCCAGCTGCCCAGTCAAATCACCTCACAGAAAACTCATCCCTGCACCTTCACAGTTCTCCTTGGTTTCAGCCCAGCTTTTCACTCCTATAAGACAAGAAAAAAACCACTCCATTGCCAGTTTATTCTTCCTTGAAACCAGCAGCAGCTTCACCAGTGCAAATCTCTGCTTTGCACTGTTAAAAACTGGCCTTTGTAGCACAAATAAGGGATACAGGAATTCCCTGCTGCGCTGCCAGAATTGAAGAAGGCTGAGATTTGGGGTCTTGGTAGGTGATTGAGTGAAAAGCTCACACTTGATCAACCCCAACGTTTGGAAGTTTCTGCCAAATTCAGCCAATTATTTTAGCTAAGAAGAAAGATTTTGTTGCGCAGTGGTAGTGGCAGACTGTACTGCAATTTATGTGCAGTGTCTTTTTCCCAAGCTGACTTTTCATAAAAGTAATAAGTAGTTTCCAAAGTGAAGTGAAAGGAAATGGCAGGGAGAAAATTGAACACCTGGGATTTAAGAAAAACAACTTTTTATTTGGTTTGTTTGTTTGTTTTCCTGAGGAAAGTGAAAATTCCTAGTCTCAGGCAGAAACACATATATTTTATTTCATTAATTCAGTCTGTGAACCAGAAAGATTGAAGGGACTTACACAGCAGAGCAACAGGAAAGGCAGCTGGGTTTGAGAAGCAACCCAAGCCCTTTGTTGGTGCAGAAATGCCTTGAGGGTCAGCAGCCAACTTTTAAAATAGCCCTAATTACCTTTATAGCTATAATGGGAAAACAGCTGGAAGTGGTCAGGAACAGTAGGTAGAAGAAGAGTAGAGAGAATGGTGATAAAACGGGGTCTTAAAAGTCAGAATTACAGGAAAAATCTGGCTGGAGGGGTCCTCTGGAGGGCTCCAGCCCAACCCCTGCTCAAAGCAGAGGCATTTCAAAGCTAGCTCAGCCAGCTCAATTTCCCTTCTATCCATCCTTGGCTGAATAGGGGGAATAACCTCTTCTCTCAACTCCCTGGTTGAGCCCACACTGCTCATTCCAGCCCATCTTACTGACCCCCAGAACCTCTGCACATCATTCAGGCAAAACAACTGCACCATGTGTTTGCAACATGCCCAAGTATGTTTGTGTGAATAAATGCATTATTCAGATTATGCTAGCAAAGTTCTGAGGAATTTTAAATTACTGAAATCCAATTAAAACCAAAGAAAGACCCTAAAAAAATCTCATGCTATTCACTGCCTGAGTAGAAAGTGATTTGCTTTCCTTCCAGAGGTTTCACTTCCTTTCAGTGACCCACATGGCACCTGGAACACAGAGCAGGTAGGTGACAGGAGGGTGACTCAGGGCTGGAGCAGGACAGCAGAGCCTGGAGCCCTCCCAGGTGTGTTCACAACACCCACAGCTGTGCCACATCCTCTCCTCAGATCCCCAAAATATGACGCTCCCAGCAGGTGCTGTTCCACCTGGAGGTCCCTAAAATGTGGGAGCATCTTGTATTGCAAAGGTGATGTCCAACTGGATGGGACCATCCTCAAGATGGCCTCAAGAAACCCCCAGGTGGAAAAAGGCAAAAGAACTTCTCTAAATTCCTCAGAAATCATGTTTTTGCCCAATGGGATAATGATGTTAACTACAGTCCCACTCAAATCCCAGCATTTGAATGTCATGCTGTATGGAAGTTTATCTCAGCATTGCACACAATGAAATGAAAAAATACCCACAGTCCAATACCACTTTAATATCAGGTTTTGTAAGTTTAAGACCATTGGTCTGTGAAAGAAAACACAAATATTTTGTAGAAAACATAATTTGCTGTTATAGCTACTCAAGGTTACATAAAATGCATATATTCCCTTCTAAGTGGGGAAAAAATGATATCTCAAAGCTCTAAAACAGAAGTTTGGGGATCTGTTTAAAACATGGATTTTGTCCTCGGCTTTTCATGGTGGTTGATGGGGGAAAGTGCATTCCTGCAGCCGAAAATCTCTCAATCAAGAACTGCACCACCAGCCACAAGCAGAAATTAAGGAAAATTATTCTAGTCAATGCCACCCTGCTACCAACTCAACAAGATTTTGCTGTGTTGAGAACATAAGCTAAAATCTAATAAAGAACTGGCCAGAGTTTGCCTCTCTAAATAAAATCCTTTCTGTAATAGGGGTGTAGCATTCCCAGACCAGCAACTGGGAAAAGACTTGGGCATTCCCAGAATTTCAACTTCTTAGGCCATTTAGGCTGAGTCAGCAAAGCAGAGAATATCAAGATTATTTTAAGCATGCACAGACTTCTATTTGAGACCTTATTTTCCTTCATACATACAGACTAAGATCTGTAAATTTTGAAAAACATGAAAATTGGGTCTTCATATTTTATGAGAAAACTACTGGTCCAATCAAAAAGGAAACAACACCTGGCACCACACCTTCCAGATGTTTTCCTGACCATTCTCCATTTTTTCTTCCCAAATGTGAGTTTTCTGCATACTCGAAGAACTGCCATGATCCCCTCTTCTTTATCCATGCCCAACTTCAGATTTCCAAGCTTTTCTTTTTCTTTTTTCTTCCTTAATTTGTCATTCCTTTGGTCAGTGAATCTATTCATAAAAACAATGTTGTGTTTTGGAAAGAATTTGATTTTGATTATGTTTGTTGTTCAAGGAGTTGTGGCTGACTTGGCAGTGTGCTTGTAAGGACAGTTTGTTAATAATTTAAACCAACACATAAACCAAGGAATTTTGGAAATAACCATGCCACCACAATGAATTTACAACATTTACTTGAGCTGGGAAACAATCGTCAGTGTTTGGAATGGTGGAATCATAGCTGGAACAGAAAATGACTGTGTTGTACCTGTGGAGTCACTTTCCAAAGAGATAATCTCATTTTTGTACTTTATTAAAATAATCTGTAACTTCAGCAATCAAGTAGGTCAGGTATCCTGGACTGATGCAACTGCACTGACCTTTACAGTGAAAAAAATGAAGATTATTTTTCAACCCGAGCAGGTCATTGACTCTGTCTTACATCAGCATCAGCCTTTGCTGCTAGGCAGAGGGAAGATCACATATGTCATGTTTTATATTCATGGAACACAGCTTTAAATCCAATGAAATGGTACTTCAGAGAAGGCTCTCCTGAAATCTGGTGTAGCTCTGTGCTTTAATAGAGTTTTCAGGGAACACAAAGGTTTTTTTCCCCAAACTTAATAAACAAACTTCTGTGAGAAAATTGTCACACGAGCAGTGTAACACAAATGGTAAGAACTACCCATCTCCTCTAGCTGGAACGAGATGACCTTTGAAGTCCCTTCCAACCCAAGCCCTTTCTCTGGTTTTTGGAGCTCTTTTGATCTCCATTAATGCTGGATGCAGGATGAGGCCCCGAGATGTGGCACTGGAGCAGCTATATTGGAGCTGCAACACCCACTCTTGTTCTGAGGTGAGAATTACAGCCACCCTCATGCCCAGGAGAAACCTAAACATACCAGATACACCAAAAAAACCCAAGATCCCAACTCGCAGCAGAGTTAAGAAAGCAAATGGATCATCCTTCCTGAAGAGGATTCTGACTTCACCTAATAAAATTCCCACATGCTGCTGCCACCCAAGCGTATCTCACAAGTGAATCTTAATGTTATTTTCTTAATTTTGTTACAAGGGAGATGATACAGAAGTGGTGAAGGGGAGGATTTAAAAGGAATGTGGATGTGGCACTTGGGGACATGGGTTAATGGTGGCCTTGGCAGTGCTGGGGGAATGGTTGGGCTCAATAATCTTAAAAGTCTTTTCCAACCTAAATAATTCCGTGCTTCTTTGACTCTGTTGCTCTATTACACCCTTTATATTAGCTAAACCCATGTATCATTTTTTGTTGATACTTGAAAAATTATTCTTTTCTGGCAAAGAAATGTTTGCCAAGGCCAATGACGAGCGTGTTATGTATCAGCACTGAGAGAAAATGAGCCCTGAAATTGGCACAGTCAAGTGTGTGTAAGAGATGTGTTTGCTCATGCCTCCAATCAAGGATCCTCATTAAATAATCATGTGACTCATATAAGAAGCTACAATTAAGCAGCACAGCTCACACTTCCAATATTCATGAGCAGTCCACAGAGCCCAAGTATAAAGGGAGTCATTTCCAAATTTGACTCACAAGTTGGTCTCATGAAATGATGTTTTCTCACCAATATTAGCACAGTTGGGAAGATGTGCTATATTTCTCCAAATAATGCTCTTTGATTATTTCCTATCCCTTTCAGAAGCATGGAAAATTTTTACTTAAAAGAATTGACTGGAAAAATTAATTTCTATAAAACTGGAGTTTTTTCCTTTTTTCTTTTCTTTTTAATTGAATTAAAACTGCTTCAAAGGAAATCAAAAACATTGGAACCAAGTATTAGGTATTTAATATTTCAACTCTTTTTCTCTGATGCCTCTCTCATTGCTTTCACTGCTTCATCCCAGGTACATAAGGGACACCTTTCACATCCCAAGTTGCTCCAGGCCCAATCCATCATGTCCTTGGACACTTCCAGGGGTGGGACAGCCACAGTTTCTCTGGACAACCTGTGCCAGGCTCTCATTACTTTCACAGTGAAAAATTTCTTCTTTGTATCTAGTCTGAATCTCCCCTCTTTTAGATTAAAAGTTTTTTCAGTTTTAGTTCCATTCTCCCTTGTCCTGTCACTTATGTGCCCATGTACAAAGTCACTGTCCCTCTCTTATATAAGCTCCCATTAAATACTGGAAGGTCACTATGAGGTCACCCTGGAGTCTTCTCTTTTCAGACTGAAGGACCCCAAATCTCTCAGCCTGTCTCCCCAGCAGGGGTGCTCCAAGCAGTGCTGGGCTTTAAACTTCACTGTAATGCTGTCAGAAAACAATCAATCTCTTACTGAAGTAAACCATCAAGTTTGTTTTCACAGTCCACATTTATAAATGCACTTTTCCCATCATCCCTTTATGTTTGCAACAATACTAATTAAATCAGTTTATTAAGACTGTAGTTGCTGTATCTTTTTCCATTTCCTCCTTCCTTGGATGCAGGCACTATGCTCTTAATATCCAACTATCACTGCACACTTTATCTTCTATAATTTCTGTTTGCCAGGCCTGCATTTATTAAAAATCCTTGTTATTATCAAAAATAATAAAAAAACCAAAATCTTATTATTTTGTGCTGAAGTTTGCTGTTTGTCCAACTTACTGAATTCTAAGTTGAGATTTGTCTGCAGGAGTCAATTCACCCACTCCCCTCTAAGGAAAGCTGGGTTTTCCCTGTAAAACACGCATAAAGCTATTTTCCTTTAAAAAAATAAATAATCACCATAAAAAAGACACTGAAACACAAAAATATCAGCCATTCCTACTTTTCTGTGACTTGTGGTTGATGCACATTTTCAAAGAGGAAGAGAAGCTGCTGGTTTGTGCCGGGTGGGAGCCAAAGTAAGACGGGAAAATAAAACATTCGTGTATTTCCTGCTGCCATTCCTCACCTCAGCTTCTAGATTCACCAAAAACAGGGACAAAAAGACTTGAAAGACTGCTTCCACTACTGGCTCCAGGCAGCAGCATCACTTCCTTTGCCATCTAGGTGATGTCCCTCTGCACTGCCCACTCCTGCACCTGAGCTGCAGCCACCACCCACCCAGCCTGGGTTTCTCTGTCCCACAGGTCCACGTTCTCCAAGGTTTTTTCCAGCTCTTTCATCTGAATGTTGCAGCTGAAGCCACACACATTCCTGGAGATTGGATTGACTCAGGCTCTTTGCTTGGGTTTTCATGAACTCAGAGCACTTAGAGGCTGCTCTTGTTCTGTGTCCCAGTGATTCTCACTTTTAGCTTAAACAGAGCTCACAGAATCACTGGGTTGGAAGAGACCTTCAAGATCATCGAGTCCAACCCAGCCCCAACAGCTCAACTCAACCCTGGCATCCAGTGCCACATCCAGGCTTTTTTTAAACACATCCAGGGATGGTGACTCCACCCCGTCCCCAGGCAGATAATTCCAGAACTTCCAGAACCAGAACAAGCCTGGTTCTTTCAATCTCCCCTCCTAGGCTGTATTTCCCTGACATCTGATCACTCTGGTCCCTCTCCTCTGGCTTTTCTGCATTGCTCCTGATGTGTTCTGCTCCAGACTAGACACCACACTCATCCCCAGGCCATCTATTGCATCTTGAACATCAAAAACGCATCACCACATCTCAGCCTGGTGTTTAGCAACAGCAAAACAGCACAAGATTTGCAGCCTGTGGTGGTTTGGGTTTGGCTTGTTACCCTCAACACCCCAGCTCCTCTCTGATGGATTCATTTTGGGTTTCCCCTCCCAGTTTAGGAAGCTGGCTCTCGCTGCTGAGGTGCCCTGTCCCTGCATGACCTCCTCCTGTTTATTCTGAATGTTTATACAGGTGGCTGAGACCATTCTACTTTTTCATGGCCTTCCTTGTGGTTTTCTAGTGCTAGATGTAGGAGCTGGGAGAGCTCAGCCAGCCTCCAAAGGTCTGGAGAGTCAACTCACAGTCCTGCTGTAGCTCAGCACTCCTCCAGGTACTACTCACATGGTGAAAGGCTCAACAGACCTGTCTGTGCTTTGAAGAATGGGGATTTGAAAGCCCTTTCAATTGACTGAAAGAAATAACTGAGAAACAGCAATGCATTCAAAGGCTTTTTTTAAAATGCAATTATGTTAATTGCTCCAACTGAACAAAGGGTGGAGGGAGATGGTTTTGCAGGAAAACTTCGCCTCCAGATCTTGTGGGCACAGGAGATGTGGACCAAAAGGCATCTGCTGAATTTATAAACTTAACCTCCATCACTTCATCCCTTCATAAACTGGTGAGAAATCCATTGCATGAGAAATCCAAACTCTTGAGAGTAGTTGGGATTTCTTTTGCTGTTCGTTTTTCCCTCCATGCTGACTTCCTCTCCTCCCTGGACTGACGCTCCTCTGTAATTTACACAATTTTACCCTTCTACCTACACTGATTTTTAGTGTAGCTCATTTTTCCTGTCAGTCTCACCAAGCAACAGGAGCAAACACCCCTTTCCCTCTCGACTTTATGCTAGACAAGGTTAGAAACCAGCTTCTTTAATTAATCTTCTCAGAAACTGGCTCGTGCCTGGCACAGCAGAGTAGTTGTAAGCAGAAATCTGGGTGACCAATTCTGCAGATTCTTTGCTCAACATGGTTTTTTGCTCACATCTGGCTCCTTGTTTCTAAAAGTTACAAAAGCCTGAGACCCTTGGTGCTGGAAGCAGGCAGGAGCAGAAGACTCCTGCTAAGATTTGGATTTTACCTGCTCTAGCAGCTGCTGCCATCCAGCTGAATGGTGGGACTGAAATTGGTTGAAAACTTCTGGAACAGACTATTTATTTTTTCTGAAAGGCTGACTAAAACAAGCAGCACAACAAATCTGAGAGAGCAGCTGTTGCAGCTCCAAGTTCAGGGTCAGGAAAGGGAACCTGATGGCTCCTAAAGGCTTCACTTCCCCCTCATGGGGAGCTGCATTGCTTTCCTGCTCCCACAGCATGAGAAGGGAAGAGCTTCTCCAAAAGGAAACTCCTGTACAGAGACTAAGAAGAAAGAGTTTCACTTGCTGCCTTCCCTCACTTTAATTCCCTTGCTTGGCATCAACAGGCAAGTCACATTTTTAGGTGAGTAAAGAAGGAGCGCTATATAATGATGTTGACCTGTTGGAATGAGTCCAGCAGAGAGCTACCACAGGTCTGGAATACATCTATAAAGGCAGGCTGAGACAGCTGGGGGGGCTCAGACTGGAGAAAAGAAAGCTCCAGGGAGATCTTAGAGCCCATTCCAGTGCCTAAAGGGACTCCAAGAGAGCTGGAGAGGGACTTTGGACAAGGGCATGCAGGGATAGGGCAAGGAAGAACGGCCTTCAGCTGAAGGAGGGTAGGTTTAAGGCAGATATTGTGAAGAAATTCTTTGCTGTAAGGGTGTGAGGCCCTGGCACAGGGTGCCCAGAGATGCTGTGGC
Organism: Fringilla coelebs; assembly: GCF_963513975.1. NCBI lineage: Eukaryota > Metazoa > Chordata > Aves > Passeriformes > Fringillidae > Fringilla > Fringilla coelebs. Next base: position 5,488,922 of record NC_140034.1, read on the forward strand.
TGCCCTTGGATCCCTGGAAGTGTTCCAGGCCAGGTTGGATGGGGCTTGGAGCAACCTGGGATGGTGGAAGGTGACCCTGCCCACAGCAGGGAGCTGGAACTGGGCGCTCTTTAAGACCCATTCCAACCCAACCTATTCTATAATTTGTAATTCTATGATAATTATTTAAATCCAACGACCCTGGGCAGCTGTGGCTTGGGGAACACTGCATGCCTTCCTCACCACAGTGCTGGCAAAGTCATCTGCCATAAAGAGAAAATAACCTGCTTGGTGTTACAGCCATGAGATGGGCTGGACCAGGAGGCAATTTCATTTCCAGTGACAGAAATCCAAGGTCACAACCCTGTTGACTGCATTAAATAGGTGCTCACAAACCCTACTTGCTGTTGCAGTAGCTCTCAGTTTTAATGGGTATTTCCAACCTGAGAATAGTGGGTTTATGTCATAATCCTTCAGACAGAAATGTCAAGGAATAAGTCATAAATGCAGAATTGAAATTAATCACACTGATCACAGTGGTTTGTGTTATTCCTGACATTACCTAGAAGCTGAGCTATTGCAAAAGAAATTCTGTCCTGTGGGAAAATTTCATATTATTTTCAATTTTCTTTTCATCTCAAATCAAGGGGAAACAGAAAACCATTCTGTGGAAGAGAAAGCTCCACAGGAAAAATGTCAGGAAATGTTGAAACACATTGCTTCAGCAAATCTACCAAAGTCGGTAGAGCTGGCAAATAACACATGGAATTCCCTCTATTTTGTTGAGCTGGAAGGGTGAATGCCTTTGTAAAACATAACTAAGGATCCTCAATATTCATTTAAAAGTGATAACATGCAGGAAAAAAAAAAAACTATCTTCAGGAGCTAAGTAAAAATAACTGCCCTACATTTTTTCAGGGGAGAGGAATGACTTTTAGGAGTCTCAGCCTGAGAGGCCCTGTAAACTGAGTCACTGATAATGAAGCCAAAACCTCTTTGGAGAAGCCTGGCACTACCTGGGCCTCCTCAGACCCAGACTGAGCTCAAATGCAGCTCCTGGGGGCTGTTTGTAAGACCTTCCACCATCCTGTGGATCAGATGTTCCATCAGGAAAACAGCAATAAAGGTAACTTGTGTCTCCCCAGAAGACAGCCTGAGGAACAACAGCTTTGTCTTGCCTTCTGTGCTTTTCACCATCTCTTGGAAAGCAAAGGGAGATGTTGGCAGAGAGCTGGCCAAGGGAGAAAGCAAACAGAAACACAGACATCATACAGCAGAACTCCAGGCACAAGTCATGCCAAACTCCTAGTTCCAGTCAATGCTGAGTGGATTATGGGCAGGGAAGGGGAAAACTTACTCAGAAAGTGCTGGAAGATGTGGCATTTCCATTTCCAAGATGTTGCTGATATGCTGAAAACTCCCCTTTCTGCACATTTAGCACAGCTGGAACATTGCAAAAATCAAACCCTCCCTGTGAATTTTTTTTTTCTTCTGCAAATCAGCACATTCTGCAGCACAGTTTTCTTCCCTTGGCAGGGTGGGAGGTGTCAGGAGTCACCATCCAGCTGTGGTGACACCTTGTAGGAACAGTCAGAAGAAATTCCTGACCCTTTTATTGGTGAAGCTCAAGCTTTGGCCAGTGTCTCAGACCCTCCAACAGCTGCAGGCAGCTGTCTGCAGCCTGAGGTGGGAAACCATGCACCAGGTTTGATGCAGATGGCAGACAAAGGGAACAAGTAGTAGAAAATGGAGCAACTAAAGCTGCACTTCTGGGATCAATTCACAGAACCACGTAGAAAATTGTTCACCAGTGCAGATCACATCAGAAATTATCTTGATGACAAAGAAAAAAAAAAATAAGCTATTTTGTACATCTTCCTACTCTTTAGGGTCCAATCAGGGCACATCTTCAGCATTGCTATTAGCATTCCTCCACCAAAGAAATCCCAGCAAAGCACTGAGCTCTCATTTTCAAAGATGATGCTGGAAAGCTTCCCAGATTATATATTTTCCTCTTTAATTTATACCTCTGAGGATAATGCTAATCAAGGATGCAGTGAAAGTGGTGAGACATCCAGAGGCCCAGGCTGATTTATTAACAGTGGTTGCATTATTCTCACTTGGAGAACAACGTTAGCATCCCAAGATTCCATAAAAAAAGATCCTGCTTGCTGGTAGGTTATCAAATACAAGCTGACAGTGTACTTGCACAGCAGATATGCATAAGTGCAGTGCACAGTATGATTCATCTGCAAAACATCCAGCATGCTTGAAGCTCAATTTAAAGTAGGTTAGAAGAACGATTCATTAAAAAGCAACAGCAGAGAGAGGGGGGAAATAAAGAAGCCCAAACTCTAAAATCCCCTCCTGGGAATGGTTTACTTCTCTTTGTTCAGTCCCTTCTCCTCACTTCTGAGTAGAGTTTGGATGGCACAGGGAGGGACAAGATGTAAAAATACATGTAGCTAGACAAATATTACAAATGCCATCTTCAAGGCCTGGCAGATCCACCAAATATTCCAGGGATTATACATGGTCTGCTTAGCACGTTCAAAGTGGAGGGAGATTGCATTTATTTCACACAGCATTAATCCCCAGGCCTGTTCTCCTCAGCTCTGACCTGAACTTCTACTACACAGCACTGAATTATAAAGACTAATGTCAAAAGGACTTTGAGAAAAAGAAAAAAAAAAATATTCCCAAAATGGCAACTGGCTTTTACTAGGATAACTGCTCAGATAATCCTCCATAATCTCCAGCAGTATTTTTTAGGCTAGTGGGAAAAAAAATAAAAAAACCACAAGAGAAAAAAAAAATGTACATGACATGGCAATTCTAAAATAGAATAAAGAACTTTGCTGGCTGGAATCAGTGTTTTTGAAATGGAATTTATGTCTATTTGGAATAAATATCTTCCTATAAAAGCAAGGGTACTTTTTGAAACAATGCTGCCAGCCAAAAAGGTGAAACAGGAATTGATCTGAGAATAGTTTGAAAATATATGCACTTATTTCTAATAATTCACTATTTTCAATAATACTATTTTAATTTGTCATGGGAAGGGTTTTTTATCTGATGACAAATTAAAAAAAAAAAAAAAAATTCAGGAAATTCAGTCCTTTCTCCTGGCAGCAGAGGTAGGTATGCATTTTCATAGGCAGAGCTCCTATTTCATCCCTGTAAAAGTAATCCAGGTTTTACTTAATGACTCCACATCTGTCCATTCAATCAATTAATTGCTTGTTTGTCTTTTCAGTCCTGTGTGCAACATACCCTCATTAAACATTCACAGAACTTTTTACATGGAAAAATAGATACCACCTTAAACACTAAGAATTTACAAAAATCCTCTCTTACAAGCAACAGAGATGCCACTTACCAGCCAATTTACTATAAGGATTTCTTAATTAAAATGATAAACAGAGCTACTGCCCAGAGGTTCCAAATATTTTATTTTATTTTATTTTATTTTTTTCCCATAAATGATGTGTTCAGAGGAGGTGACTCCTCTGGGATTTTAACTCTCACACATCATCTTGGAATGTCACCCTTGGGCCCAACACCTTTTCTACAGCTCTGAGAATCACAAGTTATAAACAGAGACTTTCAGGATAAGCAGGAAATTCTGAGGAATCAATTCTACATACCACTCCAATGAAAATTTGCTTGAACAGTAGAGAAATCAGCAACTACATAAATGCTGCATTATGTCTTTTTTTAAAGAACTGCAAAAGCTGCAAAAGAGAGGAATCAGCCTCAGCTTTAGGTTAGCTCTACATCAAAGGCAACTGTCTCAATTCAAATTTAGTGCACAGCAATTTTGCAGTTTAGAGCATTTCCTCGATGATGTTTACCAAAGCTATAAACCTTTGTTATAAAAAGGAAAAAATACAAAGAAAAAACCAAAACCCAACCCAGCAAAATGACAAACATGCTACATCCTTAGAGATGAGGATGAAAAAACTGCAATTCGCATTTTTGTAACTTTTGTAAGGAAACAGAGAAGACGTTTTACTAAAATCAGTCTGCAAATTACAAATGCCTGCTGCTGCTGCTATCACACAGCCACACCTGCCAGAGCAGCTCAGCTGAAGTTACACATTTCATTTCCAGTATGCTGCATCGTGCTCCACTGCTGAAGTCAACAGCAATAAAAACATCACGAAATGTGCAAAGCATCTCCCATGCACGTGAGCGGCGAGCGCGTCCCTTTCCACCCCTGCATTAGGGACAGCAGGGGAAAGAGCCAATTAAGACTGATTGGGATTCAGAGCCCCCCCTGCTCCAGCAGCCAGGGGAGAGCTGGGAAAGCTCATCCCCCCTCCCACAGAGCACATGGAATGCTGCTCCACGGAGAGCGCAAGGAGGAGACACGGATCCCCAGCTCTGCTGGCTGCAGGTTTCACCTCCCAGCCCTGCCCTGCCCTGGGTGTCTCACACAGGGAGAGGGATGCAGCTGACCTGGATACAGGTGAACACTTGAACGGTGCTGGCTGATTTAGAGCAACCTTTAAGCCGGGTTCAGGACCCAGCCCTTTGCAGATTCAGAACAGCCTTTAAGCTGTGCTCAGGATCCAGCCCTTTGCAGATTCAGAACAACCTTTAAGCCAGGTTCAGGACCCAGCCCTTTGCAGTTCAGAACAACCTTTAAGCCCGGCTCAGGATCCAGCCCTTTGCAGTTCAGAACAACCTTTAAGCCGTGCTCAGGATCCAGCCCTTGGCAGATTCAGAACAACCTTTAAGCTGTGCTCAGGATCCAGCCCTTTGCAGATTCAGAACAACCTTTAAGCCCTGCTCAGGATCCAGCCCTTTGCAGATTCAGAACAACCTTTAAGCCGTGCTCAGGATCCAGCCCTTTGCAGTTCAGAACAGCCTTTAAGCCGTGCTCAGGATCCAGCCCTTTGCAGATTCAGAACAACCTTTAAGCCAGGCTTAGGATCCAGCCCTTTGCAGTTCAGAACAACCTTTAAGCTGTGCTCAGGATCCAGCCCTTTGCAGATTCAGAACAACCTTTAAGCCAGGCTCAGGATCCAGCCCTTTGCAGATTCAGAACAACCTTTAAGCCGGGCTCAGGATCCAGCCCTTTGCAGTTCAGAACAGCCTTTAAGCCAGGCTCAGGATCCAGCCCTTTGCAGTTCAGAACAGCCTTTAAGCCGTGCTCAGGATCCAGCCCTTTGCAGTTCAGAACAGCCTTTAAGCCAGGCTCAGGATCCAGCCCTTTGCAGATTTAGAGCAGCCTTTAAGCCAGGCTCAGGATCCAGCCCTTTGCATGTTCAGAACAACCTTTAAGCCGGGCTCAGGATCCAGCCCTTTGCAGTTCAGAACAGCCTTTAAGCCGGGCTCAGGACCCAGCCATTTGCCTGCCCGGGAGCTTGGCATTAAAACCATTTCCAACAGAGCTGCTCTGCTGGTTACCTGTGCACCAAACCCTGTGTGGGGTGAGGGAGTCCCCACCTTCCTGAGGTGCAAAATGGTCTTTGTGGGGGGGTAGGCCCCGACTTAGGGGATGGACTGGGCTTGTGGATGGCAGAACTGTCTTGTTGATCATGATGGCTCAGATTTTAGCTGTTATATTTTTCAGATTCTGTGCTGCTTTAGTCTGTACTTTGAGCTTCATATTAGGGGATGGTGAGATCTCTGCACAGAGTAGGGAGACAAAACAATTCCTTCTCTAGTTGGGGACCAAGGACAAATGACCCAAATCTCAGGCCCAAGAACAGAAACAATGCGGACTGAAGAGAGAAAAACAAGAAGGATGGGGCTTCATATTCTAATGCTAGAATTAGACAATTAACTCCAATATGCAAATGGAGCAGAACTTACAAAAGTGAGAGACCCTGTGACTGGTTGTCCATTTTGTGGCCATTTTGGGTTCACCTGAGGTGTAGCCCTGGCTGGGCTCTTGTGCTGCCCAAGGTGGATCCATTGAGGCCTTTTAATAAATCCCTACTTTATTCTTTCGCTCTGTCTGGTCTCTGTTCTAGGTCACAAGGCATCAGTCAGAACCCTTAAATGCAGTCTGTCCCTCTTTCACAGGTGCCCCTGAGTGTTTTGGGAGCTGTGTGGAGGAGCCCAGGCTCAGCAGGAGAACATCAGCAGAAGCTCAGATGGCTCAGGCTGTCTGCAGCCCCTCTGTGCACAGCTGTACTGCAGAGCCTGCCCTGGGTGAGGATTTTTGTTTGGTCACGCAGCCAGTGACTAATGCAGCGCAGGGAAAGCTGGGGATGTCATTTGGATCTGTAACTTCTGCATTTGTGGCTTTGAAATGTCCCTGAGGGCTCCCATGGGGTGAGGGACGGCACCCAGGGCTGTGTTTGGGACACAAAGCCCTGGCCAGACTTGGTGTTTCCTCTTTCTCAGCCGCAGGGCTCACCCAGGAGCACCCACATGTGCACCCAAGACATGGACTCATAATCTGGACCAAAAAAAAAACCCCTCAGAGATGAGAAGCACAAGATCCTGTGGGACTGGAAGCAGGAAAGTTTCCAGCCTGACAAGGCTGCCCCATGTATTTCCTTTTTTCCTTTTTACTGGCCACAGTTAGGGTTCACAGTCCCTTCAATGTCTTTAAAGCTACAGGCAATAAATCAGCTGCAGTTAATAAATTCAGCACTGCTGAAAAATAAGCCATAACTCCTGTCCTGGATGGCACAGAAAAGCCTGGAGCTGACATAACTCTGCAGAGTCACCCTGGTGCAGAAAGCATCTTCCCTGCCCCATCAGCTCCCTGCATCCAGGATGGGAGCCACTGCTGAGACAGGGAGATGTTGGGAATGCTGCAGCAGTTGTGTCCAAATCATCTCTGAAGAAGCAGCTCCCTTTCCTCACACCAGATCTCACGATGGCAGGAGGCTGTACCAAGGGCAGGCAGCTCAGAACAGCAGTGAAATAAATATGCAAGCAATTCTTTTATCAGCTGTTATTTAAATAAAGGTGGGAAAGCCCTCTCTTAAGGAATATTAAAGCACAAAGCCAATGTTTATGAGGTAATATTTGAAAGTGACAGGATTATGAGGGATGTAGTCATTTCTAACAATTTTTATTCTCACCTAGAAGCACATGATAGATCAAAATAAATAACAGCAACATGATTATGATTTTCATTCTAAGTTTTTGATCTCTTCAAAGGTTGATTTTCACAGTGCTGTAATGAGATGGGTAAGTGCAGGTGCTTCCATTTCACATGCACTGTCCTGAAGCAGTCTGGTCTAGTGGGTAATAAAGCCAATTTATACATGATATATCTTCTACCTCATTTATCCCTAATTTAAACAAAACATGCTCACCACCTTTATGAATATACTTAAGACCATCTTAATTTTAATAACAGTTAAGAATGCACTTATGTTCCATAAAATTAGAATCTTAAATACTTCATTGAAACAAGGAGGGCTGAAATAGGTGATTAAGGTCCTCTCTATTTCAAGTCTTGCCTCGCAGGTGAGTGCCAAGAATTTATCATCCCTGTTGAAGGCAGGAGGTTTCTTGGAGGAATAGACTGACCATAAATCAGAAATGTCTTAAAAAACTAGAATACTAAATGTGATGTGTGCTCCTGAGTGCTGAATCATGCCAACCCTACAGCTTCTCCTAAATTAGAAAACTAATTACAAATAATGCTTCATTATTTGAAACATGGTTTACTCTGTGGAGGCCACCTTCTCTTTTGAAAAAAAAACAAACAAGGAACAAACAACCTAAGAAAAACAAGAACCTCCCAGAATTTTGTAAGCAGTCCTGAATTAGAAGTAAGAGAATAGTACATGAAGGACAGACATAAATGCTACATTAAAAATGAAAATCTCAGTGTGTACTTGGCCCGTTTTACAGGTACCAACAACTGAGGAGGGAAAGTGAGGGAAATTCCTAAGAAGTCACCCATTTAAAAAACTCCATTCCCTGCTGATGATGTGGACCTGCAGCACAACTCCTTGGTTGTTTCAGGAACTCTTGTGCTCTAAATAATTAGGTCTTGGGGTGAGCTCAGGCTTCAGGACTGAAAGCAGAGCCTAACCCTAGTCCTGACCATCCTGGGCCAATCCAGGCCATGCAGCTGGGCAGGATCCCTCGTGGGAAGGTGGGTGAATGATGAACAGACCTGTGGGGTCTGCCCAGACTTCTCTGGGAGGATGGAAACAGAGACAACATGCAGGCATTTTCTGGGGTTGCTGTCCCCAGACAGACTGATACCAGCACAATACAGGTTTTATGGTAAAAATAAGGCATAAGACGTGTTACTGAGTGGCATTTCCAGAGCTGAAGGAAAAAGGAGACAGATGTGTCTCCTGGGACCTTTGTAGCAGTGAGAGATAATGAACCACCCAGCCCAGGGGAGATTCACAGCCCAGAAAATACTGCAACTCACAAAACCCAACTCCTGCAGTAACTGGGACATCCAAAGCCTGTCCCCTCCACGCCATTCTCCTCCTCCCCAAACTCTCCCCCTCAGTTCCTCTTCTATAAATAAAACATTTCATTACTGAGTGATGAAGGTTAAAATTAGGCAGGTGAGTCACCCTCCCTGGTACCACTTTACTCTTTCATCTGCCTCATCCTCTTCCTCAACCCAGTTGCAGCCGTGAAGGCTGAAGGAAATTCATCAGCGTGGCAGTAAAAGCAGGCAGAACTCTGCATCCCTGTGAGGAACAGGGAAAAAAACAGCTGCATTTTGGTCTGTTGGAGTTGGGAACTACACTGCTGCACAGATTTTATGCCTGGAGTTTTAGGCACCTCTGAACACACCCCAAATGCAGAGCATTTCTGGAAAACCCCAACAGGAGCCATTGCTCCAACTTTGCACAAGTGAGAATGAAGGGTGGTACTTCAACAGGATTTTTTTTTTTTTTTTGATGGCTAACTTTGGGCTTAGGCTACTTTTTCAAGCTTCATGAGGATTACAAGAATGGAAAGATCCGAGAAGAAATCCGCTTTGTTTCTGTCCCTCTGCAAAATCTGCTTGCACTAACAAAACATCAGGGAATGGGAGAACCTCCACCAAAAAGATCTCTGTCCCCTTCACTCACAGCAGTAGATCAGAATTTGTGACTGGCTAGTCCAGACAGCAGAGGAAAAACCAAATTCAGTTCTCTAAATCAGAAATGTTGATAGTAGAATTGGCATGAATATGTACTCGTCCAAAGTGAGACTAAATCTGGCCTCAGGTGGTTCAATCTGAGCAGGATTGCCTGGCACTTCAGGATATACTTCCAAACACCTGCTGAGGCTCCCCTGTGTCATGCTTAGGTCACTGAACCCACCATATCAAGACTTTTCTACAGCAACTTGAAAAATTAGGGTTTGGGTCTTGACCTTTCCAGTGTGGTGGCTTTGAGCAGCACATGGCCATGGATGCTTGGGGAGAAGGAGATCTTCCTAGAGCAACACCTGGGAAGGGGTGGGAAGGCCACAAAGAGCCATCTGTTTGGGGGAATCTGCTGCGTCTGTCCGTGATCTGACATCCCAAAAAGTGTCAGTGCCAAACCCAAGCAGGGCAGACATTCACCTCTGTGCCTCCCCCTCCCCACCCAGGTGAACCACGGGGCTCTCAACCTGCCTGGGAACCATCAGAAATCTCTTTCTGCTGAGGTGCAAAGCTGCCAGTAACTGCAGAGAAAGCATCAGCTGAGATTCCCTGGTGCAGCATTATCCATGCAAACTGAGGCTTATGGCAGGAGCACCTCGCTGCAGCCCCTTGCAGGCAGAGGGCTGGGTTGGTGGGTGTCTCATGGTGGGAACATCTGGGTGCACAGCACATACCTGCAAACCCAGCCTCTACAAATCATTTCAGTTATAAAGGGGTTTTTTAAATGGTCTTTACTTAAAGCACTGACACTACAGATTGCCCTCATCATGGAGCAGTGGGAGCCAGCACCTCTCATGGTCCTTCTGTGTTGTATCTGCCCCTCTCAGAGCATGAGCACTGCTGGGGTTTGGTGTCCCACTGCTCCTCAGCAGGCAGAGGCTGTTCCTCAACTCATCTGCCTCACCCAAGCAGCTCTGAGTCCCTTGCTGGCACACACCAAATGGCTGCTGTGACTCCCTCCAGCACAGGGCTGCCACACCACTGAGGCACCCCAGGGAATCCCAGCCAACCCCTGGATGCTGCTCCAGAAGAGTTCCCACCGTGCCATCGTGTCCCCAGAGACATGTCCCAGTTATTCATGCCATCCCCTGTGGCACTGCCCTCCTCTCCTTTGGGCAGCTGGACCCCACGTGTGACCTGGCTTTGGAGGCGGCTGGAAATGGGCCAGGATTGCCAGGGATGTCCTGACTGCTGTGGCCTGTCTGAGCAGGAGCTGGCAGCTCTCTAACCTCAGCTGCATGGACATGGGGGCATAACTCCACTGATCTATCACCCTGCAGACACCCACCCATGTCCCAGATCCTTACACAGGAACCACCATTTGTATGAGTTCCTGCCCTCTCCTCGCTGTTTTTCCCTGAAGAACACACCCAGCATGGGGGTACAGTCCATTCTGCCATTTTGCCATTTCTCTGGAGAAAACCATATGTATTTATCCTGGGGAATGCCTGTTAGCCTGTGTAATATTTTTGGAAATAATTCCTCTCCAGGGATTTTAATCACTGTTTGTGCATAAAAATAAAATAACAGAATCTGTGACCAGATGGTGTGTTGGGTGACATGGGGCTCTCCTAACCAACATGTAATTCTTACCAGCCCTTCAGGACTGCTTCTCTCACCAGTCCTTGCAAGAGCTGCCTGCAAGGTCCTCTTACCCTGAACCAAATTCATTTTTGGGAAGGAGGAAAACTTTGAGGCATTTGAGGAAGAGAGACATTTCCAGCAAAAGTCAGGGGCCAGGGAAAAAAGCAAGAGAAACAGCCTTATCTCTGATCAGAAGCTACTGGAGTTTATCTTTGGAGCCCTGCAAGAGGAGAGGCTGATGTGGGATCTGCAGCTCCCTGTTGCCCTGACTTTGCTTGAGAAATCTCCGAGCTTTCCACTCCTTGTGGGAATTTTTTTCTGCAGTCTCAATCACTGCTGATTTTGGTTGATCCAAAGAATGGGGAGTGGAATCCATTGCTTTTCATCATTCAGAAACCACTCACCAGGTTTTGACACAAAGCCAGCTTGGCTCAAAGCCGGGCCCACGGCCAGCTTGAAAATATTCCTGAACCTTTCAACAATCCCTGGCTGGTTTTCAAACTTAAAACAAAAGCCAAGATCAGGGAAAGTTTGCAAATTTTTAGGTTGTATAAGAAAATATCTGCACAACCTGTGATATATTCCCCCCATTTGTTTTCAGTTATTTTCATGCTGAGAGAATCTCCCAGAGTCCAGACCCTGCTCTTGCCTCAGAAAGCTTAACCATGGTTTTCACCAAAAAAAAAAAAAAAAAAAAAAAAAAAAAAAAAAAAAAAAAGACTGGTCTGACAGGTGTGGAGGAAGATACAGGATGTGCTGGGAAGCTACCTGAAAATTATTCTGTCCAGTTCACTCTAGTTTGGATGGATTGCTCCTTGTCTAAGTGTCCCTAGATAGCCCATTGTGTCAGGAGTGTTTGAGTTTATGGCAGATTATGGCAGTGTTGTAAAAAAGCTGGAGCTGTGCATCTCCTGCTGGGTCCGTTCCTATGGCTTAAGAACAGGCAGGAATCTCTTTCTGAGCAGGAGAAATAAAGAGTTTTCAGAAAAGCTTGACAGTTTCAGATATTCAACAATATGACAGTCTTCTTATTCAGAAACTTATGAATACTTAGTCACACAGAGAGAACAAGGAAATTATTTACTTCCCCCGGTGAAGGGGGCGGGAGTCGTGGCTCTCTAGGTAGCGTGGAGCAGAAATACAGCTGCTGCAGCCACAAACAGAGGGAGACTGCAGGGCTGCCCTGCCTGGGATGCTGCTCTGTCTGCCATGGTCGGCCAGACACGCACACGGCCACACAACAGTTCTTTATTGAACTGGGAAAACAAAATGGGAAATGTCTAAAGCACGTTACTACTCTTACAGTACTGCTGATTTGACAGCCTGAGAGTCCACAGCCAGCAAGCACCAACAAAAGATCTGTATCACTCACTCTGCCTCCACCTTGCCACAGTTTGATAGAAGCAAACAAACACGTCTAAACCCCCCTTGCAGAGGATTACAAAAGCTGAAAATTTTCTTTGCATCTCTTTTTCTTTCTTTCTTCTTTCTCTTCTTTTTTTTTTCTCTTTTCTTTCTTCTTTTTCTTTTCTTTCTGCCTCTCTATTCTGCATTCTCTAAGTGTAAATCTACAGCCATGTCAAGCCTGAAGAAGCCTACATTAATTGTAAGCAGTTCCACAGTGATTCCATTTAATGGTGATTTACACAGTTTAAGAGACCACCCCTCTTTGTTCTGTATGCTGAGATTCAGCATGGCCATATTTTTATCCATCAGTGAACAAAAAATTGCTCACAAGATTCTTTCCCCCCACACTTTTTTGTCATGATATGGTTGAAGCAGCCCTACCTGGAGACCCCAGTCCTGCTCCTCTTCCCCCACCCTCACACAGCCTGACTTTCCCAGCCCTCTGCCTCCGGTAGAAAGTCACGTTTCACAACCCAACATTGGCTCAGCGAATGAGCAGCACATCAGCAGATGAGCTGCCTGCCCAGAGCTACAACACAGCAAAACATTTCCCACACCAGCTGAGGGGTGCTAGATCCTGTTTTATCCCTGAGCTCAGTCACATCAGGCAGACAGACAGGCAGCAGGGACACATCCATGTCAGGAGCTCACACGGGCACTGACACACACTGAGACCCTGCAGAACCACTGGTGTGGGTATGAGCAGGGCAGCACACACAGCCACACAGACTGTGCTGCTCCTGGCCAGCTACTCTCTGTGCTGATGGACTGGAGGGGATTAGAAGGGACTCAGCCCAAAAACGCAGCTCCTAATGCTCCTGCAGCTATTGCATAACAGAGATCGATTCCTGTCCCGAGCCCTGACCCTCAACTTACTCAAGACAAGTTTAATGCTTCAGGCTCTGTGATGGAAACCTCTACTTCTCAGTGAGATGGGATCCATCAGCACCCCCAGGGCTGGGGTTTCTGGCTGTTTGGGTTCTCTGACAGACAGCAGAGGGAAAGAAAGTAGGGAATTGTCACCAAGAATGAAACAGAGTAATTTTTCCCCAAACATTTCTACCAGAAGCTATGGGGATCTGAAGCCTCCTAGGATCCATTAACATATATACACCTGCTGTTAATACACCTACTAAAGAAAGCAACCCTAAACCAAAGGAAATTGAACACATCCCAAAAGTAAACAGAAAATCATTGAACCTGCAGACCCTAAACTGAATGCACCTGAAGTTGAACACACCTCGGTGTTCAAAAGGTGGAAAACACAGCAAGCAAGAAGTCCACAAATAAATGAACAAGTCCCAAAAGCATGCACAAAATGTACAAACACTTCAGAATAGGCACTCCATTAAAAGCTGCATGTTGAAATAATATAAGTGGCCATGCAGGAATTCCAGGGGCACGGGGACTAGCTGAAGTAAGTCGATTGAGATCTGTCACTCCAGATGTGAACAGGTGTACGACAAATGAGGACAGATCCACATCAAGTCAGGTGAAATCAAATGCCTTTCAACATTTGCCTGAAATCTGGTTGTCTTGTGCCTAACAAACTGCAAAGAGCTTTAGGGAACTTGGCTGGCTCCTGCGTCCCCCCTCCCCCACATCAGCAAAAAATAGCTATTTGCAAAGGCCGCATTTCCTCGTTATTTTCTGTTTCCCTACATGCGCTCGCTAACTCGTTAGCGATGTTTCCAAGCAGCCAGGCTGGGAGGAAAACAGAAGAAGCGTCAGCAACGAGACAACCTGGAGACGCTGCTGCCAGGGCCCCTTTGTTGAGCATCCCTGGGTACCCCTCGCCTTTTACCTGGGGATGCAGTCGCCATGGTAACGGGCGGGTGTTCCCTGGCGGAGCCGAATCCCAGCTGTTCCCGCTGCTGAGCCCCATCTCCATCCCGCAGCGGAGCCCCAGCCGCGTACTGGTCCGCCCCGTCCGCAGCCCAGTGCACCCCGGTGCCCGCCAGCAGCAGGTCCTGGGGGTCCGGCGGGGCTGACATGCTGCCTGCGAGGCGGCCGCTGCTCTCCGGCTCTGGGGATGCAGCGGGAAGGGCTGCGGGGGCCGCCGGGCTGGCTGCTGCTGCGGCCGCGCTGGGGTCTGGCCGGCTGCGGGGACCGGGAGCCGCCGCCGCCGCCGCTGCTGTATCTCCACTAGCGCTTATTACGCAGGTGAAAATGGCTTGTTAGTTGGAGCCTTCCAGCCCTTGCGTCACCCTGTGGCTGGCATATCACAGGGCAGGAATCTGCCAGCCGGGCTGCCGCTCTCCCCCGTTTAACCGCTTCGGCAGGGTAGGCATCGGCTTGTGCGGGTGAGGGAAGAAATGCCCCCTGGCAGGCGGGCACACGCCTCCCCGTCCCCTCCCGCAGCCCCCCTCCTCCGCATCCCTGCGCTCCAGAGCATCCCGCAGGCGCCGCAGCCGGGCACGGAGCGCCGCCGGCTCCTCCCGCAGCGCCGGGCTCGGCCGGCGGAGCGCGGAGCTCTCCGCAAGCCCAGCCTAAAACCGGCCCTAAAACCGGCCCTAAAACCGGCCCGGTCCTCCTCTCTCCGCCAGCCCCTAAGCCGCGGGGGAAGCCGCTCTCTGCCCCTGCGTTTGTTTACGCGGTGGCTCCTCTCTGTTTGCAGCCGCGCTGGAGACATGATCGCAGCTTATTGGCACTTGTCAAAATAAACTCACAGCAGGTGTCTGTGGGCCTTTTTAATTTTTTTTTCTCTTTTTTCTCTCTTTTTTTTTTTTATTGTTGTGCCATTATATTTGCTTGCTTACTGCCTCACAAAAGTCATGTGTGTGTACTGGGGCGATGAGAAATGGGATTTTTGCTGTCAGTGAGGGCAGCAGCAGCATGAGATACAGCAAAGATGAAAGCACAGGGCAGGGTCTGTGCTTTCATGGAATCTGTGCCACTTCTGAGGTGAACTAGGAACAAGTTTCCTTGCTGTCCTTTTACAGATGAGGAAATGGACCCAGGTAAAGGGTATGGGTTCATTCCTGCATTGCACAGAGTTCTGGCACTGACAGGTCAAGGAAATAAATTCCCTGCCTTGCAGAAGGGCCTCTCTCTTGTCATGCGACAGTTCAAGCTACAAAGTGGAGTGTAATTGCCCCAGCCAGAAGATTCCATTCCCACCTGGCTCTCTGCCTGTGGCAGCAGTGGATCTCCAGCTGTGATCTGTTTGTCAGCATCCCTAGGCAGGCTTCAGACCCTCTCCATCTACAGCAAGCTTATGCTTGGGCTTGAAAACTGAACATTTCCACTTTTTCCAGACAAGGGGGAAGGAAATCTGGGGTAAGACCACAATTCAAGATGAAAAGCTTCAAAAGTAGCCTTGAGGATTTCCATTTGTGTTATCTTCCCAGGGAATTGCCACCCTTATCCTCGCTCCATCCTGCTGCTGCCTGAGAATCACAGAATGGTTTGGGATGAAAGGAACCTAAGAGAGCAAAGACCATCTAGTGCCACCCCTCTGCTGAGGGCAGGGACACCTTCCACTAGGCCAGGTTGCTCCAAGCCCAATCCAACACTGCCAGGAACACAGCCAGGGATGGGGCAGCCACAGCTCCTCTGGGTCAGGCCTCAGCAGCCTCACAGCCAAGAACATGCCCAGGCTAACTAGATTTTCTTTATTTCAAGATAGGACATGTTTGCTGCAGATCAGCAGCAATGATTTCAGTCATCATGGTTGTAATGCAAAATCCCATCCCATACCATCAGGGTTTACCTCACGAGCAAAGGGGATTAATTTTCCAAATTCATGGTTCCCCCTTTGACATGTACAATCACCAAGATTCTGATGATGTAAACACTGACATTAATGAAATTAATAATATAAACATGTTTTGTTTTTAAAAATATGTCTTCCCCTGGTTCTTAATGCTCATCCTTGTTTGGGTTTCCCAGTTTTCTTTTGCATCCATTGCTCTTTGGGATGACCCACGAGCCTCTTTGTGTGAGTGTGCAATGGACTGAAGCTCTCAGGAGAAGGGCTGTAAGAGCTCTGAGCCCCTGGCAGCTCTGCTGTGTGAGCACTGGGCCATCACAAAGGCCTTGTGATAAGGCAGCATCATCAGAATGTGCACATGGCCACTAGGAATGATTCATTTCCACAGACCAAAGGGTTATCCTGGGCTGGGGCTGCTCCATGCACACAGGCAGTGTTGCCACAGTAAAAGACTGAGAAGGAAGAGTGTGGACTGTGTGTTCTGCTTACTGAGTAGAAACAGGGACAAGCAGGAGTCAGCAGAGTGCCCAGGGGGTCCAGAAGGACAATGGCACCCTGGCCTGTATAAAAAGAAAATGTGGCAGCAGGACCAGGGACAGGATTGTCCCTCTGTGCTGGGCACTGGGGAGGCTGCATCTCAAATCCTGGGAAAAGTTTTGAGCCCCTCCTGACAGGAAAGACCTTGAGGGGCTGGAGTGTGTGCAGAGGAGGGAAGGGAGCTGGGGAGGAGCCTGGAGAGCAAGTCTGATGAGGAGCAGCTGAGGGAGCTGAAGGGGCTCAGCCTGGAGAAATGGAGGCTCAGGGGGAAATTCTGGCTCTGCACAACTCCTGACAGGAGGATGGAGCCAGGTGGGGACCAGGCTCTGCTCCCAGGGAACAGGGACAGGACAAGGGGAAATGGCCTCAAGTTGTACCGGGAGAGGTTCAGGTTGGACATCAGCAACAACTTCTTCAAGGAAAGGGTTGTTGAGCATTGGCAGGGGCTGCCCAGGGAAGGGTGGAGTCACCATGCCTGGAGCTGCTAAAGAAATGCCTGGAGGTGGCACTCCATGGTTTGGACAAACGTTGGGCTTGAAGGTCTTGGAGATCTTTTCCAACCGTAATGAGTCTACAATTGTATGTAAATACATGAAGAAAAGTTTGGGGGTTTTTTTGTTTGGGTTTTTTTTTCTTTTTTGCTTTGGGAATCCCAATTGTAGTGCAACCCAGGACTTTATTTCACCATTTCTTGTGCAGTCCTCAGGTGACCTGGATCAGCCTTGTGCAATGCAGTCAGCTCTGCTCATCACCATGTAATATCACAGGGGAGAACCAGAGGTCTGATTTCAAACCTTGGATACAAACCCTGAGCTCCTATTGACCATCACAGATGTGGTACATACATTTCTGATAGCAAAGCTTTGGTTTGCCAGGATGAGTGGGAAAAGATCAACAGGAGCAATGAGACAATACTCAAAAAATCTTGATTAGTCCATTTTTCATGCTGTAGAGAAAACTTTGAACTTGGCACGACCTGGGCTGTCCTGCATGAAGTTAATTTACAGGGGTTTTTTAAATTCCCTACAGGAAAATTAGGCTGGATGAAGATTTAATCTAATACTTATTTAAGAGAGGTGTGAGTTTAAGTGGCACAAGGAACAAAAATGAATTCTTTTTATTTTCAGTGTGTTTACAAAAGCTCCTGGTAATTTGTATTGTATTGTGCAGCAAACTGACCTGCATGGGGCTCATTTATCTCTGCTTATTGGTATTTAATTATCTTGATCTACCCTTTGGACATTATAAACCTCTGAATGTATGAAGTCTGAGAACACAGACACACAAATTGCTTCTCTTTCCATTATAGCCCTTTGTGCTCTGGGGATGCTGCACAATGCTGGGACAAAGTGACTTTGAACCTTGAGGGGATTTGTGGTCTCAGATGTAACATTACCAGCACAGAGCACAGGACCTGGCAGAGTATATCAAGGGGTTCAGCAATGGAAAAAAATCATCTCCTCTTCCTTGAGGATTTATTCTCAAGGTTTTAGAACAAATGAATTGCAATAGGAAAAAGGAAAGGGGAAATAAAGGGGGCTTTTAACATAAATAGGAAAACAAAGATAAGTAAAACAACCTCCCCTATCCCACAGAAAATATTTCAACACTGAAGGAATTACAGTCTCTTTTTCAGTTCACCACATCTGCACTGCAGCCCACCTTGCTTCCCCTGTGTCTCATACAGGGAAACATCCTCCAATAAGAAGCATTAGAATTTGTCCTGTAGAGGTTCCTAGCTGTGTGGAACAAGAGTTCCTTCTCTGAGTCCTGGCAGAGCAGTTTCAGAGGCAAAACATCACTGAGGAAAGTGTTCAGACTGCCACCACTGGGTCTGGTGCTATTTAATTGCACTGCTAATGATCCAGCTCCTACTGCAGACTTTGGAGTGTCTGCACCAGCCAGGGGTCTTAGGGCCAGCTTTGCTCTGAAGGCACAAGTTTCTCAGTGCCAGAAAAATGGGCCAAGGCCAGGAAAGGCAGAAGGGCCAGAAGGGTGTGATCACACCTTTCCCAGACAAACAGCTGTGTAGGGAGTGCTTCCCTTTGTGATGAACAACTTCAGAGACGAGACAGGTGTTGAGTCCAAAACTGCAGCTCTCTGAAATGATCTCCACTCTTACCACATGCTGTAAAATGGGGAGACTGGTTCACCTTGGATCTTTAGTAAGTGCAATTTCAAAAATACCAGAGTCTAAATAACAGCATTTTTCCTGCAGGCTGTGTAATTTAACCTCCCTTCACTTTCAGGGCTCTGAGGTTTGCTGGGTGCATCACAGCAGTGCACAGAGACCCTGCCTGGCCCTTTAATTCCCACATCATGCAGGAGCTTTCAGCTTCTCCAGCCCTGCAGTTGTAATGCAATGTGATTAAAGGTGGTGTTTTCCCTGGGTAAGCCTGACTGACTGCTCCATCCTCCATCCCTGCACATCAACAGCTGCCCTGGGAGCACTGAGGATTACCTCTGCTTCTCTGGAAAGATGGTTCTGCGAGGAAATCCAGTGACAGGAGCTCAAACAGCAAAACTATCAGACCTGTGAGCTGGCACAGCCTGGGCTGGGTGTTGGTCAGGTGTCAGAGAGGATAAAACCCAACATTGCCAGTTCTCCCTTCTTCCCAGCTTCACCTCTTTGCAGAGACAGAGAGCTGAGCAGAGTAGACAGGTGAGTAGGTGGGATGTAGAAGATACATGCTGCACTGGCCTAGTTTCAGCAGGATTTCCCACCCAAGTGTCTGAAAGGCTCTGCACTCCCCTCCAGAGCCCACATCTACTGAAATGCCTCCTTGTCCTGGAGGGGGCTGGCCCAGGAGTCTGGATCTGAGTCCATGGTCTTATCTGAAGATATTCTTTGCAAGTGCAAAGCGCATCCTCCATGAGGATATTCATGCAAGTGCTGCTCAGGAGCATCTTCAGAACAATAATCTTTTTCTCCTTTTACAGTGCTCAACCTGGGAGCCCAGCCCAGGGATACTAAAAGAAGAAGCATTAGAATTTGTCCTGTAGAGACTCCCAGCTGCATGGAACCTACTTCCTTCTCTGAGTCCTGGCAGAGCAGTTTCAGAGGCAAAACATCACTGAGCAAAGTGTTCAGACTGCCACCACTGGGTCTGGTGCTATTTAATTGCACTGCTAATGATCCAGCTGAAAGGAAAGTATGAGACAAGGCAGCCCAGGTGGGCCCTGAGCAGATCATCCCAGAAGTTTATATGGGCAATGGTTTGATGCTGGTTAAACAGTGAAAGCAAACAAAAAGATAATTACAATAAAAATATCCACATATTTGCTTAGGGAGAAGCTGAAAAAGGGAGACAAAGGTCTGGCCAGAATTGTGTCAATCACAGGACAGTTAGGCTGGTACTTGAAAGGTACAGCCAGAGATGCAGAAAGAGATTTTTTAATGAATTCTTATTCCCTTGCATTACATCAGAAGGTATTTGTGCACTGAGTGCTCTGTACATTGCACAGCTCCTCAACAAGTCCATTAGGGGTTGGCTTCTGAGTCCTGATTTATGCTGATCCATGCCTTTATCAGGCTCTGAGTGTTGATTATGCACCATTTGCACATCTCTGGAAACCCATGGATACTAAAGATTACAGCTTGTGAGCTGGAGGAGACTCAAATGGTTTTCATTTACAATTTGTCATGGCACAGAGAGTACAAGAGACTTGGCCAATGGAGATAAAACCTATAAATCCCCTCCAAAACCCACAAGAGATTGCTCCTTTTAATGTAACTGAGAGGCACAGCCTCCATTCCTGGGATCCAGAACTGCTGCAATATGAAAATATTGACCAAACTGCTGTGAAAGGGAACAAACACATGCTTGGTAAAAACAATGTTTGGTGCCCAGAGATACCTCTAAGCAATTGCCACCCGAGGGTAATCTGCTTCCAAGAGCTGCTGTGAGGATGCTGATGTGCAGGACATTGGTTCATCTAAAGATATGATGCTGTTGGTGACCTGAGAGATCAAATTAAACCTAAATGGTCTGAGGAGAGGGAGAACTGAACGTTGCAATTGCTGCCTCAGTGTAACCTTGATAGCTGGGAATCATATTCCCCCAGTGAGCTACATCTTTGTCTTCTCTTCCATTTTTACAGCACAGGCCTCATTTCCTTGCTTTGTATACAAATGAGAACCAAGAACAGCTTTACAGCATCCATCAGGTCTAATCCATAAATGCAAATCCAGCTCAGAACTCCCCACCTCTCACTTTTAATTTAAACATTGCTGATGGGAAGGAGTTATCAGAGGAAGAGGCTGATGCCTGTCACCCAGCCAAGCCTGAGCAGAGCAGCTCTGTCCCAAAACAGGGAATTCTGGATGTGTCCAGCTGCCCTTTGGAGCTGAAGGTTGGGTGTGATTCCAGAGGATTTGGGAATACTGAGCACCCCCCTTTGCCAGTCAGTGCCCAGCCACTCCATCTCTGAGGTGGGAATTGTGGAGCTCTGCAGTGCAGTGTCAGACCCTGTCCTGCAGGATTTTGGATAGCAGGGACCCACAGATGGATGAGCCAGGCAGGAATTGCACTTTGTAAAACTGAGCTGGAGCTGTTCTGAGATCTATTTTTTATTAAATTCATGGAATTAAACCCCAGTTAACTGAAGTGCTGTACAACCAGGCTTTATTTTACACTTGTAATTAGTCCCATTGACTTCAAAGAAGCTGTTTTTGTACAATATTTGCAGGGTTGGGATTTGTTTTCCATTTAATTGATGGCACTTGATATCAGCCCTTCAAAGGGAACATTAATGTTTTACATTTCAAAATCACTTTGTAGTGCATTCTGTAAATCACACTATTCAGACTGGGGAGAACAACCTGCAAATTCTCACCAGCTCTACTCATCTGTGGCTTTATTTTGTGAATTAAATGCCTGCAATGAACACAAGCCTACATTCCCCAAATTCTAGCTGATGTCAGTGCTGAAAAGGCAAAACCAGGCAGGATTAATCCCTGATAGAAATAGCCTCTAAAATCATCATTTTTTTCATTCTCTGTGTTTTGCAGTGGAGTTGGTAGTTAAGTACATAAGTCTGATGACTTGTTTTTATAACCTGTGCCATGTTCTTTTCTTAATGTAACTTAACTTTCACCAAAAAAATTAAAACCTGAACTGAATGCAAGGCTCAGCTGGTTTGCTGTGAACAGCTCCATTGTATAGATAAATTTTCTGCCATAAAAAAAAAAAAGAAAAGAAAAAGAAGTGAAATCAGATCCAGGGCCCTCTGCTGGATTGTGAGGAAATCCTTATTTTCCTCAAAATGCTGAAATAATTTGCTGCCCTGGAAAGTTCAGAGTTTGCATCAACATAAACCCTTTGGCCTTTAACATCACTTTTATGGAAACAGAGCTGCAGATTACAGCTCATCTCTGTGACAGCTCACAAGCAACACTACAGGGAAGGTTTCCCAGAGTAAGGCACACAGAATCTGACCTTTTTGTGTCCAAGAAGAAAAAATAACAACACCCCATTCATTGTAATTTCCTTATCTGAATTCTTATCAACTCATTACAGCTGAACATGGTAGAGAAATAGATAAGGAAACAGAGAGCAGAACCAGTGAAGATGCTCTAAGAGGAAATGAGCTCTTGCCCTTCACACAGCTTGGGAAATTGCTGAGAAAAATTCAAGCAGGTGGAAGGAGTTGAATATTTTCTGCACTTTATCCTTGGAAGTCTTATCAGCCCTCCCCCAAGATTTCCCCTGCCCTCAAGGGAGGGAAAGGCCACATGTCCTCCCAATCATCACATGTCCTCCTGTCACCTACCCCAGGCTGCAGGAACTGTGTGACCTCCAGGACCTCGGTCAACACTGAAAAATGGAGATGGGCTCTGGGAGAAAAACAGTGAGATAAATGATCTTGCAGGACAGAAAGGCTAAACCCAGATGGAAGGAGGGCTGTGATGCTAAAAGGAAACATTTCAGGCCAGCAGTGTCTCTGTTCAGCTGCTGGTAGAACAGGTTTCACAAGCTCTTTCTGGACAAAATTAGCCTGGATGCTACAAATGAGTCCTTCCTCCATGTCACACCACAGAATTCCTGTGACATTCCCAAAAGGCTTCGAGAAAAGGCAGAATCTTGGCAAGTCTGACTCCCCAGCTAGGGATGATGAATCCAAGTGAGATGAACACATAATAAGTGAGTACATGATTCAATATAGAGTTGAAAACTTCAAAGCTGTGTGATGCTGCTTGAGTCTTGACTTGTGAAAACAGGGAGGAATTATTTGCCATTCCATTTTTAATCTGATTTTCAGAGCTTTCTTAGTATTCCCTACTTGCAGCTGTATCAAACAATCAGATTTGTTACCTTTGTGCTCATTGATGGTGGGGGGGGCTTTTCCTGCACTTTTAAATGTTCACTGTTTTATATGCAATCAGTTTGGAAATAATTTTGGTTAAAATGATCACTTCTGTGAAAGCTGAATGACACTATCTCAAAGCAGAGGCTTGGATTCTGGATTTGCATTTTCATCTCCCAGCTGAAGCAGTTTAGCAGAATCAGTAGGAAATAATTAATGATTCTGAACCTATATTTTTTGGTGGTGAAAGTATTGCTGTCAAAGTTTTGTCCAGCTCTGGTATTCTCAGTATTGCAAGTTACATCTAGTGAGATCATGAAAAAGAAATGTGAGAACTTGAAGTCTTTTTTTACTTTAATTATTCATCTGTCAGTGTTGGACAGAGCCCAGAATTTCAATGCTTTTATCAATTTGATTGTATATTAAGAATAAAGGGTAACTGCCTAGCATCTGATGTGTGAGTGGGCATGGTCAGACAATAAATGCTCCCAGAGCATATTTATTTAATCAAGGAATGCAAGTCTCAAGGGGGTAGATTAAAAGATATCTCTGAGAACAATGAAATGACCTTGTACTGATCTGCATGGAAATGATTCTTACAATACAAAGAATCAAAACTGCAGTTTTAATTAAAATCAGAAAACTCATTGGGAGAGCTTAATTTCCCAAGCATGACTACTTTAACTTTGGCTTATTTTCTATTAAAACAGCCAATCCATGAAGTTAGAATCTGGATCTTTATCTTGTTAAAGATCTGTTCTAGTTTGCTGAAAACACCTCTGTGAAGTCATTACCTTATCACTATTTACCTAAAGCATGCCTTGTCCTAGTGCCACAGTGATAAGCTACAAAGGATCCAGGTTATCTCAAAAATGCACTCCATCTAAGCACCAGTGGCTCTTCTTGCAAGAGAAAAACGTTCTGGCCTGCTTTTCCATCCAGTTTTCCACATAATCCAGTCTCCATGCCATCATTTTCACCACTGGAGCAGCTCTGAACAGAAACCCTCTGCTGTGGTTGTCATTCTGTGACAGAACACCCTCCTGTGTGCCTGAGAAAGAAGAGAGGGGATCACTGAACAGTTCCAACATCTTATTTTCCCAAAGTGAAGTACAAAATTAAATGGCAGCTTAATATTAAAAAAAAACCAAAACAAAACAAAAAACAAAACACAAGCGATCTCCAGAGAGTAGCAAGCTGTTCAAGTATAAAACTAAAAAGAGTTTTTAAACTAAAAATTAGTAAAACCAAAATTAGTAGCTAATTTTGCAGTCTGCACTGGCCAATCCTTATACCTGAGGTCTGATCTTTTAGGTACTGACTTTCATGGCTATTATTGCCTCAGTTCTGTGAAGTTTTCAGAAGCCACGTGCCCTCAGCATCTGAGGTGCTTCTAAGACATTTTGAACTATGTAGCTGGAATTAGTGATCCTGAACCTCTTTTGAAATCATAGAATCAGAGAATATTTGGGACTAGAAAGGACCTTGCAGATCACCTTGCAGTTCCAATCCTCACCTTCCTCTAGCCAAGGTTGCTCAGAGCATCCTCCACATTAAATGTTTCCCCCTGCATCATCCTCTCTAGGATGCAGATCTTGTTCATGGCCAACAAAAATGAAACCTAACACCACTTGGGGTGAGCAATTAAGAACCCTCAGCCCAACATTCATAACTTTTGGCCACCATCTCTTCCTTTTCCGCAGCTTTCAGAGAATCCACCTCCCTGTGTTTTGTACTTTTGCCATTGAGCTGCAGGGTTTGAATCACCAAGGCCCTGTGACATGACTCCTGATGTAGAGTGACAATTAAGACTGATTTGTTCATTGTGCTGGCACATCTTGAAATTACCTGGATTGCTGCTTTATTCTGCCTTATTTTAGACAACCCAAATGATGAGTCATCCATGAGTCCCTTTGAGAAAATATTGCATAACCACTCTCAGAAGTTTCTTGAGAAAGTAATTCTCTCCCTGCCCTTCAAATGTTTATGATCTCAAATCTACTTTTATCTTATAATACAGAATGGCTTAAAATATAAAGATATAAGGGACTTCCTGGCTTGCCAGACACAGTCAGTCATTTTCTATTTCAGGCAGCAATATCATATAGGCTGTTCACTGTTTGAAAATAGAGTGATCTGTCTCTCTTGTTTCTACTAAAAAGCAGTTCCAAAAATTCACTCCTCTTAGGGCTAGACAAATTCTTCTAATCTCCATCCTAAATTTATTCATGGCCAGTATACAGCTATTTGTTCCTGTGCCAGCAGTGTACTTCATCTTAAAGAACTTTTCCCCCTCCTCAGTGTTTTCTTTGCTGATGTATTTATGGCTTTGTTAAAGTCATTCCCTATTTTCATTTTGCTGTGGGTTTGAAACTTGGTGCAATTGGTTCTGGTTTTGTTATTAACAGTTTTCTGAATCTAGCTGCAGTGCCACAGGTGTGCTTTTACCATGGTTAAATCAAGAGTCTTCATGGCACAATGCCCTGCATATGCAGATCAAATCGACCACCCCCATTTCCATTTCAATATATCACTGTCATTCACTTCCCTGCTGCTGTGCACTTAACCTCTGCTTTTCTATGCACCTACTTACATTCCTACCTCCCCTTGAGAATAGGAATATGGGGAAGAGGAAAGGCAGTGTGATTCCCAGATGTATCCATTTACAAAAGAGGTCATTTTTTAAAACTAATTTCCACATTCCATTTCCTAGTTGCTCTATTTTTTTTTCCCCGGTTGGTGTTTGCATCCTGCTCCAGAGCTGGATTATTTATACATTTTTTTTAGTTGTGCTTTTAAGTGCTCTTTTAGATAACGGAAATTCATTAGATTTTTTTTTTTTTTAAGCCCAGCTCAGCTCACAGTCATCCCCAGCAGTCAGAGTTGTGCCTTCAGTCCATGGTGTGCCTCAGACATCTGCCCAGTCTTGCCTAGCAGAGTCTTCAAAAACACCTCCAGTGTGCATCAAGGGAAATTAATTCCATGGCTCATGCACCCAGGAGTTAATTGAAAATCCTCCCTGCTTTTTCCAGGTGCTGAGCATTAAGACAAGGCACAGCTAAAACTGTCCAACAACCCCAGAAGTCAAAAAGGGTTGTGAAGTCTGGCCAGACAGCAGCTGTGCTACTGAGAGACTTCGTTCATCCGATGGCTTGGTCATAAAAACTGAAGGCAGATAAAGGGAAAGGAGAAATGGAATAAAGTAAGAATTATAAAGAGTCATAATGAGTCAAGCCAAAGGATTGTTCAGGATCCTGTGTCTGAGACAATCCAGTTTCAGCTGTTTAGAGAATGTGCACAGGGGAAAATCAGGAGCTGAAGTATGCCTTGCCCAAGGACTGAAAATCCTCTGCCCTCCTTCCTCAACACAGCCTTGCAGATTTCCTGCAATCTTTGCTGAAAGATTTCCCGAGTCAGATATTGAAACCACATCCTTCTGTTTAACAGCCTTTGATGGAGGCAAATCCATAAATTTGTCTAATCTCATTTTTAATTCATTTATGCTTTCAGCTTCCATGGCATCCTGTAGCAATGAGCTCCACAATTTAATTATAGACTGCTTGCAGAAATACTTCCTTCTGTTTGTTCAGGACCTGCTGATGATTTCATGGTGTGCTTGAACAGTAAGAAATAATGGCTATAGTTCCTCACTTACATCTTCCATGCCATGTGTGGAGCATAATTGATGTATTTTGTATACCTCTGTGATTTAGTCCTCTGCTTTCCAAGGGGAGCACTTCTATTTAGCCTCTCCTCATGTGGAATATATTCCATGCTGCTGATCATTTTCAGTACTCTTCCCTGAGATTTTTCTAGGTATTTTTAAAAAACAAAATTGTCAGTGAGGTAGTGGGAAGAGGTCAGACTGCTTGCACAATGTAAGGTGTGGGTACACTGGGGATTTGCTGCTGCAGTGTGCTGGATTTTTGTCTCACCCTTCAGTGGTAATTAAATTTTTGTCTGTTTCTTTGGTTTTATTTTCATTGCTCCCAAATATTTTCCTGATATTTTCATTGAATTATCCACAATGACTCAGATAATTTTTCTTGAGATGTGATAGCTAATTTTGAGCTCATTGGTGCATATCTACTCATGCCTGTTCCTCCTCCAGCTATCAGCGTGGAGTTTGATATCTACAGTTTCGTGATCCAGTTACTCACATTTTATGAGGTCCCTTTTGCAACTCTTTGCAGACAGCTTTAGTTCTTACTAACCTAATTCTACATAACTTGTAGTCCTTGTTACATCACTGTTTGTCAATTCTTTAACTTCTTTTCTGCCTCTGTCAATGTCAGCACTGAAGTGCTCGAGGTTGTATTTCATGTTCAGACTCAGATGTTTATTATTTCTTACCTATATCACAGTCTTACAAGTCTGAGTTCTACAGCATTCCACTATCTAGCTACAAAATGGCTAACCATACTTCTCTACAAGGTCTTTCAAGGCTAAACTATCCAATTAAGAAATTACACCTAAATTATTTTCACTTTTAACCCAATAACTAATCCCTCGTGTCCCACAATGGGGACTTTTCCATCCAATTACCAAACACCACCCAAACCCATGGAGAAGAAGGTGAAGGAGAAGGAGCAGCC
Organism: Fringilla coelebs; assembly: GCF_963513975.1. Lineage (NCBI taxonomy): Eukaryota > Metazoa > Chordata > Aves > Passeriformes > Fringillidae > Fringilla > Fringilla coelebs. The sequence goes on from NC_140034.1 coordinate 5,516,124, forward strand.
TCCACCATAAAACCTCCATCTTAGCTTTATAGATATTACTGTATTCTAAAACCTTAAAGTCTAAATTTTCCACTATGTGATATTACACACTTCTATTCAAACTCCACAATCCCAGTGCCATCACTCAATTTTGGAAGCCTTTTCCACTGTTTCAGGTCAGATGCAGTGTTCTCTTGGGGGTCTGTGCCTTTCAGCACAGAAAGCCCAAAACTCTCAGTATCCAGGGTTCCAACAACTGGTCTCTGTTTTCAACACCATTTATGAGTCTGATGAGCAGGACAAAGCCAGCACTTGTCCCCCTGATTGTTACTGGGAGGATCTATCATTTGAATACTCTTTTACCCTCTCTGCCTCCTCTTTCCAGCCATCATTTCCCACTCTTTTGCCCCCAGCTCGCTGAGCCTCCCCCCACTTCCCTCCCTCATGCCCTCACAGATGTTGCAAAAGCAGGGGAACAAAGCACCAAGCTGTGAGGTTAGTTTTGGCATGTTTTGGTCCTTTGCACTGCACCTCATCTAATCCTGGTCCATTATCTTGGAGTCACTAAATTTCCCAATTTCCTGGTTTGTGTTTTTTTTTTCAATTGCATTTCCTTTGCTCGTATCTCCTTTCCAGCCTGTTTGTAAGTTCTTTTCTGTTCCCAAGACTTCAATGGGGATCAATTTTTGGCAAGCTCTGGTTCACATCCCTGCACTTCATGCAGGGACATTGGTAATCACCAGCTTGCTGATTCTTCTCCCAGCTCTGAACCCTTGCTCCAGCTCTGCTGGGACTGAGATCCTTTCGGCCACTCGTGTGCTCTCGTTTTGGGGGTCCTGCTCTTCAGGAGACAACCTGGATTTGTTCCAACTGCCTTAACAGGAGCTTCATCCCTCTCCTCCAATCCTGGTGAAACACCAGACCAAAAAAAAGACAAAACAGGAGCAATAGGATCTAACCCACATAACTATCTTTTGAATCCAACTGCAACCCAAAACTCTAGATTAAAATGGTGTGTAAAATAATGCTAAAAAATGTTGCTTTCTGCCTGGCTTCTACCCAGCTTGGACCTCTGACATCTCCTGTGGTGACTGAGAGTCTAGAGGCATTAAAATCTCACAGAAAGAGTAAATTGGTTTTCCAAGAGTATTGTCAATACCAAACCTCACTGCAGTCAGTGAGCAGGGAATGCTTTGACCATTGAAGAAGAATTTAGAAGCGTGTTGCACAGTTTGCTGCTTCCCATCCACACATCAGCAATTTCTGATTTGTCTCTCACACCATAATCTCATAAACAGTCCTCAGGGACACTTGTAGTGCAGGCAGATTAATTTGGCCATAACTTTGAGTGGAAGAGATCAGGAGAGTGTGGGCTGTGTCTGATGCATCTGGGTGGGGAAATCAGCAGGAGCAGCTCCAGTGCCCTCTGTCACTGATTTGATGCAGGCAGCACCACACTGTGTTTTCACTAATATCTGTAAAGACAGCTGAGAGATCATTGTTTTATTGAGCTGGAGATTTCACCTGATCCCAGCTGCTTTCTTTATAGGGTCTCACACAGGTATTACCAGACCCCCTCTAAACCCCCTTCAATTAAGTTTTGAGATGTTTCAAATACATACTCCACCAAATGCAAGGGAAATTTTGGATTCCCTCTTTCCATTACATTTTATAATTCTATTAAAAAAGCAATCAAATTTCCCTGGCAAGAGAGAATCAGTCTGACTTGATCCTCGTTCAATATGCAGAGTTTCATTATCATCGCCAAATTTAACATCTTTCTCATTCTCTCTCCTCTATCTTTTTTTTTTTTTCAGTGTGTCCCTAGGAATGTGAGCTAGTTTTGGAAGGGAAAAGCAGACTCCTGAGTCGTTCTTACCTCTGTGGCAGCACAGTCCTAGATCTGTCACACTGCTAGAAGCTGCTGGGGTGTTGGGTGGCTTTTTTAAAGTATCCTTTGTGACTGCCCTGTACCAACACCAAGCAGCAAATTAATTCACCTCAGTCCTCTGCTTGTGTAGTTTTGAGGCTCAGAGCTTGCCTTCCAAACATGCCAAGACAGCCAAAAAGGCTTTATTCACTACATGCCACCACTCATGCACTTCCTCTGTGGATTTATTCATGGATGTCATAAATCAGAGAATATTTTAGCATCCCATTATTTTTAAATACCTGAGTGTTTCTGAAATCAGACTCAGTGCAAGATTTAGTTCAAGTTTGGCCCTGGCCTAGCATGTCAGCCTCTTTCGTGGTTTTCCTAATTGTTTTCAAACATTGATTAAAAATTGTAGCCTGGAAGTTTGGAAGCAATTACTCACCCCTATGGCTTTGAATTTTTAAAATTTCATGTTTCATGGTAATAAATCCAGTGTGCTGGGCTGCAAACAGCAGAGTGTTATGACTATTTCTTCCAGCACAACTATTTATCATACTTATCTTTTTCCCCCAAACCTACAAAACTTTTGTCAGGAGATTATCTTACCCTCACAGACAATTGAACCTAAAGAGCCAAGTTATTTTTTCATATTTTTCTCTAGATTTCACATTTGTTTCTATCCTTGTTTTCCATTAAATATCTTCTGAATTCTTCCTTCAACATAGAAACTGTAGGAAAAGCAAATAGATTTTGGGAATTCCTTTTGCCTTTTCTCCTCTTACTGTGGCTCCCCACAGATTCCCCCCGTTCAGTTCTCCCTCAGTTTGGGGTCTCACAACCACCACTGCTCCCCATCACTCTGGTAAAATGCTCTTATCCACAATTTGCAATCCTTTCTGTTCCTTCTCTGTCTTGGAGGAATCTGTTGTGCCGTTTAATTCCCCAGAGCTGTAGTGACAGAAGGTCCTCATCATCTACTTAAGTTCATATACAATTCATAAATATATAAATATGGACCATACAAGTGAAAATACATTAATCCAAAGCCTTTCTCTTCAAGCACTGGGAAAACAGGAACACAATCCTTACACTGGAGAAACAAACTTCAGCCTAAGCCTTATCTAGAAAGCTAATTAGATTCTGAAGTAGAGAACTGGTTCATAAAAAAAGCTGCTAATTAGCATGTCTTTCCATCTTTTACTCATCTGTTGGAATTAATTTGGTCTGTGGGAAGCACAACCAAGAAAAAAAACTCATGAGCCGAATTCATTAAGTCTGCTGTCCCCCCTAACCCCAGAAGGCATTTTCTCTGCTCACATGAGAGTGTTGCTGTTGATAGCAAACCAGCCTTTGTTACTATTGCTCCTCTGGGTTTTATCAAGAGTTTAGTTTAGTGAAATAAACAATTTGAAGCACAGCTGGCCCAAGATGTGCTCAAGAATAGGATGCTGCACTACAACCAACGTGCTGGGAAGCCACATTTCCCTTCCTCTGCAGCAAGCCAAGCACCTGATGCTGTCAGTGTTTGTGCTTCTGCCAGCAGAGAAATTCTCCTCTTTGTTGTACTGGCTGGAAATTCCCTCCTGAGACACACACCCACGGCTTCCCCCACTCTGGGAATAAACACTGACTGCCTTTAGGCCCTGTGTGGGTTTTGCTTTTTCTTCAAGCTTTTTTTTGCATTGTTTTGCTTTTTTGTTTTTATGGGGGGTGATGGTGATGATGTTTGGTTTCTGCTCTTTTTCCAGTTGCATCTAAAAGAGCACAAGAGATCCAGGTCCAGGTCTGATTCTTGACAGTATAAGGGGAAATGGTCTTGAGATGCACACAGAGAGGTTCAGGTTGGATATTAGGAAAAATTTCTTCACTTGAAGGATGGTTAAGCTTTGGAACAGACTGTCCTGGAAATGGTGGAGCCCCCATTGCTGGAAATGCTCCCAAAGTGAGGGTATGTGGTCATGATATGGTTTAGTGGGAGTTGAAACTTGATGATCTTGAAGGTCTTTTCCAATGATTTTTAAATTATTTTATTCTATAACTCTATCATATTCTATCTTTTTTAAATTTATTTTATTCAATCATTCTTTTCTATTCTATTTCTTATAAATAATGAGAGAAGTGGTAAGATGCAGGTCAGGAAAAGGTGTGTACATGAACTTTTCAACATCAGATGTCACACAAACAACAGAAGCATCAGAGAAAAGCATTTTCTTCACTCCAAAAATGAAATATTGCAGTGTCCTGACCCCTAGTATCTAGTTCCTAAATAATGCCCAGAAAGACTGGTGTATTATATTGCTAAAATAATTTCCCAGAAATGTGAGTGCAGCTTTCAGCCACACTCTTGAAATCATAATCCCTCTCCCAGAGCAACTGAAGAGTTGTCAGGACTCTTGGTACTCAGGGCTGACACCTCTCCTGATGGAATTATTCCACATTTCAGATGGACTCAGTCACCTGGGCTTCTCAAAACTCTCCTTTGCCTTGGAAAATCAGCACATCCAGCTGTCAGAGCAGACTCACTTTATAGCAGAAACTCATGCATAATCCTTTTGTCCTGGAACATTTTTACCTATGGCTATACAAGAGGGATCAAAGACACATTTTTGCTGCTCCTTTTCAAAAGAAATACATCAATTGTGGTCCTCAGAACTGGGCTGGAACTCTTCACTTCCTTTTTTTTTTTTTTTTTCAAATTAACTATAACACAAAGAGACAGCCTTAATTTCTTCTTCAAAAAATAGAGTTGTTTTATAGTAATATAAGCTGATGGTCTCTCAGGATGTTTCATTACCTTATTCATTCACAATATTAGCTTTATTAATTATTAATTCTATATTTCTAGCAATTTTGAGTTCTTTAGACTGTGTTCTAACTATTAAACAGTGGGGACCTGGTGACAGCTAAATATGATTTACCATTAGATTATTTTAAAAATGGCCTTATGTTTTGTATGTTTTCAATATTTATATTTTGAAAGGGTTTGATATATTAAGCTGCTCAAAACTCTAAATTGTGTGTGTGTGGGGGGGGGGGTTCTCCTCTATCACAATTATAAGTCAAAAAGCAATTAATATAAGTCAAAAAGAAATTAATTCCATGTCCTGCTATCAATCTTCAGCTCATGACTTTGAACAAGAAATGTATTCCTTGGGAATAAAGGAAAACAAATTTGCACAATTAATTCAGAGAGCTGGCACAGTCAGATGAGACTTTGAAACTTCCAGGTCCTTGCTCTCCTACAGCAAATCTACAGGTTAATGCAATACCACTATTACATTGAGAATAGCACTGTTCTTAAGAACACCACTATTTGCTCCTGCATTCACTAACTTTCTCTGCTCATTGAGGTTAAAATTTGCCCTTCATCTTTGGTTTTGGAATTTCCACTACCAGAGGCTTTTAAAAGCAAATTACAAGGACAGGGGGATGGTTTGGAGAAAGTCCATCTTGCCTTGGAGTCAAGGGGTGCCTTCCCAAGTGGCTTCCTAGCCTTGTCTCTCTGAAGCATGAAAAAAATAAATGGAAGACAAATAAAAATATTCTTTTAAGGACTCCCTTAAGCTGGTTATTTAGGAGTCCATTACATGCTCAAAACAATGATTTAAATTATTCTTGTTCTGCAAATCACATCAGCAGTTCTCTTCATTAAAAGATACAAATAGCTCAAGAAAGATTTGCTGATATCAGATCTCGGGTGCTTTTCTCATAATTTCTGTCAGAATAAGATTGCAGGGCTTGGGCAGGTTGTTTTTTTTTTTCCCATCCAGACAGAACTATTAAGGTATTATTTCATCCTGGAAAGAAGAGGGCACTTGTTCCAGTCCTGCAGGTTTTCAGTTTCCATTGTGCCACAGAGAGGCAGAGATGTGCTGCTCACCATGGAAGAATGCAGGAACAGAATTCCTCAGGTGGGGAATCCCTCACTGCATTTCTTTGCTGCTCTCAAGTGCCATTCTTTTGCCATGAATGGTAGACAAAATATTCAGTGCTGCTATTTTTGAGGTTCACATTTCCTAGAGACCTCTGGCAGCTGCTGCTGCAGCATTTACTCAAAACTCTCCTGACTCCTTTGGCTTGCTCCTCCCTGCCACGCTGGAACAGGGGTCTGGATCCTGGTGTATCCAGGCTCTGGCAAAGGATTACTCATAAGGATGCCTCATAAGACTGAAATGATTCTTCCACACCTGCTCTGACAGTTGGGTTTCATGCCCTGTGTGCAGATAAAGGCAAAACCAGGGAAGAATATGACCAGAATCCAGCCTGGAGTGGGGACAAAGCCTGCATCATTCCATGGGATACAGAGGAGCTGCAGGAGGGCACAGAGACTGCAAATGAGGGCCAAAATGAAAGCCTTTTGTGGATGGAAGCCTTTCCCATCCCTGGAAGTGCTCAAGGCTGGGTTGGATAGGACTTGGAACAATTTGGTCCAGTGGAAAGTGCCTCTGCCCATGGCAGGGGTTGGAATGGGATGATCTTCAAGGACCCTTCCAACCCAAACTATTCCATGATTCTGTGATTCCCAAGCCTGTAATGCCACCACGCCCCATGGAAGATTTACTTTTTGTACCAGTGAAAATTGCTCAGGCCTTGGATGAAAAGAAAGATCAAAAGGATGGAGACAGAGACAGTGATGTTTTGCAAAGTACTGGAGCAAGCACAGTTTCTTCTTTTATAAAAATTGGAAATATTCTTCACTACCAAGATGAGAAGCACACTCAAATTCCTATATATGCAGATCCTCTTTAGAAAGCTTGGAGAATTTTGTTCCCCCCTCTTAGAGAAATTACTTTACCATTCATAGGGTTTGAAAAATGTAAACTGTAATTTTTAAAGGGTTTAGTGCATTGGATATCATTGATAATTTACAGGGAAGGATAAAGCTGAAATTAGTGAAAAGCATTACTCTGCACTTTTTTTTCCAGATTGTCCATGAAAATACCAGGATGAAGTTTCACAGGTGCTAATTTCTAAGCTGATCCTGCAGAAATTGATGGTGCAGGAGGATTCAGCAGTGACACAGCACAACCCCACTGATGCTGACAATACTTCACCTGCATTTTACAGTACATTGGCCAACCTAAAACAGCAGAGGCTGGACATTGCTGCACCTTTCCTTGTCACACTCAAAAGCCCTCTGCTACCAGCTGTAATGTTCTGTAGCTTTTTAGCAGCTCCTATTCAATTAATTTCAGCCTCCACCAGTGAGGGTCTGTCAGCAGTGAACAATCAGGTTTGGTTTCCAGTTCACAGCTGAGATTGTGGCCTCCTTTTCTGGATCTCAGATGAAACAAATGAGCACCATCACAGGGGCTGTTGTGTGAGTGCTGCACAGCAAAGAAAAAAATCCCTTCTCTGGGCCTTTTCTCTGTCTTCATCTTCTTGATGAACCCATGAATCATGTTGGTGAATTTAAGCAGAGCACTACAGCAAGAGCAGTTTGCTGTGGATGGCCCTTTATCCCTTTTCTGAGCCAAAGCATTCCAAGATGGGAATAGATGGGAACACCCATTGTGCAGCTGTAGCTCATGCACACCTGATGTGTCAGAGCTTTTAGCTCTATTGAAGTGCCTATTGCTGGGCCATCAGCTTTTAATTAGGTAATTCAAATAATTTTGTGGGTGTAACTTCATTACTTACTACTCAAGAAGTCTGTGCCATTTGCAGATTTAATTGGCAGGGACCTGCACTCCCATTTGGATGGTCAATAAGATGATTAAATAGCTTTATTAAACTGATCAATAATCATTAAAATTATTTTTCCCCATGTTGAGATATGCTGTTAAGTCAATTTCTTTAACAATTAACTTGTACCCTGCAAATTCTATTTTATTCTAGGCTGCTTATTTTCATAAGGTTCATAATTTGGGTTCATAATTCATGTGTGTGTGTGTGTGTGTTCTTTTTCCCTTGCAGTATGTTTATAATGACATTCCTCTGTAGCTACCTAGCTGATGGTTTCTGAACAATTCCCTGCTTCCATCAACATTTTCCATTTTCAAGCTACTCTCCCTGTCAAAATTTATGTCAAAAATTGCTGTGAGCTCTGGGACAGAGACCCTAACAAAAAATTGGCATGCATCCATTACTGCATAGTGATATTTTTTGTTTGCATAAAGGGAGCATGCCAAGACCATGAGTCACTAGGCAACTGCTAATTTATAGATCAATGCTGATCTCATTTCTGCCTGTGAGCACGACACCCAGACCAGAGCTGGCTGAAGAAGTTACTGCAATAATAAAACATTCTATAAGTGATGTCTTACCTGTTGTTTTTAGAAGCACTAGTGAAGCTTTATTGGTTTGAGAGGAATAGTGGATTTGTCTTTACAAACAAGTTGTGGGTCTGCTGGTAATAAAACCAGCACTGGGAGAGAAAAAAAAACGATGGGAAGGATTCCACTGATTGATGAATGGAAAAAGATATTTGCTTTTACAAATAAATTTTAGGTTTGTTGAGAAATGAAATTAGACATTGAAAGATGAAAGAAACAATGGGGAAGAAAAATCCCGAAATTCCATAAGAATTAAAAATTAAAAGGGAGGGTTGTGCATTAGAGGGAAATCTCTGGTATCAGGCATTCTGGGAAGTCTGAACCTCTCAAGTACCTCAGCCAGTGGGGAAAGAGAGAAGGGAAATGCAGCTGGGAAATTGGGATAAAAAGGAGGCTGAGTCCTCCAAAACATGTGAGAAACCCCAGGGGAATGCCCCATGGCCTCTCCCTTTATTTGAATAAAGTTTAAGGGCTCCTCTGTCTCCTTTTTGGACATAGACCTCTGATGTTTGTGGATTAATTTTCCTGACAGGTTTGTGCAGGGTGGGGTATAACCTCCCCACAGACTCCCAATAGCTATGCCCATATTAATCTGAGATAACTCAGCCTTCCTATGTGCTTTTGATACATGAGAAGCAGCCCCTTTCCATGCAGACATGTGACAGACTTGACAAAAAAACACTTTTACCCCCTTGAATCCTGAAGATGAGGCTGTAACTGGGTTGGGATACTGCTCCCTAAATCACATCTAATTTTGGCAGTTCTAAAACCAGGCGAGTGCTCTCTGCTCTCCTCCCCTGAGCCCGTCTGTGCCCGTGGCTCGTGGGACTCTTGTGAGCACACTCCATGCATCACCACTCCTGCACCCAACCCTCAAAGTCTTGTTTTGATGCCTTAGGATTGAAGTTTTCTATTTTTCAGGTCCTGGACTGCTTTAGTGTGGAGCTCTAACACTCCATAGCCTGTCAGCTGCTGCTCTCCCATTTTGTTCAGACAAAACAATTCCTCTCCAGGCCTGAAAGCCAAGGACACCTCACTGTCTCAGGCCCTGAGAGATGCAAACAACAGTGAATTGAGGGGAAAACTTGGAGTAAATTAATTCATTTCCTGAAACTGTAATTGGAGGATTAACCCCTGATATGGGGGAATGGACCCAACTTGTAACTGTATGAAAAACTTGTGGCTGTTGGACATCTTGGGTGTAGCCCCTCAGGGGCTTTGACTGCCCAAGGTGTCTCTAGTGAAGACCTTCAATAAATACCCCCTTTTATTCTCTTACTTTTGTCTAGCCACTCCACAGCATCAGTTTCAGTAATATTTTTCTCAGCTTCAGTGAAAGTAAGGGCTCTGCCTTGTTAGATGGAGGCACCAGTGTCTGTAATCAGTTCTCCAACTGTTGCCTGTGCTTACCTGCTTCCAATCCCAGCTGAAGGGGTGACATTGCCCAGGTAGAGGCTGTAAATCTGTTATTTTAAATGCTTATAAGACATAGCTGCATTTCATATCAAAATATTTCGACTGCTAAAATTGTTAGGGAAAAACACCCAATCCAAAAACTGTCTCCTGTATCTAACCTGATACTGAAAGCTAAATGATAACAGTTCTATTAAGGCTAAGGCACAGAGAGCCCAGCTTCTGAAATGTAATCTCTCTTAAGCATTCACATGAGCTCTATCATGACTGCTTCTTGCCATTTAATCTGACATTTCACCTAAACACACCCTGGTTTGCAGAGAAGATTCCAGAAGCACTTGGATTAATAAATGCTGTGGAGAGATGGAATGTAAGAAAATAGTGCAGCAGGTAGTCTCACACCTGAGGAGTTGCTGCAGAGCCAATTACTAATGATTAGAAACAGGCCCAGCTCTTAACAAGCCATACCTGTATCCAATAAGGGCAAGTGCTAAAAAAGAGCAGGTTGGCCAGCTGTGATGAGTGTTGCAGTTTGCTGGCCAGCTGAGAAGTGAGATGGATGTGTTGGCTGTGAGGAAGAGGAGTCAGATGGCTGCTGCAAGGACCAGGGACAGGCAGTGCATAGAGGAGCTGCCATTGATATTGTTAATATTCTAGAAGTGTAAGTATAAGAGTTTCTGATAATATGTAATGTAAGTTTAAGTAATGAATCAAGGTCAGTGCACAGATATTCTAAAGTTAAATAGAAATTACACAAAAGATGTTTGTACTGGGTTTGCTGCCTTTTGCAAAGGGCCCTGCAAAAGATAGTAAACACAACATTAGTTTGTGAAAAGCCTTAGGTTGATGTTCTAGACTGAAAAGCAAAACTAAATCAGAACTTAGGAATGTATATTCTTACTGTGATGTGTTGCCTGAGCATTTTTATACTGTTAGTCCTAAGTGAGATATGTGAATGTTATATTATCAATTTACTCAAACATATAGTTCTATAGATGCTGCAACTTTGTAATTAAAAGAAAAGGGGGAATTGTGGGGACATGGAATGTAAGAAAATAGTGCAGCAGGTAATCTCACACCTGAGGAGTTGCTGCAGAGCCAATTACTAGAGATTAGAAACAGGCCCAGCTCTTAACAAGTCATACCTGTGTCCAATAAGGGCAAGTGCTACAAAAGAGCAGGTTGGCTAGCTGTGAGGAGAGCTGCAGTTTGCTGGCTGGCTGAGAAGTGAGATGGATGTGTTGGCTGTGAGGAAGAGGAGTCAGATGGCTGCTGCAAGGACCAGGGACAGGCAGTGCATAGAGGAGCTGCGTTGTGAAGAAACTTCAAGGAGGTATGAGAGATATAAAACCCCTTGTGCTATAATGACCCTAGAAGTTGTGCTAAGACGACAAAATGCCACAGTCAGAAATACCCCAGTGACAAAAAGCCACACAATGATTACAAACAGTATTTTTTTTCAAGGATGGGGACCCTTCTACAAAAAAAAAAAAAAGAATGTTTAGCAATGTTGGTGAAACCATCAGATATCAACACCATAGAAGTCAGGTACAGAAACACATTTGTGACACGCGGTGATCCATGAGAATCTGGGGAACTTCAGCTTCAAAAGTTTCCATGGCAGTCAGCAAAAGCACAAGGACAATTTCGAAAGTAAATATACAGCAGCAAAGCACCATCAGCACTTAAACAGTTGCTTTCACTGCTGTGAAATGATTTCAAATTATAGTAAAAGGCATTAGGAGAATTAGAGCAGAATGTGCCACAGCAGAAGGTGAAAGATAACACTCAAAGTGATTAATTCAGTCTGAGATAGATTTGAAAATCCTTCACATTGAAAGAGAAACGTAGCAAGTGCTGCCAGACATTTTAAAAATACTGTACATGCAAATATACATTTTAATGGCTTTATGAACCACCACAAGATTATCTGGCAGTAACATTAGCAAGCTTTTAATGAGCTGAGTTAATGATTAATATTGTAATGCTGCCCTGTGTGTTTGCAGCTAAAGAGATTAAGAATCTCAGGCGCTCAGATTTGAGGCTGCCAGGGCAGGTCACTCTGAGATGATTCAGTTACCTAGAAAGGGCCAAGGTGTTGATTTGTACAATAATTCCCTCCTGGTAAGATAGGAACTCTTTCCAGTCAAGCAGAAATCCCTATACCCAAATTAGATCATTTGGCTTTCCTCACTGCCAGCACTGAGTCATCCCCCCAGACACTCAGAAACAAAAGCAGTTCCAGTTTGCTGCTGATAGTACCAGTGAATCTCTGAATTTGGATGCCATGTCCAGTTTTAATGCTTGTTCATTCAATTAAGGTTTAAAAATATCAAGCAGATCACAAAATGGTATCAGTTGGCCTTGTTGTATAAACTAATTTACCGAGCAGGTTGTCCTTAAGGTTCTTTGTCAAAGAGAAAGAAAAAAAGGAGTAAATTGCTGCCAAGGAGAAAGGAAAGAAAAGAATTTTCTAGACAAGATCTTCTTTCTTGCAGGATATGGTGTAAAGGGAACAGAAGACACACAAAATTCCATAAAAATATCTCTAAAGAAAGCTCAGAGTAGACAATTGTTTTGGGGCTTTTTCCTTGAATTAGAAAATGTGCACAGTTTTGATGATTAACATCTCTTTGATGATTTGAGGATTAGCATCTCTTTATTATCATTTCAAATTGTTCCATTACACACTTGCCATGATATTTTAATTCAGGAGAACATATTTGGATTAATAGACTTGTTACAGACTTCTGCTAAAAATGCAGTACATTTAAACACAAATATACATATATATAATATATATTTGTCTTTGTGTAAGTGAAATAAGGATGCAAAGTCCAAGATCAAGCCAAAACATCTTTTGCAAGGTAGAAATGTGAAAGGTTCTGCTTTATGTGGGCTTGGAGGGACATCTTGTGACAGGAAAAAAACAGTGCAAGCAACGAGCTGCAGACAGGATCCACCTTAGAACGGCAGCAGCTGCTTGAGCAGTTTTCACCTCTCTACTAAAAATGTTTTAAAAAATTAATGCAAAGACTTCAACAAAAATCTTTCCGATTTTTAATAAATTTAACCTCCGAACTCACAAAACAACATCTTTGATCACATTTGTTTCAGTGGGGATCTGATTTTCTGCCAAGTAATCCTACCCCTGGGAAATGTGCAGCTGGTCTGACGGCAAAATACTGAGAGGAAAAAAAGCCCAACAAAACATAGTGATTTAATTATAATTGATCTCACATTGATAAAATTATTGCAGTGTAAATGGCTCAGTGAGCACTTGCTTTTTTTGGTTTGACAGTGGCCTGTTTCAGCTGAGCCTCACATTTGTCACTGATTTCAGCTCCAGTATACCCCTGCAGCTTGGCACAGTTAATCTCCATTTTCCTGCCCCACAGACTGGACACCCTCCCATGGCACAGGAGAGGGGAAAACTCCCTGACCCTCTTTGTTTGCCATCCCACAATCCAGTTTATCAGCCCCGCTCCACCAAGCAGAGCAAGAGGAGATGTCACTGCAGCTCAAATCTGCAGCCCAGCAAAGGGATGGGGAAGGTCTCCAAGGGTTCTGTCAGACTCTCAGCCAAGCAGGGCTGAGGAGCTCAAAAAAATCCAGTTTTCACTGTCCCATTAGGGCTGGAGCACCTCTCCCATGGAGAGAGGCTGGAAGAACTGGAGCACTTCAGCCTGGAGAAGGCTCCAGGGAGGGCAACACGAATTGGCCAAGCTGCAAATGTCAGGTGAAACGTGGAGGAATAAATCTGTGAGGAGGAAGAATTTGGAAACTGAAGATTCGGTTCATGATGAGGAAGAAACAGAGAAGATGCGTCCAGAAATGTGAGACAGGCTTTGAGTACAGCGATCTCTGAATTATTTACTCTGTTATTTACTGATCCAGTGGAAGGAGAAGTGCAATTCCTCTTCCTTCCTTATGAAGGTGGCCAGAATAGCTTATATTATAAAAATATCTAGGTGTTTAGAATATCCCACCCCCCAGCCACCATCACACCCAACCCCAGGGAGATCCTAAATAACATTTCAGTGTCTCAAGGACCTACAGGAGAGCTGGAGGGGGGCTTTTGACAAAGGCTTGGAGTGATGGGACAGGAGGGAAAGGCTTTGAAGTTATACTGGATATTTGGAAGAAATTCTTGACTGTGAGGGGGGTGAGGCCCTGGCACAGGTTGCCCAGGGAATCTGTAGCTGCCCCATCTCTGGAAGTGTCCAAAGCCAGGTTGGATAGAGCTTGGAACAGCCTGATCCAGCAGGAGATTTATTCAGGGTGTAGTTTTCTGTGTAGTGTGGTTAATACACTGTGTGAGTGGAGCAGAGGGAAATGAAACCTGCTGCAAGAATCCCACTCATTGCTAGGAAGTGCTAATGCTAAAGATTCATCACAGCAGCTGAGTGATTACTTCAAAACATTCTGCCAGAGGTGTTTGTACTCTCAGTTATATGCTGGTAGATTATTTTTTACACATGCAGAGGGGCTTTTGGTGAGGTTCTCGGGGGGATTATGGGCTCTTTCTGGTTTGTTTTTGCTTCATCTTTATGCTTTGTGTAAATACATCTCATTGAGTCCAAGGATAAGTGAGTGCCCCTCCTCACCCTTCCTTATGAAGGCACTCAAAAGGGCTTTTACTAAATTTTTTTCTGGACCTCTGGAATCTAAGAAAGAAAAAAAAGTTTTTAAAAAAGGCAGTGAAGTATTCCAACTAATTTCAATTTTATTTTATTGGGATCCCCCCAATTTCTATTAGAAATACAGATTCTGCCATGCAAAAATCAAAAATTAGTTTTGGGAAAAACATTTAAAAATAATTGTAACATATTTTATTTTAGATGGAAGGTGCATTTTGGGGTGTGGTATAAAGTACTCCTGTAAGACTTTGCAAACGTCCTTTGGGAGTAGAAAAAGAGCTACTTAATTGCCATGTACTGAACAGGGCCAAAATTGCAAACACTGCACATTTTAGTGCAGAGAAAGTTTTAGAAGACACATTTGATGTTAATCAGCTCCCTTTGATTGGCTGTAATGGCACAAAGACAATCCACTGCATAATGCATTTTGTACAGCATGGATATAAACAGAATAATATTTGCATTTCCAGTACAGATGTACTGGATCATCTTTTATGAGGATGTTGATCAAGAGGGACTGAAAAGAGAATTAGTTTTCTTAGATTATCCCAAGTTTGTGTGCAAAAAATACTCCTCAAACTTTTTTTTTTTTTTAATAAAACATTTTCCTTAGATAAAGTATTCAAAAGGTTTCAGACCTGCCTGTTGCTCGAGGAGCTGTGGATTCCTCTGCTGCTTAAAGGGAAGTTAAATATGAGTTTCCTTTCCAGACAAATTTATGCAGTTTCCAGCACCTTACAACAATAATTTTATTCTTTCCCAAGCACTCCTTTCTTCTGCTCAAGGAAGGAGGCACAGTTCAAAGCAATCAGGATCTGGCACTTTTTCCCTTAAGTATTGAAAAATCCCATTTTATATATGGATCAAATATTACTTATTAGAGGGTTCTGTAATTTAGAACCTCTTTTTGGATTTTTTTCTCTCTCATTTGAAACAATATCTTTAAAAAATAATTAAATTGAAACCTTCTGCAGGAAACTGGTTAGATAAAAGACATTCAAATGAAAATAATACTTTATTTTAAAACATAATTATTTATCTTGAATTGTGGTAGCTGCTACTACTTTGTTGCCTTGACTGTAAAGCTTACTCAGAATTCTGCACAGAGGGTGGGATCCCAAATGATCTGGAACTACCTAATAACTTTTTGTGCAAGTTATTAATATTTTGATTTAAAAAGTGACATTTTGTTTTCAGTGCTGCAAAGTAATAGTTCTTCTGAGAAAATAAAAAATAGATGGTCTTCAAAAATTTATTGATTTATTGTGATTGCAATGAAATTTCCAGGATTGAAAATCTGGAAGTTCTAAAAAAGTTCAACCTACTTTGGTTGGAAAAAAACCTGATGAAGAATATGGAGGTGGGTCTTGTGTCCTTTTTAGGATTTCTTTTCTTCTAACTGGTCTAATGTATAGTATTTAAATAATATGGTATATAAACGTGTCTAATAAGTAAGGAATTTATGGAACTGTTGAACAACTACAAGGAAAAATTGTAACTGTAATTTATAAGAATTAAGGCTGAAACATTATTTGGATTTGCTTAATTGTCAAAGTTTTCTGCATATACCTAAGTCATTCATTTCCAAATATTTTCTGAGATTCTTCCTAATAAAAAGGGATTTTTACTTTTCTTATATATGCAGATTTTTGACTCAGTTTCAGTATTCTGTGAAAGGATTGCCATATGGGGTTTTGTTGTTGCTGTTGTTGTTTTCTTTTGTTGGGGTTTTTTGGGGTTTTTTTTTTTTTTTGTTCTCTTTTGTTTTGTTTGGGTTTGTTTTTTGGGTTTTTTTTGTTGGGTTTTGGGGTTTTTTTCGGTGTTTGAAAATTTTTTTATTCTTGCATAACCTGGAGACATAAACACTTTTTCAGAAGGAAATTTTATCCTGTCTTTTTCTTAGTCTCTTATATATCAAATTATCTCCTATAAAAAATTATTTTCCCCCCAGGCTAACCTTTGAATTGGAAGCTGGTCCAGAACCAGCAAGAGCTCTGTGGTCAAAAAATTTTGCAGATAAAGGGAGAAGGAATGTGTGGATGCCTTTTTCTAGCAGGAGACCACGTGGCTCTCTGGATTCCCTGGCTCTTCACACCCCAACAGGGAGAGGGAATTGCTGCAGCTTCTCCATCTTCCCTTGGGAGAGAATGTGGGGGAAAAGGCAGAGGGAGATATTGATCCCAAAACAAAAGCAGCCAGAGCAGGAGATGCTGATCAGGATGAGTGAGACCAAATCACTGTCAACCTTGCAACCTGCTAAAAAAACTACGAGAGAGAAATTGGATCATGATTATAAGGGAAGACTGAGAAATTAGAGCTGACAAAGTACAAGTGTAAAGGGAGCAGAGCACTTCCAGAAATGACTCTTTACTAGCAAGTATCATTATTGCTGCTGCTAATGAAGGAATGGAACTCCTTTTGGGCTAAGAACAATTTATTACTTAGATAAGCATCAGTCTTGGAGGCTGTGAGACTTATGAGAGTAAGCAGCTGGTTATAGTTTAATAGTAGTTACAAGTTTTTTGTTATAAGACAATATTTAACTTTCTAGTCTAATGGATAGATACTACAAGTTTATTTTGCTTTTCTAACTTATTACTTTTACTTAATTTTGCTGCACTGCAGATACGTTTGCCTAATGGGTTTCTGTCACACTTACACACATATTCTTTTATTATAACTTCTAAACTTTTAGCTTTCTCTATATAATCACATTATAAACTATAAATAACCTCACATTATAAACCCTTCACCATCTTACCAATACAGTTTCTCACTTACTTAAGGCATATTCTTACTTACAACTATAGAAACATAAGTTTATGATTTTTCTGCTTGGTGTCTGTGCATTGTGTTTTTACATCAATCTAAACTTCTTCTAAGGCTGCAGATCAAACCCTTCAGTGTCTGTGGAAGTTTCTGTTCTTCTGATTCCCACCAGCAAGGACACTACAAACACAAGTGGCACCTCCCTGCAAGGAACTGCAGTGTCATGGTGGAGAGAAGTGATTGGCACCAGTGATTTAGTTCTCAGCATTTCCCCCAGGCCAAGACATGGGCTGCAGCCAAAAGCTAATGAGCGCTCCTGACACGAGGCATGATCTCTGAGGTCCCTCCTGCCCAGCTGTGAAACTGTTTATTTTCATCTCAGTATCATTTACAGAGGCTTTCCAAGCTAATCCCCTCTTGGCAAAATGCATTCTCTCTTTCCATGTCAAAAGGAAGCTGTGGTTCACAACAGAGGCCAACATTGTTTAGACTCCAGTCAAATTTGTTTTTACATTTGAATGATCTGCCTGTTAGCCTGCAGGCTCTTCAGCATTTGCAGTGCTGCATTAGGTTAAAACTGTATTATTTAAAACATTCTCAGGGCTTACATACTCTGCAGAATTTGCAAGAGGTCAACCCCACTGGGAACTTGGGAAAAATAGGAAGGTGGG
Organism: Fringilla coelebs; assembly: GCF_963513975.1. Lineage (NCBI taxonomy): Eukaryota > Metazoa > Chordata > Aves > Passeriformes > Fringillidae > Fringilla > Fringilla coelebs. The sequence continues at coordinate 5,533,747 of NC_140034.1, forward strand.
ACCAGTCTTGCATTTTTATCATGATCATTCTCATTATTGTCGAGAATTTATGTAAATGGTTTCATTTTTCTCGCATTCTAATAAAAATTTCCTACCAACTTGCATGATTGGAAGTCATATTCAAAATACACAACCCTGAGCATCCCCAAATCTGTGTCAAAACTCCCCAGGGCTCATCTTTGTGTACTCCAGACTCCTTTCCACAAATGAAGTCATGTCAAAAAGGACAGAAAATACATATCAGTGGGATTTGTTAATATACCTATTTGTAATTTTCAGTGCTTTTAGTAGAAAGGGCATTTAAATTTAAATCAAGACTGTTCAGTTGTAAATGGAAATGTAAATAATAATTGTATTTCTAAGCAGATTTTAGAGAATCTAATATTTTTTCTTGGTTTATCTTTATCTGTAAAAAAAAAAATCTTCCAAATGCTATCCATATACCTTTTAAATGGAAATAGAAAATAATTCAGAATTATTACATTTATGATGTCACTGATTACTATTCTTCAGCAAAACCAACAACCAAGTTTCTAGAACACTTAGAGTGTTGCAGGGAATCCATTTCCAGCTTCAGTTCTGCTGGGTCCACAACTATTTGAATCAAATACCTCAAACCTCTGGTAGGAGCTTTGACCAAAGGGCTTTTTAAAGGAACTGCATTAAAACAGGAGTCTTTGCACATATAGCCATAATATAGAACCAGGAAATCTTGATTACACAAACAGGACCCCTAAAAGTGCTTTGATCAAGAGCCAACAGATTTTTTTTTTGAGTGAGGGTGCAGAGACCAAGGTCTCTGTTGGTGCAGGCTCCTGGCATATGTGGATCAGGTAATATCTAGGGAGCAGAGATGTGCTTCAGTCACCTCATCTCTTTGTCAGATAAAACCTGCATATTTGAACATTTCAAATGATATTCACACATCCAGAAGTACAGGCAGAGTGGACTAAGTTGTCTTCTGAAGAATTTTACTGAATTTTTATACTTTTAAGTGCTCATATAGAGAGCTTATCTTTTGGAGATACATAAACAAGACCATTTTCCTGCTGTGTTCTAATGTCAACTCTTGATCCTGGATCCTCATGGGGTTTTTTATCAGATGTAATGTGAATTGAGCAAGATGCAAATGTTGGATGTGACATCAAATAATAAATCTCTTAAGGAGTAATAATCTAGAAATTGAAAATTTGGTTCATGGCAAGGAAAACACTGAAAATACATTCCTGAAAGGGCAGTCTTACAAAAAAATTAATCCACTAGAGGAAAGAATAACATTCTGCAAGAGAAAACTGAAATATCATGTTTAGTGAGTAGTTATATTGAAGAAATGCTTGGAAGATTGGAAGAGTTTTCTGGGCCTTTAAACAGCAGAGATCCAGCAAAGTGTTGTGAGTTTGTATGGTTCTGGGTTTTTTTTTTAATGTTTGTTGAATGGAAGGGTTTCCTCTAATTTCAATGTGAACTTCATGACCTTTTCTTGTCATTCTCAATTCTGGCTTAGGACTTCCAAGTCAGATTCATCTAAAATCGATGGCCAGCACAAAGTCTACACACAGAGAATCCCTCACTAATGGGGCATGTGGAGAGTGTCAACAATGCCACAGATCCAGGGTTGGACGCCAGCAAATCTTGGAAGTTCATGCATCAAATGAGGCTCAGGATTGTGGATCAGCATGGGATCAATATATGCACATTTTAGGATCAGTATAACCCCTTACAGTAGAATCATCTATCACTTTCAGACTTATAAAAAATGAAAAAACAACAACAACAAAATCCAGACAACAAACAAACTTTCCTGTAATCATTATTTTCTCCAAATTTGTAGTTTACGAAAAATCAAAAGCATGTCAATTGTCTGTGGTTGTTGTTGCTGTTGCAGGCAGAATTTAAAAATATTTCAAAGTGGAAATGAAGAAAAGAAAAGTTTTACTTTGGTAGTACAATTCTTGTTGGCGTAATTGGAAACAGTGGGAAAAACTCACTTTGAAGAAGACTTATTAAACAATCCATGGTAAACTTTTACAGATACTTCAAACTAGAAGCTGTTTCTTATGATTCCAAGTAATTAACTTTTAACGAGACAAATTTATTACAAGGATCTGGAGTATTTTGAAGCATCAGAGCTCCACAGGCTACATTTAGAGACTGCTGGCAAGAAAGGAAACTCTCCCTCTCCTTTCCTTCTCTTGGTGGCAGCTGAAGCTTTGAGCCCACAACAACTGATTTTCTGTTACATTTTTCTTTTCTTTCTATAGACGAAGGTCTTGATTTTAAAAAGGAAATATAAAAGAACAGGCAAGCTATCCAACTGCCTCCTAACAACAGCAATTTGATTATTCTGAGTTTCTACACATCCTTTCTTGCAGGGAAGCATTGGAAGTCTCTTACATAACCTTTGTATGAACAACCTTGACGCTTGGTGGAGGGGAGATTCAAATTCAGACTGGCAGCATTTCAAGGACTGTTTTCTGCTTGAATTCTCCAAGCTTGTCCACCTCAGGTGTGCCTTCTTTCCCTGTTCAGGGATGTTTGTTGGAGCTGCAGGTACTCCTCTACTTACAGCTTGCATTTGAGGTTGTTTATAAATAGAATTCTGCTTGCTTTTAATGTCACTCTCTCTTGAGCCAAGGATCTTTCTGTTCTGGCAAGGAGAAATTAATAAATCAGCCTTGTAGGGATGAAAGCCAAACCAAAGGGTTTTGGATGAGTAATCTTAGCACATAGTCATTTTTGAGAAAGAACATTTTTAACAGCTGCAGTAATTACTTCGGCTTTCACAGCTCATTCTTTTTAAGAAAACTTTCCATTAATTGAAAAGCTGGGAACCCTGCTTCTTTTCTAGGGTGTTTCTCTTTTTAAGGTGACTGATTACCACAAATTCTTTAAGGAATCTTATAGAATCAGGTGGAAGTATGGGAGTTTTTTCTCAAGTTCAACTGTAGAAACTATTGAAACTTTGCAAACCAAGTTTGGTTTAGAAAGATTTAAACAGATTGAAAATATGACACTGCACAAAGAGAAAAGGAACACTATGTGATTAGATATTGGTATTTGGTGCTTAACTTGGAATGCAACCCTTGAATAAAATGACTTTTTTTGTCTCCACTCAAGAGAGCAAAGTTATAATGAAATGAAACAGGCTAGAGGTAATGCTTGTGATTCTTTTTTCTGAGTGGGAAAAAGAAGAAAATCATTCAGAAAGAACTGAAAAAAAAAATATTGCAAAAGCAGAAAAAACACTATTAACTTCTTCTTTATATGCATTTCTGCACATGGGTTGAGTTCATGCTGCCTAATTCAATCATGATTCTCTACTGGAGACTTCAGAGTGAACAGTATCATAGGAATGAAAATAAAATGCATATTTAGAGTGCCCAATTAAATTCTGAGGCTGCAGTTTAAGAAGTTTTCAGTGCAGCAGAGAAAGTGCCTAAATTCTACAAGGCATTTAATGCAGCACTGGCCTGCTTAACTTTATGATTCTGCAAAGCAGCAAGTAACTGAAAATTATTAAGAAGTTTTGCCCAGACAGAGGTGGCTTGAAGCCCCCTAAAGTCCCTATGGTTGGTGCTTCTATGGCTCTTGGACTTCAGAAATAAATCAAATCCCATCCAGATATTGCATTTCATTGTATCCCAGGACAGCATGTGCAGGTCAGGACACTCACAGGGTGCATTTCATCCACACAAGCAAGTCACAACATTTTCTGGCTAAATCTCAACTTTGGAATTTTCATGACTGCACTGATTTATTCAGCTGCCTTACAAGAATCATTTTGAGATTGTGATGGAGCCAAGATCTTTGTCATAAACCCTGCCCTGAGCAGCTCACTGTGTCACCCCCATTTGTACCTCTGAGACAGAACTGGTGAAGCCATTTCTTCCTTTGCATGTTTGATATTTGTGACTGCATTGTTACACTTTTAGTAAAGATAGTGCTTTTCATCTTTTTAAAGTGCATTTATCATAAGCATGTAAAAGTTTATTTTTTATGTAAGCTGAGGGCTTGAGGGGAGTAAAAAGACCTTTTCAATCTCGAAAGCAAAATCTCATCTCCCTGAGGGACAGCAGGTTCTGAGCTCGGAACATTTCAGCTGTGTGAAAAATTCCTGATTTATGATTGGCTTTTGGCAAATATTAAAATGAATATTAGATGTGGTGTGTTAGAAAGCTATGCTGTATTAATTTTCTTAAGTAGTGTGTTAAATATAGTTTTAGGTTATAACATAAGGTTAAAATAGAAACTGTGCTACGTAAGATACTTTTTTTATAGAGAGGACTCGCAGTGAGATAGCAGCCACAGGACACCTAAATCCTTCAGAAAAAGAGAATTTATTTCTCCATTATCAGAAGAAATGAACTTCTTCCTGCCTCGCTCAGCCCTGAAGACACTGTCAGGATTCAGAGGAAGAAGCTGACGCTGCCCAGACAGAATCCTGTGTGTGAATGGAATTTATGCATCATGGATGAAGTGTATGAATATGCAACAGGCTGTTGTTTTTCAGGGTTAATCCTCTGTTAACGTGGGTCCATTTTTGGGCTTATTTTGCCCAGAAAGGTACCCAGATGTCCATAACTCTTTGTTTCTATTGTCTCATGTTGTCCTAATCCTAATTATCCAAATTTTTATTCTTCACATTATATTAGTATTTTTATAACCATTTTATTACTATTAAACTTTCAAAATTTTAAAAACAATGATTGGTGTTTTTCACAAGCTGTCAAGATCAAAACAAATTCCCTGGGCTTCAGAGCATTCCCATTTGGAGATGCAGTATTTCACTTAATGGCATAATTTTGTTTTGGGACTTTTTTAGAGGGTTTGCTTTTGTTTGCCTGGGGATTTGGGATGGTGATGCCCTGGCACAGGTTGCCCAGAGAAGCTGTGGGTGTCCCATCCCTGGCAATGTTCCAGGCCAGGTTGGATGGGCTTGGAGCAACTTGGGATAGTGGAAGGTGCCCTGAGGAAAACAACTTGGTTGGGTATTGTTTTGGGGACTTTTTTGGTAATACTGAGCATGGACACTCCTCTTACTGCATGTAAAGAGGCAAGAGAAAAAACAAAGTCTTACAAATGATCTCATGGTGACAGTGAAAAACAGTATTATGGATTTGTGTTAACCACAGTCTGTTGCACCTCGTAAATGCTGTGCTTTGTGCAAACTTTAAATGGCCAGAATGTCTTTTCTTGTCTTCTTCTCCTCATCATCATATTTTTCCAACCTTGTCCTGTCTCCTTTTTTTGCAAAATATCTCCTCACACTCACTTCTCACCAGTGCCCCCCACCAGAGTTTGGGGGCAGTGATGCAGGAATGGTTTGGAAGAGCCCCCCAGTACCATCTGAAGCACCTGTACTTACTCCTGTGGAACAGATTGGCTCAGTGGTTTCATGGGCTGTTTTTTAAACCATTTTCATTTCTATTCATTGGAACACAAAATTATTTTGCTATTACTGTGTCCCTCCTACCAGCACCACACAGGTGTTAAATGCTAAATAAGCACCTGGAAAAAGATCCTATTCCCCAGTAAATGGTTTGATTTTCTTGCACCTGTCTCACACTCTGTTGCAATAACGACAACACAAACTGTTGTCTTGTAAACTGTAGTTTTGTTTCCCTGCATTCCATCCATTAAAAAACATTTATGGTATATTTTATGTTATTTTATAGTTCTGCTTTCATGCTGCTTACATTTCCTTCAATGAAATTTCATTTCCTTTCGGGAAGGGAAACGGAATCTTGCGATTTCAATGGAGACCAAGTCAGGAATCTTTGCTCCATGTCCCTGCACCTGATGGCATCCCATGCCTTTTGATGCCTTGAACTTTGGCCACCAATTTTTTCATTTTTTCTGATGTTTTTTCAGTATCCCTGCCATGTCTGTCACATCTTCCCCTCAAAGCTGTGTCTTCTTCCATGTTTTTTCTCCTGATTTTGCAGCATCACTGAGCTTACTTTTGGCATCTTTTGGCCCTTTGCACTGCACGGCATGTCATCCTGGTCCTTTTGGTCGCAGTCACAAAATTTGCAAATTTTGGAATTTTTTTTTGTCAGTTGCATTTTTTTGCATGATTGCTCCATTCCAGAGCGTTTGTAAGTCCTTCTTTTTTGTTTCCAGGCTTTCAATGGGGTCCAATTTTTTCAAGCCATGCTCTATGTCCCTGCACTTGATGGCATCCCATGCATTTGGGTGGCTTTCACTTCAACAAAGAATTTTTTTTTTTTTTTTTTCACTCTCCATGGCATGTCTCTCATATCTTCCCCTCAAAGTTGTGTCTTCCTCCTTGACATTTTCCCTGATTTTGCAGCATCTGGGATCTCAGCTGTGCGTGTTTTGGTCCTTTGTGCTGCACCTCTTTTCCTCCCAGAGCATTTTCTGCTACTCACTAAATGTCTCAATGTTTGGATTTTTGGGGTTTTTTTGGCTTGCACTTCATTTGATCCTATCTCCTTTGCAGAGTGTTTGTCAGCCTTTCTTTTGAGGTTCGCAAGACTCCGTTTCCCTTCCCGAAAGGAAATTTCATTTCCTTTCGGGAAGGGAAACGGAATCTTGCGATTTCAATGGAGACCAAGTCAGGAATCTTTGCTCCATGTCCCTGCACCTGATGGCATCCCATGCCTTTTGATGCCTTGAACTTTGGCCACCAATTTTTGTCTTTTTTCTGATGTTTTTTCAGTATCCCTGCCATGTCTGTCACATCTTCCCCTCAAAGCTGTGTCTTCTTCCATGTTTTTTTCTCCTGATTTTGCAGCATCACTGAGCTTAGTTTTGGCATCTTTTGGCCCTTTGCACTGCACGTCATGTCATCCTGGTCCTTTTGGTCGCAGTCACAAAATTTGCAAATTTTGGAATTTTTTTTTGTGAGTTGCATTTTTTTGCATGATTGCTCCATTCCAGAGCATTTGTAAGTCCTTCTTTTTTGTTTCCAGGCTTTCAATGGGGCCCAATTTTTGCAAGCCGTGCTCTATGTCCCTGCACTTGATGGCATCCCATGCATTTGGGTGGCTTTCACTTAAACAACAAATTTTTTTTTTTTTTTTTTCACACTCCATGGCATGTCTCTCATATCTTCCCCTCAAAGTTGTGTCTTCCTCCTTGACATTTTCCCTGATTTTGCAGCATCTGGGAACTCAGCTGTGCGTGTTTTGGTCCTTTGTGCTGCACCTCTTTTCCTCCCAGAGCATTTTCTGCTACTTACTAAATGTCTCCATTTTTGGATTTTTGGGGTTTTTTTGGCTTGCACTTCATTTGATCCTATCTCCTTTGCAGAGTGTTTGTCAGCCTTTCTTTTGAGGTTCGCAAGATTCCGTTTCCCTTCCCGAAAGGAAATGAAATTTCCTTTCGGGAAGGGAAACGGAATCTTGCGATTTCAATGGAGACCAAGTCAGGAATCTTTGCTCCATGTCCCTGCACCTGATGGCATCCCATGCCTTTTGATGCCTTGAACTTTGGCCACCAAGTTTTGTCTTTTTTCTGATGTTTTTTCAGTATCCCTGCCATGTCTGTCACATCTTCCCCTCAAAGCTGTGTCTTCTTCCATGTTTTTTTCTCCTGATCTTGCAGCATCACTGAGCTTAGTTTTGGCATCTTTTGGCCCTTTGCACTGCACGTCATGTCATCCTGGTCCTTTTGGTCGCAGTCACAAAATTTGCAAATTTTGGAATTTTTTTTTGTGAGTTGCATTTTTTTGCATGATTGCTCCATTCCAGAGCGTTTGTAAGTCCTTCTTTTTTGTTTCCAGGCTTTCAGTGGGGTCCAATTTTTGCAAGCCGTGCTCTATGTCTCTACACTTGATGGCATCCCATGCATTTGGGTGGCTTTCACTTAAACAATGAATTTTTTTTTTTTTTTTTTTTTTCACTCTCCATGGCATGTCTCTCATATCTTCCCCTCAAAGTTTTGTCTTCCTCCTTGACATTTTCCCTGATTTTGCAGCATCTGGGATCTCAGCTGTGCGTGTTTTGGTCCTTTGTGCTGCACCTCTTTTCCTCCCAGAGCATTTTCTGCTACTTACTAAATGTCTCCATTTTTGGATTTTTGGGGTTTTTTTGGCTTGCACTTCATTTGATCCTATCTCCTTTGCAGAGTGTTTGTCAGCCTTTCTTTTGAGGTTCGCAAGATTCCGTTTCCCTTCCCGAAAGGAAATGAAATTTCCTTTCGGGAAGGGAAACGGAATCTTGCGATTTCAATGGAGACCAAGTCAGGAATCTTTGCTCCATGTCCCTGCACCTGATGGCATCCCATGCCTTTTGATGCCTTTCACTTTGGCCACCAATTTTTTCATTTTTTCTGATGTTTTTTCAGTATCCCTGCCATGTCTGTCACATCTTCCCCTCAAAGCTGTGTCTTCTTCCATGATTTTTCTCCTGATTTTGCAGCATCACTGAGCTTAGTTTTGGCATCTTTTGGCCCTTTGCACTGCATGGCATGTCATCCTGGTCCTTTTGGTCGCAGTCACAAAATTTGCAAATTTTGGAATTTTTTTTTGTGAGTTGCATTTTTTTGCATGATTGCTCCATTCCAGAGCGTTTGTAAGTCCTTCTTTTTTGTTTCCAGGCTTTCAATGGGCTCCAATTTTTGCAAGCCGTGCTCTATGTCCCTACACTTGATGGCATCCCATGCATTTGGGTGGCTTTCACTTAAACAACGAATTTTTTTTTTTTTTTTTCACTCTCCATGGCATGTCTCTCATATCTTCCCCTCAAAGTTGTGTCTTCCTCCTTGACATTTTCCCTGATTTTGCAGCATCTGGGATCTCAGCTGTGTGTGTTTTGGTCCTTTGTGCTGCACCTCTTTTCCTCCCAGAGCATTTTCTGCTACTTACTAAATGTCTCCATTTTTGGATTTTTGGGGTTTTTTTGGCTTGCACTTCATTTGATCCTATCTCCTTTGCAGAGTGTTTGTCAGCCTTTCTTTTGAGGTTCGCAAGATTCCGTTTCCCTTCCCGAAAGGAAATGAAATTTCCTTTCGGGAAGGGAAACGGAATCTTGCGATTTCAATGGAGACCAAGTCAGGAATCTTTGCTCCATGTCCCTGCTCCTGATGGCATCCCATGCCTTTTGATGCCTTGAACTTTGGCCACCAATTTTTGTCTTTTTTCTGATGTTTTTTCAGTATCCCTGCCATGTCTGTCACATCTTCCCCTCAAAGCTGTGTCTTCTTCCATGTTTTTTTCTCCTGATTTTGCAGCATCACTGAGCTTAGTTTTGGCATCTTTTGGCCCTTTGCACTGCATGGCATGTCATCCTGGTCCTTTTGGTCGCAGTCACAAAATTTGCAAATTTTGGAATTTTTTTTTGTGAGTTGCATTTTTTTGCATGATTGCTCCATTCCAGAGCGTTTGTAAGTCCTTCTTTTTTGTTTCCAGGCTTTCAATGGGGTCCAATTTTTGCAAGCCGTGCTCTATGTCCCTACACTTGGCATTCCATGCATTTGGGTGGCTTTCACTTAAACAATGAATTTTTTTTTTTTTTTTTTTTTTTTCACTCTCCATGGCATGTCTCTCATATCTTCCCCTCAAAGTTGTGTCTTCCTCCTTGACATTTTCCCTGATTTTGCAGCATCTGGGATCTCAGCTGTGTGTGTTTTGGTCCTTTGTGCTGCACCTCTTTTCCTCCCAGAGCATTTTCTGCTACTTACTAAATGTCTCCATTTTTGGATTTTTGGGGTTTTTTTGGCTTGCACTTCATTTGATCCTATCTCCTTTGCAGAGTGTTTGTCAGCCTTTCTTTTGAGGTTCGCAAGATTCCGTTTCCCTTCCCAAAAGGAAATGAAATTTCCTTTCGGGAAGGGAAACGGAATCTTGCGATTTCAATGGAGACCAAGTCAGGAATCTTTGCTCCATGTCCCTGCACCTGATGGCATCCCATGCCTTTTGATGCCTTGAACTTTGGCCACCAATTTTTTCATTTTTTCTGATGTTTTTTCAGTATCCCTGCCATGTCTGTCACATCTTCCCCTCAAAGCTGTGTCTTCTTCCATGTTTTTTCCTCCTGATTTTGCAGCATCACTGAGCTTAGTTTTGGCATCTTTTGGCCCTTTGCACTGCACGGCATGTCATCCTGGTCCTTTTGGTCGCAGTCACAAAATTTGCAAATTTTGGAATTATTTTTTGTGAGTTGCATTTTTTTGCATGATTGCTCCATTCCAGAGCATTTGTAAGTCCTTCTTTTTTGTTTCCAGGCTTTCAATGGGGCCCAATTTTTGCAAGCCGTGCTCTATGTCCCTGCACTTGATGGCATCCCATGCATTTGGGTGGCTTTCACTTAAACAACAAATTTTTATTTTTTTTTTTCACTCTCCATGGCATGTCTCTCATATCTTCCCCTCAAAGTTGTGTCTTCCTCCTTGACATTTTCCCTGATTTTGCAGCATCTGGGATCTCAGCTGTGTGTGTTTTGGTCCTTTGTGCTGCACCTCTTTTCCTCCCAGAGCATTTTCTGCTACTTACTAAATGTCTCCATTTTTGGATTTTGGGGGTTTTTTTGGCTTGCACTTCATTTGATCCTATCTCCTTTGCAGAGTGTTTGTCAGCCTTTCTTTTGAGGTTCGCAAGATTCCGTTTCCCTTCCCGAAAGGAAATGAAATTTCCTTTCGGGAAGGGAAACGGAATCTTGCGATTTCAATGGAGACCAAGTCAGGAATCTTTGCTCCATGTCCCTGCACCTGATGGCATCCCATGCCTTTTGATGCCTTGAACTTTTGCCACCAATTTTTTCATTTTTTCTGATGTTTTTTCAGTATCCCTGCCATGTCTGTCACATCTTCCCCTCAAAGCTGTGTCTTCTTCCATGTTTTTTCCTCCTGATTTTGCAGCATCACTGAGCTTAGTTTTGGCATCTTTTGGCCCTTTGCACTGCACGGCATGTCATCCTGGTCCTTTTGGTCGCAGTCACAAAATTTGCAAATTTTGGAATTTTTTTGGTGAGTTGCATTTTTTTGCATGATTGCTCCATTCCAGAGCGTTTGTAAGTCCTTCTTTTTTGTTTCCAGGCTTGCAATGGGGTCCAATTTTTTCAAGCCATTCTCTATGTCCCTGCACTTGATGGCATCCCATGCATTTGGGTGGCTTTCACTTCAACAAGGAATTTTTTTTTTTTTTTTCACTCTCCATGGCATGTCTCTCATATCTTCCCCTCAAAGTTGTGACTTCTTCTTTGACATTTTCCCTGATTTTCCAGCATCTGGGATCTCAGCTTTGCATGTTTTGGTCCTTTGTGCTGCACCTCTTTTCCTCCCAGAGCATTTTCTGCTACTTACTAAATGTCTCCATTTTTGGTTTTTGGGGTTTTTTTGGCTTGCACTTCATTTGATCCTATCTCCTTTGCAGAGTCTTTGTCAGCCTTTCTTTTGAGGTTCGCAAGATTCCGTTTCCCTTCCCGAAAGGAAATGAAATTTCCTTTCGGGAAGGGAAACGGAATCTTGCGATTTCAATGGAGACCAAGTCAGGAATCTTTGCTCCATGTCCCTGCTCCTGATGGCATCCCATGCCTTTTGATGCCTTGAACTTTGGCCACCAAGTTTTGTCTTTTTTCTGATGTTTTTTCAGTATCCCTGCCATGTCTGTCACATCTTCCCCTCAAAGCTGTGTCTTCTTCCATGTTTTTTTCTCCTGATTTTGCAGCATCACTGAGCTTACTTTTGGCATCTTTTGGCCCTTTGCACTGCACAGCATGTCATCCTGGTCCTTTTGGTCGCAGTCACAAAATTTGCAAATTTTGGAATTTTTTTTTGTGAGTTGCATTTTTTTGCATGATTGCTCCATTCCAGAGCGTTTGTAAGTCCTTCTTTTTTGTTTCCAGGCTTTCAATGGGGCCCAATTTTTGCAAGCCGTGCTCTATGTCCCTACACTTGATGGCATCCCATGCATTTGGGTGGCTTTCACTTAAACAACAAATTTTTATTTTTTTTTTTCACTCTCCATGGCATGTCTCTCATATCTTCCCCTCAAAGTTGTGTCTTCCTCCTTGACATTTTCCCTGATTTTGCAGCATCTGGGATCTCAGCTGTGCGTGTTTTGGTCCTTTGTGCTGCACCTCTTTTCCTCCCAGAGCATTTTCTGCTACTTACTAAATGTCTCCATTTTTGGATTTTGGGGGTTTTTTTGGCTTGCACTTCATTTGATCCTATCTCCTTTGCAGAGTGTTTGTCAGCCTTTCTTTTGAGGTTCGCAAGATTCCGTTTCCCTTCCCGAAAGGAAATGAAATTTCCTTTCGGGAAGGGAAACGGAATCTTGCGATTTCAATGGAGACCAAGTCAGGAATCTTTGCTCCATGTCCCTGCTCCTGATGGCATCCCATGCCTTTTGATGCCTTGAACTTTGGCCACCAATTTTTGTCTTTTTTCTGATGTTTTTTCAGTATCCCTGCCATGTCTGTCACATCTTCCCCTCAAAGCTGTGTCTTCTTCCATGTTTTTTTCTCCTGATTTTGCAGCATCACTGAGCTTAGTTTTGGCATCTTTTGGCCCTTTGCACTGCATGGCATGTCATCCTGGTCCTTTTGGTCGCAGTCACAAAATTTGCAAATTTTGGAATTTTTTTTTGTGAGTTGCATTTTTTTGCATGATTGCTCCATTCCAGAGCGTTTGTAAGTCCTTCTTTTTTGTTTCCAGGCTTTCAATGGGGTCCAATTTTTGCAAGCCGTGCTCTATGTCCCTACACTTGATGGCATTCCATGCATTTGGGTGGCTTTCACTTAAACAATGAATTTTTTTTTTTTTTTTTTTTTTTTTCACTCTCCATGGCATGTCTCTCATATCTTCCCCTCAAAGTTGTGTCTTCCTCCTTGACATTTTCCCTGATTTTGCAGCATCTGGGATCTCAGCTGTGTGTGTTTTGGTCCTTTGTGCTGCACCTCTTTTCCTCCCAGAGCATTTTCTGCTACTTACTAAATGTCTCCATTTTTGGATTTTTGGGGTTTTTTTGGCTTGCACTTCATTTGATCCTATCTCCTTTGCAGAGTGTTTGTCAGCCTTTCTTTTGAGGTTCGCAAGATTCCGTTTCCCTTCCCGAAAGGAAATGAAATTTCCTTTCGGGAAGGGAAACGGAATCTTGCGATTTCAATGGAGACCAAGTCAGGAATCTTTGCTCCATGTCCCTGCACCTGATGGCATCCCATGCCTTTTGATGCCTTGAACTTTTGCCACCAATTTTTTCATTTTTTCTGATGTTTTTTCAGTATCCCTGCCATGTCTGTCACATCTTCCCCTCAAAGCTGTGTCTTCTTCCATGTTTTTTCCTCCTGATTTTGCAGCATCACTGAGCTTAGTTTTGGCATCTTTTGGCCCTTTGCACTGCACGTCATGTCATCCTGGTCCTTTTGGTCCCAGTCACAAAATTTGCAAATTTTGGAATTTTTTTTTGTCAGTTGCATTTTTTTGCATGATTGCTCCATTCCAGAGCATTTGTAAGTCCTTCTTTTTTGTTTCCAGGCTTTCAATGGGGCCCAATTTTTGCAAGCCGTGCTCTATGTCCCTGCACTTGATGGCATCCCATGCATTTGGGTGGCTTTCACTTAAACAACAAATTTTTATTTTTTTTTTTCACTCTCCATGGCATGTCTCTCATATCTTCCCCTCAAAGTTGTGTCTTCCTCCTTGACATTTTCCCTGATTTTGCAGCATCTGGGATCTCAGCTGTGCGTGTTTTGGTCCTTTGTGCTGCACCTCTTTTCCTCCCAGAGCATTTTCTGCTACTTACTAAATGTCTCCATTTTTGGATTTTTGGGGTTTTTTTGGCTTGCACTTCATTTGATCCTATCTCCTTTGCAGAGTGTTTGTCAGCCTTTCTTTTGAGGTTCGCAAGATTCCGTTTCCCTTCCCGAAAGGAAATGAAATTTCCTTTCGGGAAGGGAAACGGAATCTTGCGATTTCAATGGAGACCAAGTCAGGAATCTTTGCTCCATGTCCCTGCACCTGATGGCATCCCATGCCTTTTGATGCCTTGAACTTTGGCCACCAATTTTTGTCTTTTTTCTGATGTTTTTTCAGTATCCCTGCCATGTCTGTCACATCTTCCCCTCAAAGCTGTGTCTTCTTCCATGTTTTTTCCTCCTGATTTTGCAGCATCACTGAGCTTAGTTTTGGCATCTTTTGGCCCTTTGCACTGCACGTCATGTCATCCTGGTCCTTTTGGTCCCAGTCACAAAATTTGCAAATTTTGGAATTTTTTTTTGTGAGTTGCATTTTTTTGCATGATTGCTCCATTCCAGAGCATTTGTAAGTCCTTCTTTTTTGTTTCCAGGCTTTCAATGGGGCCCAATTTTTGCAAGCCGTGCTCTATGTCCCTGCACTTGATGGCATCCCATGCATTTGGGTGGCTTTCACTTAAACAACAAATTTTTATTTTTTTTTTTCACTCTCCATGGCATGTCTCTCATATCTTCCCCTCAAAGTTGTGTCTTCCTCCTTGACATTTTCCCTGATTTTGCAGCATCGGGGATCTCAGCTGTGCGTGTTTTGGTCCTTTGTGCTGCACCTCTTTTCCTCCCAGAGCATTTTCTGCTACTTACTAAATGTCTCCATTTTTGGATTTTTGGGGTTTTTTTGGCTTGCACTTCATTTGAGCCTATCTCCTTTGCAGAGTGTTTGTCAGCCTTTCTTTTGAGGTTCGCAAGATTCCGTTTCCCTTCCCGAAAGGAAATGAAATTTCCTTTCGGGAAGGGAAACGGAATCTTGCGATTTCAATGGAGACCAAGTCAGGAATCTTTGCTCCATGTCCCTGCTCCTGATGGCATCCCATGCCTTTTGATGCCTTGAACTTTGGCCACCAATTTTTGTCTTTTTTCTGATGTTTTTTCAGTATCCCTGCCATGTCTGTCACATCTTCCCCTCAAAGCTGTGTCTTCTTCCATGTTTTTTTCTCCTGATTTTGCAGCATCACTGAGCTTAGTTTTGGCATCTTTTGGCCCTTTGCACTGCACAGCATGTCATCCTGGTCCTTTTGGTCGCAGTCACAAAATTTGCAAATTTTGGAATTTTTTTTTTGTGAGTTGCATTTTTTTGCATGATTGCTCCATTCCAGAGCGTTTGTAAGTCCTTCTTTTTTGTTTCCAGGCTTTCAATGGGGTCCAATTTTTGCAAGCCGTGCTCTATGTCCCTGCACTTGATGGCATCCCATGCATTTGGGTGGCTTTCACTTAAACAATGAATTTTTTTTTTTTTTTTTTCACTCTCCATGCCATGTCTCTCATATCTTCCCCTCAAAGTTGTGTCTTCCTCCTTGACATTTTCCCTGATTTTGCAGCATCTGGGATCTCAGCTTTGCACATTTTGGTCCTTTGTGCTGCACCTCTTTTCCTCCCAGAGCATTTTCTGCTACTTACTAAATGTCTCCATTTTTGGATTTTGGGGGTTTTTTTGGCTTGCACTTCATTTGATCCTATCTCCTTTGCAGAGTGTTTGTCAGCCTTTCTTTTGAGGTTCGCAAGATTCCGTTTCCCTTCCCGAAAGGAAATGAAATTTCCTTTCGGGAAGGGAAACGGAATCTTGCGATTTCAATGGAGACCAAGTCAGGAATCTTTGGTCCATGTCCCTGCACCTGATGGCATCCCATGCCTTTTGATGCCTTGAACTTTGGCCACCAATTTTTGTCTTTTTTCTGATGTTTTTTCAGTATCCCTGCCATGTCTGTCACATCTTCCCCTCAAAGCTGTGTCTTCTTCCATGTTTTTTTCTCCTGATTTTGCAGCATCACTGAGCTTAGTTTTGGCATCTTTTGGCCCTTTGCACTGCACAGCATGTCATCCTGGTCCTTTTGGTCGCAGTCACAAAATTTGCAAATTTTGGAATTTTTTTTTTTGTGAGTTGCATTTTTTTGCATGATTGCTCCATTCCAGAGCGTTTGTAAGTCCTTCTTTTTTGTTTCCAGGCTTTCAATGGGCTCCAATTTTTGCAAGCCGTGCTCTATGTCCCTGCACTTGATGGCATCCCATGCATTTGGGTGGCTTTCACTTAAACAATGAATTTTTTTTTTTTTTTTTTCACTCTCCATGCCATGTCTCTCATATCTTCCCCTCAAAGTTGTGTCTTCCTCCTTGACATTTTCCCTGATTTTGCAGCATCTGGGATCTCAGCTTTGCACATTTTGGTCCTTTGTGCTGCACCTCATTTCCTCCCAGAGCATTTTCTGCTACTTACTAAATGTCTCCATTTTTGGATTTTGGGGGTTTTTTTGGCTTGCACTTCATTTGATCCTATCTCCTTTGCAGAGTGTTTGTCAGCCTTTCTTTTGAGGTTCGCAAGATTCCGTTTCCCTTCCCGAAAGGAAATGAAATTTCCTTTCGGGAAGGGAAACGGAATCTTGCGATTTCAATGGAGACCAAGTCAGGAATCTTTGCTCCATGTCCCTGCACCTGATGGCATCCCATGCCTTTTGATGCTTTGAACTTTGGCCACCAAGTTTTTCATTTTTTCTGATGTTTTTTCAGTATCCCTGCCATGTCTGTCACATCTTCCCCTCAAAGCTGTGTCTTCTTCCATGTTTTTTTCTCCTGATTTTGCAGCATCACTGAGCTTACTTTTGGCATCTTTTGGCCCTTTGCACTGCACAGCATGTCATCCTGGTCCTTTTGGTCGCAGTCACAAAATTTGCAAATTTTGGAATTTTTTTTTGTGAGTTGCATTTTTTTGCATGATTGCTCCATTCCAGAGCGTTTGTAAGTCCTTCTTTTTTGTTTCCAGGCTTTCAGTGGGGTCCAATTTTTGCAAGCCGTGCTCTATGTCCCTGCACTTGATGGCATCCCATGCATTTGGGTGGCGTTCACCTCAACAACGAATTTTTTTTTTTTTTTTCCACTCTCCATGGCATGTCTCTCATATCTTCCCCTCAAAGTTGTGTCTTCCTCCTTGACATTTTCCCTGATTTTGCAGCATCTGGGATCTCAGCTTTGCATGTTTTGGTCCTTTGTGCTGCACCTCATTTCCTCCCAGAGCATTTTCTGCTACTTACTAAATGTCTCCATTTTTGGATTTTGGGGGTTTTTTTGGCTTGCACTTCATTTGATCCTATCTCCTTTGCAGAGTGTTTGTCAGCCTTTCTTTTGAGGTTCGCAAGATTCCGTTTCCCTTCCCGAAAGGAAATGAAATTTCCTTTCGGGAAGGGAAACGGAATCTTGCGATTTCAATGGAGACCAAGTCAGGAATCTTTGGTCCATGTCCCTGCACCTGATGGCATCCCATGCCTTTTGATGCCTTGAACTTTGGCCACCAATTTTTGACTTTTTTCTGATGTTTTTTCAGTATCCCTGCCATGTCTGTCACATCTTCCCCTCAAAGCTGTGTCTTCTTCCATGTTTTTTCTCCTGATTTTGCAGCATCACTGAGCTTAGTTTTGGCATCTTTTGGCCCTTTGCACTGCACGGCATGTCATCCTGGTCCTTTTGGTCGCAGTCACAAAATTTGCAAATTTTGGAATTTTTTTTTGTCAGTTGCATTTTTTTGCATGATTGCTCCATTCCAGAGCGTTTGTAAGTCCTTCTTTTTTGTTTCCAGGCTTTCAATGGGGTCCAATTTTTGCAAGCCGTGCTCTATGTCCCTGCACTTGATGGCATCCCATGCATTTGGGTGGCTTTCACTTAAACAATGAATTTTTTTATTTTTTTTTTTCCGCTCTCCATGGCATGTCTCTCATATCTTCCCCTCAAAGTTGTGTCTTCCTCCTTGACATTTTCCCTGATTTTGCAGCATCTGGGATCTCAGCTTTGCGTGTTTTGGTCCTTTGTGCTGCACCTCATTTCCTCCCACAGCATTTTCTGCTACTCACTAAATGTCTCCATTTTTGGATTTTGGGGGTTTTTCTGGCTTGCACTTCATTTGATCCTATCTCCTTTGCAGAGTGTTTGTCAGCCTTTCTTTTGAGGTTCGCAAGATTCCGTTTCCCTTCCCGAAAGGAAATGAAATTTCCTTTCGGGAAGGGAAACGGAATCTTGCGATTTCAATGGAGACCAAGTCAGGAATCTTTGCTCCATGTCCCTGCACCTGATGGCATCCCATGCCTTTTGATGCTTTGAACTTTGGCCACCAAGTTTTGTCTTTTTTCTGATGTTTTTTCAGTATCCCTGCCATGTCTGTCACATCTTCCCCTCAAAGCTGTGTCTTCTTCCATGTTTTTTTCTCCTGATTTTGCAGCATCACTGAGCTTAGTTTTGGCATCTTTTGGCCCTTTGCACTGCACGGCATGTCATCCTGGTCCTTTTGGTCGCAGTCACAAAATTTGCAAATTTTGGAAATTTTTTTTGTGAGTTGCATTTTTTTGCATGATTGCTCCATTCCAGAGCGTTTGTAAGTCCTTCTTTTTTGTTTCCAGGCTTTCAATGGGGTCCAATTTTTGCAAGCCGTGCTCTATGTCCCTGCACTTGATGGCATCCCATGCATTTGGGTGGCTTTCACTTAAACAACAAATTTTTTTTTTTTTTTTTTCACTCTCCATGGCATGTCTCTCATATCTTCCCCTCAAAGTTGTGTCTTCCTCCTTGACATTTTCCCTGATTTTGCAGCATCTGGGATCTCAGCTTTGCGTGTTTTGGTCCTTTGTGCTGCACCTCTTTCCCTCCCAGAGCATTTTCTGCTTCTTACTAAAAGTCTCCATTTTTGGATTTTTGGGTTTTTTTTGGCTTGCACTTCATTTGATCCTATCTCCTTTGCAGAGTGTTTGTCAGCCTTTCTTTTGAGGTTCGCAAGATTCCGTTTCCCTTCCCGAAAGGAAATGAAATTTCCTTTCGGGAAGGGAAACGGAATCTTGCGATTTCAATGGAGACCAAGTCAGGAATCTTTGCTCCATGTCCCTGCACCTGATGGCATCCCATGCCTTTTGATGCCTTGAACTTTGGCCACCAATTTTTTCATTTTTTCTGATGTTTTTTCAGTATCCCTGCCATGTCTGTCACATCTTCCCCTCAAAGCTGTGTCTTCTTCCATGTTTTTTTCTCCTGATTTTGCAGCATCACTGAGCTTACTTTTGGCATCTTTTGGCCCTTTGCACTGCACGGCATGTCATCCTGGTCCTTTTGGTCGCAGTCACAAAATTTGCAAATTTTGGAATTTTTTTTGGTGAGTTGCAATTTTTTGCATGATTGCTCCATTCCAGAGCGTTTGTAAGTCCTTCTTTTTTGTTTCCAGGCTTTCAATGGGGTCCAATTTTTGCAAGCCGTGCTCTATGTCCCTGCACTTGATGGCATCCCATGCATTTGGGTGGCGTTCACTTCAACAACGGATTTTTTTTTTTTTTTCCACTCTCCATGGCATGTCTCTCATATCTTCCCCTCAAAGTTGTGTCTTTCTCCTTGACATTTTCCCTGATTTTGCAGCATCTGGGATCTCAGCTTTGCGTGTTTTGGTCCTTTGTGCTGCACCTCTTTTCCTCCCAGAGCATTTTCTGCTACTTACTAAATGTCTCCATTTTTGGATTTTTGGGGTTTTTTTGGCTTGCACTTCATTTGATCCTATCTCCTTTGCAGAGTGTTTGTCAGCCTTTCTTTTGAGGTTCGCAAGATTCCGTTTCCCTTCCCGAAAGGAAATGAAATTTCCTTTCGGGAAGGGAAACGGAATCTTGCGATTTCAATGGAGACCAAGTCAGGAATCTTTGCTCCATGTCCCTGCACCTGATGGCATCCCATGCCTTTTGATGCCTTGAACTTTGGCCACCAAGTTTTGTCTTTTTTCTGATGTTTTTTCAGTATCCCTGCCATGTCTGTCACATCTTCCCCTCAAAGCTGTGTCTTCTTCCATGTTTTGTTCTCCTGATCTTGCAGCATCACTGAGCTTACTTTTGGCATCTTTTGGCCCTTTGCACTGCACGGCATGTCATCCTGGTCCTTTTGGTCGCAGTCACAAAATTTGCAAATTTTGGAATTTTTTTTGTGAGTTGCATTTTTTTGCATGATTGCTCCATTCCAGAGCTTTTGTAAGTCCTTCTTTTTTGTTTCCAGGCTTTCAATGGGCTTTAATTTTTGCAAGCCGTGCTCTATGTCTCTACACTTGATGGCATCCCATGCAATTGGGTGGCTTTCACTTAAACAATGAATTTTTTTTTTTTTTTTTTCACTCTCCATGCCATGTCTCTCATATCTTCCCCTCAAAGTTGTGTCTTCCTCCTTGACATTTTCCCTGATTTTGCAGCATCTGGGATCTCAGCTTTGCATGTTTTGGTCCTTTGTGCTGCACCTCATTTCCTCCCAGAGCATTTTCTGCTACTCACTAAATGTCCCCATTTTTGGATTTTTGGGGTTTTTTTGGCTTGCACTTCATTTGATCCTATCTCCTTTGCAGAGTGTTTGTCAGCCTTTCTTTTGAGGTTCGCAAGATTCCGTTTCCCTTCCCGAAAGGAAATGAAATTTCCTTTCGGGAAGGGAAACGGAATCTTGCGATTTCAATGGAGACCAAGTCAGGAATCTTTGCTCCATGTCCCTGCACCTGATGGCATCCCATGCCTTTTGATGCCTTGAACTTTGGCCACCAATTTTTTCATTTTTTCTGATGTTTTTTCAGTATCCCTGCCATGTCTGTCACATCTTCCCCTCAAAGCTGTGTCTTCTTCCATGTTTTTTTCTCCTGATTTTGCAGCATCACTGAGCTTACTTTTGGCATCTTTTGGCCCTTTGCACTGCACGGCATGTCATCCTGGTCCTTTTGGTCGCAGTCACAAAATTTGCAAATTTTGGAATTTTTTTTGGTGAGTTGCATTTTTTTGCATGATTGCTCCATTCCAGAGCGTTTGTAAGTCCTTCTTTTTTGTTTCCAGGCTTTCAATGGGGTCCAATTTTTGCAAGCCGTGCTCTATGTCCCTGCACTTGATGGCATCCCATGCATTTGGGTGGCGTTCACTTCAACAACGGATTTTTTTTTTTTTTTCCACTCTCCATGGCATGTCTCTCATATCTTCCCCTCAAAGTTGTGTCTTTCTCCTTGACATTTTCCCTGATTTTGCAGCATCTGGGATCTCAGCTTTGCGTGTTTTGGTCCTTTGTGCTGCACCTCTTTTCCTCCCAGAGCATTTTCTGCTACTCACTAAATGTCTCCATTTTTGGATTTTTGGGGTTTTTTTGGCTTGCACTTCCTTTGATCCTATCTCCTTTGCAGAGTGTTTGTCAGCCTTTCTTTTGAGGTTCGCAAGATTCCGTTTCCCTTCCCGAAAGGAAATGAAATTTCCTTTCGGGAAGGGAAACGGAATCTTGCGATTTCAATGGAGACCAAGTCAGGAATCTTTGCTCCATGTCCCTGCACCTGATGGCATCCCATGCCTTTTGATGCCTTGAACTTTGGCCACCAAGTTTTGTCTTTTTTCTGATGTTTTTTCAGTATCCCTGCCATGTCTGTCACATCTTCCCCTCAAAGCTGTGTCTTCTTCCATGT
Organism: Fringilla coelebs; assembly: GCF_963513975.1. Lineage (NCBI taxonomy): Eukaryota > Metazoa > Chordata > Aves > Passeriformes > Fringillidae > Fringilla > Fringilla coelebs. The sequence continues at coordinate 5,555,101 of NC_140034.1, forward strand.
TTTGTTCTCCTGATCTTGCAGCATCACTGAGCTTAGTTTTGGCATCTTTTGGCCCTTTGCACTGCACGGCATGTCATCCTGGTCCTTTTGGTCGCAGTCACAAAATTTGCAAATTTTGGAATTTTTTTTGTGAGTTGCATTTTTTTGCATGATTGCTCCATTCCAGAGCTTTTGTAAGTCCTTCTTTTTTGTTTCCAGGCTTTCAATGGGCTCCAATTTTTGCAAGCCGTGCTCTATGTCTCTACACTTGATGGCATCCCATGCAATTGGGTGGCTTTCACTTAAACAATGAATTTTTTTTTTTTTTTTTTCACTCTCCATGCCATGTCTCTCATATCTTCCCCTCAAAGTTGTGTCTTCCTCCTTGACATTTTCCCTGATTTTGCAGCATCTGGGATCTCAGCTTTGCGTGTTTTGGTCCTTTGTGCTGCACCTCATTTCCTCCCAGAGCATTTTCTGCTACTCACTAAATGTCCCCATTTTTGGATTTTTGGGGTTTTTTTGGCTTGCACTTCATTTGATCCTATCTCCTTTGCAGAGTGTTTGTCAGCCTTTCTTTTGAGGTTCGCAAGATTCCGTTTCCCTTCCCGAAAGGAAATGTAATTTCCTTTCGGGAAGGGAAACGGAATCTTGCGATTTCAATGGAGACCAAGTCAGGAATCTTTGCTCCATGTCCCTGCACCTGATGGCATCCCATGCCTTTTGATGCCTTGAACTTTGGCCACCAAGTTTTGTCTTTTTTCTGATGTTTTTTCAGTATCCCTGCCATGTCTGTCACATCTTCCCCTCAAAGCTGTGTCTTCTTCCATGTTTTTTTCTCCTGATTTTGCAGCATCACTGAGCTTACTTTTGGCATCTCTTGGCCCTTTGCACTGCACGGCATGTCATCCTGGTCCTTTTGGTCGCAGTCACAAAATTTGCAAATTTTGGAATTTTTTTTTGTGAGTTGCATTTTTTTGCATGATTGCTCCATTCCAGAGCGTTTGTAAGTCCTTCTTTTTTGTTTCCAGGCTTTCAATGGGCTCCAATTTTTGCAAGCCGTGCTCTATGTCTCTACACTTGATGGCATCCCATGCATTTGGGTGGCTTTCACTTAAACAATGAATTTTTTTGTTTTTTTTCACTCTCCATGGCATGTCTCTCATATCTTCCCCTCAAAGTTGTGTCTTCCTCCTTGACATTTTCCCTGATTTTGCAGCATCTGGGATCTCAGCTGTGCGTGTTTTGGTCCTTTGTGCTGCACCTCTTTTCCTCCCAGAGCATTTTCTGCTACTTACTAAATGTCTCCATTTTTGGATTTTTGGGGGTTTTTTTGGCTTGCACTTCATTTGATCCTATCTCCTTTGCAGAGTGTTTGTCAGCCTTTCTTTTGAGGTTCGCAAGATTCCGTTTCCCTTCCCGAAAGGAAATGAAATTTCCTTTCGGGAAGGGAAACGGAATCTTGCGATTTCAATGGAGACCGAGTCAGGAATCTTTGCTCCATGTCCCTGCACCTGATGGCATCCCATGCCTTTTGATGCCTTGAACTTTGGCCACCAAGTTTTGTCTTTTTTCTGATGTTTTTTCAGTATCCCTGCCATGTCTGTCACATCTTCCCCTCAAAGCTGTGTCTTCTTCCATGTTTTTTTCTCCTGATTTTGCAGCATCACTGAGCTTACATTTGGCATCTCTCGGCCCTTTGCACTGCACGGCATGTCATCCTGGTCCTTTTGGTCGCAGTCACAAAATTTGCAAATTTTGGAATTTTTTTTTGTGAGTTGCATTTTTTTGCATGATTGCTCCATTCCAGAGCGTTTGTAAGTCCTTCTTTTTTGTTTCCAGGCTTTCAATGGGGTCCAATTTTTTCAAGCCGTGCTCTATGTCCCTGCACTTGATGGCATCCCATGCATTTGGATGGCTTTCACTTAAACAACGAATTTTTTTTTTTTTTTTTCACTCTCCATGGCATGTCTCTCATATCTTCCCCTCAAAGTTGTGTCTCCCTCCTTTACATTTTCCCTGATTTTGCAGCATCTGGGATCTCAGCTTTGCATGTTTTGGTCCTTTGTGCTGCACCTCATTTCCTCCCAGAGCATTTTCTGCTACTCACTAAATGTCCCCATTTTTAGATTTTTGGGGTTTTTTTGGCTTGCACTTCATTTGATCCTATCTCCTTTGCAGAGTGTTTGTCAGCCTTTCTTTTGAGGTTCGCAAGATTCCGTTTCCCTTCCCGAAAGGAAATGAAATTTCCTTTCGGGAAGGGAAACGGAATCTTGCGATTTCAATGGAGACCAAGTCAGGAATCTTTGCTCCATGTCCCTGCACCTGATGGCATCCCATGCCTTTTGATGCCTTGAACTTTGGCCACCAATTTTTTCATTTTTTCTGATGTTTTTTCAGTATCCCTGCCATGTCTGTCACATCTTCCCCTCAAAGCTGTGTCTTCTTCCATGTTTTTTTCTCCTGATCTTGCAGCATCACTGAGCTTAGTTTTGGCATCTTTTGGCCCTTTGCACTGCACGGCATGTCATCCTGGTCCTTTTGGTCGCAGTCACAAAATTTGCAAATTTTGGAATTTTTTTTGTGAGTTGCATTTTTTTGCATGATTGCTCCATTCCAGAGCGTTTGTAAGTCCTTCTTTTTTGTTTCCAGGCTTTCAATGGGCTCCAATTTTTGCAAGCCGTGCTCTATGTCTCTACACTTGATGGCATCCCATGCATTTGGGTGGCTTTCACTTAAACAATGAATTTTTTTTTTTTTTTTTCACTCTCCATGGCATGTCTCTCATATCTTCCCCTCAAAGTTGTGTCTTCCTCCTTGACATTTTCCCTGATTTTGCAGCATCTGGGATCTCAGCTGTGCGTGTTTTGGTCCTTTGTGCTGCACCTCTTTTCCTCCCAGAGCATTTTCTGCTCCTTACTAAATGTCTCCATTTTTGGATTTTTGGGGTTTTTTTGGCTTGCACTTCATTTGATCCTATCTCCTTTGCAGAGTGTTTGTCAGCCTTTCTTTTGAGGTTCGCAAGATTCCGTTTCCCTTCCCGAAAGGAAATGAAATTTCCTTTCGGGAAGGGAAACGGAATCTTGCGATTTCAATGGAGACCAAGTCAGGAATCTTTGCTCCATGTCCCTGCACCTGATGGCATCCCATGCCTTTTGATGCCTTGAACTTTGGCCACCAATTTTTTCATTTTTTCTGATGTTTTTTCAGTATCCCTGCCATGTCTGTCACATCTTCCCCTCAAAGCTGTGTCTTCTTCCATGTTTTTTTCTCCTGATCTTGCAGCATCACTGAGCTTACTTTTGGCATCTCTTGGCCCTTTGCACTGCACGGCATGTCATCCTGGTCCTTTTGGTCGCAGTCACAAAATTTGCAAATTTTGGAATTTTTTTTTGTGAGTTGCATTTTTTTGCATGATTGCTCCATTCCAGAGCGTTTGTAAGTCCTTCTTTTTTGTTTCCAGGCTTGCAATGGGGTCCAATTTTTTCAAGCCGTGCTCTATGTCCCTGCACTTGATGGCATCCCATGCATTTGGATGGCTTTCACTTAAACAACGAATTTTTTTTTTTTTTTTTCACTCTCCATGGCATGTCTCTCATATCTTCCCCTCAAAGTTGTGTCTCCCTCCTTTACATTTTCCCTGATTTTGCAGCATCTGGGATCTCAGCTTTGCATGTTTTGGTCCTTTGTGCTGCACCTCATTTCCTCCCAGAGCATTTTCTGCTACTCACTAAATGTCCCCATTTTTAGATTTTTGGGGGTTTTTTGGCTTGCACTTCATTTGATCCTATCTCCTTTGCAGAGTGTTTGTCAGCCTTTCTTTTGAGGTTCGCAAGATTCCGTTTCCCTTCCCGAAAGGAAATGAAATTTCCTTTCGGGAAGGGAAACGGAATCTTGCGATTTCAATGGAGACCAAGTCAGGAATCTTTGGTCCATGTCCCTGCACCTGATGGCATCCCATGCCTTTTGATGCCTTGAACTTTGGCCACCAAGTTTTGTCTTTTTTCTGATGTTTTTTCAGTATCCCTGCCATGTCTGTCACATCTTCCCCTCAAAGCTGTGTCTTCTTCCATGTTTTTTTCTCCTGATTTTGCAGCATCACTGAGCTTACTTTTGGCATCTCTTGGCCCTTTGCACTGCACGGCATGTCATCCTGGTCCTTTTGGTCGCAGTCACAAAATTTGCAAATTTTGGAATTTTTTTTTGTGAGTTGCATTTTTTTGCATGATTGCTCCATTCCAGAGCGTTTGTAAGTCCTTCTTTTTTGTTTCCAGGCTTTCAATGGGCTCCAATTTTTGCAAGCCGTGCTCTATGTCTCTACACTTGATGGCATCCCATGCATTTGGGTGGCTTTCACTTAAACAACGAATTTTTTTTTTTTTTTTCACTCTCCATGGCATGTCTCTCATATCTTCCCCTCAAAGTTGTGTCTTCCTCCTTGACATTTTCCCTGATTTTGCAGCATCTGGGATCTCAGCTGTGCGTGTTTTGGTCCTTTGTGCTGCACCTCATTTCCTCCCAGAGCATTTTCTGCTACTCACTAAATGTCCCCATTTTTAGATTTTTGGGGTTTTTTTGGCTTGCACTTCATTTGATCCTATCTCCTTTGCAGAGTGTTTGTCAGCCTTTCTTTTGAGGTTCGCAAGATTCCGTTTCCCTTCCCGAAAGGAAATGAAATTTCCTTTCGGGAAGGGAAACGGAATCTTGCGATTTCAATGGAGACCAAGTCAGGAATCTTTGCTCCATGTCCCTGCACCTGATGGCATCCCATGCCTTTTGATGCCTTGAACTTTGGCCACCAAGTTTTGTCTTTTTTCTGATGTTTTTTCAGTATCCCTGCCATGTCTGTCACATCTTCCCCTCAAAGCTGTGTCTTCTTCCATGTTTTGTTCTCCTGATCTTGCAGCATCACTGAGCTTAGTTTTGGCATCTTTTGGCCCTTTGCACTGCACGGCATGTCATCCTGGTCCTTTTGGTCGCAGTCACAAAATTTGCAAATTTTGGAATTTTTTTTGTGAGTTGCATTTTTTTGCATGATTGCTCCATTCCAGAGCTTTTGTAAGTCCTTCTTTTTTGTTTCCAGGCTTTCAATGGGCTCCAATTTTTGCAAGCCGTGCTCTATGTCTCTACACTTGATGGCATCCCATGCATTTGGGTGGCTTTCACTTAAACAATGAATTTTTTTTTTTTTTTTTCACTCTCCATGGCATGTCTCTCATATCTTCCCCTCAAAGTTGTGTCTTCCTCCTTGACATTTTCCCTGATTTTGCAGCATCTGGGATCTCAGCTTTGCATGTTTTGGTCCTTTGTGCTGCACCTCATTTCCTCCCAGAGCATTTTCTGCTACTCACTAAATGTCCCCATTTTTGGATTTTTGGGGTTTTTTTGGCTTGCACTTCATTTGATCCTATCTCCTTTGCAGAGTGTTTGTCAGCCTTTCTTTTGAGGTTCGCAAGATTCCGTTTCCCTTCCCGAAAGGAAATGAAATTTCCTTTCGGGAAGGGAAACGGAATCTTGCGATTTCAATGGAGACCAAGTCAGGAATCTTTGCTCCATGTCCCTGCACCTGATGGCATCCCATGCCTTTTGATGCCTTGAACTTTGGCCACCAAGTTTTGTCTTTTTTCTGATGTTTTTTCAGTATCCCTGCCATGTCTGTCACATCTTCCCCTCAAAGCTGTGTCTTCTTCCATGTTTTTTTCTCCTGATTTTGCAGCATCACTGAGCTTACTTTTGGCATCTCTTGGCCCTTTGCACTGCACGGCATGTCATCCTGGTCCTTTTGGTCGCAGTCACAAAATTTGCAAATTTTGGAATTTTTTTTTGTGAGTTGCATTTTTTTGCATGATTGCTCCATTCCAGAGCGTTTGTAAGTCCTTCTTTTTTGTTTCCAGGCTTTCAATGGGCTCCAATTTTTGCAAGCCGTGCTCTATGTCTCTACACTTGATGGCATCCCATGCATTTGGGTGGCTTTCACTTAAACAATGAATTTTTTTGTTTTTTTTCACTCTCCATGGCATGTCTCTCATATCTTCCCCTCAAAGTTGTGTCTTCCTCCTTGACATTTTCCCTGATTTTGCAGCATCTGGGATCTCAGCTTTGCGTGTTTTGGTCCTTTGTGCTGCACCTCATTTCCTCCCAGAGCATTTTCTGCTACTCACTAAATGTCCCCATTTTTGGATTTTTGGGGTTTTTTTGGCTTGCACTTCATTTGATCCTATCTCCTTTGCAGAGTGTTTGTCAGCCTTTCTTTTGAGGTTCGCAAGATTCCGTTTCCCTTCCCGAAAGGAAATGTAATTTCCTTTCGGGAAGGGAAACGGAATCTTGCGATTTCAATGGAGACCAAGTCAGGAATCTTTGCTCCATGTCCCTGCACCTGATGGCATCCCATGCCTTTTGATGCCTTGAACTTTGGCCACCAAGTTTTGTCTTTTTTCTGATGTTTTTTCAGTATCCCTGCCATGTCTGTCACATCTTCCCCTCAAAGCTGTGTCTTCTTCCATGTTTTTTTCTCCTGATTTTGCAGCATCACTGAGCTTACTTTTGGCATCTCTTGGCCCTTTGCACTGCACGGCATGTCATCCTGGTCCTTTTGGTCGCAGTCACAAAATTTGCAAATTTTGGAATTTTTTTTGGTGAGTTGCATTTTTTTGCATGATTGCTCCATTCCAGAGCGTTTGTAAGTCCTTCTTTTTTGTTTCCAGGCTTTCAATGGGCTCCAATTTTTGCAAGCCGTGCTCTATGTCTCTACACTTGATGGCATCCCATGCATTTGGGTGGCTTTCACTTAAACAATGAATTTTTTTGTTTTTTTTCACTCTCCATGGCATGTCTCTCATATCTTCCCCTCAAAGTTGTGTCTTCCTCCTTGACATTTTCCCTGATTTTGCAGCATCTGGGATCTCAGCTGTGCGTGTTTTGGTCCTTTGTGCTGCACCTCTTTTCCTCCCAGAGCATTTTCTGCTACTTACTAAATGTCTCCATTTTTGGATTTTTGGGGTTTTTTTGGCTTGCACTTCATTTGATCCTATCTCCTTTGCAGAGTGTTTGTCAGCCTTTCTTTTGAGGTTCGCAAGATTCCGTTTCCCTTCCCGAAAGGAAATGAAATTTCCTTTCGGGAAGGGAAACGGAATCTTGCGATTTCAATGGAGACCAAGTCAGGAATCTTTGCTCCATGTCCCTGCACCTGATGGCATCCCATGCCTTTTGATGCCTTGAACTTTGGCCACCAAGTTTTGTCTTTTTTCTGATGTTTTTTCAGTATCCCTGCCATGTCTGTCACATCTTCCCCTCAAAGCTGTGTCTTCTTCCATGTTTTTTTCTCCTGATCTTGCAGCATCACTGAGCTTAGTTTTGGCATCTTTTGGCCCTTTGCACTGCACAGCATGTCATCCTGGTCCTTTTGGTCGCAGTCACAAAATTTGCAAATTTTGGAATTTTTTTTTGTGAGTTGCATTTTTTTGCATGATTGCTCCATTCCAGAGCGTTTGTAAGTCCTTCTTTTTTGTTTCCAGGCTTTCAATGGGGTCCAATTTTTTCAAGCCGTGCTCTATGTCCCTGCACTTGATGGCATCCTATGCATTTGGATGGCTTTCACTTAAACAACGAATTTTTTTTTTTTTTTTTCACTCTCCATGGCATGTCTCTCATATCTTCCCCTCAAAGTTGTGTCTCCCTCCTTTACATTTTCCCTGATTTTGCAGCATCTGGGATCTCAGCTTTGCATGTTTTGGTCCTTTGTGCTGCACCTCATTTCCTCCCAGAGCATTTTCTGCTACTCACTAAATGTCCCCATTTTTGGATTTTTGGGGTTTTTTTGGCTTGCACTTCATTTGATCCTATCTCCTTTGCAGAGTGTTTGTCAGCCTTTCTTTTGAGGTTCGCAAGATTCCGTTTCCCTTCCCGAAAGGAAATGAAATTTCCTTTCGGGAAGGGAAACGGAATCTTGCGATTTCAATGGAGACCAAGTCAGGAATCTTTGCTCCATGTCCCTGCACCTGATGGCATCCCATGCCTTTTGATGCCTTGAACTTTGGCCACCAATTTTTTCATTTTTTCTGATGTTTTTTCAGTATCCCTGCCATGTCTGTCACATCTTCCCCTCAAAGCTGTGTCTTCTTCCATGTTTTGTTCTCCTGATCTTGCAGCATCACTGAGCTTAGTTTTGGCATCTTTTGGCCCTTTGCACTGCACGGCATGTCATCCTGGTCCTTTTGGTCGCAGTCACAAAATTTGCAAATTTTGGAATTTTTTTTGGTGAGTTGCATTTTTTTGCATGATTGCTCCATTCCAGAGCGTTTGTAAGTCCTTCTTTTTTGTTTCCAGGCTTTCAATGGGGTCCAATTTTTTCAAGCCGTGCTCTATGTCCCTGCACTTGATGGCATCCCATGCATTTGGGTGGCTTTCACTTAAACAACGAAATTTTTTTTTTTTTTTCACTCTCCATGGCATGTCTCTCATATCTTCCCCTCAAAGTTGTGTCTTCCTCCTTGACATTTTCCCTGATTTTGCAGCATCTGGGATCTCAGCTGTGCGTGTTTTGGTCCTTTGTGCTGCACCTCATTTCCTCCCACAGCATTTTCTGCTACTCACTCAATGTCTCCATTTTTGGATTTTTGGGGGTTTTTTGGCTTGCACTTCATTTGATCCTATCTCCTTTGCAGAGTGTTTGTCAGCCTTTCTTTTGAGGTTCGCAAGATTCCGTTTCCCTTCCCGAAAGGAAATGGAATTTCCTTTCGGGAAGGGAAACGGAATCTTGCGATTTCAATGGAGACCAAGTCAGGAATCTTTGGTCCATGTCCCTGCACCTGATGGCATCCCATGCCTTTTGATGCCTTGAACTTTGGCAACCAAGTTTTGTCTTTTTTCTGATGTTTTTTCAGTATCCCTGCCATGTCTGTCACATCTTCCCCTCAAAGCTGTGTCTTCTTCCATGTTTTTTTCTCCTGATTTTGCAGCATCACTGAGCTTAGTTTTGGCATCTTTTGGCCCTTTGCACTGCACGGCATGTCATCCTGGTCCTTTTGGTCGCAGTCACAAAATTTGCAAATTTTGGAATTTTTTTTGGTGAGTTGCATTTTTTTGCATGATTGCTCCATTCCAGAGCGTTTGTAAGTCCTTCTTTTTTGTTTCCAGGCTTTCAATGGGCTCCAATTTTTGCAAGCCGTGCTCTATGTCCCTGCACTTGATGGCATCCCATGCATTTGGGTGGCTTTCACTTAAACAACGAAATTTTTTTTTTTTTTTTCACTCTCCATGGCATGTCTCTCATATCTTCCCCTCAAAGTTGTGTCTTCCTCCTTGACATTTTCCCTGATTTTGCAGCATCTGGGATCTCAGCTTTGCATGTTTTGGTCCTTTGTGCTGCACCTCATTTCCTCCCACAGCATTTTCTGCTACTCACTAAATGTCCCCATTTTTGGATTTTTGGGGTTTTTTTAGCTTGCACTTCATTTGATCCTATCTCCTTTGCAGAGTGTTTGTCAGCCTTTCTTTTGAGGTTCGCAAGATTCCGTTTCCCTTCCCGAAAGGAAATGAAATTTCCTTTCGGGAAGGGAAACGGAATCTTGCGATTTCAATGGAGACCAAGTCAGGAATCTTTGCTCCATGTCCCTGCACCTGATGGCATCCCATGCCTTTTGATGCCTTGAACTTTGGCCACCAATTTTTTCATTTTTTCTGATGTTTTTTCAGTATCCCTGCCATGTCTGTCACATCTTCCCCTCAAAGCTGTGTCTTCTTCCATGTTTTTTTCTCCTGATTTTGCAGCATCACTGAGCTTAGTTTTGGCATCTTTTGGCCCTTTGCACTGCACGGCATGTCATCCTGGTCCTTTTGGTCGCAGTCACAAAATTTGCAAATTTTGGAATTTTTTTTGGTGAGTTGCATTTTTTTGCATGATTGCTCCATTCCAGAGCGTTTGTAAGTCCTTCTTTTTTGTTTCCAGGCTTTCAATGGGCTCCAATTTTTGCAAGCCGTGCTCTATGTCCCTGCACTTGATGGCATCCCATGCATTTGGGTGGCTTTCACTTAAACAACGAAATTTTTTTTTTTTCACTCTCCATGGCATGTCTCTCATATCTTCCCCTCAAAGTTGTGTCTTCCTCCTTGACATTTTCCCTGATTTTGCAGCATCTGGGATCTCAGCTTTGCATGTTTTGGTCCTTTGTGCTGCACCTCATTTCCTCCCACAGCATTTTCTGCTACTCACTCAATGTCTCCATTTTTGGATTTTTGGGGTTTTTTGGCTTGCACTTCATTTGATCCTATCTCCTTTGCAGAGTGTTTGTCAGCCTTTCTTTTGAGGTTCGCAAGATTCCGTTTCCCTTCCCGAAAGGAAATGAAATTTCCTTTCGGGAAGGGAAACGGAATCTTGCGATTTCAATGGAGACCAAGTCAGGAATCTTTGCTCCATGTCCCTGCACCTGATGGCATCCCATGCCTTTTGATGCCTTGAACTTTGGCCACCAATTTTTTCATTTTTTCTGATGTTTTTTCAGTATCCCTGCCATGTCTGTCACATCTTCCCCTCAAAGCTGTGTCTTCTTCCATGTTTTTTTCTCCTGATTTTGCAGCATCACTGAGCTTAGTTTTGGCATCTTTTGGCCCTTTGCACTGCACGGCATGTCATCCTGGTCCTTTTGGTCGCAGTCACAAAATTTGCAAATTTTGGAATTTTTTTTGGTGAGTTGCATTTTTTTGCATGATTGCTCCATTCCAGAGCGTTTGTAAGTCCTTCTTTTTCGTTTCCAGGCTTTCAATGGGCTCCAATTTTTGCAAGCCGTGCTCTATGTCCCTGCACTTGATGGCATCCCATGCATTTGGGTGGCTTTCACTTAAACAACGAATTTTTTTTTTTTTCACTCTCCATGGCATGTCTCTCATATCTTCCCCTCAAAGTTGTGTCTTCCTCCTTGACATTTTCCCTGATTTTGCAGCATCTGGGATCTCAGCTTTGCATGTTTTGGTCCTTTGTGCTGCACCTCATTTCCTCCCACAGCATTTTCTGCTACTCACTCAATGTCTCCATTTTTGGATTTTTGGGGTTTTTTGGCTTGCACTTCATTTGATCCTATCTCCTTTGCAGAGTGTTTGTCAGCCTTTCTTTTGAGGTTCGCAAGATTCCGTTTCCCTTCCCGAAAGGAAATGAAATTTCCTTTCGGGAAGGGAAACGGAATCTTGCGATTTCAATGGAGACCAAGTCAGGAATCTTTGCTCCATGTCCCTGCACCTGATGGCATCCCATGCCTTTTGATGCCTTGAACTTTGGCCACCAATTTTTTCATTTTTTCTGATGTTTTTTCAGTATCCCTGCCATGTCTGTCACATCTTCCCCTCAAAGCTGTGTCTTCTTCCATGTTTTTTTCTCCTGATTTTGCAGCATCACTGAGCTTAGTTTTGGCATCTTTTGGCCCTTTGCACTGCACGGCATGTCATCCTGGTCCTTTTGGTCGCAGTCACAAAATTTGCAAATTTTGGAATTTTTTTTGGTGAGTTGCATTTTTTTGCATGATTGCTCCATTCCAGAGCGTTTGTAAGTCCTTCTTTTTCGTTTCCAGGCTTTCAATGGGCTCCAATTTTTGCAAGCCGTGCTCTATGTCCCTGCACTTGATGGCATCCCATGCATTTGGGTGGCTTTCACTTAAACAACGAATTTTTTTTTATTTTTTTTTTCACTCTCCATGGCATGTCTCTCATATCTTCCCCTCAAAGTTGTGTCTTCCTCCTTGACATTTTCCCTGATTTTGCAGCATCTGGGATCTCAGCTTTGCATGTTTTGGTCCTTTGTGCTGCACCTCATTTCCTCCCACAGCATTTTCTGCTACTCACTAAATGTCTCCATTTTTGGATTTTTGGGGGTTTTTTGGCTTGCACTTCATTTGATCCTATCTCCTTTGCAGAGTGTTTGTCAGCCTTTCTTTTGAGGTTCGCAAGATTCCGTTTCCCTTCCCGAAAGGAAATGGAATTTCCTTTCGGGAAGGGAAACGGAATCTTGCGATTTCAATGGAGACCAAGTCAGGAATCTTTGCTCCATGTCCCTGCACCTGATGGCATCCCATGCCTTTTGATGCCTTGAACTTTGGCCACCAAGTTTTGTCTTTTTTCTGATGTTTTTTCAGTATCCCTGCCATGTCTGTCACATCTTCCCCTCAAAGCTGTGTCTTCTTCCATGTTTTTTTCTCCTGATTTTGCAGCATCACTGAGCTTACTTTTGGCATCTTTTGGCCCTTTGCACTGCACGGCATGTCATCCTGGTCCTTTTGGTCGCAGTCACAAAATTTGCAAATTTTGGAATTTTTTTTTGTGAGTTGCATTTTTTTGCATGATTGCTCCATTCCAGAGCGTTTGTAAGTCCTTCTTTTTTGTTTCCAGGCTTTCAATGGGCTCCAATTTTTGCAAGCCGTGCTCTATGTCCCTGCACTTGATGGCATCCCATGCATTTGGGTGGCTTTCACTTAAACAACGAATTTTTTTTTCTTTTTTTTTTTTCACTCTCCATGGCATGTCTCTCATATCTTCCCCTCAAAGTTGTGTCTTCCTCCTTGACATTTTCCCTGATTTTGCAGCATCTGGGATCTCAGCTGTGCGTGTTTTGGTCCTTTGTGCTGCACCTCATTTCCTCCCACAGCATTTTCTGCTACTCACTCAATGTCTCCATTTTTGGATTTTTGGGGGTTTTTTGGCTTGCACTTCATTTGATCCTATCTCCTTTGCAGAGTGTTTGTCAGCCTTTCTTTTGAGGTTTGCAAGATTCCGTTTCCCTTCCCGAAAGGAAATGGAATTTCCTTTCGGGAAGGGAAACGGAATCTTGCGATTTCAATGGAGACCAAGTCAGGAATCTTTGCTCCATGTCCCTGCACCTGATGGCATCCCATGCCTTTTGATGCCTTGAACTTTGGCCACCAATTCTTGCCTTCTTTCTGATGTTTTTTCAGTATCCCTGCCATGTCTGTCACATCTTCCCCTCAAAGCTGTGTCTTCTTCCATGTTTTTTTCTCCTGATTTTGCAGCATCACTGAGCTTACTTTTGGCATCTTTTGGCCCTTTGCACTGCACGGCATGTCATCCTGGTCCTTTTGGTCGCAGTCACAAAATTTGCAAATTTTGGAATTTTTTTTTGTGAGTTGCATTTTTTTGCATGATTGCTCCATTCCAGAGCGTTTGTAAGTCCTTCTTTTTTGTTTCCAGGCTTTCAATGGGCTCCAATTTTTGCAAGCCGTGCTCTATGTCCCTGCACTTGATGGCATCCCATGCATTTGGGTGGCTTTCACTTAAACAACGAATTTTTTTTTCTTTTTTTTTTTTCACTCTCCATGGCATGTCTCTCATATCTTCCCCTCAAAGTTGTGTCTTCCTCCTTGACATTTTCCCTGATTTTGCAGCATCTGGGATCTCAGCTTTGCATGTTTTGGTCCTTTGTGCTGCACCTCATTTCCTCCCACAGCATTTTCTGCTACTCACTAAATGTCTCCATTTTTGGATTTTTGGGGGTTTTTTGGCTTGCACTTCATTTGATCCTATCTCCTTTGCAGAGTGTTTGTCAGCCTTTCTTTTGAGGTTCGCAAGATTCCGTTTCCCTTCCCGAAAGGAAATGAAATTTCCTTTCGGGAAGGGAAACGGAATCTTGCGATTTCAATGGAGACCAAGTCAGGAATCTTTGGTCCATGTCCCTGCACCTGATGGCATCCCATGCCTTTTGATGCCTTGAACTTTGGCAACCAAGTTTTGTCTTTTTTCTGATGTTTTTTCAGTATCCCTGCCATGTCTGTCACATCTTCCCCTCAAAGCTGTGTCTTCTTCCATGTTTTTTTCTTCTGATTTTGCAGCATCACTGAGCTTAGTTTTGGCATCTTTTGGCCCTTTGCACTGCACGGCATGTCATCCTGGTCCTTTTGGTCGCAGTCACAAAATTTGCAAATTTTGGAATTTTTTTTGGTGAGTTGCATTTTTTTGCATGATTGCTCCATTCCAGAGCGTTTGTAAGTCCTTCTTTTTAGTTTCCAGGCTTTCAATGGGCTCCAATTTTTGCAAGCCGTGCTCTATGTCCCTGCACTTGATGGCATCCCATGCATTTGGGTGGCTTTCACTTAAACAACGAAATTTTTTTTTTTTTTTTTCACTCTCCATGGCATGTCTCTCATATCTTCCCCTCAAAGTTGTGTCTTCCTCCTTGACATTTTCCCTGATTTTGCAGCATCTGGGATCTCAGCTTTGCATGTTTTGGTCCTTTGTGCTGCACCTCATTTCCTCCCACAGCATTTTCTGCTACTCACTAAATGTCCCCATTTTTAGATTTTTGGGGTTTTTTTGGCTTGCACTTCATTTGATCCTATCTCCTTTGCAGAGTGTTTGTCAGCCTTTCTTTTGAGGTTCGCAAGATTCCGTTTCCCTTCCCGAAAGGAAATGGAATTTCCTTTCGGGAAGGGAAACGGAATCTTGCGATTTCAATGGAGACCAAGTCAGGAATCTTTGCTCCATGTCCCTGCACCTGATGGCATCCCATGCCTTTTGATGCCTTGAACTTTGGCCACCAAGTTTTGTCTTTTTTCTGATGTTTTTTCAGTATCCCTGCCATGTCTGTCACATCTTCCCCTCAAAGCTGTGTCTTCTTCCATGTTTTTTTCTCCTGATTTTGCAGCATCACTGAGCTTACTTTTGGCATCTTTTGGCCCTTTGCACTGCACGGCATGTCATCCTGGTCCTTTTGGTCGCAGTCACAAAATTTGCAAATTTTGGAATTTTTTTTGGTGAGTTGCATTTTTTTGCATGATTGCTCCATTCCAGAGCGTTTGTAAGTCCTTCTTTTTTGTTTCCAGGCTTTCAATGGGCTCCAATTTTTGCAAGCCGTGCTCTATGTCCCTGCACTTGATGGCATCCCATGCATTTGGATGGCTTTCACTTAAACAACGAAATTTTTTTTTCTTTTTTTTTTTCACTCTCCATGGCATGTCTCTCATATCTTCCCCTCAAAGTTGTGTCTTCCTCCTTGACATTTTCCCTGATTTTGCAGCATCTGGGATCTCAGCTTTGCATGTTTTGGTCCTTTGTGCTGCACCTCATTTCCTCCCACAGCATTTTCTGCTACTCACTAAATGTCTCCATTTTTGGATTTTTGGGGGTTTTTTGGCTTGCACTTCATTTGATCCTATCTCCTTTGCAGAGTGTTTGTCAGCCTTTCTTTTGAGGTTCGCAAGATTCCGTTTCCCTTCCCGAAAGGAAATGAAATTTCCTTTCGGGAAGGGAAACGGAATCTTGCGATTTCAATGGAGACCAAGTCAGGAATCTTTGGTCCATGTCCCTGCACCTGATGGCATCCCATGCCTTTTGATGCCTTGAACTTTGGCAACCAAGTTTTGTCTTTTTTCTGATGTTTTTTCAGTATCCCTGCCATGTCTGTCACATCTTCCCCTCAAAGCTGTGTCTTCTTCCATGTTTTTTTCTTCTGATTTTGCAGCATCACTGAGCTTAGTTTTGGCATCTTTTGGCCCTTTGCACTGCACGGCATGTCATCCTGGTCCTTTTGGTCGCAGTCACAAAATTTGCAAATTTTGGAATTTTTTTTGGTGAGTTGCATTTTTTTGCATGATTGCTCCATTCCAGAGCGTTTGTAAGTCCTTCTTTTTCGTTTCCAGGCTTTCAATGGGCTCCAATTTTTGCAAGCCGTGCTCTATGTCCCTGCACTTGATGGCATCCCATGCATTTGGGTGGCTTTCACTTAAACAACGAATTTTTTTTTCTTTTTTTTTTTTCACCCTCCATGGCATGTCTCTCATATCTTCCCCTCAAAGTTGTGTCTTCCTCCTTGACATTTTCCCTGATTTTGCAGCATCTGGGATCTCAGCTTTGCGTGTTTTGGTCCTTTGTGCTGCACCTCATTTCCTCCCACAGCATTTTCTGCTACTCACTAAATGTCCCCATTTTTAGATTTTTGGGGTTTTTTTGGCTTGCACTTCATTTGATCCTATCTCCTTTGCAGAGTGTTTGTCAGCCTTTCTTTTGAGGTTCGCAAGATTCCGTTTCCCTTCCCGAAAGGAAATGGAATTTCCTTTCGGGAAGGGAAACGGAATCTTGCGATTTCAATGGAGACCAAGTCAGGAATCTTTGGTCCATGTCCCTGCACCTGATGGCATCCCATGCCTTTTGATGCCTTGAACTTTGGCCACCAAGTTTTGTCTTTTTTCTGATGTTTTTTCAGTATCCCTGCCATGTCTGTCACATCTTCCCCTCAAAGCTGTGTCTTCTTCCATGTTTTTTTCTCCTGATTTTGCAGCATCACTGAGCTTACTTTTGGCATCTTTTGGCCCTTTGCAGTGCACGGCATGTCATCCTGGTCCTTTTGGTCGCAGTCACAAAATTTGCAAATTTTGGAATTTTTTTTGGTGAGTTGCATTTTTTTGCATGATTGCTCCATTCCAGAGCGTTTGTAAGTCCTTCTTTTTTGTTTCCAGGCTTTCAATGGGCTCCAATTTTTGCAAGCCGTGCTCTATGTCCCTGCACTTGATGGCATCCCATGCATTTGGGTGGCTTTCACTTAAACAACAAATTTTTTTTTTTTTTTCACTCTCCATGGCATGTCTCTCATATCTTCCCCTCAAAGTTGTGTCTTCCTCCTTGACATTTTCCCTGATTTTGCAGCATCTGGGATCTCAGCTTTGCACGTTTTGCTCCTTCGTGCTGCACCTCATTTCCTCCCACAGCATTTTCTGCTACTCACTAAATGTCTCCATTTTTGGATTTTGGGGGTTTTTTTGGCTTGCACTTCATTTGATATTACCTCCTTTGCAGAGTGTTTGTCAGCCTTTCTTTTGAGGTTCGCAAGATTCCGTTTCCCTTCCCGAAAGGAAATGAAATTTCCTTTCGGGAAGGGAAACGGAATCTTGCGATTTCAATGGAGACCAAGTCAGGAATCTTTGCTCCATGTCCCTGCACCTGATGGCATCCCATGCCTTTTGATGCCTTGAACTTTGGCCACCAATTTTTTCATTTTTTCTGATGTTTTTTCAGTATCCCTGCCATGTCTGTCACATCTTCCCCTCAAAGCTGTGTCTTCTTCCATGTTTTTTTCTCCTGATTTTGCAGCATCACTGAGCTTAGTTTTGGCATCTTTTGGCCCTTTGCACTGCACGGCATGTCATCCTGGTCCTTTTGGTCGCAGTCACAAAATTTGCAAATTTTGGAATTTTTTTTGGTGAGTTGCATTTTTTTGCATGATTGCTCCATTCCAGAGCGTTTGTAAGTCCTTCTTTTTTGTTTCCAGGCTTTCAATGGGCTCCAATTTTTGCAAGCCGTGCTCTATGTCCCTGCACTTGATGGCATCCCATGCATTTGGGTGGCTTTCACTTAAACAACGAATTTTTTTTTCTTTTTTTTTTTTCACCCTCCATGGCATGTCTCTCATATCTTCCCCTCAAAGTTGTGTCTTCCTCCTTGACATTTTCCCTGATTTTTCAGCATCTGGGATCTCAGCTTTGCATGTTTTGGTCCTTTGTGCTGCACCTCATTTCCTCCCACAGCATTTTCTGCTACTCACTAAATGTCTCCATTTTTGGATTTTTGGGGGTTTTTTGGCTTGCACTTCATTTGATCCTATCTCCTTTGCAGAGTGTTTGTCAGCCTTTCTTTTGAGGTTCGCAAGATTCCGTTTCCCTTCCCGAAAGGAAATGGAATTTCCTTTCGGGAAGGGAAACGGAATCTTGCGATTTCAATGGAGACCAAGTCAGGAATCTTTGCTCCATGTCCCTGCACCTGATGGCATCCCATGCCTTTTGATGCCTTGAACTTTGGCCACCAAGTTTTGTCTTCTTTCTGATGTTTTTTCAGTATCCCTGCCATGTCTGTCACATCTTCCCCTCAAAGCTGTGTCTTCTTCCATGTTTTTTTCTCCTGATTTTGCAGCATCACTGAGCTTACTTTTTGCATCTTTTGGCCCTTTGCACTGCACGGCATGTCATCCTGGTCCTTTTGGTCGCAGTCACAAAATTTGCAAATTTTGGAATTTTTTTTGGTGAGTTGCATTTTTTTGCATGATTGCTCCATTCCAGAGCGTTTGTAAGTCCTTCTTTTTTGTTTCCAGGCTTTCAATGGGCTCCAATTTTTGCAAGCCGTGCTCTATGTCCCTGCACTTGATGGCATCCCATGCATTTGGGTGGCTTTCACTTAAACAACAAATTTTTTTTTTTTTTTTCACTCTCCATGGCATGTCTCTCATATCTTCCCCTCAAAGTTGTGTCTTCCTCCTTGACATTTTCCCTGATTTTGCAGCATCTGGGATCTCAGCTTTGCACGTTTTGCTCCTTCGTGCTGCACCTCATTTCCTCCCACAGCATTTTCTGCTACTCACTAAATGTCCCCATTTTTGGATTTTTGGGGTTTTTTTGGCTTGCACTTCATTTGAGCCTATCTCCTTTGCAGAGTTTTTGTCAGCCTTTCTTTTGAGGTTCGCAAGATTCCGTTTCCCTTCCCGAAAGGAAATGGAATTTCCTTTCGGGAAGGGAAACGGAATCTTGCGATTTCAATGGAGACCAAGTCAGGAATCTTTGCTCCATGTCCCTGCACCTGATGGCATCCCATGCCTTTTGATGCCTTGAACTTTGGCCACCAAGTTTTGTCTTCTTTCTGATGTTTTTTCAGTATCCCTGCCATGTCTGTCACATCTTCCCCTCAAAGCTGTGTCTTCTTCCATGTTTTTTTCTCCTGATTTTGCAGCATCACTGACTTTAGTTTTGGCATCTTTTGGCCCTTTGCACTGCACGGCATGTCATCCTGGTCCTTTTGGTCGCAGTCACAAAATTTGCAAATTTTGGAATTTTTTTTTGGTGAGTTGCATTTTTTTGCATGATTGCTCCATTCCAGAGCGTTTGTAAGTCCTTCTTTTCTGTTTCCAGGCTTTCAATGGGCTCCAATTTTTGCAAGCCGTGCTCTATGTCCCTGCACTTGATGGCATCCCATGCATTTGGGTGGCTTTCACTTAAACAACGAAATTTGTTTTTTTGTTTTTTTTTCACCCTCCATGGCATGTCTCTCATATCTTCCCCTCAAAGTTGTGTCTTCCTCCTTGACATTTTCCCTGATTTTTCAGCATCTGGGATCTCAGCTTTGCATGTTTTGGTCCTTTGTGCTGCACCTCATTTCCTCCCACAGCATTTTCTGCTACTCACTAAATGTCTCCATTTTTGCATTTTGGGGGTTTTTTTGGCTTGCATTTCATTTGATCCTATCTCCTTTGCAGAGTGTTTGTCAGCCTTTCTTTTGAGGTTCGCAAGATTCCGTTTCCCTTCCCGAAAGGAAATGAAATTTCCTTTCGGGAAGGGAAACGGAATCTTGCGATTTCAATGGAGACCAAGTCAGGAATCTTTGCTCCATGTCCCTGCACCTGATGGCATCCCATGCCTTTTGATGCCTTGAACTTTGGCCACCAATTTTTGTCTTTTTTCTGATGTTTTTTCAGTATCCCTGCCATGTCTGTCACATCTTCCCCTCAAAGCTGTGTCTTCTTCCATGTTTTTTCTCCTGATTTTGCAGCATCACTGAGCTTCGTTTTGGCATCTTTTGGCCCTATGCAGTGCACGGCATGTCATCCTGGCCCTTTTGGTCGCAGTCACAAAATTTGCAAATTTTGGAATTTTTTTTGGTGAGTTGCATTTTTTTGCATGATTGCTCCATTCCAGAGCGTTTGTAAGTCCTTCTTTTTTGTTTCCAGGCTTTCAATGGGCTCCAATTTTTGCAAGCCGTGCTCTATGTCCCTGCACTTGATGGCATCCCATGCATTTGGGTGGCTTTCACTTAAACAACAAATTTTTTTTTTTTTTTTTTTTTTTCACCCTCCATGGCATGTCTCTCATATCTTCCCCTCAAAGTTGTGTCTTCCTCCTTGACATTTTCCCTGATTTTGCAGCATCTGGGATCTCAGCTGTGCGTGTTTTGGTCCTTTGTGCTGCACCTCATTTCCTCCCAGAGCATTTTCTGCTACTCACTAAATGTCTCCATTTTTGGATTTTTGGGGTTTTTTTGGCTTGCACTTCATTTGATCCTATCTCCTTTGCAGAGTGTTTGTCAGCCTTTCTTTTGAGGTTCGCAAGATTCCGTTTCCCTTCCCGAAAGGAAATGAAATTTCCTTTCGGGAAGGGAAACGGAATCTTGCGATTTCAATGGAGACCAAGTCAGGAATCTTTGGTCCTTGTCCCTGCACCTGATGGCATCCCATGCCTTTTGATGCCTTGAACTTTGGCCACCAAGTTTTGTCTTTTTTCTGATGTTTTTTCAGTATCCCTGCCATGTCTGTCATATCTTCCCCTCAAAGCTGTGTCTTCTTCCATGTTTTTTTCTCCTGATTTTGCAGCATCACTGAGCTTAGTTTTGGCATCTTTTGGCCCTTTGCACTGCACGGCATGTCATCCTGGTCCTTTTGGTCGCAGTCACAAAATTTGCAAATTTTGGAATTTTTTTGGTGAGTTGCATTTTTTTGCATGATTGCTCCATTCCAGAGCGTTTGTAAGTCCTTCTTTTCTGTTTCCAGGCTTTCAATGGGCTCCAATTTTTGCAAGCCGTGCTCTATGTCCCTGCACTTGATGGCATCCCATGCATTTGGGTGGCTTTCACTTCAACAACGAATTTTTTTTTCTTTTTTTTTTTTCACTCTCCATGGCATGTCTCTCATATCTTCCCCTCAAAGTTGTGTCTTCCTCCTTGACATTTTCCCTGATTTTGCAGCATCTGGGAGCTTAGCTTTGCATGTTTTGGTCCTTTGTGCTGCACCTCATTTCCTCCCACAGCATTTTCTGCTACTCACTAAATGTCCCCATTTTTGGATTTTTGGGGGTTTTTTGGCTTGCACTTCATTTGAGCCTATCTCCTTTGCAGAGTGTTTGTCAGCCTTTCTTTTGAGGTTCGCAAGATTCCGTTTCCCTTCCCGAAAGGAAATGGAATTTCCTTTCGGGAAGGGAAACGGAATCTTGCGATTTCAATGGAGACCAAGTCAGGAATCTTTGGTCCATGTCCCTGCACCTGATGGCATCCCATGCCTTTTGATGCCTTGAACTTTGGCCACCAAGTTTTGTCTTTTTTCTGATGTTTTTTCAGTATCCCTGCCATGTCTGTCACATCTTCCCCTCAAAGCTGTGTCTTCTTCCATGTTTTTTTCTCCTGATTTTGCAGCATCACTGAGCTTAGTTTTGGCATCTTTTGGCCCTTTGCACTGCACGGCATGTCATCCTGGTCCTTTTGGTCGCAGTCACAAAATTTGCAAATTTTGGAATTTTTTTTGGTGAGTTGCATTTTTTTGCATGATTGCTCCATTCCAGAGCGTTTGTAAGTCCTTCTTTTTTGTTTCCAGGCTTTCAATGGGCTCCAATTTTTGCAAGCCGTGCTCTATGTCCCTGCACTTGATGGCATCCCATGCATTTGGGTGGCTTTCACTTAAACAACGAATTTTTTTTTCTTTTTTTTTTTTTCACCCTCCATGGCATGTCTCTCATATCTTCCCCTCAAAGTTGTGTCTTCCTCCTTGACATTTTCCCTGATTTTGCAGCATCTGGGATCTCAGCTTTGCATGTTTTGGTCCTTTGTGCTGCACCTCATTTCCTCCCACAGCATTTTCTGCTACTCACTAAATGTCTCCATTTTTGGATTTTTGGGGGTTTTTTGGCTTGCACTTCATTTGATCCTATCTCCTTTGCAGAGTGTTTGTCAGCCTTTCTTTTGAGGTTCGCAAGATTCCGTTTCCCTTCCCGAAAGGAAATGGAATTTCCTTTCGGGAAGGGAAACGGAATCTTGCGATTTCAATGGAGACCAAGTCAGGAATCTTTGGTCCATGTCCCTGCACCTGATGGCATCCCATGCCTTTTGATGCCTTGAACTTTGGCCACCAAGTTTTGTCTTCTTTCTGATGTTTTTTCAGTATCCCTGCCATGTCTGTCACATCTTCCCCTCAAAGCTGTGTCTTCTTCCATGTTTTTTTCTCCTGATTTTGCAGCATCACTGAGCTTACTTTTGGCATCTTTTGGCCCTTTGCACTGCACGGCATGTCATCCTGGTCCTTTTGGTCGCAGTCACAAAATTTGCAAATTTTGGAATTTTTTTTGGTGAGTTGCATTTTTTTGCATGATTGCTCCATTCCAGAGCGTTTGTAAGTCCTTCTTTTTTGTTTCCAGGCTTTCAATGGGCTCCAATTTTTGCAAGCCGTGCTCTATGTCCCTGCACTTGATGGCATCCCATGCATTTGGATGGCTTTCACTTAAACAACGAAATTTTTTTTTCTTTTTTTTTTTCACTCTCCATGGCATGTCTCTCATATCTTCCCCTCAAAGTTGTGTCTTCCTCCTTGACATTTTCCCTGATTTTGCAGCATCTGGGATCTCAGCTTTGCATGTTTTGGTCCTTTGTGCTGCACCTCATTTCCTCCCACAGCATTTTCTGCTACTCACTAAATGTCTCCATTTTTGGATTTTTGGGGGTTTTTTGGCTTGCACTTCATTTGATCCTATCTCCTTTGCAGAGTGTTTGTCAGCCTTTCTTTTGAGGTTCGCAAGATTCCGTTTCCCTTCCCGAAAGGAAATGAAATTTCCTTTCGGGAAGGGAAACGGAATCTTGCGATTTCAATGGAGACCAAGTCAGGAATCTTTGGTCCATGTCCCTGCACCTGATGGCATCCCATGCCTTTTGATGCCTTGAACTTTGGCAACCAAGTTTTGTCTTTTTTCTGATGTTTTTTCAGTATCCCTGCCATGTCTGTCACATCTTCCCCTCAAAGCTGTGTCTTCTTCCATGTTTTTTTCTTCTGATTTTGCAGCATCACTGAGCTTAGTTTTGGCATCTTTTGGCCCTTTGCACTGCACGGCATGTCATCCTGGTCCTTTTGGTCGCAGTCACAAAATTTGCAAATTTTGGAATTTTTTTTGGTGAGTTGCATTTTTTTGCATGATTGCTCCATTCCAGAGCGTTTGTAAGTCCTTCTTTTTAGTTTCCAGGCTTTCAATGGGCTCCAATTTTTGCAAGCCGTGCTCTATGTCCCTGCACTTGATGGCATCCCATGCATTTGGGTGGCTTTCACTTAAACAACGAAATTTTTTTTTTTTTTTTTCACTCTCCATGGCATGTCTCTCATATCTTCCCCTCAAAGTTGTGTCTTCCTCCTTGACATTTTCCCTGATTTTGCAGCATCTGGGATCTCAGCTTTGCATGTTTTGGTCCTTTGTGCTGCACCTCATTTCCTCCCACAGCATTTTCTGCTACTCACTAAATGTCCCCATTTTTAGATTTTTGGGGTTTTTTTGGCTTGCACTTCATTTGATCCTATCTCCTTTGCAGAGTGTTTGTCAGCCTTTCTTTTGAGGTTCGCAAGATTCCGTTTCCCTTCCCGAAAGGAAATGGAATTTCCTTTCGGGAAGGGAAACGGAATCTTGCGATTTCAATGGAGACCAAGTCAGGAATCTTTGCTCCATGTCCCTGCACCTGATGGCATCCCATGCCTTTTGATGCCTTGAACTTTGGCCACCAAGTTTTGTCTTCTTTCTGATGTTTTTTCAGTATCCCTGCCATGTCTGTCACATCTTCCCCTCAAAGCTGTGTCTTCTTCCATGTTTTTTTCTCCTGATTTTGCAGCATCACTGAGCTTACTTTTTGCATCTTTTGGCCATTTGCACTGCACGGCATGTCATCCTGGTCCTTTTGGTCGCAGTCACAAAATTTGCAAATTTTGGAATTTTTTTTGGTGAGTTGCATTTTTTTGCATGATTGCTCCATTCCAGAGCGTTTGTAAGTCCTTCTTTTTTGTTTCCAGGCTTTCAATGGGCTCCAATTTTTGCAAGCCGTGCTCTATGTCCCTGCACTTGATGGCATCCCATGCATTTGGGTGGCTTTCACTTAAACAACAAATTTTTTTTTTTTTTTTCACCCTCCATGGCATGTCTCTCATATCTTCCCCTCAAAGTTGTGTCTTCCTCCTTGACATTTTCCCTGATTTTTCAGCATCTGGGATCTCAGCTTTGCATGTTTTGGTCCTTTGTGCTGCACCTCATTTCCTCCCACAGCATTTTCTGCTACTCACTCAATGTCTCCATTTTTGGATTTTTGGGGGTTTTTTGGCTTGCACTTCATTTGATCCTATCTCCTTTGCAGAGTGTTTGTCAGCCTTTCTTTTGAGGTTCGCAAGATTCCGTTTCCCTTCCCGAAAGGAAATGGAATTTCCTTTCGGGAAGGGAAACGGAATCTTGCGATTTCAATGGAGACCAAGTCAGGAATCTTTGCTCCATGTCCCTGCACCTGATGGCATCCCATGCCTTTTGATGCCTTGAACTTTGGCCACCAAGTTTTGTCTTCTTTCTGATGTTTTTTCAGTATCCCTGCCATGTCTGTCACATCTTCCCCTCAAAGCTGTGTCTTCTTCCATGTTTTTTTCTCCTGATTTTGCAGCATCACTGACTTTAGTTTTGGCATCTTTTGGCCCTTTGCACTGCACGGCATGTCATCCTGGTCCTTTTGGTCGCAGTCACAAAATTTGCAAATTTTGGAATTTTTTTTTGGTGAGTTGCATTTTTTTGCATGATTGCTCCATTCCAGAGCGTTTGTAAGTCCTTCTTTTCTGTTTCCAGGCTTTCAATGGGCTCCAATTTTTGCAAGCCGTGCTCTATGTCCCTGCACTTGATGGCATCCCATGCATTTGGGTGGCTTTCACTTAAACAACGAAATTTGTTTTTTTTTTTTTTTTTCACCCTCCATGGCATGTCTCTCATATCTTCCCCTCAAAGTTGTGTCTTCCTCCTTGACATTTTCCCTGATTTTTCAGCATCTGGGATCTCAGCTTTGCATGTTTTGGTCCTTTGTGCTGCACCTCATTTCCTCCCACAGCATTTTCTGCTACTCACTAAATGTCTCCATTTTTGCATTTTGGGGGTTTTTTTGGCTTGCATTTCATTTGATCCTATCTCCTTTGCAGAGTGTTTGTCAGCCTTTCTTTTGAGGTTCGCAAGATTCCGTTTCCCTTCCCGAAAGGAAATGAAATTTCCTTTCGGGAAGGGAAACGGAATCTTGCGATTTCAATGGAGACCAAGTCAGGAATCTTTGCTCCATGTCCCTGCACCTGATGGCATCCCATGCCTTTTGATGCCTTGAACTTTGGCCACCAATTTTTGTCTTTTTTCTGATGTTTTTTCAGTATCCCTGCCATGTCTGTCATATCTTCCCCTCAAAGCTGTGTCTTCTTCCATGTTTTTTCTCCTGATTTTGCAGCATCACTGAGCTTAGTTTTGGCATCTTTTGGCCCTTTGCAGTGCACGGCATGTCATCCTGGTCCTTTTGGTCGCAGTCACAAAATTTGCAAATTTTGGAATTTTTTTTGGTGAGTTGCATTTTTTTGCATGATTGCTCCATTCCAGAGCGTTTGTAAGTCCTTCTTTTTTGTTTCCAGGCTTTCAATGGGCTCCAATTTTTGCAAGCCGTGCTCTATGTCCCTGCACTTGATGGCATCCCATGCATTTGGGTGGCTTTCACTTAAACAACAAATTTTTTTTTTTTTTTCACTCTCCATGGCATGTCTCTCATATCTTCCCCTCAAAGTTGTGTCTTCCTCCTTGACATTTTCCCTGATTTTGCAGCATCTGGGATCTCAGCTTTGCACGTTTTGCTCCTTTGTGCTGCACCTCATTTCCTCCCACAGCATTTTCTGCTACTCACTAAATGTCTCCATTTTTGGATTTTGGGGGTTTTTTTGGCTTGCACTTCATTTGATATTACCTCCTTTGCAGAGTGTTTGTCAGCCTTTCTTTTGAGGTTCGCAAGATTCCGTTTCCCTTCCCGAAAGGAAATGAAATTTCCTTTCGGGAAGGGAAACGGAATCTTGCGATTTCAATGGAGACCAAGTCAGGAATCTTTGCTCCATGTCCCTGCACCTGATGGCATCCCATGCCTTTTGATGCCTTGAACTTTGGCCACCAATTTTTTCATTTTTTCTGATGTTTTTTCAGTATCCCTGCCATGTCTGTCACATCTTCCCCTCAAAGCTGTGTCTTCTTCCATGTTTTTTTCTCCTGATTTTGCAGCATCACTGAGCTTAGTTTTGGCATCTTTTGGCCCTTTGCACTGCACGGCATGTCATCCTGGTCCTTTTGGTCGCAGTCACAAAATTTGCAAATTTTGGAATTTTTTTTGGTGAGTTGCATTTTTTTGCATGATTGCTCCATTCCAGAGCGTTTGTAAGTCCTTCTTTTTTGTTTCCAGGCTTTCAATGGGCTCCAATTTTTGCAAGCCGTGCTCTATGTCCCTGCACTTGATGGCATCCCATGCATTTGGGTGGCTTTCACTTAAACAACGAATTTTTTTTTCTTTTTTTTTTTTCACCCTCCATGGCATGTCTCTCATATCTTCCCCTCAAAGTTGTGTCTTCCTCCTTGACATTTTCCCTGATTTTTCAGCATCTGGGATCTCAGCTTTGCATGTTTTGGTCCTTTGTGCTGCACCTCATTTCCTCCCACAGCATTTTCTGCTACTCACTCAATGTCTCCATTTTTGGATTTTTGGGGTTTTTTGGCTTGCACTTCATTTGATCCTATCTCCTTTGCAGAGTGTTTGTCAGCCTTTCTTTTGAGGTTCGCAAGATTCCGTTTCCCTTCCCGAAAGGAAATGGAATTTCCTTTCGGGAAGGGAAACGGAATCTTGCGATTTCAATGGAGACCAAGTCAGGAATCTTTGCTCCATGTCCCTGCACCTGATGGCATCCCATGCCTTTTGATGCCTTGAACTTTGGCCACCAAGTTTTGTCTTCTTTCTGATGTTTTTTCAGTATCCCTGCCATGTCTGTCACATCTTCCCCTCAAAGCTGTGTCTTCTTCCATGTTTTTTTCTCCTGATTTTGCAGCATCACTGAGCTTACTTTTTGCATCTTTTGGCCCTTTGCACTGCACGGCATGTCATCCTGGTCCTTTTGGTCGCAGTCACAAAATTTGCAAATTTTGGAATTTTTTTTGGTGAGTTGCATTTTTTTGCATGATTGCTCCATTCCAGAGCGTTTGTAAGTCCTTCTTTTTTGTTTCCAGGCTTTCAATGGGCTCCAATTTTTGCAAGCCGTGCTCTATGTCCCTGCACTTGATGGCATCCCATGCATTTGGGTGGCTTTCACTTAAACAACAAATTTTTTTTTTTTTTTTCACTCTCCATGGCATGTCTCTCATATCTTCCCCTCAAAGTTGTGTCTTCCTCCTTGACATTTTCCCTGATTTTGCAGCATCTGGGATCTCAGCTTTGCACGTTTTGCTCCTTCGTGCTGCACCTCATTTCCTCCCACAGCATTTTCTGCTACTCACTAAATGTCCCCATTTTTGGATTTTTGGGGGTTTTTTGGCTTGCACTTCATTTGAGCCTATCTCCTTTGCAGAGTTTTTGTCAGCCTTTCTTTTGAGGTTCGCAAGATTCCGTTTCCCTTCCCGAAAGGAAATGGAATTTCCTTTCGGGAAGGGAAACGGAATCTTGCGATTTCAATGGAGACCAAGTCAGGAATCTTTGCTCCATGTCCCTGCACCTGATGGCATCCCATGCCTTTTGATGCCTTGAACTTTGGCCACCAAGTTTTGTCTTCTTTCTGATGTTTTTTCAGTATCCCTGCCATGTCTGTCACATCTTCCCCTCAAAGCTGTGTCTTCTTCCATGTTTTTTCTCCTGATTTTGCAGCATCACTGACTTTAGTTTTGGCATCTTTTGGCCCTTTGCACTGCACGGCATGTCATCCTGGTCCTTTTGGTCGCAGTCACAAAATTTGCAAATTTTGGAATTTTTTTTTGGTGAGTTGCATTTTTTTGCATGATTGCTCCATTCCAGAGCGTTTGTAAGTCCTTCTTTTCTGTTTCCAGGCTTTCAATGGGCTCCAATTTTTGCAAGCCGTGCTCTATGTCCCTGCACTTGATGGCATCCCATGCATTTGGGTGGCTTTCACTTAAACAACGAAATTTGTTTTTTTTTTTTTTTTTCACCCTCCATGGCATGTCTCTCATATCTTCCCCTCAAAGTTGTGTCTTCCTCCTTGACATTTTCCCTGATTTTTCAGCATCTGGGATCTCAGCTTTGCATGTTTTGGTCCTTTGTGCTGCACCTCATTTCCTCCCACAGCATTTTCTGCTACTCACTAAATGTCTCCATTTTTGCATTTTGGGGGTTTTTTTGGCTTGCATTTCATTTGATCCTATCTCCTTTGCAGAGTGTTTGTCAGCCTTTCTTTTGAGGTTCGCAAGATTCCGTTTCCCTTCCCGAAAGGAAATGAAATTTCCTTTCGGGAAGGGAAACGGAATCTTGCGATTTCAATGGAGACCAAGTCAGGAATCTTTGCTCCATGTCCCTGCACCTGATGGCATCCCATGCCTTTTGATGCCTTGAACTTTGGCCACCAATTTTTGTCTTTTTTCTGATGTTTTTTCAGTATCCCTGCCATGTCTGTCATATCTTCCCCTCAAAGCTGTGTCTTCTTCCATGTTTTTTCTCCTGATTTTGCAGCATCACTGAGCTTAGTTTTGGCATCTTTTGGCCCTTTGCACTGCACGGCATGTCATCCTGGTCCTTTTGGTCGCAGTCACAAAATTTGCAAATTTTGGAATTTTTTTTTCTGAGTTGCATTTTTTGCATGATTGCTCCTCTCCAGAGCGTTTGTAAGTCCTTCTTTTTTGTTTCCAGGCTTTCAATGGGCTCCAATTTTTGCAAGCCGTGCTCTATGTCCCTGCACTTGATGGCATCCCATGCATTTGGGTGGCTTTCACTTCAACAACAAATTTTTTTTTCTTTTTTTTTTTTCACTCTCCATGGCATGTCTCTCATATCTTCCCCTCAAAGTTGTGTCTTCCTCCTTGACATTTTCCCTGATTTTGCAGCATCTGGGATCTCAGCTTTGCATGTTTTGGTCCTTTGTGCTGCACCTCATTTCCTCCCACAGCATTTTCTGCTACTCACTAAATGTCTCCATTTTTGGATTTTTGGGGTTTTTTTGGCTTGCACTTCATTTGATCCTATCTCCTTTGTAGAGTGTTTGTCAGCCTTTCTTTTGAGGTCCGCAAGATTCCGTTTCCCTTCCCGAAAGGAAATGAAATTTCCTTTCGGGAAGGGAAACGGAATCTTGCGATTTCAATGGAGACCAAGTCAGGAATCTTTGGTCCATGTCCCTGCACCTGATGGCATCCCATGCCTTTTGATGCCTTGAACTTTGGCCACCAATTTTTGTCTTTTTTCTGATGTTTTTTCAGTATCCCTGCCATGTCTGTCACATCTTCCCCTCAAAGCTGTGTCTTCTTCCATGTTTTTTTCTCCTGATTTTGCAGCATCACTGAGCTTAGTTTTGGCATCTTTTGGCCCTATGCAGTGCACGGCATGTCATCCTGGCCCTTTTGGTCGCAGTCACAAAATTTGCAAATTTTGGAATTTTTTTTGGTGAGTTGCATTTTTTTGCATGATTGCTCCATTCCAGAGCGTTTGTAAGTCCTTCTTTTTTGTTTCCAGGCTTTCAATGGGCTCCAATTTTTGCAAGCCGTGCTCTATGTCCCTGCACTTGATGGCATCCCATGCATTTGGGTGGCTTTCACTTAAACAACAAATTTTTTTTTTTTTTTTTTTTTTCACCCTCCATGGCATGTCTCTCATATCTTCCCCTCAAAGTTGTGTCTTCCTCCTTGACATTTTCCCTGATTTTGCAGCATCTGGGATCTCAGCTGTGCGTGTTTTGGTCCTTTGTGCTGCACCTCATTTCCTCCCAGAGCATTTTCTGCTACTCACTAAATGTCTCCATTTTTGGATTTTTGGGGGTTTTTTGGCTTGCACTTCATTTGATCCTATCTCCTTTGCAGAGTGTTTGTCAGCCTTTCTTTTGAGGTTCGCAAGATTCCGTTTCCCTTCCCGAAAGGAAATGAAATTTCCTTTCGGGAAGGGAAACGGAATCTTGCGATTTCAATGGAGACCAAGTCAGGAATCTTTGCTCCATGTCCCTGCACCTGATGGCATCCCATGCCTTTTGATGCCTTGAACTTTGGCCACCAAGTTTTGTCTTTTTTCTGATGTTTTTTCAGTATCCCTGCCATGTCTGTCACATCTTCCCCTCAAAGCTGTGTCTTCTTCCATGTTTTTTTCTCCTGATTTTGCAGCATCACTGAGCTTAGTTTTGGCATCTTTTGGCCCTTTGCAGTGCACGGCATGTCATCCTGGTCCTTTTGGTCGCAGTCACAAAATTTGCAAATTTTGGAATTTTTTTTGGTGAGTTGCATTTTTTTGCATGATTGCTCCATTCCAGAGCGTTTGTAAGTCCTTCTTTTTTGTTTCCAGGCTTTCAATGGGCTCCAATTTTTGCAAGCCGTGCTCTATGTCCCTGCACTTGATGGCATCCCATGCATTTGGGTGGCTTTCACTTAAACAACAAATTTTTTTTTTTTTTTCACTCTCCATGGCATGTCTCTCATATCTTCCCCTCAAAGTTGTGTCTTCCTCCTTGACATTTTCCCTGATTTTGCAGCATCTGGGATCTCAGCTTTGCACGTTTTGCTCCTTTGTGCTGCACCTCATTTCCTCCCACAGCATTTTCTGCTACTCACTAAATGTCTCCATTTTTGGATTTTGGGGGTTTTTTTGGCTTGCACTTCATTTGATATTACCTCCTTTGCAGAGTGTTTGTCAGCCTTTCTTTTGAGGTTCGCAAGATTCCGTTTCCCTTCCCGAAAGGAAATGAAATTTCCATTCGGGAAGGGAAACGGAATCTTGCGATTTCAATGGAGACCAAGTCAGGAATCTTTGCTCCATGTCCCTGCACCTGATGGCATCCCATGCCTTTTGATGCCTTGAACTTTGGCCACCAAGTTTTGTCTTTTTTCTGATGTTTTTTCAGTATCCCTGCCATGTCTGTCACATCTTCCCCTCAAAGCTGTGTCTTCTTCCATGTTTTTTTCTCCTGATTTTGCAGCATCACTGAGCTTACTTTTGGCATCTTTTGGCCCTTTGCACTGCACAGCATGTCATCCTGGTCCTTTTGGTCGCAGTCACAAAATTTGCAAATTTTGGAATTTTTTTTGGTGAGTTGCATTTTTTTGCATGATTGCTCCATTCCAGAGCGTTTGTAAGTCCTTCTTTTTTGTTTCCAGGCTTTCAATGGGCTCCAATTTTTGCAAGCCGTGCTCTATGTCCCTGCACTTGATGGCATCCCATGCATTTGGGTGGCTTTCACTTAAACAACAAATTTTTTTTTTTTTTTCACTCTCCATGGCATGTCTCTCATATCTTCCCCTCAAAGTTGTGTCTTCCTCCTTGACATTTTCCCTGATTTTGCAGCATCTGGGATCTCAGCTTTGCACGTTTTGCTCCTTTGTGCTGCACCTCATTTCCTCCCACAGCATTTTCTGCTACTCACTAAATGTCTCCATTTTTGGATTTTGGGGGTTTTTTTGGCTTGCACTTCATTTGATATTACCTCCTTTGCAGAGTGTTTGTCAGCCTTTCTTTTGAGGTTCGCAAGATTCCGTTTCCCTTCCCGAAAGGAAATGAAATTTCCTTTCGGGAAGGGAAACGGAATCTTGCGATTTCAATGGAGACCAAGTCAGGAATCTTTGCTCCATGTCCCTGCACCTGATGGCATCCCATGCCTTTTGATGCCTTGAACTTTGGCCACCAAGTTTTTCATTTTTTCTGATGTTTTTTCAGTATCCCTGCCATGTCTGTCACATCTTCCCCTCAAAGCTGTGTCTTCTTCCATGTTTTTTTCTCCTGATTTTGCAGCATCACTGAGCTTAGTTTTGGCATCTTTTGGCCCTTTGCACTGCACGGCATGTCATCCTGGTCCTTTTGGTCGCAGTCACAAAATTTGCAAATTTTGGAATTTTTTTTGGTGAGTTGCATTTTTTTGCATGATTGCTCCATTCCAGAGCGTTTGTAAGTCCTTCTTTTTTGTTTCCAGGCTTTCAATGGGCTCCAATTTTTGCAAGCCGTGCTCTATGTCCCTGCACTTGATGGCATCCCATGCATTTGGGTGGCTTTCACTTAAACAACAAATTTTTTTTTTTTTTTCACTCTCCATGGCATGTCTCTCATATCTTCCCCTCAAAGTTGTGTCTTCCTCCTTGACATTTTCCCTGATTTTGCAGCATCTGGGATCTCAGCTTTGCATGTTTTGGTCCTTTGTGCTGCACCTCATTTCCTCCCACAGCATTTTCTGCTACTCACTAAATGTCCCCATTTTTGGATTTTTGGGGTTTTTTTGGCTTGCACTTCATTTGAGCCTATCTCCTTTGCAGAGTTTTTGTCAGCCTTTCTTTTGAGGTTCGCAAGATTCCGTTTCCCTTCCCGAAAGGAAATGGAATTTCCTTTCGGGAAGGGAAACGGAATCTTGCGATTTCAATGGAGACCAAGTCAGGAATCTTTGCTCCATGTCCCTGCACCTGATGGCATCCCATGCCTTTTGATGCCTTGAACTTTGGCCACCAAGTTTTGTCTTCTTTCTGATGTTTTTTCAGTATCCCTGCCATGTCTGTCACATCTTCCCCTCAAAGCTGTGTCTTCTTCCATGTTTTTTCTCCTGATTTTGCAGCATCACTGACTTTAGTTTTGGCATCTTTTGGCCCTTTGCACTGCACGGCATGTCATCCTGGTCCTTTTGGTCGCAGTCACAAAATTTGCAAATTTTGGAATTTTTTTTTGGTGAGTTGCATTTTTTTGCATGATTGCTCCATTCCAGAGCGTTTGTAAGTCCTTCTTTTCTGTTTCCAGGCTTTCAATGGGCTCCAATTTTTGCAAGCCGTGCTCTATGTCCCTGCACTTGATGGCATCCCATGCATTTGGGTGGCTTTCACTTAAACAACGAAATTTGTTTTTTTTTTTTTTTTTCACCCTCCATGGCATGTCTCTCATATCTTCCCCTCAAAGTTGTGTCTTCCTCCTTGACATTTTCCCTGATTTTTCAGCATCTGGGATCTCAGCTTTGCATGTTTTGGTCCTTTGTGCTGCACCTCATTTCCTCCCACAGCATTTTCTGCTACTCACTAAATGTCTCCATTTTTGCATTTTGGGGGTTTTTTTGGCTTGCATTTCATTTGATCCTATCTCCTTTGCAGAGTGTTTGTCAGCCTTTCTTTTGAGGTTCGCAAGATTCCGTTTCCCTTCCCGAAAGGAAATGAAATTTCCTTTCGGGAAGGGAAACGGAATCTTGCGATTTCAATGGAGACCAAGTCAGGAATCTTTGCTCCATGTCCCTGCACCTGATGGCATCCCATGCCTTTTGATGCCTTGAACTTTGGCCACCAAGTTTTGTCTTTTTTCTGATGTTTTTTCAGTATCCCTGCCATGTCTGTCACATCTTCCCCTCAAAGCTGTGTCTTCTTCCATGTTTTTTTCTCCTGATTTTGCAGCATCACTGAGCTTAGTTTTGGCATCTTTTGGCCCTTTGCACTGCACAGCATGTCATCCTGGTCCTTTTGGTCGCAGTCACAAAATTTGCAAATTTTGGAATTTTTTTTGGTGAGTTGCATTTTTTTGCATGATTGCTCCATTCCAGAGCGTTTGTAAGTCCTTCTTTTTTGTTTCCAGGCTTTCAATGGGCTCCAATTTTTGCAAGCCGTGCTCTATGTCCCTGCACTTGATGGCATCCCATGCATTTGGGTGGCTTTCACTTAAACAACAAATTTTTTTTTTTTTTTCACTCTCCATGGCATGTCTCTCATATCTTCCCCTCAAAGTTGTGTCTTCCTCCTTGACATTTTCCCTGATTTTGCAGCATCTGGGATCTCAGCTTTGCATGTTTTGGTCCTTTGTGCTGCACCTCATTTCCTCCCACAGCATTTTCTGCTACTCACTAAATGTCTCCATTTTTGCATTTTGGGGGTTTTTTTGGCTTGCATTTCATTTGATCCTATCTCCTTTGCAGAGTGTTTGTCAGCCTTTCTTTTGAGGTTCGCAAGATTCCGTTTCCCTTCCCGAAAGGAAATGAAATTTCCTTTCGGGAAGGGAAACGGAATCTTGCGATTTCAATGGAGACCAAGTCAGGAATCTTTGCTCCATGTCCCTGCACCTGATGGCATCCCATGCCTTTTGATGCCTTGAACTTTGGCCACCAATTTTTGTCTTTTTTCTGATGTTTTTTCAGTATCCCTGCCATGTCTGTCATATCTTCCCCTCAAAGCTGTGTCTTCTTCCATGTTTTTTCTCCTGATTTTGCAGCATCACTGAGCTTAGTTTTGGCATCTTTTGGCCCTTTGCACTGCACGGCATGTCATCCTGGTCCTTTTGGTCGCAGTCACAAAATTTGCAAATTTTGGAATTTTTTTTTCTGAGTTGCATTTTTTGCATGATTGCTCCTCTCCAGAGCGTTTGTAAGTCCTTCTTTTTTGTTTCCAGGCTTTCAATGGGCTCCAATTTTTGCAAGCCGTGCTCTATGTCCCTGCACTTGATGGCATCCCATGCATTTGGGTGGCTTTCACTTCAACAACAAATTTTTTTTTCTTTTTTTTTTTTCACTCTCCATGGCATGTCTCTCATATCTTCCCCTCAAAGTTGTGTCTTCCTCCTTGACATTTTCCCTGATTTTGCAGCATCTGGGATCTCAGCTTTGCATGTTTTGGTCCTTTGTGCTGCACCTCATTTCCTCCCACAGCATTTTCTGCTACTCACTAAATGTCTCCATTTTTGGATTTTTGGGGTTTTTTTGGCTTGCACTTCATTTGATCCTATCTCCTTTGTAGAGTGTTTGTCAGCCTTTCTTTTGAGGTCCGCAAGATTCCGTTTCCCTTCCCGAAAGGAAATGAAATTTCCTTTCGGGAAGGGAAACGGAATCTTGCGATTTCAATGGAGACCAAGTCAGGAATCTTTGCTCCATGTCCCTGCACCTGATGGCATCCCATGCCTTTTGATGCCTTGAACTTTGGCCACCAATTTTTGTCTTTTTTCTGATGTTTTTTCAGTATCCCTGCCATGTCTGTCACATCTTCCCCTCAAAGCTGTGTCTTCTTCCATGTTTTTTCTCCTGATTTTGCAGCATCACTGAGCTTAGTTTTGGCATCTTTTGGCCCTATGCAGTGCACGGCATGTCATCCTGGCCCTTTTGGTCGCAGTCACAAAATTTGCAAATTTTGGAATTTTTTTTGGTGAGTTGCATTTTTTTGCATGATTGCTCCATTCCAGAGCGTTTGTAAGTCCTTCTTTTTTGTTTCCAGGCTTTCAATGGGCTCCAATTTTTGCAAGCCGTGCTCTATGTCCCTGCACTTGATGGCATCCCATGCATTTGGGTGGCTTTCACTTAAACAACAAATTTTTTTTTTTTTTTTTTTTTTTCACCCTCCATGGCATGTCTCTCATATCTTCCCCTCAAAGTTGTGTCTTCCTCCTTGACATTTTCCCTGATTTTGCAGCATCTGGGATCTCAGCTGTGCGTGTTTTGGTCCTTTGTGCTGCACCTCATTTCCTCCCAGAGCATTTTCTGCTACTTACTAAATGTCTCCATTTTTGGATTTTTGGGGGTTTTTTGGCTTGCACTTCATTTGATCCTATCTCCTTTGCAGAGTGTTTGTCAGCCTTTCTTTTGAGGTTCGCAAGATTCCGTTTCCCTTCCCGAAAGGAAATGAAATTTCCTTTCGGGAAGGGAAACGGAATCTTGCGATTTCAATGGAGACCAAGTCAGGAATCTTTGCTCCATGTCCCTGCACCTGATGGCATCCCATGCCTTTTGATGCCTTGAACTTTGGCCACCAAGTTTTGTCTTTTTTCTGATGTTTTTTCAGTATCCCTGCCATGTCTGTCATATCTTCCCCTCAAAGCTGTGTCTTCTTCCATGTTTTTTTCTCCTGATTTTGCAGCATCACTGAGCTTAGTTTTGGCATCTTTTGGCCCTTTGCACTGCACGGCATGTCATCCTGGTCCTTTTGGTCGCAGTCACAAAATTTGCAAATTTTGGAATTTTTTTGGTGAGTTGCATTTTTTTGCATGATTGCTCCATTCCAGAGCGTTTGTAAGTCCTTCTTTTCTGTTTCCAGGCTTTCAATGGGCTCCAATTTTTGCAAGCCGTGCTCTATGTCCCTGCACTTGATGGCATCCCATGCATTTGGGTGGCTTTCACTTCAACAACGAATTTTTTTTTCTTTTTTTTTTTTCACTCTCCATGGCATGTCTCTCATATCTTCCCCTCAAAGTTGTGTCTTCCTCCTTGACATTTTCCCTGATTTTGCAGCATCTGGGAGCTTAGCTTTGCATGTTTTGGTCCTTTGTGCTGCACCTCATTTCCTCCCACAGCATTTTCTGCTACTCACTAAATGTCCCCATTTTTGGATTTTTGGGGGTTTTTTGGCTTGCACTTCATTTGAGCCTATCTCCTTTGCAGAGTGTTTGTCAGCCTTTCTTTTGAGGTTCGCAAGATTCCGTTTCCCTTCCCGAAAGGAAATGGAATTTCCTTTCAGGAAGGGAAACGGAATCTTGCGATTTCAATGGAGACCAAGTCAGGAATCTTTGGTCCATGTCCCTGCACCTGATGGCATCCCATGCCTTTTGATGCCTTGAACTTTGGCCACCAAGTTTTGTCTTTTTTCTGATGTTTTTTCAGTATCCCTGCCATGTCTGTCACATCTTCCCCTCAAAGCTGTGTCTTCTTCCATGTTTTTTTCTCCTGATTTTGCAGCATCACTGACCTTAGTTTTGGCATCTTTTGGCCCTTTGCACTGCACGGCATGTCATCCTGGTCCTTTTGGTCGCAGTCACAAAATTTGCAAATTTTGGAATTTTTTTTGGTGAGTTGCATTTTTTTGCATGATTGCTCCATTCCAGAGCGTTTGTAAGTCCTTCTTTTTTGTTTCCAGGCTTTCAATGGGCTCCAATTTTTGCAAGCCGTGCTCTATGTCCCTGCACTTGATGGCATCCCATGCATTTGGGTGGCTTTCACTTAAACAACGAATTTTTTTTTCTTTTTTTTTTTTCACCCTCCATGGCATGTCTCTCATATCTTCCCCTCAAAGTTGTGTCTTCCTCCTTGACATTTTCCCTGATTTTGCAGCATCTGGGATCTCAGCTTTGCATGTTTTGGTCCTTTGTGCTGCACCTCATTTCCTCCCACAGCATTTTCTGCTACTCACTAAATGTCTCCATTTTTGGATTTTTGGGGGTTTTTTGGCTTGCACTTCATTTGATCCTATCTCCTTTGCAGAGTGTTTGTCAGCCTTTCTTTTGAGGTTCGCAAGATTCCGTTTCCCTTCCCGAAAGGAAATGGAATTTCCTTTCGGGAAGGGAAACGGAATCTTGCGATTTCAATGGAGACCAAGTCAGGAATCTTTGGTCCATGTCCCTGCACCTGATGGCATCCCATGCCTTTTGATGCCTTGAACTTTGGCCACCAAGTTTTGTCTTCTTTCTGATGTTTTTTCAGTATCCCTGCCATGTCTGTCACATCTTCCCCTCAAAGCTGTGTCTTCTTCCATGTTTTTTTCTCCTGATTTTGCAGCATCACTGAGCTTACTTTTGGCATCTTCTGGCCCTTTGCACTGCACGGCATGTCATCCTGGTCCTTTTGGTCGCAGTCACAAAATTTGCAAATTTTGGAATTTTTTTTGGTGAGTTGCATTTTTTTGCATGATTGCTCCATTCCAGAGCGTTTGTAAGTCCTTCTTTTCTGTTTCCAGGCTTTCAATGGGCTCCAATTTTTGCAAGCCGTGCTCTATGTCCCTGCACTTGATGGCATCCCATGCATTTGGGTGGCTTTCACTTCAACAAGAAATTTTTTTTTTTTTTTTTTTTCACCCTCCATGGCATGTCTCTCATATCTTCCCCTCAAAGTTGTGTCTTCCTCCTTGACATTTTCCCTGATTTTTCAGCATCTGGGATCTCAGCTTTGCATGTTTTGGTCCTTTGTGCTGCACCTCATTTCCTCCCACAGCATTTTCTGCTACTCACTAAATGTCTCCATTTTTGCATTTTGGGGGTTTTTTTGGCTTGCATTTCATTTGATCCTATCTCCTTTGCAGAGTGTTTGTCAGCCTTTCTTTTGAGGTTCGCAAGATTCCGTTTCCCTTCCCGAAAGGAAATGGAATTTCCTTTCGGGAAGGGAAACGGAATCTTGCGATTTCAATGGAGACCAAGTCAGGAATCTTTGGTCCATGTCCCTGCACCTGATGGCATCCCATGCCTTTTGATGCCTTGAACTTTGGCCACCAAGTTTTGTCTTTTTTCTGATGTTTTTTCAGTATCCCTGCCATGTCTGTCACATCTTCCCCTCAAAGCTGTGTCTTCTTCCATGTTTTTTTCTCCTGATTTTGCAGCATCACTGAGCTTAGTTTTGGCATCTTTTGGCCCTTTGCAGTGCACGGCATGTCATCCTGGTCCTTTTGGTCGCAGTCACAAAATTTGCAAATTTTGGAATTTTTTTTGGTGAGTTGCATTTTTTTGCATGATTGCTCCATTCCAGAGCGTTTGTAAGTCCTTCTTTTTTGTTTCCAGGCTTGCAATGGGGTCCAATTTTTGCAAGCCGTGCTCTATGTCCCTGCACTTGATGGCATCCCATGCATTTGGGTGGCTTTCACTTCAACAACGAATTTTTTTTTCTTTTTTTTTTTTCACTCTCCATGGCATGTCTCTCATATCTTCCCCTCAAAGTTGTGACTTCTTCCTTGACATTTTCCCTGATTTTGCAGCATCTGGGATCTCAGCTGTGCGTGTTTTGGTCCTTTGTGCTGCACCTCATTTCCTCCCACAGCATTTTCTGCTACTCACTAAATGTCTCCATTTTTGGATTTTTGGGGGTTTTTTGGCTTGCACTTCATTTGATCCTATCTCCTTTGCAGAGTGTTTGTCAGCCTTTCTTTTGAGGTCCGCAAGATTCCGTTTCCCTTCCCGAAAGGAAATGAAATTTCCTTTCGGGAAGGGAAACGGAATCTTGCGATTTCAATGGAGACCAAGTCAGGAATCTTTGCTCCATGTCCCTGCACCTGATGGCATCCCATGCCTTTTGATGCCTTGAACTTTGGCCACCAAGTTTTGTCTTTTTTCTGATGTTTTTTCAGTATCCCTGCCATGTCTGTCATATCTTCCCCTCTAAGCTGTGTCTTCTTCCATGTTGTTTTCTCCTGATTTTGCAGCATCACTGAGCTTAGTTTTGGCATCTTTTGGCCCATTGCAGTGCACGGCATGTCATCCTGGTCCTTTTGGTCGCAGTCACAAAATTTGCAAATTTTGGAATTTTTTTTGGTGAGTTGCATTTTTTTGCATGATTGCTCCATTCCAGAGCGTTTGTAAGTCCTTCTTTTTTGTTTCCAGGCTTTCAATGGGCTCCAATTTTTGCAAGCCGTGCTCTATGTCCCTGCACTTGATGGCATCCCATGCATTTGGGTGGCTTTCACTTCAACAACGAATTTTTTTTTTTTTTTTTTTTTCACTCTCCATGGCATGTCTCTCATATCTTCCCCTCAAAGTTGTGACTTCTTCCTTGACATTTTCCCTGATTTTGCAGCATCTGGGATCTCAGCTTTGCATGTTTTGGTCCTTTGTGCTGCACCTCATTTCCTCCCAGAGCATTTTCTGCTACTCACTAAATGTCTCCATTTTTGGATTTTGGGGGTTTTTTT
Source organism: Fringilla coelebs (assembly GCF_963513975.1). NCBI lineage: Eukaryota > Metazoa > Chordata > Aves > Passeriformes > Fringillidae > Fringilla > Fringilla coelebs. The sequence continues at coordinate 5,594,613 of NC_140034.1, forward strand.
GGCTTGCACTTCATTTGATCCTATCTCCTTTGCAGAGTGTTTGTCAGCCTTTCTTTTGAGGTTCGCAAGATTCCGTTTCCCTTCCCGAAAGGAAATGGAATTTCCTTTCGGGAAGGGAAACGGAATCTTGCGATTTCAATGGAGACCAAGTCAGGAATCTTTGCTCCATGTCCCTGCACCTGATGGCATCCCATGCCTTTTGATGCCTTGAACTTTGGCCACCAAGTTTTGTCTTTTTTCTGATGTTTTTTCAGTATCCCTGCCATGTCTGTCACATCTTCCCCTCAAAGCTGTGTCTTCTTCCATGTTTTTTTCTCCTGATTTTGCAGCATCACTGACCTTAGTTTTGGCATCTTTTGGCCCTTTGCAGTGCACGGCATGTCATCCTGGTCCTTTTGGTCGCAGTCACAAAATTTGCAAATTTTGGAATTTTTTTTTGTGAGTTGCATTTTTTTGCATGATTGCTCCATTCCAGAGCGTTTGTAAGTCCTTCTTTTTTGTTTCCAGGCTTGCAATGGGGTCCAATTTTTGCAAGCTGTGCTCTATGTCCCTGCACTTGATGGCATCCCATGCATTTGGGTGGCTTTCACTTCAACAACGAATTTTTTTTTCTTTTTTTTTTTTCACTCTCCATGGCATGTCTCTCATATCTTCCCCTCAAAGTTGTGACTTCTTCCTTGACATTTTCCCTGATTTTGCAGCATCTGGGATCTCAGCTGTGCGTGTTTTGGTCCTTTGTGCTGCACCTCATTTCCTCCCACAGCATTTTCTGCTACTCACTAAATGTCTCCATTTTTGGATTTTTGGGGTTTTTTTGGCTTGCACTACATTTGATCCTATCTCCTTTGCAGAGTGTTTGTCAGCCTTTCTTTTGAGGTCCGCAAGATTCCGTTTCCCTTCCCGAAAGGAAATGAAATTTCCTTTCGGGAAGGGAAACGGAATCTTGCGATTTCAATGGAGACCAAGTCAGGAATCTTTGCTCCATGTCCCTGCACCTGATGGCATCCCATGCCTTTTGATGCCTTGAACTTTGGCCACCAAGTTTTGTCTTTTTTCTGATGTTTTTTCAGTATCCCTGCCATGTCTGTCATATCTTCCCCTCTAAGCTGTGTCTTCTTCCATGTTGTTTTCTCCTGATTTTGCAGCATCACTGAGCTTAGTTTTGGCATCTTTTGGCCCATTGCAGTGCACGGCATGTCATCCTGGTCCTTTTGGTCGCAGTCACAAAATTTGCAAATTTTGGAATTTTTTTTGGTGAGTTGCATTTTTTTGCATGATTGCTCCATTCCAGAGCGTTTGTAAGTCCTTCTTTTTTGTTTCCAGGCTTGCAATGGGGTCCAATTTTTGCAAGCCGTGCTCTATGTCCCTGCACTTGATGGCATCCCATGCATTTGGGTGGCTTTCACTTCAACAACGAATTTTTTTTTCTTTTTTTTTTTTCACTCTCCATGGCATGTCTCTCATATCTTCCCCTCAAAGTTGTGTCTTCCTCCTTGACATTTTCCCTGATTTTGCAGCATCTGGGATCTCAGCTTTGCATGTTTTGGTCCTTTGTGCTGCACCTCATTTCCTCCCAGAGCATTTTCTGCTACTCACTAAATGTCTCCATTTTTGGATTTTGGGGGTTTTTTTGGCTTGCACTTCATTTGATCCTATCTCCTTTGCAGAGTGTTTGTCAGCCTTTCTTTTGAGGTTCGCAAGATTCCGTTTCCCTTCCCGAAAGGAAATGAAATTTCCTTTCGGGAAGGGAAACGGAATCTTGCGATTTCAATGGAGACCAAGTCAGGAATCTTTGCTCCATGTCCCTGCACCTGATGGCATCCCATGCCTTTTGATGCCTTGAACTTTGGCCACCAAGTTTTGTCTTTTTTCTGATGTTTTTTCAGTATCCCTGCCATGTCTGTCACATCTTCCCCTCAAAGCTGTGTCTTCTTCCATGTTTTTTTCTCCTGATCTTGCAGCATCACTGAGCTTAGTTTTGGCATCTTTTGGCCCTTTGCACTGCACGGCATGTCATCCTGGTCCTTTTGGTTGCAGTCACAAAATTTGCAAATTTTGGAATTATTTTTTGTCAGTTGCATTTTTTTGCATGATTGCTCCATTCCAGAGCGTTTGTAAGTCCTTCTTTTTTGTTTCCAGGCTTTCAATGGGGTCCAATTTTTGCAAGCCGTGCTCTATGTCTCTACACTTGATGGCATCCCATTCCTTTGGGTGGCTTTCACTTAAACAATGAATTTTTTTTTTTTTTTTTTTCCACTCTCCATGGCATGTCTCTCATATCTTCCCCTCAAAGTCGTGTCTTCCTCCTTGACATTTTCCCTGATTTTGCAGCATCTGGGATCTCAGCTGTGCGTGTTTTGGTCCTTTGTGCTGCACCTCATTTCCTCCCAGAGCATTTTCTGCTACTCACTAAATGTCTCCATTTTTGGATTTTTGGGGGTTTTTTGGCTTGCACTTCATTTGATCCTATCTCCTTTGCAGAGTGTTTGTCAGCCTTTCTTTTGAGGTTCGCAAGATTCCGTTTCCCTTCCCGAAAGGAAATGAAATTTCCTTTCGGGAAGGGAAACGGAATCTTGCGATTTCAATGGAGACCAAGTCAGGAATCTTTGCTCCATGTCCCTGCACCTGATGGCATCCCATGCCTTTTGATGCCTTGAACTTTGGCCACCAAGTTTTGTCTTTTTTCTGATGTTTTTTCAGTATCCCTGCCATGTCTGTCACATCTTCCCCTCAAAGCTGTGTCTTCTTCCATGTTTTTTCTCCTGATTTTGCAGCATCACTGAGCTTAGTTTTGGCATCTTTTGGCCCTTTGCACTGCACGGCATGTCATCCTGGTCCTTTTGGTCGCAGTCACAAAATTTGCAAATTTTGGAATTTTTTTGGTGAGTTGCATTTTTTTGCATGATTGCTCCATTCCAGAGCGTTTGTAAGTCCTTCTTTTCTGTTTCCAGGCTTTCAATGGGCTCCAATTTTTGCAAGCCGTGCTCTATGTCCCTGCACTTGATGGCATCCCATGCATTTGGGTGGCTTTCACTTCAACAACGAATTTTTTTTTCTTTTTTTTTTTTCACTCTCCATGGCATGTCTCTCATATCTTCCCCTCAAAGTTGTGTCTTCCTCCTTGACATTTTCCCTGATTTTGCAGCATCTGGGAGCTTAGCTTTGCATGTTTTGGTCCTTTGTGCTGCACCTCATTTCCTCCCACAGCATTTTCTGCTACTCACTAAATGTCCCCATTTTTGGATTTTTGGGGGTTTTTTGGCTTGCACTTCATTTGAGCCTATCTCCTTTGCAGAGTGTTTGTCAGCCTTTCTTTTGAGGTTCGCAAGATTCCGTTTCCCTTCCCGAAAGGAAATGGAATTTCCTTTCGGGAAGGGAAACGGAATCTTGCGATTTCAATGGAGACCAAGTCAGGAATCTTTGCTCCATGTCCCTGCACCTGATGGCATCCCATGCCTTTTGATGCCTTGAACTTTGGCCACCAAGTTTTGTCTTTTTTCTGATGTTTTTTCAGTATCCCTGCCATGTCTGTCACATCTTCCCCTCAAAGCTGTGTCTTCTTCCATGTTTTTTTCTCCTGATTTTGCAGCATCACTGAGCTTAGTTTTGGCATCTTTTGGCCCTTTGCACTGCACGGCATGTCATCCTGGTCCTTTTGGTCGCAGTCACAAAATTTGCAAATTTTGGAATTTTTTTTGGTGAGTTGCATTTTTTTGCATGATTGCTCCATTCCAGAGCGTTTGTAAGTCCTTCTTTTTTGTTTCCAGGCTTTCAATGGGCTCCAATTTTTGCAAGCCGTGCTCTATGTCCCTGCACTTGATGGCATCCCATGCATTTGGGTGGCTTTCACTTAAACAACGAATTTTTTTTTCTTTTTTTTTTTTCACCCTCCATGGCATGTCTCTCATATCTTCCCCTCAAAGTTGTGTCTTCCTCCTTGACATTTTCCCTGATTTTGCAGCATCTGGGATCTCAGCTTTGCATGTTTTGGTCCTTTGTGCTGCACCTCATTTCCTCCCACAGCATTTTCTGCTACTCACTAAATGTCTCCATTTTTGGATTTTTGGGGGTTTTTTGGCTTGCACTTCATTTGATCCTATCTCCTTTGCAGAGTGTTTGTCAGCCTTTCTTTTGAGGTTCGCAAGATTCCGTTTCCCTTCCCGAAAGGAAATGGAATTTCCTTTCGGGAAGGGAAACGGAATCTTGCGATTTCAATGGAGACCAAGTCAGGAATCTTTGGTCCATGTCCCTGCACCTGATGGCATCCCATGCCTTTTGATGCCTTGAACTTTGGCCACCAAGTTTTGTCTTCTTTCTGATGTTTTTTCAGTATCCCTGCCATGTCTGTCACATCTTCCCCTCAAAGCTGTGTCTTCTTCCATGTTTTTTTCTCCTGATTTTGCAGCATCACTGAGCTTACTTTTGGCATCTTTTGGCCCTTTGCACTGCACGGCATGTCATCCTGGTCCTTTTGGTCGCAGTCACAAAATTTGCAAATTTTGGAATTTTTTTTGGTGAGTTGCATTTTTTTGCATGATTGCTCCATTCCAGAGCGTTTGTAAGTCCTTCTTTTTTGTTTCCAGGCTTTCAATGGGCTCCAATTTTTGCAAGCCGTGCTCTATGTCCCTGCACTTGATGGCATCCCATGCATTTGGGTGGCTTTCACTTAAACAACAATTTTTTTTTTTTTTTTTCACTCTCCATGGCATGTCTCTCATATCTTCCCCTCAAAGTTGTGTCTTCCTCCTTGACATTTTCCCTGATTTTGCAGCATCTGGGATCTCAGCTTTGCACGTTTTGCTCCTTCGTGCTGCACCTCATTTCCTCCCACAGCATTTTCTGCTACTCACTAAATGTCCCCATTTTTGGATTTTTGGGGTTTTTTTGGCTTGCACTTCATTTGAGCCTATCTCCTTTGCAGAGTTTTTGTCAGCCTTTCTTTTGAGGTTCGCAAGATTCCGTTTCCCTTCCCGAAAGGAAATGGAATTTCCTTTCGGGAAGGGAAACGGAATCTTGCGATTTCAATGGAGACCAAGTCAGGAATCTTTGGTCCATGTCCCTGCACCTGATGGCATCCCATGCCTTTTGATGCCTTGAACTTTGGCCACCAAGTTTTGTCTTTTTTCTGATGTTTTTTCAGTATCCCTGCCATGTCTGTCACATCTTCCCCTCTAAGCTGTGTCTTGTTCCATGTTTTTTTCTCCTGATTTTGCAGCATCACTGAGCTTAGTTTTGGCATCTTTTGGCCCTTTGCAGTGCACGGCATGTCATCCTGGTCCTTTTGGTCGCAGTCACAAAATTTGCAAATTTTGGAATTTTTTTTTGTGAGTTGCATTTTTTTGCATGATTGCTCCATTCCAGAGCGTTTGTAAGTCCTTCTTTTTTGTTTCCAGGCTTGCAATGGGGTCCAATTTTTGCAAGCCGTGCTCTATGTCCCTGCACTTGATGGCATCCCATGCATTTGGGTGGCTTTCACTTCAACAACGAATTTTTTTTTCTTTTTTTTTTTTCACTCTCCATGGCATGTCTCTCATATCTTCCCCTCAAAGTTGTGACTTCTTCCTTGACATTTTCCCTGATTTTGCAGCATCTGGGATCTCAGCTGTGCGTGTTTTGGTCCTTTGTGCTGCACCTCATTTCCTCCCAGAGCATTTTCTGCTACTCACTAAATGTCTCCATTTTTGGATTTTTGGGGTTTTTTTGGCTTGCACTTCATTTGATCCTATCTCCTTTGCAGAGTGTTTGTCAGCCTTTCTTTTGAGGTTCGCAAGATTCCGTTTCCCTTCCCGAAAGGAAATTCCATTTTCAATGGAGACCAAGTCAGGAATCTTTGGTCCATGTCCCTGCACCTGATGGCATCCCATGCCTTTTGATGCCTTGAACTTTGGCCACCAAGTTTTGTCTTTTTTCTGATGTTTTTTCAGTATCCCTGCCATGTCTGTCACATCTTCCCCTCAAAGCTGTGTCTTCTTCCATGTTTTTTTCTCCTGATTTTGCAGCATCACTGACCTTAGTTTTGGCATCTTTTGGCCCTTTGCACTGCACGGCATGTCATCCTGGTCCTTTTGGTCGCAGTCACAAAATTTGCAAATTTTGGAATTTTTTTTGGTGAGTTGCATTTTTTTGCATGATTGCTCCATTCCAGAGTGTTTGTAAGTCCTTCTTTTTTGTTTCCAGGCTTTCAATGGGCTCCAATTTTTGCAAGCCGTGCTCTATGTCCCTGCACTTGATGGCATCCCATGCATTTGGGTGGCTTTCACTTCAACAACGAATTTTTTTTTCTTTTTTTTTTTTCACTCTCCATGGCATGTCTCTCATATCTTCCCCTCAAAGTTGTGACTTCTTCCTTGACATTTTCCCTGATTTTGCAGCATCTGGGATCTCAGCTGTGCGTGTTTTGGTCCTTTGTGCTGCACCTCATTTCCTCCCAGAGCATTTTCTGCTACTCACTAAATGTCTCCATTTTTGGATTTTTGGGGGTTTTTTGGCTTGCACTTCATTTGATCCTATCTCCTTTGCAGAGTGTTTGTCAGCCTTTCTTTTGAGGTCCGCAAGATTCCGTTTCCCTTCCCGAAAGGAAATGAAATTTCCTTTCGGGAAGGGAAACGGAATCTTGCGATTTCAATGGAGACCAAGTCAGGAATCTTTGCTCCATGTCCCTGCACCTGATGGCATCCCATGCCTTTTGATGCCTTGAACTTTGGCCACCAAGTTTTGTCTTTTTTCTGATGTTTTTTCAGTATCCCTGCCATGTCTGTCATATCTTCCCCTCTAAGCTGTGTCTTCTTCCATGTTGTTTTCTCCTGATTTTGCAGCATCACTGAGCTTAGTTTTGGCATCTTTTGGCCCATTGCAGTGCACGGCATGTCATCCTGGTCCTTTTGGTCGCAGTCACAAAATTTGCAAATTTTGGAATTTTTTTTGGTGAGTTGCATTTTTTTGCATGATTGCTCCATTCCAGAGCGTTTGTAAGTCCTTCTTTTTTGTTTCCAGGCTTTCAATGGGCTCCAATTTTTGCAAGCCGTGCTCTATGTCCCTGCACTTGATGGCATCCCATGCATTTGGGTGGCTTTCACTTAAACAACAATTTTTTTTTTTTTTTTTCACTCTCCATGGCATGTCTCTCATATCTTCCCCTCAAAGTTGTGTCTTCCTCCTTGACATTTTCCCTGATTTTGCAGCATCTGGGATCTCAGCTTTGCACGTTTTGCTCCTTCGTGCTGCACCTCATTTCCTCCCACAGCATTTTCTGCTACTCACTAAATGTCCCCATTTTTGGATTTTTGGGGTTTTTTTGGCTTGCACTTCATTTGAGCCTATCTCCTTTGCAGAGTTTTTGTCAGCCTTTCTTTTGAGGTTCGCAAGATTCCGTTTCCCTTCCCGAAAGGAAATGGAATTTCCTTTCGGGAAGGGAAACGGAATCTTGCGATTTCAATGGAGACCAAGTCAGGAATCTTTGGTCCATGTCCCTGCACCTGATGGCATCCCATGCCTTTTGATGCCTTGAACTTTGGCCACCAAGTTTTGTCTTCTTTCTGATGTTTTTTCAGTATCCCTGCCATGTCTGTCACATCTTCCCCTCAAAGCTGTGTCTTCTTCCATGTTTTTTTCTCCTGATTTTGCAGCATCACTGACTTTAGTTTTGGCATCTTTTGGCCCTTTGCACTGCACGGCATGTCATCCTGGTCCTTTTGGTCGCAGTCACAAAATTTGCAAATTTTGGAATTTTTTTTGGTGAGTTGCATTTTTTTGCATGATTGCTCCATTCCAGAGCGTTTGTAAGTCCTTCTTTTCTGTTTCCAGGCTTTCAATGGGCTCCAATTTTTGCAAGCCGTGCTCTATGTCCCTGCACTTGATGGCATCCCATGCATTTGGGTGGCTTTCACTTCAACAAGAAATTTTTTTTTTTTTTTTTTTTCACCCTCCATGGCATGTCTCTCATATCTTCCCCTCAAAGTTGTGTCTTCCTCCTTGACATTTTCCCTGATTTTTCAGCATCTGGGATCTCAGCTTTGCATGTTTTGGTCCTTTGTGCTGCACCTCATTTCCTCCCACAGCATTTTCTGCTACTCACTAAATGTCTCCATTTTTGCATTTTGGGGGTTTTTTTGGCTTGCATTTCATTTGATCCTATCTCCTTTGCAGAGTGTTTGTCAGCCTTTCTTTTGAGGTTCGCAAGATTCCGTTTCCCTTCCCGAAAGGAAATGGAATTTCCTTTCGGGAAGGGAAACGGAATCTTGCGATTTCAATGGAGACCAAGTCAGGAATCTTTGGTCCATGTCCCTGCACCTGATGGCATCCCATGCCTTTTGATGCCTTGAACTTTGGCCACCAAGTTTTGTCTTTTTTCTGATGTTTTTTCAGTATCCCTGCCATGTCTGTCACATCTTCCCCTCAAAGCTGTGTCTTGTTCCATGTTTTTTTCTCCTGATTTTGCAGCATCACTGAGCTTACTTTTGGCATCTTTTGGCCCTTTGCAGTGCACGGCATGTCATCCTGGTCCTTTTGGTCGCAGTCACAAAATTTGCAAATTTTGGAATTTTTTTTTGTGAGTTGCATTTTTTTGCATGATTGCTCCATTCCAGAGCGTTTGTAAGTCCTTCTTTTTTGTTTCCAGGCTTGCAATGGGGTCCAATTTTTGCAAGCCGTGCTCTATGTCCCTGCACTTGATGGCATCCCATGCATTTGGGTGGCTTTCACTTCAACAACGAATTTTTTTTTCTTTTTTTTTTTTCACTCTCCATGGCATGTCTCTCATATCTTCCCCTCAAAGTTGTGACTTCTTCCTTGACATTTTCCCTGATTTTGCAGCATCTGGGATCTCAGCTGTGCGTGTTTTGGTCCTTTGTGCTGCACCTCATTTCCTCCCAGAGCATTTTCTGCTACTCACTAAATGTCTCCATTTTTGGATTTTTGGGGTTTTTTTGGCTTGCACTTCATTTGATCCTATCTCCTTTGCAGAGTGTTTGTCAGCCTTTCTTTTGAGGTTCGCAAGATTCCGTTTCCCTTCCCGAAAGGAAATGGAATTTCCTTTCGGGAAGGGAAACGGAATCTTGCGATTTCAATGGAGACCGAGTCAGGAATCTTTGGTCCATGTCCCTGCACCTGATGGCATCCCATGCCTTTTGATGCCTTGAACTTTGGCCACCAAGTTTTGTCTTTTTTCTGATGTTTTTTCAGTATCCCTGCCATGTCTGTCACATCTTCCCCTCAAAGCTGTGTCTTCTTCCATGTTTTTTTCTCCTGATTTTGCAGCATCACTGACCTTAGTTTTGGCATCTTTTGGCCCTTTGCACTGCACGGCATGTCATCCTGGTCCTTTTGGTCGCAGTCACAAAATTTGCAAATTTTGGAATTTTTTTTGGTGAGTTGCATTTTTTTGCATGATTGCTCCATTCCAGAGTGTTTGTAAGTCCTTCTTTTTTGTTTCCAGGCTTTCAATGGGCTCCAATTTTTGCAAGCCGTGCTCTATGTCCCTGCACTTGATGGCATCCCATGCATTTGGATGGCTTTCACTTAAACAACGAATTTTTTTTTTTTTTTTTCACTCTCCATGGCATGTCTCTCATATCTTCCCCTCAAAGTTGTGTCTTCCTCCTTGACATTTTCCCTGATTTTGCAGCATCTGGGATCTCAGCTTTGCATGTTTTGGTCCTTTGTGCTGCACCTCATTTCCTCCCACAGCATTTTCTGCTACTCACTAAATGTCTCCATTTTTGGATTTTGGGGGTTTTTTTGGCTTGCACTTCATTTGATCCTATCTCCTTTGCAGAGTGTTTGTCAGCCTTTCTTTTGAGGTTCGCAAGATTCCGTTTCCCTTCCCGAAAGGAAATGGAATTTCCTTTCGGGAAGGGAAACGGAATCTTGCGATTTCAATGGAGACCAAGTCAGGAATCTTTGGTCCATGTCCCTGCACCTGATGGCATCCCATGCCTTTTGATGCCTTGAACTTTGGCCACCAAGTTTTGTCTTTTTTCTGATGTTTTTTCAGTATCCCTGCCATGTCTGTCACATCTTCCCCTCAAAGCTGTGTCTTCTTCCATGTTTTTTTCTCCTGATTTTGCAGCATCACTGAGCTTAGTTTTGGCATCTTTTGGCCCTTTGCAGTGCACGGCATGTCATCCTGGTCCTTTTGGTCGCAGTCACAAAATTTGCAAATTTTGGAATTTTTTTTGGTGAGTTGCATTTTTTTGCATGATTGCTCCATTCCAGAGCGTTTGTAAGTCCTTCTTTTTTGTTTCCAGGCTTGCAATGGGGTCCAATTTTTGCAAGCCGTGCTCTATGTCCCTGCACTTGATGGCATCCCATGCATTTGGGTGGCTTTCACTTCAACAACGAATTTTTTTTTCTTTTTTTTTTTTCACTCTCCATGGCATGTCTCTCATATCTTCCCCTCAAAGTTGTGACTTCTTCCTTGACATTTTCCCTGATTTTGCAGCATCTGGGATCTCAGCTTTGCATGTTTTGGTCCTTTGTGCTGCACCTCATTTCCTCCCACAGCATTTTCTGCTACTCACTAAATGTCTCCATTTTTGGATTTTGGGGGTTTTTTTGGCTTGCACTTCATTTGATCCTATCTCCTTTGCAGAGTGTTTGTCAGCCTTTCTTTTGAGGTTCGCAAGATTCCGTTTCCCTTCCCGAAAGGAAATGGAATTTCCTTTCGGGAAGGGAAACGGAATCTTGCGATTTCAATGGAGACCAAGTCAGGAATCTTTGCTCCATGTCCCTGCACCTGATGGCATCCCATGCCTTTTGATGCCTTGAACTTTGGCCACCAAGTTTTGTCTTTTTTCTGATGTTTTTTCAGTATCCCTGCCATGTCTGTCACATCTTCCCCTCAAAGCTGTGTCTTCTTCCATGTTTTTTTCTCCTGATTTTGCAGCATCACTGAGCTTAGTTTTGGCATCTTTTGGCCCTTTGCAGTGCACGGCATGTCATCCTGGTCCTTTTGGTCGCAGTCACAAAATTTGCAAATTTTGGAATTTTTTTTGGTGAGTTGCATTTTTTTGCATGATTGCTCCATTCCAGAGCGTTTGTAAGTCCTTCTTTTTTGTTTCCAGGCTTGCAATGGGGTCCAATTTTTGCAAGCTGTGCTCTATGTCCCTGCACTTGATGGCATCCCATGCATTTGGGTGGCTTTCACTTCAACAACAAATTTTTTTTTCTTTTTTTTTTTTCACTCTCCATGGCATGTCTCTCATATCTTCCCCTCAAAGTTGTGACTTCTTCCTTGACATTTTCCCTGATTTTGCAGCATCTGGGATCTCAGCTGTGCGTGTTTTGGTCCTTTGTGCTGCACCTCATTTCCTCCCACAGCATTTTCTGCTACTCACTAAATGTCTCCATTTTTGGATTTTTGGGGTTTTTTTGGCTTGCACTACATTTGATCCTATCTCCTTTGCAGAGTGTTTGTCAGCCTTTCTTTTGAGGTCCGCAAGATTCCGTTTCCCTTCCCGAAAGGAAATGAAATTTCCTTTCGGGAAGGGAAACGGAATCTTGCGATTTCAATGGAGACCAAGTCAGGAATCTTTGCTCCATGTCCCTGCACCTGATGGCATCCCATGCCTTTTGATGCCTTGAACTTTGGCCACCAAGTTTTGTCTTTTTTCTGATGTTTTTTCAGTATCCCTGCCATGTCTGTCATATCTTCCCCTCTAAGCTGTGTCTTCTTCCATGTTGTTTTCTCCTGATTTTGCAGCATCACTGAGCTTAGTTTTGGCATCTTTTGGCCCATTGCAGTGCACGGCATGTCATCCTGGTCCTTTTGGTCGCAGTCACAAAATTTGCAAATTTTGGAATTTTTTTTGGTGAGTTGCATTTTTTTGCATGATTGCTCCATTCCAGAGCGTTTGTAAGTCCTTCTTTTTTGTTTCCAGGCTTGCAATGGGGTCCAATTTTTGCAAGCCGTGCTCTATGCCCCTGCACTTGATGGCATCCCATGCATTTGGGTGGCTTTCACTTCAACAACGAATTTTTTTTTCTTTTTTTTTTTTCACTCTCCATGGCATGTCTCTCATATCTTCCCCTCAAAGTTGTGTCTTCCTCCTTGACATTTTCCCTGATTTTGCAGCATCTGGGATCTCAGCTTTGCATGTTTTGGTCCTTTGTGCTGCACCTCATTTCCTCCCAGAGCATTTTCTGCTACTCACTAAATGTCTCCATTTTTGGATTTTGGGGGTTTTTTTGGCTTGCACTTCATTTGATCCTATCTCCTTTGCAGAGTGTTTGTCAGCCTTTCTTTTGAGGTTCGCAAGATTCCGTTTCCCTTCCCGAAAGGAAATGGAATTTCCTTTCGGGAAGGGAAACGGAATCTTGCGATTTCAATGGAGACCAAGTCAGGAATCTTTGCTCCATGTCCCTGCACCTGATGGCATCCCATGCCTTTTGATGCCTTGAACTTTGGCCACCAAGTTTTGTCTTTTTTCTGATGTTTTTTCAGTATCCCTGCCATGTCTGTCACATCTTCCCCTCAAAGCTGTGTCTTCTTCCATGTTTTTTTCTCCTGATTTTGCAGCATCACTGAGCTTAGTTTTGGCATCTTTTGGCCCTTTGCACTGCACGGCATGTCATCCTGGTCCTTTTGGTTGCAGTCACAAAATTTGCAAATTTTGGAATTATTTTTTGTCAGTTGCATTTTTTTGCATGATTGCTCCATTCCAGAGCGTTTGTAAGTCCTTCTTTTTTGTTTCCAGGCTTTCAATGGGGTCCAATTTTTGCAAGCCGTGCTCTATGTCTCTACACTTGATGGCATCCCATTCCTTTGGGTGGCTTTCACTTAAACAATGAATTTTTTTTTTTTTTTTTTTTCCACTCTCCATGGCATGTCTCTCATATCTTCCCCTCAAAGTCGTGTCTTCCTCCTTGACATTTTCCCTGATTTTGCAGCATCTGGGATCTCAGCTGTGCGTGTTTTGGTCCTTTGTGCTGCACCTCATTTCCTCCCAGAGCATTTTCTGCTACTCACTAAATGTCTCCATTTTTGGATTTTTGGGGGTTTTTTGGCTTGCACTTCATTTGATCCTATCTCCTTTGCAGAGTGTTTGTCAGCCTTTCTTTTGAGGTTCGCAAGATTCCGTTTCCCTTCCCGAAAGGAAATGAAATTTCCTTTCGGGAAGGGAAACGGAATCTTGCGATTTCAATGGAGACCAAGTCAGGAATCTTTGGTCCATGTCCCTGCACCTGATGGCATCCCATGCCTTTTGATGCCTTGAACTTTGGCCACCAAGTTTTGTCTTTTTTCTGATGTTTTTTCAGTATCCCTGCCATGTCTGTCACATCTTCCCCTCAAAGCTGTGTCTTCTTCCATGTTTTTTTCTCCTGATCTTGCAGCATCACTGACCTTAGTTTTGGCATCTTTTGGCCCTTTGCACTGCACGGCATGTCATCCTGGTCCTTTTGGTCGCAGTCACAAAATTTGCAAATTTTGGAATTTTTTTTGGTGAGTTGCATTTTTTTCCATGATTGCTCCATTCCAGAGCGTTTGTAAGTCCTTCTTTTTGTTTCCAGGCTTTCAATGGGCTCCAATTTTTGCAAGCCGTGCTCTATGTCCCTGCACTTGATGGCATCCCATGCATTTGGGTGGCTTTCACTTAAACAATGAATTTTTTTTTTTTTTTTTTTCCACTCTCCATGGCATGTCTCTCATATCTTCCCCTCAAAGTTGTGTCTTCCTCCTTGACATTTTCCCTGATTTTGCAGCATCTGGGATCTCAGCTGTGCGTGTTTTGGTCCTTTGTGCTGCACCTCTTTTCCTCCCAGAGCATTTTCTGCTACTTACTAAATGTCTCCATTTTTGGATTTTTGGGGTTTTTTTGGCTTGCACTTCATTTGATCCTATCTCCTTTGCAGAGTGTTTGTCAGCCTTTCTTTTGAGGTTCGCAAGATTCCGTTTCCCTTCCCGAAAGGAAATGAAATTTCCTTTCGGGAAGGGAAACGGAATCTTGCGATTTCAATGGAGACCAAGTCAGGAATCTTTGCTCCATGTCCCTGCACCTGATGGCATCCCATGCCTTTTGATGCCTTGAACTTTGGCCACCAAGTTTTGTCTTTTTTCTGATGTTTTTTCAGTATCCCTGCCATGTCTGTCACATCTACCCCTCAAAGCTGTGTCTTCTTCCATGTTTTTTTCTCCTGATCTTGCAGCATCACTGAGCTTACTTTTGGCATCTCTTGGCCCTTTGCACTGCACGGCATGTCATCCTGGTCCTTTTGGTCGCAGTCACAAAATTTGCAAATTTTGGAATTTTTTTTGGTGAGTTGCATTTTTTTGCAGGATTGCTCCATTCCAGAGCGTTTGTAAGTCCTTCTTTTTTGTTTCCAGGCTTTCAATGGGCTCCAATTTTTGCAAGCCGTGCTCTATGTCCCTGCACTTGATGGCATCCCATGCATTTGGGTGACTTTCACTTAAACAACGAATTTTTTTTTTTTTTTTTTTAGTCTCCATGGCATGTCTCTCATATCTTCCCCTCAAAGTTATGTCTTCCTCCTTGACATTTTCCCTGATTTTGCAGCATCTGGGATCTCAGCTGTGCGTGTTTTGGTCCTTTGTGCTGCACCTCTTTTCCTCCCAGAGCATTTTCTGCTACTTACTAAATGTCTCCATTTCTGGATATTTGGGGTTTTTTTCGCTTGCACTTCATTTGATCCTATCTCCTTTGCAGAGTGTTTGTCAGCCTTTCTTTTGAGGTTTGCGAGATTCCGTTTCCCTTCCCGAAGGGAAATGAAATTTCTGAATAACTACACAAAAAAGACAAAAATTGGTGGCCAAAGTTCTAGGCATCAAAAGGCATGGGATGCCATCAGGTGCAGGGACATGGAGCAAAGGTTCCTGACTTGGTCTCCATTGAAATCACAAGATTCCGTTTCCCTTCCCGAAAGGAAATTTCATTTCCTTTCGGGAAGGAAACGGAATCTTGCGAACCTGAAAAGAGAGGCTGACAAACACTCTGCAAAGGAGATAGGATCAAATGAAGTGCAAGCGAAAAAAACCCCAAAAATCCAAACATTGGGACATTTAGTGAGTACCAGAAAATGCTCTGGAAGGAAAGAGATGTGTCGTCTTAGCACGACCTCTAGCGTCATTTTTGTGCAAGGGATTTTTTATCTCCAGGGCCTCATAGCTCCTTGAAGTTTCTGGCAGCACAGCTCCTATATTCGCTGCCTGTCCCTGGTCCTTGCAGCATTCATCTGACTCCTCTTCCTCACAGCCAACACTTCCATCTCACTTCACAGTCCAGCCAACAAATGCCATCTCTCTTCTCATCACATTGAACACCCTCTCTCTTCACAACTACCTGGCAAACTGCTGCTGTCTTCACATCTAACTAGTAAACTGCAGCTCTCTTTACAGCTCGCCAGCAAACTGCAGCTCTCCTCACAGCTAGCCAACCTGCTCTTCAGTAGCACTTGCCCTTATTGGATACAGGTATGACTTGTTAAGAGCTGGGCCTGTTTCTAATCTTTGGTAATTGGCTCTGCAGCAGCTCCTCAGGTGTGAGATTACCTGCTGCACTATTTTCTTACATTCCATCTCCCCACAATTCCCCATTTTCTTTTAATTACAAAGTTGCAGCATCATTAGAACTATTTGTTTGAGTAAATTGATAGCATTCACAGTATACAAATGCTCAGGCAACACATCACAGTAAGAACATACATTCCTAAGTTCTGATTTAGTTTTGCTTTTCACGGTCTAGAACATCAACCTAAGGCTTTTCACAAACTAATGTTGTGTTTACTATGTTTTGCAGGGCCCTTTGCAAAAGACAGCAAACCAAGTACAAACATCTTTTGCGCAATTTCTATTTAACTTTAGAATGTCTGTGCACTGACCTTGATTCATTACTCAAACTTACATTACATATTATCAGAAACTCTTATACTTGCACTTCTAGAATATTAACAATATCAATGGCTGTACAACTTTATAAGACATCTCACAAGAACAAGTTAAAGGCTAGATATTAGGGTACTAACAAATCAACAGTTTCATAATTTTTTCAATAACTATATGACTTGAACAACATTAGTCTAGTATCCTGGCTGTGGCTCTGGCTCCCTGGCCCAATCCACGGGGAGCTGTGGCTCTCCAGCCCTCTGGCTGAAATCCACGGAGAGATACAGTTTAGTCCCAAATCCACAGGGAAATATAGTTTAGTCCAGAATCATGTCAGAATCACATTGGGCTCACCATTTGTCATCCTAGCACGACTTCTAGGGTCATTATAGCACAAGGGATTTTAGATCTCCAGGGTCTCATACCTCCTTGAAGTTTCTTTGCAATGCAGCTCCTCTATGCGCTGCCTGTCCCTGGTCCTTGCAGCAGTCATCTGACTCCTCTTCCTCACACCCAACATATCCATCTCACTTCACAGTGCAGCCAACAAATGCCATCTCTCTTCTCAGCACAGCCAACAAACACCATCTCTCTTCACAACTAGCTAGGAAACTGCAACACTCATCACAGCTAGCCAACCTGCTCTTTTTAGCACTTGCCCTTATTGGATACAGGTATGGCTTGTTAAGAGCTGGGCCTGTTTCTAATCTTTAGTAATTAGCTCTGCAGCAACTCCTCAGGTGTGAGATTACCTGCTGCACTATTTTCTTACATTCCATCTCCCCACAGAGGTGCAGCACAAAGGACCAAAACACGCACAGCTGAGATCCCAGATGCTGCAAAATCAGGGAAAATGTCAAGGAGGAAGACACAACTTTGAGGGGAAGATATGAGAGACATGCCATGGAGAGTGAAAAAAAAAAAAAAATTCGTTGTTTAAGTGAAAGCCACCCAAATGCATGGGATGCCATCAAGTGCAGGGACATAGAGCAAGGCTTGCAAAAATTGGACCCCATTGAAAGCCTGGAAACAAAAAAAAAGGACTTACAAACGCTCTGGAATGGAGCAATCATCCAAGGAAATGCAATTCAAAAAAAAAATTCCAAAATTTGCAAATTTTGTGACTGCGACCAAAAGGACCAGGATGACATGCCGTGCACTGCAAAGGGCCAAAAGATGCCAAAACTAAGCTCAGTGATGCTGCAAGATCAGGAGAAAAAAACATGGAAGAAGACACAGCTTTGAGGGGAAGATGTGACAGACATGGCAGGGATACTGAAAAAACATCAGAAAAAAGACAAAAATTGGTGGCCAAAGTTCAAGGCATCAAAAGGCATGGGATGCCATCAGGTGCAGGGACATGGAGCAAAGATTCCTGACTTGGTCTCCATTGAAATCGCAAGATTCCGTTTCCCTTCCCGAAAGGAAATTACATTTCCTTTCGGGAAGGGAAACGGAATCTTGCGAACCTCAAAAGAAAGGCTGACAAACACTCTGCAAAGGAGATAGTATCAAATGAAGTGCAAGCGAAAAAAACCCCCAAAAATCCAAAAATTGAGACGTTTAGTGAGTAGCAGAAAATGCTCTGGGAGGAAAAGAGGTGCAGCACAAAGGACCAAAACACGCACAGCTGAGATCCCAGATGCTGCAAAATCAGGGAAAATGTCAAGGAGGAAGACACAACTTTGAGGGGAAGATATGAGAGACATGCCATGGAGAGTGAAAAAAAGAAAAAAAAATTCATTGTTTAAGTGAAAGCCACCCAAATGCATGGGATGCCATCAAGTGCAGGGACATAGAGCACGGCTTGCAAAAATTGGACCCCATTGAAAGCCTGGAAACAAAAAAGAAGGACTTACAAACGCTCTGGAATGGAGCAATCATGCAAAAAATTGCAACTCACAAAAAAAAATTCCAAAATTTGCAAATTTTGTGACTGCGACCAAAAGGACCAGGATGACATGCCGTGCAGTGCAAAGGGCCAAAAGATGCCAAAACTAAGCTCAGTGATGCTGCAAAATCAGGAGAAAAAAACATGGAAGAAGACACAGCTTTGAGGGGAAGATGTGACAGACATGGCTGGGATAGTGAAAAACATCAGAAAAAATAAAAAACCTGGTGGCCAAAGTTCAAGGCATCAAAAGGCATGGGATGCCATCAGGTGCACGGACATGGACCAAAGATTTCTGACTTGGTCTCCATTGAAATCGCAAGATTTCATTTCCCTGCCCGAAAGGAAATGACCAAGCAGCTTCTGGAAAAAATATTTTTCTCTGTGCTTTTCCCCCTTGAATGAGTACATTTTAGCATTATTTAAATGGCTCATCAGATTTGGCAGATTTAAGCATCAAAAATTTCAGGCATTGAGACACTCTTTAAAAAGTTGGGGGTTTTTTTTATTGTTCACTTAAATTTAATATTTTGTACTAGTCAAGATCAGGCAAACCACTTGAACAGAATAGCCCTGAAATAATTTGAGCAAGAAGCCAACAGAGGAAACAGAATTCCATTGGGGCACCCAGGAAACATCCAAAAAGGTGCTACCTTGTCTGTCTGTCCTGTCAATTAAGCTCCAATTAATCTCTTCAACATATGCTAAGATACAAACAAAATAATAAAAGCTACCAGTTCCAGTCTTTGGCTCTTTTTTGCTATTCCTTAGGTATTTAGCATAATAAACTTCTAATTTTGCTGTGTTCTTTGTCACCAGCTCTCTGTGTCATCAACTCTTGAGTATTACAAAACACTAAATAGAAAGGAAATGCAAGCCTGTTCCTTGTATTAAGTTATATTAAACCCCATAACTGACCAGGGACTGGAACTTGGTGATCTTTAATGTCCCTGCCAACCCAAAACACATTATGATTCTCTGATTGCTTTTGGTTTATTTGGTTGTTAAAATATACCTATATTTCACTCACAAAGTGAGTGAAATATAGGTATATTTTAACAAATAAATATTTTAACATATAAAATATTTTAACATATAAATATAGGTATATTTATATTTTTTGCTCATGATGTGAGAAGTGTGTACTTCATGTATTTTATGTTAAATATAACATGGGCAGTCCAACATATCCTGTATATGTAAGACAGGTTTGTGATGATGCTTTGAGGTTTCAGTCCCGCATGTAAATCTTTTAAGTATTTCTCATGTGTCCTGTGATGCTTTCTTTGGGGCTTTTTGGTATTATTTCTAGGTCATAAATGAAATTCCTAGATTATGAAAACAAATACTAATACACCTTATATATTAATGAGCTGTGCAAGATGAGTCAGTTCTGAGTTAGCTCCTGTGATTCCAGAGCAGTTTATCACCATCAATGTCACAGAAAATGGGGACAAACAAAACTGGCTCAAAGATACCTTGTCCCATGTGATTTGAGCAAACAACAGGAGCAGGGATGGCACAGGGACTCTGTTGGAATCAGAGCAAAGCTCTGGCTCCTGTCACCAACGAGGTGACTGTTCACCAATCAGAAAAGAAATGCAAGTCTATTTCTTGTATTTAAGTTATATTAGAAATTTTAAACTACTTTATCCCCAAGCCAGCCACATTTCAGGTGAGTGTCACTGGGCAGTTAAAGGCTCTCCCTGACCTGGACTGAGTCCTGATTTCTGATTAAGAAGTCACAGAAGCATCACAAAATATTGCAGGATCAACGATAAATGAGACTTAATGTTCTGTTTTTGTTGCAGCTTATACCAGGTGCTGTTGAAAAGAATTCTTCAGGAAAAGTTCTGCACCTATTTTTACAACACACATTTCATTTTCTGGGTTTTGTGAATATAGAAGCTTTATCCTTGCCTCTGGCAGTAGGTCAGAAATTAATTATTAAACACTGATCCTACATAGATCTTGGCTGGTATCAAATCTTTTATTCTAGCATGATCATGAACAGTCATGTTCAAATTCTGCTGAGTCCAGAATGCAAGAGTAACTATGTTTGACAAATAGAAACAATGGAGTGGAAAATCAGAGAATCATAAAATATTTTGGTGTTGGAAGAAACCCTAAAGATCATCTTGTTCCAAGCCTTTCCATGTGCAGGGGCAACTTCCACTAGTCCAGGTTGCTCCAAGCCCCATCCAACCTGGCCTGGAGCACTGCCAGGGATGGAGCAGCCACAGCTCCTCTGGGCACCCTGTGCCAGGGCCTCACCAACCTCACAGTGAAGGGCTTTTTTCCTAATTTCTAATCTAAACCTACTATCTTTCTGTTCAAAGACATTTATCACTTCATTTGCTCATACCCTTCCACAAGTTTCCAAGCTTAATACCATTTGTATATGATGAACTGAAAGTTCTGCAACTGATTCATTAACACCCCTAATTGAGAAATGCCTGCTTTAAAAATACCAGCATGTTTAGATTCTTTTTAGTTGCAAATGAAGTACAAAATATTTTCTCTAACCCATGCAGATTATAAGGATCTCACCATGCTTCTTCCCAAAGGTGTAGAGAAACATTCATTGGAGCGATCTTTCCCTTCTGTGTTCTGACTATTAAATCCTTGGACAGGGCTCAATCCTACTGCATTGCTTGAGTTTCCTTAGGTCCTGACTGTGATCTGTATGAACCATCAAATTTTCATTGACATCTTTAGCTTCCATTTTCAGCAATCTGTGTTTCTAACAACTGTCTCATTCTCACTGCAATCACTTTTCCTATTTTTCATTCACTTCTGCTACAGTGGAATAAAAGGGCCATGGCCCAGGAGGGCTCATGAATATTTGCTTTTATCTGTAAACTTGAGAGGGTGAAGATGTTTTTAATGTAAATGAGTGTGTATTGATGAAGTATTTAGTGTTTCTTCATCTTTAAACATCTAAACAGCCTTCACATTTTTTAGATCAAGTTTCTGTGTCACTCTGGTGACATTTTGCTCATGCCTGCTTGCAGCACATGAAAAATTTCCTTTTTGGAACATCAAGGCTGCGCAGTGGATGTGCTTCTGAGACACACTTGCTTGCTCTTTCAAAGCCAAGATCAAGTGCTTAATTTACTTGCTTCATTTAAGGATTCCAGGAATTCTAAATGCTCTGGAACTATTTCAAAGGAGTGTGCCAGTGAAGCCTCAAGAACACTGAGCAATTTTTTAAAGAGAAAGGATGTTGGTGGCAAAGGTAATGACAGAACCAGGGTGACTCAGGAAATTGCAGCCAGCTCCTTCGCATTCTCCCCCTGTTCAGCAGAATTTGGCCCTTAAAATTATTCATTAAAACATTCAGCAGCTGTGCTCAGGTTGTTTATTCTGCCAATTCTGAACCCAGCCTTTTCCTGATATCACAGAAGTATAATGTTGAAACATTAATTCTTCTAGTAAACTCTATAAACATAAATTCTCTGCTACATATATAGCAACACAGTTTTCTAATGCTGGCCCTTCAAATATAACTTGCTCTAAAATTTAGAGGATTAGGAGTATTTCATGTCTAAAGCCAAATGAGCTTTGCCATGTGCATGTTGAACCCTCCACACTAATCCATTTCTTGTGATCAGGCAGGATTAAAATTCCAGAGTTCTACTGAATGCCATTATGAAAAGCAGATTGCAAGGAGAGAGCGAGTACCTCTAATTTCAAACCAGCAAACACTGAGAATAACCCTCTGAGCATCATCTCTTACCTTGAAAGACCACTTGAAATTATAAACTAATTAAGTAGGGGGTGATGAGCAGCAGGACTGTGGGGAACTGGTTTGCTTTAGGAGGGAACCTGGCGTTTGGGTTACCCAGTGCTTAACCAGGTGTGGATTCTCAGGGTTCCTCTGATCAATCACAACAGGTCTCCCCTGTATCCTCCAGTGCCAGGCATTCTACTTCAGCCAATATTTGAGCCATGCATTCTATTTGAGCCAATACTGCAGCTGTTCCTTCACAGGGACCATCCGTTTATAACACTCACTCAGCTGCTCATTTTCACAGAATTTGTAGGAAGGCAAGAAATGCTGGTCTGACAGATTGGTCCAAAACTCATCCATAGGTTTAAAAATTAGCAGTAAGACCAGCAGAAGGATATACAGATAGCATAACCCCATTAGTTTGTTTCCTCAGGAAAGTGACCTAGCAAAAAGCCACAAGACTCAGTGGAGGAAGATCCAAGGTCATCCAAACCTGTTCTGATCCTTCAGCTGAAATCATGTTAGTCTGCCCAGTATGAAAGGTTAAAAGCTGCTCTGTCAGTTCAATTTGTTATTAGAATATAGAATTGCTAGAGGAAAACACATTTCTGCTGATAACTGTAGCATTTCATTCTGTGTGCATTAGGGAATTCATGTTTAGAAAAATTGCCAGGAAAATTAATGCTTTAGCATATGTCACGTATGTTTTGTGACATCAGAGAGAAGGGACTTATAAAGGGTACAATAAATAGTTAGGAAAAGAAAATAATACGGCCAAAAATGTTTTTTAGTCATTAAAAAGCAACCTAATGGTACTGATTTAATAATTGTCTTTTAATCTCTTAATTAAGAGATTGTCTTACAGACAGCCTAGATACAATACTTCATGATTTGGGCCCTCACAATATAATCTGATTTTTTTTTTTGATTGAGACTCTGTGATCTTTTCTGTGTTGAACGATGATTGCTAACACACCATGGTGGATGGGAAGTGGGGAGTTCCAGTCATAAAAACTGATTATAGCCAGGGTCCCTGGCTGCTTTACCTTTACAGGAAGCTTCCTGCCAAGTGTCTAAAGTCACATCCTGTCTAAGAAACTCATTTCACAACCAGCACAGCAAAATACATGTTTGGTGTCAATATTTGTCTTTTTTCTGCTCACATTTGTGGTTTCTTTTGCTTAATCCAGAACTGTGGAAGTTGTGTTTGCAGATCAGTTTGGAAATGTCTGCAGAGTGAATTTATACAACAACAATTTCATGTCCTTCACGTTTAATCTTCCTCCCTAATGCCAAGGGGGATTCATAACACAGTCTTGTCTATTTCTTTTTGTAATAATACCAATAATAAACTAATTTCTTTTGATTGAAAACAGCCTTTAATCTCCTTTAATACCCTGTTGTTTGTGGGCCTTGTAACAACAGCAATCACTCATCACCAAGCTGATTGCAGCAACTCTTTCCCTTTTACAGTACTGCTGCAGTAATCTGATCCAAAATCAGGGAATTGCACCGAACTTTCCTAAACTGACCAATCATCCCCCTAAAGATCAGATTCCCAAATTAGGAGAGTGTAACTGGCAGTTTTGCTAATGTGCTAGCAGAGGAACATTCTGTTTGATTAACTGTGCTTCCTTTTTACATGGATTATGGCTGAGCTGCAGTCAGATTGAATCAATACTGCCTGGACAAAAGCTCCCAAATCAGGTAACAAAGAGGGAGCAGCTGTGCTCAGAGGTGGCCTTGTGACTATGGACGGCAAGGACATGACAAAAGAAGCAAGTGCCATCAGCTTTTTAAAAATACTTATCTCTCCTGTACTCCTTGGAGGAAGAAGGAGGTGACTTCAGTGTCAGTAGCTTTGGATCTCCCTTTTTTTACCTCTTCTGAGCTTGAAGAAACCCAGTAGATTGCTGGGGTTTTTTTCTTTATTTTTCACACATATGGCATGTGGGGCATCACCTTGTTGTCTTTTCTTAGCTAAGTTCTTTGTGAACACCTTGTTAGGCCACTTCTTCACCCAAGCAACTGTACCAGGCTGCCATCACCTGTATTTTGGGTCCTTCTTTGCATAGGGAGCCAGGCATACATTGAA
Source organism: Fringilla coelebs (assembly GCF_963513975.1). Taxonomy (NCBI): domain Eukaryota; kingdom Metazoa; phylum Chordata; class Aves; order Passeriformes; family Fringillidae; genus Fringilla; species Fringilla coelebs. Next base: position 5,618,167 of record NC_140034.1, read on the forward strand.
TTTTTTTCACCCTTCTGCAAAGGATTTCATTCTGAGCAAAGGAACCACCTCTGCTGATTTGATCTGGGAGATTTTGTCCATGTGTATTCAATCAGATGGATCACTGATATTTTGTTTTCCTTTCTAAATTTGTAACACATCACACAACAAAATTTTAGAAACACACATTCGGATAGTGAGATGCATATTGAGTTAGTATTTCAGTCCCTTGAGCCTGACCTGTGAAAACTCAGCTGTCTTACACTGTATGATGTTCTGATGGCAGTCACAGCTCCTAGTTAGAATCAATGACTTCAGTCAGTTCACATTACTGCACCTTTTATGAGCATAGAGGCTTTTTTTTTAGATTCATCCAAAGCTCTTCTGCAGCACTGTGTGTAGTCTGAGCAATCCTTCATCCTGCCATTAACCCTCCTTCCCTCTGCTCATTCCATAAGTGAAATTCTTTTCGTCATCCTCTGAAGGAGACAGCCGTACTCCCTTCGTCTTCTTTTTCCCATCAATGTTGGATCTGCCTGTGTCCTAAAAAGCATTTTCAAATCACCTTTCAGCTTGCATTTCTCATCTGGGCACTTTTTCAGGGCTGAAACTTCCGGGAGCTGTCAGGATTCATTGACTCATTTCTGTATGTATAAGGCAACATCCATCCTCAAGTTCAGCTTCATCAACTCAGACGAGTCTGGCAAAGTCACCACGCAGAATTCCCTCCATACATTGGTCAATTTTATAGAAGTGAGAGAGGCAGAGCATCAGGGAACCCCACAGAACCCAGCTGTTGTGCGCATCCTTCTCAAGACTTCACCCAGCTCTTCTTGCCTTCATTCTTTTTCTGCATTCCCACCCTCTTCAGCATCTGGAGGGTGGGAAAATCATGAATTTGTTTTCAGATTTTCTGGGGAAAAGGGACATTGACAGAAGCACACATAGATATGGGCTGTCTGGCCATTCATCACAAAAGCACAAATTTCTGTGCTCATTTTGTGAGTCTGTTTCCTCATGGGAGATGAACATTCCTTACACAGACTCGTCCTGAAATAATTGTTCAGTAACTGTAGGAAGGCCCCTCACTCTGGACTATACTAGCAGCAATTCAACCCTCTTGTTGATGGAAAATATTTTTTTCACTCTAACACCTTCCAGCTTCCCCTCCTTTCTTTTCTTAAATAATGAAAAAATGTACCTTTCTTAAATACCCCTGAAACCTGGCTGATGTTCCCAAATTTAGTGTAAGTCAACAGAAATATTCCATGATGTTTCTCAGGCAGCTTCTCAGAATGGGACTTGCTCAGAGTCACTGATTAAAACAGCTTTTAGCTCAGTAGCTGCTATTTAACAACATTTAAGTCAATACTGAAATGGAAATAATTCCATTATTACTGTATTACACATATAACATTGACATTTTTTTCCCCACAAAGGCAGCACAAAAGTATTTAGTAAACACCAACACCTCATTTCAGGTTTAATGATGCTTCTACCATCTTCAGTTAGTAACAGTACAGTAATATTGTTCAGATTACTTTAAGTATAGAGATACACTCAAATTGTTTCCCCATCTCCCCTTTTCTGCATTTGCTCTTTTCATATATTTTTTAAAGTTTTTACTTCTTACTGTCTATTTCTTTATTTTTCCATTTATTCTATCTGCTTTCAATTTCCCACTATGTGGATACTCTCTTCTTAATGACTGTTGTTTTCTTTCTCAAGTATGAGGAATTCTAGGGACAAAAAAATGTGTTAAACACTACCCAGATCCTCTTGACACTTTCTCCAGAAATTGAATTAGCCCTTTATTTTGCAGCCTTGTTGAGATAAGCCTGTGCAGTAAAGTATGCATAGTACATATTTACACACCCTAACACAAATTAACATTGCCTATCAATGTACATTTTGGATACTGTTTTGTGTGTGATGTATGAATGTCATCATGTCTCATGTCCCCTACCTGCTCAGCAATCACCAATATTTAGCAATTTTGTGGAAATTGGGGTTTCCAAGCCCATTGTTGCATTAGCTGGGCCATAAGGAAGAAGCAAAGGTAAAATGAGAACTCTTGATTTTTTTCTCTTTCTTATAAATTTATTAGCTCATGTTGCCTAATTACAGCTCAGACAGAACATAAAAGGAAGTTTTCACAAGCAGATGAATGGAACAGTGTTGATTTATTCAGCCCTGCTGTTATTCAACTGTTGTGAGAATACACACAGAAGTCACCAAATATGTCCCTTCCAACCCAAACTATCCTATGATTCTAGAAGTAATTTACTAAATTAAGCATCAGTTTACAGCTGTTTTCTTTTCATGTCCCCACACTCCAATGACCAGAGGAGTGGGTTTATTTACTTCTTTGATTTTCATGATCTGGATGCAGAAGATTTAACCTCCCACACTGTGGGAGTGCATATATGTAAAATTTACACCTCCAAGTAATAGATTTAATTTTTCAACACATCTCTTTTATAATGTACAGATATAATTCCTACAAAATCTGTGCCAATGATTAATCAAATTGCAGTCATCCATATGTACTCTTCATAATTACATCTATAAGCAATGCCAATTATAATGATTGACCTGAGCCTTGTTTCTCAGGATGCCCAGACTTTATTTAGGAAGATATTTTGTTTTAAGTAGAGATGGCAGATAAGTGAAATCAAACACATTGTGATCCACTGTCATTGAAGTGGTTCAAAACAGCACACAAGCAATTCAGAAAGCTTATGAGTGGCTTTTGCTGAGGTGGAACCACTGATCATTGCTTACGTTTTGACAGCCAGCAAAGGCACAAAAAAGGATGGGAGCTGCCTACCAGCCTCTTGAACAAGTAAAATAAGTGTTATTCAGATACCAAGGACAATATTAATGCAATCTATAATGGGTCCCTAATGCAGTTATCATAGCATTAAAATAGATTTTTTTTCTCCCTTTTAGATAAAATTTCTATAGCAACCTCAGGGTTTGTAAAGTCAGAAAAATAAAAGGTATAAGTTAATTTTTGAGCTTTCATTTTTGCTCTATTTTTGTTGTCTCCCTTGTCATTAGAATTATTATGATATTGTTATAACATTTTTTTTTATTTCAATTATTAAAGTGTTCTTATCTCAACCCAATGATTTTACCTTTTTTCTTATTTCTCCTGGGAATGGGGTGAGACAATGAGTGGTGGCAACTTAGTTGCTGGCTGGGGTTAAACCCCAACACAACGCCATGCAACTATATCCACATGGAACAAGAAGGAGCAGAAATATCCAGACTTTCACGGGGTATCTGTATCTGATATTTTTTCATGAAAGTTATGGGTTTTTTTCAGACATAACTTACTCTCTTGCCTCATAATGTTGCTACATGATGCAGTTTAACAGCAATTCTGCCTGAATGTTTGAAACTGTAATTTCAAGGTGCAATACTCACCCTTAAAACTTCCCTGTTCATCTTTTTTCAGTAACTGGGACTCCAATCTCTCTTCTTGATGATCGTCATCTACATAGTTATTTCCACCTTTAATTTCATAATGCGAGAACATACTGCCTTGTCTTGAAAGATGTTATTTTGTCCCATCTTCTTCCAGAAATAACACAGAAAATAGTGTTTATTTATTGCTTTGCCACAAGCCTGTTGGTTTGAGTCAGCTCTCACTGCTCCTCCTCCATTATTCTGTTCAGTCTTGCCTTTGCCCATCCTTCTCGTTGAGAGTGAGGTTGTGTCCTACCTCATGAGCATGACCCATTTTTGCCATATTTCAACTTTTGCTGCCCCTTTTGGTGACAAGGAGCTGCCTGGACCTTGTTGTTCTCCTCCAGACCTTGCCCTGAAATTCTCACTGACTCTGAACCTCAAAAGAAAGCTTCCCAACAGTTGGGCATCTGCTGCGATCACTGCCTGCCGCACTGACCGATTGCATTGCTCATTACCTTCTTGTGCTCACCCATCTGTCAGTCTGTCTGCCTTCATTGGGTGTGCCTCATGTCATTTCACAGTATAAATTCACTGGAACAGAGATTTTTAGAGGGATTCACTGCTAGGTTTCCTAAACACAAGAATAACAGCAACGGAGAGGAGGCCAGCCCAGCACGTGTCTCCTGAGAACAGAAGGGTCATTGTCTCTGTAGTCCAGTTTACCACTGAGACCCCACTCACTGAAACAGCTCATTGTCCCACAGCAGACCTGCATTTTTTCTATCACAGCATGAAACTTCACTGGAGATTTGTTTGATGAGTGGAATTCCTTCCTTCCAGCTCAAAAGCCTGCAGTCGTCCTTTTAACGTTGGTTTATCCAGAAGGATCCACTGGGTAATGAAGAGATGTGGAGTCTGTTCCCACTTTGTGTTCTGCAAGCCAGTTCTCTCCTTTTGTCTCAGTTTTGTATTTATGAAGCACAGAAACAGTTCTTTTACAGATCTGAAACACAAGTACTGAGGATGATGAGAAGCAGCAGTACAATGAGTTTTATTTTCACATCTTCATCAACCTGTTCAACTTCTCCTAACACCTCTTTGCTTTAATGATGAAGCTGATATATCCATACCTGTATTCACAGATGAAAAGCTGAAAGAGGGCAGGGTTAGATTAGAGATAAAGAAGGAATTATGTGAGGCTGGGGAAGCCCTGGCACAGATTTCCCAGAGAAGCTGCAGCTGCCCCATCCCTGGAAGTGTTCCAGGCCAGGCTGGATGATGCTTGGAGCAACCTGGCCTAGTAGAAGATGTCCCTGCCCTTGGCAGGGGGTGAAAAAAGATGATATTTAAGGTCCCTTTCAACCCAAACCAATCTTGGGTTCCATGGTTCTATGGTAAGAAGCTCTACCAGAATACACCTACAGCACAAGGATATTCGACTCTAATTGTCTCCTTAAATTTTCTACTGTCAGGGTGCTGTCCCATGCTCAACCACATTTAAACTGTTGCTGAGCTGCAATTGTTTCTTTATGCACTAAATCTCACTCCTTTGCTTCCCACACCTACATCTTCATCGTATCCTTGTATAAATTTCTTGCCATAAATATTTTACTGCATAAATAAAACTCTTTAGCAGGACATTACCTTCTAGCTCCTACCAGAACAAATGCTGTGGTTTGACACTATTTCACTGCTTTGCCAAACCTCAGTTTTCACACTGATAGCAGGTCACTGCTGAAACCAGGTGGGTTAAAATCCATGCACAGTCAGGCTCTGTCTCAGAACTTCACCTGTAAAAAATGTGTTAGCACAGATCTCTGTCTGGCTGCATCAATATCCCTGTTTGCAGACTCAGGGCCTTCAGGAGTCAGTAAACCACATTTTCCCACTTGAAGCCACAATGCTTGTACACAGAGTTCAAAGCACTTTTGGATTGAGTCATTCCACGTGTAAATGTTCTATTTCAAAACTGACCCATGCTTTTATTCATTGGACATCACTTAAATAAAAACATGGCAGAATGAGTGAGTAAAGCAATAGAAGCATGTTCAGGCTGTATATTCAGAGAAGTATCTGGTTCATATTCAGGTTCAGTGAAGATGTTATACCTCATTAGCTACAACAGAACTGAGCCATTTTCTCATTAGATCATCCAAGTGGAACAACACAAAAGATTTTTTGAGTTTGTCAGTTGCATTTCAGTTGTGCTTTTTAAAGTGCTTGCTTGAAAAAAAGAATTGAAACCTTATGGTGTTGCTTAAGCTTAAAAAGTGCTTTTGATCTTAAGCTTCAAAAGAGATTTTTCCCAGCAGAGTAGGCTGGCACTTTATTTAGTACCAGGTTAGGTAGACACCAGAACACTCTGTACATAATAATATTTTCTTGCTTCATGTCATTGATTAAATCTCTTTTAATGTTCTCACTGCCAAATTTGAGATGAAGTTGTTTACTCACAAGAAGTTGATCTTTACTGTTTCTATTACTGCAAAACCAAGAAGACTTTTCTATCCTAAAGATAGAAATCTTTACAGAATCTTACAGAATCTTTATTGTCTGGGGGAGTTTTTCCTTTTCTTATGAATCATTTTCCAGTTGCAAACTCACCAGGGGACTCTGGATTTCCTGGAATGCCAGCAAACTTTACAAGACTTTCCTCTCAGAACAACAAATGGGAACCTGAATGAAAACATTTACTATTTACTGGGCTCTGATCTCATACTTGGTCATGAACATCAAGAGAGTCTCCTCAATAATTCAAATGAAAGCAAACATAAATAAATAGGAATACAGATTCCTGAATCCTTAACACAGTTACATTCCTTCAGGTTACACTTCTCCGTTACCCCTTCCCATCCCTGGAAGTTTTCCAGGCCATGTTGGACAGGGCTTGGAGCAACCTGGGATAGTGGAAGCTGTCCCAACCATAGCAGAGGGTTGGAATGAGATAATCTTTAAGATACTTTCCAACCCAAACTATTCAGTGATTCTGTGATATTCTGGATACTTAACACAGAAATATTCCTTCATGCTACACATTACATGGTCATATAGAGCATTTTTAACAAGTACAATTTTACCTTTCCTGGGTGTTTTGCAAAACTGCAACTTTTGCACAACCTTCCCTGAGCTGGAAAATGTGTTTTCTGGAAAAATACGTATCTTTCTCAGTTCTTCACCCTTGGATGGACCTTCAGATAGAAGAAATAGCCTTTCAGTGCTTTCAAAAGCTTTGGTGTCTCTGTTGGGTTTTTTCCCTTTTCATTTATTAACCAATTTGAGACTGTAAATTAAAGTTTTAACTATCCTAGGAACTGAAAAGAAATTATGAAAATATTGTTCTGGTGAGGAAAATTGAGAAGAAAAGAAGAACACATGTTGAGCTTGGTGACAGGCAGCTGGGGAGGCCATGCAGGGATAACATCCACGTGCATTTTGTGTCACAGATAAGCCTAAGAACCCAGGAATTACAACAAATCATCTTTGAAGCATCCATGTGGAAAGAGGTCTTGGGCAAGCCAAAGGAAGAGGAAGTAATCTTCTAAACCATTTGGTGCATCACAGTGCTGCAGCTCAAACCAGCCAACTGCACCAGGGCCACGCAGAGGATCCAGGCAGGTGAGGCTCTTACCAGCCCCAAACATTCTGGTTTCTTCCCATTTTGTTGGTTTTTTTTGGATAGGGGGTGCAGCCAAAGCACTTCTCTTCAAACATTACTTTCCTTCCTCTATTTTCTTTATCTCATTTTCCAGAGCACCAAAAACATATTTACTCTCTTTCTCCTGATAAAACTTGCAATGCATCTAAGAAAACATTTAGACAACAATTGAAAATTTTGCAATTAGAACAATGACTATAAAATGGAGCCAGCTGTTTAACTGAAATAAGCTGGTATCTCCCAAATCCATGTTTAATCCTTTTCTATCCCTAACTCAAGACTTTGTTTTTGTTTATTTGTTTTCTGTTGCATGAAATCTAGTTTTGCTCAGCAATTAAAAATATTAAGTATGGAAGCAGAAATGCATGGGTAGAGCTGTTACTGTGGTTAAATATTTATAGTTAAATATTTTACAGCTAAGATAGTTATAGTTAATATTATAGATACTATGTTAAAGGACATTATGAACAATAGTTATGATACAAACAACAGTATTTTGCTATTTCTGATTGCCAGAGGCTGGAACCAGCACATGGTTGAATTTTACACCAACATTTCTCATCATAGCAAACGTTTCTCCACAACAGGGATGTGAACAAACCTGGAACTCCAGCTTTTACATTTCCATCTTGTTTGTTAATATTTATTACCAGGAGAGATTTTCTCAAAATCAGGCGTGTAAGCCAGTGAGGTGATTCCTTCTGCAATCATTCTGCAAAGTTGCTTTTCATGTAAGATTAGTCCCAAACAAATATTTTTCTTAGGTATATTTCATGTATTATTATATTTATTCACCACATATAAGCTGTGATTTTTCTTTGCTAGAAATTTAAAAATTGCATGCCGTGTTTGCCAATGAAAAGGTGATAGTTAAGGGCTTGTTCCCAAAGATGTTTCTCCACAACCAACTTCAGCTGGTGTTTACATGAGCTCAGTGGTGATGGTGTGGTATTTTCTGGGGTTCCCTGTGGCAGGAAGGAATGAATCTGACTTCATATCCTTAGAAGGATATCATATTATATTATATTATATTATATTATATTATATTATATTATATTATATTATATTATATTATATTATATTATATTATATTATATTATATTATATTATATTATATTATATTATATTATATTATATTATATTATATTATATTATATTATATTATATTATATTATATTATGCCATACTAAAACTATAGTAAAGAATAGAGACTGGATACAGACAGAAGGCTAAGAGATAATAGTGAAAAACTCGTGACTCCTTCCCCAGTCCCAACACAGCTGATGGTGATTGGTCATTGAGTTAAAACAATTCACATGAAACTAATAAAACAATGACCAGTTGATTAAACAATCTCCAAAGCAGCAAAACACAGGAGAAGCAATCAGATAATTATTGTTTTCATTCTTCTCTGAGGTTTCTCAGCTTCCCAGGAGATGAAATCCAAGGGATTTTTCAGAAAATGTGACAGACAGTCATGGGAGCGGTTTCCACAGGAACTTGACTGACACCACCAAAGCCCTGGAGGGGAAACACTTTAAATAAACCTCACTTACACAAAGGAGGGCCGTGCTGACTCAGATGTGGCAGATGAGAAGGCAGTGGTCAGAGGAAGTGGCATTACTCAGCATGACTGATTTATACAGAGCTCAACTCCCCCTGGCCCTGACCCCAGCTGGCCCCTCCACAGGGCTGGATTCCACCTCCACTGCAAGGATCCTGTTACAGGCACTTCTCTCAGCTATTTAAAACATGGGCTTTTCTGGCCTAAAGAAACACCTGTGAATTTTCCCCGATTTTGTAATTGATCCTCACACATTTAAAAAAAAAATCCAGCATGTGGAGACCATCTATTTTGACGTCATGTAGATGAGCTGCTGCAGCAAGCATCCTCTGTCAGTAGTTTTGTTTGCATTTCCTCACACACCACATCTGCTCTTTGATCTTTTCCCATATCTCCTCTTTCCCCTTATCTCTCAGCCTGTTGTAACTTTACAACTCCATGCTCAGTGTCTGGGGGTTCCCAATTTAACAGTGTTTTTATTAAATCCAACATGCTAAAATTAGAAGAACAGCACGAAGGCACCTAGACAGTTAAAAAAAAAAAGCCAACAAAATATTTGCCTTTGATTAAGCAACACAAGTCACATCATCCCAGACCAAAGTGATGGTTTAGGGCAGTTGAGACCTTTTCTTTTAATCTTTCCCCTCATGGCATCTCTTTAGGTAAGAATAAAGCTATTCTGGTGTTTTGACAGCTTAATCTTGCTTACTGAGATTAGATTGCTTAGAAGTATTATCTTCTCTAAACTTATTAATTGACATCATATTTGTAGCACCTTTTACAGTAATTACTGATATTTACTTATTAATTTCTATTCACAATTGACTTTATTAAAAGGGAGAAATCTTGCACACAACCCTTAAATAAAAATGAAACAAAAATGCTGTTAGTCATCACAGTTCATTGTTTCTGCTTACTGGATCTATTTTTAATCAGCATTTATTTTTTAAACTTCAAGGAAGATTCACTGATGCATCAAAGCAGGAAGACTAAAGTAATCATTTGAGCTAAATTTTTAGTTGCATTCCAGCCACAAAGCATCTGAACCCATGCATTTCTCCATTAGTCCTTGGTGCAGTTAACAGAATTTTTGTCCTCAGCTTGAGTGTTGCCTAAATAATCATAACACTTGCGCATGATTTTTAATTACAACTTAAATTTACTGCAAGATAATTAATGCAAGTGAATTCTATGTATAATATATAACATATTAATACATAGAATATGCATATTCTATGTATATTCTATATATATAGAATATAGTCATGTATAATATGTATGTATATATTTATATATATATAAATTTCCCTTTAAAGTTTAATGTGTTTTCCTTTGCTGTGATCAAAAGAAACAACCCACACAGGAAGGCAAAGCTTTAACAAGACAGAATTTCACCTCACTGTTCTTCAAAAAGTGACAAATGTTTGCATTTTTCCATTCTATTAGAGGGATGGTAATGGGCTCTTTAATATACAAAAGCATGCACTGATTAATGTACAAAAGAAGGAGTCTGGATCTTTGCTTATTTAGTAAAACAACTTTCTTTTACAACTGGAGTCTCCACCACAGTCCCCAGCTTAAAAGGGAGCATCACATTTGTCTGCTTTTCTGAATATTAAGAACTTCCAGGCTTCATTTTGTTCTGTTTTAAATATTTGAGTTGTAAATTATATTTTAGTAGAGGGGAAATTCAAGGGAAAAAAAAAAAAAGGCATTTTAAAGGGATAATTTGGACTCAAATAGAAACACCTGTGTTTTAAGATTGTTGGGATTTTATCCTTTGATGGCATCAGGCAGGAGGTTTGGACTGAGTCACTCCATGCACCAGAGGCCTGTAGATGAGAGAGAAAATGAGATTATTTGTTATTATCTGTGGGGTTCCTTCAGGTCCCCTTCTGGGACACATGTGCCCTGGTACTGTGCTGGTTTCATGGAGTCACAACTGGAACAGGCTGAAAGATTTCTGATTAACCAGAGAAATCAACAAATTGGAGCTAAAAGATGCAAGAGGATGCTCAGGAACCACTAATGGCACATTCCTCTGGTCTTTATTCCTGTTTTAGGGAAGCAAATTCTGTATTTCATCTTGTTTGCAATAATCTCTTCTTTCTAAAACAAATAAAGTTCTAAGGATGCTTTAGAGGGATGTACTGAGGTGGGTGGTGAAACCCTGACTTGTCTGTATTATCTGCAGAACTCCAAGTAAATTAACAAATTCCTGCTTTCATCCATGAACAGAACATAATAAAGTTATTGTCATGGGGCTAAATGATAGGACTGAATGTGATGGCATTAATATATTAAATAAGTATTGTTATAATTATTACTTCTCTAAATTAATAGACATTTTTAAAAGCAAAGTCTCTGTGGTGTAATGTGGAGTTGTTTCTAGCCTCCCCACCTAAATCAAACTTAAGGGTCAAAAGAACTGCAAAATATTAGAGAAATTCTGGGGGGAAAAAATATTCTGAGCATTGCCCCACAGACTTAAGTGGTGTTACCAAAGGGAGAGTTTGGGCATTTGTACTTTCATTTTAATACAGTGATCATGAATGTATAATGAATATGAAATATCAATTATGTAAAGAAATTATTTAATTCAGTGAAGCAACCATTTACAATATGCAAAATACCTGTGGGACTCAGAGATGCCTTTGGTTTGTTCTCTTTTCAGTCACCCTGCTAGAAAGCAGCAATAAAATCTAAGAATTTAGTTTACAATAAGTCTGATTTAATATTATTTCTTCAGATTTGCACTGGAAAAAAAAAGGAAGGCATAATCTGATCTCTCCCATTTTACTACATAGTGGGTTGGTCTATTTTCCAAGAGCTTCATTATCTAACTTAATTACCCTTCTTTTTCCTGACCTGGTTATGATACAATGCATTTTCATGCAAAGGTGAGGAAGGAAATAAAACATCAGTCTGCATCAGCTCGAGATTTTATGCCGGTACATTCACTGTGCAAGACTTTGTTTTGCTGTTCAGAAATAGTTTAATCCAAAAAAAATGCCACTTTTTTAAAATAAATGAGCTTATTGTATCTGCAGAGCCTTTCTCATATATATATGTGTGTGTGAAGTAATGTCAAGGATAACAATGAAACTACATCTGAATGTAATTACGGACTTTATTATTCCATCTATTTTTTAAAAAATACATTTCACTTTTCATATTTTATTTTTTAAAATATTGTGTTTGGGGTAGAGTGTGTAGTATTATATAGGGGTTTAAAATACATACTGGTACACAAAGCTGTAAACATGTACCTGCTGATTTCTAATAAAATTTTAAGTAGGTTAAAAGCAAATGTGGATAACATAGCATGTTAGTATGAAATTAAAATTCTTAGACTTTAGAGAACTATAATATAAGATCTTACTTCTAGACTTAATAAATCTTTCACAGCATTCTTTGCATATCAGATCAAACTAAATTATTGAATTGAATTTTTATGGGTTTTGTTTAATCTAATAATTTGAGTTCCTAAGCTTAATTCAGCACCCGACATCCCATTTCTAACAAGCGCATTATTTATTCTTCACAATTAACATCATGCACTCACTTTAGTAGTGTCATTCCTTGTTTCTCCGGGGTGATTTGAAGGAGGGGTTGGCACTAATTACACTTTGAAGTAGCTGTCAGGGAGTAAGGGTGAAGGCTGCCACCAGAGCAGTCACTGCCGAGCTCTTTGTCTGTGTGTGGTTTGCAGGGCAGCCACGAGGTGTCTTTGTTGTACCGCTGAATTTTCACACCAGGGCAACGAGGGCTGACCCACTTCAGCCGGGATGTGGCAGATTCCTAACAGGATGAATCAAAGATTTAAATCCCATTCTTTAAATTTTGGGTGGGTTTGGGTCCAGAAAACTTGAATCACGCCGGTCACTGCCTGGCTGTCACCTGGCAGCAGTTTCCAGGTGTTCCTCTGAGCCAGAAGGATGGGAACACAGTTTGTACCTCCAAAGGGACCCTAAAGGTATAAGGTACACAAATGTAGCTGAAGTAAGCAGAGGAACAGCACAAAACAACAGGAGACAGTCCCTCATGAGTGAACTGGTTGTGAAAGTACTGTGTGGAGGAGAAAGAAGAGTAGAACTGCTCATTAATCATTAATTAATTAATCATTATGCATTCACGATCACTGTATTAAAATGAAAGTACAAATGCCCAAACTCTCCCTTTGGTAACACCACTTCAGTCTGTGGAACAATGCCCAGAATAAATTTTTTTCTCACAGAATTTGGTGCCTGTGGCTTTGTGTTACTGATCTGTGTACAAGGGCAGGTCCAGCCCCACAGAGGTAAAACTGGATTTTAAGGCAAGACTTAACAATTGTCCTTAAGTGGGGTAAGGAGAGAGGAAAGGGCTGAGTGAGCTCAGTTCTCTGAGCAGCGTTTTGCTCTTGTGCTCTCTGTGTAATTCTGAACCCTACAGAAAACCCTTGTATCATCCTGAGTAGAATTATCCTAAAGCCGCCAAAATTTCCCAAGGTCTTGGAGTTTCACTGGCCTGTTGCCTCCTCCTGAGAGGGAGAGCACTGCCTGCTGCAGGGGAAGAGCTTCCATCTCCTTGGGCTGCAAAAGCACAATGTGGTAAACACAAAATCAGAAATATTCCTGTACCCCCTGCTTCTTTTTGATTCTCTGAACTTATCTATGCTTTAATTCTCTTGAACTTATCTATTGTGCTTAACACTCCTTCCATTTCCCATCTCTGCCTATAGCCAGGGCTCCTCTAAGTGCAGAATTTTATAATGGAAGCCTATTTTGCTTTTGGAGGCTAACTGCACTCCATTAGAACACACTTTCTGTCTCTCTTGGTGTAGCAAAAAATTTCCTTTTTGAAAAACAGAGTCATTAAAGATAGTTAAATGCTGAAGTACCATAAATATACAGGGCACTTGCATTACAAAGCTTTTAAAAGAGATGTCTTTATGTCTAAAACACACAGTTACAACACTGGATCTTGTATGTGTGTTCCAGGAAATACAGACCATGTGAGAACTTTCTTAGCACTTGGCTGTTGTCTCCCAAATGAAGTTGAAAGATTGAAAGAAGGGACATGGTGGGCTTGACAGAGCTGGGTTAATGGCTGGACTCAATGGTCTTAAAGGTCTTTACAGCCTAAATGGTTCTATGATTCAGTGTTTTAATAACTTTTGGTTGCCTTTGATTCACACTCCCTGCACACAAAGAAGAGCAAAGGGGCTGCAGCAGGACACAGACAGAAGCCTCGAGGCTGTGGAGCTGTTTCTGTGTTTCTGCCTTATCAAACACTGGCTTGCTGGGATAAAATTCAACATTATTATAAGATTCTGTGATTGATGTTGAAGCACACAGGATGATGGATGTTCTCACCACTGATCTGTTTGTGCTCAGCACAGGCAGCTCCACCACCACTTTTGCAGTGTGGAGACATCAGTGGGGTACCAGCACTTCCAAACTTGACTGTGCAGACCCAGACATAAGTGGCCAAAAAGCCACAGACAGTTCAGCAGGAAAACCACCATGAGCTGACTGACAAGACAAAGGATAAACCTGCAAGTAAAATCCCAGACAAGGATTTAAAGGCTTGCAACAGGGGCACAATCAGTCCTTTGGATGGATGTACCCAGGATTGTCTGCATTTACTCACCAATCTCTTCTGTGGGAAAACTCTCCAAAGGAAACAAGACCCAGTTTGGCCCTGTGAAGTGCAATGGGGCCAACACAAAGTTTTGATCCAATATTTCCATTGAAACGAATGTTTTGCCTGATAAAAGAAGGCAGAAATGGCCCTGGCTTTTTTTTTTTTTTTTTTGTGACTCCTGATCTAAGGAGCAGTGAAGCCTCTCTTTAGTACGGACACATTGGCATCCAGGCTTTCTGCACAGATCCCCTGTAAAACACAGAGAGCTTAGAGCCTGCAGAGCACAGACAGATCTGCTACAGAGGCCTCACTTCTCTGTCCCCTGGGCAGAACCAGGGATGCTGCAGTCTGTGTCTATTCCCACTTTATTTAATTTTGTATAGAGCTGATTGTCAAAAAAAAGCAAACAAAACTTTGACTCTCCCTGTCTGTGCATGCATTTAAAGAGCCCTGCTGCTGCACCATTTCAATAGCTTTTGCCCACAAAGTGTCAGCTTTTCATCTACCATTTAATTCCCCTAAATGGATGTTACTCTTCTCCCCATTATGAATCTCTATCCCTTCCATGAAACATTATTTGCATAAAAGGAACTGAATAATTGATAGGGGATGTGAGCAAGAGCCAGCAGACAGCTTGGGAGGGGTTTGTGGTAATCCCAGTGAGTCCAACACATAGCTCCTGGCTCGTTTAATGGGATGGAAGCTGACAGGGTTTCCTTGTAGCTCTGCAGCAGAACTCAGTGCTGCTGCATGACCTCCTTGTACTCAGCTACTTTGCTTGTTGATCTCACCGCTCTCTTCCTCCATTAAGGGGAGAATTCATGAAGCACAGGATACAGCCTGCAGTTTGGGCTCACATGCACCTTCAAACACGTCCACAGCCGAGGCCTGGCGGGCTGATTCCATTGCCTTCCGAAAATAAAAAGGAACAAAAAGCTTAAATTCATCACATTGTTACAGGCAAAGTCTGGGAACAGCTGTCATTTACAACTTTGTTGATGAATTCATGCCTGAGTTTGATTTTGAGGCTCAAAAGGTGTGGGTTTTTTCCATATTAAGTTGGTTTTTTTTAAAGTCCATTAGAACTGTAAAATTCACTCTGTGCAGATTTTTTGCTCCTATTCTGCAACGTCTTATACTGGAAGTCTTCTGCATTTTAGATGTCTCCACTTAGTGAGATGACTGTCAGAATGAATATCTATATTTCTGAAAAAGAGAAAAAGCCATAGAAGCCATACATCTTGTAAATAAAATATGTTTGGCAGCTGTCTGGAAAAAAATATCTAAAAATAAACCAAAACCTAATGAATTTTTCTTTTAGAGCTTTCCACATTTCTATAAAGTACATAATTTTAAATGATAAGCAGCAGTATTAGGAGAGCCTGGAAACAGCTGGAACAATTAGTATTTTATTTGGTGAGGAGCTGCCTCAGCTGCTCTGACAAGCAAGCTGCCATTTTCAATGTAATCACTTTTGTTTCTAAAGCACTTGCTTTGCTTTTAACTTTGTGCAAATCCCTCTTGATATTTCTCTTTTTAAAGCAGATGCATTTCCATATGTCCATAAAAGTTTCCTTGAAAATTCAGCACGCTGCTCAGAATGATTTCCCTGATTCCTGGTGGGGGATTTGTGAAATGAGGCTGCTTTGTTCATTAAGGATATGTGTACATAATATAAAATATACTTAACATCCTCAACTTCTGCACAGATGTTTTTGTTCTGAAAGGCACTCAAAGTTTCACTGCATTAATTAAACTTTTTTCCTCATTTGTAAAGAAATTTATTAATAAGTCTTCCAATTCCTGATAAATTTGTTATTCCATAGTTCAAATGTTAAAGTTTTCAGTAGTCTCTGAAGAGAAATACTTGAGAGTAAAATATATTTTTTTATAAAGGAAAATAACGAAAATAACCGATGCAGATACTTCTGTCCATTCTGACATTTTCTGTTCTCAGAACTGTGCCTGATGTTTTTTTGGGGAATAGGCTTTCTGCAACAACAAGCACATTTTGTTAAAGTCTTGGTATTTTATTCCTGAAAATGTTTTACACACACTTTTTAAATTCTTATAAAAATAACCAGCAACCAAATACATATCAGTAGCATTTTTAAATTTCAGCTCTTATTCCTTCCCATCAATTTGGCTGAAAACAGGTATTTGCAAACACTGGTAGCCTAATTTCTTGTGGCCTTTCATTTTTTATGAAGTGTTTTCAAAAGACTTCAATCAACCTTAATGGTGCATTTTTAGTTAAGGAAACAGAATGGAGAGAAGTCAATTTAAGCTCCCCAATGAACAAGTGTGTACAGAAAAAAAAAAGCCATAAATGGGCATAGAAAACAGAGCCAGTACAAGCAAAATGCAGCGAGCAGAGCGCTCAGGGAAGCCAAGATATAATGGAAAGAGTAAAATACTGCAGAGCTTTTTAAACTATATACAATTGGAACAATGGGCTGGACCCAGACATCCATGTTAAACTGTTAGGAGATAGGTGAAAAGCAAGCTGCAATTCTGTAACCAGGGCTAGAGAATATGAGAATGGAAGGGCTTAAAGCTGAAGCAAATGAATGTGGGGTAGTTTAGCAGCATAGAAATCGAGTCAAAATTGGCATATTTCACTGTTTAATGTACCATGTGAAGAATCATCTCCTGGCTTTCTGAATTAAAGAACTATTAGTACCAAGCTCCTTAATGAAGCTGCTTTTATGCCACCTGTGAAATAATAATACCTTTATTTGGACACCTACTTTTTACCAAAATACTGTAAAAGCACAGGGTAATTAAGTAATGCAGCTTCTGTGAGAGTACAGTATAGACCTACAAAACATATAAAACAGGAATACACCTGGGAAACTATCGCCCAGCGATCGTTTAATTGTCTCTCATTATTTAAACATGGCGTTAATAATGCATAGAACACATTTTTCCAAAGCATCACAACCTCCCTGGTAAAAGGGTAACTGCATCAATATTAACAACCCAAAGACTTAAAATAATTCAGCCCTGCTGAAGCAGAGTGAGGCACTCTCCTGGCTGCCCGGGCCCCGGCGCTGCTTTCAAACAAACTCCCGTACGTGGTCGCGGCGATTATCGCCGCTTGTATCAGTTTATACGCGGCTTTTATGCCTGCTCACAGCTGAGTGCAGTTGTTTTTTCAGTGTCTGCCTCACGGTATGATTCAATCCATTTGGGTGGCTTAATGCAAAGATTTCGTAATGTACACAGGGATGAGCAGCGCTAAGGCAACGAACATCGTGCTCATTATTCTTTTAACGGGAATGTCAACAAGAAGAGGAATTAGAGAGGAAATCGTTGTAACTCCAAAAGAACATCTGACTAACCACTACAGATGACATGTTTTTTCCCTTTTTATCCTCTTCATGATCCATAAAGCAGGATTTTTCCAAAACAATTAATTTGGTTGCCAAACCCTTCTTAATTCTAAGGAGATTTAAAACTCATCTACTTGGAGTCTGTCTCATGGAGTTAGACCCACAAACGGATTACAAGCTATTCCATCATATGGCTGGTGTTAGCCCAGTTGCTGCTATGTGGTACATAATTGGACTGTTGGGCTGTTTAAAAAAAAGGGAAAGAAATATAAACCTCCAAGTCTTCTTTACACTAAGCCCGCTGGCACCTCTTGTCTTTTATTATTTGTGTTACTTTCTCCTCAATATAAAAGCTCAGCAGCCTGAGAGAAAGAGTTTCTACAAACTTCTTCTAAGGATCCTTGATATACAGACTCCACAACAAATATTAATGCTCTTTAAACGAGCCAATCAACAGCACTGGGCATCCCAATTCTACAGCAAAACAGAGGTTTAAGTGGTAAAAGGTTCTTCTTTGTGTCTAGTGTTGGAGAGCATATGGCAAATTTCCACTTAACAACAGTCTCTTGGTTTGCAACACAAACTAATTCCCGTGTTAATTCTTTTAATTATTAAGTGTGTGTGTGTTTGTGTACACACAAGTCTGCATGTTGTTTTGTTTCTCTAAAGAGAATCAGTGACCTTAAAAAAAATGAGGTGGACTTAAATCCTGATTCACTCCTTTGTAACACTGTCTTAGAGCTGGGGTCATGGTGGTAGCTTTGTCCTCTCTGCTGGTGGTGCACAATGGTCTGTGCTTGCTCTTTGCAGCCAAGATAAGGCCAACAATTAGATAATGTCACTGCTGATAGATGTGGTCTTGGGCCTCTGGTGATCCAAACATCCTGAATACAACACGACCACCAGCCTTTGTGCATGTTACCTTTATGGGGGAGCTGCAGTGGCCAGGGAATATGGAAGAATGAACTGAGATGGCACCAGAAGTGCTGTCCCAAAGAGAGGAACCCAGCAGTAATTTAGTGACCTTACTCCATAATAGCTTTCTAATTTATCAAACGTAAACCAATTCCAAAAAGCTTTTGCCCTTCATCCGCCTCTTCACTCATTCTGTCCCATTCTAACTCTACAACTGGACATGATATTGACTGCACTGGATGCATCAGGTTTTTTTGTGGTTTTTTTTTTTGTTTGGTTGGTTTTGGTTTTGTGGGGGTTTTTTTGGTGTTGGCCTTTTATGTCTGTTATTCTCAAGATTAAGCATAAACTGAGTTCACAAACAAGAGCAACCTGGAATGACCTGATTGCCCAATACACATTATGCTAGCAAAGAGGCATGAGGCAATCCAGGAATTTGAAGTAAATAAGGACTCAATTACAGAAAATGGAGAACAGTTGTTCTGTTGTCAAACAGAACTGCTTGACATACAGTCTGGACTGATTATTCAAAAACATAATCTGGTGCAGTCCAGATAAAGTATCTGCCTGGGAAAACTCTTCACCTGTCGCAAACAGAAGGGATGAAATATTCTAAGACAGAGAGATGATGATGCATGCATCCATTCACATCCCAATAGAGCAGCCTAATTTTGTTTCACATGAATTATTTAATTAAACTGTATAAAGTTTGCTGTCTCAGGACATAAGCTGTTTAAAACTAAATATACAGATGAACTCCTCTAAACTATTTTATTTTGAAAAAAGAAATGCACTGGTATCCGATTTTCACCTTTGGATTTCAGTTTATAATAAAAATTCAAGTTATCATTTGTCGACCCTTGTCCCAGGAAAGGAGTTGTCCCACTGGGCTTCTACCCTAATACTGGTCCTCTGCCCTAATACTGGTTCCTCTTGGGAGAGGAAGGCTGAAGTGTGAATTTATGATGAATTCCAGCCTCTGAATCCAGGGTGTGACTTCTCCTCCCCATTTCCAATGTGCAGCTTTGACACTCCCTCCACTGCCCTGCCTGGAAGTGTGTGGGATCTGTTTTGCCTTGTCACAGAAAAACACAGGGAAATTCTGTTCTCATTTCTCATCCTCACTCTCTCCAGGGCTCAGAGGGAATGCCCTTTTTCACTTCCTCCTCTTTGTGCAGCTCAGGCCATATTTACCAGCATTAAATAACAACACCCCTCCCTACCTCCGGCTTGTTCAGCGTGTAACATCATCCAGAGCCAAACAAACTGCAGCATTTCCTAAAACATGAATTGTTTTTAAAAAATTCAGGCTGGCCAGCTGTTTGGAGTCTCCCAGCCAGGAATGCTGCCTTCAGAACCCCCACCTGATGCTCCAGCACCGTCTCTGCTGCTCACCACTGTGTCCATCTGTCTGCGTGGCGTGTCGCCAGCTCTTAAGTCGGCCCCATCTTCACCCAGGGTACCAAAGCAACAGGGATTTGGACTGACAGCCTCAGTAACTGCAAGTGTCACTTCTTCTGCTCCAAGTCCCTCTGCAGTGACAGCACTGCCTTCCTTGCTAGACTGCTATCTCAGGTTGGTATCTTGCTCCCGCTGGCCTTCTGGCTCTGCTTCAGAAAATGACAGAGGGATATTGATGCAGAGCCACAGAGATACTACTGAACATAAAACAGTAAATACTGAATGGTTCTATACATCATTTTCATGTACATAAATGTGTTTCTTCCACTTAGGAGTTAACTACTTGAGGTACATGAATGTGTAACAAAAGGGAATTGTTGTACAGTTTGAAAACCCAATCATAAAAATCCCCTTGGTCTTCTTGTGACAAGAACTCACCCTAAATGTAATTTTGTTAAAGCTGGTTTAAAACAAGCAGGTTAGGATCCAAGTTTGCAAACATCATTTGAAGAGTACTGTGCTCCAAGTCCCACCAAAATAAATTAATTTCCACATTATCCATGCAGTTCTGGGGATTGGGATAAAGTTCAGAGAGCAGAGAACATGGGTTTGCAGTATTTTCCTTTCTTTTACATAGTTCCAAATGTGAATGATCATGCTGGAGGTGCTTTCTGGCCCCACCCTGTAAAATCTTCTTCTCGGGGCCATCACAATTAATAACTACTTCTAAAATCCCTGGTGTAGAAGCAGGCTATTTCCTTCATAAATTCATCTTTATTTCAGTGGGCATATTTGCTCTATGACCATCACTAGGCAACAAAGCATTGCTTTTTTCTTTTCTGAGTAGTTTATGTTCTGGATTGAGGACAGCAAGAGCCAGATTGTCACTCTAACCATAATTTATCTCTCAGACAATTTTCATAGAGTGAAACATAAATTCATTAATTTAGAAAGAATTTATTTATATTCTTGTTTTCAATCATGACCTCATTTATGCAGAGCTGATTGTATCTGAGTGGAGGGATCCTAGGCTAACTTCCTATTAATTAGCATTATAAATGAACATTTCCATTTAAAGCTGTCCTAGTTTTTCTCACAGGTGATGAGAAGGGGGCACAGCCTGGAGCTCCAAGTCAAACTGAATTGTTTCTGCAAGCAGCAAAAGCAAAGGCTTCAGTCTGCTGGC
Source organism: Fringilla coelebs (assembly GCF_963513975.1). Taxonomy (NCBI): domain Eukaryota; kingdom Metazoa; phylum Chordata; class Aves; order Passeriformes; family Fringillidae; genus Fringilla; species Fringilla coelebs. The sequence continues at coordinate 5,639,247 of NC_140034.1, forward strand.
TCAGCCCTGGTGAAAGAGCAAAGAGTTCTGCTGAATGGAACAATTAAGTCAAACCCTTTGCTAACTTGGATGCAATGCTCAGTTTCCATCTGGTTCACCCCAACACATGGGGGTGCATTTTCACACACAGATCTGATGGCTTTGGCAGTTTAGCACTCCTGCAACAGAACTGATGGATTACTGTGATGTGTGTGATGCCATGTGTCTGCAGCACACAGGGCTGAAAAAATCTCCCTGTGTTGAAGGAACTCCCAGGCTGTGGAAATATCTGCCATTTTGTCTTTGTCTCAGTGGCCACATGGAATTGCATCAAGGTACTGGAGCACCCTCTGTGTGTAAATCACACTTTTGTACGTTGTTTTTTAAATATTGTTGTCGTTACTGTTCATTTCTCATCCCATGGCTGTTTGTTGTCAGTAAATTGTCTCATCCCAGAGTCTCTGCCTTTGTCCCTTTGTCAGCAGAGGGAAATAGGGGAAGGGGAGCAGCTTATTTGGAGTTTAAGTTAAAATCTTTGAAAGAAAAAAGTGCAAAGGAAACAGGAAGATGAGACTGGCACAGATACTTCCATGGGAAAATTGCTCTAAGGCAAAGCTTGCATCACTTCTATGGATGCACCACAGCTCCTCCACTTCACAGCTTCCATGGCAGTGAGCAGAGGTGTCAGGGCTGGTTAAGGGAAGGTTTGTTGGGCACCACAAGGGCAGTCAGATGGATGCAAGGTCTCCTCCTGCTTCCCTCTGCCCTCCAACCTGTGCTGGAGCAGCAGCGGCGGCTGGGCCAGCACTGGCTCCCCCTGAGGAGCCAGGGATGAGGGCAGGGCTCATTCCTGGGCACCATCACTTATTGGGGCAAACCTAAACAGCTGCAACAGCTCTGCAAGATCATTGCACTCCCATCTGTGGGGAGAAGGCTGCAAAAGTGGGACCACTTCAACACATGAGGAAATTTCTGAATCATGTACTGGCGCACTTCCCATGCTTAACAGAAAGTTCTTTAAAAAGTACTGCTGGTGAGTTGTGCTTTCTGTATAGGGACAGGGTTATAATTAGACATGTATAACTATTTTCCAATTTCCCTATTTTAATTAATTCCATTTTTATGAGGGTTTTTTTTTAGTTTGCTTGTATATTCTGTTGTATTGTTAACATAGCGTCTAACTGAGATTCTTCATCAGACTAAGCTTTAAGAGAAAACACATGCACAGCATAGAGCATTTTCTCTACTGTTTCTGCAGAGAACCAACACAAAATCTGCAGCAGCACAGAGCCATCCTCAGCTACCCTCGTATTCACTGTGGCACTCAGCCTCTGTCAGCCTCCTTCAGGGCAGTAATAACATTATAATGGGACTGGGAGACAAAACTGTCAAATTCTTTCCAAGACAATCTTCCAGGCTCATCAGCATAGACAATCATTCCTTTTACTCCTGGAGTAATAGGAAGATTTTAAGCAATATCTTTTGATTTGAGTTGGACTTGAAAAATGACATAGCTGGGGGCCTTATTTGAAAATGCAATGAGACTGAAATGTGAAGTGCAATTTCCCATGCAGTCTGCAGGGAGAATGAGGCACTTGTCCCAGTTCTCTTAATTGTCTCTGATTGCTGTTTGTGTAGCACAGTCACTTCCTCGTCTTCGAAATCACCTTCAAGGGCTCCAACATTTTTCACTTCACTGTTTTAAATCAAGAAAGGCTAAACACCCACCCATTCAACCATTATGGCTGTTTTATGTTATTTATGTGGTTTATGCTATTAAGCTTTAAAATTTTGTTTATTTAATGGGCCTTAACAAGTACTTAAGTAACAGGTTTGAGGACACATCAGTGGGCCTTGGCTCATGTTGATTAAGGTGTGCTTAACCTGACAGTTAATATTTTGTACCATTTTCCCAGCAGCCGTGACTGTTATGGAAGAAGTGCTAATTTTCCAAAAATGGTTAGAGCTTGATTATTATGTTGGTTCTTTATTCACAAGGCTTCATTATTTTGTTGGCTCTGCTCTGTGAGGGATGAAGTAGTGCTATTATTTCTACTCCCAGCTCCTTTCAGTCTTTTGCAATCATTTAGGCACACGTGGGACATTACTCAGATAAGCAATTCTGTTTGCCTTCACTGAGAGTGGGCAGCAAAAAGCAGTCCATAAAATGAGCTGCTCAGCTTCAGGAGTGACCACAGGATTTCCTGGCATATAACTGGGGAGGCAAACAAGAAACTGTAAAAATCATGGTCATATATCCCACTAAATCTTTTTTTGTCTACATAAAGAGTTTTCATTCTCAGGGCATGTTCTGTCAGCTGGAAGCCTCCAAAGTCTCATTTTTTGGGAAGCCCAAAGGAGCCTGGTTATAGTTGGGAAGGAAGGAAAGGTGAGGTATTTGAACTAAGTGGAAACCAGAGAGGCCACTTTGTCCTCTAAAACTAGAAAATCTGCTTCTGTCTGTAGCTAGAATATTAGAAGCTGGTACTCCCAACTTATCCAACACAGCAGAAGTCCAACTTAGCTTTTTACATCAAATTATTCATGAAAGTCGGCGGGAGGTGGAGATAAACTATTCATTCTGTGCATATCTATGTGGAAGGAGCTCTCAGGAGAGATCCTCAAGATCCTGCCAAGAAAACAAGTGAAAACATTTTAAGAATGGGAGGGAACATTCATAATTTAAATCACCAACAGCGTAATTTGATTAGTTAATTCTACCAGAACAAAGATGCCACCTTTCCTTAGATGAGGGGGTGGCACAGAGGAGAGCAGAGAGTATGAGGGCAGGAGGGATTGTGATTGTCACCCCAACATATTCTGCCAGCCTGATTTTAAACACCATGGGACCTGTGTGACCCTGATGCTCCAGACATCCTGTCCTACCAGAGCACCCAGGCACACCTGAAACCTCCCTCCTTCACTTCTTCCCTGTTCTCAAGTTAATTCAATAATGTCATGTGCAAATGCCCCTAAACCAACACCTCCTACCACCTCACACTCACTCACAGGGTTTCCAAAACTATGTATTGAGTGGCCTCTGATTCCCTAACAGCACAGTGAAAGGCAGGACTGCAGACAGAAGCCAGCTCCCTTTTGCCCTTCTTTGCTGAAGAAATAAAAAGGGGAAATAATTATTTAATGTTGTCTTATTTTTCCATGGCTTTTTGTTGTTGCTATTCCAATTGCCACAGCAATTCTGTCCAGTCCTGGGTCTGAATGTGCTGCTCATAGTTCCTGCTGATAACAGGAGGAAAAACCACAGATGGACAGAGCTCAACAGACCAAAGAGAAAGAAATAATAAAACAAGCCAGGTTAGGATGTGTTTGGGGAGATTCAGAACCCCTGAACTTTCACCTTAGAGAAAATAAAACTCCTTTAATAATAAAGGCAGTGCCAGTTTTAGACCACTTAAGCTAAGGTTTTCTTTCCCCACAAAAAGAATGTAAATGCCACATAAAATGTGAATTTTCTTCAAAACCTCTAGTCTACCAAAAGGGAAAGGAAATAAATGATGTTTTAAAAATGAAAGCTTTTGATTTAACTCCAGTATTTAAAATGAAGAGTATTAATTGTTTTTCATTCTTTATCTTTAGTAAGATGTTAAGAGGTTTCTTAGTGGCATTTGTGGCAATGGGAATAAGTCAAATTGGCAGAAACCCCAAACCACATTTAGCTGTTCCCTATTGTAACAGTGAACAAAGGTTTCATTAACATCTTACCCCTTGTTGGGCCCAAAAGTCCCTTTTCAACACAACCACAGCCTTGAGTTTTCAATTTGCTGCTCTGTGGAGAGGATTTATGCCTTCAGATCTAGCATGTTGTTCAGCATCTGTTTACATTCATCCCCATCAAAAGATACCTACAAGTAGCAGAGAGGGTTAGAAAAAGAATATTTTTAATAAATCAGCACCATAGTCTGCTCATCTCTCAAACTAGATGTCCTTGTGCCAAACATTCAGCATCAACTCTATCCCAGTCCAAACCAAAACTGATTAAATTCTCTGCCTTTCCAAGCCAGCCCTTGCTCCTTGATGAATTTAAGATGAAGCATCCTTGGAAGGACAATCTGCTGTCACCTGGAGAGACCATGCATCTAACAGTAACATTTAAAGAGAAACCAACAGTTTGCAGTCCTTCACAGTGAGGTTGTGATGACAGCCAAGGCATTTGGCTTCCTCCAGCCTGGAGAGACCAGCATCTCACTCACACACCTCCCTCACAAGCACAGCTCCCTCAGTTTAACTTCAGCCCTAAGGTCAGCCTTCCTCCTGGGTCAACTTTCCTAATCCACTTTAATATCCAAACACATCAGCATTTCCTGATGCATTTTGTGCTTTGCCTCAGGGGAACAAGAGCACATTGTGGGAAAAGCATTCCCTTCCTTCATGGAAGCAGCCTTTAACCTTGTATCATCTGCTGTTTCATGCCCCTTTGTGGCCTCAGGGCGCTGCAAAGAAGAATCCCCTGTGCTCTTCGTGTCCTTTCACGGGCTGGATCTCATGGAAAAGATGGAAACAAAGAGACTAGTGTGCTTTTATAATAACAAACCCCACTGATTTTGCATGGATTTCTAGCACCTTTAAATCGTTTTTCACAGCAAACAGCAATTTCTCAGCTTCTTCACCAGCATCTGTGTTTCCAGTTGGCGTTGCAGCTGCAGCTGTAGAAAAGGGAATAAAAGGGGCTGCTCTCCTACCTCGAGAGGGCACCACGAGACAGCTGAAAAAAGGAATGGAAGCAAACAAGCTTTACCTCAGGCACCAAATATTCCTGTCATGAGGATGTTCAATTACAGTAATTAGCAATAATCACATAAGCAACAGGAGCTTCCTTTACCTCCCTTCACCCCTTGGAAGAATGGAGTCTGCTTCATTAAAACCTCTGCTTCCTGCCTAATCCCAGGGACCCGTTCAGGGGTGTTTCCTTCGCAGACCGGGGGACCTGGATTCACCAGCACGGCTTCCCAGTGCTGCTGCCAAGATGCCAGGACAATGTGTGAACTGCAGAAGGAAAAAAAACATATTGTAGTGACTCATCTGACTCTGAAATGGAAGTTTTAAAAGGGGGAGGAAAGTGTGAAACATTAACAGGGACTATTAAACCCTGTGTGACTGTGGCTATGCTTTCTGAAATGACTCTGACCTACTTGTAAGAGATGAGCTCTGTCCATGAAGCAGGATTTGGAGTTTTATTATTGATAATTATGTTTTCCCTCCTACTACCTGGTATCCAACCAGCTTAGTTGGACAGTACCTGATTTGCAGGGGCAAAGCTGAATTTAGCAGATCTATAGAAGGTCACAAGAAATCACATCTGTTTAAAGAAAACTTTTTTTTTTTACTATTTTAGCCTGGATGCATCTCAGTCCAGTATCTTAAACTCAAGGCCATTCTTCCAGCCTTCAAATGAAGCATTCTGAAGGGAAGCCATGGGGAACTGCACTTGCAGGGAATGCAGAGAGCAAGGCAGCCCCAGGCAAGGCACTGGGCTATGTCCTGCCACGCAAGGAATGGAGCTGAGGGGTTAAAATGTGCTGCCTTGATTTTTGATTTTCAGGAGCTCACAGAGATTCATATGGCCATGCCATGAAGACCCTCTACCCTGACCTTCTCCAACAGCCAAGTTAGGAGTGAGCAGATTAATTGTAAATATAATAAATTAATTTTAGCAATATTTCTACTTCCTTTCTCCACTGCACCCCCTTTATAATGTTGCTGTTCTAGTCCCACACCTTTTTGACAAATCTAACTTTTGGTACTATTGATAAATTTTCAGGATAAAACCTGAAAGAAAATTAAGATATTTCAAACCAGAGAAGTAAAATAAAAGTAAACTATGTTAATGTTAAAAATTAGCCAGTGAGTTTGAGTAAAGAAAGGAAGGCAGAGGGTTCTGAACGTGCTTAAATTTCTCAGTGTGGATGAAGGAACAGGCCTGGATTTTCCTGATCTCCAAATGCTTGGAGAAAAAAGGCAGCACAAAAGCATCTTCCTTCCTGACTTTCCATAAACCAGGATTGTGCTCTCAATGTCTTGAGTGCATTGTCTGAGCCATCCAATATAAACAGGAAAGTCTGGATTCAAGGGAAAGCACAAAGTAACAGATTTCACAGGTGGGTGCAAATCCATGTCATGAATAAATTACTGTCCCATGTGAATGGCAAAAGCAAAGCTAAAAACCAGGAATTCTCAGACAGTTCTATTAGGCTTTAGGTCCTTCTACCCCAAAATAGCATGCAACATTATAAAGGCAAAGAACAAATTGGACATATTCAGGACATTTGGCAATCTGATGGCAATTCCAGTCAGGGACATTTCACAACCAGCCTTTTCCTGTATCCTCTGTACCCAGGAAACCAGATGGACACTCCACATTCTCACCACTGGTAAGCTGAGGGCAGAGACAGCGAGGTCTTGCTGTTGGAAAGACCAACCATGCAGAAAAAAAACAGCATACAAAGGAAACTATGGATTTCAGTCACATAAATATACAGAAAATAAGTGGTTCATTTGTAACTAAGAGGATTCCATTTACACATATTTATTTCAGGGCAGCGTTGCCATCATTTAAGCATAAATGCTACAAATGCAACATTTTAGAACTCAAAATACAACGCAGAGAATTAAATAAGTGCAGTTGCTTGTTTCAGTATAGATTTAGAAAGGTATTCTTCATATTGGCTTTGTCCTCTTTCCAGAGTTCTGACAGCCTCCAGAGCCCAGGATGATGAGGTCTAACAAGTGTTAGGGCCATGGAGTAAAACATGATGTGTGGGTTTTGTGGGAACCTCAGATACTTCAATCTCCATCCCTCTGTTCCCAAGCTTTTATTTATAAATACTTCCAAATGGCAAACAGCAATGTCATCAAAGTCAACGCAAAGAATTGCAAAGTCACAGAACCACAGACTAGTTTTGGTTGGAAGGGGCCTCTGGATATCAAGTCCAACTCCTCTGCTGAGGCAGAGCCACTTGGAGCAGGTGACACAGGAATGCATCCAAGTGGGTTTGGAATGTCTCCAGAGAGGGAGAATCCATGATCCTCCTGGGCAGCTTCTTCCAGTGCTCTGCCACCCTCAGTGTAAAGTTCTTCCTCACACTGAGATGAACCTTTTTATGTTTTAGTTTATGGCCACTGCTCCTTGTCGTGTCGCTGGGCATCACCAAAAAGAATCTGGTACCATCCTCATGGCATCCACCTTGGAGATATTTGTACACATTTATGAGATCCCCTCTCAGTCTTCTCCTCCCTGGACTAAGCAGGCCCAGCTCCCTCATCTCTCCCCATAAGAGGGATACTCCAGACTCCTTATCATCCTTGTGGCCTCCACTGGACTCTCTCCAGTAGCTCCTTGTCCTGAATCCAGATATTCATACCCCCAAGTACCAGTACAGGATGAGACCAACAGCTTGGAAAAGAGCTTTGGAGAAAGGCTCTGGGGGTCCTGGTGAACAGCAAGCTGACCATGAGGTGGTCACCAGCAAGGTGACCACTCAGCACAGAGGACCAGCAGCCTCCAGGGCTACATTTGGGAAAATACCCACAGCAGGTCAAGGGACGTGATCCTTCTCTCTTCAGTGCTAGTGGGAGTCACATGTGCGGTGCTGGGTCCAGTCCTGGGCTTTTCAGTACAAAAGACATGTGGACATACTGGAGTGAGTCCAGCAAAGGGCCAGGATGATGATGAAGGGATGAGGAATCTGTTATATAAGGAGAAACTGAAGGAACAATTGAATCTGGAGAAGATCAGAGAACTATATCAATGTACATAAATCCATGATGTGAAGGAATAAGAAGACAGAGACCAACTCTTCTCTGTGGTACTCAGTGAGCAGACAAGAGGCAATGCAATAGACATGCAGTACAATAGAGGAAACTCCATTTAAATATGAGAGGTTAATACTGGGAAGGAAATCAAACACTGGGAAAGGTTGCCCAGAGTTGTTTTGGAGTCTCCATTCTTGGAGATACTGAAAATCTGAGAGGACACAGCCCTGAAAAACCTGATGTAAGTTGATTCTGCTCTGAGCAGAGCTTGACCAGACAACCTCCAAAGGTCTCTTCCAACCTCAACTCTTCTGTGATTCTGTGACTGCAGAGCTAGTTTTTTTTCCCAAGTTACTGATGTGTTTGGAAACAGGAAGAGCCACAAGCTGTATCAACAAACTTTTGTGACTGGAAAAGCTGAATTAATTGCTAGAATCACACCAGTCAGCTGGAGAGGATGCGAGTTTCTATTCGATGGGCTGCCAATGTAAACATTATTGTCGCAGAATGTGAGCTCTAGCCAAGGGCTGGGTGCCAGATTTCTCGATGTGCCTCGAGAACACCGATTTTGTTAGCCACAGTAGCTAACAAAGAATAAGATAAGAGCTGCCTGTGATAGCAGTGGGAGGGGCTGGCTGAGATGGGGACTGAGCCTGTGCCACCAGATCTGCTACAGCAAGAGGGGTACAGACACCTTAGCCCAGCCAGAAAATCACCCTGTGGCAAACAAGTGCCAGATATAGGAAAGAACTATGGAGATGGCTCCAGAGCAGCCAGCCTGGCCTTCTCATACTCTGGTGGAAGCTATCAGCAGCCCTCAGATCCTCCAGCTCATTTTTAGTCTGCCACCCAGCCCCTGGAGGAGAAGCATTTCAAGAACATTCATTTCAGCACAAATATTGTGCTATTCCATGGTTGCAGGTGGAGTGGGAGCAATGGGAAGGCACCAGAGCAGGAAAAGGTAAGGGATAAGCAAAACTGAACACTGCTGAAGGGGTGGGCTGGCAGCTGAGCCTCTTGGTGGAACCACCCAAGCCTCTTCATGGATGGAAAAGAGGAATGGAGAGAGAATGGTCCTTCCCTTCCAATTTCAGGTTAAACAATGAGCTGTTTGATTGTGATGAGGGAGATTTTGTTTCCAGCTTTGCCTGTTTGGCAGAGGGCTCTTTTAAGCTCCGGTTCCTGGAATACATTTAAGCTTTATTTTTTTTCAGGCCTTACAATTTCAGAAAAAGCAATGTAAACATAATTCCTAAAGACATAAACTAAGAAGCAACACTCCTCACATCTCAAAATCCTTCAGCCCAGTTTTTAAGTCCATCACGTAAGTTATGGAAGAAGGTCCACCTAATTATTTCATCTGCAAAGACAGACGAAAATACTGCTTTAAAGTACATCAAGTGTATTCCACAGCCCATTTTTAGATCTAATAGTGTGGTTTGTTGCATCAATCATCATATGGTTGTAGGTTTCATAGATTCGATTGCAATGCTTGCCTGCCCCCTTCTAAACAGATGACATGAAATGAAACAAACTGGAGCTAGATGCAATGGAATTATTTATTTTGAAAAATGATTGCACATTTTTAATCATGTTTACCATGGTTAATTAAGCAGACCTGCTCAGGAATGAAATTAATCTTTAGGCTGGCTTTATTTTTCATTTTGTAAAATACTATGTCTCTACATATTGAACTATAATTTATTCCCAACAAGACTGGTGTTTTTGCAGCACACTCAATAAACATCCAACAAAGGACGTCCTCTGCATTTTTTTACTGTTCAAGCAATTTTCACTTCAAACCATGATATTCTTTACTCTTTGCTTTCTTGTCCAGTTCTGCACATCAGATGTATATAATTGCCATCCTCCAAATTGCATACACAGCCTGTTTATTTCTCACATCCAAAACAGGAGCACAAGAATAAAGGCTGACTAAGACAAGTATAATTGCTGTTCACAGAACAATCCTCTGAGATCCAAAATTAGAAAAGTTATTTAATTTAAAACATGCTTGTGTTTCCATTGCCTTTGAGAGAATCTGTTTTATGTTAAGGCTTCTACAGAAATTCTCACACTCGAATTATGTACAAGCTAAAGACCTTCACTGGACCAAGATCTGAGCACCTCACAAACTGAGCAGATCTACTGCAATAAATACAACCTTCTTTGTCTTTCAGAAACTAAATTCCTTTTATTGTCTTTACACTGCAATAGATTCACAATTCAATTTAAGATCTAAAATGGAGAATAGAAATATGACATACATATTAAGTGAAATTTCAGATATGAGAGTTTCTAATCTGCAAAAAAGCTTCACTGGAAGTTGTTCATTCTTAGCAAATTACCTGTGACAAGTCAGAATTTCCCTGATCAGCCTCTCAAATACTCAGCGTCTGTTCAGAGGAGTATCTAAAAACTCATCATGCCCAGTCCTTGACGAGGAACAAGAATTCAATTCAAACTGAAAAGAGGCAGTGCTGGGAGAGGTTCTGACATTCAGAAAGGGTAGCAGGATAAAAGAGAGAGAAAAATGACAGACTCAGTCTGCACCATTACTAAAATTAGATCACTTCTTTTGTTCTCCTGAACCTTCTGCTCTATTTGCCAGGAATCATATTAGCAACAGAAACTGTGAGAATCTGTCCAACCTTATTAGAGAAGCTGGACACAAAGAAATTATGAAAATCTCTCCTAAATGTACTTGCACATAAAAAGAAAAAAAGGAGAGCTTCAGAGTTCTTCAAGATTAGATCAAAACTCATGTCAGAAAAACTGGACATCAAAATAACAAAAATTAATTAACAGTATTGCAGTGTGCTGCACATCAGCACAGCACAGGACTTTACCACTTCTGTCTTTTTATATATTGTTTTATTACCTGGGAGAGACCTAGACAGGCTCACAGATGTGCCCATGGCTCTTCACAATTGCAACCAGTTTACCCAAAATGCTTCTCTCCTGTCTAAGATACAGTTCTATATTGCCATCCAAAAGAGCTGTGAAGGTCCAGCTTTGCTCCTGGGAAGGATTTGGATGGTTGGCTGGGAATCCCTCTCCATGTAGAACCTAATAGTCTATAATGCTGTAGAGGCAAGAGATGATTATTATGTATATCAAGGAATCATGACTGAACTTCTCAATATTGCTGGAATTTCACAGGAGGGTCTTCACACTGAGACCTTCCCTCCCTGGGCTGCTGTTCTGAAGACACAATTAGAAACAACAGGTAAGGAGTAATTAATACAGGCACACAAGGGAAACGTGATTGAGTGATGAGATCAGGCTCCTTCTCTAGTCTGATTTCACTCGAATAGCTGCTAGTGGCTCTTCCATAGCCCTTCCATAGCTTTGTGGTTAGGACATCTTTCAGGAGTGGCACAGTGAGCAAAGAAGGTCCTTGGCCTCCTTCCTCTTGGGGTGGGCCACTTGCCCCCCTCAATGAGGCAGTTCCTGACACCAGACAACTGCTTTTTATTCCTCCTTAAGAAGGTACCAGCCCCACCAGGGACATCCCAGTTCTGAGTGGATCAAGGCACTTTTTGCACCATCATAAACCAGCAGCTCAGACCTGCTCCTGGAGAGATGTTTCCTAATGACCAATACGGCAGCTCTGCACTTAACGAGCATCCAACTCCCTTCAGAGACACCTCCTTCATTTCCAATATCCCACAAAGCCCAAATGTTGCACTGAGATCTCTGAATTTTCTTGCTCAAGAATATTTTTTAAATCTTTGAGAAGTTGGACGCTGGACAGTGGTGACCTGAGCCAAGTTTCAACAAGCAGCAAGTGTGTATATGACCATTTTTAATTGGGTGAAGTGGTCAAGGACACAGGATGTGCTACCTTGTTGGTGATTCAAACATTCCTACTCCACTGGAAGCGATGAAGTGTCCCAGAGCTCCAGCTTGTGTGTTGCCGGAGCAGAGAGCATCCCACATGACTGTCACCATGATATTTTCTGAAAAATATTCTTTGCCCAGGATTTTTCTCCTGAGAAGCTGAGAAGCCTCAGGAAATAAATGTAAACAATAATTATCTGATTGCTTTGGAATGTGGTCTGGAGGTTGCTTACCAACAGGTGCATCTTTGATTGGTTCCATGTTAATTGTGTTGACTTAATGACCAATCCCAGTCCAGCAGTGTTGGGACTCTGGTCAGTCATGGGTTTTTATTATTTTTTCCTTTCTAGCCTTCTGATGTATCCTTTCTCTTTCTTTAATATACTGTTAGTACATAATTTCTTTTAATGTAATATAATATCATAAAATAATCAATCAGCCTTCTAAGAATATGGAGTCAGATTCATCTCTTCCATCATCCTGGGACCCTCGCAACCACCACACATGATCTGCCTCTGTTTATATGCAGAGCATCTGTGTGGCCATGTACTGGGGTATAAATGACAACTGTGAAGGCTTCATGGCCACAGGACTGTTGCACCCTGTCAAACTAAAGATGCAGAATATCCCACAGTCAATCCTGGGTTGTCACTTACGATTCCAGTAGTACAAAAGTCTGTGATTTGTAATTCTCTCTCTGTCCCTTTCTCCTCGGATCAGTGACGGATTCTCAAAATACAGCAATTGAAAGAGACTTCCAAGAGAAGTGAGTCTTTCCCAAAACATACAATATTTAACTAGATTGCTTCCATAATCAAGATGTTTTCAGCTTGAAATGTAGAGAGGAGAAAAAAAGGGAAAACCCTACCATGATAAACAACAAAAAGAATTCAGCTCAAAGCTCCTGATTTTAAGAATATCCTACACAAATTAAAAAGAAATCTGCAAACTCAGTATTTTATCCTTCATCTGAAGAATACAGTTCTTATAAAATCCAAACCCCTTTATACACAAAGAAAAATTGATGAGAAATACTCTCATGTTTTAATGTTGTAAAAAACAGCTAGGTAGGAATACTGAAATTACTTGAAGCATATGTTCAGCTGCCATATAGGAAGGGCACCTGAAAGGGAGCTGATACTTCAGTTACATTTATCACATGGATATTACCCTGGAACTCTTAATGGTTGCTCAGAAATGTCAACAAAAGCCTTTCCCTTTGGGAAAACATGGGTATCTTTCACATGTAGGAATGGAGAACCTTTTCCTAAAGTTTATTTTAAAGGGACAAAGTCACCCAGAAAGGAGTGAGCTCCTCTGCCAGCCTACGGCCACGTTGTCGAAAGGCATTACTGCCAAGGGAGCCACAGGAAAGAAGTCATGGATAACACACATCCAGCACACACAGATCTCCAGAAACCTACACGAGGACACAGAATGAGTTCCCTGCAGGATGCAGGACAGATTCAGGAAAACAAGCAATCAGATTTCACTCTGATATCCTCCCTTTGGGAATGCCAGCTTGCAGATTGCAATAAAACAATAATTAAAGTTGGGCATCAGGAACTGAAAAAGACAGTTCCATAAGCTAATTTGATAGTAGAGTTATTTTTTCCTCTAGTAGTAAACGTCTTAAAAAAAAAATCCTACAAGCTCTTTCTTTCTTAATAATCAATAACTGCAAGAAAGCATCAGTTTTCCCTACCCTTATAGCAGCACATAAAGATGCATTTCCAAACAGGAAACACTTTTTTGGTTTATCTTTGAAGAGAAGAAAGGTCACTAAGAAAAATATTTGCACCTGTATTACTCCAAATAAAGTCAATATTAAAAATATGGAAATGTTCATATTATTATGCAGGGAGTTAAGACTAACAGACTTTCACAAACTGAACAAGCAAGCCAAAAACCAAGTCTCAAATCTGGAAATAGTTTATGTGTATCATAATTTTAAGAGGATTAAGAGTCCTGTTAAATTCAGTGAGATAGTTCATGTTTCCAGCTATATATTGTCTGATAATCAGAAAAAGACAGCTGGAGGTCAGCATAATTTACCTTGAACAGTTTATTCTGTTAGCAGGTTTTATCTTCTTTTATATGAACAAGAAAATTCTTAGAACTCCTAAGAGAAATAAAATACTATGCTCCCTTCAGCAGCAGCTTGGAGTTTGCACCAACTGACATTCTGATTTATTCTTTCAAGCAAGAGTGAAAATATAGGAAATGATTCCTCAGAGTTTTGAAGGAGCTTTATGTGAGTTTTGAAACACAAGCGACAGAGCTTGCAAAGAAATAAATCCAGTGTCTGCTTCCCTCACTCCGCTGTTGTTATTTAGGATTTAAACATTCCAGAAGAGAATTGTCATCTTTACAAAGCTGGAACTGAATTGGGAAGCTGGGACAGGATGAAAGTTGACAACCAAAAAGTAAATACCAGCTACCAACCTTTAGGGAATTGCAAAGAGATGTTATTTACCTTGGAATACCTATGAGATATAAATAATTTTAATAGGATTGCAACAGATGCATTTGAAAGAGGGGGTGAAAAAAATATTGGATTAAGGATAGTGAAAAAACCATATTTTTAAATTTATTATGCAAGAGGATGGAATTATCTGTGCCACCGAACTACATTTAAAAGAAATTCAATAAAGACAAATGGCCATTGTCCCCTGGTGGTGTTTCCGAGGTTTTGCATTGGGTTCCCCAATCCAACTACCTTTTTATTATCTCTGAAGAATAAAGATTAACAGACCTACGAAAAGGTTATGATGCTTCTGATAAGAACTGCTTCCAGTCAATCCTCTAAAATTCCAAGCACATGCTTGTGTGTTAAATTACATATTCAGATTAAAATGGATGTAGCTTTTTCTAACTATCTACATGGTGATTGTTCTAACAGGGTTTAAGGTAGACATGTGTGCCCTGGGGTTAATAAACTGAACTATACATTTTTATATTATTAGATATGAATTCTATTATGTGTGCTGACTCTGTTAAATATTCTGTGTTTAATGGGTGTAATTTGAAGGGGTACTGCAGTATTTGCATTTATATTTCAGTTTGTCACTGAATGCTCAATTTGACTTAACCTAGAAGGAAATAGAATGAATTTGGTTCTGAGGCTAAAACCAGAGTTCATATCTTGAATTAATTCATACATAAAGGCCATTATTATTCAAGATTTAGGGAGCTTTGGGGGGTATTGTTATGATGTCAGAACACTGGGGACCTTCTCGCTCTCTTTAACTCGCCGATAGGAGGGTGAAGCCAGGTGGAGATGGGGATCTGCTTCCAGGGAACAAGGGACAGGAGGAGAGGACACAGCCTGAAGATGTACCAGGGGAGGTAAACTGGACATTAGAGGAATTTCTTCCAGGAAGGAAGATCAGACATTGGAATGGGCCGGCCAGGGAAGCGGCGGAGTCACGGCTCCCGGAGGTGTTAGAGACTGCCCGGGCACTCAGTGCCGCGGTGTGGCCGGCACCGTGTGTGCTCGGCCATGGGCAGGACTCGATGATGCCAGAGGTCTGGATCCATTCTGGAATGCTGCGGGGCCCCGCCCGCCGTGAGGCAGCGGGAGCACCGCGGCCCCTCAGCGCTCCGGTACCGAGCCCGCCGGGAGCGGGGCCGGGAGCGGGGCCGGGAGCGGGGCCGGGAGCGGGGCCGGGGCGGACCGGAGCCATTTCCCGCAGGCAGCGCGTCCCCACCGCCTGCCTCAGGCGGGCAAAATGGCGGCGGCTGCTGAGGGGCGGGAAAAAGGGGCGGGCAGGGAACCGGAGCGCTCCGCCATCCTCCTCCTCCTCCGCCTCCTCCTTCTCCCAGCGCCGGCTCGGCCCCGTGCCCTGCCGCCCCCTGCCCGCTCCGAGCCCGGGCCACAGGTAGGTGCCATCCCCGCCGAGGCGCCTTGCCGCGGGTTTGCCCTCCGGCCCTTCCCCTCCGGAGACCGCAGAGGTGTTTTTTGTAGTCGCTGGGTGTTGGGTGTTTTTATTGAGAGCCTGCAGAAGAGGTGAGGGGAGCTGGGTGGGTGGGAAGCGTGGTGGCCCCGGCGGGAGCCCCTCTGGCCAGGGGCAGCGGTGCCTCGGCAGGAGGCGGCCAGCGACCCTTCCCAAAGGCGATCCCGGGATGCTCATCCCATAAGCGGATGGGATGTGTTCTCCTAAATGCCGTGTCCCCTGGGGAATGGAATCAGCGCTGCTTAGAGGGGCTCGCAGCCTGATGCTCCTGGCTGGAAGCTGGCCTGCAGCACAGTGGGGTGTTTAGCCGTGGATGCTCGTCCAGGGAATCTTTAACCCGGTTTGTGGGCGCGGGGTGTATCTGGATTTGGTAGGACAGGGATGCCACAGCCTCCCCTTCACCTGCCACCTGTTCCTGCTAGCTTGGCTAGCAGGTGGTTTGTAATCCCTACCCTTAAACACCTGAAAGACCACCGAGGTAAGGATTTTTAAGCCTTATGTGTTTCAGCTGCTTAGGTGGCAGACAGCTGTACACATCCTCTGTAATCTGCTAAAAATAAAAGCAAACCAAACTCAGCTGATCCAACATCAGCCCACGTGAAGGATGGTGTTCATTTAGACAAAAATCTGTGCCCTCTTGTGAATTCCTTCCTGAATTTGTGGCCAATATATTTGGGTTTTTTCCCTTTGTAATAAGGCCATAACGAGATTATTGCAGGGAAAACTTGTGAAGTGACTTTGTGGTGTTAAAGCCCTTTTTCCATCCTTGCTGTGATAGCATCCAAGTGGCAGGGATCCCCCTGGGTGATGACAGACTGTTGTGTTAGGGGTTGTTTGGGTATCCAGGCTAGTTGTCAAAGTGGGGCCGGGCCTGTATGTCAGGAATGTGTATTGAAGCCAGGTCCTGTAAACACTCACAAATGTGTGCAGCCTTGTTGCTAGGGCTTTGCACAGCAATAAGACATGGATGAGTCCCTCTTTGAAGTCCTGATGTGGTACCTGAGTAGTTGGAAGCCAGGAGAACAGCAGAGGGAAGAGTTTCCATAGTTAGTGAGCTTCAGCAAATAAATTCACCTCTTTTTATGGCTCGTTTTGGAGCAGAGCCAAGTGGAACTATATTGTTTATGTGCGTAGATTCTTGCGTCTCACACAAAGATGCCTATTGTTTACACAGAAACTGTAAGAGGAATGTTTTGTTAACATTCGGTTAGCAGTATAAACTGGCAAACACAAATGCAGACTGGAACTTGAAACTAAAATAGCTTGTCTCAGAGCAGAAAAACACAGCTGCCCAAAAACTGTTTTTCAAGGAAAACTCTGCACCTATTGGTTCTATGTTTTCTTTTTAAACTCAGCTTCTGTCATTTCCATGCCTATAAATTTTCTACTGCACGTAACTGTCCCATCAACTTAAGCTCCATGCACCCTCTAAACAGTGCTTATTTTGCTAAAGAAGATTGATTCAATTGTGATATTTTATAATTGCATTTGAAATTTGTTTTTTGTTGGGTGTGTCCCTGTTACATTTTCAAATTCCTGAGCTGACTGGGATGAATTCCCCTCTCCATTGTCAACATGTGTCTTTTCCATTAGTTCCAGTAGGACTGACTGCTGCCTTCTTCTTACATTTAAGAAACTTTCAGTGGATTAAAATAGTTGGACCAAAAAACCTGTTTTTTCAATATTTTATTGGAAAAAAACGCCAAAAAATCCACAGCCTACATAATGAGTAGTTACAGAGCCTGTGGGGTCCTACTTTTCATGATGGAGTGTATTGTCTTAGTGGATGTAGAATATAAATTTTCAGTCCTGATAATGCATAAAATCTCATTTGCACAGTTTCCACCTTCATTCCCCAATGATCAACATCTACCAGCATTCAAGTGACTGAGACCTGTTTAAATAAATGGGGTGAATTGTTCTCAGAATGGCTCAGAAAGGTTTGGTATTGTAGAAAAAAGGGATCATGGTAGTTTGAGGACTCTGTGGCAGCCAGATGTTTAATTTTTAATGTCTCACCAGTGATGGCAATGGGTATTCATCAGATTGTACAGCTCCAGTGGAATAAAGTCAAAATTTCTGTCCTTGCACATCTCCTAATGCACACCATCTCTTTTTTAGAATTATTATTAATGACATTGGCACTGCTTTTTTTGTGCTGGTTTTTTCACCCTATTTCTTAGCTTGAGTATTTTTGCCTGTCACTCATAGATTCTTGCTTTCATGATTCGTAGCCTAGAATTATATTTGAATATCATAGTTATCACCTTAGATTCATTTCTTCTACATTGCCTGATCCTCTCTGAATGAGTATTCAAACCTATTTTTGTTTGATGGGTTGTTGTAAATGTCTACAGGTATCTTTTTTCCTTTCTTTCATCTTTTTCCATTGGAACCAAGAATAATATATGTTAATTCTGCTACAACTCACAAGTATTGTGTTTGGTTTTTTTTCAATTTATATGTTTTAGGAAGCAGAAAGTGAACTGTTTATTTTACTTTACACTGAGATCCTGTCCTACAGCTGGGCTGTGTAAGGAGGATGGTAACAATGATAATGTGGAAAACAATTTGTAATACTTTAACATATTTATGTAGAAAAAGCTTTATTGCATAAAGCTTTAATTTATTTTTTTTTAACAGGGACCTCTTTAAGAAAGGTCCCTGAGTCCCTGCACTTGTGTGACCGTTCACTGGAATCACAGACTCTGTATACAAAGATCCTTAACAGGATTTGGAATTGGAGGTCTGTGGCAAGGTGTGATTGGAATCAGATTGGGTGGGAAGAATGTCAGTTTTAGGAAGGTATTCTGATGGGGAGATGGGTTGGTTTCATCATCTCCCAAGAACTGGTTATATATTTTTATTTGCAACCTTCGGATGAAAGAATGTGTTCACATTTTAAAATAGATGTTTGCTTATTAGTTGTATTCTGGGAAATTCTAACAGCAACATGTCAGAATTCCACTGTAGCTTGGTAAATAAAAAGAAGACACAAGAATTCCCTGGGTTCTGAGTTCCAGAATCAGTAATGTGTCTGTGTATTCCTTCCTGTTTTCCTACAGGAAAGATGATCCCCAGCCAGCACTCCTGAGCCACGAGGATGGGGCCAGATGTACCCCTGCTCAATGACTACAAGCAGGAGTTCTTCTTGAAGCGCTTCCCTCAGACTCTGCTGGGAGGTCCCAGGTTCAAATTAGGCTACTGTGCCCCTCCCTACATCTATGTGAACCAGATCATCCTTTTCCTGACACCATGGCTTTGGGGAGGAGTGGGAACACTCCTGTACCAGCTGGGAGTGATGAAGGACTTCTGCACCGCAGCGCTGTCGGGAGGACTCATGTTTGTTACTGCACTTGCTCTTCAGATGACAAACCTCTATGCAAAGCAAAAAACAGTGACAGTAGAAAGAGTGCAAATTCAGAATACCCTGACAGATGAGGATGAGTTTGAATTTTCCAGCTGTGTAGGTTCAGAGACAGTAAAATTTATTATTCCTGGCAAGAAGTACATAATCAACACTGTATTCCATTCCCTTCTGGCAGGGGTATTGTGTGGGCTGGGAACTTGGTATTTGCTGCCAAACAGAATAACCTTGTTATATAGCAACATTGGAGGAACTGTTGTGATCTTTGTGTTTGGATGGGTGACCATATGTATAGGAGAGTATTCATTAATCATAAACACAGCCACTGAAACAGCCACTTTCCAAGCACTGGATACTTATGAAATCACTGCTCTGATGAGACCTTTCTACATTTTTGTCTTTATTGCAGTGGATCTTGCACACAGGTAAATGTAATAATGCATTTAGCCACTTAAAGTGATGGTTTTTTGTGTATTTTTGATGGGAAAGGTTAAATTATTCTTCTGAGGAAAATTTATTTTGAGATTCTAATCAACTGTAGTTACTTCAAAGGAAGAAGATTGATGCATATATGATAAAAATTGAGGTTCCATGCTGTGTATAAAAGGTTCTTAAATTTTTGTAGCATCCCGTGTAAACTAGGATGAGCAGTTTGTAAGAGATAGGTAAAACTATCTTCTACCATGTCATTTTTCATATTTTTGTACTGGAGCATTTGCAAATATATCCTTTTAAAGGATGTGTTTGAAATCACATTCTCCTGACCTGGAATCATAAATCTAAACACTCTGAGCTTAAGGATTACTGGATTCATGTCCAGATTTCATCCTGAAATACTTTTTAATTTAAACTCTGTAAAGTGATAGCAGAAACAGAAATTTCTGAATTTGGTTTTAATGAATGGATAAGCAAATGGGAATATTGCTGTGGCTTTGTGATACAGATTTTGAACTTGGACTTTTAAATGCTTTTCCAATACAGAAGACCTGTGTCAGTCTACAAATTAGGAGAGTCACATTTCTGTTTTTCAGATGAGTGTCTTAGCTGAAGTATTTGTAGTATCAGGTTCCTAAAACAAGATGCTTTTAGATATACTCTCTGTGTTCTTTCTCCCTGTCAGGTGATATTTATAGCACTTTGTCACATGTACATACTTTATGGTTGGGGTACTTCAGATACATTAAAAAAAAAAAACCATGTTTGAATTTGCGAGTTTTGCGCTGGGACATGTCCTTGTTAATGATTTACCCTAATTGCCACTTCAGGTGAGGTATGAGAATTATACATGTGGTCTTGGACTCCAAATTCTTCTATTCAATTTCCTGAGGAGAAGATTAAGCCATTTTCAAAATTCCTGATAAAATTCCTCTGAGGCTTGCTTACTTATTAAAAAGGAGGGAGAAACCAAATATCTTGGCAGTCTACCACCTTTAACTGGTAAACTACATATGGTTTAGAATTTATGCAAATTTCTAATACTGATCTTTGTCGTTTTGCAGGAAGATTTTGACATTTTTATATAGAAATAAACCCTCTTTAGGAATATACAATATTATCTGTGGCTATACAGGCAACATGCCAGTTCTTCTAGTGTTAAAGCTTAGATCTTGGGCCTTGAAATTGCATACAATTTTGCTTTTCTGTCTGAAAAAACACTTTACAATTTTTTGTTAAACAGTCGAGGCCTTGGGGGCTGTGGACCTTTTTTTTTTTTTTTTTGCACAAGTATTTTTTCAGTGTTTTATCACAGCAGTAACAAAAATAATTGGAATAATTGCATCACTGTATTCATCTGAAGGCTTCAAATCTTTTAAATGAAAATTTAGTCTGTGTTCTGGTGTTCTAATTAATGTGTTACTGTCCCAAGCCTAAATATATGTCCTTATTTTTCCTTTTAAAAGGTACTCATTAGGTTTTGTAGGTTGAATGTGTAAGGTTTTTTATTTGGGATTTGCTGTAGTAATTAAGCAGGAAGCCTTTGCACATAGAAGTTATTTTTCCTTTCACAGAAGTCAAATCCATTTCTTCTTTTATCCAGGTTTGCTGTCAACGCACCCATTCTAGAGCAGACAAACCAGATTTTGCACATCCTGTTTCTTTTTCTGCCATTCTTGTGGGCAATGGGAATTCTGCCCCCACTTGATGCACTTTTTCTCTGGGGAATGGAACAACTGTTGGAGTTTGGACTAGGAGGTTCACCTATGTCAAGTAACACCAAGTAAATGTTTATACAATTGTAAAGTATATCAGTGTTGTTTATAACCTTTTTCTTTTCAAGCAAATCTTCTTTATTTTCTCCTTCACAGGTTGTTAGTAATGTTTCTCATTTCTGCTGGAACAGCAATAGCATCGTATTTCATTCCCAGCCCCCTCGGTGTGATCCTCTTCATGACTGGATTTGGGTTCATACTGAGTCTTAACCTAAGTGAGATTGGGTTTGCCTTCAAACACACCATGATCAGCCATTTAGCCTCCAGCAAATCTAAAAATGCTCACAGAGGTCTTAGAATACAATTTGGGTGGAGGGAATTTATTTTCTATGTGACTGTGTTGACATTTGCTCTCACAGAAGCGAGCCTGCTGCATCAATTTGCAGGCTCCTCATCATTTTCCCAAGCCAGACCCCAGGCCATAGCAAGTTACATTCTGATCCTATTACTTGTAATTATGTGGATTCTTAGAGAGATTCAGAGAGTGTACTTGTTTGGAGTCTTCAGAAACCCCTTTTACCCAAAGGATGTCAGGACTGTGGCTGTGTTCATGGAGAAGCAAAGAAGGCTAATGAAAGTTGGTGTTGTCAGGAGGATTTTACTAACACTAGGTAGGAATACACCACTGTCTGTTTTTGTTAGATGATGCTTGTAGGGAGATTGAAACTCTAGAATTGCTGTATGTGCAAGATTCTGTGAATGACCCAAGGGAAACCAAGTGGCTGGAAATACTTGTTGATGTCTTGTTAAATTGTGCATTGAGGTCAAAGTTACTGGTCCAGCATATTTGAAAGCTATTTGATTTATTTATTTTATAGGGGTAAACCTAAAAAATTGAGCCTTTTAAAAGCCCAGCTGAGAAAGCAGGGCCTTTTAAAGGATTTTAGTTACAACTGCAGTACCTGCTTTTGAAAAGATATACTTGGAAACAAAATGAGTTGAAAGTCTTCGAACTGACCAAATATTTGGTTCTTAGAGCTTGCTAGTAAAGGGAATAGCCTCCTTTCTGGTAGGTTAGAGACAAATACATCTACTTTGAGGGAATAAAAAACTGATTTAAATTATTTCATTTCATAAAGAAGCATTAGTTTGGGGAAATACATTGATGACTGCTATTCCATGTTTATTTTTACTTATTTGAGTATTCTCTTGGAGAAAGAAATAAAGAATAAATGAACTAATAGCAAGTAAGAACTAAGCATTGATGTAAATGTTTCTTGTCCTGAGCCATTAGTGCAAATAAATTGTTTGATATCATGGGAGTGTAATACAAAGAGGAGTTTGTGATGATGAGGGGAAGGTTTCTTTTTTTGTGCTGGGATTTCCATCCTGCAATAAGACTGCTTACCTCTGTTGACTTTTGTTATGTTTTTGGAAGGAGGTCAGTGATTCTTTTGTTTCAATTGCAGTGTCTCCGTTTGCTATGATAGCATTCCTGTCTCTTGACCATTCGCTACAAAACCTGCATTCTGTGTCTGTTTCCATTGGATTCACAAGGATGTTTAGGATGGTAATTTGAATTTTAAATATGTTAGTCTTAGAAATGCTCTTCTACATGACTTGAGAACCAAGGTGACCTGGAGGAAATATTCCAGGTCATGAAAGCACGAGATAATAGATGTGTTTTTTAATGTATTTCTAACATATCTCTATTTTAGGTCTGGCAAAATACAGAAAATGCCTTACTAGACATGGTGGTTGTATCAGCAGCACAAATGTTGGTGTTTAATCCAGACCTCTGGTGGAACAGGAGCCTTGACACAGGAATCAAACTCTTGCTGGTAATGGTCATATTGTAAAATTTGGCAGATAATTGTTATCTGAAGTCTCTGTTTCTGTTGGAGAATTACAGCAGGGGCCAGGACCCAGCAGATAGAAGCTAAAATCTGTACTAGGATACATTCTCACATCAAGCAATGATAGCCATGCTTCATTTTCATAAAACTACTGTAGCTGTTCAGAGTGTGCTACAGGCTACAAACCCCGTGCTTCCTGCCCGTGTGCTGCAGGTCGGTCTCCTGCGGGATCGGCTCTTGCAGTTCCTCTCCAAGCTGCACTTCGCCATCGCCATCCTGCTGACCTCGTGGACGGAGAAGAAGCAGCGCCGCAGATCCAGCGCCGCCCTGATCGCGCTCAATGTCGCCTTCTTCCCCGTCCTGCTGGGCCTGGTGGCCGTCTCAGCCCTGCTTTCCTCTCCCCTGCTGCCGCTCTTCACCCTGCCCGTGTTCCTGGTGGGCTTCCCCCGGCCCCTGCGGAGCTGGCCGGGCCCCGCGGGTGGCACCGCCTGCGTCTGCTCCGACACCGTCTACTACCGGCAGCTCGTGCCCGGCCTGGCCACGGCGCTGCAGTCCGCGCTGGCGGCCGGCGGCCTGGGTATGTACAGGCAACACTCTGAAATACTGCAGCTAAATATTGCAGGAAATGTGGTTTTCCACCCAAACCCCTTGGGATCGGATTCCTCCCAGTGCCCCAAACCCCTTGGGATCGGATTCCTCCCAGTGCCTCAAACCCCTTGGGATCAGATCCCTCCCAATGCTCTAAACCCCTTGGGATCAGATCCCTCCCAATGCTCTAAACCCCTTGGGATCAGATCCCTCCCAATGCCCCAAAACCCTTGGGATCAGATCCCTCCGAGTGCTCTAAACCCCTTGGGATCAGATCCCTCCCAATGCCCCAAACCCCTTGGGATCGGATCCCTCCCAATGCCCCAAACCCCTTGGGATCGGATCCCTCCCAATGCCCCAAACCCCTTGGGATCGGATCCCTCCCAATGCCCCAAACCCCTTGGGATCGGATCCCTCCCAATGCCCCAAACCCCTTGGGATCGGATCCCTCCCAATGCCCCAAACCCCTTGGGATCGGATCCCTCCCAGTGCCCGAAACCCCTTGGGATCGGATCCCTCCCAATGCCCCAAAACCCTTGGGATCAGATTCCTCCCAGTGCCCGAAACCCCTTGGGATCGGATTCCTCCCAGTGCCCCAAACCCCTTGGGATCAGATCCCTCCCAATGCTCTAAACCCCTTGGAATCAGATCCCTCCCAATGCCCCAAAACCCTTGGGATCGGATCCCTCCCAATGCCCTAAAACCTTTGGGATCGGATCCTTCTGAAGGGAGGAGAATCTGTGGTTGAAAACCATGTTTCACAGTTGGGTTAAATCTGATATCCAAAGATTGCTGGGGAAAAAGTGGTTACTTTTATCCTTCTTGTACAACCAACAATACGACAAAGGGGGAGAATAGAAGAGCTACAAGGTGCAGCAGGGGAAGTTCAGGTTGGATATATTGGGGAAATTTTCTTCACTGGACAGATGGTTATGCATTGGAACAGGCTCCCCGGGTGGTGGAGTCACCATCCCTGGGAGCATTCAAGAAACAAGTAGATGTAGCAGTTTGTGAAATGGTTTCATGGACATTTTGGTATTCAGTCAAAGGCTGGGCTTGATGATCTGGTAGATCTTTTCCAGCTAATGATCCTACTATGTCTGCTTGTTACAATCCTGTAAAAATATCTCTTTTGTTAACTTGAAAGAGAGACGAAATGGTGATGAAACAGTACCAATCCCACTCTTTCTGTACTGAATAAAACTGATGGAATACATTGCTCCCACCTAACTGGAGGCAGGAAATTGGGTTCTTTAGCCAGACAGCATGGAGAAGGATGTGTGTCAGACTGCTCTCTGTAGGTCTGTCTGTCTCTGCATCAATACCATTACTCAGCATCCAGAAGGTGACTTTGTTAATTTGGCTATGTTAATTGGTTATGGTGAATATTGACTGGATGTTTGTGAAATACATGATGTTGCCTAAGTAGCAGTAAACAGCTGAGGACAAACCCACTGATAAGGTTTAATGTCATATCTTGTTCAGGCAGTTGAGGTGGGATTGTAGCAGCATTTGTTGGTTTACAACCTGGTAAAGGCATTGTGATAGGGTTTTCACAGAATTACAGAGCCAGAGGTGAAGAAATGCCTAGTCTTTTTCCCAGCTGGAGACAGAGTAACTGTTTTGAAATTGTAAGGTCATTTTCTTGAGAAACAGCCTTTGTGTAACCTAAATAATCAAAAGATTGTAGCCCTTAGACAAGAGGCAAATATTTACATAAGCCTCTTAGAAAATGGCTTGTGGCTGGAAAAAGTGGCCTAATATTTGAAAGCAGTGGAAGTTAACCTTAATCATGCTTTTCTGAAGAATATATCCAGGTGCTTTACTAGGAAATAAATGCTGCACTTGCATCATTGGTTAGAGACAGGTACTCAAGAAAACTAGGAAGTCTTCTCTAAAGAAGAATTCTTCAGTTTGTCCTACTGCATTAGTCCATTATGTTTTCTATTTATAATAGATATATTTATTATAATAATATATAGCTATCTGTCATATATATATATTATCTATCTTTTATATCTATCTATCTATATTTTATATATATACATATTTTAATAGGGTTTTTTCCCCCCATTGCCATCATGACTATGGTGGCATGTATGCCTTAGAATAAATAATTTAAAACACTAGTCTTGAGGAGTAAAAAGTCTCTTCTTTAATGGGAAAATCTGTGAATGAATGTCTTGAAGCAAGAAAAACTGTGGTGTTCTCAGATGAGTTCAAAAGGAAGTGATACCATTTTGTGTGTCACTAATTTAAACCCAGAGTTTTTTCTCTGTAAAGGAGTTTTAGTAGTTTTAACTGCTAGCAAGAAAGGAATTAAAGTCTTTGCAAAATGTTAGCAAGAAAATGCACTTCATTAGCTCAGTGGGTTAGAAAAGGTTACTTAAATTTTAACTACTGCTTAATGGTTGGTTTCACTGCTTTCACCTTACAACATTTTAAAACTAAAATGTTCTGCAAGTGAGTGGTCGCCAGAGATGAGTGACAGCAGAAGCAGGTCATAAACTGGCAGCAAATGTCATGCTTAAGAATAGAACCATTGTGTTATGAGGACTGACATTCAGCTGTAGTTCAAGTACAGTATAACCACCAGTTCTTAGGAAATTTGGGATTGCTCTTTTGCTGGCATAGGTAAAAAAAAAAAAAGTTTGGGTGGTTTGTTTTTGTTTGGTTTGTTTTGTTTCTTTTTTTTCTAGAGTACTAATTTGCTGTTGTTCAGGACCTGATTTTCATGTTCCAGTTTGGGAAGTGGAAAAAAAACTTCCTACTCCACAAATTGGGCCATTAGGAAACTCCTGCGCTATATAATGATTCTTTAATATATTCTCAGTAAGGAGGACTTTAGGTCTCTGGAGAACACTCCAGTGGGAACTATGTGGTTGGAAATGCAGCCAAAAATGATCTTTAATCATGAAAGTCATCTCTGCAAAGGGAATTGAGGGTGGAGTTGTTTAACCCTGGTCTGGTGTGAATAATGTAGTCCTGCAGTTCTGTGAGGTTTTCCAGCTTTCCACAGCTTTTTAAAGCTGCAATTTCAGCCAGTTTTTTCAAGATTCTCAGGTGCTAGTTAGCCAGTGTTAACTGGTTGCGATGCTGATGCAGAAATATTTTGTGTTTGCTGTTGAATCCTCTCTTTGGCGTGTAGAAAAGGTAATAAGTGGTTTTTATTTGGTTTGTTTTCTTGCCTAGGTCTCTCTCTGCCTGGGTCGCATTACTTGTGCCGCTTTCAGGACAGGCTGATGTGGATATTGGTGCTGGAAAAAGGTTTCACATACTGTGGTGTTAACATTAAGGTAACTGCATGCTGAGCACTGAGATGTTGATGTTTGGAAATCGTGCAAACATTTTGCTGTGTAACATTTCAGCAGTGTAACTGATTTACATTTAATTTTCTAAGATGAGCGTTGTACTAATTAGCCTTGCAATTTACATGAGTAGCAGATGTGAAATTTTTTATCATTTAGCTTGTGACAGAATATCTTTAATAAGCTGGCTAATAAGATTTGCATTAGGCAAAGATTTATTTAAGACATTGATCTGTGCCTAATATTGCACTGAGTGCTTTGTTATTGTTGTTATCTCTAGACAGATTTGTAGATTCCGTTGTGGAAACAGTCATCTTGTTCAGAATAATTCTGTTGCAAGCAAACAGCTTGCTAGCATGTAATGTTATGTCCTGGTGAAGCCTAACAGGAAGCTGTTTCCATGTGTGCTTTAGGGGCTAGAACTGCAGGAAACATCCTGCCATGCTGCTGAAGCTCACAGAGTGGATGAAATTTTTGAAATGGCCTTTGAACATCAGGAGCACACAAGGATTCTGTCTCCCAATCCCCATTTTGGACACATCCTGACTCCCTGCACTGTGGTTCCTGTGCGGCTGTATTCTGATGCCAGGAATGTGTTATCTGGCATAATTGATTCCCATGAGAATTTAAAGCACCTGAAAGATGATTTTGTTAAAGTGCTTGTATGGATGCTTGTCCAGTATTGTTATAAAAAATCCAAGACGTGGGAAAGCCCAGGCAGTGCCAACAAGAGCAAACAAGGATCATTTCCAGAAGAGCAGCATAGTGGTGCAGTGAAAGGATCCAGAGCTCTGAGGGAAGAAGACAGCTTTAGTGTTGATACAGTGGAGGACTGGACTGATGATAGTGACATTTTTGATTTTGAACCCAGTAGCAGAACAAGAGACAGAAAAAATCCTGGGCAGCTGGGACTGACACCAAAAGTGCACCTGTCTATTCCAGGGTCTGTAGAAACACAGAGCCAAGATTTCCTACAAGAAATGTCACCAGAAGATAAATTAAACAGGGCTGTGGTGCTTGGGCTGCCTGCCGTGGACAAAGGGAAACAGCCAGAAGTTTTACCTCGTGTAGAATTCAGTTGCTCTTACTCAGAGCTGCTGAGCATCCCTGAAGAATGGAGAACAGCGCCAGTGCCTTCTTCCAAAGTCAGTGAAATGAGGCAGAGGTTTCCAGAGGAATGGTACCACTTTGTTTTGAGCCAACTGGACTTTTTTCATCTGAAAGAGAAGCCTTCCAGTTTACTCACAGACCTTATGAAAGATAAAGCTCTGAAAGACCTGTACATCCACGGGGTGCTGTCGTGCTGCTTTGGTCTGTTTGGCCTGGATAACGCCGTGCCTGCCCCTCGCCACGTCTTCCGGGCCTACACGGGTGGCATTCCCTGGTCTGCTGGCTTGGACTGGCTAACAGGCAAACCAGAGCTCTTCCAGCTGGCATTAAAAGCATTCAGGTAAAAGAAAACCATTTCCTGAGATTAGAAATTTATATAGAGAAGTGTCATTTTCATTAATGTTTTGTTAAACCCATATAGTTTAAATTTATTTGTAGGTTTTTCCTGTATAAATACTGCCTGTGACTCCAGGCAGTGAAGCTTGTGGTACAGAGGTTCTTCTTTCTTCTCCACAGCAGCTGCCTCCAATCTGCTGTGTTAACTGGGGAAAAACAACATGTTTTCATTGGCCCCAGATCTCAACAGTTGTGCTGGATTTAGATATTTGGCACTAACCATTATCAGGCAGTGGGGAAGTGTTGGAGGTGAATGAGAGGTGTTTAAGCTGATGTGTTTTACATGTGGGTAAGCCAAAAGCACACTGAGACTGACTGGCAGTAACTCAGCTGGCAAGCAGTGACTGACAGAGTTGGTGGAGCCTCTGCACCCTCTGTGGCCTGAAGAGCCTTTCTCCCTCCTGTCTTTGCCACACAACTGACTGTGTGACGTTCTGCACCTTTCAGATACACCTTTAAACTTATGCTGGACAAAGCCAGCCTGGGCCCAGTGGAGAACTTCAAAGAGCTGGTGAATTACCTGGAGGGATATGAAAGTGATTGGTACATTGGGCTGGTGTCAGACCTGGAGTGGCAGCAAGCAGTTCTGCAGGAAAAGCCATACCTGTTCTCACTGGGGCATGACCCAAGCATGGTAAGGAGAAAAATTACTCAAAGTTTGCGTTTCTTTTTCACTGTTCTTTTTTTTCCCCCTTGTAATTGTGTTCTAAAACATGAAGGCTTTGCAAATTTGATTTGTACTAAAGATGAACGGGCACCATTATTGTTGAAAACTTCACTCCGCTGTTCTTCAGATGCAGCAATATTTCCTGATTATATTCCAGTGGAGGCATTGAACTGAGGGGACTGGTTTATACTTTGCTGTGTTTAAAGTGTTCATAGAGTGCAGCCCTGTTACTGTCGTATTTTTTGAAAAATCCTTTTGCCTAGGATTTTCTCCGGGAAGCTGAGAAACCTCAGAGAAAAATGAAAACAATAATTATCTCTTTTTGATTTTCCTGTGTTTTGCTACTTTAGAATGTGGTTTAGAAGTTGTTTATCCAACAGGTGGTTGTTTGATTGGTTTCATGTGAATTGTTTTGACTTAATGACCAATCACCATCAGGCTGTGTCGGACTCTGAGGAGTCAGTCGTGAGTTTTTAGTTAGGATACTTACAGAAGGCTTAACAAGATACTTTATTCTTTAGTATAGATTTAGTATAACATTCTTTTATATAATATCATAAAATAATAAATTAACCTTCTAAAAACATAGAGTCAAATTCAATTCCTCCTTCATCCTGAAAACCCTGAAAATACCACACAGCCCCAAAGCTTCACTCAGTGCTTTGTAACCAAAACGCTCTTGTCTCTTCTTGGACAGTGTACTGGACATCCTGATCTGTTTGTTCTTGCAGGGAATTTACACAGGGCGAGTCCTCACTCTGCAGGAGCTGTTAGTCCAGGTGGGAAAGCTCAATGCTGAAGCTGTGAGAGGCCAGTGGGCCAACCTGTCCTGGGA
Organism: Fringilla coelebs; assembly: GCF_963513975.1. Classification (NCBI taxonomy): domain Eukaryota; kingdom Metazoa; phylum Chordata; class Aves; order Passeriformes; family Fringillidae; genus Fringilla; species Fringilla coelebs. Next base: position 5,669,072 of record NC_140034.1, read on the forward strand.
GCTGCTCTACGCCACCAACGACGACGAGGAGCGCTACAGCATCCAGGCACACCCGGCCCTGCTGCGCAACCTGACCGTGCAGGCGGCCGACCCGCCCCTGGGCTACCCCGTCTACTCCTCACAGCTCCTGCAGCTGCCTCTCTTCTAGCCTGTCCTTTCTCACTTATGGCTGTTGCTGCTTTGTCTTCTTCCTCTGTGGGTTGGAATCAAATGTCCACACTCCCTTGTGTGCTGCACATCAGGTGTTACCCTCAGGGTGGCAGTGCCAGGCCAGCGCACGTCCTTGGCACAGAGGTGGTGCTGGCCAGAGCCTTCAGCAGGCAGGAAGGTGGGGACTGGTTTCTTGCTGCTGGAACATGAGGCACCATTGCCTGTGTGGCTGATGAGCCACATGCTGAAATTCTCTTCTCCAGCTTAAAGAAAAGCAACATAATTCTTATCATTACCATAATTCTGATCATTAACTATTTTTGGTGCATTCTGATTTATTTTTACTTCTTTTTCCTTGGACAGGTGACCTGCACTGCCAGTCAGGTTATGGCCTCTTGTAGTGTTGTCAACCTCAGAGCTGGCAACCAAAGTGTACATAGGACTATTTATATGAATTTTTTTATTCTGGCCATTTTATATTGAACTGAGTTCAGTTCTAGCATTTGTTATTTGACTTTCACTGGTCTTCCTTATGTGCAGTTAGTCATCAGCCATGCTTTAACTAAATTCTAAGGGACAATTTTTACCAAACTACTTGTTTTGGTAAAAAGAATTTACATAAACCAGTGTGTGCTCTGACACATAGATAGCCTGGGTGACTTTATTGATGAAAGAAGTAAATGTATATAATTAGGGGACAGAGGAAATTTTAAGAACAAGTGATATGATTTCATCTCCTTCTTCCAGTATCTATATATATATTATATATATTATATATATTATATGCCTATGTATATAGATGTTGTTACTTTCAGCCTCTCTCCACCTCCCTAACCAGTCTTCCACAAATGCAGTGAGAGCTTCATGATGGGGAGTAGGTGGAAATCCAGCTAGAAGTATTTATTTTTTTAACCTCACTACAGGCTGGAACAGACCTGGACAGCTGGTTTGTAGCATTACAGGTCACCTTGAAAACAGGTCAATTTCCGGTGGCTCATTTATCCTGTTCACCACCACCAGTCTTAGCATATAACTGTGTTTTCTCAGCAAGTCCATGGTTACACTGTAGGCAAATGCTGAGCAGGGAATAGGTAATTGTATTTCCTACTCTACAGAATCAATTTAAATCAGCCCTGCTCTGTAACTGAAGCAGTACTGGTTTGGAGCACCCAGCCTTGTCTGAGTCTGAGCACATTTATTACTTTTACTCCTTTAAGGCCTTTTGTCTCATATGAAATTTGCCTCAGAACCTTGTCCTTGGCTGCTGGCTGTTCCTTTAGATAGTGGCCAGAAATGGTTTTTAAAAACTATGCAAGTGGTGTGGTGGATTTCTAAAGCAGGTTGGTGCCATGCTGGGCCCTGAGCTGCACCTGGAAATACAGAGCCATGGCAGTGATGTGGAAGGGGCTTATAGAGAGCACCTATTTCAGCTCCCTCTCACAAGGAGGCAAATGTTTACTCTAATTTAAAACTTCCAAGGTGAGGAATGTCATGAACTCCTCAAGCAGTTGCAGTTCAATGCTGCTCTTGCAGCAGCTGGAAAGTTAGAACTGTTTCCTAAATCTCATTAACCCTCCCTTGCCCCATTGTAAATTTCTTACTACTTGTCTTCCATATGGTCACAGAAAATTTAATTATCTTTTTTTGCAGCAGTCCTTACTCAGAGATGGCTGTAATTTCTGCCTTCATCATTTGTCTTTCGTAAACTGAATAAACAGTTGAGAAAGAGCTGAAGGGAGCTGTGATCTTTTTCCCTTCCTTTCTCTGGGTTCTGTCCAGCTGGTCCCCAGCCTTGAGGAGAGCTGCTGATAACTGGGCCCAGTGTTCCAGCAGAGATCCTGATTGGCACCAGATGGAGCAGCACAATTAGCAATGGGCAGAGTTCCTGCTGGAGCACAGGAATGTGGAGCTGGGCTGTGCTGCCCTGCCACATCCTGTCCCCTGCTGTCACAGGCAGCGTGTCCCACACCCCCACTCACGGCTCACAGAGCCCCTTGGCACAGCCCAGGGTGTTCACAGCCCTGAGGCACGGTACCCTCACCTCAAACCTGTCTGCATCCTGCCTTTGGCAGAAACAGGAGATAAAGCTTTTTCCTGTCTCACAGATCTGTGCAGCTGTGAGCCCCTGTTCAGCTGGTTTGTTTGTTTGGCATTTCTTTGATTTATCTGGAATTCAGGAATTGGAGCACCTTCAGGCTGCTCTTGGGATTACTGGTGGCATCCTGCTCTCAGCAATGGGCCTGAGCCTGGGACTCATCCCATGTGACTCCTGCTTTCTAACCAGGTGTGAGCAGAGCTTTATTTAGTTCTCCCCAACATTTCCTTGCTTTAGATTGTGATGTTGATCACACACAGGGCAGTGTAAGGGCAGCAGAGCCCAGAGGGTAAGTCCTGATGTTGTGTCAGAAATGAAAGGATTTAGCCCTACACACACATTTTGCTCAAGGAACACATCCCAAGCACAGATCAGACACCCTTACCCTCTACACCACACACTTCTTCTTGTGGGGTTTTTTTAATCAACATGAATTAAGAATGAAAGTGAGGGAAACAGGATCCTGGGGTCTATCATTTTAGGCTGCTCACCAGGTATTTGCCCATGTCAGAGCAGCAGCCCAGCCTCTCAGGTGTTTCAGTCCTTGTAAGCTTAAAAATTCAGCCTGTGGGAGTTTGACATGAAACAGGTGTGTTTAGAAAGATTTTTATTTAGTCAAGTATGTTATCAGCTTGATAGATCTGTCGAGTTACAGGATGACAGACATAACAAAACCAAATAAAAGCTGTTTTTTGCAGTCATGCAATATGAAAAGTTTCTCAGCCTTAGCACAAGTACAGCAGGATTTCTTACACGCTCGTCCTTACTTCCTCTTCCTTGAATAAGAGGCATCAGCATCCTGGAAGGAAAGGACATTAAATCAGTATTTCCCCATGCTGTGTTAAAAACAACACTGTGAGTGAACACTTCCTTTGAAACAGCTTGTGACCATGGGCAGTTACAGTGTAAAAGCACAAAGTTTTAAGCTGCATGTGCCGCCCTTACTTTTGTATTTCCTGTTCTTGCAGTACTTGAAGATGGGAGGGAGTTTTTTGTACCAAAAGAATAAACCCCATCTACCAGGGCAGGATCACTGCCCTGCACATCAGGGCTCTAACTGTGACTGAGGAGCAACGCACTCCCAACAAACATTCCCACAGCAGCAGAGTGCAACAAGCAAGCAGTGGGGAGAGGGGCACTCTGCACACTCACAATTCCACTCTTGAAGTTCTGTATCCTCCTCTTGCCCATCCTGTTCATGAGCCACCAGGCCCAGGTGGGCGCGTACTGCCACAGGTAGCACACGGCCAGGTAGGGGTGGTCGCTGATCCAGGCCTCCTTCACGTCGTTGGCCACGCTCACCAGGGTCAGCCGGGCACAGCGATCCGTGGGCATCTTGTGGGACTGGTCCCCGCTGTTCTCGATGGACTGGGGGGGACAGAGCAGGGAGGGGTTAGAACTGCAGCCTGAGAGTGACAGAGGGAGGAAAAGGGCCACACTCCATGCCACAGACATATTCCTCCTAGTTTCCCCACAAGAACTCACCTAGAGACTGGGGCAGGGGAACCCATCCCTCACTATCCTCTGGTTTTCAGTGTGGGAACACCTTCCACCTTCCTTTGGCTTAAATTTTAACCCTTTTAATTAATGCCTCTATTGATGGGTCAAAGGTTAATAAAAATGGATCTCCAAGCTCTGTCCTGCTTCAGCAGGGCTTCCACTTGATGGGGACTGTTCAACAAATTCCCCCATCTGCAGCTCTGAGGAATGGGAACCCCCCAGTTCCCAGCTGTGCCTGCCCCATTCTACACTCAGCTACCCAAGTGAGTAGGTGAGGTCACATTCCCCATAAAATATTCCTGCCAGTTCTCTCCATCTCAACCAAGAGAGAAGCAGCCAGCTGCCTTGGAGCAGGGACATCAGCCTGAGGTCTTGTCACTGTATTATTTAGCAAACATAAACCACAGCCCTGTGAACTTGTGCACATTTCACTCCAGCAATAACAGGCCACTCAAGCAATCTGTCCTTCTGTTTCACAGGGCAAAAGCAGTCCTGGTCTAGATTTGCTCCTCCTCCCTGGTCTTCTGCCACACCGAAATCTGAGGAATGTGTTTTGCAACTTTCACCATTGTTCAAAAAGTACAGTTTTTTTCCACTCAAGTCAGAAGTTTTGCATCACAAAAATCGTTCCAGAACTCAATTCAACAATGGGAGATCCCCTCCCCCTCACTGGTGGGTCATCCTGAGCTTCAAATCGATTGAATTTAGGGCAGATTACAGTTTGATGTATCACAGTAGCAATTTTTGCCAGCTGCTTTGTCAGACAGCCTTTACTAAAAGCCATTGTGCAGTTGGAAGGTTTTGCTTTTCCTCCTGGAACAATCCCTAACAGGAAAGGAATGCACAGCTCGTGTCAGCTGAGCCAGGGCTGTGCCAGCAGCAGCGTCACCCACCAGGGCACAGCGTGACCAGGGCAAACAAAACCCTACCTGTGCAGCAAGGACAGCACTCCCCAGCAGAGCTGTGTCCAGAAAATCCTGGCTTTCACCCCCAAAACTGCAGCACAGGGGCTGTACAGCACATTTTATCAGACTTGGGTTGTTTGTGTTGGAAGAGAGAAGGAATAGCAATTATCAAACTCAATTTTCAGTTGATACCACCAAGAATTACAAGATATACACAGTTCTGCACCACTCAAAGCATTTCTTGGTAAGAAGACAAGGTTAGTGTTTGCAGGGAGGATAAAACCAGACAAAGATACCCCACAAAAGGATCACTGGCCCCAGAACTCAGCAGAACTGAGTCCTTACCTTTGCAAGATTCTCAGTAAAGACATTTTGGATGATCTGGGACTGCACAGGCCCTGGGCAGATTTGGATAATGCTTATCTCAGGGTAGTCAGTCAGCTCAGTCCTCAGAGAATTAAAGAATCCCTAGAAGACAAAAATATAGTTAAATCTTCCTTTCCCATGTTTTCTGCAAGAGTTAGATGATGACATCTTTTCGTACAAATTTATACTGTAAAGATAACAAGATTCTACTACAAGCAATTCCTTCTATTTTCTTTGACACTCAATGGCTAATTTAGCATTTTATCAGCAGTTACAGACATTGATCTATAAGCCAGTGAGGAATCCATCCTCATCTGACCAAATACCCAGTAATTTCTCTAAACTACAGCAAGATTCTGCTGTCCCTGTACTGAGGACAAGCCTTACTGTTTGGCAGTGGAAATGCCACCAACCCTAAGTATTGCAATATCATGGAAATTACCTTTTGCAGGTCAATTGCTGTTTGGGGTGACAGTAGAGTTCACACAGTTTTTATGAAGTAAGTGGCACTGGCTTATGTAAGAAAAGGATGAAAATTTTCACATAGCAAAGTCAAAAGTGCACCCTGACACTTCAGGGCCTTAATCTGCAGCACTGAATTTGCTACAGAGTTTGAAATTGGCAGCCATGTAGATACAAATCTCATTTCAGCTCAGGAATATGCTACCAGTGTATCCAAGTTAAACCAAAATTACAAAAATTGCGAGTACTTCTTTTCTTTAAGCTAAGACAATACAAGGTTTTCTGTAGCAATTGGCATTTAGGCAGCAACTATTATGGGAAACATGGCCAATGCAGAAGGGTGCATTGCACCAAAGCTGCTGGTCAAGCACTCTGGAGGATGATTTAGCCAACACCCCGTCATGTCTTATCTTTGGCCTGGCTACCAGCAGTCCCCTGTATCTATTCCAACACATAATTCTCTGTCCCAGCAGAGACACAGAGTGAGCACAGGCTGATAACGTTCTCCCACTGTAGTAAAATTTTATCACTCTACTCCCATCCAGCTTGGGAGGAGGGCTGGCTGGCCCAGAGCTCTTCCCTGAGCTCAACACAGGCTAAAACCAGTCAGATATGGGCCTGTGGTGACACAGAACCAGCAGGACAAACCACCAAAGCTCAGCAAGGAGCAGCACTCTGACCAACAAGAGGGGCTCCAGTTTCCCAATGGCTGGTGGCTAATTCCAATTTATGGATGCCATACAGGCTTTGCAGTTCAGTTCCCTAAAAACACTGAGCAGGAATTTAAAGTTGTGAGTACCCAGAGGCCCCAGATCTGGGGCTGGATCTTTACAGCATGTCAGCAAAGCCTGGAGAGGACTAAATCCTAATACTGGAAACTGATGTGCCCAGAAATCTGCTCCTGGACACCCAGCAGCTTTGGTTCAAAAATCCAGGCCCTCCCCTGGCTCCCCCACCCTCGTGTGCACAAGCAGGGTTGTGTTTTATCCAGAACTCCAGGCCAATCCTACATCCCAACCTGCACTTTCCCCATCCCTTTCCTTCCCTGAGGGACCCTGAGCCCACTTCTTCCAGAAAAGCCCCAAACCCCCATGTGGTGCAGAGCTGTCACAAAGGTGGGGACTTGGTCCAGCTGAGGATAACATCACACCTAAAAAGGCACATAAAATCACACCTAAAAAGGCACATAAAATCACACCTAAAAAGGCACATTAACCCCCACTTGCCCATCACTCCCTGCCCATTGGAGGTGAGGAACAGAACTGGCTCCCATTTTGCCTGAAGGGAACACACTCAAGATGCACTTCCATGAGTCAGAGAGGTGGAAGAGCATTTGTCTGGGAAATGCTGTGATGGAAGAGAAGCCAGAGCACGGCTCAGTCACTTTTGACAAAGCTCCTACACCTGCTCAGATGCTGGGAGGCTCCTGGGATCCAAGCTGTACCTAACACTGGGCACCTGAGCAGCCACACAGCAGCAGCAGGCAGCTCCAGGGCACTGTCAAAGCCAGGGTGACTCCACTGCCTGTAAACACAAAATGCAAGTAGCCAGAGATGCCAGTGAACTCTTGGTCCTGCTCTGCAGCCATTCTGCTGTCCCACATCCTTCCCTCGTGCTGCAGCTCCAAGGTTTCACACCAGACCAGTGGCACAGCCTTCATCAGCCACACAGGAGGGCCAGGACACTCACCCACCCTAAATCCTGGCTGAAGCACACTGCCAAGGGCCTCTTAAAAAGCAGAGTCTCACATAGACTCAGTCCCCTCTGGGGATGTGTTTTCTAATTCCAGCACTTATCCTTGATATTCAAAGATAGCTGGTATGAAATTCCTCTGCTTCCTCCCAGAAGAGAAGCTTCAAATTCCTCAGCAAGAAAAAATAAGGGCTTCCTCTTACTGAAATTCAGGCAGGGACAGACCCAGATTTGGGAGCAGTAAAGAAACTCCAGTGCAAGAGGAAGAACCTGAGTGTTTCCACCAAGCCCAGACTGAAGAAATTCCACTAAAAACCAGACAGTGAACAGAGAGAGGAGCTGCTGCTGCTCAGTCCTTATGCTTCTTAGACAAGTTCCTGGTGAAGGAACATTTTGAAGGCCACCATTCCTGATCCATGCCCCCAAGTAGGTGAATTACAGCTGGGTGAATGGCACATGATCTCCATGAGCATCATCCCTCCAGGAGGGAAACTGCACCAGGCAGATGCAGACTCCTGTGGGCTTGACTCATGCTCTTACAGCACACCCAGCACTGAAATAAAGGGTAATTTCATCAGTAGAACATTGTTATGAAGAATTCCAGTTGGCATGAATCAAAGCATGATTGTTTCAAGAACAGATTCTAATTCCAGGCAGAATTCCTTCCTTCCTCCTACAACTGCCATTTAAAAGAATTTTAAAAAACCCATAAACTACACAAACAAACAAACAAAAAATAACCCCAAACAAAACCAAGGAAAGGAAGGAATTTTTCAAAAAGAGGTGTAATTAAGTTTGCAGCATTAAGGGTGTCAGTTCTGATAGACTCCAAGGCATGAATTAAAAAAAAAAATACACCAAAACAAGCCAAAAACCACAACAGACAAATCCATGTCAGATGGGCTCACATATTTAATATCTGGTGCCCAAAGCACAACCTTCAAGAAGATCTTAGAATACAGGACAAGTGGATACATGCTGGGAAACCTGAACAGGAAAAGCACCACTTTTTGCTTTGGCTTATTTTCCACTCCCTTCTTCCAGTCTCTATTTCTTTAGATCTCCATCAGAAATGGGCTACAGGGCTAAGGAGGGCTGCCACTCCTACAGAATTCCTTTATCTCAACTGCACTGGTGAAGTTTGTTATTTCAGAAAGTTTTTTCTTGTTTTTGGGGGCTTCATGACCTCATCCAGCTGTAACTCCAGCCTGATCAAAGACTCTCAGGCAGGATATTTCCAAAACCAATATTGCAAGTCCTGTTTCAACACCTGCAATTAGTCTTTCTAGACTTACTGTGAAAGAAATAAGGAAGAAGGTTTGGAGTGTGGCCTAGTTATTGAGCAGAGGTTGAAGCTAATAAAGATAGAAGCAGTTCAGTCAGCTTATTTTAATTAATTTTAGTAAACTATCTCTTTAAAGTTTTATCTGTGCTCTCAATCTTAACATGAGATTGAGAATCCTGAGTATTTTTAAAGCAACACGTGAATTCCTTGTGCTCTGCAATTAATTAGCCATGCTTAGCCCAACTGCACCACACCCAAGGATAATTCAACTGAAAGAACATTTAATAAATAAAGGAGCATGAAGGGAAGTCAGGCTTCTGCTCATTGCATTCTTCTAATTTTAATCTACCAGGCTTAACCCAAGAGCTGGCCTGTAATGGGCAATTCCAGCATTCAAAGGCAGCAGATCTCTCCCCATCACTAACTGAAAAATATTTTTAGCAGAGATCTGTCACCATATTCTACATCTTATATTTTAAAGAGGCTTTGCAGTGTCAGCCACTTGTTCCATTCTTGTTGTTGCTGGTCAAATTGTCAAAAAGATATTGATCCCTTGGCTTAAGCACTTGTTTGTTCTGTTCACATGCTGAAATGCAGCAGGGAGTAAGAAGATGCCAGTTTTTAAACCACCACTGAGCACAGCTGAAGTTTGTTTTGCTGAGATCAAAATGTACATTAGCAGGAGGCCAAACAGTGGTGAAAGACAAATATGCCCAAACAAATTTACTAGTTAAACAAGAGATTCCTCAATGATACAGGCAGAAACTTTTCTGAACTTCTCCTTTATGTTTTTCTACTCCAGTGACACTGCTTTCAAAAACTTTTTCCAGGCAGTGTTGAGTGCTAAGTGTTAGACAGAAGATAACTTCCTATGGCACTGTGAGCTGCCAGTTCTTCACACCACAGAAAGACACAACTCTTGGGAAGAGTCATTCAGCTGTTCCCAGATGGATCAGGAATTCTCATTTCTCTGAGCAGTCTGCCTTACCACTCTCTGTTCTCATTTCACTGTCCTAAAGATCTCCTCAAGTTGTAAAACTCTCACCAATAACTCTTTCTCCCTAAAAGAATGGAGAACTTTAGGGCTCTATATGGAACAGAATAACGCTCTCATAGGGGTATTCCCTCATCTGAAGGCCAGAGGCTGAGGTTTTGTGTTTCACACTGGTATTTAACCATGCAATCGTTAGAACCAATTAAGCTGGCACTTACATTCCAGTCAGGGAAAAAACCTACAGTGGGAACTATTTCACCTTTCAGAGCAAATGAATTCTAAAGGACTTTCTATACCTAAGGATGTTGCATATGCTGTGTGAAATTTCAGGTGAGACTTGTGTTTTCTGCACAGAACAAAGCCCTCTGCTGCAGCACTGGCACTGCTGCTCTTAATTAACTTAATTAACTTCCAGCCTGTAACTCACCTGCAGGGCGTGCTTGCTGGCACAGTAGCCAGTGGCAAGAGGAGCTCCCATGATGCCCATCACACTGCTCACAGTGACAATCTTCCCTCTCTTCCTCTGGATCATGTGGTTCAGGACATACTTTGTCAGGGAGATGGTGCCCAGGTAGTTGAGCTCAATGATGGCATTGTAGACATCCAGGTTGGTGTCCACGAACAAGGAGCGCTGCGAGCGCCCACCGTTGTTGACCAGAACATCAATCTCCAGAGAGATAAGAAGATAAATTAATATAAAAACAATTTCCTTTAATATTTGTGCTTCCTCAGGCAATTCAGGGAGTGTTTAGTCCTCGGGAAGGACCAGTGATTATTTGTTTGTTGATGGAAACCAGAAGCAAGCAGCAGAAGGGATATAAACGCAGGTACGTTTTGGCAAGTTTAATACTGAAGCTGAAGGAAGGTGTAGACATTTCTGAATTTATCATACAGTAAAATAAAAGTGAAATAGGAGCATAAATGCAGGTCTAGGAGACAAAGAAATAAAAGTTTAGCCCCAAAAGCGCATCTTACCTTGCCAAAGTGCTTGAGCACACTGTTGGTTGCAGCTTCATGAGAGGATCTGTCAGTCAGGTCGAGACGCAAAACAAGGATATCATTTTCACTCAGGCTGCTAATCTCTAAAAAACAACCAGAAAGGGAATGGGAGCTGATAAGATTCCCAAAGTCAGAACTGTGGGAAACATAACATGCTTTTAAACACCACATTTTCACAAAGAAGACACCAAGAAACCATAACATCAAGTTGGAAATAAAATGCTTGCTTTGTTTTCATTTTGACCCCCACACAGAATCTATTTTTAATCCTACCAAGTGTTTTTCTCACTATGTTTTTGTATGTGAAAAGCCTGACTTTATTAAACAGGCTTTGTAGCACAATACAGAAGTTTCACTTCTCCAAATAAATTGCAACAGTTAGGAGTAAAATCCAACTGAAACTTTTCACTGAGGGATTCAGAATCACATTGGGAGTCCTGACACTTTGCTTGGATGTCAACAGGTCAAGCATGTTTATTCCTGACAACAGGACTTGTACAATTCACACCCAAAACACAACATACATACCTGAGCAGCTATGAGACAAAGTCTATAGAAACTGAATTATTGGGGGTTTTTGGGAGGAGGTAAATGACTTTTGCTTAATTGACAGCTTTTAACATATCCATGCCCTGAAATAAAAGTCAGCTGCCATCAAGTTCCAGCCTTTATGTCACGTTTTTTCCCCCACTGTCTCTTCAGAACAACTGACCTTTTCCACAGAAGGCATTTCTCCAGCAGTGATTTGTTACCCTGGGGTTTTGGGGCAGATGACTCACAAAAACAAAATCTTCATCATTTCAAGCTTTTTTTAAACTACATCTAACAAGAATTTTTTCACGATTTCTATTAGTCTGTTAATGCTATTTTTTTTCCCCTAAATCAATTCCTAGCCACATCTAGGTGTGGTTGCTCCCCTTTAAACAGCTGCCCTCTTCAGAGAGCCCCAGGCTTTGACTTTTTAATTACTACTTCTTGCAAATATAGAGCAAGCTGAACTTTGTCTTAACAGTGTTATAGAAATAAAGAGGTTACTTAAACCCACGAGTTGCCTCTGTTCAAAGGTCATTAGTATTTAAGCCACTGGTTAAATAAATAAATAATAAACCCAACTGTCTGGTTTAATGCTAGTAGTATTTCCATTTATTGCTCCCTCCAACTGCTCCATGTGCATTTTCTCCTCCATTTCTTCCAGAAATAGAGCAGTAAAATGTAGTTTAAGCTGCCCTCTCAGGGGCACAACTCTGCCTCGTGCTGCCTGAAGCAGATTTGCACAGCTGATACCTGTTGGGGTGTGGATGCTTCTGCCATGGGTTAACAAGACCACAGGGCCAGCCCAGCCATGAAATCTACAGAGGGAAGAAAGGAAAGAGCAGAGCAAGAGACAGAGGCTGCTGGTAAGGAAGGAAGTGCTCTTTTTTAAGACGTCAGAAACATCTGACATCAGGAAACTTTAAACCAGAAACCTTGTAGAGGATTTCCACATTCAAACTGTGCACCTCCAGCAGCTTCCTTAGTTCTTTCTAGGGTGAGGGATCCTTACTTCAGGCACTCCTCAGACAGCTTTTACAAAAGCCAAGCATTCCTGTTACCCTTTTCTGAACTCCTTCTCCCCTTCATTATCCCACTGTTTTTCTGGCTGATGACCAGCACTGGTGCAGAAGCACATATGGCTCCCAATTTCTGCACTGCCAGAATGGTGTTCCTCACTGCTTTTACCAGCAAACCCAAATATTCCACTGCTCCCCTTGCCTGCTACCAAAGTGAGGTTTTCAATGGAACAATTATGATATCCAGAAAACACACCTGGCCCCCAAGTGGGAGACCTTAAAGTTCATTGCTTGGATTTCAGATTAACAACTCTTTTTCAATACATGCTGACCTCAGGTAGCAGTTTCTCATAACATGATAAACATTATAGCTCAGAGTAATATTTTCCAGCTCTTCTGCATTTTCTCTTCTTTCTTTTCTTCCTCCCTTGTATAAATGCCCTTCAACAGAGGTTGAGCTTTGGGCAGAGGCTGATCAACGTGACCTCCTGGGGTCCATTTCAACCTCAATTACTGTATAATCCTTGAACTTAGAGATTGCCTGTCACTCATTTGGCCTATCCATAATTAAATCATATCTGACCTTTGCCAAACCGAGAAACATTCCCTCCCAACTTGATTTTTTTCTTATTAGGGTTTTTGAGAGAAAACAGCCTCCAACATTTCTGAGAAAAGGAAGAGTGGTTGGGGGAAATAGAGAAGCCTCTCGCAGGAGCTGAGTTATACAAGTTGTTTTCTCTGCCTCCTGTCCAAGTGCAGTGAAGTGTTGAGCACATGCATGACTCAACAGGGATTACCTCTCCCCCTCAGCTTTTAAGCAGTGTAGAATGCACAAACCTGTACCACAGGGTGGTGTCACTAAACTTTGAACAAGATATATGCTCAGTTGCTGCTGTGTTCAACCTCTACAGCAGGCGTGTTGCAGCACATGAGCTCCAATTATGCCCCATAAATCAGCCAAATTCACACTGATGTTGCACATTGCTGCTCAGGCTTCATCCACCCCACTCAAACCTTACAGGACAGTCTTGAACTCAGCTGCCAAGAGAAAAACATGCAGGTGGAAGCAGGCACAGGCCACCCAGGAAGCACATGGACAAGCATGCAGAGATGGAATCAGGAAAATCAATGCCCAGGTGGAGTTGAAACTGGAATTTCCACTGGAGTTGAGGAATGTGAAAAGCAGCAAAGGGTCCTCAGGTCCAGCAGCAACAAAAGGGAGGCCAAAGACAGGGTGAGCTCACTGCTGGACAGGGATGGTGAGGAAGAAATGCTGAAATGCACAGAAAAACCTGAGGTACTCAATGCCTTCTTTGCCCCAGTCTTCTCTGGCAAGATCTCCTCTCAGGTCTCCCACACTCCTGAGGCTACACTCTGGGGAAAGAAACACTACCACAGTCAGACAAATTAGGGACAAAATGCACCTACAAGCAGGGCAAAATATGCATCCATGATTTACAAGAGCTGACCAATGTCCCTCCTTTTCGGAATTTTCTTCTAAATGGAGTCGCTCCCCAGGGACAGCAAGAAAACAAATATCACAAAGCCTAACCTCAGTCTTTGGGAAAATGACGTGGCAATTCCTCCTGAAAGCAATTTTCAAATAAGTGGAGGACAAGAAGGTGTGTGGGAAAAGCCACCATGGATTTAGCATGGCCATATACTGCCTGACCAACTCAACTGCTTTTTGTGATCAGCTGTGCCATCCCTCCATGATCAATATGTTTGATTATCTTCATTAATGACCCAGATTATGGGGGAAAACCACAGATTTTCATAAAGTTTTGCTTTAACATCAAGTTCAGAGGAGCAGCCCTGCTGCAGGGCTGGACTGCCATGCAGAGGCACCTTAAGTTCTAAGAACAGTCTGACAAACCTCATTAAGCTCAATAAATTATAATGCAGATTTTCACACCTAGGACAGGACACAGAAGCTGGCTGTAGAAAACCTGAACTATCACAGAATAGTTTAGGTTGGAAGGGACCTTAAGTGTCACCTCATTCTAAACCCCTGCCATGGAGAAAAACACCTTCCACTAGACCAGGCTGCCCAAAGACTCATCCATCCTAGCCTTGGATGCTTCCAGGGATGGCACAGCCACAGCTACTCTGGGTAACCTGTCCCAGGGCCTCACCAGCCTCAAAAGCAAGAATTTCTCCCAAATACCTAATCCAAACCTGGTTTCTGTCAGTTTAAAGCCGCTCCCCCTTGTCCTGTCACCTCCTGCCCTGGTTATGTTTCTGTTACTGAAGAGTTTCCAATAATCCTACTAATCAGACCTCCAGTTAAAGCAAAGTTCACGAGCAAACATTTGCAAAGCACAGGGCTACATAAGACTTCCAAGGATGTGCAAGGCACAGCTCAGACATTCACAGGGACAGTGGAAGTTGGCAGAGGCAGAAATCTGTCACTATAGGACACAAAATAGCACAACATGCACACACAGCTCTCCAAGGTAAAGAGAGCATTTTTAATTTCTGACTCCAACATTTAGAGATTTCCAAAAGTGACAGTGGATTGGAGGGTGACAGTGCCACCTCTCTGATGACACTGGACAAACCAACAGTCCATCAAATTTCTCCTCCTCCATAAAAGAATACAAAACATTAAGTTATTTACATAAAGTGTGTGAGAAAGCTCATTACAAGAATGCGAACCTCAGAAGGCTTAGTAAAATCTTTCAAAACCAGGGCGACAGAAATCATCTCAGATAAATCAATGCTCTTGGCCCACAGGACTTGAAATAATATTTCTGAATATTCCTTAGCACATCCCACAGGTATTTCCTGAAAGTGCCTGTCCAGGATTACAGCTGCTGCCAGCCTGTCTCGTGTCATCAGTTTTGCAATCACAGCCATGGACGCAAATGCTGTTGCAGCCTTCTGCTGACCATTGCATCACACAGCACTGGGATTTTGTCACAACTGCCACTTCACCACACTGGCATCACATGTCCCCTGCCTCCTTTTAAATATCAGACTCTTTAGTTGACTGCTTTTTGGAGCCCTCAGAAAATAAAACCAGGAAAAAAGGAGTTGTGCATTTTTGAAAGTTCCTTGAAAGCTTTTCTGAGTAGGCTGCTGCAACTTTCAGCTTTCTAGACATGTCTAGGTGCTAATCCAAGAAAAACATCTGATTATTCTCTAGCACACATTCCAAGTAGACTGTGGACATTCTGTCAACATTGCTAAGACTGAACCCTCGGTGTGATAACACATTCCACATAAAATACTCCATCCTGAGCTACAGAGGATAAATAGTCTGAAAAAATGCATAATGTTAATCATGTTCAAACCCTCTATCTATCAGTGTGAATTAACTGCCTATTCCTCTTGCTGCTGAGCCAGAAAACAGGAGGAAAAAAGAGAAACAGGAGGAATGAAGCCAGACCACTGAGTCATCAGGCATATGAAAGCTAACTGGAAGGTAACTGGAATAGTTAAAATTTTGCTCCACATTTTTTCCTCTTGATTACAGGAGATCCTCCTTCTCCCACATTCTTAGAACAACTTTTTTATTAGTCCATTTTGTGAAGAGCAAAGTGAGTTTTCTCTCTGCCTGTGCACAAACCTGAAGAAAGAATATTTCTTAGCTACAAGCAGCTAGGTAGTTTGGTTCTTTACAGGATGATACCCCTGGGATTGTTTCCTCCATTCCCCACAGTATTTATCCCATTTCTTAATCTAGTATTTTACAAAAGGACTTGCAACTGATAATGAGATTTTTAGGTAACAGAGGCTTATGTAGGAAGTTGAAATGCATGTCTATACAAAGGCTCTTCACTCACAAAAAGATACCAGCTCTGTATAAAGTTGACTTTCCCCATTCAATTTATTCTGGTGCTACGTGGGTTAGTGCTCCTGTGGCAATTCCAGCCCAGGCAGGGTGGAACTGCTGGCATGGAGTGCTAGGTTGTACTTACGGAGGCATTTCTTTTTCACTCTCTGCAGCTCATCCTCCCTTCTGGCAGAGATGGCAAGCAGGGCTCCCAGCTTTGCCAGCTGGTAAGCCAGTTCTTCTCCGATGCCACTCGAGGCTCCTGTCACCCAGACAACCTTGCCACGCAGTTCATGTTCTAGCAAAAGAATCAAGACAGCAGTTCACACATTGCCAATGCTAGGATAAGCATCTCACTCACTGCAGGGGTGGAATCTGGGGCTGTTTTTAAGAAATATGCTCATTTTGGGGGGTATTACAAAACCCTGACTTCTTTATGTTTTAGTCACATGCAGTTGTGAAATTGCTCATAGTTGTTCTGTTGCCATTTGTACTTTGTTCCAAGGCTGATCTGAATAAACATGGGTTATTTACCTGATGGAAGGAATCTGATTGCATTTCTGCAGGCCATCCACACATAACAATTCCACTAACCCCATCAAAAACAGTTTCAGAGGAAAAGGGGGAAGAGAATTCTTGGAATTGACAGGAAACAGTTATTGTATTGCAAACACAAACAAAAGCCTAAGCAAGTCTTTCCCATTAACGTTTCATCCCCAAAAATGTCCCAGAGTAATTGCTGACTGAGTAAAATTCTCTGAACAGAAAGACAGCTAATCACAAAAACCCAAATGGGTTTCCATCCTCTTTGTTTAGCATCTGATGCAGGTTAGCTCCTGCACTGGCCAGGGCACAGTACACAGAGTTCCCAAGGTGTAAATTCACAGTGGATTCCCCAGCTCCTGCCCTGACATGCTTTTTTAACCTGTAGTAAAATCAAGAGCATCTTGCTCTGTTTACAGCTCTGCTGATAATGCCTGTTCCCACTTGTCTACAATCATTGCCACTCCATGGTACACCTGGGAAAAGCCTTAGCATTCCAGACCTACATCCAAAATCAGCAAACACCACAGACAGCTGCAAAATCACTCAGTTAATTCCAGAACACGATTTAGGGATGAAAGATCACAAATATCAGAGCACTTTCCAGAAGGAATCATTGCCTGACACACCTCTGTGCTCCTCAAGACCAGCCATAGTGAGTATCAGTCTTGGGGAAAATCTGACTCACTCAGAGCACTGCTGACAGGAGCTCTTCCCTCTGTTTCTCAAGTTTCTGCATTCCAGCATCTAGCCAACCAAGATTTCAAGGCATAATTCAAATATCAGAGCCAAATGCAGTTCCTGAGGCTTAAAACCAGTTCCATTCTGAAAAGTCAGAGTAGAATTTTCAACTCACTGAAACTTAACCATTAATTTAATTTAGAAAAAAATACTCTTTTTCCACTGTGGCTGAGACTGCTTTTACTTCCTGCTCTCTCCAGTAATCAGTTCCTGGTTCTCTCTACACCACACTGTGTTTCAAATTCCTACTTTTGGAGTCCTAATGACACAAATCCCACAAGGAGACCAGCACCAAAACCCTTCACCCTTCAGACAAAAGCAGTGAGCACTCAAGACTGGCTGTCCAAGCTCAGCTTGACTTTGTGGGGCTGGCAGTAAGTATTATTTGTCTTTTCTTCAGCTGACTGCATTTCAGCCCCCAAAAAAATCCCTCCTAAACCCAGGCCTTTGTGGCTTGGGGTTGTTTGGAGTTTCTTGTTTCTAAAAACACTAACAACAGCCACAGGAGTCACTTCCCAAAGGAGAGATGTATTCTAAGGTTATGAACTAGGGAGGTGGAAAGAGCTTCTGTTGTAGTTGTAGAAATATCCATGTGTTCATCATCAGAACAAATGGCTGCTGTCTGTAAAGCTTGTTCACACTCTATCCCGACAGTTTTACTCCAACATATTCCAAATTTATTGAACCAAACACAACAAACTTGGGAGTTTGCCTCTCCTACAACATTTTTTCCTGCAGAAAGCCCAGGCAGACAAACACTACACAAACAAAACAACACATGAATGTAATTTCAGCCCTGCTTACCACACTCATTCCTCTTGCTACTGAAAACAAATCCGCTTCCTCCTCCTACCACTCAGTTTCCCTGCTCCCAACCTGTCTTGGGCAGCTTCTCAGCAGTTATTCAGGATCTTGTTCTGTGAACAGAATAATTAACTGAGATAAGGAGAGTTTCCCCACCAGTTCCCCAGAGCTGATCTTGACCAAGCACTGAGCTGCTGAGAGTTAACACAATGGGAAACCTCAAATGCTGCTGGTGCAGAACAAGTACCAAACCATCAACTTTGCTCCAGAATAAACGTCCTGTTGTTGCTGAAAATAAGTTTAAAAATTAACCATGCCAAATTAAAAAATAAAAGGAGATTATGCCATTACTAACTATTAACTGCTGTGCTACAAAGCGTAACAAATGAGAGGCTGAACTGACTAGCACTGCAAGTAACCCAAAAAGTTGGTTTGTAGTTCTGCTTAGAGTTTTTTCTAACATTTTATAGCTCTTATAGCACAAGGTTGCCATGTCATTTCTTTCAGGAAAATGATTAGAAGTGGAGAAGTTTAAAACAGAACATCTGCTCCAGTGCCCTAAAGAATCATACCATTATTCCTAAATTTAGGAGCAGAGCTTTCATACATGGGAAGTTCCCCCTTAGCTTCATAATTGCTGAAAAGCACAGGGTTTAGGGTGACTTCCATGCACTCAGAAAAACACAGCACAGAAGGAAAGGCATCCAGCACCCACATCCTTCTCTCCTGACCACACACATATTCAGAGGATGGGAAGCAATCCAGCACCTGCCAATGAATAAATCCAAAAGTCAAATTTCCCTATAAAATTGTATCACTGAATTGGAACAAGTCTTACCTATATTAAGGCCTTTCTTTGTAATTATAATTTATAGTATAAGAAACACAGGAGATCTGTCCACTTTCTACTAAACACCTTCATCTCCAAAAACTTCAACACCCATAATAATGTTGTAGAAGTGATAACACAAAATGATGACTGCAAGAGTGATAGTTCTAAAAATACCTTTAATTAAAAATTAAGGGATCCACACATTATTTACCTAGGCACCCTCCATTACATGCACAATATGGGGAAAAGGAAGAGGGAAAAGTTATTTCATGAAACATCTTTTCTAGTGTTTGTCTCTTCTGTTTTCCTACCTAGTTTGTTAAATGGTACCATTTCAGTTAAATATTTTACTTAATAACAAGCTCAGAGGCTGGGGGGGGGAAAGGGGAGGTGGCGAAAACACAGCTGACCTCCAATGTTGATGAATTTTTGCCTGATTCTTCTTGCATTACATGTTAAAACAACCCCATCATAAAGTTACGCTACACAGGTCTTTGCATGTGAATTTTTAGACTACTTAAAGGGTTTCCAGGCCTTCATTAATTCTGAAGGGTGCACTCAAAAACACTGTTTACCCAAGAGAGCTCCTACATCTTGATGCATATTGCACATAGATCCCTCAGGACAAAACTTCAATTCTGTTTGTATTAGTGAAGATTTATCTGCCCTGATTCTTTCCATGCTCTTTACAAAGTCCACACGCTAGGATTTTTTTGCAGTTTTGTTTCAGCAAGGGAATGTTCTGATAAAGTTCATACAAAACTTTGGGCTGATTACCTAAACAGCTATGGGAGATTGTTCACACTGATTTAAATGCAGTATTTTTCATAGCTTTATTACTTTTGCTAGTCCATCTAATGGAGAACAGAAAAGAATGCACATTTGCAGGAAGCTTGTACTGAGAGCAAGGATGTCTCAAGTTTGTCCTACTCTTCTCTCCAGCTGTTCCTCACACCAAACTTCACCTGCACCACCATCCCCTAAGGAATCACAGTCCCAAACTCAAACCCACACTCCACCACTGCTGGTCCACCTTCATTCCATGCAGTCCCTCCTCCCTATCTCAACCCTACAGCCCATTTCAATTCCCACATGGGATATCTTATAGTGCCTCTCATCCCACCTTCCATCCCCAGTCTCGATTTCCACCTAAAGCACCTGCAGCCAGGAGCTCACAGCAGCCACAAACCACCCCAGCAGGCTAAGCTAAGGGGGGATATTCACAAATTTGTGCCTTTTCTGACCAAAAGCCTCTATTAAGCTAACAAAACCTATGATTTCTAGGTTTTTGATTTTTAGGTTTCTAGGTCCAGAAACAGAGAATCGCAGTCAGAATGGAAAGTTCAACACGAGCAAGAACTGAAAGTGCCTGTCTGACAGTGCTCCATTGAACTTTTGTCCCCCAGGTGACCAAGGCAACACCTTTCAGAGATGCAGGGACAGTCCCTAAAAGCATCGCCTGCCGGGGCTGCTCCCTGGAGCCGTTCAGAGCACAATCCACGGAACAGGAAACCCTGTTAGCATTAACAATACTCATGTTTACTTCACCGTAAACACTGTCGACAGCCCTGTGAACGCAATTTCAGCTTGAAGATCGCAGAACAGGCTGGAGCAGCAGCTACACAGGCTACAAAGCCACTCGTCCCGACCACAAGGGCCAGCCACCCTCGTCCCTTTCCGAGCCTTCCTCCCACACTGTCCCTGTGCTCAGCTGCTCCGTGGGGCCCTGCCAGGACCGGGAACCTGCCCAGAAACTGCAAAACAAACAGTTCTGGCCCAAAGGAGCCAGCCCTCGGCCCAGACCCGCGGGAGCTCCCGGGTGCCCCGAAGTGGCTTTTTGAGCCGCTCTGCCGGCACGGGGGGCACCACGCACCTTATCCAGGTGAAGGGCAGGTAAAGTGCACTTTTGGGGTATACTTATGGACAACCCCACGGGACAGCTGATGCCACCACCCCCCCTGCGCTCCCCGCCACCCTCTTCACCGAGCGCCCCGCGGTCCCCCCGCGGTCCCCTGGCGGGGCTGCTGGCGGGCGGCATTACCTGGCTTCTTCCCCCACCTCTCGGCCCAGAGCAGCGTGAGGTCCCCGTCGGCCCTCAGCCAGCGCAGCAGCTGCACCAGCAGCGCCAGGAGGGCCCCTCCCGCCAGCGCCAGGCACAGCGCGCACCCCCACGCCATCGCCGCCGCACCGCCGCCCACCCGCACGGCGCCCCTTTATCGGGAGCCGCCCCCGCTGCCCGCTGCCCGCAGCCAGCGCCGGCCTCCTCCCCGCCTCCCTCCCTTCCACCCCCGTCCCCTCCCTTCCCCGGCCGCTCCGCTCCGCTCCGCTCCCCCCGCGGCGGGAGGCGCTCCCCGCCCGGCCCCGCGGCCGCCAAGGCTGCGGCGATAAGCGCGGGGTCTGTGGGGCAGAGGCCGAGCGTGCCGCCGGGGGTGAAGGTCGGTTTCTGGGAGCGGAGCGCTTTGTTTCCCCGCCTGGCCGTGCCCCCAGGGCAGCCAGGGCTGCCCGACCTTTCCCCGCTGCAAAGAGCGCTGCCCACCGCGCGTCCCGGGCAGCGGCACCGCGGCCATGGCTTGGCTTCGGTGTGCAGGGACCAAACGCTGCTCCGAGAACAAAAACCAGTTTCCCGTTTCCCTCCTGGCTGTGCCTACGAGACACCGGCGATTCCTTTCCCTTCTGGAGCTCTCCGAGGGCTTCCAGCCCAGGTGCAGCCACCCCCAGCCCCTGTGACAGGTCGCATCCTTTCCCAGACAGGTTCCTGCAGGAATGCTGCCCTTGGACATGCTTCCTGCTTCCCACCTGTGAATGCGAACCCAGTTTTCACATGGACCCACTCACACCAATGTTTCAGACCTTGGGTCCCAAAATTTGTGGTAGTGGAACCCCAAGTACTGAAACCACCAGGGACTGCAGCATTTCTGGTCATCATGTCACTCATCTACAGTTCTTAAGGACAGATTTATTAGTGCTTATGTGCAGAGGTGAAAAACTGTTCTTACTGCTTTGATGTAGCAAAGTATTTCACAAGAGGAGGTATAGATGCAAAAAAAGAGGCTGGATAGGGACTTTTTACAAGGACATACAGTGATAGGACAAGCAGGAATGGCCTTAAGCTAAAGGAGGGTAGGTTTGGATTTGGTATTAGGAAGAAATTCTTCCCTGTGAGACTGCTGAGGCCCTGGCACTGGGTGCCCAGAGCAGCTGTGGCTTCCCAGTGCCTGGCAGTGCTCCAGGCCAGGTTGGATGGGGCTTGGAGCAACCTGGGATAGTGGAAACTGTCCCTGCCCACGGCAGAAGGGTTGGAACAAGATGATCTGTGAGGTCTCTTTCAACCCAAACTGTTCTATGATTCTGTGAAAAGGGTAACCCACAGTAATCCCTGGCTCCTCACCAGATATGACACAAATGCATGCAGAGCTTATGTGGGACAGGACATACATCCTGTTCCCAAAATCTCACAGGCTCAGGGCCCTGATCTGTCAGCAGATGCAGCACAGGATGGCTCTTTACCACACACAGCTGCTCGGTCTGTTCCTGCTCCACCAGTGAGCAAAGAATTCATGAATCACCTCCTGAATTACCATAAAATTTGCATTACAGCTTTTTGGGGCAAAACATGGCCATGGTCTACCTTTGAACCTTTGGGCTACTACTGATTTTTCAGCAAATCAGTCCAAACCTACTTCATACCACAAGGGAAATGTGATGGAAAATAAAAATATACCATCAACATACTTTGTTTCTGTAAATAGCCCCAGTCATCAACCATGTTCAAACTAATAACTGTAAATTAAATGGTTGTGGTAGTTCAGAATAGAAGCAGGCCAGTGAAGGTTATAAAGGAAGTCACAGAACTATGAATGTTCACAGTTACACAGTTATAGGTAACAGGTATTCTTTTTATTTTTCTGTTTTCTCCTGTTTTACTGGGTTGAGAATTATTTATCTAATGTTAATGTAATTCACAGTGCAAGGGAACCTTAATGTCTTGGAAAATACAAATAATATAAACAAATAGCAAGTAATTAAACTGTTTCCTGGGTCTCATTTCCTACTTGTGCTAAATGCAGGGGGTGCACACACAATTGTGGAGCTTTGAGCCACAACACACCCAAACAGGCAGTATAAAGCTGGAAAAGGATGTAAACTGCAGCTGCACAGTGTACTCCCAGTGGGGGTTTTCCCAGCTATCCCCAAAGACACAGGAATGCAGCAGCTGGGGCTGAGCACAGAAAAGATGAGTAGGAGAAACTCACAAGCATCTTGTGATGAAGTTCCAGCATCTTGTGATTGGTTAGTGGTGAGAATTCATTGTGTTAACTCTGTGCTTCAACCCTTCTTTTACGACAAAGCTGAGTAAAATATATTTCTCTTGTTAAAAGAAAAAAAAGGTTAAATCAGGGAGTTTTTGTGCATTTGAACACCTGCACAGTCTCCATCAGTTGAGATTTTATGTCCTGCCCTGAGATAGGCATGAAGTTCCTGCTTGGTGCCAACCTGAGCTTGGGAAGGAGAGCACTCAGAAAACTTAAAATGTCCTTTAGAAGGTAATGTCCATTCTTGCTGTTTTACAATATATAAAAAGTAAATACACTCATCTCGTTAGTATTATGTTAATGATAGGTAAGTACATCTTCAGGTTACCCAGAGAAACTTTTGTTGCTCCATTCCTGGAAGTCTCCCAAGCTAGGCTGGGAGAATTCCTAAGGAATTGTTGGGAAAAATTTAAAGGAATTTTCTATTCAAGTCTGTTCAATGAATTCTGAAAGCATCAGATCATAACGGAGCCCTTGGATTTGACCAACATCTTCTTTTCCAAGGAAGACCCAAAAAAAAATTTCTCCTTGTAATGCCTGAACTTAGTTTCCACATGAGAAGCTGATTTTCACTTTCTGAAGAGGCCATCACTGCTAACAGCTTTTAAAAGTCAACCAAAGTCAACCTGATCATCAGCAGCATGAGTGACAGCTCTGCTGCACTTTGCCCCGTGGCTGATGCAGATGGCACTTTGGAGTTCAGCAAACACATTCTGATATCTGCACAACGTGCTTAACTCCAGCTGGGAAGTGCACGAGCCAGTGTAGAGCTGGAGTGCAAGGCCCTGAAAACAAAATCACAAGCAGTTACTGATGTGGGAGGTCACAGTCTTGGCCCACACCCTCCGAGAGCCCTGCTGAGGTTCCCCTGCTGTGTCAGTGGCAGCAGACAACAGGTCAATTAAACTCAGCACGTAATATGATAACAAGCCTTATTCTCAAGAGTTACACAAATTATATTGACACACTTAGTGTAAATAAAAGCAAGATAAGCTGCCTTCTGTCTCTAAAGCAATATGGCAAAAATATAGATTTGATTGGATTGCTCTTCCTACATTTTTTTCCCTCCAGCTGTGCAGTGCTGAGAAGACTTTGTGCAGAAGTAGAACTGGGGGATGGAAGGACTGAGAGCTGTCCTGCAGAGAAAGACTTGGGGATACTGATGGGTGAAAAACTGGACATGAGCCAGCAATATGATCTTGCAGCCCACATTTTCCACCTCTACTCTGCACTGGTGAGACTGAAGGTCTGTGTCCCGCTGTGGATTTTTGGGACAAAAAAGGTGTGGACCTGTTGGAGGAGGGCCATGAAAATGATCAGTGGGCTGGGGCACCTCTCCTATGGCAAAAGGCTGAAGGAGTTGCAGTTGCTCACCTGGGAGGAGAGAAGGCTCCATGAAGAACTTATTGTGGCCTGTTAATATATAAAGGGACTTATAAGAAACACAAAGGTTACAAAAGATGTAGTGACAGGACAAGGGGCAACAGTTTTAGACTGAAAGAGGGCAGGTTGGATTAGATATTAAGAAGAAATTCTTCCTTGTGAGGATGATGAGGTTGCACAGAGAAGCTGTGGCTGCCTCTGCTTTGGAAGTATTCCAGGCCAGGTTGGACCAGCCTGGTCTGGTGGAAGGTGTTCCTGCCCATGGCAGGGGGTTGAAATGAGATGGTAATTCAGGTCCATTCCAACCCTAACCATTCTGTGACTCTATAAAATGAGTAAATTTGCACAGATTTATGGGTGAAGTGCTTCCACTTGGAATGTTCACAAGGTGGGCCTCACGTGACTTGCTGCCAGCCCTGCTAATAATACTGTGACAGCATGGGTGTGAGTATTTTCCACAGTGCTGTGATGCAATTTCTTTGATCCATATTAGAATGAATAAAGCTCCAGAGCAATTATCTGAGATTATTTCAGTGTCTGTGTAAAACATAGATTTAAAAAATGCTCTTACTTCACTCAATTATTTATGAGAGTACAATAATACTAAAATGAACAGCACTAAGTAGAGCACCCTCTTCCTCTATTTTCTCTTTCGCCATGAGCAAAACAGAATACTTTATAAGGAGAGAAGCTCTTTGCTTTGTTTAGGAAAACAAAATTTTAGGGAGAATCAGTCATAAAATGAATGCAAGTGAAGTAAGGCCATGTGTCCATCCTATCTGCTTCAGAATGTGATCTGTGCTGTATGGTTTAGTGTTGTCTGAAGAGGAGACAAACAAACACACACCCAGACAGAGACAGTCCCATGTAAATGTAACAGAGTGCCAAAAATACTTCTTACATACATCTTTCTGATCAGAAAATGGATATGTATCTTCCCTCTATTGATTTTATTTTATACCTTGTTTAACCACAAATTACTATTTCAGAAAGTGTCATCTCTTTAGTAATAGCATTTACTGAAAACCTAAAACTGTATCCCAGGTAAGAATGATCCATTTGAGCCCTTTAAATGTGGCAATCATTGTGATCTGATGTTGATTCAAGGAACAATTCTGCCGGCTCTACGTCAATGAAATTTTTCCTCTTGCTTACAAACAGCCAAGCTCCTCTGCTTTGTGCATCCAAGTACCTTCTGGAGTTCAAGTCTCTGAGGTTTTCAGCACTTAAGCCTCTGCAATCCTATCTCCCCTAATTGCCTCTCATTTCAGCTTTTAGCAGCATGTTGTTCCACCCTCATGTTTTTTCACACGTAGCCCCTTCTGCCTGCTGCCTTTCTCAGGCAATTTAGAGACTTGAAGAAAATAACTCCCATCTTTTCTTCCTTTAAATCATTCCTTAATTTTGCTTATGACTTGCATCCATTTAATTTCACTTTCTTAATTAAACTTTTGTGTGTGAGCTCCCATCAATTTAAAACTTGAAGTCTAATTCTAATTACCATAGAATTATAGAATGGTTTGGGTTGGAAAGGACCTTAAAGATCACCCAGTTCCAACCCCTCTGCCATGGGCAGGGACACCTTCCACTATCCCAGGTTGCTCCAAGCCCCATCCAGCCTAGCTTGGGGGATTTCCAGGGAAGGAGCAGCCACAGCTTCTCTGGGCACCCTGTGCCAGGCCCTCACTACTCTCACAGTAAAGAATTTCTTCCTAAATTCTAATCTAACCTCAGTCAGTTTAAAGCCATCCTCCTTGTCCAAAGTTCTTCTCCAGCTCTCTTGGAGCCTCTTAAGGCACTGGAAGGTTCCCTAAGGACTCCCTGAAGCCTGCCCTTCTCCAGGCTGAACAATTAGGACAAGATGAAATGATGTGTCTTCTATCCATTTGTAAAACAGTAAATACAGCTGTGAGCCACTGTTTTATAATTCAATACAGCCTGTTCCCAAGCAGTAGATGGTAAACAAGAGACATTGCACTTTTTTTTGCCAGAGTAAGCTGCATCTGTACCAGTCAGATCAAACAGGGCCAGGGTGTGGAGTTGTACGCTGGCATATGGTCATCCACACTTTCAATCTCTTTCTGAAGTTCCTGGTATGGCTTTGCACACAAGCACTGTCCCCAGGAATGTGGGGCATGTCTGAGGGACATCAGCTACGCACACAAGCCAGGTGAGTCCAGCTGATCTCAGTACTAGAAAGCTCAAAGACTGCTTTACTTGCTAGCAAAGATGGAGCAAAGGTGATTACACAAGTCTTTGCAGCTATTTAGATAAGTGAAGTGTAACTGTGAGTAAATCTTTTCTCCTCCTCTCCTCTCCTTACACCTCACTGTTTGCTCCCTCAGAAAAAAAAAACTAAAATAGAAAAATAGATAGAAAAATGTCTTATAACAACAGAGACCATCACAGAAAAATACAAAACAGCAATATAAAATACACAGGGGTAAAACAATGCTTATTCAGACAGCCAGGACAAAAATAGGAGCATCTTCAGGCACAGAAGATGATTCCTGGGTGTTGGTCAGTGACTTTTTGTGGCATGCCCTGGGCAGGATTTCCTCAGTATAAGAAGCAAGAGCCATTTTCCACCTTGTACCTGGTGTGAGACTTGTGTTTGAAGCAGTAAAACTCTGCAGTGATCCCAGCCACATGCAGATCCACTTGGCCCTGCCTTTCTTCCCAATTTCACATCCATGACTTTTCAATTTGATTATAAACAGCTTGGCTTTGGGTTTTGTTTGCAAAGTGCTCTGTGATCATTCACTGACACCTGTATTAACTGTATTTGTTTAAAAGAGGCACATTACTTTTAAAGGACTTTTCTTTGCCTCCAGACAAAGAACTCCTGCACATCAAGTCTCCCCCCCAACCCAACAGGATATTTTATTGTGACTGAAGGGATCCAGATGTGTCCTTCACATAAGGGTGAACTCTAGTCAGGTGTGCCTGAGACCTGCACATTCCTCCAGACCACTCTATTTTGACTTCTCTTCCTGTTTATTGACATTAAAAGCACTTTTACTCAGAGAAATAATAAAAAGAGAAATCAGAAAAACTTCAGCCTTGTTTGCAGGAGATGGGCCATCTATATGAAGATAAGATTTGTTTATTATGAAGGGACAGTGATGGAACTCAGAGTTCTTGAGTCATATTATCCATTTCCTTTTCATAACACATTTTTTTTAGTTTACATTAGGGGTGTGACTAAATCACCTGTGTTTATTTAAATAACAGAAATAGAGAACATGTTCAGGGAAATTGAAGAAAATCCCATTTGATGATAATAGCATTTTGTTTGTGTGACATTACTTCTACATAATTCTTTCTGATTATTCAAAAGAAACATTAGAAGAAGGCAAGATAGAAGAGGTTGATTCTGTTTTGCTTTAAAGGAACAGCTTTCTTGCTTTCTTGCTACAGACCAAACCATTTTCTCATGGTGAAGAGGCAGACAATATCATTGTTGTTTACACTCTGATTCTTAGATCCCTGTTTTGTGTCTATCAGCTTGGGGGGTTTTTCCAAGGTCACCAAATTTAATGGAAAGGTTTGTATTCCCTTTCCACATCTGGAATTTTATATATGTATATATCTCTACATACGTGTATATATACAATATTTATTCAATTTAAATCTGCTGTAATGACTCTAGAAGGGTTTTTTCCCATGTGGGCTCTCTCAGTGCACTAGAACTGAAAGGATTACTCAAAGGGAAGAGGGAAAACTTTCTCTCTTGCAACATTAAATATTGTGAGTGAGGGGCAGGAGGAGGAAAAGGAGTATTTCCAAAAGGCTGATTCTGCAGAGTTTTGCCTCACTGGGCACCTGCAATAATCAGCAGAAAAAAACTCCACTATGGGAGTGGCCAGGGAACATAAGTCGGGAGCCTGCTCTAAATCTTGCACTGAAAGATTTTTTCTTCCTCCATCTCCTGACACAGAGGTAACTTAAGGAATAGCTTGTGGAGGGAATGTCTTCCAAAGAAAGATATTTCAAGGAATCAGTACTTTAGTAGCTGTTAGCCAATGATGGAATCATATAATTAAAATTTCTTTCCTAATTGCCAATTTTTTTTCCTTAACGATTAGTACTACTTTTGGGACAGCCTCTTAATAGTGCAATTTTCCTAAGACAGCTACTGTCCCTTCCTTTTCACAGGCGTATTCTGCTTTGGTTTTAATAGAGAACTAAAATAAAGTGGGGCTGTTTTGGGTTTTTTACACTGATATTGTTCACAACTCCAGCACAAATCTGGGACGGGGTTTGCTCTCTGGTTTAGGCCCCCTCTGCTGGTCTTCCCAAAGCAAAACACAAAATGCCAGGGATTTTTCATTACCAACAAAATTTTTTAAGAGAAAATTCCAGATTTCTCTTTCTTAACCTTTTACTATCAGAGATTAAATCACAAGGAAGATCAGCTTTGGGGCTGGGAACTCAGCATAGGGGCAGTTTTTAAAATGAATTCAAGAAAATAATTGCATAATCAAGCATGTGAACCTGTGGAATTTCTCAGGCAAAAAGTCCAAAAGTGAACGTGGCCTAAAAAGCTGATCCCAGCCCGATCTGGCTCTTAGCAGCACCCTGTGATTGGCATTTTAATGAAGATATTATGTAAGGAGCTCGAGAAGCATGGGCTGCTGGGGATGGGGTTTTTCTGTGCATCTCAGCTAACAAAATCCAGAGGCTGCAGTCCTGCTCAGATAGCACATATTTGAAGTAGATAAACAGGTAAGGAGGTGGCTAAACATTAGCACCCATTCCAGCAACTGTAAAACAGAGATCTGATTATCTGGGGAAATCCCTGGATGTCAGAGAAGTGAATTAAAGCACAGTGCTTTCTTAACCAGGTGAAGGACAGGACATGCTGGCATTGGGAGAAGGGAAGTTTGGTGCACCTGATATTTTAGGAGTTCTTTTCTGTTACCCAAAACTAAGAAAAAGAAGCTCCAAGACTGCTCTAACTAATACCAACACCTAAAAATGTTTCCTGCATTACCCAGGATCAGGCAGAAAAGGGTGGTAGCACAGGTGTCAACCCAAAGATGTTCAGGAGAGTCACAAAAGACAATAATGGTTTATTTTGCATGGGTTTGCAGGATTTTTAATTATGTTAAAAAGCATTTCACATGTCACAGCAACAGGCAAGATCCTGGCCATAGTCATTTAAATCAAAGCTCTTTAAGCAGCCTCCTGTTACCTGCCCTGGGTAAGTGAATTCATGAATGCTCTGGACAAAGTGAAGGCCAACAAAGGTGGAGAGAGACTTAGAGAGCTGTCATTGCTCAGCTGTAAGGGCAGAAGGATAAGGGAAGGTTTTATTGCTGCCTTCAATACAGACTCTTTTCAGAGATACACAGTCATAAGAGACAACACAAATTATAACACAGGAAATTCTGGTGGGAAACAAAAGTGTCCAGTCAGGTGAGATTTCCATTCTCAAAGATATTTGGGTTGGATTTAGGAAAAGCTTCTTCATCCAGAGGGTGGCTGGCACTAGAACAGGCCCCCCAGGGCAGTGATCACAGCACCAAGTCTAACAGAGCTCAAGGAGGCACAGGGTGGGATTCCCGGAGTTGTTCTGTGCAGGGTCAGCATCTGGATTCCATGATCCTTCCTACTCAGGATACACCAAGATTCTATGGCTCAGCTGGAAAAAAACCTAAGCAACTCCTCGTTGTGTCTGCTTTGAGCCAGGAATTGAACCAGGTGACTCCAGAAGTCCCTTCCAACCAAAATTATTCCATGATTTTATGGTAAGTGACTACTGGATCATTAATCCAGCTTAACCTGATGAAAGTTACTTTGACAGTTCTAATGAGTGAATTAGAAATTTAAACCCAATCCAGACTTGCTGAAGTCAGTGGGAATCTTGAGCTTAACTTGAAAGGCACTGGATGAACTTCAATGCTTTTAGGATTCATGTTCAAAAAAGATATCAAACTTTGATTTTATAGGTGTCACTAGAAATTGCCTTTTTTTTTTTAACTATGAGTTTCTCAATAGGTTGTCTCTGCAGTTAGATGAGAACTGCTCTCTTTAGAGTAGTCACAAATCCTTCCCAGAAGGTCACCAGCAGAGCAGGAGTTTGCTCAGTGTTCTGGGGGGTGTAACTCCACTTTTCAGTTTGCACTTGCAGGAAAATTCCCATTTGCCAGGTGTTATTGGTAATGAGCCTCTTGTCTAACGTGGGTTCAGCTCAGTTCAACTGCTGCTTTCATGTTAAAACACTGTCTATAATAATTGAGATTTATGTCATAGAATGGCAATTCTGTGACCTCTGTAGAGTGAGCTAATGGTTCCAATTCTGTTTTCAGCAGACTGCTGTGAATTAACATGGCCACCGCTTTCCCTTTTTCACCTCATCATTTTTCTTTGTAAGACAAGCTTTTTCCCTCTTCCTCCCTTATCTTGTCTCTTTCAAGGGATCCTATTATTTATCTTCAACATGAAACAGAGGAAAACAACACAAGGGAGTAATTACAACACAATAAATGTCAAGTACTAGCCAATTATTTTGATAATTCCTATGAAAGTTAAAAATGAAAAAAACGCCAATGACTTTTTAAAAACATAGTGAATGCCTTTACACACACAAAGAGAATGGAGACATAGATTTATCTTAATAAATATGGGAGTCATATACTACAAAGAAAGAAAACAAGCAAGGAAACAAACTTGTTTCAAATCCTTAAAAGAAATCACATTCACAAGAAGTAGCTGTCCTAATCCCTTGGATTAACTGAAATTTCCTGAGAAGGAAGAATACTTTTCTGGTTAGGGTGGAGACTTGGATTATCTCCAAGTAACATCCATGTTTTGAGCAATCCTCTGATATGAAGCTGCACCTTAAATATTCTCCAAAAGAATGTATGCTAATGTAATCTGTAATACAGATCTCCTTGCCTGATACCTCTGGGTTTAAAATGCACAACAAGCACTTTCCTTTCATATTGGCCCCTGTTGTTTTGCTGATATTTTGTTATGCACCATCCCCAACAAAACAGAACACCGTCACTGCAGGGTGAGGGTTGTCATAAAATGCTAAAAATCCAAATTGCTGCTTGTTTTGCTTTCCTAAGAAAGCCAACAGAGGGAATTTGTGATCTCATATCCATTTTTACCATGTCCCTTATGCCAGCAAACATGAAACAATGTCTTTACTTCTTAGTCATACCACTTCAGCACCTATGTAATGAAACTAAATTTAAACTTTGGTTATCCCGTCAAATAAAAAAAAAAAAAAAGGCATGAGTGGCAAAAATCCAGCTCCAGACCAGGATTATCCTGTAAATCCGGGACTCTACAGAATCTTTGGTACTGCGGAAAACTTATTTTGCAAAATACTGAGTAATGTTTAAATTTTAAATATGTCCCTGCCTTGGTTATTTGACTCGGACATGTTGCTTTTAGCTTAATTTAACTGTTTAATTGACACAAAAAAAATCATCTGCTCAGCTGTGTCCCAGCTAACAGCTTGTTAAAAGAGACAACCGATTAAACACATTTATGTGAATGAACATAGCAAAGCATAAGTTGTGTGTGGTTGTCCAAAGAAGATGACTACATACTGAAAGAAGAAAATGACTGACAAGACAAAAGGGGAAAAAAGGGTGTTTACAGAATATAAATCTTATCCTTTCATCCAAACTAATCTCCCTCACATCTGGAAATTTCAGTCTTTTTCAAATTTTCAGTCTCTTGCCTGGATGTTAATAATCATAAACCCCCTAAGAGCATCATAAGACTCTCGATGACTCACGATGAAGTATTCTTACGCATCGTCAGTCTCTCATGTAATTTCAGCTGTGATTGCTAAGCTAATTCTTAGGTTAAACACCCGGCAATTGTGGGCAGGCCCATTACAATTGGCTGGCTAAGAGCAGTTTTTACAACGCGCTAATGACTGGGGGATTGATCCTGCGACGCCGAGGTCAGTGGCAGCTTTGTCACCGGCCTCCCTGCGAGGACCAAGAGCAAACAAAACCAGCAACTTCTCTCACATTTTGAAAAGAGAAGAGAGTCTAATAAACAGAATAGGTGAGAGCCTGGCTGATAAAGTATTCTGGGTGTTCTCCACAGCTTGTCTTGCGGCAAAAGAAGGTCTTGTCAAGAGAATCAGACTTTGAGAAATGGAATACCAAGACACAGGCATTTCTTGGTGTCCAGTGATGAAGATTAAATGAAATGTACCCCTCCAAGGAACTGCTGCAGGGAACTGTGGAAGGTATCCCTGCTGGAGTCCTGGTGTGTTCTAATCTGCCCCAGCCTTTTAAATACTTCAAATCAACCTATGCTGTCTCCTAATGTGGCTTTAAGCTGATTGATGGTTTCTGTGCCGCAGAGAAGCACAGATGGTCCCAAAGAGACCATATGCATTGTACTGCTGAGAAACTGGTGGAGAGCTCAGGGACAGGGGCCAAAATGAATTGGCATAGCCAGGCAAGCAATGCCAGCACTTCTTCAGACATCAAACATGGTTATTTTGTCCCTTTTTCCGTAACAACTTCAGGGGACACAGGCTTTCCAGCAAGGCTTTTCCATTTCAATTACCAAGGCAGCAGAGATTCTGAAGGGAGGGGGAAAAATCACTGTTTAAATGTTTTTCTTCTTTCCCCTCATTTTTCATTTTCTTTAAAATTCCTGTAGACTATACTGACATTCTTTTTTAATTTTCCCATGTCACAGGAAAAGCAAATTTTCCTAGCCATTGGGTCTTCAGTGACATTCTGCTGCAGAAAGAGGGAACCATGTGAAATGCAGGTGCTTTGCAGATGAGCTCTGAAAACCTTGATAAACCGCATTTCTCTTCCTGAGCTGCCTGGATTTTTGCCATCTTTGGGCTTTTGAAGAAATTGGGAGATGCCATGCTTTTCCCATATTTCATATACAAAAAAGAGAAAAATAGAGGGATGAGCCTTCCCCAATATTTTAGAATATGATTAATATTTGTATATACTTATTTATATTCATGGT
Organism: Fringilla coelebs; assembly: GCF_963513975.1. Classification (NCBI taxonomy): domain Eukaryota; kingdom Metazoa; phylum Chordata; class Aves; order Passeriformes; family Fringillidae; genus Fringilla; species Fringilla coelebs. The sequence continues at coordinate 5,702,437 of NC_140034.1, forward strand.
AAATAGATTACCTTTATTCTCCTTTTTATCTTTTATTAATTTATAATATATATTTTATATGCTTGCATTTTATGTGCTTTATTTTTATGTTTATATTTATTATGCTTTATATTTTTATTGTGTTTATTTTAACAAGCTTTGTATTTTTATTATGCTTCAACATTGAATATATTTTATATTAATTTTCAGCATAAAAGGATTTTGCTTCTGTTGATATTTTGGTCTTTACTGTACTTTGCTTTTGCTGATTTTCTTGAATTATAGGTTACTTCCATCAGCAAATTCTCCCTGGAAAAATAAAACTCATGACTGAGCATCACTTGCTTTCTCTTACAGCTAAAATAAGAAACACACATTGTGATGCCCTAATGATTTTGTACCTAATTTTGTAGTTTGAAAATTACCAGCATTTGGTTTTTTAAATGAGGTCATAACTGTTGTTTTTTAAAGGGGTCAGCAGAGCATGGATCTGGTCTCAGAGGCAACAAAGTGTGGCAGGTTGGGAAGCACTTAGCAAAAGTCCAGCAGAAAGGGAATTAAATCAAAAGTGCTGCATTTCAGGAATGCAGAATGTTTGTATGTGATGACCAAAATCTTTGTGACATCCTTCAGATAAATTCAGGTTGAATGCAGGATACACCCTAGGTGTGTGCTTTTGATGATTTAAACATCATGTGATTATTAATCATCACCACAGTGCCAGGATTTTATGGATTTCCCAAAGGCACAGCTGCCTGAGCAGATCCCTACAGGTGCCATCACACCAGGTGCTGCAAGAATAGCACCAGGAAGAAGGAAAGTCTGCAGGGTAATCATCATCTGGCTTTGGGATACCAAAAATAGGTGCAGCCCCCTGGAGAAGGGATAGGCAGGGCATCAGTACTTCCCAAACCAAGCATGAAGTTACGGCAACATCCCACTCTTTCAGGTCACACATATCATTAATTTGAAGATTTCTGTAGATAACCTCTAAGCATCTCTAAGGTCTAAGGTAATTAATTAAAGCTATCTAAAAATTAAGGATCTAGTCTAAGTAGTCATCTCAGCTTCTTCTGAACTCAGAGAAACTACAGAAGAGAAAAAAGTCATCTTCAAAGGACTCACCCAACCTGCTCCAGGCACTGGCAAAAACACAACAGTAATGATCACCTGTCTCCTTCCACCAAACCAAGGCAACCTGGACAACAGCTTGATTATACATCTAATATTTAGATGAGTATTACCAGGTGATACAAATCCTTTTCCAAACAAAACACCACCGTTTACCAACTTTTTAGGCTGCAGAGTAACTTGAAATGTATTCTATCCCACCTACATGAGATATTCATGGCAGACCATAAAAGAGAGGAGGAACAGGGACAGTAAATAAGGGAAGCTGAAATGAAGATTTCAGATGAGAGAAGTTCAGTTTTTTTCTCTGAGAAGTCAAGAAATCTAAATGGTGCAATACAACAGTTCACAGTTATAACAGTGATCCTCCACCTCTACTCTGCCCTAGTGAGGATGTTCAGTTCTGGTCTCCTCAGTTCAAGAAAGACAAAGAGCTACTGGAGAGGGCCCAGAAGAGGCCACAAAGATGATCAAGAGTCTGGAGCATCCCTCTAATGGGAGAGATAAGGAGCTGGGTCTGCTTAGTCCAGAGGAGACTGGGAGGGCATCTCATCAATGCATACAAATATCTCAAAGGTGGATGCCATGAGGATGGTACCAGATTCTTTTTAGGGGTGCCCAGAGACAGGATGAGGAGAAAAGACCATGAATTAAAACACAGAAAGGCTCACCACCACACAAGGAAGAACTTCTCACATTGACAGTGGCAGAGTGCTGGAACAAGCTGCCCAGGAAGGTTGTGGAGTCTCCCTCTCTGGAGACATTCCAACCCACCTGGATGCCTTCCTGTGTCACCTGCTCCAGGTGACCCTGCCTTGGCAGGGGTTGGACTGGGTGATCTCCAGAGGTTCTTTCCAACCTGGCTGTTCTGTGATTCTGTAATCCTGTGATTCTGTGATACTGGTATTAAAAGTCCCTTGTTTGAGGCAAACACAGACAAAACCGTCATACTTCATGATATACCTTACAATAAAAGAAGTTTAATCACTGGTATTAAACCAGGAGGAGTTAAAAGGGCTGTTGGGCAATCCAGCATGCAGAGATTACAGCAGGCTCATACAGAATATGGCCCCTGCAATGGAAGCTGATTCCAAAGTGCAGTTCCATTGCCATGTGACCCCAGCAGCAACTGCGGCCCCATTTTCTCTTTTTATGGGAAATGATGTCATTGGGAACAGCTTCATCGGGCTAAGTGTGGAATTCTCTAAATTGAGTTTTAATGAATAGACAGGACAAAGTCATCCTCCTGCCTATAATAACTGAGTGTGCATTGGTGACAAAAAGCTGTGTATTTAGATACACAGGGGTTTATATTTTTTTTTAGAAATACTCTTGGCAATTACCGTCCATCTAAAGACCTTTAAAAAGCTGTAACAAGAAACAGAATTCAAACTGTCCAAAATAATATTTTCTAAAAATAGTCTGGGGAGCAGCATATCATTTTAAATATGACTATAATGCTAAAAGAATTTTCTTGTTCCAAACAGTGAAATATGATCCTTCTTGATAACTCATAAATGATTTATGCTACAGAGTTGAGTTTCACAATGGTTCTTGTTACTGTGGTTCTAATGAGTGTGGTGACTACAGGTCCCAACCATCTGTATCACAACTTGGTGTACAGCTAAAGAGAAAATAAATAGTTGTACACTAAGAAATGTAGTCTTATCAACTACAAATACATTTAGTAGAGGGATATTATATACACAGCTGTTTTATCCTAATTAAAAGTGATGCTTGAATTTCTTGTAAATATTTATTACCATTGACAGTGCAACAGCCCAAGCAAATCTAGGGAGCTAAATAAAAGTTATGCTTTAAGAAAATATTGTAGTAATTTGACTTAGTCCAATTTCCCCTGAAAAATGTATAAATAGCAAATGAGAGCAGCAAACTCTCTGCTGTCATTACATTCTTGCAGCTTAAAATGAGGGCATCACCTAAAAAGATACAGGGCTATGTTTTCATTTAATTTTTTAAAAAAAGCACTCAAAACATGGATGTAGGTAACATGGAGTCTAAATGAAATCCATGATTGTATATAATTTGAAGTGCTAGGAGAGTTTTATTAGAGTGGAAAAGAGGGGTGAAAAATTAAATGGAGAGGGTAAAGAAACATGTCACATGTCTGCAGGAACAACTCTGTAATCTTGGGAAGGAAAGGATTAGGGCTTGCATTTAAATGTCTCTAAAGGTCTGTTTCCACCAACAAATTTTACTGTATTTAACTATAAAGGCCTGAAATTTCTAAACTAAAAGCCCTTAATAGTTACCAGAACATTGAGCAGGACTGAGCAGTGCTCAGCATCGTGATAAAGATCACAATTCAGCTGAATACAGGGAGATTGGGTCCATACATTCCATCCAGCCACAGGCAGCAACGGGGAAATTGAGATTCTGCAATCCTACCAAAACACGGTCAGTTCATCTAGCACAGGAAAGCCATAGAGCAATGAGGTTTGGTTGTGTTTTTCACAGCTTTTCTATGTCTCTTGGCAGGGTTTTGCTGTGAACTGCCCTCAGTCACTATGAACTGCACTAATGGTTGTCAACAGTGGGAACACAACCTGCAATTGGAGGCCTTTTCGAACATTCTGTTTAGGGAATGCTTTGGTTTGGAAAGGACCTTAAAGACCATCCAGTTCCAACCTCCTGTCATGAGCAGGGACATCTTCCACTACGCCAGGTTGCTTCAAGCCCTGTCCAATCTGGTCTGGGACACTTCCAGGGATGGGGCAGCCACAGCTTCTGTGGGCAACCTGTGCCAAGGCCTCACCACCCTCACAATAAAGAATTTCTTCATAATTTCCAATCTACTCTCAGTTTAAAGCCATTAACATATGTCTGTTTGCTGCAATTACTGTTAAAGATGGAAACTATCTAGGCAACCTTGCTAAGCACCCACTTCACCTTTCCCAGTCCTCATCTCTGTATTCAATTCCTTCTTCACATCCTCAGAGCTACCGTGCACTCCTGGTCCTCCCCTTGAAGCACTCCCGGCACCCACTCCACCTCAGAAATCCCCAGCCACAAAGTTTAACCCTGTCTTGCTGGAATCAGCCATTCCTCCCAGAATCACCCCCCTCCCATCGCAGCCTCCTTGAGCCTCCTCCTCCCCTCCTTGAGACAAAAGAGAGATTTGTCTAAAAGCTTCTCCTCTCAATTTGCTCCCCGCAGGCTGATGGGGGAGTCGCTTCATGAACACACTCCCATGTCTTTTGTCCACAGGCCAGCCTTCATCAAAGGGGGCTGAAACCCGTGGGATTATTAAACCCATTATGAGTTCATTACTGGTAATCCGCTGCTGATTTTGCCAGCGGTTGTGCTTCCAACGGGAAATCCTGCGGGGCTCCGATTCAGGCGAGTGTGAGTCCCTCAGGAGCAGAGGACAGAGTCACAGACTGTGCCAGGTTGGATATCAGGAGGGATTTCTTCACATAAAGGGTGATTAGACATTGGAACGGGCTGCCCAGGGAGGGGATGGAATCGTTAGGGAACGACGGGACATGGCACTCAGTGCCATGCTCTGGTTGATACGGTGGTGTTGGACTCGATGATCCCAGAGATCTTTTCCAACCCAAATGATTCTGTGATCCAGGGAGACGAGGCTGATCCCGCCAGCGCCTCGGGACCCACTGTGCGCTCCATCGTCCTCAGGTGGGCTGAGAGCTGCCGCCGCCACCGCACCGGGAGCGGGATCCGGACTGGAATCGGAACAAGACCGGGATGGGGATGTGGATCGGGACGTGGATCGAGATTTGGATCGCGACTGGGATCGGGATTTGGATCGGGATGGGGAACTCCCGCCCCGGCTCTCGCGCCAGCCTCTCCCCCTCAGGGGCAGGGGCTGGGCCGATGACGTCACCGCCCCGCGCGGCGCGGCGCGGGACCCGGGGCGGAGGGTGATGTAATACCCGTAACGGCCCTGCTCCGTCCGACCGACATCCGGGTACCCTGCCGGGGTGCTGCTTTTTTTTTTTTCCGCCTTATTTTTTTTTTTACTCTCTCTTTTTTTAATCTGAAAAGCTCCATTTGACGCTTCTTTGGGTGTTTTAATTATTTGATTTTTTAATTTTTTTTTTTTTAACGGGGGAGGGGAGCGGCGAGGAGGGAAAGGGCGCGGGGGCGCGCGCGCGCGCTCCCGCCTCCCCTCCCCTGCGGCGTGCGCGCCTGCGCAGAGGGGCGGCGGCGGCAGCGCAGTGCGAGTGTGTCCGTGTGTCCGCCCGTCCGTCCGTCCGTCCGCGGCCGGCGCTCCGCGCGGCGCTGCGCGGGTGGGCGCGGAGCAGCTCCGGCGGGGGACGGGGACGGGGGGGGGGCCGGCGGCGGCGGCGGGGGCGAGATGAGCGCTGGGCTCCCCCTGGGCACAGAGCCGCCCTGTGAATGAGCTGAGGCGAGGCCGCCAGCCGGGTGCCCCCCTCCTTCTCCTCCTCCTCCTTGTCCCCCCCTCCTTCCCCTTCTCCCCCGCGCACCGCCGGGAGCGCGGCCCTGCCCGCACAGCCGGCGCCGACGCCGCGGCCGGGGGGGTAAGTGGCGCTGCGCAGTGCGGGGCCGGGGCGGGGTGAGGGGGCGGCGGGGCCGGGGCGCTGCGGGGCCCCGGGGCCTGTAAACAACCGGGGGCGGCGGAGCGCGGAGAGCGCGGGAGCTCGGCGCCATCCCCGGCGGCACAGCTGGGAGCGGGTCGGGCGGCCGCAGGGAGGGAGGGAAGGAGATGGATGGGGAAGGGGACGGGGGGAGCGATCCCGCTGGGATGCCGCTGCCGGGAGACCCCTGCGCAGCCCCTGCATTGCAGGCGCCCGCTGAGGGTGGGGGTGTCCCCGCAGCCCCCTGGGCACGGCGAGAGGAGGGTGAGCAGCGGGGTCTGGGCCTGGCTCAGGTAGGAGCAGCAGCTTTCCCTTTCTCCCTGCCCCCTCCTTTCCTCGCCCAGAGTTCATTTAATAAAGGCTATAAACAGCCTCCCTGACGCTCGGGGCACGGCACTGACTGGGGGGGGAAAGTAAAAAAAAAAAAAAAAAAAAAAAAAAAGAAAAAACAACAACACGCATCTATTTATAAAGCACCCCACCCTGGCGAGGGTCGGAGCATCCAGCGCTCCCCAAATAGTGACATTGTGAGGCAGCGGGCGGCTTTCCCTCGCCAACGCCTTTCGGGCGTTTAAAGTTTGTGAGAGATTTCGGTGCCTTTGAAAACAATGTCGTGAGCAAAGGTTGCGCTGACGATCTGTGATCCGTCACGACGTGCGTGGTGAAAGTCCGTGGAAGGAAATGCTGTCCTCGGTGAGAAAGTTGTGCGGTGATGTGCTGGGTAATTGGGCTTGCTTGTGAAATACCAGAGGTTCTGAGCATAGGTCTAACCTTTTTGTTACGTTAAATTGTGTTCTGGTAGCTGTGATACAACAGCTAGAGGTTGACAGTTTCAGGAGAATTGATTTTGCAGACATCTGTTCGATATGTGTTTGTATTTATTTGGTACGATTAAAATATTTCTTAGTGTTGCTATGTGGATGGCAAAATTTTGTGGGTACAGAGCTAATGTTTAAGTTTACAGCAGCACTTGGGAAAAACGAAATTTTTTGAAGCTGTATCTTCTGTCAAATGGAAAAGTGCTGTGCACTGGGGTGGCCTCTGTGGTAACATTAAAGGTCCTTAAGGTATTTCATCCAAAGGAGATTTTTATTTTTATTATTATTTTGTTAAGCAGAAGGCAGTTTTAGGTCATGATAGCAGTAGCTAGAAAGAAGGAAGGTGATATATTTTCCTTAGATTGTGATATTTAGTATCACAGTAAGCAGAATCAATTTACGAAGTAGAAGTTCTAACTCTTGTGATTCTAAGAAATTAATTTCCAAATATGAGCGCTTGTAGCACTTTCCTGAGCTGAATCAGTGATAAGGTGGCTGAAGCAGGTTTTGTGAAGTACTGGTGGAATTAAGGCTGGATGGCTTCTCTTACTCAGGACCCTGAGTGAGTTGCCAAATGCCCAAGAATTTGGTCAATTCTTTTGCAATTTCTTCTCTGATAGCTTCCCATCTGTTGCTATTCATAGTTTCTTCTGTGAATAACATCAGAGAAAACGTGGGCCAGGGAAGTTTTGCACTGTACCTGTCCAATCACGGCAGTGTTCAAAGGGAAGGTGTTAAAGGACAACAGCTTGCATTGGTGCACCAGAATTAGCTGCTCCTAAAGTTTTCACTCCAGGCCTTTCTGGGTCTCCCTTTTTTATATGGGATGGGCTAAAAGATTTGCTGATGCATCATGCCAGTTATTAATATTTTCCTCACAGAGATCTTTGTTAAAGTCCTCGGATAAACATGGAGAGAGTTTATCTTTCCTCTTGCTCTCCTCTGGCATAGCTGTGTTTTCTCATATACAAGTAAGGCCTAGCTCTGGTTTACAGGTCTATTCCTCTGCTTGGTGGATGTCAAGTAAATCTCTCCCCTGGAGGTACAGTAGAAAACAATTCCTGTTTTCCAAGTATTTCCTTAACTGTCTCTAGGTATGCTTGGGATCCTTTTGTTGAAAGCTAGGAGAGATGGAAATGCCAAATGACTGGCGAAGCTTGCAGGTCCAAACAAGCAGAACTCACTCAGGGCAATTTGAATTAAAGCAGAATACTAAAAAGTTGGGTTTGGTTGTTTTTTTTTTTCCTATAAAATCGAGCTGGTTGCTTCTTATCTGGAGTGCAGCTTATACAGTGGAGTTGAGTCATTCTTGCTGAGATTGCATTTTGAGAACTGTCGTTAAAATGCTTAGATATTTAACTCTGGCACAGTATAATTTGCAAACTTATGTAACTGGTATGTTTTTGAATGCAGCTGTCAATAAGAGATCTTATTGCACTTTTTTTTAGTGGAACTAGAGAATCTAAAGCAGCTGCTTTTACAAGATGACCTAAATATAAATAATTTAAGAATAGCTGTTTCTTACTAAAATGTTGACATTGCTACTGGCTTAATTTTTATGTGTTCAGATCAATTCTGATGTACAAAATGTTACGTAATTAGCTAAGCAGAACGGCATTGCAATTAAGTACTGGAATGATGCAGGTTGTGCTAATAAATAAACAAGGTTTAGAATGGGAAGTAGTGTAAAATAACTGTTTTCATTTGGCCTCTGCAACCCAGAGACATTTTAAGGACTTGAATAGTAGCAATGTTTGAAGTCAAGACAATAGTGGTTTATCATAGTTAAACCTGAGCCAAACTGCATTTATTCTTACTATGGCATGTGGATCTTTGTCATTTTTGCTCCTCTTTTCTCGTAAATCATACTTGACTTTTAGTATTTTATTTAAAAAATTGATGTATCGTCTGTTTCATTCTAAATGATGCAACTTGTAGTCTCATTTGTTCTTTTTGAAATGAATCTCTTTTTGGCTAATACTTAATTGCTGAACTCTTACTGATCTCTGTAGTTTTAATCACATGATCCAAATTTCAGTTTAGAATAGTAGGATAAGAAATCAACTTCTGTAACATTTACACATGCTTAACTACAATCCTCTTCGTTGAATGAATGGCAAATGTAAAGTATCAAGTCTGTGTATACAGTATGTAATCCCTGAAAAAATGACAGTGTTCTTAGGATATTTAGAAGATCCAGAGAACGTGCATAAATGTACATTTTATGGCATTTTATGTACATTCCATTCACCAGTGCTAAAAAATATTTTTAAGGGAGGATTCATACATTTGAGCCATGATGTGATTCAGATCACAGTGGAGATAACATTTCCTGCTTGGAGCTTCTTTATGTTGCTCTCTGTCTGTGAAGGAACAATTTAGCATTTAATAAGATTTAATATTTCTAGAGTAAATCACTTGACTCTTAAAACTGGGAGGAATGTTTAGGCCAAGGGAATTGTAATCAGAACAGGAGGAGAAAGCAAGGGTGATACCATGGGAGTGAATAGGCTGATTTTTGTTCCTGGGTAGAGGCAGTAACCACTGGGTGTTACTGGTGTTAAGCTACTGCTGCAAGGTCTGCTTTTCTATATTTGTGTGCTAAACTCTGGTCTGTGTTAAACCACAAACTGAGTTACAGATTTCTGTGAAGTTGCTATCTTTTTTCTTACTTATTTTGTTTGTGTTTAAACACAAATACAAGTACAATTCACTAATGGATATTTCAGCTGCCTGTTGGAGTCTACAGAACAGTGTTTATAAATACATAAAACAGTGGCTCAGATTTTTTTAACAGCTCTTCTCGAAAGGTGTTTATATGTGACTAAAACAACAGAATAAAAACTTCTTTCACTGACAGAGTTGCAATGAAGTACACTTCTACTGTTTAGAATGTAAAACTTTATAGCAGTATGTATCTATATGTATCAAAAGAGCACCTAAGAGTGCCAGGAAGGAAAAAGCAAAACTGGCTAACCACGTTTCAATATTGAAATGTAGAGAAATGCAGTTTACAGAGAGGAAAAAGTGCATTTGCCTCTTCATTGCTAACAGGTTAGTTCTCAAAAGTAAGAATATTTTAGTAGATAAAAAGGTCTCTAAAATCTTCTAAGATAATAATTTACAAACCAAACATACTCAAGTGTAACATGACTTGTATTTTGATAGCTGCAGTTTAAATAAAGCAAAGCACTTCAGTGTGCTTGTGGTGATATGCCACGTGCAGCTGAATTATGTGGGACTACTTAGATTTGTGATGTTGCTCTCATCTTCAATGCCTTGCTGGATTGTGACCTAGAGAATGAAATGTGCTCTCATGTTTGGGTCTCAGCTGTAACTTGAAGGATTTTCTGTATCTATGTGTGCAATTCATTTTTACTGCCAACTGTCCTTGTCATCTGAAATTCAAATGGCAGCCTGTATTCTTCCTGACCATATATCATAGCTATTTGTCCATTAAGTTCTCTGGTATTTTTTCCTTGGAAATGCTCTAAAATGCAGTAGCCACGAGAACTGTGTAAACTGTGCCTGAGCTCTTTGTGTTTGAGGATGAGTTTAAGGAATTCTCCAGCTGTTGAGTAAAACCCAGTCTTTGGAAAGGAGTGCAGAATGTGGAAAAACGTGGGCGGTTAAGCAGCTAGCATTAAATTGTAGGAAAATATAATGAAGAAAGAATCAGTTGCTGTCAGTAAATAATTTTCTAGTTCCCTCAGTCAATTACAGTAAGTATTTGGACAGACCCTTGTTAAAAATCAACTGCTGCTGCTCTCTGTAAAAAACCATTGTGAGGCTGCAGAGCAAGGCCCTGTAAGCTTAGGAAATGCTGGCATTAGCACTGCTTTGATTTTTGAAGAACAGATGAATTTGACAATGTCCTCATTAAGTGACCAGAATGTTTAGAGCTGTCATGAACTTTGGTTTGGAGTGAGAGGAGCACCTTTATTGCCTTGTTTATCATGGGCAAATCAGCTCTGCTGGTAGTGATAGAAGTGAACTTGCCAATCAGTGTGCCCTCAGAGGAAAGCCTTCTGTCCTGAAAGCTTCTCTCTGCATAAAAGGCTAAGAACAAGGGCTGGTTTTTTCATTGGTTTCTTTTTTATATTTTTATGTAGGCTTGGGTGAAAAATCTGTATTATTGCAGCAGTCATCCTCTGTCCTTGTTCATTTAATGAGATAGGAATGCTGGGGACGTGAGGGCAAAATAGCTTTGTAAATAAAAGCTCTGTGTGTGTACAAATGAGCAAACTCTAGCTTTTCCTAAGCTTTGAGGATTTAACTTCCAGGTCTTAATGTGCTTCTGGCATAGTTTTTTATGTCATTTCCTTGCAAGCAAAGCCAGGTTCCAGCTGTAACTTCAGAACATTTCCTATTTTATTGCCATTTTATTCCCGTGTGTAGTCATCAGATTTCAAATCTCTCCTGTATGCTGCTTTTCCTATATCCTAACCAGAATAGTGTTAATGTTGTTGAGATTAGAACCCCACAAATGTTTTCATGTGAAGTGAAGGGTCTGGGAAATTGCTGATGTATTATTTCATAATATTGAGTGCTTGACTAAACAGGAAGTTTTGGGGCCTCCGTGCAAACATCATCTTCTAATTATTGGGCACACGCATACTGGTTGTGTTTTCTCAAAATAGTTTATTTTTATTTTGCTCCCAAGATCTGACTGTATAAACTTTATTTTCACTTGGGCTTCATGCAGCCATATTGTTAAAATAAATTGCTCATAAGACAAACCATAAACAATTGGCTGGAGCTTCTTGTTGAAGTTAGGAAGATCTGAAGTTTGAAAGCTTGAAATAATTAGTTTTTAAAAGGAGCAGTGACATTGGTGAGCAACTAGAAACACAGAGAGGAAAAATTAAGGAGCAGATAGAGAAATGATTCCATGTGTTCAGTTTTCTTGAACTACTTAGGACTGTATTAACTAAATTGTGAAGATGTTTGTGGTGAGGTTATCAGTGAAACCATACAGCAGAGGGATGGTGGGGTTCTGTAAGAATTTGTACATATTGCCACAGGCAACAAACAATATAAACTGTAAAAATAAATGGCAGTTTCCTGAACTGAGTAACTGTGTGAGTATAATTTTTCTCCCATATTTCAGGAATAGTTCAATTTATACAGTTGCTGTTTTGTTGATTTTTAAATTATTGTTATTCGAGCCTCCCTTTGTTTTTGGAGTCTCAGCAAATAATCCCATTGGGACCTTTTTCCATGGAGCATCTTTTTCCTGGCTTATTTTAACACTTAGCTAAAACACTGACAAAGTGGCAGTGGATTGACTTCAGGTGCATTTGAACAACCAGAACAGTCGTGGACAAAACCCATTCTGCTCTAGAGGCTCTTTACCCAATATCTTCACTGTTTTGGGTAGGGGCAGGATGGGCTAGGACTCCTCAGTTGTCTTGATTTTTCTGAATAGATTTAGCTGAACTTGATAAAAAAAAGTAAATGCTTTCTGTTTGGTTAGGTTTGTTTTTTTCCTTTGACACAGAAATGGCAATGGAATTATGTGAGCCTTCCTCAAAAAAAACCATTCCTCTGTGAATCTTTAAGTTTTTTTTTTGTGGCAGGTATTGTTTGAGTGGTAAAACTGATAATGAATGAATATATTGAGGCTTCAAGTTGTAAATAAGAGATGAAAAAAAAACAATTTCGAGAAAAGAAGGATTTTAGCTATTATTTGAATAATTTGATATGTTCAGATTTGTTAAATTCTTGTACTCTGAGTGGCTTGTACTCAAGTAGGAATTTTCACTTAGGCCCACAATGTTTAGGAGTGGGGAAATGATCTGCAGTGATGAGAAATGACAGTGGCAGAGCACTCGTGGTATTACAAATACTGGAAAAAATTGTAATTCAGCTTTCATGACTTACTATAGCTCCATTCTTCTGGGTTGTCTCTTTCTGTTTCCTTTTCACCCATGTTTTCTTTGTGGTGAAACTGTTGCTGTGTGGAGTTCTGTTGGAAGGGCTGTGTAGCACTGTGTACTCCTTCTGTCATGAGCAGCTTGGTTGGAATCCTTAAATTCACTTGTTTGCCTTGCTCTTTCAAAAAATTTGAGTCTTACTGCGTCTCATTGATACTTAAACTGAAGCAAGGCCTTTCTTTCTTCCAAATTCTGTCTACACAGACTGCAGCTTCCTTGAATCTTCCAGTTCTTTTTTTCTGTTGTTTCAGTGGGGCTCTGAATTTTGGCTGGAGCCTGCAGGAATTTCTGCACTGTTAACAAAGCAGTTGTCTAAGCTTTTTGTCTAAAATGGGCGTCTTTTTGTTTATTTTCCAACACTTCTAAGTAAGAAATCTTTGGAAAATGAAGTATAAACTGAAAGGTGCTGAACTCAGCAGCAGCACGGACATGTTTTCTGCTTATTAATGCTTTCAAGCAAGGACCTTGGCGTTTTCATTCTCATGCTGTTCAGACAGCAGCAAATGAATTTATGCAAAGCTACCTCATTGATTTTCATAGTTCTTAGTTCCATTTTGGATGTCTACATAGTTTTTCATAGTGATTGGGCTGCTCATACTTTGATGCTGCTGTGATTTTTTCTCTTATGCCTTCCCACTTCTAATTTGTAGTACAGATATTTAATTTAGAAAGAAGCAAGAATTCTGTCTGGGCCAAGAAATACTCACTTAATCATGTTTTGAGGGTGCCAGTCATGTTAGGATCCTGGTGAGTGACGGGCACTCCTGGATGCAAGTTCTATCTCCCCTCAGAATCAATGTAGTGATTTTTCATTCCCAGCAGTGCTCTTGGTGATTCTCGAAAGAACTTACTTTCTTCCATAACTGTCCAGATGGCAAAACTAACTCCATAAAGAATTATTGAAATTACATCACCATCTTTCAAACTTCTGAAGGAACAATTTGTTAGAGGTGAATTATCTATTCCAATGTCCAGGGCTTCCTTTTGCAAAAATCAAATGACACACATCTCTGCTGGAGAGAGTTTGAACCTCAGCCAAAATACACTCATATTGAGAAGCTTCTCATTTAACCTTGGAACAGGTTTAGTTGTCTGCAGGAAAGGTAGGTAGGAGCAGAAAATAATGTTTTAAGAAGAAGCTGAAACATGTTGTTGGAGGGAGGGTGTTAACTTAGAAATGGTTACCTTCTGTGTTCCAGAAGGCTTTAATAATCCTCTCCTAAATCCTACCTGCCCTGCCATACACACCACGTGGGATAAAATATTTTGCTGCTTAGTACAGGGAGGCATCTGGAAAGGCTGTCAGCTCCTAGCAAGGAGAAGGGATTTTAAGCAGAAGTTATGTTTAAAAAAATAACTCTCCAGACAACTTAGCTCAGTGAAATGGCAGTGCCTGTCGACCAGCTATTAAGAGATCAGAGCTCATAGGTGTTTGTATGAGAGGTGCAGTGGTTTAGTGTTTTCTGCTGTGCTGTGAAGCTGTAATAGCTATCACTGCTGCATATTAATTACTGGAAGAGAGGGAGGGTAAGTTGGGGAAATTTGGAACAGTTCATATTTTCCTTCATACACATGAAGTTATTAACTTGCTTCCTCTGTTGTTTTGTTTTTTGGAGTTTTTTTTTAGTCTGCCACAAGCCATACCTCCTACATCTGTTCTAAACCAAAAGTTCTTAATGTTATTAGAAATTTTCTTACCCATATGGGTAGTTGGTGTTCTTCCTTTTGCAGTTGTCTTACTGAAGTAGAACACAGACTAGAGTTGCATCCCCAAGAAACAAATGTTCTGGTGGGGAAATGGTGGGTTAGTCTATGTTTATTGAAATAGTCCCAGTTCTGTATTTTATTTCCTTTACTTCTTTTACATAAACAGTTCATGTCTCCTAGCTGCCATGTATTCCTGTGTCTGAAAGTACACATTCAGAAACATCAACTGTAATTTTTGGTGTTTTATTGATGTTTCAAAGCATGAGTGCCAGAACTCAGTCATATAGCCTCCAATAGCTTTTAAATCGTTTCATTGGCAAGAAGCTTTTTCATGACTTCATTCAGCCCATGACTGTGGTGTAATTATGTCTCCTCATCTGCGTGTTCTGTTTTATTTTAGTCATTCTTCCGATCCCTGGGATGTTCTCTGACATGTTGTTTGTTAAAATTAATTGATTTGGGGCATCCAATATGTACTGTCAGTTTTTCATTCAGGAGGTTGTAACTTCTGAAAATGTTTCCACGTTTGCACAATTACATGCTGTCTGCTACTGCATCCAGCCTGCTTAAGGCAGAGGGAAAAGTACTGTGAATCAGGCTGCAGTTGAAGTGAACAAACACCCTTTTTCTAGTCAGTAGCAGTCTGTATAATTTGGTGACTTGCTCTGTGTCCTGTAGTTCAAGTAAAGGTTGTAATCTTTCTCTGTGGTCCTCATTACAACACACGGGATGTAGTGTCACTGAGGGAATTGTTCCAGGAAATTGGAGTGTGGGGGTATTTCTCAGCTTAGTTAGAACAAGTGCCTGTGACTTCAGTGTGGTTCATGTAAGCAGCTTATCCTAGTGGAAGGAATACAGCTTGAACATTGTTTAAAAAGGATTATTAATTTACATATTGTTCAAGTAAAAGTTTCAGATGGGGGTGGTTAGTTTTCTGGGACAAAATGATCAAATCTTTGTCCAAATTCCTTGGAGAAATAAATTTGTATTTCTGTAGGGGTATGTGGAATTGCATTCACTGTCCTTTGTGAACAATTTAGGGCTTATGTTCATTTGAACCTTCAGGCAAATGAACAAGCAAATAGCAAACCAGTAAAATTTATTTTCCTGTATAGCAGAAAGCATTACAGTTGTGCTGCCTGGATAGCACAATTTGAGGAACAAATGAAGGGGCAAAGAGATTTCATGCATTCCAGTGATGTATCTGTGGTTGTCCATGGTTGTCCATGGCCTGGTATACTAATTACCCTCCGTTTTCTTTGCCACTCTGTTCTCCAGTTGCATCTACTTTCAAGGAGTTTAGCTACTGACTCTTTGGCATGCTCCATTCATTATTTTAGTTTTGTTTCTAGTGCTGCAGTCCTTTGAATTTTGGCACTCTTGTGTTTTATCCAAGACCTTGTTATTTGTGTTGATTTTTCTAGGTTGTGTACAGTATTCTTACTTTTCTGCCTGCAAACTGCAACTAGAGTTTTCTGTGCACTTGCTGGAGAGGCTGACCTCCACAAAATCACTTCTTCAGAAATTGTGGTTAAAATGCACTTGCAGATGCAGAGATGCACCCCCTGCACATTCATTTCACAGGGGTCCATTTTCACATCTAGCTTTGTTCAGGTGCCTCTCTCTTCTTCAGAGCCAAAATTCAGAAACTTTGACTGCAGAAAGCTCTTCTC
The DNA here is from genome assembly GCF_963513975.1 of Fringilla coelebs. Classification (NCBI taxonomy): domain Eukaryota; kingdom Metazoa; phylum Chordata; class Aves; order Passeriformes; family Fringillidae; genus Fringilla; species Fringilla coelebs. Next base: position 5,718,261 of record NC_140034.1, read on the forward strand.
TTTTAGGACCTAAAACACATGGAAGTCACTGATTTGGAAATGGTGATCCAAGAATCATCTTAGATTAAAATTGAAGCTTGCTTGGCTGATGGCTGTGCAGTTGTAGCACCAGATGATGCGTGAGAATCACCATTTATGAAGAAAATGTTGCACCTTTTTACAAGGCACTACCCTTACTATACTGTTCAGAATGATCCTGCTTTAAGGAAAAAAAATGGTGGTGTATTTTGCCACTAAACTTCATGATTAAAGTGCCTTTTCTCTTACTTTGCCTTTAATAGGAAGAATGTCTGTCTCCTTCACTACATGTGTGCATCATTCAAGCCTTCCAGCAGTTGAGGCTTCCAGGTAGAGGACTGGTTCTGTCTCCTGCCATGAGACTGCAGTTTTCTGGCATGATTGTAGAAATGTGTGACTGGATTAAGAGAGTAAACTTCTTTGGAGAATAAAGATCATAAAATGAGGGCTCCTCTTAGGAAAGATGACTAAAGATGTGAAGAGAGGCTGAGTTAAGCCATGTTCAGGATCTGTTTTATGTATTGCATGCAGTCTCTTCTGGGTCTGTGTTTTTACATAACAAAGTCATGCTGTAACTTGGGCACTTGCACTGCTATAGGTTAATCAGATTTGCATACAGAGTTATGTGCTTAACCAAAGGTGTCATTCCAACTCAGTCACTGTAGTGCACAAAGCACCTCATCAAAGAATAACAAATGTGCTCATAATTTAGGTAGACACCGGTGTGTGAAAGATGTTTCCATAGATATGGACTCAAAAACAGGTCTAAAAGGTATTTTTAGTAGGAAGGAGGCATGGCTTTCTTATGTCAGCATTTCTCTGTGTGTGTCCATACCTTCTCATAAAACTAAGTTTCTTTTTGTTTATAGCTAAGACCCTTGAAATTCTTAAGGTTTTAATTACGCATTAAGGATAAAGGGGAAGAAGTAGCAGGTAGTCTCCAATTCATCAGAATTCACAGATGGGTCAGTTTTAACTGACTGATTTTTTTCTGATTGAGAATTGGAATTCTGGAAAAAACCTAAAGATATGACACATTCATCCTATCCTCAAGTAAACAATGCTTTTTCTGCAGATACAGTGAGGATTTTGAAAACCTGGCTTATTCTCCTGCAGGTTTAGACTGCTATTCTGTAAAAGTCTGGTTAGCTGGAATATGGCAGGGAAGACAACTGCAGTCTGTTATTGCAGTTTTCAGAGGAGGATCACTTCTTTCTGAGGGCAACTTCTGAAGGAATGTTCCATGGCCACACTATGGTTTTCCTCTTGCCCAGCTGTATTCTCATCCATGATGGGCAGCTCTCACCGCTGAAGAATCCTGGATCAACATCTCACCTACAAAGCTTCGCTTCAAAGACACCAGCTTTCAGGGTTACTTCTGGGAAGGGATAAGGCAATTTGGTATTTAAATGGAGAGTGATTTGTGAACTTAGAAGGTGTGCTGGCAGTTCTGTAGTGGTTAAAACTTCACTTATATCTAATTTGCATGATAAACTACTGAGCAGGACAAACAGTTTACAAAGCAGAGCCCTGAATGTTGTGTGCATACTAAGGTGGGAGATTAGAAGAAAAATGGCCCCTTTTAGTCCAGATTTCAACAGGGTTTGTGGTCAGTGTAAATGTACCCTGCTCTTAATGTTTTCCTGTTTTAATTTAAATACAGGAATAATGTCAAATACCTCACAAAAGTATATTTGCCAGGGCAGTTTCTGTTTTTTGAGCTCTAAATTAAGGTGAAAAAGTTTAATATCTGCATTCTGTTTAATGATCTCCTCAAGAAAGAGAACATTTAGTGTTAAACTCCACTCCTATCATAGAATGAATAAAAAGTGTTATTCAGCAGAATAAGTACCCACGTGATTTATAGCAGCATTCTGTAATTATTTTGATCACTCTGACTTCACTAGAGTTGCATGTGAAGATAAAAAAGTCTTAAGTCGTATTTTTTTCCTAGCAACTGCAGTAATGTGAACCTCCTGCATGTGCTTGGGACACAAGACACACGGTGCACACTCTGTTTTGTTGGTTAGTTACAGCTTGCTTGGGCATCAATATTTTGTGTTCACTTGAGAAGAGGCAGAACTCCAGAGCAGGGTTTGGGGTGAGGGGAAGTAGAGGTGAATTGCTGCTGCCATCCCCCTACAGCTGAAGTATGTGTTTTGTTTTTGTTAGCAAAGCATGTGAGCCAAAGAGTGCATAACCAGTCCCCATGCCTCACATTTGAATCACTGTTGTGGTGAGATCAAATATAAACATTTCTTGACTGTTTATTTTAACACAGATGTTTCAGAAAGGTTGACAGTGGCTGGAAGAGACAGTGTGAAGAGCTTTGTTGGTTATATGTTGTCACTAATGGCTGGTGCTGTATTGCAGTAAAAGCATGTCATAAAAACGTGATGTTGTCACTTAGAAAACTGGTCAAATATATTCCATGGTCAAGCTAAACATTTCTGAAACCTCTGGTGTACTGATTTTTCTGCTAGTGCAGCTGTTAGTTGGGGCCTCAGGTAAAATCTGTTTCTGAGGTTCTTTTCACAGCTAATTTTTGTCTACAGTCTTCAAATAGAAAAGCTCATAGTTTTGTTCCATTACTTTGTATTGTATAACAGTGATTTGCAGACTCTTTGATGCTTCCCAAGGCATAATTTGCAAGTATGTAAAATGTGTGACCTATTTTGTATGATTTTTTAATAATGAATGCACAAATAAAGCAATGTGGATTAGAAGGGTGGGTTAGATGGTTAGGGTGTGAAAACCATGAAGATAAACCAGTCAGTTTACACTGCCTGCAAATATCACTTATTCTCTTAAGCATGAATATTCACTGCATCACATCCTAAGGAGTACGTGAAGGAGGAGAGGGTGTGCAGTGTATAGGTCTGGCTTGAATCTTGATTCACACAAGAATATACAATACATGTGATTTTATTTCCAAACAGATTTCCTCAGATTTGTCAGGGGCAGTTGTCTTTCAGTGAAGCATGAATACATGAGGGTTTTAAGTAAATCTGTAGCACAGACATCTGAGAAGCTGCTGCGTAATTTAACCAAAAATCTAAGGATGAGCTTTCACAAGATGGCTGAGCCAAACTAATGGCTTGCTGCTGCCTAAGGGGACAGCTGCTCTGTTCCTTCCCAGTCCTGCTGCTAGTTTATCCAGTGTTGCTTTTTCCTGTATGCAGACTCTGGCATCCTCTTGGTCATTCTTATAATTTATCTGTTTAAAAAAAGCCAAATAATGACTGAACCCAAAAAACCCTGAAGTCCCCTTCTTAAAAATAGAAACCAAACTAATCAGTTTGCTTTCATTTCCCCATCACTACCAGAAAAGCAGTGTTAGCAGGAATTTGTGGCCAGCAGGTAGGGATCTAGGGAATGCCAGTGTCCTGGAAACATTGAACTCTTTCATGGCTCAGTAGTTGCAGGGAACAGCCATTCAGCTGTGTGCCAGTTAACAAGTCCTCTTTGAAACTGGTTTCATACATAGTTCTATTAAAGGCTTTTGTCAGAACCATGAATGACAGTGAACATAAATTTTTCAAGTAAAACAGCTGAAAATACAAAAATATGAAAAGTGCAGTTCAGCTAGTAGTAGTGTCCTTGTTTAAATTAGATGAAAGCAATGCAAATTTGACTGGAGAAACAGAAAAATCAGCTTTATAGCTGTGTATTTTGGGCATCTTAACATTACTTGTACCATTATTTAATAATATCTTCCAACAGGATTTTTAAACAATATGCTTTAGAAATATCTTAATAATCCTTTCTTTTCCTTTGTAGAACTGAAGGAAGGTCACCATGGGAGCATTTTTAGACAAGCCAAAGATGGAGAAGCATAACGCCCAGGGGCAGGGGAATGGGCTGCGTTACGGTCTGAGCAGTATGCAGGGCTGGCGCGTGGAGATGGAGGATGCACACACGGCTGTGATCGGTTTGCCAAATGGACTTGATGGATGGTCGTTTTTTGCTGTCTATGATGGGCACGCTGGATCCCAGGTTGCCAAGTACTGCTGTGAGCATTTATTAGATCACATCACTAGCAACCAGGATTTTAAAGGGCCAGATGGGCCACCATCTGTGGAAAGTGTAAAGAGCGGCATCAGAACAGGTTTTCTGCAAATTGATGAACACATGAGAGTCATCTCTGAGAAGAAGCATGGCGCAGACAGAAGTGGGTCAACAGCTGTGGGTGTCATGATTTCTCCCCAACACACGTACTTCATCAACTGTGGAGACTCGAGAGGTTTGCTCTGTCGAAACAGGAAGGTTCACTTCTTCACACAGGATCACAAACCAAGTAACCCGCTGGAGAAGGAGCGTATACAGAATGCAGGTGGCTCCGTCATGATTCAACGTGTGAATGGCTCCCTTGCTGTTTCAAGGGCACTTGGGGACTTTGATTACAAATGTGTCCATGGGAAAGGTCCTACAGAACAGCTGGTCTCACCCGAGCCTGAAGTTTATGAAATTGAGAGATCAGAAGAAGATGATCAGTTCATCATCCTGGCTTGCGACGGTATCTGGGATGTTATGGGAAATGAAGAGCTGTGTGACTTTGTAAGATCCAGACTTGAAGTCACTGATGACCTTGAGAAAGTTTGCAATGAGATAGTTGACACCTGCTTGTACAAGGTAGCCAGACTTGAGAGAAGGAGTTTACTGTGCTTTCCCTATTAGAAGTTTATGAGCAATCTAATAATAACTTTGCTTCCAGTCTATAAATATTCAGTGGTTTATGGAACATGACTTTGACAGTGATGACCATGTTTCCTACAAAAATGGTGATAGAGGGGGAATGAAAACACAACAGAAATGTTTTTCTGGGTGGTTTTGGTTAATTAAGAGGTTATAATCATGTACGGGTACACTGTTATCAGTGGAAAACTAGAAGCTAATGGGAATTTATGGGCAAGCTAAAGACAATAACTGCCCTTTTCTGTTTCATAAAGTACTTTACAAAACCTCAACTCTTAAGACTTAATCAGGCTAGAGAATGTATTTCCCCTTCCTAATCTTCCCCTGCTTTCTTGGGCACATAGTATTAACATTACTGTCATATTTATATCAAGATAAATGCAGAATCAGTGAACCTTGACTTCATATTTTGAAGACCTGACTTCCTAAGTTAGTTTTTATTTTGGTTTAATTACTGTATTTCTTATTCACTGTTGTGTGATAGGGCTCTGAAACCAGCTGCAGTAGATGGAGACTCTTTGGTTTGACAAAACTATGTAACTTTGTCTGCATTAACTTCTACTTTGTATTAATAAGTTGCAGTGTGATGCAGTTACTGAGTTTCATGGCTTAAGACTTATTTTGCAAAGGCAAACTGGAAGTCATAGAGCCAAAAAGCCAACTTTTTTCTAAAGAAACAAGACAACATCTCTGCTCTTCCTACATGGTTAACAGGATCATTGTTTCCCATCTGGAAAATTGTAATTGCTTTCCATCACCTTGACAGATTGATAATGGTTATATTTTTGGTTACTATTTTTCTTTGGTGATCCTAAAAGCAAATACCAGGAAAGGAACAGTGGCTTGTGGATGCTGTAAGCTTTGTAGGAGCCAACTGTCCGCACCTCCCCATACCCATATACTGTTGTTTTGCACACTGGCTTGTTCTTGATCCTGCTGACATCAGTGGAGTTAATTAGTGTTAAAAGTTAAGCCTGTGGATGCATGTTTGTAGGCTAAAGCACAGGGGTATTGAAAGTAAACCAGTTACTTTGCATAAGCAGAATGTGTTTGTATTTTTAAATATTCAAGTATTGGGGCTCCTTTATTTGGAGTATTAAATGTGAACATTTTTTGGGAAGATCTGGGTACCTTACAGCTGGTTTTCTAACAAATTCTATCACTTGCAACTTTCCATGTTTTAAATGAAAAGGAGAACAAAAACCTAATAGCTGTGATTTTTAGTGGAAGCACTGTCTGAATTTAGCACCTTCCTGATTAGTACTTTTGAGCAGTAATGGTTTTGTTCACCCATTCAGCTCTTTTCCCAAAATGATTGGATGGCACTTAAAACAAGATGGAACACAACTTTGTAATTATACATCACTCATTACTAATGTCAGTTTTTAGATGACAGTGGGGTGTCTATAACTGGTTTCATGTAGTCTTCAGACCATAAAAGTGGAAAGCAATGACTGAAGAGTTGTACCAAATGAATGGGCCTGGAATTCTCTAAGGGGTACAGGGAGATTAAAGATAATATTATTCCGTAACAGTGAAAGCTGGATTCTGATACCATGTGATTTGTGAATTTCTGTATTTAAAATGCTTTGATGTGTGTTTAGCCTGGTGTGTATACATTTCTCAAATCATTTTTTCTTTTCCACCAGGGAAGTCGAGACAACATGAGTGTGATATTGATCTGTTTTCCGAATGCACCAAAGGTATCACCAGAGGCGGTGAAAAGAGAGGCAGAGTTGGACAAGTACCTGGAAAGCAGAGTAGAAGGTGGATCATTTAAAAAAAAATAAGTAACTTTGTTTCTAAACAGACCCCTGGCCCCCTTCCCCTTCCAGCAATTAAACCCTTAACACGTACAGGCTTTTTAATAGACCTTCAAGTGCCATTTGCCATCCTGTGTACCTCTGAAAAAGGCACTCATATATGTCCTGAAAAAGTTCTGCTATGAAAGTGCAGCAGCCTGTAGCCCTGAAAATTATTCAGGATGGCAGAGAATTCATTTATGCCCAGTGTTCTTCCTGAGTCTGTTGACAGCACTAACTTCAGACCAGTGAATCCTGGTTCCTGTCACATGGAGTTAAAGAAAATAATCAGAATATCTTATAAAGTGTCTGTGAAGATGGTAATTTGAGTGCCATTTATACTTAAGTACAAATCAGTTAGCTGTAATATTTTATTATCCAGTAATAGTAGGGTTACAACTCGATTGCTATAATCTTTAAGCACCTGCTTTCATATTTACTTATTTTAAAATACATCAGAAATTTGTCAAAGCTAATCTTTAAGCATTCATGACAAACAAAAGCTGGGAACTCATCTTACTCTGATAGTAACTTAAAAATTTTTCTTTAAATTTGTATTTCAGGAGTTCTTAAACTTTAAATTCAAATTGCGAGTCTGGGGCTTTTTGGATCACATAAAAATGATATTTGAAATCAAGTAGATTCAAATAATTTCTGATTAAAACTGCATTTATAGTGCCTTTTGATATTTAAAACCAACTACATCTTGGAGTTTGTCTCTGAAATTTAAGACATGCTGTATGCATTATTTGCATAGGTTAAGTCTATTTTTGAAGTGGACTCCTCTATATGTTCCAAGTCTAGTTATGTGTGTGTATACTTCCAAGAATCCTTAATAGCACACAGGGCACGATAGGCAGAGTTCTCCACAGCTATGGTAGCAGTGATTAGTAAGTTAGAGGAGTACATTATGCACTTTTTTCCTCTTTAGCTTGCATGATGGTAACACATGCAGCTCCAAAAATTTCACAGAGAACTTGCCTGCATGGGAATTTTGGACTCAGACAAATCCATGTGCAATTTTAAAAGCACTTACAACCTGTGTAGGTGCTCCTGCAGAAAATACCACGTTTTTCAAAGGCCTCACTTGCCAGCTCTCACCAAACTGCATCTGTTCTGCCCCTGAACAAATGCCCAGGCAGACATTTCTGTTCTTTAATCCCCACACTTGCCTGAGAGGAGAGGTTGGTGCACAGTCAGTGCTGGTGTGAATCTCCCTGGCAGCGTGGCAGGAATGTCCCAGTGCAGTCACACTGCAGGAGGGAAGTGTCAGCAGAGCAGGGAGCAGGTTTGCACCAGGCGTGTGAGGAGCTCACTGTGTGCCCACCCACAGATCTGCTGAAGAACAAGTGTGCTGTACATTCACACATTGATTCACAGGCTGGTAACTCTCCTTATCTGGGCAAGTGCTGCCTTCTTATCTTAGATATTGTGTCTGAGCTCAGACAAACCTGTGACCTAGAATATGAAAATATGATGAAGCCAAGGCTGCATCTTCAGCTGGCCTCATCATACCCCAGGCATGTTACAGTGAGGAAAACTGGCATTTTTGTACAGCTGCTTCATTTTGCAAAGGAACAGCCTTTACAGAAACACTTGACCTGCATGTGGTTATGGTACATATAAGGAATTTGGCTGCTGGTACTTTGCATTTATACAAATAGGAAATTTGCAGGAATGAACAAAGTGTGATAATTGCATAGAGGCAGAAGGATTCTGTATGTAGTTATAAAGCACTTTAATACTAATTTAATGGGATGATGTCTGAACAACTTGAGGAAATATATTGTACTTCCTCTCAAGGGTCTTTGTTTAATTTTTAGAGTTATCCTCAATCTTTTGTCTGTTGTTGCACAAAAATATTATTTAAATTAATGAATATTTAGTAAACACTACTCAACCCAGCAGTGATTTGTATCAGCTGTTTGCAGAATTTGGCCTTTTAGTACTTATGCATGAGGAAAGTTGAAAGGCCTGAACCAAGGCAGAATTTCAAGAACAGGAGTTGATAACTTTGTTATTTAATATAAAATTAATTCATTCATGTGCCATTGCATTGTTTCTGAAGTAAGTGAATAATGCCTTATTGACTAGTAAGGTAGGACTGCTGCAGCATCTGAAACTTTATACACTACAGTGAATAATCTTGCTCTTATCTTAGGACACTATAAGAATGGCAGTGCTTAACTTTAAAAGCCTGATTTTTGGCTGAAGGAACTAAAAAATATAAAAAGTACTTTTAGAATGATCTTACTAATCTGTAATATCAATTTAAATTTAAAAGTCATTAAAATGGAAACTTGGTCAAAATGCATATTACATATTTTTATGCACTTCAGTACTCAGTGAAGTCCAACAGGTAATGAGAGTCGATCCTTTCAAATCTGCATTTTTTTTCTGGTTGTATTTTTATCCCCTTGGCCCAGAATATACCTTTATACTGTTTAAAACTAGTGCAAATTTTAAGACTGAATAGCATTCAATAATGATGGTCATCTTGAATAAGGAGAGATGATTCAGATTTTTAAAAAATGTAGAAACTTTTCTACTTACCATATCACTTAAGACTCTCCTGATGTGTTTGTGGTCCAGATTTGTAGCTGCAACAAATAATGGAAGAAGCAGCAAGTGTGGAGAAGCATCATTGTGCCATTACTTGCAATAAATCAATGTTACTCCTAAAGTATCATGTGAACTTCATGGTAGAAGTAATCAGTCATTCCAAAATGTGTTGCTATTATTTGCACTAATATGTGTTATCAATGTGTTGACTCTAAAAAAAAACTTGTCTAAGCTTTTTTTTTCTGTTCTCATTTTTTTTTTACATTAAACCATTTCGTAATAGATATTCCCTGCAATATTTATACCTATGTAGAGATAAATAACCTTGAGTTAGCTGTTATATGTTCCTTCCCTAATTTTCACATAAACAAAGTTCTGGCTTTTTCTTAAACTTTGTATGGAATTCCCATTTTTGAATCCTTTATTTTAGGGTTGTAAGTACATTTTTCCAGTACTTGATGCCATGAAAATGTGTAGAAGGTTTAAAAGTAAATTAAAAGACTGGGGGGAGGGTTAAAGGTGTACTGAAACAAGATAATGCCAATAAATTAAACACAGCTAGCAGACCGACTCCATTTGTTGTGTCTTCAGTGTTCATTCAGTCTGTATCTATAGTTTTATCAAAATATAAATGTATTCATTTAGTGGAGACTGTATGTTAAATGTACTGCAGTTACAGGTTGTGAAACTGTGTAGTATAGGTCAACTATAAATTCCTTATTTTTGTACAGCAGAACTTTAGAACTAGCACAATGTAGCATATTCTAGATGTTCAAAATTGCACAATAAAGGAACTTGGCAAACCAAATCTGAGATCTTGGCTTCTTATTCAGATTTAAGATTCATAGATTATTTCTTTGCTAAATGTAAGATGGTAAAATGAACTTTGGCTGTAGATTTTGAGGAAATGGCAAGTTTTTGAGGTGTCTCTGGTGTGCAGTGTCATGTATTTAAAATTTAAGTTTTGGAGTAAACAGCTTAAAGCTTTGTGCTGCAGAGTTTGATGATGGTTGAGGACTAGGCAGTGTTTCCACTATACCTTGCAAATAATTTACACAGCCTGACTGCAAAAGAGAGCTGATGGTTTTTTGTAAACACACACTGCCCTGAAAAACCAGTACATACACAAAAAGTAATTCACAATTGTTTTTTAGGTTTTGTTTATTTTGACTAAAAAGGACTGGATACATGTTGGTTTGAAAAGCTTTCAATGTGCCTTATCTACAAATTATAAAATGGAAACTTGGTATGTTCTTCTGGAATTTAGGGCAAAATTTGAATGCTTGAGTATTTTTCAGAAGTGGTACTAATGAATTCCAGCTACTTTCAAACTGTGTAAATGCTTTATTAGATGAAGAACAGTGTGCATGTACCTACATGCATGTATAGATGTGCACATATGTACACATTATTGTATGCATGTTGCAGTATTCACTTGAGGATGAAAGCACCAGGTCGTAATAATTCACGTGTTTTGCAACTTCTGAGAGCTCATGTTTACTGAGAAATGAATGAGATGCATTTTAAAAAATGTTCTTGTTCTTTAAATTTCATAAAATGCCTGTTTAAGGAATGGCTTTTCATACTTCTTCTGGTATGATCTTGAATGTCTTGAATTCAAATAAAACTGTGTGCTTTTGACTTGAGGAGAAAAGTGAAAAAAGCAAACACAAACAAACAAACAAACAAACAAAAAAAATAAAAACCCCAAACCAACCAGGCCCAAGAATAAAGTTAAAGGATTAATGTCTTGACAAATGTAGCTGTGGCTACAATACAGATTCTCTTCACCCAGAAGCTGGAGTGGATCAGCTTTAAGTTTCTGCCCTGAATTTAAATATCTCCTGAGTTGAGGATGTGATGTCAATTAGATGTGATCTCCCTGGCTTTTAATTTATGTGTAATAGTCCTTAAAATTTGCATGTTGCTGTAATGCAGTGAGGTACAAATATTGGTTAATACACATACAGCCATAGGAATTACTTCTGACATGTTTAACCTTTTATTTCTTGGAAATACTATGTTTTCTGTGATGGCAATAATATTTTATCTTGTGTTGCAGTGATAAAGGTGATGTTAATATCTGCCCCATGCCTTGGGAAGATATTACATCTTCTGTCTAATGTGTAGCAGGAAAGCCATTAAAGATTTTTTTTTCCCCACTGTTACTAGGTAGCTGTGTATTTCTAAAACCAAGTCAGCATGTGAACAGCAGTAAATCTGTGTCAAATCTGTTACAGGTTTTTACTTAAGGAACCAAAGTTAACAATTACCATGTTGAGTACGGTATATCGCTTTAATTTATTTTTTTTTAAATTTATTTTTAATGTTAAGCTGCCTTTTTATAAAACTGAGTGTTTCAATCTTTTGAAGTTAAATTTGGACTGCACTTACAAAAAAAGTACTTCTGATTCCCAGAGATCATAAAGAAGCAGGGTGAAGGAGTGCCAGACTTAGTCCACGTGATGCGTACGTTAGCAACTGAGAGCATCCCAAACCTCCCGCCGGGGGGGGAGTTGGCAAGCAAGTGAGTTCACATCAGTGTACATGTGGGGCTTGATTGAAATCACATTGTGACTGCAAGGCCACTCTTAAAAAAGTTGGGGGGCAGGGAGGGAGGAAGGGCACAGGACAAAAGGTGACGATCTGTTCTCCAGTTTTTATTACTCAGTTGTTCTGGATGAAAAGGACAAGCCTAAGAATGGAGTTGACTGTGAATCATTGCAAAAATTAAATGTCAAACTGTAGTTTTTGGGAAGGAATGAGGAGTTTTTAAGGGTGGCCTGAGTGTCTTTTTTTTGTAATTAACTGGGGTTTCTGGGGGGATGTTACATTTGAACACGTGAAAATAATGCCCAGACTTGAATTACTTGGGTTGAAGTGTTATACATTTCAACAAGAAGTGATATGCATAAAATGTTTTGCTTGGCAGCTTTCTTTTCTTGTCTGTAGCCATGTTGTAATTGCTTAAAAATTTGCTTTTGTTCCTCTCTGCTTGTGACAAATCTGAAAGTGAGATAGAAATCTATCAAAAAAGAAAAGTGGGAAGTTAAATTTGTAGCTTTATATAGCTGACTTTGTCCTTGAAGGGTTCAGTGGTGATGCTCTGTGGTTTCTCAGATATTCAGTCTTGAAGGAAGCAATGTTTTGTTTTTTTTGTTTGCACCCCAAACCAAGTACTTTTTGATTCAAAAGATTCCTCATGAGTCTGTGCTGTGTTTAAAAGGATTGGGCACATGTAATGCAGACTATTTTTGACCTCTCAGAGTATGATTTTTGTATTGTTACACCAAAATATCAAGACTTCAGGCATGTAATTGAATAAATTATAAATTTAAAAATTGAATAAATTATGAAGAAATAAATTGAATAAAGTGATAACTGTAAAGATGGCTTCTAGAAAACAATATTGTTCCTGTAGGAACTGTTTGACTAGGAGAAGAAGAGATGGCAATTTAAAGTATAATAGCTTCTATTTAGGATGGGCTGCTGTACTGTTGAAGTATGAGTGAGTCAGTTACTCATGAAATGCAGCATACAAATTGATTTTTCTTCATCTCCTTTGGCTGGAAGTAGCATCATGGCTGTGAAGAAATGCTGAAGTGATGTGACTTCAGCAGGATTTTGTGTCTCGGTGATGCTAGTTTGAATAGGGACTTAGAGAAATATTGATTTAATTGGATTTTTATGTAACTTAAAGCACTTTGCCAATTTGGAAGGAAAATAATGCTTTCCAAGAAACCTATCTGTATTTAGAATCAAAATACCTATTTCTTGAAAGAAATGGGAAACTTTCCAATCCATATATGTAATATACCTTGTGTGTAATTGCTTGATTTTATTTTGCTTTAAATCCAATCTTTTCTTTCATGCCCTATAACCATTCACTGTGATGTTTATACATGGTAGTTCCTGACTCTTCAGTGTTGCAGGATGATTACAAAGCTTTTCACCTGCTTTTTTTCTTCTCTTGCACTCCTTTGTGATTGCTCTGCATGCATTCATCAGCAGTTTAAAGGTTGCTCTTTGAAGTTTGTTTTGCACCACAATCTTCTACTTCTCTTACTTGGTTCTGCAGAAGGGGATCCAAAAGAAAGTTGCATTTAAAGTCCAATCTGTAATTTCTGGTTTTTACTTCCCTCTTTCCTTCCTGTTCTCCCTTCAAAGTTTTTTCCTTACATACTGGGAAAGGCATAGGTAGCTTCTTCCTTCAGCCTCACACTTGCTTGTGTTTTGGTTTTTGGGGTTTTTTTATTACCTGATTTCATGGGTTTTTTTGATTCAGTTTTTCACCCTATGTTAAAAGAAAGAAATAAAAGTCATGTTGCTCATTTGCACGTTGATTGCAAATTTTCATATTTTATCATATTCATATTTTATTAATCTATTTCTTACCAGTTTTCTATCACTTTTAGAAAAGTCAAGAATCCTAGAGATGAAGTTTAATTTCAAGCTAGCTTAAATATGCTAAGCAAGGGCCTTTTTAAAAAGACATAACTGTCAAAATGCTTGAATAAATTTTTAGATTTTTTTTTTACCAGGCAAAATTGATATCATTCTGAAGATATAATAGACAAACATGCAAATTTTTTTCTTGTTGTTGTTGTTTTGTTGGTTTTGGGTGGGGGGCCTTTTTTGGTTTTTGGGGGGTTTTTGTTTGTTTGCTTTTGTTGGGTTTTTTGAGAAATAATTGCAGGAGAGTATTGGCCATGTCATTGTAGAAGAGTACTGTTCTACAACTATTTTTTTCATGTTTGCACATGGAAGGTACATTTTACATAACACAAACAAAAATGTACCTCAGAAAGTAATTTTTTTGTGTCCAGAAAATAACGCAACACTGTTCCCCTATGGAAGTAATACATAATACATGCCATAATACATGAGGCACTACTGCGGTGGTTTTTGGGCACACAAATGACCAGGACATTCAGTGTCCACTGATTTTTCTGCTGCCCTTTTTCAAAGGGAAGACCTGACTGTCAGGTTGTGCCCTTCTGCTGAACTCCAAAGGATATTCAGCCTTGTTTGTCTTGAGCCTAAAGGTTTTAAAGTTTGGGGGTTTTTTAAGTTTTAAAGTCCTAACTTGCAGTAAAAATGGTTCTGTGAATTTGGAATCTTCTAAAGTTTGCATTTAAATTAAAATTGGGAATTTGACTTGGGGGAAAAAAAAGAAAGACACAGCCTTAAAATCTTGTGGGTTTTTGTTTCTTTGCTCTAGACGGAGTGTGATTGAAGCTGTGTATAACAGACTGAACCCCTACAGGAATGATGATGCTGTAAGTATCTTTTCTCTTACATTCTCTTTCTCCCCACCCCAATTATTTGAGCTGTTTTGTAAAGAAAGATATTACAAATTCCTGTTAAAGACCCTTTCCCCCAAGAAAGGAATAACACTGTTGTGCTTTTTGGACTGTGTTTTGTAATTGTTTTCTGCTGATCATCATCTCAAAACTCCAGTAGGGTTGATTCATTTGTCCTCTGGAATTTCATTATTTCAGTCCTGCTTGGGTTTCCAAGTGCTGCCAAATGGTGGAAGGAGTCATGGGGGGCTTTTTTCTCCTTCTTTATAGGAGACATTTTTTCCTAAAATATCAAGAAGAAAAATGTTATATCTAAAGGTTAAAGGGATGTGTTAAGAATATATTAGTTTACCAAATGGACTGTGTGAACACTTTTATTCTTAAGCATAGAGCATCTTACAGCAAGCAAACACTTTGGGTTCTTATATGTCAGTGCTGAAAGAGACATAAATCCACTGTCAGGCTGAGAGGAAGTAAAACCAAACAGTGAACAACGAGCATGATTCCAGTGGCAGTTTGATCAGCAGAAACAGCATTCTGTCACTGAAAATACAGTATCTCATAGAGCAGTTAAACTGATCCTTTAACTATCAGCAGAAATTTCTTCCGTGCTTGGATGTGACAGAAGTGAAATGTAGCCAGACATGAAGATTGTGCTTTGGCCTTACAACTGTGCACTAGTTTTATTTGGCAGCCCTCGTTCTATTTTTAGCATAAAAGTTCCTAAATAGGGGCTGAAAGAGGATGCTTCACCTTCAAAATGCATTCTGTAGTATGTTGCTGTTCTACAAATGTACAGTACACAAACTTTGTGATCATGTTGGCAACTGGGATACAGAAATTTGCATATGGAATAGTTGGCAAGCAGCTCCTGCATTTTTACTCATGCTGCTTTTATTCTTCATTCTTGAAACAACCATTTTGCTCTTTCATATAATTGCTCTCCTTTGCTACTTCTGGTCTTGAAGGAAAAGCTGGAGGTGGTACTTTTGCAAAGGGCAATTTCAGTTTGTGTTTTTTTAACTACACCTCCGTGCCAACTGTTCCTCTCTGGTTTGCAATGAATTCTGTGTGCAAGTTTGAATGAAGGGTGCAGAACTTCAGTGCTAAGAAATTATCATGTGTGGCATTGCTGGAGACTTAATTAGCCTCTCTCCTCTCCAAGGAGTCACTAAGGCAGTGCTTTTGAAGGGAAGTAATATTTCTACCTCCTGCAGCCTCAGTAATGATGGAGAGGTGTAGCTGTGGAAGCACCAGGATGAGCTGTTGTAAAAGCCCATCCTGCCCCTTAATTGCTTAGGGAAAAGGAGCAGATGATGCTGAAACCATCGAAGGTGGTGCACAGGAGCAGTTTGCCCTGATTCCTGTGCTGCTGATTCAGCTGTTACTTCAGCTGCAGAGCTGTGGCCCCACTTGCTCATGGTTAACCTGTGAGCCCACCTGATGAGCCTGTAGAGAAAGCTGAATACAGAGCAGTCTAAGCAAGGGAAAGGGAAACAGGCCTGACACAAAGGCAAATGAATTAAAAAACACTTGGTAAAATTAAATACTGGTTAAACCAGGGTTTGGTTAAACATTTGTCAGGCTTGTGGTAGTTATACAAAATCTGCTGTTGCCTGTGAGTATAAATGGAATGAATTTTTGGGATACTCAGGTATTGGATAGATTGAAATACCAAGTGGTGTGACCGTGCAATTATGACTTGGAGCACAGCATGCTTCTACTTTCAATATTTTTTTTTTGTTATATACATTTATTTCCTCTTGCAGTTTTATTACCTTCTAAAATTACAATTTCCTTCAGTTGCCTAAACTACACTTCTGTAACCTTAAATTAGAAGTGTTAAAATAGCTCTGAGTTATAACAGGGTGTCAGTTGATGTCTGTATCTTCCCATGCAATGAGGGAGGGCTGAGAAGACAAAAGATGATAATTGTGATAACACATGACATGAGCACATCCTGCTCTTCTCTCACGCCTGTGAGCTGAGAGTATCCATTTTGTTTTACTTCTGACTACTCAGGAAATAGCTAGAAAGGCTCTGGAATTGCTTTTGAGTAACATGCCTAGGATCTTATTTTCAGGATTGATGAAACACTCGGTCATATTTTGAAATTTCTTGATTCTGATGTTTTGTTAATTAAGAATATGTGGGGTTTAGATACTTTTTAAAAGCTGTTTCTGAAAGGGGAGAGAAAAGAGACTCCTGAAATGATTTAAGTCTTTACCCTTTTCAGTCTGGATTATCCAGAAACTGCCGCAAGGATGGGCACTCCAGACTTTAAAGGGTTCCTTCTTTTTTCTTTAAGGATTCTGCCTCAACTGATGATATGTGGTAAAACTGCTCATCTAGCTGTGGAGTTCACCTTTCATCCTGCAAATGAAAGTGCAGCCCAACCTCAGTGACCCTTCTTAACATCCATCCTCAACCTTAATTAAAGAAGGGAATGTGATGTGTTGGTGAGAGTGACTACAGCAGTACAACATCTAGCCCAGGAACTGATCTTTTTTTGTAAAACAGACTTCTGTAAACGTGATTTCAAACCATAAATTCATGTTGTAAATCAGACTCCAGCAATTTATGTTGTATGATTTTGTTTTTGTAAAGTGCAATTGTCTTTGTACAAATGCTCATATTTAATTATGAACCGCTTTAAATCACTATAAAGGTTAGAAGAAATGTTTTGGCTTGTGTGATGCAACAATATATATCCCTTTTAAAAATCATGTTGTGGTTTTGGATTGCAAGGAGCAGCAGCCTAGCCAGCTAGGTGCTCAAGAGGTGCACAAAACTGTTAAAGATAAATTTTTGGTTTATATGAAAGCTGAACTCATGGGCAACCTACCAGAAATTACAGTGTGTGAATTTCGCTTGGTAATGGAAAAATAACTTAGGAGTAGTGCACATTCTTCAACAAACATACATCATTTTCTTGGATGCACTCCTGCTCTCACGTTGAGTCGAAGGGATTTGTGATTTGGAGTTCAGTGGGAGTTAAATCATGCCCTATTAACAGTATCCTGTTCATACATGTACCAGTCTTGGAATTAGAACACCTTGGTTCTTTGCACCTCTTTTTTCATTAACCCTTACCTGAAACTACTAATCACTGAGCACGAAGACAACTTTCTACATAAAGTAGGAGTCTGCAGCATTTTTACAATCCTGATTGGCTGGGTCTGCTGCTGTTCCAAGAAAAATACTCTTGAATTCCATTTTATCAATAAAGCTTGATTTAACAAACAAGACATTTACCCATAAATGTGTAATTCCTTCTTTTCCTGCCTTTTAAAATGTCAGTGCCATTGTAAATGATATTTTACTTGTGGAAGAATATTTTTCTTAATTGGTAGCCCATTTTTAAAATGGGAAGGATTTTGATTATTGCCCAAGACATAGCCATATGCTAGAGGATGATGTGGGATTAATCCGTTACCCTATTTTTTACAAATGTGGGTTTTTTCAGGCTTTTTGGTGTTGGTTTTTTTTTTCCCCTCCCTACTGAAGATGTGCATTGGTTTGAATTTGCCTACTGTTTGATAAAAATACATTTGTCAAAGCCTGACAATCTTTAACATTTTATGGTGTGTGTTTTTAATTGACCCACTTACTTAGAATGAGAGACTAGTGGTTAAACAGTACTTGTGATTTGAGGTATAGCATGTTGACAATATTTAACTGTTTGTTGTTTAAAATTCTAATTTAAAATTTTATAAGATAATAAACTAATTTGATTTAAGCTTAGCTTTCTCCCATTGAGCATACAAAAATTAAGTTTTCAAGTCAGTCGTGTTTGCAAAACTGCTGTTTTGTGCACCTTGTATTGTCTTTTTGGTTGAGAATATTGTATTTAATATGTAGTTTACTCATTTAGTAGGCAGATTCCTCAAAAGGAAAATCAGTAAAACAAGTAGATTGTAACATTTACTGCAGTTAAACAGAATCAGAACTTGGTGTATAATTACTTTTTGATAGGAAAATGTAGTACAATGCATTTTGCTATATTTGTCTTTCCCTAACTTTGACATATACATATTTGTATATATAGCCTTAAAACTAATGCAGAGTTAGGGAACACTGAACAGTGAAAAAGTAACTTATAGTGTCTTGGAACTAAGTATAGTATATACCAGCAAACTTTTCTTTTATCCCTCTTGTCTATGTGGGGTGCTTAAACGTAACTTCATTGTATTCAGTTTGTAATCTGTTCAAGCATGAATGAAGAAAACATAAGCACTATTTGTATTTATAAATTTATAGCAATTTTTGCTTAAAGAACCAGTTCCTTACCTACCTATGAATAAATGCTTAAAATGTCTAATTTTGTTGTAGAGTGCAAAACTATAATGATGTTAAGTTATAGCTTCACAGGCACCTAATTAACGAGCATATTTAATAATACATGGCGTATTAGTGTGAAAAGCTAAACTTAATTTAGGACTAGGCAGATGAAGTTCTGTCCTTTTTTTTTTTCATAGAGACTAAAGTTTAGTTTTGGAAACTGCAAAACCTTGAACTGGACTGTGGAACCTTTGAGTTTTAAACTTTAAAAATCGGAAACAAAACTGTGGTGTGAAAAGCCATACTTCAAACCATAATCACTTAAACTGTCTCAGTGACAAAGGAGATTTTTGAAGCCTCTTCTGACGAGATCTCCTGAAGGTTAGAAAGAAAATAATTCTGCTGTTGCTACAGGTGATGTGAGTAGGTTTGAGGGTAGGGGCAGAAAGCCCGTTTCAGGCCTTTCTCTCTCCCGCCTACGTTCGGCGATTTGAGGAGCTCAGAGCACTGAATTATGATGTATGCATAAACACTGCCATTTTAGATACAGACTTTGATTACAGAATAAACCAGTTAAGTATATAAAGCATCCTAGAAAAGAGGCAAGCTGTACTTTTTTCACTGCTCTGAAATGAAAAAGGCACTTTTGCACCTTTGTGCATCTCCTTCTTGCACCAGAAACTTTTTTTTTTTTAAATGCTAAAAACATTAGCACCTCAGGGGCAAGGCAGCAATTTTTATTTTGAAATACTGTGTGCTATTTATTTCCCTCTTGGAAAAAGATTCATGTGTGACAAAAATGAAAATTGTGTGATGTTAACAGATGTATTTTTAAATACATGTTCAAATAGGATGGTCCCGATTTGCTTGTTTTTAAAAGGAAATGACATTTGTAAAGCTACTTTGCTTCGTATGCCATGCAACTTTGTTTTCCTTCTACATTTGACAGCTTCACTGGCTACAGTTTCTGTGAGTTTTGTTCTAGTCAGATTAAATGTTTGGCTGATCGTTCTGGGAGAATACCTGTAACTGCTTTATAGACAACTGTTCCAAATAATTCTCGCTAATTCAGCATTGAAAATATGTTCAAGACAGAAGCTTCTAAAATGTGCTTTAAACCCATGTTGGATGAATTAAATGCAGTGACATTAAGTAGGATCCTGGGTTTGCAAGGCTTTGTAAATCCTTTGTATCCGTAGAGACCCCGGTACTCTGCTGGGGCAGGAACAGAGCCTGAGCCTTTCAGCTGGGCTTGCTCTCAGCTGGCCCAGGAGCATCACCACCACAGCCTTGAGGCACAGCCATCACTCAGTTAAACTTCAAGCTGGAGTCAGAATTGGAGAGGGAATTTCATCAGCTTATGGTTAAACTGCTCTGAGCTGTGGCAGGCGTAGGTTGTGTCAGTGAGGTGCCTGGTGAATACTGAGCAGCAGATGAGTCATGGGAGCACTTACCTTGAGAGTTCCTGCAGGTGCCAAAACTGATTTTTTCAACATTTACTTGTAGCAAGCTGACTTCAATGTCCATTACATTATTTATTGCAAAGCTGGTGCTGTCACTATATAGGTTCGTTTCTGAGCCATTTTGCTCAGTTCAAGAGTTGGAAGCTTAAGATGATTTAACAAAATTAGGGATCAGTTTTCACTTCAGTTGATTCTCTGATAAGAATCCCGCCTTAATTTTACACACTGGGATAGGAGACACTTCCTACTGCATTCCATTTTTAGTAGTCTGTGGTCCAAGGATGTGGTTTCGTGATCTTAGGCCAAGACTAAACCATTGCTCCTAGTTTGCCCCTACTGCCTTTTTTTTGTGCCAGTGCTTGTCCATAAGTGGGTGTGGAGTTAGGAGAAAGAAAAAAACCTGTCCTCTTGAGCTGGGTAAATTGATAATCCAGCTGTGGGGTGCTGGTGCTAGGGAAAAATGGAGAGTGGGGAGACAGGACTGAGAGCAAAGGAATGCTTGCCCCACCCGTCCTGCCACAGTTTGGGACACCACACCCAGAGAAATGATGGCCTGTGTAGGGAGCATCAAAGCCTTTGCAGAGCTTTCCCCACTTAAGACAAACATTTTACTTTGATAAGTGTTTCTTTTCTTTAAACTGGAACCATCCAACTTCAGTCTCAATGTCTTGTGTGTGAGTTCTGTGCTGACAACCTTCCTCTGTGTTCACATTCTCTGGAGGTTTGGAGCTCTGTCCTGTGGGAGAGACAGCATGGCTGCCACAATTAGGTTAATGATATGGTTGTTACAGCTTACCTTAGTTCAGTGTACATCAGGATTTCATCATGCCAGGATGTTCACCTCCATCTCTGCCTGCACCTTCTTGAACTGCTTTTGTGCAGAAATGACTTGGTGTGTTTCAATTCCTTGGTATTTAAACTTGGCCATGTCTGAAAGGGGCTAACCTTTAGGAAAGGCAGTGCCCTTTTCCTCATCCTTTGGTAAATAGAGTATTTGATACAAACCTGATGTACCTTACATAGCAAAACTGTAGAGCTACAGGGCTGTACCTGACATTCTTGTGTAGAAAATGAATTGTTACTTGGTGCCAAGCTTTACCAGCTATGAAAATAATGTCTCCTAGATAATGAGTGTAGCTCCTTGTTATTACAACTCCCTGTGTCTGAGGTGATCATAGCTGAGCCTTTATGGGCCAGTTCAGGGTGTAAACTCTCCATCTGGCTAGAGAGGTTTTTTGACTCTCTGAGTGGTGAAAAGAGGCTCCAGACATGAATTTCCAGGGTGCTGTAGCACAAAGAAAATGAATGTGATTCCTGCTATAAGCTATAAGTAAGAAAGGAGCAGAATTTAAAAGTATCACTCTGTGGCTGAATAATTTTCACTGACCTGTCTGAAATACTGATCAGAGGCTCCAGTCTTTTGTGAGCTTTTTCTCTGGAGTGCTTTCTGCAGACCCAGGTGTGCACATCTGAAGCACTCTGTGGCCTTATTTTGCTTAATAACATTGCTTTATAAATGAGGTAGCAGCCACCTGGGCTGTGGCATGTGTTCTCAGGAGGTCAGGAAGCTGTAGGAAAACTTGAAGCTTCTCTTTAGTATCATGGACCACTAAATGCATTCAAGTAGAAAAAAACTTTCGATATGTTAAAAGTTGAGTTTACATTGTCTCCAATTGACAGTTTGTTTCTAGAAAAATGACAATTACGTCTACCATTTACTAAATATGTGAAAAAAATATCTGGAGCTTTAATCTCCTGATTGTGTCAGAGTTGTTGACTTGTAGTTACTTAGGCTTTGTGCATATTCCACATTTTCTCTGTGTTTTTGTTTGGTGTTCCTTTTGAGTAGCAGTAATACAGCTCTTTCTTTTTCCCATCTCTTGTACACGTTCTTCTAAAGTCTTTGCTTCCAGGCTAAGTGAACAGGAGTGATACTGATGTCTTAGGAAAGTGTTTTGGGAGAGGCTTGCTTTAAATGCAATGACCACAAACCCCCTCAACTTTTGCACCACAAAAGTTGGGAAAGTGGGCTTAACTTAAAAAATGCCTTTTATAGAACCAAGAAAATCTGAAAGTGTCAAAACTTGGGTAGAAGTGGGATGACAGGTCAGATTTCTAGAGTGGTTTAGGCATAGACAGATTTTTACATATAACTTGAACTAATTCCTGCCCGAGTACTTTTTAAAATATCACTAGGCACCTGCTTTCTTATTTTTTCTTTCTTTTCCAGAATGGGAAGAATAAAACCAATGATCCTCAGTACTGTGTGACCAGCCATTTGTCTGAGGGGTGGGTGCTGTGTCAGGCAGTACCAAATTCCTTTTTGCTTCCTTGAAGTGTTGGCTCTGAAGAGCTTGGTGGGAGTGTGGGGTTTTTCCAGGTGGACAGACTCCCCATGTGTGTTGTGAGGAGGCCTCTGGCGTTGAAGGAGCTGCCATTGTTATTTATTTTGAGAAATACCTTTAAGAATAATGAGAAAGACTGGCAGGTCCTCAAACATTCAATACTTTTATTCTCTTGATGTCTGTAGAGCAAGGTCCAGAGTGTCAATTCAGCTGTTGCTGAATTCCAGCCAGTCTGAGCAGTGCAAATACTGAGTACCCAATTTCATTTTCACTGTTGGGATTTCAGGCTGGATCACAATATTTCTGTTCACCCTACAGGGGAAAATTAGAGTCAGATAGGCTTGGGAAAATCAGGCACAAACTTAACTTTACATCCTGCTGACGTTGATGGAGCTTTTGCTCGCAACATACAAATTCTGCACATGTTGTTAGAGCCTTAACTATCCCACTTCTCTTAGAATGAAAAACAGATGTAATTTTTATTCACTTTAGGTTTTGAAAAAGCTTTTCAAAGCCAAAGGGAAAAGTGGTAATGTTAAAGCAAAATGTTTGGTTAATCTGAGATAATTTTTTAATTCTTTAAATGTCTAAGAATTTTTTTTACTTTTAAAACCTCAGAAGAGCACAGTTGAAGAGGTTTGGTCTTTGATGCAGTGCTTTTAGCCGCAAACAAATGAAATCAAAAATGACGTATCCAGGATGGAAAGACAATGAGACCTTGAAAATGTAGGAATAAATGTGTTGAATTTACATAGAATTATATCCATGTCCAGTGATGGACTCCTAAAAGGTTGGAACTAGATGATCTTAAGGCTCTTCTAACCCAGACCATTCTATGGACCATTCTGTGAAAGGATCTTTGACAATGTTTATAAGGTAACTTTTTATTCTTGCTGAGTGATGCCAGACTGAGAAGTCTGCTGCAACTTGGAATTTCCAGCCCCTTAAATTGGAAACTGGGCATTGCACAGCAGAGCCCCCAGTGCTGGGATGCTGTTACCCCGTGCTCCATGGGTTAATGCCCTGCAGCCCATGGGAGTTGGGGTTTCCCAGCCTGGTTTTGCTGATGACCTTGGGCACCAAGAGTTAAATTGTGTTTATTAACCAGATCTAACTCTTTGGTGCCAGGAATCCACTTTTTGGAGTAAGTGCTGAATTATGCAAATGTTCTTGGCAAATGGTGCTGGGTATTTCGCTGCTTGGAAAACTCAATTACTCGTGACCAAGAGTTTATAGGAGACAAAAGCTGAGGTTCTCCCAGCCACTTTGTGCTGCATATCTGAAAAGTGTGAGCTTTGACTTCAGGACCAGCTGTTTGATGAATCTTTATAAGCAGAGATTTTGGGTTCTAGCATCTGTCTTGTTCCTAAGACCACGTACAAACATGCTGAATTAGAGAGTTTTCACCTGTCTTCTCACAGAATTGACTCCACACCATAAGAGTCTCGTTTGTAGTGACATGCTGTGCCTGTCTTTTTAGAAAATTCATGACCTCTTTATATCTATTTTGTGGAAAGTGTAACTTTTTTCATTGATGACCTGTATAAATGTGTGTTACGAATGGAGAGATTTAAGCTTGAAAAGCATGTTTGCAGATTACACAGCTTCATTATGGAATTTATAAATTTAACAGAGTAATATACAAGAGCATAACTATTTTCCTTAAGTAGAATGTATAACAATATATAATAAATTATTCTCCACGTAGTTCACCCACTATTTACAGTTTTACACAATTCAAACTGTGTGTTTACAGAAAGTTCAATAAATGTATATTTTGTACTATGTACAGATTCCTGGTCCCAAAGAAAATGTGTGAACTTAGTTTCTAATTTAACTTTTGAGATTGTACTTTTTTTTTTCTTTTTTTTTCTTTTTTTTTTCTTTTTTTGGTTTGGAATCATTTGAACAAACTGCGTTACGCCTGTCGATGGTGGAGGCTTGCATTGCAGTAAACGGGAATTGGAAATATTTCTAATCTACAAAAGTGATTCCACTAAATAAAACAGGCAATTACATCGTGTGTGTGTATTTGAGTGCTGCACAAACCATCCTCACATCTCTTTTATTGTCCCTGATTTACAAACTTTCCAGGCCTCCTTGAGTTTTCTGGCTCAAGGGAGTTAGATTAAAATGAAATACTGAGGGTTTATCGTGATCACTTTTTAGTTACAATTATTAAACTCCCTCCTTTTTGCTGTTTTTCTCCTTTCATGTTGATATTCCAAGATAAAGCTGCATGTGCTTGGCTCTAGCCCTAGCATTCCCCAGAGGCTGTCTGGTCTGAGGCTTTCAAGACAACTAGAGATGGATTAGGATGCCCAACTTCTGGAATACTTCATCACACAGGAGCAAAATACATTTGTATCATTTGCCCTGATTTGGATTCAGTAGTGTAAAAGAAAAGCTAGACCTTTGTAGTATAATTTCTAAGAATTTAAGGATGCTACAGGCTAAGATGAATATGGTTTTAGCCTTTATGATTTGAAGGAAAAATGAGCCTGGATGTAACCAGCTCACATTTGTCATATGTGGAAATCTTTATAGACAGAGCTGGAAGGATTCTGGCATGGATTAAATTAATTAAATCTGGGGAGGGGGCAGGAGGGGATTCTGCTGTCACCTGAGACCTGGAACAAACTTGTCTGTTAAAGGAACTTAAAGATTCAGCCCCATCCCTTTAAGGATTAGAACTCAGAACCACTGAATTGTCTAGCAAAACAGAAGAATATTTTCTGTGGATTTAAAAAATGGAATTGCTATGATAAGATTGACTATTAGCCTTGTTCACATTAATGGAGCTGACATGGGAGACAAAATATATGCCTGTTTCCCAGCTCAGAGTATAAAAAGACTGGTTTATCCTATCTGACTGAAAGTATGCATTTAATGTATTTTTCCTCAAAGCCAAAGAATAATATACCTCTGAATAGCATTGTTGGTGTGTTTAAATGGCTTTTTTTAATCCTGACATGCAATAATAAATTTGAATGCCATCCAAGCTGTTTAGATAGAAATATTAGGTCAACTGCAGATGTTCATTGTGGCTGAATTTCATGAGGTTGCATTTATGTGAGCTAATGTAAAAGAGACAGAATCCTGAAGCCTGGTTGTCATTTCACTCAGTTTTAGTCTTCAGCAATTTTTAAGAATATAGGAGATTATTCTAACAACTTCTGAAGGAACAGAGGTGAATTTGGCAAAAAATTTAAGATCTTACATTCACTGAAGGTTTGACTCGATCAGAGTCTTTTCCAACTTTCATGATTCTGTGGTAGAAATAAATAAGACAATTACCCCTGCAAATACACATACCCAGGAGAGGCTCTGGGACATGTTCTTGGGTGAACATGTTGCTTGACTCTCATTTGTGAGCTTGCAGGGCTGGAAGTTCACCAATATAATGAGAATTCCTATATTGAGGAAGTTTATTTGTACATACCAATTTTAGTGCAAACTTTTCTGTGTTTTTACTGGAAGTGGGAGAGCTTAAAATTATCTGCAGCCTTTTAAAGGTCCTACTTAGCCACAGCTGTGGGAGAGATTTATTCTCTTTTCCTAATTAGCAGCTTTTTCTGGGGTACATGCTCTCCTTGAAGAAAATGCTTAGTACAGGTTTTAAATCCTATTACACAGAACTGAAAACTTTGTGACCTACAACTTAAGACTTGTCTGGAATTAAGAGTTTGCTGAACAGACATTTGAAACAGGGAGTTTATTTGAACAGTAGAGCAGATATGAAGGAAATACAATTCGTTCTGTGTTTTCTTGTCTTTATCTCTGCTCCTTAGCAATAGAAGTGTTTGAGACCCTGTCCGGTGTCCTGCTGACCTCTTCAGCAGGTATCACCTTGCTGGAGCTGCACCCTGGCTCTTCCCTCTCACTCTGAACAGAGCACCAGGGTTTGTTCTGGCTCGTGAGCACCAAGTGGAGCTCAGTGAGAACACTCACCTTCCTCTGAAATTTCAGTCCTGTCCCATACTACAGGAAGGAGCAAAACAATTCAGGGTATATTACAAGCATGCAACAAAGCATTTTTTAAAAAGGGTTTTAAGGAAACAAAACATTTTCTGGTCTTGAAAACAACCTGTGGAGTCTCTGGGCCAAGAGGAATAGAATTATTTGAACAAGCTTATCCTCCAAGTCTTTTGAGCTGTGGGTTTGTTTTTTTTTTTCTTCCCTGCATTTCCCTCTTATCCAAATTACCTTTTCCAAAATGCCAGAAGCCTTTTGAGGTATTATTTTAGAAGAGTAATTTATTCTTCTAGTGATCATCCCTGTTAGGGCTACAGGAGGAGTATGTTACCTGAAGAATATGAAGTGACACCATCAGCTTAAATCAGTCTTAATCCTGAGAATGTTTTAGCTCCTGTTGTATCTGGAAATGTGCACTTCAGAGTGGTTTTTGGATCTTTGTATTTGCAGTAGTTACAAAGTTGTTATTTTTTTTTTATTTGTGGGATTTTAATGCTCACCTACAGCTGTCTTAGCAGACTATATAGAACTGGAATAGAAGAACAAGTGAAGTCACCCCCCCCCCCAGCTGGTTGTTTTTAACTCCCAGTAAAGAACTGGAGACTGGTCAGATGTCAGGAATCAGTTTCAGGGAGAAAATAAAAGCAAAGCAGAAGGCTGATTTAGAAGGCTTTTAGTGATAGTAATATCAGTGAAATGTGCAGCATGATTTAAAATAATGTAAATATTTAATTGCAGAAATGTATTAACTTAATGCTTCTACACTCTTAAAGCTCATGGGAATTTCAGTATGAAAACTTTATTGTTCTGTCAGGAAATATGGATGGATGCCAGCCCAATGGGCCCTGTTTCAGATGTTAGGCTGAGGGTCTCAGTTTGCCTGCACCCAAAAACCTCAGCAGGGCCATGAGTTCAGTGCCAGAATAAACCTGCCCCAGGCCACAGCCCAGCTTTTATTGTCAAATAGCTAATACAGAGCTTTCATATTAGCATTTGATTAGGGGTGTGCTCTCCTTATCACCTGCTTTCTAGATAGACTGTAGCCTTTAGCCTGATTTTTATATTCCCTTTACCCAGGGATCAGCTGGGTCTTGTCCTGTGGCTGCCTCTTGCCCTGCATGCAGTGAAGCACATTCCTCCTGCTGCCTCTGCTGTGCCCCAATCCCTTTGATTTTTCTCCCTTGTCCATCTCTTTTTGGCCTGAAGCTGCCAGACTATTCTGTAAAAGCCTGGAAATCCCCTCAGTGTTGGGAACTGTGTTCCCTCTTGGATCTTCTGTGCATTTTCTAGGAGTAGAAATAGTTCTGGGAGCAGTATCATTCTACATGGCCCCGCCTGGCTGCACCCTCCCTCAGGTACCTGTGCAGGGTGATAAGCTGCTCCCCTATTCTCTGCAGGCTGGACCCTCTCCCAGCCTTTCAGGCACTGCTAAAAAGCCAAACTGAGTTTCCTGCAGGCAGGTAACTCCCAGCATGGTGGGAGCACCCCTCCCACCCATCTGGGCAGGCTGTGCCCGTTCCCACCGGGTGCATCCCTGCTGGCAGAGCCCTGCAGCATGTGCTGAACATCCCTCCCCAGCGGGGCCAGGCAGCTCCTCGCGTGCTCAGCAGTAAAACCCTTCAGATGTTTGTGTGCCACGGAGCTCACAACTCATTTCCTCTGCTGCTTCTGCTGCTCTGGGGGATTTTCTGAGAGAAGAAAGAGAAACAACAGAAGACACAGTTGCACAGTCTGTGTTAGCTGACGTAAAAAAGATTAATGGAGCTGCTTCTGACCCTTTTTGATTTTTTTAAATTTTAATTTCAGTACTGCTTGACTTCAAAAGTTTTTTTGCACAATTTCCTGGAAAATGTTTGTCTGGTGAACTGGTGCTGCTGTATCATGTTCTCAGTGTTTGAAGAGTGTGTGGTTTTAAGTGATGTAATCCCTGTGCTCCAATTTATGAGTTCTGTGGAGGTAATGCTCTCCAACCTGATTCTCAATTCATTGGATCATAGAATCGTTTGCATTGGAAAAGATCTCTAAAATCATCAAGTCCAGCTGTCAGCCCAGCACTGCAAGGTCACCACTAACCCATGTCCCCAAGTGCCTCATTCACACATCTTTTGAAGATCCCCCGGTGTTGGTGACTCCACCCCTTCCCTGGCAGCCTGTTGCAGTCCTTGACAGCCCTTCTGATGAAATTTTTCCCTAAAACCCAAACTGAATCTCACCTGGCACAACTAGAGGCCATTTCCCCTTGTCCTGTCCCTTGTTCCCTGGAAGCAGAGCGTGGTCCCCACCTGGCTCCATCCTCCTGTCAGGAGTTGTGCAGAGCCAGAAGGTCCCTCCTGAGCCTCCTTTTCTCCAGGCTGAGCCCCCCCAGCTCCCTCAGCTGCTCCTCATCAGACTTGTGTTCCAGACCCTTCCCCAGCTCTGTTGCCCTTCCCTGGACAAACTCCAGCCCCTCAGTGTCCCTCTTGTCCTGAGGGGCCCAGCAAAACTGGCCCAAGGATTTGAGGAGCAGCCCTGATGGAGAGAGCAGCCTCAATGCATGGCACTGAACCAGAAACTTCACCAGTTCTACTCTAATGAGGATGAGGGAAACAATTACCAGAAGCAGAGTATCTGCCCACCAGGAACACAACCAAACTCATTTTTCTGTGTCTGTTGGGAGCATTGAGAATCTAAGGGGTGCCACTTGTTTGCTACCCAAATCCCCATTCTGTTCTCCCCAGAGGATGACTCAGTGGGTCTCTCCTGGCACCAAACCTCATCACTGTGTGTTGCTCACAGCTTCCAGTGGCTGCCCAGCTGTGACTGGGCAGGAGTTACAAATCCTGGAAGTGCAAAAAGGCAGACACTGGCAATTGGACATACCAGCTGAAACTCACCCCATTTCCCCAGTCCCAGTTCTCCTGCACTTGTAGCCAGAGAAAACCTTAAGACAAAGGCACAGGGCAGCCCAAGCCTTCAGGCCAGCTGTCTCTTTTGACATGTATTTCACTAGGCAGTTGTAGTTCCTGAATTAAACACGTTCTTTGTCTATTACATCCTGACCCCCAGCACAGCTGGTGATGTTTTTCCAAAGGGGAAGAGGAAAACTGGGGTTCATCTATTTTGATCTCGTGGAAACCAAATCTTTTTCCAAAGAAAGCCCATGTTTTCATCTCCTGCTCTGAGGAAGGGTATCTGGGAGGGACTGTTCCCATCCTTATCCCCTTTTCCTTGCCACCATGAGGATCTTGGGCTGGGACCCCTCTCTGTAAGAGCTCAGGGAAGATGTGATGTTTTCTGTTGCTGTGCAGGGAGAGGGTCATTGACTCCATTCAGCTGAAGGCCTTCTGTAATCGATTTTCAGAACAGTCTGAGGTCGTTGCATGCTGTGCCCTACGGCATCACAAGGATTTGTGCATTGTGTGCTCTGACCTGATTCTTTTTCCCCTCTCTCCCAGCATCCTGAGGTAGATCTGCCTTGCTTTGTTGTCCCTAGCACGCGTCTGGAGGGGGTGGGGTGGCAGTGATTTGATTTGATTTTTTAATTAATGCCTGGAAATGTACACGCAGCATCAGCTTTTGACTTTCCACCGCCCAACCTTTGGTGTCATTGCCCTGGAGTGCAGCCCTGGTGGGGCCTTTTGCTCAATGTCTGGGCCTGCTCTGGAGCACATTCACAAAAAATATTTATAAAGCCACAAGACATGGGTTTCTAAGATGTAAAAAAAATAGAAATTTTGAGTCATGCCCCTTTAGTTCATTGCAAGAGCCAGAGATACAGCTTTGCTTTGTGCAGATCCTTGGTCTCAGCCAATTAACTGAGCCTCCAGAAGAGCTCTCTTTGTCATTGCAGTCAGCTCAGAATATTTTAATTTGATACCTGGAGCAGTTCAAATGTTTATATGGATCTGCCCATACATGTGGCTGGTGCTGTACAGTCAGGCATAAACAGAAGATTCCCAACCCCAGCAGAAATTTAGAAACAAAAGAACTTCACTCAACATTAAGCGTAGGGAAAAATTTGTGGTGAAAAGCACCTTAGAAAAGCAAAAGATGATGTTATTTCTCTAGATTAAATGTTAATTAGTTAGATTAATATTTGCAAATATTGCATACTTATGGCTAATATTTGATTAAAGTATGAAAGTAGGATAAATACTTCTTTTAATAAAGTTTGGCAAACAAGCTCAGCCCCGTATAAATGTCAAATGCAGTCTGTGTTTAAATGAAGTCACTGCTGTCAAAAACAGACATAAAAAGTCTCAAGACATTACCCAAGCAAACCCATGCCTACGTTCCAGTCTCATTTAGGAGCACAATCTCTAATTGCAGAAGTGCTTTGGAAAACTGTATTAGGAATTTTCTCCACTGGCAAATCAGCGATTTTCTTTGCAGAAGCAAACAATGGAGAAGTGACCTAAATACACGCAATTATGCAGGAAATTTTGCTTTGGGGCACCAAATGGAATTGTATGAAAGTTAATTTGAATTTCAGACTGAGTCCCAACTGTTGCAGAAGGGAGAGTCAAAGGAAACTACATTTGAGGGGTTTTTCCAGCCAGCTGTGAGCGCTGAACTTCCCTGCAGTAATCTCCTGTTTATAAATGAGACTTGTAGATGCTTGTGGAACAGCCTCTCTCCCACTACTGAAGTTTTCTCACCCCTTTCCCTCCTGTGCTTCAAATAATTGTCTGTGTGTTCTCAGGGAGGTGTCCTAGAAGAGGATGGCCTCGTTCTCCTGGTTAGTGGGGAATGCTGGATCTGGGATGCTGCCACAAGGTCTGGCTGCTGCTGAGCTGAGCAGTAGGAGAAGCAGCTGATGTGAAGACAAGGTCCAGACATCTCAGCAGTAGAAAAATGGAGAGAAATATGAGGGTCAAAATGCTGTTCTTGCCTTCTCTTTCTCTTTGCTGACAGGGTATGATTTCCAGAACAAAAAGAGAGAAAAAAGGTAATGGAAACCAAAACAGTCCCATGGAATCAATGGGAAGAGGCCAGAACTGTCTGTTCATCTCAGCTGATTGTAAAGCAGAATGATGAAACAGTAGCAGAGGAAATGAAACAGAAAATCAAAATAGAAAAACTAATAGAAAATTTATAGAAAAACAGATAGAATTAATAAAAAGTTAATAGAAAAATAAAATTTAATAAATAGAAAATTAATAGACAATCCAAAGCTGGTGGTCTCCTATTTTTATACAGGCTAAACCTGTAGTCTCTGATAAAAAAACCCTTGCATTTTCAGTGTGCTCAGAAAATCAGGGTGTTGCAATATGGAAAACCCACACCTGTGGTCTGCAGTGCTTCTTACTGAGCAAATTCCTTTTTGCAGTAATGTCAAAGCCTTTCCATGGGGATGATGTCTCCAGTTCTGCTCCTGGGCTGGAAAAATCATCTTCTGGGAGAGCCAGGCAGAGTGAGGCAGTGGGGAGGGACAAGCAGACAGGCTGTTGTCATCTCTGGGATCCAGGTGAACCCAAAAACTCCAAGAATGCTGCAGTGCAGCCTCTCACCCATTTCTGTGCTCCTCTGTTCAGCAGCTGAGGAAAACCTTTGAGGGTCATTGTGGGGTGAGCTGGGCAAACCCTGGAGAAGAGGGCTGCACATGGAGTGAGATCCTCACCCCACTGGTGAGCCCATTTCCTGCAGTGCTTGGGATCAAGTCCAATTTGGAGACAGGTTTTATTACTTTTTAAAAACGCTGTTATAATTTCCAATTTAGAATAACTTGTTCACGGGAGAAATATTTACTGCATCAAATGGCAAGGCTGAGACTGCTGTTTCAAATTCCCAGGAGAAGGAGTGTCCCTCAAGAGATTGATTTCCCAGTGACTCCTGGCTTTGAGTCACACCAGTCTCAGTGAGTGCACAGCTGGTCCTGGGCATGGCCAGGTGTCCTGGGAGCTCTGCAGGCAGCTGCAGGTTTGTAGGGAGGAGGTGAAGGTGGAGGAGGGAGGGACAGAGAGAAGCCAGACTGGGGAGATTCCCATATTGGGGTCTCCACCTTGATGTTGTGCATGTGCTCATGCCTTAATTTCTTTAGGAATAATTACACTTGGCTCCACTTTGTCCTGCAGTTCATACAGATGGAGAATATAAAAAAAAAAAGGTGATGTAATGTCTCTGTTAAAAATATCTGCCCACTTCCTCCTCCAGCCCCTGGGTCAGAGGGAGCCATGGAAAAAAGGACATTCCTCCTGCCTCTGGCTGATTTCAGCCTAGATAGGGCTCAGACCAATGTTGCTTCAATTAATTTATTTTCTTTTATAACACATGTTTCAGAGCACTTCAAAAGCTGGATTCCCTAATCTTTGGGGGATCAGCATGAGTCAGAAGCATCTGCAGGAAGAGCAGGAAGGTGCCTGAGCTGAGTTTTCCCGAGCCAGCAGCGGGCACGCTCCTGGCAGGGGGGGCAGAGCTCTGGCAGGGGTAGCTCAGGGGTTTTAGGAGGAGATTGTGCTCAGCTCAGCAGAGCTCAGAGCTGCTCTCCTTGTCTGCTGTGAGCTGCTGCCTTAGGGACACTGAGAGAAAGCAACTTCAGTGCTGCTGCCCTCCCCTGGATCACAGAACCAAGGAACTCTCAGGTGGTTTGGCTTGGAAGGGACCTTAGAGATGACCTTGTTCCAACCCTCCTGCCATGGGCAGGGACACCTTCCACTGTCCCAGGCTGCTCCAAGCCCTGTCCAGCCTGGCCTGGAGCACTGCCAGGGGTGGAGCAGCCACAGCTTCTCTGGGCACCCTGTGCCAGGGCCTCACCACCCTCACAGGAGAGAATTCCTTCCTAATATCCCATGTAAACCTACTCTCTTTCAGCTTAAGGCCATTGGGATTTTTGTTGGGATTTTTCTGGGAGGGAAAGACAGGACACAGCTTTGATTCAGGTAAGTGCAAGGAAATCTCACATGCAGTGGAATGGCCAGGCTGGATGGAGCCCTGAGCAACCTGGTCTGGTGGAAGGGGGTTGGAGGTGATGTTTAAGGTCCTTTCAACATAAACCACTCATGATCCTCTGTGTGCCACAAGGCCAGGGCTAACAGGGGAGGATTGGATTTGGAGGAATGATGCATCTGACTCCATGTTCTCAGAAGGCTAATTTATTATTTTATGATCCTATATTATATTAAAGGATACTAAACTATACTATACTAATGAATGCAGAAAGGACACTTACACAGTGCTAAAAAGATAATAATGGAAACTCATGACTTTTTCCAGAGTCCTGACACAGTTTGGCACTGATTTGCCAAAGAGTCAAAACAACTCACAGCAGAATGCAATGGAACAATCACCTGTGGGTGAACAATCTCCAAACACATTCCACATGTGAGCACAACACAGGAGAAGCAAATGAGATAAGAATTGTTTCCCTTTTCTCTGAGGCTTCTCAGCTTCCCAGGAGAAAAATCCAGGGAGAAGGGATTTTTTCAGAGAATGTGACAGGGGAGCACTTCATCCCTTCATCCCTGGTTCATCCATGCCTGGACTTGCTGCATCAAGCCAGATCAAAGGACAGAGCTGCAAGCCTAAATCATCTCAGTTCTCACTTTCCTGTGTTTATCATTGTCACTGTTAATTTGTTTTAGAGCAGAGCCCAGGGGCAGTCATGGATCAGCCCTGGCTGAGGAGAGTTCCTGCCCCAGAACAAAGGGATTGCTCCTGCCCCGTGTGGGTGCAACAGGCAAATTCTGGGAGCTTCTGTGAAACAAAGAGGCAGCATGAGGCAGCCAGGGAGGCACCCAGAGATGGGAAACCCTGCTGGCAGGGCTGGGAAGGTGTGGGAAATAGTAAAGGTAAAATGATTTAATAGTAAAGGTAAGATGTCAGTGAGGAGGGAGACGTTCTTTCATTTTAAGGGACAATCTGTGTCATTTTAGTGGCACAGTTTTCTTAATCTGGGGCTTCTAACGCTGACAGCTGAACAGTCTAAGAAGGGTTCCAAAATGAATCTTCTCCTTTAAGGGGGAAGGAGAACACTAACACTCTGTGTTAGATCAGGCAGGTGAATGCTGCCTGGGCTGAACCCCTCTGTCAGCAGCATCCTACAATCCACAGACACCAAAAAGGAGACACAGGAGTCCTTTTACTTCATTCAAATAAAGGAAAAGGCCATGGGGCATTCCCTTGGGGTCTCTCACATTTCTGGAGGACTCAGCCTCCTTTTTATCCCAATTTCTCAGCTGCATTTCCCTTCTCTCTTTCCCCATTGGCCGAGGTACAAACTTACCAAAACGCCTGATACTAGAGATTTCCCTCTAATGTATAACCTTCACTTTAATTTTTAATTCTTATGGTATTTAGGGATTTTCCCCATTGTTTCTTTCATCTTTCAATGT
Organism: Fringilla coelebs; assembly: GCF_963513975.1. Classification (NCBI taxonomy): domain Eukaryota; kingdom Metazoa; phylum Chordata; class Aves; order Passeriformes; family Fringillidae; genus Fringilla; species Fringilla coelebs. Next base: position 5,753,014 of record NC_140034.1, read on the forward strand.
CTAATTTCATTTCTCAGCAAACCTAAAATTTATTTGTAAAAGCAAATATCTTTTCCCATTCATCAATCAGTGGAATCCTTCCCATCATTTCTTTTTATCTCCCAGCAGACCCACAGCTTGTTTGTAAAGACAAATCCACTATTCCTCTCTCTACCTGCTGAAATACTTCAGTCATTACAACTTTAAATGGGACTGGTGTTGGAATCCAGGACATTCCTCTGGCTGCCCTGGGGGGCTCGAGACCCTGGCAGAGACCTTGGCACGGAGTCAAAAACACCAAGAACACCTGTGCCTTTGATTTTAGCCCATGGAAACAGTTCCCAACTTTGTGTGAGGATTTACAAGCCACAAGAGTTTGAGTAGAATGACAGTGAATTTGTCACAGGGTGAAAAAGTAGAATTTTGGGGATTTAGAATGGGGGTTCAGGAGGCAAGATGGAGAAATCTGGGTGTGTCCTGTCCTTCTCCTTCTTCTTCTTCTTCTTGGCCTCCATCTTCTGCTGGGATGCTGACACTTCTGGATTGGTTTAGGGTAGAGACAGACTGTCTAGCACAGCTGATAGGTATTGGAAGATTATTGTAAATAAAGCACAGGTAGTTCTTAGTATGAAAAGCCAACACCACCCCAAGGGCAGGGGCTGTGCCACAACCCGACCTGCTGGACAGACCTCAGCAGGGCAGAGAGAGAATGGAACAGATAAGAGAAAATAAACAACCTTGAAAAGCAGAGCCAAGGAATCTCGACTTCTTCAGTCATGGAGCTGGGAAAAAAAGACTTTCCAATACTTCGGGAGCCATTTCAGCAACACAAAACCCAGAGGCTGGCAGTGCTTGCCTGCAGTAATGGCACAGGGGGCTGTGCTCAGTGACACCGGGGCTGTGACCTGTTCTAGGGCAAATTTGGGAGAAAATCTCCAAAAGGGCCCCTCCAGGAAGCAAACCCACACAGCTCCTCCCTCCAGCCATTTCGGGAAGGATTCCTGGGAGAGAAGTGGACAGAACCTGTTTATTGAACAGGCACAGCACCCCCAGCACACAGAATGAACAATCCCAGGTGACAGCACTCTGTCACCGCTCTGAAGAGATGACAAATTCACAAAGTCTCTCCTGGGGTGGTGGCTCTGGGATCAGTCCCTGCGGCGCTGGGGCAGCTGCTGCAGCCACAGGGAGCAAACTCCGGGTGTTCCCAGGGCCCAGCCCGGAGCAGGCTCCAGGGGTCCCAAAACAGGGAAAGGAAAAACAGTCCAGGGAAAATTCTGACTGCTGAGCTAAACTAACTAATGAGCAGGAGCAAAAAGCAAGAGCCAAGCCAAAAGCCAGGCAAAAAGCAAAAGCAGCACTATGCACTGCCCTGTCTGTGTGTCCCACCAGCCGTGGGGGAGAGGCTGATAACAAAACCTAAACAAAACTTTCACTCTTCAGAGCAGTCTTGAAGGCACAGAACATAATATCCAGCATAAACAGAGCACACCAATGGGGATACAGGCATCATAACATCACCCTGGGACAGCCGGCCAGCCCTGCTGCCAGGCTCGGGCTTTTCCCTGCCCCAGCCTCGTCCCTCCGCAGGGATCCCGCGGGCAGCTCTGCAGGCTCACCTGGCAGGAGGCGAGGAGCGCTAATTCCCTTTGTTCCCCCGGGAAATTCCATTTCCCTCCCTTTTGTGCCGTGCCCCCGGTCAGTGCACGGGACAAAGCCCCGGGGGAGGCTGCGAATTGCAATCCCTGGCGGTGAATGCACCAGGGATGGGCTGGAGCCGCACCTGGAGCCGGTAATTGCGGCTTGAAACGCGGGGAAAGGGCTGAAGGCGAGCTGGAGGCCAGGTGGTTGTTGTGGATGGCAAAGGAAGGGCTTTTCCCGCTGGAAGAACAAATGGACCGCCCGGGAGTCTGCCGGTGATGGAATGATTCATCTTTTCTCTTTCCCTCCTCCTCCCTTCCTTGACTTTTGGGGGGTTTTGTTCATCCTCTGCTACCTCACCCCTTTGTTTTCTTTCCCAGAGCAACAACTGGAGGTAGGAAACCCCAGAGTGGCTTATTCCAGCTGAGACTGAATTTCAAATAACCTGCGCCTTAGTTTTCACCGAGACCCCTTTGATCTGCAAACTGGCTGAATGACTGAAGCCGGAATTTATTTCCCAAGCTGGATTTCTTGGGCTTGCAGCAGCTGTGTGCACTAAATTAATGCTGTAAGTGATGGTGGTGATTCTCTGCTTGCCAGAGATGTGCAGTGCTGCTGAGCTCACCGTGGCCAAAGCCATTTTTTGGCAATTCTTTGTACTTTCTGCCACTGCAGGAATCAAATGAGCCCATGTGGTTGAAATATGAAATAGAGAAACATCTTTAACTGGGAGAGTAACAGTGTGCTCTTCCTTTCAAGAAAGGAAAGGAGGGGTTTTCCTTTTGTGCTCTTCCTTTTGAGAAAGGAGGGGGAGATTTCCAGGGGTCTCTGCACAAACACTGGGGTTTGGAAATGGGTGTGCAGACAAATGTTCATCCAAGTTTAGTCTCTCATCCCCACACAGGTGGGAAGAATCAGAGAATCAGGGGATGGTTTGGGCTGGAAGGACAATGATGTCCCTGTGCTCTCTGCTCCCCAGTCCTGGGGCTTGTGCTGCAGTGAGTGACCCCTCTTCTTCCCAAATGTTGTTTCCAATCATGCCAGTTCAACAATATATGGATTAAAATAAAAGAATCCTTGGGCAACAATCTTGCATGTCCAGAAGAGACCACAAAGAGCTGTTAGTTTGCTTCCATGCTGCTTCTAGCCACAGTGATCCAGGAAAAGGCACCCTGAGGCCAAAGACACGGAGCCTGGGTTGGCTTCCCAGGGCTGGAATAGTGTAAGGGCTGGAATAGTGTAAGGGCTGCAAATGTGCCTGGATCCCGGGGGAATCTCTCCCTGCCTGGATCCCGGGGGAATCTCTCCCTGCCTGGATCCCGGGGGAATCTCTCCCTGCCTGGATCTCAGGGAATCTCCCTGCCTGGATCCCGGGGGAATCTCTCCCTGCCTGGATCCCGGGGGAATCTCTCCCTGCCTGGATCCCGGGGGAATCTCTCCCTGCCTGGATCCCGGGGGAATCTCCCTGCCTGGATCCCGGGGGAATCTCCCTGCCTGGATCTCAGGGAATCTCCCTGCCTGGATCTCAGGGGAATCTGCTGGGTGCTGCTGGCTTTTCAAGGTGGATTTTTTGACCCTGAAATGAACGTGATGGAGCAGGCATTGTGGAGATAAGACTGATGATGGTGTAAACCAGCTCTTTAGGAGGGATTATTTATAACTCCTTAAACCAGAGAAAGGTAAACTACAAAACAAACCCCTTAATTTTTATCTTGTCTTCTTTTCTTCATGTGCCCCATTCTCCAAATTTTATTATAAACCACCAGAATAACAATAGTCAGTGTACATTTTACCACTGTATGTGGGGTTTTTTTGTTTGTTTTATCCACCTTTTTATCTATTATAGCTCTTCCTTCTCCCTTCCCCCTTCCCCTCTCCCCCAGTAATCACCATAACTCGAGGGAAAAGAGTCAGGATTCTGGCAAAACCTGTTTCTGACCGAACAAGTGAAATCCTGCCCCCACTGACACCAGGGGCACATCCAATTTGCCCTTGTTGAGGCCAGAGTTTCAACTCTTATTTTTGTTGATCATTTTGGAGAGGCCATCAGGGAAGAAAAGAGAAAAAGAAGAATTCGATTAACAGGGACCTCTTGCCCCAGAGCAGGTGTAAGAGCACACACAGGCTGAGGGCTGGAGTTAAGTGTGGGAGAGGTGAAAAATGTGTATTTTACGATTGGCTTTTCGTAAATATTAAAATGAATATTAGATGGGTTGTGTTAGAAAGTTATGCTGTACTAATTTTTTAAAGTAGTGGGTTAAATACAGCTTTGGGATATAATATAATGTTAAAATAGAAACTGTGCTAGGTAAGATACTTTTTTAAAGGAAGGACTCACAGCGAAATAGCAGCCCCAGGACACCTGAATCTTCCAGAGAAAGAGAACTTATTGCTCTCTTATCAGAAAAAATGAACTTCTTCCCACCTTGCTCAACCTTAAAGACCATGTCAGGATCCAGAGGAAGGAGCTGACACTGCCCAGACAGAATCCTGTGTTTGAATGGAATTTCTGCATCATGTATGAGATGTATGAATATACAACAGGCTGTTGCTTTCAAGGGTTAATCCTCTGTTAACGTGGGTCCTTTTTTGGGCTTATTTTACCCAGAAGAGGTACCCAGACCACCTGTAACTCTTTGTTTCTGTTGTCTCATATTGTCCTAATCCTAATTATTATTACTCTAATTATATTGCTATTTTTATGACCATTTCATTGCTATTAAACATTTAAAATTTAAAAAAACAAATGATTGGCATTTTTCACAGGAGAGCGGCTGAACAGGAGCCACCCGTGGATGCTTTTTTTTCACCCACCTCCACAATGATTATTTAAAAAAAAAAAACGAAAAAAAACCAAAAAGAGCTGTTTCAAAGGCAAAACAAAACCTCCTTTAAATGCATTTTATTGCTTTCCACGTTTTAAAAAGTCTGGGAGGGCAGAGGGGCTGGGGGAGCCCTGGCCATTTCCCGCTCCGATGTTCTTTAGCTCTTGTCATGCTCTGTTTCTTCTTGTGGCCATTCTGTGCCACTAATGTGGCACCACAGCCCGGGCAGGGCTCTCCCCGGGGCTGGGGATCTCATGTCAGGAGGGTAGGATCCAATTCACATTCAGATGGATACATTAAACCTTTTTACTCCCTGCCTTGTCAGGAGAGGCCGATCTCCGCGCCCCAGCCCACGAGCAGCAGTTCTGTGTGCTCGCTGATACAGAATGGATTGTCACTAAACCTTTCAGGCATTGTTGTCAAGGTCAATAATACTGATCTGGTTTAGCACAACAGGGGGGTGGGAAGGGGGATTCTGTCAAGATATGACCTTTAAAGGACCTCGTCTTTGGGGAAGCAAAATTTATTTTAAAAAAAAAATGGTGGGAAGGATGTTATTTTGGTACCTTTGGGCTTATCTGAGCTGGGAGTAATTATCCATGCAAGCTTGAGAAATTCCAGTGAGGCAACCAGGGCACTAATTTGGTGAGTTCACCTAAGGATGTTTAAACTTCATTTTTCCAGTGGTCATTTTTAGCAACATTCATAGAATCATGGAGTAATTGAGGTTGGAAAAGAGCTTTAAAATTATTGGGTCCGACCATTAACACAGCACCACCGTGTTCACCACAAAACCATGTCCCCAAGTGCCACATCCACACTTCTTTTTGAGCCCTCCCAGGGTTGGTGATTCTACCACAGTCCTGAGAAGCCTGTCCCAAAGCCCAGCTTCCTTTTCAAGCACAAATTTTTCCCTCATATGCATTTCAAACCTCCCCTGGTGCAAGTTGAGGCCCCTTCCATCCCTCCCTGGTTACCTTTCCCTTAATAGGATACAGAGGTGGCACATCCAGCTGCTCTCACCCTTCCCTCCTGCCCCAGGTTACCCTGCCCTTCAGTTCTGCAGGTTTCAAACCAGCCCTGCACAGCCCCTGGGTCTCAAGTGGGGACATGAAGCATTTGTTGGGGTATATATAATTTAATAATATAATATAATATAATTTATTAATTTAATATAAATATATTTGTAATTGATATTTATAATATAATTTGTAGATACCTGTCTACAAGTTGGACAAAGTCTTCAGCCACAGAGGAGGCAAAGCAGAGGCAAGCCAGGAGTTGGACTTTGGTGATCCTTGTGGATCCCTTCCAATTCAGGATATCCTGATTCTGTGACTCTGTGAGATATGGATCAGAACAAGAATTCACAGCCTTTCTTTAGGCACACACTTTCATCACTGCTTTTCCTCTAGCAGAATGATAACTGGGGATGGGTTACATGTCTTAAATCACTTGGCAGTGAATCACTGCTTAACTCACACATCCTGCACCCACAAACATTAACAGCAAAAAGATGTGACATGCAAAATTACCAGGCTGGTTACCCTTACCTGGGGAGAGCTGTAGGTAAGAGGAAAACATGTGTGTAAAACAAGGAGTTTTTCCAGCCAGCATAAATAAGTTGTTGCCTACTTTGCTTCAGGGAGCTAATTTTTCATGTGCCACCAACACTGGCTTTTTCACTTGACTTGATCTGTATTGTGGCATGGGCACAAGCCCTTCTCCCTTCCTCCATGTTACATTTGTTTTAGGCCAGTATAAATACATCTCTGGCAATCTGGAGAGAGTCTAAAGGTGCTTTGTGCATTGTTTGAAAAAGCTGGGTTTGTGTAGTGTGCTCAGAGCCTCCATCCTGCAGCCTGCAAGCAGAAATCCCACCAGATCTGGGGCTCTGTGTTGACTTCAACAGCAGCCCACCCAGAGGCTGCTCTCTTCCAGCCTCATCCTCAGCAGCAGCAGAGGCAAACACAGGTCTCATGTCCCCAGTGACAGAGGATAAAGCAACTGCTCCCAGAAGTTCATTTTTAAGGAGTTCCCCAGAGAGATGGCACATAACACTTTAAACTGACCTTGGATGTGAGCAGTGCTGGGGCTTCAGAAGTGCTGGCAAAATCCATCCAGCAGGAGATGGAAGTTCCTTCCACCATCCCAGAGCTCCTGGGGGCAGCTCTGTCTGTGTCTCATCTGCACACAAACTGAGGAGTTCTTGCTGAGCAGTTCCCCTGTTCTGGCTGTCCCAAGGCCTCCCCTGAATGTCAGATGGGGCCTGACTGAGCATGGAATGCTCTGGGAATATGAAAATGTAACAGTGCAAAAGGGGAGTTTTAGCCATTATTTTATTTGGAAGTTATCAGTTTCCTGCCATCAGGGATGGCAGCAGTTTGTTTCCTGCTCAGACAGGAGCTTTGGGAGATTAAAGCCAGTGAGGACCTTCCCTGATGCATGAGGAGCAAAGTCCCACTTTGTCAGAGCTCTCTGGAGTGGAGAATTCACCCCCACTTCCCCATCTCCCCATACACCCTGTAGGGCTCTGTCCATTGAGAAATTTGTCTTTTTGCACAGTTAGGCAATACTGAGAAACTGGCTCAGAAATCCCTGTGCCACCCCTGAATGTGAGGCTGAATTGAATTTCCATCCCCTTCCTTTTGCTCTTGGTCACTTAAACATCTGGAAAAGCTGGACTCAAACTCATTGATGCTTTGCAGCTCTTCACCTTGGCTTATCCCAACAACAAAATCCCTGGCCCAGGACTGTCCCATGCAAGGCTCAGCTCTGGGCTGTCCTGTGAAATTCCTCTGTCTTACCTTTAGGAGCAAAATTCAACTGGAAAATGTTTCTTGGGTCACTGAGCTGAACTTTCCACCATGGGGACCCAAGTCCTGTAATCCCTGTGACAGACAAAGGAGTGCAATGGCTTTTGGGCTGGTTGGATTGTGCCTGGAGTATAAATGCACAGACATATAAATGGGTGACTCAGTCAGAGCAGTGAGTAAGCACAGGATAGCAGCATTTCCATAGCTTGGGGAAGTCCAGGCTGTGTGTGCTGTTTGGTGTCAGCTGAGATGAAAAATGGTGGGTTTAACTAAAATACATCTGCACAGGAACATGGCTTTTCATAAAGCAGGCAAACACAGAAACATTCCATCAACCCTGTGCATTATACTTTCAAAAGAGGGACCATATGTACAATTATATGATAAAGTTTAACAGAATCTGCGAGCTCTGCCAGTGTCCTGAACCATGAAAGCTGCAGATATTTGTAAATGTCAGCGAGATCTCCAGTGAAACAGTCACATTGGTATTTACTTGGGGACTTCATTACTATTTATTAATGTATAAGATCATAGATTTGAAAGTATAAATAGATGGAGGAATTTTCTGTGGACAGCAAAAGCGTGATTTGGAATATGTGTGTCTGGGAGGCAAGTGGGATATCTGATGCATAGGAAACATTAAACAGAGGCTTTTTCTTGGAAATCTTTTTATACCCTCTAGTTCAGTTTATATTTCCACCATCACAAGCAAGGCCCAAGCACAGGCAAGGAGGAATTACATAACTTCTGTTTATATTTCTGTTATTTCAGGGGATGCATTTAGAACAGCTTGATAAATTAATCATGACTCATGGTCCAATTCACAGAAGTTTGTTGGCCAGTTTGTATTCCTGCATTTACAGAACCCAAAGGGTGATGCACTTAAACTTGGGACTCTCAGCAAGCCCTCCTTGAGTTGAACAAACCTGTGCCCTAAAACACCTGCTCACAGAGGGCTGTGAACCAGGAATTCAGTGGCAAGAAAGGAATTACCTTAGGTTTATGCAAAATGAAAGATTTGCCTTTTCAGGGAAGCTTCTTCCTCACTGCTGTCTCCTTCCTGCCCCATATTTGCTAAAAAAACCCAGGGTGATGGTGGTGTCACTGAGAGAATTACACTTCAGATCTGGCCATGCTTGAATGCATCTGGGTGTGTTCTTGGGGTTTTTGAACAGTGAGATATCTTCTGCCAATTTTCTTAAATCAAAAGAAAAATTCCAGTAGCATTGATCTCAGATCCAAAATTACCCTTCCTCTTTTTCCTCTGCTACTCATTACCCACATGCTTCTAAAGGGATGCCCTCTTACTCTCCTGGAATTTCTACCTCAGCCCCTGGTGTGCATCAGTCCTTCTGATCTTCTGTCCCCAGAAGTAAACAAGGTTCAGCTTCAAAAAGTGCAAAAGAACTTGTCATTTTTCTCTCCAGGTTTCCAGCTGCTTTAGCTCCTTCAGATTATCTCCCTGACCTCACTGTCAATTCTCATGAATTCTCCAGGGCCCCAGCAGCAGCAGCAGCAGCCTGTGACATGGCAGCACAGTGTCACCGCTGCCCCTGCCCCCATGCCAGCCCCTGCCTGCCTTCCCACCCCCCATTCCCACTGCAGAAGGCTCCTGGAGCAGCAGGAGGTGGGAGAAGCTGGGCACTGCCCCACCACGGGCTCTGGGGCTGGGTGTCCTGCTCACCTGCACATCCCCTGGCATCTGGGGTGGATGGTGTCAGCTGCACCTCCCAGAAGGAGCAGAGAAATTGCACACAGAGCTCCTTAGTGGGCCAAGCTCAGCAGGTTCCAGCACTCAGGACAAGAGTCACCCAGCTGCAGCCACCAGAGACAACCCTCAGCCATCGAATTTGAATCATAAAATCAAAGGGTTTGGGTTGGAAGGACCTTAAAGATCACCTTGTTCCAACCCCCCTGCCAAGGGCAGGGACACCCTCCGCTCTCCCAGGTGGTTCCAGGTCCCATCCAACCTGGCCTTGAAGGCTCCCAGGAATGGAGCAGCCACAACTTCTGTGGACAGCCTGGTGGAAGGTGTCCCTACCCTTGGAATGAGATGATCTTTAAGGTTCTTTCCAACCCAAACCATTCTACCACTGTAGGACACACAGCTCTGAGCACGAGAGCTCAGCAGCCTTCCCCAGGTTCCCTTCTCCCAGAGGGAGAAAGATTTAGCTTCAAAATGTCTTGGCCAAGATGAATATCTAATGAGTGAACAAAGAATTGCTGGTTGAAATATTTCAGAAAGTTGTAAATCATATTGATGCAATTAAGCTGTTCATAAAAGCCATTTTGCCAGTAGTGATATTAAACAATTTTATTTCTGTGAGGATTTTTCATTTTGAGATTCCTTAACTTTAAGGAAAATTGCATCAAGGAACTTGGAGGAAAACAAAGGATTCCCATTTCAAGTTAAACACAAGATTAAATTAAGACCACAAATGACATTTGCAGCTTAATGAAACCCTGGCTTTTTATAAATGCAGGCTGCAATCTGAGGGGATGGAAGGGATGGGAAGAGGATCAGGCACTAATTTTCCTCTGGGAAGAGGATCAGGCCCAGATTCTCCTCTGGTCCAAGACCAACAGAGCAGGGGCTGAGCAGGGGGAGCTGCAGCACAGGACAGACACCCACAGCCCCTGGCCCTCTGGAGATGAAGCCAACCATGATTTAGGAAGGTGCAGGGGGGTGTTTGGGACAGGGGCTGTGCAGCAGCAGAGGGAAGAATGGGTGCTCCCCTCTGGATGTGGAAGGAGAGGCTGGATGGCAAAGGGTGTTTGGAGAACAAAGCTCTGCAGAGGTCAGGGGAGCAGCAGAGTGTGATCTTGAATGATTAAATCATTATTTTCATCACACCCATCCTGGGCTGCTCTGACTCAGCTGGAGCACAGTGCCCTCCAGGGCCTGTGTGAGCACAGGTTATGGTGCTCTGCAGCCATTAGCACGTACAGTTATTAATTTTAGCTCTTCTTTTCCATTAGGAGTGGGTAATAAAGCATGTTTATTGCTCTAACAACTACAAAGCCAAGTGTCAGCTCTTTCCTGGGATCAGTAGTGCTGCCTACAAGTGACAGGTGAGTTTGTGCTGACCTTGGGCTTGGCACAAGCACTTCACTGCCCAAGATGCATCCAAGAGGTAAAGGATGGGAATGCTGCTGCAAAGCTTGTTCTGAGCTGGCAGGTTTCCACCAAGGGACAAAGTTTCTATGCACCCTTTTTAAATTTTTAAGAATGAAACAAATGGAAAAATACCGTAATGCGGGCGTGCTGGCTTGTCTCAAATTGTATTGAGCGCAAATATCTTAAAAATGGAGTTGCAAATAGGGTCATGGCACACAGCAAGGAGGCTGTGGAGTGTTTAACATGCTACTTTATTCAAATCAGCAAGTCCCATTAGAGTACATTACCATAATGTCCTCTGTCACAGCCTTCCCTCCTCGCTCTGGCTCAGACTCTCAGCTGCTGCTGGCAGGAGGCATTCAGGGCTCTCTCTCAGCTAAAGGTACCATCAGCATCAATTATTTCCATTTCAGCTGTGCTGGGGTGGGACTCAGGCCCTGCTCACTGCAGGTCAGGCCCTGATGGCTCTGAAACCACAAAAGCTGAAACACAAACCAGTCCCCTCTTCCAGGTGTTGCCACAGCAGTCCTGAACCACTACAGATCGTTTTGCCTGTAGGTGTGCTTAGCCACGAGCAGAGGAAATGCATCACCTGCCAAAAATGCTTCTGTGGCAGATCATAATCAAGGCTTTGACATGGGGTGAGAACCAGGAGGCAAAATGGAGGAAGACCAAATATGACCTTCACCTGTACTGAATTTATGTTTCCAACCAAATGCAGATGGATTTTGTTTTAGTGATTAATGTTTGGGGGCATTTTTATAACTTTTGTTTCAAGCATCTTAAAAGACCTGAATTTTGGGAGGGGTGATCACAGAAAGCCACATCCCTTTTTTGTTCTATCAGCTCAGAGAGCTCCAACTGCTGCAGAGAATCTTTTATCAGAAGGGTATTACAACAAATATAAGTATCTCCAAACACACAAACCTAAAGCAAAAATCATGCCAGCTTTGAACAAATTAATGATTGTGGTTGCTTAAGTAATAGCTTCTCAAAATAAAATCCTGATGCTTCTATTTGAAGTGGTTTCAGTATCAGCTTTCACTGTCAAAGTGATATTACTAAATGAGGCAGAAAAGCATTATTTATGCATCAAAATAGTGAAAAGTAACACCAAATTTGCATCAGTTTCCAACAATCTCAGAAATTCTCAGCCATTAGGGTGCTGCCCCTTCCCAAATGTGTGTGCTGTCCTACCAGAGCCACAGACTGGAGGATCAGGTTTAGGCAAACTGAGTGGAAACCAGAGGAAATCAGGCACATTGCAGAGCTCTGCAGCAGGTGGGAGCAGATTGAATTATCTCATGCACCTCTGAAATTCGAGTGAGATTGCAAATCCTACAGTCACCTTCCCAGCACAGGCTTCCTGCCTATTTGGTACTTACTGTACCCTATTAATTAAACAGCAGGGATTAAAAAATGGACGTGTTGGAGCAAATCCAGGGGCCATGAGGATGCACAGGGGGCTGGAGCTGCTCTGCAGACAGGCTGGGAGCTGGGGGTGTCCACCTGGGGAAGAGAAGGCTCTGGGGAGACCTTAAAGCCCCTTCCAGGGCCTAAAGGGGATCCAGGAGAGCTGGAGGGACTTTGGACAAGGTGTGGAGTGGGGAGAATGGCTTCACACTGATGGAGGGCAGGGTTAGGTTGGATTTGAGGGAGGAATTCTTCTCTGTGAGGGTGGTGATGCCCTGGCACAGGGTGCTCAGAGGAGCTGTGGCTGCCCCATCCCTGGCAGTGTCCAAGGCCAGGCTGGATGAGGCTTGGAGCAACCTGGGATAGTGGAAGGTGTCCCTGAACACCTTCAGGGGGGAACTGGATGATGTTTAATGTTTCCAACCCAAACAATTCTGTGATTCTGTGAGTCTGTGAAAAAGCCACATTTTTTCAAAAGATGAAATCAGTGTAGGAGGGCTCCAAATCGTAGGATTTTTATTTATCTTTTTTCTAATTAAACACGTGGCTTTGGAAGCTGAAATCCATTTCCTCCCATTCTGATGGGCAGCGTTGCTGCAGAAGCACAGACAAGCAGTGCAGATGGGTTCCTATTAATAGCAGCTCGCCTGCAGCATCCCGGTGAAGCTGGGGTGGCTTCATCCGAAGGGATTTCCGAAGGGATCCTTGCAAGCTGCAGAACTCAACACAAGAGGGCTCCAGCTCCTTTTGTCAGGGGGAAAAATAAATAAAAAATCTTCTGTGAGAAGAGCGCAGCGAGGCTGAGAGGAGCAGCCCTTGCCGGGGCTGACAGAGCTGGCAGGAGATGCCGTGTGTGAAAAATGCGTATTTTATTATTGGCTTTTTGCAAGTCTTAAAGTGAATATTGGATGTGTTATGTTAGAAAGTTATGCTGTATTAATTTTCTTTAGTAGTGTGTTAAATATAGTTTTAGGTTATAACATAAGGTTAAAATAGAAACTGTGCTATGTAAGATAGTTTTTTTAAAGAAAGGACTCGCAGTGAGATAGCAGCCACAGGACACCTAAATCCTTCAGAGAAAGAGAATTTATTGCTCCATTATCAGGAGAAATGGACTTCTTCCCACCTTGCTTAGTGCTGAAGATGCCATCAGGATCCAGAGGAAGGAGCTGACTCTGTCCAGACAGAATCCTGTGTTTGAATGGAGTTTATGCATCATGTGTGAGGTGCATGAATATACAACAGGCTGTTGTTTTTAAGGGTTAATCCTTTGTTAACGTGGGTCCTTTTTCAGGCTTATTTTGCCCAGAAAAGGTACCCAGACCATCCATAACCCTTTGTTTGTATTATCTCACATGTTCCTAATCCAAATTGTCCAAATTATTATTACTCTAATCATATCACTATTTTTATAACCATTTTATTGCTATTAAACTTTTAACACTTTAAAAACCAGTGACCGGCGTTTTTCACACCGCGTCTGTGCCCGGCTGCCCGGGGGATGGGAGGGGGAACACCTGGAGCAACCACAGGGGTCTGAGAGCCCCTGTGACACTGAATAAAACCGTGTGGGAGCCCCTGTGACACTGAATAAAACCATGTGTGAGACCTGGGGGTTTGTGCTCCAGCATCTCCGAGGTCAGGAGAGGTTGGCCCCGGCTGCCCCAGCCCCAGGCAGGGTGTGCTGCCAGCAGTGCTGACCCACAGGACAGCAGGGGCTCGGGGGCTTGGGGGCTTGGGGGCTTTGGGGCCGGGCTCCCAGCTCAGGATGGCACAGAATCCCTCTGTCCAGCTGGGCTGCTGCTCTGCAGTGGCTGGGGGTGAGCCCAGGTGTGTGAGCCCAGGTGTGTGAGAAGGTCACTGGGCTGTGTCCATGCCCCTGAGCTGGGCACTGCTGGGGCTGCACCTCCAGCCCTGGGGACAACTCTGGGCTCCTCAGAAGGACTTTGAGGGGATGGAGAAGTCCAGAGAAAAGAATGGTGCTGGGGAGGGTCTGGAGCACCAGGAGAGGCTGAGAGATGTGGGGGAGCTCAGCCTGGAGAAAAGGCGGCTCAGGGGGGACCTTCTCCCTCTCTACAACTCCCTGAGAGGAGAGTGGAGCCAGGCTCTGCTCCCAGGGTACAAACAACAGGGCAAGAGAAAACGGCCCCAAGTTGTGCCAGGTTAGTTTTACTTTGAGTGTGAGCAGTAATTTTTTCACTGAAGGGTTTGTCAAGCACTGGCACAGCTGCCCAGGGCAGTGGTGGAGTCACCATCCCTGGAGGGATTTAAAACTTGTGTGGATGTGGCACCTGGGGACGTGGGTTGGTGGTGGCAATGCCAGGTGAATGGCTCAGGGGTCTTAGAGGACTTTACCAACAAAATCATTTCTGTAGTTCTGTGATTCTGAATTTACTAGAGTGGACTTCAGAGGAAGCAAGGAAAGACATTGTCACCCATGTCTGAAAATAGCCCACAACAGAAGGAAGGAAACGGATGTCAGTCATTTCTGCTGCTCATCTCTCATTTCCCCCTGGAAAGTTTTATTCCAAATTCGTTACAAGGTAAATCTGCTTTCTGGAGGAGATACTTAGAGCCTTCCACTGCTTTTCTGTGCTCTAAAGCATTTGAACTAAATGTTTTGATTGACACCAGCATTTAAACTATTTCCCTTGTGATGTGTTTCTAGTCTGTGTGTCCAGGACAGCAAACATCCCATGGAAGTGCTGCATTCCAGCCAGGAAACTCAGGGGGGGAAAAAAGCAGCATTTCCCTCTGTGTTTGCTGGCAACTGAGAGTTGTCTGCAAAAGTTTTGATTGGGCTAAAAACCATAGTGAGTTGGAATGAAATCATGCAGCACTTTAGTTACAGATCATGAGAGTATGATAAGGCTGGATATGAGCAAGGATAATAACAATAATACTAATAATACTAATACTAATACTAATACTAATACTAATACTAATACTAATACTAATAATAATAATAATAATAATAATAATAATAAGAAGAAGAAGAAGAAGAAGAAGAAAAAGAAGAAGAAGAATATACCTAATAAAATAGGTATTAATTACTAATTTGAAGCACTGCATGAAATATGGCCATGGTAATTAGAAGGACACAGAGCTGAACTCATGCTCCCTGTTGCATTTGAGGCAGCACACGTTTTAAATGCTTTCTGAATATTCTCAGCCATGAGGAAAGCCCCAGTTCCACTTGTATTTGATTGAGTTGTCTTAATTATCACTCAGCTTTGTTCAGTGCTTTGCCCCTTTATGGTCTGTATTCTGCACACCCTCAGCACCAGATCTGGTCCCTGGAAGGTGAAATCTCTGCCACCTCCTGCTGTCTCCCCTGCAGGAATCATCTTCCTGCCCTTAACAGAGCTTCCCAAACCCTTCCCTGTGGCTGTGAACCTTCAGTTAGAAAAACCCAGAGAAGTGATGGGAGGCTGAGGGAAGGGCCTCTCCCCCCAGCTGCATCCCCCTGACATGGCTCAATGTACAGATGAGTGCTGGCACGAGGCAGAGGATGCTGCCAGGATTTTAACATGCTTTTTACAAGGAGGGAAGCCCCTGTCCCCGGCGGGAGGGGCGGCGTGCACTTAGCAGGTCGCTGGTGTTGTGACATGGACACGCACACATGGAGCTTGCATGGCTGAGCCTGTTGTGTCACAGGCCATCTCCTCAGCTGTGCGAGCAGCTGCAGAGCCACCTCACCGTCAGAGCCATTAGCGCTTCATTCCTTAAGAGCTTAATCTTGCAATCCTTCCTGCTGCTGGCAGCCCTTACTCACGGGAGTAAGCAGATCTTCCACCTCAGCCCCTGTAGCCTGTAAGCTGCTCCCCGCTCCTAGAAAATCCTCGGTGCCAGGAGGCTTTCCAGCCATGGTGGTGTTGCTGTCATGTTCTTTATTGTAATATTTATTCCCTAAAAGCTGCCTCATCCCATGCACTCTGGCCTGGCTCTTCGATGGAGATGTGGCACAGAACCTGCAGGCTCAGGGGCTTGGTCCAGGCAGCTGCATCCTGTGAAGTGCTGAGCTTCTTTGTCAGGGCCAGGCAGGGGCCAAAGCACTGCCCAAAAGGGGAATCACACACAGGGACTCCAGTGCCACTCCCTGAAAATCCTGCCCATGCTGAATTCCTGCAGACAGCTGGAATTGTCCAGGCTCAGCTCTGGTCATCAATAACTTGGGGGATTTCGGAGCACAAGCTATGAACCTTCCCAGTTTAGTGGTTCTGTGCAGTCCCCAGTCCCTTAAATATCACCTCTGTGCAAACCACATGCTCCAAGCCTCTGAAAATTCACATTCTTAGCAAAATCCAGCTTTAGAAAATGCAGGTGTTACAGCACCTGTTTTTACTGAGGGAACACATTAATGCAATTAACTTCCCAAAGCCTTACTGTATGGGCAGGGGTGTGCATTGGAGCTGTGAGCAACAAGTACCTCTTTTTCTTCTGGTGTCAGAATTAGGGGACAAGAATGTTCCATGGGTGGTCGACAGGGAAGAGAGGAATCTTTTCCTTTCTTTTGCTTTTCCCTCCTCCACAAACAAGCAGTAAAGAATACACTGCCTTCAGCAGGCAGAATGTCTCTTTTAATTGTGCTTTTAATTGCACCTTTCAGCAAATTTACCAACTGCTCCTTTGCCATTTATTTGCCAGGGGCTGGGGTGTGAAGGGTGGTTATGCCAAGTGTGCTCTGGGAGGGTGTGATACCCAGCCCTGGGTTTTGTTTGATTGCATCCATGCTCTGCCTGAGAGGGATGTTTTAGCCCTGGAATGAAAATAAAGCCAGGAAGCCCCATGAGGTTTTGTTTTCTTGGTTCTTAGAGGAAGCAGCTGCCCACATTTGGTTGGGTTTGAAGGGAGCTGAGTGTTTTGTGCCTGCAGTACAAGGTCACGGGCTCACAGACCTTTATGTTAAATTGACACCTTCCCATCCGAGGCCACATCTCCAGGCAGGTATCAGTGGTCACACCAGAGTTATTCCCAGTGCCAGTCCCTCTGGCTGTCCCCTAGAGCTGGGTCCCCACTGGAACACGCTGCTGGATGACCTGGGCACTGTGGGAAAGCCTTTTCTGCACTCTGATATTTCAGAGTGCTCCCATGAACAGCGCACCTCTGTGCCCAAGCCCAGGCGGATTTTGGCTCCACGTGAGGAGAGAAGCAGCTGGCCCAGGCTCAAGCAGCCAGGCTCTGTGCCTGGCACAGCTGTGGCTTGGGAACAGGTGGAGTTTCAGGGAGCTGGTTCATCCTTGGCTGGGCTGCAGGCTCCCTTTGGGGCTGTCCCCTGGCACAGAGGTTCCTCTGCTGTGTCTGAGCATCAGGTCCCCCAGCTTCCCTGGGACATTTTGTGTCTCAGAGACAAATCACTGCTTCAGAATCAGATGTGGGCAGGTGGGAGAGGTTCCTGCTTCCCCTTCAGTGTTCATCCCAGCACAGACACCAGAGGGGAGGGAGCTCCATCTCCCAGCTCTGTAGCAGATCCAGAGCCCCGCAGTTCCTCCGTGGTTGGGGACAGTGTGACATCCTGGACAGAGTGACATCCTGGACAGAGTGACACCCTGGAGAGAGTGACATCCTGGACAGAGTGGCATCCTGCACAGGGTGACATCCTGGACAGTATGACACCCTGGACAGTGTGACAACCTGGACAGAGTGACATCCTGCACAAGGTGACACCCTGGACAGTGTGACAACCTGGACAGAGTGACATCCTGCACAGAGTGACATCCTGGGCAGTGTGACACCCTGGACAGTGTGACATCCTGCACAGTGTGACATCCTGGACAGTGTGACACCCTGGACAGTGTGACAACCTGGACAGAGTGACATCCTGGACAATGTGACACCCTGGACAGTGTGACAACCTGGACAGAGTGACATCCTGGACAGTGTGACAACCTGGACAGTGTGACAACCTGGACAGAGTGACATCCTGGACAGTGTGACAACCTGGACAGTGTGACATCCTGGACAGTGTGACACCCTGGACAGTGTGACAACCTGGACAGAGTGACATCCTGCACAAGGTGACACTCTGGACAGTGTGACATCCTGGACAGTGTGACATCCTGGAGAGAGTGACATCCTGCACAGAGTGACATCCTGGGCAGTGTGACACCCTGGACAGTGTGACAACCTGGACAGAGTGACATCCTGCACAGAGTGACATCCTGGGCAGTGTGACACCCTGGACAGAGTGACATCCTGCACAGGGTGACATCCTGGACAGAGTGCCATCCTGGAGAGAGTGACACCCTGCACAGAGTGACACCCTGGACAGAATGACCTCCTGCACAGGGTGACACCCTGGATGGAGTGACTCCCTGGACAGTGTGACACCCTGGACAGGGTGACAACCTGCAGAGTGACACCCTGGACAGAGTGACACCCTGGAGAGAGTGACACCCTGGACAGAGTGACACCCTGCACAGAGTGACACCCTGGACAAAATGACATCCTGCACAGGGTGACACCCTGGACAGAGTGCCATCCTGGAGAGAGTGACACCCTGGACAGACTGACACCCTGGACATCCTCTCTGCTCACCTTGCTCACAGCCTTCAGAGGAAGGAAGCTCTGCCCTGCTCAGAGATAGCCCTGAGCCCTCCCTGTGAGCCATAACCAAGGGCAGGGATTGGGCCTTTTCAGGTCCCTTCCAACCCAAACAATTCCACGATCCTGTCAAACCCAACCTTTTGGGAGTGGGACCTGTTCAGAGGGGTAGCTCAGGTCTGAAGTGTTTCTACGCATGAAGCAATTGTCATTAACTTTGCAACCATTTTAAAGGGAATTTGCTGTTTGTTCGGAGTGTTGGATTCAGAACACCTTCAGGACTTGTAGTCCCAGTCTGATTTGGACACACCTAAAAAAAATATTTAAGAATGTAGAAAAAGGCTGACAGGTTAAACTTATTTTTTTACCACCAGATCAGCTGGATATTAATGCTGAAAATGTTTTCAGCCATGTATTTCTTCCTGGGAATGCTAAACAGGTACAGGTGTGGCTTTAGCATAGCTGGCCAGAGATCCAAGGTGAGTTCAGAGTCAAAAAAAGGTTTCAAGGGGCAGCCCCTGCCAGTGCCCTCACCAGGACTGAGAGTGGCATCTCTGAGTGAGCATCTCCAATAGAGCTCCAAGTCCAGGGGTGCCCTGACAATCTGCCATCCTTCTGGAACCTCCCTACCACCCTTACCTGAGAGACAGCTGCTTAAAACCCTTCCCTGGCTTCTTTACATATTCCTCCAATGCTACAAAATACAGCCTCCCTGGCCAATATTTACATATGCTGCAATTCCATTTAAAAAATGGTAAATTTAAAATGCTTACAAATACAGGCTTGTATTTTATACATAGCTACTTTTTAGTGGTGTTGTGCTTTCAACACTTTTTTTTTTCCAATTTCTCCTGCCCTGGATGTGTGTTCAAATGTGTCATTTCCTCCCAAGGAGTGTACATTTTGCACTGTGGGCAAAGAAGCCTCAAAAGAATAAGGTTTTGCAGGCAAAATATCCAGGGGACAATATCTGCTTTCATACAGCTCTGAACATGCTGTTTGCCATCTCCTAATCTTATTCCTATTTTTTTCTTCTTTTTTTTTAATGCTGCTGGGGACTAACTTCTGGTGGCAAAGTCCTTGTACAGAAAAAAGTGACTATTTTAACCAATAGCCTGAAATCACACATTCTTTCATTGAAAACAGTTAATTAGGAATTGAGCTCTGAAGTTAATTTCACCAAGGTCATTCCCTGTTCTATTGGGTCCAGTGACCCTGTCTCGAGTAATCACAGCATTAACATACAAGGTTATAGCTTTCTTTTCAGTTGATGACATAATCTCTTTAATTGGTGTCAGGAGGCCTGCTTATGAAAGGACCATGGAAAACACCTATAGACTATAATTTTACTTTCCCCATTCACAGAGCAAATGAAACAAGCCTTAAGAATGTACTAGAGGCTCATTACATCTCCCAGCCTGTCAACACAAAGCCCCTCCGTTCCAGCCCAGGCATTAGGAATGATCAATTCTGTTTACCCCCAACTCCAGCCCGTGAACTATTAACCTTTTCAGCAAAACTGGTGAATAGTAAATGTCAGATAATCCTCTCTGAGAAAGTTAAGAGGGTGGATAATGCATTTTAATTGATTAAAACTTGCATGGACAAAAGTTTAAAATATCAGCAGGAGAATCCCTCGCGATTCCTATTTTTGGTAGGACGTGATCCAACTATTCCGGGTTGACCCCGGTGTCCACTTTAATTTCAGCTTTTCTGAGAGAAAACTTCTCTAAAAACCATACCTGAAAATTCATATCCTGCTTAGCAGAAATTCTGTTTTTAGGAGACAAGATCCCCTTTGCAGCTTGTGTGCTTGGGCTACCCAGAGCTAAGCCAGGGCAAGATTTACCCTGGTTGTTACTGGAGGTGCATTTCAACAAATATCCCTGCAGACCGTGTTTAAAAAGCTCCAGAAACTGGGTGGAAATACTTTTTTGTGTGTTCTTTTAATTATTTCTTTCTAGCACTTACTGCTTAGGTTTTTTTCTTTCTTTTTTCTTTTTTCAGTAGTTTGGAACTCTTGCATATTCTAGGATTGATCCAGCTCCCTCACAGGGAATTTTCTTTGTCACACCTATGAAATCTGTCTGAAGCACTCTCTGAATGACAGAGAGTCTTAAATTCTATAGTAACCAACACTATATTGTTTATGAAGAAAACAAGATGTATTTCTCCTCCACTACAATTATTCACATCATTTTTTCTCCCCATTGCATTCCTCTAAACCTTCTGCTATTTCTGATTTTTATTTTCATTGTCTCTTGAGGGGGTTCACAAAGCCTCCTTTCCTACTGCTGCACATTACCTTCTCAACATTCCCAGCTCCCTTAAGTTCATATTTATAAGTTGAAATCAATTCTTGCATAATTTATATTTTCTGATTGAAAATAATTTTTTGTTTTGTTAAAAAAGGGGAGGAAAATAATTGAAAATACTTTGATTGTTTCCAAAGGAACAAAACCTTTTAAGAGAGAGAACTTAAAAAAAAAAAAGGATATTTTTCTTGGTTGTCTGAATAACACATTCATGTCAACCCTTCCCAATCCTTTACCTTGAACAGGCTTTGTTATATTCTGTGTTATATTCAGGGGGTTACAGATACAAGTGGGGAATGTGTTTTACCCTCCCTGGAAACATGCCCTGGGTAAATGATGGTCTTGGCCCTTCATCCTTTCCCTTTCTAGGAGAGCTGAGGGTGGAAACTGCTGAGCTTGAGCAAATTCCAAGTGGGTTTGTTTTCCTGGGATGAAGTTTTGTACCCACCAGCCTTACCCTGGCCAGCTAAAATCTCCAAGTGATGCTGCCCTGTGAGCTTCATGCCATAAATCATACAATCACCTTTCCATTTTCTCTCAGTTGGAGCACCAAGGGGCTTTTTCGGGCTTTTTCAGCCTTTTGTGTCACTTTTTGGAGGTGAAATTGCACTGCTGCATTTCCTGGTGCACAGCCACCTCTCTTTGACACTGTGAACCAAAGGCTGGTGACAAAATTTTTAGCAGCGGTGGTTTTAAACTAAAAGAGGCTCAAGTGAGATTGAATATAAGGAAGAAGTTTTTACAATGAGGATGGAAAAACACTGGCACAGGCTGCTCAGAGAAGCTGTGGATGCCCCATCCCTGGAAGGGTTCAAGGCCAGGCTGGATGTGGTTCAGAGCCACCTGGTCTGGTGGAAGGACTCCAGATGATTTTGGGCATTACCACCGGTTCCTCTGGAGTTGCACAGTTGCAGACTCAGCTGGCTGATGTCAGCAGAAGAGCTTGACATGATTTATTGCTATTTTCTGCTCTTGTGGAGCTCCCAGGATGTTGATGCTTGGCTGTGGTAAGGTGCTCTACAGACTGGACCAACTGCACCCACTCCCACCCCAAAGAGCTGAGTGCCCTGACTCAGACCCCACTTTAGGGGCTTGTTTTCTTCTGCTGAGTTTGCTGTGGGCTTCTGTGTGAGCTGCATGGGGCTTTAGCTTCTCTGCCATTGCCTTCTCTCATTCTGCTTCCTTCTGGACTCCAGATGAGACCCCACAATGAGTCTTAGGAAGGCACTGCTGGTCCAGCTCCCTCAGCTCTGCCACTCTGTGAGGAACACTCAACAAACTTCTGCCATGGGCCACAGTAGAGTTCATTGTGTCAACATTCAGATCTTTTAAACTCAGTCATTTTTTTATTCTTGGGATTTAGATAATTATTACATGAGAGCATGGTCCTGACTTGGATGCAGAGCTAAAATGTGTGTCTGGGAATGCAGTCGGGGAGACAGAGTAGGTTTAGCTTGGGCATGAGGAAGAAGTTCTTGACTGTGAGGGTGGTGAGGCGCTGGCAGAACCTGCCCAGAAGCTGTGGCTGCTCCATCCCTGGGATAGTTCCAGGCCAGCCTGGACAGGGCTTGGAGCAACCTTAACTGGGTGACATCCCTGTCCTTGGCAGGGGCTTGGAAAGAAATGATCCTTAAGATCCCCTCAAACCCAGACCATTCTGTGATACTTGAGTTTGATGATGACTTACTGCGTGGATTTGGGAATAAAACAACTCATTTCCTCAGACAGCGCTGCTCCCTAATCAGCCAGAACAATTATAAAATGCATCCTGCCCTCCACACCTCAGCTTCCATTCAGAAGTAAGGAGCTTCCCTTCAACACAGAAAAGCTCCACAATTTTCTTATTTGTCTCCTCTTTTTTTTTTTTTTAACTTGTTTAAGTCTTCAGGAGCCCGTCTTGCCCATTTAGCCACAAAATGCGTGTGCGTGCATGCGTGCGCGTGTGTGCTCCCAGTGAAAAGAAGGGAAAAAAACCCACAGGTTTGAGTTTGTACAATGTTTGCCCCTTTTCCCAGCAGGGATGGGTTTTGAGAGCCAGGAGACAAAAAGCATGGCCTCAACAAGCTGAATTTAAAAAAGAACATCATTTTCGTTATGTAGTCAATCTCAATTACAAGCAAATGTTTTCTCTGTTGAGACTTTTCTCTTTTCAGAGCATTATGCAAGGCTCTTTTGTGGGTTGAGAGAAAGGATCAGTGGTCAATAGGGAGCAGAGTGTTGTGTACAGTGGATTTTTGTATCCTTTAGTCTACTACATAATGCGTTTTGTCAGGAGAACAGCCCAACATCCTGAGCAGATTTGCTGAATTAAAGAGCACAGCAGGGATAGGAAACTTGTTGCTAGGTGACTGACAACTGCTGCATGTCACTATCTCTGTGCCGGAGGTTACTCTTCCCTTTTCTTCCACCACTCAGTCTTGCCTTTTAATCTGCATCTATAATTAACTCTCTTAATACCACGCAGCCATTTCTCTCCCTTTTGCTTCACGTGGTTCTCTCCATGTTATTTAATCTCAAAAGGGGAGGATAAAAACTATTTAATTTCTGTGCTTTGCTTGGCGGGGAGAAGTTGGGCGGCTTGGGCGTCTCGTGGCGGGGCTGGGATGAGATGGCTCTTGAAAGGCATTTCAGGAGATGCATGCTCTTTGTTCATCCTAATGCTCAGTGAAACATTGCTGTGTTTACCATCCTCTCTAAAGCCTGTTTGTTTCAATTCATCTTAATTGAAACGTGATTGCTTTTAACTGTTTAGGTTTGGTGACCTTCCAAGCTCTTTCGCTTGTGTATTTTGCAAAATAGATTTTCTTTATACGAGGCTCTTTCTTCAATGACTGGAAACCCAGGGCTGCATCTGGCCTAGATTTGTAGTGGCAGAAGTCAACCAAACAGCAAGTGTTTACCCTGCTTCTTTTTACTCTTATTTTTGCTCTTAGTTTTCACCTGCTGATCAGCCATTAGCTGCATTTGTGAAGGTCCCTGTTGTTCTGAGGATGGATCTGTGTTAGAGAATTACACCCTCAGTTTGCACCCATCAGTCGCTCTAGAAATACATTTATTTTAATCTTGGGTTTTATTCCAACAGCTAATTCAAAATACAGGGTGTTTGATGAATGTTCTAATTGCAGATATGTGATTGTTCGCTTGGGTTTTTTATTTAAAAAAGAATGACAAGAAAATGTGTTCCACTGCTTACTCCTTGCACTCTTTCAAACAGCACCTTTTTTTCTTCATTTTCTGTGCATGTGTTTTGGGGAGGCTCAATTCAGAAGTTCCAAGGAATTAAACCAACAAAAGCTCTTTTTTTCCTCTCACAGGTTTGTAATAAAGCTGCGATCATGGGAAGTGTGTACCTTAGACACTCTTTATACTGAAAATTAGACAGCAATTTAAGAAGAATGGCAGGCAGATGGGAGAAGTGCTGCTGGTGAAATTAGGTGGCAGTTGTTGCTTCTGGGGGACTGTCCCCTCTCTGCTCAGTGGAGCACTCAACTTGAGCAATTTAAAGGAAAAGGAAGGAAAAAAATCCCAAAGACTGTTTAGTAGCTGCTGCTAAGCAGGAGCTCTTTCCTCACCAGTGCAAAAGGTTTTACTGACAGCAGGAACTGTAAATTGTGTCAGTCTCTATCAGCTTCTCTGAAAGGGTCCTCTGGGGCAGCCTTGGTCACCAGGAGTGGGTGGATTAATGAGCATCACCTGATTCATGTCCAGGAGGAAGATGTTTGCACGAGGGCATGGAGTGATAGGACAAGGGAAAATGGCTTTAAACTGACAGAGAACAGGGTTAGATTGGAATTTAGGAAGTAATTCTTGGCTGTGAGGGTGGGGAGGCCTTGGCACAGGTTGGCCAGAGAAGCTGTGGCTGCCCCATCCCTGGGAGTGTCCAAGTCCAGGCTGGATGGGGCTTGGAACCCCCTGGGATGGTGGAAGGTTGCAGAGATCGTCTGCCAGGGATCATCGAGATCCAGCCATGCACCCAAATGATCCCTCCAGATCACCAATTTCTAACCCTCCTGCTGGAGCTGGATGGTCTCTCAGGCCCCTTCCAACCAAACCATTCCACAATTCCGTGACTCCACAAGCTTGGACCTCAAGTTTGTAGCCTGGGGATGAGTGGAGCAACTTTCACCCATAATTGTGGTGGAGTGTGAGTTGAAATATTCACAATCACAGATCAATATTGAAAACCTGGTGATTAAATTTCATTCTGTTAGTGACAGGGTCAAGCTCACAGCACCACCCCAGCCTCAGGCTCATGCTCTGAGCACAGAACAAGTTCTTGCCTTTCCTTCCCTGACTCTGAGGGTGATGGACACACAAATGTTCTGGCAAAGCAGAGGGAAGTTGCTGCTAAGTGTCTAAAAGGCTGTGATAGTCCTGAGTGCAAGCTCTAACCCCAGAGACAGCCCCTGCAGCATCCATTCATGTTTGCCTTCAGCAGCTCCTGAAGAATGACAGCACTGCAGGGAAACTGGCTGCCTCTCCAGCAGGACAAGGTACAAACCACCCCCAGTGTCACCTGCTGCTTTTCCTCCTCACATCCTCAGCTTCCAGCTCCCTCTGAGCTTGTCCAGTTTTTCATGCAGCCCTTGTTGGAGATGCAGCTGTTGCCACAATCTGTCTCTGCAAAGCAGAGCCCTTTCCAGGCACCCATCCCCAGGCACGAGTGGGAGAAGGGTTGGGAGGGTGAAAGGAGATGGTGAGGGAGGAAGATGATGGAGAGGGGCAGCTGCAGGAAATGCCTGGTCCCTCTCACAACTCTGAGCAGTCTCTGGGCACAAAGTCTGCCCAAAGGGCTCTTCCCAGGTGTTGCACATAAAACTGTGATGGAATCTCTGACCCGCTGGCTGTAGCTGTGTTGCCATTGCAGGAAGATCATGAGAGGAGTGGGAGATATTCCTCAAGGCCAGGTCTTGTGTGCAGTGCCTGGTGAAACTTGCAGGCTTCTCCAGGAAGGTTCTTGTCATGCCTTGCCTGTGAAGCACAAGGAGATGATGAAGAGCAGCAGGACAGATTGAGGCATTGGCTACTCTGAGGTGACACCTGCCTGTCTGCTCTCCTCCCCAGGAAGATGAGATTCAGTTCCTTTCTCCAGTGAGGGGAGTGGATTCCCCATTCATGTCCCACCTCTTTCTTTTCCCACCTTGCCACACAATGGATCTTTAATTGGCTGTGCCCTTCTTTGTGCAGCACTGGAGGCAGAGCACCTGTCCTTGCTGTGGGTTTGTTTGCTAACCTGGAAAAAATGTGGGAGAAACCTTCACGCCATACCTGAGACAAAAAGTCAGGAATTGTGTGAGGAATGTGACTGAGTCAGTCACCACACCTGCTCTGCACAAAATGCAGGTGCCCATGGGGGATTCAAACACACTCCCAGGGACTCCTTTGCCAGGGAACACAAAGGAAACGCTGCTTGCAAAAGACAAAATACAGAGATAAAAATATAGAAGTGCTACTTATCCCCTGTCTCTGCTGGAAAAAGCAGGAATCCTAAGGGTACAAGCAGAAGTGTGGAGTCACAGGTCTGGAACAAGCAGCTCCTCAGCAGGGGAAGCTTTTCTTCCTCCATGAAGGTTTTTTTCATAGTTAAGAGCATAAATCAAGATTTAGACATGTAAATTGGAGAGTACACGTTGTGTTTCATACCCCAAACTATCCTCGACCCAGGAAAACGAGGAGCAGGTCTGGATCTCAGGGATTGTTTCCTGACTCGTCTTGATCTCACTTATTAATAAATTTATGGACTCTGAGACGTCTTGGCCAGACTGTATTCTTGTCTAAATTTAGCACTCAATTTGGTTTATTGCTTCAAGGCTGCATTGAAGAAGAATCAACAAAAAAGCATCCTTTTTTTTTTATCACTGGAGTTACAAGTGCATTTGTGTGAAAATGGATCTGAGCTTGGAAATAACAGCAATTAATTATTTATTAAGTGCACATTGGGGATGGGCTTTAAAAAAAAAAACCCACCACATTGCACCTCTATTCCTCAGGGTCTCTTATTTCTCCTTTGTTTGTTGTCTGTATTTTGCACTGGGTTTGCCAACACCATTCCCTGGACCCAAAAAAGGCTCCTGGAGACTGTGAGGAGGAAGGGGATATGTCTGAGCTGACACAAGGAAAAGAGGAGCTCTTGGTGAGGGACTGATGCTGGAGCTTTTTCAGGGCAGGTTTCTGTCATTTCAGGGGCCTATAAAGCATCTCACATATTTTAATCTGCTCTGCTGAGAAATAAAATTAAATCGTGCAGTGAAATCAATAGGACCAAGAAAAACATATCTGGAGCCATCTGCTGCCTAGTTAGAGCACAAAGAAAGGCAGTTTCCCAAATTACTCTTTCAATGGAAAATGAGCAGCAGGTTTTATAACAGAATTTCATCTTGTGGGAAACCAATCAGAAATGCTTTTGTACCCGAATTTAGTGACTGGCTGCATCCCTCATAATCTCTCACTGAGGCTCCAGCTCTGGCAACTGTGAAAGAGTCTGCTGTTTTGTTTTGTTGAAGGAAAAAAACCCAGTGGGAATTAGGTTAAGATCTCCCCTCCTTGCCCCAGTTCTCAAGTCATGTGAGGAGTTGTTGGTTCAGTGTCTTATTTTAACTCATTCTCAAGGCTCAGGTCTGTGGGAGTGATGAAAACTCTCACTGGGTCTCCCCTGCAGTCTCTGGTCCCTCTTTTTGATCTACCAGGTTGCTCAAAGGCTCATCCAGATGGGGCTTGGACACTTCCAGGGATGGGACAGCTCCAGCTTCTCTGGGCAGCCTGTGCCTCCCTACCCTACAGTGAAAAAAAAAAATCCTAATATTTAATCTAAACCTGCCTTTGTCAGGTTAAAGCCATTTTCCCTTGTCCTATCACTGCACACCCTTGTCCAAAGTCCCTCTCCAGCTCTCCTGGAGCCTTTCAAGGTACTGGAAGGAGTTCTAAGGTCTCCTCAGGGCCTGGAATGTTCTGTTAAGCCCAGCATTGCAGAAAATTATCAAAAGTGGAATTTCCATTCATTATTTTCCCGATCAAACATGAAATTCTTTAGAAATGTAACCAAACTTATGTTTGTTTATGGAGCAGGGAGTTCTGCTGCCATTAAATTAGTTGTGACATTTTAATGTAATTAGACAACATTAGTGTCAGATAAGATTCATTAATGGACCTTGATCTTTGGTGGTTGTTCAAAATTGATTTTTGCAATGGAAATCTATGTTGGATGGAGGGAAAAAAATCATAAATTCACCTTTCTGCTAAAATGCTCAGCTAATTGACATAAGTACATTAATGAGAGCAATGCACTAATAGGATTATATCAATATTCCCCCTGCATCAGCTAGAGACCCAGCAGCAATGGTCATTAATTATTGCTTTACAGTAACCCTTGGCAGCTTTTGGAGGAGGTGGGATTGGCCTTCTTTCAGAAGATCTTTCTGCTTTGTTATTTTCCACAGATTTGGGGCTTTGCTGTTGTTTCTACCATCGTAGAAAACTTCAAAACTTCAAGGCTGGGCGCCTAAAATCAGTCTCCTAAATCTATGCTTTGATAACTGTCCAAAACAGAGTTGTATTTTTCCCTCTCAGGACTGAAATTCCAAGACATCAGGTGAAACATTTAAAATACTGATGTTTTTGAAGTCAGAATGTAACTATGTTTGAAGGGGATTTGCAAGACCAGGAAAGATATTGGTTCAATTCTCACTAAAAGTCAGATTTTCTAAAGAAATGTATATAAATCTGTTTTAACATGTTCAAGGTGAAAATTTTGTCTAAAGATTTTAGCAGAATTGCTTCTAATTTCTGCTAACACTTTTAGCTAATTTGTTTGGCTATATTAAAACAAAAGAAAATGTTTGAACTTCTGAGTTTTAGATACAAGCCAAAAGTGATAAAATCTTCCTGATATTTTAAAATGAACTTGGTTTTGTAATGTTAAAAGCAACAGTGCCATTTAATCTTTAAACAGCATGGGTTCAGTGATCCTTGTTTATCTTTGACACCAGGTTTTGTTTATCATGTAATTCAATTTATTTTTCACTCCCAATAGTGCAAAATAAAGCAGCCAGCACACAGGGCTGCTCATAGTGCAGAATTTCAGCCACATTTCTTCTGCTGGGGTTTCCTGAGCAGAGAGTATCTATATTTATATAAACCAGCAGAGATAGGGACAGTAATCCCACTGCTGTGCACAGGGATCTGCAATGAAATGTGCAGCCCCTTGCTCTCTACAGCTCCCAGAACCTCTCCTTCCAAGGAACAAGGGACAGGACCAGAGGAAATGGCCTCAAGTTGTGCCAGGGGAGGTTTACTTTGGATATTTGGGGAAATTTCTTCATGAAGGGGTTGTCAAGCACTGGCACAAGCTGCCAGGGAAGGGATGGGGTCACCATCCCTGGGGGTGTGGATGTGGCACTTGGGGACGTGGGTGAGGGGCTTGGCAGGGCTGGGTGAACAGCTGGACTGGGTGGTCTTGTAATTCCAAGCTGAATTATTCTGTGATTCACCATCCAAGAATTCAGCAATGGTTTGTTCAGGCCAATTAAATGCAGCTAAAAATGCAGCACAGGGCGATGGAGCAATGCTGCGACATGAGGCTGTGATGTCTCAGCTGCAGGGGGGGTGTCCCCCAAATTTCTGCCCCCACTGCCTCCCCCACCTCACCTCTGCTCAGCTGAGGTGCTGCTTGGCCAGATGTTTACATCTGGGCATGGGGAAACAGCTGTACCCTGCCTGTCCTTCCTCAGCCAGGGGGACCTGCCTCTCTTCTGCTCCTTCTCAGGAGAACTGCAAAGAAATCAACATTTCAGACGTGACTGAAAACAGCCAGTCAGGTCCAGAGGCTGGGCCAAGCACAGTGTGGTTCCCTCAAAAACAAACCCAATGAGAAGGTGAGGTTTTTCCTTCCAAAAATTACAGTGAAGGGTCAGACATGCCCAAACGTCAGCTTCACTGCTGAGCTTTTTACAAAACCAGCTCAGGTGTTTATTGTGCTGAGCCCTGAATGTGATCTTTGAAAAGGTGCTGGTAATGAAAGACACAAGATCACAGATCTAAAAGAGACCCAGGTCCAGAGAGGGCAGGGGGAAAGCAAAACTTTGCTGCATTCTCAGTCTGCAAAAGGCTTGGTATGCACCAAAGTGTCTGGGCAGGCAGGTACTCAGAGAGAATGCCAGGGGAGCCTGAGGGCTGAGGGCCAGAGAGATTTGGTGCTCAGTGTATGCAGATATTTGCTTTCTCTCTGTTTTGGGTGATGATACTAGTTAGAGCATCATCTCTGCAACCTATATATATATATATATATATATATATATATATATATATACACACACATATATATGTATGTATGTATGTGTATATATGTATATGTGTGTATATATATATGTATATATGTGTGTGTATATATCTGTATATGTGCGTGTGTGTGTATATATATATATATATACATATAAAAATATATATATAATTTCTGTTGTCTTATAGCTTACACAAGTATCTTGCATGTGTGCAAGAGAGCATGAGGAGCAGCTGTCTGGCCTTAAAACCACTTTTAAATCCCCATGCAGGGGAGATCTCTGCTCCTTGCTGCCTCCAGCTCACACAAACACCTCTGCTCAGGGAGCTTCAATAATTTGCCTGGTCAGTGGAAGCCAGGGAGTGAGTGGTGAACACTCTCCCATCAGTGGCCTGCAGATCCTCAGGGATCTGTGTGTGATGCTTCCGAGACCCACCAAGGGCAATTAAGAAAAGTCAGCCTTTAAAAGGCATGGAATATCAGTGCTTGCTCCTGCTGGAAAAAGAGACATTTATCAGTCAAAACAAGCTGAAAGAGGTTTTGCTGAAACAGCTTCGCTTAGGGGTGTTCCTGACCTTATGAGCCACATCCCAAAATTCTCCTGTGTCCAGAACTCCCCAGGCATAAATCCTGTCCCATGCAGGTCTGTGGGCAGCTGATGAGACATCAAGGGCTCCCTGCTGTGGGCAGGGGACCAGCAATTATCCCAGGCTGACCCAAGAATCATGGAATCAGAGTGGTGTGGGTTGGAAGAGACCTCAAAGACGTGTAATTCCACCCCCTTTCCATGGGCAGGGACAGCTTCCAGAGGACCAGGCTGCTCAGAGCCTCGTTGGACCTGGATTTGAGCATTCCCAGGGATGGGGCACCCACAGCTCAACTGGGCAGCCTGTGCCAGTGCCTCACACCCTCACAGGGAAGAATTCCTTCCTGAGTCCTAAATCAGGGCTACTCCTCATCCTTTCCTAGTCTGATCCCCTCTCACCCACCGTGCCCTGCTGCAGGAGCCTCAGCTGGGTTCAGAGACACCCAAAATCTCTGGTTTTCCTCACAGGGTGGGTGAGATCCCTCTGCAAGCCACCACTGCAGTCCCACAGAGCCCAAAAATGACTCCACAGCAGGCACTGAGGTGGGTGGGCAGGGGAGGCAGGGACAAACAGCAGCTCTGGAGACCCACCTTGGGACAGGCTGGCGCAGAGCAGGAGCAGCAGTCCCTGCTGTCATGTGCTGAGCGGATGAAGGCACCAAGGGTTTTGTTTATTTAAGGTCATGGGAGAAAAGGGGTCTTCAAAAAGTTGGGAGTCAGGGAGGGGATGACTTTGTGAAGCACCTGGGGAGGGCTGTGAGTGGTGGCAGGAGGGGAAGGTGCAGAGGAGTTGGTGCATAGGGCATGGAAAATGCGGGGGAGAGCTGGAATGGCGCAGGGCACAGAGACAAGGACAAGGAGCTCAAACGAGAGGCAGCAGAGAAAGGGGGAGTTAGTGAGGGGTTGTAAAGGCTGGGCTGATCTTGGCAAAGACAGAAAAGGATTTCAACAGCTCTGCTCTGACTGGGTGTCAGGGAGGATGGAGAAAAGGAAATTTTATCTTATAACTAAGAAGCAAATCATCAGGGTGGATTTTTACGAGTCAGTTTGAAAGGCAGAATTTAGACCCTTCCTTTGGTTTCTCCACAGACAAAATTTTGATTCCTTCCATTTCTGGGAACAGCTCTGGCATTTTATTCAGCTTTGCTGTCATTTGTAGTGAACTTTTCTTCCTCTGCCACATGTGTGGTAAATGTCTTTATTTCATCTTGACTCAGAAGCGCTCAGGACTTACTCTGAGCTCTCTTACTCCAGTTCTCTGTTGCTGCCAATCCATCAGTAACATTGTGGTTGCCCCCAGTTTTTTAGATATGTAAATGAAAGAAGAGTTAAGCCTTGTATTTGGATCAGGAGGCCTGACTGCCTTTTAATAGAAGCATAATGAAACCATCAAGAGTTTTCATTCAATTAGACTTTTTCTCCCTCTGGCAAATGATTATAGCACATTTATAGTGTAATGGGCAATTACTTTGTACTTCTTGTCTGTTGACATCCTATTAAGCCTACATTTTCTGTCCCTAACAAAGAGATCAGATAGAATTGTTAGGAACTACAAGGAATACATAAGAACTACCAGAATATATTTAAGCACAATGAATATGGATCTGTTAGTGAGATGCATGATGTGCAGTGGCAGATTCCTCCACTCCTTTCTACTCTGGGGAAATACCAATCACATATTCTCCTATTCCTCCATACATTAACTTTTCCTTCAGTGTCAAGAATGATCTCTGTGCTGAGTGGGTGTTGATTCTGCATTGAATCCTGTACTTGTGAATATGAGCCTGAGAGGTGCAATGAGGACTGCAGAGGAAAGTTTTATCCCTGGAAGATTTGAAGAGGTGTATTGGTGGAGGATTTTTAAACCTGCAGCTGGCAGGCAGGGAAGGCAGGGCAGGGGCAGGATCTGATGGAGTCACCTCCCTCGTGAGGCACAGAGGGTGGCTGTAGCAATGCTGATGTTTCCTTTAGCTCAATGGCATTCCTTATCCAGCTTCTGAAGGACATGGAGCTTCCTGCAGTGCTCTGCTGCCTTGGGATGTCCTGTCAGGCAACAGGCAGATGAGTTGAGCTGAGTGGGTGCTGGTGAGAGCTGTGAGTACACAACCCTGAGAGCACAGAGTCAGCAAAGCTTTTACAGGGGGATTTCAACAGGAGAAATCCAACAGATTCTCACTCAGGAGCAGCAGCCTGCAGCACAAACTTGCTTGCACAAACTGCTGCTGCTCTGGGGCTCTCCTGTCTCAGCACCAGAGATCTTATGGGGATGGCAACAATTCCCTAATCCTTCTCATCCTGCTGCAGGGCTCAGGTCCCAGGAATGCTGTTAGGTGGGAGGCCAGGAAGCATCTCCAAGCTGCACTACCCCTGCTTGTGGTCATCACTGTGGAATGACTCTGCCTGGAGACGCATTATACAAGTATTGGCTGTGTGAAATTCTGTGGGACATGACAATGGTGAAATTCTGTGAGCCATGTACAGGCTTTTGCAGACTGTGGATCTTCACCTGAATGCTCCTCTCCCAGCCCTCGTGGTGTTGCAGCTCATTGCAGCTCCTGGCAGCAGCAGCGTGGTCATCTCATCACTGACACCTTAAAGGGTGACAAAGTGCACACAAAGCCCTTCTTCACCTGCCTGGCTTTGTGCTCTTGCACTGTCCCCTGTGATCACACACCCATGAGTGGGACAGGAGAAGCAATGCCACATCCTGACACAATCACCTGGGAATTTGAGCACACGCTGGTAATTCCTACCTGGCTGTGCAACAGA
The DNA here is from genome assembly GCF_963513975.1 of Fringilla coelebs. Classification (NCBI taxonomy): domain Eukaryota; kingdom Metazoa; phylum Chordata; class Aves; order Passeriformes; family Fringillidae; genus Fringilla; species Fringilla coelebs. Next base: position 5,786,293 of record NC_140034.1, read on the forward strand.
TCAGTTCTCAGCTCAGGGATCACCTTCCAAAGAGCAGCTCTGAGCACTGGGGATGGAGGAGTCACCCTGACAGAGGCACTTCTCAGGTGCTCCATCCACAGGGTCAGGGGAGTGGGACAGAGCTTGGTCTGTGACAATTTCCATGGCAGCAGAATCTACATCAGGACAACGTGGGATCTGAGGAAGGTGGTGAGATCAAGCAAGTAAGACAAAACCACTTAACCTGCAGGTCTGAAAGACATTTACAAGACTCTAAGAGAGTTTCTTCCACAGTTATTGACAGCTTTGGGATATGGGGATGTTTATCCCCAGTTTCCTTTGAAACATCCACATGTTGGATGGATTTTCATGCAAGTTGAGTTTTTGCCTCTGCTGATCTCCAGAAAGCTCTCAAGCAGTGGGGGATTTATCACGAAGTCAGGCTTAAACTGATGACAGGCTTGAGGCAAAGAAGGAATCTGGGCATAAATCAGGTAGACATGTGCCATTGGTTTAGGTCTGCTAACTTTAACTTTTTTTTCCTCTCTAACTTTCAACTTTTACCCACAGAGTGGGGTAAAATATCCTCTCAATGTCACCCAGGTCCTCACTGCCACACAATAAAGGTGTTAAACACTGAAGGTGCAAATTTAACACCCTGGGGGAGTTAAAATCACTGTCAATGCCAGAGAGGCAGGCAGGGGCAGTCCCTGGCACGTGGGGACTGGCTGTGTGCTGTGCTGGGAGCCCCTCTGAGCCTGGCTCTGTCACCACACTGCTTGTGACTCCAGTGGTGGACTTTGGTGGAGTGGGGATCCTTTTCCATGCCTTCTCCCCCACGTTTCTATGCACTTCTCTATAGAATAAGAGTGCAAACATCTGTGCTTCTGCCTGCTGTTGGCTCTTGTCTCTTCTTCCCAAAGGTTTAAGCATTACTTTTTTTCATGTTCTACTAAATCATCCATTCGGCAGCCATCTGTCACGGATTTCATTTCTAACTCAGTTACCTGGGTTTTCTGCAATCAAATACCTGTGTACCTTCTGTTTTCAGAGTAAATATGAATTTCATTATATTTTATTATTGTTTAATAGCACCAGGGACACGATGTTTGGAGGCAGCCTGAATTTTGATTCAAAATGTCAGTTCTTTTTCTGAATAGCTCCATCAACTGGAGACCTTCCCCATCAGCTCTTTCATAAAGCAAAAGGAGACAAATGGGCAGATAAGCTAACCAGGGAAGAAAGAGATATTCCTTCCCTTGACCTAGAAGCCTGGCAGGACCTTTCTTGAATGCATTGTATTATGTAGTGGCTTTCACTATTATGCATATATTTAGCAACAGCCACTCACCAACCTGCAAAGGGAATAGGGTGGTGAAAGATGGAATTCAAGGGAGGAAAGAAACACCAGGGATGTTTTGTCTCTGCTTTTATGTTTCAAAGACTACACTGGAACATACACGAGAATTTCTCTCCATTGTAACTTGGGACTTCATATCTTTTAATACCTTTGGCATCTCTCCATGAATTTACTTCCTGTAACATTTCTGAACCAAAACCCACTTCAAGTTGCTGTCAAGATCAATCCCAAATCAGCTCTAATTATAAGCAAAAGTTAAAAAATGCACCACAGTGCAATGAGGAATGCAGGGACCCACAGGAGAGCACACACCTGAACAGTCTCATCCTCCAGCTGGAGAAAGATCAGGAAACACTATGCTCAGAAGTTGGATTTTATCATCTCTTAGGCAGGTTATTTTTTCTGGGTTCCTACCTTGCAGCATTATTGCTTACAAAGAACTTTCTGACATCTCTGCTGGTGTTTAGATTCTCCAAACTAAAGACCTGCTGGGGAAAAATACCTATAACTGTCCATGTGTTGTCCTTTTGGTTCAGCTCCCATCTGGCCAAAGGCAGTTCATTCTGAATATTGAAGTTTTGGTAGCAGAGAATTAATCCCTGGATTAACCTGAACCTTCAGGGAGCGTTTGATCTTCAGCCATCACCCTTCACCACCAGCCCTGACCTGGCAGAGTCCTTCTGCAACTGCAGCATGAATTCCTGTGCAAGAGGATTGGAAATGCAGTTTCTGGACTCAGAGGAGCTGGTGTTTCTGTGGCATAAGACCAAACACAGGAGGCAGTCCCCAACAAGCCAGACTCAGAGAGGAGCTGAGGTAGAGCCACGTGAAAAGTTGGCACTTATGGTGTCTCTTCACTGCATTCAGCACTGCACACATCACTGCAGATGAACATTCCTGTGAAAACTTCAATAAAAGGAATAACCAAGGTCTTACCAGGTGCCCACTACAGCCCCTGTCTGTGATCTTGTGTTGTCCAAACCCTGAGCAGTGAGGAAAAGCTTCCAGGTGAGCCTCACACACCTCCCAGGTTCAACAGCTCCAACTGACATTGTTTCTTCAAGGACATTTTTATATTAAAAAGAAAGCCCAACTCATTTACAACGTTTTCAGTCTCTCTTTAAAGCTTTTAGAAGCAAGAAGTGTGGCTCAAGTAAATTCTGCCCTTGGCTGTGTACTAATCCCAGAAATGAGACCATTCCCTTGATTGTCTACAAACTTTGTTTCAGAAGTGACTGAGAAGTCCAAAACACTTGGTAGATGAGCCCAAACTTTCCACAGGGGAAGGAAAAAAAAAATCCAAATATATTTTTCTTTGTCAAAGTGATTATTGATTGGCTTAAGGCAAAGCTGGGGACTAACCATATGGGGATGTCTGTTATACGATTGGATTAGTGCTTGGACCTAACCCCACTCCAGCTCTGTCTCCAGGATCAATAGAAGATGCTAAAGAATGATTAGCCTTGCAGCTGGGTTGTGTCTTGTGGTTCTTCAGTCAAAGAGGGGAGAAAAAAAGATAAACTGATCAGGGGATTTAGAAAAATTAACATCATGTCTATAAAATACCATTTTATTACTTCCTATCCTGGGAATATTCAGCAGTAATCAGCCTCACACAAATATCAAATATACATTGTTATTTAGTTCAACTTGCTGTTCCAGCCTAGCAGATGCAGAATCTTAAGTGTTTTGGCTGTAACTTTGCTTGTAAAAATTACCAGAGAATTAGATCAGAGCAATTGCTTTCTTAAAGGATGGAGATGCGCTGATTTCACTCAAAACCCACAAATTCATTAGAACATTATAAAGCTTTCTCTATATTTTTTTTTTTTCCAAAATATACTTCCTACCCTTTATTCTGCTTTTAGAATACAGACCAGGGCTTTCCTGCTTGCAGATGAATGTGGAAAAATAGGGTTTAGTACAAAAGGACCCCCTACCTTCTAATACTAGAGATGGCTTGGGTTACTAATCCCTATTTCTAGGAGCAGATGCTGATTGTCCTATTAATCAAAGCAAATCATTAGGCATTAATTACACTTAGTAACAGAATAATTGCTTGGTTTACCTAAACTGTGGTAGGAATGTTGTTTTTTTTTTCTTTCTGAGCAGGATAAGCTTATTTAAATGATGTCACAAGCACACACACACAGAGCACAATGAAAGTAGAGCAGAATCTGGTTTGTTTTGAACATGCATGAGGTGAGCTGCTCCTGGAAACAGCATCTGTGGGGCTAAGAAGAGACCAGTTCAGAGATGTTCTGGCACAAGACATAACTGTTGAGATACAAGAGAAAATAGTCAGTAAATCTTGTGTCTTGATTGCTGAAAATGCTGGGAATTGGGGTTTTTTCTGCCTCCCCAGATGAGGTTTGGATGCTGGGTGATCCAGCATGGGAAGGTAAGTGGCCCAAATACAACCCCAGCATTAGCAAAATACCTTCCCTGATCAAGAAAGGGAAATAAAGACCCAGGGCTATGGTCTAACAGTGATTATCATCTTTAGTGTGTTCTATTATCAGAGTTTATTTGCTGGGGACAGGGGGGGCTCTTTCTGAGAGTCTGGGGCTGTAACAAAAAGCTGATGTGACCAGACTCATGCCCACAGCACCCACAGCAGCTCCAAGTGTTCAGAAAAGGAAGAGCCCCAGCATGAATGCACACCTTAAACATCCAAGTGAATGGTGTTGGCTCTTCCTGCCAGCATCTTTAGAAAGACCATGTCTCCCCCTGGAAAGAAGGGCTGTGCTCCTGGTAAATAAAAATAAAACCCATAATATTTTTCTCAACCAAAACTTAGAATTGCTTTCATCAGGTTTTCACCTGAAACTCCTGGAGCTAAAATTTCAGCACAGCTTCAGAGTATTTATTCCCAATAAATGTTCTATTATTGTGGCATTTCAGCGGCATATGGGTCTGTTTTTAGTGGAATCTTGGGGTGAATCATGTTTGTGCCCTATTAAGATAATAATTCAGCTTTATCAGAATCATGACTTCATGCTCAGAGGATAAGCTTTTATGTAAGAGACACTCAGCTTGCTTCCTGGAAAAGATTTATTGTACCCTGTTCAATATGCAGCTCAAACAACCAAAATATGCACCATCACAACTGAAATTACATCAAATTAACCAGCTTGGCTTTTTCTCCCACTTGTTCAATCTAATAAAAGTATTGGAGCAGCCTGCCCAGGGAAGCTGTGGAATCACCGTCCCTGGAAGTGTTCAAAAAATATGTAGGACCTTGTAGCACATAAAAGTAACAATGATGGTGACAAAGCCTTTATTAACATGTTCATTTTTACACCCTTTGAAAACAAGAGATATTGGGAGAGTGTCCAGAGACAGGCCCAGCTCTCCGGAGGTTACATAAAACAAATAAATTTAGAGATTTGCCATGGACCTAAGTAAAATAAGACTGACCCCCGAAATGGTGACTTGGTTTTTAATTAAAGGTTTATTTAATGGCACTAGCACACCAGGGTGTCAATGCCCCATCCCTTGAAGTGTTCCAGGCCAAGGTGGATGGGGCTTCCAACAACCTGCTCTAGTGAAAGGTGTCCCTGCCTGTGGCAGGGCTCTTAGAATTGTCTTTAGATCATCTTTAAGATCCCTTCCAATCCAAGACATTCTGGGGTTCTGGTAGTGGCTTAAATCCATCCATTTATTTGGACTCTGCACTGATTCCACACCTTTCTACACCCACACGTGCTTTGGGAAGCAGGATGCTGACAGCTGAAGTGGGTGTGAACAGGGATTGTGCTGCTTCCATGTGCACACTGCTCTGCTTGCACATATTCAGTTTATGAAAACAAAGTTCTTGTGCTCATAAAGACACAAACAGCCAGATCTGCCAGACACAGGAGCGTGGGGGTGGTGCTTGCACCAGGCTGTAAGTACCAGCAAGGGGAACAAAGCTGGAAAGCAACTCGTGCTTTGTCCTTGCCCTGCTTTCCCTTTCTCTGGAGTGCAGACTCAGTTAACACTTGTCTTCTTATTAAACAAACTCTTCACACTAAACAAATTTATCACATGATAAATAGTGCCACTTATGGATAACAGTCTCAACAAAATCATTTGCTAGACTTCAGCAGATACTTTTGGCTGTCACAAAGGGATGGAGAAAGAAGTGAGCTCTGAGTTCAGGGGTTTGGCTCCATCCTTTACAAGAATCCCACCCCAGCGACAGGGCATCCTGCATTTGGTGTCCTTGCATTCCCAAGAGTACATCCAAGAAGCTGGCCAGCCACAAGTCCTGTTCTGCAGCATGTCAGCAGCTCAGCTGCAGCCACTCATTTCCATGGAGCCTGCAGGGCTGGAGCAGTGCCTGGATTAAGTGCAGCCCACTTCACAAACCCAGAGCGGCCGCTTGGGCCTGCCCAGGTCAGCTCCGCAGAACAACAGGGCACGTTGTCAGCAGGCACAAATGAAAAGATACTTTATGCCTTGATCAGGCCAGGCCAGTGGCAGTGCTGAGTGCCAGGGCTGGCACTTTGCACAGCAGAGGAGTTACATAAGTGGGAGCACACAGACACTCGGGCATTTCTGCACCAGGGTTTCCACATTTATTTGCTCCTGACTATCTCAGCAATGGTTTTACTTGCTGAGTCTTTACTTCAGTATCTCCTCAGATCAGTGCCCATCTAAGTTGATGTAATCAGCCATTGAGGTCCTCACAAAAAGCTACAAAAGCAATAGAAAGGCAGAGGTCCCTGCCTGGCAGGATTTGGCCATGTCCTCAGAATGGTGCCCAGCGCTCACTGGAGCCAGCACACAGCAGGGAGGAGACACTGAGGAGATAAAGCATTTGGGTCAAAGAACAGTGACTCAGCTGGAATTAACAGGACCCATTTGGGGATCTATTTTACCACCCAGTGTTCCTTCTTCACGCTTCATGATCCTGTTCTTTTTCTCATATCCTGCTTTCTTGATTATTTTGTGTTTTTCTGCTTGTCCTCCCCTGCTTGAAGCTCTATCTCAGTGCCCCTGCCTTCACTTTGTGTCTGTCATTCTGCTCCAGATCTTACAACACATGCAGGAACTAAGGTTGCATCCAAGTGACTGGATCCAAGTGGTTGTATCCAAGTGATACTCTCAGCATTCTGAGAGCACACCAGCAGTGAGGCTGGAGGTGTCATCAGTAAGTTTAGTGACACACACCTACTTCCCCAAAATGTATTTTTTTTCTCCCATAGGATGGAAAAAAATGAAATTGGTGGCTTAAAGGCTGCCTTCCTGCAGGCCCACCCTGGCTTCAGTCCCATTGTTTTGGGAGAGCAAGTGACAGCAGCATATGACCCCGTGTTTTTCACAGTATCCTGTGCACATCTGTGACACTGCATATAATGTAATACAAACAGAATTACCAGGGATTAAGGTTTTGTTTCTGCTCCTACTAATAAATGCCAAAATCCCTATTGACTTTGCTGAAATAAAATCAGGCCTGAAGTGACCCACCAGTGACATTTGCAGGGATCTTCCCCAACGCCGAGGCACCTTTGGTCTGATGCGCTCGCCATCTGGGCGGCCTCCTTTCCACCTCCCTCAGCAGCTGCCAGAGGCTGCAGTGCTGACTGGAGTAATGACAATAAAAATGGCCCCAGCCCAGCCAGTATTTATGATAGGAAAAACAAGGCTGGTTTCCCAGGCCACTGACCTGGCATCTTGGGGCTGCCTGGAGTCCTTCATGCTGTGACTGACACCGCCCTGCACAGGAGCTGTTGCTGCAGCCCCCGATAAAAGGAAATATGCCAAGGGCTGGGGATGTGCACCTGAGCCACAGATCCGCCTTCTTCTGCTTGAATCCACCTCTGAAAGCACTGAAACATGCAGACATTGATCAATCCTGCCTAAAGTCTTACCACAGTCTTGGGGCAAGCAGGAGGAAATGTTGCATCTCAGGCACTAATTGTCAGTCTGTCTCTTTTTTCCCCTACAACTTTTTCCTTCTTGCCATTTGCCTCTCTTTCCCTCATCAGATTTGTTCTTTCATCATCTTCATAGACTGACAAGCACTTGAAAGGACATTCAACACTTTGAAAGCTGCTGTTTTTCAGATTTTATAAATTTCTCCCTGCTTAAGTTCCTGATGACAACTCTGCTCAGAGCATGGCTCGTCAGGAACATTGATCTAGTGGAATGGCCTGGTTTGCATTTGGTGCACAGTGCCTTCCTGAAATATCCTAACAAAATCTGGCCAATGAGAGAAATTCCATTTTTTTTCCATCTAGCACAATTTCCAAAGGCTTGGAATTTAGTTTAAGACTTTCTCCCTTCTGCAAAGGCTATGAAATTAGTGGGAATTGTTTATTCTTTACTATTTTAGTAGATACTTTCTTTTTAATGGATTCTACACAGCTCAGACTGACTGGTATTGCAAGGGACTGATCACATTTGATTTCCAGTCAAGTTGCTTAGAACTTTTGGGAAGCACTCAGCATTTTATCATCGAGCCCTTCATTGTCTGCCAGTCTTTTTAAACTGTAAAATGTTTAAGGCCTGGACTCTTTCATTGTGTGTAACACAATGAGGCCCTAAATGAAGCTGTGCCCTGTGGGCACTCTAATATAAATGATAATTGCTGCATGGCTCTCCCAGCTATAACTGCACAGTAATCCAGACACACCCCTGCTTCCACTGATGGGGAATGGGAAGGACTGATCACAAAACAAACTGTCAATCATAACAGCAGTGATATTTTCCCAACTAGAAGTATGTACACAAAATATACCCAGTTCTCACCTGCAGTGATTTAAAAAGTCAGCTGATTATTTTATATAGGGGCAGCTGATTGCATAAAACTAAGTTTTACTTAGTTTTTTAGTTTATTTGTTACATGATTCCTGAAATCTCAGCCACATTTATCAATGTGATCCAGCAGTGACTATTGTTTTCTCTTGCCCAGACCTCAGCCACATTGATTATACTTCACAGCTCCACAGGTCTACACTCCAAATAAGCACAAGGCAGTTAGTTGTGTACCTTGATACTTATTTATCAGTTTGTCATGTGAGTGAACAGCTATTTTAGACTGCAATAATTAAAATTTTCTGATCTCTCTCCCTATTTTTCCTCCATATAGAATCACAGAATAATGGAATGGTTTGGCTTGGAAGGAATCTTGAAGACCATCTAGTTCCAACCAACTTCCATGGGCAGGGACACCTTCCACTAGACCAGGTAAGTCCCATCCAGCCTGGCCTTGAACAACTCCAGGGATGATGCCCCACAGCTGCTTCAGGCAAACTGTTCCAGTGCCTCACTAGCCTCAGGGTAAAGAATTTCTTCCTAATATCTAATCAAAATTTACCCTCCTTCAGCTTAAGGCCACTCCTCCTTGTCCCATCCCTATGTGCCCTTGCAGTATGCTGGTACATTGAATAAACTGTACTCATATTACAGTCTCAGTAACAGAACTGTCAGTATAAGGAGCAGGGCTTCAGCTGGGGATATTTCATGTATAGTTAAATGTCACCTGTGTGGATCATTAGGTTATAAAGCTTCATTGGTGACAGAGTCATGTCACTGTCATATTTCTGAAAAATCCCTTTGTCACGATTTCCCCTGCTGGGAAGTTGAGAAGCCTCTGAGAAAAATGTAAATAATAATTATCTGATTGCTTCTCCTATGTTTGCTGCTTTGGAATGTGGTTTGGACATTGTTTACCAACAGGTGCATGTTTTATTTGTTCCATGTGAATTGTTTTTACTTAATGACCAATCACAGCCAGCTGTGTTGGACTCTGAGGAGTCAGTCACAAGTTTTTTGTTATTCATTCTTGTTAAGCCTTCTGTCTGTACCCTTTCTCTTTCTTTAGTATATTTTTACTATAGCACTGATATGATATGATATATCATATATAATATATCAGCCTTCTGAGAACATGGAGTCAGATTCTCATCTCTCACCTCATCCTGGGGACCCTCACAAACTCAACAAAGTCACTGTACTGTGACATGTGGCAAAAACAGATAATAGAAGCCCACAACTGTTTTAATAACAGCTTCCACTCAGGAACTTGTAGAGATCTAAATATTTCCATAACACTTCAATCTTTCAAGAGATATGCTCAGTGCAGAACTTTTACCTTCCCTGCCTAAAAAACCAAAACAATAAAAACCAAAACAAACTACAAACCACCCATCAAACCCAAACAACATCTTATCTGAAGTTGTTCTGCACAACTTAACTACTACCAAAAATTTTACCAAGTCTGGCTATAAGTAGATGGCAAACAATCCCCTGGAATTAGCCTTGTAAAAGTGGAGACACGCATTTGCTGCTCCTAACTTCATTTTGTAATCCACAAAGGAAATATGTAAGCACTGACCATCAACTGTCAGCCTTGATCTGATGATGATAATAGATAACTTCACTGTTTCTGAAGCTCTGGAAGAAGTCACTAACCCAGCAGCACTCCCTTGTCAAAAGCATCACTGTAACTGACAGGGTAATCCACAAAAGACAGAAAACAGAAATTTGAATCATTATTTTACTCTATGCCAATACTTGCAAATGATAAAAGCGCTCTGCCCAGCCTTTGACAATCTACTTTATTCCAGTAACGTCAGCTCAGATAAAACTCAACAGAGGAATCTGAAACATATACAGCATTCACTGGAGCATCCCTTTTTTTTTTTTCCCCCTTCCTTTTTGTGTTGTAAAGTGTTCTCTGATAAAATATTGACACTGCAATATGTGAGCTAGCTGTGATAAACATTCAGGGCAGCGTATGCTGCTGCCAGCCCTACACTGCTGGAAACAAGGCATTCACACACCAAAAAAAGACTTGTGCTTCAACACTCTGACCCTCTGCTTTTGCTCTGGAGCACAGAGACTCCCAAGGTAATTCCAAGGAAATTCTGGCAACACAGAAATTTTTCTGCTTTAGAACAATCTGACCCCAAACTCTGTTCATTGTTATGTTAATGAGGATTATGGATGCTCAATGACTGATAATGGGGCAAAACTCACCTAAGGACCATATATGATTGCAATGTAACACAAGACAAATATTCCAAGTGTCATATTGATAACAAGAATATCTCAGCGCTATTTAAAAGAAAGATCTGGAGGATTCATCTCTTCTGTCCATCCACATATTGGTTCTTTTAACAATTCTTCAAAAACTTGTCACTACAATTGGTCATTTTGACATCACTCTGTCTACATGTGATAGAACAAAAAAATCTACCCAAACATTGATCCCCCTGTTTAAGTGATCAGAATGTTTCTCTTGTGCTAGAAATTTATTAAAGATCTATTTTTAAGAAAGCTGGGAAGAGCACAGTCTAAGAACAAATGGAGTTTTACGTGAAGTCATGACCTACTTCACAGAACCAGCTTTTAAGTGGTCTGGCTGGGTGGCCAACCTGAGTTCAAAAGCACCCCTGAAGTTCAGTGGTGATTTCCATGTAATCTGTGATTTATATTCTTTTTTTTTTTTTTAATCAGAGCTCTACTGATCTTTAGTTTCTGATGATGAGTCACAAGTGTCAGGTCAAGAAGAAAAATTTTAAAAAGTCAAAGAACCATTGTAGCCATGATATTTTATGAAAAATCCTTTCCTTAGGATTTTTCCTCCTGAGAAGCTGAGAGGCCTCAGGAACAAAGTGTAAACAATGATTGTCTGCTGCTGTGGGATGCAGCAGGTGGATCTGGGATTGGTCTCATGTGGTTGTTTCTAATTAATGGCCAATCCCAGTCCAGCTGTCCAGACTGTCTCGGTCAGTCTGAACCTTTGTTATTCATTCCTTTTCTATTCTTACCCAGCCTTCTGATGAAATCCTTTCTTCTATTCTTTTAGTAGAGTTTTTAATATAATGTATATCATAAAATAATAAACCAAGCCTTCTGAACATGGAGTCAACTTTCTCATCTCTTCCCTCACCCTGGGACCCCTGGGATCACTGTCACAAACCATGGCTCTGCATCACTCTCCTTCAGCAAATCAGCAGCAGTGGGAACCCTGGGTCTGCACTGAGCAGAGGTGCTCAGGCCTTGGTTTAATACCACCTCACTAAAGATGATACTGGTAACAACCTGCATGTTTTCCAAGAGCCTTTTCCAACAGTGAGGGAGAAAAATAAATAAGCAGCTGCCTATGATACTCCTTCAATGTATGTAGGGTGAGATGCATGAGTGGTGGTGTTCGTTCCCAAGGAAAAAATCACCTTGAAGAATGTATTGTGCCCAGGGACTTTTTAAGCCCATGTAGCACGATTTGAAATTGTATTGTACAGCTTGGGTAATGGTTAGAGTGCTTCAGAGGCTTGGCACCTTCCTGGAGGGCAATGGAAACAGCACTTCCATGGGTTTTGTTATTGTTAAGAAACATTTTTAACCACTTTTTACCCATAACTTCTGGATAGAAGCCCTTTGCAGCTGTGGCAGGGAGCAACATCACTTAGCACTGCATCAGGAATTTTGTGGAAACAGTTAAAACTTGCCACATATGTGCCTCAAGAAAAAGAAGAGAGCAGCAAGAGACCACACTTAGCTCGAGGCAGTCCTGCTCTGGCAGAAGGGAGCAGATGAGAACTGCAGGCACAAAACTGAGTTTCAGTCTGGACTGTCAGCTTCCAAGCTTCCCACCAGTCAGAACAGCTGGTTCCCCACTAGCAAGAACTTTTTGTAACTTGATCCTCTACTTCTTTCCCTTCCCCAAGCCAAGCCTCAAAGGATTATGGATCAAGTCCTATGCTGTATGAAATAATTTTATGGATGCTTTGTGGACTGTGGTATGATACAAAAAATTTAGTCCATGTTATTCAAATTTTTGACACTATTTCTCCTATGGAGTGATAACAGTCAAAGTAATTTCCTTTTTAGTATGTCTAAACATTCTACTAGCATGGTATCAGCATCTTTTGATACTTTTTCATACCCTTGCTTAATTTGAATGAAACCAAATAGAAGCTATGTATTATAGATGAATTCAAGTGATTCCTGGAAAGAAAAAAATTTGGGATGTAGCGAGGTGGGGGCAAAGATTTACCTTTCCAAAGGTAACGTTGCAAGTGCTAAAAAGAGCATCATCTTCACATCAAATCAAGCAAGGTACAGGATCCAAGAAACAACGTGCCAAGAGGCAATTTCTCAGCAAGATGTTAGCATCAGAACACAAAGTGATGTGTCTGGAAGCAGAACTGCTGAGCTGCAAACAACCTGGGTGTGAGTCAGAGAATATTAGGACAGTGCCTGTCCACCAGGAATACAGACTTGATTGCATGTGACTTGTGTCAACTCTGGAGACATCAAGAGCAGAACATAAAAGCAAGGCAACAGAGATATTTCTAAATGAGCCATTCAGCCTCTAAGGCAATGAATCTGGCAACAACTCAAAGTCTCAGGAGAAAAAAGTCAGCATTCCAGGTCTGTGTTCCACCGTTATATCCTTCATTCATTTTTCTCACGGAAAAGGTCACCAAAACATCATGTTTTAAATCATTAAAAGACACAATCAATCTCCTTTCAAACTAACCCATAACTTTGAAACCAGAATCCAATTGCCTGTTCAGGCTCATTAGTGTCTTTGGATCCTAATGACCCACTCAGTTGCAGTAAATGAAAAACTAATCCTTGCTTTATGCCATTGGCCCAAAAGGATTAGCCAACTCTTGCTACCCCTGCAATCAGCCTTGCACTGGGGGGATTATGACCATCTAATACTGTAAGTCTACACATTCCAATCTGTTACAATATGTAGCACTTAAAGCTTATTTCCTTGAAATGCTTAAACGAATTAATGCTGTAATGTAAGATTGTTTTCTTAGGATGCAGTGATTCACCTGCCCCTGCCCCCAGAGCCTGCATTTACCCACAAACATGCAGAGATGCCCTGTTACTCCCAACACAACCTTTTAATTATGTTCATGGTCTTGAAATGCAAAAAATTCAAACTATTTTTTTCTTTGCATAGAGCCCCGACTGGGGATGAAATTATGTATAGGATTTCTATGGGGTTCAGGGCTGTAATTTAAGAGGTAGATAGAAATGAAGCCACTGCCTACATACAATGTTCTCTGATCTGCTCTGTGGGTTGTAACTCCAGGTTTGTACCATTTGTACCACTGCAGTTTTTCCAACTCAGAATTCTGGTTGCTCTTGTTAATCAGTGAGAAATTAGATGAGCCTACAATGTCATGACATAAACTTTTTGTTTGCCTCAAAGTACTCACACGTTACTGTAGACAATTCAGTGTGGTTGAGAGACAATTTTAACACTCTCAGTTGCCCTATTCATACAGTTTTTTCTGATATAAAATATAAATAACAATTGTGGTTCTACCACCTTAAGTATTATACATAAAAGCACAACAAAATTTGTCCTGCAGTGTTATGCTGGGTATATGCACTTTAGATTGATATTCTTGGACTGAAGTTACAGAAAATTCATAAATTGTTCTGAACATGAAACTTGATTTTTGAGTGAGAACAGCTTGCTGAATGCCTTATTTCCTATTAAAAGTGATGTCTGAAGGCATGAAAGAGCAGTACATGAAAATAAGTTATATTCCACAGTCCCTGGAAGTCATTACAATAGTCTTTACCTCATAGTTTATAAATTAATTTTTTAGTGTCAAATTTATGCAGTAGTTGCTTATTTATCAGGCAAATATCCCTAACTGTTTATAAACGTGCTTTACATTTACATATTAGTAAAATTATCAGTAAAATAGTAGATGGTGCTCCAGATGTTACATTACTTATTTTTTTTTACTGGAAGACCACTTTGCAGAACAAGGCAGATGTGTAGAAATGTTCCCTATGATATTTCTGATCAGAAAAATGACATTTCCATACAGCTGTTACTTCTGTGGGAGAAAGAAAACTGAGGCATCCATGTCTTCCTCACCACAGCAGCAGATAAGTGTGTAAATTTCATTAGCAAACTTCTTTAAAGTTTTTTACTCAACAAATTCAAAAATTTATTTATTCAGGTATCACGATGTTTCCTACAAGGTTGGTGGCACAAAATATTCATTATAATATTTATTTAACCTAATGGAGTGTGGCACATTAGCTTTTACAAGCAATATTTCAGGTAAAGTGGTTTTCTGTCAAAAACTTCATTAAAAACTTAAGTGGAACAGTAAAGATACCAGGACTCTAAATAAACATTTACCTTCTGGTTAGGATACTCTTATGAGACTCAAAGTCCAATCCCTGCCCTCCTTATTCAAGAGGGGTTTTTGTTTTTAGTACCTTTGGGCTTGGCTGTGAGCCTGAACTCTTGTTTTACTCCAGGCAATCCAAGGAGAGAACGAAAAGGCACCCTCACCTTCAAGGTCTCACAGCACAAGTGCACAGTGTCACCATATTGTCACTTTGCTGACAGCTGCACAGCTTTTAAGGGATTACAACTCCCAGCTGCTGCTGCTTCTGGAGGTTCCTGGGCTCCAGCTCAGTTGGTCATGTGCTGGATACCTGCAGTACCTGGTGTTTGCTCTCAAGCAGCCCTTGCTACACTGACAAGAGGATCTCTCTTCACTCAGCTTTCAGGCTAGAAATGGGTGTAAAATGTAATGGATGAGTGTGTAAAGGGCAAACCAAAATGACATTGGGCAGTGAGAGATGTACCAGTGTTAGCAACCCATCAACACAACTGCTACTGACTTTATAGGCATAACCTATAGGACAATTTCTAGGAGGAATTTGACAGGTACCATTGAAAAAATCCCAGTGTGTATAAGCAGCTCATGGTCTTAGGCTTCAGAAAATTATCCCAAATGCTGAGAGGTTGCCTCTTCTGAAGCAGCTTTCTCTGCTTTGTTATTAATCAGCCTATCCAATTTGTGTCAGTAAACATCCAGCAAGACCTAGGACTGTGGTTTCTCCCACTTCAACTGCAGCCTTGACTTCTACCCTGTAACATCTTAGGCATGGATAACAGAATTCATCAGGAAGGATCTTTGTTTATGAAATAACTAAACAAACAAAATTAAACTTTTGTGTTTCTAAATTATCTCAGAATATCTGCCAGCAGTGTAAAATAAAAGGTAGAGACTCAAACTTGCCTCTACCTTAGGTTTTTCAGATTGACAGGTATGCAGGAGATTAGAAAAACTGGGTCTCACTTCTTAGTAGCTGGACCTCAGCAGGATTTCACTAAAACTTCCTGATTCACTTCCAGTTAAAAAAAAATCAAATTTTCACAAAACTCTAGGCATAGCATTAGTCCTGAGGCAACTAGGAAATTGGCAGAAAAGAAACAGTGGCATAGATAATCAAGCTTTTGGTCATTAAGGGTTTTACAGGGCAGAAGAAGGGAAGGGACTCTACTCCCTTTGGGATTTTGTAAGAGGAAAAGGAAAAGGGGAAAGGGGAAAGGGAATGAAATGTTAAGTATTACAATTGCATCATTGTTTCACTTCAGATATTAAGAAATACCTTCAAAACTTTAACATAACATTAACAAAAATGTTTATTTCAAATATTTTATGAATCAGCTGTTATGCACAGAATACTCAAGAACATTGTCTTTAATGCAAATTCAGCTTTAACTGCTGCAACATTCTTACTAACACAAGTAATTTAGTTTATATCCGAAGCTGAATGCTCTTACAGCCATTGACTTAACACTCTACCCTAAAATGATATTTCTGTTTGTGAGTGCCAATTTAGCAAGAGCATATAATAACAGTTTATGAAGAAACACATTTCAAAGATAAGTAAGAAAATCTCAAAATGTGTGGCTGATCAACACACATTGCAGCAATTGCAATAATTATCGTTACAAGAAATGGAAGGAGAAGAAATGCTTTGTACTTCAACTCAAGAAACTGGAAACATTTGTCAAGGCTAAGTAGGAAAATAATTTAAAGGAAGTCAAAGGTATTCAAAAGAATGTAAATGGCTTTGTATTTTGTGTGGAAGAATGAAAACCTTTCATAGAAGGAGACTGTGATGATCTCTGATCCTGTCCAAATGCAAATGAAAAACTAACATCATCTTTTCCGTCTCCAAATGCATGAGAAGTTGATTCTGTGGGGAAGGGAAAGGCAAATGCATCCTCATTTTCTGGTTTCCCAAAGAAGCTTCCTATATGGAAAACACATAATATTTGTTATTAGATTAAATCTGAGTGATTCAGCACATTCAGCACATTCAGCACATTCAGCACAGCTTCTTTATTAACATATTGTGCCAAATATCCCACTGAGAATCACCTTACAGTTGTGTGTTTATTGCTGCACCAGAGATGATATTTCCAGGGGGTGGTTATTAGAATTGACATGGAATAAAGTGTGGAGCACTTGAATGGTTTAGAACAACAAAACACTTCTGCAGGATACATTTTGCAACAGAGGTATTTGTAAATAGAATCTGCAAAAGTGTTTATTTAGAGAAAAATGTGATCACTCATTGAAATACTTGGATTTTATCCTCTCCCTTGCAAGTCCTCTCATTTTGCTTCAAACACACCTAACATTATCCCCATTTCCTTCTTTCTCTCTCATACCTCTTCTTTTCCATGATACATCAGGTATGTTGGGTTTAGAGCCCAACATGCAAGGGAAGATTTAAGTTAAAGGTTTAGTTAAAATACAAATAAGCACAATAAACCACTGAGCTACATTATCACAGCTGAACATCCTTTCAGACAACCAAAGGAGCTCTGTTAAACTGGAGCCCATCAGTCATGGGAACAGAAGCAGAAGAGAGCTGATATACACAAGTACATCTGAGTTTTAGACTTACCAATATCTTCATGTGGGGACAGAGGGTTCAGGTTTCCCACAGAATAATTTTCCTCTGTCTGAAATGTAAACAGATTTTTTACTTAACAAATGAGAAAGGCAAAAGTAAACTTTAATGCTGATATGTATTTGTCTTTCTCTGTGAGAAAAACACTGTCTCAGTGAATGTTAGCAGCTTTACAAAATCTGGATTTAAAGGTATTTATCAGTCCCTAAAGATGCAAGGTAAGTTCTTTGATCAGATGGGTTTTATGATATTTTCATGCAGCTGCAAACACCCTTCCTCCATTCTTCTAGGAAAAAACCAGACTGATAACAGTCCAAAAGCTGACATGACTTAATGCTGATTTTTTTAAACCAAAACGATTCAAAATTATTCAAATCTGTAACATTTTAAAAAATCTCCAAGCAACAACACAAATACTTCCTACTGAATAGGGCCTCATATTGCCAGAAAGAGTAGCAGGATAACCACTTGTCACTCTTAAAATGAGTTCTTAGATTTAAAATAGATACTGAAGTTCTTCAAAACTCCCATCTAACTCTAAAGAATACCAGATCTGACACAGCCTGGTAAGTTCTTGGTTTCTGCTGCTGAGCAGGCACAAAAAAAATGTGGGTTCTGACAGCACGGGGTGACTTAAAACTGATCTCATTCCTAAACAATTCACAAAGCACACACCAGTGTGTTCTCTCCTGCACAGAGTTCATGCTATGAGACGCCAGCCACAGGTATCTTGCCAAACCCAGAATGAAATGGTGCTTTCCCTCATGCCTGCTGCAGCTCCCAGCCAGTAACCACAAGACTGAGCACACCCCCTGCAACAGGAGCTACCTGGGCTCAAATCCCTCATTTGCATTATGGGTTTTCATTTGGATCCTGTCCTATGCACACATCTATCCTGGATCCCCAATTATCTACCTAATAGCCTAGGAGAGGAAAAATTACAGCACTGGAGTCAGGGAACCTGCAAAGAAAATGGAAGACCTGGATTCCATTCCCTGTTCCATTTAGTTGCCTGCCTAGCTCCTCCATTTGAGTACAGCTAATCCATATTTGCTGTTCAGTAACCCTAATAGACTGTCCTGTCTTCCCTTCTCACTGTTCTTCATTTCATCAAGACAAAACCACACAGGAGAAGCATGTGAGTTGTGAATTCTGCTAGAGGACTTGAATTTTCCTCTGTAACACTGAACCAGAAGTCTTTAGGTGAATTGAATCACTGTATATTTGTACATGATCCATATGAGAGAGATTCATACTTGGCTAAAAGTCATCATAGGGAGGTTGCCAGGAAAGAAATTAAACATTTTCAGAGAACATCAAGCTTAAAAGTAACCAAGACATTAAAAAATGCTTGCTGCAAAGATAGCCAGTCTGAAAAATCTCATTCAGTGTCAATGCTGTTTTGTTCACATATTTTGCTTTGTGGAAATGTAATGTTCACAATTAATAATTTTTTTACCTCATCAGATGAATTTTGTGCTCCAAACAGAGAAGAATCAAATAAATTAAAGCCAGGTGACTTCTGGGAGAAGTTCATGTGAGAAAAGAAAGCAGGAGATTTTGATGTTCCTTCTTCACAACCTAAATTTTGAATGCTGTAAATACAGAAATGTAGAAACTATATTAATAGTTTTTTAAGTGATGTAGATGGGGTTTTTTCTTCTATTTTTTTTTCCTTTTCCTCTTTTTTTACTATTTTGCATCCCCCTAGCTTCCATCAACAATTGCTTTTTTCATCACAGAGCAGACAACACAATTCTTTAAAGGGAGGTGGTGTTCTTACCAACTCCATGCCTTCTTAACAAATAAAACCAAAACCCTGTTAAAGATTGAAGTCAGAGTGACAAATATTACTGCAGGAAAAGTCAATGTGTCTCATATATTTCTAAGCAAAATACAGCTTCAACTGGAAATGATACTGTAGGAAGAAAACTTTAAAAATATCAAGCATAACTCAGGAAAAAAATCTAAATATTTTCAGAAGAGCTTTCTAGAAATTTATTTTTCTAGTATCTTTCAAAAAGAGCAGAAATGCTTATACAATAAGTGTAAGTACAACTTTTTGCTCAGAATCAAAATAAGAGTTGAAATCATACGAGTCAAACAGAGGTGTTTTTGCGAAGTGTGGGGTTTTCCCCCTTAAGTCAGGTGTTTTAGGTGCTCTTAAGAAAGGTTCTGCAGTTCCTTCTTCTATGTCAGGATTATCTTCATTTGGCTTAAAACCTGAGTGGACATCCTATTAAAAAGAAACAAACAATGATGTTTATAACATACATTTCCCAAAGTATCTAGTCCTTTTAACTGTAAATATGTTCTCAGCGGAGCCAGCACTGAGCCTGTTTATTTATAGTTCTGTGCAAGAAGTGAGTTTTAAATGCAGACTTTTTCACAACATTTCATCAGCTCATTAATGAAAATGTTATGCACCAATTGACACTTTACCAATTTCTGAGACTTGCTTCTTGCCAACTGAATCAAGTATGCCAAAATACTTTGGCTATTCTAAAAAAACTTCTCACTTATGACATAAGAAATGCTTTTCTTACTTGAGGTACATACGAACAGTCCATGTGCTCATCTGCTTCTTCATCAACATGTTTGGCCTCCTGGCTTGCTGCACAAAAAAGACAGCACTGCCTGTATTATAACAGCATTTTAAACAGACACATAAAAATGACATTGTGGGAAAGAATCCTTGAGAAAAGTTCACTAGCTTGGCATTGCTATTGGTAAGGAAGTGTTCTGACTGTGGTTTTCTTAACAACCCACTTTGTGGCTCTGTCCATAACAATTACCTCTTGTTCTGCCACTCGTTGCTGTCAAAGCATTGCTTAGGCTGCTGCTTGTGGTTTGGTGTGTTCTTCAAACCTGCCCATTGTTCCCTGAGAGTGCTGTGTTTGTCTACTTCAGCTATTACTCTCTGAGAGGGCTAATAGTCAATAGAAACCAGGTGGGAACAATATAAAAAGCACATCCATGTGACAGAGATGAAGTGTAGTTTTAAGAACCGGGCAAGAATCAGGAGGAGAAATGAGAAGAAACATTATCAGACTTTCTGCAGTCAGAGTTTCTGCTCTAAGCTTCAGACTGTGCTATGTCTCAGGCACTGTGGGTTAAGGTCCTATGTTTCAATGTTCTCCTTGTAAAAAAATCTAAGCAATAATTTTTTACATGCATCTAAATTAGAAGTTAATTAGAAAAAGAAATAGTTAAACTGAAGCTCAGTTCCTTGTGATTTCAAAAACTACAGGTGTATTTGTAACTACCCTGGCTTCTTTCTGTAAGCATTCTGCATGTTTTTCTCCAGTTAATTTTCATCTTTAATAATCTTTATCTGATTCTTCACGATACCTAAATTGCTGTGTTTATTATATTTCTTTTCTTTGCATTTTCTCGTGCCTTCTGGCTTGATGTTAAGACTGGATTTCATTTTACCCAAGTAATTTGAGACTCAGGTGTGAATTTACAAGAGATGTTGGGCAGATCCTTTCCCTCATAATGGTCAGTGCAGACAAAATCCCACATTAGTGAGCAGTTAAGTCTCGATTTAAATTAGGACTCTGCCTGTCTGCTATACTCAAATTTTGATCTAAACAATCATGGTGGAAAAGAAATGCAAATGGTGGCCCTCTCAATGCCAGAGATAAAATTTGGTCCCTAGAATTTCCTAGTTTATAACTATATGATCCAACCTTTTTAAAAAGATTACAGTAATACTTTACCCATTACTGCATTTCCACTCTCAAACTGTAGATTGGAAGTCAACTGCTTTGGAAGATCTGACAGTCTAAAAGACAAAGTTTAATATTTGTCTAAATGTGAATTATTTCCATAAACCCCAGCTTTTCAAGAATGAAAGCTATTTTGTTAAAGAAAAGTTACCTGAATTTCACTTGGTTTTTTATGCTTACTGTTGATGGAACTTGGGCAGTTTGTGGGTGATTAGTCCCTGCAATGTCAATAACCATCTAAAAGACAGAAAAAAGTCAAATGAGGCAGCAAGTGAAATTGTCACCTCAACAATATCACTCTGATTTCTCCTTTGACTGTGGAAATCCCTTCTTTTAACCAGAAACTAAGGATCAGACAATGTAAAAACCTTTTCTTTGTTTTACCTACATTTTGACAGCTTGGCACCCTGTATTCTGTAAATTTCTAATACTTAGTCACAGCACTGCTAACTAGATGTGATTCATTAACTTTTCTGTAACCCCAACAGTGCTATGCCATTTACAAACTTCAGGCAGGTTTGCTGCTGCTGCAGCTTGGTTGTTCGTGCTTGAGAACACAGAAGGGGCTGGGGCCAGGCCTGGCTGGAGGCCAACTGAGCATCCACATCAGTCTCAGTCAGCACAGGTCTCATGTGGGGATTCAAAGACTGCAGAAAACATGGAAATACTCCCAACCTCATAGACTTTCATTAGAGCAGAAGCCATCACTCCTCTATGTAGCATGTATTTGTGCCTTTAGGGCAGGCTGAGATATCTATGCCTCAGCATCAAATAACACATTATTTTACAAGGAGTGGCTAGTTCTTGTTTATTTTTAATTAACAAAATGTATCAAACTGATTTGTGTTCAGGATAAGGGACAAAAGAGCTGGTTCTGCAGAAGCTGCCTGCCATTGAACTCCTGTAGTGTACAGCACACCTTTACTGAAGCATAGCAACCTTCTTTCTTCCAATCTTTTTATTCTATCTCAGACTCCATCTTCTTTTCCTTGTTGCCATCACCCTTTCTTAAAGTTCTCTTAACCTTGACTTACTGCTTCCTACAATTGTCTAAGTGCAATTCTAGGTCTCAGACTCCCAGCCTCATCTCTAGATTACCCTGGCAACAGCCCTTCCATCATCCTCATCATGTCCTCCCTAAGCAGTCACAAATCAGAATTGCTTGAAATTTCTTCTGGTCTTGTCCCACTCAGTCCTGTCACTGCCCTTCATCTTGTTTTGCATTATGAAGGCTTTGTCTTCCACACAGACTTCATCCTAAACCATTTAGTGATTACTCACCTCATTCTTCAGTTCCCTTGAAATTCTTAAGAAAATCACTACTGGTTATGCTAACTTTTTTACCTGATTTTTTGTTGTTCGTTAAATCTTGATTTTAAATTGATCCAGTGAGATGTCCCTTAAAAAGATAGTTTAGAGACAGCAACTTCCCCAAGTTCTTGCACAGCAAACACAAACTCTTCTACCTTACCTCCTTTGATTTCTCCATTTAATACTTTAACAATCTATTGCTCCTCTGAATGGTCTTGTACTCCATGAGACTATTGGTGGTTTTCACAACTTTGCAAGTTGTACCTCCAGCTTTCTTCTGGATTAGTTTATTGTATCTGAATAAACCTGGAATTCACTCCACTATTTCAAAAATGCCATAGTAACTGCAGTCTTATGGGGGAGAGATAGAAAATGGAGTTGTGGGCTCCTGCAGTGCACCAAGGAGTGTTATTCATGGTTTTACTCCTCTCAGCCCAGATTCTGTTTCTGGTCAAACCTCAGAATGGAGCTGTTAAATGTGGGCTGTCCTGTATGCTCAGTCCTTTATGAAACCCTTCATTATGGAGTCGATGGCTCACGATTCAATTCTAACAGAAGGTGCTGATCCTCCTTTAGAGTTCCAAATATTTGCTACATACAGAATCTACAGAGTTGATTTGAAATGCTAAAAATTGTTATACAAAATTAGTTGGTAAGATGGTCCACCTCAATTTTGGTATTAGAATGCACTTTGTAAAAACACAGATATTTTCAGAATTAAAAGGCACCAAAAAAAGATTTTTGCTGTGATTACCAAGCAATTGCAGATTACCATCATTAGCAATTTACAGTGCTAACAGGTTTTATGTAAGATATAATACCATGAGGTATATTTGAAGTGTTTTAAATTTAAACAACCACATAAAACAGATTATATAACTTCATATTTTTACCAGAGGGAGAGCAACACACCTGTGATAAATTTTCTGCAAGGCTGGAGGAACTGCTGGTGGCCACTGAAAGTTCCACTGATTTCTCTTTTTCTTCTTTCCCTTAATTTACAAATATTACATAATATTGTCAATAAGATTAAGTATCCAAAGTATGACATTGTTAAACAGAACTTGGGAACAAACCTTATAAATTTTCCCTTTAATAGAAAGCAAAAAGAAACTTGTCACAAAATATGAAAGTATCAAACAAATAACAGCTGTTTAATATTTACTGTACTAATGCAAACAGTGTTAAAGGTATTTTAGATTTGAGATTAAATTTTTTTCAGATGTTTCTGACACCACACATTGGGTGTATCTGTCCTGTTACTTTACTCATTGCACAGATAAGGGAGAAATCAGACACACAAGATTTACTGAACCTAAAAAAAGGTAAGCGCCCAACTTCCATTGAAAGCTTGGCTTCAACTAAAAGTAGTTGAGCATTTCACTAGATTTGTTATCATCACTTACCCATTCTTTTGCACAAAAATAACCCAAAATGCTCACTGAAGTCATTAAACACACTGCACCTGTTTCTGGTCTTTGCTTTGAGAATCTAAAACTCTGCACAGACTGGACAAATTTCCGAGGAATGCATGGAACATGCAATGTTTTATACAACTGATGTTTCCCCTTTGGCAAAGATGGGTGTTCACGCTCTTCAAACACCCTAAACAAATTTAAATTAAAAAGAAAAATTAATCATTGCGAAAGAAAACAAATCGTAAAATAGAGCTGCTTCAAATAAGTGGAATTCTCAAGGGCATTGAATGTTGTCTAGAAAGTTCTACCACTTTTGGCACCAGTAGTTGACAAAAATGAGGTTTTCTTTAAATAATATCAGAGAGAGAATATCTCTGAAAAAGAGGCCATAAAGGATTAATAAGCCAATCATAAGAACATTGTTGGCTTAAATTTTGTCAGTATCAAAGAAAAGAATTAGTATTGTGGAGTTTCACACTTTGATTAAAGTGCCTCATTATTGTAGTTCTGAAATCACATTTTCACATTTAAAACCACTTTTTCTCTCTCTGACATTGTCTGGAATACTCACACTACTCATACACAAAAGAGAAAACTGCAGCAAGTGTTTTCACTTGTGGGGTAATTATCTGTGTAGGGTAAATAGACCTTTACAGTGCAGAAAGACAAAGGTTAGCAGAACAATGAAGAGTAAAGTGGCTGTTTGGCACAGGAACATTTACTATTTTTTAGAATAATGGGTTCTATTTTATTTTCTTTCTAGCATTCCTGCTTAGTGCCTCTGTGCTTCTAGCAGCAACATCTGGTTTGTAGTTGATTGAACAATGGTGTTCAGAACAAATTAAGAACTGAGTCAGTCTTTTTGTTCTTCTTGAAATTCTCCAAAACAAAAATAAGATAAAATGAAGGAAACACTTCATGAGATAGTGTGGAGTAAAATTAGCAACATTAATTATAAAATACCACTGAGAAGATCTGGCTAAATTTAAGGACCTAACACATTAAACTCATACATACATGTGAGCTGTACTCTCATAAAACCCTGAAAGCACCTCTGCCAAGTATCTCTGATGAAAAGGGCTATTTTCTCTTGCAGTTACATTTATAGCTGGTGCTGTCCTGGACTGAGACTGAACAAACTGTGCAAATAATCAACCACCTAAAAAGCTAAAAACCAAAGTAAGTCTTTCAGCTACCTTAGCTCTAGATAAACCTGTGTCAAGAATGAATGTTACAGAAAACAAGATGTGTGTGGCTGCTGTATCTGTAAATTCAGATACTGAGAGTCAAAAGCAAGGAGAAATCAAAACAGAGCTAAGCACAGAACTCTGGCTGAAACTGTTTCACTTTGTTCCAAATGGCTCATTTTACCACAGTCATCATTCAAATATCAGTTGAACAAGGCTACTGTGGCTGAGGTCATCAGTTAGACTACCATAAATAAGCAGGGTTTGTGGTTGGGGGTTTTTTATTTGGTTGATTTGGGGTTTTTTTCAGAACTTAGGATGTCAAACTGTGTTTAGAAGTTCCTGGAGTCAGTTTCCTTGTGCTTCTGCAAAGCCTGGCAGACAACACTATTGCACTAAAGACTTACTCTCCATTAAATAAAAAATCCTCTTACAGTGCATATCTATACAGAATAACATTTCAAAGGCAGAGTTACAAATCAAACTCAGAAGTACCTAAGATATTAATTCTTTAAATAACAACACCTTCCAAAAGAGCCTGCAGTTAAACTCTATGCGTATGCAGTACACCTGCTCCCTTCCCTCCACAAAAGCACTAATGAAATATAAACCATGCACATCTTCTCTGACATTTATTAATACCACTGGAAGAAAAATAAAAGTGCATCATGAAGCTGAAAACAATCCAAACTGCAGCAACAAGAATAATAATTTTCTTCTTTTTCTAATTCATTGTTAGTAGACACTTGAATGGATAAAAACTCTTTATCTTGATACTGCAGGGGTTTTTTAAAGTGCAAAGAGAAAAACAGATATTCTTAAGCCAAAATAAATTGTCATTTCCTTGGTAGTATTTTCTTCTTTGTAGCATAAAGAAACCCAAAGATTAATATTAATTTCCACTACAGGAATCAAGTCTATCTCATTATACATATGAAGAATCACACCTGCTTCTGTGGTATTTACTGTTACTGAAACCACCTTTAGTATTCTCATCAGGAGCATTCTTTTGAGTTGGCTCTTCATATATGTTTATATTAGAAATCCAGAAATAACTTCATAAGTAGTTTTCTCAGATTTATATTAGCAGGTTTTTTCCATGCTCAGTAGAAGTCAATCACTTCTGATGCAAAGATGCTGCAAGAACTGCGATAATCCACAATGGAATCTCCTTTATGTGGAAATGTAGCAAAAAGCTCTCACTTGGAAAGTAAGAGGTGGAATTAATACACAACAGATTGGAAAGAAAAAGAAATAAAGAATTACAGAGCCATGGAATTAAATCTCTCCCAACCATTTTACAAAAGCAGAGAGATTGAACACTACATTTGCCATAGCACAATTCAACTACGAGCCTTTCTCTGTAATAAATGGAATATCTAATTGAGAAATTAAGACCAGAGCTTCAAAAGAGTTGAGCCCTCTTTGGTGATTGATGAGAGCTCTTGCTTTGGAAATTAAACTGTGGTGCTTGTCAGTGTAACTGCTGAGCTAAGAATCAGTGACAAGAGCTGGTAAGAGCAGAGGAATCCGTGTTTTACACTCCTAACCAGCACCTGGCCAGACCAAAGTGATTCAAACAACAATGTTCCAGGCTTTTGAAGGAGCAATTCCCCCTGCCATCCTGCTGCCCAGGGCAGAACATGTGTATCAGCACCTATTAATGGGCTTGCAAGTTGGCTTCTTGACTTGAAGCCTTCTAAAGACTTTCATGGGCATCAACCTGTACAGCGTTCTGTCCAGCGCTTTCATTGCTCTCTTTAGTTCTTTCCCTTGCTGCTGCTGATTTCATGCTGCTCTGGACCACTTCGAGGAGATTCACAGCACAATTCCTTTTTATTTCTTCTTCTTTTGTGGCAGAAGATGAAGATATCTCCTCTCTTCAGAAAAACTTCTTTGCTCAGTACTAACTTTGTAGTGGCTGCAGGACAGCTCAAAAGAAACTCCTGCCTTTGGTACCCACATTCTGCTGTTGCATTTTTGTACATTGCTTTGAGTCTGCAAAGGTTTTATTTCCTATGGCTCATTTTCTCAATACACAGTTTCTGTCTGGGTTTTTTTCTTCAGAGTTCTTTATTGGGTTTTGGTTTTTTTTACAGCTTCATATTACACCCATTTTTAACACCGATAGTTACTTAAGCAGTGACTTCCACACTTTCTAGTGAAGACATCTTTTAATACATTAATGTCAGATAAAAATATTAAGAAACCAATTTTATGCCATTTTCTACAAGCCTTTATGTTGTGGAACATACACAACTTCAGGTGAAGGTACAAGCACACTCCATGACAGGAAAAGAAATGTACAAATGGCAGGTCTGGCAGTGCACCCTATGGATTCCTTACCACGTGGAGCCTCACTGAGGGATTCTTACCCCTCCATACCCAGAGCATGGATCTCTGTCTCTTACAGCAGGTCTTTAACTGGTGTTTTGTGTTCTGCAGACTGAACACACATGGGTTTCTTTGAAAATTCAAAAGAGTGCTTTCCATCTTTTTTTTACCTTGCCTTGAAACTAGAGGGATTTCTTGCTTTCCCATGTTTCTGTTCTTGCCAATTACAAAATTCTTACATGAGAAGGTAAAATGGGTGCAAAGGCTACACCACAAAGAAATGATCTTCTGAATGATTCATAGGTCTGTAAGAAAATACTAAAGACTTAAAAGGTCCCTGTGGAAAAAAATCTTAGGAATTACTAAAATGACACTTTTTATAGATATGTTCCACTAAATGTCTAGTTAAAGCCCTAAAAGGATTCTTTTTCAAGCACACCATAATATAAAATCACTTGGACAAAGCCTTTCAGACATATTTTTGCTTTAAAATGGATTTTGGTCTAAAAGTGCCACCTCAACAGGAGAGGTTTTAACATTCCCAAGGACTCCAGATAAGTACAAGATAGTCCTCATGGTGATTTTCAGTCGTTGTAATTGAGCTCAAATTAAAGTGAGTCCCAGCTGTAAATGATCACTGACTAATTTACTAAGCCATTAATCCTGTCTATGAAACTTTCACTCATGCTTGTTTTTAAGAACTAAATTAAGAGTTAAATTTCTTAAGTAGTTCAGAGGTGAAGACAACTGACATGTGGAACCCTGACTCCTTTTCCAAATACATATATTCAGTAGAATTAATGTTATTTTATCTCTGACTGCACAGTCACTGTAGCTGCATTCAAAACTATTCACACAGATCTCTCAGCAGTAGCTGAGGAGAAAATGCTTCTACAAAATACTTTTATAGCATGTTTCCAGATACACTGATCTTCCAAGAATCAAAAGTTGTCACTATCTTAACCCCCAGAAATATAAAACTTTTAAAATTACATAATTAAATCACATGACCGGGATTAGAGAAGCTTGTCAGTCCTTACTGAACAACAATCTGTGTTTTGTAGCAGTCTTTGTGTAAATTCTGACATAGTATTCTAGATAAAAGCCAGGGGAAAAAATATTTTGACATGTACCTTTCTTTAAACACTTCTGGCTTCTCAAGACTTTTCTGATTTTTTCCTTCAATCTTTTCAGAATTATATTGATCTTCTTTAGTCTCTTTGAAGCTCTTAAAAGATAAAGAACAAATGGTGTAAAAATTGACAAAACTGAACTATTTCAGCGACATGCTGCAAAAGTTTTCTAAACTTGATGAATCAGTGCTTGGTAGTAGTTTCTGTAGCCAAGAGGTTCTGAAGAAATGAGGAGAACAAGGTTAAAAAGAGGCAATATTTTTTTGTTGTTGGGTCAACCGTAACAACTGGAATAAACACAGAAGTTTTGGAGCATGGGTCTAAGTGTCAGAACCTGGAGCTCTTCACATGGTCTCCTTCACAGCAAAAATGAATTCACCACATCCCTTCTTCCTGTCTGTGTACACAGCACAAGCCACATTGGGAACTTCAGTCTGGAACCAGGAGTGTCAAACAGGATGACAGAATATAAACAGAAAAAAACACCTGTGCAAAATGTGCTGCTATCAGCACTTGGCAGTAAATGGAGTCCTTGATCATCTGGTCCAGACAGATGGGTAAAAGCACCCAGATGTAATTCCCATACAAAGTTACTAAACCTTTATAAGATTGGGCTACTCAGGCTTGGGAGAGACCTTTTACAGAGGAGTAGGTCCAAAATCTGTACTGATAAAATCCCTTTGATTATTTTGAAGATTCTCCCTTTGGAATCAGTGTTTCTTCTAGCCAATCAGCCAGTTTCACTGCTGGGTGTTACATACCCACACATGTATTTTGAGGAAAAAAATAAGGAGAGAAAGAATTTCCATTATTCTTATTGTAAAGCATACTTAGTTAAATACAAACCCTTAAAAACCCAGTAGGAAAAAGAGTGTGCAGCTTTCACCCAGTGTGTGAAAGCTTCACACTCAAGCCCTGGAGCTCACTGAGGAGTGGCCCTGATCTATTTTCAAGTGTGGTCTTCTGAGCTGACACCAAAGTCATCATTACACGGTGCCTTAGCAGAAACTGTGGCACAAACTGAGGTCAGAGAAAGGAAGCTGTAAGAACCTTCACATTCATGGCCCCTTCATCTCTAAGAAAACGCATGTGGTGCTATAAAAATGTAATTATAGGGCTGGGATCATCCTGTTGTCTGTGAGATAGAAAACACACTACTTTTTTTGGTGTTTCAGAAAATGTAACAGTGCTATGTATGACCACATATGTAACACACATTTATATAAAATAAAATTAAGATACAGTTACCTTTTTTAAGCAGTCAATTTTCATTTGTAATTCTTCTGCTTCTTTTTCCAGTTTGATGGCTTCCTGTGCAGCAGCTTCAGCAAGCTGCAAGGTTTCCTGTGTTTTTTTCCTCATAGAGGTACTTCCAAGTCATGGAATATATTTTACAACAACATATTTTTTCAAGCAAGCAGTATTTTTAATTACTGATGCCACCAGATCCCTGACCTCTCTATGCCATAACACAAATGCTAGAGGTGCAGGAAACCCTGATAAATCTGCATGTCCTTGGCAAATCTTCAACTCTAACTTCTATTAAGCTTCTCGTGAATGAAGCACTTTGATGGATATGTTATTAAATGAAATTTTGTATTCTTTACCAAAAATGCTCCCATAAATTCAAACTATAGTTTGAATAGTTGAATAGTTTGAATAGTTGAATTTGACCTCCAGTTTTCTCACAGAGAAATACCAATGCTGCCACTCTAAACATAAATATATAAATATATATATAAATATTTTCTTTCTTTTCTAATAGAAAGTTGTGAAAGGTAAATATGAAACTTCTTTCCTGACAACTGAGCAAACACTAGAAATCAAGGATACATGTGTACAGCCCAATCATTTATGGACATAAAAGAAACAGCCTCTGCAAAAATAAAATTTATCTTCATTAACTAACAAATCAATTTTCTTAAACAAATACGAGATAAATTAATAATACAGATAACAAAAATTGCAGTATCACAGTAATGGCATTAAGAACAGCACTAAAAAGTGATGAAAATTCAATTTATAATTTTGAGAGGCTCAATCTAAAGAAATCTTAGAACTTTACCCCAGGAAGTTCAATGACAAATCTCTCCCCATTACATTTATGGGCTGGAGGAAGCAATATCAGTATGAATAATCTAAATTCTTATTTGTAACAGATTTTTTTTTTTCTAAAAATGGTGTGACAAAGAGAATATATTTTATTAGCTTAAAGGAAACTTTGGAAAATTGAAAGTTTTCTGTATGGCACATTTAATGTGCAGTGCACTACCAAAAGACTTTATTGCAAAAGCATTGACAATAGCAGTACCCAGAATATCCAAGGAAGCATCTTTTTTCCATTTGTATTTTTCAAGGCGTTTCAAAACTCTCTTTTGAATTTCCTCAACTTCTTCCTTTTTTTGGTAATACTTCTGGGCAAGAGCAGTTTCTGTATATTTTTTGCGGTGTTCCTCCAAAGTCAGTCTACACTGGGTTATGGAATCCTCATATATTTTCCTATAAAAATACACGTGATTTAATTTTTTTAACAGGAAACCATTGTTTTTAAGGAAAAAAACCCTATAAATTTGTGGCATTAGCTCAGTTAATTTGCTGCTGTCATAGGAAAAAAAGATTATATTTAATATGGCAATATTTGGCTTTATTTTTTTATTTTCCAGATATATCCAAGGAAGACTATGCTGCATGTAACAAAGAATATGATGTAAAAACCAGCCAAACCTCCCTGTTCTGAAGGGAATGTAGACCGTACCCTATTCAAAGGCAGCCTGGCAGATGACAAATGTGTTTTTGCCTGTAATCATCATGAAACTCACTACAGGCCAAAGTCTCTGCTGGTGCACATTGTCACAATTCCATCAGTTTTGGTGGAGCTGGATCAAAGTTACACAGGGAGAGAATTTGGCCAAACCTCCCATATTTAGAGCAGCCTGGTGCACCACTGCACTGAGAGCTGCCTCCAAGGAGATGCTGAGTAATCTCTGACTTGGGGAAGCCTTAAACACACACATCAGTCACACTGAAACAACAGGACTATTCATACTTAAGGTTAAGCAAACACTTAAATGTTTAAGTGGCAAAGAGCCAGAATGCTCAGCTTCTTGTGGGGCTGCCCTGTAAATTAATGTTACACTAAATGTAATTTCACTGACACCATGTGAGCACATAGCTATTAATTACTGAAGTAGGTTACATCAACTAATACAGGTAAAACTCATGTGAACAATGGAGAGGCAAATTTTTAAAAAATTAAATTATTAGTACACCTAAGGATTAGCAAGAAATTCCTTTGTGGGAAAAACTACGTTGCATAAAAGCAATTAAAGCCAGAAATCCACGTCTTAACCTGCCCCTGCATTAAGGAACAGCTTTCACCACTTGCAAAGCACATGGGACCTCCCTTAAAGGAACACATTTTATCTCAAACTATTTATAATTTAATTGCAGCATGACTGAAAGGCTGCATTTGAGAGTCCTGGCTGCCCACTGGCTGTGCCAGGCAATGGGAGAGAGAAAAACTTATGTCTAAATTCAATACTAGAATCTTCTGCTCTTACAAAAGGAAAACAAATTCACAAGGCAAAACACAGTCAGATTCTAATTTTCAAATCGAACTATACTCCAGGCAAGAGTTCCTGTTAAACTGACTGTTAAAAATTAGGAGAGAAGCTGTAGGTCAACACTGGGAATCAAACCTAGAAATTGATATTTCCCAAACTTCACATAGAAAATTACACTAATCTATGTGCTTTTCTACACAGGTAGTCTCAGGAATCTAAGTTTTTTATTTATTTAATATTTCTGTATACTGTACAAAATTTTTCAGGTATGAAAGATTAAAAATATTCAGTTATATTTAATTAAATAGATGTTGCAGCAATAACTGATCAAAAATAAATTTGATAATAAACTTAGAATGTATTACAAATAGATTTAAATAATATAAATAAGTAAAATAATTTGTTGTAACAGGTGTATTTCAAGCTTGTGAATATAATCCTAAAACTTTATTTTCTTTTCCCAAAATCTATTTTTCACAGATAATATTTGTGGCCAGATATAGTTTAGTAGTCTTGAGCAATCATCACTATTTTTAATATTTTCTCCAAGTAATTTACATCCTGAAGTTCATGCAGATAACACAGACTATTTAGAATTCATCACTGTTCACATTAATCAGAAAAAGTTTTAATCTAATTACAAGAGGAAAAGGGCAGCACTCACAACCCCCTGAACATTTTGTGGATAGCAATTTATTACTTTTTCCTTCTTCATATCACTTATTTTCAGGATTAACTTCCAGTTCATAAATGCATTCTTATATGTTTTTGAAACCAATAACAACAAAAAAATGTGGAACATTTTATAAACCTCCATTATAAGCGCCTAATTAAACATTAACTGATCTGCCCATCTTTAAAACACATCTTTCCATCTAAAGCATCATGTCCTCAGTGCCCCCAAGAGTCAGATTAAAAAGAACATTCAGCTCATGAAGTTCTAAAGACACTTATTTTTCTTCCTAATTTAAATATTTAGAATTTACTAAATGCACATCTTGCTGAATTGAACATATCATCAAATGCTTTGGTGCAGAGAGACTATATTTGGGGCACAGTTCTGAAAAATGCATGAATTAAATTTATTTTGTGATTTGTACCCATGATGTCTTACAATTAAGCTCAGAAAAACAGATCAAACACTTTCATGTTGGAACTGAAACTAGTTATCTAAAGAAGCAATTTAAAAGTAATGCTTCTTTGGCTTGTCAGCTCAAATTAGTGAAAGCCAAAAAGGCTTAATCATATACTCATAGAAAGCCAATTTAGCCTTATTTTTCACCAAATTTAGAGCTCTGAACAGGATGAAGAAAGATAAGCTACTAAGTGAGTTAATTAAAGGCTCTCAGGCATGCTGTTTCTGCTGTCTTGGACAACTGACAAAAAGAATGATTACAAAAAACTCAAAGCCAATGTTTAAAATTGCCTAAATTTACAACTCCAAACTGGTCTTTAGGTATCTGGAGGGGTCTGCCATGGCTTGTGCACCACAGGGCCAGCAGCCTCCACCCCTCACAGGCAGAGCAGTGCAGGTGAGCAGCCTCCCCAAACTGGAGACCAGTTTTACTTTGTTCAGTGGAACTTTGGAGGGTTTCCTTGGCACAGCATATTTGGAACATTTCTGTGAGAATCTTCAGGGTCTGTTCTTTATTTCATTGACTGTAGGCAGCTACATTCCACAATTCATAATTTCTTTTAAATGCTGAGTCTAATTAATGAAGATAAAACACCTAAGATGCCACTCATTGAACAGAACTGAATTTCCAATTAAAGCTGATTAGAAGCTTGCCCACAACTAATCTTAAAATGGTTTTAGGCCAGGCTTTTCTGAGCCACTTACTCATTTTTCAGGACCTAAGACTGAGTTTGCATGCTTTGTGGTTGTTTTGAAGAATATACAATAGTATACAAAATCTTGATTTGTATATCCTGATAATGCTATGCAATTCATATTCAAAAATAAGGAAAAGCATAAAATTACCTAAATGCTTTTAACTGTTACCTGAAAACATTAATTATTTTTATGTATTGGGCTTTTCTTGAAACAGTAGACAGTCATAAAATTTTCTGAAAAATTAGAATTGGCATTACAATGGGAAGCAATTGAGTTTCAAGAATTCATATTTTATCATACAAAATAACATATGATCTCATAGTAATGTAAACAAAAATTCTTTCAATTATTCAGCCACTTATAAGTGACCATAAACTGAAAAGTTTGCAACAATTTTTTCCTGCAGACAGCACTAGTTTTGCTGATCAGTTTAGTCAGTACTACTGCTGGAAACCTCATCTCAGGTAATCATAGATACCTCTCATTTTCTGTAGTTTCCTCTAAAGCTTTCATTTCATTTTTCAAATATTCTCCATGCTTTTTAAGAATTGCATAGGTGGGCTTCCAGCTGTGGACAAAGTAAACAAAAAATAAAAGCATAGTAGTGGTAATATGCTTTCTTAGTAAAAAAACATTTAGAAAAGAAAACACCTAATTACTTTAGTTAGCTTACAAATGATTAGTTTTTTTAAAGTTAAATATAAATGGGTTTTGTACAGAAATCTTTTCCAGGCATACATTTATTTTGTTAATATTTTAAACCTGCAAATTCAAGAAAATATTTTAAACCTGCAAATACTTAGAATTAAGAAACATTACAAAGCACTTTTTAAGAAATTAGTGGAATGAACTTCACAAATTTTTTGAGCTAATGATAAGTAATGAGGCATCTAAATCCACATTTTAGGTCCTCAGCACAGCACCATCAATAAATCTTTTAAATATGCTGAATCTTCTTGTTGGAGACACTCACAACTCCATTCTCACCAATAGCACCAGCATCCATCTCACACCCAAATTCACTCAGAATTTCCTCCATTTGCTGAGCAAGTCCTGCTCAGAAGGCATCAAAGTGACTTTCCTGCAGCAGGATGCTGTAGGTGGTACTGAAAGCAGAGCAGATCACAGAATTCTAAGGACTATTGAAAGAGCAGGACTTTCTCAACATTCAGGCATCAGAGATACCTCTGCCTTGGATATGGGAATACCAGAAAAACAGGCAGATAGACTTTCTGATTCAAGTGAAATTCAGATGTCATCTTTAGGAGAGGCATATTGAAAAGAAAGAATCCTGTCTGGAAAAAAAGTATATATATATATATATATGAGAAGCATGAACCATCCAGCATGCCTGGCACAAATTTTTGGACATCACTGGTGTCTTTCAACCACCACTGGTGTGTTTTAATCACCACTGGTGGAACTACAAAATGTTACTTCACCATATCTACTGCACATTCAGCAGAAAGCTGAATTTCAAAAGGGTCTGATTTTTTCAGAAGCAGAAACCAACCTACGTATATAAAAATGTGCTTGCACACCACACACTATTGTGTTCTTTTGCTCAGAAAACTCCATTATTTTCTTTGTAGGGAAAAAAATAAGATGCAGAATTCATAGAGATTTTATTAATCAGAGCACAAGCCATGCTGTGAGTTATATTTTTTTGCTCATATCTATTCTGTGGACATGGAAAAAACATGTGGTACAAGAACAGTGGTTTGTGAACACAACCAGGCATGCAGGATTCAAGCAGCTCATTTACTTGTTTGCAAAATGCATCACTGTCTCGTGGATGTCCTTGGTAGCCATCACATTTATTTGTCCCTCCTTTCATGAGTCAGTGTATAGAAAAGATCTTTAACCACACTAGCCTGAAAGCAATAAAATTATCCTACAGTTTGTCTTGGGACAAGACAACAATTTATTATCCTAATCAACAACATTCTGAGTTCATGTGGCTTTTTAAAAATTATCTTCTATTTTCATTAAATGCCACCATCCTTGCATCCAAATTTAAAAATTGTAAGAGAAACAATAAAATTGGAATAGGTTCCATCAGCAGCATTTCACTACTTGTTACTGCTCTGGGATCAACATTTCTAGTTTGAATCCTTCAAGAAACTAAATATTAGCAAAATGTCATCACTTGTCTAAAAATATGTTTCATTTGGGTCATTTTCTGCCTTCAGGTCTTTTTTACATAGACCAATATGGATTTCTTCAGAAAACACAGTATTACGCCAATACATCTATCCCATATATCATATTTTCTCTAAACTTGCTGAATATAAGAACCTTGTATTTTGTTCAAAGTCTTCAAATCTGCTTCAATGTACTCAGAATGTCTTGCAACCCAGACAAAACGTTGCTTCTCTGAGAGCTCTATTGAGCTCTATCACTGGCAATTAGTCAGCTGTGAGGGTGATTGTGACTCCAAAACAGTATCTGAATTTACAAAACCAACATTAGAATCATGTCCAGTATAGATGGAATGTCAGCTAGAATAAATTTTAGAAGTTTGGGGTGATTCTACTGTGTAAGTGCTCTAATTGTCTGATCTTATAGCCAGGGCTTGTTTATTGCAGTTTTCAGTCTGTCGTTAAATGACATTTCCAATAATTTAAGACACAAAGTCTCTACTCTTCTGCAAGCATTGTCCTTCTATGAATACATGTATTCATTAATGAGTCACTTCTCATTTTCAGTCTCTTTACACTAATGCCATTAATTATTCTTTGTAGGACCTGAGCCAAAACCCATTGAATTCAATGATTAAAATTTAGATCAGATCCTTAGTTCTATCCTTAATTTTTTACTCCTTCATTTGCATCACTTAACAGTTTGTCATTTGCAAAGATTTGCAGCCTCAAAAATATGTCAAAGGAAGCAGTGTGGATAGTTTCATAAACTTGTGTTCATTTTATACCACATTGGAGGCAAGAACTGAATGTGATGGAAAAATAGAATTTTTTTACCAAGGTCAGATCTTTTCCTAACTCATTTAATGGTAAAGCTACAAATCAGTATCGAATGGCAATTCATTCAAATAAGCCAGCCACTACACCCGCTTTATTCACTAATGATTCCATTATTTCTTTTTCTTTCTGAGAGGTCAAAATAAACCTAGAAAGGACCCCAATGCCATCTTTACTTCCCTCTTTAGTCTCAGAAACACACAAAATCTCCATCTATATTGCAAAAAAAATCTCAAATGTATGTTACAGATATTTTTACTGAAGTACTTACCGTTAGATATAGAATTGTAAGAAAACAAAACATAATTTGCCAAAAAAATCCTCAATCCGGCTTCTGAGGAACTGGCCAGATTGGGGAGAAATTCTGGTGGGTTTTGTCACCTGGAACAAACTCTCTGTATTGTTAAATATAGATTTGCCTTTTCAGCTACCCTTGCAAACACCTGAGGTTTTAATTTTTAAAAATTACATGTCAGGAAGATGAAACTCCTTGTAGCTAAACTGTGTCTTGAAAAGCTTCTAATTACTATGCTCCAAAAGTGATCAGCATTTAAAACTTGAACTAATTATCTGATACAAACATTTATGTAAGGAAAACTGTGAATGGCAGCCCATTGCATGCAGCAAAAGATTGTTCCAGAAGGCAAATTTTGCAGTCTGGAGCAAAACTGATGCTGGAATCTGCCAGGAGAAACACACACGTGTGTATGGAAAGGTAGTCATGGCACATCTTTTGTAAAAATATGTATAGAACAAAAAGTAACTTGAAACATGTTGTGACAAAAGAATAGAAAGATGTTCAATTTGAGGAAGTCTTTTTTTTTTTTTTTAACAACATTCATAGTATTAGTTAAATTTGACAAAACTCAGGTGCATCCAAGTGTAGAAAAATTATTCTTCTGTTACCTTGCTACATGACTATTTTAGCATGCTGCAAAGATAGTACCTGTGAAAACTGGAGATTTAAATAAAAAACCAACCCAAAATTAAAAGTAGTCTGCTTTTCTAGAATTCTTCTTCAGCAGATGGGTAATACTGTAATTTTTATACCTAAAGATTTGCAGTTTAAAAAAAACAGGAGAAAACTAAAGGGTTCTTGAACATTACTGCTGTCAGAGCACACCCACACTTATTTTTCCCTTCCTTCCTCACTGACTTCCTTTAATGCCAGCCACAACTCAGAGCTCAGGCTCTCTCATACTCACGCATCACAGTGCTTCTTGTTGCTCTCATTCTGCATCTGCAAATCACCAAGTGCCTCATTGCCTTTCTTTATATTTTCCTCCAAACAAGAAATTCCATTCTTTTGTTCTGTGATTTTTGCAGTGTACACTGAAATTAAAAAATAAATTTAGAAGTACATTAATGCATTTTCAACAAATCCATGAAACAAAAAGTCTATATTTAGAATGATTCAAAATTCCTTCCTAAAAAACTTAATCTCCACAATGCCAGGGGAGTGGAGAGCCTGCAGTTAAGCAAGGTAACAGCAGAGTTAAAACATAGGGATTTTCAGCTGTGTGGTGAGAACCTTAATTATCATCTAATATTGTGAGACTGCCATGGTTTGTGCTGTTTCTGAATCCCAGTCTGTATAGAACTGAAGTAACTGTTAATGGTATTCCCCAGTTCAGTGTTCCCACTGAAACACTCCTCACTCTCTATCCAGAACCAGGACCTTCTTTCAAACATTGTACTCTTTTGCAGAAGCCCAGAATGTCAAATATTCTGAGTGAAAAAGCTGACTACAATAAAGGAAAAATAAAAAACATCACAAAAGGCATATAAGCAATTAGTGGAAAACAGAAAGAGAAAAAAATAAAAAAGGAATTTTACTCAATGTAAGAACGTGCAATGTATGATAAATTGGTATGTGACACTGGTAAATTAATTAAAAAGTGCATTATAATTACAGGTTCTCAATAACTATGATGTTTGTGGAGACTCTTAAGGCAAACCTTATTCTGCCTCTTCTGACAGCAGACAGCTGATAACACTTTCTGAATGAGTGGCTAGAGGAGAATCCATGTTGTTGAACATGATCAGTGCTCTCTTCACAAGTAAAAGCTGTGAGAGCTATCATGCATGCTCACCTTGCAATGCAATAGGCACAACTTGGTAAATGCTTTTTCTCTGCATTTTTTAAATTCTTTTTTTCTATGCAAGATTTCAGATTTATCAGTGCTAAATCATCCCATGCTGTCACTGCTGCCCTGAAGCACTAAATACCAGAGTAGGTGGCCCCACACACAAGTCAATCACATCCTGCCCTTCTCTCATCTACTCCATTGGGAACAGCATCTTAGTGATGCAACATGGGTCTGGAGTTGTTGGAATTACTGCTCTGAAACTTCAGTTTTCCTGAATTTTGGCTCTGGTTTTGCACTATTTGTTATATATTAATTTTCAACAGCATCTGCATTTATAGCAGAAAATAAACCACTTCTCACAGAGAAATGTCAGTCAGTGAAAAGCAAAAATTTCTCAGTGTAATTTAATATCTTGGGGTATCCTTGAGTTATCTTCAGTCCCTTAATATTTTCAATATCTAAAGTCAATAACTTGCCTTTACTTAGCATGAAGCATAAATATTGGACAACTGACATGGCTTCATTTCTGTAAATAAACAGCTGAGTATGGCAGAACCCTGTAGACAACTTTTTGAGATTTACCAAAACATAACATTATTAACAAAATAAACACTTAACCTCTCATTTAGTACTTTTTGCAGACAAGCACTTTGTGAGCTGCTCAGCTCACCCTGTGCTTTCACAAGGACCTGGTGGGTGAGATCCATCTCACCCCAAAGTGCAGGGACCCTCTTCAGAACAGCACACCCATGGCTGCAGCTACACCCAGCTGAGACAAGCTGACGCTTTCAAAGTTTACTTTATCTAACCCACTTTAAACTGTTTCTTCAGGATAAGGTAAATCACATCCTAAAAGTGCCTGTTTCCCTCCACTGGTAAGGAAGGGACTGTAGCCAAATAGCCTGATGAATCTCACACCAAAAGTCCAAGGCTGAATGCTACAGCTGTTCATCTGCCAAGTAATACTCACACAGAGACAAAATTACATCAGTGTTAGTATTTTTTTGCTAAGTTTTTGGAAGACTTAACCCAAACTGCTAAAAGCATGAGTGTTGGCTGTGTGTTTACACATATTTAGGTATCTCTGAACACAAAAGCAGCTACACCATGTTACCACATAGCCCTTGGATTTTCCCTAAGAGCATTTACCCTAAGCCTGCATAAATGTTAAGAAAAGCCTTATCTCTGAGGTTCAGTTGTGTGACTGGAGAGTTAAACCAGAATCCAAGGTGTGCCAGATTTAGTGTTACAGATGTTTAAGGTGCTTCAATTTAATTGTGATAATCTTCTTAATTAATAAGTACTTGGAAATATCAGTGAAGATTATTAGAAATCTTATAATCAAAAAGAACACCAATTAGACCAGAATTTTCTCTTCTGCTCTTTTTTTTTTTTTTTAGTGGAGGTTATGTGCTTGAATATCTACCTATAAAGTACCAGAGGTGAGCACAGATGTTCTTAGATTGTGGTGGAGAAACTATTCTTCAGACTTTATGAAGTGATTCCTCATAGTAGCATGGTTAAAAAAATCAGTCCAGACATAAGTCC
The DNA here is from genome assembly GCF_963513975.1 of Fringilla coelebs. NCBI lineage: Eukaryota > Metazoa > Chordata > Aves > Passeriformes > Fringillidae > Fringilla > Fringilla coelebs. The sequence continues at coordinate 5,826,464 of NC_140034.1, forward strand.
ATAGTATTGTGTTGTCTGTAAGCCCTGGGAGAGAGCAAATCTGATGCAGAGCAAGACTTTCTCTTTGGGTTTACTGTTTTGAATTTCAAATAAAGTAACCAGCTGCTTGATTGCAAAAAAATAAGAACAAGGCTTGAGTACGTAGTAGCAACTGAGAGAACTTTCATTATTTCAAGAAAACAGAAAGAGAGAAGATGCAGTGAGGCAGAGGTCCAAATGTGGAAAGAACAAAAAACATGAAGAAAGAAAGGGAGGCAAGTGGCAGATGTATTGAGCAAGCACAGCTGAATCAAAGGGTTGCCAGTGACTGTGAGGAGCTGCAGAGTCAGAGCAGGAAATGGCGCAGCATGAAACTGGCTGTCCATGAGGCAGCTGAGCAGCCTCAGCTAAAAGTGGCGAGCAAAAGCAAAGTCTGCTGGGGAGAATGAGCAAGTATTGATGGCTAAAGATGAGGCAGGGTGAGAGCAGGACACAGGACAGCTTCTATTGTTTATCCTGCTTCCGCCCCCGAGACACAGAGCATGTCCCAGGATTAACGAAACAAAATTAGTGTTCAGCATCCAGTAAAACGATAATTTATCACTACTCACAATTTATCTGATGATCCACATGTTCCTTAGCACTGCGATTTTTTTCTATCTGGGAAGCTTAAGAAGAAAATTAACCCTTCATTATATACATATATATGAGTGGAGCTGTGAAACAAACACATACTGTGCAGCATTAATTGCACAAACTGATTAACAACTATTTTAGCAACATATCTAAATAGAAATTTTACTGTTAAATAGCTGTCAAGACTCCTCTCCACAACCTCCCAGTTATCATTAGGTAGGCAAAGAACAAAAGCTTAATATTATACATTTAGTTGAAGTTAATATAACTGTTTAAAGCAGCAAATATGATTGAATGCAATGCATAAGTATTTGTTAATAAAAAATGTATGATATAATGACCTACCAAGCTTGACCAGAATTTTGTCCAAGTTGATCGAAACCTTGTCACTCATTGCTTAAACTTCAAAAGAAAAATGCAATTCAAGGATTTACACAATCAAAAGCCTTGTTGATACAATAAACAAGTCAAAATTGCAAGACAATACCAAACATTTTAACATAAAAAGGAGAAAAGTACTTTTAACTGCATTTGAATTACTATCTAGTGGAACCAACTTTCTCACTAATGGTATGAGGGACTTGTAAGAGTCTATACCACAGTTAGGGAAAAAGGACATTTATAATTTAGGTAAAGCGTTGCTCCTGGAGCAGTTCTGTTTGAGAGGTTTAATGTTCTCAGAAGGCAACGAAGAATGCAAGGAGAGATGTTTGTGTACAAGATGTGTAGCCCGTACTCCAGCTGGTTACTAAGCCTTTGGACTGCAGTGCTGTTGATGGAAAAGCTCCTTCAGCATCCTGCACATTCCTCCTGTGTCCACACTCCACCACGTCCATTTAAATCACAGGTGTGGGAATGCTAGGTGTGATTAAAGACAGAACTCTCACTAAATGGAAAACTGATTGTTATAAATCCTTTCTCCTGTTTGTACCGCGCTGCTATGTGCAGAAATTCAGTTTTTAGAGCTGGGGGATGATGGCGATCTCTAAAAGGGATGCCAACACTGCTCATCAGGACACTCCGGCCACAGCTCGTTAGCTCAGGTGCATTAACAGCGAGCGAAGTTGGCCGGGTTTTAACTGTCCCACAGTGGCGAGAGGAGCAAAGCCACGACAAATCGGTGCTGATGATGAGATCCTAATCCAGGATCAAATGGAATAGAAAACCAGAATTTGACTAAAGTGGCATTAAGGCTGCATCCTGCAGCACTGGGGCTGCGGGAGCGGGAGGGGGCGGAGGCAGCGTTTAAACGCTGGGTGTTTGACAGGAATGAATCTGTCCCATAGTTAAGGGAGGATCAGATCACCTAATCCAAGGGACTGGATTAGCACAGGCTGCGGTAAAAACTCCGAGAAAGAGATAATAGTTTTACCAAATGTATTTAAAGGATTGGAATCCTAGTGCCTGAAAACACTTAAGGTAGCAAATTAAAAAAAAATCTTCTGAAAATAATAAGAAAAATAATAGGAAATACTACCTCAAGCCACAGATCAAGGCGGAATATTTTTGCTTTCAGACCATGTGAGGAAAAAAAAATCCAAAGTAATTCCTTACTATAAAAAAAAATTTAGTTTGGAGCGTGTATTAAAAAGGTGTTCTCAAGAAACAATTTAGTAGTGTTTATTAGCTGGTTTTCTGAAACTTCCCATAAAAAGATATTGGGGTAAAGAATTTTTATTTATTATTTTATAAGCTGCAGCACAAAGTTCATCAATAGAGCAGACTGTACAGCTGTATATTATTAAGATACAGAGTTTTGTATTATCACAAAAAATTACAAATTTTACCTTTTGAATATTTTTGCAGACGAGTACTAATGTTTTTGTAGAGAAAACAAAAATGTTTATTTTCTTTTACTGTATTTTTACAATAAAATTTATGAAAAGTGTAAAGTTGCAGAAAATAGCACTTCTGAAAGCATGCACGTGTAAAATATTTATTATTTTGGTATTGTTAAAAAGCAGTGAGGTAACTGCAAGTGTCAAATGCTGTTCTGTGCTGAATTATGAGGATACAGGTGTCACTAGTAGAAAACGCTGAGAAATTCAATGGCACTGGTAAAATGTGTGGTGTTTGCAGACTTTAAAAACAGTAGGGAACACCAGCCTGCAACAAACTTTTGACATCTGACGTCTTCCAGGATATGACTGTAGCAAAGACTGATTCTTGGACATACTGCAGAAAAGCAGCATCAAGCCATCAGCCGACTCAGGATGTTGGCTAATTCAGAGGAAATTCTGAATATCAGCCCATGTGGCTGATATTTTTGTTAAATATGTAATACATGCAACTGGGTAAACCAGATTCAGACTGCATCTGTTCTTTCTAATGGGGCTGTTCAGAATGCTGCCAGGAGAAAAGTATTGTTGTGTATTTCTCATTTTTGCACGGCATTAATGTAATTACATGGAGTTCAATTGCGGCAATGAAGTTTTGTCCCTTAGAAGATTGTATTTGCTGCAGAACCCACAAGCAAACTGCCTGATGTGGTCTCAAGCCATTACAGCACTAACATTAATAATGCCACTTCTCAGTAACTCATCTGGCAGCAGCCAGGTTCTTCATTAAAATGTGGAAAATACCCATATCCTGTGAGGTAAATATTTTCCTTAAAATCCACATCTAGGTTCTACCAGTCATGGGCTGTAAAACAGTATTAATTCCAGTTGGCTCTATATTAATAATTTTCATTTTAGGGAGGCTCATTTGAGAGCAAATCTGTTCTTCTCCCCTGCTATTCATTACTATTTATTACTGTAAATGGACTGGTTGTTTGAATCTTCTTGAAATTTAGAAGAGTTTACATTTCATGACTTTTTATCTCTGTTGATAAAATAAAATGTGCCTCTCGTCGTGCTGTTTATGCTCCTCTGCCGTTCTTTTACCACATTGTTTTAGGAAACCTTGGAGAAGACCTGAACCCCGTGAGGAGACCTGAACCAAGTACCCATTGGATTGCCACAATTTACTGAGTCAGGACATACCAAACAAAAGGCTTTTACTGCAGATTATTCCCTAAAGTCTTGGGGTTTAAAAAAAAAAGAAAACTATTTTTGTTAAAAGATAAAAAACTGGGGGGAAAACCCCATCCTGTGGGACACCACGGGGGCTGCGGAGGAGCGCCACAAAATGGCGGCGTGAGACCCGGGGCCCGAGTCCCTCAGGGCGGAGAGCGCGGCCGGGGCGCTCAGGGGACCCTCTGCCTTTGGGGGGTCGTCAGCACTGGGAAAGCGACCAGAACGCGGCGGCTCCGCATAGTCTCGGGCGCTGCCAGAAGGAAAAGGGCGAGGAGCCGTCCAGAGACTCACCCAAGGACGAAAGGACCGAAGCCCCCCTCACCGCCGAACGCTGTCCCTCAGCGCCGGCCGCGCCCCGAGGGGCAGCCCCCGCGCCCCGCCGAAAGGTGCGGAGAGGGCGGCAGGTGCCACCTGCCCGCCGCGCTCCGTGCCGGGGCGGTGGGAGCAGCGGTAGTCGGGCAAACCCGAAGCAGCTTCGGCCGTCGGGAGAAGGGGCTGAGCCCGTTCACCCAGCGGAACAACCGCAGCGCCGGCCGAGCGGGTTTATCACCGGCGGCCGAGGCGCTCCGCTCGCCCAGGGACACATCGGCGAGGCGCCTGTGCCCCCCAAAGCACCCGTTTGCCTGAACAGTGGGACTCGTGAGGGAAAGACCAACATTTCTGAGGGCTTCGGGCGAAAAGCGATGAGGATGCTCCATCTACCGGGGGCAGCGCGCAGGTGGGCGGTGGCCGGGCGGGGAGAGGAGGCAGCGCCGCTAGAACGGGACATCGTCCGGGAGCCTGCTGTGGGTTATTTACGCACATACACGCTCCGGGATGTGGCATAAAAATAAAGGGCTTCAGAGTGTAACGTGCTTTACCCAACCCTCCAGGTCCCACTCGTGTTGCTGAGCCAGCTGGTGGAAATCAGCCTAAATCCTCCCTCCCTCAATTCCTCACGGGCCCGGCCCTCAGATAGTTTTAAAAGGCATTAAAGCATCTCCCTTCTCATCCCGGAGCAGTGCTTCACACTTAGGATGCTGTGGAATGCCGCCCCTTGACTCAACGCAAGTTGTGCTCAAAAAATTGTCGTGTTTGTTTGTTTGTGGAAGTGCAGCATTACAAGGCACAAATGCACAGCCCGGGTGTGCAAGAATCTAGAACATGATGCTTCCCTCTACACTTGGTTAGGCATCTAAATCAATCTCAATCTAAATTGAGATTACTGAGGCAGAAGATGGATTTAAGATTATCAATAAGCAAAGGAAAATAAATTTGGGGGTAGGGTACAAACTGGAGGGGGAAAAAACAATCAGCCGATGAAAGAAGAATGGATAGAGAAACAGGACTGAAGAGAGACACACACAGAAAACTCTCTGCCAGCTGCAGCCCAGGTGTCAGTCAGATGCGAGGCTGCTTTCAGAACAGTCAGTTCAACCAACAAGAAATGCAGCTTCAAAGAGGAATAGCTGAGCTACCTTGCTTCTAGTCAGTTATGAGGAAGGGAAATAAAAAAGAGAGGGGTATGGAAAGAGGCGTGTTCTTTTGGAAGGTAGATATCTGCGGCCTCTGCTCCGTGGTGAGGCTCTGTCCTTCCCAGGAACATCTCCCTCTTATCTCCCTGCCGGTCCTGGAGGGTGAGAGCCGCCTCCTTGCCCTGCTCCCCAGGGACACTGTAATTCCTAGATGCCTCTGCAGCTCTGCATTCGCCACTCCGTCTTCCCAAAACATTCGATGTTTCCCCAAGGAGAAATGGCTTCAAAGCTTTATCCTGCCTCAAGCAATTCCTTAAAGACCCTCTAAACTTCTCGAACGAATGGGAGCTTAACAGCAGAGTAGCAAGTAATTTCAATGATGCTCATTAACACCTCGCCGTGTCCCGGTGATTTAAGTAGTGCCAAGGGACGCTGAGGTCCCCTCAGACCCAAGGACCCCAGTTCACCCGGAAGGTGATCAGTCAGTTCAACAGGCTTTGGATAAAGCCGGCAGGGACTTCCCGGTTAATTCCCCCTAGGGCCGGAGCTTGGCAGAGCCCGGGAGCTCCTTTACCCATCTATTTATTATAAAGACTCCCAGGCTGTTCCCACCAAAAAAAAAAAAAAAACAACAACAACCTTCTGAAGCTGCAGAAAGGGGAATTTTGTGTGCCTCTGGTTCAGACTTGTTTTTTTTTCTCTTGTTTCCCAGCAGAATCCCTCTAAAAAGTCCCCAGCTAACCCCAAAGCCATAAACAACCACTTTCATTAGCGATGGCAAGAAGGAAGGGCTCTTTCATAGTTATCATCTCTAATCAATGATGAATGGGTTGTATTGCTCTGAAAAGAAACGTAGTCAAGTCAGGGCTCAGAAAAGGCTCCCAAACCTTCTCCCAACTTCTGGCAGACCCCCAGATCCATCATCCTGCTCGCGGACGGGCCGGTGCTGCCTCTCGTTGAGCTCCATGCCCCTCTCCTGTGCTCTGGCGGGCCCTCCCCCCAGTCCTGATTGCCGGCTCTTCCAGCTGATGGAAGCCCAGGACCTTCCCCGCAGAGAGCACAGGGCACCCAGTGCCCCCAGCAGTACCTGTGATCGAGTTCGGGAAGGTCTCTGGAGACACCCGGCCAAATACCCCCCGAAGAAAGCAGGGAAGTGTCGCTGTGTGATAAGGGATGGAAGGTTCCTGTCCTCATGAAGCTGCTCCGGGATAAATTTCCTCCTTGAAGCAGCACTGTAATACTGGAGCTCAGGCAGCGTGGCCCCAAACCTGCGCAGCTGTGGCCCCAAACCTGTTTCCAAGCCCGGGGTGGTGCCTGACTCCCACATGGTATCCAAAGCTGGGGAGGAGCCCCCTTCCAAGAAAAGAGTGACCCCAGCTCCTGAGCAGCCTTCAACCACAGTGAGTCAGCTCCAGGAGGGGCTGGAATCCAGCTCAGTGCCAGCGCCCAGGCCAGCCTGGACACAGGATTTCTCTCGGACTCGGCCCCAGAAACATTTAGACACCTCAGGGTATCTGAGTGTGGTTCTTCACCTCCCCCAAAGCCGCGAATTGTCCTCATTCCTGCCTTCTGCTAAATAAGTGTTTTCGTGACAACCCTCGTCCCTATCCTGGGAGAAGTTGTAATATTTAAAAGAGTTGAATGGGAGAGGAGAGGAGAGGAGAGGAGAGGAGAGGAGAGGAGAGGAGAGGAGAGGAGAGGAGAGGAGAGGAGAGGAGAGGAGAGGAGAGGAGAGGAGAGGAGAGGAGAGGAGAGGAGAGGAGAGGAGAGGAGAGGAGAGGAGAGGAGAGGAGAGGAGAGGAGAGGAGAGGAGAGGAGAGGAGAGGAGAGGAGAGGAGAGGAGAGGAGAGGAGAGGAGAGGAGAGGAGAGGAGAGGAGAGGAGAGGAGAGGAGAGGAGAGGAGAGGAGAGGAGAGGAGAGGAGAGGAGAGGAGAGGAGAGGAGAGGAGAGGAGAGGAGAGGAGAGGAGAGGAGAGGAGAATGTGAGACAAAACCACGATCAATCAAAAAAATCTATTTACATTAATCCTTCATGATTTTGTTGCTTTTGTTGAAATTTTCAGAGAAATCCTGGTGGAAACAGATTGACGATTGTACAGGAACATCTCAGTGTAGAAGGAGATTTGGCAATGTGTGTATTTACCTGCAGGTGAAGGTTCAACTTTAAAACCAGGTTCATAGACCCGAAAAACCTTTCATACACCCAAAAGAAAATTAAAGATTAATCTTGGGCAGTAGATCCTTTCTGTCTGCAGCCATGGCCTTGACCAGAGGCCTGTACAAGGAATGTCTTTTCTTATGAATCTCAAAATAATTGAGATATTTTGAGTTTTCAGTGCATCTTTATTTTAACTTCAGATATACCAGCCATGGCCTGATACTTCTTTGACAAGTAACTTAAAACACCAAAGGACAAAGATTTAATCAATATATGGTGTGAGAGTAAAAAGTGGGTGAACATCTCTGTCTGTCCAGTAGCAATTTAGGGACTCTTTCATGCTTTCAACAGGTATCAGGAGTTTAAGTGAGTATCCAACCTGCCCACTCTCTCTAATATTAAGCAGATTACAGCTTTCAATGTAACTTCATTTTAGGAGGAAATGAAATGATCTATAGCTGTTATTTCAACAATGATGGTACCCTAAAAAATAGTGGGGCAATGAAGAACGTTTCCCCACCAAGCATCCCCCACTCCAGCATCCTGAGCCTGAAGTCCTCCACCAAAGCTCCGGGATGGCTCGGTGGGAAACGCTCCCGAAAACCCCGTCCCCGCTCCCCGAGGGGGGCTGACATTTCCAGTAACCTTTTCTATCCGCGGCAGCGGGCACTGTCCTCGGGCTGAGCATCCCCCTCCTGCTCCGCGGGAGTGGGGTAAGAGCCAGCCGGGGGGGAAGGATAGGGAGCCTCCTGCTCTCTCCAGCCCCGCCCGTCCCGCAGCGCTCCATGGCACCAGCCCGAGACCCATCCAAGGCCGGAAAATCCCGGCTGGTTTCCCAGATATCCGCCCCAGGGACTGCCTGAGCTCCGGTTCTCCCCGTCAGCATCCCTTAATGAACTCCCACATCTCTGACAATCCTACCGAGACTTTAAAGACAGGCTTCTCCTTCCCGAGGGTATTTTTTAATACGCTACTTAACATGAATCAAGGGCTTTAAAAATGTATTCGCACCTCTGCTGCGTTTGGAAACTCCGTCTAGATAAATAATCCCCAGTGACTGAGATTCTAGGACCCAAGATAGCTGACAAATGCTGATGCAAAGGTGTATAAATATGTTGCTCAGCGTATTTTTGCTTTAAGGTTTTGAGGAGAGGGGAATATGTGCTATCCTGAGGCCAGAACCCCCGTGCCCAGGCAGTCTGCCGAGATGCTGCAGATGTCCGGTCATACTTTTGATAATTATTTTTTCATGTACAATTTTATTTCTTGTTCTCCAGTGGGTTTGTCTCTGCAGGGTTAACTCATCATGCTACCTGTAGCAAGGGTCAAAGCTGTCATCTAAATAAAAGTAGTTATAATTGCCGGCTATTCATGTCACAAGTAGTGTTTCTATTGTATGGGAGGCCGGAGGTGGAAAGAAGAAAATGGGGGGAGAGGGCCGAAATGAAGAGGGCACGGCCAAGTGCACCCCCAGGCTCGGCCGCGGCTCTAGTAAGACGCGGGGGCTGAGACAGGAGCTTGGGCACCGCAGGAATCTCGGCTTTTCCAATGCGGCAGGGCGTTCCACGGGGATGGGGTCGCTGCCATCGCTCCGGTCTCACTCCGGAGGCAAAGCCCAGCGCGGCCCGGTCCGGTGGTAGAGCTCCTGTGGAGCGGCGAGGAAACGGGAAACCGGTCGTGATGCCGGCCGTGGATGAAATTCCCTGAGAGCTGGGAAAGGAATGGAGGGGCCTCCTTGAAGCTGATCTCTCTCGGCCCTGATGGCACAAAGCAAGGAGCCCCAAGAACCTTTCCCAAACAGGAACAACTCAGTCACACCGGACCGTGCCACTTCCCAAAATCGAAACCCATAGCTCCCAGCTGGAGAGGGTGCAAAACTACTGGGACTGGGCTAGTTTTCCGCCTTGAGTGACCCTTCAAATGGTTAACACAAGGTTCCTGGGTCCATTTCGGTGTCGCTTTTCTTTCTCTCCCTCTCCCCTCCCAGCAGCGCTACCAGCATCGCCCCATCCGGGCCGGTTTCTGGGGAACAAAGGCTGGAGACCTGGGGGACAGCCCCTCGCCCCTGAGAGCCGCACTTAATGAGGATTCATTTCTTTAGCCTACAGTCCTGGCATTCATTACGGAGCCTGTCTCGCTCTGTTCATGGTCATTAGGCTGCAGCCCAGTAACTCCTTCGCCAGATCATGTGCACGATTTTAAAAAAATAGCAAAAAATAAAAAAATGACCCCTTCAGTAATATTAGTAATCATCTCCATCATCACCATCATCATCTGTCCGTTCTGAATTAGCTACTCATTAACACAGGCTTTCTATCCTTCCACGTCTCCCCCAGCAGAGGTTTTTCTCCACCAGCCCTGTCCCGGGACGCTGCCGGGGGCTCGGCGGGATGGCCGGGGGGCGGCGGGGCAGCTCCTGCCCGCGGGGACGCGCCCGGAGCCGCCGAGGTCGCCGCCCTCTCACCCGCTCGCTGGGGAAGCCCGATGCTCATACCGAGGAGGTCTGGAGACTTTTTAAATTCCTGCCCGAAAAGGTTATTTGGGATCTTTCGTTGACTTGTTAATTTTTTTTTTTCCCTAAGGGAGAGGACAGTGGTGGGATGGAAGGCTGGAAGAGGACTCTCGGCAATATTTATAGATTATATTCTCCTCTTTTATAATTTTTTCTCGCCCCCCCCCCCTTTTTTTTTCGCCCTAAGCAGATCGGCAAATCAAACCTGGATGAAGGTGAAGCCGAAAAGTCACTCCTTTTATTTTTTTAAGTTTCTGTGGAGTGTCTCTGAACTCGTGAGTTTTGTGTGCGCTTTTATGTCTCCCCAGCTCTGTCGGGTTTTATGAAAATGAGCAGTATTGAAAGCTTTTCCATCCCGCTAGCTGTGAGCCTCACATAAATGATGTAAATGGCTCGAAGGGTTTTTTTCAAGTGAACTGTGTAGATCTGTGAAAATAATATCAGGGTTTTCCGTCAGAATGAGCTTAGCACTGTACTGAGGCGTACCATAATCTGACCCGACACCTCCGACCATCTGCGCTATCTATCTGCCTTCTGATTTACCAAATCTTCACAAGCAAAAGACAAATTGTACTTGATACTAAAGAAAAGACGGCGAGCCTCAGTCCAGCTCCATTTCTGCAGAGAAATGATTGGAGAAAATGTAAATCTGTTTAATTTCGGTCTACAGGCAACTAGCAAAGGAGCTTTCTTAAAGAAGGGAAGAATGGAAAACAAAAACAATAGGAAAAAATAATAAGGGGGGGGCGGGAAGAGACAATAACAAGATATCAAATTAAGAAGGGATTTTTTTGACAAGCATCCTAGAAAAAAAAAAAAAACACATTGCAAAGAGCAGAGGGGAGAACATATTGAGCTTAATTCAAAATATATGCTGCCTTTCCGAGCATGGTCCCTAATTCCCGGGAAGAAATTACCACTGAGCAGCTATTTGTAGAATAAAGAGTGGCTTCTTGCTCATCCGCCCGTTCTCTACGGAAAATAAATCGTATCCTCGCAGCTCACAAAGAGATTTCATCCCACCCTGAGACGTCTGGAGTTGGCCCCGCTCCTCCGAAGGGGCGGCCGGGGCTCACCTCGCACACAGCCCCGCGATCGCTCTCTCGGGGCACCGAGGGGGGGGAAAACCCACGGGGAATGATTACAACAAGGTGATCAATATTTCAAAAGATTCCCGAAATCTGCTTTAAGTCGCTTTCCTGACCTACAAATGACTTCTCACTCCTCGCGACTATTCTCGGGGTCTATTCAGGACCATTCAGCCGAAAACAATAAGGGTTTAAATGTTATTAAAAAATTAAAAAGAAATGGCGCTTTGGTTGAACGGGAAAGGGCGCTGGGCTCTTTGCAGATAATTTCTCGTCTTAACCGAAATGGGAAGTCAGCTACAGGGGGAAAGGGGAGAGTTTTTCCCTAAATCTCGGCTGTTCCTGCGGTGCTCCCTCTGCATCCATTGTCAGTGATGCTCCCAACATCACTGTCACTGTACCGCAGACAATCTTTCTATCTGATTTCTCAGCTCTGCCTTGTCCCCCTCTCCGCCCCCGGGTGCGAGCTCTGTGCGAGTATCACCGGGCCGGAGCCCTCAGCTTTACCGGGGAGGAGCGGGGGTCCCGGCCGTCCTATCGCTGGGACCACTCCCTCCGACCTGCCGCCAGCACCCTGAAGCGGGAGCCGCCTTCCCTCCCCTCAGCCTGCCTTCCCCGGGGCTGCCGGGCGGCTCTGCCCTGCCCGGGTCGGCGGGGCAGGGCGGCGGGGTCGCGGTCCCCGGGGAGCGGCCGCGGCGCCGCGGGGAGCGGGGCGGGGAGAGGGGCAGGAGCGGGGCGGTGCGGGGCCTTCCGCCGTGATTGGCAGCGGCTGACAGTGAGTGGCAGCCCCGCCATGGAAACCCGGGAGCCAATCTGCCGAGCCCGCAGCAAATCAGCCGCTCCCTCAGCGGCGCGGCGGCGGCCGGGAGCTGCGCTTGTGCCTTTTCTGGTTTCCTTTTTTTCTCCTTCTTTTTTCCTCCTTTTTTTTTTTTTTTTCCTTCACTCCCTCCCCCCCGCCCGCCCTCCCTCTCCGCTCCATCCTCCTCCGCCTCGCCCCTGCCCACCGCCCCCAGTCGCCGGAGCTGCCGAGCGGTCCCCATCGCCTCTCCGCCCTCCGCCGTCCCTCCCGCGGCAGCTCCGCCGGCACCGGCGGAGGCAGCAGCGGAGCGAGGGGCGGCCCGGAGCCGCTGCCCCTTCCCCGCCGCGGGGCTGTGCGCGGTGGCGGCGGGCATCGCCGGGGGTGCGCGGAGTGCGGAGCGGAGCCCGGCGCCGCCTCCATGTTCCAGCTGCCCATCCTCAATTTCAGCCCGCAGCAGGTGGCCGGGGTATGCGAGACCCTGGAGGAGAGCGGGGACATCGAGCGCCTGGGGCGCTTCCTCTGGTCCCTGCCCGTGGCCCCCGCGGCCTGCGAGGCGCTCAACAAGAACGAGTCGGTGCTGAGAGCCCGGGCCATCGTGGCCTTCCACACGGGGAACTACCGGGAGCTCTACCACATCCTGGAGAACCACAAGTTCACCAAGGAGTCCCACGCCAAACTGCAAGCCCTCTGGCTGGAAGCGCACTACCAGGAGGCGGAGAAGCTGCGGGGCCGACCCCTGGGGCCGGTGGACAAGTACCGGGTGAGGAAGAAGTTCCCGCTGCCGCGCACCATCTGGGACGGCGAGCAGAAGACACATTGCTTCAAGGAGCGGACGAGGCATTTGCTGCGGGAGTGGTACCTGCAGGACCCTTACCCCAACCCCAGCAAAAAGCGGGAACTGGCTCAGGCCACGGGACTTACCCCCACGCAAGTGGGCAACTGGTTCAAAAACCGCAGGCAAAGGGACAGGGCAGCAGCCGCTAAGAACAGGTAAGGTGCTGCCCGTCCCGTCGGGACACCGGCTGCCCTTAGCGAGGCTTCGCCCCCGCCCTCCGGGGCCGGAGGCTGCGGGGAGGCGGTGCGAGACTGCCGGCAGAGGATGGGGGAAACGATCCCGGGAGACTTCTCCCCGGGAAATGCAGAGAGATAAAGCAGGAGCAGCGGGAAAACATTAGGGCTTTTTAATTACTTCGATTTAGTAGGGGAGGATCCCTGCCCTGGGCTCCCTCTTGGCTGCCCTGTGGGGGAGCGGGACAGGGGGAGCAGGAGAGGGGACGCCTGGAGCCACCGGCTGGAGCTGGCGGCAGAAGGGCCATGTTCAGGGGCTGAGAGGAGACAAACCCCCTCCAAAGTTTTGCCCGGACATATAAATACTGGTTTGAGATATGTCCATCCTGAGAAGAGCCAGCCATGCCCTCTGTGGGCCCTGCCACAGCTGCCGTCCCCTGCTCCTCCACCGGAACCATCCGGGAACATTCCTTGGGATATTGTTCTTGTTTCTATTATATATAAATAAATATGTAATAGAAATACACCGTGAATATATATATATATAATTTTAAAAAATATATGTCACGGCTCTAAATGAGCAGTGTTATCCCAACGCTAGTGACACAAGCAGACGCCCCGGCAAGCAGGGGAGGGAGCAGAGTTCCCCCTTTATGTCCTGCCCAGGATCCCGGGGTGCGGAAAATTCCCCTTGTCACCCCTCAGCCGGGCTGTCGCACGTCGGGGACGTGGGTGCTGTCACCCGGAGCCCTTTCTTATGGGCTAAGGGAAGATGTAAGGCCTACTGGACGGGAGACGCCGCCCGGGAGCTGCTGCAGGGCATTTCTGACCCCTAAGATGAGGCCCGTTTTGGAGGCAGGCTGCGGAGGAGGGGGACAACTTTCCCCTGGGTGTGCCAGCCGAGGAGCGGCTGACCCTGGGGTGGGAACCCGGTTTTTCAGACAGAGCTGAGGAATCCGGTGTTCACCCAGCTCCTCCTGTCTCCTATCGCTGGTATAAGTGGTGAGAGCCGGGGCAGCGGTCGGGGGAGCCCCTGGGGGGACACCGGGGCTGCCGGCGGGTGCGGAGGGCGGGCGGTGATGCTGTGTGTGCCGGTTCCTTGCAGGCTACAGCAGCAGGTCCTAACGCAGGGCTCGGTGCGCTCGCTGCAAGCGGAGGAGGAGAGCGGCGGGGAGGCGGTGGGGGCCGCCTCCAGCCCCGCAGCCAGCCTCTCCAGCAAAGCGGCCACCTCCGCCATCTCCATCACATCCAGCGACAGTGAATGTGACATCTGACACCACCGCCATGGCAAACCGGGGCGAGCGGGAGGCCCGGCTCACCGGTGCCTCCGACACGGCCGGAGCAGCGGGGCTGGCAGTGCCCGGCGCGGGCGCCGAACGCGGGGTACGGGGCGCTCCCCGGCCGCCCGCCCGCGCCTCCCTCCCAGCCCCGCAGCAGACTGCATTAAAAAACGTCATTAAAATCGTTGTCGCCTTTATTTCGAAGGATTTGCAGAATTGATGCCTAAAAAGAAATAATTAAAGAAAGCCCAGGAAACGTTAAAAAAAAAAATCACCAAGAAACCGAATGCCAAGTTGCAAAATGTCTGAGCCTCCGCCCTTATCCCGCGGGGTTGTTTCATGTTGAAAAGACGCTGTTCTTTCGGTTGGGTTTTGCTTTACTTTAAAGGGTTTTTTATATATATATATATAATGTTTATTTACTTATTTAAGGGATTGCTATGGTAGATTTTTTTTCTATTATTATTATTATTAATTATTATTATTTTTGGCTTGTTCTCTATGTGCACAGGTGACTTGTAGAGCATGTGCAGGACGAAACTGTATGAAGCAGCCTAAAACCATAATAAAATATTTGGTGAACGACCCTGGCATCTGCTTTGAAATGACGGTGTCGGTTTCAAGCCCTCCAGTTTATGCAGAGCAGATCTCCGAGGCCACGGGTGTTTCAGCAGCAGCTCGGCAGGAACCGAACTAGCCGGTCCCCGGGACCGGGGGTGATGTCTTTGCCAGGCAGGGAGCTGGGAGGAGCCGGGATGAGGCGAGAGGAGCGGGAACGGGGCTGACGGGGGATGCGGGTGTCCGAGAAAGGGAAGGATGCGGCATCGCCGCAGCTTCTTCTCTCCCAAGGGCCTGAAGCTTTGGGGATTATCGGAGGCGAATTTTCTGAAAGGAACGAGGGGAAGAAAAAGGAAAAAAATAATATTATGGAGAGGAATGGCTGGGGCACAGCCCCGCCGGGGAAACTAAGCTTCCTCTATCACCTGGCAAAGGCGAGGAGAAGATGGAGAATTAACAGTTCTCCATGCCAGTGAAAGGCCATAAAGGGGGGCTAAATTACCCCAAATCGGGACCTCTGCGATGTGCCCCTGGCTGTCCCCACCATCCGCCTCCCTCGCTTTGTTTTGCGGCGGTTTTGCTGGAGGAGACCAAACGCCAGGTCCAAGGAGCGTGCTAAGCTTTTTTCCCCAGCAGAGGGATTTTATATTATACAATTTGACATTGATCTTTAAATCGCCTGAGCTGTGCTTTTTTTGTCTTCTCGGTCTCATCGCGTTTACTTCCCTGTCCTCAGAGAGATGCCTCCCCGGTAAGCTGATTGCTTGGCTCGATTTATTTAGCAGCCGAAGCCTGGCACTGGGGGAAGCCGGGCAGCGCTGGCAACGGAGATGCCCCGGCTCCCGCTCGGCTCCGGCTGCCTGCAAGGGGCAGGGGCATTTCAGCTCCGTGATGGTTTAATTCAGCCCTGCTGCCTTTTATCGGGAGGTATATTCCCATCTGGGCAGTGACTTCTGCCCCTCTGTTTAAGTTTGAATTTAAAACCTGGATTCAAGACGTTTACACCCCCCATGCCTAAAGCTGCGTTCCGTCCCCAAATGCATGTGCCTTGGTTTTCCCTACAGACTACTCCAGGGTTGGGGCGGGTAGCAGGAATTTTTAAACTGTTTTTTCAAGTCAATTTACCGGCAGCTCTTTCCCTGGTGGACAGGAAAATAATCTGCATTTTAGGAGTGCGGAAGGGTCGGATCGCAGGGCGGGGAGCGGGGCAGAGTAGGGGTCTCCACCTGCGTTTGGGGTACCCACCTACGGGAGGGTCAGCAGAGCACTTTGTACCCCAAACCCTGAGGTTTGTCGCCTCCTGAACCCCACTGGATTTAAGCTGTGCAAGAAGAGCCCAGCTGTGCTGTTTAAGCGCCAGAGGAGGTTGGGGTTTTACCTTGGGTTTGGTGGGTAGCGTTTCCCTCCCATGAGGTTGTTTTGGGAGTAAAAGCGGTGCTCGTCCTCAAAACGGAATCTGCTGAAATACATCGCGTTCTTTCTTTATTTCTTTTCTTCCCCGAGAAATCGGTGAATTGGATTCAATTTCTCCACCGGCTTCTGCGGGCAGAGTAGCAGCGCTTTTTGTGGCGAATTAAAGATATAAAGAGAGCAGAGAGCACATGCGCTCAGCGTCTGGTAACGCGGGATTTCTTTCCGACTAAAAAACACCTGGAATTTGTTCAATAGGCAGCGGGGATGATATTGTCTCTTTCGACAGAGGGTTTGAGTGTCGTGAAGGATGAGGGATCTCCCGAGTGGGCAGTGGAGGGACCCTCCCGCGGGTGCTGGCGGCTAGAGCACAAACCAACCCCTTCGAAAAGAGTGGCCGGGGCGGGGAAAGGAGCACGGAGCCCCCGTGGGAAGAGCAGCCCAGCTGCCCGGCCTTGCTTATTGTGGGAGAACGGGAGAACCGAGCGTCCCCCAGCTCCGCTTCTTCTCCGCCGGAGCTCTGCAGGGGCCGGGGCCGCGGGGCTGCACCCGCGCCTTTAGTTCGACCAATTAGACCCAAAATAAAAAAACTCGGTTTCCCCACCCCGTCCCCCCGTTTGTTTGTTTGTTTGTTTGTTTGTTTGTTTGTTTGTTTTTTCCAACTGCCCTTTCCCTTTCCTTACTGAGAGTGAATGTCCTTTCCCCAAGTTTTTCAGGATTTTTTTTCCCCTAAAGATCAGCCAAGCCGTCGCCCTCCCCAGCCTCTGGGTGTTTTAAAAGTAATAATAATTATAAGCGGGTAAGAGTGAAGGAGCTGGTATTTACATTAAACAAAACGCTCCGAAAAGGGTCACTAAAAAGTCTGCCTTGACCCCTCTCTCTGCGGTTTAACAAAGAAGGAAAATATTGTATCAAAAGTGAAGTGAATGGGGAAGGCGGAAAAGAGAAACAGCTTTTCCTCTCTTCAGCTGGGAAGGGGGGGAGAAATGTTTGAATGTTTCCGTTTCTTTTGAGAAGCGGGGCAGTCCCGGGCAGGGCTGAATGGGAAAGTCTTGTAAGCGGGCTGGGAGGCTGTCAAACTGCTCAGAGGTAATCACTGCTAATGAAGGGGTCTCCAGCCCTCCCTGGGACAAAGGATGCTTACGAGTGCCAGCCGGGACTGAATACCTAATAAGTCTGCAAGGGGTAAAACTGAGTGAGCTGTCTGTAAATTGATTTTGTAAGAGAAAAGAAAAAAAAAAAAAAAAAAAAGAAAGGAAAAAAAATAAAGCCAGAAAAAACCTCCTTGCAACAACAACAACAACAAAAAAGAAAAAAGCAAAAGGCTTGCAGGTTGGGGAGAGAGTCTGGCTCTGGTGCAGCTGGGGACAGAAGGCCCACTCATGCAGGGAGCATTGTCCCAGTCCTGCGCTGCAGAGGAGGACTGCCGCTGCTTGCAGTGGAGACTGCGGTGGAGGGAGGGCCGGGGGATGCAAGAGCCTTGGAAAAGCCACACTGGCCCCTCCAGGCCGGGGGTACCGGCTCAGCTGCTGCCTGGCCCACGTGGGTGCTCCCTGCACACCCATCCTCACACTCCAGTCTGCACAAGGCTTGCAGAGCATCCATCCCATCCCATCCCCATCCCACAGCCCTGTCCCACAAAGGCACTGTTCCCGACTTGTTCTGCCTTTTGCCTCTTGTCTGACCAAGGGGTTTTCTTTGCAGAACAGAAAAAGGGGGTATCTGGAAATCTATCGAATATTGCACCACCAGCAGCACTTCTCTTGTCTGGGAGGGCTCCTGTACAGAGGGTCAGCTTTAGCTGGCCTGGAGCTGGGTGCTGGGAGATGTGGGAGGGGGCTGGGTTCGGGGGGAAACACCCTTGGGTGACAGGAGGAGCGTGGTGTGAGCCGTGGCTGTGGGAAGCAGGAGAGTGAGCCGCATTTTGGGCATTTCCCGCATCCAATTAAGGGCTTGGGAGGATCAGACTCTCGCAGATCCAGTTACCCCTGGCTGCTGCGGGGGTAATACCGTGAGAGAGAGCGTAATACTTCCCAGCCGTGTCTGCCCCGCCTCCCAGCAGTGCCCGGCACCGGCTCTTCCATGTTCCTGTCATTTCTTTCCTCTCCAGGAGAAGATCCACGTGTGCTTGCTGGAGAGGAGGATGGAGGCGTCAGAAGCCAAAGGGAAAGGGCACTGTGGGGTGCAGGAGCTGCCAAACTTCGACCTGTCCTTTCTCTTGTGTCTTTCCCAAAGCTGCCTTGCAGCCTCAGCACCCCAAAAGAGCCTGAACCCTGGGCTGACCTTGGTGTGCCCCCACGAGGGGATCCAGAGGGTGAGACCAAGCTGAGGATCCAGGGAAGAAACATTTCCTCTTAGATCCTCCGAGGCTTACAGCACTTTGCACTCTATCAGCATTTATTCTTGGCACCAGCGTGACAGAAAAAGCCCGTGGATGTGTATTCCCTTCTGTCAGGACTGGCTGTAAGACCCCCAGCCAAAGGCCAGGAAAAGGCTCCCCTTCCTTCATCACTAGCTGCATCCAATTTAAACTCCCCCAATTTGCAGAAATTCCCCAGAAAACTCATTTTAACCCCACAGCCTTCTGATCTCTGACATAGGCCTCTCTGGCACACACTTTCCTCTTCAAGAAATATGGTTTGGAAGGAAATTTCCAGCTTTAAACCATGTTAAAGCAAAGTGGGTTCACAAATTCATCATCTCTGCCTCTTCCCAGAGGTGGGAGCGGGGCACTGATGCCCCATAATCCTCCACACTTTGTTAATTTTCTCCTTACACTTAGCAGAGCTGGTGCCATTCCATCCCACTGGAGTCAGCCCAGAGCATCAGCCCTCACCAGTTTCCACTATTTCTGTCCCAGAAATCCCAAAAGTTGTGCCGGTCACCCATTGCTCTCCCTGTACAGGCTCCTCTCTCACTGTGTGGAGTAAAATGAAGGGGACTTGTCTTTTATCTTGGGATTGTCTGACAGAGCTGAGCTAAACCAGCTTCTATGGGCGACCCTCACACCCAGCATGGGTGGGATGGGATCCTCACCCTCCCCACGGGCTGCTGAGGGAAAAGCATCTCCTTCCCAGCAATGCCCAAGGAGGGGCTTGGTGGGACCCCCAGGACTCCCTCCCCACCGGGCAGCCAAACAAATGGTGTCAGACAGGACTCGCTGTCCCCAAAATCTGGATTTGCAGCTCATTTTCAGGCAATCAGGACAGCATTATGAGTAGGGTGTCCATATGGAGAGCAGACTTATGGGGTGGTCTCTTTTTTCCTTATCACACCTTCATCCAGCACCGATACTGACTGGAAAACACCTGGCAGGGTTTTATCTCTTTATTGTCACAGTACAGACTTGCCCCGGAGCAGGAAGGCACTCTGCCATGTCTGTGCTATTCAATGACTTGTCCTGATGCTGCTGCCTGCTGCGGGGGGTCAGTGCTCCGTGATTTTCAGCCCCCCCACCCTCCCAAAAAGGAGCTGTGTCCATGGGAAAGACTCGGCATGCCATGCTGGCTGTTGAGCTCTTCCCTAGGGATCGTGTGAGACAGCTCTGCCTGGTCTGAGGCAAACCTGAGCCAGGGACTCTTCTAACGTTTTAATAGGATAAGTGATGAACCTCAGTGCCCTCATATGCTTTAATGTACAGATACAGCCAGACTAAATCACTTGAGACATCCCAAACAGCCTAAAGGATTTAGACACATCTCTTTATTTCCATTTAAAGCTGTTCCTCTTGATACCTCCTTTTTTTTCTCCTTTTTTCTTTTTTAGCAGTCTAATATAAAGCAAAGGTGTGAGGAGAGAGGTTATATTAATCTAGAGGTAGGAGCAGAATGGAGGCATCTGTTTGTTCTGAGCACCCACACCTTATGTGCACTGGTCTCAGAAGTTCAACCCCTTTGAAAACTCCACAAAAGCTGGATAAAGGTTTCAGAGTGGAGCCTCTAAGAGACAAACAGCCACTGCTGAGATCTGCATGCACACTCAGGTATTGATCAGCAGAACAAGCTTCTCAGCCTTTATTCAATAACTCCATAGTAACCTCAATGGCACACTATTTGGGGCTTCTCTAGGACAAGCAGGAAGTTTTAACCCAGCACTACCTTCTCTTTTTCAAGACCTGTTGATTTCAATGAGAGCTCTACAATAGGAGAGCAGGATTTGGGTAGTTTTTTTTCATCTTTTTTTATTTATCTTTTTTTTTTTTTTTTTTTTAATGTTTCAATCTTCTTCTTCTTTTGTGTTTCAATCTTCTTTCAATACCATTAGTGGTTCCATTCAGGACAAAGCCACCCCATTCCTCCCAATGTCACTGACTGAAATGCAGGTGCTTCTTCAGAAGCTGTTCTTGAAATGCTTTCACAACACATAGTTGTAATACCAAGGTAACTGAGGATGGAATGAGAGCTCTTCTTTGGAACTCTGTATGGGAGGGTAATTCCCTGTTAAATGTACAGTGAACCAGGCACACACAGGGACACAGCTCCAGTGTCTTTCAGGCACCTCAAAGAAACACAGGAGCACACAACCATTCCTCAGGGAGAAAAATCACTGTGTCTGCAGGCTGGGAAAAAAGCCTTTCCATAAACATCTCTATCAGGACATTTATACTGGAAACTGCTCTTCAGGCTAGATTCCTTAAGTCAACTTGAAGATTTTATGGGTTGTTCTTCAAAATTTCCTTGGCTTGCAACCATTTTCCCTACCACACCTTCCACTAGTGTCTTTCAGGCACCTCAAAGAAACACAGGAACACACAACCATTCCTCAGGGAGCAAATCACTGTGTCTGCAGGCTGGGAAAAAAGCCTCCTGATAAACATCTCTATCAGGACATTTATACTGGAAACTGCTCTTCAGGCCAGATCGTTCCTTAAGTCAACTTGAAGACTTTATGGATTGTTCTTCAAAATTTCCTTGGCTTGCAACCACTTTCTCTACCCCACCTTCCACTAGTGCAGGTCAGCAGCCAGTCCCTGGAGTCACCTTGGGGACAGATGCCCCCAGAAGTGACCTGGAGGGGGTTGATCTCCGGGCTGCCGTGTGGTCAGTGGGAGAGAGCAGTGCTCAGGTGGGTGACTCAGGGCACTAATCCCTCTCTGGTTACGCTGCTGCAGTAATCCAGCCCCGTCAATCAGGCTCTGTTGCCCAGAGAGCCAGCCCCAGCCTCCTCCCCCTCTGTCCTCAGCAGCAAGGAGATCTAGGCAGTTTTAACCAAGATCATCTCTCTAATCAAGTTCACTGTCTGCCAAGGCTCGGCTCTGCCTATTGACCGCAGAGTGAGAGGAGACTCCTGAGGGCAGCGTTGATTTCTGTGAGTATTGTTCCCACTCAGTCGGTGATCCTTTTTATCCCCTGAGAGCCCCAAGTGCTGAAGGAGTGATGCAAACCAATTTGGTTGTTAAGCTTAAACTGCTGGAGTGTTTCCTGGCAGACTCATGTGGCAGGTCACTCGTGGGTCAGAGGGACTTCAGGGCTCCAGTGGTGGGATGTCCTCTGCAAAGAATGGTTCTTGAAGCAACGCTAGAGTCACATTGCTATTTAAGAGCACAAAGCTCATGGCTTCTAGGTGGATCTCATTGTTTTTAAAGCTATTTTCCTCAGTAATATTTCAATTTATTACTAGTTAATCTAATAAACATTCCTATTACAGTATTTTAGCTGTTTTCTGCCATTTTCTCTAGGCTTTGATTCTGGTGGAAAAATCATTGTCTCTTTGGTGAAGAGGCGAGCCAGAGGAACTCTGCTAAAAATCTTCCCCACAGAGGCATCCTTGGTGTGCACCAGACTTGATGGAAATTGTTGTTTACAAGCATCAGGTCTTGCCTTCCACCCTTCCTTCATCACGCATTGGCTTTCAAGTTCTCTTCTCAAAATTAAGAGTTTGTAGGACAGGGGCTTTAAGCAGATGAAATATTAAAAATTAAATGTTTTTAGCACAGCCTCAGAGTAAAGCGAATGAGCCGCTCTGCCTGTGGCTTGTTTTTTTAGAGACAAAGTATTTGTTCTATTACTTATTGATGTTGCTAATTGCCATCTGAGGGTTTGGAGGGGCAGGGCAGCAGGCTGCATTGCTGGATGTGGAGCCCTTCTGAGATAAATGAGCTCTGAGAAGCAAAGAATTTGCTGTAGCAGCCCTGGATATGTGCTGCATTTTGCAGTATGTGCTGTGTTTTTGCAGTGGCACCCGGCACTCTCCACCTCCTTGCAGACAGAGAGCTGCTGGTGCTCAGCTCTTTTTTTTTTTTCCTTAGGAAGCCACAAAATGCAGTTGCCTCATTTTAAAAGGCTGAATTTGAAAATGCTGACCCAAGAACTCAGGTGTGGGCCATGCTTGAATGCTTGCATGTTCACTTTCCTGAATCAAAACCAGATTCTCCTCCCTCCCTCGTGCCCCCACACATCACACACATCTACACACACAGAGGGAGGAGGCTGTGATGGAGGGAGCTCTTAGTGTTCTGTCTAAACTAAATGTCCATTATGGAAATAAACATGCTGGAGGAAGAAAAAAACCACTGCATCCACATTAGCCATTGAATAGGTTATTACTTTACATGTACAATATACAGCTTTTCATATAGCTGGTACCTCTTGTATTGGAGCATGAACATTAACCTTCTACAGTTCACCTTGGTTTGCAAACTGCAGGAATCAATTCTCCTAAGATGGATGTTCACATCTAGTTAGCTTTCTGCATTATCTCAGCTGGAGAGGTCACTAAAAATAGTTGTATAGCACTTTAAATTTTTAACAGGGAGACTTTATTATCGTTTAGATCCATCATCGCTGCTTTACCTACCACGGTTCTTCCAGCTGAAATAATGCACAGAGCTGGTAGTGGCTAAGTGTTTTCAGAGTTCATGCACTGATGAGCAGGACAGTTTGGACAATATCTGAATTGCTAGCAACAGCAAACTGAGCAAGCTGCATGGGCAGTGCAACACTGGTTCAGTAAATCCCCACTGCTTCAACTATTTCATCAGAAATGCTTTTTTTTCCCTGCTCTCCTGCACTGAAGGAGCAGGACTGATCTGTCACCGTGTGCTGCCCTGATCCTGCAGAGCCACCTTCATCACCAGCAGCCCCCAGGCTCCCTGCAGCCCTGCTGCAGCCAGGGGGGTGTTTGTGGTGCCTTGGAGCATGGAGGGGCTGCAGGAGCACACCCACATTAGGTGGGACAGGGTGACAGAGGAAAGGCTGTCCTTAGCAGTGCTGCAGCACCATTTTCATTTGACAGCTTTATCTTTATTGTTTTTAACAATTTCCTGTGCTCCATTCTGAATAAGTCACCTTGCCAAGGCCCTCACAGCCTTCCAGGCATTACAGATGGCTCTTCTCATGTCACCTCTATGTGTCACTACACACAGGGGGTTGTAGGGATGCATTTTGTCTGTTCAGGTTTGTCTGTGTTACAGAACTAACCCAGCCATTGTGAGGTTTCTGAGTTTCACCTTCCAAGTACACACAGGTGAGAGCACAGTGCCTTGGCCCAGCTGCTCACACTGGCATTGGTGATCTTGTTTTCACTTATAGAATATTTATTTAAGCCATGAGGGCAAGGCTCAGAGAAGACATGAAATGCTTGGCAGCACAAGCAAAGTATCAGAAGACACCAAGAGTGATGGAGCAGAATGACTCCTTCATTACATTGCAAAGTAGGCATAATTAATGAATTGTTTTCATTTCTTTAGTAGAATGATATTAATTATTTGTTGCATAACTAAATAAGCTATACTTCCTTCAGTATTAATTGCTGAGATCTACATTGCATCTCATTGTCAATTCAAGCCAGAACCAAACACATCTTAAGACCAGAAGAAATGTTCTTTTTGACTTCCATGGCCATTAGAACAAATCCTTCTACAGCAGCACGAGAATACAGCTCTCAGGGCTTTAATTATCTGGACATTAAAACTTTGTAACAAGCTGCACAATGAAACCTAAGAAAAGTCTTTTTCCACCCTTGCAATTTTGCATTGTATCTCCAGAAGAGGCTGAGCTGCTGGGCATTAAGAACATCCAGAGAGTAGCTCTCACTGCTTTGGGGAGATGGACTGCAGATGGTTCCCT
Source organism: Fringilla coelebs (assembly GCF_963513975.1). Classification (NCBI taxonomy): domain Eukaryota; kingdom Metazoa; phylum Chordata; class Aves; order Passeriformes; family Fringillidae; genus Fringilla; species Fringilla coelebs. The sequence continues at coordinate 5,850,428 of NC_140034.1, forward strand.
TCTGGAGCAAGAAGGAAACACTTGTGATGGGTATCAAAGTGGATAAAATCATAAAATCATAGAAGGGTTTGGTTTGGAAGGTGTTGGGAAGGATGTAAGTTTGACAAGAAAGTCTCATAGATGTGTAAGCTTAGCAGAAAGATTTTTGAATGTAGAGTCTGATGAAGGAATAGAGATGAAAGCAAGTTTTGATATAGAAGAAAAGAATTGCTGAGCCAGTCTTACTGGATAACCAAGGAGGCAAAGGGTGTGTTAGTTAGAAGGGGTTTTTATGACTTAGAACAAAGGATAAACCCACCCCAAACAAGAGGATGTTTTTACCAAGCAGAAAGAGAGCACAGGCAAACAAGCCTGCTGAGGTGGCAAGCAGAAAAAAGACCTCAGAATTTTCCACTATACAAAAACTGAAAAACAACTTCTAGCTTAAACTGTAATGTACTGACTTTAGTGATTGGAGAATAGTAACATGAATATGGTCATTATAGCAGTTATGATAGGCTAGAGATAAAAGTTAAGGTATAGATTGGTTCTACTGTGTTAAGATGCTCAGCAAAGCAAAGTATAAAATGCATTGTAACCAAACCAAAGGGTCTCCAGGCCTGCCTGCAGCTGGAGCTGACAGCTGTGGGCACAGCTCTGTCACCCACAACCCTGGACTGCTGTAACACCTTGGATGTAATAAACTGCATTTTGGAGAGCCCCTAGAGTCCTGCATCCCTCATTTAGGCTCTTACAGGAAGGGACTTAAAGCTCATCCAGTTCCAACCTGCTGCCATGGGCAGGGACACCTTCCACTATCCCAGGCTGCCCCAAGCCCTGTCCAACCTGGCCTGGAGCACTGCCAGGGATGGGCCATCCACAGCCCCAGTCAAATTAAAATTAGCCATTTTGCAGAAGTCCAGGATTATTTTCAACAGCCAGCCTTTTCATCTTGGTGAGGGATGGAAGAAGTACACAGCTCTGGGTGTTGTGTGGTGTTATTCCTGCCTCTCATTTCTGCCACAGAGAAGTTTCAGAAACTGGTCTTTGAAAAATGAGCTACCTGTATTTTTTATCCTGCAAATTTTTGTTCTCAAGAAGAGTCCTTCAATGGGTGCAACAAGTCAGGATTGATCATACCCAGCTGGCATCTCCTAGCAAGCCAGGATGAAAGCTCCAGTTTCCAAGGAAGCTGATGGACCTTTAAGTCAGGGACACACCAAATTAACCAAGCTTTCAGTAAAAGTCAGCAAATGCAGAAGTCTGTGAGCTGAGGGCTTTGCTGACATGGTGGGTCAGTCATGGCCCTGGTGTCCCAGGAGGACAAAGCACACAGACATCCTGTGGCCCTGCCCCAGCCCACACCCCAGACCCTCGGAGTGCCACCCACCCCAGGGCTCTGGGCTCCCTGCAGCACTGGGGCATTGGAGCTGCCAGACCCCAAAACCAACAGGATTTGGGGCGAGTCTGAAGCACTTGCAGGAAGGACTTGGGAGCTCTCATGGTGGCTCCTCTGCCCTGCAGCATCTGTTTGCCAATACAAACCCTCCCTTGTCCATGTGCTCTTTGCTTCAGCATCTTTTCAACACCTGTGGTCCCCTCCTTTCTGCTCCTCCTCTTTTCCAGCCCTCTCCCCACATCTCTCTGGAGCTGATCTAATCCCCACTGAGGCTCACAGAAAGACCTGGCACCAACGTGGACCCACCTTTTCCACAGCCTCCAGCTGTCCTTGTCACACCAAGCCCAGAGGTGAAGTGGCCTGGGAGCAGGACGAGCTGCCAGAAAAGAGCAGAGCACAGAGGGCCTGGGAGGATCCCCACAGGGAGGGGCTTTTTGAGACAGGAAAGGATTTCCCACCCACAAAGGTCCCTTTGAATTGTGCGAGCTTTTCCCACCTAGAGCATCTCATGTCTCAGCACACCTAAACTTGGTGCTAATTGGCACAGCATCACCTGTCTGGAACCTCTGCTGTGAGCACCTTTTCTTGCATCATATATGAGAAAAAGCCAGCAAAAAAAGGGCATTGTTTCTCTCTTGCTGTAACAGCCACCTGTCTCTTAGAAGCACGTAAACCCCCCGAGTTCTTGAATCTTAATTCAGATATTTTCCCATTCAATTATTAACAATTAAAACATTGACTGTTTTCTTCATGGATTTCTTCTGGGTGCAAAATTTACAAACAGATGTAAAGGCTGCCACACATGAGAGGGATCCAGTGTTGACTCAAATGTGTTATTCACAGAGTTTATGGGCATACTGGGACACTCCATGGATAATGCATTTTTATCTCAGATGTTTAGGGCTGCAGGTGAAAGGTTAGACCAGCTGGACAAGACCCCAACAGGACTGGAAGAAATAGAGGATTAAAGGAAAGAAGACACTTTCCTAATGGGTTTCCAGTCTCCACCCTCACTCTACTGAAAGACTCCAATTTCTGTGTCTTATCTCATTTTCACACTGAATTGCCAGCAAGGCGAGCAGGGTCCCAGGTGTCCCAGTCCATGTGGAGTGCAGAGCACAGCAGAGCCTGGAGGGTGGCCCTGGTGGCACAGAGGAAGGGACATGATGGGAGCAAGCTGAGGAGGAGCCTCTGCCTGGTGTGCAGACCCTGGCAGGCTCTGTGGCACATTCAGATGTGTTTGCACCCCCCCTTTTCCATCTGGGAGCCCCTCTGGGTGTGCCCAGGGGAAGAGGTTGGCTCTGCCCCCACGTCTGTGCAGCTGATTCCAGAGCCCAAAGCCAAGTGCTCCATTCCCCCACTGACATGAGCAGGTCCCTGGTGCTACTGCTGGGGCAAAAATGGGTAAATTGAGGCTGAGGAGAGGAGGTGGTGCTGGGGCACACAAAAACCAACCCCCAAGGCCCATCCTCTGCCTTTTGGGAAGGGGCAGCAGCCTGGATTAGGGCTAAACGGATTTGTGCTTGCAGGACCCTGGGTCTCTAATTGGGTTTTTTTTTTTTAATTCCTGTAATCCTGGATGATTTGGAGCAGATGCTTCGAGATTACTGACAGGGCCCAAAGGTGACTGCAGGAAAAAAGAGCCAAGCCTGGCTGAGCAGGGCTGGGGGTGCTGCTGTGCTCAGGGGGCTTCTCCCCTGCTTAGAGGGGCTACAGCACCAGCAGGGCTTGGCCTGAGCTGGGTTTGGCCCTGCACCAGGATTTGGGGTTGCTGGAAGTTGCTTTTGCTCTTTTTCTGGTGAATAATGGAATGTTGTGTCCCACAGCCTGCAGGTGGGGGAGGATGGAGCCCATTTCCCAGGAGATGCTGATGGGAAAGACAAAACCATACGGAGTTGCCAGAGAGAGTTCATTTTTCCTGCCTGCTCCTGAGCATGTGTGAAAATCCCCTGGGTGTTGGCAGCAGCCCTCACACCTGAGGGCCCCATGTGAAGCTGTGAAGGTGCCCTGCCCTACCAGCCAGCCATGGCTTCAGCTGATCCCATGGGCCAGATCCTGCTGTGCAACCCACCGAAGGATGAGGAGTCAGCTGCTGTTGAATTTAACACATCAAACACTGGTGGAGGCAGACTCTTTAAAAGGCAATAAGATTATTATAAAGGTAATGATTCTAAACTAATGGGGAGTATATATGAGGAAGAAATTGTTTTTGATGATGAGGGTGGTGAGGCACTGGGATAGGTTGCCCAGAATTGGTGAATGCCCCATTGCTGGAAACATTTAAGGCCAGGTTGGAGAAGTCTCTGAGCAGCCTGGTCTGATTGAAGGTGTCCCTGATCACTGCAGAGGGATGGCTGGATGGTCTTTAAATGTGATTTCCAGCCCAAACCATTCAGTGATTCTGTGAAAACCTGATAAACACAGGCCTGGTCTCAGCCTGGCACCATCCTGCAGCTCTTCTCCGGGGCTCTGGTGGAGCTGAGCAGCTCCTGTGGGGCTCTCACTGGGGACACCAAGGGACTGCATTGAGCAGAGAGACAGCAAGAGGCATGGGACAGCAGGGCAAGGAGTTTCATCCAGGGGATGGGTCAAGGGATTGCTCAGCCTGGAGAAAAGGAGGCTCAGGGGGGACCCTCTCACTCTCCACAGCTCCCTGACAGGAGGGTGCAGCCAGGTGGGGGTCGGGCTCTTCTCTCAGGTAATTGGTGACAGACAAGAGGGAATGGCCCCCAGTTGCACCAGGGTAGGTTTAGATTTAATATTAGAAAAAAATTCTTCACTGAATTTGGGTGGTCAGGCATTGAAACAGGCAGTGGTGGAGTCACCACCCCTGACATGCTCAAAAGGTGTTGTGGATGTGGCACTCTGGGACATAATTTATTGATGAACATGCCAGTGCTGGGTTATCAGCTGGACTTGATGGTCTTAAGGGTCTTCTCCAACTTTAACAATTCTATGATTCTGTGAAAATTCACTTTCCTCTATACCAGCTCGGGGAATTCTGAGGATATTTCAAAAAATCCCAGTCAATAACCACCCTCTGCACAGTGTATAAATTCATTGAGGATGATGCCCAAGAGCACTTGGATTTTCTTGGCCCAACAGGACTCTGCTGTCCATTCATTATCTCTTCCTTCCTTTGTCTCTTCACAACTCCAGGTAGGATGAGCTGGAACCTGCATTTGATCTTTGGGAAACAGCTGCCTAAGCTATACAAAATGTTAAGAGACTGGATCCAAAAGCAAACCTGTGTTTATGGGTCCCAGCAATAATTTTGCAAGTCTCTAATGCTGCAGCTTCAAGCAGCCATTTAGGCTAAAATCTCTTCCTCCATCTAAATTATTTAACAAATACCATACAAAGACATGTAATATCTGCAATATTCATAGCCTTGGCAGCAGGCTGAAAACACTTGGATTTGCACAGGGTTATTCAAGGTTTTCCTTTGAAGACCAGTACATTTCCTTTGCTCCTCTGTCACTGAACATTGCCATACAACATTAATAGCACATAACTGATGATTCATAGGCCATTTGTGAGAAAATGATGGCTCAGAGGTGGTTGCAGTAAACAAAAGCATATCTTATCAAGCTTAAACAAGATGTGTGTGCAGGCTGACTTGTATGAGGCAGAGATTAACGATGATTATTAGGAACTACAAGCCCCAAGCCAGGCAAGCACTTAAGCACAATCTTCTGCCCCATTGGCTTCCCAGAGCAGCCTCTCTAAAAAATTCCTGGGATACTTCAGGGTGTGCTGGCCCATGGTGTGCAGGATGTGGGACTGTGATGCCAAGGCTGTAATGACCCTGTCCCATGAGAGCTGAGGTGGATGGCAGCAGAGTCTTCCTCATGGGACAGGTATTGTCTTCTTCCATCACTTGGAAAGGAAGAGTTTATCTGGTAATGTTAACATTAAATGTTTGGATAGAAAAGCTTATAGCCAGGCAGTTTTATTGCTGCTTGTCAGAGCCAGCTGCTTAGACAGGCTTTGGGTCAGGCTATTTAAAGGCACCATTGATCCCCAGCCTGCTCCCTGCAGCCACGAATCTGTGGCTGGAAAGGAGTGAGACCTCAGAGCTGCTGAGGGTGGAGGGAAAAAAAGGGTCCAGAGCCCCCCTGCTGCAGGAGAGCCTGCAGGTGAGGATGAGGATGGAAGGCAGGTGGGATGCAGTGTCCCTGTGTCCCTGTGCAGGGTCAGGCTCTGGAGCTGCCTCGGTGCCAAGGCAGGGCTCCTCAGGCTGCCCCAGCCATCCCTGCTCAGATCAGCCCCACAAACACTCCCTGTCCCCACCCTGAGCTGCTCCAGGGCCAGCTGGGGTGGCAGCAGGGACAGGCTGTAGGACCAGGAGGTTCCTGTGCTCAGGGTGGGGAGCCCACCAGGAGGGCTGCAGGAGCAGCTGGAACTGTTGGGATTTTTTAAATTTTATTTTTCTCTCAGTAGTTTGTTTTTTGGTTTTGTTTGGTTTTTTTTTTTTTTTTTTTTTTGCTAGATAATAATAGAATTATCATAGAATGGTAGTCATTTGGATTGAAAGGGATATTGAAGACTATTTTGTCCCAAGCCCCCTGTCAGGGACACCTTCCACCAGACCAGGTGGCTCCAAGCCCCTCATCCAAGCTGGCCTTGAACATTTCCAGCAGCCACAGCTTCTGTGGGCAACCTTGACAGAGCCTCACCACCCCCCAGGGAAGAATTTCTTCCTAATATCTAATATAAATATCTTTTAGTTCTAATTCTCTTTAAATTAAAAGCTACTCCCTCTTTTCCTGTCACTACCTGCTTGTGTAAGAAGTCATTTTCCCACTTTATTTTAAGTCCCCTCCAGGTGTTGGAAGGCTCCCATAAGGTCTCCCCTTCCCTTCTCCAGGCTGAACATCCCCAGCTCTCTCAGCCTGTCCCCACAGGAGAGCAGCTCCAGCCCTCTGAGCATCTTTGTGGCCTCTCTGGGCTCTTTCCAACAGGTCCAAGCCTACCTGAGGCAGAGTTCTGGGTGAGATCTGACCTCCAGCTCCCACTCCAGCCCCCCTCTGCCTCACCAAAGCCCCTCCTGTTCATTCAGCCACTTGTTCAAAACAAAAACCCTTAAATTTGGGTGGTGGTTTGGGTACACCTGTGCTTGCTGTTGTGTCCCACAACCAAATTCTGACTTTTTGAGAGGAAAGTGAGCCCTTGGCTGTTGGGGTGGGGGTCAGGGCAGGGCTCAGGGCACCCCCTATTGTTAGTAGATATTTAGAGACCCAACAAGGTAAAGGCCTTTTGAGCCTCTAAAGGGGGAAAATGATGCCTCAGGTTTTAGCTTTTATATTTCTCAGATTCTGTGCTGCTTTAGTCTGTAGTTCTGAGCTTCATATGAGGGGATGCTGAGCTCTCTTCACTGAGTAGGTGGGCAAAAAATTCCTTTTCTGGCTGGGGACAAAGGACAGCCACCCAAATTTCAGACCCAAGAGTGTAAACAACAGTGGAATGAAGAGAGAAAAACAAGGATGGGACTTCACAACCTAAAGCCATAACTGGACAATTAACTCCAATATGCAAATGGAGCAGAAGTTATTAAAGTGAGACCCCGTGACCGGTTGTCCATTTTGGGACCATTTTGGTTCATCTTGGGTGCAGCCCTGGCTGGGCTCTTGTGCTGCCCAAGGTGGATCCATTGAGCCCTTTTAATAAATCCCTGCTTTATTCTTTAACTGAGTCTAACCTCTGTTCTAGGGCAGCCTGCACAAGGCTCCTGGAGCAACAGCTCCACCGTGTGAGCCAGGAGCCTCCAGGCACCAACTGCTCAGCTGCCACAGCCTCAGCTCTGCCTTTATTCACTGCTTAGTTTGCATTGCCAGGCCTTTTTTCTGCAAGTGTAAAAATATTTCAAATATAAAACATGATATTTTAATATAAAATATAAAAATATTTCAAAAAGCAAAACAACACACGGCCAGCACACAGATCCACAGGGCAGCTTCTCCTGGCCTCCCACAGGAGGACACGCTGATTATGGCAGGAGTGGAAAACACATTGTTATTAAACACATTGTAAATATTGCAGCCTGCAGTGTTGCTGCACTGCAGCTCCTGGGAGCCTGCAGTAATTCTGCATGGGCCCTGCTGCTGGCCTGAGCCCGTGTCTGACAGAGCCTCCTGCTGATTCCCCTTTCCTGCTTCTGCCCCAGGGTCACCCACTTGGCATTTTTGGGGTTTGGCTTGTATTGTCTCCGAGGGCTGCAGTGGTTTAATAGTCCCACTGGAGTCTGCCTCTTGCCAAAACAGTCCCAGCACAGCAAGGCACAGAGCTGAGTTTTGTGTTTGCTCAAATTCTCCTCCTCAGGGTCCCATCTCCTCCTGCTGAGGCTCCTCTCAGTGCTGAGCCCAGGGCCACTCCAGAGAGGTGAAGAACTGGGTGTCACCTCCAAAAAGCTTAGCAGGACCTCAGGCACACCCCAGGGATGATATCTGTGGGATAAGGGCTGGCAAACCTCATCCTCCAGCCAGGTGAATAAAACCATGGGGTTGTTCCAGAGGATCTCTGGGGTCACTCACAGGCTGTGTTCGGTGTTCCCCCCTCCCTGGGGATCCCCTCTGGCTTTGCTGCCCTGTACAAAACAACCCTGACTCATCTGGATCCATCACCCCTGGGTCCAGCTAGCAGGTCATTCTTCCCTAGGGTTTTTGGTACCTGCTGCCATTCCCCATCACTCCCTACTCCTTTTCCCTCCCCATCCCCTCGCTGTCAGTGTTTTGCACAGAGGGGAGCACACTGATTTCCTCAGTGATCCCCCCAAGTGTTTGCTGTCCGTGCCTGCCCTTCCCCGACGAGCTTTGATGGACAAACCCCCCTGCAGCCCCAGCAGGGCAGTGGTGTGTGTCAGGAGTGTGTCAGTGTGTCTGTCCCCTAAATCCCGCAGCCTCCCCTCTTCCCTCTCCCCAGAGAGGGCTCTGCCTGCAGCGCATCCCGGGCCATCCCACGAAAGCCCCAAGCCCTGTGGGAGCTCAGCTCTGCCAGGGAAAGCCCAGGTCTCTTGATGCCACCTTGTGGAAACCTCGCTGTCCTGCCGGCACCTGTGCCCGTGTCACCGTGGACGGGAGGGGGGCTGCAGGGTGGGACCCCTGGATGCTGAGACTGTCTGTGCTGGCAGGCACTGACCCCCAAGAGAACCTGAGGCCATGGAGAAAGAGATCCCAAAATGGAATGATAGCACTGGGATTGTGGGAGTGGAGTTTGAATAAAAGTGTGTTGTATCACATGGTGGAAAACTTAAAGGTTTTAGGATATAATAATATATATATAAAGCAAAACGGAGGTTTTAGGGTGGAGGCTAGTCCTTCTTCTTCACCTTCTCCATGGGTTCGGGTGGTTTTTTGTAACTGGACAGGAAAGTCCCCATTGAGGGCACAGGTGGTTGGTTATTGGGTTAAAAGTAAAAATAATTGAGGTGTCATTTCTTAATTGGACAGTTTATCCCTAAAAGGCCTTGGAGAGAGAGAGATGGGGCTCCATTTTTAGTTTGTCAGAGTGAAGTGCTGCAGAACTCAGGGTTTGTGAGACTGTGACAGAGATGAGAACTAACAAACATCTGAGTCCCAACAAGAAATTCCATCTTGAGCATTTAATCCTTACCCTGGCAAAAAAGAAGTTGAGACTCCACTGGAGTGCAGGTGGCTGGGGAATATTTTGGGGTGAGGCTGAGTGCAGCTGAGCTCACTGAGGTTCAGGTATGCCCAGAAAAGCCTGGAGGGACGAGGACCTCCCATGTCAGGGCAGCCCAAGCATCTCCTGGCAGTGGGTGTCGCTTGTTTTGTCACCACAGCAGTGGCAAGAGGTGACAGGAGGATCCTGAGTCTTGTGTCACATCAAATGGCACAGTCAGGAGTAAACAGATCAGCTGTTGGGCACGTGAGTGCTTGCTCTGGTTTGTGCTCCATCCTCCTGTGGCAAGAGGAGCAGCAGGGAAAGAGCTGCTCCCAAAGGGATGGAGAGAGCTGGAGTGAGCCTTGGACAAGCTTTGGATGAGTAAACCCAAAAGTGCAGGGACAATTCCTTCCAGCTCAGCAGCCAGCCAGCCAGAAAGGTGAAAGTTCCTGCCCATGTTGTCTGGAACAGAAAATCCTCCATGACTGCACTGCTGGCCAAGCCTGCACTGGAAAAGCCCTCTCCCAAGGAAAGGGGCAACCAGGTAATTCTCCTGTCTCCAGGTGTGCCCTTGGCACTTTAATTCCTGGACAAGATCAAAGTCCTTATTAAATTGACTTACAGGAGTTTTGTGTTCATAAAATACACCCAGAAAAGAGGATCTGTGCATGTCCCATCCTCTGCTGCTGTAAGAACTCCAAATGCATCCCTCCCAGGAGAGCATCCTTGCCAGCAGGCTGCAGGCTTAGGGATTTATTGGAGGATGCCAGAGGGAACTCCTTGCTTGTGTTGAATCTGGACAGCAGCAAAGTCAAGGATTTTCCTCTGTTCTTGGTTCACCAGGCTCCTGCTTCACTGCCTCCAGCAGGAAAAGCTTTTGTCTAATCTGACAGATAAATTAGTGCCTGAGGGGATCTTCTCTGAAAGACAGGCAGAGCCTATGACAGTGATTGCAGGGGTCCCAGGGTGAGGGAAGAGATGAGAAAGTTGACTCCATGTTCAGAAGGCTTGATTTATTATTTTATGATGTATATTATATTAAAAACTATACTAAAAGAATAGAAGAAAGGATTTCATCAGAAGGCTGGCTAAGAATAGGAAAGGAATGAATAACAAAGGTTCAGACTGACCAAAACAGTCCAAGACAGCTGGACTGGGATTGGCCATTAATTAGAAACAACCAGATGAGACCAATCCCAGATCCACCTGTTGCATCCCACAGCAGCAGATAATCATTGTTTACATTTTGTTCCTGAGGCCTCTCAGCTTCTCAGGAGGAAAAATCCTGAGGAAAAGATTTTTCATAAAATATCATGGCTACACTTCCCTGACACCACAACAGCATCAGACACCCCACAGAACACAAAATTTGCACAATCTGCATCTTAAATATTCCTGAATATCTTTCTTTAAGCCTATATACCCTGATTTCAGCCCCTATCAGTATCTTCTGATACCAAATCCAAGCATCTTTATGTTGTTTGAATTTGGGAAGTGTGGACAATGAACAAGTACCTTTAAAATCTGAAAATAAATAGAAATATTACGTATCTTGGTGTGTTATTCTGTATTTAAATTTGTCTTCACCTTATGTTGGTTCTAAACTGGCCCACAGTTTAATAATCACAATACCTTCTCAAACAGTAAAAGCTGCAAATTAAATGACCCTAAATCAGGTGCTCACATCAAATACAGTCAGTGGGATTAATGTCCAGGTCATATTTCAGGATATTGGCACTTTCAAGGTGCTCTTGCCAACTTGTATTAGCATCTAGGGTACCTTGAAAGAGTAAAACTCACACAGGAGGACAGCAGCAATATTCTGCTTGTTTTCCACCACTGCTTTGGGAGAAGGGGCTCCCAGAGATGCTGCTCTGCCATTTGCATGGTTGAAAAAAGGGATTTATTGAGAGAATGAGCAAAAATCTGCTAAATTATGTCCTGCACCATAAAACTTCTGTTTGGATACCAGCAAGTGTGAAATGCCAGGGTAGGAGTCATAACCAATGCCAAGACAAAAGCTGTGAAAATGTGACCCTCTGAAAAGTCAGGTTGGGAATTCTTTCCTAGCAGCAGTTTTCAGCTTGATAGAAATGTAATCACTTGAGCATTCCTTGGTTTGTACCATTGGGACTGCCTTTGAAAAGGCATGGCATGACCTCGTGTCTTCCTTCCCTTTCAAAACCTTTAGGGTTGAACCACAAATGGTATTTTCCTGTGAAATCCAGCTCCTCTGCCCAAGAGGCCACAGAGATGGGCAGCAATACAACATTCCTTCCCAGGTCTGAGGGAAATACATCTGCATTCATAAATTTAAACATCTGGCTGCACTACAAAGTAGGTCAGAGCTCATCTCTCCGAGAAGGATTTGTCAGAGATACAGGGAATTGTGTCATTTGTACAGCAGCAAAATCAGAGCAGCTGTTTCCCCCAGAGCTGCTGGGGGCTGTGGCTGTGCCCAGAGGGTGTCAATGCTCCCCTGCAGGGGAATTGAAGTGTGACTGATCCCTCCTCTGCGTGTCCTGCACAGGGGGAACGTGGCACGTCGGTCTGTGATGCCACACCAGTCTGCACCAGTCTGTCCCTGAGCCTTGGCAGGCCATGGGAACAAGAAAAGTGGGGGAAAGTCTGAATTTCACCAGGTCTGTGGCTGCTGCTGGGTGCTTGCAGATGTGCCCCAGGCCGAGCTGTCACCCCAAGGTTTGGGTGGCATCAGGTGTGACCAGGGCCAGCTCTGTGCTGACATCTCTGGGACTGTTTTCTCTTGAACCTGAGCACCGTTCCAGCCTGGCAAAAAAGGCTTCCCAAAAACTTGTACATCTACAGAAAGGGATAAGAACAGTTTCTTGAAGCAAAATCTGCTGGAAAGTCTCTCTGTCAGACTGCTCTGGCCTGGGTGTCACCTCCACAGCTCCTCGGTGTGGCCAGCACTGTTGAGACAGAGCGGAAATTTTCCAGAGTAGGAATCAATTTTATTTTAGGTGAAATGTACATCTTTGAATTAAGTCTATAGCTTGCAAACACAGCTGTTTAGTCTGACTGCCTGCTCTCACAAAAAACTCAGAAATGGCTGTCTGGGTAAAACCAGAGCAACAGGGTGGAAGGATCCCAGGATCCCAACAAGAGTTAATGATGGAAGAAAAATGGGGGAATATTTAAAGGGACAGGGAAAGACATGAGATGGAAGAGGCCAATAAAGACTAATTTTATTTCCCTTTACAATTAAAAGGGGTCAAAAGTAAAGAGTGGAGCTGAGCCTGGGTGTTACAGCACCCACCTCACCCATACCACAAACAGGACAGGCTGCCAGGCCCATTTCCAGTGCCATCCCTCTTCTTTGAGACTTCATTTGAATATTTTTCCAAGGGTTCTGGCACTGCCTCCATGTTCCTCAGCAGACCAGAGCCCCACTGTGCCTGCAGGAAGAGACAGAACCCTCACTGTTGCTTCCCCAGCCTCTGCACACACAGCTGGCACAGGGCTCCTGGAATTGCTTCCTTCATTTCCATTTAATGAAATACCCTGGGAGGAGAGGCTGGCTCTGCCCTCAGGCCTGTCCTGGCTCTCTCTCTCTCTCTCTCTCCTGTGCAGGCAGGACATGAAAATTTCATGGGACATCGACAGGCACGTGTGGGTCTTGCTTAAGGGTGGGAAGCAGCCATGGAAGGGCCTGTTTGGATCAAAGTGGAGCCAGCATGCAGGGATGCCCTTTTAGGGGCTGAACCCCCCAGTGGTGGGCTGGAAACCAGAGGAGGAAAAGATCAGAACAAAAAACATAAGACTTCCAGGGATGTTCCTCTGCAGGTGTGGCTGTATCTTTGCAGCCCTCAGCTGCAATGGGTGATGGCAGTCAGTGCATTCCCACCCAGGGATCAGGGGAAATTCAGGTCCTTGGGATGGATATCTGCAGGTGTGCCCCTCTGCCATGGAGCCCAAAGGGATGGCAGATAAACCAGGGGATCAGATAAATGAGGCTTTTTGGTCCTGAGGAAGGGCAGGGAAGGATGTCTGTGAGCACACTGCCAGAGATGTCCTGCAGTGCATGTGATTTCCCACAGGAGGCTTTTTCTGAATGCAGAACACCCAAATTTCCCCAGGTTAAAACAGGAATGAAATGTTTCCCATGGTTTTCTAACACTTGCTTTCACCCCAAGCAGCCAGCAAGCCACAAAGAATCAGCTCTGCCTGTAGAATCAAAAATCCAGAAAAAAAACCCACACATGCAGAAAGTTCAGATTTATTGTCAAGTTTTGATGCAGGAGGGACAGGACTCAGTGCCTGTGTACTGAAACATTTACATTTCTGTCACAGACATGTTTTATGAAAAATCCTTTCCTTAGGATCTTTCCTCCTGAGAAACTGAGAGGCCTCAGGAACAAAATGTAAACAATGATTGTCTGCTGCTGTGGGATGCAGCAGGTGGGTCTGGGATTGGGCTCATGTGGTTGTTTCTAATTAATGGCCAATCACAGCCCAGCTGTCTTGGACTGTTTCAGTCAGTCTGAGCCTTTTTTGTTCATTCCTTTTCTATTCTTACCCAGCCTTCTGATGAAATTCTTTCTTCTATTCTTTTAGTATAGTTTTTAATATAATATATATCATAAAATAATAAACCAAGCCTTCTGAACATGGAGTCAACTTTCTCATCTCTTCCCTCACCCTGGGACCCCTGCAATCACGGTCACACATTTCTTCTGCTGACTCAAACTCAGGCTGGATGTGACCCTCAGGAGCCCCAGCCCTCGGGGACAGACCCAGTGGGGAGCCCCCAGCACCCCCAGATCTCCCCAGGGCTCCCATCCCTGCCCATGGTCCGAGGGAGGCTGCTCAGAGATGGACCTGGAGCTGATGTCCCCAGCACCCAGGCTCCACCTCTCATGCAGCCCTGCAGGCTTTGGCCTCAAACTGATCAAAAATTCCCCTGTTTTGGTTCCTTTCAGCCAACTGAGTGCTTTTCATTTTGATTTCTCCCCCTCCTCCCCCCCCCACCCCAAACTAAAAGATCCTTGGGCCGTTGTGTCAGCTGACTTTTCCTTCCAAAAATAATACTATTTTTGATGCAAACTCCTCAGCCTGCTCTGTTTTAACTCTCTCCAGAGCCCTGTAACTCTGTGTGTGCAGGGATGCCTGTGTGTCCTCTGGCACGCTTTTGCACATGGAAAGAAAGAACTTTTCCCTACCTGAACATTCCCTTTATTGAACCTCTTTGAAGTGGAGCAATAAAAAGTCCCTGTGCCCATGTGCAGAGTTCCAGACCAGCCCTTTAATGTCTCAGAAGCAAATTTCACTGTAACTGTACCAAAACTGTGGAAGGCTGCTCCAGATTATTGCACTGGTCTCGTGACTGACTTGTTCTTCAAATAAATCCCTACAGCTCAGAGAATATCCTCATCCCATCCTCCAGCTGGGAGTGTCTCCTTGCTGGGAGCTTCCTTGCCCCATGGCCATGTGGCTCTGGGCACCTCACTACCAGAAAGGATGGAGAGAAGGACACAGAGGATCACCAAAAGCATAAAATGTATGAAACTCTGTGCCTTTGCACTGGAGTAAATGATTTATCAAGGGAATCCCTGACATTTCTGGCAGCAAATGCAGAGTGTGCTGTGTTTATCTGCAATTCAGCAATGAAATACCCAGAGCCACCATGGCCTTTGATGGGATGTGTTTTCACCCTGCATCACTTTTCCTCCCAGTGAGACAGAAAATCAAGCAAAAGCCAGAGGTGGAGGGATTATTGTAACCCTGCTGGCAGTGCTGAGGGCAAAACCTCATTCCCACAGGGAATGTGCCCTTAGCACCCAGCTGTTTGCCCAAAATCACCCTGCAGACCACGCTCCCAATGACCTCAGTCATTGCTGTGTTCTCAGCCTGTAGAAGAAACTCCTCCTTCCACCTGCCTTGTGGGGATGTGTCTCAGCTGGAGCCCTGAGAAAACCCTGAAAATCACTTCTGGTGAGGGGGGAGAAGATGCACAGAAACATCCATGAATGGGGCAGTGAGCATGGAAGAAACAGAGCCAGATTTGGGTGTATTTCTCCTCAAAAGGAAAACTTTTGGGGTTTTAGTGGACAGAGGCACAGAGTGGCCCAGCCTGGTTTTCAGGACACCTGTGCCTTGGCACAACCATAAAAGGCTGCATTGCAGGGCACAGGTGGTTGGTTAAAAGTTGGGGTTAAAAGTAAAAATAATTGAGGTGTCATTTCTTAATTGGATAGTTTATCCTTAAAAGGCCTTGGAGAAAGAGAGATGGGGCTCTAATTTTAGTTTGTTAGAGTGAAGTGCTGTAGAACTCAGGGTTTGTGAGACTGTGACAGAGATAAGAACAAACAAACATCTGAGTCTCAACAAGA
This sequence comes from Fringilla coelebs, assembly GCF_963513975.1. Taxonomy (NCBI): domain Eukaryota; kingdom Metazoa; phylum Chordata; class Aves; order Passeriformes; family Fringillidae; genus Fringilla; species Fringilla coelebs. The sequence goes on from NC_140034.1 coordinate 5,865,779, forward strand.
AATTCCATCTTGAGCATTTAATCCTTAAAAAAGAAGTTGAGACTCCACTGGAGTGCAGGTGGCTGGGGAATGTGTCACTGGGCACGAGGTGATGGGGACACGTGGGCAAGGCAGCTCCCAGGGCTGCTGGAGATCCTCTCTGTCACCTTGGGTACATCACTGATGACCCCTGGAGCTCCTTAGAGATGGGATAACTCCATCCTTAGATGGGATAACTCCTTAGAGATGGGATAACTCCATCCTTAGATGGGATAACTCCTCAGAGATGGGATAACTCCATCCTTAGATGGGATAACTCCATCCTTAGATGGGATAACTCCATCCTTAGATGGGATAACTCCATCCTTAGATGGGATAACTCCTTAGAGATGGGATAACTCTATCCTTAGATGGGATAACTCCTTAGAGATGGGATAACTCCATCCTTAGATGGGATAACTCCTCAGAGATGGGATAACTCCATCCTTAGATGGGATAACTCTTAGAGATGGGATAACTCCTTTTTTCCCCACTTCCTTCACCCTGCTGCCAGCTCTTCTGCTCCAGGAGCTGCCACATTCCTACACCAGCCACGTTCCTGCTTGGAGCAAACCCAAGGCTTCTCCCCTCCTGGACCAGGCTGGGGTCTCCAGATGAGGGTCTGGTGCCAGCCCAGCCCCATGAGAGCCCTTGCCCAGTGCAAACACAGATCTCTGCCCAGCCCCAGCCAGGAGGCTCCTCGGGAAAGCAGAAAAACAAGCAGTGAGAATAAACATCCGGATGAGGGCTGAGGAGGGAAAGCAAAACACTGAGGGGAGCCAGGAATAATAAGAACCAAAAACAAATAGAAAAGAGCTAACAGGAGCAACAGATCTAAAAATAAAATGAAAGAGCAGCAGCAGGGTGGAGGGGCTGGGATATTTTGGGGTCTGGCAAAGCCAGGAGGGTTTGTGGGGCTCGGATTTGCTGTGGTGGGGCTCAGCCAGGTTCTCCTCTCACTGCCCTCTCTCCCTGTGCTGGAGGAGGATGGAGGGTGGAGGCTGGGACTGCCAGGAGCTGTTTGGGTGGCAGTGGTGACAGCAGGCTGCTCTTCATCCCTGCCACATCTCCCCTGGGGGAAAAAGCCTTGGCTGCAGTTGCCATCCTAGGGACAGACGTCCCACCCCAAACCCTCCTCAGCTCCCTGCAGATGTTGGTCATCCCTCCAGCCTGCCTCTCTGCTGGCCCATGGTGTGTGAGGCAGGGCCACATCTGCTCAGGGACTGGGGGGAGAAGATGTGTCTCCTGGACACCCCAAATCAATGATGTCCTTCCAGGAAGGGAAGCCTGGAATCCCAGGAATCCCAATATGTTCCTGCAAATCCTGTCAACCCAGAGCCATTCGCTTGCTCCAACATTTATATCCAGAGGTGAAACCACTGAAAATCAAACCACTAAAAACCTATTTGTTGGTTGTCATTCCCTGAACCCCCCAGGCCCAGGTCATACAAAATCAGTAGGGGAAAAAATATTTTTTTTCCTTCTTTTTTCCCCAAGAAATTAGCTGGCAGAGGGAAGACTGTGCAGGACAGGCTCTGTGTTTGGCTGTCCCGGGTGGGCAGGGAGCACAGGGTTCACAAACCCTCAGCAGTTTGGAGACAAGCAGGGAGCCATCAGAGGTGGGTCTAAATCTCCCCCTGGGATGCCACAGCCAGGCAGGGAGCGACCTCTGCTCTCTCCAAGCGGACCCCAGGGTTCCTCTGCATAAAAAACTTATTTCACATTTCAGATATTTGTTTTTCCTTTGTGGTCACCCCCATTATTCCTCTCCTTAGGGCGGGGAACTTGCCCCCATCTTCTTCCTCTGCCCCCAGTGCTCTCCTCACCCTGGCACCTGCTCCAGGTGGCATTTCCATGGTGGGACCCAGGAGCTGCTGGGATGAAAGAAAACAGAACACTTTGGCCACCTCTCAGCCCCTGACTCACAGTTCCCCTCTCTCAAAGGCAAGATAAGCTGGGTTGAGGCTCTGCTGCCACCAGAGCCACCAGGTCAGAGCTCCCCTTTCCTGCTCCTGGGAGCCCAAGAGCTGCAAGTCACAGCCACCTCATCAAAACCCATGGGGAATTTTAAAGATGAGGAAAAACAAAACCATGAAATTAGGAGAAATCACTCTGGATGGAAAGCCAAGGAGGCCACGTGCCAGGAAAATGAGCTGCCTGCCAGTTTGGCAAGGAGTGAATGCTTGGCCTGTTGGGGTGAAATGCCAGAGCTGGGCAGGCTGAAGAGGCACTTTGCATCTTCAGGGGAAAGGACCAGACAGAAGATGAGCCCCAAACACACACTTGAGCATGAGGATGGCTGTGTCCCCACCAGGGACCTGGCTGGTGTTTGTCAGCACAGCCTCAAAAATGACAATGGTGCAGCTGCTGTGGACAGGATCCTGCTGAAACCAGAGCTGGAGCTGCACAGAGCAAGGGACAGTCCCCAGCAGGAGTGTTGAGGGCTGTGGAGCAGCAGGAAAAGGCTCCCAGCAATCCAGGGAGCACAGCAACTGGACAAGGAAGGGAGGGATGCAACCAAGAGCAGCAGTTTTTTACTTTCCCCCTGTTTTCACTTTCCCCCTGTTTTCACTTTCCCCCTGTTTTCACTTTCCCCCTGTTTTCACTTTCCCCCTGTTTTTCACTTTCCCCCTGTTTTTCACTTTCCCCCTGTTTTCACTTTCCCCCTGTTTTTCACTTTCCCCCTGTTTTCACTTTCCCCCTGTTTTCGCTTTCCCCGTTCCGTTTTGGCTGGATCCGAGCGCAGGGTTTGGGATGCAGCCGCTCCCTGGCTCCTCTCTCTCCGCTGCTCCCAGCGGGGCTGGAAGGAATCGTCGGCACCTCCCAGGCTCTGAAAGCTGCACCCGGCAATTCCTGCCTGCATCCCGGGATGGGATTGCAGGGAATGTGGAAATGTGCTGCTACTTTGTGCTGAGGAAAAAAAAAATGAAAAAATGAAAAAAAAAAAAAAAGGGTCATTTGTGTGTGAGTCTAACCTGTTAAAGATGAGGTTTTTACTCCTAAAATCTCATGGGTTTGTCCATGAGACTTCCAGACCCCAAGGCTGCACGTGGTGAGCTTTTCCAGCAGGTTTCTCCTCAAATGCCCAGCGGGCTCCCCCACGGGGCCCTGCCCATCCCAGTCTCTGCTCCCTGCTCAGGGATCAGCCCCCTGCAGCCCTCCCTCCCAAAACTGAGCTGCCTGGCAGGAATTAATGCATTTCATGCACTAACCCACACAGGTAGAGGATTAAAAAGGCAAACATGGGCCTGATGCTCTGTCCCAGATCTGCTGGGTCCTCTGGGCATTGCCTGCCCAGCTGCACAGCATCCCAGCTCAGGAGCTGACAGCACGAGTGAAGGGTAAACAGAGCTTTTCCATGGAAACATTTGTTCAACAAAGAATTGCAAATTTTCATGGTGAGTATCTGGTTTCCTCCAAACTTAATTGTTGTTGTTTCTGAAAGCTGCCCAGCCGGTCTGGATCTGGCTTTCGTGAGCATTTTTTTTCCCCCTAATGCTTAATTTTCAGCAACTAGGATAACTCTGCTCCCTTTCTATTATTTTGGTTTTATTTTTTATTTATTTTTTTTCTTTAGGTTTCTATCATTTTTTTTCAACATAAATGGAGGCAATGGCAGCTCTTTGGGGCTTTTCTGCAGACCACAAACTCTCATTGAGAGCTCAACAGTAATGATTGAAGAATTCACAGAAGGGGTTTAGGTTGGGAGGGACCTCAAAGGTGATCAAGTTCCAGCCCCCTGCCACGGGCAGGGACACCTTCCACTATCCCAGGTTGTTCCAAGCCCCATCCAACCTGGCCTGGAACATTTCCAAGAGTGGGACATCCACAGCTTCTGTGGGCAACCTCTGCCAGGGCCTCACCACCCTCACAGCAAAGAATTTCTCTCCAATATCCAATCTAAATCTCCCTCTGTTGATGATGGGTGACCCAGGAAGGGGCACCTGGATGTTTTGGTTGAGCTCGAATTGGAGAGGTGGGACTGAGCAGCTGCCCTGAGCCACCCCACATGGACAGGGGGAAATTCCAGCCTTTTCACAGGGCCGGCAAGAAGTGATGAGAACTCGGGGTAAAGCTCCTGAAGGACACTTTAATCAGAGAAGGAAGGAAAAGATCACATCCAGCTATCCAGAGGGAGGTTAAGAGATAATTCCTGCAGGGTGCTTTTCCACCTGGGCTGCTGGGACAGCGGGATGTCGCTGTGCCCTCGATGTCGCTGTGCCCTCGATGTCGCTGTGCCCTGGATGTCGCTGTGCCCTTGATGTCGCTGTGCCCTCGATGTCGCTGTGCCCTCGATGTCTCTGTGCCCTGGATGTCGCTGTGCCCTGGATGTCACTGTGCCCTGGATGTCGCTGTGCCCTCGATGTCTCTGTGCCCTGGATGTCACTGTGCCCTGGATGTCGCTGTGCCCCTGAGCCCCGCGGGCTCATCTCACTCCACCCCTGTGACCCAGCGCTGCCTTTTCCCCCTGGCGTTTTCTTGCTTAACTTCATTCTTTCAAGCCGTGGGGAGGCAGAGGCACGGCGTGTCCCCGGCGTGTCCCCGGCGTGTCCCCGGCGTGTCCCCGCTGTGTCGCTGGCAGGGATGTGCCCGGGCAGCCGGCGGTGACAGCAGGTGGCACTGCAGCCCCAGGAACGGCTGCGACCGCCCCGCTCCTACATTGCAGTCCCATTCCCATTCCTGCATCCACACACAATCCCCCTCCTGCATTCCCACTCCTGCACTCCTGCACTCCCACTCTTGCATTCCCACTCCTCTATTCCCACTCCTGCACTCCCACTCCTGCACTCCCACTCCTCTATTCCCACTCCTGCATTCCCAGATCAGCACTCAGGCTCGGGAGCCTCCCTGGCACTCCACAGCCCATCCCCCAGCTGGGACCCCACCTCCCTCCGTGGTTTCAGCCCGCACCAAGCAGTGGAATTTGGGATGTTATTTCTAAGCCATGCCAGAGCAGGGTGTCCAGGGAAATCCTGTGCCCGGTGAGGTTTTGGGGCAGGGATGAGAGCTGGAGCAGACAAGCCTCATCCTCACTCTGGCAGCTCTGGTTTTTGGGGATGCAGGAGGCTGAACGTGCCTGTTGCTTGTGCACAGGGAAAGCAGGAGGAGGGAAGCAGTCCATGAAATCAAGGTAGCCTGCACAAAGTGCAATCACACACCACTGCTGGGGGATATAGCCACAGACCCTGATTTGCTGTAAAACCACGAATGTGAGCACAGCATTTAAAGAAAACCCAACATCCCTCCATTAACTGTACTGATTTATGCCAGTAAATTTATACCCATCTCTCCAGTTGTGCCTGCTAAGAATAAAACCAGGGATGCACCATAGCCTCTGTTCCCATCCTGTAACTCCTCTGTGAGTTCAGCCTTTATTTTTAGCTCAGCTTCCTCGGGGCTCTGTCTGATCTAATTTCTCCAGGGAGAAGATTTTTCCTGCTAGATGCCCCCCTCCTGCTGGAAACCCCCATTCTCCCCAGCACTGCTGAAGGGCTTGACCTTCTCAAGCGAATTGGAAAGATAAATGGGTCAGATTTGGTAAAAAAAAATTGGCAGCCAAATAGATCAAGACCTAAAGAAGCATCGTGGGGTGGGACATTCAAGTGGGACACAGACATTGGAGCAGCCAGCCAGTGGCTGTAGGAAAGGCAGGATTTCTGGGGCAGGAAGGAAAATGGGATATTTTCCCTCTTCCTTGCTGTGATTTGGCTGGTGTGTCTCTGCCAAGCTCTTGGTGACAGACTCCCAGGCAGTTTTCTGCCAGGGCTCAGTGCTGGTTCCTGCTGTTTGCTCCTGTGATGTTGTTTCTGGCCAGCAGTGGGTTGAGCTCATGTCTTGTAATTAGTGGGTGGGCTCGAGGAGACCACTGCGGCTTCCGAGCTCGCAGGGAAAGAGAGAAAATAAGCAGGATTAAGGAATTTCAGAAAATTACAGGCAGTTTCATTTCACATGAGCTTTGCCAGGAACACCAAGCCCTGGAGAAGGATGGCCACTGCAGGACACACTGCCCATGGGCAGGACTGAAGGATTTAGTTCCTCATCAGTCACCCAAAAAGCTGAGAGTGTGTGTGTGTGTGTGTGTTTGTGGGTGTGTGTGTGCACATGCAGCCTTTCCTGGGCTGGCAGTGGCCCTGGAAACACAAGATTAAAGGGATCTATCCCATCTGCAAGCTCAGTTTTACACAGATTTCTTTTTTATAGCAGGATTGCTGTAACTGGAGGGAGCTGAGGGATGAGATGTCAGAGCAGGGGGAGCACTGGCTCTTATTCATTTTTAGCCAAGTCTGTCTGTTGAGGTGATAATACCACATGTGCAGCTCCCTGCCTGGCTCACATGGATTTTCATGCAGCAGGGAGAGACAAAAAGTCAGCCCCAAATTCCCCTGGAAAATGCCGATTTCAAAACTGCAGCAACTGAGCAGGAGTCATAGGAGTACACACTGCACTTGGAACTGCTTTTCACCAGGATTTTTGTCCTTGGTGTAGGAACTTGGCAAGGGGTTGGGAGCCCAACTCCCCAGCCTGCCTCATCCCCCCTTCTAGCTGATATTTCTGCTGTATATGTTCACTCGGCAGCATTTAAAACTTGTGAACAGTCAGTACATGATGCTAAATGCTTAAAATCAACACAAATGCTGTTTCAGGTGGTCAAGTACTGTCCTGATTCTGCTTCAGGGTACAGGATCCCAGCATCCCACTCCTATCTAAATGAAAGGAGGTTCCGTTTCCAGCATCACCGAGCAATCCCTTGCTGCCACTTTTCCCAAATAATTTTCTTTTTCTTGGGGAAAGGACTGACATTCAGAGCAGGTGGGATCTAATCAGCCGGGTGCTGAGGCACATGCCCCAAAATACGGCACTTAGAACTACAATAGGGACAAAACCCGCCACTATCTACTCTTTAACTGCAAACAAGGATCTAATCCTGCACATCTTGCTCCTGGGAATGGCTTATCAGGTGAGTTGTTCTACACAGCGGCTCTATCAGGCGCATTTATCTCTCTAGGTACATGTATATGTATAGGAGATGTTTATGTATTCTGTCTCCCGCTCAGCCTAGCCATTAATCATGTGCTGCTCCACCCAAAACACCTTCAAAGCGGCAATGGCTGCGCCCAGTGTGGCTCATGTGACTCTTATTTCAGGGTTTGTCACACCAGAGCTGCCAACTGCAAGTCCCCGGACCCTAAAAAAAACCCCGAGCCGTTCTCACCAAAAACCAGCGAGGTTTGGACAAGAGCCCATTGCTCTTTCTACGATTGCTTCAGGCAACAATTGTCACGCCTTGGGGACACCTCGCCCGCGGGGTGGTGGCCTTTGCTGGCATCCCTGCCACGCTGCACGCATCCAAACCCGCCGAGAGCCTCTCTCCCCGCCCTCTCCCGATTTCAGCTAAATAACCGCGATTATATTTCCACATGAAAGTGCCCCGGTGTTCAGGTGGACAATCCGACTCCGGCTGGAATCCCTGCGGTTTTCATTTTCAGCAGGGAACAATCTTATCGGGGCAGATTGTACACAGAGATAGGGAGCCCTGGGCTAGGGTTGCACAAGCACAGATTGCCTCAGCCGGGATGGGGAAGGCTCTGCTCCCTGGATTTATTTGTTTTCCCCACCGCGGGTTTCAGGTTCTCCTGGTGACCATCATTTCAGCTTTCCTTCCCTGCTCATTGTTTGAGCACCCGAGCCTTCCTCATGGATCACTGGGCAGGAGGTTCTGTTTAAATTTGCCCTCAGCCCCCGGCCCCTTGCATGTTGCCTTGAGAGATTTCTTGCTAATAAGATTTTTTTTTATTTTTCCCCATCTCGCTGTGTCCTGCTCTGCTGGAGGATGGGACGGGCCCCTCTTTGGGATGGATGTGATTTCCCCCTCCCTGGGCACACCCATTTTGGCCTCTTCCCCTCCTGCCAGCTCCTCTTTCAAACCTGGCAGCTGCGTGGGCACCTGCTCTCTCCTGCTGGCACAGGAGGATGTATATATATATATATATATATATATATATATATATATATAATATTCAGGATATTCACCTTCCAGCGAAGAGCTGTGCCTACGGAGCCCCGGCAGAGGTGAGGGATGAGCACAGAGAGGCGTCCAGAGCAAAGCCAAGCCCCCAAAAAGTCACCCCGAGGAGGCCAGGGGGTGCAGACCCGGACACAGGGCATGCAAGGACAGCCCATCCTGCAGTGCCACCCATCCCTGCCGTGCTCTGTGCCGGGACAGTCCCTCCCTGGGAGTGGCAGGGGCTGAGTGCACCCATCAGACACCCACCTGGGGTTCTGGGAGGTTGCTGGGGCATGGCACAAAATAAAATCACCACACAAGGCAGGGTTTGTCCTTTAGGAAATGTCCTTTAGGAAACAAAACTCCACCTCTTTCTCTTCCACGGTCGTCTCTACTTCATTTGCTGGGATGTGGAGGCTGGTTAACCTCACCCACCAGTGGGTGGTTTCTCTTCTCTTTCTCTCTGTTTTTCAGTGATTTCTCTTCTCTTTCTCTCTGTTTTTCAGTATCTTGTCCCCAAGATTTTCATCATTTAGCAGTTCCCTAAATAAAACATTTCCTTGCTGCAGAAAGGAGAGGGAAGACAATTTTCTCCAGGGATCAGGAGGATGGTAGTGGCAGCACTGCTGTAGTTCCATGAGTCTTGGAAAGAGTGGCACAAAATGTGTTTTATGTTTGAAGTTGACCCTGCAGCTGCTGCAGGGCCATTGTGGGGTCCACCTTGGACTCCCCTTTGCTCGGGGAATGTCTCAGTGTTATGTCTCAGTCCTATTCACAGATTTGGCTCCTTTTGCCCCTTTTCCTTCTTGTTTGGAGGATTTAAACAAATTCCCCTTATACTGATGCCTTCAGATCATGCAGCATCACCTCCTTTTCTTATCTAGGGTAGATCAGCAAATTCAACACATCCATAAACTGGAAGGGACCACTGTGATGAGCTGGTTGGACATTTTGGTGCACTGTGAGCCCAGATCAAGGTGCTAAACACCTCCCTGAAAGTCACGTAGGGTCTGCTTCTCCTCCATCCTAAAACCTCCCAGCTAGGCTTGAATTCAGCCCTGAGTGGGAGCAGACTGAGTGGGGAGGTGGGGGTGACCAGCTGCTGACCATCCTCACCATGACCATCCCAGGCTTTGGCCACACCACTGTCCCCCACCACCCCAGTGCCAGGCTCCTGTGGGTGATGGAGTCACACAGGCCAGCTGAGAGCCCCACAGTCCTGGTGCTGGAGCTCCAGCCCAGCCCTGCCTGTTGGGGAGCTCAGAGGCAGAGCAGAGGTGGGGGTCTCTGAGCAAGCCTCCTGCAGCTCCCCATCTTCAAGCTCTGCTTTGCCTTTGCCCTCCTGAGAGCTTTTTGAACCCGGTCCAAGCCACCCTTGGGACCTGGAGGGCTCAGAAGCAGATCCTGCACACAAGGGTGGCAGATACAGCTGGGGCAGCCCCAGGTGGCACCAGCCTCTTGGCCAGCTTGTTGCTCTGAGTGTGTCTGTCCACTCCAGCAGGCACTGTGTCTCCTGGGAATAGCACAGCTCCAGCATCCCCTGTGCTGCTCCCCACGAGGAATAATCCCACCTCCCCATCAAGCTCCTCCTTGGCTTGTGGAGAAGTTGCCTCAAGGGACACTTCTGAAAATAGAAATTCATAAAATCACATAAATGTGGAATGGTTTGGGTTGGAAGGGATTTAAAGCCCATCCCGTGGGCAGAGACACCTTCCACTCAGCCCCCTTGCTCAGAGCCCCATCCAGCCTGGCCCTGAACACTTCCAGGGCTGGGGGATTCCTCCAGGCTCAAGCTTCAGCCTCTCCCCTCCCACAGGCAGCAGTGTCCCAGCCTGGGCTGTGCCAGACCTGTCCTTCCCCACTGCTCACCCAGCAGAGCTCACCAGGCTGGTTGGAGCAGGGCAGAGCATCCCCAGCCCACATCCACTGAGAAGGGCCCATGCTGCAAACCCCCAGGGGTCCTGGAGGCCACCAGAGCAGGGGACAGAGCTGTCCCCTGTAATGGGCACTGCTGAGCCTGCACAGCATCCCCAGCTCCTGCTGCCCTTGGTGCTCCTGCAGCAAAGCCCTGCTGGGAGGGCAGATGCTGGCCATGGAGACCCAAGCAGGATTCCTGGCAGGTTCTGCACTTCCTTGGTGCCAGTGCCCCTGCCCAGCCTAGGAGGGCTCCCAGGAAGGGAACAGCAGTTTATAAACTGAGTTCTTCCCCTCTTGAACTCTTTCTCTCTGTGTTTCCCTGCCAGCTCCAGGACATTAGGCATAGAGGGATCTTAATTCCCTGAATATATCTCTGATTGCTCTAGGAGGATGCTGCCCTTCTGTTGAATGAAGCTGCACAAAGGCTCTGTCTGCCAGCACCCCTGGCACTGCCACAAAATCCCTCCTGTGCCCTCCTGGCCAGAGCTGCAGGACCCTGTGGCACCCACCACCCCACACAGGGCAGTGGGAGCAGGGCTGGGGGGACACAGCCTCCCTTTGGGGCTCAGGAGAAACACCCTGATAGTTTGCAGATGTGATTTCATTTTTCAATTGTTTCTAATTTTCTTGGGGGATTTTTTTGTTTGGTGTGGGGTTTTTTTTGTTGGTTTCTTTTTTCAGTTCTAGAAAAGAGACAATTTCTTCAGGGAGTGTTAGCCACAAGCCTCATTTGGCATTGTTTTTCAGTCAATTGGTTTTGTCTCATATTAAGAATATTGTGTTACATAATGATAAGATGCAGTGACTTATTATGGGGACTAAAAAGGGAGGCAGTGTGGGAGTGCAGAGCACCAGCCACCCTCCCCACCCCATCACCTGCCCTTGCTCTGACCTTCAGCAAGTCTGTCATCTCTCCAGGTCTCAGTTTCCCTCCTGTAAAACAGGGCTGATCCATGCTCCTGCTATTATCTTAAAAGCTTTTCCATCCTGAAGTCAGAAAAAGAAGAGTTTTTCCCTTTTCTTCTATCCTGAGATGCAGGCATGAGGATTTCCCATAGCTTTTCTACCCACAGCTGAAATTCATCTGAGTGTGAGCAGATACCAGAGCACCTCTATCCCTGCAGAGCTGAGCTGCGGATGAGAAGCTAAGGCAGGGATGAGAAGGAGTCGCTCTGCCACAGAGGTATTTTCCAAAAGCACTGGACAAATGAAAACAGGAAACCGTAATTGAACTAAATCTGCCTCTTTAACCTCATTATTAGGATTATATGCTTCAGAGAAACTTCAACCTCTGTTTAAAACTTGAGGAGATGTGGATGAACACTACAAACCACAGGGAGAGAGGGAATGTTCCTGCACTTGGTGAAAAGTCCAGCTGGAAGGAAAGACAGGGTGGCTCAGCCTGGTGCCCTCCATCCAGGCAGCACAAGGCTGCAGTTGGGGTGAGCACTAAAAACCTCTGGGGAGCCTGGTAATTTGCTCTCTCTGCCTGAAGATTGAAGCAAATTTTCCTTCATTTCCATATTTAAAACTGTGTCCACACGCAGCTGGGAAGGATGGCGGCGTCAGGTTACTCTGCGCGCTGCCCCCGAGCTCCTGCAGATCCGGCCTCGGCCACCTCTGCCCTCCCCACACAGCACCTGGTGCCCTCAGACGGCCTGACAGCCCCAGCCCCAGCAGGAAGAGCAAAATCCATCCTTGGACACGGGTGCCACAGCCAGGGTGTGCAAACTCTGCCTTCTGCTGCTGCCCATGGCGCGGGGCAGGCTGCAGCACCTGCCCTGCAGGCTGCTGGCACAGAGACCCATCTCCAGCAGTGTCAGCCCTCAGCAAGCTCTTCCTTGGGTGCAAAATTACTGACAGCAAAGCACATTGGGTGGGCAGGCAGAGAGGTTTTCCACCTGTGCAGCATTCATGGGTTGCAGCCTGGAGAAAAGCAGGAGCGAGGGAGAAGCTCAGAGGTGAAGAGTTATCTGGGGGCGTGTGCTGTTTCTTTTACAGAGCCTGCAGATCCCGAAGCACTTCAGGAATAGTTAAACAATTGTTAAATAGCACTTTATCTTCAGGCTGGATAACAGCAGAAGCAGCCACTGGCTGCCTAGTGACAGGCAGCTCCATCAAAGCACCTCCCCAGGAGAGAGGGGAGTGGGATGCCTTGGCCCAATCCTGACAGCACCACACACCTGGACTCATTCCAGGTGCTGACATCCCCAAACCCATGTGCTTAAAATGAAACTCTGACTTTTTGGCTGTTCAGGCCTGGTTTGCAAAGACACAGAACACAAATGTGCCACGTCTTGGCTCTGGACTCCTGGAATTGCAGCTAGGCATCTGCAAGCTTTAGGGAGCCAGGCCTGGAAATGTTGGACTTCAATCCGAGGGCTGAACGAGCATCCACTCCTCACCAGGGGAGGATTTGCCAGCACGTGGCCCAGGATTGTGGGGGCAGAGAGTGGGCTCTACCTGGCCCTCGGGGGGCTGGTGGGGAAGGGGAGTGGCAGGAGCTGCAGCAGGACAGGGCAGAGCAGATCTGTGCTTTGTGGACAGGACAGCGCTGGCTCAGCGTGACCCAGGAAATTAAACGAGGAGAGAGCAGGGGGCTGCCTTTCTCCTTGGGTATTTGCTTTTATACACTGAATTTCCTGCTTGGGGAATCTGAGTGCACCCCACAGCCCTCCCCAGGCTGTCCCAAAGGGGGAGATGGGCTGGGGAGCACCAGGCTGCCCGTCTGACTCCGGCAGAGGAAGAAGCGCTCACGGTGGAGGTGACCTTTCTAAATCCCTGCTTTGGGCAGACATTTCCAATAAGTGCTGAAGAAAAGCCTGCCAGTTCCAGCTTTCTCAGCCTGCTCTCCATTTTCCTTCCATCCTCTCCAGGCTGAATTTAATCCGAGAAGGTTCCTTTGAGCTTTTGTGTGCTGCTGGGGGAGATGTGGGCGCACGAGGGATCGCGTTACAACTTTCATTTCCTGAAATGTTTGAGGGAACATCCAGGGTTTTATCCACACATCAGGCAAAGTTGAGGGCTCGGATTTCAGGTCTTGTCACTCAGCTGTCACCAAACAAATGAGGCTCTCAGAGCTGGAGACGGAGAGAGCTACCTGCTATTCATGACCCCGAAAGCAGGTGATCGCTCATGGGAAAAGCAGGTAGAATTAATCATTCTGCTGTTCTCGTTTCCTCCCCTTTTTGGGCTGACCTGGACACAGTGTGAAATCTGTCCTGGGGGGTGAACGGGAGTGGGGGGGGCGAATTAACTCCTTCCTGCCGGTGGAAACACAAAGCAGAGCTTAGTGAGAAAGAGCCTCAGGCTGCCTCCCCAGGCTGGCTCTGCTGTGAAAAGCTTGCTGCGAGGTCAAGCCTAATCGAGGAGAGCTCAGCAACCTGTGCCTGGCTCAGCTCCAGGGCCTCCCTGCTCCTACCTGACGGCTGGCCAGGGAGTTATTTCCAGGGGGATGCCCTCAGCACCCTCCATCCCTCCTTTCCACCTCCCACCTGTTGCCAACCTCGTCCCTCTCCCTTTTGGGAGATGGAGAGCCGGGGGTGGGCAGGGGTCTGAGGCCAGGGGGCCTGAGGCTACCCCCGGGCTGCAGGTGTGTGCTGGAAAGGAGGATTTGGACACGGGGAGCATCCCATGGCACCTTCCCCAGCCTTCGACAACGAACCCTGTGCCTGCCTACACGCAGGAAGCGCCTTTGAGCTGTTTGCTTTGAAAATAACTCCTGGTTTGCGAGTCCTTGCTTGGCTCTCCTGCCTCGCAGGGCTGCAGCCCCGGGCAATATTTATCCTTCCTCTTCACTGAGCCCGTGGTTGGGGAAAAAAACGGAGCTGGAGTTTATCCATCCTCGAGGCGTAGAGCCCGGAGCTGCTGACCCTAAAAACATCCTGCATTTCCCCGGGGGTTCCCCTTTTCTGCCCGCGGGGCCGGGAGCGGCTGCGCTGCTTTGTGGAACTGGATGAGACCCCCGGAAGGTGCTGAAGGTCCCCGGAAAGGGACAAGAGGGCGAGCCCGGACCGGCGGCACGGCCCGTCCCTACGGTCCCGCTGGGTCAGGCAGTAGGAGCCGCCTCCGGTCCCCTTCCCCAGCCGGGCAGCCGAGGTCGGGGTCGCTGCACAGGAAGGGAGGGGGGTCCGTGCTCCCCCCACAATTCCGGCTCTTGCCCCGGCTCCACAGAGGAGCGCACGCAGCTGCGCGCCCCCCGCGCCCTTTGCGCCTTCGTGCGCGGGATTTGCGCCCCGTGCCCTCCGTCCCACGGAGCCATCCGGTGTCCCGGCCGGGCGGGAGGTGCCCCCTGCCCCGGCCGTGCCCCCCCAAAGCGTCGTGGGCGCAGGAAGCCCGGCGGGATCTGCTCCGGCTCCCCCGAGGGGGCGGCCGGGGCCCGTCCGGAGGGAGCAGGGAAACCATCCCAGTGCCCCGGCCCGGCTCTCCCGCAGCCGGAGCCCAGCGGGCGAGGCCGGGCACGGAGCCGCCGCCCCGCCCGGCCGCGGGTGGGGGCTCCCCGAGGGGCTCTGGAGCGGGGCCGGGGCTCGCTGGGGATCGAGCGGGAGGGACGCGCAGCGCTCCGGCCGGGCAAGACCCTCCTGCAGAGGGTGACATTTCTCCATGGCCCAAGACCCCGAGCACAAACGCGGCGGAGACTTAAATAAACACGCACTTAATGATGCAAAACGCTAACAGGGAGCACCGGCACCAGCGAGGCCCCGACGGGGCGGGCGGCGGGGCCAGGCGCTCCCTCCGGGCCGGGTTGCCCGGCTCCCCCGGGGCACAGCAGGCTACGCGGCTCCTCTGTCCCGCTCCTTGCTCCCTTCCTAAGGCACCGGCTCCCCCGCAGCCCCGAACCTCCGCTGCAGCCCGTGGGGAGGAAGCGAAGGCGGGCAGAGGAGCACGGGCTCGCCCCTGCAAAGAAAAGCTCAGCCTGGGTGTTCTGCCATCAGCGATGTTTAATTTAGACTGTTTAGGTACAATAGAAAATAAACCCGAAAGCACATGCGATTTTTGGTAACAAATACTCGAAACAGGCAGCGTCATCCGCGGGCTCTCTGCAAGCCGGAGGAGGGAGGCGGCGAGCGGGCACAGAGGGGAGAAGGCAACGGGGAACTGGCGGGGCAGATTAGGAGGAAACGGCCGTCGATTTTTATTATTACTATTATTATCCTAATTTTTAGCCACATCGATGCATTTCGCCACCGAAGAGGAGAAAAGTGGAGGACGCGGGTCCACGGGAGCCCACTCAGTATCTGCCTCGCACGGCCGCGGTCAGACACAGGCACTTGGTAAAACACTAATACTGCAGCTTTTGATATATTTTTTTTCCACTCCTTTTTCTTTCTTTTATATTTCTTTTTTTTTCTTTTTTTTTTTTTAATTTAAACTACATCGAAATCTTTTTTGGTAAGGCTAAATATGAAAAATGTAAACGTAACTTCCCCTCCCTCCTCCCACTCTGCCACAGGGCTCAGTACAGAGCTTCTCTCCCTCTGTCCCCGTCCCAGCTCCTCGGGGGCCGGGCCAGGCAGCAGCAGGGATGTGCCGGCCGACCCTGCCCCACCGCGCCCGCGGAGCTGGGATTTGTTTGGGTAGAATCAGATCCAGCAGGGGTTGGGGGTTTTATTTTCTTTTTTTTCCCTTTCTTTTTTTTTTTTTTTTTTTTTTTTTTTTTTGTAATTCCCGTTGGGACCAACTCGTTTGAACTCGAAGGGCTGATGAGGGTTATTGCCGCTCTCTGCGTTTGGCTACGTGGAAAAAAAAAAATTAAAAAATCGTGGTGATAGTGGGAGACGCTGAGGGGAAACTGGAGCAAGAGCCGATGTGGGGTTGTGTGAAAAGAGACGAGAGTCCCGTTAACAATCAGCGGGTGACCTGTAAAACCGGGTGCTGTCCTCTATGTACAACCCAGAGCCTCTGTCCCCGAGCAGAACCTCCTCTCCCGATCCTCCGGTGGCCCGCCGAGGGCCTTTAGGATCCCAGATCCACCAGGCTGGACGTGAGGGGTCCCAGCAGCGAGTCCTGGAGCTGGTGGCCTTGGAGGCTGTGCGGGGTCTGGGATGTGGCTAAGCCGCTCAGGGAATAGCCGGAGCTCCTGGCGTGGCTGAGGTTCCCCTGCAAGAGCAGGACCGAGTTCTGATCCGGGCTTTGGGGAGGAGAAAACTCTTCCTCGGAGCTGGACATGAGGGGTTTGCTCCCATCCAGAGGCGAGAGTTGGTTCGGTTTGTTGGTGGCCGCGTTGTTGTTTTCCGTGTTCTCTCTGCGGAAAGGCAAAGAAAAATAAAAAAAATTGTATATATAATCCCACGAGGCGGATGTTAGGGCGGGCACGAGGCGGCGGGGATGGGCATTGTGCTAATGCCCACCGTAAATCCTTCGCGTTTAGTTCCAGCGTGGGAGCAGATGCTTCTCAAGGGGAGAAAAATAATCCTAATAATTTCATAATGGATCGTCCCTATTTCTTTTACTCCTCCTACAAATAAATACACCGAACAGCCCGGTAATTTAGGTGAGGAGGGAAAATTGGAGGAAGGAATTTTTTTGAGGGGCGGTTTTCTTTTCTTTTTTTAAATTAAAAATGAAAGTGCGGCCCGGGGACGAGCTGGGTGTGGGGTTTTCTCCAGGAGGCTCGATGGGGAGGTGGCTGAAGGAGATGCCCTCCGTGGCTTTCTGCCTCGCCGGGCCGAGCGGCCGCCTCGCACCGAGGCCACCGCGTCGCCTGTCGGGGTGGCCTCGGTACGGGCGACGGCCCGGCCCGGCCCGGCCAGCGCGTCCTCATCCCGATCTCCTTCTGCTTCCCCCCACCTTGCCATCCCGGAGCTGCATCTCTCTCCTCCGAGCTTCAGAGCTACCCTGCCCGACCCCGGGCCACACACGACCCGGCATCTCGACCGCTTCCCGGAGGCTCCGGCTCCGCATCGCTCCCGGTTTGCTCGGGAAGGCAGGCGGCAAACAAAGGCGGCGGAGCGGCCTGGAAGAGGACGGTGGGGGCTCGGTGCTCCCCCAGGGCAGGTGAGGTCGAGTGAAAAACCCATTTGGGTTTCTACGGAAGGGGAAAAGGCAACGCGGTTTACGAGGGGAAAAAAAAGGAAAAGAAAAAAAAAAAAAAAAAAAAAGAAAAAAAAAGGGGGGGGTTTGAAGGGAACCGTGTGTTTTTGTCGCTCCTATCCCATCCGGCTCCGGGTACTCGCTGCGCTCCCGGAGCAGCTCCCGGGGTTCCCAAACGCCCCCCGCACGGTGGAGAAGGGAAAAAGCGGGGATCGGAGGGTGGCACGTACCTTTCCTTCGCCTCCGCCGCTCGGTCCCGTTGCCTTCTGTTCTTGAACCAGTTGCTGACCTGGGTGGTGGTGAGACCGGTGGCTTCCGCCAACTCCCGCTTCTCCCGGGGGGACGGGTAGGGGTTGTGGGCGTACCATTCCCGCAGCACGCCCCGGGATTTCTCCTTGAAGCAGTAGCTGGTTTCCTCGCCGTCCCAGATGGTGCGGGGCAAAGGGAATTTTCGGCGAACGCGGTATTTGCCGACGGCGCCCAAGGGTCTGCCCCGCAGCTTCTCGGCTTCCACGTAGTGCGCCTTCAGCCAGAGCTGCTGCAGCTTGGGGTGGTTGTGGGGGGAGAACTGGTGGCTCTCCAGGATCTTGTAGAGCTCGCGGAAGTTGCCGCGGTGGAAGGCCACCACCGCCTTGGCCTTGAGGACGCTCTCGTTCTTGTGCAGGTGGTCGCAGGCCGGCAGCGACCAGAGGAAGCGGCCCAGCCTCTCCAGGTTCCCCCCTTGCTGCAGCACCTCGCAGACGCAGGCGACCTGCTCCTGCGTGAAGCCAAACGACGGCAGCATCGACATGGCCGAGCGCGGCGGCGGCCGCAGGAGGACGAGGAGAAAGAGGAGGAGGAGGACGAGGAGGAGGCGACGGGCACCCCGCGGGATCGCGGCGGCGGAGGGGCGCGGGGTAGGCGCCCGCCGGGCCTGGGCCCGGTGCTGATCCCGGTGCCGGTCCCGGTGCCGGCCCCAGAGCGGGGAAGCGCCGCGGCAGCCGAGGGCGGTGTGTCGGGCGAGCGGGGATGCTCGTCGCGGCGCCGGGGGGACTTTGTCCCCGCTCCGCCGCCGCCGCGCTTAAAGCGCCCGAGCCCCCGCGCCGCGCTGATTGGGCACCCCCGGCCCGGCCCGGCCCAGCCCGGACAGCCCAGCCCAGCCCAGCCCAGCCCAGCCCGGCCCGGCGGGCAGAGCCTCGGCACGGGCGGGCGGGGCCTGGCGGCGGGGACACGGCCCCGGACACGGCCCCGGCCGCGGCTGCGCGTCCCGCCGCCGCCTCTGCGCGGGTGCGGCCCCGGCGGCCGCGGGGGGAGCCCCGCCGCCCGCGCCCCCGGGCGCATCTCCGGGGAAGCCGCTGCCGGCGGGCTCTTGTCTTCCTTTCTTTCTTCCATCTTTTTTCCGCCTCAAAACTCCTGCCCCCCGCCCGCCCGCTCGCCGTCCCCTGCCAAAGCAGCCCGTATTTAATTACCTCCGAGCTGGGGATGAATAAATAATGCTTTCGTGAGGAGCTGAATAACGCGCGGGGCCCGTGCGCCCCTTCCTGCCCGTCGCTCTGCCCCGTTCGCCGCGGGAGGGGCCCGGCGGGTCGGGGCAGCCCGGTGCAGACCGCGGGCAGCAGCGCTGCACCCACCGGCGGCGCTTTAATTAGCCTAATCCTCATTTGCACACCCCCGCTCAAAAGCAATTATTTAAAAAATTAGAAAACAATTAGGCTCCCTAAGCAAAGATAATCTATTGTCAGCAGGGAGGTGAGGACAATGCGGTGAGATAAGGGCAGGGCGCGGGGGGCCGGGGGTGTCTTTATGGCTGTATTTATCTTTGATTAGATAAGTCGAAGCCCGTATTTTAAGCACACTCCAGAACGCTTTGGATTCAGGAATGAGTTCGTTCCGCGGGTGCTAAGAGCCATCGCGGGGCTCTTTAAAACCTGTTTGTCCTCACTAAGACAGTCGGATTTATTTGACCTACCAAGTCGGATTTATTTGAGTTCACTGCTCCAAGGGAAGGGGAGCCCGCTGCCGGCCGCGGGGCTCGGAGCCGGTGGCGCTCCCTGCCCGCTCCACGACGTGGGAAAGGCCGATATTTTCCTAAATCCGGATTGTTGTTTTTCCCACGTACTTCGCGTCTCGGGGCTGTTTAAATTAAGCCCCTGCCACCCAGTCTGTACAGCGACTGTACTATGTCCGCCGGAGTCAGGGCGCTTCCATATCCCATGACCATGTGTCTGGTAATTTTCCCTTGCCATTTTATTTTAGTACTTATGATGTTGCAGATGAAGTCTTAAAGAGCTGCAATGTCCTCCCAGAAGGAATGTCTACTTGGAACAGATCCTTATTGACAAGGCAGCTGTGTGGGGACCGGAACGGAGCCTTAAACCCGGCTCTAAAATCAACTAATACCCTAAAGTCTGGAGCAAGTGCGCAGAATTATAAGGCATGGGCTCGCCCGCGGCCGCGTCCAGGAGGAGCAGCGCCCTGCCCAGCCCAGGGGTGGGTTCCCCCATCCCTCATTTCTATTGTTATTCATTTTAAATTTTAATTTCTTCTTTCTAATGAGTTGCTCGGCTCGGGAAGAGCACGGACCTGAGAGTTTGCAACTTCTGGATGAGGAGGAGAGAAACGCAACGCGGGACTGGGGAAGCCCCTGGGCGTTGTAACGAGAGCGGTCTTCTCTTGCCCTCACAGTTCTCCTTTTTTTTGTTGTTCTCTTTTTCTTTTTCTTTTTTTTTTTTTTTTTTTTTCCCTCCTGTAAAAGGCCCACCAAAACAAACACAGCTCTTGCTGGGAATAAGCAAATTATCCCGATGCGGCCGGCGGAAGAGCTGACAGACACGGGCGAGGGCTGAGGGGAGGCTTCCTTGCGATTCTTGAGCGGGACTTTATTCTCCCCTCTCATCAAAATTCACAAAAGGAGGGGACGGACCCGCTGGGGTCTGCCTGGGAGTTGCTGCAGGCAAGGACCGCTGAGCATCAATGTTCGTTAAGGCTCCGGGGTTGGTTTTCCTAAAAATTTGGAACCTTTCATTTTGAACCACTGGAAGAGGCTAATGTATTTCCAGAACACCCCGTCGCATTTAACCCTTGAAAAATCACAAAAGCAACTACAAAAATGAGAGTTTCGAGCCGCTCAAAAAAATAAAAACATAAAGAAGGAAGCAAATAAAATAAGCAAAAAGAGGCAAAAAGCCACCGAACAAGACAACGGCGCAGAGCCGCCGCCGGCCCCTCTCGGTGCTTCCTTTGCCGGCGGAGCAGGAGCAGCCCGGCAGCATCACCGGGCAGCATCACCGGGCAGCATCACCCCTTCCCCGCCCGACCGGAGCTCCCCGGGCTGCCCCCGCCGCCGGGGCCTGGCCCCTCCGCGCCCGCGGAGAGGTGGCGGCCGAGCGAGGGGGCCTCCGCTGCTCGCCCCCATTTCCCGGGCACCCATCGGCTCTGTTTGTGCGGGAAATTAATTTATTCTCTTATTTATTCGATTTATTTATACAACGCAGAGCGGGGATGAAGATGGAGCCCACGAAATGCGCCGCGGGTTTTTCCTCTATTTCGCCAGAAAATCAAAACAAAGCAGAAAAAAAAAATGTAAACCAAATACATCCCCCATTTCCTTCCGAGCTTAGAAATAAAGCTCTTCCCCAATCAAAAATAAAATTTAATTTTTTTTTCCTATAAGTGCGAGGGTCTAGAGGAAACAAATAGCACAGCAAAATAAAACCAGCAGAGGGTTTTTGGGAGCCGCTTCTCGTCGGGATGAGAACCGGGGCTGGAGGCTGGGAACCGGCGGGGCAGAAACAACGCTGCCACTCGCCGAACATTTCGAAGGCGAAATCCAAAACCGGCCCATTAAGTCAATGAGGTTTGTGTTGTAGAGGCTCCTTTCCCATCCACTTGCTGTTCTGAAAAATAGATCGCATTTCGTTATCTCGAGTGAGGATCTGCAACGTGATACCGGATCCGCGCCGCCTTCCCCGCCGAATGCGAGGCGCAGGGAGACAGCCAGCTTCCCGGCTTATTCCCCAACAATAAAGAATTTGTATTTTCTTTCTCCCCCTCTCTCCCCCCCCCCTCTTTTATTATTCTATTTTTTAATGAGGAAGAACAAACCCCTCTCCATATGCACCGCTCTTCTCTTGCAGGAGCTTCTGGCCCGGCTCGCCTGCAGACCGGTGCGACCTTTAATTACTTGTTAGTAAATTGCCCTCCCGACACCTGTAAAAACAAAGCCGGTGTCCGCGGGGCGGGGGCCGCGTCCCTGCCCGGGCCCCGCGCCCCGGGGGTGCCACCGAGGGGGTCCCCCCGCACCCAGCGGGGTCAGGCCGGGCCGGGGCTGCCCGAGGAGGGCCGGGCCGGGCCGGGATGCTGGGGCAGGAGGAGGATGAGGATAAGGCCTTCCCGATGTGGCCGATCCCCAGGGCACAAAGGGCTCTTTCTTCGCTCACTTACCGGGACATTTTTCAAAGGATTAGAGGTGATCACGCGTTGTTTTCTTCTCTCCGAGGGCCGATACGTCTTTCTGTCCCTGTCCCCCCCACCTCCACCCTTATTTCCTCCCGCTTTTGCCATGGGACCCCCAGATCCCGTTCCCCCTTTCCCTTTTCGTTAATGTACCTCCTGGATGCTGATTCTTTTAAGCTACGAAGAATTTCCTTTTGGGAGGTGAAACCCTCCAGCTCCTCCTGTTCAGAGGAAAGTGCTAGTGATGGTAATACGGGGTGACACTAAATAAACAGTTAAAGCAGGGCTGGAAAGATGGAGTTAATTATCCAGTGAGCTACATTTAAACCGAGACCAGGAGGGGCTGATTTGTTTTGGCGCAGGGAACTGAGAAGGAGACGAGCCACCGAGGTCTCCTTGCTCCTCTTTGGTGGCTCTTTAACTTGTCCTTGCTGTCGCCAGCCCGGGGACCGGCGTCCTTTGGCCCGAGAGGGGGAGCCCCCGCCTGGGACCCCCGAACCGTGGCCGGCCCGGCCCGCGGCCGCAGCGCTGGGAGTCTGTGCGAGCCGTGCATGGGAGCAGGCGATTTCAGGGGGTCCAGAGGCGATTTTTCCTTGTTTGTTTGCTTTTGCTTCCCAGAAGTTAGATAAATTCTCCTCGGTGTGGCTCGCCGGTGCCTGTACTGTCAGGTAAGTCTGCATCCGAGCAGCAGCCCCGCGATGTGCTTTTGTTTTTTATATTTTCCCTCCTGCTTCTTCCCTCTTTTCCTCCGTTTTTTCCTCCCTTTTTTTTTTTCCTTTCTTTTTTTTTTTTTTTCCTTCTTCTTTGAGAAGTCTGATATTAATAATCCCCGTATGCCCCGCTTTCCGGGTCATTACGGTACTGCTGGTCTCTAATCAATCCTAATGCGATGGCAATTGGAGTCTCTGATGAATGCATCTCAGGTTTCTTGTAATGGCTCTACCACATTTTCCTGGACCTCCTTCTTTAACCTGAGATGCCAGGGGGACGTCTCCGTTCTCAGCTGCTGATTACTTCAAGATGTTTGGGCTGGTGTGGGGAGAGAGGGAGCGAGCGAGGCAGCCTGCCCCTGAATAATCTGGAACTGAATTGGATGAGCCATTTCCTAAATCAAAGGACAACGGCGGGGTTTAACTCCTTTTCTGCACGGAAGCTTTGCCGGCTCTCCTTCCAGCCGGCACGGGCTGCGCCGCCTCTCCCCCCGCGTTCGTGTCTGTGACACGGCCCTGGGGTCCCGGCGGTGCGCAGCTCCCCCCATCAGCTGCAGCCCCCCATTCTAAAGGGGAGACCCCCACCCCTCCGTCCCCAGCTGCTCTCATCGCCCCAGAGCCCCTCGGCGCCGCACGGGTGGGGTCCCCACGCCGAGGCGGGGAAGGGGCGCTGGGATCCCCCCGCGGGCGCGCAGGGACGCGCGGTATTAGCGCCGAGATTCGCTTTCTCCCGACATTGTTTTTCTCTCTTTTCCCAGCGTAAGAGCGTTTGCTGTAATGCGAGGCAATGTTAGCTGCAACTTCTGCCTCTTTCTTAATTTTTACAAATTTTATAAAATAGGATACTGCAGCAGTAATTAGGCTGCGGCCAAATCAGGCGCGGGGCTGCCGCGGGTTCGAGTGCTGTTTCTCTGCAGCCGGCAGGATGTTCCCTCGGGATGCGGCTCCTCCGTGGGAGAAAAACACGCCCCAGCTGCCCCTCTGCAGCCACTCCTCGGCCCGCAGCTGGATACGTCCTAGCGCGACCCAACACGCGTGGGCAGCTTCGCCTGCGCCCCTATGAGATCAGGGTGTGCTGAGGGCGAGGGGCAGAATAATATTTGGAACGAATAATTGAATCTCTCAGCGCCGGATGCGATGTAAAAATGAATCCCCGGCAGAAGAGCGGCGAGGAGTAAATCCAGCCGCTTCCCCGCGGGGTCTGGCCCTGCGTGGGGAGGCAGCAGCAGGGCCCCGGGTGGGGTGTTTGTACTGAGGGCGTGGGTGGGTCCCCGCTGCACCTCGGCGGTGCCACATCTGCCAGGAATGAGTCACTCCAGAAGCGAAACAAACCGCGGGCGCCTTCTCCGCGCCGTGCGCTCGGGGAGGCGGCTCCAGCGCGGCCGATCCCCCCGGGCTGCCGGGGCTGAGCTGGGGATGCGGGGCACCGCAGCCCCCGCCCGCACCCGCGCTGTGACACCCACCCGTGTGTCACCCTCCACACGCCGCCCGTGCGCTCCCACCGACGTGCGCACCCCCTCCGTGCGCCCACACCCCAAAATCCACCCGTGCGCACTCCCCCTGCCCCGAAGGCACGCTCCCGTGGAGAGCCAGTGGCACAGGCAGCCTGCCCGAGCTCCCCTGTGTGCTCGCACCGAGCCATGTGAGCTCTCCCGCACAGACCCAGCCCGGTTCCACACCCCACCCGCATCCGTGACACCCACCCACACTGGCAAGGACCGTCCCCACACATGTCTGGGGCAGGGACTTCAGTGGGGGGTCCCGTCTGTCCCTGCCTTAGGTGATGGCTAGGACGGGGGCGCTGGACACCGGGAAAACTGCAAAAAAACCCCCTTATTTAAAAAGGGAACAACAACAAAAAAAAGGCAGCGAGGGTGATGGTTGATTTTTTTTTTTTTTTTGGTGCAATATATTATTATAATGATTTCCCTGCAAAATGCTTGGGAAAAAAATCTGAATTACATTTTGGGTCCTCCTCGGATCGAGGCAGGCACTTTGAGGCTCTCGTCCCTCTGTGCCATCCCCCAGCACAAATCTTTCTCCCCACCTGGCCAGTGCAGGATCCACACCAGGAGCAGGGTGCTGCCGGGGGCTGCGAGGGTGGCAGCTGGATTGGGGACAGGATTTACATCCCAGGCTCTGTTTGCCTGTGTGCTTTGCATTCGGGTACTGAACAAATATTTCCATTTCTGGGGGACTGTGCCAGTTTCAGCTGGGCCTAGGGAAGAGGCACCATCACCCTTTTGGAGGGGTGTGTGTGTGCCTGTGGTGGGTCAGCGGGAACACGGGGTTGTGGGACAGTGGAATCCTGCTGGGATCCAGGGCTGGGGGGCCCATCCCGCACCCACCTTCCTGGTGGCTTTCCAAGCTGGCTGCAAGGAGGGGACCTTTCACCTCTCATTAGTGATGCCATCAGTGGCTTGGCAGAGCAGAGCTGAGGTCATGTTACATATGGCACACAGTCTGTTCAGCGCCGGCAACGCCAGCTTTGAAATTTTAGAGAGGGGAAAGGTCACCTTGCGTGAGCCGGGGTCTGGGGGTCCTCCGCTCTGTCTGCGCCCTGGGTGGGTCTCCATATGCCTCTGTCGTCGCCAGCCTTGCTCTGTCTGGCCCTGAGAGATGCTCAGCCCGTCTTCTCTTCCACCTCCTGAATTTGCAGGGAATACTTTCACACTGCCTTCTCTTTTCCCTCACAGAAAGTTTCTCCCAGCGCTGTTTTTTTTTCTCGTTTCTCTTCCCAGCACAAACCCGTCTCTAACATCTGATTATTTTTTCAAACAACATATAATGCAGCTTTCCAGGAGAAAATGAGTTGTCTCTGTTTATCAGCAGATCTCTGCAGACGGATAAGTTTACTCTTCTCAGACCTGGGTGTATAATTTCATAGACCTTCAAAAGTGTCGTGCTTCCATGGTGATTAAAACTCGCTCCTGAATCTTGCTGGGGCATTTCAGGTTTCATGCCACTGGATCTTAGGAAAGCACATCTGTACAGCCATATATCTTTCATCTGAAAGGCCAAAAAAAAACACCCCAAAACCAGCAAACCAAATATATTTTGTATTTGGAAAAATAAAATATGACACATTGCAATAAATGAATTCCTGTAATTCACTATATTGAATTTCAGTAGGATCTTGTTGGAGCTCCATGTGGAATGATTCTGGAGGTGTTGACTGCAGGGAAGAAGTCACCAGCTTCCCACGTATCACCACTGACAGGTAAGTTCATTTCCCTTCTCAGTCTTGCTGCAGAATCTTATTTTGAACTTTGCTTTTTTAAATAAGTGGGGCCTGATCCTTTAGCTCTTCAAGTAACTTGGCCAAGAGTCTCTGGCATGCAGCTGTTGCATGGAGATCTTCAAAAGGACATTTGCTTCTTCACAGGTCATAACTAAAAAGGCTCTAAATGAAATAGATGCTTATCTTAGATTTTGGGAGAAGTTGGAGCTGAACCAACATGCAGTGGATTTGGGATACACCTTTCTGTCTGCTCCAGCGAGGCATCCAAAGAGCCAAATTAAAGGGAGCTTGATGTAATTTCCTACAAATAGGGCTACTTGCATGGATTTTAATTTTTAAGTAGGAATATTCTGCCTTTCAAAGAGGGAATTTGGGAGCACACGTATGAAGAGGCTTATTTTCAGGAATTGAGATGCTGCAATCTATTTAAAATTTTCTGTCATAAATTATGTTTTCCCAGCATGGGACTAAACTGTGCCCTTGGTTACTGAATGCAAATCTCCTGATTTAAATGGAGTTCATAGCAAGTGGGAACAGGACTCAGCCATCACATTTTCCTCTGCTGTAGTCTGGAGAAAAGCAACATATGTACAATGGTAGCTGAGATGCAGGAGGGGTGGAAGCTTTCTACCAATGAGAACCACATTAAATAATTAATTCCCAATTGCCTTTCTACATTAGTGCTTTTGGCTATAAAAGCTGGTCAGCTTTGTAAGGCCCCAGGCAATGAAACATTTGGTGCATTGTCAGTCTAAAAGTGGAGGTAATAGATATCCAGCGTGGCTGGAAAAGTGCTGCTCTCCATCCTGCCATTTCCATATTCCAGCTGCACAGCCTCATTCCTCATCCCTTCCTCTGCCTTACTGAAGTTTGACAGGACAGCATCTCTTCTGAGGAGGCTGCTGGAGAAGCCAAAATTGTATTTATTCCATCAAAAAAGAAAGGAACTTAACGTCTGAGTCTAAAAATGGAGTGCACAAAGCCGCTCCCTCTTATCAGCAGACTAATCTGACAGGTTAATAAGGGAAAGACTGAATTTCCCCCTCCTTCCCCATTTACCCCCCCCTTGCCCCATCTGCTGTCCCCCAAGCCCAGCCTGTCACCTCAGGTCACGATGGGATCTTTTGGGCTCGTACGTCATCCGCAAGAAAGGTCTTGCCATGAGAAATGACTTCACAAAGCTTTGATGTGCAAGGCATCAGAGGCTGCTCCCCTCACCTTCCGAGATCAAGATACCTGTGCCTGTGTGTATGAAGCTGAAGAAGAAAAGGAAGTGCTGGAATAAATTGCCTGGGGAGGTGGGAGATTCTCTGTTTAAAAACAGGTCTAGACAAACATCTGTCAGAAAATACCGACGTCTATTTGATCTTGTCTTGGAGCTGGGGGAAAGACTGAATGGGGCTGTCAAGTCCTTTTCAGCCCTGAGAGAACACAGTTATACACAGATATTTATATCTGCTCAGGTGTGTGTATAAATGTATGTATTTCCACATTTTCAGGGAGAAGCTCTTGGCCCCCGTGATAATTTGTGTCTGTGAATCTTGCAGATTAATTAACACCCAGCTTGGCTCTCTCTTGGCTTCATCAAATCTGAGTTTCAGTTCTATTTTAATGTCCTTTGTGGATCAGATCACAGTGTCTAATCTACTGATGGTGTTTTTCTCCCCTCCCCTTTTTCTCATGTTCAGGTGAAGTTCCTTCAGTTCTGGGAGATTTCCAGCAATCCCACTTAACTCCCAAAGCACAGCTGTGAATGCACGTGGGGTTGCACTTCTTGAGGTAAGGTTGTGGTAGAAACTTATCTTTGCCATCACTTGTAATGGATGGGTGCTTGGTGAAGTTTTTAGGCTGACCATGGGGACAGCACGAAAAATTTGGGTTTTTTTAATGATTATTTTTGTACACAATCACTTTCCAAAGCATTCCTCAGCTGTAAAGATGACGTGGTCGTGGCTGCTGCTGGCACCCCTATAATCTCCTTCCAAGCATGCAGACCTCAACAGGATCACTGAGCTGCAGGATGCAGCTTTGAGGAGTGTGTTGGCAGCTCATTTGTGTTTGTGCATGGAGGACTGGGAGACACCAAGAGCCAGGACTTGTGATCTTCTACACAGCTTCCAGTATTAATTATGAATACTTAATTAAAAAGGGAGTTTTAACACTGTGATGCTTCCCTAAAGATGGGGTCCTGTGCAACTCAGCATTGGAGACAGAGGAGAACGATAGAAAACTTACATTCCAGGGAGGTGAAAATGGGTTTTGCAGGGCTGAAGTGGAGGAAAATGTACAGCAATTTTTCTGTTGCTGCCCCTAGAGCACAATTACACCAGGCAATGCCAGTGTTCCCTTGACATCCTGGGGTGTGGAAGCAGGAGGTACTGCAGCAAAATGCAGAAATCAAACAGCACAATTTTGTAGCAGAAATTGAGCTCTGAATTTCTGAAGCTGAAAGCTGGGATGAGCCAGGCTCCAAAGGCTGATCTAGGATTTTAGGCTCCACAAGGTTTCAGAGGTGACTTCTCCTGCTTATCCACCTTATCCTTCCAAATGATCCCCCCACAGCAGAGCCCTTTGTAACCACATTTGTGATCTGATGTCCTGGCCGAAGTCACCTGCTCCTGCAGAGTGCACTGGTGCAGCAGGCTGAACTCTGCAATGACCACGGAGGGGACACATCACTACTTCTGCCAAGGGCACAGAGAGGCAGAAACCTTTGTCCTGGGGACAGGCAGGGGCAGAAAGCCCTGATGGTGCCTGAGAACGAGCAGCCAGAGCTCAGGAGCGTGTGCTTGGGCAGGGTTTGGAGAGCAGCTGAGAGCTAAGCTCACATTTTGGAGTATCCTCCTAGCAGAGTTGAGCTCTCCTGCATATTCATTCCAGAGCTGTGAGCAGCAGGGAGGAGAAGGGGAATTGGCAGAGGAGGAAGAGGGGGAATCTTCCTCCCATTTTGTTCTGTACATTCCTTCTGCTGGTGAACTGCTACCACCGTGGCTGGGAAGGTTTTTCTGATGCCTCTTGGGTTTGTTCTGCAGCCAGCACTTCTGATTCTGTCTGGCCACATATTGTATTTGGCTGGCTGTCTCCCTCTCTCTGAAAATTCCTATTTTTTTTGGTTAAATTTTTTTTCTTTGTGGCATTTTAATATCTCACAACTGGCACCTTTACCAAGAGATTAAAGGTCTGTAAACAAACAGCTGTTTTACAGACAAGCTTTAACACAGGCAGCAGGAAAGAACCTCTTTTAAAAGAGAATTTGGGGAAAATTTCTGGAGTGTGGGTAATGCTTTTAAAATATTTCTTCCACAAAACTAGGTATTACAAACAATTCCTGAGCAAAAACTCAAGTAAACCATCATGAATTATTCAGGCAATTAAAACTGTAAAACCATTTTAGGGGAAACTAGGAGGGAGTGAAGCATTGCTGACCTTGAAAACAAGTGATGAGAGAAAATCCAAATATGGATGGGTGATAGAGGCAGTTCAGCTGCCTTTACCTTCAGCTTCAGGGAAGGAAAGAGAAGAGCCACAAATCTTTTCTACTAATAATTTGTTTCACACTCTGGTAGAAAAGCCATTGGAAATGTATCCAAGGTTGTGCTGGAACTGTCTTGGCACTGTAGGTCTGGCCTTTTTATTGAGGTTGGTGAAAGCACTTCAGAGCTTGGCCCTGGGAAGAGCTGGATGGTGGGGATCAGGCAGCCAGCAGACAATGCAAGGAGCAGGGATCCCATGGCAGGGAGTGGGTTTGTCCTGCTGTGAACTTTGTAAAAGTTCATCACCTTCATCACCTGAGAGTTTCCATGTCCTGTTCTCCATTAAAACTTTCCATCTGGTAAGTTCTGGGCAGCTCCTTTCCTGGCAGGGTGTCTTCCTGTCCTGCACCCACCCTCTCCTGCCTGGCACGTGGTGTGGAATGCATTAGCAGGTGCTGGAAGGGTGCAAGGGCACAAGCCAGGAGTGACAGCAGCTCAGAGCCCGTCCCAAGGGCTGGCTTTGGCAAATTCCAGCCTGGCCCAAGGGCAAGGACTGCTCCAGGGAACAGGGTGGCCCCTGGCTCTGCATGGAGCTGGCATGCTGTGGGATGGGCTGAGGCTGTGCAAGGTGCTCAGTTACAAGGACTCCAGGACAGTGCTGAAATGGAGCACAAGGGACAGAGTGTGGAGGTGGATTAGCTAATTAATGCACAGCTAATTAGGAAGTTGGAGCCAGCCACGCAAGCCCTGCTCTCCTGGTTATGACCCCTCTCACTGTGAGTGTGACTCAGGGAGCCACTGTCGACCACTACAGGAAAAGTAAATATTGTTGTTTCCAGCAGAGAATGGTTTATTCTACAGCAGCACCGAGGGTGTGCTCTCTTGGAGAGCCCACATTGAGCTCAGGGGGTTGTAGCCCTCCCAGTGAGGCTGCTCCTTGTGGCAGGTCAAGCCCAGGTGTGCCACCCTGGACCCACGGGTGACGAGGGGATGTGTGTGGGGCAGCTGTGAGCACGTCCTGTGGCTCCAGAGATGGTCCATCAGCTCCTCCCTGCAAGCAGGTCCTTTGCTGGTGTTTGGGCCAGTTTTGGGCCAGGTGCCCAGGGCAGGATGGAGTCACTGAGGTGCCAGTGGAGCTGTGAGGGGCAGGATGCAGCTGGAGCAGGCACAGACGCCAGAGATGCTGGGGGAGAGGAGGGTACAAGCTCTGCCCTTGCCCACTGGAGCTGTGTGATCCTGTGTGTAATCCCTTTAGCTTCGATGGCACCATGGTGATTCACAGCTCTAATGCTTTGATCCAGAACATGATGGACCATGGGACACAAATTAAAAGTTGAGAGATGACTGCAAAGAACAAGTTTCCATTTGTGGCCAGCTATTTTGCGAAGACGTGACAGCGACCAGGTGTGAAGATCTCGCAGGAGAAGAGGGGAAACCAAGCCAGTGCAAGCAGATTTGTTAGAATGTGAATGGGAGCACAGCAGAGTAAGTGCTATTAATAGGATTTACACAGATTAGTAAACTAATCTGTGCATTTCAGATTGGATTTCATATTATGGAAAAGAAAATTAAGCCACATACCACACAGACTTTCCAGGCAGTGATTTGTGAGTGTGATCCATTTGCTGGTAGAAGTGGCTGCCCAGGAAGGTTGTGACAGCTCTGTTGGGGGGACAGTGTTGTAGCATGCAGAGCTGTGCTGGTGGGGTTGGGAGACAGACAAGGAAAGGAGCAGTTTGGTTAAGGAATGGCTTTTAAAATGCATTGCCAGGAGGTAAAGCAGTGCCCAGCCTTGGCTGCATCACCACTAGGGCAGAGTTGTCCTCCTGGCTCAACTGAAATGAGAAGCTGTGCCTGCCTCATCCGTGGAAGTGCTCAAGGCCAGGTTGGATGGGGCTTGGAGCAGCCTGGTCTGCTGGAAAGTGTCCCCACCTATGGGATGAGATGAGTTTTAAGGTCCCTTCCAACCCAAACCATTCTATATTTCTGTGAAAAATAACTTTCCCTTCTCTGCACGTGGACTGAAGAGGAACAGAATTGCTCACATGTCACTGAAGTGGGGAGGTAAAGGGCTCCCCAAAGGGAGGGGCAGAGTTTATTGCTGTGCCCTGCTCCTGGTACCAGTGTGCAGGACAGGGAGGTGGGAGGCATTGGCACAGGTTAGGGAGAGCTGAGCACCCAGGACAATTCTGAGCAGTCATGTGTGCAAGCTGAAAGTTTCATATATTGTGTATATATAATATAAAAAAAAAAAAAAAAATTCAGAGTATATCATATAAAAACAACACCTGTTACATATGAAAACACAATATATAATACATGTAAATATATCCCATACATTTAAATATATTAAAATATACATTTATATTTTATATATTTATAAAAATATAATATTATTTATAAATAAATACATTATATAAATATATTATATATATTTATATTTTATTTATATATTTATAAATAATTTTGTTTGATCAGTACTGTCTGGCCTCAGTATTTTGACTGTGCTATTCCAGATGGGTGAATCCCAGCCTGGCTGTGCCTCTTGCCACAGAGGAGGGAATTGCTGTTACTGTTGTTGTACTGATGGGGAGATATAATTCCAGATATATTTAGGGACTTGACTTTTGGTTCCAAGTTTGGGATAGTTACAGTTCAAGTTGCCTCTGAGCAGGGCTTGAAAAATAAAGTATAACTCATCTTTCTCTTGGTGCTTCCTGTAATTTTGCAAAAATGCAAGTATTTGGAACATTTAAACACTCATTATATCCAGAACTGAAGGAAGACCACCACTGGCCTTTCAAATTTCTGTTTTAGGCCAAAGCTTTAAGAGGCAGAATGAGCTGAGCAGCCCAGTGATTTTTCTTCCTGCAACACCTTGTTAGGTTGCAACAATTAAAAACCCCAAAATTGATTTGGTTTGTCTGGGAGAACAAACACTTTGGCTTTTTCCTGGGCCAGGGCTGGGGGTGGCAGCCAATAAAAGGCACTTCAAGAAGGTTTCTCTCCCTTTTCTGCCTCCTTTCCCACAGCTCTTGAAGGATCCTGGGGTCCTTGCTAGGGGTGATAGCTGAGCTGAGAACCATTTGCTACAACTGGGAGCCATTTGCTTTGTGCTAATGATGGATGCACCAAAATGCAGTTTGTGTGCAGAGATGTGCTGAGGTGTGCTGTGGAGCTGGGGTCTCCAGCAACCTGCCATGGGCTGGGCTGTGCTGCCAGCCTTGAGAGCTGCCAGCAGCAGGATGCTCTGGAAATCCTGTCTGTGCTGCACAGAGATGCAGAATGAATTTGCTGGAATTCCTTAAAACAGAATTGCTTTTGCAGTGCTGATTTTAGGAAATGCATTTGTATGCTATTTTCGGGGGGGTTGTTTTTTAGGTCAGTGAAATGTGTCTCTAGCTTGAGTTATACAGAGTTGTTTTTTTTTTTTAATTTTAAATCAGCTATTAGCTTTGCTGATTATACTGCAATAGTGTAGGAAATTAATTCAAAAGCCTAATTTTAAAGTTTATGGGAATTTGAGCCCAGAGGCAGCTTTGACAAATATTCTCTTGAATTTGTAGACTATTTATTACTTTTATTTCTAAAATGCCACATACTCTATACCCTTGTTTATTTTCCTGAAGTATCTTGTTGCACAAAGTGCTATCAGGTCCAAAGGCTTGGAGAGCATGAGGCAACACCAGATTTAGGATAAAATGAGGATGGATGGATGGATGGATGGATGGATGGATGGATAGATAGATAGATAGATAGATAGATAGATAGATAGATAGATAGATAGATAGATAGATAGATGTGATAAATCCAAATTTATATGTATTCTGGCTTGGAGACCTTCAATATCTCTAAATTCATTTCTGTATTTTAAAACCAGGAATCTAAGAATGAAGTTGAGCAGGAAGTTGTGGCCATAACTCCTTTGCCTACTTCCCCTCTTTCACCATCTACTAAATATTGCAAAGCCCATAAATTGTGTAAGTTGACAAATCAGATTGTTGCTTAAGTATAAGATTGGGGCCAGGAGATTTCAATCCTGCATTACCTGGAATATATCATTACTGACAGACTTGTTGGGATTCAATTTCTACCAGCTATAAAGTGGGATTCTCAAATTCTGTCGTGCCAGACTCGTTGCCTTTGATGACATGATACTCTGCTTGGAAAGGGAAGAGCCATCAGATGTGACACAGCTTGGCATCCACCAGCCTTTGGTGCTGTTCCATGCCCCAATGAACTGGGGAAATGTGATCTGGGCAAAGTCTCTGCAGGGTGGGTGGGAAATTGTTCTGAATCAGTGATTGTCTGGTGCTTCCAGGTCAAAATAGCACCATCTCTTGATCCAAGTGATCAAAGTGATCTCTTGATCAAGTGTTTCGACTCAGCACAGCTTTAGGCTGTGTTTGCAGGGACATCTTGGATGTTGGAAGAGAGTGTGCTTGTTAAATACAGATGGACTGATGATTCTGCATGAGTTTCACAGGGGGGAGACCTGGATCCTGAAACGTGGGATCTTGTGGTGCCTGTGCTGGGAGCAGAGCTTGCAGGACAGGAGGCACTTCTTTCACTGGATGTGATCTGGAAAAACCTAAGCAGCAGTGTTCCCTAGTTTTGGGATTAGGTGTAGCTCTCCTACTGCTCTCCAGTGTTATGAGAATGCTGCTTATTTCACATTCTTTTGGTGCATTCATTGTGCAGACCAAAGGCAGGGTTAACCCAAGCCTCAAGCCTGGAGAGCTTCATCCCATTCCTTTGGAAAAGTCAGCCCCAGCAAATGAAACCACTTGAGAGTTGCTCAAGTTTGTGTTTGTTACCCAGAAATGGCAGCAAGCATCGCTCACCTGGGCATGTGAGAAGTGCTCCTGCTCCTTCCACATCTCTTCACCAAGATCTGAATCTTTTTCACTGAAGTTTTGGATCAGTTTGGGTCACAAAAGCAAGCAAGTCTTGTTTCAGGTGAATGATGCTCATGACAAACGAGGAATAGTCATTTGGTGGTGGCCTGGAGGACCAGACCAACTGCTTATTTCACATTCATTTAGATGGCTTCTAAAAAGACCCTAATATTTGAGAATAGTTAAGAGATGAACAGAAATAGGCTCTTCCCTGTACTTTTCTCTGAGGGTCTGGTCCTCCAGGCCACCACCAAATGACTATTCCTCGTTTGTCATGAGTATCATTCACCTGAAACAAGACTTGCTTGCTTTTGTAACCCAAACTGATCCAAAACTTCAGTGAAAAAGATTCAGATCTTGGTGAAGAGATGTGGAAGGAGCAGGAGCACTTCTCACATGCCCAGGTGAGCGATGCTTGCTGCCATTTCTGGGTAACAAACACAAACTTGAGCAACTCTCAAGTGGTTTCATTTGCTGGGGCTGACTTTTCCAAAGGAATGGGATGAAGCTCTCCAGCCTTGAGGCTTGGGTTAACTCTGCCTTTGGTCTGCACAAGAAAAAACCCCACAAGAAACCGAGGCCAGAAGGGATTTACTGAGACCTGCTGAGTGTAACAAGAGGTGCCAAATGTCCTCCTGACACCTCTGTACTGGGCCAGTGAAGTGTCCTGGAGCCATGGAGGGCTGGCTGGTGCTGTGTGACCTCTGTCCTGGGAGCAGTGCTGGTCAGTGCAAGTGGGCTGTGCCTGGAATGTGCAGCATTCCCTGTGCTCCTGGGAGCACTTCCAGGCCCTTCCTGATAAAGCCAGACCTCGAAATAGGCTGCTATCAGCAGCCTGCTGCCAGGTACTGCTGCTTTTGGGAGTCCTGGGTCCCACCTCATGTCTGCAGGGCTGAGGGGAAGATGGCAAATGAGAGCAGCCCCTAAAAACCTCCCTTGGAATTTATCTGGCAGGTTCTGTGGAGTTCACAAGCCAAAAAAACTGTGGGGAAGATGCCACAGGGGCTCAGCTGAAGCCTCTCAGTGCTCACTGACCTGCAGGCTGAGCCTGCTGTGGTCTTGCACCCAGTCCTTGTCCTCGTGGGTGGATGTGTAAAAGAGAGTGTTACTTTTCTGGTCTGGAGTTCATTGCTTTCTTGGCAAAGCTGGGGGACACCCAACCCTGAGGGTGATGTAAAGAGTAAAAACACCTCAGTGTTTTGAAGCTCTGGGGAGAACAGCACTACACTAGTAGGGAAGAGGAGGAGAAATGCTATAGCAGCCCTGAGAAGCTGATGTGACTCCCCACACAGGGGTGTGATGGGCCTAAATCCTTCCACATGCATCTGCTGTCCCTTTCCTGGAGTTTGCAGCTCTCTCTCTTACTGATATTGAGTCTTCCCCTCCTCCAAGAGCAGCACTAACAGGGCAGTCAGTCCCTGCTGCCTCTGCTGCTCTTCTGCCACAGGCTCTGAGCAAGGGGACAGCATGTTTAGCAGCAGCAGGGCACAAATCTGAACCTGTCTGTGGTGGAGTTTTGGGACTGTGCTCTAATAGATTTTGCCCGCAAGAAGAAGAAGAGGCTGCACCTCTTGCGCAGCTTCACAGTGGACCTCAAAATAAAGATATTATTTTTTAGTCTTAATCTGGTCAGTGCTCACTTCCACCTGCATGCATATAACACAACAGGTAAAGTTTTTTAATACAGACAACTTATATATTTGCATGTGCATTGTGAATGTGCTTGGGATGGTGTTGAGTGGTGCCTGTTAGAACTTCCTTCTGATCCCCTGGCCTGCCTTGGCTTGATTAAGCAGCAGTAAATAGCAAAATCCCCAGCATCTCCCTACAACATGAGTAACATCCAAATTGCCATTTGTTCTCAATGTATTCTTTTGAGAAGCCACTGACTGAGGACCTGCAAGAGCATGCACAGCTCAGGCTCTGGACTAACCCATCCTCATTCCCCTGAGCATTTCTCCCCCTCAGCTCCTTGGGCTTGGTGGGAGATGAGTCAGACCTTTCTCAGATTGCCTTGATCTGGAAGGGGGTGGCTTTGGAGTCCCCCAGGGCCTGCATGTGCATCACCCTGAGCTAAAGATCCAGGCAGGAACAGTTTTTTGGAGCTGGAGGCTCAGGGATGCTGCTCCAGGACCAGTCTAGTTATCAACAGAGCTATTGGTCAGCATGAGAAGGTGGCTGGAAACACAACAAATGAATCAAAGCAGCAAGCTCAGCTTTGGTGTCAGCAGCAAGTCCTCCTGCTGCTGTCATGGGACACGGCATCCAAGAGGGATTGGGCTCCCGAGGAGGTGCCGTCAGCCAGTGGGCGAAGCAACAGGGGGAGTCAGAGACCTGGCTTTGCACCCTGCCTGTGCCACCCACCGCCTGCATCGCCCCGGGCACATCACCTCATCTCCCTCCCCTCCCCTCCTGCCTCCTCCCAGCCTGCTTTTATTTCTGTCAGCCTCAGGGGCTGCGTTTCCAGCTGCAGGCAGTGCAGGGGATACCATGAACACCGAGTGCACTGCCTGCCAGCGTGCAGAGCAGGACAGAAAATGATGCGGTGTAACGTTCTGGGAGTCCTTTCATAACGTCAGGTCTATCACAAAGCACTTTGGCTGCCACAACAAAGCTTATTGATCAGCCTCAAGTATTCCAGATTGTGTCTTTCTGCCCGAGAAGTAGCAGGATGGAGAATTGAAGCACTTACACGGGAGAATATCGTACATGAGTTATTGAGTAACCACCAGAACTGCTCCAGGGCTGCTCCGTTCCTCTGGACTGCATGCAACTTCTGAACATTTTATCTCTTTCCTTCAGCTTTTGCAGGCATGTGCCAGCTTCTGTAGCATATAAACTAGGTGCTATTTTTATTGAATCTGGCTTTAATGCTGTAGATTTTTCACACGTGTGTTGGTTTTTTATTGTTGGTCTCATTCCTGAACTTTCTGGCACCTCTAAGTGTGAAATCGGTTATGTGCACGTTGCTTGGCAGATGAATTCCTATTTCTGGGAATCATTTTCCTTCTAAAATGTATTTTTATATTAAAAATGTGATCTGTATCCATATACCGGCCTAAGATTCCAGCCCAGAGGTTTCTGCAGCCAGAGATCACCACAACAGGGGATGCAGCCTGGAAGGAGACCTCTGCTTTCCAAGCTGTGAGTATTCATATTAAAGCCTTGTTTTACTGACCCAACCTCTGCCTCTTGGAGCAGCAAAATCCCCTTCTGATCTGGGACCAGGGAAAAATCAAGACAAGTATAGAGGATGTAAGTGCTGTCTTCCAGCATTATCTCTCTTCCCAGCTTGCCTCCCTGCTAGATCAAGAGAAACCACCCATCTCCCCGAGCCTTCTACCATCAGCTCCATCCCAGCTACTGCCTTGGCAGCTCCCCGTCCTCCCTGCAGCATCCCCCGGCCCTGTGGGAAAGGCAGGGGCTCAGGGATCCGGCCGCCCACCCTTCCAAAGGTGCTGTCCCCCCTTTCTCCATCTGTGCCCTGGCTGCCAGGGAAGAAGGAGCCGCGGCTGTGTGTGTGGTTTTCTCGCCCAGGGTGACCTGGAGCACATCTGCGGAGCGCTCCAAAGTAGCAGGAATGCGCTCCGTTAGGACATGATTCATCCTGCATACCGCATGGGTGGCTGCTCAGGGAGAATTTGGACATTTGCATACACTGCCGAGACCTTCCGCTTCTCCTCGCTCCCAAAGCCCTGCGCTTCATCCAGAGCCCCTGCGGGGGCTGCCCGGCCACAAATCCCTTCCCGGGGCATGGGCTGCAGCCAGCCCGGCAGCGCTGCTCCCGCAGCGCCTTCCCGGCCCGCTGGGGAGGCAGGAGCTGCTCCCAGCCGGGTCGAAGGATGGCTTTAGATCCTCAGCTCCTGCTGCAAGCAAAGCTGGGACGGAGCTGCTGCTGCCCGGGGATCGATCTGGGATTTGTTCTCTGCAGGCAGGAAAATCCCATCCCGGTTCTGCTCGGGCAGAACCGAGGCACGGCAAAGGGAGCGCCGCGAACAGGACCGAGCCAAGCGCCCGCTTCTGGGAAGGAAACAGGAATTGGGCAACGAGGCAGCTGGCTCTGGCTTGGGGCTGCTGCCGGGTAACTGGATTATTTACTTGGGCAGCTGCAGAGCCGGATCAGCCTCAGGAAAAAAGGGAGATGCTCCCCTGTGCTCGGCCAGCGGAGCTGCGAGGAGAGAGCGGGAGCGGCTGTGATCCACGGGGAAGGTGGAGGAATGGGGAAAAACACCCAGGTAATGTCTTAGTGAGTAACACAATCACGAATTTCATGTCTTTAACTGTATCTATTAAAAACAAACAAAAAATCTCCCCGACCTCACCTTGCTTCTTCTGGCCTAAACACAGTTTAAAGGGATGGGAGGGTGTTTTCCTGCTGGTGTGTGCAGGCTGTTAATTATCTCTAATAGATATAGCTTCAATGAGGGAAACTATTTCACCTGCACAGATTAGTCTATTTGGATTTACTGTCGTTCATTTTGGCATCAAAATGGTAACCAGGCAATGCTGGTACTTGGAACACAGATCTGAAGTAACATGGTAATGTGTTTAAATCCTTTAATATCAGGGGAACATAACATTTCAAGATGTTCTCAAAAGGCTGCCAAAACCAAGTCTGACACTATGTGAAACGTTTTAAAGAAAAATTTCAACAAACAGGAATTTAGCAAATAGGAGTACACCTACCCAAAAAAAGCCCCTGACATAGAAAGCATGCCAGTGTCATGGGAACCACAAGTAAATAGTGACTAGTCCTAACTAGCAGGTGGAAGTAGATTTTAATAATATTAACTAATTACAGTACAAATTCAGCTTGAGACACAAATAGGTTCAATATGAGGTATAAGATTTATATTTTTTAATTTAATATTTTAGAATTCCAACAAAACCCCCTCAAGTCAACAGAAAGTCTCATTCTTACTTAAACAGGGTGCAGATCAAATCCCTGGCAGGCACAGGCACTCCTAGTTGCCATCACCTTTCATGATGAGTCATTAGAAGCCAAGTTTCTACTTCAGATTGCTTTTCCAACTCAAAATTCAAAGCCCTCACACGACATCCAAACAGAAATATTTACACAAGATGTGTATAAATATAAAGTTTATTCAGTATAGTGTTTAGAAAAATAAGTTCACATCATCTCAGAATACAAATAAAACACTTAATTGTCCAGGCACAAACCCCTATTACAGTACAACAAACATACATACTTTAGATCTCTTTGGTTGGGTAATTAAGCACAGATATGTTTGATGATACACTCTGGGGCAGCATCACCTAACAGTGCAGTAAAGTTCTTGATTATTCCCTCCTCTAACACGTACATTCCGCTTAAATTTAATATTTGTTGTAAGGCACAATAAAACCCATATTGGAGAAATAACTGGTTAGTTCTGGACAAACAGTACATGCAGCAAAAGAACAAACATCCTCTGAACGTGAATCCTGAAAGCCAGAAGATTCACCCCCTCCTTGAGTTCAGAAATTTAAGAAGCAAGTTTTTAAATTATATGAAACATACAACTAAGGTATAAAACATCCTTCAAGATAATAACTGCTAGGAGATACAGGAAGACTTCAGGCATCCTTGCTTTTAAAAATACCACTATTTTTGTTTTCAGAATTATAAAATGACTATTCTTTTTGATGATTTGACATTCTTCTCGACCACAAGCACTGGGCAGTTCATGTTCCCAGAGCCCTGCACACACATCTCACATGATACTGGAGGGGTGCACCCTCTTGTTCATCTGCCCTTGCTAAGGAAAGTGCACAGGCACTGGAAATCTACGTACATGAAAAGCTCCTGTGCGCACAGGGCCAAATCCCACCCTGATTTATTTAACTGAAAATCATTACTGAGGTGTTTTTACATGATTTGAAGTCAGAACCTGTCCATTATTGTCGTCAGTCTCAGACTGAGAGCAGTAACAACAGTTCCAGCCTCACCTCTGGGTGAAGCCACTCTCTGAATGAGTCTTCCTGAATCCACAGGTAGGGGAAAGCAGTAAATGGGAAGAGGTATATGCTTTGATAAACTGTGACTGTTTGGTTCTACCCAAGTGTCAGCCTTGTGCTCTGGTTTGTGCTGCCACTGTGTACTGGGCCAAATCCATCCCTGACCTAACACCAGTGAAATGAATGGACCATATTCCCAGCTGGCAAAAAAGGACATTAAAGTCAAGGGAAATGTGCTAGTTTAGCCCAGCTGAGGACCTGGCCAATAGATGTCTGTGATTTACATTGCTGAAATGTCCTTGCAGGTAAGACCACAGGGATAATGCTGCACATAGTCCACACAGAGCATTCAATTCATCGTGTTTCTGGTTTTCTGCAAAACTCTGGGTGAAACAGAGGCAGCTTTAATCAAAAGTAGAAAAGAAGAGAGGGGTTTTTAACATCATGCTTTGTTAAGAATTTCCTTAGGCATATTTTTCAAAGCTGAGTCTGGGACTAGTAAAGCAGCAGAATTTGGCAATGTTTTCTGTAAGATTTCCAGTGGACTTAAAAGTTACAAACATATGTGAAGTTGAAATGATCCTTTACTCTCATCCATAACAGGGAGGGAGGGAAGAGAAGGAACGTGTATGCCAGGTAGACATACCTTCCATTTAAACAACAGAATGTGATAATAAGGGCTGTGTGTGGGGCTTGGACACTCACTGCCTTCCCATGTGTGGGAGACCAGCATCCAAATCCCCTAAACACCACGCAAAAATCCTTGGTTTGGGAGTCACTGGAGCAATGCCTTATTTACAGCAGCCAAAGATCTGGCCCTGGACACTTTCTGGGGCTTTGAGTACTGTCTGTTGAGAGCAGTGAGCCTGCCTGCCTGAGGGCCACAAAATAAAACCTTACCCTTGTAAGGAATAAAACTACTTATTTAAATTTCTATTTTAAACACACTGTACCGTGCAATGAGTCTTTACATTGTGCATATGTACCTGCAGAAAACATGAGGTTATAACTACGTTATCTGGAGGGAATGACACTTATTTTTCAATGGGAGAAAGAAAGAGTAAAAGATAATAGGAAGTTACTCGATATCTGGAAGACTAGAGTAGATTAATCTCATTTTGTCCCAAAACACTGCTTTTATGTACATCCTCCACTCCAACTGAAGAGTGGGAAGTCTCCTATTAGAAGTACCAGACACTCCAAGAAACGTGCCACTGTAACAACATGCAGAGTTTTCCACATCAACTGCGCTGCAAAGCCACGGAATTCAGAGCCTCAGTAACACAACGAATGCAAAGAAGGAAAAATTAAAAATAAAGTAACAGGTCCTGTTGTAACACCACAGTCTCTTCAATTATGAGAGATGATCACACCAACAACTGCTCTGAAATATTCCCTAGCTTGCCTCCAAATATAGTCTGAGCTTCACAGACCAAATGTTAATCCACCATCAACTCCTTCAGAGCCAAGTACACGTTCTCCATTGAAATGACAGCGATACAGGGTATTTCTAATTTTCCAAATGGCTGAATGATTTCATGCAAAGCATATACAGCTACTGTCATCACCATCTTAGCTACATGGGTGAAGAAGAGGTGGGAAACAGATTGTTCATGCTGGGGCCCAGCAAACAGATAAACAAGCAGAGTGGTTAGGAGAACTCGGGACTATCCGATTCCCTGCTCACGCGGAGCTCCAGGGAACGTCAGGGAAAGTTGTGCCAGGGGAACATACAGCTCCATGTCCTGCTTGTGATAATCTCTGCTTTAAAGCACTTGCCTCAAACACCCTGTTTGCCTGGGAGCACGTGGGGACAGCCAACTGCTGATGGGCTGCTCCTGCCTGCAGAGCGTCAGCGACTCCGTACAGCTGCAAGTGCTCCCCTTGCACACTCCTCCTTCCCTTTTCCTGCCCTTTTCCCTGCAGCTCTGACTCACAGCATGGACTCCAGCACTCACTGACAGAGCTCAGCCTCAAGGTTCCACAGAAAACCTTGCAAAATGAGCAATATAGTGCAAAACCACAACGAGAATGCCGATGCCGTGCTCACAGCGCACGGAAAAACCTTCATTCCCCAAAGGCTTTCCATGGAACCAGATAAAACCAAGACAAACACACTGGGTTATGCCACCTTAATTATCTTTCCTTTCAATTTTTTTTTTTTGTCCTTTAAGAGTGATCTTGCTCTGTCCTGAGCCTGCTTCAGAGCCCACAGAAGCTTTTGAAAACATTTCCCATTGCCTTCCAAAGACTTTGGACCAGGCCCCTGATGAGGATGAACACATGCTTTAGTTACTGTATATATTCACATTAGGATAAAATACAACGAAACCAAACCCACCAGGATTAACAGCATGTCACTTTTGTGCATTTGAATTCTTACTATTATTTTAAAGCTGTAAGGATGTGCTTTTCCATGCTTTCAGGAGGAAAGGTTAAGATCTGTTCCACCTGCTCCAGGGAGAAAGGTGTGGACACCCATCCCCAGCCAGGCAGTTCCCACCACAGCCTCCAGGCTGCTTCTCCTGGGGGATATTCATAAACACACACTCAGCTGCACTCCTGGATGGGGGCCTTGCTCCACCAGCAGCTGAAGCTGTCCCCCAGGGGCTGTTTGGCCAATGTGCAAACATGGGGTTCCCTTCCTTGGCTCGCCCATCCAACCTTTCCTGCTCATCTCACGGAGCCAAGATTTCAACCCTGTGGTCCCTCTGTGGACCCCTCCTGTCCTGCTGATGTGGGGCACAAGGACCCATCCTTGGCTCTCTGCACTGCCAGGAAATGTCAACCACCAGGTCCAGAAGACTCTTAAACCTCTTCTTACTCGTGCAAGCAGGAGCACCCAAATGAGAGGGTCTACTTGCAGAAGTAAGGCATCAGGATTTGGCCCTGAGGACGGATATTTGCAAATCAGTGTTTTTATTCCTCCTGCCACTGTGCTTTAGTAACAAAGATAAGGCCACTAGGAAGAAAGGCACGTGGAATTCTGTAAAAAATACACAAAAGGGTTCAACTAAATCGCAAATTACTAACAAAACAAACAAACAAAAAAAAAACCCTGAACACAAAGAGAGAGGGGGTAGAAACAGTGACCTCCTGGGTTTGTGAGACTGGGAATTAATTTTCTAGTTTCAGTGTGATTAACATTTTACTTTTACAGTCTATTGCTTGAAAAAAACTACAAAAAAGTAAAACCTTGTCAGAAATAACTACGCTTACTTCCTGCTCAAACAATAAAATAAATTAAACAGCCAGAAAACGTTTTCCTTTTCAATGCATTGTGTCTAAAGTGAAAGGGAACATAAACCATAAATAAAATCCATTGTACTAATTAAAAAAAAAAGTCTCCTTTATAAGAACTGAAACAATATTTACATTCATACTGGATAGAAAGCTTCTGAATTGCATAATTAGAGCTTCAAACGATGTTTTTTCTGGTGCACTGACAAAATGCTAGCTGTAGCATTTAGAAACCTGTACATGATTGATGTGAGACTTTTGGTTTAAATGCAAGTCTGCTGGAAAAAAAGCAAACATACCAGTAACAATACTATGATTTTGTTTTGTTTCTTAACCTCAAACAACATAAAAGTAGCCAGAGAGGTATCGTCTAGAGTTCCTTAGAAATCTCTCAATGCCCATGGACTGGAAGTAAACAGAAAAAAAACAAAGTCTGCATTGTTTCTACCATTTTGGAGTGAGATTTTTGTTTTCCATCTGAAGCTAGGAGTGTATACTTACTGTTAAGAATATGTTGTACTATGGAGAGTCTAGTTAAATTTTCAGGGTAGTATCTGGTAGCCAAACCTGTACCCATTCCTCAGTACTTGCCCTGGCCATTTCCTTTCTCCTTTAATCTGCTTAAAAGAGAATACTGCATGCAAACCAAGTGTGGCAACCTAATTCCATTGCTGGAGATTCCTCTGTACATTGATTCAGACTACTTAAATGTTCTTCTGGTTTCTTTAAATGAAAAAAAAAAACCCACCAAACAAAAAATCCCACAAACACCCCCACACTAGGTGTTTGTTAGGGCCTCAACAGGAGACTTAGCTATTAAAACAGAAAGCAAGAAAAGAAAGAAGCTACAAGTCTTGCATAACTTCATCCATCTGAACTGTCTGCAGTTTGGCAAGTTCTTTTTTGTCCGTTTCCAGTTCTTCACATACCGTGTCAACCATGTTACTCATAACATACTTAGATTTGGAATCCAGCATCATTAAATTGCCAGTTGACTTGCTCTCAGAATTAGGTAAGAAATTCTCTTTGACATCAGGTACAGCTTGCAGAACCAACCTGTGCTCTCTGCCAAAATCCTGGTGCACTTGTGCAGGGGGGTGGCTGACACGGTCTCCACTGGTTGAAACTATTTCTCCAAGCACGGGCTGCGCTGTGGAAATGGACAAGAGATCCTGACTGGTGATGAGGGGACAGTTCTGGAGGGTTGCATAGTTAGTGTTGCTGATAGATATCACTGT
Organism: Fringilla coelebs; assembly: GCF_963513975.1. Classification (NCBI taxonomy): domain Eukaryota; kingdom Metazoa; phylum Chordata; class Aves; order Passeriformes; family Fringillidae; genus Fringilla; species Fringilla coelebs. The sequence goes on from NC_140034.1 coordinate 5,909,943, forward strand.
AGAGGTACTGGTCACGGGTGAAGACATGGCCTGGCTCTCCGAGATACCAGAGCTCAGTTCTGCAGCATTTAAAAGAGTTGGTGGTGTGAGGGAAAAATTATGTGAGGGTGTTACATTCACTAAGGAGGAGGCCAGGGACTGGAGCCCTGCACTGGATATATTTTCAGAAGACATGTTGACGTTCAGTTGCGCGTTCTGACTGACTGGCATCAACTGAGAAAACACCAGGCTTCTTTCCAGTCCTTCTTGCTTGACAGATCCTACAGCCTGGCCCGAATTGGGAACTGTATAAACCACTGCACTCGGAGTGAGGGGGCTGAAGAAAACCTTTCCTTGCTGCACTGTTGAGGATTCAGTCGTAAAAGTTCCTCCATCAGATGTGCTGGGGTTTGCTGAAACATTACCTAGGGAAAGGGAAGCAAAAGAAAAGAAACAGAAATTACAGCTGGCAGAGAGTTATGCAGTCCTGGTCTTTTTTACCTTTGCAGTATACACATACACTAATATTTCATGCAACGCTGAAAAGCAATTTTTGTAGCAGGTGATAGAAAACTTGGTGTAAAGAAATCAATGCTGTTAATTGAAGTTGCTTCTAGAAAGTTTAAAAAAAAAAAGTTTCTGATATATTAGATTAGGTATCTTTCAGACTCTCATTAAGGAGCAAACAGTCCCCAGCCATGTGACTAAAATGAATGTGCTTTGGCCTTCACTAGTTGCCACCACTCAATTTCCATCTAAGAATAGAAGCATGAAAAGCTATTAAAGATAGTTCAGTGACAGACTACAGCTTGTGTGTGGGAACTGCAGACACCTCACATGAAATCCACTGCTGCTGGGGAGAACCTGCCCCAGCCAACCCTCACAGAAAACACGAAAAACCGGTAATTTCTATTGGTCTAACTAGGTAATCCTCAAGCACCCAGCTCTATTCCCTTTCACCTTTATCCTGTTTTTCTAAAATCCTAATCCTACCACATCCACCATGCTGTGAAAAGTCACCCAGCACTGCCTGCCCTTGCTGAAAGCCACGGCACAGCTCGTGTGATGTTGCAGTGAGCCAAAGCAAGGAGAGGTGGCCAGAGATGACCTGAAGTTGTTTTCACTGGACTTGCCATGTCAGTTGTCATTATGGTAATTCCTAAAATAAGAAATACTGGCTCTTGGGACTGAGTCCCACTTGGAACACCTCTCTTTATCAAAAGCAGTTTAATTATAAGAGACTACACTTGGACACAGCTGAATATTTTAGAACAGCACCAAAAATGCATTTCTCATATAGGGAATATTTTAGATCCCTATTAATTTTGGATAATAAATTATGATTTTCTGGAAGATGTTATGCATATGGGTAAACTAGAAAAACAAAGCCAGGTAACTTGAAGTTACCTGTCAGTATTATTTACTGGCTTACTTGAAATAGCCTGCAGCATGCTTCACTTGGAACAGGCAGACAGCTATCCATTCAAGACAACTAGAACTTTTCTCTGCACCAAAGACATGGTGGATCACTCTCCAGTGGGCAGTCAGTATTTTTAACAATGGGAAAAATGGTCAGAGAAGAGCTTATTATGAATCTTAGGACTTTCAAATACAACAGTGCTACAATACTTAAAAGGACAGAACTTTCTCACCTTTGCTGGCTGTTAGTTTATGCCTTGGAGCATGTGGATTAAGTGGCTTTAGTAATTACAGGTGGCATTCAGACTAAATGTCTTCTCTCTTTAATCTTGCTTAAACTATGTGCCAATAACTTCCAGTGCCTCTGAGTGCCACATTTTAGGACCTTATAATTGTGCACCCATTTGAAATGTGGTTGCACAGCTTCAGTGCTTCTCCCTGTGCTTCAGCAAGAACAATTCACACCCTATACACATTAAATTCAAAGAAGCACATGAGCACAATTTGACTTTCATTATAGTATTCACAGCTCCTGAAACCAGAGAGAATCATTCCAGTTTAATCATTTTCATAAACAAAGATAAAGTGGCCAATGAGTACCCAAGATGTTCAGCTGTGCTTTTTAACTGACCTGCTTCAAAAAAAGGGATCCAGAACAGGGTTTGTGCTCCCTGGGATTCTTCCTGGCCAGCTGCAAAACTCAGACTATGGTATGCTAAGACCAGCTCTAAAGCAAACTTGGGGAGGAGCCTGCACACTTGGCACATGAACCTGTGATGACATATTTCCCTTGGACTGAGGGCAGTTTTATCCAAAGAGCCTCACATTTTATATCTATGAGCTAGTGCTTACTTCTATTGTTTCCCTCAAGTTTAATCTTTCTTAATTATGGAACAGAAAATGTACAAGCAACTGCTTGGTCTTGTTGTGTCTACAGTAATTCAAAATGTATTTTTGTGAAATGCCTTTGTTAAGAAAACAAAAAAAACCAAAACAAGCGCCACAAGAACAACAAAGGTAACAATTTCCAGCTGCCATAATTTTCATTTTTATGAACCTTCTCATTAAAAGAATTCAGTGGCAAATGGGGAATATTTTGAATTACTGAAACAGGTAAAATTTACAGATATTTGTGAAGACTCCTATCACAGACTTCTGTGAACAGCATGAGATGAAAGGGTGTAAACTTCCAGACCTCTTTCCATGCTCTTAACAGAGAAGCTCAGGTTCATCTAACAGTCTGCCCACGAGCACAACACACTATAAAGGAAGGCAAGCACTATTATTTGATGCTCTGTGCGCGGCCATGGCTGAGATACTACGCTGATACCTTGTAAGAAAAGGACCACAGCTTCTAAAATGCTAAGTGTGCCTGATTCTAACCTTTTCTCATATCTCTTAGTGCAAGAAGCAAAGTTTTTACCTTGTGAAGCTGCCACAGAAACCGGAGGCAGCTGCAGAGAAGAAAAACCAATGCTTCCGTTCAGCAGCTGGCCATTTGTTCCTGAATTGGGGATCTGGACAATGCCATACTGGTTTATTTGGACAGGAGCAGTAAAAGTAACTACGGAGCCTCCATCCTGGGAAGCAGCAGTTTCTACGCCTTCCCTTTTCACCTCTGAGCTCGGTATCAATCCTGGGAAAGTGACTGGGATGTTGCTAGGGCTGAAGGCTGCTGTGGCATTGGGGACCGAAGCCTGGAGGAGTTTGAAGTCTTTAACATCTTCTGAGGACGATGAGGACAGTATGTCAGTGATGGACACCCCGTTGCTCACAACACTCGCCGCAGTTTTGGGCGAATTTAAGGTAACAGTCTGAGAAGTGCCCACGCCGAGTCCATTGAGTATGACACTGTTGGGTCCCTGAAGAAACGAGCTACCATTGAGGAAGACAGGAGAGGTACTGGCAGGCATGAGGTTCCCATTCAACAAGACACCGGAGGAGCTCAAGGCTATTTTAGTGTTTCCAAGCTGCTGCATGTAGACAGGCTCCATGTGGCCGGGAAGGCTGAGGCTGGTAACGCCGTCGGATGAGCTGGAGAGTGGATGGGGAGATAAATCCTCCCGCCCCTTACTGGATTCATCTTCTGTGCTAGGGTTGCCATCTGACTCGCTATGGGAAAAGATGGAGAGATGACATTGCATTACCACGGCGTACCAGGATCTCTGCACCAAGGGGGACTTCTTGCATCAACACAAGTATGTGAGAATTTCCACGAACAAATTTTCTTGTGTGTTTTGCCTTTACGAGGCACTTTAAACGAATATTTAAGCCAAGGGAGGAGATTTCTTAGAATAGAACCCATCAAACCAAACACTCGCCAAAGGAGAAACTTTACAGACTGGGTTATGGAACTGTAAATAAATTCCTCCAGCCCGGCGGCCGAAGGGGGCTGCCTGGGCCCCCCCTCCGCCGGCCCGGGGTGCCCACACGTGTGAGACCGGCCGCGGCCATTTGGCAAAGCGCTGGGAGGTGAGGCAAGGCCGGGGAGCGCCCCGGACCCTCCGGGCTCAGCCTGCCGCCGCCGGCCCGGGGGAAGGGGGAGACCCCGGCCCGCGCTGCCGGCGGAGGCACCTCCGGCCGTGCCGGGCGGCCGAGGGGAGGGACGGAGAGATGGGGGGCGGCCTTTGTGCCTCCGCCCGGGGCTGCGCCGGGTTTTTTCGCTGACTGGTCCGCCCTCGGCTGCATTTTTCGGTCGCTCTCCCCTCCCTCCCCCCTCGCCCTTTGATGTGTCCCGCGGAGAGGGGCCGCGGCGGCACAATCGCGCCCTTGGTTGAGAAATGCCTTGGGGCCCCCTCCGCCGGCCGCTTTCCCTCCTTCTCTCCCCGCTCCCTTCCTCCCCCCTCCTCCCCGCGCTTTCTCCCCCCTTCCCGTCCCTTCCCGGAGGAAGGCGGGGGGCGGGAGCGGGGAGGTCACCTCCACCTGCCCGCGCCCCCGCCGCGGGGCGGGGGGAGCCGAGGCCGAACCGCGGGCGGAGCGGGGCCGGGGCCGCTCTCCCGCCCCGCAGTCCCGGGAACCGGCCCTGCTCCCCCGCTGAAACCCGAGCCCGGCCCGCTCCCGAGTCAGGTTTCAAAACAGAGGGAGCGCCGGGACCCCGCGCGTCCTCCGGCCGTCAATGATTAACTCTGTCAGGCGCGACAATTGAATAAAAACAAGGAGCGGGGGGAACAAGCACCCCCGTCCCGTCCCCTCCCGGGAGTCCGTCCCGCGGCTCCACCGTGCCGGGAGCTCCCCCGGGAGCGCGGGGCGGCGGGTCCGGGAAGTTTCCCCGCGCCGCCTCGCACGCCCGGGCCGGGTGGGTGTGTTGGGAACGAGGGAGCGGGGAGGAGGAAGGAGGGGAGGACGAGGCGCACCGAAGGTAAGCGCCATGTTTGCAAGGGAAGAAAGAGCCGGGAGAGGGAAAGGCAGGCGGGAGAGGGGGCGGGGAGGAAAAGTTTTCCCTCACCTTTTGGACTGGGTCTCGGAAGGGTTGCGGTCCCGCTGCCTGCGATTCTTGAACCAGTTGCTGACCTGGGTGAGGGACAGCCCGGTGATCTTGGCCAGGTTGCGCTTCTCGGCGGGCGAGGGGTACCGGTTCTGCTTGTAGAGCTCCTTCAGCGCGTTGCGGGACTTCTCCTTGAAGCAGTAGACCGTCTCCTCGCCGTCCCAGATGGTCCTGGGCAGGGGGTATTTCCTCCGCAACCTGTACTTGTCCACCGCCCCCAAGGGTCTGCCCCGGGCTCGCTCCGCCTCGGTGTAGCGAGCTTTGTACCAGAGCTCCTGCAGCAGCGGGTGGTTGGAGGAGTCGAAGTTGTGGCTCTCCAGGATGCTGTAGAGCTCGGCGTAGATGCCCTGGTGAAAAGCCACCAGCGCCCGGGCTTTCATCAGGCTCTCGTTGCCACGTAGCAGATCGCTCGGGGGCAAAGACCACAGGAACCTGGCCAGGCGGTCCAGGTTCCCACCTTGCTGCAGCGCCTCGCACACGCAGGCGACGTGGTCCGGGGAGAAAGCCAAGGGGGTCTGCGAGGAGGAGGAGGAGGAGGAAGAAGACGAAGAGGAGGGAGAGGAGGCAGCGTGGTGATTCCTGGCCAGGAGTTCCGTATGGAGCAGTACCTGTTCCGCGGCTCCCTCCTCGCCGGCGGCAGCGGAGCCTGCATGCTCCATGGGGAACTGGGCAGCGGCGGGAGGGGGCGGCGGCGCGGGCCCGTCGGGGGCTTCGGAGAGCATTTCCATCACATTTTCCTCCTTGATCTCTACCGCGATCACGATGTCGTCCGTGGCGGGGGAGGCAGAAGACATGTTTCGGTTTGTTTTCCTTTTTTTTTTTTTTTTTTTCTTTTGGGTTCTTTTTTTCCCCTTCCTCCCTCCCTCCCCCCCCCCCACGTTCCCTTCTCCTCCTCTCCCCCCTTCCTATCTCTCTCTCTCTCCTCCTCCTGCTCTGGCCGATCAGGTTTCCCCCGGCCCCGCAGTGACCATCCGGGATCGCTGCTGTATCCCGGCCGCGCTCCGCCGCTCCCCCCGCCGCGACTCCCGCACCCGCCGCAAGACTATGTGGCCCCGCCCACCGCTGCCCCGGCCGCGCCCGCTCATTGGCTGCGCCGCGCCGGGAGGGCGGGGCTACGGCGTCTCCGTGGCAACCGTCAATCAAGCGGCCGCGCTCCTCTCTCCGCTCCCCCCTTCCCATCCCCACCTGGAGCCCCCGGGGAGCGGCGGCTCCGTCACCTGCGGCTTTCCCTGGAAGGGAAAGGGTTAAAGCGCTCCCGGTGCTGTCTGCTGTCGTTACTGGGGTGAGGGAGTTTTGCTGTGTCCGCTTCTGGGCCCCTCACTTCCAGAAAGTCATTGAAGTGCTGGAGCGAGTCCAGAGAAGGGTAGCGGAGCTGTGGAAGGGTCTGGAGCACAAGTACTATGGGGAGCGCTTGAGGGAGCTGGGGGTGTTTCGCCTGGAGAAAAGGAGACTCGGGGGTGACTTTATCGCTGTCTGCGACTCCCTGAGAGGAGGCTGTAGCCAGGTGGGAGTCGGGCTCTGCTCCCGGGCTGGCAGCGATAGGGCGAGAGGACAGAGTCTTGAGGTTTAGGTTGGACACTAGGAGGAATTTCTCTGCAGAAAGGGTGATTAAACACTGGAATGGGCTGTCCAGGGAGGCGGTGGAGTTACCATTCCTGGAGGCGTTTAAGGATAGACTGGACGTGGCACTTAGTGCCATGGTCTGCTTGACACGCTGGTCTTTCCCGAAGTGATTGATTCTGTGGCTCCTCTTGGTTAGTCATGGGCAAGTGTCCCCCGTCTCCCGCTGTTACAGCCGGAGCTCAGGGGCCCGGACAGTTTCCCGGACAGCCCCGGCGCTGCCGCCCGGGCTCCTTCCCGCTCGGGCGGGCGGCGTCGGGGCCGGGCCCGGGGCGCTCGCGGAACGCGCGGGGCGGCGCTGGGCGGCGGCGGGGCCGTTTGGCGGCGGCACCGGAAGGCGGAAGGCGCGGCGGGAGGAGGGAGGGGAGCGGGAGGCGGCCATGGACGACTTGGGCTGCCCGCGGTGCAAGACCACCAAGTACCGCAACCCCTCCCTGAAGCTGATGGTGAACGTCTGCGGGCACACGCTGTGAGTGGCGCCGGGCCCCGGGGGGAGCGGGCGTGGTCCGGAGCCCCGGCCGCTCTGCGGGGCGGCGGGGCCTGGGGGAAGGAAGGGGTCGCTCCCCCGGCCGGTCCGGGGGTGGGGGCGGCACCGGCTCCACCAGACCCGAGAGGCGCTTGCGAGGCGGCTCCGGGCCGCTCGGGCTGCCTTTCCTCCCCCGGAGGGTCCGTGTCAGCCCGGGCTGCCTCCGGTCTGGGCTTGACTGCCCTCGGTGCCTTCCCTGCAGTGAAATTCCCGGGAGGAACCCTCGGGACACGCTCCCGTCCCGCAGCGCTGCCAGGCTTCGGCGTGCGAAGGGGGGAACGAAGGGAAAAATACATTTCCCACGGAGTTAAACGTCTCTTGTTTAAAACTGTGCTCAAGTAGTAAAGAAAAAAGGCGTTTTGTTGTATTATTGTAATGTGTGAATTCTGCTGAATGAAGAGTGCTTTGCTGAAGGTTTGGTGCTGGTTTAAATGTTGGAAAATCCGCTTGCGAATCTGTGCTGATGGTGCTCTTAACTTCTTAAATCATTCGTGGTTTTTCCTTTTATGTCTTTTTTGTTTTTTTTTCCCCCCCCAAGAGCAGTCATTACTTTTTTTCCCTTTTCTCCTAAAACTCAGCCCTTAGGTAGTACCCAGCACTGGCTGTTGCTGATTTTAGTCACAGATAGTCTTGCTGATTTAAATCACAAATAGCCTGAACTCATTCACTTTCAGATCTGGAGACCATCCTTAGTGGGGAAGTTTGAAAGGCTGTACTCTAAACTCTTTCTGGATGTACACTATCCAAGGCCAGTACTGCAGTAGCAGCCCTTTCTATAATTTTTGTTTTGGTCCTGTCATCTTTCCTGTGATGTGTATATTTTAAAACCACGTGTGAATTACTTTGAATGCAGCCTGAGAGCTTTTGCTTGCCTTGTTACATTGCTGTAAGTAAACAGGATGAGGGAAGTCAATTGCAAGAAAGGATTTATCTTATTGTCTTAGGAGAAAAGTGTTACTTTTCATTCTGTTCCCTGCTCCTGTTCTCTTCCCTTGCCGTGGAGGTGTGGTGGTGTGGGAGGGTGGCCTCCGGAGTGTCCATTTGGTGCCAGCAGTGCTGGAGTTCAGGAGGCAGCAGCCGCGTTCAGGCAAAGCCGTGCGGGTTTAAAGCGCTGCCTCGATCTTGCGTTCACCGAGGATCAAAGGAATGATCAAAGTGGTCCCGATGTGCTTCCAGGCTCCTCCAGAGCCACTTCCAGCAGAGGACAGCATGTCTCAGTTTGCTCTCCTGCTTTGCTTCTCTTGTTTTGGGCTTTTTTGTAGCTGAGTTTTGCTTGAGACAGTTGATGGTGTTTTCTGCTTTACTGGGTTCAGTTGCTGACACTGTGTTTGGGGTTGATGTTCTTGTCTTGCTGCTTGTTTCTGCACCCCAGCTCTTGTTGTTTGCATCTCTGTGGCAGAGTAGGATCTCTGGGTTTGTTTTTGTTGTAATTAAGGACTCTCCATCTCAATGTGGTTCAAGTGTGCCCCTTTTCCTCTGTTTTCCTTCCAAGAGCTCCCTCAGGGTTGTGTATCTATTATTGTTTCTACACAGTGTTACAAAGCCTTCATGCTGGAAGTTGTTTCTTAGTAATGGTTAATGAATTTCCATAGTAACTCATCTAGAAGCTCAGATGACCCACCTGTGAATGAAAGGGGGTAATTGACTTGTTTGCATAAATTCACTGTATTTCAGTCACAAGGAAGGAACGTTTAATTAGCTCCCAAAGCAAATGAGTTAACAGAAGTTTCTGATGCATATTTATCCTTATTTGGTCTATTTTGATATTTTGCAGTTGTTACCATTGAAAATGCTACTCCTAATTTCCAATCTAAATTTGTTTGCTATAATTGAAGCATTTAAGAACTCTACCATGAATTTTATACTCTTGTGAACTCTTTATTACTTCTCTTTGGTAGGAATGTCTGGAATACTTTCAGGGCTTTCTCTTTGGTGTTTTTCACTCTGAAGAATCCCATTGCTTCAGTCTCCTCTCTTCAGTGATTTTTAATGTCTTTTTTTTTTTTTTTTGTTACACCCAGGAGTTATTCTCACTGGGTTTTTTTAGGCCTTTTCCACTTGGTTTGCATTTTATTGAAGCTGGACATGGTGTTCTATCTCAGTCATTAGTACAACAGCCAGAGTCAAAATTATTTTGTGTTCTTTTTCATTCTTTTCCTGCCTGCATTTCATCCAGGCAGCATGATGTCTCTTGATGTATTTAGTTTTTTTGCAGTGATACATTTGATTTATGTTGAACATAAGCCCCAGATTCTTTAGCACTTAACCACTCAGCACATCTGTGGGCAGAACAGAATTCAAACTTGCTTTCCATGTTATGTTGTACAGGTGATTATTGTTATTACCTTTTTGCTCTGTTAAAAAAATTTGTTACTTCAGGTGACTTTTGTTTGCTTCAAGTGGCTGTGGATTCTGGGACCCTCCATCCAAGTTTTTCAAACTGCCTGAGATTATTCTCTGTTAACATCCTGATATTTTCCAATGTGTAGTTTGTGGACAGAATGTCTGGGAGATAGTGGAAATTATGCTTATCACCATAACAATTCCAAATGAGGCAGAGCAAAATATGAAGTTGCCTGCAGTAAGTTCATTGGTAAAAACCCTCTTCCTCTGGTTACTTTCTGTAACAGTGGAGAATGTGAAAAGATTAAAGCCATGTGAATGGGCTTGCTACCAATTTTCTCTCTGACTGAAATAATGATAGCTTATCTCTGGGTGTGGGTTTCTAATAATCTCTGAGTACTTCAGTATGTTCTGCTTTTGTTTAGGTTGTATGGCTGTCAGTTTAATGGTGTCAAAAGTCCAGTTAAACCAAAATTATATTGCCTGTGGCTGCTGTTTTTCTTCCTATATTGTTACTGTGTCATGGGAGGGAATTATATTCCTTTGATATGATTTTTTTTCCTAAGAAATTGTGTGTTGAATCTCGTCTGTTCTGTTATCTGACATATGCAGGAGATAGGTTTTTTCCTCAGATTATTTTGGCATCTTTCCAGGATCTGATGGTAAGCCTGACTCTGGTCTGTTTTCCTGTGTACTTGTTTCCTGCTCTTTAGAGGCAGGTGCTTTAGTCCTTCTTTAGGTTGTTGGAGCTTAATGCAGGGAGCAGAGATGATCCAAAACTTCTTTTGTCAGTTTTCAAAGGGTAAATATTGCATCTATCTGACTTGAAAACCTTGAAGTACTCCTAATGCTGTAACGCCTGGATATAGTCCCCAGGTTTATGGACTACAGGTCCATGGGTTTATGGAGGCTCATTAAGCTGTCTGCAGAAGCACATTGCCTTTGTGGTGCTTTTTGTTTGAAGTGTGCCGATAAATCTGCATGGAAAATTCAGAGCCGTGGCTTTGCTGGCTCGGGAGCTTTGGAGCAGTTGCTGTAATGCATTTCCCAGTTCTAGCCTGGGCTCCTGCTCCTTCTGCTGTGCTATGAGTTACATTAGCCAGCTAATCCATCTTACTGAGTGGAGATTGATGCAGAAAATGCCCCAAGTGCTTTGGCATCATCTGTTAGAGATTTTCCCTCTCATTGAATTGTGGGTTAATGCGCTCCTGCCTCAGCTGTGCTTTCTTGCATTGCAGGCATTCTGAAGGAATATTTTCATTTTACCTTCAGTGCTACCTCCTGGTAGTTTCTTTCCCAAATCCCTGACCTTTCCTATTCTGTCAACTGTGCTGTTCATTTAATGAAGTGACCTCCAGTGATGTGATTTGCACTTGTGCAAAATACCTTGAATTTTAAAATAGTGAAGAGCCTTTACTTGGCTAAGCTGATTTGTCAGTAAGCTTCAGATCTTTGTTTCATCTGGGTTTCAGAAAGCTTGTGGTTTTATCAGGAGTTCATTTTATTCATTTTGTGATTCTGTTTTTCCTTCTGAAGAACTGTGGGAGTTGTCTTCTTATGCCTTCTGTCAGCCAGGCTGTTTCCACTTTCATGTTCTTAGGGGCCCTCCAATTAGAATGAAATTAGGAAGAGCCATTCTTTTTATCATGGTTTATTTCCCCTTCTATTTTTTCCTTCTCACTTCTTATATAAAAAAAGCATGTCAGAATATCTGAGAACTTGTTGGGCAACAGGTATCCTGTTTTTTCTTTCTTTTTTTGACAGATGGTTACAGTGAAGGTTCTTCTTGCTATGAAATACTGTGCTTTGGAGGTTTGGCTGTTCATTCTTCTCCTCTTCCTCACTTCATTCATTTAAATCTCACCTGAGGGAGATGCTATGTGTGAAAATCCCTGTGCTGGCCTCCCATCTCTTTTCTTACTGTGACCTTGACCCTGCCACCAGATTGGGTCTGGTTTTGGCAGCACATGCAGGTAGCATTTCTCCTCCCTCATCTTTTGCATCTCTTCCTGTGTTAGTGGCTTGAGCCTAAGTTAGAAATCTCACCGTGCCTTTCTCCCAGTGTTGCACCTTTGGCATGGGCAGTTCTCCCAAGGGCAGTGGGGCTCTGGAATGTGCTCCTGGCAGAGCGGGATCAGAGTGCTGATAAGCACAGCAGTGCTGCAGTGGAGATAAGGGATAGGCAGGTGGCTGCAAGAGGATGAAATAAGACATTTGGTCTTTTATAAACAACCTTCAGGTTGGGATTCCACTGCAGTTTATGCCAATAGAACCATGCCAAGCCTTACAACTGTGGGACTGGATTTTTTGGGGGGTTTATTTCTTAGTAGTTTGTTTTGCTTGGTTATTGCTTCTTGACCAGTATCACCAAAAGTGTAACACCATGTGTTTTTGGCATCAGAGTAATGTTAAATAAGCCTTTTCCACTATAAATCTTCCCTGTCACTGTGAGGGAGGATGATAAATTAGCAGTTAAAAGTTGTTCTAGGATGGGATTTAGTAAGGAAATGCTTAGTTCAAGAATAATTAATGTCTTTTAAAGTTTATTTTCTTAAGTATAACAGAGGTTCAAGGCATCAGATACTTGGCTTTAAAAAAACTTGTGCAGGGAAAAGTGTGTCTAATTATGGAGCAATGCTTGATTAAAGTCCTGTAATGCATTAGTTTCTAAGGTGCACCGATGGCTTTGCTTTCTTTTAGAAGTTCAATCAAGAATTATATTCAAAATCCGTTGTGCATGCATGACAATTTTTGGCTTTTCAGACAATTCCTAGAGTCTTTTCTAAGCATGCAGATGCTGGGTGCATGCTTGCCAATGGAGTTGTAATCCACCTGGCTTCACTTGAGACCATGAATTATCTTTTACTTTGCCTGCTTGGATTTCATGGCCTGTGTTGAGTTTTAGGAGGCACGTTAAGCATATCCCACTGATTTACTTACATAAAGAGGAGGGGAAATGCATCCACCCAAACCTGCATTAAAAGAACATTAAGCTTGTTGCTGCAAACAGGAGTGGGTAAAGAGATTTATTCTCGCCTGTAAACTTGGACCATATGGTCTCCAAGAAGGAGACACAAAAATGTTAGGTAAAAAAGGTAGTTAATTGGGACTGCTGGTTCACCTTTGTTATCCCACTGCCTTTTATAGGGATCAGGAAGGAAACTAGTGTGAAAAGCTCTTCCTTAGAAGTCAGCCCTGGTGCTCCAGCTACCTGGAAGCCACCCTGGCTTGTAGAGAGAGGAAATGTGGATGTCTGCAGACCAGCAAAAGCAAAGTAACTGCTTTTCTTCCCCAGCGTCATGCCAGCTCTTCTGCTGTCTTGACAAAGTGTTTTTCCAAGCTTGACATCTCTGGGAGACAAGGGCTCAGGGACCAGAGCAGTCTCAACAGAAAACTGGGAAGCTCAATTTCAGCTGCTATCAGTTTGGTGGTTTTGGGTTTCTTTGAGTACTGCCACAATCTTACATGGTAGTTGATGAACTTGCTTCATTATAAGCTTTTCTGGTCTCTTTCCTGTCTTCAGGAGGCTTCTGGAAAGGTGTCTGGGCTCCTTATTAAAATATAGGTTTTTTTTTTTTCTCCTGTTCCCAGAGGGAGATGTATTTATTTCTCATTTAATTTGTTAATAAGACTTCAAAATGAAGACAGTGTAAAAAAGCTTACTGTCTCTAGGCCCAGCTTTTTGTTGCTCAGGGGAGACATCAATTCACCAAGTTGTGTTGTGGGGATTCTCTAATCTGCCCTGCACCCTGTTAGGTGCTTCCAGGGATTCATTAGGGGGGAAGTGCATCCTTGGAGAGCTCTAATTGAGGTGTTAACAGCTGCAATGTGAATAAACAGGGGTTTCATTATTTGTGTATTTATTTTAATGTCAGAAGCTTTTGGAGTTTTGTGGCTGTCACATTCCCTGGGAGGTAGAAGCAGGAACATCCCTGGTGAATTCAGGGGAATGGAGGCTCGTGCCAGTGCGTGGGGCTGGACTTGTTGGAAAACAGTTTGAAATCTTCTTGTTTCAGCCCCTTCCAAGTGAAAGGATGGCTTGGCTTCCTGCTGCATTCTTCTCTGCAGTGTGGTTCAAGAAAATGCCTTTCTTCCAGGATGGGGGAAAGCCCTGGAGACTGTGGAAAATAACATAAAACTGTATTTCAGCCAAGTGAGTTTGAGTGAAGAAGTCTAAACTAGAGGTAGGCAGTGAAGATCTGTCAGACCTGTAACTTTTAATGTGAGCATGTGGGAATTAGGGGAGCTTAAATATGCATTTGAATTTGATTTGGCAAGCTTTTTTTCTAAAGAAAATACCTTGAATGCAAGATATACAAGCACAATGATTCAGGGCTGTCATTTGTAAACATAGAGGTTGGCTGTAATATATATGATTTTTAGGCCAAAAAAACTGGTGTGTGGGCTTTGGAGCACAAGCAAGTATGAGTGTGCTGGTTCTGCCACGGAGTGTGGATTCAAGATTTGTGAACAGGCAGCAGGCACAAGGAAAAGAGCCACCAGGCTTTGGTACTTACCAGACCCTTGCAGGAGCTGATCTGGCAGAAAATGAGCTGTTTTGGTCACTTAATGCTATTTGTACAGAACTAACAAGTTGAAGTTGCTTGTGAATGGTTAGTCAGACATCAGAGGTGGTGCAAGATCATCTGTAGGAATCTGTGTCTACAAATGAGGTAGGAATAGGGTGGAAGGAAGGACCTTCCTAAGACACATTGTTAATTTGGCTTTTTTAACCATTTTGTGAAGCTGCGTGCTTTGAAATTGGCTTATCTGGGAGAGCAAGTGTTCTGTTTTGTCTCTGAGACTTGTTTTTTTGCTGTTATTACCATATCACACCTCAGCTTAGATTCCTGGATGGTAAATCCTTGCTTATATGAAAAGCATGAACAATCTTGCTGGATTAAAGCAGATTGGGACTATATGCAGTTGAAAATCTCAACCAGAACAGGAACTTGGTGTGGTCCTGAAAATGCCTGCTTTGCTTTGGGGAGATAAGTAATGAAAGCTGTGTAAATGTATTTCATTCCCAGTAATTTCCACCTCTGAAAGAATTCTCTTAGTTTCTTCTGTGTGACTTGCGAGACACATCAGGGAGGTTTTTACTCATTTTGTCAGATCTACTATGAGACTTTAACTGATGCTTGATTGAAGTAATTCCTCAATCAAAGCCTGTCTGCTTCCTCAGAGGAAGAAGCAATTTTTTTTTTTAATGTTAAGTGGGATGCATTCACTCTGAAAGAAAGCTTTTTCCTGGCTTCTTAGGGAATAAAAATCTAGATCATCTTTCTTCTTTGTCTTTTTGGAGTTTTTCCTGGTTTTATTAATTGGGATTAGATGCTCTTTGGATCCAGTTCCATCCCATTAGGCTTCCAAAGTCTCTACAAGTTAGTCATGGGAGGTGATTAAATCATTGCCGAAATACCCAAGAGGTTATTTCCTTCTGCCATCCAGTTTTGACAGTGGATATTTGCTTTTACATTTGCTTCTGAGTCATGGTCTTGATACTTCTGATGAAGTGGTGTTAATGCCTCAGTTTAATTATTTTGTTTAAAACTGGCATATTTAGAAAATCTTCTGTTTTCTCTGTTGAGCTATCAATTGCCATGTCTGCTTGGTAATACTTCTTGTCTGCTTAGCAAAGCTCACAGAGCTCTACTCTTCATTCCCTGTAAGTACTTTTTGGAAATTTAAGTTATGGTTCTGTTCCTTGTGACCTTGGCAAAAGGAAAGCTGTTGTTTATATCCTGTCTCTCCAGTCAGTAAATGGAAAAGTAAATTCTTTTTCCTTGGTTCTGAAAATTCAATCTGTGTGAGTCTGCAGCCTGGATTGGAGACTTTACAGGAGCATGCAGTGACAGGACAGGGGGAATGGCTCCACACCAAATGAGAGCAGGTTTAGATTAGTTATTAGAAAAAAATTCCTTACTGTGGGGGTGGTGAGGCTCTGGGATAGGTTGGCAGGAGAAGCTGCCCCATCCCTGGGAGTGTTCAAGAACAGACTGGATGGAGCTCTGAGCAGCCTGTTCTAGTGGGAGGTGACCCTGCCCATGGCAGGGGATTGGAATGAGATGATCTTTAAGGTCCCTTCCAAGCCAAACCATTCTGTGATGCTGTGGTCCTGGAAATGGGTTTGGGTGCCCAGCTTGAGGAGTGTTCCAATGTGCTTGGCCCCTTCTGGTTTGGGTGAATGCTCACCCTGTTAGGGTGACTGTGGTAATGGTCTGACACAGGGGTGGTAAATCTCTGATTCTCAAAAAGAAGGCAAGGACAAGAGCTGTTTAAACAATTTCATATTAGGCAGGTTTTTCTTTTCTCCTTCTTTTAATTGCATCTACTTCATTTTAATTGAAGCCAGTAATTGTGGGTTTGTGAGGAAAAAGGACAATGTGCTTGCTTCTGTGTGGTTGCATTATCTGTCAGATGTTAATAAGCCCAATGCATAGGTTTAATATTTATGAAATTAAGCAAATAGATTCTTGAGTCATTTTAGAAAGCACATGTGTCTTGGTAACTGTAAATTCACAGCAGGGCAGATCCAGAAGTGCTCTGTTGCAAATTGCCCAGAAGTTGCATTTGTGTGCATGCTCTTTGTTTGGGGCTTTGGTTGGTTGTTCCTCCCCCCTGGACAACTGAAGGTGAAGTTTGAAGAAAAGCCAGGTCAACATTTTGGAAGTTGAATTGAATATTCCACTGTTCATATCTGGTGAGGAAATATGGAAAAAATTCCCTGAAAGCATGTGGCACAGGCACTGTGCTGAGCTTGCACTGGGGACACTTCAGTTTGATGTTGCTGGTTCCCTCTCTTGGTTTGATGATATGCAGGGAATAGTTCATGTTTCCTCTCAGACCATCCTGGCTGCAGTAAAAATCACAAATAGTACTCCTAACAGTGATCTGAATTTTCTAAAGACATTTACGTGGTTTCTCCTTTTTAAAAAATATTTTGCATGAGTTAATTTTGATGAGACCAGATCTGAGAAAAGATCTTAGCAGGAGCTGCTGTGACAAAATTAAACTTTGTCATAGCTAAAAACATTTTTTGATCCTCTGAAAATGATATTAAGTTGTTCTTTTTTTTGACTGT
This sequence comes from Fringilla coelebs, assembly GCF_963513975.1. NCBI lineage: Eukaryota > Metazoa > Chordata > Aves > Passeriformes > Fringillidae > Fringilla > Fringilla coelebs. Next base: position 5,926,398 of record NC_140034.1, read on the forward strand.
AATGTGTGTGGGGAGAGAATATCTAAGGAAATTCTTGTAGGTTTTTTTTTTGTGTGGAATGAAGGTAAACTCAGATCAGTGAGAACAAGATGGCTCTGTCACAAAGGAGCAATGAGGAGGTCATCTGTCTGATAAATATTTTGGCTTCAAATTGGGAGACATGAGGTAATGATTTTTGCTGTGCCCACAAAGTCCTGCCTCAATGGCTGGCACTAAGGTGAGATTATGTCTAAGCATTTACAGAATCCTGGGCTTAACATGAGCATGACAACTTCTTTAAGATTTTAGGGAAGATAAATGGCTCTGCTGAGAGTTAGGAAATATTGGAATGCAACAGAGTGAGAAGAAATGTATTTTGTTGGTTTCCTCTTAAGAAAGAGTGTTGAGGTGAAAGTTCCCAAGAATGTTGTGCTCTTCAGTTTTTTGTTAGTTGCAAGAAGTGTGGCCAGATTGCCAGTCTCTGCCAGGGTGGCAAAGGAGGACTGATGTTCCTAGACAGCAAAAGGCAAGGGAGTGGTTTGGCCAGTGTTGACACCTTCAGACTGCTGAGCCAGAATGGGAAGTGTTGGGTCTAACTGGGCAGGAAAGTCTGGCACTGGGATTAGATGTATTGCAAGAGCTGCCCTCAGAGCCAGGGTGAAGGAGGAAGATCTCTGGTCCCAGACAAGTACAGGCAGACAAATGTTTAACTTGTCTTACTTGCAGGGTGTCCTGTGTTTATCTGTAAAAAAAAAGATATCTTTGTGGGGATTAGGAACTGAACAATCTGTAGGTGTAACTAGTGGCTAGGTAATCTTTACTGTGAGTACATGAATAGCCTTGTGTAAACAGAAGAGTCCAGATTGTTCTGGGAGTAGTGTCTGTAGGCTTTAAAAGGCTGAAAAAATAGTCCTTACACACCCTGCATGGCGTCAGGAAAGACTGTCAGTGGCAATTGTGTAGTTTGATAAGCTTGTGACTGATGTGCTGTGAACTACAAATGGGAGGCTGCCTTTAAATCCCCAAGATCCCTTGTTTTAGGAAAAAAATGAAAAGTTATCTTTAATTTTGGGGTATGGTTGTGTTCTGTAAAGGGAGAGAGGGACGTTAACAGGACTGAGGGAATGCCAGGATGATTGGATGTTGCTGAACATTGTCAGTTGAGCAGGCTGAATTCAGGAGCTGCAGAGATATTTGTTGAGCTTAGTCTAGAAGTGCTTCATTTCTCTGAACTTTTTAGTTTCTACTCTTGCAACAAAATTTTGCCAAATAAACCCTTGATTTCTATTCTGTCTGCCTGGTTCTGGGGGCAGGTAATACAGGAAGTGTGTGCAGAATTAGCTGCCTTCACATGGGCAGGATCTCAGTGATGGGTGAGTGAAACAGCCCCTTGGAGTTTTGTTTCTTGGGATGAAGTTAGAGAGCTCAAATTGCATGGGATCTGTGGGGAAACCTTTGCTGCCAGCTGACAGATTTTGGGAGGGAGCCTTCTCTTCTACAGGGAAGGTGTGACTGGGAAACACCTTGTGGCTCTGGGGAAGCTGAAATGTTGGACTGGTCCAAAGGGGAGGCTGACTCCCAGTCTGACCGCATGGCAGTAAAGGAAGCTGCAAAGATCACAAGGGAGACTTGCTTAGAGAAAGGAACATGACTACATGAGAAGTTGAGAGAAGGAGTGATGATGAAGCTAGGGAAGGATTTGGGACAATCTTGGCAAACTGAGGAAAAACTGGAGCTCAGGAAGTTGTAGCAAGATGTGAAGTTCTTGGAGGATGAAGGCATGGGGAGGCCGCCGTGGCTATGGCAGAGGTGAGGACAGTGAGTGTGTGTGCTTGAACATTTTGCTGTGGGGCTGTAGGCATCTAAATGGAAGTTAGCCAAACCTGGGTACAAAAGTCTTGGCCAGGAGAAGAGGAAGGGTGCAGGAGGGCACTCAGATCTGTGTTCCCTCACTGGGCTGGAGCAGCACCTGCGTGTTGGAGTGTTTTACAGAGCCCTGGGGTGGAGTTGGCCAAGTGCCTGGAGTGCAGCATTTTGTAGGGGCTCTGCTGTGCCCATGGGATGCCCCTGTGGAAGTGCAGGCTCTGGGCAACTGCTCCTGCCCTCCCTGGGAGCCGGGCTTTGAGCAGAGGAAATCCTATAGAGTGCTAATGCTAATCACTCTCAAATCAGGAATGTGAAATTTGGGCATGCTTCAAGCATTAATTATAGTGGCTTAATTTCCTTATCTGGTAATTTGGGGATAATGCTACCTCATGGTGGTTTTGAGAAGGTCAGTTATTTAATGCTGACTGTGCATGCCAAAGAAAACTGGAGAGGGGGAGAAAAACAGTAAACGTGTCGAAGCAGGATTTGAGCAGGGCAGAATAAACAAGGTCTGAGGATAAACTGGCATTGCCTGAGTGTGTTAGCTCAGTGTTGCCTATCCAAAAGGTTGAAAGAGGTGGGATCCTAACAAACTGGAAAGAGCAAGCTCTCATCCTGGTGCCTGGCAGGCCATGCACATTAACTGTGTGTTAAGAAAAACGTGTAATGCCTGGACCATATATCATGCAGGTTGTTAGAGGAATAACATGACATTGAGGCCTCTACCCCGCTGTCTGGCTTAGTTGACATAAGGTAATGGATATTGAGGGGAGGAGCTGAGTAGCAGCCTGATTGCATAAGCCTTATTTCCAAAGGAAACTGGCTAGCACAATGTGGAGATATAATAAATTTATATTGTGGTGCACGACCACAAGAGGGATCAGACCGCTTGAATTTTCGCTTTTGCGTTTTTGGTTCTGCTTTCTTTCATGTAGCCTGTGTTACATATGGAGATTTTAATTGTCTGACTTGCCAATGGTAATATGAGAAATTTGGTTGAGTAGTGGGCTTGGCTATAGTTTGCTTTTTGTCTGTTTCTTGGCTTCAGTCTCTGCAGTAAAAACAAAGCTGCATTACTGCATGACTTTGATAAATAGATTTACATTTCTGCTTGCACAGGAAGTTATCTCTTACTGTTTGCTAGGTAAAGCTTCATTTCCCATACTCTGTTTTTTTTTTTAAAGTGAATATTCTAAGAAGTGACTCTGCCATTAAGTTCAGATAAAATACAGAGCCTGTATTTTATATGAGCTTGATCATTCAAACCTGGTTTCTCTCTCCTGGTTTCTTTCTTCTGGAGTATCAGTTGTATAATTGGCAAACAAATGCTGATCTGAAAGTGACCATTCCTTGAATATAATGGACCACAGTTATTTTCTCTTACACCTCATTAGTCCAACATTTTGTTTTAAAATCCATTTGTTTTCTAGATAGAGTAGAAGGATGCAAAGTTGCTTGAAGGAGAATTGTCCCAACTTCTTTCTACTGTGTCCTTCTTCCACAAATATAGAAGCAGCTCTATCATTGAAAATTTAATGAAGCTTTCATCAATATAATGCTGTGCCTCTTCATTCTCTGAAATGTATTCATTTTTAATGAGCTTCTAATTCTAATTCCAGGTAACAGGAACAACTGAGCATAACCATAAATCTGATTTATTTGTGAACAGCATGTCCCACGTAATTTACAATTCCTTAAGTTGTCACTGAGGACTTTTGGCTGCTTTTGGTAGTTCAGTAAAATTGTTTTGTTTCTGACCTTTATTTTTTGTTTTTTGTAAAAATCAGCATCAGCAAACAGAAGCAATGACCTTAAACAACAAGGTGGTTATCCCAGTGTCATATTGGAGTATTTGCATTTTTAATTTTTTTTTTTTAATTTCTTAGCAAGCCTGGGGTTAGTTCCTTAGTTAAAAAGTACAATAGTGGGAAAATATTTTGGATATGTGGGAGAGCTGGTAGTACTGAAGAAAATATAGTATTGTGGATAATTAATTACAGAAGATGGAAATAGTCTAGGAATAGCTGTGTACTGCACTCTGGACAGTCCCATACTGGAGATAGCTGTGAAGCATCCAATAATGTTGCACTGCTGGAAGAAGCAACCAGGCTTGCTTGGCTTTTTCTTACTAGAAGTTAATCATAATGCTGAAAAAATAGTATTGCTTACCAAATTTTATGCAGTAATGACACCTATGAGTACATAATTACATTTTCAATTCAAATAAGAAAGGATAAACACTGAAACATTGTTTTGGTCATGTGAAAATACTTTATTGTTCTATCTGCATTATTTAATTTATGGTCCTTTTATTGTTTCTCATAATCGTAATTGACATTTACCAATAAATATTTAATTTGTGTTTTGGATGTTAATTGCAGAAAAAGGCCACATAGAATGTGATGCCACCGAGTAGAGGAACATAAAATTTAATAACCAGAAACATTCTCTACTACATGTAGTATTGCCTTTTTAATAATACAGAGAGTAATGCAGAAAGAGGGGATGGCATGAATACTATTCTTGGCAATGTGCAGTTTTTTGTTTTATCTATTAACTTCCTTGAAAAGAAATATTAGTTTAGTACCAGGAGGGTGCTGCACTTGCATGGCACATGTTTGTATCCTGATTTCTTTTGATAGTTCTTATTTTCTTACATTGATTTGCTTGTAGCATTACACCTGCAGGATGTTTTTCCATATATATATATTTTTATAAACACTTTTTAGCAACTTCACAAATGGAAGCAGTATGTTGACCACATGATATGGATATGCTGAACTGTTTCAGGTGTGTGAAGCAGCCCCACAATTTTTTTCAACCTGTAGTGAGACTTAGAACTTTTTGTCCTTGGTGGTCTCTCCTTGGTGCAGACCAAAAGGAGGTGTTGGCATCTCCTGGGAGGTGCAGCTCTGGAGCAGTGTCCTGGCACAGCGTTGGCACAGACTTGGGGCAGTCCCTGAGAGCCAGAATGGAGCAGGGGTGATGCCCCTGCTGCCCTCAGCCAGCCCTGCCCTGCTGCCACAGGAGCCTTTGCCCAGGGGAGGGAAGCTGTGGGAAATGCAGCACAGCCTGTGGGTTGTAATCCCTGCTCTGGGTTGTTCCCCAGTGCATGGCCCTGCAAGAACACTGCTGCTCTGCCTTTTGAATGCTTTCCTAAATGATCTTCAAGGCTTTCAGAGACTCCTTCCTTACACCATCAGATCTGGTGTGGGCAATTAAATCTGACATGTCCTGAAGTAGGAAAGTGAGTGTTTGCTGTGCTGGTCTGTTCTAGAGACTTCACCCTGGGTGGTGCCAGCTCTATATCCATGATAGACACTGCCACTGTGGATTGATATCCATATTTACTGAATTTATGATGGCTAATTACAAAAAATCAAATTTCTACTTAGCTTTCCCATTTCCTAGCTGTTTGGAATGCAGAGCAGTGCATCAAAAGAGTGGATGAAGGAATTGTGTTAACAAGGCTGTTGTTTTAAAAGACTGGCTCAGTTCTTCAGGTGCTTGAGTGCCAGAGTAGCCTCACTTGTGCAAGTAACCCATAGAAATAGTGAAAATCTGCATGTGATAATTACTTTCAGGATCAAACCTCTACTATTTATTTTCACTTCTAAAAAAAATGTACATCAGTTTTTCTGACAGTTGTTTTTCTGTTAAATAGTTTACTTAACACAGACAAACAGTTTATTTAAGATAAGTTGATAGCACCAGACTTGGAGTTTGTCCTAATACTGTCACTTCTCATATTTGGCTTGGACTATTTACAGTAGAAGCTGAAGGTGAATGAGGTGAGGGAGAGGTGGAGGTTTGTGTCATCTGCCCCTTTAAATGTGATCAGTTCACATTAAATGGCTGTCACTCATCTTCTTCTGAGTGATATTAGACCTTCTACTTGCCAGTCTTTGACTAGGTCAGCTTTTGACTTGGGACTGTAATAACACCAATCCAACTTCATTTCATTATGAGAGAGCATTTTTTTTGTTCAAGATTGGAGCAACTACATTAATAAAACTGTTTATTTTTCTTTGCTAATATCTCCAGAATTCTTTTTGTAGTTTCTTCAGGGATAATTTGCGTATTGTTACCTGGAATCTGTTGAGGAATGCATAGATAATGCATAAAAGCACATTCCAAGCTTTGTTATAGAGTTTAGCACCCAAAAGTTAAAAAATTGTAAGATAAGGACTGAGGCTTAGTGTGGTTCCTCTGTTTATATGGTAGGGTCCTATTATTGACATGGAATGGTATTTTTCATCTTGCAGGATGTGTTTTATGCTATAATCACAATATTTTAATCCATTACTTTTTGGACATATCAAGCATATGCAATGAATAAGAGGAGCACCTTTTCTTTAGCATTTTTGATATAAAACTTTTTATGCCTATGTGTTTCTCCTGTGATATTAAAGCAGTGCTGCCTCTTCTTACTGATGAGAAAAATCATAATGGTTTTGTGGGGTCTCTACATTTTTATATGGGCTAAAAGGGGAATGGAGGTGGTGGAGTCACCATCCCTGGATGTGTTTAAAAAAAGCCTGAATGTGGCACTGAGTGCCATAGTTTAGGTGAGGTGTTGGGGCATGGGTTGGACTTGATGATCTTGAAGGTCTTTTCCAACCTTGTGATTCTTTGAACTTCTTTTCCATCAACACTTCATCTTCAAATACACAGCCTGCTTCCTCAGCAAACAAAACCAGCCTTTTGAAGGCCTCCTGATGTCAAGTGTTAAACTTAGACTGTGCCAATCCCGTGAGTAGCTGCTGGGCATTCCAGAAAAGGGTGTTTGCATGAGTTAAGGAAATGATACTTCAGCTTTTCTGTGCATCATAATTTTGGAATTTTTACAAGTTTTGTCATAGAGTGTAAAGGAGTTGGAATGGACCTTAAGGTCAGCTGGTACCAAACCCCCCCTGCCATGTGCAGGGATACCTCTGAAGGTCTTAAATTTTGTGTTGCATTTACCTTTGCCAGGTATCTGTGGTCATACCCTTTCCAGTGGTTTTATTATTGCCTGAGCCCAAAATGTTATGGCTTTCCCACACTCTGTTTCCAGCACAAATGAGCTTTTTTACTGGCCAGATTGGTGTAAAATATTTTTTTGCTTTGGATGTGATCAGACATCACTGGTGGTGCCTTTTATGTGTAAAGACAACAGGAAGAGGGGTGGTGTGGTTAAGAGAACAGGTGAAAATTACTGGCTGCAGAAGTGTGTTGACTTCCACTTGAGCCTCCCTGGTTGCTCCAGCTAATTAAAATCCAGGTGTTCCCTGTGTCACATGCCTGTCCCATCCTCATGTTCCAACCCTTTCTTTGGCACTGAATGGTGAATCAGTTCAGGAAGGTGATCCCTTTTAGGGTTTTAGACTGGTTATCAGCTGAATTACCTCCTTGTACTGCTCCTGGGCACATGTGTGGTTGCAGAGCTTGCAGGGCAGATCTAAAATAGGATAAGCTACTGTAAGGACTAGACTTGATCTTTCACTTGTAGTAGCCGTATTAGATACCAGTAAAAATAAATATATGAATCTGTATGAGGTACCTGCCTGTATCTTTGCTGATAACTCCGGTGCTGTGCCAGGAGAGTGCTGTCCTGGCAACATTCCTGCAGCCTGAAGTGCAGTGTAGGTGTGTCAGCCATGCAGAAAAAGCTTTGATCTCAAATGATCCCACACAATTTCCCCAGTCCCTACTGTGGGAGTTGAGATGTTTGTTTTAGTTGACAACCTGAGCTTGCAGAGCCTCCATTTGTCTTTTGCTCAAACACGGTGTGGCTTGGATTGGGATTTCACAGAAACAAATGGCAAAGAACTGCCTCTTCATGTTGTGTAAAGTTTGCTCCTGAAAATAAAAGGATCACTTGTGGATTACTGAAAGTGTTGCAATTTGAAAATAGCTGTGTTGGGGAGGAGACAACTTTCTTCTTGAAGTAGGGGAAGAGTTTTCACATCTCTTCTTGTTTAGATCTTTTCATGGTCCTTTCAAAACTTGTGCAGGGATTTGGTTCACAGTGGACTTGTAACGTTGTCACCAGTGTGAATGAAAAGCTGGTATGAGAGATTACTCAGGAGGGTGCACAATGTGGTCCTTCATAAGAGTGATGGGTTTTGTTTGGCCTATTTTTCTTCTCTACATAAATGAAAGTGAAGGTAATACAAAGCAAAATCTATTTGGAAAGTAATAGGAGTGGCAGTGAAGCAAGTTTGATATTTGATGTGTTGTGGCTGTTGTCATCAAGCTGTTTTTTATCTTCTCTCTCTTCTTTTTTTTTTTTTTTGAACATTGTTTATAGTGGTAGTAGCCAGAAGACCTTTCATGAGTCCCAACTCACAGTTCTCTGCAAGGAAAGGAAAAAGGCCTGGATGAGCTGTGTGTAAAAAGTAAACAGATTTGGGCAGGGAAGGTAAAGATACAATAGGAACAAGAAACAGTTTCCTCCTGAATTAGATGATTCAGTGTCTCCTGCTAAAATACTTGCCCAGTTTAATGGATGAGTTTCAGTGGAGCTCTAGGATGGGATAGGAAATAACACTGGAATTAGAACTTCATAGAGCATAGATTTAAGTATTTTTGGCTCCCTATCTCTGTGGTGTTTTTTTTTTTCCCCACACCCCTTACCCCAGAACAGAGGAGGCAGCTGCTGTCCGAGGGTGTTTGTGCATTATCAGAGAGATCACATGTATGCAAATCATCTTTGTCCCCATCTTTCTTGTTCCCTGGCTTGAGAAGCCATCCCACAACTTCTGTCAGTGCTGGTGTGTGCAGAGGGAGAGAAGGACAGGAAAAGTCATGCTCCTATCAGCGTCATGAGAGTACTTTGTGTCCCTAGGAGTGTAAAACTTGGGGTCTTTTCAAAGCAGAATAGAGGCTGTACAGGTGAGTCAGCCTTTTGTGCTAAGGGCCAGGTGCTTGACTTATTTTCAAGCTGGCATGCTAGGACACACTGGCATTCATCACATTTGTAAACACTCCTCAGAGCTGAGGAAGGCTATTGTCTTGTAACCGGTTTTCCTTAATGCTCTGGGAGTGACTGGCTTGACGCATTTTCCCCACGTGGCATCAGCAGCCTGTGAAACACAGAGGAAGCATTTCTGCTCTGTGACCTTTGCAGCAAAGTCATCTTCAGGGAGGACAAGCAGGAGTGAGTGTCTGCACTTTTGGTACTGTGCCCAAATATGTACACTTTTGACTCCAGAACACAGAGTGAAAGACTCCATGTCTTGGACCAGCCCTTGGGCAATGCAGTTCTTGTCCTCACTTTTCTGCTGTTTGTGAATTTGATGGTTCACAAGTCATTCTTGCAGAGCAGGAAGAGAAATCTTATGGTTTTAGCAGTGGAAAGATTGTTTCTGGTATTGGAGTGGAACAGAGCAGGTTGTGGTCTGTTGTGCTGAGTTCTAGATCATGTTTAGGCTCTCATTTTTCTGGATGAGTGTTCAGGTTACCTTTTAGTAATCTAGGTCTAAGTAGTCTAATATTAGACTAAAACCTAATAATGAGTTTTTATAGCATTTGTTTTTTAACACAGACTGGAGAGTACTTGTCTGTAGCAAAGAAAAAGTGAAAAGTAGTTCCTGGTGAGTTTTCCACAATATGTGGCATAAGGATGGCCCCAGTGCTGGGGCTGCTTTTAGAGGTGAATGTTGGGCTGCCCAGTGTTGCTAGGGAAAGCAAAAACTCCAGCTATATGGGATTTATCCAGTACATGTATAAGTGTTTTCTCAAGTGTCTGTACTCTGTTTTTTTCTTCCTTTTCTCCTTTCTGTGTAGTGGTTTTTTGTTTGCTTTCAGTAGGCCATTGTCTTGAGGGGCCTGGTCTTGCAAACAGTAATGAACAGGCTTTTTGTTTACTGGTGATACCTGTGAGACTGTTCAAATAAGTATATGGAGCTGAATCCAGGACCTCCTTGAAGCCCACCAAATACTGAGGCTTTGTTTCCCCTTATTCCTTGAGACCTCAATTCCAGAGTGCCTTGAAGCCAGTTCACCTCTCCCAGTAATCACTGACAGAAGGATTAGGCCTTTTTTTTTTCATAGTAAAATAGACCTGAGCATATTCACATTTTGACATGTTATATCTGACAATGTACAAGCTGTGAGCTGTTGTTCAGCCACACGTTTTTAGCTTATCAGTGATGAAGTCTTGAGTGTTAACATGCCTCTTAAATGGATATTTTGGGCACCTGAAAAGTAGCTTAATTGTATATTGTCAAAACCAAAGAACCTCTTTTGTCCTGGCCATTTAATAGACCATTTAGCTTCACTTGAATCTGGTTTTGATAAAAGCTGCTTAGCAGAAATCAGATGGGTTTGTCTTTCACTGTTCACTGCTGTGAGGCAGGTGCTGATGACAGTTTGAACTGTCAGACTTTGTGCTCAGAGTGACAATTGCTGCCTCACTAGCAGAACCTAAACATACATTATCTTATTAGTGCATTCACATCTTTATGCAATTAAACTGTATTATGTTTAAGCTGCCTCCAGTGTGCACGTTCCCACAGTTTTAACAGTTTATCATTTAAAGCCTATGAGAATTTGACTGAGATTTAATTCCACCTGTACAGCCTGGGCAGCAGTGGGGTGTGATTGTATCTTTGTGGTTTAAGTGCAGCTGCCCTGAGAAGTGAGAGTGCTCCAGTCAGTATTGTCAAGGTCTTCAGCAACCAGATAAGAGGGAATGACCAGCAGGAAATGCTCCTTTGTGGGGGAGAGTCTTTGTTCCATAAGAACACTTTCAGATAAGAGGTGAAAATTGATCATCTTGGCATTCCCTTGCCTTAAAATTACTCAAGGGCTGGTCAAGGAAGTTTCCTTGCAGTGTTTAATAATACTGATTTCTGCAGAAACCCCAGCATTTCACACATATCTCAGTTCTGTCACTTGGAGGTTTTGCAGATGAGTACTTGTCAGTTCTGGAAGCTGTAATATATATTGCTGTTCAGGTGATATTTTGGGGTGCTGTATTTTTTTTTTTTTTGAGTAAGCATCTATATCTTAAAACCATCTGAGTCATCTATTCTATTTTTTAATACAAAATGGTTTTGAAGGCTCAGCATGTTGTAGTGGTTGAGATATGGCCATTGAAATGCCTCCTGAAAGGAGAGGAAAAATATTATATCCCCAGGATCATTGAATTAATTTACACATTTATTTATTTCTAGTGACCTGGGCAGTGCTTGTTTGTGAGCTAATTAGGGTGTGTTGATGGGTTCAGTTTTGGGCTGACATCCCCCTTCCCCAGTTAACTGAGAGCTGGTGTCGGTGGCAGGGCAGCAGGTAATGGTTCTGCTTCACCTGTACAGACAGGGCAGGTCTTTCTCTCTTGGGTTCAATCATCTTGGGAATGTGACCTGATCTTTCTGATTTCCATGACCAACTGTAGCACTTTTTCTCAGGGGGGAATTTTGTTGAACTGGTTAACTTTGTGTATTGGATTCAGGTTGTGCTGCAGTGGGTGTCACCAAACTCCTTTTACAGCGTTTTCCAAGGAAAACACCCACTGTGGTGTTTTCTGCCTTGGGTAGGCTGTAAATGGCTTTTTCAGTTGAGCTGTAGTTGCTTTTCAGGTACCTGAGTTGCACAATGGCACTGTGACTCATGGACCACAGCCTGTGTCCCTAACTGGATTCTTTTGAGGCTTTAATTATTCTGTGCAATAGCCAGGGCGCAATCTTCAGTATCTACAAGCAATTCATCTTTTCCTTATCTTTGGATCCTTTTTGTTTTATATTTATTAGTAAACTTGGCTTGTGGGCTTTGTGAGAGTAGGGAAGGTGATCACTTTTCTATAACATCCTAATGTTTCTTGGAGAAAATGCTGGTAAGCTATGGAGTGCCTTACACATCTCTCCAAAATGTTGCCTGTGATTTTAGGGGGTGGAAGCAGCATGAATTGCCCTTTAAAATGGAAAGTTAAGGAAGTAGCTGAAGTTCACAGGAATCTGAGATCTTTAAGGAAATTAACTAAACTGTGTTATAAATAGCAGGAATATAAAATAGCATCATAAAACGGTGAGAGTGGATTTTCAGTGTGGTATCCCCTTAGGGAGTCATTTTTGGGTAGAGAAAATTAAATATTTTGCACATGTTCTGCTTGCTTTGGTCAAGAAAGTTAGAGGTGGGCAGTATTACATGGGCACCCCAAAATGTCAGGAATTGAAGGAGGTAATTGATTTCTGAAAAACTCATCTTTTACTTTATTTTGTGTCCTCACTGGATCTCCCAATTGTTGGTCATCATGGATTTTGCTAGTGGCTATTGTGTTCTGGAAGGAGCCATAGAATCAAAAAATCATGTGTAAAATAGATGTATTGGTTTTTAACTTTTATTTTTTGAGTGGGTGGTTGTGAAAACATCCTTTTCATTATTGTGTACAGCTTACAATTTGATTGAGACTAGGAGCATAAAAAGCATGAAATCCTGTATTTCAGACTTCCTAGAGTTGTGTACTCAGGGTTGTTCTCCCCTGATTTGTTTTAATTTGACTGTTTTAGTGGCACTAGATAATATCAAGCATTTATTGTGTGTGATTTATATGAATAGGGAAATAGCTATACACACTTTCTCAGGCCAGGAACAATGTTCTTTACACATGGCATTTAATACAGTTGTGAGCCTAAATAAATGCTGCTTTTGAATATGTGCACAGATCCTGTATAATTATGGAGCAGTGTGGTTTATTATGAGAGAATATGCAGCATTGTGGAGTGCTCCTCAGCTGATGTTTAGATAAAACAGATCAGCTCAAATATTGTCTGGAACTGATCATCTGAATCTTGGGTCAGATTTCCTTTCCCTTACTTGTTTTCAATGGCTCTTTAGTTAATCAGGAGGAGGAGTAGTGGGCTCTGGTGGCACAAAGCATAAGGATGTAGCCATGGATAATGGTGGGGTTGGTTATCTTTGTGATATTTACAGCTGAAATAGTGAAGGGAAATGGAGAACTCTTGTCTTTCACATTAACATTACGCAGATATAGGAATGCACAAAAATGCTCTGCAAAAGGAGTAAGTTAGACCAGGCCCACAGAGGGTGGCAGGTGGGGTTTATGCTAAAACAGGCATTCAAAAATCCTCTTCTAGGCTATTTCCACCATAAAAACAAGGCACACACAAAATCCCAACAATCTGTACTCTAAATTTGCTGTACATGGGAGGAACTTTGCATAATGAAGAACAGATCTGTGGATATTTATCTGACTTCAAATCATTTGACAACAATTTGATCATGATCATCTCACCAGTGTGGGGAGGCAGCTGTGTGTCCTCCTCCCTCTTGTCCCAGCATCTGCATCCTCTGCTGAGTAACTTCACTGGGGTGTTCTGCTTTGTGTGGTTTGTGGCAGAATGGGTACTGAGAGAAATTCTAACAAGAACAGAATGTATTTTGTTAAAACTTTTTTGCTTTTATCTTTTTGATCCTCTGTTAATACGAGTTGTCTCGCTTCTTGCTCCCTCTGTGCAACTGATTCTCCTCGTTGCTTTTCCTACTAACAAACACTGAAGGAATAAATTTGCATCACAAATTTTTATTGTGATGATATTCTTTGAAATGTGCTGCAACTCTGAGAGAACAGCTTGTGTTATGTCTTTGCAATGGTGAGTAATGTGTTTGCTCACTTTGTCCTTTGTGTTTGATAACCTGTGAAGCTCCCTCCAACTTCACTGGGGTAGGGCTGGGTTTTTATTCCCCACAATCTATAGGAAATGATTGAGATGCCAGCACAGCTGATGAAGGCCTGACTTGTTCTCCTTATTTTTAATACCTAAAAGGGGCTGCATTGAATATGACCTTACAATTTAGCTTCAAAAAGTTGGCATGACGTTCACCAAGTGGTGTAATGCACTAGAATAGCAGTTGCCATTTACTTTTCAGCGTGAGGAAAAAGCATTTTTTTGAATGATTAAATTTAAAATGCAAAAAAAAGTGTTCCCTACTATGCTTTAAGTAGGTCAGGATTTCTGCTACCCTTAAAAAGGAAATTGAAACATGACCTGCTCAATGGCCAGGGTGGGATGGAGGAAGGAGGTTTTGGTGGTTTTTTCCTTTTTTTTTTTTTTTTTTTTTGTTTCTAATAAGTCAAAATATACTTGTTTTTTTTTTTTTTGAGATTTGTTTCACTGGCCACGTGTTGCATATTGGAGGGTATTTCAAGACATCCCTGAAACATTTATCATGCTGTGTCCCACCAAGAATGTAATCTTAAGGTCTCCACTGTTTACGAAGCACAGTCTATATTTTATCTCATGCTGAGAAAAGATGTGATAATGGTTGTTTGGGGATTATGTGAAAATGAAGTGAGGAATGACCCTTAAAAATTGGTAGGAAGTGGGAGATTCCCAAATGAGACCAGGGAGGCGGGGAAACGGAATTGCTGCTGTGGGATTTTTCTAATGAATATTGTTCTTGCACTTAGAATGGGGAAAATTAAGATTAGGGGAGAGAAAGAAGCATTTAAATAAAGATCAATAGAAATCAGTTGGGCTACAGAAATGAAAGCTGAACCTGTAATTTGGGGCATTTGTGTGTGTTAGTGGTGCAGTTTCAGGAAGTGCAGGCACAGAGCCTGAGAAGGTGCCTGGGATGCTAAAGATCAGCAGTGGATCAAAGGTGCTGGGAGGTGATGTGATGTGAATGAGCTTCAGCACCAGGTAGCACAGCCACTCCTAAATGAGGCACCCATTGCAATAGGAAATGCTTTACTTGGTTTTGGGTTCATTATTTACATCTCCTTTAACTTCAGGTTAAAAAAGAAAGTAGATTTGCCAAAACATTTATTTTTAAAACATGCTTGCCTAGGCTTATTTCTTGAAGGATTGAGTCTGAATTTGGATGAAAGATGGCAATAAAGTGTTACTGGGTTGCATCTTTTGTTTTTCTGCAACTTAATGTTCAGAATAATTTGGGCTCTGCTCTGTGAGGTATTAAAGGAGTTCATAGAGATCATTCTTCCTTCTCTGATGTCCAGCTATTCAAATTGCAATAGTAAAGCCAACAGAGATTTAGCAAGTCATTCTAAATGGTGCTTTAGGGCAGGGAATAAATAATGTCCTCATCAACTGACATATCAGTAGGGAATTGTGATATGATGTAAAATTTAAAATTACCTTCATTAGTCCAGAAAACCCATGTAATCTCAACAGCAAAAATACTACTGAGTCCTTATAGCATTCAAAGGCTACTGGTGCTTTTGGTCTCACTGAAAAGGCAGCAGCCTTGAAAAGCATAACTTCCCTGAGCCTGTGTTGGACTGGAGAGTAGGGAAGGATGATTTGTTGAGTCATGACCACCACCTCTTGCTGCAGAAAGGATTTTTTGCATGCTAGTAGAATATATCTCCGTAACAAATTGTATGTTCTGTCTGAAGTAAGACAAGCTGGGCATTCTCCAGTTTCTTCTGTGTGTTGTATTGGCTATTAAGGACAAGCAGAATGGTGTGATCTTACCTGCTCTTTTTCCACGTAAAAAAATTGGTCCAAGTGAAGTGAATTGGGTTTCTGACATATATGTAATATGGGTTATGCCAGATAAGATAAATTCCTTGTTTTTTGAGAGAAGAATATTAATCTCTGTTGAATTTGGGAAGACTGCTTTAGACTGGTGGCTGAGAGGGATTAGTGTTATGAGCAGAAGGATCAGATGATTGAATACTGGAAAAAAAAATTTAAAGGAAGACAAGCATAGTCCAAATGTTCTAAGATGCACATAGTTTTAGCTTTTCTCTCTCCTTTGTTTTCCTTACTAAGTTATTGTTGTTTCAGGGTTTCAGTCATTACAGCACATAACCAGGACTGTAGATATGACTGGAGACATTATCTCTACCAAATCTGATTACCTATTGAAGACTGTCAGGTCATCAAATACTCCCCTTGTTGACTTACAGAACTTTTTAAAACTAAGTAATTTTAATGTTTTTAAACTAATATTTTGTCCTGTTACTCCTGTTGATTCTGATTCCAGACCCCCATAGTTGTGACTGATGAGAAATACAATTTCCAGTATGAAGTTTTGCTCTATTGGTTTGACTTCTTATAGTTCAGTAGCTTTTTCTGCTGTTTTTCCTGAAAAGCCAGTCTTCCTAATGTTGTGGTGATCTAGTTGCCTTTTTGTGCATTTATAGGATGAGGTTTGAGTGTGATTGACTAGAAGCACACTGGTCACTTCAGGTTAAACCTCACATCCTACTGCCACCTTGGGTTCCATGTGCCTTTTCATGACTGCCCCACATGGCAAGGGGACCACGAGATGCTGTTTAATTGGTATGGAGCTGTCATTTTCTCTGCTGGATGCTCTTTAGGTGATGAGCTCCCAGTGACTTTGGCTTGTTTCAAATACATGAATTAATTTTTTTCAGTTGTGTTGCTTTCTGTTTCTGTTGTGGAAGGGCTTGGCTGTAGAATAATCTTGTGTGCTTTGTGTAAAGTATTCTGAAATAATTTGTCATGGTCTTTTGGCTTGGTCTTATTTTTAGCAAGTCTAAAAAATAGTATTTACCCTCTGTCTGCTACCCCATGTGTTATTGCATTGCTTGTGTTTTATCTGTTCACTGACTCAGCTTTTTAGAGGTGTGTTGATCAAGCAACTTGTAAGGTACCCTGAAATAATAATGATGGACACTTTTTGGGTCTTTTTTTCCTCTTGTTGTACTTTTGGATCAAGATAAACTAGCTGAGTACGCTCCAAGAGCTTTGGAGAAGGGAAGGAGAAATTCTAATAAACAGAGAGAAGAACAGCTTTTTATGCCCTCCCACCCAGTGGAAATCCTTGGGATCTTATTCAGGGATCTTGTTCAAACTGTAACCTGCCTGTGTGATGCACCCAATGGGAGAGTTTATCTGGCTGAAAAATAACCCAGAAAATGACTGTGTGGCTGCACAAATGTTATCCTGGCCTGTGGGAGAGGACAGCAGGGGAAGGACAGTGCACAGCAGTGCAGGTTGCAGCAGCTTCTCTGGCACTGGTACTGACTTAACATATAGGGATACACTTCTGCTGCTCCCAAGCTGAATATATAAACTCAGGGTTGTTGGGACTTCTGCTGCTTATCAGAATGGCAGATGATGTCTTAACCTTTGAGTTTGGCCATTCATTTGTAATTAAATAAAAAGAAACACTTGGTTTTATTGTATCATAAACCAAGATTTATGTAGGAGCTCCCACTTGGTCGTGGCAACTTGTTCTTTCAGTCGCTTCAAACCAAGGAAGTTTAGTGGTAGGGAGGACATCACTTTGTTACACTTTGTTTTTTGAGCACTGATAGGGATTTCAGAGCTATCCAGGACATGGGTGATGCAGTTATTGCTCCACCAGGCTGTTTTTTCAGTTGTTTTTAATTGTGTGTGCATACACCCACCCTGTCTCTGTATTTGAATAGCTTGAGGAAACTGGACTGTGTACTTTTCATGCTTTGAGTCAAACACAAGTCTCTGCTCTTGGCAGGAATTTGGCTTGGTTCCTCCTAATACCCAGGAGAGATGAGCCAACATTTGTAGATCACTCAACAGTATCTTTGTGAAAGATGGGTCAAGATTTTGATTTTTGAGAGACTTTCAAAGCCTTGCACATTTCCCATTGAGACCCCAAAGCACTGTTGTATTTTGGAAGACCTTGGTCATAGGCCTGACTCTGTGACAGATGTGTCTTATCAATTTTATCTTCCTACTCTGAGATTAGACATGAAATATGGGAGTGTCTCGTGACAAGCTCTCAGTAATGTGGTCAGGATATTCCATCATGCCACAAATACCTTTTAATGTTTTTCCCCTTTTACCATAAAGGCACATTTCCTTGTCTTGTTCCCACATGCTGTTGTTGCACTGTTAAAATGTGTTGAAAATACAGGACAGAAGTTAGAAGTCTTGTTTCAGTAAAGGATTTCAAGTAAAAGATTTGTTGTGACTATTTTGGGATTCCCAAGTGTTTATTCTTTGTTGTCTATGTTTTAATTTATTTCCATGTGATTTCTGGCTTATGTAGGTGTTTGGTGTGAATGGAGTGAGTGAATGCTCAGAGTGCTTGGTACAGTAAGATCTGTCAGCTCTGGGGGCAGCTCAGCCACACCATGGTGCAGGACTTTCTCATGAGGTAAGAAATGGATATGGAGGGAGAAGGGAACAACATTTCTGGTGTGGAGCCTGGTGTGAGATCTCACACCTATTTATGACAAGTATGTTTGTCTTGTGAGACAATGGGTGACGTTGAGCTGTATTGTGTCTAAAAAAATGCAGTCTTGGCAATTTGGAAAGACTTGGGCAATTTCATAATTGTGACTTAAGTTCAGGTGTGCTGTGGGCAGCTGTTGATCCTGATAAATATTTTAATTTGATATTTGTTGAGAACTCTGAAAACTTGCTAAGTTCTCACTGAAGGAGAATAAAGCATAATAGCAAAGGTTATTGACACAGTTGAATTATTATTTTAGTGCATGTGTTTGCCCAGTAGACCATAATGGATTTGGAGTAGTTGTTCTGGTACACTGAGTAAATTCTGGGTCGGTTTTGGTGTGTCTAGTCATTGTGAAAGCACTTATTTCTCAATGCCACACAGCTGCTCTTGGAGTGTCAAGAATTGGCCTGTCAAGTACTGGCCTGTTGTTTGACCAAACTGGCAGAATGGTGCTGTAAGACACGTTTTTGTGATTGTGTCCTTAATTGACTAGGCAGCACTATGTCAGAAAGAACCATTTTTATTTAAATACCCACAGAAACATTTTTCTATACTATTGAGAGTTAATAACAAAAGCACCTCTAATTTTTTTTCTCTCTAGGGAAAAAAGAAAGGCTCATCTGTAGTGGATAAAAGTGATTTAAGTTTTAACTTGCTGCAAATTCTCTTGTCAGGTCCAAGCCCCTTGAAATGGTTTTGTAGTAGAGATGTTGAAACATGATGGGTGGTGGAAATGTTTATTATTAATTGACTCAGTATGTCTTTTTTTTTCCTTTAGAAATACCAGTCAGTCAAGGCTGTTGTTCAGCCACTACCTGCTCTGCTTTATTTCTGGTGCAGCTGAGAGGAACTGGTCTGTATAGCAGAGTATGTACATGGGAGTTTGGGAAAATAGGGTAAACTGTGCCTGGATGTCTCCTAAATTTTTGAGATGTCTGGGCTCATTTAACCTCCTCTTTTCTGCAGTATGGAGCAGAACTTGTCTGACAAAACAAAAATGAAACAGAAGTGGTGTGCGTGCATCCTTTTCCCAAAAGATATAAACAGTCTAGAAGGAGGATTGTGTTCTCAGAAGCTTGGCAGATGATGCTGAGAATTGACATAACACAGATATAGGCAGAGCACCAGAGTCTCTTTTTGCTTTTGCTTTGTTGCTTAAAGGAGGGAGTTCAGATCAGCTCTCTGGAGTCCTGATTTGAAAAAAATGAAATGTTAGCAAAGCAATCTCTGAGATTTTGTGTCACAGTGTGACTGGGCTGAAGAGAAGGGGGCTGCAGATGACTGCAGCTAGCTTATCAGCAGTGTTTAAAACCCCAGAATTCTCATCTGAATTGAGCACTTCCCATCTGAATCTGATAGAGTTGTGGTTCCTGCCTGAACGCTGTGTCCTATTGCCATGAGCTGTAGTCTCTGCATGGCACATGAGCCCTGTTTATTTGCTAGTTGAAGACAAGACCCATTGTGTGGGTTTTTTGGCCAGAGAAGGTTTTGAGAGCATTCTGGAGTTGTCTCCTCACAAGGTAAGGACAGCAAAATCCCCACTGATAAAACTTAACAGAATCTGGACAGGATTCTTCCTTCTCCCAACTGCCTCTTATATTTGGCAGTCAGGGAAGAGATGGCCCAAAAACCATAGCAGCAGCAACTGCAAGTACTTGAATAAGGATTTATGGATTCCTGAAGCTGAGGTGTGAAAAGAAAAAGACTGATTTTTATCCCTAACTCCCTACTGATCTTTTAAGCTCCTTTATTCTGAGGCTCTCAGAAGTGCTTGGTGTCACTGGAGTCACACTTCTCCTTCCTCTGCTTTTGCTCCCTATCCTGTAACATGGCAAAAAATGGCTTTAGCTAGGTTCTTTTGACTCTTTTGGATCTCAGAGGTCATGGTTGCTGCAGACTCCAGGAAGAACCTGTGTCTATGGGCCCATCAGCCCAGAAAATAAAGCTGCAGTGGTCAGCTGCAAGTCATTGATGAGCTCTTGGCTACATAGCTGAAACCACTGGGACTTGTTAAATGTACTGAAGGTTGTGAAATAAACAGGTTTGACAGCTGCTCTCCCAGATTGGGCTGTTCTTGTCTCAGTTCAAGAATCACTGCTTGAGAATATCAAATTGTCTAATCCAGGCTAAGCAAGAAGCCCAGGAATGTTTCTAGAAGCATCTTTGATTTAAAAAACTAGATGTCATTCTGTAAGCTTTCTCATGTGTGTGTTTTCTGGTTTTTAATATCGCCTCCCCATAAATCAAGTCATTCCACTTCTATAAGTAAATTTCCCTCTGACATTGAAATTGAGGAACAAGTGAAAACATAACTTTTGCTGATTCTTTCCACTCCTCTTGTTCGTGGTTCAAGTCTTGGTTATGTAGTGAAGACTTTATCATTATTTTTTAATCAAAACTGTTTCTTCCATAGTAGAGAGGATTGTTGTTTTGTTACTTGAAATAACAGAAACATCTTGGTTATAAAAGCTGAAGAAAGAGGGGTTAGAAATTCTAAGTGTTTGATACTGTTTAATGAGTCTATCTACTAAAAATAGGCTTTGTAAAGAAGGGTAGTAACTCATTCTGTAGTACTCCTAGTCAACAGCAAAAGCCATAAAGTTTTTTTTTTTTACTGAAATGATTAATGGCTGCATATCTAAAGTTCTGCAAATTTTTGTAATGCTCAGCAGAATCTAAAATTTTGAGGGAATATCTTGTGTTCCTGCTTGTGAAAATAGCTGTTCCTTTAATCTGTTTGGTTTCCTCCCTTGCCAGCCAAGCTAAAAAAGTGAGCAGCAGCATCAAGCAATGCTAATGTTGTGAGCCATTTTCATCCTTCAGTGTCCCAGAGGGTGATTTCTTGTCTGCCATCATCCCTGCATGAAGTGAGTGTGTGCATGTGTGAGGAATGCAGGATTGGACACAAATCCTGTACCCTTTGAAGACACTCTGTCCAAAACAAACACTCAGTTCCCAGTCAGTGTAATTTAGTTGATAAATATCTTAACAGCTTTCTGGGGAGGAACCTCTGCTTGCTTTCTGCAATGTACCAAAAGCATTTTTAGTGTGATCCTAAAGTCCTTGGACATGAGGGCCTGTTTGTGCATTGATGGTGCCAAGCCATGTAGATGCTTTATTGTTTGCTTCCCCAAAAATGTGGTGTTCTAGACTGCTCAGAGACTGGGCCCTCTGTTTAATATTTCATGGGGATTAGAGAGAAGAACAACCGATAAAACCACTGTCCATGAAATGAAAATGAGCATTCTAATGTTTATTGGTGTCATTGACCAAGAAACTTCATTGTTCCTGGTTGGCATTACTGATAGTTGTCCCTGTTGTATGTCCATGTGTAAATCCTTGGGCATTTTCTGTTGATATCTTCATCCTGATCACATGTTCTCAAGAAACAAACTCAAATCCTAAAGTTTTGGTGAGATGTGAAGTAGAATACAGATTGCAGAGGCTGTGCAACCTTAGTTTGAGCCAGTGAAGAGGAGAAGCAGCAACATCACACCATTTGTTTAGCTCTCATGTGAAGCTGTTGTCTTCAGACAAACTCAGTATTTAACAAATGTATAGATGTGATTTTTTAAAATACAAATATTTGTCATCATTAGTTTATATATGTAGAATATCTGCATACATAATACACATGCAAATGCAAAATTGCCTATTTAAGGCTCCTCATTTAAGAAAACAGTGCCATCTGTTTTGGCCCTGATTTGAAGCTGAGTTAAGGAGGTGCTTTGGTGCTTTGCTCATTTGGAGAAAGCCACATATAATGTGTTGTCCAATGAAAGATGTACAGAATGGTGTCCTGCTTCCACAGTCAGCTGTCCTTACAGAAAGGCCAGGGGGTAAGAGGTGGACTTGGAAGGAGATGGAAGGATCTCCTGAAATGATGTGGTTTGTGTGCCATGAGGAGCTCTCTAATACCAGTGGTGTTGGGGTGTCCCTCTGTGCTATTGAATGAGTTGGGTGCCTTTGGGTGAAGTCACAGAAATGGCTATACATCTTTAATAACTAGCTAACTAAATAGTCCAATTAAAAAAAAATAAAAAGGTATTTTTAAATTTTACAGTGCAAGATAATTTTTTTTAAAGTCACATTTTGAAATCTTTATTTGAAGATGGGAAAGAATTCTTTAAATCCACCTTTATAACAATGTGCCTTCGTGGTGATGACACAGGCTCTGACATTAGTGGTCTGCAGTGAAACCAAAAGGAATTCCTTGGAGCAGCGTTGGTGAAATGGCTTTTTTCACTTCCTCAAGAGTCAGATGGATATGTGTGACCCAACATTGCCATTGGTGCCAGAGTGGCTGCTGTTTGTGGGGGCAAGGATGACAGATCTGCTGGGAAGAAAGCTTTGGATCTGTGTGTATTAAATCTGTCTGGAGAGGGGAGAGGAGGCAGGATGTGGACTGAGTCCAGCTCTGCCCTTGACTTGTCCCATACAGCCCCCTTTTAGTTGAGAAGGAATTATCTCCAAATAAATATAAGGGTGGATGTGCATGAGTGAGTGAGAATGCAATCACCTGATGTGGGATTCCCATAGTGAGGTGTTGACTCATCTTTTTATGTATGGAAAGCTATTTTGCAGCCTTAGAAACAGTGCTTTCAGTTGGGGAAGGCATGGGAGCACTTGTATGAAGTGCTTTTCCAAGGAGGGATTTTTTCCATAGTCAAGTCCTGTGCAAACTTGAAGTGTCTTTGATTTAGGGAAGGGGGGAGTGAAGTAGTTTCAGGTGCTACTGTCTGTGAATAATATCCTGCACATGGAGCCCTGTTCTGTTGGTCCTTAGGCAATACTGTGATAAAAAAACAATACAAACACCTGTACTTGGATCCACCTGCTGAGTTCTGCCTCTTTACTCCCTATTCTATAACTTAGGAAAAAGGAGGCAGGGACTTTTCTGTGCTTTGGCTGCTGTGCTGAGAGACAGAAAAGCAAGAGCTGCCAGAATAGAGACAGTGAAGCTGTCCTTGTGTCAGGCTTCTGCATGCACAGACAGGTTGGGGGAGGAAGGAGAAATCCCTTTCCCTGCCTTGCCTGCTCTCTTGCATTTACTCTTGCTCCTTCTGTAGTGGGCCATAAATGGATTTAATTATGTACATTATATTAATTTCTCATTATTTTATTGAGTTCATGTCCCAGCAGCTTCTAAATTTCAGGCTTAGTGTGCTAATGAAGTTTAATTATTCCCTACCCAGATAATTTGTATTCATAAATACACTTTGTTTTCTAACTAAAGGAATTCTGGAGCAGGAAAATGTCCAAGTAAATTCAAGGTTTGCTCTTTAACATTGGCAGCTGCTGTGCAAGATGCAGGCTGAAGCTGTACTTCTCTGTGTTAGCAACAACAAAAAAAATTGCTTTTTTTTTTTTTTTTAAATTGTGAGATACAATTGTGTTTGTTTTGCACTTTCTAATCTTGAAAACAGAAGCTGGGCAAAACTGGTTGGCTCTCCTCACCTCTGCCTCTGTAAGGACTGGAACCAGTTTAGTTGGGGATAGGTCAGCAGTGTGAAAGTTTTGTTTAAGATCTTTCTCAACCATGTCAGTGTTGTTTCTCTTAACTTGTTTAGCTTTTGTGCTGGGTTTGTGAAGGTAAAACATGGCTTAGCCCTTAATGTACAACTGTTTTGGCTTCAATATAGCAAAGCTATAAATAGCCTCCCCTTTGCCTCCCCAGCAGTAGGAAATGACTGCAGCAGGTGTTGTCCTCCACTAGAAATTTGCACATTATTACTACCCAAGTACTTTTTTCTTAAAATCAGCTTTCTTGTTACGTGTTCTTCCTTTATTAAATGCCAACTGACTGGTCAGCAAGTTTCTTGTTAAAATCTTAAGTCTTCATTAGGTCAAAAGAAATAAAAGCAGAAAGGTATTTTTGTTTTATTTCTGTGCAGCCTCTGTGTTAAGTTTACTTTATATGCAATTTGAAAAGTATTACCAGAAGGCACAGGAGAGCTACATAAAGCTGGTTACTGACTGGAATGGTTTTTATTTTTTAGCTTTGCTGGGCTGGATTTTAACTCAGGTTTGTAGCAGTTCCTCTGTGATAGGACTGGCAGATGCTTGGAAGTCTGCAGGCAAGATTTGTGTCCATGCTTGGATTGAGTTCTCCTTGCACTGCAGCATCAAGAAAATAAACAGAGTTTTTTCTACAATGAGGTCATGCTTAGAGTAAATAAGGATCTTGCAGTCTGGTCCACGTGAAATGGCTTTGCTGGTGTCAGTAACAGCTTCCCCTTGGTCCAGACCCCATCATTTTGGTAGAATTGGTGCTTGGTCCCAGCAAAGAGCTGGAGATGTTTGGGCAGGGAGAATCAGAATCCATGTGTTAGTGCTGCTGAGCCTGTTCTCCTCAGGAGGGTGGAGAGCCCTGGCCTGCTGCCTCTGGTGGGTGCTGCAGAAAGAGTGAAATCAGGGCAGATGTGCTGTGCAAACAGCAAAAAGGGGCACGGTCCCGCGTTTCAGTTCTGTTTAACATCTGTGTGCCTTTGCACTCCTTCCTTTCTCCCACAGATGTGAGAGCTGTGTGGAGCTGCTGTTTGTGAGAGGGGCTGGGAACTGCCACGAGTGTGACACCCCCCTGAGGAAGAGCAACTTCAGGGTGCAGCTCTTTGAGGATCCTGCTGTCGACAAAGAAGTGGAAATCCGGAAGAAAGTGCTGAAAATGTGAGTGTCACCTTTTAAAAGAACAGAAAGTGGATGTATTTTGTGCATCAAAATTTTGAAATATTGACTTGCTCAGTAGTACAGAGGAGATTTTTCTTTTTTAAAGTGGCAAACCATAAAAGTTGGTTCCATTTATCATGGAGGGACTTCAGAGAATCTGATTTTGTGCAACAATTGAGAGCTGAATTCTCAATTTAGCCTTGAGGGATTCATGCTTAGATTAGAAAATGTTGAGTGTTTCTATGTGGCCTTCTTTGGCAAAGACTTGGCTCCAAAATGGAGATGATTAGATATTGAGGGGGTGAACATGGCAGTAGAGCAAGAAATAGGACCTTGATTGTTTTGTTCCCTGGGGACCTGTTCTGAGAGTTGAAGGCCAGTTCCCTTCAAAATCAAAATGGGCAAAAGAGAGTTCACATTGTTTTATGCTTCACACAGCAATTGTTAATGGAAGTGGTTCCTTATAAGCCTGGTGTTACCAGTCTGTCATGCAGATTTGAAAGCTCTTGAAATTGAGATAAATGAGGTCTAAGATTGCAGCTCACTGCTTGTGGCCAGTAAGCAGCATTTTATAAGGAAAATATGAGAGCCAGTTGGTGTTTTAATAGAAGAATCTGATAAATGTAACAACCCAGAGAGAGTTGTGTGTGCCTAAGTGAACTTACAGGTAAATTATAAGCTTGTCAGCCTTTATCTAAAACTTGGTACAATAGTAAATGAATCATATGATGTTGTTGAGATGTGGGGAAACTGAGCCACTGAATACCAAGCATGAAAAGCAGTAATAATTTTGATGTTAGATTTTAAAGTCCACTGTTGGATTTTAAAGTCTGCTGAAGTTAAGAGAAGTCAAACTGGAATAAGTCAATTAAACATGGAATAAAGTTTAGTTAGAAGAGAAAATGTTGAAAAATTCTTGGCCCACTTGGGTTTGCCAGATTAGTTTTAGGAGGCAGAAAAAATGCCTCCACATTGGAATATGGCCTCAGTTCTTGGGATTTTAATATTCCTGGGTGTCACGCTCCACAGATCAGACAGAATCTCAGCTGTATATTTTCTTGGGAAGAAAGTGTGCCTGTCTTGACTTTCAAAAGCTGTCCATGTTCTAAGCCAGTTGTCTCTTCATCTTTTTACTTTCTCCAGCTCTGAAGAGGTGAGTATGAGTGCTGGAATGGTCTATTGATATGAAATGAGATAATTGTGTAGCATTTTCAGTTTGCTGCTGACATATGCTCTCTATTGTTGGCACAAAGCCAAACTCTCTTTTCTGATTGTTCTAGAAAAGCTTTTTTTTTTTTTTTCTGTGGGTGTTACTGTTGTCTCTCCCTTTGTTAAGAGGCTGGCTGGGAGTTATTCTGTTTACCTGTAACCCTGGAAAAGGAATTGGCAAACAATAGGCAAAGATAGCACAGATTTCTTCCAGGCTCCTCCTTTCCTTTGGAGCAGGCACTTCTGTCTCCCTTTATAGATTCTGGTCAGTTTGGGAGTCACAAAGCACACAGTAGATAAAAGTAGATCAATGCTTAATCAGCTTGCAGCAAAAGCCTTGTTGAACGGAAATTTTATCTTTCAGTGTTTTATAAATACTTTTCTCTTCTTTCAAAGATACAATAAAAGAGAGGAAGACTTTCCCACTCTAGATGAATATAATGATTTCTTGGAAGAAATAGAAGAAATTGGTAAGTCTTAGTGCTTGAATTTTTGATGTGCTGTGCTTGTGAGACCATAGACTATTATCTTCTGACTCAGCTGCCTATGAGAATGTCTAAGTTCAGTTTCTGTAATATGATTTATCATAGTATCAGATTTTTATCTAACTACTTTTTTTTCTGGGTTTAATCATATTTGCTGAACTGTAGGACATTGTTAAGTAAAACATTTTATCTGCCAGAGAAAAAAAACACAATCCAAAGAGGAAGAGCTGGAAAAGAAAGGCTTGCAGGGGACTGTCAATGCTGCACTGGCAAAGATTAAACAAAGAGAGGAGAAATTGAAATTTTCATTATATCCCTCCATTAGCTTTATCTACCATGACAGAAGCCATATGGTGTCTTTCATCATTTTTGCTTCTGCAAGTACAGTAGTTGAAGCTGCTTTGAAGCTGATGACCTTACATACCACTGTGGTAGCATTTTATGTTGCTGTGCAGAAGGAGAAGGTTTAGGAACAGACGTTGATTTCTTTCTCTTTGGATTAGCTGAAGCAGAACTTTGCCCTTTGGGGAAAGGACAATGTTATCAACAGAGTTTATTTTCTTCTTAGTTAGGGTGACTTGTGATTTATGGTGGAGTGATGGGTTTTGCTTAGAAAAACAAGGATGTGTTCAAAGGAGTGACTCCTAAATGGTTTGTTCTTGGTTTTTATGAGCTTCTGAGGCTTTTCATTTTTTTGACCTGGAGGAAGAAGAGGTGACTTAGAGCATGCAGGAGGGGCAGTGAATGTAATTTGAAGGAAACCATGGAGATGACACTTTTCCTTCATTTTTCTCAAAGGAGTCCTTGCTCCTTTTTGCACTGTGGTGTTTTGTAGAAATATATCCAATGCACTTACTGCTGTGAGCAATGTATCATGTTTTTGTTGGCATCAGGAGGCTGAGGCTGGGAAGCCAAATCCTGTGGCTGGGAAACACCAGTCACACTCACATGGTCCAGATATCTGGAGGAGATGATGTGGGTGTAGCTTTGTTTGTTTATTTTTTGGAATGGTATGGGGGAAGGAGGGAATGAATCCAAAGAATGGCCAGAGGATCCTGGAAGAATCTGTGTGCTTATGGGAAGCAAAACTGTTTTTTTTCATGTAGCATAAAATACAGTTTCCCACTTAACTGCTGTTGCAGGGCTTTTCAACATCTGTAACAAGGGAGTTAAAGTTTTGCCTGAAATTGTGTGAACCTCATGAATTTGTGCAGGATGTTAAGGTTTTACAGCTCTTGGGATTAGGTGGTTACATTGCAAATGGTTCCAAATCTTGTACTGGGAACTTGGTTTTAGAAGCAGCAGAAACCTGGCTGGTCTTGGTAACCTTATGAAAAAAAAAGTGATTTGGCCAATAATTGTTTTGGCCCTGCAATTGTGAGGAAGCTTGATAGAGTTTTTAGAATTGGAGTTAGTTACCTGAGAGGAACTGAAATACTGAAAGGACTTGGAAGTCCAAGTGCATCCTAGACTATTCATGTGGCAGCCAGGGTGCTGAGAGGAAGGAAGGGGTGCAGTCAGAAGACTCTTTCATTTTCACTGTCAGTGAGTTCATTTATGATATCCCAACTCCAGACAGATCCCAAAGGACAGGTTAGATTCAACAACACCACTTTAGGCAAAAGTTCAAGCCCTGTTTGCTCTCCCTGGTGACAAAGCCCGTTGCACATTTGTCCCCAAGCCCATCCCTGCTGTGGTCCTGGGCAGAATTCCCCACCTGGCAGTTGTCTGGACATTTTCCAGTGCATGTTGTGAATGGTGTGACTGAACAGTGTGTTAAAAGTCACTGACTCTGTATGATAATTTCACACTTTACTGCTGAGAGGAGTTATTTCATTTTTGTGTGTCTCTGAATTCCCTGCTTGCTTGTTCATGTGGAAAACTGGGCTGCAAGATGGAAAAGAAAGGATGTGCAGGGCAGCTTTGTCTTGTGGAGCCAACATTCAGCAGACTTGCAGTAGCTGCTGCTGGTTGGGAAGGTTTCTCCTCTCCCCATGCCCCAAACTTTCAGTTTTTCTGTGAGAGGATCAAAGTGCAGCTTCACCTTTTTTGTCCCTCTTTGCTGTAAAGTTTTGTTTCTGGAGTTGTTTTAGAGGCTTAAACGAAGTAGTTGCTTAGCACAGACAAAATGTAAACATCCTGTATAGGTGTATTTCACGTGACCCTGATTCTGATAAGTTTTCCAAATATTCCAGGTAGGTCAGCTCTAAAACTAGCAATGGAATGTGACACAGCAATTGCTGACCTCGCTTGAAACACATTTTCCCCCCTTCATATCAGCTGTTTTATACCTACAGACTTTTTCTATTGAAATAGAGGAGTTGGATGGTGCAGCAGCAGTGTGTGTGTGTGGGAAGGTCAAACAAACATTAGGG
This sequence comes from Fringilla coelebs, assembly GCF_963513975.1. NCBI lineage: Eukaryota > Metazoa > Chordata > Aves > Passeriformes > Fringillidae > Fringilla > Fringilla coelebs. The sequence continues at coordinate 5,955,142 of NC_140034.1, forward strand.
GTAGTCACTTTTTAAGATTTCTATTATAAAAACCAGGTTTTTGAAGTGGTTTAGAGTGTTGCCACTGGATAATGCTTTGGGCTAAAATGTGTTAAACAAGGCTTTAAATAAAAACCACATTTTAAAGCGAGTTCTCACCAGAAAAAAAAATCAGTTGGACAATTTGAGAGCATTGTAAGCACAGTTTGTTGTCGTTAGCACTAGGAATAAACATAAAGCGAAAGAGTTAAAACTTGCCTTTGGGAAAGGTGTGGACAACATGTATCTGAGTGAGTCAGGACTGTGCCCATATGGTGAGAGGGCCCTGGTTAAACCTCTGAGTGTTGCTACAATTTGCACTCTCTGGACACAATGTGAATTTCTCTTGCTCTTTCTATAAAGTTTTCTTTTTCCCCCAAGTATTTCTTCTTCCCCAGAGTATCTGTCTGGCCATTTTTCCAAGCCCTGCATGAAAGCTTTTGGAGCAGCACCCGCCTCCCAGCGTGTGCCTGGCACCTTCTCCTGGTACCTGGGTGAGGCCCCAGGCATTACCGCAGCACGATTGTTCTGGGTAATTGCTGCTTTTTAAAAAGCATTCAGCTCAAAGGAGGCTGCTGTTATTTGTGTATTCCTGTATCTCCCTGATCCTCCAGGACTTTATGCAATACCGGCTGCCTCTCAGAACACTTATCTGACAAGTGATCCTTGGATAGAAAGGGTTTTGCTATCTGTGATCACTTGTGGGTTGTGCTGTTTATTGTTTTGTGGTTTGGGTTTTTCCCCCTCCGTGTATGTGTTGCTGGTCCTGACGGAGGCAATAACACAACTGGAAATTGGGCAGCTTTATCAAAGATCTGTTTCAGTTCACATCATCACACTGTTCCAGGCAAAATGGTCTTTCTTAGAGTGATGGGCCTGAGTGATTTCAGTCATTCACTGCTGTTTACAGCTCTTCTGGAAAAGTTATTGACTCAGTAAAAGACCACTGAGGATAAATAGAAACAATCATTGATACCTAACTAGACTTTTCTGGTTTAATTGTGGATTTTGTTTTGTTTCTGATAATTATTTTGTTATAATCCCAGAAATGTTGGTTAGAAGGGACCTGTTAAATTCTTTTCCATCTTTTCTCCCCCTCACTGCACTCTGACCCCTTTTAAAAGTACAGGGATGAGGCATCAAAAGCACCAAGGGAAGTTGCCAGGGTAGCCTGGGACATCCCAGGCAGACTGAGGATGAGGTTGTGTCTCCCTCTGTAGCACTCTGCCATTCCCAGCCTGGGGTTTTAGGAAGATGATAATTTAGGAGTTGTTTGTAGTAGAATAGGAGAAATATTGTTTACAATGAACTAATGCTAGGAATTTTCAGCCTTAGTCTAAAACAGGGAGATTTTGAGGGACTTAGTCCCGCAGTGCAGTGATATTCATTCATACTGCCATGTCTCTGGACAAATTATTGTGCCATTTAATTAAAATTTTAGTCTTATTTTCTTTTTATAACTAGGAAAATATTTTCCCATTTGTTATAGAAATGTATAATGAATGCTGTTGTTTTGAAAAACAGAGAAAGTCCCTGTAGAGGCTGAATTTCAGAACTTGGGAGTTTCACCTAAATAGAATGAAATGTTTCACAAAAAACACAATAGTCTTCCTGTTATACTTAACAGATGTCTCAAGGCAAGTCATTTTATAAACCAACCAATGTGAGATGGATAAGTAGATAAATAATTGTTGCATACAAAACAGCTTCTGTTTCTTTTCCCTGAAGGGCTTCAGGCCTCTTATATCGGCTTATGCTATATTTCAACATGGACAAAAATAAGTCTGTCTTCTCTTTGAAACCTTTTCAAACCAGCCATCTGCTTTGCCACTCATATTCAGATCTACACCAATATTTTTTCAGGGTAGGTGTAGCATATGAGTTGGGATTTTTAACTCTTTCTAGTTTTTCTACTTCTATTTTTTTTTTCCTTATTTAAAAATAAGAAGTACATTTAAAATAAATTTCTGGCAAAACTCAAAGCAGGCCAAATAAAAAAAGTGTTGCATAGTTCTAGCTATGTTAAAGTTCATATTTTGAGTGTTAGCAACTGTGTTCTTTGGTTTTATAGTTGTTGGGTTTTAAATGCCAAGTAACTTGTGGAGGGGACAAGGGACAAGAGAGGGAAATAATATCTTAATTATTTTTTGTGCCCTAGTGCCCCTTGCAAAGCACACTTGTCAGCTGTATTGTGAGGATACAATGGCAAGAATTTGTATTCTATAAATATTGATGAAAAGACGTTTGAAGCTCATGAAAAATTTATTAGAAAATATGTTGAAAGATGTTTTGGCTGCTGGCTGGCCACTGGTAACCATGCAGTGTCAAAGAGCAGCTTGTTTTGCTGGTAGATGTTTATTGTAGGAGGGAAGATGCTGTTTTCATGTACTAAAGGGCAGCTGTTGACACTGAAATTGATGTGGGCAGATCCAGGTTACACTTACACTTTCCATTGGTTTACTTTTTTTTTTTTTTACACTTTTTTTGCACTTATTTACACTGTTTCCACTCTTGCAACAAAATATCTTAAATGTTTGCACTCTTGAAATGTGGCGGAGTCAGTGCTGAGAAGGAGGTGCTAGAGACCAGGACAGTGTTCCTGAACAATGCCTATAGATCAGTGTTCTCTGGGACAAATTTCCTCTGGCCTTTGAGGGGGCTGGAAGTTGGAATCTCTGATTGCTGGTGTCCTACAATATCCTTGAGTGACAAAGCAGGATCAGCGTGAGTGACAGAGCAGAGTCAGCGTGGTGTGAGCAGATCTGACTGCTGAGAGGGTTGTGGCTGTGGCTTGGTTCCAGCCATGGCAGGAAAACAAGGGGGGGTAAACACTTCCACCATGAGCAGAGCAGTGGGCTTTTAGGGTAAAAATTTCCCAAACATTGATGCAGAAATAGATTTTTTTAGATAGAAGTGTTGCTTCCTGTGAAGTACCAAAATACAGCCATTTTTGTAAGCAGTTGTCAATAAAGGTAGGCATCTGCAAGTCTTTCAAACATGCCTGCTTTCCCTAGTATGAGTTTTAAATCTTAAGCTTCTTGTTTTACAGACCAAATGGTGACCAGTTGAACCTATCAAAAATAACAGTTGAGAAAGAAGCAAAAAAACAAACCCTGAAGGTTTCAAGCAGCAATAACTGCAAAACAGAGATCATCACCTTATGGCTGGATTTATTTTTAGAGAAATATTCATGATGTTCAGGAGCCTGAAGGCAATTTGGCATCTCCTCATGCACCTGAAGGTGGCATCTGGGCATCCTGCTAGCACAGCATGGCTCATGTGCTATTTCTTTCTTGTGTCGTCACTGAAGGGTTTAGAGAGCTGCTGTGTGGATTGAAGTTGTAGGAAGTGCTGACATTCCCATGCAGCTGCTGTCACTGCAGAGCCCTGGGCTGATTGTGTGCCAGCATTTTCACATGATACTTCTTTTCTGCTCTAATACCCAAATATTAAAACTTCTTGTCAGTGGGCGACTGTAGGCTGGAAATTTGGATGTCAGATCACCATTAAAATACTGAAGATTTAGACTAAAATAATGTTTTGCTAAGGAGAGGTTGCCACAACCAAGAAGTGTGTGTTTGTCACAATATGAAATAGGAAAATGTTATGCCTTTTGGAGAGGAAAAATCCCCAAAACATTTGGGGTGGGTAGCTTGCTTCCTAAAAACCAAGGAGCTGAGCTTTGAATGTTTGGGTTATGGCAGTGCCCTGAGGTCCCAGCTGGCATGAGATAAAGTCCTCAGGGGGAAGTGCTGCCTGAAGCTATAGCATGGAGATACAGCAGGTGGTGTGTAGGAGAAGGCAACCTTTATTCCCCTTTTTCTCATTCTTGCCAGTGGGATACCTCCAGTACAGTGGCCCAGTGGTCTGCCCAGGAACAGTAGGAAAGTTTGAAAATTCAACTTAGCTGTTGATTCTGAATTTCTTAAAGCACAAACTCAGCCATCTTAGATCTTCCCTCTGAACTGAGGATACTGGGGTGGGGCTGGAAGAGTTCAGCTGATTCAGGAGCCAGACTGAATTGGAATGTCATTCCTCTTGATACTGCTTATTATTCAGAAAATGGGAAAAAAAACACAGCTTCTAAAAATTCTTATTTTTAAGGTTAGGAGGTTATTGAACTGTATCTTGCTGAGCCCTTTTTTGTTGCAGCTTGAGGAATTGAGTATTTTTAATAAGAGTAAGATGATGTAATGGTTTGGTAGTCCTGGATAAGAGAGTATTCCTATTCCCATCTGCACCCTTTTATTACTTCCCTGGTACCCTCTCTGGCACTCAGCCCCTGTGTTGAGCCAGTTCAGGTTACTGGAGGGTTAGGGTTAGGTGTTGACGCTGCAGAATATCTGAGGGACTTCTGGAATCAGAGCAGGGGAAAGAGTGTGGCCTGTGCTTGGGGAGAGGGGCGTAACAGCAGGAATGCCTCCCTTGGCAGCAGTGAGCTGGGCCTGTAAAACTGACCTGCAGCCACAGCTCTACCATCTAGGACCTTCCTGTTTCTTATCTCTGTTTGCTCCTGGCATTGATTTCTTGATGTTTCCTTCACTGCTCTCACCTGGTTTGCCACCCTGAGCTACTTTTGGTTTGGGTTGCCTAGAACCCTCCTAAGTGCTCTTTTCTGCCATATTACCTGTGGGGAGGGTGAAAGAAGGGACATGATGTTCTCCAAAGGGAGATGTGTGTTACCCTGATGAGTAACAGCAGACTTCATGCTGCTTCCTTCTGTTCCCTCTAGCAGCCTCACTGGTACAAATGACTTGGCAGTGGTGCCTGTGCCCAGGCTTAGCTTGGCCCTGGTTGTCTAAAAACCTGGGAAGAGAGAACTGGAGCAAAACCTCCCCAGTGCCACGCTGGTGTTTGCACAAGACCCTCCTTCCCTTTAGGGTGTGACGCAGCGCGGTCACCGCGCGGTTGTTTCTTGTGGAGGATTTATCAATGGCAGCACAAATTTCTCTGCTGCTCTTGTAGGCACGTGACAGAGCTCTTGGAGGCTTGCAGTGCTCTGGGCTGGCTCTGTTCTGTAGCTCTAAGGCCATGGGCATGAGCCCAGCATCCACTCGGGATGGGGATCACCAAGAGACTTCCCAGTGATAACGGCGTTCAGCTGGAATTCACTTGACCCTCAAGTGAACCAGTGACCTAGAGGTGAAGGGCTCAGGCATTGTATCAAATTACAAATCATCCAAACCATCTACATCTTTCAAGCTGTTGATTATAGAAACTGTTCAATTTCTTGAGATACCGTCTGTGCCATGTGTAGATAATTGGGAATGTTGTGCTAAACTATGGAGCTTGCTGGCTGACCCTGCTTGCTCATAATTACATGAGATATAGTCTGTCACCATTGAGAGACATCAAAAGAATGTCAGCTGACCTATTAATCTGAAAGCATCTGCAGATTCCTCATAATAAAGGTAATTGTACATTGCTGCCTTTTAAGTTATCAGGCAATGTAAATTTTTTTTGTGTACCTGAGAATTCAGTCACTGTAGTCCTTGTGCATTAGATATTGCCTGGGAAATGGAATGACTTAATTTCCAACCTGGTCTTCATATGCCTGTGTTTGGTCTAATTTAATTTTATAGGAATCACCACGTTCTTAGCTATAACTGCTACTTGGAAAGGTCAGTGTTGTATGAATAGTATGATGATTATTCATGTGTATCATTACAGTGTTACAAAATGGGATGCAAGTTTCAAATTTTAATCTCCTACAGATGTGTAAACCTACAGAAACTCTGCTGGCTTTTGTTGAAGTGCAGTGACTTAGCAGATTGTCTCTGTCTTTATATGGCATGTTTAAATAAGTTCTGTTACTGCAATGTTTATATTTGGCTAGAAGGGATAGAGAGCATAAGAATAGTGTTTCTTTGTCATAGTCATGCATGCTGACCTAATACTTTTGCTTTCTGTCTTTATAATATTTATGCAGTATTTAACTTGACCAACAATGTGGACTTGGAGAACACCAAAAAGAAAATGGAGCTGTATCAAAAGGATAACAAAGAAGTCATTCAGAAGAATAAGTTAAAACTGGTTAGTTAACTTCTCTGCAATTTTTATTCATTTGTTAAAGAATTAAAGGATTTCTGGAGTACTTTCTTAAAACAAATCAAAGCTGAAAGCGCTATGCAGAGTTCTTTGCATTTAAATATTGAGGTTGAAATGTAGTTCTGCTTTATTTTGGGGAGGGCTTGAGGAGAGGGGCAGGCAGTAGAGCCTGTGTGTAATGCATCACCACGGCATGTGTGCTGGCAGTGTCGTTGGACAATGGCCAGGAGAGATGGAGTTCATTCCTACACCAGGACAATCGTTCCTTTCTCATCTGAAGGAAAAAAGAAATCCAGACTCAGACATTATGAAGCTCCCAGGAGAGAGTTGTAAAATTGAGGCAAAACACAGGCCTGGTTTATGCAAAATTTGAAATGAAAGATGTTGAAACAAACATTAAAACTTTTGTTCAAGAGCTGATAACAGTAACATCAGGGATATTGTATATATAATCTGTATGCAAAACACAGGGTTCTTTGAAGATTCATTCATTAAATTATGGCTCACATATCATTTTGTTCTTTAAAAATAAACTTGCATACATTTATTCCTGTAAGAAAAGTTTAATCTGTTAAATATTTTTTCAGCATAAAAATACACATTGTTATCAGTTCTTGAAGGAAAATGTCTGCCCAGAGTGTGACATAACAAGGGTTTGTGTTTGTAATCCAGTTGCACTAAGGACTTGCTTTCAAATCAGTAGGGGTGAAATCCTCACTCCCCTGAAGTCTGTGGCAAAACTCTGGGTGATTTCTTTAGCTCTAGGATTTCACAGGAGGAGATTGGAATCTGAAAAATGTTTGTTTGAACCTCTTCCTTTTAAAGGCAAGGAAATTTCCCTAGGGGTCCATCTCTGATCTGTTATCCTGTCTCTGACACTGTGCAATATCCTCTGCTTCAGAGCTTGAGGAGACCTGCCAAAACTTTGGCTGTGTGTCTTATTTTACAATGGAGCTGCAGCCTCTGGGGTCACAGTGAGAGCAGCTCTGCCTGCAGCCCACCTTCCCTTCAAGGAAGTGCCTCTGACAGCCTGGGCAGAGGCTGGGTGATGCTGTCAAGCAGCTCTGTAATGCCCTGTACCCTCTCAAGCCCCCAGCACTTCTGTTTGCTGTGCTCCACAGTCCTGCTGTGCTGGAGGCTGGCTGCTGGAAGCTGGGCAAGCCTGTGTGAATCCAGACTCACTGAAGAGCTGGAAACATTTCTCCTTTTTTTCTTTTTTAACATTTGAAATATTCATAATTTCTTTTTCAACAATTGAAACATAATAATAGACTTTACACAGTGGTTATTACAAAAACTGCATAATCTTGCCTATAAATTTCCCCCTCTCCTAAAAGCTGAAGGGTTGCTTTTCCTCTCCAGCTCCTCTTAGCAAGTTTTGGAATGTCTTTACTCCATGTATGGTAAAAGGTGTCCTACTTTCTTGCTTAAACTTTTTATGGCCAGTCATTGTCCCTACATTCTTGACTTAAATTTTTCTGTCCACTGTAATAGGTTGCTTCTGAGGAGCATAGATGTTTTCTGTCCCTCTTGTTGTTTTTGTTACCCTTTGCCTGCTCCAGTGTGATTTGTGTTTGGCAAGCAGATGGGGCCAGAATTGAATGCAGAGATCTTCATGCCTCTCATAAAGGAACTCTGTTTTCCCATCTCTGCTGGAAATACATTGATCCTAAGACTGTTCTTCTCTTGTAGTTCAGAAAAAAAAGTGAAGCTCTTCGTGTTCTTGTAGTTCTAAATTGTTTTTCTTAATATATAGATATTTATATACACTTTTTCTTTATAAAACTTTGCACCCTGAGTGTACTACAGCTTTTCCAGTGTTTCTCCCTTAAATGTTTGTACTTCTTCAGTCATAGGGTAACATGTTGCTTCCTCCTTTATCACTAGATGTTTAATTTCACTTGCTGCTTTGTGCAGTCTTGAAATAGTTGTGTCTGGATTCTGTGATGTGAATGTTTTCTTGATTATCCTTTCCTGAATGTGGCAAAATGAGATTTTACTTTCTATTTACTTTTTCACTTGTAGGCTTGAGTTTACTCCAGGCTTCACTGTCATCATCTTTCCCTTCACATATTAGAACTGTGTTTAGATTATCTTTAGTCTGGACACAACCCTTGCTGCCTATTGAACATATCTCTTCTCTTTTACTGTTTAAAGAATTGGATCTGACATGTGATAATTCTTCCATTTTCCTGTAGTCTGCTCTGGTTTAGGTTTGTTTATCAGTTTACTTATTTCAGACTATAATTTTTCTAGGCTGTTTCTTCAGACTAGGTCTGTCGGCACTTCCCTACAAGCTTTCTTCTGTTTCAGTGCAAATTCCACACAGTCTTTAGAGATAAATGTGGAAGAGCCTTGGAATATCTCAAAGACCTTGAGCTCTTCTGTTCTGTGGACCAAACTAACTAAATCCCTTAATTCTCAGACATAACCTCAGTTAGAAGTTTAGGGATTTTCTTGTTTGTTTTTTTTCCTTTCATTAAATGCAAAGAGAGCCCAGTTCCAGGTGGTTGCTGGTTGGTGACCAGCTTTGTACCAGTGTCACTGCACCAGTTACAAAATGGAAGCAGCTTCTGTTGGCTCAGTGGCAGGTGATGACATCTCCCAGGAGTAACTGGGCCTCACTAGGACCCACTGGCTCAATTTGTCTGGTGAAGGGATTTTTTTTTGCAGATTCTGGCTTTTATTAGGTAGCTGTGCTTTTTGATATTACTTTATGATTAGAACAAACTTTACTATGGCCTTGGCCTCAATAATGATCACAGACTCATAGAAGAAGCTGATTTGGAAGGGATCCACAAGGATTATTGAGTCCAGCTCCTGGCCCTGCACAGCACCATCCCCACCCTGTGCCTGTGGGCATTGTCCAAACCCTCCTTGAGCTCTGCCAGGCTGGGTGCTGTGACCACTGCCCTGGGGAGCCTGTTCCAGTGAGGAGCCTTTTCCTGATATCCAACCTAAACCTCCCCTGACACAACTTCAGCCGTTCCCTCGGATCCTGTCGCTGGGCACCACAGAGAGGAGATCAGTGTCTTCCCCTATGATGTTCTGCTGAAACTCCTTTCATTAATAAATCATCCATTTAAGTTTATAAAATTTTAATTATCTTGCCATTTTTACTGCATCTCCCTTTGCTTTAGTATGTTAAATGGAGATTTGGAAAATGTTTCCTGTATGTTTTTTCTTGTACCTTCCTTCTAGCAACCAAACTGACATTCTTTTGATCCACCTTCTTTATAAAATAGTTTAATCCTTTCCTCAGCCTCTGAGCCCTCTTCTGTTTTTTTATTCTTTCACTGTGATTTTCAAATGCAGATTACCTAATAGTTTGCACATTAAAAAGATCCTTGCCAAGAAATAGATCTGTAACAAGAACTTGTCATTTTTACTATTAATCTTTCTATTCATCTCATGTCACATGACTGCAATCCAGGTTATAGGAAAAATTCCTTATTTTCTAAAAATGGGACATTTTCACAGTTAATGCATAAATGCTTAAAGATATAGACTTCCCTATTAATATTCACATATTTGTAATTTCTCATTTTTGTTCTACACCGCTGATAAACACAGTGTGCTCTGCAAAGAAAATGCAGCTGATGAGTGGGATGATCAGGAGCAGTATTGTGGGATTATATTTTTGTTCATCCTACTTAGATCATTGATTATAGGGTGTGTGGGAGCTGAGGGGGGCTCACTTTAGAGTGAAAGTGCAGGGAAAACCCCTTCCCTAACATTTAAGGATTCAGATCTAACTCCAGCGAGCAGCAAGTTAAAAATCTTAACTTTACACTGGACAACGAGGAGGTAGAATAATCATCCATAATCACCTTAAAATTCTGCTTTAAAAGGTAGAATTTGGCTGCTTTCCCCTTGCCTGGCCTGTCTGGGGTCCCTTGGGGGGCAGGGGAGCTGTGGGGTTGCTGGGAGCTGATTTCTGATTTCCCTCTCAGACGCGGGAGCAGGAGGAGCTGGAGGAGGCTCTGGAGGTGGAGCGGCAGGAGAGTGAACAGAGGCGCCTGTTCATGCAGAAGGAAGAGCAGCTCCAGCAGATGATAAAAAGGAAGAATAAACAGGCACTGCTGGATGATCTGGTGAGTAACAAAAGCAGAGGCTTTGAAAGCTCAGTAGCATTGACATCCATCTCTGTCACTGTGTGGAATTAACAGATCTGTCCCCGTTTCCCTGTTTTGCGTTTCCATTCTCTCACCTGTTATTTATTTCAGGGGTGCAAACCACTCTGGTTTTGTTAAGCAAGGGGCTGGATGAAGACTGCTTCTGGGATTTGTAGCTCAGCTCTACCTCTGTTGGCTTGTTAAGCAGTTCTGAGTAGTGGCTGAGTCTGGTATGTGAACGCAAAAAGGTCATCAGGAGGTGCTTCTTGACTCAGCCACCTCTGCAGTGGAGATGGTGGAGAGCAGGGGACAGTAACATCATGAGTTATCCAAGCATTGCTCAGCCCTTTCTCAGTCAGAGCATCTAAATGACTGGTGGTCCCTTTGTATGCAAAAACTACTACAATGAAAAGTTTTCTGCCTTGAGTGTTTCATGTTCTCTTGCTGACACTTCTCCTGTACAAGTTGCTCCTTTTGAAGTGAATGAAGCTTGTATAGACAAACAGAGAAAAACTCAGACTGCTTGTGGTAATCTTGATTAATTTACTTGATTAATTTAATGTGTGGACATAGAAAAACTCGCTAAATGTGTTACTTAAAAAAGGTTCACATCTCAATTTTTTCAGTACAAGAGTGTGTACAGACATGCATACACACCCATTCACAGGTTTAACACCCACAAGGACAGTCTGTGTACACACAGCCTGTGTGTAACCTTGAGGGAAATCAGAAAATAGAAGTATGTATGCATACATACATGTGTTCAGCTGTGTCAGTGTGGTTTAAAGCTGCTTGGTATACCCAAAAGATATTTTCTCTCTTATATCAGTGCATCTCACACTAATACAGTGTTAATTCTTGCTTTGTAGTCTCAGTTCTTATTCATGATACAGATGCTTTTCTACTTTTCCTGAAAAAGTAGAGCTCCTCTTTGAGCCAGGGCAGAAGGCACTGACATGGAGAGAGGATCTAAGTGAAATTTAGGAGTTTCAGAGCCTCCTGAAGAGAGAGATGCCTTTCTTCAAGCCAGGATTCCTGGCAACCTGTTACTGGTTTCCCTTTTGTAGGCAAAAGCAGAGATGAGCAGAAAGGTTCTTTAGAAAAATGTCAAGCCTGTATCTTTACATCCAGCAATCTATTTTCACTTCAAAGGTAAATGCTTTTACAGTCCACACAGTTAGGAATAGTGGATAAATTAATAAAAACTCCACTATGAATTTGAATTTAATTTCTTAGAGTAGGGATTTTGAGTTTCTGACTTTTTAAAAACCTGTTCTAAAACACACTCCTAACTGATTAGAGACCAGTGGCTGATGTGTGGTTGTTTAATTTTTTTTTTAACACAGCATTTGGTTTTACTGGAAACCTTTACCAGGTGGCTTGCAGAAAGAATAGCTATAAATAACCCTTAAAACATGACTAAAATAAGTAGTTTTAAATGTGATTGCATATGTATTGCTATTAAAACATATCTTAATATTCTAAAAACAATATAAAGGTGATTTTTAAAGGTTGAGGGAGGAAACTGCACAATTTCAAGTTGTGTCTCTGTTTCTGAAGGGGCAGTGTCAACTTAAATTTGAGTCAAAACTTGTTTTGTAATATTACTAAGGTTTGTAAAACCAGCACTGAAGTGTTTGTGTAATGACTTCCAAAGTCTCTGGAAAACCAGTGGTTATTAAAGCAATAAACTTTTCCTATGGTCTCTGAAATCCCTCTAATGCCATGCTCCAAATCTGAAAATGAAACTGATCATGAATAAAAGTCAATTGAGAAATGCAGCAAAAGCCAATCATAAGCAGCTTTTGGGAGTGTAAAGAATTAACTTAAAAAATATTCTTATATCTGTGGTTGCTGGTTCTGTGCTAAACCAAAAAGGATTTATTTCTGGCTACAGAGATAGCAGTGGTAGCAACACTGACTCTGCAGGATTGTGAGAGCAGAGGAAGGTGAGAATCTGACATTGGTTTTGAGTCTTCTCCTTTGGACAGATCACCTGGTGTGGTCAGGCTACAGCCCTACTGGATCTTGGTAATTTTTTTTTTCAAGTTTGGCCCTGCCACTGGGAAGCAAGAAAAAGTTCAAGACACAATTTTGTGTTGTACAAGTAGAGATGTTGTTTAATTGTCAAGGAATAAATTTCACCTTTGGTGCTGAAATCTTACAAAGCTGCAGATCACATGGAATTGTAGAAATGTTTGGGTTGGAAGGGTCCTTGGAGACCATCCAATTCCACCCCCCTGCCATGGGGAGGGAAAACTTCCACTAGGGCAGATTGCTCAGAGCCCCATCCAACCTGGCCTTGAACATTCACAGTACTGGGGCACCCACAGCTCCTCTGGGCAGCCTGTGCCAGGGCCTCACCACCCTCTGGGAAGAATTTCTTCCAGTGTCTAATCTAACCCTGCCCTCTGTCAGTTTGGTGCCATTCCCCTTGTCCTGCCACTCCAGGCTGCTGTAAAAAGTCTCTCTCCATCTCTTTGTCAGCTCCCTTCAGGTACTGGAATGCCACAATTAGATCACCCCAAAGTGTTCCCTTTTCAGGCTGAGCCATCCCAATGCCCTCATCCTTTCCTCATGGGAGAGGTGCTCCTTCCCTCCCATCATATTGATGCTCCAAGTCATTACATGTGTTACTTGTGGTGGTTTCATATGGAGAAAAGGTCTCAACTGTTTGCAAAAGTGTTTGAGAATGCTGTACCATCTTCAAAGAGTTGATCATTTTAGGTAGTCCAGAGGCACAGAAAAATGCTTTATATTCTAAATGTTGTGCAATGGGCCCTGGGGATTGCAGGGGCTCCTGCAGAAAGGGCTGGACCTGGGGCCAAGGCTCCATGAGCCCATCCTTGGCTGGGAGCAGGGAGGGGAAGGCCAGTGTGAAGTACTGGGGAGATCAGCAAGGCATCAGGGGGACTCAGGCTCTGTAGGTCACTGGAAAAGCAATTTGGTCCTTTTTGCCTCCCTGTACTAATTAGGCAGTTTCTGTGTTACCTGCATTGTAGGCCACCTCTTTTACAATAGAACCTCTCAGTTTAAAAGCACAATACCCTGTTGTGATGTAGACTGGTAGTCTGAAATGCACTGTATGCATCACTGGGAGAGCTGTATGAGTGTTTTATTTTGGGTTGTTGCTTGTTTGGGGATTTTTTTTTAAACCTAATTATCATACAGGCTGAGTAAAATATTAAAGCACTTTTTTTATGTGCTGTACAAACTCTCTCACGTGTATACAGAGGATTCTAAGATGATCTCTTGTGTTTTATGGGACTTGCACTTTCCTTTTCAACAGCCCATAATTCCCAGGCATGAGCACGATGGGATTGCAGCACATGGCAGGGGAGCAGGTTTTCCCTGGACTGTGGCATAGCTTGGAACCAGGCAAAGGCATCAAAGAGGTCAAATCCACACTTTCACAAGAACCTCAAGGGTTTTGAGACAAATCTTCCAGAAATTGTTGTGTAGAACCAGCTTTGTTCATGGTGTAGACAGTTTGTTTTCCCATACAGAAAATTGCTGGTATGGATAAACACTGGGTTGGAACTTCCACGTGTGTTAATAGTTAACAGGAGGGCTCTGGGCATATTCAGAAGGACAAACAATCAGGATGTGGTGCCTTGCTGGCACACTGTGGCTTTCCCACAGTTGTGTAATCTGGTTACTGGTCATTGTGTGAACTCCTGAGAAGTTGGTTAAAAATCGGCTTCCTTCAATCATTTTATTAGAAATGCAGTGAGTGTTTAAGGAATATGAATGACAAAATGAACAAGGGAATGCTTTCTACTCTTCCCTTCTCCCCTAACATGTTAAATCTGGTCATTGAAAGAGTTCAGCATCTTTAACCTCTGCTGACAGCACATGCTGCTGCATGCATGTTAGAGATGTGCAACACTTGAAAGAAGCAGACTCTAAACTAGTGCATTTGTGGTCCAAATTTTCTCCCAATTGTGCAGAAATTAGATGTCTCTACAATTTAGGTTTTTAGCATCTTCCCACCCTCCTCCCAGCTGATCACAGAAATGCAAGTAGAAAGCTGTGCCTTAGATGTTGTATTTGTGATTCTGGACCAGATCTTGTCTTGTGAGATTTTTCTGCTTTTATCTTGTATTTTAGTGGTAAGGCAAAGGGAATGTAATAAAATATAGAGAGAGAAAAAGACTGGAGAGTGATGTGAAAGGTCGGTGTACAAACGTGGCTGTTCTTGATGATCACTTTAGAGGATTTCTCCAGGTACCATCAAGGCATCTTGTGGCATTAAAAATATCCAGCTTCTTACCTTGAACTGAACAATTAAAAAATCACAGTCCTGTTAATAAAATCTGTTTGGCTTTGTGAGTAACAAATGTGGTTCATAGTTCAATATTTGCTTGGCTCTTTGAAACAGAAGTAAATGTGATGTGTGAGGGCCTTAGGAATAAAATACTGTGTTAGAGCACTCCAGGAAGAATCTGTCTGAACTTCTTCCCTGCTCTCAACTTCATGGTAGTTCTAGCCAGGAATTCTCAAGGATTTCTGTGTGCATGTAGATAGTCATATTAGTCTCTTAGAAAATTACTTAGCCAATAATTTCCTGACTCTCTCAAGAATGCACTTCCATATATGTATGCTAATAATCATTCTGTCCTGACAGTTTAAGTAATTCATTTGCTTAACTATTCATTTTACTACTTTTTATATATATATATATATATATATATATATACACACATATATGTATTTAAAAATTGGCTGCCTTCCCTAAAAATAAGTTGCTGAAGGAGAAAATAAATATGCTGTTGGTTGCACTTACAATAGTGCCATTGTGCAGAGCAGAGCAAGGATCATTTCCAAACGGCCTCAGGTGAAATCTAATGGGAAACAATTTCAAACTGGTCTGAGTTCATTGAGAGAAAGAATGTGTCTTAGATAAACATCTGATCCAAGTTATACTACTCAGTATTATTCCTTCTCTGATTAAGTTCTAATTTTTTTTTTATTTTAATAAATATTGTTGCATTGGCCAGTTGGAATAAGGAGCCTGTTATACTGTCTTTAATGTGGATTCTATAAAAATAGTTGTTTGCAGGTTATTCTGATTTATGGGGTTGCTGCAGCTTTTTCTTATTACTGAAAATGATCGTTTTCTGTAAACTGTTGCTGAGGGAGAGGATACTTGGCATTCTGCTGTTCTCCTAGTGATGGCCTTGCAGTCACTGCTTGCAGTTTGGAACAATATGCAGTGTTAATTAATATTTGTTTTGGTCTAGGACTCAAATTTATTCCTCATATGTTTACAGGAGAGCTCTGATCTTCCTGCCTCTCTGCTCTTAGCTCAGCATAAGGACAGATCTACTCAGCTAGAAATGCAGCTGGAAAAACCCAAACCTGTCAAACCAGTCACGTTTTCCACTGGCATCAAAATGGTAAGATTTGCTTGTTTGTTTTTTTTTTTTTAATACCTTTCAGAAGATCAAGGATTTCCTCATATGAAATTCAGAGGTTGCTTAAACCTGAGTTGCATGTTACATGAAATAGACTCTTCTCTTCCAATTAAATAAGTAATTAGGAATTAATTGAAGAATTTCATCATTCTGCTAGTTGGAATATTGTGATGATCCACCCAGAAGGGTCATCACAAATATATGGAACATTTTCCTTGTGTAGTTGTCAAAAAACAAACTATACCTCTCTCCCTGTGAAGTTGTGATGTCCTTGAATTATTTTTCTTGTTTGTATACAAATTCTGGAAGTTGAAATTTTTGAAGTTCAAGAATCATCTGCACTTTCTTCAGATTTATTTTGAGCACTGGAGTAATCTGTGAGTATGAAACTGACAATCTAGAAAATTATGCCAAGATTAAGGGCACTATTTTCATTGTTATTTGGCTTTAGGAAGCAACAAGTATTTTTGCAAATGTGTCACCATTGGGGTGGCAGCTGAAGACCTCTCAGCATTCCTGTTCTGTGTCATGACATGGCACAAGCACACACCAGCCTGTGTACATAAATGTAAAGCTGGGGGTGGGAGCACCAGTGACTGGTCATTTCTGCACCTTGCTATTTTCTGCTTTGTATTGTTTCAAATCTCTTTTTAGACTTTTTTAAAATCCACTTTTTTTAGACTTTGTATTTTAGAATTGGTAATGGTAAACTGAATGTCTTAAAAATAGCCAACACTCTCTACTCTCCTCAACAAACCAAGAAGTCAGCAAAGCAAAAATCTGTGCATCAAGCTAGTTTCCTGTCCGTAATTAATTTATTTTTGCCATGAATATTTGTGCTGTATTCATTATCTGTTCAAGTGTTCACAGTGTGGAAGCATTTGCAGCTTATTTTTCCAAAAGCAGTGTCAGTTTTTGTAAGGCTGTGTGGATTGTTTCCTTGTTTTCCTGTGATGTAAATTGATCTTCTTCCTATTTCTTTTAAAATCTAACAGTCTGGGGGAGTTTGATATGCTTTGTGAGAGATTTTCTGTCTGTGTAGAAAAGCCAGTGGACAGAAAATGCAGAAAATGTTTTGTTTAAAAAATACTCTGTCTGAATGGCTGTACTTCTTCTTGCTTTTAAAATATATTGTCAGAATTTCTTAAAGCTGTGGCTTTTCCATGGGCAAGGGAAGAAGATCAACTTATGTATGTTATGAGGACAGTGGAAGTATTTTCTGATTTGTTTAAAAATTAATATTAAGTGCAGTATGTAGTAGTGGGCATTTGAGATCTGCAGCCCTAAGTAAATTTCATCCAGGAATGGTGAAAGACTTGGATGAAGAGATTTCCAGCAGCAGGACATTTAAATCTTAATGTTTGGAATAATAGGGAATATGCCAGATAACTAATTGCTAATTCATCACTGTTGAGAAAATGTGAATAGCTAAATAACTTAATTTGTTCAATCCCAGGAAACAAAAATTTCCTCACCCTGACTGATCTTAGTCCTAAATTGAAAAAGAACAATTTAATTGTACTTATTTCTACTAATGCTTGTTAACAGTAAAGTTAAGGATAGAAGCATTTGAAGTTGCTGACTACTATTTATGGAAAATGGATTGTATCAAAATTTTACACCAAGAACATTACAGGTTTTGCTTAGAAAGATGAATATTTCCTTATTTTCTCTACAGGTGCTTGATTTATTTATTATATGACATTAAAAAAATATATATAGAAATTCTATTACATATATTGGTAATAACATGATTGGTAATATGATAATAACAATATTGGTACTCTGCACAATAAATGAAGTGTCTAACTTTATAATTTTTGAAAAGTTGGTTCCACAGCCTGGGATTGTTTCTGTGGGTGTTCTGCTAGGAGGCAGCTCAGTGCTTGGAAGCAGATGTTGAATTTCTGTGGATATGTGCAAATTAGCAGTTTACAGGGTCACTTTGACAAACTGGCCTCATTTGAATGAAATGTGTTTTAATAAGGCTAAATGTAAAATGAGAAATAGAAGAGTAAATAAATCCCCAGCCTGGTCAGGCTCTGGGAAGAGGATTTGGAAGTTTAGCTAAGCAAGTAAACCAGTTTGACCCTCAGCCACAGCGTGTGTGGGGGGCCTTGGGTATGTGAATAGTTCAGCAATAAATAGGAGAGGACTTCTCCTCCTGAATGCAATATGGGGAAGAGTTGTGAACTGCAGACTTCTGCTTGCTCCATCTTGAGTGCAAAAATCAGAAAGAACGTGAAGAGGAGCCACAAAAGTCCATTCAAAGGCAGAAAGATCTGCTCTGTGTGCTGCATTCTGCCTCTGGTTTAGGAGGTGCTTCAGGTATGACTCAATTTACACCAAGTACCTCCTTAGCACAGAACATGCCAGGCCTGAGCAGTGCAGCATTACATGTAGCAAGAACCAGTAACCTTAGTTAAACAAACACCATCTAAATAGCAACTGAAGGAAGGAATAAGACCTAAAGTTCACACAATGTTCTGCTGGTTAATTGGCCTCACTGTTAAAATTGGCTCTGGAATGCAACAAAATCTCAAATTCTTGATGTTTTCAGATTAGGATTGGGGCACGTTTTGGAAAGTTACTGTAGTTACCAAATGCAAGTTTGCTGGCCTTGGAGCAGGGTTAGTTTTGTGAAAAGCATTCTGCTCATTGCACATGATCCATGAGGGTGGGTTCTAGTGACAGTGTCAGGTGAATTCCCACCTTAGGACATGCTTGTTTGCCAGACTGAGTGTTTTCCTAAGAACCTGAGATGCTCAGTCCACTCCTTTTGCGTAGGTGTCCACGTGAAGTGGGTGGAACTTTTCTTGTGCTCTTTGTTTTGTTTTGGCTTTGTTCCCCTCTAAACCATGGGGTTCACACCACTCCTGTTGGTGGGGAAGCTGGAGGGGAGTACTGAGAATTTCTTAAGAAATACAATTCTAATTAATGCTCTGGCGCAAGAGTTCTGCAAATTCAGGACATTTGTGTGAAAAGTCTGGGTTGTGCCCACTGTCAGAGGCTTAGCAGCGCACATTTAATGAATCACTATGTATGCCTTTCTCCTGGGCTTTTATTTTTTCCTAATAGTTTGGCCACTGACCTTTTCTGATGGGTGTTTTCCTCTAATTTTCTTTCAGAAGAAGGGAAGCCAGATAGAGCTAGCTGAACTGCTGGCTGATCTGGAGCTGGTGTTTACACAAAGGCTATGAAAACATGCCACTTGTGGCAATCCACTGGGTTTTTTTTTTCCAGCTTGAACAGGAGTGTTTTTCCTTGGTCAGAGATGTTCTTCTGCCTGACTGCTAATCAGACATGTTTTTTGGTGTCTGAGTTAGGAGCATGTCCATTCTAGTCTCCTGGGCAATGCTCAAGGAAGTTGGCTCATTTAAGGTGTCATATTAGTGCTGTGAGTTCCTCTGCTTGCAGGGGGAGGAGGGAATGTCTTGTAAGCTAAGCAAGAGCATCCCCTATAGCATGAGATAGACAAATAGCTCATGGGGACAGGGTCTCCTTCACTTTTCCTTTTGTGAAATTCCTTTTTTTTTCTTCTTCTTCTTTCAAGTGGAAGCAGCTTTTCCTCTGTAGTCTGCTCTTTAACTTTTCCAGTAAGTTCTGTCCTCTGTGCACAAAGCTTACATTCCAAATCAATTTTGATTTACCTCTTTGAGTAGGGGGAGACAGTGCTGCCAGGCTTTTTTCCTTATCATGTTCATCATATTAAGAAATTTACTTTCAGGACACTTAAATATTTTAAAACACTTAAATTTTTAAAATCCAATCTCAAATCAGGGTGAAGCTACAAAAGAAACTGTAGCAATCTTAATTGCTGCAATAGTGGTAAAAATGAGATTTCCTGTCAATTGTGATACTTCAGACTTTAGCAGCTGTCAAAAAGAGCAGAGTTTGTCTGAAATTAATGGTGCTTCCAGCATTTCTAGGGCCTGTCAGGAGGTGCCAAACAAGGTCTGGCAAGAGAACCATTCTTCTATTTCTTGGTGAATGTAATGAACATTTCTGGTTGTCAGGCAGCTTTAATGTGGAGCTCATTTTAAGGTGTAAAAGAGATGCTCATATGTATTGCAGACAAATGGCAGTTTGTAAATGCAACAGGAATTAATTGTGCTACATGAATTTAGTTTCATTCTTGTGTCTCTAGTGTTTACAGAACTGTAGAAGGCTTTTCTAGGTCTGTGCTTTACCTCACCATCGTGGTTAAAAATGCATAGAAGTGTGGATGTATTTAACTCCTCCTCAACTTGTTGAACTGGGAGCACAGGACCTTGGAGTCCATGGCCCAGCTGTTTTCATGTTTGTAGAAAATCTGAGTGCCTTAGGCTGGCTCAGCTCATGCCATCTCCAGCACATTTCAGGCTGTGTGTCTGTCACTTTTCTGTTCCTTCCAGTTCTGTAATGTTTCTTTTTTTTTTTTTAAGAAAAGAAACATTACAAAACTGGAAGGACTGTCCTGGACTTCCCCCAGCTTCCCAGGACACTTAGCCTCTAGTGATGGTATTCTTGAAGCAATTGAGTTTTTAACTCATGCAGTTAAAAACTCAATTACCTCTAATTGGATTGCCTAAAAATGCTGGAAAACAACATAGGTATCCCCTGGTTTGCTCCTGCTTGGGAAAGTTTGCCTTCTTGCATTTTATACCCAAATACCTCAGAATTAATGTAATGCATCATTGACCTTCCAATTCTTATCATCATTTTTATTTTATTACTTAATAGCAGTGGGAATATTTATTAATAGAACTATTAGTGCAGAGCGCTCTACGTGCTTTACCATTACCAAGATGGTCCCTACCCCAGTGAATTTGCAGTTTAAATAGATGTGTCAGGGAGGGAGGGGAAGCAGATGCCCGGAGGGGATGTTCTCACCCAGGATTAGCCAGCAGAGCAGTGGAGGAAGGAGGAATAGGATCCAGCCCCGCTGAATTCCTAACCCGTGGCTCTTCCGCTGAGCCGGGCTCCATCTCCTGTCAACAGCACCCCTGAATGGCAGCGAATTAAGAGTGAAATATCTGCTCCAGCTACTGCTTCCCTGTCCAAATCACAGCAGCAGTGTTAAATATAACTTTGTGGCTCTGAATATTACCCAGATTTATTCCAGTTCTTGCAGTTTCAGGTTATTAGTAGCTGGATTCTGGGGAGAGCAGTGTGCAGCCCGGAGCAGCCAGAGGTTGCAGGAGGGAGCAGTTGTAGAACCAATATTTCAGAGGAATGGATTTGTGTCAGACACAGGATGTCTAGGACACCTCAGGAATGTGTGTTACCACTAAGCTGCACATAACAAGTGTTAGGGAAGAGATTTTGTGCAGTCTTACACTTGCAGTATTATTCTGATGGGAAATAACATTCTTATTTTATGTTATGTGGAGCTATTTCTTTTAAAACATTGACCTCATCAGCTCAGGTCAAATTAACTGTTCTTTATTATTGCCTTTTCCTGCAATATTGCTTCCTGTGCAAACAACTGCTCCTGTTTTTCAGTCTGTTTCTTTTATAGCTCATGGAGCAATTATCCAAAATCCTGTTCCAAACTTAAAAAAAGTCTGTCAAAATACCCTTTTTAATCAATTGTGCTCCTTCAAAGTTGCTTAGACATATGCCAGGTACTCTGAGGTAAGTGAGGTGCATGTCACACTGTGGTTTAGGCTGCAGCCATTCTGCAGCTCCTGAGGGGACCTTACTTTGCCAATTCTTACTGCTCTGGTTTGCTTGGTCCATTTGGTGGTTTTGGTGCAGTGTGTTTTAGTGTGTGGGGGGTTTTTTGGGTGCTTTTAGTTTTTTGCCTGAAGTTAAAAAATAAAGCAATCAAGGCTTCCTTCACTGTTGGCTCAGCTGGTGTATCTTCAGACTGAAACTGTTCAGATGGAATTGATTTCTTTGAGATGAATGCCAGTTAGAGTTTAATTGGTATTTTGTTTTTAATCTTCGTTTGGCTCATACCGCGCACATTTCTCTTTTACAGCTGGGTGGAATATTTCCCTCTGTGCAACTCCTGGTAGTTTAGAATCACAGCAAAATTACAACACTTATTTTCAAGAGTAACTAGTGTGTTAAGGCATATAGATCCTTTTGGAACTGGCCTATTTGTTTAGAGAACATGCATATAAAGGTAAAATTTCTAGTGGCACTGAGCATTTTGTGTCTCCGTGCCTGTGTGTGGTGGCTGCCTCCCAGCTCAGGCACTCTGGGTTTGGTGTCAGTGCCAGGAAGCAAAATCCCTTTCCAGAGGAAACCCAAATGCCCCAGTCAGGGGAGTCACAGCACTTTCCAGAGGGTCTCTGATGGAGGTGCTCAGGGAAGCAGGGTTCCTGCCAAGCAGCTTCCCTGGAGCAGAGATTCACAGGGGTGCAGGTAGCCCTGGGACAAGTGGGATTGTGCAGTTGCTAAGCACCATTTCCTGATTCCTGCTCAGAGTGTACATTGCATATTGCTTTAGCATTGAATTTTTGTCATCAGTAACAGGGTCTTGTTTTTAAAAATGAGTATTGATTTGCTAAGAAGTATACTATTTCTGAAAAGAAGAGAGGAAAAAGAAATTGTGGCTGCTGAATCTCTACCATTTCTCACAATGGTTATAGAATTCAAATATATAAACCCAGGGACACCAAATATGCTGGATGATGTAACCCAGGTCAGGACTAACATGCTGGATTTAAAAAGTAATCCACAGTCCTGTGACCCACCTACTGCTCCTTTAAATCTCCTAAGTTTATAAATACAATATGACTGCAACTTCCGAGTAGCTTGATGGAAAATGATTAGTAGTAGTAAATACATTTGTCATACTAAATCTCTAGCCCTCTGTTTAAATAAAGATGTTTTGTTAAGAGTCAAGCACATACATGCTGAACTGTGCTTTGAGTTTCTGAACTCTGGTTTTGAAGTGTATGCCAAATAAACTTTATTTAAGTGATCTATCATCAGAATGTTTCCTGTGCACTCCAGCCCATGGACTGAAGTCTGAAACATTAATTGGGTTCTGGCCTTACTAAGTAATTACTGTTATATCAAAGTGCATAAACATTCAGCACATGATGTTGACTTAATGAATTTTGTTCCTTATGTTGGTAAGAAAATGTTTCTGGAGGAGAAAAGGCAAAGTAAATGACAGTATTTGTTATTTCTCCTCCCTTCATTTGCACAGCAATAGCCTTGGAAAAGGAGACTGTCTTTTGAAAATGCACTGCTATTATGTCTCCCCATAGTTCTCTGCAGGATTTTAGTTTGGAATGCCTTAGGAAATATGCTGTAGTTGAAATTAAGCTGTTTTGTGGACAGACATAATCAGAGCTGCTTGACTTGATTCTTTTTTATGGTTGGGGTCTCTGATACTGCTCTGTTAAAATAATATTTGTTCATTTGCTTTAAGGCTCCTTTACATGGCTAAAGCAGCACATGTTTATGTACACATATTAGTATAAATACAAATTAGCCCCATAAGTTTGCACAGCTGTAATGACTGGAATTTAGTAAATGAAATAATGCCAACAGTGTTAATTGTACAGGACTGAATGGCATGGCCAATGTGCTTGTTAGTTCAAGTGTCTGTGGCTAGCAGTGGAGCAGATTTGTGCTTTAGCTGTCACTTTTTGGAATGGAGCTGTTCTTAGGATAGGGTTTTTTTTAATTATCTTTTTTTTTTTTTTTTTTGGTGGGTTGTTCCTGTGTTGTGTTTTTATTTTGTTTGCATTGGTTTAGGTTTTCATTTTGTTTTGTTTGTGATTTTTAGTGTCCTGTTTGATTTTTGGAGTTGCCCAAGAGCTTACTTGCATGCTTGACTCTTCCCCATCCTTTTTCGGAGGACATTTCTGTGACATGCAGCACGTTCTGGTGCCATGAAAAGGCTCACAGGGAGAAAGGAGGCTGCTGGAAGAGTTCAGCCAGGTTGTCATTTGCTGCCTTGCCTGTATGGGAGCAGGAACAGCAGGAATGGGCTGCAGACTTTAATGTAGGATGCCCAAATTCCATCCCAAGCAGCAGCCAGACCTGCCACTAGCTAAGATAGCACAAAGACACATTGTAGAGTAATGTAAAGAAAATGCCATTTAAATCAGCCTGAGATCCTCCTGTTTCTGGATCCTACAGCTCTGAATGTACCTTTGCTTGAGTAGGTGTTACAGTGAGCAATAAGGAGGGATCTGACTGAAAGAAAGAAGGTGGCTGAGAGGAGAGTCCAAAAAAACAGCTGGCAGGGAAATAAAGAATAATAAAAAATTTCTCAATCATTGTTTGTTTTGGAAAGATCGTGCTTTAAGCACATGGAAATACTTTACACATTTGAGAAGTGCTGACTTCCTACATGCCTTGTGAAGGAACAGCAAATCATTCATATAATGTAAACACATTTATAGATTGTTCCAATAGAACTTTTTTCAGTGCTGCTGTTCTTTTTAACAAGATACAATTCAGTGCATACATGCTCTTTTGATGCTATACTTTGGCCAAGACTTGCAAACATCATAAACATTAAATATTACAGTTTGTGCTAAATGAACATTGCAAAGTTATTGAATCACACTTTTAATGCAAGAAGTTGTTAAACAGTGCTGTTTGATGCACTGTTTAAAAGTAAACCCATGAGAAAGTAGTGCTGGAGTGAAACAGAAAGAAATAGCTTGTCTAAAATGCTAAGTGTAAGCATTATGTCTTATAGAGATGATAAAAAATGGGAGTGGACAAAGTCCCTCTGTGAGAGTGGAATTTTAAATCAGGAAAGAAAAATTAATTCAAAGAGAAGCTGTGGTGCCAGAATTGCAGCAGGTGCCTCTGAAATTGTATCATCATTGTGCTGGTTAGGGGTCTTGAGAGGTCCTGGGGTCCTTCCCCTTGCCATGGGGCAGGGCCAGGGGTACTTGATGGCAGGACCTGTCCTGACCTGTTCTGAAAGACCTCCTGAGATGGGGGCTCTGTGATCTCCCCGGCCTCTGGTAACTCGCTCTGCCCTTGCTTTTACATTTTAGGAGAAATTCAGTAACTGTGTTTCCTTGACCTGATACAAGCTCATTTTCTACCTAGGTAGTGGCAAAAGTTCTCTACCTCTTTGTAGGAGCTTTTTATGTCCTTGAAGATGACTTTGTAAAGAGAACTTTACAGAACTAAATGTTTTAAAATTTAGGTCTTAAAAAAAATAGTTCAGGCGCCTTAATTGTCATTTAACAATAAAAACATTGATTTCTTTTGCAGATGGTTGGTAGACTGTCTACTTTTACAGACTGGATGTGAAATGACATTCAGCTGAGGACTTCTAAAGAGGAAAATTCTTTTAAAGAGAGCAGCAAGAACATTTAAAGAACTATAGTGAGATCAGTGTAGAAGCCATATAGGGAAGCTGTAGTACATTTGTATATGTGCACAGAAGTATGTGTGACCTTCCTGCCGTGATCCTTTTTTCTTAGCACTTGTCTGCATCTGTGAGAACATCACATGTTTGCTTCCAGTCCTTTCTTCTGTTGCTGCTGATCAAAGCAGTTCTGTGTCTTTCCTTCATCTTCCCTGTTGTGTACCTGGAGGAGCCCTGGTGACCCGGAGTGGAGAGCAGGGATGATGGCTCTGCAGATTCCTCAGAGTCAGCACTCGGTTGGGCCATGTCTGTTTGTCTTGCTTTGAGACTTGCCTGTTAGGCACGTGTGTGCAGACTTACCTCCCAGCCTGGTCTCGCTCCTGGTTATTACATTTCTCCATGAACTAGAATCCATTTGTCCATGGTGGAGTGTTTTGATCTCACAGCACAGTTAAAAGATCTCCCATATGCCTGAATTTTCTTCCTTCCCTGTTCTCAGGGCTACTTTCAGACAAATTTAGGGTAAGCACAGCTTACAGCTTTTCTGAATTCTTGCCAGACATGGTCATACAAGGAGAGCCAAGAGGAGGACAAGGGATGGCCATAGTGGGAGGCAGTTGCTGGAAGGAATATGGCAGGGAAATCAGTAGCAAGTGCTGGCAGCAGCAATGGTGCCCTGCTGGAGCATGGAGTCAGGGCTGCTGGGATGGGAAGCACAGGGCAGCAGAGGAGACAAACTGGGGAGAACATGGGGGCCATGGCACCATCACTCTGAGGGGGAAGATTTGAGGCAAAGTTGGCAGAAACGTGGCTGTGGGATGGGAGTTTCTAGGCTAAGGGCTGAGTGGTTTTTGCACAAGGTTGGGATTTAGAGGAGAGCTCTGGGACAGAAGGATTTGGGGACCTGAGGATTCTGGTACTCATCCATCACCATCAGTTCCAGTGTGAGAATCCTGTTCTCTGAGGTCAGCCAGGGTGGTGTGTGTGCACTTGTGTGGCTTCCAGTGTGACACCAACACACACACTCATGTGCTGGGCAGGGGTGAATGGCCAGAACTTGTTTCCTGCAGCATCTTCAGTTTTGTCCAAGGTACACCAGCCTTACTGATAAATTAATTACTAATATATTGATTTCTTACAAAGAAAAAATCATCAATGTGTTGGTTGGGGCTGTGCTGCATTCTGTGCATCTACCACCTTTTCTGCACCTTAGCTTCTGCATAAGTGCACACAGCAAATAAATGAATGCTTGCTACAGGGTCTCAGAAAAGTCAAATTTTGAGCTTTCAAAGGGCACATTTATCAATCAAAAATTCATTTAAAAATTAAGATGTATTTCAAAGCTCTTGGAGGCTCTAGTTTTCAATAGTGATCATTACCATCCAAGTAATGTAGCATCTGTATTGTACTAGGGTACTTGAAGAAAGATATTTGGATCAAAGAGACAATGTTTTGTAAGGAGACTTCAAAAGTAGTTTTCCTTAAAAATGTTTGTTCAGGTGCAGAGGGTGAGAGAAAGCAATATTGTTTGAGGCAGTGTTGGACATCAAAAGGTGCATGTCCCCATAAATATGAAGTGATTGTCAGTCAGGGTGTCTCTGGAAAGGAATATTAACAACTTCAGCTAGTAAGGAAACAAATTATCTTCATGAAGAAGTGCCTTTGTCTCTGAAAAGTCTGGCTTAACCTCATTCCTCATAATATTTTGGGTTTGTCGAGGTTTTTACTTTAATGGCAAAAAACATGAATAATATTGAAATAGAAGATCATCTAGTTTATTGTTTTGCTTTGCCTGAACACAGTTGCTACACAGGCAACTTCTGTATTTGGGGGAAATGCAAGGCTCAGGTGTAGCTCGTGGCACATTACAGTTCAGCAGAATGTGTGGCAAAGCAGTGAAATCCTCTGCCTCTTGCAAAGTCAGTAATAGCATGGTAATAGGCTGTGTTTTGTGCAGGCTTCTTTTTAAAAATATAAAGTACTAAAAAATATTGTGACTATAGAGAAGGCTGCTTTGACTCACTGAGACAAATGTGTGCCGTGGTATGGGCAGGAAATGGAAGGACAGAGAGCACATGTGGAACCATCTATCTAAATTAGCTGGATGGGGGCCAGGAGACTGGAACTTGCAACATTTGCCATGATTAGTAGAAAATGAAATGGTGGTTTTGTGTAAGAAGAATGATTCTTGTATTATTCTGGGCAAGTGAGGTAGATCCTGCAGGACACAGATGGTGCATTTAAAGGTGGTGCATGTGGAATTGGAGGACTTTGAAAAGGTAAGTAATTTGGAGGGAGGAACAAGTTAAAAGTGAGGGCTGTGCACAGGAGGAAAGCAGCATATATATATATTTAGGTCTGAGGCTCATTCTCCTGTTTCATCTCTTGAAAGAGAGGCATAAATAAATAGAGCATCGCTCCCTTCTCCAAGGCATAGAGAGATCACAGAAATGTGATCCTCTGCAAGTCAGTCAGAGGCAGCGCTCCAGCAACCAGGAGCTGCTGGGCTGGGCTCTGGGGATGTGCTGACAGATCTAAAGGGGTGCCTGTGGGCACCTGATCCTCACCATCCTTGGGCACTCTGGGGCTGCCTGTGTTTGGTACCTGTGCTGTGTAAAGTAAAAAAGGCACATGCATCCCAGTTTGTAATGGTTGCCTGTGAAAACCCTTTGGATTCAGACAAGCAGAGTTGGAATGATCAATCAGTAAATATTTGAAGAATTTTCTGCCTTTCTGAAGGGTGGCACTGTCTTGGCCTTGCCTGCATGCCTAACATTCCTCTTTCTTGTTGTTTACAAGAAAACATGATTAGGATTTTCTTTTGTTATGAGGGAGGAAAAGAGAGCTTGGTTTGAGAGCTCAGGAGAGAACAGAGGGGATTGCAGTGGGAATTTCATCCTTTCATTGACTTCACCCATTTGGTTTCACTTATGCACCTTAATCTGCCACTTGGTGGGATGATGCCACATTGAATTCCTGTTTAGGTAGAATCTGAAGCCTAGACAGGGTTAGGCCAAGAATTTATCATATATCAGGCACTTTTGGAATATGGGGTAAGAGCCCCCCATCCCAATCCTTAAGGTACTTAAAGCTTACTGTTGTGTCACTTTAATTTCATTGGTAGTGTTGTGTACAGCATTTGCTTTGTGCTGATTTTTAACCTGTTTTGTGTCTGGTTAGTTAAGTATATTTGAAATACAAAATTAAACAGATGTGTCACTTTAAAGTAATATAAATATTCATGAGGAGTGCTGTACCCATTTAGTGTTTGTTGCTTTTAAATTGTAACCAATTTGAACTGTAGGTGCCAGGTATAACTTTGGCATTGTGTCTCTATAATCTACTTGAAAAACATTTCTATTTTTTTTTAATCCTGAATAAAGTATTGGAAGGATCAGGGTTATTTTGTTTGTTATGAAGACCAAATCATAAATGTAGCTGCATTTAAATTTTTATTTGGTTTATTGTACATAGCAACTGCAGCTTTTCAAAATGTGAAGTTTCTACTGTAGGAAGAAAGCTCCTTTAGAACTGCAGATAGTTTATCTTTGCTGTTAAGTGCAGCACTCTGTGACCATGCTGGTTCACCTTCCATTGTTTTCAGTCCTTCTCCTCTCACTGGTAGCCTCAGAAATGAAGGAGTGGACTGTGGTGGAGGTGGCAGAGTTGGACCTACTGGGGGGAATTGAATTTAAACATAGTAAAGTAAAAATCACTGCTGCATGTTCTGTTTGGAGAAACTTCTGCCTGCTGCTCTGGAGCTGTGAAAATGCAGTCTGGACCTGGGAAAGGTGAGAGGAGACTGTGTTTTCATGTATCTTTTGCACAGGGAAGTTTTTGCTGCTGTGCATTTTGTTGTCTGTGGTTTTGCTGGCAGAAAAGGAAGCTGGAAAGGCAAGGAATGGCCAGCTGACACTTTGAGGAAGGGGAGAGAGAAGCCCTACCTGTCATGGCCTGTGGGTGACAGGGAGAGACACACACAGCAGCTCTGTCTTTCTGCAGTGGGAGGGATGTGCGTGTGCATTGTCAATTGTCCGTGACAGCTGACAGTGGGGGGAGGGAGCTTTTGAGGGGAACTCCGAGATTTGGATCAGGGAATGTGAACTTCAGTCAAAATGCTTTAGTTGTGGTTAATACCAAGCGACTGCAGCTAGTTGGAACATGATTTTTGGATTGAAATATCAGTGCTACTTAGGTTGGGTGGTTTTTTGTTATGGTTTCTCCCTTCCCTAACAGAACATATTTTGCTGAAGGATCAATTGGAAAACCTGAAAGAATGTGGATGATGTGAGTATTAGGGTTACTGCTCTCTCTGACCACTTTGGCAGGCTCACTGAGTTTATAAAATCTACCCCTTTCACTATTCTTTTATGTTTTTATATGTTCTGATTAATGGAATCTTGAATCTCTTTCTAATTATTTGTATAAGGTCACACAAAGTATTAAGCTAAGGCCACGGAGAACAACTTTGTAAATTCTTATTGCTCTGAAATCTAATTAAAAACCTGCAAACTTCATCATTCATCATTTTACCACAGCAATGTATTTCTTATGGAGACAGTCTAATATCCTGCAGCAACTTCATGGTATTAAAAAAATAATTAATGGACCCTTTTAGGGCAATGTGTGTTGCTACAATGTGGAATAATACTTCAGTGTTATAAGTGAATGGTGTGCTAGGAAACACTAATCCCTTGTGTATAGTAACAGGAAGTATGCATATTACTTATTAATAATAATGTAAAACACCTTCACACACATGCTTTTTCCTGGGCATATCTACCTTTTTGTAAACAATAGCAAATTTTAATTACAGAAAATTGGTGAGGAACAAGAGGGATTTGTGTAATTAATATGATCTGTTTATTTAAAAGTCTTCAGAAGTTGTAAGAGATGGAACTTAGCTGTATGTGAGGGATGAATGTTGTGCAATAATGCCCCTTCATTCCCCTTTCATAATAAATCTCTGCAGAGTATTCATCTGAAGGGCTGGATGCCAAAAAGAACAGGTTCGACTTGTCTGTGAGGATTTACACCACAGTGAAATGCACAACTGCTTTTGTAGAGGTCATTGTGAAGGTCACGGAGCCAGAACGCTCTGCTGAATGGGAGCAGCCTGGAACAATGGTGTGAGAGGTTGCACTGCCTGAAATCACTGCTTAAAACCTCATCTGAAATGGAGCAATACGCTGGAATCCTTAAAACACACAGCTTCAAAGCATGCAGGCTGTTTTGCAAGAAATGAACTCTCTCTTTTACAGTGGTTTGCATCTCCTACCTTCTGCTGAATGTGGCTCTGAGCTCAGAAGGCAAGAGTGTGCCCATTTCCTGACAATTAGCATTGACATGACTGAGTGTGTCTAATGTAAACATCCTCAAACCATTAATAATTGCCTCTGTCCAGGTTAAAAAAAAAAAAAAACACAACCTGGATTTAACTACCTGAAATTTGGCTCACCTCTTTCTTACAAATAAGGTCTGGGTTTGGCCATAGGGTCACTATGTCTTTAAATAAAAGATGATGATCATTTCAAATGGCAACCAGCCATCAGTGGGGTTTAGTGCAGAGATTAATTAGTAAACTTTGGAATGCACTACAGCAAATGCAGCTGATTGGCAATAGCATGTGGAGCAGCAACTGGTGGAAAGCTGGTGCTGCTGAGCAGCAGAGGTATTTCCAAAAAGACTTAAGGGTGCTGTGATGTGCTGTGCTTTAAATGGCACTGTGCTGATTGCATCAAACCACCAGTTCTCTGTTTATGCAGTTTGGTAAATGCACAGATTAGAGAAATCTGGTATGCATTTGGAAAGAAAGCAAGTTTTCTTGTGTTGTTTTGATAAGATGAGGTGCACCCCATGAAGAAAGTGATGCCCCTGACAATCAGTTGACAGGGATTGTGGTTTGTCTGCAGTGCCTTTTACCTTTTTTTTTTTTAATTAAGAAGAGAAATGTTAAATGCAAAGATAAGAATTATTTTAAAAGCCCACCAACATGATTCTGGACACGTCAATGGTTATCGGAGTAAACTGTTCCTTAGAATTCTAGTGCACTTTTAAAAATTAAACAGATTTCTAAATATGTGTGTCTGCTTGATTTATAATAGCTTACTCTCTTCCTTTTAAAGTTTTAAATGCATGATTAGAGGAATTTGGAAACTTTCTCTGTAGGTTAACTTTCTAGAGGAGTTTGATCTATTTGGTATGAGTAATGCACCCCATTATGTACAGTCCCTAGTAAAACTATTTTCTCAACTTGTTTGGCCCATGGGATTGGGGCCCAGATAATGAACTTAAGGTGATTTATATTATAAATAACTAATCTTGAGATATTACTTGGAAGCCAGATGCACTTCTTAAAATCTATCTTAATAATATTGTATTAGTCTTCTGATGACCACCTTCATTTAGAAAGTGATGGTGAAACATCCATTTATACTGGTAAGACAACTCACACCAATACTGGTAGATTTTTGCTTTGGAAATGCCTCAGGCATGTGGATTAGCCTGGTAAAGTTCTTCTGGCTGCCTGTACCTTGAGTATTGAGCTAAAGTCTACCCTTGTGGGCTAATGGGATCGCTGAAATAGTCATATAAATTTTTGATACAAACCTGGCAGAGGTGCTTGATCTCATAAGATATGGATCACCCTGGCTTTGACCCAGAAAACCCTTAAGCATGTGCTTTGAAACCAAGCAAGCAGGTATTCCTCTTGGCTTGGCTCTCAGCTCTGTGACTTGATCCCTGCTGCAGTTCAGTCCCCAGGGCCCATCCGTGTTTCCTGGTGGGTCTGTGGACCCAGCAATGGCACACGTTGGTGTCACACACCTGGGTACAACCTGCTCCACTTGCCAGCTGTTGGAACAGTCCATGCAAGGACAGGGAGTGGAGACTGGAGTTGTGAGGGTGCTGGTTGTTCCTCTGGAGGCCTGTTTGTGCAAGCCTGTGCTTCCTAGAGCGTGGTGTTTATTGCCACAGGTAATTGCAGTGCGGCGGATGGGCTCCGTTTACCCCATCAGGTTTAGGCTTGCTTGGCTTTGTTGGACTGGACTTGCAGGCCACGATCCAGGCAAAGTATTTGGAATGTGGCTGCTCCTTTGGCTTTGTGAGGCTCTTTGTGTGCTTGGAGCTGGGTAGTTCTCTAAGCTGAATCAGTGTTGCTGAATCTAGGTGTAAGCCCCAGGTAAGTGGATGATAAAATTTTCTGATGGGAAAGAAATTTGTTAGCTTGACATGCCTCTAAATAATTCCTGTGTGCAAATGTGCACATGATTGGGGCATTACAGGGTTGTGCAAACATTCTATGATAGTCTTTGTTTAAAACTGTTTCGCTCATGCCCTGGATTATTTGTGTTTGGGTGTATCTGTGTGTACGCACACAGAACAGAAACCTCCATGCACACAAAGAGGAGCACATCTCATTAAAAACAGCACTGTTTGAGCATTGCAATCAGCTAATTACTGAGGTGTGTTTATTTTATTCAAACTGCTGTGTGTATGTACAGTATACACATCCAAGTACATTGTAGAACATTATGAATAATTAAAAGCAAACTGTAGCCCTTTACAGAAGTAAATGTAGGTACATCCAGTAAAGCATTATCCTGGCCAGGCTGCTGGTTTGCTGTGACTCAACTATTGTATGAATTATAGAATGCTCTGTGTAGCACTTGAGGGCTGCCTCTTAGTATTGGTCTAAATTTGAGATAGAAAAGATTAAACAAAGTCTGAATTTCTTTGACTTCATCCCTACTTGTGCTAATACCCTGGAACAGACCAGTGCAGCTGCTGGAGTAGCTGGGCTGGGGCTTAGGTGATTTTGTAAGGTGAGCTGCTGTAGGCCCTGGCAGGCTTTTGTTCCTTGTAGGTCTCTTGGTCAGTGCTCTGTCCTGGCAATAAATGTTTCAGCCAACTTGCAACGGCTGTGAACAGGAGATGTGGGAGAAAAAAGTTGATGAAGTGTCATGTTTTAACTGTGCCCTGAGATTAATGTGAAACTGAAGGAGAAAACATGGTTTTCTCAGTCAACTACCATTGATAAAAGTTTGTCCAGAGCTAGGGCCAAGTTATTTAGGCTGCTGGTGATTTAAAGAGTGATTTAAATTTGTTTGTTAAAACTTTTTTTAAAGCTTGCCATCTTTTGCTGAAAATATAATTTTCCAGAGAGTTGTACATCTTAAACTTCATTTTCTTTTACTTGTCAAATCTTGGACAATTGAAATCAAACCCCCAAAGCCCCACCCTGGATTATTAAGCCAAATGTGCCGTGAAAGCTTCTTGAACAGCTTGCCTTGGCACGCTGAAATTAATGTGGTTATAGTCCAGCCATGGTGGTGGTGGGGAAAATAACCTTCCAAACTGTCAGCACTTGGGAAAGGAAACACAAAAACCTATTATTATTCATATGTAGTGTAGAGTTTCTGATTTGCTCCCATTGACTTGAGTGATACGGTATCAGTTACTGCGATGGCTGGAGCCGGGTTTGTGTTTCACTAATGAAGTGGAGCAGCCATGCAGATGCACAGTAGCCCAGTGTGGCTGGATGGATGGCTTCCAGGTAGATGGACACTGGGGCTGGCTGGCTTAGGAGGCAGTTTGCTGTGGTCAGCCAAAAAATCAGCTCTTGCTGGTGAGTCTGGAAGTGTTTGTGTGCGCTGAGTCAGTCTCTTTATATACCGGGGCGATTGCAGAACTGATTAGGCTGGAAAGGCTTGGCAAATCCTCCTTGTGTGGGAAGCTCGAGTGCAAAAACTTGCCTAATTTTCTTTATTTAAATCAGTATCATCCTGCTTGAGGCCTTTTGGAAAGCACATCTAAGTGAACGGTGTTTTAAGTTAACACAATGTTCACAATAAAGGGCAGTTTCATTGGAAAAGGGTGTGCTTAGGGTTACTTTGCACAGGCTTCTGCCCTGTTACATGTGGAGGGACTCAATTCTCCTGCATACACACATTGTCTTTGAAAGATTTAATATCTTAAAATTTGCTTTATGATCAGCAATTCTTTGAACTCGCAAACAAGAAAGTGTGGATAACTTCAAATATCCATTTGAAGTCTGATTCTGAAGAATGCTTATGTTGATTTTCACCTTAGAATGTGAAGTTTGATCTCTGTCTCAAAACTGCAGTTTTCTAACAGAAATGTAAATACACTCTGAACTTTTTTTAGATACCTTTAAACTGTGCTCTGTCTCTTGAAGACAGGGACTTTATTCCAGAGATCCTGGATATTCAACCCAGGGAAATCTATTTCTCTTCATAAGGCTCCAGATTCAGGAGCTGATCTCTAATCGGCAAAGCTCACTTGCATGTGCTTTTGTTCAGGAGACACCAATCTGTGGTGGTTTAGACTTGAATATAACATTTTTGGTAATTGTGAAGCTTCATAGACTAGAGAAGGGTGAAGGGTGGGAGCTGATTGAGATGACATAGAGTTTTATATAAGCACATAAAGCTGTAAGTTGTCTTGTTGTGTTTGAGTTTGAAAAGCGCTTTTTAACTACTTTGACATCTCGCTTTTATTCTCAAACATCTGCTTTAGATTGTTTGCCATAAAAGTGTAAGAATTAATCTTGCCCTCATTTTTGTTATTGCTACCAGAAACCAAACTATTTTTATTACTTCTTGTATAGGGATTTGGACCCTGAACTATTTTCAGAGTTTCGGAGAAAAGGAGTTTGTATTTTTTTTTTTTCTACCCCCCCCCCCCCCCTGTGCACCCTCCCCCTCCCCAAGCTTATAGGTAAAGTTAATTAAATTATAGTTTTTAAGTGCGCAAAGATGTTTGGCATGGCTTGTAAAACTGTGTAGTAAGCTCTACTGTGCTTTATTTGGTCCAATACTAAGAGTGTTAAGGGGATTCAAATGATCAGCTTATGTTGGTTTGTTTCTCGGAGCAGCAGCTGCCCTGAGCCAGGGTGAGCATTTGCATCATCTGTGGAGAGCCTGGTACATATTTTACTGATTGGAAATAATACGTGAAATTCAAAGAAATGAAGACCTTCCTATGTGATCAGTCCTTTGATTAACAAATGTTCTTAATGCTTGTTCTTGGGGCTTCCTTTTCTCTGGGATTGCAGCTTGTTTGTGTTGTTTCCCAAGCAGCAGCCCGTGGCCATGGCCTGGGATGGCAGTGCAGTCCCTGATCCAGCACGCTGCCTTTCAGCAGTGCCTTTCCCTCTTGGATATTGTTAAATGTCAGGGCACTCTGCTGGTGGGGCTCCTTCCAGTACTTGTGCCAGAGCATACAGGAATCTTCCCTTCTACAATGGAAGGGTTGTTTCTAAGGCAAAACTGTCTGTTGTAAGCCTATAGCAGGAAATATTCAGGCAGCCTCTCCAACTTGCTCAAAATACAGTGTTTGTCCTGCTGTTACTTTCACAGCAGTCTCCTCTTTCAGAATCTGTGGCAACACT
Organism: Fringilla coelebs; assembly: GCF_963513975.1. Taxonomy (NCBI): domain Eukaryota; kingdom Metazoa; phylum Chordata; class Aves; order Passeriformes; family Fringillidae; genus Fringilla; species Fringilla coelebs. Next base: position 5,990,434 of record NC_140034.1, read on the forward strand.
TGCTTTTTTAAAATTTGAATACAAGTGTTTTAGCAAAAGGGTTCACAACGAAACCAGCGAACAAGATAAAACAGATGAGGCATATTTGTATTTTGTAAACAGATTAATATGGTTTTTCAGGGACTGAGTGAAATTGCCATGTGATTTTATCCATTTTTCCTGCCAGCTTCTGTTTTCTCTGAGACTGTAGATTTTTCATGGCAGGAACCATTCCTTTTTCTTTGTGTTAAAGTTGCCTTAGATATTTCTGGTTGTGTTTCAAGGAGTTAGGAAGCTGTAGCTCCTGAAACCAGGGCAGTGCAGCAGGCCATGGTAGTTCGTTCGTAGGAGGATTTTTTGCAACTCTCTCAGGATCAGGCAAGGCTTACAAATAGGCTTCTTGGTCCTGTGAAGTTCTGTGAATCCTGTCCAAAGGACTGGTAAAATTCAGGTGCCATGGGAAGTACACACAACTTGAAAAGCTGTAATGTCTGTGGTTCAGACTTAAGCATCATTTTGTTTTACCCATTTAAATGGAATACCCGCATAGATGAAAACTTGCATGGAAAGAAACGGAACCTCTCTGGAAGGACAAAAGAATAAATTTTGTGCAGATTAAAAATGCAGTTTCTTCTGCCCCAGGGAGTTTTTTTTTTTGTTTAGTTTGAGAGAAATAATGTTCATTTTCAAAGCAGTGCCATGAAGTGTGTGTTATGTTTGCAGTGAGTCCCCTCCTGTCCTGGAATAGTTGGTTCATGTTTACTTGTGCACCCTGCATGCAAATGGAAAAAGGCTAGAAATAAACTGCTTTTACTTTAAGTAATAATTTCTAAATATATTGCTAACAGCTTTCAGTTTTCATTTTAAATGTTGTACTAAATACAGCCCACAAATATTGTGAAGATGTATCACATACTGCTAACGTTGGATACTTTTAGTTTTTTAACTTTAGACTTCAGTTTTTCTGAATTCCTTCTTTTTATCTTTTTGCCTGTTTCTAATAATTTACCCTTCCTGTTTTTCTATTCTATTCATGCTTTTCCTTTCATCTGCCTTTATTGTCCTCTTCTTAATATTTTATTCTTTTTTTTTGTGTCTGTTGCTATAAAAGCTTCCTTGCTTTCTCTTGCCAGACGATCATCAACCTTTAGCAGTCCCTCCTTAAAATCTAGCTATTCAAGGAATCTCACTTTATTTCTTCCCTTTATCAGGCAGACATAAGCCATACTGAATGTGATGTTCTGCTTCTTTACCAACATTTATCTGGGTCTAGGCTGGGTGCTCAGTAGAACAGCGAATATGTCTCTGACTTCCATACACACACGCAGAGTTACTCATCTTCTACAGTCTGAGGTCTGTTCAGCTTTCTATTTGGCTTTGTTATTTTAAGCAGTGTTTCTTTTTAAATCATCCTTCAGACTTTGCATTCCTCAAGAACAGTATTGTGGAGCTGTGGCTGTTTGGATGGGAGAAGCTGCTTTAGAGAATCCCAGGAAAGAGCAGACAGTTTAGTGCAGTGATGTATGATTCTTTATGAGCTGCTGTTCTTCCAGCATAGCAGCTGGTTTTTACAGTTTCCACTGTTCTCCAGGAAATCCTAGATAATTTTCTTGCATAATCGAGGGATTATATCAGTGTAACACACAGCTTTAGTTCAGCAAAGTAGGAGCACCAGTAGATTCACCTTGTGCAGAGACTCTCTGGCAGTTGTTGCTGGTTGATGAGCAATGAATGCTTTGTGCTCTGACCTCCACTGCTGTGTCTGTCCCTCTCTCATTGTTCATGATACACAAATTGGCATTTGCCATTTATTTCTACTTCATGTCCCTTGAAAAATTAGGTCTTCAATTTGTGTATTTAAAACAATATTATATTAAAGCCTTAAATCCTGTAATTAGACTGGCTATTGTTGATAGTGGATACTGTGCTTTGTTGATAGGCAAACCAAAATGACCAAGGCTCCAGAAGTCTGATGGTGGAGATGCAACAAAAGCTTGTTTAGTTCTGCTTAGTGTGCTGTATTACCAACAAGACTGGTGAAACAAACTGGCCAAAACATGGACTTTAAGTCACCTGTAATGAAACATTTCTCTGAAAATGGGAAGAACCTGCAGCTGTACCCTGAGAAGGGCCATGCAGAGTCCTGTAAAAGCTGTTGTACAAAAAACAAACAAACAAACAAGCCCCCAAGAAACCCCACCACAAGCTGATAGTGAGGTTTGCAAATTCAGCTGGCATTTCCAGGGTGTCCAGATGCCCCTCAGCAGGCAGCTCATGGCATGGCTCTTCAGTCCAGCTGAGGGTGGCCAAACAGGCACCAAGTGCAGGGTCGAGGTCCTGGGCACAGAACAAAAGGAGCAGAAGCTACTGAGCCGTGTCTGGCACAGTGGTGTGCACAGAACTAATTTCTTGGGAGCTGAGACAGAGTTGGGAGCAAGATTGAGAAACCAGTGCTGAAAACCAGGAGTGTGACCCATGGGCTTCTTAGTGACATGAAAATGATGTTGTGTTTTAATTCTTCATTCCCCAGAATAATGCTGTCTTGTGTACTGGGCTATCCTTTGAACAGTGGTGGGGATTTTGAGGAAAGCTTGGCAGATCCTGCCAGAACTCTGGGGTCTCTGCTGAAAACAAGAGAGTGACTTATTGCAGCAAACATCCAGGCTATGCCCTGAATCCTGCCTGGGCTGCAGCAGGCAGTGCTGGAGAGGACAGTCCCAAGCAGGCACTGCAATCCATGGACATGAGGAAAGGGCACCGGGCTTTTCTGTGAAGAGAGCAGGCACTAAATCCTGCCCTGGCCCTGCCCCAGCACAGTTGTATTTTGGCTTGTTAGAGAGACACAGGCTTTCTTCTGGGAGATTAGAGAAATGGGGCTTTTTGGCAGGAGCTTAAAGATAAGTCTGGTCAGGTAATTACTTATGTCAGAAAGTTGTAAAGGAAAATTTTGGAGGCAAGCAGAACTAATGGTGTGATTTAACCCATGTTAGTCCGTGGTTAATTTTGCAGGTACCTGTTTGTGTAACAAATTCCATATATCTGACTGTCTTTGTTAATAGCTTCTTCAGTGCTGTTGATCTCTTGGCTTATTTCTGTCATTCCTAAAGAAAACACATCTTTTAAATCTGTTTTGGCATTTGAAAATCAAATTAAGTTACTGTGGAGGGCAAAAAAAAAGGTCTAAATTTAGGGAGATTGTTATTAGGTGTCTGAAATAATCTACCACACAGAGAAGGGTTGGCAATCTTGTGTCTCACATCTTGCCATTTGTGGCCAGATTTTGGTTTTGAGATCAACAGAAAATCTTAATATTGGTTCGGTTGCTTTCTGTCAGATCATTTGTTCTACCAGTTTCACTTCTGAAATATCCTCATAATATTTTACTTCTCATAATCAAGTAAATAAATTAGATTTATTGTTGCTTTTTCAAGAGCAGAGAGAGAACAGTCGATATTTAAGTCTTTGAAAAAGCTTCACTGGCACAGGAATTTTAGGCCAATGAATAGAATTATACATTTTAGTTTGACATACTTTGTGTTTATTTAAAAAGGCTGTGGAAGACAGAGAGGGTAAAGGTTAAAATAATATTAACTGAGCCCTCCAAATCTATCAGTTTCATTCTCCTTTTCCTGAGTATTACTGTAGTCAAAGTAGTTAATCAGAATCAGAAGGCCACTTTAGCATTGCTGACATGGATTTGTCAATGGTGAATTGAGAGGGTGGAAGCTGGAGGGGGAGAATAAATCCACAACAACCCAACTTCTGCTCACACCACATTGCTAAGGATATTTACATTGCTGTCTGTAAGAAATTGTGTTAACATGAAATCTTTTCAAAAGCTGAATTCTGTTACCAGCTTTACAGTAAAATAGTTTCCTAAGACTGCTTATACTGAAAAATTCATGGAATTTATAGTTTTGTTTTAATGTTCACTTGAAGGCGTTTGGATAATGGCACGCTCAGATGATGGTGTGTTTAAAAGGGTCTTTGTTAACCTCTCTGTCCTGCCATGTACAATGGAAGCAGCGCTGGGGATGTGTTTTAGCAGCATCATGTCCTGGCATTCCACAGCCCTTGGTTCCTCCTTGTCTCCTTTGGCCAGGCTCAGCAGAGTGACCTGACAGAGAAAAGGGTTAAATAAAAATAACATTGCTGCAGAGGGACTAATGAGATGTAGCGCGAGCGCCGCTATTTCTGTGCTCTGACGTGTGCTGTGGAAGTGGGCTGATAGCAGAGCTGAGTAAGTTCCTAAGCTGAGAGAAATTTAAAAGGCAAAAAGATTGGCTCCATCAACTAGTCCAGCTGCTGCTAGTACAGAAACTTGCCTTGTCTGGACAAGTTTTACTGACCCCAGTCTCTGGCTTCTGTCTCTTGCCTGGAGATGTTTTTGTGGCATAGCTGTTCCTCCTCTTTCCCCTACTAGTGCATTTTTGGTGTCAGTCTCCTTTCTCCTCCTCCTTGGCTCTTGAAAGATTTCTGGGAAGGCTCTCAGTTGTTTCTTTTTGCTGCTGAGGGAAGGAGGTGGAGGAAGGCAGTGTCATTTTGGACACACGGACAGGGAGAGAGGGCAGGACGGGAAGAAGTGTGAACGCTGCAACTTGGGCTGATATTTCTGTACTCTGTGCTAAAATAACCTCATTCTGCTAGCAGGCAAATACTGATGTACCTGGCATCTGCCAAGAGTCCCTCCCCAAACCTGTGCAAAAGGTGCAGTGATACACTATAATTTTGATCTTCTAATAGCCATAATTGTTCCTGAAAGAGTGTTGGTTTTGTTTAAAGTAAGCTCCTTGTTACTGCAGGGGCAGTTCTTTGTGTGTAATCCATGGCTTTTCTTTTATAAATGCCATGTTGTATCACAATCTGAAACCAAAACTGGCCACTGCTTTTGTTTCTTTTTCAGCTGAGAGTTGTCTCAAACAGTCTTTCAGCCAGTCAGTTTTACTTCTAATACAAAGACATTATTCAACCTCCCTCCCAATTTAATCCTGTATGTCTCTCATCTGAACCCATACAGCACATGAATAGAATGTCAGTTGCTCACAAATCCATTGCTGTGCAGGCTTTTATATAAACAAAGTCCTAAGGATAAGCAAATGCCTTCCTTCTAATTAGCAGCATGTTTTGTGGTTCCATACATTCCAGTATGTAATAGACAGCTCTGGTGCCTAAAATAATCCCAGGGAAAACACTTGTATGCTGTGAAGATTGGGGTGGGAGGGAGAGGAGGCAGGAAGAAGCGTTGTCTGTGTTCTTGGAAGCCTTTTCTGTCTTCATTTGGATGCTGTCAGCTTCTTTTACACAAACATTACAGCATCCAAGGGGAATTAGAAATACCCATGACCACATCAGATATTAGGTTTGTAAGGAGAAAGCAATGCAGAAGCAGGACTTTGGTCCCACTGCTTTCATTTTGGTTTCAACATGCTGATAAATGCCTCCTAATGCTGGAAAGAGGTAAGGCTGACTGTCTAGGTGGAATACAGGAAATTTAAAAGTCTTACCTCATATGTTAGAAATGGGTTTTGGATCTGTAAAAGTGCTGTGTAAGTCCAAAGTAACAGTTATTGTCTCTTGTGGTGTCTCTAAAGTTACACATTGGCTTCCCTTTTATTACCAGTCTGTTATGAAGTGGTTAGGGACCACTTGGGACAAAGAGACAAAAGTGGGATGCTTCTGGTCAAATGGCTCTTAACTGAGATAATAGTGGTCAAATTGAGCCTTTTAACTTCAACAAGGTTTTTGTGTGAGTCAGCAGTGGAAATAGGAAAGGCAATGGTTTTGGTTTGCATCCCAGCCTCTGCACCGGTCTGGGCCATACCCAGTTCTGGGACCTCACTAACCTGTGTAGGGCTGAACAGTTTGAAAGTCTGTAAGCTCAGGAGCCTAAAGGCCAGACAGCCACAGGGCAGGAGCAGCAGCTGATCATGGGGCTTTTTACCCATTGCTAAGTGGAATGTAATCCACATTGCCAATGTGCATCAGCTGAAGTTATGATTTTGGGAAACAAACGACCTGTCTCATACAGCTGCATTATCTCCTTGAGGTGCAGATCTGCTGGCTGCACACAAACCAGTGCAGTCATTTTGCCATGGAAATGGCTCCCTGGTTCCTAATACTTGCACCTTGGCCAATGAGGGAGGTGAGAAAGACACAGGAGAGAGTCAATCTGATGAACCAGAAATGAGCCACCAGTATTTAATGGTGAAGATAATTAACTATTGCAACAACTTACCTGGGGGATGTGCCTGTACCTCTGTGATCTCAAATCTGTCTGAATCTAGATTGGATGCCTTTCAACAGAAGGTATTTTGGCTGAACTGCCAGTCCTTGGGCTTCATACAGGAGCACAAAATGTCCTGGCCTGTGCTGGTCATGATGTCAGACCAACTCAAGGTGGGACAGTTTCGATAATGCAGCTCCTCTTCTGACATTCTGCCGTTCTCCAGGCTACCACAGGGAGCTGGTGATGCAGTTCCACACAGAGAAGTCCTTCCCCATGACCCCTGTGCCCCCCATTCCCCTGGGGTGCTGACCAGTCAGCCTTCCCACCATTCATGGGCAGCTCCCTTACAGTTCCTGCTCCTCTGAGAAATCCTGACCATCCTGATCCCCTGTGACCTCAGGCACCTTGGGAACCCCACAAAGAGGGGAAAACAAATGAAACGTTTTTATCCTGTCCTCTCAAGAGCTTCCAGAGGTGGACATCAGTAGCAGCATAAATGGTGGTGGGGAAGGAGGGCAGTGGTGATCCCAGTCCATGTGTTGGGAGCCTTCCCCTGTCTCTTGGCCAATGCTGGCACAAGTTGCTCTCATTAACAAAGTGTCAGGAAGGCACCAGTGGCAACTGTGCTGACAGTGAGCAGCTGTTCTGGTGGTGTCCTCAGGGGATGGGGTGCCTGCAATCTGAGCTTCTCCCTTTTTCTGCACAGAAGTAATTTCCCAAAGTATTTACCATGGTTTTGATCTTTGCCCAAAACTGAAATTTCTTTTCTATGGCTGGAACAAAATTTGGATTTGGAAAGAGTTGAGACTCTTCACTCACCAGATGAGGTTGTACATATGTAAAACATTGGTGTGACTTTCCATTTTGTTTGGTTAGAGACAAAGATGTTCCTAAAAATTCAAATGTAAGAGTCTTATTTAAGCATTACCCTCTTGCAATGTGTGTAAGAGGCCCACATAAATGTAGCTACAAAGCACTGCATTTTAATAAACTGGGATAGATTGTAAATAGACAACTTCTAGGAAAATAGAAACCCCTGCTTTTATGTCCTAAAATATCATGAAGTGGGATTAAAGCTGAATTTTTAACCTTTAGCTGAAATTTTAACCTTTCTTTTACTACTTTTTAAAAATGTATAGTAGCCTTCTTTTAATGTTGCAGCAATAGTTTGTAGCACAGAAATAAATGTGCTGGCCATGAGGGTTGGAGTGGTGCATGGCTGACTGGAAAACTTCCTTCACATCTCATCTCCAGGACACTGTCCCCATACCAGTGTCAGCAGTGGCCTCTCCAGTCCCCCAGGCAGTGCAGAAAAAGCCAAAAACTCTGTTTTCATCACACACACAGGGGCTGTTTCAATGGAAAACTTGAGCTGCTGATATTTCCGTGGAGATCAGCTCAGATCCACGATAACACTTCTCAAGGCCTTACGTCTTCAGTTTTCTTAGCTATTTTCTGCAACTCCCTAAACAAAAATATCTCTGCTCCAAATTCAGAAAGGTCACTGTCTTCAACCACAAATTTAATTAACAGTTTTCCCCTTCTACAGACTTTTTCATTCCCCTCTTTAGTTAATTTTAACCCAGTGTCCCACTTTAGGAGCCTGTATTTTCCACTTGAGGGAGTAGATGCTCAAAGGAGTGGCCCCAGGGAAGCTCAGCTCAGTAAGTGATCACCAGTGGGAGCCAGGCTTATACACAGCATTACACCATGGAAAGCTTCCTATATCCTGTTTCAGACAAAATGTCTACAAAAACAATACTACTACTTTGCTAAATTCCTGCATTCTGCAGATGGGAAACTCAATTTCTACAGGGAAAGCCAGGCTGGTTTGGGGCAGCTCACAGTGCTCTGTCTTTTTGCTGCTGCTGCTAATTTTTGTGAGCACCATAGAATACAGTAGAAAATTGAAACTGTGTGAAAGATCAACAAATCAGAGTAGAATGTCACGCAGCAACATCTGTTAACTTTGGCTCTATCTCACATCCTCCTGACCCCCTCCTTCCCAGGCACAAGTCTCCTGTTTTGTGAGAGCTCCGAGTGATAGGGACTTGGAGGGGAGGGGTGTGGAAATGTCTCACTGTTTCTCAGCAGTTTGAAGGTCTTGCAAAAGTACCATCTGGAGTGAAAGCTTAATGTTTGTGTGTTTCTATATTTTTAGTTATGAAACAAATGGGAATTTGCTGAATGAATTAATTGTATTGCTCTGTAAAAGTCTATCTTGAGAGCCATTATGTATGGGAGCTTACAAAGCCTGTGGAGAGAAAGGAAAGTGGCTTCCCTTTCTAATTAGGGCTTTCAGGAAATCATTGATTACAGAATCAAGTAGGGTTGTTCAAAGACATTTGTTTGATAGTGCTTCACATAAATGAAATTAGTGCATTATAACAATTTTGCTAGTGACACTGTACTTTCTAATGGTAAGCTTGCCCTGAATAAAGCTTCTTCCCCCCCTTCTTATTGTCCAAACAATTATAGCTGATGAAACATCACTTCCAATCTGTAGCTCCCAGTAAAAAAAAATACAAATCATGAAGAAGTGAGTGGTATAGTGAACAGTATGTTCTTAGTGGGAGGGTATTTGTCTGGACCAAGTTGTGCTTGCTCTTATATTGCATATAAAAAAGTCAAAACAAAGCCTTGACCTTGATTATATGTAGAAATATTTTACTTTTTTTTTTTTTTTTTTAAACAGGGTCAGCATATTTCATTAGCTCCCATTCAAAAGTTAGAGGAAACTTTGTATGAATATCAGCCTCTGCAAGTGGAGACATATGGACCACCAGTTCCAGAGCCTGAAATGTTGGGAAAGCTGGGGTAAGTAAATCAGTGCATTTTAATTCCCATTTTATGGCATTATAGCTGGGATTGTTACCATCTTCAGATTGCCAGGGATCTTTTTTTCCTTTCCTATTTTTTTTTTTTAGGGATCTTAACGAAATGTTAGACTTCCTGCCCAACCAACATTTTGTTTGGGTGGATAAGCTGAAATTTTTGGTCCTCTTGCCTTTATAGATCTATTGAGAACTGGACTGGATTGCATTAGTGTTTTTAAGGTTGTCCTTGGCAGTCATAGTGAAGTAGCTGTTCATTTTCAGTTGCACGGTATTAAAAAATAAATAAATAAAAATCTGGGGCTTAATTTACCCAGCTGTAAGCCAGTAAAAATATTAAAGTTGGGCTGTTTGCCATGGAAAAGGGTAGATTTACTTGTCTGCTGCTGTCTACAGTCAAACTGTGTTTGTGAGAAATGAAGCACAGAGCTTAACTTTGTCAAAAAATATAATGCAGGGCTGGTCCAGCAGCTTGGCAGCATCGTGGTGTGCATCCATGTTTGAAAGAAAGGGAGTTTGGGAGCCTTTCTGAGTAAGGGAGGTTAGGAAATCCAGGAGTGATGTGTCTGCTCTCTAGAGATGTGTTGATAGCTGAAATGCCACCTGAAAACTGGAGCTACTGGGGGAGTGTCACCCAGCTCATCATGGCCTGACTCTCAAGGTCATCAGCACTTCCAGTGCCTGGAAAACTGCAGGGCAGAACGAACGCACAGGCTGACAAGACAAGAAGGAGTTTAAAAAAAGAACAGTTTACCTTTGGCTGTGCAATCTGGGAAAACTGAAGCCACAAAGTACTGAACAAAGCTGAGGCAATTTAGGGTGCAGTTTGGGAGACCACTGAAATCCAAACAGGAATCCCATCTGGTTCACTGGCATGGGAGAAGTTGTATCTCATCCAGGAAATGGCAGAGGTAGATAGACTTAGGAAGGTAAATAAGCAACCTAATGGTGCTTCAGAAAACTGAAGTGAGAACTGACAGTGAAAACTGTCTGGAAGTGAGGCTGTCTCCATTTTTACTGTTTCTGTGTCCTCCTGATGCCTGTAATTTTTATTATCTGGGATCAAGCTTCTGCGACCAAGTACTAATTAGGAGTTTAAACTTGGGCAGAGCCTGGTTCAGCCTTCACCACCTGTTTGGATGGAGCACAGCTGTGAGGGACCTCCAGTGTGAGAGGGGCTTGGAGGCCCCCTCAGCCTCATCACAAACAAGAAAAGATGGCTTGTACAGGGAGGATTCCTTTTGCCTGTGCCCCATGAGTGCTGGTGTCCAAATCCATCAGCATCAGTCATCTTTGTCCATTGCATTTCGTGGCACCAGCTCTGGGGCAGCCCAACCCTTTACAGAGCAAAACCCTTTAAACCCTGCAGTTGTGTCTGGGTGGGATTCAGAGCTGGGTTTGCTAACAATGCCGCAGTCTTTCCTTGGAGACACTTTGAAATGTGCCATTTTCCTCCTGTGAGCAGGAGCAGCCAGGCTTGTTGGGCTTGGCTCTGGAGGAGCTGGGGGGAGCGGGGCGGCTGTGGCAGCAAAGGGGGCTCACGGCTGGCTGGGTGGTTGGGTTGGTGGTGCCCACCAGAAGAGTTCCTCTGAGTCCTGAGGCTGTTTGCCATTCCAAAACAAATACATCAGTGCTGTGGGTTCCCAGCCAGCACAGCTCTAACCCTATTCCATGGGGTGTCTGAAATACCTTAAACCGTGCAGGGCTGTTGGTTTATATATTTGTGTTTCTGTGTTTATATGAACTCATGCGCATTTCCTGTTGATGATGAATGCTTAACTAATGTGCCTCTGTCCCTGCTTTGGGGCTCTTCAGGCAGCTGCATGCAGCTGGGTGAGGCAGAAGAGCTGGGCACAATGCAAACCTCTCCAGCTAAAGATTTTTAGTTTCCTGTTCATTTGCACTTATAAAAGGCCAGGCTGGATGGGGCTCTGAGCCACCTGGCCTAGTGGGTGGCATCCCTACCCATAGCAGGGGGGTTGGGACTACATGGTCTTGAAGGTCCCTTCCAACCCAAACTATTCTATGATTTTGAATGTATTTAGTTGGGGTTTTCTTTTTTTTAAATTTAATTTTAGTTTCTCCCTCTTTTCATTTTCCTGTTAATAACTTTGTAGCCTGACATTTATTGCTGCTAAATAGTTCCCTCAAATGTGCAGGCTGTTATCTGAGTTTCTGGAGCCAGAGCTATTGCAAAGACAATTGTCAACCTAATGACTTTGAATTCACTTCAGGTAGCATAATTTATTGACTTTTTTTTCTTAAAGATACATTTTTTTCAATCTTCAAAACACTCAGTATAATGATTTTTTGAATATTCCTTACCTTCTGCAAGACCTGCTTTAGGTTTCAGCATTTTTTTTTTCTTAGTGAGTTGCTGTAATGAAGGACACAGCTGGCAAGAAGAATTTAGCAAAGGGCAAGAAAAAGGGTGAATACTTACAGGGTCATGTAGAACATTTGTAAGGAATCTTTTATAATTTAAAAAAAAAAGCTTTTTAAGATGATTTGTATTATTTGCTTATTAGGCTTTTCAAAAAACTTAATGAGCTGACCATAAACTTGATTTTGCATTTTTCCACTGCTCTTCTGTGTGGAGTTTGCATATTTTGCAAAAAAGGAAATTTATGTTCAAATTGTTCTTACAAATTTGTTTTCAGTTTCCCCTGGGGATGTAAATTTTCTTTTTTTTTTTTTTTTTTAAGTACTGCAGAAAAGCATTAACATCCTTGTGCATTTTTTTTGTTAGGGTGTTGGAAATCTGAGAATAATAAAGATTTAGGATTTTCTTTTTTTCTAAAGACAAATGATTGGTATAATGTGCAGGGGTTTGTGTCCTTCAGCCCCCCATGAAGGTCACTTTGGTCGCTCAGACTCGAGGACCAGCTCATGCCTGTCTCAGCTGTCAGATGGAAACGTGACTTGGAAAAGGGGAGAGGATGTGTGAGAGCATCTCCCAAACATGTGGTGCTGCCCTTGGAGGAAAATGGGGTCTTGGATCACTGGAACATGCCCATCCTGGTGGTGCCTTCTGCAGCTGCCTGTCCCTCTGTGATGACTTACAGCCCTGGCTCTGTGTGGCTTTGTCACTGCCCTGAATTACTGAAGCGTTCAGGGACGTGCACTGAGAAATTGCTTTGTGCACGGAGCTGGGGGCAACCTGCTGATGAGTTTGGGGAGAGATCTCTGCCTTATCAAGGGCTCTGCTGGCACCACAAACTCTTGGCTTGGACTGAAGTGGGAAGTGTCACCTTTTGGTTCAAATTGGTGCAAATCAGTGCTGTTGAATTGCCTTTTGGGGAGCAGAGGTGTGTGGTTGCAAGAGAACACGAGGAGCACTTTCTTTACTTGGAGGTTTTCTTAGATGGGCAAAAAAGTCCTGTCTCTCTTCATTTTATTTTTTTTTTCTTCCTGATGTTTTAGCTGAGCATGCTGAATTTGTGTGGTTGGAGGGCTGCATTTTTCTTACTGGAAAACAAAAGAAATGAAAAATATAACAAACTGACATTCCAAGTAGTGAAAGAATAACACAGGATGGGGATGGAAAGTAGTGTGTTGCTTTAAAAATGTATGTTTGATATGTAGTTTTGAGTCTAAAGGAAAAACAAAACAAAAAAGCCCCTGAGGATCCAAATGATGGTTTTTTGGAGGTCCTGAAGAATGTAAAGACATTCCTGGCAGTAATTGCAAGTCTGCCTAACAGGAGTGGCCACACAGCAGCCACCAAATTTCACAGCTGTGAAGAGCCATACACAAGCTACTTAAAAATTGACTATAAATTGAAAATCTGCTCATGTGATTTGCATTTTGGGTAAAGATATGTAAACTTCATGACTTAAGGTTTAGAAGCAGTCTCTTGTAATCCAAAGTGGATCATACTCAACACAGTGCCAGTCATATCCTCACCATTCTCATAAAATTGAGGTAATTTACAAGTCAGGTTAAAAATTTCTCTTTGCAGCAGACCTTGTAATGAAGTCAAGCCTGGGCTGCTTAAAATAAAATTGTGTTTGCCTACTTAGATTTGGAGAGATCCAAGCTGAATATATTTATGTGTGCATATAAAAAAATCCTTTTTTTTGGAAAAATGTGACTTCTCTTTGATCAATCACTTGTTTTCATGTATAATCACATTGTTAGGAGCCCCCTGGTTGATATTTTGTTTAAATAAAATGCAGAAAAAGATGCTCGATAGTGAACACTAATCTAAGAGGATAGGTAATATATTTTGATAAATTAAAAGTTAATCTAAACAGAACATCATTTTAAGAGCTGAGGGGGTAGGTACTGAAGCAGAATGGGAGTACTGTGAAAATCTGTGCATACAATGAACATGTTTTAGCCCACTGTGCTTTTTCTTATGAACAACTGGATTGATTCATTCCTTTTTTCCTAGTGTAGGACAGCTCAGACATTTTAAATTTCGCATTAAGATGAGGTTGGGTTTCATATCTGTTAGAGCTTTGTTAGTGTTTAATTTTTAACCTTCACTTCAAGTGGAAAATTTCTGCATATTTCTTTGTTGTACAGTGTTGTAGTGTAATTTGAAACACATGTAGAGTTCTGGCACTTAATCTAGAAATGACTCGAGTAACTTCTTTGCTGTCAGTCATTGTGATTTTTTTTTTTTTTTAAAGTGAGGCAATAGTCAGGATGGTCTCCAAACTATTCTTACAGCATAGCTGAGCTGGTCTTTGGCTGGATTAGCTTCTGCTAGAACCCTCACAGTGTCTGTGTAGGGTTGGAGGCAGTGAAATAACTGAGAATTGATTTTGAATGGGTGACAGGATCACTGGGCTTTAAAAGTCCATAGCAGGTGATTTTTCACATCTGCTCTGTCACTGGGGTATGCAGATATTTCTTGAATCTTGGAAAAGGAGAAAAGCCACAAATGAAGGGCTGATTTGATCTGCTTTGGCCCATTGGTTTTGAACACTGAATTCATTCTGCTCCTTTTAATGCAATCTAGTTCTCTCAATAAGCTCAGTAGTCAGAGTCAAAAGATTGAGTAAGAGCAAGGGAAGCTTGTCTTGCTTTGGAGGGCACACAGAGAGCTGCACTCCTTGCAGGAATGCTCTTGGCTACCAAGGCATATGGTCTGAATTTCCCAGAGTCTCCTGTTGCAGGGCCTGATCCTCAGCAGAGAGGTTTGTCTGCTGCAGAGTGTTTTGCATTGGGTACCAAATGAATGGGAACTGGCAGTAAGGAGTGATTATTGTTTTAAAGACTCAGCTACAGTTTACATAAAGCCTTTTATTTTTTGTTCATTTTGTCATGAATAATTGAAAAAAAAACCCCATGAATGGCAAAACAAGTACTGTGTGGGTGCCCTTTTTTGGAATCATGAACATGGCTAAGTGTGCTGTCTCTTTCAGGGCAGGCAACAGATCTTGACCTGGTTTGATACAGAAACTGTCTGGTATTGCTTTAGCATTCCACAGAAATCCTACAGCCTTCATTTTAGGATTTTTGGAAGGATGCAAATTTAATATAGGGGAGGTAGATTAGCACCAATTTTTCCAGCTGAATGGAAATCAAGGAGTGCAGCCTTTAGTAAGTCTGAAATCTTACTGTTTAAGGAATCAGCTTTCTGGCAAAAAAATCTATGAACTTTTCAAACGACACCCTGTAGAATATGGTGTTTTGCATGGAGCTCTTCTGTCAAGGTCATTAGCAATTGAATATATTAAAAGTGGACTGCTTATGAAATGGAGAGTTTTGCTTCCTGCCCGCCCACCTGTGGGTATAGTGTGGGTTCTGTAACTCTAAAAGGTCTCAGGAGGGTTATAAAAGCAAAGAATATGGAAAATATATGAAGAAACAAAGAAGGAAGCCTGCATATACCACTCAGTTTCTTATATGTAAAGCTGGCTGTAGCTGTGTGTGTACCACTAAATTAACCTCAAAAGCTGGCCCTGACAGCAGAATGTCCATGGTGATTGTTTTTGTTGGCCTTTGGCTTCAAAATTAACTCATCGATCTAACACGAGTCTCTGTGCTCGGAATACCGGTCTGGTAATGTTTTTTTACTTTTTCATGCAATCATGGAAAAAATATGTTTCTGCTCGAAGCAGTTGTCAAACAAGCTTCTTTCATCGACAATCAGACACAGGGCAGCTGAGTAAGGCTGTTTAGTCTAGAATAAATACTCGTGAGATTACAAGGTCGCTGTAGGAAATGTAATTATACCATTTCTTCCAGAATAGTCTTTCTGTAGCGTGGGCTTGCTGAATACTAAATCATACATTCATTAAAATACTTAAATATGAAGAGGAAAAAAAGAAAAAATCAGAGCCTTATTGGAATGGAGATTTATCTGCAAACTGTGCTATGGGATCAAACGGTAAATATTTAAAATTACTTCCAAAAATCAGGATGGTAATATTGGCTTTATTATTGAGAGCTTGCAGGAGGCAAACCCTGAGTTTTCTCTGCAGGTTTGGAGGCAGTGTTGCTAAGTGGGCAGCTGAAAGGTGTCAGGCAAAGCTGTCTGCTGATGGATTATAATGTGTCAGGAGGCATCCAGCAATTGTGTGGGCCAAATGCCCTATTTTCTGTGCTCTTCGTGTCTCAGCAAATCAAAGCCTTGTTACTACCAGCCACTTAAAAAGACCTGTATGTCTGTGACAGTTCTTATCTGTTATTGAAAGCCCTCCTTTGCTTTCATCCTTCCCTCCATCCCCTGCATTGATATGGCTGTGGATGTCTGGTTCTCTTGTGACTCTGTATGTCCACAGGCTTCCCTCCTTAGGTGCTGTATTTTGGTACAAGTGAACTTTTAGGACTTCTGTTGCATCTCTGAAATGATGTGGTGAATTTGAGATCAGTGGTAAATTTGAGATCAGTGGTTTTTGTGCTCTGTATTTTCCTTTTCTTTACATTTTTCCTTCCTTGCTTCTCCTGCACTCCATCATGTTGCCCTTTTTGAGTCTTTGGCTCCTCAGCCAGATAGATAATTGCCCTGGGAATTGTGTGGTTGCCACAAGAAAAACAATATGTTTTGCACATGCAGGAGAGGTCTGTCCTGATTATCTCTCACTTCAACAACAGCAGGGCCTCAGTGTCCTCCAGTTTTTGTAGTTCTTTCTGGGACAGAGCCTCCAAATGTTTTCTTTGAGCCCAGTGTTAGAGTACAGAGGCAGGAACACAGTGATGGGGAGCAAAGTCTGCCTGATGGAGCATGTGGGAGCTCATGGAAATCCATTGCTGAGCTCCTCCTCTTCATCAACATCTGGGCATTGCTCCTGCTCTATGCTTGGCTGTCAGGAGAGATGGCACAACAAGGACTTGCTCTGGGGCAGTCTGAGAAAACCCTGCCATTTCCTCCTGAAGGGTCTATTTGGGTGCAATAATCTTAAACTAATTAGTCTCAGATGTAGTTGAAGTAGAAGGGTGATGAGCATCCTCTTTGAATTTGCCTTCTGAAGCATTTGTAAAAATTCATTGCAATAAAAATATGGAAAGGAAGTATGGAAGGAAGGAGAGAGAGGCTTCCTAAGCCCTTCAACACTGTTGTTTAAAGAAGAGGGGGGCGTTATGTAAAATGAAAACATTTAGCCAGAGACAGCCAGCAAAAAAAGACCCATTAAAAAAATAAAGCCAGGAATTATGCATAATCTTGACTCTGACACTGATAGATACAGTTGTAAAGCAACATTCTGATGAAAATTTTGTTCAGGTATCAAATGGCTGCAAAGGTGAGTTATGAGCTTCCTTAAATGGCAGAGGGAAGCATTGGGGGGGATGTCTTGCTTGAAGGTTTCAGCAGCTTTGGAAGCAGTAGTTTGTGGTTCTTTAATCCCCTTCAGATGGCTTTTTTGAAGGAGTCTCTAATGCTTAAAGCTTCTCCAAAGAGTGCTTAGTGGTAGCAGTGAGGGATCTCTCCCTGGAGGAGCAGGGCAGTTACCAAAGTCAGTGATTCCAGTGATAAATTTCATCCTATGGATGTCACTGCTCTCAGTCCTGATAATGATGGATGACAAGATCCTTAAGGGTTGGCTGGCAGTCTCTGTTGTCTTATTTTGATACTGACCCTGTGGTCCCTCAGACGAGATCACACTGGAGGGAAAAGTGGAGCCAGAGAACTTTTCCTAAGAGTTAATGGCATCCCATCACAGGTGTCTTCTTTATTTTTCCCAGTTTCCTTAATAAAAAAACCCCCAGAACCATCCAAGTCTTCCACATTCATAAGAATTGGAGTTTCTGGCTCCTTCCATTCCAGCAGTTCTTGCATCTCTCCCTGTGGCTGTCACACCTGGAGGACCAGCACAGATTTTAGGGGTAACTGGGACCAGAGCTGTTGCATGGAAGGGGGTGGTTGGATATAGAGGGGGGACCCTAAAAATACCTTGACTGAAACTCTTTGGATCTGAAATTGGAAGATGTCCAAAGGTTTGCAAAGGTTTTTATCTCAGGTGTCTTTTGAAGTAAGAGATTCATGTATGTTGGGTCAAGGGACAAAATACATAATATGGCTTTCCTATCATGTATTACTGCTATTTCTGATTTTTAAATTTTTTTTTGTTTCTGTTAGTGGTGCTGCTTAGAGGGGGTTGAAGAATTAAAATGGTTGGCTGGAGATTATGTACACCCATTTAGGAACCAATTTCATGGCTTTGGTTTTAAAGCCTTGCTAGTAGTTATTTGAAAATTGTTCTAGGTAAACAAGACATGCAGTGCCAGGCTTCTAGAAAGAATTGAGTTGTTAACTTCTCCCTCTTCCAAATTGAAGCATTTGAGTCAGGCTGTGTTTCTAATAACAAAGCAGAGGTTTGAACATAATGGGACTTCAC
Organism: Fringilla coelebs; assembly: GCF_963513975.1. NCBI lineage: Eukaryota > Metazoa > Chordata > Aves > Passeriformes > Fringillidae > Fringilla > Fringilla coelebs. The sequence goes on from NC_140034.1 coordinate 6,008,265, forward strand.
AGCTGAACTATTGCTCAGGCTTGAAGGTAACACCACCATATTTTTGTTTCTTTAACTGGTATTAAATGTAAAAACATAAATCCTTTTCAGTGGGAGAGGAGAAGGGGAGATGGTTTTCATTTGGCATAATTTCCTGTGAGACATGGTTCTAAACAAGGCCCATATTTACACAAGACAATACAGTTTTACATGCACTGGTATATCCAGCACATTTTAAAATTGTTTAGCCAGCCCCAGGTATTAAATACCTTCACAATAAATGTGTTTAATAAAAGTAGATGAAGTTTGAAATAATTTTTTAATAATTTTACAGTAGAAACACCAGTTAAATCAACCCCACTGCAGTAATAAATGTCACAAAAACAATTAATTATAGTTGCTTGCCACTGCAAAATCAATTGTGTAACTGTTCTTCTAAAACTGACTTTTACATTACTAAATCCTAAACACTACACTTCTGTAACTTGTCAGAATCAGGTTTTGGTTAATAGATATTTTCAGTGATGTAATGGGAACTTCTGGCATGGAGTCAGAATATAATGGACTGTGATTAATGTTTTAATAAGCACTTTTCTTCTACTTATGATGCAGCAGTGAAATGGTTTCCTGCTTAGATTAATAGAAAAGCAGGTGTGCATTCATACTTTTTTCTTTCAGTAAGAATAAGTTTTTCAATGCTTCTGCTTGAAAATATTTAATGTTTTTCCTTGAGTCAAACGCTGCTGATTTGGGGGTTTCAGTTTGTTTGTTTTAAATCCAGCTATTGCTGATATTTGTCAGCTGAAAGTGGAGGGTGCCGTGGAAACCTTTTCAGTACTTAAAGTAATTGCTTTGTAAAAAAGGAAACTCATTAGTTTAAAAAATAGTTTTGATATATTGACATTTTCTTCAGTGGAAGGATTTGTTTAAAATAGTGTTGGAGTAATTTGAAAGTGTGCAAGAACACATACAGTGTTGAAAATATTAGCAGGTTAGATTTATTATGGAGGTTGATGTAATACACTTGCTACATCATGCTGGGTTCCTTTCGTCCTGGAAGTGGTTGTGTTATTTTGTATTTTAAATATTTCTTTAAAAAAAAAAAAAAAAAGGGCTTTTAGTCACTGCTTTTAATGACCCATCAATTCAGATTTTTTACAGGTATAGCTTTTTTTTGCTAAGAGATCTAGTCAGCTTTTGTGCTGGTGGTGTTTTTTCTAAGATGATGCTAAAGGTGAGCAAATTCTTCAGGCTTTAACATCCTGATGATGTCTGGTGATGGTTGTGCACTTGGTCTCCACTAGTCCTCTGCAGAGGAATGTATTTACATAGAAAAAAATTATACAGATATATAAACCACAGAGCAGGAGGACTGCCTTCTGTGGAAAACAAAGTTGTCTCTTTCCTTCTCCTCTGTCCTTGTAAACTCGATAGGAACAATGAATATACCTGTGATGAGGAGAGAGAAAAGGGTGAAACCTGTAGAAAGAGAGGGTCCCATTTATGGCTGGCATCTTTCCACTAGCCTGTCCTCCAGGCCCCTCTGCTGTCCCCCTCTGAAAGCTGGGTCAGCCTTTCTGGAAGGATGCAAAGGGTGCTGAGGTCCTGGCTCCAGTGCAGGCGCTTTTCTCTCATCTCCAGAATCTGTCGACGTTAATTGAGATTCAAGATAAGAGTTTCTCCATCCCTTTGTTCTTTCCCCTAAACCTGGAATCTTACTGACTCCTCTGTTCTCAGGAGCATCGACCCATGCTTTAATTTTTCCATCAACTTTGGAAAAAATGCAGATATCAGCATACTTGTGTTTTTAATATTTATTGAGACTTTACCAAGCAGCCTCTATAGCTTGGGTTTGTGCCAACCCTCTCTACTGGGGTAGTGTCTGCCTTGCACAGAGGTTACTTATGGTTTCCTTTATTTGCTACTGCTGCATTTGTCTAGCTCTCCCTTAAAAGATGCAGGAGGTGAGTGCTGGCTGCTATCTTTATTTTCTGACTCTCTTCCAGAATTCATGAGGAAATGCTCCTGAATAAAGCCAAAAAAATTCTACACCTCTTCTCCCCTTCCTGTCATTAGAAGGTTCTCTCTCTCTTCCCCCTCTTTTCACATTTAGGCCCTGATGGATTGGGCAGATTTCTTGCTCTGTGGTCATTGATTCTACTAATTGTCAAAAGCTATTCCAGAAATGAGAGAGAAGAGATTTTGCACTCTGAGGCCATCTCAAAACTTGGAAGCATAAAGGCTCTGCTGTTCCAGACTCTCTTCAGCACACAGTTAATTTTGGAATGAAAAGTCCCACAGATATAGAATCTGCAAACAATCTGAAACAAGGAGACCGTATCTTGCCTTTTTGTTTTTTCCCTTGTTCCGTGATGTAGGTGCATCCTGCTCTTTTTCTCTCCAGAAGCAAGGCAAGTATTGTTGTGAAGGTGTGAGTGCAATGGAGAGTTTGCTTTCAGGAGTCTGCTGTGACTGAGCAGTCCCTTGCCTTGAGCAGTTTGGGCCATAGGATCCTTCCTGATCTTCTGGCTTTTGTCTGAGAAGTTTTTATTTTTGTATATTGCATTTATTAGCGCTCTCTTTTTTGCTCACCCAGAAGTGCTCTATAGATTTTTTGGGTCTGCTGTATTTACTCAATATATCCAGGCCTTGTAAAAGCTTGGACTAGCAGAAGAACACACAAAATTGGTATTGTCCAGTCCTGCAAACATCTGAGCAATGGACGGTGTCATAACAGACCCTGGAGGTGACAGCAGCGATAGCTCAGTGCAGCTCCCTCCTCACCATTTTCACCAGTTCTCCCAGTTAACACCTCCAGCCTCCTTCCCTGCCGTCTCCAAAGAGCTGTAGGAAGTTCACATGTTCCTTGACTTGTTTTTGGCTCTGGTGTCAAAACACTAATCTGAAAAATTCCCACTGAACTGGTTTGGGTGCTGAGCATGACAGGTTTAAAAAGAAAAGTTCCACACAGGTCCAGTTTTCTGCTCCCAGCCCTGGCAGAGGAATTTGTAGTGGCCTCAGTGGGAACAGGATTAGACCTTCCAGAAGTGCCTTTAATGTTCCTGCCCTGGGGCTGTCGGGGTAGATACTTTCTCTGCAGCACAGAGGATGAACTGTGTGTGCTCACAGGCTCTTCCATGTAATCCAGGAGTGTGCTCACATGGCTCAGGGATGTTTGCAAATGGAGCAAAGGAATGCAGCTCCCTGTAGGACAGAGGGTGGCCAGTGGAGCCCCGTGCTGGTGCTGCAGGCTCTGCATCCCCCAGTTCACAGATCTTTGGCTTTTCTGGGAGCTGTTGGCTGTTAGTTGATTTTCCTGTATTTCAAAACAAATGCTGAAAACTTGCCTGGAGCTCTCTGCTCAGATCAGCTGCCGGTATGTACTACAGCAGCAGGTTTTACAGGCTGTCTGCCCTGGCAATTGAAGACCAGAAAAAGAAAAGAAAATCAATGTATTTTCTTTTAATGCTATTTTTATCTCCTTAGAAAAAGACTATGAATGGGGCTAGGCAATAGATGAGATTTCAATGTTCATGTATGGGTCCATTTCATGCCTTCCTCATACACATGTGCATTGTTTCTTTTTAGTTCTCTTTTTCTTTTTTCCTTCTCTCATTGGTGCTTCTATTCATTACCTGAAAAATGGAAATATCTGATTTGAAATATCTGGGAAATACTTGGTACTTCCAGTAGAGAGAACCACACAAACTGGGGTGGCTGGGTGGAGGTGATACTGCAGGCTCCTGGTGTCTGCAAAGAGCACTGCATCCTCTATTTTGGGCTGCTTTGAAGGATGTTATTTGCAACAAATCCCAGAGTTTTTGTTGACTCATGACTTATATTTTGGTTTTATTCAGCATTTTTTTTTTTGTCCTTTGAGGGCTCCAGCAGCTGAACCAGCATCGTCTTACCACACGGCAGTTTCAGCTGAGCCTGGTGTTTGAAATGGCAACACTGCTAAATGTTTGTGCCTTGTTTTTAGAACACCATTTCAGCTGCCAGTTTCCTTGAGAAAGCAAAAACAATATGAAAAGCAAGAAATACAAATAAAGGAGAGGGTTTAAAATACCTCTGATGTAAAAAAAAAAAAAACAAACCCCAAAGCCAAAACCAAAACAAAACATGCAGAAGACATGCTAAATTTATCAGAATTTCTTGAAAAGTGACATCTAAACAAGCATGCATGTTCCTGGATTCCCTTCACCTTTTCTCCAGCCTGTACATAAACTCATTGATTAAATTCTCTCTTAATGAGCTGTTGCCAAAAATTTTGCTTTTCCTCTGATAAAAGGCTTGGGTGCTCCCAGAAGAATAGCTGCCACATGGTGAGGGTAGATACAGGGAAGGATGAAAATTCCCCAAAACTCTTCTTCCTGACAAAGTGGTGAAGAAACTGCAGTGGTACCATTAATTTTTCCAGGGAGAGGGTAGGATTTATGGTGCCAGGAGTCACTGCTTTGAGGGGATGATCTGTGTGCCCAGGAAAGCTGTCATTTCTGCTGGAGTTATTATATTAATGCATATGTTTGGGCATGCCTGTGTGTGTGTACGCAGATATTGTGATGGATCATTTTACATTTACAATGTGATAACTCCTTGCTGTTATTGCTGCTGTATTATTAGGTGTTCTGTAGGTCTGCTGTGAAGTGATTTTTTTCAGCAAGTACAGCTGAAGCTCAGTGTTTGCCCCAGAAAAGAGAAGGTAACACTCAGAGAACTCACTGCAGAAAACCAGGGTGAATTCTGAATTCCCCTACTCGATACTATTTTGTGTCTGTACCCACCTCCTTACCTCCAGAGGAAACCAGAGCTCAAGTTTTGTAAGTCAGGCACCATTATTTATGTTGTTTCCAGTATTAATGAATTTGTGTTGCTGTGTTTGTGTGACCTGTTCTTAGCTCCTGGCTGTGTGACCTTTGCTGTTAAGCTGGCTCTAGCTGGAAGAAGTAAGTGCTACATTAGTAAGTGCTACATAGATTGGTTTGAATCATTTATCCATTTCCCCAACCCACTCAGATTTTTTGACAGATGTACATTCTGCAATGGGTGAGTTTTATATTTTCTTTCAAATGGTAGATGAAAGTTGTTGAGAATCACTAGGATAAAATGAGATCCCTGCAGGGAAAATACCTCTTTGGATGATGAATCCCCATTTACACTTACTTCTTAAGATCTATCAGTATAAATCATGCTTTATTTTTTTTTTTTTCTTGCATAGCACTTATGAAAACTAATTAGAATATGAAAGTTTAAAAATTAATTACTGCCTGCTTTTATTGTAAAGCTAAAGGTGAGCTTGCACTTCTCATTGGGGTGTGTCACTGAGGGGTGTGTTAGTTCTTGGGGCAAAGAAATTTGAGATCAATATTACTTCAATCCATAGGTCAGTGTAGAATATTTTCAGTTGCAGTGCATTAAATGGACAGGTCATACAGAGGAAACCTTTTTGCTCCAGGGGGTTGAGGGGTGATAGTTCTGATGCAGGAGGATAGCCAACTCAGAAAGATGACCACAGGAATCCTCTGGAAATAATACCAGATTATTTTACTTAAAAAAATTGAATGGTTTCTGTACAGAAAATGAGGAGTTTGCCTTGATACAGATTTAACCTCCATAGAGAGTTACAGGAAAATCCTACAAAACCTGTGGTACAGTTTCTGTGTGGGGCTGTAACTGAGATGGCTTTTAGGGCAGCCCAGGCTCTCGTGTGCTCCAGCCCGTGCTGGAGTAGCACAGAGGTGGTCTAGGAAGAGCCAGCTCTGCTTTCCCTGTGGATTTTGCTCTTCCATGGCTCCAACTGGTAGAACCTTTGTAGTACAAGAAGTTCTCACTCACAAAGGGCATCAGGTTAGCCTTTAGTAGATTTATGTGCCATAATATTATTTAAGCCTTTGAAAACCTGCCCGGCGCTGGCGAGGCAGATAATGCAGTGCTTGTATGGGGCTACTTCAAAGTGAGCTCTGTGGAGTGCTGGCCCTGCTGCTGAGAGATCAATACAGTCCTGGGCTCCCTCCCTTCAATCACATCAACAGCCTGTCAGAGGTGATGCACTGCTCCACCAGCTCAATACAAACAGCAGCTTGATTCTGGTAGGAAAGAGATTTTATTGGAGCAAACCCCCTTTCTAACAGAGTGTTCGAGTGCCTTTGGTGTTTCACTTTAGAACAGGTCTGTGCCCAAAGAAAAGTGACATTTTCATCTGTGATGTGCTCTTCATTGCTGCTCAGAGACATAAAATCTGTGGGGTGTGGGTCCACAGAGACCTTGATGTTGTTTCTCAGTTGTGCATCCAGTGAGCGCTCCCAGTCCCTGGCTGCCACCTGGGAGAGCTGCATTACTGGTCTGGCTGCTTTTAAGAGCTGATTACGAGGAAAGGCATTTCAGTAGAGAAGTGTTTTCATTCCTGCATTACCCACCATGCTGCTTTGTGTTCACCTTTTAACTGGAGAACTGCATTAAGCACGTTGTGTGTGTCACCCTTCTCTCCTCTGCTGCCTTTAATGACGAGGTTTGTACATTGATGTACAGCAGATATCAAATTGGAGCTAATGGGAGGTGGGTTTGGGCAATTGACTTAGGATGCCAAAGAGTGGCATGACAATGCAATCTAGTGACATCACATTGAATGGTGTTTCACAGAGCACTAATATTTTATGTAGCTTTAAGATAAAAGCTTGGTTATATCACTCAATGCATAAACATGCATATACCTGTTTATGGCTGTATGTTAAAGCAGTGGCCCACACTTTTTCTTACATTTCTTGTTACAGCAAGGAGCTTATATGTCTTAATAGTACAAGAAATTAAGCAGTTGAAGAGCACAGAGCAGGAAAAAGACCTACTTTAATTTTCTACAGATGTTTCTGGCGATTGAAGACTAAAGGAGTCTCATAATGAAATAGCAAATTGCATGAAAGAGGTTAAACTTCAGTACAAAGTTAGGCTGCATTTTAATATTTCAGGGGAGTGTATACTAATAGAATAATCACTCACCTCTTGTCTTGCAGCTTTTGACTTGGCATAGCCACGGAACTTCCCTTTAAAACACAGTAATTTCTATATAAGTTGTTTGATCTGTCAAGTAGGTGTAGGAGCTTGTGTCAGACTTGAAGAAGAGAGCAGATTCAGCTCTGACAGATGATACAAATACAGTGAAGTTAATTGACTTTGCCAGGGGAGAAAATTCTTCCTCCCAATTATGTCAAATGCCAGACAACTTTGCAGAGGTGGGGAGAGGAACGTGCCTAAAGGACAATACTGACACTGCTTTTCTAGTAGGTGCTTGCTCTGCTTTATTTTTAACTTTTTTATTATTTAAGCTTTCAAGGATAAAATAATAAAATCCACTAGCTCAACTACCTCTTTATTTGAGGATTCTCAGACCTCATAAATCCATTGCCCCTCTGTGGTCCTCTAGGATTTTTTGCCTGGTTTGGAAAGATAAAAACTTGTGAAGCAGGGAAGTCCCTGGCTTCTTATTTTTCTGCCAGTGTTAGGTGCTCTGCTTCTTTGGCTTCATAGTGGCATAATTTAAACTCTGTCAGAATCAACAGGTTTCTGTCACATTCTAAGATTTTAGTATTTGGAAGGCAGAGGAGAGGACTGGGCTTTTGCCTTTGTTTGCTGGTCCCATGTCAGACCTATAGCCTGTCTTATATCTGAACCTCTGCAGTTCTGTGTTCCAGCACCACATGATTCTTTTACAGAAATTTCCTGTCAGTGGAGAAGGAGCCAGCGAAGCTGTCATGGTAGGGGTTATTGCTTGGAGGAATAAAACTTCCCTTTTTCTCCACACTAACACCTTTTCCCCTCTCAGCCCCATTTTTGTTTTCAAAATGGGGATTCATGGATTTTTCATGGATTTTTTCACTGCAACTCGTGATACGTGTTACTACCAAGAGATTATAAATAAAATAAATAATAAAAAGGGATTGATGTGCACAACTTTTTATTCTCTGTCACCTTCTTGTGAGGTTGTGATGGACAGCACTGCTGGGCAGGTCATGCACAACTCTTCAATTTTATTTCACAATGAAGGCAGAATCAGTTCAAATGTCCTTTTCTTTTGTGGCCCAAGTCTACTGTATATAACTGGCTTTCTTGTTCAGTAACTGTTACAGCTTTTTCAGGAATATGTTGGTAAATCTGACTGTATTGGTATTTTATGAGGTTGGGGTTTTTGGTTGTTTATTGCTGGGTTTTGCCCTACTAAAGTGCTTAGGAACATAATTGCAAGTCCATCTCTAGACACTGTACAACAGGTCAGAGGTGAGTGGAACAGTCCATATCTCAAATGGAGGATGCCATCTTTAAAAGAAAAAAAAGTTAAATAATATGCAATGGTAGCAAACTATCTCCCTTTTATTCCTCCTGCACTTGACTCTCTTCCTGCTAAATGTGGCAATACTGTCAAAACTTCTCATTCTTTTGGCTTCTCCCTGTCAGTATAACTGTTCCAGACCTTTCAGTAGCCAAGAAATCCACTCTGTTTGTGGGTTCCAAATTTTTACTCATCCTTGCATCTGGTTTTGTTGCCTTAAAGCCCAGATACTTTCAGATTGACACAATATTGATCACAGTTGTATTTGGTTAAATTTGAGGTTAGTTTACATGAGTCACTGATGAAATTGCATGTGACACTTTTTTGGACATCGGGAATTCATTATCTTTAAAATTATTTTTTGAGAAACTTTATTCAGCCACTAAATATACTTTTATTAAAACAAGCCCTTAGTGTGCATAATTGAGATTTGGAATCATGGTGTTTGTTTTTCAACATTTCTTGGAGTGTGCTTTCAGTTTAGCTAAACTAAACACCATTCTATTTAGGGCATAATTTTAAGAATATTTTTGTAATTCTGGCAGCAAATACTGTGACATTATAATTATGCCATAAGCATTCAATGTTTATCCATCATAAACTGGCTGTAATCCCAGTTCTGGAAAACAGCTTTCTTGTTGCTCTGGATTCTTCAAGTGAAGGGGCATTTTTGTCTGCAGAAATGATTTTTTAAGGAAAATCACCATTTGGGTTAGTTACATACTAAAAGAGAAATCTGTCTCCCCTCTAAAATCATAAATGATTTTTGAAGTTTTCTTGAAGGAAGTTCACTTTTAAGGACAAGCTGAACCAGCAGACACTGTTCAGAAACAGATCTTGCAGATATTAAAATATTGCACTCAGTGAAGCACCTAAATTTAAAAAGAGAACTGGTTAAACCAATACAGTCTAATGTTGTTAACACAGCTGTTAATTTGTGGGTTTGAAAGCCAAGCAGGACACAGTGGTTCCCCCCAGGAGTCAGTACTGGGAGCAGCACCCAGTTCTCTCCTGGCTGGCTGTGGAAGGAGTGCTCCCTCAGCAGCTTTGCAGGTGATGCAGAGCCCAGAGCTTGCCCCAGATGGTTGTGCTGCCCTTCAGAGGGACCTTGAGGCTGGAGAAATGTCACAGCAACCTCAGAGAAATGCAGGGTGCCGCACCTGGGCTGGGACAACCCCAAGAGCCAGCAGGGGCTGGAGGGCAGCTCTGTGGGGCAGCAGCCTGTCCTTGTGGGGGAGAAAAGCCACCAGGCCCCTGGGCTGTGCCAGGCAGGGTCACCAGGAGCTGTGGGCAGGTGGTGATGCTTCCCCTCTGCTCAGCACTGGGGAGGGACACGTCTGGAATGCTGGGTCCTGTCCTGGCATCCCTGGTGCCAGACATGGACATGCTGGAGCAAGTGGGGATTGGTGATACCTCTGGTTTTAGCTTTTCTGTTTTTCAGATTCTGTGCTGCTTTAGATTGTAGTTCTGAGCTTCATATGAGGGGATGCTGAGCTCTCTTCACAGAGCAGGGAGACAAAACAATTCCTTCTCTAGCTGGGGACCAAGGGCATGATCCAAATCTCAGGCCCAAGAACCTAAACAATGTGGACTGGAGAGAGAAAAACAAGAAGGATGGGACTTCATATTCTAAAGCTGTAATTGGACAATTAACTCCAATATGCAAATGGAGCAGAACTTATAAAAGTGAGAGACCCCGTGACTGGTTGTCCATTTTGTGACCATTTTGGTTCATCTTGGGTGCAGCCCTGGCTGGGCTCATGTGCTGCCCAAGGTGGATCCATTGAATCCTTTAAATAAATCCCTACCTTATTCTTTAGCTCTGTTGTATGAGATGAAACTGAGGGAACCTTCAATCTGGAGAATAAAAGGCTTGGAAGAATCTTGTTGATGTGTGAATACTGATGGAGGGCAGGGAGTGAAGGGGACAGAGCCAGGTGCTCCTCAGTGATCCCACTGAGAGGTCAAGGTATCGAGAACACAAATGGAAATACATGAATTTCCACTGGAATGCATTTGCTGCAAGGGAGGTTGAACCCTGGCACAGGTTGTCCAGGTAGTTTTTTGGAATGTTCTTCCTTGGAGATACTAAAACTTGACTGGATACAACCCTGGGCAACCTGCCTGAGCTGACCCTGCTGAGCAGGGAGGCTGGAGGGCTTCCTGTCCCTTCCAGTCTCAACCTTCTCAGTGTCACTGTCCTGCTCTGGTTGCATGGCAAGGTGAGATTTCACCAGATAATCTCAGCAACAAGATACGTAAAACAATATTTTAAAATAAAGAGATTATTTATTTCAAATGGATGACTTCTAGAGCAGAATCCACTAGGAAATGTCTTTTTTGTCTGCAGGCTGCCTTCATCATCTTAGTTCCTTTTCCCAGAGGTCTCAGAGGCTGCTCCACGGGTTTCTAAAGTGGGGTGTTGGGTGCTGAGGCTGGAGTTGCCATCAGGTGTGGGCTTGGCAGCATGAAATCAGTGGAGCTGCATTGGTGTGAGACATGATGAGTGCTCCAGCTGTGTCACTCTGAGACTTCAGAGGTGATCAAGTGTTAAACTGCCTTTCTGTTCCTCTATCCCCCTGCCAGTTGTGTTCTTTCACCACTGAGTTTAAACTCTGCAGGAAAAAATACTGAAGTACAAAGGTACATCTGCTCATAAAAGAGGAGCAAATTGTCAGTGTCCTGCTGCTCCCACTGGAACAGTCAGGCTGCCATGCACTCCCTTTCCTCCTCCTGCAAAAGGATGGTTGGGGTGGAGGGAGTGTGAGGATCACCCAGCTTTCCTTAGCTGTACTGTTGAACACCTTTCTCTAGCTCTTACTCAGGGTATGATACCGAGCTTGGATAATGCCAACCAGATAAAAATTCAATTGTCTGTAGCAAACATAGCAAATGGCATCACTTTGTTGTCACAAAGAGCAAAGTGTTTGTTGTGCCTTTGATCTCTAAAGTGCTCTGATGTGGTGAGGTCATGTTGAGGAAGCACTAACAGGCCTTTCCTTGAATTTTGTATTTAACTGGATGTAAAAGGGAGAAGGGAAAATGGAATTGAATGTGTGCTTATTGTGATAATTAGTTTCAGTCAACAATTAGCTCGCTTTTTGAAGTTCCTGCACAGGACTTGGTATTGGAATGGGACATTGGCAAATGACTTTATTAGTTTTCATTGAAAATTAATATGTCTGTCAGCTTTTCAGTGCTCATTTTACTCTTCAGATCAGTAAGACTGCTGGCTTCCCTTTCAAAACTAATTTTCTTTGTTGGTATATTTGCTTATGTGTCTTTAATCCTTCCAGTTACTGCTTTAGAAGATGTGGGAAGGGGAAGAACACTTGGTCCCTGAAGGTTGTTGTGAGCCAGTCACTGCTGGTATGAATGAAATATTTTCATACAGCATAAAACTTTATCTCAAAGAAAGTCTTGAGAAGTTAAAATAATGGTAAATGTTCTCTAGACTAACCCTTGCAAGGGCTAAATAGCCTGGCCTTGCTCCAGGAAGGCACTTAACAATGTGCTTAACTTTAAGCACATTGAATATTCTTCCTGGCATGAGTGAAAAATCAATGAGGCTGCTCACATGCTTAAAATAAGACATGTGCTTAAGTGTCTTTCTGGACCTCAGCCAGAGCATTCAGCCTGTGAGATGAGCTGAATTCTAACTGTGGGCAAAAGCCAGTAGTGTTTCATTTTGCTTGTCTTGTGCCTTTCTGAAGAATGCATTGATATTGTCTGTGTTTATTTTAATTGGCCTCCATTTCCCATCTAAGCCCTACCAACTCCAAGGCTCTGGGAGTGAAATAGATGTGCAACTTAGGGCTGTCAAACAGCTTGTCAGGGGTAGTACTTAGACTGTATATATTGCTCTAGAGCAGGAACTGAACTTCAGAAAAGCTGGGAAAAGATGAGGTGAAACACGATTGTTTTCTTTGGTAGCCAAGGTTTTAATATGGAGAGAAAATGAAGAGGAGAGAAGAGAAAGGCTGGTGACACGTCACACCTTTTCAGTTAACATAGTTGCTTCTTAGGAAACATTAAAGAATGCAGACAGATGCATTAATAATCTGCTGGCAGTGGCTGTAGCCTTGGCAAGTCAGCTTTCCTACCTACTATTGATTTTTCTGACTCTCAGGCAGCAATTTGCAGTGAGTGGCATGATCCCTTACCCTCAAAATGGGCAGGGAGAGGAGTTGTCACAGCCAAAATAATTTTTACTTTCTAACCAACCCCTCCTGTTTCTTCAACAGCATCTTTTCCTGCTTAGCTGACAATTTCCACTGCTGACAACTGTGAATGATAAAATATACTATATTTAAACACAAACAGCCTCCATGGCTAGAGGTGCAAAATAACCCTGCACGATGCACTGAGCTCTGTGCTGGCACCAGCCCCCCCTGGGAAGCACCCCTCAAGTGCTGTGAGTCTGGGGTGTCACTGCTTGGCAAGTGGAAATGCAGTGCAGCCATGGGCATCTCAGAGAAATCTTTGCTGTCAACAAACTGACACATCTGAGGAAGCAGAAATGTCACTGTCCCCCTGCTGCCTTTTGTTTTTCTGCCTTTAGACAGTGCTTGGCTTTTGCTTTCTCTCTCCGTGTTTGCAGCTTCCTCCTAACATCACCAGGGCAGGGGCACCTCTTTGTTTCCTTATGGATTTGATTTGTAGAGGATGAGAGAGAAACTTGGGGCAGTTGGAAAGAGAGTGGCCAGAGTAAAGGAAAATGGAGCACAGATTTTTTTTTTTTAGAGAGAGAAACTTGGGGCAGTTGGAAAGAGAGTGGCCAGAATAAAGGAAAATGGAGCATAGGTGTTCTTTAAAGGGTTAAATATATGAAACTAGAAACAAGCAGTTGAATTTTGTATGTAGCTACAAAAGTATTCCTGAAAATGCACCTCAGTGAGGGAGCAGCTGCCATTTTTACCAGATCTATCACACATTAGGTCTTGAGCAGTTTTGAATGAGTTTGTTTGTAGGTTGTTGTTTTTCTTTCAGCTGCAGAAATTTCTTTGCAGAAATGTATAGCACTCCAGGCTGGGTTTCAAGTTTGCTTCAAGGTAACTCACAGCCTATGTTTTTATTGTGTATTTGTCCTAGTGGCCATTTACTTCTTTAAACAGTGAATTTCTTTTCAATTACATAAAAGCTTAATAGAATTACCTGTCACATACAGAATTTCATCTGAATTGAGTAGGATGTGATTAAATGTTCAGAGTGTGTATTCACATTCTGGGATAGTTTAAATGGTGAAATAATGTGCACTAGGGATATCAGATCCAGAATTAGAGCTGGAAGAGTGGATGGAAAAGGGGATCTTAGAACTGTTTTGCTTTGAACTGTTTTCCCCTTAGCTTTTCTAAAATCCACCTCGAGGAGCTCTGTGAGTGGATCTATCTGCAGGTATCTTCAATGTGACAGAGCCTTCTGCCACCTAGTGTTACTGGGAGCTCTCCTCAGCAGGAGAATTTATTAAATGTCATTTTTAGGAGCAATCCCCACTGATTGCCAGGCACTTTCTGTGAATGTTTAAAAAGGCTCTTTCTGCACCAGTTTCAGGATCAGTTCAGTCAGTAGGCACAACTTCTTTGGAGACAGATTTTGGGGATGCATTTTGCAAGTTGACTTGAGTTGTTAACAAATAATCCATGGAGAATTTCAGCAGTTGTGGATGTCACTGCTCTGTAACAACTCTGTTGGTATTTTCCAAGTGAAAATAAGGGGTTCTGCCTAACTCTGCACACTCCTGTTGGATATCTGTGCTTTTGCTGTTTCAGGATATTGGATTAGACTGAAAGCAACTGAAAATTAATATTAATTCAACAGAAATCATATAAAAATGGTTCAATTTAGACACTTAACTCATTGTCTTTTTAGAAGAGTAAAATGAAGATCTCCTATCATCACTGCATTTTTCCCCTCTAGAAATTCTACCAAGGCACAATAGAGAAGGACAATAAAATCCAGAGAATTTCATCCAGATTTCACAATAGAATTGTTAAGCTGTTAAAACAGAAAAATAGCCTTAATGATGCTTTATATTTAAGCCAAATAATAACAGCTCCTACCATATGCTGACAGATAGGAGGAAATTGTCTAGAACTGAAGGAGTGGTTTTTTCCCCTTCATTCCCCTGTAAAAAATATTTTCAGGAGAACAGAGCAACTTTTCCCTCCTCCCCCACCCGGGAGCTGTGACTCCCCCATGCCAGTGGGGCTGTGCAGCTCCTTTGCAGGGGGGGTTTGAGAGCTCAGCCCAAAGGCTGCACCTGCCTGGGGCAGATGTTTCTCATCCTTCACCCATCCCTGGTGCTGAGGAGGAGCCTCTCCCCGAGCTCCTGCCCTCTTTGCTCCCTCCCACCTCTCCCAGGCCTTCCTGGGGAGCAAACGCCAGCCTGGCTGAGAGCTGTAAACCTGATCCCAGCATCAGCCTGAAATGCTGACCTGCCCAGCAGCAGCCAGAACCTCAGGAGGCTGAGGGGCTCCTGCATTAGAGCACAAGTCAGCTGCAAGGGAAATCCACCTGGTTTTCACCTTCTTTTGACCTGAACAATCTCATCTTCTTTAAATACTGTCATTCAAACTGCAATATTTGCTTTCAACAATTACACTTTGCACATTCTGCCTAAAGAAAATAACTTTGTGTTCTTATTATCTGAAATGAATAACCAAGAGTTCATAGTTTTTCATTTGAGATAATTATTAGGTTTGGCAACTTACTTATCTGATCAGTATCAGCAGCTAAAAACCCTCTAGAAATTCTTGTGCTATTTTGTTTGAGTCATATTAAACTGGAATTGCCATATGATGAATTCATTGCTACTCAGTCAGAACAGAGGATGCTGTGTCACAGTGAAAACAGAACTGACTTTCTGCCTGGGAAAACTATTTCAAAGCTGAGGTTATAACCACTTTCTCTGCCTTCATATGATTTTTCTCTGTAAGCAGTGATTTGGGGGCAAAGCCTGTTGCCATGCCTGATACATGAGTCACCCAGAGGCTCTGTTCTTCCCTGCTGGGACTAAACCAAGTCCTTGAATGCAAGAAAAACTGGAAAAGCATTGGGACACTTCATTTCCCAGCCTTGGGCATGAAATGCAGGTCCTTACCAGTGCTCCTGAGGCTAAAATACCTCCTGTGTGCTTGGAGCCACCCTGGACTCTGCAGTTGTGTCCTGAGCTAGTGGTGGCATCCCTGTGTCCATGGCAGGGGGTTGGAACTGGGTGATCTTTAATGTCTCTTCCATCCCAAATAATTTTATGATTCTGTGATACAATCACTGCTATCCTCCTCTGTTGCCTCAGAACGGAGCCTCAAGCAAAATGTGCTGAAAAGAGGGAGAAAAAAGTGTCTGTGCACCTGCAGCCTCCTTCTGTAGGTGTTCCTGACTGAGTGCTCTGTTCAGAAAGGGCTCCCTTTGCCTACAGATGCATAATTTACATGGAAGCTGGAGGAATCTCTTTCATGTAGCTATCCCAAAGCCCCAGTTCATCAATATGGATCTCTGGCTGTGTGCTGGGGGATTCATGGTGCTCAGTGGGGTGTGTGGAACATGTCAAAAAAGGCAGAGCAGGAGGGAATTTTTATCCTAAAAGAAGAGTTTGTGTGTCCAAAAGAACTGTCAGAATTAAAGCTGTGTTCTCCCTTCTTGCCTGCAGAAGGGATGCTGTAGTCTCAGAGTCCAGCCCAGGGAAGAAAAGGCACAGTGATGTCTTTAAAACTGAACTTGCCCTGTCCTTACATAAAAAAGATAAGTCTATGAAAACAGTTGTGACTTAGGTAGAAAATTACAGAACAGTGGTTAACTTCCTCAGAGTTATATTATATATTTCAATACATCCATGTTCTTCTTGTGCCCTTTGTCCTAAGCACAGTGTGTGGGAGGAAGAGTGGAGTTGGAGAACAGAGGGAAAGATGAAGAATTTGGAGACCAGTGTATGCCAGAACATTTCCCCAACACATCAAAAAGAGAGCTGCTGTGCAATTGCAGACATGGTGGCTTAATGGCTGTTTTACCCATTGAAAAGAAAAAAAAAAATCCAATATCACAGCTGAGAAAAGTCCCTTGTGTTCAATGACATCCTTCCTGGGGTCAAGTACAAGCAGAGCCTGATTTAGTCAGGGACTAACTGCAGCTGCAGCTCTGCAGTGCTGCAGTGCAATCCTCTCCAGCCCTGCAGCCCTGTGTGCAGTCTGGGCTCTGCAGTGTCCTTGTGCTCCGTGGGGCTGCTCAGTGTCACTGTGATATTTTCTGAAAAACCCCTTTGCCAGGATTTCTTCTCCTGGGAAGATGAGAAGCCTCAGAGGAAAAACAATATTATCTCATTTGCTTCTCCCTGTTTGGCTGCTTCAGAACGTGGCTGGAGATTGCTTACAACAGGTGCATGTTTGATTGGTTCCATGGGAATTGTTTTTACTTAATGACCAATCACCATCAGCTGTGTCAGACTCTGAGGACTCAGTCAAAAGTTTTTCATTATCATTCTCAGTAACCTGTCTGTATCCTTTCTTTAGTAGAGTTTATAGTATAGCATAATGTAATATAATGTAGTATAATGTGATATGATGTGATATGATGTGATACATGATATGATATGTTATTATATGAAAAATATAATATAATATAATATAATATAATATAATATAATATAATATAATATAATATAATATAATATAATATAATATAATATAATATAATATAATATAATATAATATAATATAATATAATATAATATAATATAATATAATATAATATAATATAATATAATATAATATAATATAATATAATATAATATAATGCCTTCCAAGAACATGGAGTCAGATTCACTCATCTCTCACCTCGTCCTGGTGACCCCAGCAAATCCCACAGCTCAGGGCTGCTCAGCTGCTGCCTTTGCAGCTGTTGGGGTCTCGGTGCTATGGTGCCCAGTGGGTGGGAAGAATGATGCACAGAACTTCATGATATTACAAGGTTAATTAATTACTTCATTATACTATATTACAGAATATTACACTATCACTAACTCACTCTACTGTCTGCAGACTGACAGTCCACACAGCTTGGACCTGATGGGGTAATTAACATAAACAATCTCTCCCAGAATCCAATTACTAAATTCTTTCAGGTAAACAACCTTCCCAACACACTCCACCATGTGCAAACACAAAGAGATAAGAATTATTTTGATCATTCTTCTCTGTGTGCAGAGGGCGCGTGAATACCACGCTGGAGCACTTTCTGTGGGGGCTGATTGATTTAGTGGATGTGGAAGTGCAGAGCTGGAAATGTGAGTGAGGGAGAAGGCCTTGGTGCTGGGCTGGGTGTTGAGAGCACAGACAGCTGGGGGGTGACCTCGGCATGGTGACAAATGGGGGACCAGGTGCCCCCGCTCATCCCAGCCCCTCTGCAGTTACGGAAGTCGCTGGCGCTGAAGGAAGGCTTCCTGTGAGCAAGGCTTCTAGAAATAAACACTGACCTCTTGTAACAGCTGAGTGCATGGGGGTGAGGAATCCAAGCAGCTCTCTGGGAAGGAGTTGAAGCAGAAATCCTTGCAGTTTAAAGGGAAAAGAAAAGGAATTAATCCGAGTGGTAGTGGCTGTGCGTGTTTTGGAGCTGGCAGGAATGTGTGGTGTGGAGATGCGTGGGTGAGCAACAAGAAGGAAAATGTTTACACAGCACAGTCAGTGATGGCTCTTCTCTGACATGTGTGGAGCCATCAGACAAGTAAATATTTTACTAGGAGGAAAGTGGGATGTGAGGAAGCCCCCCAACAATCAAAGAAGAGAAGCCAACATAGAATTTGTATAAAATATCCTTTATAGACCTGAAACACGTGACCAAAAAGAACTTGTATAGCCTTTAGTTTTCCTTTGCTTGCAAAGGATCTGTGTATTTGTAGGTTCTGCTTTCCATTTCCTGTTTTTATTTTAAAATAGGCAGTTGTGTGCTAAAATGAGGAGAACTTTCAGATAATCCTTGTCTTGAATCCACCCTGGAGCAGCACAGAAACCTGTAACCCATGTTGCCTCAGACCTGCTAGGACATGCCTCCTTTCCCTAAGGGTTCCTTAGTGGGGCTGTGATGTCCTTTAGCAGCTTCAGGGCTGTTTGTTTTTCTTTTCAACTAAAAAATCCCCAACAAACAAGATGACCTCTGTCATCACTTTAACTTTTGAAACTGTGTTCAAGATTTCCCACATTAGCTCAGAATCACTGAGTGCTCCAAAGACAGCATTGGCTGCTCTCTTGCACTGGTATTCACATTTTCTAAGGCTGGAACTGTTATACCTTGTCTGAAGTGATGCTGCCTGATCAAATGTTAAGCTGATTAAATGGAGCATTTGATGATTATCAAAAGGAATATGCAGACACCCACTGTGAATTGTGGGCTCATATGAGGGGCAAAATGTGTTTCTCAAACATGCACTGGATTTACACATGGGAATTCTTGTTGAATGTGAATCTCTAGCTTGGATAAGTCCTCAGTGAAAAGAGGAGGTTTATTTAACTTGTTAACACTTGTAACATCTCCAGGTGTAATTGCATTTACAGTTCCTTTTGAAGATGGAAATAGGTCAGCTTGCACCATTGAAGGGGTTTATGTCCCATTTCAAAGTAGTTTTTATTTCTGCAGGTTACAGTGCTTTAAGTTGATAGTCTCAAAGTCTGTGGTCCATTGTACTTGGAGTTTCTAGACTTTTCTACATGAAGTAGCTGTATTGAGGTGGTGCCTTCTCGGGTAGGGCCCTGCAGTGGGACTGGAATTGTCCAAACCTCATTTTTTTGGCAGCGCCTGCAGGTCCTGGCCCAGGGCTGCATCCAGCCTGCAGCGGAGGAAATGTGCAAAATGCATATCAGGGCAGAGGAGTACAAAGCTTCCTTTATTCTATAAAACCTTTTTCATCATTAGTTTCCTGTCTTTACACTTTAAAACATCCACTTCTTTTAAAATTATATCAGTTTCTGGGAGGCGGAAGGCATTGCTCCTTTTCCTTTGATCTCAATTTCCCTGTAGCTTTTCATCTTTCCTCAAGGCAACAGCACTGGCTTCTCAGTTACTCCAAAAGCAAATGTTTATGTGTTAAATAAATGCAAGTACCTGAGTCTGGTCTCACATCTATTTAAAAACCAGGGCAGCAGTAGAATTGCAGTGCTGGGAAAATGCTGGAGAACCAGGTGCTCTCTAAAACTTTCCTTCCTTTAAAACTCTTTTTCTGCCAGTAGAAGAGCTGGGTTTTTTATGAGGAGCACTGAAGGTGTATTTTGAGGTAGCTGTCATAAAGAACTTTCCCTCCATTCCTCTCCCCAATGGATTAGCTTTTCAGTGGAAATGGTTGCTCTCTGGGCTCTGGATTTCATCACAAAAAGAGGAAGTTTTTAGGGAAAGTAGTATGGGAAAATCTGATTCTGTTCTCTTCCCCCACCCTGGAGGGCTTCTGTGACTTTGGGTCTTTGCTTTTAAAGGGTTTTTCTACTCCAAGGTTCAAGACTGCAGTCACCAGTTCAGAGGTAATCTGTATCAAATTCTCTGAGATGGGTCATGAGATTTATCTTACAGGTCATGGAGGGGTTTCACCATTAACAGAGGAAACAGTTTATGTGAAACATCAAATTAAAGTGCTGCAGTTTTTACATGAAACCCTCAGAAATTCCTTTGTTGGTCACTGCAGCAGCTGACTGGGAGAGAGCTCTGGGCCCCAGGGTGTTGCTGGGTCACTGTTGCAGCAGGACACTGGTGGCTTTGGGGTTCCAGGATCCAAAAGCTTTGCCCTTTATATAAAGGACATTATATGGGGGAAAAGAGGGGGGAATAACTCAGCACTAATTTCTACCTTTGGAGTCAGAACTGGCTTTATCAGCAACAGCTGTTTCACACCTAATATCACATTTTCAGGCTTTTTTTTTTTTTGTCTCTTTCAGTGTCTGGTAGCAGAACTGTGTCCTGTTCCATCTTAGCTGAGGTGTGCTGTGGCAGACCTGCTTTGTTTTCATTTTAAAGTACTTTGTTTCACCACACACAGTTTGCACACACTCTTGCCCCGAGAAAGCTCTGACAGTGTTTGAAACAAATTGCTGTTTAGAAAAAGCAGATGGAAGAGGTTAAAAAGAAGCACTAGGAGTCCAATATTTCTTCTACTGATTTGCTGGGCTGGGGCATTTCCTGTCTTTTCTACTGGGAAAGTTTATTTCTGGTAGAACAGAGTCCTTCACTCAGAAAACCTAAAAGTTCTAGGAGCTTAAACTCATAATTATATATTTTTTGTAATCCTTAACTGTAACAAAAAGAGATCCATTAGAGACAGAAGGCATCTGCTTTTGCAGAATTTATTGCAAGATGAAGGCACTGAATTTCCTTGCTGGAAATCAGAATTGTGATGAGTTAGCAATGGTTCTGCAGCAGGTTCCTGGGGCAGGGGTGAGTGAAATGGGCTGAGCAAATCTGTGGCATGGAGAAGGGTCTGGCATTCATCTGACACCTCAGAGAGCACTTTCTGCTCACTGAGACCTCAGAAAGCAGCACAGAGTTATTCATAATAACAAACCAGCCTAAGCTGAATGTGCACAGCACTGCTGTCTGCAGGTGGGATTGCTGGGGCTGCAGGGGCAGTGCCTGTGCTGGATCCCTTGTCTTGGGCAGGTTTTTAGTAGCCAAAACTCTGTTGTGCTATTGAGAGTGACTTTTCTTTGTAGCCCTGCACTGTGGGCTGTGTTCAGCCCATAAAGTGCCATAATCTGGGTGAAAATGTATTTTCTTTCTATCTCTCTATTTGGACCTCATCATGCTTAGCCCTGTTTGATATCCACACTGATTGCTGCCACTGTGTACAGAGAAGCATTGAAAAAATCCCAAACAAATGACAGAACTCCTTCAGTGACTGCACCTGTGAAATAGATTTTCTCCCATTTAGTCTGTGTGGTCTGGAGGGTGGAGGAGAGGAGTGGCAGGTGGCAGGGCTGGCACTGTGACCTCAGGCCAGGAGGGATTGGCTTGGGCTCACGAGGAGCCCTTGCTGAGCTCATGGCTGCCTTAAACTTGAATTCTGTGTCAGAACAGGCTGGGATTCAGCAGAAACTTCTGATACCAGTCACAGCTGGTGGGTTTAACATCTAAATACAATCATACTGCCCAAAAATGGATGGAAAATTGTTTGTTTGTTTGTTTGTTAATTTGAGGATGGGGCTTGTAGCTACTCCCTGGAAGGATGAATTGCTATTCTGGGTTTGAGTAGCAGCTTTGTGCCTTGTGTTTTTGCCCTACCTTAGTCATATTAGTCTGAGAGAGAGAGAATCACACCATGTTTGAATATCACCAATGCATTTCCTGGGGCTGTTTAATGGAGGACAGCAAAGGGCTTGGCTCATTTTATAAACAAATTCTGTTTGGCTGCACGGACCGACTGTGGTAGAGCTGACTGTTCAAAGGAAAACAGAGCTGAGCAGGGGAGCTCAGTCTGTACCTGCTCAGGGATGGAGAGGAACCCAGGCCACACATTCCTCAGCAGAAGCCAGGCCAGACACAGCCCAGTTCCTTCTGTGCCTCTGTCCTCTGATGAGACCCAGTCCCTGCAGCTCCCTCTGAGTAACACAGCAATAGCTCATCCTAGGGATTGGTTAATCCAGTGAAAAGCTGTCTCCAGAAAGGCTCAGGAATGTGGCAGCCTATGCTACTGCCTTCCTAATGCTTCACAGTCTTCCAGACTGGAGTATTTTGCTTGCTTTATGCAACCACTATTTATTATTTAAATGATGAATCTGGAAAATTTCCCAGATCTAATGTCTGCCCCATTACTTTGTCTTGGATACTGCAGATAATCAGATGAGCAGTAAATCTACTGTGTAGAATAGAATTAAATAATTTCTTTTTTTTTTTCCCCTGTCAAACAACTTGTGAATTATTTTTCTTTTCTTCACTCCCATAAAATACCTAATAGGTAAAAAAAAATCTGTATGCCACATATACAATTATTCCTTATGTATCTCTAGGTGATGCATCTGCAGAAACCTCCCTGGGAGTGTATTTATCTCAGGTAGCAGGAAAGATTGTGTGAAATAATCCCTAGCACTGGTACGTTCAGTTGGATGGGTGAAGGGACATACTATGGGGTGGTTTGGGTTGTTGGTTTATATTTGATTATTTTTCTTTGTTTAGGTGAGGGGTTTTAGCTTTGTTTAGTTTCTGGTTGGTGTTTATTTTAGCCAGGTTTGATTGTGCTGTTTCTCCATTCTCTCTGATTGTTTTTGACGTCTCTCCTGAATTTCCCTGCAACAAGACCACCCTGCTGAGCAGTGAGGGGATGTTTTCCAGTGGCCCTGGGTGTTGCTGAGCTGCTCTTGGGTGCTCTGGCTCTCAGAAGCAGCAGTGCCAGGGGCACTGGGGCTCCTGGGGAGGCACAGGGGGGTCACATCTGCTGCCACACTGAGCCCACGTAGCTCTCCACAGTTCCTGTCCTGTCCTGGTGAAGTGGTTGTGACACAGCCTTGGGAAAAGAGAAAACACGAAGAAAACCCCTCCCAGGAACAACCAACTTGATTCTGAGCCTCCAGAATGAGTGTGAATTACACCTCTTTCCTTGAAAACAGGAGGGGCTTTTTGGGGTTTTTTTTCCTCCCACCCCCTCCATGGTGATGAGAAACTGAAGGTCAGGAATGAGCCCCCCAAGGCTCATGAAGAACAAAATATGATGTGTTTGAGCTGATGTGAAAGCTTAATGGGGAAGATCAACATCCAAAGGCTGCAGCCAAGGAAAGGGGGCTTGTTTGGGCACAGCCTGAAGCAGAGCATAGGCATTGCTGGGAATGGGAAGTGTGAAATGGTGGGGCAGGGAACACACAGCCCTTTAGCCCCACTCAAAAATAATAGTGCAGGCTTTTTTTAACTTCAGAGTTTAGTCTGCCCTCAGTAAAAACAAGTTACATTAAAAAACGGTGCACCAGAAAAAGCAAACCTCTTTTTCCTGGTCTCTGCTTATAAGATTTACAGGTACTTAAAATAAACCTATGAAAAACAGACCCAGTGTGCTGGAATTTGCTAACTAGTGAGAGCAATTACCTCCAGGTCCCAAGACCTAACGGAGCTGGGCTTTTTGGAAATAAAACTTGGCAAGCCCTTCTTCCTGCTGCTGTTGTAAAGGTGTACATGAAAAGATGTGCTGACCTCTGCCAGAAACCCCAGGAATCCAGTTCAGAGAGATTCTCCTGTGGAGGGGATGGCTGGAATCAGGCAGCACAGATGGGGACCGGTGTGGAAAAGGCAGCTAAAACCATTCGCTTCTCATTGTGTGGCTTCAGCGTGGCAGATTCTTTGCAATTGCCTGGTGTACCACAGTAATTAAATGGGTCAAGAGCAGTAAGTTCAGATACTTAACAAGAAAATAAAGACCTCACTTGACAGCCAGCAGCAGGCTGTGCTTGTTTCACAGGAGTAAGGAGAATTAGGGCAGGTTGTGCTGTAAAAGTCGATGGGAGCCTTTTTGGCAATGATTTTGTGTTGCTTCAGAGATCACCTCCCAATTAACTACAAGTGCTGCAGTGGCTGGAAGTCAGGTTGTCTTATGAAACTAAAGCTCCAATTTCAGATGTCCTAGAAAAAGGGAAACAATAGACTCTGTTTTTCTCCTTTCAGTGATATAGAAGTAAGGGAAGATAAGAAAAGTAATGAGAAAGACACAACCAACCTTTGTTAATATTGAAATGTAAAATACTCTCGTTTTCACTGGACTATTTCATGCATGAGGGGAAAATGAAGTTGTGCAATGAAAAAAATATGATAGAAGAGAAATCCAAGATGGGAACTGATTTTTATAAGACTTTCTGTTTTGGAGGGTAGAGGTAGTTTCACACCAGCATTTTGAAGGAAATTACTTGTTGTT
Organism: Fringilla coelebs; assembly: GCF_963513975.1. Taxonomy (NCBI): domain Eukaryota; kingdom Metazoa; phylum Chordata; class Aves; order Passeriformes; family Fringillidae; genus Fringilla; species Fringilla coelebs. The sequence continues at coordinate 6,032,423 of NC_140034.1, forward strand.
GTCAGTGCCCCTCATTCCTAGCTGGGGAAAGGAGCTCCTGTTTCCCACAGCAGTTTTAAAAGTCCTTTGAGAAGGATGAGATCTTCCTCTTAAAATATTAAGGGACACGTAACAAGAATCTTATTAAAAAAAAATTAAAACCCATAAAATGTGTTCTGCCACAAACCAGGAGCTCTCTGCAGACCACCTCCCCTTGCAAATTAAGAGATGGGACCAGCTTTGTTGCTGTGTTTGTAGATTCTTTTGGACTGAGCACTTTTTAAAAGGGTTTATTTTATTATTACTTTGTGCTCTCCTGCCTGAGTCTGTGCTGATGGGAACCAATGTCTGGCACTGAGGGCCAGGTTCTGTCACAGCTTGGTACAAAACACCTCAACTCCGTCACAGGAGGTAAATTCAGTCTCAGCTTCAGCATCTCACCAAGAATCCCTCAGAAACATTGCTCATGTCTGTGCATTGTGGTTATTAGGTGCAAGAAATACAGTTTTTAAAAGTGTAATTAATCATTTCTCAGTAATCTCTTTTTCTATGCTTTTATGGCATCAATGGGTATGACTGTTTATTATGTCTTACCTATAAAATCTGACCTGTTTTATATACTCTTTATGGAAACAGTGTACAGTCATAAATTAAAAGATGCAACTGTTTTGGATATTTTACTGGTGGTCCTGTATTTTCCTGCCAAAAGTGCAGCTGTTTTAGGTTTCTTGGGATAACATTATAAAAGGCTGTGTGCGTTTTGCAAGTTTATGCTTGGATTGCCAAGCCAGAGGTGGAATGACTCAACCTTCCCAGGAGCAACATGTACCAAGTGAGGAATCAAAACAGCGGCTGAAGCGCCCCTGTGGAGAGCACTTGGTGTTTATGGGGCTGTGTCTGATGGTCAGGATGGGAGATGGTTCTCGTGCTGCTCCTGCTGGGCTCTGGATCCGCCTGTTTGATGGGGTTTTGGTGCAGAACTGGGAGAGAATCTGTCTTGTCTCATGGGGTGCAAGAGCTGTGGGGTTACAGTGTGAGATGAAGCCATCCTTTAGCAGGAGCCCTTCGTGTGTGGCTGGGGTGGAGCCCTTGGAAGGAGCCAAGGGGAGCCAAGGGTGGCAGTGCCAGCACAGGCAGCGTGTTTGTGCTTCCATGTCAGCCCCTCCTTCCATGTCAGCTCATGTTTCCACGTCAACGCTCCAGGTTTGGGGTAGAATTAGATGGCTCTGCAATTGGGTGATGATGATTAATTAATGGGGAAGTTTAGAACCTTCTTTAGCCAAAGTGATGGTGGCCTCCCACAGATCTAATTCCCAGAGTCACTGGGCTCCAGGCATAGGTGGCAAGCAAAGGAAGCTCAGCCCTGTGGTCATCAGAGCAACCAGCACAGTCAGCCTGGGGGAGTGTGTGGCATTAAATGGCAGAGCTGAAACCCTCCTGTTCCTGGGGGAGTGCAGGAAAGCTTCTGGTGGTGTCCTTATCTTGGCAGGACCTGTGGGAGTGGGGACATGAGCCACCCCCAGAGTGAGCACAGAGAACACAAACCCCTGGGTGCCCTTAGCCCTGTGCCACCGGGGCAGCCTGGCCGAAGGTGTGTCATTGCTTTAACTCACACAGGTTTTGTTCTGATGTGGGCAGTGGGCAGCTCCATCCCCTTGCTTTCTCCTACAAAGTTCTCTCGAGCTCGCTGTCCTGTGACCTCCAGGGGTGTTTGATGTGTTTGCTCTGCTCTGACATGACGCTGCTCTTTGCTGCAGGTACCTCACCCACGTTCGAGCCGCCTCCCCGCAGGACCTGGCTGGGGGCTACACGTCCTCCCTGGCTTGTCACCGGGCCCTGCAGGACGCTTTCAGCGGGCTCTTCTGGCACCCCAGTTAGCCCGGGAGCAGCAGCCTGTGACCAAGGGACACCCAGCGGGGCGAGGAGCGACCCAAGGCAGCGAAGGCGGGGCAGGATCGCCGCCGCCTGCACCGGCCGGGCTGCGCTCACTGCTCTGTGCCCCCCTCTGCTGCAAACCCGGCTGTATTCAAGTGTTAAAGGGAAAAACCAAACCCCCTCTGCACCAGAGCTTTGTAAAATGGTAGATACATTCTTGTGGAGGGGGAAACTCGTTAGTCATGTGGCACTTTGCTGAGGGAGGCTGAAGCAATAAGCCACATCTAATGGAAGATGTGAATAACTGAGCTGTGTACGTTTGAGGCTTAAAGAAATACACTTGTAAATTTTTTTTTTAAATAAAGCCAGACTTTAATAAAGTTTGTGGTTTTACTCTTATTGCAGGGTTTTATTTGCACAAGCATTTAAATGCCATTTTGATTATAACATTTAGTGTCAATATTCAAGCCTGCATTTTCTTCCCATAAAACTAGTTTTCCCAGTTTAGACAAGTGGGTTTTTCCTCCTGCCAGCTGGATGAGACAAGAAACTCTGGAAATATGCTGACACAGCTCATGTGTGGGATCCTTCCTCTGTGTGTCACTTGGTTCTTACCTTTGCTTGGAAAAAAAGCTTTAGCTCAAGGTCTTTCAGCTGAGGTGCTCTAGAAGCGATCTAAGAAATGTCAATACAAGGCTGAGTCACTGAAGTAGTCACAATTGTGGGGTTCCTTTTTGGGGTTTGTTCATTTTGCTTTTGTAAGTTTGCTTTTTCCTATTTATCTCCATTTGCAACTTTTCTGTCATAAACTCAGGAGTTTCTTTAGGTGGGAACATCTCTTTGGCTTTGGGGATGATCCCTGGCACCTGATGTGATCCTTTTTGTATTCCTTGCCTGCTCCTTGTGATGGAGCCTTGACCAAGTGCAGGAGGTGGGAAGCTGCTCAGGACAGCCACCTTGGGCCATGTTTTACAGGCCACCTGCTCATAGCTGCTGAATCCTGCTCTGAGGAGTGCACTGGATGGATGTATTTTTTCTATGCTGTAATAAAGAGATGAATGAGATCTATTCCAGACTTGGTGTTTGCTTTTTAAAGAAAATGGGGGGGAGATGGCAAAATTTCCATTGCCCTTTGAAATCCCCTTAGTCGTGCCCAGAAGAGCTGCTGACAAGGAATGTTGCAGAAGGCAGAGGTAAGGAGATCAGATCCTTCCTTTCTCCCCTCTCCCAGGCTTACCCCAACTGGCAAAGATGCACCCAACCAATGATCTCTTCATATTCACTTTGTAAAGCCCCAGGTCATGCCCTAATGAATGCAGAACTGCATATGCATATAAATATTTATCATTTTAATACACCCATTAACTTGTGTGTAGCTTGGCTGTTATTTATTATGTCATTTCTTGTACACAGAACTGGCAACTGCACAGAAAGCTGGAAAAGCCCTGGTTATGAGCACAGTGATGTATCTGCTAGACTGGTATTTGAACTGAAGCTATACTGTTGGAATAACACTGGCATTCAGACCTTCAGGGAAAAAAAATTTACCAGTTCAAATCCTTCCCTGCCCTGGGACACTGTAGTGAAAATCAGTTATGTATTTTACAGGCTTGGCCCAGAAATGGTGATCAAAGCCTGGTTTGGGCTGGTGCAGTGATGCCAAAACCTAAAGTGGGTCTGTGGAGCAATGTGAAGTTACAGTGACCTGCAGTCTGTCAGGCAGGAATCCCAGGGTAGCTGCACCATTCCAGAGTGGTGGAGTGAGTGCCTTATCACTCCAGCAGTGTTTGTGGGGGGCCCTGGAGAACAGGAGCTGCCTTCACATGTTTAAGGAAAGGGGGAGGGCAGCAGCTGGAGAGCAGCAGAGGTGTCAGGAAACGGGACAGGCAGTGGAGCAGCAGCAGGGCTGGGGCAGAATCCCAGCACAGCACTCAGGCTGGAGCTGCAGGGACTGAGCAGGAGTGCTGGGGCTCGGTGCAGGCCAGGGAGGGATCAGGATACCGGGGTGAGTCAGGACAGCCTCCCTGGGGATGGATAAACGAGATCCTGCAGGAGCCCGGCTGCGCGGCCAAAGGCCGTCACACGGAGCCACCAGCAAAACAAATCCGTGGCCCTTGGTGGTGTTTGGGTGAGAACCAAAAATGCAGCAGGCTGCAAGCTCAGGGCTGGGGCCACAGCAGCAGGGCCAGGAGGGTGACAGACATCTGGTTGCTGGGCGTGAGCTCAGAGCCTGGGCTGAGGGAAAATATCTGAAACTGAGAGGGCGAGCCGAGTTCTCCGGCCAAATAAACTATTTGTGGTTGACATTGCCCAACAATAGTTTGGATGGGTAAGAAAAGGAAATCAAAGGCAGAGGCTTTTCAAATCCCTGCAGAATACAAGCAGCCAGCCAGAAAGATCATCCAGGGACTGCAGCAGGGGAGCAGGCAGAGGTGGGGAGAGCTGGGAGAGGGCAGAGGCCCAAAAGCCACGGGAGGACACGGTTCCAGGAGGACAGAACTGTTTTTCAGGTGCTGGTTTCAGCCTGGAACTGCAATGAGAGCATGAACTTCATCTGCAAACATGCAAAAGACATTAAAGTCTCTCTGGCTCTAACCATGGGCAAACACAAAGTCAGGAGTCAAGTAATCCCTAACTAAATCTTGGTGTTAAAAAGAATTTTTTACTCAAAACCTCAGGATGTTGGGCTATTTAGCCCTTTTGGTATCTCAGGTTAAGCTTTTGAAAGGTTACCTTGCTTACACAAGAGCTGTTTGTGCATCTGCTAACCATAATCCAATATTCTGAAACCAAAACACATCTGTCAGGGAGAATCCAGGGCAGGGGTTGTATCAGTCACCTTCCTAGACCTGACAAGACATGAAAGTCTATTCTCCCCACAACTTGCACATTATCAAAATGCTACAGCAGAAAACTACCCCAGGCCCTGCCACTGAGTTTGCACAGGGCATGAAACAACAGAGAGCAGGGAAGTACCAAAACACATTTATTATAAGAGAATAAAGTTTTAATTTTTTGTAGTAGCAGTTCCAATTGATCCCAGAATGAGAAGAAAAGGTGACTGCAGGAAACAAGGCTCCCAAAGAAAGCTGGTGCTCAATGGGAACACAGCTCTGCTCCTTATAACTCAAGGGGTAAAACAGAGACACTCCAAATATCCCTTACACAAACTAAGGTAGCCACCATAGCTCTGGTCTTCAACTCAGTACCTTCTCTTCTGAAGAATCCTGGCTGGTACAGAGACGTTTCGAGGCTGGTTTTGCTGGAAAAGTTTAGAAAAATAAGTTATTTAATGTACAGTAAACAGACTGACCTACCACAAGCTCTGGAAAAGGGAGCTCTGTTAAGGGATTTAACAGGAAGAGATGAGAGTTGAAATCAGGATTAACAGTCACAAATGAAGACTCTTAGAGCAATAATGGGGGGTCTTTACTGAATGCCAAAAAAGACTTTGCAAAAACCCTGTATGGAGCCACATTTCAGTGCTATCCAACAACAGCATAGAAATAATTTTCATGGCATTAAATCTGTATAAAAAGCCTCCTTTCCTCCAGTTCATGTAACTGCAGATGAGAGCCTCCCTCTGCTCCCTTTGTCATGTAGTGCAAAGCCTAAGATCACTGAAACCAACCAGTTTCTTAAATAAACAATTATAAGCAAAAAAAACCCAAAACCACAAACAACCAAATCCAGCACTGAAGATCTCCAAGGGTATCTGTGTCTCAGTTAAACTCAATCAGGTACAGAACCTGATTCTGCTGATGTGGTGACTCCAGACCTCACTGAATCTGTGTGAGCAGAAGGAGAAGGTCAGAGCTGGGAGCAGTCCCTTGGAAGTGCACTGATCTGGGCAAAAACACAGCTCCAGTTCGGAAGGACTGAGCTAACAGAGATGTCTGCTTGGCATTAGATCACAGAGCCACTGAATATTCTGCACTGGAAGGGCCCACAGGGATCACTGAGTCCCCATCCTCCCTCAGCCTCAACCTGAGGCATAAAGGTCTGGTTTATTGCCTGTGGGGTGATCCTGTCCAGTCCACCATTTTTCTGGGGAGGCTCATGCTGGGATCAGAGGAGCAGGCTGCTGTTAGCAAGGCGAGGAAGCCCTGCAGCTGCTGCACACGTGCAGGCGCTCGGTCCTGCCGGCCACCTCCGCGCTCAGCGCCACAGCCACGCCGCTGTCACACGCCCGGAGCGGCCCACGGGGCTGAGCAGGTGGGACAGCACAAGGTGCAGCCTAAAATCCCAATGCCACATGGGAGGTTTGCTCCTTACCTTCATCAGGGCAGGGCCTCTTGTAGAGCACATCTGCTGGGATCTGGAAACTGAGGCACAGCATCTCCTTGTTGGGCGCCACGTTCCTGACCAGGAAAGTGGAACAGCGTCCAGCCAGGGAGGTTCCCAGCGTAGCTTCTGCTCGCTCCTGAATGTCTCTGGCTGGGTCGCTGTGTTTGGAGAACCCGTAGCAGTGCACAGTGGGAAGGCCAGCAGGGCTGCAGGGCTCCCCGACCAAGAGATGCCTGAAAACATCCAGGAACTCCACAGCCAGAGCTGGCAGATTCATCACTATGTGGAACGCGGTTTTGTGCTCTTCCCCCAGCAGCGGCAGCTCTTTGCTGAGCTCCTCCCTCACCGGCCCCCGCAGGAAGTCCCTGCCGTCCATGTTGAACGCCTTCACCTTGGAGTCCACTTTGTTGAGCTTGCAGTTGTGCAGGAGCCAGGCGTAGGACTCGGGGTTGAGGTCGTTGGCAAACACTCGGCACTTCCTCCTGGCCGCCGGGATGGCGAAAGGGCCGACGCCGGCGAAGACGTCGAAGAGAACATCGCCGGCCCTGAGCAGCCCCACTATGCGGCCGTGCTCGGTGGACAGGCGTGGGTTCCAGTACACTTTGGAGAAGTCCAGTTCATAGGAAATGTTATTCTCTTTGACCTGGAAGTCCAAAACATTTGGTTAAGCCTCTGTGTTCAAATGCCAGGCGGATTTAAGCATTATCACTAATTAAGAAAATTAAAAACCAAGGTGCCTTATCGAAAGGTAACGTATACATCAGCACTGTCCCACTGGTAGCATATGTGAATCTTAAATAAACAGATCAACTAAGGAATCAAATAAACAGATCTTAAATCTTTACCAGATCAACTCATCCTAAACAGCCATGTCCCCAGTATCAATCCTGATGGCTGGCTTTATGCAGGTCTCAATCACCAGGTGGAAATAAAGCAGCAACTTAAAATGACCCTAAAAAAATCGGAGGGTTTTCAAGAGCTTTGTGGCTGGCTGACAGCTCCTTTATTGAAAGCAGACCTTGGAAAGATGCCTCAAGCCCTCCTCTGTGAAGTGCACACAGTAAATAAGTGTCTGAGAATGATAGGCCCAAGAACAGGAACCGTCAGCCAAATTCAAAGCCACTGGGAGCCAGTTCTGTAGCTTGAAAAATACTGTATTTCATCTCCCAAGGTGACAGAGTCTGGAAGCTGATCCAAACCCAAGCTTTGGGATGACCACTATCTCAAGAACAGACCAGAAAAGGAACAGTATTTATTCAGATGCGAATGGGATGCAAGCTAATACTCTCTTTGCACCAGCATGTGGAATTGTCTGATTCCAAAGTACAGTAACTGGGGATCCAGATCACCACATCGTTTGCTTTGCCAGCAAGAAACCCCTGAAGTGTCTTTGCACTCCTGGATGCAGCTCCATGCTGTGCCAGGTGTGTGGTGACACCATCTGCATAACATTCAATTGTCACTGCTGCCTTGACAATCCAATGGCCTTCTCTCTGCATGAACAGGATGTTCCACCAAGCTATTCAACTTTTAATTTGGTAATCTCGTGTTTTCTCCTTTGAAAGTATAAAGCTGCTAACAGATAAAATATTTCTGTGGAAGCAGTGGCCAAGTTTCCATTTACAGACAAGAAACCCTATGTGAAGAACACTTGGCAGTTACACAGTGATTGCACCTGATAAATGTCAGAGCAGAGGAGACAGGAGATCTGTCTTGCTGCTCACAGGAGAGGAAAAAGGCAAAGGCAAAATGTTGCCTAAGTTGCAAAGCTGGTGAGATAGAAATTTCTGTACCAGCCACTGTACAAGGCTTGGTGAAATCTGGAAACTGGATTTTCTTAGATCAAATCCACATCATTACATCTAGGCTGTGAACTGGGAAGAATACATACCTTCCTGATCCCCGTGGCTGAGTTTGCCCTTGGCAGACCAGGACAAAGGAATGCAGAAGTAACAGCCAACCCTTAGGCTCAGGTGCCAGGAAGGGCACTGTGCAAAGGAATGGTCTCAGCAGCATCCCTGCATCACACCTCTCCAGAAGATTCCTTTGGGTTTTAGCACATTAAATTTAAAACACCAGGGGGAAAGGCTTGTACCTTGGTCACCAGGTTGTTCTCTCCAGCAAGCACTTCCATTTCAAAATTCCTGTATGTGCTGTCGATAATATTGGTTTTATTCACTACACAGGTGATTCCTGGATTCTTGTCCATTATAACCTGGCCTGAAAGAGAGGGTGGGAGATCATTATGATTAAGGGACCAGGACCTTTCAATGTTCTACAACAGCCACAACAAGCCTGCTGTTTACAGGTAAATTAACAAAAGTGTGGGTTGGAACAACCTCTCTCTAATTAATGACTCAGGGCTGCAGCTGTGCCCTTTCCAAAGCACACACTTGACCCTGGCCCAGGGCTCAGTGCAGTGAGAGCACCACACTATGAGAGAAGGGAACTACCCCTCAGGACAGTAACTTTTTAACAATATACAAAGGATACAAAAACCTTCCTGAGAGGAGCTGTTTCACCTACCAATCAAGTGTCTGTAGGGCAGCTGGTGATCCCTGAGATTCAAATGAGCAATGTGGCCAACACGGCTGAATCCAGAGGTGACCTCTTGGCCCTCGGGAAGGACAGCTCGCAGGATCTCCTCCGACTTGAAGTTCTCATAGCTCAGCTCCAGGTGGTACTTGCACACCTCAGGAAGGACATTGAGCTGTTTCAGCACCTGCTGCTCTGACTCTCCTAATGAGAATTCCGGTACTTTATGAGGATCCAGGATAACAAATCTACTGTCCTCATCCTCTGGGTCCTCCACCACCCGCTTGAGGCCGGGGCGCTGCAGTACAGATTGTTTCAGGGACTTCAGCACGCTATGCACAATTTCTTTCTTGACTTTAAGAGCTGGAACAACCAGAGTCCTTTTGAAAGCCTCTCTGTTGAGCAGTGTCATCCCACGCACTCCAGGATGTGGCAAATACAGTTCTGGATTAGTTTTATCCTCCACGGTTTCGGGCATTGTGAACAAAGTATTTTTTTTAACTACTACAAAGGGCCCAGGTATTCTGCCAGAATGCTGTGCCAATAGCATCCAAACTGCTGGAAATGATGTATTTGATGCAGCTGTCCTAAAACGATTAGTTTTCAGTAGTCTGGCAGAGTATCCCAATCTCCACAAAGTCCTAGAAGAGAAATTATTCATTTTATAGACATTATGTAATCATTCCATTTAAAAGGCTGCAAATCACATGGATTTGCTGTTCTCTTAAACCAGAATTTCCATCCGTACCAAACAATCCACAATAGTTTAGTAAAGCTCTTTATTATGAAATATATGCTGCAAATTTGTTATTTTGCAAATGTACTTTTAGACTCAAATGTTAACTGACTTCAAGCGGCGAGATAATCCCCTCCTGCCAAAAAACAATGACCTCTCTTTGTTCTAATAAATGTGATATTAATCTCAGTAAGCCAAATGGAAAGATTTCTACTGTCTTGATCCTACTCCTGTTGGATCCCTCTTGTGTCTGGTAAAATTCATTACCAAGCAGTCGTTGCTAGAAAACAGTTATTAGCAACAGTGGTCATGATCACTCTTGGGTGATTTCTGCTCCCATGCCCCAGTGTAAGGAGTTCCATGCTCTGTAAGATCTTTGCTCCATGAGGTGCATGCCAGGAAGGTCAGTAATTAAATGCAATGTCCCCTGTAAGGTCCAAAGGAGCATCAGGAATTTCTGCTCCTGACACGGAGCCCCAGTTCATCAACGGAATGGAAACTTGAAAAGTGGCTTCACACTTCTCTAAATGGTTTCCTCCGCTAGACACAGACCAAAAGGGCCTAATTTTCTGCCTTGGCACTGGCTGCTCCAAGGTAGGAGCCAATGGTTTAGGTGGTGCTGGAGGCTGGCATTCCTCCTGACTTTTTTAAAAGCTTGTTTTGAGAGAGGCTCTGCAGGGAAATTGGCTCTCCTGCCTGCCTCCCTCAGCCCTGCCCCTCTCCAGGGTAACAACAGGCTGCGTGTTCTGTCCTTCACAAACCCTGCCGTGCCCAAACCCTGCCCAGGCTGCTCCTGCTCCCATCCCAGTCCCGCCCCGCTCCCGCTCCTGGCCGCACTCCGTGCACGTCCCAGGCCGCCCATTTCCCTCAGCCAGGCTTCTGGCAGAGCACACGTCCTTCCGAAAGGCACACGGCATCCCTCACCCTGCTGCACACGAGAAATCCCTCCTCCGGAGGCCTGAGCATCCCCGTGCTTTTCCTGGGGGTGGAAATGGGTGGTGTGGGTCTCAGAGAATCGAATCGGCTGGAAAAGACTTTTGGGATCATCGGTTCGAACTGTGACCGAGCACCCACCACCGTGGCACGGGATGCCTCGCCCCATCTTTCCTTGAACAGTGACTCCACTTTGCCGGACATCGTTCCAATGTCTGATCACCTTTTCTGTGACGACATTTTTTCTAATGTCCAAACTAAGCCTTCCCTAGCCCAACCTGGGGCAATGTCCTCTCATCCTGTCGCTTCTCGGTACTGGATTAAACCCACAAGACAGAGCCGCCCGCAACGCTGGATCTGGCTGGAGGCCACTGCCGCCACCTTTCCAAGGCACCTATGGAGAGTCACCATCGCTTCCCTCGGCACCACGATCCCCGATTGTCCCGTTCTCCCCTCACGGAATGTTCTTCCCTCAGGGAATTCTCTCCCCCCGCTCATCCCGCCCCGCCGCCCCCGCCCTCACCTCATGCCGGGCCCCGCGCGCCGCGCGCGCGCGTCATCGCCGCTGCGTCGGGCTGGGCGGGGCCGGGCCGGGCGGTGGCCGCGCCCACAATGCCCCGCCCCTCCATGGTCCCTCAGCGGGGCGGGCGCGGGGTGTAACGGCCCCGCCCCTCGCTGCTGGCCACGCCCACCTCATGGCCACGCCCCCGGTTGGCCCCGCCCCCAGAACTCCCCTCGGAGGCGCTCGGCGCGTGCGAGGGGCGATGGCGGCGGCGCCGCCTTGGGGGTCCGGGCGGGTCCGGCCCCTGCCCGCCCGCGGCTGGTTCCTGTCCGCCCGCGAGCGGCCGGAGGAGGACGACGAGGAGGAGGAGGACCGGGAGACCGCCCCGCTGCTGCTGCCGCCGCCGGGCAGCGTGCGTGTGAGGGGCGGCGGGGAGGGAGCGCCCTGAGGGGGCTGCGCCGGGCGCTGAGGGGAGGCTCGGGGAGCGCGGGTTCAAAGGGCGGGCGGGACGGGGCTGTGAGGGGCGGCTCCGCGGTGACAGCACCGGGGAGGGGAGAATCATGGATGGGGAAGGGGGGAAGATGAGCCTCTGGTCCCATGGCTGCTCCTGATCCCTTCGCTCCCCTGCCTGCTGAGCGCTGGAAGTGCTGCCGTGGGCCCTGCTGGGGCACGCAGGCACAGCCTGCTCCCAGCCCTCCGTCCTGCTGGGCTCGTTCCGCGCTCTGCCCTCGCCCTGCTCCAAGGCTGTGGGCGGCTTGCGATGCTCCCGGGGCGGCATCGTGTGTGCACAAGGATTTGCGTCGTTTTAGAATGAGAAGTGAGATTTTAGATTAGAGAAAGAGAAGTTGACTGTTGCCTCCTCCCTTGAATTTCATATTAGGAAAGATCAAAAGAGTTCTTTCACTAATTGTACTTTTTTTTTTTCTGTCCTTTTCACAGAGTTCTTCAAGTCATGGTTCTTCCTTTGCTTTCTCAGTGTTTAACTTAATGAATGCAATCATGGGCAGTGGGATACTTGGCTTATCCTATGCCATGGCCAACACAGGGATCATGGGGTTTAGGTAAGTTTTCAGTTTTTACATATACTCATTTTTAAACTAACCTTGAAGGTTTGAATTGAACAGAACTTGATTACTGACAGTCTTGTGCAAATCCGAGGAAGTAATAAATAGCTTGTGCCTTTCAGAATTGTTGATTAAGACCTTCCCCTTTTTGATTTAGTCATTCAGATCTGACCTGTTATAAGTCCTACCCAGATGTTGCATTAAATTGCCACAGGGTGGCAATTTCTTGGCCATTACTCCTAATGGATTGATATTTTCCTTTCAAAACTCTGATTTCCTTTGGCTCCAGGAATGGGCCTTATGGACTAGGATGGATATGTGGCTGAAAACTCTGAATCAACTCATGCTTTTGTTCCACTTTTGCTCATTGCAAATGCTGACCTGTGGGTAATGGGGCCAAAGTCACTGGAATTGTCAGTCTATTTCCTAAGCATTGGTTTCTCTTCACTGGGGGATGTGTTTTTGCGTATAAGTACCCACACAAACTCCCATGGTTATGGCCATTCTGTAATCCACACACCAGGGCAATTTGGCAAGTATTGGGAAGATCAGAGACCACGTGAACCATAGTCAGCAGATAAAAGCTATAAAATGAGGAAATCCTGTAGCTTAGTTCTTGCAAGAGTAGCATTCTTAACGCTCGAAAGTGCATTGTACTGTAAAAGTGCTTAATTGTGAATATTTTGTGGTTTTTAGTATCTTGCTGCTGATTGTTGCCAGCCTTGCTTCTTACTCTGTGTTTCTCCTGCTCAGTATGTGCACTCAGACTGGTAAGTGGAAAGGATTTATCTAACAGTGAGCTCTAAAATATTTCCTCAGTTTTATCACAGAGACATGACCCAGTATAAAGATTGCAGTTAACAGGGGTGTCTGATTGACTGACCTTGAAATATTAATGTTTTCACAATTGATATCTGCCATTTAAAAGCAGGATTTTGAGTCTTTTTGTGCAAAGCCAATGCCAAACTGACTGGTTTCTAATTTTAATTTTTTTTTTCTCCAAATGCCTCTCTTATCATTCCAGAGAGATTCTTTATTTCTGCAGCAAAATTATTTTGGTGCTGGCTGAACCTCACTATTTCAGTGTGTGCTTTTGCTTTCAGTGAATGCTTAAGAGCCATAAAATAGCAGCCTTTCATTCTCCTAGGAGTAGTGCATATGTTTTTGTCCATGGTTTGAAATGGATACCTTTCAGGTTTTTCAGTCATATTGGATTATCATCATTCTCATGGTGCTTTGTAGATGCAGCTTATAGAGCATTTTTGATGCTGAATGAGAAGTCATGGTGCAGCCCTTGGAAACTGCACTGCTTTGAGACAGTTCAATCCACTCTAATACCTGCAGTCAAATCTGCTCCTGTTTTAATTCCTGCTTCTTTTAATTGCTGCTGAAACAACTGAGTCTTTCCTTGACTTCTGCTACACAAAGATCATGTTACAGCAGGAAGTCTCCCTGCTTATTGTTTCCCTCTCATCTGTTCTCCTGTCTTTTCAAAGGTGGTGGGAGAAAACTTCTGCCTCTTTCCTCCTTGGCTTTGTTTTCTTTAGCTGCCTTTGGTCTCTCAGATGTTTGCTTCCTGATTCTTCTTAGATCTGCTGCTCCTGTCCCCACCTGTTGAGTGATCTTCTTCATACATTCTTAAAAGACACCCCTCAGAGGTAGAGTTACTTTTATGGTTGGTATTGTTGGCTGCTTGATGATTTGGGATTGAGTCTGGTAATTTCTTTCTCCTTTTGGAGCGCTGCTTATTAGAAAGGAGTCAGAATCTGAAACATGAAGCTAGAGGGGTATGTGAGAAGCAAAAAGAAAGGGGAGACTTCAGGTAATTTTAATGGCCTTCTAAACCTCTTACTTCAGGCTGAAAAGTTCTGTATTTTATGGGCATTAAGTGGCATTAAGCTGTTGTCTAGTAAAAAAAAAAGAGATTCTTTCAAAAGAATTATGAGAGGGAGAACTAAGGACTTAAGTTTATTGAAGTAAGAAGAGTTTGGATGTTCTGAACTCAGAGGCCTGATATGCAAGAAGGGTTTAACTCCTCAGTTCTTGTCCAAAGGCAAGAGTCCACCTCAGGAAAGCATTTTTGAAATGCATGCAGCTGAAGTGTCAGGATGAAGAATTCCTCTAGTCTGAAACTAATAATTAGTTATCACCTAATGCTGGCAGGTAGGACTTGCACCAGAACTATGTCTGGATAATGTTGTTGGATTTATGACCTTTTGTGTTCTGATTTTTTAAAACAAGATTTGTGATTATATTTCCTATAATTCCTGTCAGCTATTGAAGTAATTAAATGTTAGATAGCATTCCAAGTTTTTCCTTGGAACACTGTCTTTAAAAAGTGGGAAATAAAATCTTTGTACCTTGACAAAGTAAAATCTATGTACGTGTTTGATTCCAAAGTACTTAATTAAACTTCTTCTTTTAAAAAATCTATATTAATTTGTAAACGGTGTTAGAGTATTAAACTTAATCCATGGGAAAAAAATTGGAAGGAAAACTTAGTATTTTTATTTAAAAGGTGGTGAAGAGAAACTGTTGACCGTGTAAACTATGATTTAGGAAAGAGATTACCTATAAAACACCTTCTGAGAAGAAAATACTAATACTAACTCCATTTCAAACAGAGGCCAGGATTCATTAAGCACAGGCATTTTAGTTGCAGTTCAAAAATAAAGAAGTGTCTTCAGTTACTCATTTATGTTGGTCTGGACTTTGACAAAATCAAGTGATTTGTGTAGACCAAAAGGCTTAGCAAAAAAAATATTGTCAAGTGTTGAGTTGAGATTAGTTTAGTCAGTGTTTGTCCTGGTGTTAATTCAATATGACCTGTGTTGGTTTGGGCTGATAAAGGCTAAGCTTACTCTGTAAAGCAGAGGAATTGGGAATTTAAGTGGGATGCACTTTGAAGTTTTGTGGCTGTTACTTTCTTTTCATTTTAGAAGTCAGTCACAAATATTGCTGGTACTATAATTCACATTTAAATGGATCATTTCCATGGAGTGTTAATAACATGATAAAAAATAAGCTAATCAGGCAAAACTTGTTTATCTTTATATAAATTGCACTAAATATCTTGTTCCATGTATTCTTGAAATTGCAGAATAATGTGATCAAGTGACAGAGCTTCCCAGTGTTCACAGGACTAAACTGATTACAGAAACAGTTACTACAGAAAATACTCTAAGGTTTCATATTGCTCTTTTGGAATTGTGTGGAAAGTTTTGTTCTCTTTGCTCATAACTCCTCATAGATGTGTGCTGTATATTTATTACCATGTGGTAAAATTAACTTGCTCTTAAATATGTTTACTATTTTTCTGATTTTTTTTTTAATGGCAATGAAGATGGCTACCTAAAATGCCTTTTTATTCCTTGTGATTAGCTACTTTATAAATGGAAGCTAGGAAAAACACAGGGTAAAATCTAGTAAGACATAGTTTTTGTTTAATTATATTTGTTAGAGACAGTTCCAGGTTTATGCTGAGCACTGACTCTGGCCCATTTAATTTTGTTATTTCATTTATATTGTCATAGTATGCTGGTGTCTGTAGTAGAGCAGAATGGGAAATATTGCCCTTGAAAAAATCATATGAGAAAATTAATGAATTTCTGTTGGATTTGGTTTCTGTTTATTTTTGTTTTGTTCTTTTCCCCTCGGGGGCACTGATCTGATTGTGTGCAGAACTCCAGTGAAATAAAACCACCTAAGCTTGGGCAAGTCTGAGGCTCCAGTGCTGTCATCTGATCTGTGTGAGGTGCCTGTGTCTCCCATGCCTTGTGTCATTTACTCAGAGGATGGGGCTTAGCTCAGGTGTGAAAAGCTCAGCTTGCGCAGCTGGGCCCTCAATTAAGCTGTGACAGGAGCAGTGTTGTACCAAACAGAACCAAGGAAGAGAAACCAAGTGTCCTGACAACAGAATTATGTGGGTTTGAGATTAATTTTACCCTCTGAAGTGTTCACAGTTGTTTTATTACATCCCAAAAAATGAATGGTGTTTCTCAGAAAACTTTCCTCTTTTTGATACTGCTTGAATTTCTAATATCAAAATGCAGAGTAACAATGAGAGGCTTTAATATGACATCCTCCTCTCTGAGAAGGGATTGTTTTGAGTTACCAGCAATAATAGAAGTGAGCTTCAGCTAAAACCCAGCAAAATTATACAGGAAACCACAGACTGTTTTCATGTAATTATGTATGTGGGGTGCAGGTAAGGGCAGGATTTTTGTTTTGCTTTGGGTTTTATTTTGTGTTTTTTTAATAATAGGTTTCAACTAAAGGAGGTGTTTAACTTCAGCTCTCTTGAAAATAGATAGGGCCTAGTTCTTAAAGGCTGGAAAGATGGCAGTGTTTATATTTGTAGAAAGGTGAAAATGTATCCTCTGTTGTCATCCTAATTTATAAAAACCTGCTCTTTTAAGAAATAAAGTACAGAAATATCTTATATCTAATTGCTAATGCTAATTTCATAGTTCTTCACCCACAAAGAACATCTTTGGGAGAAGGCAATTTGCCATTAGTGTTCTAGTATTATATTTTAAATATTGCAACTGCAAATACTAAATTGAGTTTCTTAAGAGTCTCTGAATGTTTGAGAATAAAGCAGTATTTTGTAGCAAAAGTACAGGTGAATATAAAAGCCATTTTGTAAGTTAAAAAATGTTATGAAATATTATTTTAATTCTGAATTTTATTAATTTAAATAGTGGGGGAAAGGGCCAAAAATAGAGCTTTCAGTCTTTTCAAGTTAGAGATATTTTAGCTCCTTTCTTTTTTTCCCCCTTACCAACAGCTGTCACTTCTTATGAAGACCTTGGCCTTTTTGCATTTGGATCAACTGGAAGGGTGAGTATTAATTTTTACCTGTTTTTCTTCTTGGTCTCATGCTTCTGATATGCAAATGGTCTTTGCATAATAAAGAAATATAAATTAAATTAACAGTATATTACTAACACCGTGGTATGCTGAAAATCCATTACAGCCTGAAGCTTTTTGCTTGGTTTCAGTTTGTGTCTGCTCTGTGAAATCCCAACTTCAGTTCCTTAAATGCAAGATTTTGTGCTGCTTTCCTGTCAGAGTGTTCACTTTCAGTTGTCTGTACAAATCTGTTCACTGGCATTGTTGCTCAAGGTTCAGATTTGATACAGTCCTGCCTGTGTTGTAAAAGTGTCAGGAGACAGGAAAGGGATGGATTTGCTGTTTGTGTCAGCATTTCATAGGGATCTAAGATAAGGGATGGCTTTTCATGTCATTTCCTCAATAGGAACAACTAAGAGTACATATAATACATGTTATTTGTTTCCTTTTGTTTAATAAGCTCTTCACATGAATGTTTCTTACTTGTTTTATCTCATGATTATAAAAAACCCACAAAACCCCCAAAAAACCAAACCAACAAACGAAAGCAATGAACCAAAACCACCATCAAACATAACCATTTCTAATCCAAGAGTAATCAAAATGTTAACTATTATTTTTTTGGTGATGTGTTCTGAATCTCTCTTTCCCAACAGTGATGTTACTGCCTGTGAATACTGCACATTTAATGTTGTGAATTCTGTGCTCTGTGTTCCAGTTACACCTCACTAAACCCAGGTTTTTTACCACACACAAGTGTGATTCTAATGTTATACTGAAACAATGCAAACTTTTTAAAATTAGTTTGCCCTTAGCAGGCTAGAGACTGCTTTCTTTTGTCTAAATGTCAGTGAGAATTAAGCCTGAGCTATCAGGTGTTTGTAAGGCTTCCATTAGCATTAATAAGCAGATGAGTGTAGTCTGAGGATCAATATTTATTGACCAAATTAACAAGTGATCAACCTCAAGAGATAATAAACCTTGATAATAGCAAGGAATAAGACATAGTTCTTTTTTACAGGAGCTGTTCTGTACACATTAACCATGAGCCATTACTTGAAAAAGTCATAGAAATGTAGAGCTTAAGAAGAAACTAAAATGTGACTTACTCTACCTTTGCCCTGAAGCAGGGCTGAACATACATAAACCATTCTTGGCAGATGCTTGTCTAATCTATTATTTAAAAGCTGAAGTGAAGGAGATTTCACAGCTTCACATCATAGTCAATGTGTGTATTTTGTATTTTTTTTAATTCTTCTTAATATACTGTTTCATTATTTACAGTTTAAGTAATCGGTGCTGAAAATTATCTGGCCTTTTATTTTTAGTGTGCATGGAGAGCACTGGAATATTTCTGTGGTGGGAAGCTGTTCTAGAGATAAAATAATCAAAATTCACCAAGCTTTCCTGGTGAACTGCTGTTTTCTGAAACAGTTGTCTTTGTCACTTGAAGCATATTTGACATTTATACACTTTTCTTAAAACTTGCCTGCAAGACAGGCTTTGCTGCTTCTGAGTGTTATCTCAGACTGTTTTCTCTTTGCAATCCAGTAACTCTTAAGTCATGTATTTGAGGTCTGCTTCCTGAATGCCTTGCTTTTAACTGATCTTGTTGGTTTTTGGGCTTTTCTACTTCACCACAACCATTCTGAATTCTCATCTGTCCCTGAATAGCTCTCACTTCAGTCAGGCATAGATGATTTTTTTTTTTTCCTTTTTTCTCTGCAGCAGTGCTTAGTTCTCCCTCACACATAGGGGATGATACTGCCAGGCCAGTGTAGAGCCTTGCTTTAACTGGCAGCTTGGCTTGAGTAAGCTACTGGTTAACTGCTCTTGAACTAGAGAACTCAACCTGATGATTTCTTTTCAAGTGTATTTTTCTGAGATTTGTCAGAACGGAAATATTCTGCTGTTGGAAGATTGCTAATTCTCCCTTTCCAAAGGTGTGAACTATTTGTTTCCATCTATGGCAAATTCCAAGATATCTTTTTTTTTCTTCCTTTCCTTGGTGAGCTTTGAATTGACTTTGAATTAATTTAAAATCTGACATTTTTTTTTCAAAAATCAAAATTTGTATTTCTTCTCATTACTGTAGCCTAATTTTTTTCCAAGTTGACTTAATGGCAGCATTCATTTAGGAAATGTCCTATATCAAGAAGGGCAGTGGGCAGAAAGAAAACTGAAGCTCATGATCATGGTATATTAGAGCTAAACTCAAAAGAAAACATTGGAAAAACTTTATAGCCACTTTTAGGGGTTTTCTTTCAGTTGGAAATTTTTTTTTTTAATTCAGAAATGTTTTTTAATAGCCTGTGATCATTTTTGCTTCCATATCAGTCCAGTATGAATAATCACAAGTGCTAAGGAAAAGTCTATCTGGTTTACAAGTTTTAAGAAACAATGACAGTCCTGACAGTCAGAAATATTCAGGAGTAAGGAAGTACTGTACAAATCTCTGCTGTCTTCTCAGAGATAAATTATAATTTTCATTTCTATTCACCTGATACCAGTTAGAATGCACTTATATTTTCAGTGATTTAAAAAAACTTCTCTTGTGCACAACAGGCTTCACTGTATAATTACTCTTGCTTTGTCTCAGAATAAATAAAAATGTGATGTTTTCAGGAAGAATTTTTGTTTCCATGCTCATGCTCATTTTAGATTGTGCTTGTTTCCATGTGTTAAACTCCTCACGAAGGAGAAGATTCCCTTCCTTTCAGGACTTGTTATCACTGCTACATCTGGTGTGTTTAAGATAATACACATGTGGTTTATGCCTGCTGTAGACATATGATTTAAGTTATCCTTCTTACCCTTTCTAAAGAAATCAAATTTTTTATAGGTCCTTGTTGCAACTACAATAATTATCCAGAATATTGGAGGTAAGAGACTTCATATGCTAAATATTAAATCTGTGACAAGCTTCAAAGCTCCATGAGCACCAAAGGCAATAATTAAAGTGTTTTTAAGAAACTGATTTAAAGGACAGAAAACTTAAGGGAAAGGCTTTTGTGATGGTGCTGAGCAGAAGGGCTGTAGTTGTGGGATAGATGGGGGAATTTTGGGGGTTGGATTCTCTGCCTGTTGCTGCATCCCAGGATGTGGAGCACATCCTTTAGAGCTGCACTGCTCATTGCAAGGAGCTCAGGAAGCAGCATCTCCTCTCTGCTCTTCTGTACATTTGTATCTGGTAGCTGCATCTTATCAGATCATGTGGTTTGGGTTTTGCTGTTGGAACCTGCTTATGTATTTTAGTGATTTGTGCAGCAAGTGATTGTTTACTTAGCTATGATGTTTCATATGTTTTGCATTAATGGGAGCTTTCTTTTTTTAGCTCAATAACTTGTTTTTTGGGGGAGTTTATCCTTCTGACTTGCATCATACGGGCTTTCCCCTTCCACTGTTCGTTATTTTGTCTTCCTTGGTAGATGGCATAATAAAATAACACTCCCTGGTTTTGTACTTGGACTCTTCCTCAGGTATGCTCACATACTTGACAGTCACTAAGTATTTAGAAATTATTTGTCTGAAAATAAAACAGTTTGAAGTCTAATAGAACAATTTTAATTTTTCTTTTGTTGTAAATGTTTTGGATGCTTTCTTTTAAATGAGGGAATTATCTGAAAGCTCCCTTCTCTGTTCCCTACCACCATGGGTTACCCATGTTCACATACATCAACAGAAGGAAACAGCATTTCAGTGCTGTTCTTCTTTCCTTTAAGATTACCTGTCAAGTCCAGATAATTCAATGATTGCTGGTTTTTGTCACTAAGCACCTAGAACTAGAGAAAGTAACTGTGTTTTCATTATAAACTTGGAATATTTTCTTATACTAAGAGTTCCAATATAATAAAACCTGCCCAAATGAAATGGCTGTAAAAATCCAAGCATTAATTTTAGGCAGCAGTGACCATAGCAATTCCAAGATTAAGGACTATTTATTCATGCAGATTTTAGAGGATGTTCTGTAGCAATGAACAAATCTTTTCATTTCCTTTCCCATTTGAGTGCGCCTCTAAATAAACAGTGCAAGAGAAGGAGGGATACACAGAACAGGTTCTGGAGATTCTGGGATCATGTACAAGACTATTGTCAAAGGAAATATGACTCTCATTTCTTCCTCATCACAGTTCATAACTTCCTCTGGGCCATTTTAATAAAATTCAGCTCAGTAACTCTAGAGCCCCAAACCAGTGCATGCTGGATGCTGCAGTCCAAGTCCCCAATGTCAGGACCAGCTCTGAAGGTGACTGTGCTGCAGGCTGACAGGCTCCTAGAAAAAATAACATATGAAAAGTTCTCTTCACTTTTCACACAGCTTTGACTCTTAAGGAACTTCATGGAAAAAAAGAGAATTTTTCTTGTCTTTCTGGTCCTTCTGCAGATTTTACATGGGAGAACTGTGGAGTGTAGTTTGTCCTGACTGGGATCCATGCTGGGATTAAGTGTAAAACCTGGGCTCTGCCTGTCCTGCTGGTTTGCTGTGTTCCCCTCTTTCTGTTTTTCTGTCTGGCTGAAGGAACCAGGAGCACAGTGCCTGTTGGGCAGACATCCAGACTCTGTCAACATCTTTGATTTCAGAGGAAGGCTAAAAATAAAATTGTTTTGTGTTACCTCTTCCATCATCAGACCTGGGTGCATTGCATCACACAGTTATCTTATTTCAGAAGTGATTAGAGAGCATGAGATAATGAAAGATGGCTTGTGATTAAGCAACTTTACCAGGGTTATTGTCACTATCTGCATCTAGTCTGGGCTTTTTTTAACGTTTGCTCTGATCCCTTCTAAAAATAGCCTAAGTGCAGAAGTGATTTACATTAATTTGTGGTGGAGAGAGCATTTTAGTAATAATTTTAATAGTTTTGCTTTCCAATTTGTCATCTTTTTGTTTTTGTAAAAGAAAGCCTAATGTGCAAATTTGAATTTGACATTCTAATTGCATACACTCAGGGATTTGTGTAGATAGGGGAATTGATTTTTTTTCTATTACCAGGATACCTAAGGGAAAAAATAAACATTTTTGTACAGCTGCAGGAAAGTGCTGGATTGGTCAAATTAAGGTTCAGGTTTTCAAGTACATTGTCTGGAATTTGAGCATGCATCTTTACCATGAGTATTCAACTTCTTCTGTAGATTTTTAATGGTCCCTTGGAAGTCATTTAATTAATCCATGTAACACGAATCAAACACCAAAATCCATTAAAGTACCAAGTTTAACTAAGGATGCACCAGGATACTGAGTTGACTTTTCAATATCCAAATGTAAATTAGAATAATTTTAATGCCCTAACTCAAAAGACTATAGAATATGAGCTTAGAGTGACTAAACTTGGAGAACATTTGCCTTGCTTTCCTTATAAAGAATATGTTCTTGTAATATAGGTATTTGTTAATGAGGAGAAACAAAAGATTGGATGGGATGGCCAGTGCTACTAATTTTTACATTCCATTTCTCAGGTTTTTGACCCAATCCAGCAGCCCTTTAATGTAAACAATCACATGAACTGCCTTGTTCCTGACAGGGCTGCTTGGTGTGTGGGTGCAAAGAGCACATGAAAAAGGGAACTGTCAAACTGCACTTCCCAGGCTGCTCAGGTTTGCTCATCTGCTCCTCCCAACTCTTCCTGTCACACACATCTTCCTCTGCAGTGATCTTCCCCATCCATTTCTCACCTGCTGTGAAGAAGAGGATCTTGAAGGCTCCCAGATGGTGTCAGGTGCCCTCAAAGAAGGGAGAGAGCCCTTGAGGAATTGCAGGCCTGGAGGCACACAAGGAAGGAGGATGGCTGCTGCTGGAAATGCTGAGTTCCATGGCTCTGGCTGGCTCTTGTCATCCTTCCCAGGAGCAGCTGGAGTTGGATGCATTCCCTGCTATTGTTTAATGGTGTTGTGCTTCTAGGAAGTGATGGATGAGGCACAGTGGGCCAAAGCTGTGGCTGGGAATCACAGAGCCCTTCCCTCTCCCCACCAGAAAGATTTTGGGAGCTTCCTAGGTGCTTTCTGAAGCAGGAGAGGAAGGAGAACAGCAATTTCTCCTTTTAGAATTGTCCTTTCTGTAGATGTGACTGAAAAGGAGGGCAGTCCACAGCCATGTACCCAAGAGAAAATCTTCAGGACTCCTAAAGCATGTGTAATAAAGTTAGACAAGGGCTGATTTTTAGCAAGGCTGGTGGAAAAATGGAGACAAACACAATAAAGTATTGCACAAGAGCAGCTCTCAGCCCATTGCCAGCACTAACAAATGCCAGCAGTGAGGTTAGCAGGAAGCATGTGGAGTTTTGCAGCGTGCTTCCCAGGCTGGGCTGCCATCAGCTGAAGGTCACTGCTGCTGAGAATGGCTGGGCCTGGAGGGCCTGGTGGCTGTGATGTACCCAAACATCAGTCCAGACTGCTGAGAACAGGAGTTTACTCATTTAAAATTTATTAACAGTGGAATGAAGTGCTGCAGTACCACCTGTAGTACTACCATGTAGCTTAGGTGGCCTCTGTGAGGATTTTTGCAATATATATTTTTTCAATTTCTTCAGATAGCCTGCCTTGGCTTGTCCCCAGGTTGCCACTGCAGTCATTCTTTGGAACTAAACTTTTCCAGACAGCTATCTTGCTTTTACAAAGAATTATTTATTTTCTTATATAAATACGGTTTAATTCAATGTAATTTCTATAACTATTGCTTTTTGCTTTTTGTTTCTGTATTCTGGAGTTAAGGTGTCCTCAAAAGTACACACTTTTTTTTTTTTTGGTTAGAATCAGTGATGAGGAAAAAAGCTCATTCTGTGTCCTTCAAGGGATTTTTATCCCCAGCACTGCCTGAATCCTGCAGGCAGTGACTGGGAGCGACAGGATTCCTTCCAATGGGTGATTTTATGGCCTGTTAATACAGCCAAGGTGACAGACACTACACAGAGACCCTGCTGTGAGTGTAAGACGCCCTAAATAAGTATTTACAATCGCGTAGTTTGTATTTTTCAGGCTTCCCGGAATCAATGGAGAAGCGTTGCCGCTGTGCAAAGCAGATATTTCAAAGAAGCAGCACCACCCTCTGCTGGCCTGGGCTGCCTTCCCGGGAGAGCTGCCGGCAGCCCGGCGCCTCGGGAGCCTCCAGCTTCTCCTGCTGGCTTCCACATCCCCTCCCCTTTGTTTTTCTGAGGTAAACAGTGAAATATTTAATTTAGCTCCCTCCATGTAAATATATATATATGTGTGTGTGCTTTCTGTGAGCGCCTGCTTAGAGGTGCTGTGCAGAGACTAAAAAACTCCTCTTTTTATCAAGCTAGGTGGGCATTTTTTTATTGCAAATTATTTTCTTCTGTGTTTTTTTTCTCTTCCCCCCCAAGTTCATCCATTCTTCAGTTTAGTTCCAAACGTGTTTGCAAAATTTGTTTCAAACTTAAATAAAGCAAGTTTTTTTTCAGACTGAGGGGGCAGATGGGAATAACCTTTGTGTAATCAGTGAGAACAATACTCCAGAAGCTTTGAAAATGAATGAACAGTGCAAATCATGGAGGAATAAAATAAAATACAGCTTTTTTTCATGCTGAGACCTGCATTCTTAATACCTTAAGAAATTACTGAGCTTCCTTTAAGTATGGGAAATCTAATTCTATTTTCAAACAAACTCAAATGTTTGTTTTCACAGCATGGTTTACTTTTGACCTGAAAGCCTAATTATCCTGACTGATTCAAAGTGAGGATTTCCAGTGCAGAGCTGCCTTAATTAAGGGCAGGTTTGTCAGCTCCTGTACTAATTTAACAATTGATGACCCATGCTCCTGTGTTTTCCTATTGCAGTGAATGGAAGGTTTGATATTGTAAAGAATATTAAGCTTTCTTTAAATACTAGAAAAAGAATGACAGAAATACCAGCCTGCAGCTGTACTACAGAATGGAATATGTGATGAGCTATGTAGGAAACTTTTCTATTCTTTAGTATATAAATGCACACTTATAACTAAGGGAGTTTTACCAAAATAAATCTGCTCCCTGTGTGTTCCATGTACAGTGAGAAGGATTTTTTTGGTTTTTAAGCTTGCTATAGGTAAGTTCCAGACTAATTCAGATAAAAGCTAAAGATAGAAGGAAAAGGAAGCAGGGGAATAGAAATTCATCAGGATGAGTCTCCATAATAGAAGGACAAGCAAAGAAATTGACGACCTGTTTGAGTTCTTGGAATTTCTCTGTATGAACAAGGTTTACATCTTCTGTCACACACTCCATTCTACATCTGTATTTAAAACCAAAGAAATTATCCCAACATTCTTTTTTAAAGCTTCCACTAAAAGGACATACTAAAACCAGTAGCTCCCTCTCTTCTCCTGGGGAAGTTTGGAGGGGAGCTTATTTCCATCTTTGCACAGTGCTTAAAAATGCAAGACATATTTACAGGACTCTGATACCATCATCTACAGTGGCAGATGAGGAGAAGCTAACCAGAAGAGTCAGACCCTTCAATGAAATTATTTAAAGGGATTTTAAATTCTACGTTTACTTGTTCTTAAATTCTATGTTTACCTACAAGTTTTTTGTACATTCTCTGACATCCTTGCTGTGGACTTTAGCACTTGGTCTCTTTTTGGGTAGGATAATAAGAAAAACTTTTTTTTCTTTTCACCAAGCAACCACCCACATATTTCAAGTCTGGACTACCTCAGAAGAGGTGTTTTGAGGACTATTTAAAAAACAACCTTTTCTCTAGCAACTGTTTTTTCAGATAGGGGTGCATATGGCCAGTGTTAAATAATATTGGTAGCACAGCACAGACATTCTGAATAATGTATGCATGCTGTGTGTATTTATAGAGTCACAGCTCATGCTGGCACTGCAGGCTGTAGTAATGGAAGTGTAAAGCAATTATTCTATTTTCTATTTTAATAAACTTTTTGGTTTTTTCTCTCAAAGAGCTAATACCAAGTTTTCAGATCATAGCAAAGTGATAGATATTTTCAGAGCAATATTTCTTACTGCTTTCAACACAGTGTAAGTGTACAGAATAATAAACTAATAATTATGATTTCTGCTGAGTTCTGGTGTGTCAAGGTCTGCTGGGGAGTTCAGATCTATTCTCCATCAAGTAGCTCTAGGTGCATACTGAAAATTACCTCAAACTAACATAATACATGCAAATTCAGAACCTGAAAATTAGCAAGTGACCATGTGAGGGTTGCTCACATAGTTCTGGTTCAGCCCTTGTGGAATCCCCCTATTGCTGCAGCCTCAGACCAGACCATTGCAGAGGGTTTGTTCTGCAGGAAAGCTGTGTCCCTCAGTGCTGGAATGGGTGTCTCATGTCAGTATTTCAGGGTAAATCAGAGCACAAGGATGTTGTGCTTTTTGTTGTGTTCTCTTGTGTCACAGCTCAGCCTGTGGCTGTGTAATCTCTTCCTTCCATGGAACATCAAGGCTTCCAAGGGGAGCTGAGGTTTTATTTGTACAACACAACCTGAGTCAGGAAAGTGAGGTACAGATTGTTACTGGAGGCAAAGGATACCTGATTTTTTGTCTGTCTCATTCTATGCTCTCAGTTCCTCAGGTAGAAAAAGACTGTCACAATATTTTAGCTTTTCCTGTTTTAGTGTCATCTTTAAAAAAACAAACAAACCAACCATGTTCTTTGCTCACTCTGTAGTGTGTTGCAGAGTTACACTGTGGTTCGTGTCTTCATGCCAAGTAAAGCTACAAGGAGTTGTTTCTCCTGAGGAGAATTAAAACTGTGTTTGCAAATGAATTAAAAGCAGAATTTGCCTTTTTTAAACTGTATTTAGTATGGGCATCCTGCTCAGATTCATGCACAAGATTCAGGTTTTGTTTAAGCAAAAACCAACATCCTGATGTTTAAATTAAATAAATTTTTACCTAGGATTCCAACATCAGGATATAAATAAAATTATTTACTATTCATTATTCATCTTGTAGTACAAACAAGAGAATATAAAAAATCCTGCTATGTGAGATTGTTTCCCATATGCCCAGAGAAAGGAAGAAAGATGCACACAAATGTTCAGCATGCACAAGTTCTTGGTGCAGGACTCCTCCCTCCTTAGGAGTGGAATTCAGTGAAACAGGACTCCTCTCAAAAACAAAGAGTGAGCAACAAAGGATAAGTGATCAAGTGATTAGCCAGAGGCTAATAGGAATGCAAGGGCAGAGTGACAGATTGCATATTGGAGGAAATCTGATCTGGAAATTAATTTGAAGGTTTCTGCAGTGGAGACTGCAAAAGAGCTAGTTTTGAAATCTTTCTGAAGGACATAAATATATGAAAACTCTGGCTTGCTTGTGTATAAAGTAGTGTGTCATACAGGAGAGAAGGCTAATGGATAAATAAGGTTGAAATGCAATTAGGAATTTTCCTTTCCCTCCACCTCCACTTAGTTTTTTAAAAAATCAGAGTGAAATATGCAGCTGCCTGCAATTTAGCATGAAAAATTGGGTTAGTTTACTTACAAATTCTAGTGACTTAGAAATATGCATGCTGTAATTTTCTCTGGTTGAAAATACACAATGTTGTAGGAGAGTAAATCAGGACAGCACATAAATACCTCAGCACACACAATCAACAGCTACATGTCACTAAATAGACATAAATATTGGAAAAAAACCAGAGCTTTTAATTATGAAGAAGTTAATATTATTATTTTGTGACTTACCAAATGGTTTTAATTTAACCTTGTGGTAGGTAAATGTCACTTTGTGTTAATAGAATTCTCTTTCTTTATTGGGACCACCTTACCCTTTCTTCAAAATTTAAGAGTAACTGCTGTAGTACAGCAGTGTCTAAGTCCACACATCTTTTCTTTTAAGATTCAAAAAAGTCCTTAAATAAAAAAAACCCCACAAACTTACTCAAATATCAGCTTATGAAGGTTTGCCTTTTCCAAATGTAATGTTTTAATTTTAAAGCATGAATAAATACGCCGTGGTAAAATTCTAAAGAATTACTAAATACAGAACAATAAAATTTGAGTACAACAGATGAGTTTTTGTCAGGGATTGAATGTAACTAAGCTTTTACTGACACTTTACTAAAATGACTTACTACTGCAGGATGGAAATTAGTTTCACTTAGGCTTTGATGCTTGTTGAAGCTGTTTGTAAAGCTTGATTTTTTTGAATCATTCTCTGCTGGTTACATAAAAAAGCAACGTGAAGAGTATGTGAAGGAATCAGACTAGTATAAATTGGGATTTAAAAACTCTCTCATTCCTTCCTTTGATCACAGTATTTAGTGAAGGAGAAAAGTGGCACTGTGAAGGAGCTTTTGGATTGTTTTCTGCTGAATAGAATTAAAACCACTTAATTTCAAGTCAATAATCCTGTAAGAGTAGCTAATAATTTCTCTTCTGCCTCACAGTTCCTGTACAGTTTTGCACTTGATATTATTGTTGGGATTTTGTTGGTGATGGATTTGTCATGAGAAGCAGGGATCTGTCACTGATAATCCTCTTAGCTCTAAGGACCAAACCTTGCAGTATAGAGAAAATCCCTTTCAAGTCCTATACTTGTGTTTGAATTTCTGTCTTGTATTTATTTAGTACAACAGCAATTGAACAACTATGAAAACTGAGTCTTTAAAAAAGCCTATTTTATTGAGACAAACAAATATTTACTCTCATCATGAATAATGTGTCATAAAGAGGAGGGAGGAATGCTGCAGCCTTATAGTCTGCCTCTAGCCTGTAGGTCTATATTCCCAGGTAGAAGGGCAAGCCTATATATTACATTTTGTTGCCTTTTAGCCCTTTGGATGATGTTTTCCTTATTTCAAGACTCACCCTGTAAGAGTCTCTTTGGAGGCATTAGCTGACATCAGTGCAGTACTTGCAGCTATTTTTAAAGGAAGTATATGAGAAAATAAATTCTGGTTCTGGTGCCGCGGTGTCTCACGCAGAGCTGAGATGTTCCAGGCACAGCCCTGCTGGTCCAGCCCTGCTGGCTGAGATGCTGCTGTTCCTCTGCTAAATCTGTCCTGCTTCTGTTTGCAGCCATGTCATCTTATCTGCTAATTGTCAAGTCTGAACTTCCTGGGGCTGTTGCGGGGCTTTTGAGTGGAGCCGAGAGCGGGTAAGGAAAAATGCTTCATGCATTCTGTGTTTGTCTTGAAGAAAAAAGGGGTCCAGCACTGCTGCAAGTGATGGTTGCTGACACTTCTCTGATCTCACACTTGAATTTAAATAGTCATTTACATGAGTTGTTGGAATATGAAATGTATTTGGCAAGTTCAGGTCTTTTTCAGCACACACACACAGAGCGTGATTCTTTCCTCATGGCGATTTCCCATCCTACGACCTTAAAGTCAGTGGCAAAACTCCATCTACAGGAATCTGCTTCCTGTAATATTTTAAAAGGGGAAGCAGGAAGGTGCTAGGAGGAAGAGGAGAATAAGCATTTCCACTGCTGTCATGTTATCACTTGACATAATTCAAAATCACAGTACAAAAAATGGCAGGCATTTATATGGAAATATTTTGTTGTCTTGCTCTAGTAATTGGACTTGTCTTGGGAAGAATGCCAGGTTTCCAGACTTGGTTTATAATTCCTAAACTTGGCTCCCAGTAAAGAAGTTATTTTTTGCAGTTAGGCTGTAAAGCTGTTTGTAAGGAGTGTGTCCCTCACATTTCCATTGGAACTGTCACAAGAAATCGGAGGCAAACACTGTAGCTTCAGCACTGAAATATCTTGTTTGAGTTGTTCCATGCTCCTGTCATTCCTAACAGTGTATCTTGGAGTGCCTTACAGCTGTTTTTCCAAACTGCTATTTTCAGATGTTTTGAGCTCAGAACTTGCTCTGGATTGAAATGTGCTGAAATTGTCTCAAGGCTGTGTGATGCTCATATTATTCCTGAATGTTGTGTGTGAATTTTAAGTGGGAAATCAGTTTGTTAAAAGGTACTTTAGTTGATTTTCTATTTTATCACTTGCATCTTCTGGATTTTATAATGAGTTGGAAAAATTAATTGTGGCTGTAATCTTGTCTTTCTGCCCCACGGGCCCTCACAATTTTAGTAAGGTTTTTTGTCAGTTTTCTCTTTTTCTCTAAACTATTACCTTTTATGTATATATGTTATTTTTAGTCTGTTAATGTATCTCTTCCAGTTGTGGTAGTTATCAGCTTTTCATTTGGGTGCTGTAACCTCTTACTACTGGTTTTCATTTTATGTCAGCTCTGTTTATGCAAAGTGAATTTTCTTCCAGCAGAGATGCACTTTGAAACAAACAGCTTAAGAAAACTCCTGGTAGGTAGAACCTGGAGGTTCAACCCAGTGCTGCTCCAAGGGTTGTTCTCTCTGAAAAAGGCACTGTGGAAACTTCATTAAGGTGTCTGTGGGATAATGCTCCCAACAGCTTTGTCCAGGTTCCACCTCAGATCTCCTGGATGTGAGCACCCAGGTTACAGTGTTGAACTGTTTGTTACAAATCACCTGAGCTGTTGTAATCCTCAGTGATCTGTCAGCTCTGCCAGCACCCATGCTTCTTCCTTAGCTGAGACTACAGTTGGAGATGGGAATGAAGTTCAGCTTTGCATTTAGAAAGAACTGAAATTGTCCATAGGAATCCTAACCACAGCTCCAGTGCTTAGGTGCTTGGCAGCCTGATCTCATCCAGTTTCTGCCTCTGTAAATTGGAGTTCTTGCATCAGTGAATGTTTATGTAACACAATTTCCCTCCTCTAGTATTTGTCCAAGCAAATTGTTCAAGTGCAGTGGTCAAGCAGTATTCCATGAACATGCACATATGTGTGCCCACATCTATATTTAATTTCTTTTGCCATATGAATGGCCATGCTAGTTCATAATCTTTTGTTTCTGTGTATTTTTTGCAGATGTTAAGTGTACATTTTTACTAGCAGATGTTTTAAATGGTAGGAAATTGTTCAACAAAAATTGGTATTTAAATACCAAGCCTAAGAAGCAACTTATTTATTCAAAGGGCATAAATATTGAATAGTTTGATTCAACTTCTTTACCTGGGCCACTTGTTTCCAGATGGGATTGCACAACTGTTCTGTGTTTGCTAAGTCATTATAGCATTTGATACGCTTTCATTTGCTGCAGTATTTATCTTAACTGTAGTTGGGATGTATCAGAAATGTCAGTTAAACTATCTGTGAAAGTATTTTATATGCATAAACCCTCCTGAGCTGTGCATTTGGGAAAGCCATTTACAGAATGTTCTGTGCATTAAATTATTTTTATAGGTAGAGGTTAGCAGGTGTGCATGTGCTTGAAAAGGCTCAGAGCCAGTCTAACACATCCTCATGTCTTTTTAAAAAACAAAACCATACAGTATGAACACTTATTGAGTGGAGATGTTTCTGTCTGCATAACAAGAATTCCACATCGTTTTGATGACATGAGCATAGTTTCAAATGAGGATTGTGTTAAAAAGTTGTAATTTGTGAGCCCTCTGTTAACATTTAATGACCCTGTCAGAAGATGTGATTGATGCAATTAAGTTGTCTTGCCTGTGTGTTGTATAATTGATATGAACTGAGAGTAAGATCCTAATTCAGAACATATGAATATCTTGTTCTGTTGAATTCAGGAATGAAATTAAAGCGATTTATAAATGTCTGCTTTTAGTTAAAATATGGGGGAGGGAGGAGAAACATCTGCATGCCAAAGCTTTTTCAGCAGAGTCAAGGATTTATATTCTGTATTTCATATTTTGAATGCTTTTATCATATAGGATTAAATTTACAAATCAGATTGATTTTAAAGGCACTATCAAAACATTTATTCTGCCTTTGGAAAATAAGTGTATTTTTACATCAGTACTTTGAGGAGAAAATGGACACATTTTCCAATAACCAGCCCACTATGGACTTTTTTGAGGTCTTTTTAAGTATAAGAATTGGTATTCCAGAATGAAGCAGTGTACAAAATTACTTTTTCTCCTTCATTTCCTTACTGTTGTTTTCCTCTCTGTTCTCCCTCCACACAAATGTTTCTTCATTTACCATAAAGTAACCAAAATAATTTTCTGTCTGTTCTGCTGAGCTTGTGAGCCTCAGTGTAAGCTGCGGGTTTGGAATCAGGAGATTTAAACTGAGGTCCCCCATCTCCACATAGTGCATGATCTTTATGTTTTCTGCCACGATGCTGTTCCTCCTAATGTGAACATCCACCAGACTGGAAAGAAAGAAAATGTTTAAAAATATATGAATGGTGAATAATAACAGCATGAAGAGAATAAGTGCTTCAGCAAGAAACTGATTTTGGCAAAGTTGCTTCTTCACTGTAGCAGTAGCAGACAGAGCTAATAATACACTTTTTGAAAAATGTTGTATTTTAACTCATTTTTAATACAGTCATTGTCAGCTAATGGTTGCTTTGGGTTTGATACAGTGGACATGCCCTCAAACTTGAAATTTCTCTGTTCACTTACATTACATCTTCTTTCCAAAGAAGTGACTCACGTGGCTGTACATGATGTATAGCAGTAGTTAATATACCTGTATGATAATTCTCCTTTAACACAGGTGTTATGGTACTTCCCTCATGATAATTTGAGGTGCTGCCTGTTTATTAGGTGCTAACCATATCCTGGACTAAATAAACTGGAGGGTCAAAAGTCAAGGTGTTTATAGGTGGTAAAGTTGGAGGCTGATGTGCAAGATGTTTATCAGTGCAGGATATGGTTATTGCCAAGTGAGGGCAGGCACCCTCAAAATGTTTCTGTTGCTTAACAACTTATCCATCTGTGCTTTCCTCTCTTCAGAGATAGGCTCTTGATGCTTCAAATAGATTTTAAATGTGTGAGGACTTAATGTGCCTCTACAATGCTTTTTTAATATGTGTGGTTTTATGTATAAACATTCTACCAGATTTCATCAGCATAATTTTTATCCCTTCTGTCCTTTATGTTTTCATGGATGTATGCAAGGAAGGGAAGCTCAGCAGTGAGTGGGAATTGATGTTGCTGTTTCTTCAGGTGTGTAAATGTGCAGCTCATTGTAATCCAGTTTTAGACACACACTGTGCTGTGTAAGTACTTCTGCTGGAAATCTGTAGAGTATGAAATACCCTTCCCTCTGACCATTGCCGTGAATCAAGGCAGGATTTGCATATTGTGTTGATGAGAATTATTAATTGGCACACATCAGACCCCTGATCCATGCAGACAGTTGCCTGTGGAACATTGCTTGCAGTGCTGGTTTCTTACAGAATGAAGATTATCTGGGAGCTCTGTTTTATATCAGTGTAGAAACTAGGAGTACAAATTCATGTAAATAGCATGTGAGACAGGAAATTATTTTTTTCTTGTCCTAGTGGTTGCTTTGTCTAAGAGCACAATTGCAAGTTAAACATATTTTTAGGACTCCTGAGCTTTGCATCAAACCTAAATCAATTTTCCAACAGGTCGTGGTACCTCGATGGGAGACTGCTGCTGCTGCTTACTTCAGTCTGTATTGTTTTTCCTCTTGCCCTTCTTCCTAAAATTGGTGAGTAATTAAAGGAGAGAAGAGAATATTATTCTACTTTAGTAGCAATTACAGTTGAAGACTTTAAAACCTTAATGGGTTATTTATTTATTTAAACTGGCAGGGGGCTGCTGGTGGTGGTGATTACTTAAGTTGTTGTAGCGTGTTCTGCCTTCCAGCCCTGCCTAGTTAACCTATTACTTGGGTTGCAGTAGTATTTTGTCTGCAATACTAAAATAAAATCTTTACAGCAGAACATTAAAGAGCTGCATTTACTTACAGCATGCCATTAGTGGTAAGCCAGTTCTAATTCTGCCCTACAAAACTACATAAATGATCTGTGACAGGCAGTTGGAATGTTGTTATTCTGAGTCCTAAGCCCCAGATACCAAGCACTGTAATAGAAAACATGCCTAAAATGTAAAGCTTTAGCTGTACATTAGGATCACTTTCCTTATAAATTCTCTTTTATTTTTACTGTTATTTTACAGGCTTTCTTGGCTACACAAGTAGTTTATCATTTTTCTTTACGGTGTACTTTACTCTCGTGGTAAGTTAAAAAATCTCTGCACAGCTTCTTTTTTTTTTCCCCTATTGTTTGAATGTTTTCATAAGCCTGTTTTGAAATTAATTGTCTTCCCTTCCCCCTTAATTTTTTATGTGAAATTTAGAATTTTCTTCAAGTTCAGTATGTGCTTGCTTGGACAGATTACGTTTGTTTTGCTGAGGCTGGGAAATGTGTATGAACTTCCAAGCATGTGAAAAGAGTTAAAATAATTATATTTTGGGCTGGTAAATATAACAATTCTTTTTTTTTTTTTTTTGCTGATGGTGCAGCAAAGGGAGCTGGCACATACATTTTTGTTTCCCTACTAGCAGAGGAATGGAATTCTGTTTTCTTAACTTCTAACTATTACTTACTGCAACTAGTACAGCAGAAAATTTAATATACTCCAAAATAAATTAAATTTACATGTATAATGGAGTGACAGAGTTCAGAAAAAGGCAAAGAAAACTAGAACTTCATTAAGGCAGTTTACAAGATTCATTAATACGTCAATGACCTTATTCTCCTTTCCAGCTGAAAGGAAAAGTTCTTTTCTCTGAGCCATATGGGGGTTTTTGACCCTGATGTTCACCCGCTCAAGGCCCCTCTGAGGTAGATGTTTCCAAATATCAAAAGTGAGACCTGCTAGGCAGATCTAAGAGAGAAAATGTGCCTTTATGTTGCACTTTTTTTTTTCTTTTTAAAGGGAAAAAGTGTGTTAATGCACATGTGTAATATGTGGTACAACTGAGCAACTCTCACTCTGTCATCTGTTTGAATCTTATTTGGGAGCCTGGCAAAAATGTTCCCCCTCTGCCCTGTCATTCTGGCTTGCATTGACTTGCATTTAATACCTGTTTTACAAAGGGATAAACAGAGTTGAAGGCAAGTTGAACAAACATGCCATCCAGGAGACCAAGGCAATCCATTAGGAACTGAACCATGTGATAAAACCAAACTTCAAAGCTGTCAAAACATCTCCCTAGGGTATCCCTGGAGAGCTGCAGTGTTTGTAGGACCTTGGGAAGTATTCTTCTTAAGCTGAATATTGAGAAGCAGCCACAGCCTCTTCAGAGTTAATGGAAATTCATTTGTAATATTTATAAATTACCTTAACTTTTGACCTCTCTCCTAAAATTTATCTTTAAAAGAAAAAAAAAAATTTAAAAAAAGGTAAGAAAAAGCACTAACTATAATGCTGACACAGGCCTTTGGCTGAAACAAGTTGCAAGGGTTTTAAAACCAGTTCAGCTCCTGGATTTCAAAGGGAATGTGTATGGATCTCTGAGGAGAGCTGTTGTAATGGGTGGATGCATTTGAAAACAACTTCAATCCCTGAAAAAGCAAATGTGTAAGCAAGAATTGTGTGCAGCCGTGCCAAGCTGGGATGAGTTAAACTAGATTTTAGTTTGTGATTCTCTATCAAAAAAGTGGGTACAAAATGCTAAGGGAGGAGTACAGACTGCTGGATTTTTAGTGAAATGGTTAAATTTGTGTGCTTATTCTTTCTTGTTAAATGGCAAAGCAGCAGCCACAGTAAATCTAGCTGAGGTCAAAATTTTTAAAGCCATTATGGATATTTCCAGAAAACCAATACTCTTGACAGAATATTCCCTCTGACTTGTTCAGGCCCTGAAAGTCAAAGGCATTAAATGTGGTTTAGTTTTCATATCTAATTGCTTTGAAGTGGGTGATATGTGCTGTTGAAATGGTGTTTTAGTTTGCACACTGTTAATTTCTGTGTGGCAGATATGTTTTAATTTGTTCCAGAAGAGAACTGTGTTAGTCATATGGAAGTGATATAATTATATTTTGCATATACAGTAATTCTGTGCCTTTTCAAGTGCACGCCATCTGTTCAGCTTTTTGCCAGCAAGCCACAATTTTACTGCAGCCTGCAGAAAAGAGACGTCCTGGTCAGTCTGGTCAGGGAGTGCACTGAGCAGAGGGCTGGAGACTTGTTTGTTCTGGGTCTCAGATGTCCTCTCTGTGCCTCAGTATCTCTTCCTTTAAAGCCAAAAAACTGGTTCTAGGCTTTACTTGCAAAAATATTGCAGACTCTGAGATGAGCTGATCTAGGAGAAAAATAAGTACGTGTAACTATTAATTCAAAGCCAGATTCTGTGAGGTCCTCAACACTTTTGTTGCTCAGTTGTTGAATACTTCCCTGACTTGAATCCTCAGGGAAAAAAAAATGTGATTGTTAATTTTTTTTTTGTTATTACTTCCCCTCTTGCTGTGTATATTGGTGAAGTGTAAGACAGACTTGTACTTTTTGGGTGTGTGGAGACAGCATTATTGGTAGCTTGTTCAGCAAAGGTGTTAATGATTGCTGATGGTGTTTGTCTAAATCTCTTGTTTGTGTTCCCAGAACAAAACATGTTGCACATTGGGAACCTGCCACATGCAATGAATGATGTTGTGCACAGACAGCCCCTTTGCCCAGTGCTGTCAGTACTGCTGGAATAAAGGGATTCCTGTTTTCCCTCTGCAGGATACCAAAAATCACTGAGAATATTAGAACACTTTGAGCCTCTAACTTTATTCTTCAGCAATGTGTCTGGTGTGGGCTTAAAATACCCTTTTTCCACTAGAATCTCTCTTGATTTTTAAGGTTTTTTTCACTTAAAACCAAACATTTTTTTATACTCAAAAGAATGTTTATATGAAATAGGCTTAAAGTTCTAGAGGAGGGTTGTGGTGCCTGCCTGACTGCTCAGCTAACTGGGCTGTGCTGCCAGCTTAAAAATCCTTTCCTGTTGGGGAAACTCATTAGACTACAATTGGAAACCCAAATACATTTAAATAATTAAGCAAGAGGGCAAATATAAATAGAGATTTTTTTTAAAGCACCTAGTACATTTATTTTGTCTTCTTTTATTTCTACTTCAGTCTGTTCTTAATCTGTATTACATTTATTTTAGAAAAATGTTCTCTAGCCTTTTAGGTTTGGCTTGTCTGGTCCTCTCTCTGCAATGTTTATATATATCTTTGCTCTTTAGCTTGCAGGAAGTCTTCCTCTCACCACTGCCAGGCACATTTTACTTTCCCCAAACCTTCATCTCCGTGCCCCTTCCCAGTGCCTGTTCCAGCTTTAGACTGGAGTGGGGGAGTTCCCACAAAGCTGACTACTTTGGAGCCTTCAAAGCCTTCCCCTGTCTGGGTGCCTTTAAATACTGCCCAGGCTCAAGTTATATTTTAGTGTTCGGTGTTTGCAGGCTGCTATTGAGCAGGCTCCCACCTAGTTCTATACCTCAACTGAGTTGTTCTAGTGCAGTTTAAAACGTGTTCCTGTCACAGTGCAGTCAGCCTGCTGTGTACCCACTGTTTTCTGTACCCACATTTTGGCCAGAGGTAACATTTGTTTGCCTCTCCTGGCGCTGGTGACAAGAGGGAGCGTCTAATCCTCTGGGAAACACCACTTGGCAGCATGCAAGGCACAGTTCTCTGAGCCAGGAGAAGAGCTCCCTTGCATGTTATTCTTCTCGTGAATCTGAGTCTTTAAGTTTTTAATTATTTGCTCTAGGCTTCAAAAGAATTATAACCTCTACAGCCAGGCAACTACAATAGGAAATTAATTAGGGTGAGGAGAGCAATGCAACTATCATTTTAAACCGGGCTCCTGAAAAAGGAGGTAACATTTCTTATTTTAATTTCCCTTTGATTTTCAGCCCTGTTACTTGGCAGTCCCTAAACCAGCAGGGTGTAGCTGAAGGCCCAATGACATTCTGGGACAATAATTGCATTTATTGTTTTTCCTTTGCTTTCTAGTCCAAACCATATGTTTCTGCCTTTCAAGATTAGCCCTAGGCTCTGCTCTATCTCTGTTGAGGGCTCGTGTGCTGCGGGCGCGAGGCTGGGCTCGCTCACACAGCAGCAGTCCTGGCTGGGAGGCCCTTGCTGTGCAGCCCAGGGAGAGGGGCTGGGAGTGCTGCTTGGATTTCAGCTCATGGCAGAGCCCATTGCAGTGCCCCACCTCCAGATCCCTGGGCCATAAGGCTGCCAGCTGTGCAGGGTGAGCAGCTGGATGGAACGACACTGACAGGCTTTTCTGTCCAGTCTCCTTCTGGTGGCCTGGCTGCCAGGCAGGCCTGGTGATTTACTGGGGGTGTAGCTCCCTGCTGGGTGTTCCAGCAGGCTGATACTTCAGCTATGTGTATCTAAATTGAAAACTGATTTTTTAGGATATCATTCATACATGAAATATGCTGTCTCTGCAGGTTGTGATTAAAAAATGGTCGATTCCTTGTCCTCTACCTCTGAGTAGTGCCATAGAGAATTTACAGGTAAAGTGCATGCTGGTTTGAAGTCCTAATTTTATTAGTAAACTGTAATGCTTTTTATGCTTTTTTTACATTAACACTTTCAGAATGGCTTGCAATTTAAATTCCTTCTTTTATTAATCATCACAGAATCTGAAAAGTTTCATGTCTGTGGTTTGAGCTTATTCTTTCATTATGCTTTTTTTTTTTTTTTTTGCATTTATGTTTTACAGGTTTCAAATTCTACTGGGGATTGTAAAGCAAAGCTCTTTCATCTTTCAAAAGAGGTAATCTCTAGTAACAATACACAAACTTAAAGGGGGGTGGTGGTTTTTAAAAAATTGGGGTTTAAACCTTACCCAGGGAAAGCTGTCCTTGTGTAAAACTCGTTATGGGCTGCTGAAATATTTTCTGTACCTGCTGCCAAGTGCTATCCAGTCTCACTTTTTTTTTTGTATGAAGGCTGATTGTCCAAGTTAGCATTTCTGAAAATATTTTGCAAATATGACCAAAGAAGCAAGTATCACAGATGAAGCAGTGGTCAGCCTCATCATGCAATCAGATCAAGCCCTCAGCTGGAAGTTGGTGCTACTTGACTGTGTGCTCTATGTTCCTGGCAGGGTAGAGCAGCTTTCCTGAAACTAACCTTAGTTTTTCCTTACCTGAAGCTGATTCTTCAAGCCTGCTGCAATCTTGTGCATCTAATTGGGTGCCAGCTCTGGTATTTGTTAATTAACATGGCATTTAAATCATGTAATCACCCATCAAGGCTTGCAGGAGGGGAAGTGTCATGTAGAGCCCTGGTCTCTGGGGGGTGAAGAGGAAGGGAAAAAGGTAAATCTGGGTTGGCCCTGTAGTGAGATCTAGAAGGGATGTGGCTGCATTTCTTTGTAAAACAAAAGTCCACCCTACCCTCCCAAGAAAAAGAGAAGGGGAAAAAAAAGCTTGGGCAATGCAAGCATCAGACAAATGTTATCTGTAGATGAAAGAAGAAATGGTGCTTTGACCAGAAACATCTAATGTGAGATTCTGGCCTTTTGTGCTTTGAAAAATCTTGGGACTCATCTCTCCTTCTCTTTTAAAATTAGCTTTATCAATAGGAAGTGGCATATCTTTACCATTATGGGCCTGATTATTTCAGCACAAAAGTGTTTGTTATAGTTCAGCTTATTCTACTTGGCAATTGCAGTAAGCTGTACTAGATGATTCATCTCTTTTATTACAAATTTTTGGAATAATACACCACTAATTGTGTGGTTGCATCTTTAATTACATAACTGTCTTAAAACTTAAGATGCCAAAGCATATTTCCTGTTAATATTTTCTGTTATATTTTATGTTTTATCCAAATTTTTCTGAAGGAATAATAAAATAGTGAGGTCAGGCTGAAGGAATCAGTAATTTGACAGTTAGCCATGGATATTAGAATTTGGAAAAATTCTTACAGAATTTCACAAGTGATACACTGGCTCTGGGACACATCCTGCTCTTTCTACATAAGTGCTTGGCTTCAGTATAGTCAAAAAAGCATCTCCCAATTTTTGGCTTATAGGCAGCATGACTTCTCCTGATGATGAAACTGGGCTATGTCCACTTGAACTGACATGACTTGAAAAGGTTGAATTTTTGTGGACTGATTAGAGACACCATTTCTGTCTTGTGAAGATTTATCTCAAAGCATTCATCTGGAAATATTTCCACTGACTTCCAACACTTGAACTGAATTCTGAGTTCATACAGATATTTTTCCAACCAGCAGTAATAGCAAAAAACTTACAAGATGTTTTCTTTCTCTTTAAGAGTGCTTATGCAATACCAACTATGGCCTTCTCTTTTCTGTGCCATACCTCAGTCTTGCCAATCTATTGTGAGCTCCAAAGGTAATGTATGAACACATGCAATATTAAAATAGAATTATAACCTTTTTTGTAATATTTTCCCTAAATTATTCCCAAGTAATTTTTATTTTAAAGTCAGTGCCATCAAACACTGCAGAATAAGGAGCTTTCATGGTTTTGGGAAGTGTATAGTTTTAGTCAGTACTGGCTTTTTCTCTCTTAGAGGAATGAAAAGTAACAAATGTGATTCCATCATCAGTGTCAGGATATTGTCCTGCCCTGGACAATCAGGAGGAAAATAGGTCATTTGCTAAGGTACTTTAATAGTCAACTTTTATGGGTGTAACTGAATCTGCATTTGGCCATATCTGATCCACTGAGGGTTTTTGACATAGATTTTGTTCCTGGCTCTGAAAAGGTATCATCCTGTAAATCCCAATTTTCATTTAAAAGAGACACTGGGAAGTCTAAATTCCATACAAGATGGGGACAATATTAATTGTCTGCTTGAAAAGTGTCCTTTTAATTAGCAGATTAAAAATGCTTTTAAACCCCCTAAATATCAATGATAGCACAGACCTCAGCAAATCCAGTGGCCTTAAATTGGGCCAGTACTTCCTTATGAAAGGCAAGGTGCTGTACAGATTGTGCTGTGTTCAGTCATCCCCAGTACTGATATAACAACACTGATTTCCTTTTCTTTCTCCATTTTAGTCCATCCAGAAGGAGAATGCAGAATGTAACTGTCACAGGAATTGGTCTGAGTTTCCTAATTTACTTTATATCTGCTCTCTTTGGGTACCTGACATTTTATGGTAAGTGTATTCTTCAGGTATTCCTTAGAACAAAAGTTAATGATAAAAGATAAATGTCTTCTGCCTGGAATACTTCAGGCATTAGTACACTTGAACCCTCAGATTTTAAAAATTCAAAAGGATAGGCTTTGAACTGGGTTTTCCAGCACATGCTTCTGGTTCCTGAGCCAGGAATGTGTTTGTTTGCTACATTAACTGAACCAAGAAGTGCACATTTCCTGGAAATGTTGTTGATAGTTGATGAAGTAACTGTACCTTTTTATTATCAATCAGAAGAGTGGGTGGGGTATCACACTTACCCTACCAAATTTTACAGACATTTTCATTTGCTGTAGAGTTTAGGTGGCAGTCTGCTGCAGTACGAATTTAATTACTTTGCATTTGGACTTCTAAATACTTCTGGGTACAGATTTTCAGTAGAATTTAAACATAGATAATTTTTTCTGTCTGGCATTCTTATACCTTAGAAAGATTTCAGACCTCTTGTCTACACAGTGCCCTTTCTTTAAAGGTCCATCGCAGCCCTGGCAGAAGTAGGTGAGTGTCTATTTCATACAGCAGTGATAACACAACTGGTTTATTGAATTTCCTCTACTTGCTGATTCTCTTTAGTTTCATACCAGAGCTGTCACATAAATACATAACAGTCATCCATGAGAGTCCTTCTGATGTCTTCTGAAAATTCTTATTATGAGATGATCACATGCGAATCTTCATTGATTGGATGAATAAAAATTCTTACAGGAGACTGTAAGGCAGTAAATGAAAGTTCTGATGAGGGTTTCCTCTCCTTTCAGGTGTTTTATAATTCTTGAACATGGGGAGGAGGTGGTACAAAGCACCAAGAGTACTGGCTTTCAGCATCTAAAAATTCCAGATTTTTAGGGACTTTTGTACCTTTTACCCCCAAGTATAAGCATGTCTGACAATATTCCCTAGATATCCAGAAAAATTATATGGGGAATCTTGAAGGCCCTAATGGCCTATTGGCCACTATTGCTGTTTGCTGACTGTCTCCATGAGGTTTGCTGGAGAATATAAATTTAAGTGCAACTCAGAGAGGTTCAGTAGGCAGTGCAGGGTAATCATCTGTCCAGATAAAATCTTAACAAGAAGGGGGGGGAAAAAGAGAAAAAAAAAAAGTAGTCCTGGAAGCCATCCCAGTTCCTGTTACCTTTACTGCCATGATTTCTTTGGGACCAGACCTTGTCTTGACTGTGGCCTCTCAGTCTGTTTCACTGGGAATGTTTGGGTTTTCTGCAGGCTTGATTTCCTTTAGTAACTCTAAGACTCAGGAGCCTGAAATGCTGGAATCAAGAGTGGAAGTCTGTAAGAGAGTTGTTTTGTTGGTTTGGTTTGGTTTTTTTCCCCTTGCAAGCTTCTTTTCACTTTTTGGTTGTCTTGTTTAATTAACTTAGTTCTTTAGA
This sequence comes from Fringilla coelebs, assembly GCF_963513975.1. Classification (NCBI taxonomy): domain Eukaryota; kingdom Metazoa; phylum Chordata; class Aves; order Passeriformes; family Fringillidae; genus Fringilla; species Fringilla coelebs. Next base: position 6,074,497 of record NC_140034.1, read on the forward strand.
CAGAGAAAGTCTGTTCCCTGTTCCTAAAACACCAGTCTGAGAAAATGTAAAACATTTTCTTAAATTGGAAACAAAAGAACAGTTCCCTCTTTGAAATGAAGAATGTTTCATCTCTCTGTGGTTCAGATGGTTTCTTCTGTTTTCTGTGAATTTGAAACTTCACAGAGTGACCAGACTTTGAAAATTTCAGTCTATTCTGAAGTCCAAATGAGCAGAGTTAAGAATAAAAAAATAAAAATAAATAAGTCAGGGTAGCTTACCACTCTCAGTGCTCTAACTTTTGGTGTTTAAATTTCCTTTTTTTAAGCTGTCTCCTTCACAAATGTGTCTTTTCTTTAGGCATCTTTGGCTTCAGCAGAGGCTCTCCTTGGCATTGCCTCCTGAAATTTTTAATTTCCTTGAAGATTTTGCCTCCTAGTGTATCAGTAAAGCCGGGGTGTATCTGCATCCCTCAAGCAGATGGATCCATTTGAATGTTACCTTAATATACCTTGCTAATTACCTTAGCTCTCCAGTGGTTAACAAAGCAATTCATTTGTCTTGTTTTCAGACAAAGTGGACTCTGAACTGCTGCAAGGTTACTCCAGGTACCTGCCCCACGATACCATCATCATGACTGTGAGAGCAGCCATTCTGTTTGCTGTGCTCCTGACAGTCCCTCTGATCCATTTCCCAGTGAGTATTCCTGAGAGCTCTGGAGCTGGCACTGAGCACTGGTCACTAATGTTTTGCAGACTGCAGTTCTTGAGTCACATCTAGTCTTGTGTATCTTATTCACTTGTCAAGTGATTGATCAAAGACCACATATTTGCATATGTTCCATGAAAGCTCCAAAATAACAACTAACCACTAAGCTAATTTGTGCTCTTGAGACAGATTTCAGATTAAAACTAGCCCACAGCATTGTTTTTAATTTAGAGAATTCAGAACTTCTAAAGTTTATTTAGTTTGATTTTTTTTTCTCTCTTAAATTGAGTTTTGCTGACTCGGTTTTTCCTTTCTACATGCACGCACCCACACACAAACACACTTGTGCTTGAAACTCAATTTGATTGTAAATTAAAAACACATATAGACCTATTTCACCAAAAAAAAAAAAAACCAAAACACCCTAGTTTAGCTTATCAATACTGTGGTAGAATTGAAAATTCATTCTTTTAGAACCAAAAATTGTGCAGGCAAAACTCTGTGCATGGAAGCACTGTATAGATACTGTATCAGCTGACAACATGGTGACATTTTCTACCAGGCATTTTCAAAGAGACAAAGACTATCCCCCAGGCCTTCTTTTGTCCCTCCAAAAAAGGGAGGGACCAGTCATTTCTTAAGACTAATGACCATGTGATAAATCTTGCTTTAATACAGTAATAAATCACATTCTACACTACAGAGAGACAAAGCATTAAACCATTACTAATCTTCTGGCATTTGGATTTTTAAATTGTTCTTTCACATCTGGAATGATGGAATTCTTAAAGTTATGAAATTGAGGTAAGATCAAAAAATATGTATGTGTACCTATGTATGTATGTATGTATTTACCCACACAATGTTTGTCTTTTATTGTGTAGGCAAGGAAAGCTTTGTTGATGGTATTTTTCTCTCATCTTCCTGGGTCATGGATTTGCCATATCCTTGTCACCTTAACACTGAATGCAGTTGTTGTTCTGTTTGCAATGTATGTGCCAGACATAAAAAATGTATTTGGAGTAGTTGGTAAGTTCTTGTGGTGGTTGGTTTGTTTGGGTTTTATTTTAACTTTGAGAAATTCAGTATATGATTCTGGAATGTACTGCAGTCTTCTCTAAACAAAATCTTGCATTCTGTTTTTTAAAGGTTCAACCACATCAACATGTTTGCTTTTTGTATATCCTGGACTATTTTATCTTAAACTTAACAGAGAGGACTTTATATCACCACAGAAACTTGGGGTATGTTTTCTGTTTTCTCATCTGCACTAATAATATTTAAACAGGCTCATTTTAAATGCATTTTAATACACAGTGGAGCACACAATCCGAGGGGCAAAGCTCTTGTTTTCATTGCAGCTCACAAAATCTCTGAGCATTTTCTTTCATCCCTCCTGGTAGCTCTGGTCTTTCTGAAACTCCTTCTTCAGCAGAGTTTTTGGCAAGCAGTGTGTCCATGTACTGGGCAATTGGACTGATTATGTGCTTTTCCCTATAGTTTTCAGATGTTGACTTTTAATCCAGCTTCTGCTCAGTTTTTACCTGTTACTCAGTTGTCTGGGCAGTTGGGACAAAGCTAAACTGCATTTAAGTGGAACAGTTTTTGTGCTTGTTTTCTATAAAAGACTTTGCAAAAACATCTCTTTTTTTTGGTTGTCTTCCTTTTTGTTTGGTTTTTTCCCTCCTCTTTGTGGTTTCTCTTTTTGTAGTAGGTTAAGTTCTGGGCTGGAATTTGTGCAGGAGCCTGCTTTTTGCACTGTAACTGTCTTCATTTAACCACTGTTCAGCAGAGTGGCCAAAATGCTGACAAAATGTTTATACATAGTTTTTCTGCCATTCTTATGATTCATGGAGCTGCTCTTGTATTGACAAAACAGGGAATCTGAAAGAAAATCTAATAATGATGCCCTCTGACCATCTAAAGTTCCAGCAGATTTGGGAACCCGTTATAAATCAGCAAGCTGCAGTCTCTTGAACTGTGGTTTTATCATCATCTGGCTATTCAGAAATGTAAAAAATCCATTGTAATTTCAATTGTATTTTAAGTAAAATACAAATCAGTTTCTCAATTTGTTTAGAGTTGTAAAGGGCAAATTACTTTTTGTGCAGCTCAATGGTGTGAGCAGGGAAACCTGACTGCTCCAGAAGTTCCCAGGGAAGCTATGCCAGACTTGGTTTAGTTTCCCACTAAGATTCTTTGTGTTTGAAGACTGAGTAATTTGAAACATTACAGATTATTTTAAAAGACACTATTTGTACCTCTCCTTATGGACTTTCATAACATTAATTTTTGCTTTTCTTTCTTCACAGGCATGTGCCTTGGTTATTTTTGGCATTTGTGTTGGCCTTCTCAGCTTGGTTCTAATAATTTTCAATTGGGTTGATCAATAAGAGCTATTGACACTGTCTGAACTGAGCTCCAGGAGGACAGCAAGAAGCACAGAGGTGCCAACACTGCTGCAGTGAGTGCTGCACATCCTAAAGGAGCACTGACCAAAGCTGCCAAGGAAGAAGTAATGCTCTTTTCAGCTCCTTTACTGATGGTCCTTCTTTAATCTTGAGTTACGCTTCAGTTACTGAACAATTCATCTTTGCCATTCTAAAATACGAGTTTTTGGTGATGTGATAAGGACAGGTAAAAAGGTCTTGAAAATACCTGCAATGCAAAAATGGTTTAGGGCACATGATGAACAAAAGAGAAACTTGAAATAACTTGTCCTTTCAAAACAACAAGGTGAACAGACATTACATCAGTCTTTTTGTGCATAATGTGATATGTGCATATAGGATAGTGCACATTGTTCTAATCCTTGTAAGATTCCTGTTGCTTGACTTTAATTTCCAAAATTTCAGCCAGTTCACGTTAAGAACTTGTTGACTCCAAGTGTTTACCCTAATTTATCCCAAGATGGATCCAGAGACCAAGTGCCTTAGCTCAGTTTAATGGGCATGATAATATTTGTTAATTGTTTTTTAAAATCCAGTTTTTCTATGTCAGCACACTTGAATCATCCTGAAGTAATTTTTAAATTAGCAGGCTTTGCCCATCAAGCATAATAGCTTTTAGTAGCATTTCATTTTGGTGTTTTCATTTTGCAGTTAATAATAGACATTTTTCAATTAATATCTACTTTTGAGTAGCACTCAAAGTACCTCAGTATTCCTCCAAGTGAAAGACTCTTCTCTTTTTCTCTATTACTCCCATTTTTACAAATCTTTCAGTTTTGAGCTAAAGTGTTTCTGTATTTTATGTTCTTTTGTGTTTCAGAGAAGATTTGGGCTTAAAAGATGACAATCTGCCTCTGTTGAAAACAAAGGGAAATTTTATTTTTATGGAACCCTAATTTTACCTCAGATGTCTATGAACTTCCATGTAGTCTTTTATAATTCCTTATTTTTGCGCCCCCTGAATGTGAATGCAATTTTCAACACCAACTGGGCTTTGTTGGAAATGGTATTGGGTACCCACAAGAAAAATTTCTCATTTTAGTAGATTGAAGGCAGTGGCTGAGACCATGGGGAGGTTTTTAGCATTTCCTTCTATCAGGTGGGATCTGGTGGCCCTAAGGTGGCCTTATCTCTTCAGAGATTTCATGCCTTAAGGAAACAGAGGCTGATCCTCTCCTGTCTAAAGGGGAGGAAAGCAAATAGCAGAGTTGGAATCACCTTCTCTATTCCTGATTTCTCCTGCCAGCAGATCACTTGGCTCTCTCAGGGTCTAGGAGTTACTTTTCATTTTTGATGGATGGCCTGAAGGCACCCAGGTGCAGGTTAGTGCTGCTTCAGGAATCCCTTTTGCTTGGAAGTATCCTTCTCCATAGGAGTTTAATTTAGAAATAGACACTGTGGTGAGGCCAGGGAGCTAACTCAGAAATTTTGGTAGGATCCCAAAGAAAAAGATCCCTGGAAAAGACTGCAGTTATTTTTCTGACAAAGTTTCTAGCAGAGGTTTCTTGATTCCAGGTAAGCCCTGTAATAGTTTGGCAGTACCAGAAACAGCACAACCACACTTGGCCAGGAGTTCCCAGCTCCTCCTGTGGCACTGGCAGTGGCTCCTGGCAGCATGTTTACCCAGCAGGAAACCAAGGTGACCACAAGATGTGACATTATGTGCCCAAAAAGTGAACTTGCCTTTATTTTTCCAATTCAGACTCCTGCTAACCAGGTGCAGCTGCCTTCCTGCCTGTGGCTGCCCTTTGATAGCTGAGTCTCAGGGGCTTTGTTACAGGGATTCAGATGCTCATGGAATCTCTGGCACTGTTGTAGAAAACTAAATATATGCCTTGTAAAAGTGTACCTTGAGTCAGCACTGACAGCTGTGCATCAGGAAATGATTTTCTGTCTGACTGAACCAAAACTTCTTTGGAAAACAGGAGACCTTACATTGATGAGAATGAACTCAGGGATTTTTTACACTCCCTATATTCTAGTGTCAAACACTAGAATTTAGGGAGTGTCTTTATTAGAAATTTTATGGAAATTGTTTCTCATTTATTATCTGCTCTTGTAGCATATTGTTGAGTAGTACTGGTAGGTCATTACTACAGTCACTTTTATTTTAAACTCTAACCAGTAATGCTTAAGTCTGAACACTTAGATTATCTCTGAGGGGACAGAAAGTTGGCAAAGCTTTGCTGAGCTTTTGCTCTTCCCTCCTCTTCCTGAAAAAGCTGAGTCTTACCATGCACTGTACTGCTCTGTTGCCCACAGGCAGTTTGGTTTGTGTGCATCATCTTGAAAATATGAATAAGAAAATCTCTGAAATACAGTGTTAATTTTACAGTGGATTCCTATAGTGCTGCAGAAATCACTACAGTATTGTTTTAATCTTTGGGTATTATCCCAACTAGCCTGGCTGCTGACTGACTGTCCTGATAGGTAGACTTTGGGATGATGAATTCCAGTGTGTGAAGTTGATGAGGATGAATGGAAGCAATTCACAGCTCTGCTGAGCTCTGTTATTACATTTTGGCTGCAGAAAGGAGAGCACAGGGGTTTACAAGAATGCCTGTTACCTTTCATCTGGAAAAAACCCTAGAAATGCTGCTACTTCTGAGTTTCTGTAGTTCATAACTTGAAATATGGAGGGGCAGAAAAAGAATTTCTGTTCCCAAATTTAGAAGATATGAGTGTTGTCCACAATGAAAAACCAGAGTAATTTATCCTTCTCATCTCCCACAGCTGTGCTGTGCATTGTGTCTCTCAAGAGTTTTTCTACAATTGTGCACTTCCATAAAGTTTTGAGCAGAAGAGGCCTCCAGTGTGAAACTCTCAGTTCATTTAAATGCTGACAAATATTTTCTTCATTATTCTTGCTTGCAGATATTTTTTCTCCCAAATTTCCAGATTTATGAATTTCAGTGATTCTGCTTTATTGCCTGTCATCAGCATTTTCCAACCTTCTTCACTGAAGACTTACTTGACAGGAAGGGATGAAGGGACCCACAGCATTTCTTAACTCACTAGGAAAGATTCCCTTTCCCCAGTTGAGCAGGAAGAACAATGTGAGAGATGAAAATTAATTGGTTGTCTTTGATTTATTTTCTCTTTTTCTCCTATTTCCATTCCTTGTCCATTTGGAGGCTGCTCAAGTTTCAGCTGGACTGTGGTAAGCTGGATGTGAAGAATGGTTTTTGTAACCAGCATGGCAGGAAGGAGGCTGCTAAACAACAGTGCTCAAAACCAGGATTATTGTAGAACTCCTTTCCTAGTTAGACTTAATTTAACACTTTACCTGAAATTGTTGTTTTCCAGTTGATTTTGATGTTGAAACCATTCATTGCAGCTGCTCTCCATACAAAGAGATCTTTGGACATGTTTACTCTTGCTGCCACTGGGAGAGAATTTTCAGTATTACAAAAGTGCTGTGTAATTCCTGCAGTTTGTGGTGGTGGTCTTGTTATTTGTGTGCTTCAGTAGTGTTCATCCAGCCATGCTTCATGTGGAAATGGAATTCCCAAAAGAAATTAATAATGATCTGGAAGTAAAAATTGCCCAGCTCATGTCAAACCTGTGTGTTGTACAACAGATTTTCTGTTTTGAGTTCTCCTTGCCTCAGAGTCACTGTGGGACAGCCAGGGCATGTTCCAGAAAATGAGCAGCAAAAAATAAAGAACAGTTTACACTCTACACAGTTGTGTGTGTGATCCCCACTCTGTCATGCAGGTGATGCTTTGCAGCACATCCTGAAATGTTCCCAACTGCCCCTCCTGGGCCAATCTGCTCCCAGAGATGGATTTTACTCTTTGGACTGTGCTCTCCAGAACACCAGGATGCAAAAAATGAGAAATGCAGTTATTGTCCTCCCAGATAGTGGTTCATGGACAGCAAACCTGCCTCTTCTCTACTGATCTGGTCCCCCCCTGTGAATAGGAGCCTGCAGAATTTATTTCAGAGGCTGGTGTTCTTCAAGAATCAGGAGATTGGAAGTTAACAAATGCAGCTAATCTCAGTGTCTCTCAGCTGGAAGTGAATGCATTAACCCAAACTTACTGGTGGTTTAGCTACAGCCACTTGCCAGGTACGAGCTTACCACGAACAGAGCTGACCCACATGTGTGCATGATTTTTAGAGCTTTTGAAAATGCCACTTGTATTCAGGAAATTAAAAAAAAAAATCACAGAGTGGAAGCTTGTAGGGCTATCAAAATGGTTTCTCTTACAAGGATGAATTCAGTGTGTTTCAAAATTTATTTCACAGCTCTGTGCCAGCACTGCCTTTGGGAATGTGGGGAAAGAGTGTACAGCTGGCCTGGCACTGCATAATGGGGTGAAAAACTGCTCATGGTGACCCTTTGGGAAGGGCCTTGTTTGTTGAGCAAGGTGAGGGTCAGCCATGGGGAGCAGGCCATTTCCTTAGGGGTAGCAGCTAAGGAACCATGGCTGGCCAGTAGGGGCTCTGAAGCATTTTCCAAGCAGGGCAGGATTGTGTCCTGTGCTGCACTGGCTGTTTTGCTGCTGTGTGTCCTGGCTGTGCTCAGCCTTGCTCCTGCCCCAGCACCATCCCTGCTCACAACACCAGGCAGCTCCCAGCACCTGGTTTGAATTCTGAGCTCCTTTGCACATGATGTCACACTTCTATTGTCAGCCCAGCCAAGGGCAGGACAGTTCATCTTGGGAAGGTTTGCACTGAGCCTTTACATTGCTGCCATTAATGCCTTCCCCAGCTGATGTACAGTCCAGATTTCAGGCATGAGTTAATCGATGTCACCAGGTGATGAACAGGGAGGTTGGTGTGGTGGCTGAGCAGCCCAGGGTGCAGGACAATTTTTCTGGAGACAAGCTGGAAATTCCTGCTCCATACATCATGGAGCAAATCACAGATGTGGCCAAGGAGAGTTAATGAGCCCTGGAGACTTGGGGCTGTTGTTCCAGTCTGTTGCCTTTCAGGAGCCCATCTCACTGCTCCATGGACTGAAATGAGACAGGGTTCCTGGGATCCTTTCACTGCACCACGATGCTGCTCTTCTGGAAATGATCCTTGTTTGCTCTTGTTGGCACTGCCTGGGCTTTCCCACGTCTTGGATTTTTTATAACAATACTGGACAAGCATCCATACAAGCACTTTAACAAAATCATCTTTCAGGTGCTTTAAATTCTCATGGGAATCAATTATTCCAGATAACACATTCCTGGTATCAGTGGAGAGTTAAGAGCCCTTTCCTTACATGATTTCATGTTTATTCATTAACCCTGTCACGTGAGGTTGGCCTGCTTTGGTTTTGGTGGGCACAGACAGCAGTGAAGGGCAGAAGGAGCCATTGCCATGGCACTTTGGGGCTGCCAGCTGTCACCCAAGGACCTGAGGTGGGGATGAGCAAGAACAGCCTCAGCTGTTGCACAACCAGTGGCACCATCCAGGGCAAGCAGGCCTTGTGCACAAGTGATCACCAGATAGGATGAGGGAGAAAGGCCCATGTCTCAAGGGACACCATCCCTCAAGGAGCTCAGAGTGTCACTGCTGTGTCCAGCTCAACAATTGCTGAAATGGTGAAGTTTTCCTTTTGGTATTTGCTAGCACAGTTTCCATTGCTGTTTACAAGTCATACATTCTGGAATCATCTGAGCAACAAGAACGTTCATCTGGTGCTTTTCCAAGGGGAGATTATTCTGATGATGGTAGAGAGACATCGTCTTGGCCTGGGTAGCCAAAGATGTCTGTCTTGCCATTCTTTAATCTGACAGTTCAGTTTGGTGACTCACAAGCCAAGGAGTGACATTTCCCTGGGGATGCAAAGCCTCAGGCTGAACTTGGAAACCATGGACAGATTTTTTTTTTTTCCCATGCACAAATACTGAAAGTTGATATTCCACCTTCTCCCAGCCCCTGAAGCTGTTCCTGCAGGGCCTGTGCCTCGTGTTTGCCGTGGCTTATCTAAACAAGGCCTTCCCTTTGAGCAGAGGTGTCGCTGCACATTCTCCAGCACGCTGCAAAGGGGAAACATTTGGCTTTAGCACTTCCCTGCCACCCTGTGCTCCTGCTGCAGGGGTGGAGTACAAACACCAGGGTTTTAGGGGTCCCAGGGGAGGCCAAGCAAAATTCCTTGCTTTGAAATGAACGTTAATGCTGAGAAATGAAGTCGTAATGCTGAGACTAAAGAAACTCCACGTACATTAATGTTTTGATAGCTCAGCATTATCCATTAGGCTCCAGCATCTGGAATTCAGGGGACTGTGGAGCAATTTTTGAATGGTGATTTTGAGTGTTTTGTGGATGTTGTGCACATTTTAGCCCTGGTTTTCACTTGCATGATTTGCCTCTCCTGGCTTCAAGGAGAGTTGGATCAGTCTTTTGAAGGTGTTTTCTTAAGGGACTTTTCCACTGTGAAAGTGCAGTGGAGCAGCCTTGGCTATATAAATCAGTTTGGAAGTGACTTATAAAGAGCTTAATTTGTCTTCTATTAAAATCCCTTGCCATCTCTCCACTCCCTCCAGCTTGCCTTTAAATGATCTTTTGGGAAAGTGAGGATTGAAGATCTTTTCTACGCTGCAGAGGAAACATGCTTGACTGAAAAAGCTGAAAAAAGCAGGGTCCAGTGGATGTTACCTGGAAAAACACGTGAGGTTTTGTTGGTAATTCGGTGAATTTAAAAGCTCTTTGTTGTCCTGATCCAGCCCAGGGGCTTAGGGTGATGACAAAGGGCATGAGCAGGTGAGGGCCAGTCCCTTTTCCTGGCAGCATCCTGTAGCTCAGAAAGGCTTTAGGAGCCCAAATGCTAGGAGCTTTCAGTGATTGCTGGCATCTTCAGGGACCAGGCCCTAAAGAAGGGCTTCTTCTGGCCAGGCTGGACTCTGACACAACCAGGCTGGTTCTGGAGCAGCTACAAAACTGCTGTGGGTTTCTGCAGCATCAGGGGGGCCAAGGCTAAAGATCACCAAGGCACAAAAATTCCCCAGCCCTTCCATTCCTCAGGGAAGGAAGAAGGTATTGTGTTTGCAGGGAAATGCCCCAACGAAGGCAGGAATGATGCATCTGACTCCATGTTCTCAGAAGGCTAATTTATTACTTTATTATACTATATTATATTAAAGAATACTATACTATACAAAAGAGTACAGATGCTTACAGAAAGCTAGAAAGATAATAATGAAAACTCGCGACTCTTTCCAGAGTCCTGACACAGCTTGGCCCTGATTGGCCAAAGAGGGAAAACAACTCACACCAGAATCCAGTGAAACAATCTCCAAACACATTCCACACAGGAGAAGCAAATGAGATAGGAATTGTTTTCCTTTTTCTCTGAGGCTTCTCAGCTTCCCAGAAGAAAAATCCTGGGCAAAGGGATTTTTTCAGAGAATGTGAATGTCACAGGAAGGTGGATGAGAGGGGAATGGAGGAGGGAACAAGATGAGGAAGGATTTGTTGGGTTGTCTCTTGAAAATGTGGTGTGGCAAAGTGTCTATTCAAAAGCACATGGCACCATCCCTGCTGTGCAGGGGCTCTGTGGGCTGGGAGGGGACACCAGCCCCTCTCTCTGTCACCCTCTGTGAATTGCTGTCTGTGCCTCCCTGGGATCCTCGCCTGGTTTGCCCTCACTGCCCACCATGGTCCCATTGTGGTGACCCATCTTGGAGCCTCGTCCTCCTCCTTCAAGGAAACCAGAGGAGAGCCTGAGGCCACAGCCTGTCACCCAGCCCTTTCTGAGCTGGCCTAACACACTTGCCTGTCCCCAAGGGTCTGAAAAAGCCACAGGAGGTGGCTCAGTGGGTGGGAAATGCTGTGAGCACCAGCATGGCCCCTCCCAGGCTGCATCCCTGAAGTGACTGCACCAGCATTAACACTGGCATTGTTTAACCACTGTCACCCCTAGGGGACCAGACACAGTTGGCCCTCTGTGATGGGCACAGGGCATGGGCAGGGCACTACAGGGCTTTTGATGCATCCCAGCAGCTCCAGCTGGTTTGGTCTCTGCTGAGATTCACTGTGCCAAAAAAACTTCAGTGAGCAGCTGTGGGTGCTGCCTCCCACCAGCCTTGGTGTGGGGCTGAGGGATGGCTCTCTGAGAGGAGATCTTGGAGCAAAGCAAACCTTGCTTCCAGCTTCCTTTTCCATGTGGTGACTGTTGTTGCCAACCGTGACAAGCAAAACTGAGCTTCACCTGAGGATGTTGCAGCAAGTTTTTGAGCTTTCCTACCCAGGCTGGTCTGATTACAGACTAATCTTTTCTGGTTTAATTGACATCACAGAGACACCCAGGTTGCTGGAAGGATTTCTAAAACGAGCCTGGAAAGCAGCAATTGTCATTGTCTGGAGCTGCTGAGCAAAGCAGGGTTTAACAGGGTGGCACAACTGGTTTTCCTTCTATTCTCTGCAAAACAAGGTGCAATCACAAGAAGTGAGGAGAGCCATATGCTGAACCTGCATATCTATTTTTACTCCCCTGCTCCATAATGTTCCAAGAATAATTTTTTTAGTGCACAGCAGGGTAGGAAAAAACTCGTGCTGATGGCATCTCTGCTATCCCCATTGTGCTGGGAGGAAAGAGGCAGCTGCTTTGCTGACCTGGCACTTCCATGAACCCACATTCCAGGTACTGAGGCCATTTGCTCATCTGGGCTTGTTTGACGAAATGGCCACCAGGGTTTATATTTAGATCCTGCCTGTCCTGCCAAGTTCTCTTAAATTCTTGTAAGTTGAATGAAGTTGGAGGGGGGTGGGAGTGGATCAGCTTGAAAAATAGAGCTGCTAATCTGCCGGTGCCTCTGGGAGAGCCTGCGGGATGCCCCGTCCCCCCTGGGGCTTTGAGCATCCCATCCTGCTGGGAGGGGGAAGCAGCTGGTGCCCCCAGGCCAGCCTGGGGCTGGGGGCTGCTCCACAGAGCCTGTGGCCACTGCTGGGGTGCCAGGGGATTGATTGAGTGATGGGGGAAGGTTGGGAGGAATATTTATAGCTTGTCTCAGTGCTGGGCCTGGGGTGATCGCCATCCCAAGGATGTGAAGGGCACAAGTGTTCAGGGCAGCTCCCCAAGGACAGCAGGATGCAGGGATCAGGAGCACAAATGTCCTGACGGTGAGGGCAAGGGCTCTGCAGTGCCATCTCTTGCTGGGGAGGGCCCCCAGCCCCTCCATCATTTAAAGCAGAGCAGGAGAAAACACCTGGGGCTGGGAGGACAGATCAGACCCAGGGGTGCCCAGTGGGTGACCCCAGGCTTGGGCTGGGCTCATCAGGCACCCCCAGAGCTCTCTGCTCCTGGTCTGACACACTCTGACCCTGCCCTCTTCTTTATCCAAGCTGCTCTTGAGGATTGCATGGTTTCCCTTGGACTGTGCTTCTTTGGTGATGCTGGACAAACTCATCAAAACAAAGGTTTTGAGGTAGGAAACATTGCCCTGGCCCCCAGCACCATCATGGGAAAAGCCCAGAGCAGCCCCAGCCCTGCAGCCAGGCCTTCGTCTGCCCTGGGCAGCTGCTCCCTTCCCCTGGAGATTTTGGGAAGTGACCAGCAGTGACTCTATTTAATGTTAGTTCTTGTGTCTGCCTTGTCTCAATAAGATATTTTTTTCTTTCTGAAAATATTCAGAATAATCTTCACCTTTCCTTGGATAGAACAGATTACCTCCTTCAGAATTCAAGTGTCTGCTTGATACAGCTGTTTTTCAGTCAGTTTTCTTTTATGATCAGTTGTCAGTTCCCAAATCTGACTCCTGAGTCCCAGGGTAAGCAGGAGAACTGTTCCACATCACCAATTTTCACCACTTCAGTAGGAATGAAAAGAATTAACCATGGCTGATCATCATATAGACACTGTCTGCTTTAAGGTTGTGCCAGTAGCCAGAATTCAGTCTTTTAAAACAAAAAATCCTTTTACTTCTCATGATTGTAGAGTAGATCTAGGACATACAGGAGCACAGCCAAGGTGCACTCAGTATATTGCTGTGAAAAACCTCATGGTGCTCAAACCTCACGCTGGCTTGGGAGCAGAGCTTGGAGCTGGCTCAGGGGGTTGGATGCCTGGATTTGGTGAGGTCTTTCAGGTCCCTTTCAGTATGAGATGTGACTGATGAGCCAGGGAGGGTAAGAGAGGCAGGTGCCCTCAGCTCCCTGCAGGGCAGGGAGTTCCAGCAGGTCCTTGTGTAGAGAGGGGAGCACTCCAGGGCAGAGCTCAGCTCCCCTCCTGCTGCCTGCAGGGAGCTCTGTGTGTGTCCTCTGACACAGGAACCATGCCAAGCCTGCTTCCATGGTGATGCCAGGAGATTTGGGAGGGCTGGTTTTGGGTTTAGGGATGATGAGCACTGGATGAATTCCCCAGGGGCTGGTTCTGAAGCACAGGTGCCCTCAGCAGCCACTGCCTGTGAGGTTCTGCCCCTCCAACTTGACTCTGTTTGCTGCATGGGGATTCTCTGACTCTCCAGAGATCCATGCCTTGGTTGCTTTGTTTTCTGGCCAGCTCTGCTGGCAACTCTTCTTTCCTCCCCAGGGAAGGGGCACAGGAGATGTCTGGCTGACAGAATTCCCTGTCTGTCCCTGTGTGCCAGGCACCTGTCTGCCCAGAGATCCCCCCAGTGTACTCACGTCCGGAGGCACGGCTTTGTTCTTTGGGGATGTCTGGCTTTGATTTCAGCTCAAATTCCTCCTCCTCCTCAGGCTGCCAGGCCCACACCAGGGCTGGCTGTGTCTGGGAGCCCTAGGAAGGTATTTCTGAGCTGTCAAAATCCACACCAGCTGAGTCCTACTGCCTTTGCTGCCTTCTGCAGTGAAATTTATTGACATCTGTGCCCCAATGGGCCCTGTCAATGTTCCCCTGCCATGGAGGTGTGGCACCTGCTGGAATGGGCACACAGTTCCCTTGAGTTTGGCCATGGCCATCCAGGAAAAGGTAGATTACCACACTGTGGACTCACCTTGCTTTTCTCCAACCTGCTGGAGGCCCAGTCTTTTCATAAACTCTGATATTGCTAAAAATGTAGGTAAAATGTTTTTATTTTTTTCTTTATTTTTTTCTTTAAACCTCATCACTTGGTCAGCTTCCTGTGGTGTTTTCAGAGTTATTTGTCTGTGCAATTTTCCTGAGCAATAACAGACATCTGCAGATCTCCTTGGTGGTGGGGAGAGTCCTCTGCCATTCTGCTTGCACCCCAAGATTCAGGGAAATGCCATCCAGAAAATATTACCTTTCTGAAAGGTTTGGCTTCTTGTCTTGGCTTGCATCAAAAACCAGAAGCAATTTCTCAAATATCCCAGGGTACTGAAATCTATGGGAAATTAAGGAAGTTTATCTTGAACCAGTGCAACATCAGTCAGATATTGCTGCTCCTGCAATGCTAGAACAGTAAGACCAGAGTGTCCTTGATATGTCTGCTTTGCTCAAAATTGCTTAAATTTTTGCAATGGTGTCTGTGTCATAAATTATTTTAAGGGATTCCCAGTGAATTTTATAGAATTGGCACTTAATTTGTTAAAATACAGCTACATAATGAGCTCTCATGAGGTTGCCTCAGGTAAAACCACTGCTGCAGTTTGCCTGTCTGAGCCAATGACTCTACAAGAAACACCTCAGTTTACATTTCACTTTTAGTAAATTTTTTTCTATCAGCCAATGTTGTGAGGCCAAGAGCCCCAATTGCAGAAGTGGCAGCTCCCAGCACAAGTGAGTCCTGCTGGGAAATGGGATTTCAAGAATGATTTTGAGGCACATTTCAGTCTTTGGTAAGCATGACTAAAGTTGTTCTCTGACCATTGCATCCTGATGTGGCTCATGCAGAGCACGTATTGCAGAATGGTTTGTGTTGGGATGACATTAAAGCTCATCTCAGTCCAACCCCTGCCAGGGGCAGGGACACCTTCCACTATCCCAGGTTGCTCCAAGCCCCATCCAACCTGGCCTGGAGCACTCCCAGGGATGGGGCATCCACAGCTTCTCTGGGCACCCTGTGCCAGTGTCTCACCACTCTCACGGTCAAGAATTTCTTCCTAATATCTATTTAAAGTCTCACCTCTTTTGTTTCAAAGCCATTCCCCCATGTCCAATCACTATCTGCCTATGAAAAAGTTGCTCTCCCATATCATGTCAGCTTGGCCAGTTCTACCCTTTGGCCTGGCATGGGAGGTTGGGCACTGAGACCCTTGGAAACCCCCACACCTACGCCCCTCTGTACATCCAGGATGGAGTAGGGCTGTGTCTTTATATTCTCATGGATAACACAGGAATGAGAGTTGGTGTCCCTCTCACAGGGTCCCCTTGCTGGAAGGAGGGTGTGCTCTTGGGCTGTAGCAGCCTTTGGAGTGCTGAGAAGAGACCCCTGCATGGAGGGTGGGGAGCATTCACCACAGAGGAGCACTGCAGATGCTACTGAATGCTGCCAGTGCTTTGGTGGGGTGGCTCTGCTGCTACTTCAATGGAACCATTAGGTTTGACTTAAAAATGCACATCCCTCCCTCTGCATCTCCTGGTTCAAACATCACTCTCTGAACTGTCCACCCAGAAAAAACCTGGTTTGTTCTTTGATGCTCTTGCCTTGTCCAGTTGTGAGCAGCAGCACATCCCATGGATGCTGCTGGGGCAAAAAGGCTGAGGTTTGCTTTTTATTCCAGATCAGGCGGGTTTGCTGTGGAACCTTGACAAGAGAAGAACTCCCCTGGAATCGCTGAGTCTGCTAATACATGAGGCCTTTGTACATAGGTGGTGTGGTGAGGTTGGTGGCCTGTGACTGGCTTGTTCAGTGCAATAAAAATATATTGGGTTCTTAAGATGTTGACCAATGGGTTTGGGAAACAGATGATTGATTCCCACAGCTGAGAAACAGGGATTGTAATATGTTTTGCCAGAGGAGACCAGTTTGACAGATGAGTTCATTTAAGGATTATGCTATAGATAGAGCTGTTGACAGAATGAATTTGTTTTTATTTTTCATCAGTAGGTATAACACAAAGCAGAACTAATTGAAAGTAGTTTCCTTGTGGCATCTGGTTGTGTTTCTTGCTTTAAGTCTTTCACACACTGTAAAATTACACCAAGGGCTTTTCTTCGCTTCCATTCGCTTTCCAGGTTTTCCATCACTGTTGCGCGTGGGCTCCCAGAGTGTCAGACACGTTGGGAAGTTGCAGACTGCACAAGAAATGGAGCTGGGCCATCATTCATTAGTGCATGAACGTTCTGGTGCACATCACAAATCCACACTGGGGTGTTCTCACCTTAGGGCTGATGGCAGAGCTGAAACATGACCGCCCTGGCAGATATTTCTGATGGTGTTTTAAACCGTGACCTGTGCTAAATATGATTCCTATGCAGAGTGATCTCGTTCTGAGTAAGGCCCAAACCTGGAAGGTGATTATGTTTACCCAAGGAGGTGTTCTGGGGTTGAAGGAAAGTGTTGACTTGAGTTCTGGAAACAGCTTTTCCAATCAGCCAGAGAGAACAAATCCCAGAGTTTCTTCAGGGGTTTGGCTCACTGCGCTCATTGCTCTCTTGGTTGGACTGTTATCGCCTGCTGGCTGCTGATGGGAGAGGGCTCAGCTCCCCGAGTGCTTCCTTTGCCTGTTTGTGGTTATGTCTATGCTGAGATCATGCAGGCTGTCAGGGTAAAAAAACTGGGCTCTGTGGTTCAAACCCATCCTACAGATTTGATCTGTGGGTTTTGGCTTGGTTTTTTGGGGTTTTTTTCCCTCTCTTTCTTTTCCAGTTGTGGTCGAATAAGAGTTTTCCAGAACTGACTGACGTGGGGCCAAGGAACAGGAATGCAGCGAGCACAGCAGTGCCTGCCAAACCAACAGACTCACCAAGGCAAGGGAGAAAACACCCCCAGCCTCTGCCACCGAGGCCAACACCTGAGGAGAAGAGCCCATGTGATTTCAGGATTACATTGCAGGCTAAATCCTAGCCTCCACTTGGCCTCAGACCTGAACTTTAAGCCCCAGCCAAAACATAATCTGAATCTGAGCACTGGCTATTGGTCTGTCTCATCTCCTGCTCCTCATATGTGCAGTCATTCAACAGAAGCTGAAATGTGTTTTCCCTGCCAAGAGCCCTTGGTTTCCAAACAACTACATCAGCGTGGTGAGTGATGGAGTTTCCATCAACTGCTGTAGGCCAAATGCAGTCATCTGAATTCAGGTCTTGGCAGGTATAGAAACTTGGAGTTGTCAATGGTTTTTATATGAAATGGTAATTAATTACAGTTTCTCATCCTGTGCTGCAGTTCTGTGAAAGCTCTTGGAACTGCAGATGAATGGGAGCTTTTTTATCTCTTAGCTAGTGAGATTTTCTGTTCTTTAATTGACCTTTGAAATAATTTAGTCTGGGCTTGGATCTGGGTTAAATATAGCTGGTTATTTTCACTCTGAGTATGTAATACATGAAAGAACCTAGGTATCCTTTGAATGTGTTTTGACAAGTGCCATGTCTGTGTGCAGGTATGTATTTATAAACATTTGTGCTGCATGCACTAAAATTACCCTTCCAAAAGCAAGTACTTTCTTTCCTGTAGCAAAACATTTGTCCAAAATGTAGTGTTAGGCTTCCAAAAAATGGGCAGTTCAAAGGGAGTTGGACACTTGGAGAGCAAGCGAGGAGGGGATGTGGATTGAGCCCTCAGTAGTCAAGAAGTGACTATGGAGCTGTTATCCACTTTATCCCATAAAGCCAGGTCTAGATGGTGCCTAAAGCACTTGCCTGACTGCAAAGTTAAAGGCAGGAAAAGGAGCTATCACAGAAGCATAGCTGCATCCTGGGTTGGAAGGGGCTCACAAGGATCATGGAGTCCAACTCCTGGCCCAAATTCTTCCTGAGCTCTGTCAGGCTGGTGCTGTGCCCATTCCCTGGGGAGCCTGTTCAGTGACCAAACACCCTCTGGGTGAAGAACTTTTTCCTGACATCCAGCCTAAACCTCCTCTGACACAGCTCCAGCCATTCCCTCAGGTCCTGAGAGAGAGAAGAGATCAGTACCTGCCCCTCTGCTTTCTTATCTAAGAGGTTTCATGGCATTGCCAAACACCTCAGTAGTGGTGTTGTGGTGGCTAAAGCTTTGCAAGGAAAGGATTGCACAGGCTCATGGAAAGCAGCACAAACTGAGCCTGGTCACTGCAGGAGCCATTTGGAGACAGCAGCTGCCTTCAAAAGACCCTGAACTACTGTGGGCTGGGAGGGTGGGACCACTGCTCTTCCCTTTCTGATACTTGTTTATCCAAAGCATTTATTGCTGTCTCCTGTCAGAGATGAGGTGCTGATGAGGTCCTGTTCTTTTTAAAGATGATCATTGTTATCTCCCTAATTTATACAAGTCCATGAATACTACCTGCAAAATAGAAGCAAGATCTCAACAGTTTCTTGCCACCAATCCTTTGACTGAAGCTGATTTCAGTTCCAAAAAGAATCAACAGCAGCAACAAAAAAGAAAAATAAATTCAACGCATTTGGCAACACTTTCCTCTGTGTTTTAGAGACACAAAGTCCAGGGACACCTTGCACTAGACCAGTGAGACCCCAATCCAGCCTGGCCTTGAGCACTTCCTGGGATGGGGATCAATAACCTCTTGTGGCATTAAAAAAGGGGGAGTAGTTACTGGGTTAGCAGGGTGTTAAAAAAAAAAATCTGAGTTTAGACAGTGAGACTCAAGACTCAGTCACACTTGTACAGGTTTGCAGTTCATAAGAATGGACCAAATTCCTGTAAGCAGCTGAATCTGCTCCTGGTTTTCACCATTTCTGGTGTTTCAGGAAGCCACCTGTATAGCACATCAATACTTGGCCAGTGCACATTTACATACTGTGTAAATACAATTATTTGGAAACAATTCTCTTATTTGGAAACGATTCCTCTCTTTCAGGGATCTTCTCCCTATACCCAACTGTTGAATATAACCCCAAAGAAAGAAAAACTGTCCATGGAAACTGAGTCCTACATAGCAGAGGAACCCTCTGGTTCTGAAAGAGCTGATGGATTTGGGTAGTAGGAGTGCTAGGACAGAGATACCTACCACAGGAGCTGGTCCTTGAGAGCTGCCCCACTCATCTTGAGCAGGAAAAGCACTTGAGGCTCTGAGGAGGATCAGGCTGAATGGAATTGGACTCTGTGATCTTGAGGGTCTCTTCCAACCTAGTGATTCTGTGTGAATTGCACATGTCCACATCCTTCCTTCCTGCCCTTCACCTACCAGTCATCCCTTCCCATCTCATGTGTGATAGAGGAACAGGTCCCATCTTTGTTTGTTTGATGGTGCCTGGAGCCACAGCCCCCCAGAGGAGCTGGCTCTGGTTCATCATTACCCTGCTGTTTCTGTAGCCATTTACACCCAGATTCCTTCTCATTTGCAAAGTGCACATGTCTCAAGTGTAAATGAGTGTCTGAAGTAGACCAGCATCATGTCTGCTCTGCTTCCTACTGCCTGCTCTTCTCCAGATTGAAAGATTTGGCAGGCATTGCTCTATGGGACTTCCACCTTCTCCCTTGCCATCAGGGTGAGGCACTGCAAAAAGATCAACCCAAGTCCAGAAAGTGTGTCTGCAGCAGTGGGAATGAAGATGGGAACATCACATACATTCTTTGGGTCATTTTTACCTTTTCCCTCCCATTCTCAGAGGGGAAAGCAAGCTCTGGCCCTCTGTCCTGAAATCTGTGATCTGAGTCATCAAATTCCCTTCTGCTGTAACTGCTGCCACTTTTCTGGGGGTGGAAAGCCCTGCTAGCTCAGACCTACCAGTGCCACTTGGCAGCTGTGATAATTTACAGCAGAAAAGACTCATCTGCATCCTGTCAAGGCATGATCTCCGACTTCATTTGAAATACTTCTGCTCCTCCAGATGATTTACTGCTCAAGCACAAGGTGGTCATTTTATCTCTCTTCTCTTCCCCCTTGGCCCATGACAGCCTGGATCCCAGGCACAGACTGGATCCCCCTTCCAGGGTGTTGTGGAATGAGGGAGATAAAAGCTGCTCCATTTTTCACCAGCCCTCCTGAGCAGTTCTGCCTGACCACGTAGCTGATGGCTGTGTCCATTTTGCTGGCACCTCCAGCATTTTACACCGTGTCTGAGTCTCAGCAGGCTCCCCCCGCCTGCTAATGGCTTTGCAGCCCAGCCAATCAATTGGTTATTTATGGCAGGCACGTCTCAAAACTGTCGGGTCAAGTTTTCCTACCCTGATGTATTTTGTGCAGAGGAGCACATAAATCCTCTCCTGCCATTTGCAGCTTAAACCTCCTGAGTGTGAAGCCAGCGGGTTAAAGTTTCCAGCAATAGTAGCAAACTGTATTTTAAAGGGTTGTTCTCCTGACTCTTAGGGGCTTGGGCTTTGTCTGAGCCATGAATCAGTTCACACTGCAAGATTTATAGGCATTAAACTCTCTCTTTGTTGTCCTTTAGCTCTGGAGTTTGAAGTCATAAGCAAGGAAATTGAGACTTCTCCACTGTTTCAGTGCTTTCCTGTTTAAGGTGCTCTTCTGAAGGGTCACAATGACATCTTCATTAGGTGCTCTAAAGTGAGATACAGAATTCCTGCACTTTCAGTCTGGTGCTGCTTTACCAAAATTCATAACCTGGTGAATGGAAGGATGAAGAACTTGTGTAAAGTGAAGTCTGGATTTTGTTATCAAGCCTCTAAAGACTGTAACATTCCCATTTCTTGGAGCTGGGTAAATCTTGGTGCCAGAGCAATATGAGTCACACACAGCCACAAGATTTCCCAGTCCTCAAGACCTTCCAGTCACGAAGACTTCCCAATTTTGAAGGTTTAAATACCAACCACTGAAGCACAAGTGTAGCAGCAACTACTATGCATGAAGGGCATCTCAGAAAGCATGGAGTAATTCCTGGGCACACTCTTTGCAAGTGGATGAGAAAGGATCACACTCAACTTTCTGTTCAGCCTACACTGGTATCTTTTCAATACATCTGCGTGTTTTGAAATGAAAAAAATGGCTGCTGTAAAATGAAGTGAGGGAAATTATAATAAACCCAGCTTCTGAAGCCATGAACACTGTGCTACATTTCAGGGATTTGGAAAATAATTTGCTTACAAAAAGAAACTAACTTAATGACACAAAGTGGAGGTTTTGGCTGGTCTCATGGCAGAAAATAATTTTCCCTGTCAGGATGTAAGCAGCCTTGGAACTGGTAGTATACTGCAGGCACACCTTCAGATTTCAACATTTCTAGTGTTTGGAAAATATTATCTGACAAATCAAAGCTCCTCACGTGGCCTTGCCCACAACACTTAAAATTAAATTTAATTCAACAAATTTGGATTGATCCACAAAATTTCATGTGATATAAGGAGGGGTTCCTCTCTCTGTTTGTGGCTGGGATCCTGTGCAAGACAGCATGGGACTCATCTTTCTTTCCCCAGAGCTCTCAGAAGAACATTGCTGCTGAACACCAGTGAGTGTTGTAAAAGGACAAACATGAACAGGAATCCAACCTTGAATGGAAGAGGAGGAGCCCTGACTTTTCTGAGCTAGCTTAAAATATACTGAATTTCTGTGGACTACTGGTTGCCACATGATGCTGTTACATATGTTCCTTTATGTCCATGTCTAGGAATGATGAAGGCCCATGTCCTTCTAGGCATCAGGAATGACTTCTGCTGACAAAAAGAACAATTTCCACCCAAGATGCCTCAATATTTGCAAGGCTTTGTGGCATTTCTCTATTTACAAACGGAGACCACTTAAGCTCAGCAAATTTTTAATGCATGGGCATTTGTGAGCACAAACAGAAACTAGTAAGAAGATATAAACACCAAAGTGTTAACCCTTGAGTGACCTCTGAAACAGCTGCATGGGGAATGTGGGGCTTAAAAGACCTTCTTTTTGTGGGTGATTTGAGGAGTATTTTCAAAGATGAACGGGCCCTTGTTAGAGGGTGGCAGTGCACAATGCATGCACACATTGGAAAGCCCTTGGTGAAAGGCAAGGCAGGCACCTGGGCAGGCTGTGGGAGAAGGAGGTGCCCTGGCTGGGCTGGGGCGTTATCAGCCCCACGGCTGCGCGGGGAGCGGCGCTGTGGGTGGTGGAAGTTTTTAAAACGATTTTCATCAACATGATTAAATACTTATTACATGAGTCAGCCATACGGGCTGCATTAAAGCAGTGAACTCAGAGGAGTCTCCTCATCTGTTTATGAAATCCATCTGGAAGCACGGATGGCTCAGGAGAAAGAGCATGAATGCAGCTCAGTGTGACAGAAGCCCATTCCCCTCCCAGGAGCCTGCCTGCACCAGCACACACTGCACTCCTCGCCCCACACTCAGGGAAAAGGGTTTTTATTTTTCTTTCTGCACATTCCCGGGCAAAGAACCAAGGCCTGCCATGACTTTGACAGTGAGACTTTAAATATACCCTGTCGGGATGTGACACAGGCACCTTTTTCTGGTGGCAGGATATAACACAGCTTTAAAGAAAAAAAAAAAAGTAGATGCAAGCTTTTGCACTGGAGGGAAGTATACCTTGAAAGGAATGGCTTAATGAACTTTAACC
Source organism: Fringilla coelebs (assembly GCF_963513975.1). Lineage (NCBI taxonomy): Eukaryota > Metazoa > Chordata > Aves > Passeriformes > Fringillidae > Fringilla > Fringilla coelebs. The sequence continues at coordinate 6,097,092 of NC_140034.1, forward strand.
AGCCTTCCAAGATCTTTATTAGTTGCCCCTTTATCAAATTAAATTCACACTGTGCTAGGCAGGTTAAATACTGCGAGTTGATGTCATGTGCTAAGTGCCAAAGTAGGCTTTAATTGGCTGTTTAAATGAGAAAAGGGGTCCTGCTGTGCAGCACATGCACGTACACACAAGCTCAGCTCGCACTAAACAAGGTACCAGATTTTTCTTAAACCAGCTGGGAAGGTTTTGCTCCATGTGTGTTTGAGCCTTTTCTCTACCAGGGCAAATAGGTAAAGGAAAAGTTGCACAGAGGTCCCTAAGCTCTGTCCCCTGGGTTATAGGTGACACAAGGTGTCCATGGCAGATGTGCTTCACGGTAAGCTGGATGAGTTGCTCCTTCCAGGAATGTTGTCCCATGGAATTACTCAGAATTAGCTCTTTCTGAGGAATGCCTGCTGATTAACCTGGCAGGGTTTTCATAAAGGTTTTTTGTACTGGTCACAGCTCAGTTTCATCCATCATGAATTAGTCACAGATGTCACCAAGAGTAGCCAGAACAGTAAAGGCCAGATGGAGACGAGCGGGTCACCTGTCCTGCAGAAGGATTTTCATCTTAAAAACACTTTACAGCAGCAGCAGTGGTGACTGCAGAGTTAAGATTACAGAACATGGGGGGTCCTTTACCTTCCCAGTGGGAATCTCTGGCCTCCCAGGAGGAGCAGTTAGTCACACATGGAGAAATCCTGCTGGCATTGCTTGCGTGGGACTGTCCAAGGCAGCTGACTAACAGCTCTGCCCCTTTGTGAGAGGGATGAAAAATGAAGTGGTGGTGGCATTTCGTACTCCTGTGGCCCAGACAGAACAAGGGTGAAAGTGCTGCTGGAACTTGCTAAATTTGAACAGTTGTTTTCTGTTAACACATGGCCTTAAAAATGTGATTTGAGAAGCTTGTTAGAGAGTTAGTGTTAACATCTAGCCCCAGTGCAATTGGGCCCAGCTGGGCGACAAGCCTCAGGAGCATCCTGCCTTCCCCATCCAGCTGCATCCTCCTGTCCCACTCTACAGCCTTTGCTTGATCTGCCATGGTGGCAAGTTCCAGGGCTGCCTGGGAACACTCTCCCTGCCCATCCTGGCCCACGGGGTGAGCAGCTGAACCCTCAGCTTGATCTCCACCAGATCTGGGGCTGGGGAGCAATGGCACTCGAGCACTGCTGGCTGCTGTTTTCTGCTCTCCCGGGCAGTGATGCTGGTGGTGCCTGTGGGGCTTTGCAGCAGCATCACGAGCCACAAATCTCTTTCTCTTCCTCCTTTGTTAAGCATGGAAAAAGCAATTTTCCACTGATAGAAAGCCTTGCAGTAGGTTCTGCTCCCTTCCTCTCTCTCCTCTCCTGCCCCTGCCTTCCCTCCAGCCTTTCTCTGGTTTCCTCCCAGCCCCTCTCAAGTCCCCATGCCTGAGTTTACCTTCTCCCTCTCTCTTTCCTACTGCTTCCCCCATTAAGCTGGACACTTTGGGGAACTCCTGTCTCCTCTCTGCAGCTTGCAGCTGATTTGCTGTGCCCCCCAGGGATGGTTTTCCTAGGGCAGCAGCCAGCACAGAGGTGCAGAGGCTTCCGGCACTCGCACTAACCTGCATTCCAACATTAAAGATAATGGATACAATGGAAAATCAATGGAGAATATGTAACTTTATCCCATTCATAGCTTCATATTGCATTACACCATGGCCTTCAGATACATAAAAGTGATATATGGTTGAACTTGGCAGCAGAAAGGGACGCAGGAAACAAATATCTTTGGTAAGAATCACAGTCTAGGTATAACTTATATAGCAAATAGGCCTGAATATCTTCTGGTATTCATGAATTTTTGCTTTGTAATTATTTTCCAGTAATATGTCAGAGTGTAAAAAATAAATCAAGGCTTTGTGCATATTACAGATTTCCCCTGAGTGAGATAAGAGAGAGAAAGAAAATGACTTCTTGACTTTCCAACCTCAGCCATATGCCAAATCTGTCAGAAATACTGCTTTTTAAACATTATATCAGTGGAGGAAATTATAGCTGCTGTTATCTGCCCTTTGGTCAGGAGCACATTCTGCACCTTGGCTAATGTGCCTTTGTGGTGCAGCCACCTGCACTTTTTCGGGGAGTTCATCTAATTACAGAGTAGATGAGTCAAGCTGCATTTCCTATGGGCTGTCTACAAACATAGGAAGTTATTAATTCTGATTAGCTGAAAAAGTCCAGGTCTTCTCCACAACGTTTCCTGGCTAATATTAGACACACCTTCTGTGCTTGAAGGTGTGATGGCTGATAAGAACCAGTAGTGCGGCCGCCGAGGTTTTATGGCCGTGGGTGCAGCGTGGGACAGACTGTCCCAAGAGGGATTTTTTTTCTTACACCTTTGGATGCATTTGAGCAGACAGGCTGGAATAAGAATAGGAAACTAAAAGGAGAGGGTTCAGCCCTGAATAAAGTGATGTGCAAGGCTCTTAGGAAATGATGAGGGAGTGGCACGATGCTGCCTTGCCTTGGTGCCTGGCAGGAGAAGAAAGTTATTGGGAAATTTTCCTTTCACTAGAAAGAAATATGTCCTCAAAGGAGAGCAGAAAGTTCCTAGGAGATGTTGTTGTAAGACTTGAGATCCTTGTTTTGGAAGAAGATGAAAAGAAACTTGACTGTTTAATGAGAATTAAACAGCTGTAGCCAAGCTCTAACCACAGGCACCATGGAGACCTGCTGGGGCAGAGGTCCCTGCACTACCCCTGGGATAACCAGGGTTTGGAGTCAGACAGAAGGCCACGTGGCACAGAAGAAAGAGATGCTGGAAGGTCTATTTTCAGGTCTTCCATCAATCTGCAAATCCTTGCTGGGCTCTTTGCTGAGCCCTCTTTCACCCTGGGCTGTCTCCTCCGTGCAACCCACCAGGGCCAGGGGCTGGTGGTGGAGTCCCAGCTTCACCCTGGGCTTGTGGGGCTCCCCAGGACTCCCACACCAACCTGAGCCATGCCCCTTGTCATCATTCTGTGTGAAGAGAGGGAAAAGGGGATGTCCTATGGCCCAGAGGGTGGAGGGACAGGAGTTTGGTGGTGATGGGAAGCTCAGCTCATGCCTTTCCCTGCCTGAGCAGTGGCTGTGGCTCAGGAACACCTGGCCAAGCTCTGAGAGGCAGCAAAGGGGTGGAATAATGAGGTAGCACAGCTGGCCCTGCTGTTGGCAATGGGGACTTCACTGGTGTCACATGGGGCTGTTCAGATGATAAACCAGAAGGCAGAAAATGGGACAGATGGGTAGAGTGATGGAGATTTATCCAAGTCGTGCAAAGGGGAATACAGAACACAGCCAGAAAATTCTTGAGATGTAAGTGATTGTACCTTGGAAAATAGGTAAAATAATAATGTCTCAGCAACCAGGACTGAGAGCCAGAAGAACAGAGATTAAATGCTTTAAACAGTCACTAAACAAATCTTGTATCACAGATGTCTTGATGTTTTATCTCTTGATTTATTTCACATTTGCAAGCCACAGAAAAATGGTACGTGATGGTTTTTCCTTTTCAGTTCCCACTACTGAGCTTACAAAGCTTGCCAAGCGTGGAGAACTTCACAGAAATCAAGAAGAAAAAGCTTCCTGGCTGGCTGGATTTTCCATTGCTTTCTCAGCTGTACCACAGTGGCTCCTCTGATTTATTCTGCAACCAGAGGGGACAACTGGGCACAGCATGGGCACATGGGATGGGGACTAGTGGCTGGCACATGGCACCACAGCTGCTCCGGAATCTAAGGAAAATTGATTTAGGTGGAAGGGCTGTGTTCTCCCTGCTCCCTGGGTAAAGGAGGAATGTGTTTGGCATTGCATGGGCATAATGGTGAAAGGGGGAGAAGCAGGCTGCAAAAAACCTTTCCTGCCAAGGTCCCTTGGGTTTATATTCTTAGTCAGAATGCATCATACAACAGGAAATCATGCTTCCTTTCTCCCTCACTTTCCTGGGTTTGATTTCAGCTCCTCCTGTGTGGCACAGCTAGTACAGGTAAAGTTATTTTACAGCATGAAGTTGGTGCCTCTCCCAGTAATTAAACTAATGTTTATAACATTATCCTCTGTAAAAGGGATAAGTGTTATCCCCCTATTTTACAGGTGTGGAAATCAGGACAATTTGGCCATGGTGTTGAAAGGAAATTATGTTGAGCTCGTGGCATTGAATTCATGTAACTCATCCCACTCCTTGACTGTGGATCAGAGTTCAGAGAGTCATCCTCTATAAATATCTGCCAGCAAGTGTGTGTGAGACATAAAAATCCTAGCCTTCCCTCAAACTTTGATTCAGTCTAAATGTATCCTTCTCATACCTGGTTTTACTATATTTGGTCTAAAAGCCCATAAATAGAGTTACACACAATAACTTTGGGGAGAAGATTGGCAGAAATAGGGCTTCTGCTGTTGGAGGCTGCTGCCCAGTCCTAACCTGTGCTTTTCATGTCTCAGTTGCAGATGAGATGGAAAATCTGAGCTGCTTTGGCCAGAAGCTTATCCTGGATTCAGATTCTCTTTTTTTCCTCCCCTCACACAGTATGTACAATTACTGCACTACTTTGCAATACAGAAAAGCAAGATTCAGGGGCTGGGCTTTGATGATACTTGTGGATCCCTTTCAGCTCAGGCTATCCTATGGCTCTATAATGACACTCCCACGTCTGATTGATGGAACTGGGATGGATCTGATTTATAAAATAAATCAACATGTACAAAAGTAGGCAAAAAAAAAAAAAAAGAGGGAAAGAAAAAAAATCAGTGAGAAGTAGCTTTCAGGGAATCATTAAAAAACAGGAGATGGAATTTCGTCCTTATTGAATATTTTTTGCCTAGGAACATTGTAGTCCTAAAGCAAATCCAGAAACTGTTGTGAGTTTGTGACATATGACTTGTATCTTGAGAGTTTACAGCAGATTGCAACAGACTGAGATGACATTTAGGCAGCTGAAGCCACATCCACCAAGCTCTGTTTTGCAGGGAAAAATACCCTGCCTGGTGGGAATGTTGTGCTGTTGGGTGGCAGAATGCATTATTATTATAAGAGATGGCAAGGATCTATGTGGCTTTGTGCTTGAAATAAAAAATTTGCAGTTTGCAGCTTACGGGCTGGGCACTCCTTTGTTTGCTCTCTTTTGTATTGCCTGGGTTTCTGTGTGTGCATATTTCTGCTAATGCAAAAATAGAGCCTCTTTTATTGCAACACTTCACAGAATTTTTCCAGCATAAATGAGCCAGTTTCCAAATCAAAAGGATAAACCCTGATGAAAAGTTGGCTTCTGAATGTGAGATTGTTCATTGTCCACATTCCGTTGGCTTTTAAAGGAATAAAAAAGTATTTCTATAATGAAGAGAACTCATATTTTAAAGGGGTTGTAACCATTCTCTAGCAAATGGTAAACCTTGGGTCAAATTGAGGAGGGTGGGTTTTTTCCACCACTTTTCCACCACTTTTGGTTGCCTTATTCTTGCAGAATGCAAAGACTCCCAGTGAGTAGAATGGAAATGCTCAGGAATGAAAAATATCTTTGATTTCCAAACTTCTGCTCATCTTTGAGGAGCTGCCAGGTCTTGTGTTAGTGGTGACTTTGTGAGTGTGAGGGGCATCTTGCTGACCTGGAGGAAGAACCATTGCACACACACTTTTTGCTCTCATGGGCACAGCCAAGTCCCATCTGCCAGCCCTGCCTGCCCAATACCTCTGCAGGTTTGAACCCTGATTCCTCTCAGATTTTGTAAAATGGAGCCAGCAAAACTCTTTAAGGGGTGTTAATTCTAAAGTACCCATCTGCTTTTGCACTGATTTTATGTGTGTATTTTTGATGATTTGTTATAGGTCATCTGTGGCAGGTAGAGGGAAAGTCCCTGCAGTGCTTCTACTGAGCCATTGGTTCCTAAAATGAAAGAGCAAAGTCAGCAAGGTAAGCAGTGCTTGGATTGTGCCTCAAAGAAGGACAAAACCATGAAAGATTTTTGAGCAAGATGTTCCATGGAAAGGAATAACTCCAACACAGAAAACCCTTAACTCTACATGAGGAGAGGCTTAGTCCAGCCTCTTTACCTTTGCAATTCCTGCTTGACCTTATTGTGGCCCTTCAGTGCCACAGGAGAGCTTGAGAGGGACTTGGGACAAGGGCAAGGAGTGGCAGGACAAGGGGGAATGGCTTCAAACTGACAGACAGCAGGATTGGATTGGATATTGGGGAGAAATTCCTGGCAGTCAAGCGCTGGGAAAAGTTGCCCAGAGAAACTGTGGAGCCTTTTTGCTTTTCAGCCTTTTCATGGCAGTGTTCAAAGCCAGGCTGGAGGGGATTTGGAACAACCTGGTCTAGTAGAAGGTGTCCCTGCCTTCCACCTTGGCTCAAAGATTTCTGGCAGCTGGGATGGAGGATGAGAGGCTGCCCTGTGCTCTCACTTCCCCACCCATCTCTTCTAACAGCACCCCTGCTGTCAGGACTGACCAGCAGAAGGTGAGTGAAGTTATTATTTAGTTATTTAGTTTAAAAATAGATTGATGTAACCTGCAAAAGGCTAAAAATATAATCTAAAAAAAGAGACTGGTGTCTTGTCTTATATTCCTCCAGTTACATAGTGCTGGGTGATGAAGAAGATGATGATGCAGCAAATTAATTCCTGATTCTGCAAGTGCTTTTGAGGAGCTGAAAAATTGCTTGGCTAAGGTGACAGAAGGGTCACAGAGGACAGTGAAGTCGGCCTTCTTAATGTAGGAACTGGAAAATTTGGCTAAACTCAGACATTTGTAGCACTTTTTTGTAACCCATCAGTCACTCAGAGAAGTTTGAATAAGGGAGATAATTTGGGGTTTTTTTCTAAAATAATGCAAAATTGCACTGGGATGGGAAGGTTTTTCAAAAGTCTTTCTGCTTAGGTCAACATTGCAGTCTAAAAGGGTGACTGGGAAGGATGGACACACATGGGTTTCTAAGTGTGGAGCTGAGCAGCCCAGCCTTGATGCTGCTGCAAAATTTACTGCCAGACTGAGGAGAAAAGAAGGAAAAAAAAAAGCTGAACTATCTAGGGTTTGTACAAGTCTTTGGTAAGTAGTTGGGCACTAGCCTCTAACCTAAGGTGTTCTGGGGAGAGTCAAAATTTGAAGTGAAGGAAAAGGAAATGCCCTACTTGAAAGGATAGAGAAGCAGAGGAAATTGACTTGAAACATTGTTCAAACCCCATAAAACAAGAAGAACTGAACTGGCATACAAAGGATGAGGAGGAGTTCTCTCACAGCCTTTCACTTTGCAATTTAAGAAAGAAAAATTAATCCTGGCTGCAGAAAAAGCCTTTAGCCATACAAAATAATCTGAAAAAGAATTTCAGAAGTTCCCAATACAAACTTTTCTCCCAACAGGTGCTAGAGGAGGTGGCACAAAGCTGAAGAGTCAGATCAGGGACAAAAGTGCATCATAGTTGAGACCTGCACAGAGGTTCAGGGAATCTGGGCTTTTGTGGGGCAAGTGTGGATTCCCACTCATCCACTGAGCATTTCTGATAAACAGCAGGATATTATGAAACAATGACTGTGAAACATGGCTTTCAGAGATGTGAGTGTGGAGGGGCAAAGAGCTGTGGAAAAAGCAAGTGAAGTTCTCTAAATTGTCCTTGGACTAGTGCCAGCACAGGGCAGTGCCTCTGAATGGGGAAAGCAGCAGTGTAGGACAATTTCTGAAAAGGAAGCAGGATCTGTTTTTCAGATCTCATAGAGGCACAGGTGGTAAAACTGATCCAGGTACTGTCAGAAACAGGCTCATTAAGCAATCCCTCCACTGACTAGGAACAGAAGAAGAGGCTTTATATACAGCTGAGAAAATGGATTAACTGAGCATAATTAAACCTGAAGTCACAGAATTATTTGGGTTGGAAGGGTCCTTAAAGGTCAGCTCGTTCCTTCCCCCCTGCCATGGGCAGGGACACCTTGGACAAAGGTCAGTCAAGCCCTGACCTTCACCCAATTCATACCATGAAACAGGATGACAGCACCAGTGAATGCTGGAAAATTAAACTCAATCATTTTAAATGCTGGATGGTGCTTGTATAGAGATGATGTTAAGAATGCTGTAGTGGATTCAGGTGGGCTTTTCTTACTGGATCTGGAAAAATAGTGGTGGATACAAAAGGCAGGAAGATAAAAGCCCTGCCCTTAGAGTATGAAAAAGCTTGTACTCATTTAAAGAGATGGCTTTCAGCTTGAAAATGCACTATTCATTGATAAAGAGGGGCTGGTGGTATGTGTCATTTGTCCAGTGTGTTGTATCTACCTGAAATCCTGATGCATCCAAAGTCTTTGAAGGGGAAGTCATAAACTTTTAAAAAGTGGTTTGTGATAAGAAATGTGAGGAGCCCTGAAAAAAAAATAAATCTACCTTTCACATACTGTGTGGGAGAACACCAGGGATGGAAAAGTTATTCAAGTTAAGGCATAGCCACAGCATGAAACAACTGGGCATAAACTGCTCAGGAATAAAATTAAATTGGAAACTGGAAGGAGTTCTGTTCTGGATATGTTTTTATAGGAGAAGTGAGAAAGAGTTTATGAAAGAGACAGCAGATACCAAAGAAAGAATAATATTCCTCAGGGACTGTCTCAAAAGGCAGCTGTAACAAAAACAAGCAGGAAGATTTAAATCCCTCCAGGAGGTTTGTACAGGAGAGAGCTCAGACTGAGCTCGTGGTGTGAAAGCATCATGACACAAAGTAGAGGCTCCTGATGATGGTAGTGGCATTTCTAACCTGCCCACAGTCCTTTTCTCCAGCAAGAAGCAGGAGAAGATGGGATGCTGTTCCCCTGGAAAACAGCCTCCAAAGGGTGTGTTTGGTCTCAGGTTAACGCTGGTCTCACTGCTCTCTTCCTTCTATAGTGAAACAGCTCCTTCATTCAGGGGCAGCCAAAAAGAAACAAGAAATAGAGCAGAGCATAGGTCAAATAATTAAAAACTGAGTTGAGAGGCTAGAAGGATATGGAGACATTCCCAGGACATTTCTATTTCCTATGATAAAGAGGCTGATGCTATTTGATAGAGAAGAGTGGGCAAGAACAGCAAGGGATAAAGCAAACAGGAGGCACATCCTGAAGAAGAACAAAGAACAAAAGGTTTGGGGCAGCGTGGGGGCAGCCTCCTGCTGTTTGATCCCATCACATCCTGGCACACGGGGATCTGTTTGCATTTCCTAAAAATAAACAGAATGGCACTGAAATGGCATCTGACCACAGCTCAGCATGTGTGTCCTCCTCGTGGAAACACCCCAAACCATCCGGAGGGAGGTGACAAGACACCCACGTGTGCACACACTGCAGCTACAGCTCTCCAAACACTTAATATTAAAAAATCACATGCTACAGAATTGTCCTGGACTGCAGCAAAAGCAAAATCCATTTGCTTTCAGCTCCTCTCCAAAGAACTTAAAAATCCATCACAAAAAGGGTGCTAAAATAAAGGTTCCTTTTATGGTACAACAGGTTCCCGATTGTAAGGCAGGAACATGAATTTCAGATTTGCCAAACAGCCTGGAATTCCTTAGGTTTCCATATTCCCACTCTCTTCTTTGAACAGTCATTTCTTTTGATCCTTTTCTGTACCTCTTTGTTGCATTTCAGCTTTTGATACCAGTGGACAACTTCTGTGTAAAAAGTGAATTCTGAAGTAGTGTCAGAATATGCTGAATTTCTTTACCCTAAAATTCACAGGGGGTAATGGATGTCCTCTGTCCATGCTGGCTCTAAGGGAATCTTCTGCATTCTGAATGACAACTCCCCAGAAATTATTTTTCTAACCCCTCACCCAGAAGCTCAGCCCTGAGCATGTGAAGGAAGACTTTAGATTCTTGGTAAATTTGGGATCACCCTATATTGATTCTTAGCCAATATGTTTTCTGGGTGTGGGAAGGATTGCAGTTGTTTCTTGTGATAAACTCCAAGCAGTGCACATGCAATGTTAAGAAACGTATGCATTGATCATGGACTTGTATCTGATTTTAGAAACCAATAAAGCATGTAGCATAAACCAGTAACCTTATTTCATGTCATATTCCTGAATGTCAAAGCACAGAATGGTGTCATGTCTTTTTTTTTATTTGTTCCCAGAAATTAGATTTTACTGATAATCCAAGAGATAAATGACTGTTTCTCCTTAGAAGCCACTGTGACTCACAAGGTTCATACATCTTGAGAATTGCACTTAAAGAGCTGTTAAATAGCTTTAAACCTTAATGCAGACATGATAACTCTCAAGTCAGTGGCCTGGAGAAGAAGAATTCAAGCACATTTCAGGAGAGTTAGTCACTGGCTAACTAAAATCCCAGAATATTTTAAAACATCATTGTTCAGGAGTGGGTGACTCCCAGTGGCTGCCTGGCCAGCCTCAGGAAAGAATGTGTGTTTTGGTTTGGTTTTTAAATGCCTACAGGGTTTAGCTGATGAATGCTCTTCTCATCTGTGAGGAAGTTCCCTTCTTCTTTTAAAGCTGACATGGAGCAAGCTGCTAAAATGAATAGAGTTAAACTTTACAATGACATCAGATTTTTCCTCCTCTTTTGAAGCAACTCGAAGTTGATAACTGTGGATTAAAATGTGGAATCTGTTTGTTTTTTTTTTTCAGCATCCTAGCAGTGCAGCTGAGATGGGAGCAGGATGCAGGATTCCCATGGCTTTTCCTAGGTCAGTTCCTCAGGGCTCAGACCACCTGCACAGCACCTGCAGGCAAATTATTCCAGGTAATTAGCCTGAAGATCTCCACTTGCTGTCAGCCTCCTCCCTCATTCATATCAAATGCTGAGCTGTCAGAGGGACTGTGACAAGCATTCACCATGAATGGGAGGGCCTCTTCTTTTCTCCAGGGCTGTACTGGAGGATTTACCCTGTTCCCAAGATGGACAAAAGTCTTTAGAATACCACCAGCAGCTACAAATGAAGCATCTCAGGTAACACCAAAGTGCTGATATTTTGAATTGATTTCTGTTGCCCCAGTTTTGTTCTATTCCCATCTGTGGCACCATTCACACTCATGGGACTTGGAAATTGAGGCAGAGGGAGGAAAGTACCTTGGGGTCAGCAAAGATGGGGCACTGGAGGCCACCAGATGCTGTGCAGGGGAGTGTGCCACAACATGCTCCTGTGTCTCACGGGTTAAATCCTTCTCTCTCTCTGCTGCAGAAGGAACAACCAGCTCAGAGGGTTGTGCACAGCAGCAGTGCCTGGCAGGGTGCTAAACTCCCATGAAGTAATGGATTTTCTTGTGTTGGAGGTTGAAATGCTGTGTCCTTCCCTGTGGCACATTTTCCTCTAGTCAAACCTTCTCTCAAGATCTGGCCTGGAGGGCTCTCATTGTCCCCTGGCTGTGTGCCTTAGGATTTTAGCTTTTATATTTTTCAAATTCTGTACTGCATTACTCTAAACTCCATATGAAGTGTTAGTTAACTGTCTTCAATTTTGGTAAGACAAAACAATCCCTCTAGGCCTGAAATCCAAGGACATGCCACTGCCTCAGGCCCCAAAATCTATAAACAAAAGTTGAAACTGGGGGGGAGCAAACTGGGGGTGTTTGACTTCATTACCTGGAGCTGTAATTGGAGGATTAACCCCTGAATGGATCAAAGTTATAATTGTCTGAAACACTCGTGGCCATCATCCAGCTGGGGTGAGGCCTCTGGAAGGTCTCATTGCCCAAGGTGTTTCTGTTTGAGGGCCTTTAATAAATCCCCACTTTACTCTCCTGATCTTGTCTAGCCTCTGTCCTGGGTACCCCTCCCAGGCATCCTTCTGCCAGGGGCAGGTGTTGATGCTGGCACTGTGCGATGGAGGTGACCTCCGGTGTCCCCATCTGCTCCATCCAGGGGCACACGGAGCTCTGGGGGACCTGGGCTGCCCTGGCAGATGCTCAGCCTGTGCCAGGCCACCCAGCAGGGACTGCCCCTGGTTGTGAGGGCTGCTGTGGCCTGGCCCTTCTCATTCCAGAGGCCAACAATTCTCATGGTGTGAGCTGGCAGCTGCTGGCAGGGGTCCCTGTCCCCCAGGCGCGTCCCCTCCACATCCTGTGAGCAGCTGCTGCCTCCTCCTCAGGCTCTCCCCACAGAGGAGTTGGGTGTTGGGAAGGATGAAAGTTTGACAAGTAAGTCTCACAGATGTGTAAGCTTAGCAGAAAGATTTTTAAATGTGGAGTCTGATAAGGAATAGAAGTGAAAGCAAGTTTTGATATAGAGGAAAAGAATTGCTGAGCCAGTCTTACTGGGTAACCAAGGAGGCAAGGGGATGTTAGATAGAAAGGGTTTTTAGAACAAAGGATAAACCCACCTCAAACAAGAAGATGTTTTTACCAAGCAGAAAGATAGCACAGGCAAACAAGCCTGCTGAGGTGGCAAGTAGAAAAAAGACCTCAGAATTTTCCACTGGAATAAAACTGAATAACAATTTCTGGCTTAAACTGTAATGTACTGACTTTTAGTGATTGGAGAATAGCAACATGAATATGGTCATTATAGTAGTTATGATAGGCTAGAGATAAAAGTTAAGGTATAGATTGGTTCTACTGTATTGAGATGCTCAGCAAAGCAAAGTATAAAATGCATTGTAACCAAACCAAGGGTCTCCAGGCCTGCCTGCAGCTGGAGCTGACAGCTGTGGGCACAGCTCTGTCACCCATGACCCTGGACTGCTGTAACCTCATGGATACAATAAACTGCATTTTGGAGAGCCCCTAGAGTCCTACATCCCTCATTTAGGCTCTTACAGTTGGGAGATGCTTTTTTCTGTCCTTTAGAACCTGTTTGTGCATCTTTTTGGGGAACATCAGGTTTCCCCATTTTTCTGGCTTTCAGTCTTGTATCTCTCAACCCCCCACCTTTTGGAACGGAAGGTGTGACAAGGTAGTTTCAGGTATCTCCAGGGTTTTTTCTGCAGTGGCACTACATGGTGATTTTTCTTTTTTTTTTTTTTCCAAGAAAAAGAAATGTTTAGAAACATGCCCAAGCCACAGATTTCAGATCAGGATACATATATTTTTTTAAATACCCTAAATTTGGGAAGTGCTTGCCCTGGAGCAACACTTGGACTGTCTTCAGCCTTCTAAAATAGCCCTGCCCAAAATCCAGACTTTGAACCCCACCCTTCAGTCTCATGCCTTACTTAAGCAGAAGTGGAAATAGAAATAAAATCTCATTTTCTCTGATATTTTTGCTTCAAAACACTTATACATTTTTTTAGTTTTGCTTTCTTAATAATTCATGTCTGCTAAATAAATGGTTTTTTTGACCTCTTTGCCCTCTCAACCAGCAGTTTTCCAAGCCTGGCTGTCAAGGGTTAAGGAAAGGAGGCCTGAGAGAAACTGTCACTCATTAACTGTAACAGCCAAAATCCTTGAAATTGCTATTGAACTTGGAACCTTGTGTGCTATTGTTCTTCTCTCCTCTGCTGGAGTCTTGCATGATGGTGGTTTGGATGGAAACATTTTTGGGCAGGTCCTTGGAAAAACAATGGGAAAAAGCCCTTTTAAACCACCCTGAGAAAGCCAGCAATGGCAACACTGACCAGAACTCACAGATTTAATTTTGTGCATCTGGACTTGAAGGGAAGCTTTCACCCAGCTTGATGGCAAAAGTCCATCTGTGTGTCAGGGCTCAGGACCAAACTCTTCCCAGGCAAGGACTAACTAATGTTGCAGAACACCTTTCCAGATGACAGGATTAAACATAAATTTTGGGAAGCCACGTTGTTGTTTTTCAGCCTACCACTCAATCGCTGCTTATCGTTGTGAAAACATCATTTGTTACAAGGTGTCTTGAGACACCTCTCAAAGTGTCAAAAGTGTCTTGAGATACTTCTCCACCATTTTTTCTGGTACCTGTAGTGAGCACAGTAGATGCTGTAGAACTCAGCCTGAGCTCTGAAATCTTCTGCTGGCTGTCTACCTGTAATTGCTCTGAAGAGAACACAGAGAGAGGAGGAGAACACAGAGAAAGAGAAGAGAAAATGAGTCAAAACTGTGTTTTCCCTGGTTCTTGGCCACTGGCTAGCAATAGTGGGTTTGCTTGTGTATTTTTTCCCTACTTTCATGCAGTGGGGCAGCCTGTGAAATGGCCACATTATTGCTAAGGTATGCAGCTTGTGATCCCTCAAAAGAACTCTACTTTCTTTGTCTTTGTGGAATATTTTTTGAACAAAGAGGACTTTTGGACTCGGCTCAATATTTTTCTTCTGGGCAGTTATGGTTTCCTGGCCTTTCCAAAAGAGAATACCATACCCATGTGAGTACTAGTGCCACACAAACCTTGTTTTAATTAAATTGATTCACCAGATTGATGTGAGTCCAAGCAGAAATGTGGGACAATGTCCATGAGCTGCCCTCTGGCTTACACAGGCTTGTTTTCCATAACACAGAGTCTCAGGAACCAAGCAGGATGTACCTGCCAGGAGCGGTTTGTGCTGCTGAAAATGCTTTTTGGGCAACCTCAAAATGCTCCTGTTGGGACCCTTGAAGGCTGCTGTGCTCCAGAGAATCCCCAGCTCTGTTCCCTATGGAGCAGCACTCCAGCCTCCAGCAGAAATGCACTCCCAGGAATGGGATAGAAAGAAATTTCTTCCCTCTCTCTTTTATCAGCCACTGCAACAGGCTCAGCTCAGCTACAGAGAGCTCTGGAGTCTCAACTGACCCTGGATGAACCTTGTCATAAAATAATAATAAAAACAATACAGGAATATGAATCCTGTAAATCACTGACCTCTTCTGAGAGCAAACTGGATCTCTCTTAACATTTTTAAGATTCATTTAGTGCTGTCTTTATGGCCAGCTTGTATGTCATCATGGCATGGACAGGTCTTCAGCTGAAATAAATCCCAGAGCCTCCACTAAAACTGTCATTTCACCTTTGATTTACACTCTCCTGAGTGAGACAGTCCCTGTGCTATTTCTATTCAGATAAGGAACTCGAGAAAGTTGTTATCAGAGCATATAACACTCTAATTATTCTGACATTGGAGACAGATTAGAAAGCAGATCTTTGGAAGCCTCTGGAATTGGACTGATGCTCTTTGAATTGTAAATATCTTCTGACTTGCAACTGTGATTGCACTTGCAAATTTATCAGGCTCTTAATGTTATTTCAGCATGCCTGAATAGCTGATTTTATTTGCCTGCTTTGTGATTAAAACTAATGGGAGCAGACCACAACTTCATGCTGTGTTTCCATATAGCAGAGTAATTACAGAACAGGCTTTGAAAATACATCTGCAATGCAGGTATTTCCCAGTCAGGTTTTTACTAGGGGATATGGCCACTTTTTTGCATGTATACTGACCTTCCATGTGTTTAGAGCATGCAGGGAGTTTGATTATCCCGTAAAGCATGGCCAGAACACCTGTCAAAATACCACTTCTGTTCTTGGAGATTAAGAAGTAATTTATTTCTTGCCATTTGTTAACTTATTCTTAGCTTGATATCCCTGTCTTGTATTTGATACGTAGCTGACAAATTCAATTTCATGATAAACCTGACAAGAGCATTTCTGACAGAATACAGCTCTGGCTTGATCATGTGTCTGGACATGAGAGGAATGGTAAGAGAGGAAAAGGCAACAAACAGAGAAGGAACCAAAGACCTGAGCTGCAGCCAGAGATGTGCTTAGAGCCCAACCTAGAGAGAATAACACAGAAAGGGACAGAGAACATGGGGGAGCAGCTGATTACAGTAAGACCAGGTGTTGTCCCTGCATGTTATTTGATTCCTGCTCTGCTCAGAGAAACTAGATATGGTTAATAAAAAGGATTTGAGTTCATAAAGAGGTTTTGATAACTAACTTTGAGAAATAACTAAAATGAGTTTCTTCTATTAATGGAAACAGCCAGTGAGACCCCCAAAACCCACTGAACTGCTGGAAGACAGCACTGCAGGGACCACTCAGGGCTTCAGCAGCACGGGGTGACTTCACCTGTGCTCCCTTGGACCTCTAGTGGAAGAGCAGAGCGGCCGAGGGGAGGCTGAGGAACACCAGCCCTTTCCTTCCCTGCGTGTGCAGCTCCTGCCTGGAGCATCAGGGAGCAGCAGAGGGGGTGAGGAGGGGAGCCAAGGAGCTGCTGAGGTGTTCCAAAGTAAGACATGCCTGGCCAGGATCACCCAGGAGATGTGTCCCACCACCAGGGCAGTGGGGATAGAAATCCTTGCAGGGACTGGACAGGGAGCTGTCTGAACACATGGAAAAGGAGCATGATCCCTGGGCTGGGGTTGTTGATAATGGCTGGAAATGCTCATTTTAGAAAATGAGGTAAGTGTGATGTTACTAGAAAGTGGAAAGCTTCCAAGGCTGATCCTGCCTCATGCCCCTGCTGCTCTTCAGCTTGAGACCAGACACTTGGGGCAAGCTTTACCCTGCAGCAAATGTTGACTGTGATGCTGTGATCCCTCCTAGGAAAGGAGGGCTTGTGATGGAAATGATGATGGAGTATGAAGTGCCATGGTGCTTTATGAGCAACACAGCTACAACAACAACCCCCATACCAGTAAATAGGAAAAAGGTCCTCTCTGTCCAGGTGGGGAGGCAGGAGATGTAACCCCACTCTACGTAACACCAGAGACTTTCCAAATCCTGCTCCAAAGCTTTTAATCCCTTCAGTCCTAAACTGTTCAAAATTACATCATCATTTCCTCCATTTCAGACAGAGCTTTACCCCTTCTGCTTCTTAGCTGCAGTGCAGCTTAATAGGACTCATACTTCTTCATCTTAAATGGAAAAATATATGTCAAGGCAAAACAAAGCACAGTTTCTAGATCTCCACAGGGGGCGAGGGGGGTGTCCCATAAATCTGTGTGTGATTAAAGGCAGCTGCAGATTGACATGGACAGTTTGAGCTTGTCAGTCCCTTGATGGATGGCTGTTGGAGCAAGCCAGCAGTGGCAAGCTCAAGACAATGAATTTCCTGCACTTCCTAATCTCATTGCTGAGGACTGGGAAATGGATGCCTAATCAGCCCTCTATTGGTAAGGGCCCTAACCCAAACCCCAGCACAAGCACTGCAAGTTTTCAGCCTGGCCATTTATTCTCAACTCTTTCAATCTCTTGTTTCAATAGCAGCAAATGTGGAGAAGGACAATGAATTCCTTTCTGGTAACCTGAGAATACCGGCTAATGGAAAAAACAAAAACTGCTCTGCAACTATATTAAATTTTCAGGGATTTTTCCCTCCTGCCCCCAACTGGCTGATGTTAACATTTTTTCCAGCGTCCTTGAGATTGCAGCAAACAGCTTGCAGAGAAAAGAAAAACCAAACAGCTTGAACCACATCCTCAGCTGGCACAAACTGATGCAGCTCTCCTTTTTACACCAGCTGAGAAGCCAGGGTACTGCTGCTTTTATATCAGATTCACAACTGAGTTACCATCATAAAAGTAAGATACTGAGATGAGTTTTGCTCCAAGTGACATCATAAATTTGGGGGAAGCAGGAAATGTCTTGGCAGAGCTGAATGGGGTGCTGTGCACAGAGCCCATTTGGCACCAGCAACTAAACCCAGGATCCATGGGGATGCATCCAAGGACACAGTCTTGCATTTTGTCTCCTGCTTTTATGAACATCAGACTGATCTGTGTGCTTAGAAATGGAAGTAGGAAAAATAATGATGAAACCACACATCCAAAATGATAGTTGCAATTCTGGTTATCTAGCATGTTTCACTATAAAAATTGTGTGATTTAAGAAGAATGGAATGGAATGGAATGGAATGGAATGGAATAGAATAGAATAGAATAGAATAGAATAGAATAGAATAGAATAGAATAGAATAGAATAGAATAGAATATTTCAGTTGGAGTGTACCTACAATGCTCATCTGGTCCAACTATCTGATCTCTTCAGGGCTGACCAGTGCATTAAGGGCAAATGTCCAAATGCCTCCTAAACACTGACAGATCTGGGGAATCAACCACCTCTCTAGGAAGTCTGTTCCAGTGTCTGGCCATCCTCTTGGTAAAGAAATGCTTCCTAATGTCAAGTCTAAACCTCTACTGGTGCAGCTTTGAACAATTCCCACATGTCCTGTCACTGGATACCAGGGAGATTAATCAAAATTTGCATAGAAAGAATCACAGAATAGTTTGGGTTGGTGATATTGGTGTCCAGCAGCATCTGGAAGGAGGAGGCACCTAACCTGAGGTGTGAATTTAGGGAACTTTGCTGCTGGGCACTAGGGATCCTACATAGTTTCAGGGTGTGAAGTTTATGAATAGGAGTTTGGGGATTTCAAGTTTGGATTTAGATACAACTCCCACATCTCTCAAAGGTGTTGTAAATACTCAATTTTTTTGTTCTGGGAGAAGAGATATTTGGAGAACTGCAAGTCTGGGGCTTAAAATGAGCAGAGATCCCAAGTTACCAGGGATGTACTGATGTCAGTAAAAGCTAAAACAAAAGAGCCTATTAAAGTGAAGAGGACTCCAGTGTGCTCCAAAATTCAGTATTTGCTAACTGAAGACCTCACAGTTTGCATTTGGGAGACTGAAAGTTACTACATGGAATTTGGAAGCCATGTTTTTAGAGGTGAATTTGAAAGACAAAACAAAGATAAGGAACCTACAAAACTGCTGTTTTGTATAAACTGACTAGTAATTGCTTTTTGAGCAGTCTCTCTCTCTTCTGTATTTAAACAGAACCACAGTACGTATTCCAAGTGGCTGGAGTATAAAAAAATCTTTGGCAAAAAAAATCAGGCTTGGCAGCAACTTGGTTCAGGACTTTGAAAATGAGATTAATGAGGAAGAAGGTGTTGAAAAAGGGGGCCAGAGAAGATGGGGATTGATGCTATTGTAGCACAGACATCCTTGTACCACTTATCAGGATTTCCTGCTTTTAATGTGTTTTTGCATTATTCACCTGGAAAGGAAAAAACCCTTAAGTTCATGCACTTCATTGGAACACACTGGTCTCAAAGAGATATGTTTGCTATTTTCACATGGGAATGGTTACTACTTGGCATCTATTCTAAATTCAAAACTCATTGGGTCAAACTCCTCTGTGTTGCAGCCTTCTCAAATTGCAGGATTTCCAGTCAGGATGCATTTGGCCCAGTGTGCTCTGCCTGTTTTGGCTTCCATACATTATGAGATGGTTAGTTCCATATCCCCTGAAGGATTATATTCTTCCTTGGGCCCAGAGCCCACTCAGGGCTCTGTGTTTCACTAAACCAGACTATAAAGAGTAGGTGCAAACCCTGCACAGGAACTTCACTCATCCTATCAATACCATTTCAAGCTGCCCTTGGAAAGGACATATTTAGTGATGGGCTTGGTGTGCTCTTCCCAGCCATAAAAGATCTGAGGATTGAGTCCTTCTACACAGCTACCCTTAATTTGGGGGATAAAATCCTGCCAAGCCCTTCAGCACAGTGCCCATTAAGCAGTGCAGTTACAGCACCTGCACTGTTCTGCTGTCTGGGAAACATCCTGCACGTCAGCACCTCCAGCATGCCCAGTGCTCAGCTCCTGCTGGGAATCCTCCAAAGCAAACTCCTCCATTCCCCTTTCCAGGGCCACACATTCCTTGTTCCTGAGCTGCACAGGGCTCAGCAGTGCTGCCCCCATACCAGCACAGATGGGCAGAGGTCAGGAACCTGGGGCAATGGGGGTGGATCTCATGTGGCTGACTCAAACATCACCACACCACCATGGAATTCTTTCTGTAGCACAACACTACAGATCCCAGAGGTACAAGGAGGAGAAGAGGACCACAAGCCAGGGCTGTGTGCCTTAAACTCTGTGTACATGACTTTTCTGAGCTTGCCCTGAAGGTTACAGCCCAGAAAGTCTGAAATGACCCTCTACACTGAACTCCCCCCAAATCTCCCTCGGTCATGCAAGTCTGGAATGGCTCCAAACACTTGGGAAAGGAGAAATAACAAATAAGAGCCTTTCTGTCACATTTCATCACTGTCTGATGAGAAGTCTTCATCAGGATCAGAAACAGAGCCTGCTGTGACTGGGCTTCTAGACTGGCATGCACAACAAGTGTGGATGAAGTCTCTGGGCATAGTTCTGCTACAGACTTGAGTAAATTGCTCATTTCTCCTTTGCAGGAAGCATTTCCAACCTGTTTCTATCTCTCTTACCCTGGCAGACTCAAAGGTGCTTTGTCAAGGCTGTGGTTTGGAAAGTGTTAAGCAAATTTGGCCAAGGCACATAGATGCTCCTGTAGCACAAAGGAGGAAGAGCAGCAACATTTAATGAGATTCTCCCTCAGGAATGGTGAAGAAGAGAGAACCTTTCTGGAGCTGAACACTGCCATAGTCCGTATTGCTACAAAACTAAACTGAAGTTCAAGGTAAATCTGGTTTCCTTTGTTGTCTTTATTAAAGGCAAAAAATCTGATAACTTCTAATAAGTGCAAAATGTAAATCTAAATGACTTAAGCTTCATAAAAAGATTGGCCTCCCATCTGGGAGTAGCCTGTGCAGTTTTCAGTGTAAGAAACAGGCCATAACCCCTCCATAGGCAATACAATTAATAATACAATTATGCTAAGCCAGTGCTGACGGTCATTTCAAGGGATAAGTATAGTTATTCTGGCTTGCAAATAAAAAACAAAAGTAGTTGAAAGTTAGAACACAGAGCAAATGGACGACCCTGAATCCTCCCTCTATTGTTAAACTGTACAAATCTATTGCTTTTCTAATAAATATCCCCAGTGCAGAGCATTTTCTTGCCAATATTTTCAGCAGTGGAAGCCAAGCCAGAAGGTTCTGAAACCAACATATTGGCATGGGAGGTTTTTTTTTCTCCTTCTTCTAATATACCATGGAATCTAGTTAAATATTTTTCCACTTCTTACTTCTCTCTGCTTCTTCTGGAGAAAATGTGAGTCCTATTTCCTCATAAAAATATCTTAGCAGTTGACAGGTTGGGTGTCTTTGATCCTGAAATGTTTTTGGATGATTTTTCTCCCCCACTTTGACTTTGTAATATAACGCTCCATAAAAAGTATATGCATATATGCAACTTTAAAAGGGGATCCTTATTTGAAATTAAACTTTTACACCAATTAACCTCCTCCCAGTGCTCTATAAAGTGCAGTAAAAACAGTGCTCTTACAGAGACCCTTGCAATTCTCAGATTGATGCCTCCCTGGCTGTGGAACCCAGAACATCTGCTTTAAATTAGCTCTGATGGAAGGTCTACTTGTAAATGCATGACTTAATCAGCCTTACTAAAGTAAATGGCACATACTGTAGCAGAGGGTGCTTCAGAGTCAGACTCAAACCTGTCTTTCTTTTGAAGCAGAGAGGGGGGAAAAAAGAGGGGGGGTGCAGAGGGGGCAAACTTTAAACCAAAGGCGATTTCTTTCTTTTTTTTTTTTTTTTTGTCTTTTATGAGCTGACATGAGCAGACGTGTGGCTGTACCATAGCCAGTGTAACTCCCAGCACCGTGTGCAGCTGTGCAGGGCAAGCCTGCCTCGCTCCTCCCCATCCTCACATCCCCAGGCTTTCAGACAGGCTCCATTTAGGTGAAGGCTGCAGAGAATTCCATGGAGGAATTGCTGGGAAAACTCCTCCTTTGCCTGAAGGCTCTGAGCATCCCCAAGAGTGCCCAGTTTGTCCTGAGGGAAATCGAAGGGCAGCTAATCCAGCCAAGTTTGCCCAAGGATGAATGTCCCTGCATTGCCCAGTCCCTGCTAACCTTCCCTGAGCAAAAGGAGCCACGGGCTTCCTGTTGGCTTTTAACAGTGGGGTTGTGAAGGGTGAAGAGTTGCAGAAGGTCCTTATGAGGCTGAGTGGCTGGGCAATAAAGTGACAGATGAAATTCAGTGTATATAAACAGAAAGTGGTGCGTGTGGGGAAAAACAACCCATAGATTCATTATAAAATGATGGGCTCTGAGCTGGTTATTATGACTAGGAAGTGAATCTTGAATGAAAACATCAGTTCAGGGCTCAGAAGCCACCAGAAGAAAAAAAAAAAAAAAAGGTAAATTGAATGATTAAGAAAGGGATAGAAAGCAAAACAAAAATAATTTCATCACTTTCTATAGGCATGGGTCATCCAACCTCAAATAATGTATAATTATTTCATAACATAAAAAAAACCCCAAACGTAGTAAACTAGAAAAGTTCTAAAAAAGGCTAAAAAGTGTGACCAAAGGCCTGGAATAACTTCCATATGAGACATGATTGAATCTGGAAAAGGGGCAGTTTGGGAGTGGGGGTATGACAGAGATCTAGAGTACCACAAATGATAAGGAGGGGTTAAGCAGGGATAAAGTGTTCACTGTCTTTCCCTGGAAGTGTTCAAGACAAGGCTGGATGGGGCCTGGAGCAACCTGGTCCAGAGGAAGGTGTCCCTCCTCATCACAGTGGGGTGGAAATTGATGATATTTGAAGTCCCTTCCAACCCAAACCATTCTGTGATTTTTCCAGCACAAGAACAAGTGGCCATGATACAGAGCTTGTAAAATCCAGGTTAAAAATAACCAGGAAACTTTTCTTCACACAAAGGTAACAGAGCTGTGGAATCCCTGCCAGGAGAAGTTATGGATGCAAGAAGTTTAGTGATTTCAGGAGAGAATGGTGAGAATTTAGAAGAGATGAGTAGGGTAGGGGATCAGTAGATAGGACCTAGAGAAACAGAGGAGCAGGACAGCCTGAGCTGTTTGAGTGTCTGTCCATCATTTCCTCCAGCCTTTGGTCAGCATTGTGGTGCACAAAATGCTGA
Organism: Fringilla coelebs; assembly: GCF_963513975.1. Taxonomy (NCBI): domain Eukaryota; kingdom Metazoa; phylum Chordata; class Aves; order Passeriformes; family Fringillidae; genus Fringilla; species Fringilla coelebs. The sequence continues at coordinate 6,119,794 of NC_140034.1, forward strand.
TCAAAGGTAAATCTGGTTTCTCAAATCCAAGGAGAATTGGATCTCAGCATCCAAAACCTGAGTGGCTGCTCCCATTCACTTTCTGCACTACAGGCCACACCTCTCACCCCACAGATGGATTCAGAAATCCTTCTGATACACAACCCTACCAAAAGGCTTAGATTTTATTTCTTCTGAAAGGAAAGCTCTGCAAGCTCAGCTTGTGAAAGTTTGGCAAAGCAGCTTTGTCTTCCTTTTCCTCTGTTGAGATGCTTGGGACTCTGTCTGAATTACTCTGGACATTGCAATATAAAAATTTGGTTTCTGTGAGAAGCCTCCTCTCCCTCTGCTGGCTCCACTCAAAGCAGGATTAAATCTGAGTTCCAAACCCCAGCATTTCCTGGGGGCCTGCTCTCTGCTATCATCCATCATTTCTCTACAGCTCATTTTTAGATGCATTTGTTACAAGTTGCTCTCTGGCTACACCCTTTTGAGTGTCATAAATCTCTTGCCTTTGGCCTGCCTGGACACTGCCCAGTCCTCCCAGTGCCATTAATACCAGCCCTCCAAAAATGCAGCAGACTGAGTCATACCTCAGGAAAAGGTCTGTAATTGCCCAATTTCATGTTATTTCTTTTCCATTAGAAAGCCAAACTAGAGGTGACCATTTACATTTTTGGGGTAATACATATTCTAAATAAGGCCTTGTTGCTGTTTTCTTTTCATCCTCTTCCACTTCCTTTTTGGTTTATACATTATATGTGATTCTAAAAACCCATTTATTTAGCATTGGTCTTTTAGTGTTAGAGAATGGGAGACATTGATTGGTAGTTGCTCATGTGAAGTTGTTTAAATAGTACTTTAAAAGACATTAAGCAACATTTCAAATCAAAAACCACTCAGACACATGTATTTGGAAAGATACTGACTAGACTCATATTTCCTGTATTAAAATACTTGTATAAAAATGTGTTCTTTTCTGATTTATCAAACAAGAAAATGACCCTCTGGAGAGTTTCTGGTTCAGACATGAATACCTAAGCAAAATCTTGGTGAATCATTTGAACTTGCTAGAATTTTTCCATATGAAGACTATTATAAATGTATCAATATTATGGTGTGATCTTATTCAATACATGCCTGAAATCTGTATCACTGCAGTGTTGGCTCTGGAGATTTAAAAGGAGAAATGCAGACAAGAACCTCAAGATGAATGGACAATATCAATTCCTTACACAAATTTGGTTTGTTACGTGCTGACAAAATGTTTAGCTGAACTTACCTCCTTAGCTCAGCACCATAAAATTTAAGCTTTAATTGTAATTTAATTATAATTTAAGCTCTTTTCCCATTTCGCATAATTGGTTTGCACATTTAGGAACAAGAAAACACTAGGGTGGGACCCACTGAGCAGATCTCAGCAGATAATTTGACCCATCTGTAGGATTTAGGAGTAGGTTAGGAGATGTCAAAATATTTTAAGCTATTTAAAAGTCGTGTGTCTAATTCAGCCCTCAGATATAGATGCATTAAAAAACTCTGCCAGATGTTGTAAGAAAGGCAGGGAATTGTGGCAGACATGGGAAAATCAGAGAAAAAAAGAGAGGGGACAACGTAGAGATTTTGGCTGAGACCAAGAATTCAGGTCCTGGTCTGAAACCCAAGGGGATGACAGAAAGATTCCTGTTGTTCTCAAAAGCTTTTGGATAGTATTTCCTAATATTGCCTAAAAAACATTAGAGGCAGGGAAGCACTGAGATATCACAGGGGCAACATTTACTGTGCCTGATGCAGATTAGAAGGATTTTAGCTTAAGCCTGAATAAAGCTGAGAGAGAGACTTATGGATAATAAATATGTGTGTATGTGTGTGCATAAATGTACACACGTGTTTACAATGGGTTTTATGGAATTTCTGTCTTGCTCTGAAGCCAGAGAGGAGTTTGCTCCAGCCCCAGAAGTGGCCAGCCCAGAGGAAGGGTGATGGGCTGGATGTACTTCTGGTCTCTTACCTGCTGAGAAGGAGGTCAAAATGAGTCCAATACCAACCTTACAATGAGACTGACAGAGAGAGGAAAAATCCCCCAAAATATGTATTTCAATTTTTACACTGTTGAAGTACTTCCATGTTCCATGCATTTGCACACCAGTTGATTTTGGATACTTTAACAAAATATCTCTTTTAAAAGAGATTTGTTTTAGGACAGTGAACCAGACAGCACAGGAAACAGCTCAGAGAGCAGCTGAAGGAGTTAATTAGAGGAATTGATCGTGCTGCCTCCACAGCAGAAGGAATTCCTGAATTCAGGATGCTGTGCCCCACCATGGATGGAGAGAACTTCTCTTCTCCTGCGGGGAGGATTGAGAGATGAGGTGGGAGACTGCACTTCCCACTTGGGTCCTGCTCAGGGATTTGCATCGTGGTCTGGGCAGCTCTCTTGGAGTCAGGATTGCAAGTTCAGCTGGGTGGGGATGGGGAGAAGGAGTCTGCTTGCCAGGATTTCACAGTTTTTGCTCTCCAGGTAAAGCTTTAACATAAGGGAACGCAATAACTTTTAACAGGCACAGCGGAATCGCAGCTAATCCCACACAGGAGTCGATGGGATCATTATTTCTCTTCCTTCAGGTTTTGGGGCAAGCAGGCCCTTCCTTGTAGTGTCAGAGCTGCAATAAACTCAGGGCAATTTGTGGCTGTTAGCAGCAGCAGAACAGCATCACCTCCATCAGTGTCCACAGGGGTCTCTTCCCACGGGATTCACATCTCCAACTTGTCCATCGCAATGGGCTCACACACACAGATTGTTCCAGGGTGGCTTCCTGGGTAGGGACACTGCTGATGCTTTTTCAGGTTTGGAGTTCATTGGAGTGTCCACCTTGGGTTAGCCAGGAAAACAGTGCCAGGGATTACATACATTTTTCTAGCCAGCAGTGGAAGCTATTCCTGCATGGATCTTTGGGTTTCTGTGAAGGCAAGGCTGGCTGGCCACTTCTGGAATGAGTGTTAACCACAGGATTTCACTCAGACTATTCATAATGGAGAGGCACTGTAGGCCAAATATCAAATGCCTCCCTACAAAAGAGTGTCTCCAGTCATTGTTGGTGCCAGATGTGATGGCTTAGCTGAAATATCCTGAGGTTCTGCATCTGACAGGGGTGTTCCTAGATATCCCTCATCAATTGATACCTGCTTGTACCCACCTGCACAGTGATCTTTTACTGTGTTACTGAAATATGAGCACATCTAAGTCCACGTGGGTGTGTGTGTGTCCACGTGCTTCTGCAAGTGTAGGAATTAACTCCATTTCTGTATTTCCCTTCCTAGGAAGGGCTGATATCCTGCACTTAATGACCATCAGGAGTTTATCTGACTCTGCAGCTTGAGAAGTCCAGAATTATAAGTTATAATTTGGGATCTTCAAGGTCTGTAAACCATCAAATATTTCACCATTGTGTTTGTTGTTCTGCATTTGCCTTCCCTCATATAACTCCCTGCTTTCTCCTGGTTAAAATCCATGCTGTGGTGTCCTGGGATAAAGCATGTCAACTGTCTGTGTGTGTGAAGTGAGTGGAAGCTACTCCAGAGTTCTCCTTTCAGTGAGAGGGCTTTGAGACAGGAACATAAATCTTTGAAGTATGTGTTGAGCCAGCTGCTGCATCATTTAAAAATAGTCAGGTTGGTGCCAACAAGACAGATTGCTCAACTTGGGGGCCATAAACAGAAATCAAAGGCATGCATTAGCAATGCCCCAGTGTTTGTGTGCTTCCATGACGAGCCCTCTGCCCCTTCCAGCACGTATGTGATGGTGTTAGAGAAGAGCCTGCTGTCACTTCTACCACAGATCAATGTCACCCAGCCTGGGAAGGTGCTATATGTTGAGGGCTGTGTGAAGGGGGAAGATATTTTCCGACTTTTTGTGTTAGATTGCAGCCAGTTTTCTCAGCTTCACAATAAAGGACAGGTTTTAAGAGTCCTAATAGCCCCAGCAGCTCTGGTGACCTGCCATTTGGGTATTAAATACTTGAAAAGGGTCAAAACCCATGAAGTGGTCAAAGGGAACAGAAACAAGGTCAAAAGTTTAAGCCTTGATACACAGTAGGCAGGGAGAACTCATATTTTAAGGAGTCTAGACAGCATATTAGCAGAGAAAGCTTACTGTGTTGTACTCTGTTTATGAGAGTTTTCCATAAACTGCAAAAATGATTAGGAATGCAGCATAACCAAAGCTTTGCTTTCCCCTGCTGCTGTGCAGCTTTATGTTCAAAGAGCATGGCACCTATGCACACTTAATTCAAGTACAAAGGACACAGGGCCTTAGGGAAAAAGATGAAAAAAAGAGTTTATTCGAGGTGGTTTTTCCTGCTAAAAACCTTCCAACATTAATTTATGTATTTGTCTGGAGACAGGTATAACCTAGATGTTGGTGCTTTATAGCAGATTTAGGAGGCCAGTGCAGCACTTGGGCACCTGTGTTTTTTATGTTCATGCATATATATTTTCTTGTTTTCAGAATGAAGAATATGCAGTCCTGATTCATCTACTTTGCCCAGTTTGTTTCAAGCTTTTCACTTGCTTTCTCGCTGAATAAAAAGCGAAGTATGTGACATTTTCAGTCCATAAATCTTGCCTGCTGTGGGCTAAGTTCTGCCCACAGCTCTTATTCAGAGTAAGTTCCTCAGGCCAATATGTGCTCCAGGGCAGAACTTGGACCTCTCAGGCTACCTGGGTAAATGCAAGGATGCAGGCTTGGCTTGGGACTTGGGCTCAGCTCAGGGAGCTCAGCTCTGTGATGTCACCTCTGAGATCTTGGGGGAAGCTGCTTTTAGTGTCCCAGGCTCCATGGCTCTGCTCCACGATGGCCCTGGATGGAAACCCACCCTTTATTTCCTTCAGTTCACACCCACCCTTACCTGCCCCTTTGCATCCCTACAGAAGTGGAAATGATCATTATTTTTGTCTGACATGATTGACAGTTCTTTAAGGCAGAGAACACTCTCGTTCCTTTGATTCATTTCTGCAAGAAAGTAAAATTGTCTCAAATATTCTGTTAAAAGTAGTGGCTTCAAAAAATTGATTATGGTATACCATGCAGTTAACTTTTATTAGCTCTAATCAAGGAGTTCTTCCCCAAAATAATTTGAGAAATACTGTGCTTACCCTCTATGGTCACATGCAGATACTGAATTAAAAAGGGGGCAGTGAATCAGCTGCCCAGAGGGGTGCACATCTAAAACACAACTGTCAGGATGGTTTAATGCAAAACACCTCAGCTATTCCAGTTGTGTCTCACTTGGACTGATTCAGTGTCTAAATTGTGAATTCATTGTCCTCATGAAGTGGAACCTCCTTTCTGGACTCTGGCCTAGAAACCACCAGCATCAATCTCATATTTTGAGAACAACAGCATTCTTTGGGAAATAATTCTGAACCTTAGACAGGAGTTTAAGATGTTGCAGTGGGATTTTCAAAAGCCCTCTTTGGAAGCTGTGCTGGGTCAGTACAGAGCAGTTTTGTAAAGCCCAGGTAAGTTCTGAGCCATGCTGCCCTCCTACCTGCAGCTGTTTACTGAGGCTCTACTGAGCATTTTGCCTAATCTTGCATGTATGCCAGCACTGCAAAATCAGGTTCAGTCTGATTGTGGCTGGGTATTGTAAAAGTGTTTTGTAAAAGTGAGGCCATGAGGAGAGAGATCAGGGAGAAATATTGGTTGAGAAAGAGGAAGGCAGAAATATTGGGAAAAAACAAAGAGGTGGGAGCTATATGAAAGAGCAAAACAAGGATAGAGAAAAACTGTTAATTAACAATATTTTCTATATGAAGTATAAAGGAGTCCAGCCAGCACCAGTGTTATGAAATACACCAGATCTTATTCAAATGTTATAGAACAGCAAAAGAGTCTTGTGCTGTAATACAAAATATAAATTTGTATGATATTGCTTATGTGTGCGGGGCCTTCAAGCATCACTGAACAAAACCCAGCAGCTCTCTGCCAGGAAGATTGCTGGGATTTGAATCCCAAATAGGATTCATTGCAACAAAGCTGAGGTGCTGCAGGTCCTGTCACTGGGATGGGCAGGCTGAGTGCCTGCCAGCTCAGAAAGAAAAGTAAATTTTCTTCCCAAGAGAGTAAGGATGTGTGAACTTGTAGCAAGGTAAGCTGAGGAAATTCACATGGAGCAGAAATCTCCCTGTGAAGATGAGCTGAGGGAGGATTTTTAGCAATGTGCACTGATGAGTCATTGCAACTTCTATTAATATAATTGGCACATATGTAAATAAATTCACATGTGCTCCTCTGGAAAGTTAGCTCATGAGATCAGTCAGCAATAATAAACCAAGAAGAACTGCAGTTTCATAGAACCAGTGACCCATGGCATTATTTTCCAGGTATTCTGGAAAGAAAAGGAACTACTTGGTCCTTTGCAGTGGAATAAACTGCCACGTATCTCAGGAATTCTCTTTTAGCTCTTCACAGGTATTTGCACATGGTTCCACAGAAAAGTTTGCTGGAGAAATTCATGCATTCTCTGATTTCTTAAAGACAACCTGTGGTGTGTAGATCCATGGCCAGGTCTGGGAAAGGAAATCAGCCCAGCACCCTGGGGGTCAGTGGAGCTTCAGCCCCAGCGAGGACTGCCCATGCTCACCAGGAGCTGCATGAAGCCCTGTCCTGTTCCAGCTAGTGTTAAACATCAGCACCAAAATGCAGGGCTGCCTTTCCCCCCCACTCTTTTAAAAGTGTGAAACCTGCTGCCTATTATGCCCTTAGCCACCCATTCATGGTTCAGACACCCTTGAGTCCAACATTGCGCAAGAAGAAACTTGTATTTTCTGAATAAAAGCTGCTGCTGCTCTTAGGGTGGGACTTTCTAGACTTATGGGTTATCCTAATAAAACCCAGGAATGTTTTAAAGGCAGTAGCATTAGAGACCACCAACTATTTTATTGTTCAAGCCTAAAAGAAAAATCTGTTATACCTGAGACTGACCCTGTAGCTGTTTCTTTGAGCAGGCTCCTTAGAAAAGTAGAAGGGCTGAATTTTTACAAGGAAATTAATGCATTATTTTAGATTGCATGAGTCTGGATATTTACACACAACCACACAGTAAGCACATGAGAAAATCAACTGGATTTGGCCCCACCACCTCCTCCTTTTTAACACAGAATACAGAATAAACAATATAAACAGAGAGGACCAAATCTTGCCTGTTCAGCATGGCTATTTTTACTTTTCTAGATGTTTGTCTGTCCTGTCCTCATCAGTGTAACATGTGAGCAAACCATGTCTAAAATACATCAAAACATGCATCCTTCCTCACACTCTTCCCATGAAACAGACCATAGCTGATAAACCAACAGGGAATTTTGCAGGCTGAAAACTGAGTCACCTAAAACTGAAAACCTGAAACACCTCAGGGTGGCTCAGTGACAATTTCCATTGACTTAAATGGGCTGACTGTGTCTGGTGGATCTGGGTTTCCCCTGCCCAAGGCTGTGTAAGAAGGTATCAGGTAATGAGCTGAGTTCTCTTGAGAGCCAAATCCCATAATTTATTTCAACACTTGTCCTTCTGAAGGTAATTAAACAGATGATGTGAAAGCAAACTGTGGCCAGGGCTCTTTGTCCTAAGCGTGTGGCTTTTAATTTTTGGTGACACTGATGGCAGGTTTGCACCTCAAATTAAATTCAGTGATCCAAATGTCTCATCTGGAGTCCTAGAGGGTCACATGGCTATGCAGAACTTCCTTCACTAGCCATAGCCTTTGCCATTAATTTTAGTTTGGTGGTCACTGTGTTAATATTTAATAATATATCAATAATCTTTAATAGCAACTATAATATTAATAATATTAGCAATATTGATAATACTATTTGTGATATAATAATTAATATTTAATATTAATATTATGCCATGAAACACTGTCTGTGGAGGATGTGAACATCTAATGCAGGTTTCTATAGATGAAGATTTAATTCTCCAAGCTCTTGCCTTCTCAAAACAGCAATGCCCACTGTTTCTCAGTGCAGGGTGAATATGCAATTGGGAAGATCTGAGCCTTGCCATGAAACTCGTGCAGCCCTGACACTTGAGATGCAGGGCCAGGTTTTCCAACTCCCAGACAAAGAATTGTTGTTCAAAATACACAGAGGGAATCTGGGTCTCCACATGGAACCTCATTTACACCTACCAGCCCCCTTCAGCATTTGTGCTGTCTGCTGATAGGGAAGGCTCCAGGAACTGCTCTGAAAGAAGGCCTACAGCTGGCTCCTTGCCTGGCTAGCTTAGAGGAAAATTCCTGCCAATTTGGCTGGTTTTAAGTTATACTTCAAATAACAGGAAAAAAAAATTGAAAGTGTTGAACACATCTTGGCCTTATCTTAAGTTTGACTTAAATTAAAATGAAATGCTTGACGTGGGATTACCTCTTAAATTGTCCTTGCTTGATTCCACCTAAGAGGGAAGAAAATCAGACACAAAGAAACAGGGATTGAGATCCAGAGATTTAAAAATCAGCGGCTGTGCTCAGTCCAATATATTCCCTGACCTACCCAATAGTTTCTACTCCTGCTCACACACAGACAGAATTAATTCATCCCAAGATGCAACTGTGCATCTGTTTTATATATTTGACCAGTCACTTCAGAAATATTTTTAACTTGTGGGGAGCATTCACAAGTGTAAGAGCAGGAAAGGTGACAAATAAAGGTGAGAGTATACATTTTCCAGACAAGAATAAGGAGACATAACAACTATGGACAAAAATCTACTTCTCTGTGATCCATCCTGTATGTAATCCCCAGCAGGGATTCGGTGATTTCACCTGGAAAGTATTGAGAGGTTGTAAGGAAATCCTGCTTGTTACTAGGCATAGGTAGCAGTCAGGTTGTCTGCATCCACAGCTGCAGTAGCACAAATTTCTGCAGCTTGGATTGAAGGTAATCTCAAGATGCTGTGTAAATCAGGCCAGCTGCTATTAGCTGCACATCCAAACCAGCACATGGACATGAAGTAGTAGACAGGAATGCACAAGGCAGGATAAATTCTAAATAAAGGACCCTGTGACCATCCAGACAAGCTTTTTGTTTCCCCAGGTGAACCTTTGCCTGCATTCCTACTAATGAATTCTGAATCTTCCTGCTAAAAATCAAAGGTGGTGTCCTCCCTCTGACAGCAACTGGGTCTTAAAAAGTTTCCTGGCTTAATTTGCCTTCATGTAAATGCAAAGTTGAAGGTTTGTGTCTGATCTGAGTCCCTGCTCTCTCCCAGTTTCTTAAGCTGACAGGGATTTCTCTTTCCTTCTAATCCAAGGATCCCCACTGGCAGGGCTGCAGGAGAGGAAAGGAGGCTGGCCACACAATGCTGGAAAGCAAACTACCTCCAGCTTCCTCCAAATCCCCTTCCCAGTCCCAGAGGAATGCATTCAGGAGGCCAAATGTCTCAGGAAGCAGCTGCCACACTAAATACTTCTAGCTGGGGACTAGTCCTGAGAGGGTGGGAAAGTTGAACTGGTTTGGGAAATGTGGTGAAAGCCCCCAAAAGCAGCTCAGCAGAGAGCTGCCCCCCAGCTCGTGTTTCAGGGGCAAGGAGGAGATAAGAACCCCCCTCACAGTGCAGAGGCAGGGGGCTTTTAGCACTTGATATGTCAAATCTTGCTTAGGGGAGATAAGCAAAATCCCAGTGCTTCCCTGCTTTGGAGCTGGGAGGATTTTTCCTCCTGCTGAAGGATGACAGTCCATGTAGTGCAGTGTAGCTAAGGGTGCAATGCCAGGAAAAGATGCCTGCAGTCATGCATTTGAGAATTGTGGAGGTACAGGGGGATTTAAAGCAAGCTGTAGCCTCTGAGGTTGTGTTCTGGGGCTCATCCCAACGTGGACAACGTGTGTGTGTTACAAGGGAAGAAAAGCTGACTGCAGTCATGGCTTGCTATGCTTCATTTTTAATGTCCTTGGGTAGTGCAAATATTGGGCTGGAAAAGGCAATAAAAAGCCTTGATTCAGCATAATTATACCAAAACTAGCTTATTCTCCAGTTACCAGAATTTTCTCTGGAAATAAGATTTATTCTTTGCTTTTCACATTTCTTTGGATAGATGGTATGACTTGGGAGGATCGTCAGCACTTTTAATTTTTTGGAACATAAATTCTTGTAAAAAAAACAGTATATCTATTTTAGAGAGAAACTTCAACAAATCTTTTTGTGAGGAGGGGATGAAATCTTTCCAAGTTCTAATGCTCCTAATCCCTGAAGTGTTTTAGGAGGAGCAGACCTGCTCTCTACAGTGTTGCAGGCAAGACCGACCTCTGCAGGACAAAGTAGGGCAGGTCTGAAGAAAATTAGGCTGAATGTATCTTGTAGTGGTACCACTAAAAAGTAAAAGTGTTCTCCCATTTTTTGGAGAAAGTCTTTCCTCCTTCCTATTTTCTGGAGTCAAACTCATAGTGTGAACTTACAGAAAGGTGCAGGTGAAATTTTTGTGTGAGCTCCAGCCCTCCCCATAGAAGGTTTCCTCTGCTCCCACTGATGCACAGAATGGCTGTGAAGGGTAATAAACTCTTGCCACTAGCTCTGCTCAGGGTGAGAAACTCCTTGCAAAGTGCTTGTCGGGGTCTAGGACACTTTGCTATGAGTTTTAAAAGTTACACAGTGCTGGAATTCAGCCTAACACTGAAAAGGGGATTAACATTTTTCCAAGACCCCAAGGACCAAACTGAGATTGGGGGGGGGCAGGATGTGTGTGATGTGTGTGGCAGACTGAGGAGTGTTTCTCCTGCTACATGCTGAAATTGAGTTTAAACAATTTCTTTTTCTTTTAGGTGTCCTGGATGAAAAAGTTGCCTTTACTGTTTTAATGGCTGCTCTGGTTCTTTTCCTTCTAATTACTTGCCAGCACCAGAGCGTGTTGCTCTTGTGCAGTCATCACTGCAGATTCTTTGGAGACTGAATAAAGGCTCCTAAGCCTAACAATTTGCTCAGTGAGCAGTGGAACTTGTGAAGCCAGGCTTCCTGTGCCCCTGCAGTGAGGGTGCTTTGGTGGCCAATAACACCAGCATCTCTGAACGGGGCTGCACACACGATGGCTGATCCAAAGGTTCTCTGATGGCTGATAAAAAGGTGAGCTCACACCGTGGTTCTCCTCCTCTCAGGAGTCTCTCCCCTTTCCTGATGCCTGATGGGAGAAGCAGGAGCTCAGTGCTTGAGTCCTCAGCCCTGCTGTGAGGTTGGGTGGGGATTTGGTGGCTAGACAGATTTAAGAGCTGTACAGGGAGAGGACAGCAAAGACTGATGAGCACATGTGCACACATGGAGGGGTCTGGTGGCCCTTTGGCTGCCCCTATAAACCCAGCACCCCTCACTCTCTGTCCTCCCTGCAGGAGCATTGCTCCTCTAGCTGTTGGTGGCACAGCTCATTCCACGGCTGGGTGGTGAACTGCTCACACCTGAAAATGTGTGAAGGATTGAGTCCTAGGTTTGGGTTAATAAAACTTCATAGTTTATATTTTTTTTTTCAGCCAGCACTATTCCCTCCTCTGCTTTGCTGTACAAACCCTTCCTGCAGAGGGGTGAGGGGGTGCAAATATTTTGTTTTTACATTGGCAGCACCTGGTTTAAATGCACACTGAACCATAGGCACAGACACCAGAAGAACATAACTCTTCTTTATTAAGAAAATAAACCTAAAAATATCTATTAAAAAAACCACAAAAACTGGTGGGTTTGATACCTAGCAGAGGAAGAATAAACATAAAACCAAAGGTCAAAACATGAAGATTTGTTTTTCCAGTGACTCTGACTTACACAGAGAGATATTTCTTTTTGCAAGAACAACAAAGGGAGCAGACAGAGCAAAGAGGTTCTGCAGCTACACCACATTCTCAAATATAGATCCAGGCATGAGAATTTTAACAAAAATTTCAAATTACCATGTAAAAATAGCAGTGAGGAATTCATGGCAAGAATAGAACAGCCCTGAGGAGATACTCACACCAAAAGCACTGCCCAAGGATGCTTAAACCTCCATCAGCTGGTATTGGATGCTGTTCCATGGAGGATGTAGGGTTTCTATGAACATTCAACAGCTTTACTACACATCTAATTTTTCATTAGATTTTTGGGCCCTCTTTCCTTTTAAAAAATGACATAATAGCATCACTGAAATTCTGCCTCAGATCTAGGTGGGTTGCATGTCCTGCTTCTGGCTATGGCAATGTCAGGGAAAAGTCCTGTGCTTGTGTAATGCAAGAGATCTAATTTGGTTATCACAGTGATTCCTTATGGCCTAAAAAACCTGTAAATGTATCACTGCCTGGGCTTTGGATACTGAAAAAAAACCCCAGGTTTTTGTTGAAATGGAGCTTTTGAGATTTGTTTTCTAAGTGCTGGAAAGTTCTCAGGTGTATTTTGTATGTGGTTGCTGCTTCTTTTTGGGATGGAGTGGTAATTTTAATTTCTGTTCCAATTCATTGTTTTTCAGAGCTACACCTGGCAACAAAGACAGACTGATTCTGGTTTGATGTCCTGTTTCTGGAACTCTGCAGAGTTTCAGGACTTAAATCTTGAATGGCCAGGAAGATCTTAAGTCCTTGCTTTTATTTCTTCTTCACTATCTGTTAGCTGTTATCTGTTGCTATCTGTTATTGTTCTTGTTCTTGTTCTTGCCATTGCTGAAGCTGCATGACCTGGAAGAGGAAGACAAGCTCTCTCCCCCAAAGGTCTGTTTGTTTCCTCTTCACATTATATTCATGTCATGGCCATCAGCACCCTGCATTTGTGCTCCTGAATCTGCACTGTGCCATGGGAGGTAGCTAAGAAAGAACTTGTGCCCAAAATACTATTTTGGGAAGAAATGTTACTTCAGGTAGAACAAAAATGACAAACTCTGAGCAAAGGTATTTCCCCTTCCATAGGCATTATTCTGGAGTTAGAAATCAGGAAAGCCAACATGTTGTGGTTGGTGATCATCTGCCACCTGCCCTGCCATAACCAATGCAAGGGAGGAACACAGCAGGGCAGTGTCCACCATTACCTACAACATTCCTCATATCCCTGCTTTGTCCTTTTACTTAAAATTTAATTACAGTCTTAGTTACTATTCTGTAGCCTCTGTGCTGCACAAACACACTAGAATTGAAAAAATGCCTATATTTTTTGACTGAGGCAAAGTACTTAAGTAATTGATTTGGAGCAGGATTTTGTTTGATTATACCCCAGTCACTGGACTCTTGAGCTGCTTCAGTTCCCTGCTTGCTTCCAGGAGGCTTTCATTTTGAAAAAGGTCAGTCTCTGCTCCCCAGCCATCTGGCTTCAAGCTCTTCAGCATTTTCCTCTTAATCCCCTTCTTATGCAAGCCCAGAATAAAGGAGTTTCTTCCAGCTCCAGATAAGTAGTAGCTGGATTTTTCTCTCCTGGTTGCCAAAACTGCCACAGTTCATCACAAGAAACAGTCCAGCTCCACATTCTGACCTACTGGACCTTGGCTGAGGTATTTGGCCTGCAGGTCCTACTGCAGGAGGAAAATGAGGTATTTGGCCTGCAGGTACTACTGTGTGGGGGAAAATGAAATTACATCTGCATAGTTGATCACAGAAATCAAAGTTTTCTTTGCTGAAGGCACAGCATTTTTGCTATTTCACCAGAAAGTTTAAACCAGCACTAGTGAAATGTGTCCAAGTGAAGTGCCTACAGTGCACTCATCTGTACTGTGCTAATATTTTGCATTTCTTTACAGTCCATGGAGGGAGAGGCATATGGAGATTGTGATTTATCTCATTCCAGATGTATGAAGTTATTCAGATGAGTTAGACCTGGAAGGGATGTAGCTCATCTTCATTCTCTCCAGTGATTAAAGGGAGCTTTAAGTGGTTACAAAGCAGACCTCTAAGTGCAAAATCCTTTCTGAGTCCTTAGAGAATTAAGGTGTCTGAAAGTCTGAACTGTGTTGATTTCAGGATTGTATTTCTTTCACCAGGTTCAGGCTGAGCTCTGCTTGCTCTGAGCATCTTAGGGCGACTGTAAAAATCAGGTGCTGTAGCTGTGACATTATTACCATACACTCTAGCTCAGAAATGCTCCAGATAAACTGAAATGTGCTTTCCATCAACACCAGGCAGGGACAAGTCTCCTTCCTTTCCTTTTTGTCTGCAGGGAGGGCAAAGGGGAGCAAGCCATGTCTTTTGCAATTCAGAACTGAACAGCCTCCACTTGTGTCAGTGTTCCCAAATGATTTCCTAGTAGAACAGTGGGATCTCGTGGAACAGAGGATATTGTTTCCCACACATCTGTCTTTTTCAAACCCACGTCACCACAACAGCAAGCACTTGGTTTTAGTGACCTCCTGTGCCCATATTTGTGTCTCATTGTGGAGGGAAAGGATTTTCCTCCCTTAGCAGGTGAACATCTAGGTGGTGTCTCATATTCCATCTCCTCAGAGGCAAGGCCTGCAGAACAGGCATCAGGAAGGCAGCAGACTTCAGGCCTCAGGAGAATCAGCCAATGTTATTAAACCTGGGCTTTTTCCTCCCTCTGCAACACTATTTTTCAGCCTGTGGTCTCTGTGCCTCTGGGAGTCTGTAGAATGCTCCAAGAGGTCCATGAAAAACACAGCTAACAGGAGCAAGGCTATTGTCAGGAGGTTCAAATTCCCTATACAAGGATACATACCTCTTTTGGAGGAAAGAAAAAAAAAATAGGCAGCTTGTAAATTGAAAACTGTTGAAAACTGCAGCCCTGCAATGTTCCAAGGAATAATTTTCCTGAACACTTAGATGCGTGAAGGGTCGGAGGGTGAATTATTCTAGCCTGGTGGTTAGCAGTTGCTTTAATAATAATTTAATTATTTTGTACAAACAGAGAGGAGAGGCTGAAAATTTCCTACCTCTGAATATCCTGCAGTGCAGGAATTAGGAAAATCTCTGGGAAGGTGAGAGGCTTGAATTGGGCAGGGGAAAATGTTGAAAGCTTAGCACATGTGTGGGGAAAGTTCCCCTTCTCCTCTGTACTGGATACATAAAAGCAACACCTTTCCACACATCTCCCTTCCCATGTTTTGTGCTGTGTGGGCTCTGGTAAATGCTTCCTTGTGGCTGAGCTGTTGGGGTGGCTGTCCATGTGCTCAGTGGTGGGGTGGTGTCCTGGAGGAAGAGGCTGTGAGGGTGGATGTTGTGTTTGGATGTTGTGTTTTATCTTCTTTTCTCTGCCAAGGTCGGGATTACATGCCCGAGAGGGAATTTCTTGTTGGGACTCAGATGTTTGTTAGTTCTCATCTCTGTCACAGTCTCACAAACCCTGAGTTCTACAGCACTTCACTCTGACAAACTAAAAATGGAGCCCCATCTCTCTCTCTACACAAGGCCTTTTAAGGATAAACTGTCTAATTAAGAAATGACACCTCAATTATTTTTACTTTTAACCCAATAACCAACCACCCGTGCCCCACAATGTGGACTTTTTTATCCAGTTACACAAAACCACCCAAACCCATGGAGAAGAAGGTGAAGAAGAAGGACCAGCCTCCACCCTAAAACCTCCATCTTGCTTTATATATATTACTACATTCTAAAACCTTAAACTCTTACGTTTTCCACCCTGTGATATTACACACTTCTAGTCAAACTCCACACCCACCATCCCAGTGCTATCACTCAGTTTTGGAAATCTTCTCCACAGCCTCAGGTCAAATGCAGTGTTCTCTTGGGGGTCAGTGCCTGCCAGCATAGAAAGTCTGGAATTCTCAGCACCCAGGGGTCCAATATCCAGGTGGGAGTGCAGAGGTGCAGCTCCACTGGCACTGCCCCCAAAGTGCTGGAAATCTGTGTTTGTGGGCTCAGCTCCAAAAGGTGCTTTGAGATTAAGCCTTTTGTGGCTCACTCAAGGCCACAGAGGTTCTTGGTAAAGAAGGGGTGTGAGCTCAGGTTTAGCAAATATAACCCCAGTACCTTGGCCACAGGGCTGTGATGCCTCTGTTAACACAAGAGTAGCAGTGACCAGATTAAAGATGAGCAAGAGATGCTTTTTTTCCTCCCAGAGAAGTTAAAAAGAGAACCAGCACATGGCGGTGCTGCCACCAAGGAAATTGTGCCAGGGGAGGACAAAGCCCAGTGTTGGATGTGGGAGTAGAGGTGGGGTGCAGAAAGAAATGGAAGGTTGGATTTACAAATCAGGGACTGGTAAAAAATTGATTTACTGAGTCAGGGAAGGGTTACAAAGAGGATCACTGCTGCTCCATGATTTCCACACAAAGTTCAGAGCATCCTAACAAGAGGCAAGGATGGGTACATGGCTCTGGTAGAAATGATCAGCTTGCAAGAATGAACAGTTTCTTACTCCTCCAAAGAGCTGTAAGTGAAATCAAAACAATCTACTACTTCCTGAGGGCTTTGTCATACCCTTCAGATATCCTGAGGATCCATAATTGGATTTTTACCATAAACAAGCATTGAGAAACATGATTCTTATTTAGGTTGTTCACGTGCTTTTTCCCTTCCCTCTTAGTCAAGAGAATTTCTGTGGACACGAATGGGAACAGGAAGGGAATTTGTCATGTGGGGAAAGGCAAACTTCCCAAAGTCCACAGAACTCAAGAGTATTAACCTATTTTGGGTATTTAGAAAACAAAATGTTTACCCTCACAAACTTGTTGTTTTGCCTGTAATTTAAACTCATTTTCTCTCCCATGCCATTTAAGCAGATTACATTTCAAAACCAAACAGATTTTCTAGGGAGCCTGCTTATGTATTAAAGAAGACTGACAAAAGCAAAGCAGCCACAGATCAGTCCTACAGAAGGGATTTCTGTATGCCCTGCCCTCATATTTTCTAATATTTCTTCTGTTGGAAAGCAGTTTAGATTTTTTTGTATTACATTAAATATTAAATTAGGTATTACATAAATTCAATAATACACATGAAATAATTATAAATTTGTATTTGTTATATTTACTGCTTGCATTTATTTATATTTTTGTTTGTATATATTAAATCCACTGAGGCTTCTGCTTTTTTCTCTGCCTTTCAGTTTATTGTGTCTCTGTCAACTTCTCCAGCAGTGCACATCTCAGTGACAAGTTATGCTCTGTTTAGAAAACATGAATCCAATAATAGGAAGAATAACTTTCAAACCTAACTTGTTGACATTGTCAAAGAATTTGGAAAATTTGGAAAATTTCAAACTTTAAGGTCAAACCAGCTGAGAAAGCAAATATGTAAATATGCTAAATCTTGGAAGATTGTGAGTTATTCTTCAAACTTCCCTTTCTTGTTGGTCTCACTTTGATGCTTTAAACTGATTCAGTTTTGCAGGCAGGGTACTGTGAATGGGAGTGAGATTCCTGTTTGTATTACAGTGACAACCAAACAGCTGGTAATGATAAGGGGATTTTCTATTACAAGTCAAGAGGTGCTGGAGGGAAGAGCTGAAGTTGAGCTTTCAGATCTAACTTTCCATGTTCTGACAGTTGTGCATTTGATTTTTCAGTGTTATGGTTTACTGCTAGCTCAGAAAGACTACAATGAGAGTTTAGAAGCACAGTGATAAAATTGGTTTGTACGTGGTCTCTGAAAGTAAACAGCGTGAAAACAATTTGGCTGCAGTTTTTAATGGAATTTAACTGAATTGAAACACTTTATTTTTAAAGAACAGGACCATTTGTGTATCTTCTAATTTTTTAACCCACACGCTGTATTTTTGTGCTGGTTGTGTCTTCTAAGGAGTTACATTTCATTCCTTTGTCTATTCAGAAAGCTTTTGAACTTATCACTCTCAAAAAGCTCAGGGTGGGTGGTTCTGAAGGCAGTGCTGAAGAACAAGTCCCATGGAAATCTGTGGGTATATTCTCACCCCATGGACATGCAAAGTAGGTCTGGATCCCCAGTGGGTCTGAGTCAAAAGCTCACAAAATCATTCTGAGCTTTCCCTGTGACTCCAGTTGTCTTTGGCTCACGTTCAGTGAATGAGGAGTCAGTTGACTTGTAATTCTGACCCCAACTTATTTTTATTTATTATGAGTGGACACCAGCTGCTTCTTTGTTGTCTGAAATATACTGTGTGCCCTTGAACTTTGACATCTTCCTTCCAAGAGGATGATTTAGGCTTTGTCCAGGGTCTGCCAAACCAGCAGGCTACCCCATACTTTTGGACTTCCGACAGACCACGAGGGACCGATCCCCCGCCTCTCTTTGGAGCGGTGCATAAAGTGAAACAAGGAAAACAGAAATGAGTCCTTATGGAATGGAACTATTGATGGACAGGGCCACAGCTTGTGTGCTACCTTTGCTGAGATGTTCAATTAACAGTCCTGTCAAGGAGAACCTGGCTTTGGTCACTCAACCTTGCTTCGTTTGAGTTGATAACCCTCAATATCCAACAGTGGGGTAAACCAGATTCCTCAGCTTTGTTTGTTTTGGCCTACCGTGTCTCTTTATGAGGAAAATGGTCAAAGTAAAGTGCTTCCTCTGTGTATTTTGACAGGAAACAGTACTAATATGCTTTCCTTTTGTCGTATGCCTTGCTCTTTTCTCCTGGTGTTGTTTAAATATTTTCAGTCCAATGACATATTTATTAACCCACCACTCTCTGCATGGGGTAAGACTTTGATTGGCCCATCTGTAAAGACTCTCAGTTAAGGTGGTTTTTTCAGCGAGAGTTAATAATATTACTACTATTCACGTAAAACTCTGAGACAATCTCTTTAAAAATGGAGCACATTTATCTAAAACAGCTGCTTAAGAGAGCATGAGGGCCCAGCTAGAGTCGGCAAGGTCGGGGGTCAGGGTTAACACCAATCTCTCTGGAACTTTGAAGCTGACATTTTACAGATTATATGTGTCTCAGTGCACAGTGGGCATGGCATATAAATTGGTCTTAGAGGCCCCTATTTGTTCTCTGCATTTTTATGAGCCTACAGAGTTGTTCTTTGAAGCAGCACACACAGAAAATAAAAACTCATTTTAATGTTGTGGAACTATTTGCAGTAAATCATGTTAACATCCTGGCTTTTCTTTAGAGAGATGCAGGGTGTTTTTCCATGTTCTTGGGTGCTGTGATTGCCTCTGATTTAATCCTGTAATTTTCCTTCTAATCTCACTTCATACATCTTGTCTTCTCTCCTGTCCCCACTTTGGTGTTTGCACAGTTCTCCTGCGTGCCTGGCTGGTTTTAAACTCCAAGGACACCTTTATTTTGCTCCATGCAGTGACTTAGTTATTGTAAGTGCTTACTCCCTCCTCTATCAAAAATCCCCTGGCACTATAAATCCCTTGCTATTGTATGGCACTGCAGCCTTAAAAGAAAGCATCTGATTTCAAAGAGACCAAGTTCCATTCTGGAACTAATTATATCATTTATTTTATGATTTTTTTTTAATTGCTAGGTGTTTTAACTGGAAAATGCTGAATTCTGGAGAGCCACAAGGAACAGACACTGTTAACAGAATCTGCTGGAGGTATTTTAGCCACCTAATTAATTTTCAATAAATGCTTCCAATAGGTAATTTGCTTCTGGCCAAATGTAAATCAACTGGAGACAAATAGGGTTAAAATTGGAAATGTGTGATGGGGACAATGTTTATGGACAAAATAACCTGGCACTCCGAGAAATAACTTGCTGACAGTAATAGAAAATTGGACCACACAGATGCTAACAAAACCTGAACACTGTGTGTCACATGGCCCTGGCAGAGTTTCTCCAGCTGGACACACAACTGGCTCCTGTGTATGGGTCTCACCACACAAGGCCTGTTTATCCTAATCCTCCTTTGGAATGGATTGGGAATGACATCCCTCAGTCCTCCTGTACCTGGCATCCTTCCTAAGGTGCCTTTTCTCCATTCTCTTTTGCAAAAATTGACTTTATTTTTCTCTTGAACCTCCACAAAGCCTCAAAGACACTCCAGACAGTAGAAGCATCCTCTGCAAAACTCCAAGGCTTGGGGGTCATATTTTCAGAGGTACATAATAGGTGAAACATTGACAATTCAGGAATAAAGTTTTCTATTTTTTTAAACTAATAATAGTACTAATCTACACCATCTTCTGAGATAAATTTAAAATTGCATATTTGCTTTTTTTTTTAAAGTTTCCTTACCCCTTTCACCTATTTTTCACTGCTTCTAATTCTATGATAAATCCCATTTTCTTCTCCAGAAAATGAAGTCAGTATCTGCCCCTTCTCAAAGGGGCTGGTAAAGATTAATTTTGTACTTCCCAGTATTTCCATGCCAGGTGGTCCTTGGACAGGACTGTCTCATGGCCAAGGTTCCCCAAGAAACAACAAACTGCCCAAGTCCCTTCCTGCCCTTAAATCCAAACTGGAAAAATCTGACCTGGGCAGAAATAGACTCTCTATCCATGGAAACCTTCATATGAAAAGAGAAGTGCTATGGTTTGATGCCTTTTTATTATGGATGTTAAGTCACTCACCTTATAATTAAGAACAAATTAGACAATTTGTTTCAGAGACAATGACAGGATTGTTGCTACTTGCTCCTGGTGTGCCTGTGGGTACTGGGAGAGACTTCAGAGCAGATGCCAGCTGCCCTATGAACAGGGAAACCTGCCAAAGCTGGTGTTCATGGGCAGACCAGCAGCATCCCCAATGAGATGTGGTGGAGCTGCAGTGACATTGCCATCCTGAAAAACAGGCTACAGATAACTCTGTGGCACGAGGTGTGACAAACATGGGCTGCTGCCAAATAAACATAAGGACAAGGAGGTGTTTGGAGCTGTTTGATTGCCCTTCTTGCTTAAATCTTGAGCATTTTCTGAAAGCAAAACACAACGTGTGGGCTTGCAACTTTTATAAACTTCTCTAAACATTAAGGTGACAAAGCAAATTATGAAAATTATCCTGCCATTTTCCTAGTCTCTGTTACTGAAAAGGCACTCACATGGTCTCAGAATTCTCCTAATTTTAGTGGATTTAGGTCTGGTCATACCCTATAGGTAGGATCTCTGTCAACTTCAGGAAAAAGGCTTGGCAGCAAGTTTGTTGGTTGATTTAGCAAATCTTTTAACACTGTAGACTCACGAGGGGGTCTGGAAAGTCTTGTTCATCTTTTTGAAGTCCCACAAAGTTTATTTCTGTCACTTTTATTTTGCTGTGATGGCCAGTGTATGGAAAATGGCAACATATCAGGCTCCATCCCTGTCTCAAGCAGACCCAAACAAGGCTGTGCGCTGGCTCCCACGCTGCTTTCCTTCTTTTTCTTGGCTGTGCTGGTGGAGGCATTTTGCTGAGTCTGAGAGAGGAGTATTTATTTAGTTCTATACCAATGGAAAGTTTCTCCATCTGCAGTGCTGCTCATCAGAGATCTTTGGTTTTGTTTTTTTTTCAAAGGGCTCAATGCTGGCAACGTCTTCAGTCGAAGACATTTTCTCGGTGTCCCTTTTGCTGAGCAGGCAGACGAGTGGGTTTCATGACTGGACTGAGAGAGGAGGATTTATTTAGTTCTATACCAATGGAAAGTTTCTCCATCTGCAGTGCTGCTCATCAGAGATCTCAGGGGTTTTTTTTCCAAATGGCTCAGTGCTGGCAATGTCTTCAGTCAAAGACATTTTTTCGGTGTCCCTTTTGTCTGAGCAGGCAGACGAGTGGGTTTCATGACTGGACAACAGGATGGGCATGTCCAGCCTGCTCCTGCTTCTCTCCAGTCTGGAGAGCTTTGCTGGTTTGTCAGAATGCTGTCACAGGAGCTGCCCAGGAGATTAACCACTGCAAGGCTTTGTGTTTTGGCTGTGGCCACACCTCTGTTCCAACATTGTGCAACTGAGCAGTAATGACAAAGTCTGCCAAAATGTCCAGCTCATGCTGTTCCTTCCTCCTTGTAAGACACACTGCTGCTCCATCAAAACCCATCCTAAAGAGCCTCTATGCTTTGGTTCCACCTATTTTTGAGACTATGTGGTGGGGTGAAATACCTAATACACAAATCCTCGTATATTGACAAATTGTTCTCATTGAAAGCAGAAAACGCCCAGAGACCTTCCCATACAGCTTGAAAATTGTTAAGGAAATACTTTATGATCAACAAAACCAAACCAGCTGTTCCCATTTTGCTGGGGTAATGCAAGCCCAGCTGGAAAGTGAGCTGGACTGACCCCTGCCCTGAGGAGGCAGCAGCCCACAGCAGAGGGTGGTGGCACCAGTGTTGTAAACATCTTTGCAAGAAATCCTGAATTCTACAAAAACAGAGCACCATTCCTTGATTTGATAATTCTGCTTTTCCTACATCTAGCTACTCTAAATACTTTTGCATAGCTCCAGTTTCCAATGCACCTGTCCAAGCTGGGTGTGTCCTGCACTCAGGTGTGCTGAAATCAGCATGAGTTTCCCTTATTTTTGATGAGAAAACAAGAAAGGCAGGTAAGAAAATTCAACAGGATTGTGCAGCTTGACGCAGAATCCCATTACAAACAGATATTTTAGATGTGCTCCCCAGAGCAATATTCTAAAGTAGCTAAAAAATGGAAAAAGGAAATAATTGGGCAAAAATATGTTGGAAAGATGGGGACAGATCCTCAGCTGGTCTAAATTTCTTCAGCTCTGCTGAAACCAGTAGAGCCTTTTCATACTTTGCTATACTGGTGTTTCAGCACATAAAGCTGTCATTTTTTGTCCATCATTAATTATGAGCTGTATTTTTAAAATTCATAGTCAGACAAATAATTCTGTAATTAACATTGTGCCTAAACATGCATTTAGGGTTGCAGGAAGAGGGACCAGTTAATCTAAAGACCAATAAAAGAGCAATTCACATGAGGAAAGAGAAACTGATTCTGCATGGCATTTTAAGAATATTTTTCTTCTGTATCATGAATTAGATTGATTAATTAACCTTGAATCACATTTAATAATCAAGCAATCAATTATGTGTTCCAGGAACTCAGATTTTATGACCCATCTCCCTATAATAGCAAATTACCTTTACTAACTGTGTTTAAGATGGAGTTACCATAAATTTTTTTGACTGCTAGAAGAGCTGATGGTCATAACATCAGACAGATCAATCAGTTTTGGATAATAATCTTGAATTTTGGAGGAGGCCAGTTCTACTCCTAGAATTCTATTAAGATAAATGACACAAGTTTACCTTAAGCCTTGTTCTACCCAGTAGTACAAGCTAGTTAATGAGGGACTTAGAAGTTGCTGGAAATACTTTATTTTTGAGTTTATGGACATTTGATACAGTGCTGAATCCATATATTGCCTTTAAATCTAAAAAGCATAACAAAACTCTACATTTTCTGCATTAATCTAGATGTATTTAATTAGCAGTAAAGCACGAGGCTGGGAGCCAGGAGGTCTGGGCTGTAACTGCAGTGGGGATCCTTTGCAAGCCTTGCCTTTGCCTGTCACCTGGGAATAAAAGTCTCTCCAGGGAGCATTTGCCACAGTGGAACTTAATTTACTGATGTTTTTAAAGAGCTTTAAAGGACTGAAATGAGAGGCACAGGAGAAATGAGAATTGTGAGGATCTATTGTGCATCCCAGGACCCTGGCAGCTGTTAATGATGGACACATGGCAGAAAGTTTACAGAATAGCTTAGATAGCCACATATTTGGGTACTTACCAAACACAAAGCTTGCTCCTGCTGAAATCAATGGAAGTCCTGTGCTAAACCTCATGAAAGCAAGACCAGCCCTTGTTCTCTGGGTCTGTGTCAAAAAAATGGTGCAGACATGTTGTCATAAAACTTTCCCACCGAGACTGCCTTCATCACATTGAACTAGAAAGTGCAGAGGAAGAGGCAAGCAAGATACGTATCTCTTTACATGAAATGGAATTTTATTTTTAATCTCAGGACAGGCTTTTCTTGATTGCTGTGCACAAATTTGTTTTACTTTGCTATTGCCAAATTTCTTGAGCTGCTGCCAGTCGTAATTCATCTGAGCTCCCATGTCATGATTAAACACGTTGAGTGGCTGAATGAAGATGGGAAATGCCAGTGCACATAAATCACAACACGCTGCCAGTTGTTCTCCATTTGCTTCCTCCTGCTCCTCCTCGTTGTCTCCCAACGCCCATGATCAGCGCTGTTTCTTGATTGCTTCACGGGTGTGTCCTCATCCTGCCTTTCTTACAGCTTCGTTTACAAAAGCTTCTCTCTTGCTCTGCCAAGTAATCCTTATTTCTGGGGAAAGCCCGTCTGGAACGCTCAGGTGAGTCAAATCCAGTGGCTCCCATTAGCATCGCAGGGATATGTCCACATTAGTGTGAAAAACCACCTGGAAGAACCCACTCAGCTTGGCATTTCAGCCCCTGAGAAATGACACTAATCCACATCTCTGTTCTCATGGCTCTGCCCCAGCAACAGCTCCCAGCCCAGCCCAAAGAGTCTTAAACTCACAGCCAGTGGAGGAAAGTGCACAGAAAACTGGGGCTACATTTCAGCCCGGGCTGATGAAGATGAAGAATTGTGCTCTGGGCTCCTGGCAGCTGTTTTTTCCTTTGGCAGAAGGTCACAAAAATGATAAACAAAAACACCGAAAAAATGGTAAATCACTCGAGGAAAACTACATCTATTTTGTTTTGTCCTGAAGTGTTTCATTATAATCATAAACTATAAGGTGTTAAAGGGGTTAACAGGCTCTCAACTCATTGTCAACTAATTATCTTTAAGGTGTTGTCATCACATACTAATCGCTGGGTGAATGCCAGTCCCACCACGGGGAGGTGCCCAACCCCAGGGTGACCTTCTCTCACCTAACAGATGCTTACTTCATTAACTTCAACCATCACTTGCTCGGAAAAAAGCTTTTAGGGGCTTTCATCTTTTTAAAAGGGCAGGGAAAAAATCCCTAATAAACCGGTAGCCTGGTTAGCAGTAGGGGACAGCTTTAGCTTCAGGCACCATGGGTGGCTAAGATGTATGAGAAACAGATGTAAGGCCTTTGGTGATAGGTCTGCACTTTCTATTTATTGACAAATGAAACAGGCAATAGAAGGCAATTAAAAGCCAATGATTGCACACAAACAGTGCAAACCACAACAGCAGAGAGGAAAGAAAAGCAAAAGCACAGCGCAGCTCAGCTTGTTCAGGGCCAAGTGACATCGATTTGGGAAGCAAAAATGTGAATTCATCGCAAAGAAAATGTTTTGAGTTTAAAGCTGAAGAGGTTTGATAGTTGTTCTTGCTTTTGTATTCTGTTTTTCCCTAAAGGCTGCCCAGTTACAAGGTACTTCCCAGCTGTGTGACTCTGGGGTTCAAAGAGGAGCTTTAGTATTGGTTTTAATTGATGGAATGGATAAGAAAGATAATCAAATGTGAATAGACAGCAAAGGGACAGTCCTGCATTGCTGTGACTGAATGTGACAGTGTTTTGATACCAAACTTCAAGTCTGACAACCTCTCTATATCTCAATGTTTTCTTAACAAGCAGCTGAGACCTGGACATGAAAAGATAAATTTAAATTCCTCTACTCAGGTTCTCTAGAGAGGTTTATCCCTTTTCATTGCAGATCTTCTGTCCTCAGGAAATCAGTTTGCAAGACAGTTTATCGCTGAAAGAAGTCGAGGAGTGTGTGTTCTGCTGACCTCCCTGATCCCAGAGCATACAGATAGGGAATGCAGGGAAGAGGGGATCTTCTTTGTGGGCATTTTAACAACCAGACCTGGGATAACACCTACTTTTCACTTCATATGATGAAGGTGCAAATCCATAGGCCTGATTTAAGTGAGTCTTTATTCTGCAAACTATAATTTTGCACCAGAGGCAAGGAGAAAACCAGCAAACCCTCCCAGGATGATGTTACGGCCGAGCAGAATCTCATTAAAAATCAATTCCTCATGTCCATAAAACAAGTTTATTTTATCTTGTGGGAGCCTGCTGTTAGCACTCACACAGTCCCATTGTGTGGAATTCCTGCCCCTAGTTGAATGCCAAACTGCACAGTGTACCATTAACAAGTTTCAATTTTATGCTAAGCTTTTCAATATTTTTGGTGTCATTAACCGCAGGTTATTTTGCCAGCATGTGGTGTCTTATAACATATGTTATTAATAGTGATGACATGTTTAGGTTCTGAAGGTTTAAACAAGACCTCCAATATTTACATTTATAAAAGGGGGAAATGATGAGAGCAGGGCTGCCATTGGCCACTGAAGGCTCCAGCTGTGCAGGTATTCATCCTAACCCTCACAGGTCAAGGCTTGCTGGCCAACTGTTACAAAAACATAATGCAAACCACATTTTATAAGCACCACAAGACAAGGCAATACATGTTAATTATCTATTAATCTGCCCTTTTTGCAGAGGGTGACAGGAGGGACGTGTTTGGCCTGGTGCTTTGCAGAACCCCACCCACCCAAGGGCTGCAGGGATGATGGCACCTGGCTGATATGGGTGCCTAATCACTCACACTGCCTTAACACCACAGATAATCACAGAATAGCCAGAGCTGGAAGAGATTCACAAGGATCTTTCAGTCCAGCTCCTGGCCCTGCACAGGACAGCCCCAAAAATCACCTGAGAGCGTTGTCCAAACACTGGGTGAACTGTGGCAGAGCTCAAGATGCTCAGCAGCTCTTCTTCTCTGAGACCATGCCATGAAAGCAGGGCAAAATACACTCACATCTCAAAAAGAGAGGTCTGAATTAATGGATTTGATGTCTTACTGCAACAGGGTAAGAATACACATGTGCTCAGTAAATAGTTCTGCTGACCTGGGGTGATTTAAACTTCTGTAACTTGATTGTGTCTCTGGACCTTTCATCTACAGGGCTTTTACATCTCTCTCTGTGTTCTGGTTGAAAAATGGCATTTGGGATTTTTAGGCACTATTGTAATTAATGAATAATGATTTCATAATAATTTAGAAATATCACTTTTGCAAGCTATGAAGAGAACATCATATGTTCAAAGTACTGCTAATCTTGCATGTGTGTGTTTGGGAAGAGAGGAGGGAATTGCAGTCCTTAGTACCAGACATAATTAGGATGATTAGTCAGGGCTGACTACACTGTAAATTATAGGGAGCAAAGAATGGTGCTAGAGTGATGCTTTGTGGTGCTAGGAAATGATTCATGTCTAGGAAGGATAAACACAGAGTCTTAAATGAATTATCATATACTGTATTTAGTTAGAGTGACAGAAGGAGTCTAATTTTCATTTTTTTAATTTATGGTGCACCTAAGATTGCAGGCTTGGGATTTTCAAAAGGACACATCCAGCTCTGTTTAGTCAACCAACTAATTGACTTTGTTTACTTGATTAAATTTCCCTTAGAAATTCCAGGGGCACTGGTTTAGGTTTTTTGTTCCCAAAAAAAGTACAGGCATGGAAAAATGCTGCAAAAAGTGGAATTTCCTGTGAACACAGAGTTGCTGTGTTTGTAACAGGTAAGTGTAGGCAGCAAGGAAGTGATGGTCAGTCACAAATGTGCCTGTGGGCCCAGCTGCTGAACAGATCCAGGCATGGGCAGGGGACATCCACTTTTCATTCTTTACATAATGATTGTGCTTTTTGTAACAGTGATGGTATTTCTCAAATGCTTCAATTAAAATACAGGTAATTAAAAATATGACATGACCTCACACTGCTGCCTCTGAAATGAGTGGTGACAGAGCACAGATAAGGACTTGGTGACACATCCATCACTTGTTTGGGTCACCAGGGAGCCCAAGATCTGTGTTCCTCAAACTTGTCTGGGCATAGCAGATGTCCTGGTCAGTCAATTTATTTTATTTTCCCATTAAAATCAAAATTTCATAATAAATAAAGTGAGGGATAAAATAGAGCTGAAATTATCCTTATGGTTTTGTATAAGGAAACAAGCAAAATTACCTGACACATCACATGTTCCCCTGCCTGTATTTTTGGCTTCCATTCATCCAATAAAAGTTGTGTGAAATTTTTAGGGAATTTCAACCAAATCAGACAAACAGAAAGAAGATGATCTTTAAGGTCCCTTCCAACCCAAGCCATTCTGTGATGATTCTGTAAAAGATGTAAATAAAAGCCCCCCTGAGAGGGAGAGGCAGCAGCACAGCTCCTGCTGTACTGACAGAAATGGGAAATTCCTGTGAAACACTGAACACCTGTGTCCCACTGAACACCCCAAGTGAAGAAGCCTGTGCTGGAGGTCTGATCCAAGTATGAGGCACAGCCACAGGTTACACCAGTTATGTTTACAGAACCCCTTGACTTTAGACCTTTACCCCCCAAAATTAAAATTCCTTTTGAATTCAGCATCATAAAATAGCATCTACAAAATGGCTTACTTGCAGTATGGTCAGGACACTGAAGAGTGAATTCTACATTGTTTAAAAGACTTGTTTTTATGAGTTCTCTCAAAGGTTACTCACAGAAGAAATAACTTGTTGTTACAGTTGTTAAAAGTCAAGAAAAATCACCCAAATTTCATTTTATTTCTAGTTAATGAATTTCAAAATAATATTTATTGGAGTTTTTCAAGGCAAATGGGCAAGTTAGGCATGCATCTCCTGCTGGTTTTCAGTGGGGACTCAACAATTCACTGCCATATTTTTTCTTTAAAAATCTCCTCCACCACTATGCAACTATTCATTTAGGCAGGACTGATTTTGTATAGAAGGAGTGCCAGAACATTAAAACAACTTGTAAATAACAGAGGGCTCTGCTGGGTGGTGAAATAGGTCCTGCCTCACCATGCTGCAGCCCTCTCACAACAGCTAACCCTGGATTCAGGCATCCAGCACTAGGAGTGCAAATTGAGAAATGCAGCTGGTGACTTTTTGCTTCATTTTTATTTTTCTCCTCCTCTCAGAAGTCTCCAGGCCAGCTAGAATTCCACGGCAAGGCTCCCTGCACACAGCAGGAGCAAAGCAGTTGGTGGGGTAGGAAAATTTTGGAGAACCAGAATGATCTGATCTTCAATGTTGATCCTCTTGGTTTTTATTTCTGGTTTGGAAGCGTCACTGCCTCCCTACAGCATCTCTTAGAGGTTACCTGGGGAACGTTTTTGAATTTTAAGGGTCTTCAAATTTCTCCATCTGGGGTCAAAAAAGATGGGGTGGCACAGTGCTGAGCCCAGGAAGGCTTGGAAGGAAAGTGTGACCTGGACTCAGGGGTGTCAGTGCTGCTGGGGCCAGGAGCGTGTCCGTGGCACTGAGCTGGCTCTGCCACATCCCTTCATTCACTGAGCTCAGTGGGGTCTCTGCCCTGCTCCCACCCTCAGCACAGGCTCCTGCCTCTTCCCTGACACAGGATGTACAGCACAGCAGCTGAACAGCCTCAGGACTGGTGTTTTTCCTCCTCTTTACCTAAAGCTACCCTTTCCAAGGGCTCTGCCCATGCAGGTCACTCTTTTGGAGGAGCACACAGAAATTCGGGTTTTGCAGCAGGTTTTAAATTCAATTATTGCTTTGATGCCATTACAGTAATCAACACCAAAAGCACAGGGACTCAAGTGCACTTCCCTGCTTTCCTCATTTTTGGGAGCTCTTTGGGATTGAGGCAGAGTTCTTGCAGGTCTGGCTCTTTCTCATTCTCACTACATCTTGTCTTCAGGACCTGGGAGCCTTTTCTGCTCCTCTCTTGCACATTTTCTTTATCTCAGCTGGTCCTGAAATCAGCATTCTTCAGGATAAAAGCATCTCCTGTTTCCTGGTGTCTTTCCTAGATCCTACAGTCCCTTTGGTCTCTTCATTTGCAATTCCCTGTCACTATTTTCTGCTATTCCCTCTCTTCCCAGCTGGCCTCAAGCAGCCTCCAAAATTATCCAGGTCCCCACCTGATGATCAGCAGCTGAGTCTTCTTCCGTCCCAGTCCCTGAGATGTTCATCATACTTGAGAAGTGAGGCAGCAGCTTCCTCCTTGTCCATGGCTGTTGCAGTGGAACAGACTTTTGGCAGCATTGAGTGACCCCTTTATTTATTAGCCCTGTGAAAAGGCACTAAAGTTTCTCTCATCACCTCCTGTGGATTCTGGGACACTCAAAGCCTAAGGGAGCCAAGAAAGAAAAAGATTCCCTGCTCAGAGTAGGTTTTGTAGCCTCTCAGACATTCAGAGAGAGTCCCAAAGAGCAAGCAGAATTCACAAGCTGTGCGTGGAGAGATTGCCCAACCTGTCACTTAACATGAAATTTTACAGCCTTTCCCTAGGAACGTATATTACTTTAACAAAATAAAAAGACTTTCCCCTTATCAAGCATTATTCTTTTACATTTACAGTTTGTCTGACATACAGGAGTAATATTCCATGGTTTGCTACAACTTGTAAGTTTATGACCCTTCTGTGGCAGATCAGACTAAACATAATTCATTCACAGCTACTTAGTGTTCTGGGAAATAAACCCCTGAACTTAAATAACTATAGTGTGACCTCTGTAAAATATTATTTATGGGTTAAGAACTGTTATTATGTACATATCAAGATATACCAAAGGTTATAAAACAAACACTAGTCAGCAAACTGCACTGTTTACTGGCCAAGTCACTCATGGCTTGCTTTCTGGTTATAGTCCTACAAATTCTGTAAATGGAGAAAAAATATGACTTGGCTGCCTTGGTAATTAGAATGAAGCTGAAGCTATTGACCACTAAGGATTCGATAACAAATAATTCTCTGTCATAAACAGAATGCCAAAATATAACCAAGCAATCCAATGGAAACACATGGAGTTTTCCATGAAAAGAACATTGATTGCCACAAGGGTGCAGCCACTGTCCCAGTCAGCAGGGAATGACAGCCCTTCACCCACGACTCATTTTGTAAATCGCTCAGGAGAAAGCTCCAAGCACACATGTGATGCCTCCAGAAGGGAATTTCAGGTTCTGCTTTTGATATCTGCCATCCCACAGGGGCTTGGGGAGCACGTGAGGGTGTATTCATTGCTCTGCCTGTTCCTGTGTAATTCACCTCTGTCAGAGCACATCTTGTGCACAAGGCTCCTGAAATGTTTTACAGGCAGGGCTGTGCAGACACATAGATCAGAAATGTTCATATCAGTCAAAACCACATCATATAATTTTATGTGAGAAATCTGTCATGGTTTATTTCCCCTTCCCCTCACTCCCCACTTATCCCCTAAACAATGGTAATAAAAGAAAAAAAAAGACAATAAAGGTTTGAACAAAAAAATAACCACTGACTTTATCTGGACAAGTCACATTGAAGGTCATAGAAAGACTCTTCCATCACTTTTTCAGACAGAGAAGTTCCCCAGGAATGTCAAAGGGATTTTAATAATTTCTGCAGTAAGGACAAATGTAAGTACCTGCGCACAGTTTTTCCTGGCTCTCACATCAAGTCCAGTAATGCTCAGCTCACAAAGATCCCTTTCAACTTGCTCTTTAGACATCAGGTTTGTTATTAACTTTTTTTTGTTTGTTTGTTATTAACTATTTTCTCTTGTCTTCCTACAAAACTACCACGTAAGAGAGTTGGTACCAAAATAGCCAACAGCCCTGTGGTTAGGACAGCCCCTAGAGATGGTGCAGACTGAGGTTCACATTCTTTTGCAAATTTTGGATTTGCCCCTTGGGGTGGCACATCCCATGAGAATGCCTGCTGACCAAAATCCCACACTGGGCTGAGCCAGCTTTTCTCCTGGGAGCTGGGTGGGAACCAGCACCTTCCACTGGAATTTTTCAATCCATTTTGTTCAACAGGTCTCTTCTGCCCTGCTACTTCATGCATTTTCCATTGCATTTCTAACATTTCCTTCCTGACTCAATCCCACTGGCAGTGACTCTGGGTATTTACAAAAACACCATTTTCATTGGATTGAGGCTGCTGAAAGATCCCAGTTTAGCAGCAAGGAGAAACCAGGTCTTGCACCAATATGATGTAGAATGGGATGAGTGAGTTTGCTGCTATATGGTCACTTCTGGATGGAGCTGCATGAATTCCAGGGTGATATCCCTAATCTGGGTGGAAAACTGGCTGTTAGCATGTGAGCCAAACTGCTCACTAAAATCCCTCTGAGCTTCCCTTAGAACATGGGAAGTGCAGACTTAGCCACCAGTCTCCAGGGATATGGGAGGTGCTGGAGCAGGCAGTGTTTGAAGAGCTGGGTGTATTTCCCTTGAAAAAAAACGAAAAGAGATGGCATTTCCAAACATTTGGCTCCTTTTGCTTGGTCACAGGTTAATGTTTACTCATGCTCAGTGAGTAAACACCTCCTGTGACCTGCTTTAGTTTAGCTGCAGCAGGACTGGGGGGCCTGGCTTTCAGAAGAGCTGTGCATCCATGTCTGCATTCCAGGAGGAAAAACCCAAACCATGGGGAAAGCTGGGCACTCTGTGAGCACAGAGCACCTGAGACAGTGTGAGCCAAGCACAGGGAGCCTGCCAGGGGAACTGGGTGGCCTGTGTCCGGGTCCTGGCTCTGTCCCACCTGCAGGGTACTCTCAGGCCACCACTCTTCCCCTCTTTGCTCTGTTTTCCTTCTTCCCTTACTCACTGTCTGTTTTGATGGCAAGCTCTGTGGGACAAGCTGTGTGTTTCTTCCTAGGTGTTCACCCAGTTCCTACCACAGGGCAGTTCTATGCTTATTTCACTCCCTTAAGGCACCACTAAAAAGCAAATAATGTGAGCGATCTGAACATTTTTGCTCTTATGTATATAATAAGATTAAATATGTATTTTACATGTGAGCTCCTGCAGGTCTCCTGGGTTTTTTTCCTCTACACCCCAGAGTAATTTTTGTCTTTGATTGCACAGGAGGCTTTAACATTTATGTCCTTGGAAGAGCTGGAAGTTGAAAGCACAGCCCTGTGCTGCTCAGTGCAGTCCCAGCCTGCCCAGGGGGCTGGTCTAACTAACCAGAACCAAATTAAAGTGCATCATAAAATTACAGCATGCTTTTCTGTAAAGTTTTATTTTTACTTTCCTGGGCCTGGCTTTCAGGTTTCATTAGGAGCAGTGCTCAGCAGAGCTCCCTGTGGGCTGAGGGTACCCTCTAGAGGAACAGGCACTGGTAGCAATGAAACACAGGGATGCTCTGTCTTCCCAGGGCCTTTTTTAAGGCTGATGAGAAATTAGGGAATATGAAATGCTGACTCTGGATCCTGCCCATTTGTGCTGCTCACTCTGTGCAAGGGTGACAGGGTGCAGGTGGTTTTAGGGGTCACATTTAAAGGGAGATGTGTGCTTCTTCAATCCTCCCAAAATCTGGGGTTTGTGGTTCCCAGGCCTGGTGGGAATAATGCAGTGCAAAGAGGGACACAACACTTGGTGTTTCCTCCTGTGCATAGTGCTGGCAGAGAATAATTCAGGTTGGAAAAGACCTTTTAGGTCATCAAATCCAACCAGCACTGTCCCAGCACTGTCAAGGCCACCACTGATCCATGTCCTCAGGTGCTGCATCTAAAAGTTTTTGAACTCTTCCAGGGACTGTTATTATTCCACCACTTCCCCAAACAGCCTGTTTAGCTTGACCACCCTTTCAGGGAAGAAAGTGTTTCTAATATCCAATCTAAACTTTCTCTGATGAGGCCATTTCCCTTGTCCTATCTCTTGTTCCCTGGGAGCAGAGCCTGGTCCCCACCTGGCTCCATCCTCCTGTCAGGAGTTGTGCAGAGCCAGAAGGTCCCTCCGGAGCCTCCTTTGCTCCAGACTGAGCCCCTTCAGCTCCCTCAGCTGCTCCTCATCAGACCTGTGCTCCAGACCCTTCCCCAGCTCTATCCCCTTCTCTGCACCAGCCCCTCAAGGTCTTTCTTGTTGTGAGGATCCCAAAGCTGACCCCAGGATTTGAGGTGTGGCCATGGTGGTCCTCTCAAGGCTTGTTCTCCAGGTTTATGGGATCATGCAGGCTGAGCAGGACATTCAGGCTGTCAGTCCTCTTCAGTCTGGCCAGCCCTGCTGGGAAAATTGCTTCCACTGCCCATGGAATGGGGTAGGTCTTCCTGAAATGAAATCCCACTTTATGGGAGGAAAAAACATTCTTTTTTATTTGAATTTTTGGAGCCTTTCCCCCTTCATAGGGATATTCTTTACATTCAGATCTCAGCACTCTCCAGTTGAATCTGAATCTTCACCCCCAAACAATTGGAAGGAGTGACTTTTGTAAGGGAGGGCATTGGCAGCACAGCTGGTTTCCCAAAGAACTGTGGAGAAGCTGACAGTATCTAATGACAGCACAACATGCATACAAAATAATGCTCCCATTCCCTTCTCCTCTTGCAAATGCCTAAATTTTATATTCCCATTGCCTTGCCTTATGGAAGTACTGCAGTGGCTCTTGGTCTGAAAACAAAAGAGGCAGCTCCATCTAGAGGTCTGTGACAAGGGAAGAAATCCTGATTTTCACACCTCTGCTCTTAGGAGTTTCTGTTGATGCAGCATTGTGTATATGGGAGTGCTTTCTCCTGTTCAGTGTGGCTTTTCCTTCTGGTTTCTAAATGTTTTAAGAGTTCTAAGATTTTTGGAGCAAGGTCTTGAAGTTTTAGAGCAATCTTGAGCTACTCTTATTTCCCCAGCTTATTCAGAGTGAGCTGCAGCTCAGCAAGAGCATCCCTGTGTGCAGTTTGGGACAGAAATGGGATGGTCAGGGAGGTCCTGAGCATTGTTTCTCCCTGATTCTTTACAGACATCTGAGAATTTCTCAATGCAGAGTGGGAGAGAGGACTGTGCTCAAGCCTGCACTGGTATTTTCTGGCTGAGTGCACACCCTGATCCCAAAGAAGGGAAGAGTTCTCCTGTGGGAACCACCATGGATGGGGATGGGGACATGCAGGTAACTTTTACTTATAGATATGCACCAACAGAAATGTTATTTTAAGTAATTAAGAATCTAACAGTCTGACTCAAAGGGTCCTTGGGATGGCATCTTCATATCCCAGAGCTTTGGGCTTTACTGAGATTTTAAAGATCTCAGTAAAGGTGCATAGAGAGCTTTTTCTCTTCCTCTCAGTGATGATTAAAGCAAAACCACAGAGCTGCATCCCCTGCACAGCACATCCCAGAGTGCAGCCCTGCCACAGCACTGTAATCCTGGGCTGAGGGTTGTGTTGGGGTTTGGTTCTGAACCAAGAGGAGAGCTCTTTGTAATGGACTGAAGAATAAAAATCAATATTTCTTAGATAGAATTCAAAGGTTAATAATGCCCAATACTTCCTATGTGTTTCTTTTTCTTCTGATCATCCAGTCCAGGTAATTGCTCCCTTCTCCCTTTGAGCATCCTTCATCATCTTTATATTTTCCATAGTATATTCTCATAAGAGTACTTTTAACTCCATTATTCCTATCCCTTTCCTGCTGCCTTTTCTACTTCCATCTGTACTATAGGTATTGAAGATGATAGATCTTGTGGTTCCTAGAAAATGTACAGATAAATAGAAATTACTGGTCAATGCCTGCATTTCAGTAGAACAGAGTTCAGCTCTTGAGAAAGAATATGCAGTTCTTGGCAGAGGGAATTTTGTTCTACTGTGAAAAAAGAAATTTTATGAGAGACATGGCAGGAAACTGAAAGATCAGGCTCAGTCTTGACTGAAAAAATAACTTTGAGACTTGTTGATCTTTTGCCAGTGTTAAAGGAGTCAACTCAGTTAAGTATTCTTAGCTAATATAGTGAGTCTACAACATGCAGTCATAATAGCCCCATAACATTTATTTTTTTTCTCCTCTTTATTCTGCTTAGTGTTAAACAATGTCTACTATTGTTTTAGCTCAGCTCATAGTTCAGTCTTTGGGAGACTTAAATGCAAAGTTAAATTATTCAAGAAATTAACAGCACCCTACTTCTTAAGGAATAACATTAATATTAGATAAACATTGCAGAGAGCAAGGACATCTTTAACTAGATCAGGCTGCTCAGAGCCCCATCCAACCTGACCTTGAGTGTTTCCAGGGATGGGACATCCACAGCTTCTCTGTGCCAGTGTTTAACCACCCTTGTTGTAGAAAAAGTATTTCTTATATCTGATCTAAATCAACCCTCCTTCAGTTTAAAACCATTACTCTTATTGCAACACAGTCTACTAAAAGTTTGTCCCCATTTGTCTTCCAAGCCCCCTTTAAGTATTGAAAAGTCTCCCTGGAGTCTTTTCTTCTCCAGGTTGAACACCCCCAATTCCCTCAGCCTTTCCTCACAGCAGAGGAGCTCTGAGCACCTCCATGGACTCCTCTGGACCATGTCCAGCAGTTCCATGTCCTTCCTGTGCTGGGGATCCCAGAGCTGGATGCTGCACTCCAGGTGGGCAAAGACTCTGGGGTCTCTTCAGTCTTTGAACAGTCCTGCTGTTCCTCGTGGAAAATCCCAGGATTTATTATGTACCTCATGGAAAATCCCAGGATTTATTATGTTCTGAGCTGACCAGAAGCTGAAAGAGGCAGGGATGCTCTTTTATTCTACCCCATTTCCAGAAGGTAAAGAGAGTGCACACACCTGACAGTCTGGGGCCATTCCCAGCAAGCCTCTGCTGCTCAAAGGCATAAAGTGCACATCCCTGGGTTTCTTAAATACTTCTGAACTTCTTGTCCAACTGGTTCTGTTGCACAACATGTTAGCACGTGCTGGCTTGGGAAGGAGGGTGGGAAGGAAGTTGTTGTTATCAGGAGCTGATAGGAGGGAAGCTGTACCCCAAGTGCCTTGTTTATAGACAGGAGCAGATAAGGTTACTCATATCTCTGAGTCCCCAGCACCACAACGTCCCCATGCTCATACCACGTGAGACACAGGTATGGGCACACACAAGAGCCTTTAACCTCTGCCCCAGGGATGACAGGAGCACTTTTTAATCCTTGGTTGTACAAACCAGCAGTGTCTTTAGCCTGTTCTTAGCAAAATCTCCCACCTTCTTCCTCTTGATACTGGATCCATAGGCTGCCACAGCATCTGAATGGGCTTGCAGGTAGCGCTGGGCTGATGTAATTTGACCAAATTTGAAGTCCATGCTTGTCTTCTGACCACTTTGTGTGTAGTCAAGCCATGATAAGATCCCATTTCACAAGCCAAACAGGAACAGGGCTGGTGAGGCACCTCCAGTGCAATGCATTCAGATACTGCATCGTGAATCACTTCATTTGGAGGAGTGACCTCTCCTCTTCAGAGAATTAAGCATCACATGTGCCACCAATTCCCTGAGCTGGTTGTGGCCCTGTCTGATTGATCCAAGCCTCTAGTGAGCAGGTTGGATCACCTACGCCAGGTGTGCCTTTGTAGGAGAGGACAACTTCAAAAGTGCTATTAATTACTGCAGTGTGCTAGGAAGAGACCAACAGCTCAGAAATTGAGTTATTTCAATACCATTAAGTACACCCAACCCCACAGGGGGTAAAGCTCAGTCATCTCACATATCTCCACCTCTAGAGTGCTGATAGCTGTCTTATAACACCAATTCCACCAGCTGGAGTCCAGAAGATGGTGTTCCCCAAGAGCACTGAGAACACATTTCTGGGTGTCTCCTCCCTCATTTGGGTGCCATGGCACTGCAGGTTGAAGAGCACTGCTCAGACTGCTCCATGAAAGTCACTTCCATGGCAAGCTGCTGCCAGGCCTTCATGGCATTTTGACACTGGTGGTGTTTTTCTATTGCTTTGAACTGCAAAAAGGGGAAGAAAGCAGAGAGAAAAGTGGATCAGGGGCCTTCAGCATTCAAAATGTGGAAGGGAAGGGCTTTCATATCTCAGTAATACTGGGCAATATTCCTCACATGAAGGCATTTGCAAGATTGTGGCTCTAAGCTTATTTGTCAGCCACAAGGCCAGAAGAGAACTGTACAATTATCTGGACTAAATGTTAATGAGGGACAGAAAGCATTCACCCTTAGCTGACACATCAGTCCCCATGAAGAGGAAGTAAAAGACATTTTTAAACTTGAATGTTGTATTTCAGTAGATTAAAAAGAGAAAACCATGAATGAAGCAGATGATTTTCCAGCCTCCTGTGTACACGCTGCTGGATCTTTTACTTAAATCTCATTATTACATATATGGGTGGAAGCTGCTGCCCAAGAAAAAAATACAGAAAAATCAGGAAAGCAGAGGGCACTGCAGATGGCTGGTGCCTCTGTGGTTTAGAGCAGAGGTTTGTTGGGCTCAGGGGTAGGGGGCTGGCATGCAAACTGAGTGTCCACATGGATGCCTTGAACCCATTTCTGAGCATGTCCGTCATGTTCGGGAACAAGTGAGAAACTGAATTATAAATAATAGAGCAAGACTGCTGGGAAAGAAATAAACCCCAGTAAACCAGAACAATCAGTTTGTTCTCCAGTGTTTCCTGTACAAGTAATAAAATCTAATAACTGAGTTGCTGTTAACAGTTAATGACCACTGCATTTGTTAATGGACCCAGACAAATGAGAGCAGTTTAATACAACAAACAGGCCATTAGTTGTATTAATGGTTGGCTTGCAGGAGTTAGAGCTCTTATAAACTATATTCTGCAGTTTATAATACCAGCACTTTATAAAATGACCCGGTGTTTTCCAAAAAATAAAAATTAATAAGGATCAGGTGAGCTACAATTTAAAACAATTTAGTTTTCCAAAAAATAAAAAATAATAAGGATCAGGTGAGCTACAGTTTAGAAAATCAGTATTCATGGCAATTAGGAAAAGCTGGTATTAGGCTACAATCTCTTTTTCTCTTTTGCACTGGAATAAATCAGGATGAACAGCAAACCTACAAACCAGGCCTGATTCTTGTATAGCTCAAATGAGTGGCAGGTTTGCTTTTGACTTCAGTGAGTTTTGGATTGATCCTATAATTATTATTATTAGAGAGGAATTTGATCTTTTTTTTTTTTCTCTCTTCTTCTCCCTAGACCATAAATGACTCCACATATGGGATATTCAGTCTTCAGCAGCTGTCATTGTTTAAAGGTTTAACAAGCAGTCTTATAGAAAGAACTATAAAAGGGAAGTGGTATAAATAGACTAAAATTAATAGAGGAACAAAATAGAGTTAGTTCCTACTTCAATTGCCTCTACAGTTCTCTTAATTTTTGTATTTTTTATAGTGTATTTAGCTGCAGTTTATGTTACAAAAAGTGTCACTGGCACTTTTTCCAATGGCAGTTGTGAAAGACAAAATTCTTCCATTGCTTTACAGACTCACTGCTGAATGTAACCAGTGTCTGGTAGAAATTTAATGTGGAGCAATTTAAGACTTTGCCCTTAACTTGTCAAATGAGGATGATACTAAATTGTTACAGAATTACAGGTTACTGGGGAAGGGAATAACACACAGTTTGGTAGGAAAAAGAAATGTACAGGGTGCATGAAATTTGTGTATATCTGGAGTGTGAGATGAGGCCAGGCTTAAATCATAATGTTACAACAGGACTTGGCCAAGCTCTTTGGCTTTGTTTGTGGATCTGAACTGGAAGTTTTCAGACAGATTCCCAAAAACATGAGAGAGAAATTACATGAACTTACCCTTAAGGTTACTGTGACCTGAAGGAAGAATGCAGGACTAAACTTTGAGAGTTGTTCCCATCTTTGACCATTCACCCACCTGCAGGGAATGGTGCCTAAGCCAGCTTAAGGAGGTCTCATTCTTCAATTATTTACTTAGATATGGAAATTACAGTTCAGAGGAGCATAGCATGCTCACTGTGTCCCTCCTAGATCCATCATACCTCAGCCATG
Source organism: Fringilla coelebs (assembly GCF_963513975.1). NCBI lineage: Eukaryota > Metazoa > Chordata > Aves > Passeriformes > Fringillidae > Fringilla > Fringilla coelebs. The sequence goes on from NC_140034.1 coordinate 6,159,276, forward strand.
CTGTTCCATGTCCTTCCTGTTGATTCCTTTCAGCTGCCAGTTTGTGGTCTAAGATGTGCCTGGGCCAGGGTTTATCTCATGGTCAGTAGCCACTATTAACTCTATCCTCCATTAACACCTAGTCCTGGATAAGGCTGTTTATATTTCTGGCCTCCATTTTTTGCAATGAACTCCAAATTATAACTATGCATTCTGTGAAAGGGCATTTGCTTCTCTATGTTTTTAAACCTCTGACCTCAAAACAATTGTAAGTGTCCTTTAGGTCTCGGCTGGGAAAGAATGAAAAACCCTTTCCCATTCATACAGCTCATGTGGTTTATGATTGTACAGATCTTGCTCATGTTTTCCTTTTCATTCATTCCTTCCCAGACTTAGAAATATCAAGCTAGGCAGCCTCTTTCCCTTCACAACCATGTTTTGTGCCTTTCATCACCTTTGTCATCTTTTTCTGTGCCTTTCCTAGATCTTCATTATCTTCATTTTTTGAGATGGAGGGAGCAGCAGGCTTGCACACAATAAATGGTATGAGTGTGTTATTTACACAGTGCCTGAGTGACAGTTTCAGCATCGATGTAATTGTTTCAAACAGTTACCAGTAGTCTACTTGTCTTTTTGATTGTTGGTGAGTTCTAAGCTGGTTGTTTTTTTCCAGGGGGTTTTCCACTACTACACTAAAACCTTCTCCTAGAGTGCCAGGTTAATAAGATTGCCTGGAGCCTGGCATGTTTATCCTGTAATTTACCCATAATTCAGATTGCATAGCCTTTCTGCTTTATTTTCTATTTGTTGCCACTGCATGTCTCCCACCACTCTGCTGCTCAGGCACATCAGGAGATCTCAGTGGGTTCCTTGGACAGCTCTGTGCCACGGGCTGACTGCTCAGGGAACCATCCAGCTTGGCAGGAAGCACTGGGAAGAGCTCAGCCTCCCTGAGCACTGGAGGGCACAGAATGAATCACCCTGCCATGCCTGGAGCATGATCTCCAAGGTCCTGCTGAGGAAAGGAAGAGAATCCACACTCCTGCAGACCTGGCTGGCCCCCAGAGCTGTGCAGGGGGATCAATGCAGCCATCACCAGATGGTGCAGCTGCATTCAGCCTTGCAAGGTCATGGTGTGCAGGGATGTTTTGATTCTTGGAAGAAAATACTGAACTGGGGATGTTTTTCCACTGCATGGATGTCTGGAGAGTAGGCAGGGTAGGTTCTGACTTCATGTCGCTGCTCAGTTCTCTTTGAGAACAGGACATTTGGGCTTTGGCTGGGAGTTCAGAATAGGGGTGTGTTCAGATGCTGTGTGAGATGATCTGTTCCAGACTGGTTTGAGTGGATAAACAAAATTAATTAGATTCACATCATATGAGTCCACAGGATTGATTTTTTTTTCCTGCAGCAGCAAACTGCCTTGCCCTGCTGTTCACCAGAAATACTTAAAACTGGCTCACCTGCTTTTTTCCATGAGTTTTACAATACTTGCAAGGTTTATCTGAGGTCTGGGTAGAGGAATCACATTATTACATGAAATTCCAATGAACCACTGTATAGAAAAAGTTCTTTAAGTCCTCATTCCTATTATAAATGAAACTCCAGCATGGCAAAGTGCTTTCCCTTGTGTGATTAAGCAGAGGAAATGAGCCTTTGACCATCAGATTTTTGTCTTCTCCCTGTTTCTGACAGTAAATATGTGAGCCAGCCATTACTTCTAACAAGTAATGCCTTGGATGACCTTCATCTTTGCCTGCTCGGGAAACTGAGGAAAAGGTGAAGAGAAATTTTGACAGTACTATGGCAGTCTCTGATTGATTCATGTTTATCTCTGAACTTAGTCTTCTAGCACCAAACATTCTTCACTGCTATTGCACTGAGCCCTTTGAAAGGGCTCTCAGCAAAGTAAAATCTATATTTGATGATTTGGAATTTAGAGAGTGAGTACTCCAGCCTTACCCTTTGGGTACCATGCTGGGTGCTTTAAAGTTTAGGCTGTCTTTAAACCTTGTCTGCAGCCCTGAGCGAGTCCTGGTGAAGTTTTCTAAGAGCTCCAGGTTGCCCATGATGGTCAGCATGGATTCTGCCCTAGCTTCAAGGGACACCTCATAACTCAGAAGGACAGAAATGGTGAAAGTACAAAATGACAGATAGTGATCCTCTTGAAAAGGTAAATAGGGGGCTTTTTTATTTTAAGGTGTCATAAAGAAGTGGTGAATCCAGACACAAAAGCAGTAGCAGACACACAGCTGATAAAAGGAAATCTTTATTTCTGACCAGCTCACTGCTCTGGGATACTGGAATCCAAGAAGGTACAAAGATTAAAACCAGGGAAAATAAAATTACCTAGAATGATCACAGCTACTGCTAAAATGCATTTTAGAAGGAACATCAACACAAAAATCCTAAGTTTTCAAGTCTTTTATCAGAAGAGAGATGTTAAAAGATCTGGAGCTGGTCACTCCTGGAAACAAAATCCCAGAACCTGGGGTGGCAATTTCTAAAACTGAGCCTGTATTCTTCCTCCAGATGACTGTCCCAACCTCAAAGCTCAAAAAGATCTTAAACACTCATCTTCTACAAGTCAATAGTGACAGAGCAAGGAACTTAAAAGCCTTGAAAAGAGACCTGTCAGAAGTCTGATTTAAGAGTCTACAAGTTTTTCTGGCAGAGCAGTTGCTTCTGTGAGGAGTGATCACATTACTGAACCTGTTCCACCTGCTCTCTCCAAAGGAGGCAATCAGAGACAACCTGCTGTGTCTGAGGCATGGAAGGAGCCTTGGCTTGGTGCAACTGCAAAACTTGGGAGTTCTAGAAGAACTCAGGGGGGCAAGTGAGGAAAGGGGATGGGAGAAAACACAGACGGTCTGCTAGGGAATGTGAAGGATGGCAGGGCTGAGGTACTGAGGTAAGAGGAGTGGTCTGGGAAAGGCAAAAAAAAAAAAAAAAAAAAAGAAAAAGAAAGAAACACATAAAAAAAGGCTGCAAGCTGTCAGCCACACTTGGCACCATCCAGCTGTGGTGGGGTCGCTCAAAGGACCGCATCTTAGGGAGTGCAACCTAATTCAGATGATGCCGGCTGAACAATGCCACCGGGAAGGCAGGATTTCATTGTTCCCTACCCAGTTCACACCGCTTTGCTGTGAAATCTGCAAAGCAATTAAAACTAATTAAATTCCGACTTTATTAAGTGCGATCAAACCCCCGAAGACAATCCACCCTAAAACCAGCCCTGCACGCCGAGTGCCAGGCACGTTAATCACCCGCAATTAACTCCCGAACACATCCTTGCGTTCTCCGCGCACGTTCTGCCGCCGGAGCGCTGCGGGGAGGCGGCGCTGCCCAGGGCCAGGTGCGGAGCCAGCGCTGCTCCGGCTCGCTCCCGTCCCCGTGCAGCCGCCGCCGGTCCGAGCGGCGGCCGCAGCCCCAGCCCTTCCCGGGAGGCACGGAACGGGGAGCCCCGGGGAGTCGGAGCCCCTCGGGGGTGTCCCGGAGCTTGCTCCCGGGGCTGTGTCCGCTCTGAGGGCCGGGCAGCAGCCGCTCCTCGCCCCGCGGCGGGGGCTGCGGGCCGCACCTGGGCAGCAGCGGGCCGGGCCGGGCCGGGCCGGGCCGTGCCGTGCGGTCCCCGCCCTCACGGCGCGGCCCCGCGGCTCCTCCCCGCCCGGCGCCGCCGCCCCACGCCCAGGTGTCCCCGAGCCGGATCGCGCCGCTCCCCTGCCGCCGGAGCAGCCCGGGCCGGGCGGGCGGGGCGGTTCCGGAGCCCCGGCAGAGGCCGGGGGCGGGCGCGGTGCCGCCGGCCGGCCCCCTGAGGAGGCGCGGCGGGGCTGCGCCGGGCCGGCAGGAGAGGCTGGGAGCCTCGCCCGGCGGGAGCGGGAGCGGGCTCTGGCTCTCCTCCCGGCTCCCGGGCGCCCCGGGGGCGCGGCCATGTCCGGAGCCATGAAGTTCAGCGGGTGCCTGAAGGTGCGGATCGGGGAGGCGGTGGGGCTGCAGCCCACCCGCTGGTCCCTCCGGCACTCGCTCTTCCGCAAGGGCTACCAGCTCCTGGACCCCTATGTCACCGTCAGCGTGGACCAGGTGCGCGTGGGGCAGACCAGCACCAAGCAGAAGACCAACAAACCCACCTACAACGAGGAGTTCTCGGCCACGGTCACCGACGGCCATCAGATCGAGCTCTCCGTCTTCCACGACACCCCCATCGGCTACGATGACTTCGTGGCCAACTGCACCTTGCACTTCCAGGACCTGCTGCGCTCCGCCGCCCCCAGCGACACCTTCGAGGGCTGGGTGAGTACCCGTCCGGAGGAGAAGCCGGGAGAGCTCCTCTGGGAATGAATGAAGGGCACTCGCGGAGCCGGGGCTTGTCCTTGCATGCCTGTGCCGCAGACACGCAGCCCGGTGTGTGTCTGCAGGTACACAGGTGTGTTCCTTCACGCATCTGTTTGTGTCCCTCTGCTTCACATTCGCTCAGGCTGCTGTTCCTTAGGACCCTAAGGACCGTCAGCTGTCGTAGCTTGAGGGTGAGGACGTTGTAGTGGAGGGCTGTGAAGTCTCTCCTCGTGTTTGTAAATGAACGGAGACAAGACCTGTAGTATGTAACTTGCAAACGACACCAGCAAATTCACACAAAGTTGTTCCTCCCTCCTTTTGCTCAGCACAGAGAGGCGCACTTGGAGACTCGGATACCTGGGTTGGATGTATTTCTGCCCAGCTCTACACATGCTTGCACAATAGTTTGATGTGTGCATGTGGATTTCTTTGACTTCTTAGCAGAATGGCAGGACTAGTCTTGTGTCTGTTATGTATGCCGCTGCTCTGGGTCAGTGCAGTTTCACTCTGAGCTAATTCTAGGTTATTTTCAGGTAAATGTCACTTGTATGCAGCCCAGAGAACCTCATTTATGGATTAGTCTTGATGGTGACAGAAACAGTGAAGTCTCTAAAGTTGTACCTTTGCTTCCAGTGTTGTAAAGGAGGATGAGGTGACTGCATTGATCCAGACAGTTTGTTGGTAAGAGTTAGTTTAATTAAAAAAGGCATTTATTCTGAGTGGAGGAGGTGCAGAAGAGCTGAGAATGTTCAAGGCTGTGATGGGTACAAACTTTTTGAGACCGAGAAGTTCAGGATATGCGGTCAGATAACCACCACAATAAAACCAGATGTTGAGGCTGACAGTGTAGAGAACAGATAAACATCTTGATCCTATCACTGGGGAGAATGCTGGGACTTTCTGCTGTCAGCCAGTGTCGGTGGCTGAGGTGTGATGCTGCACCTTTGGGGTGATAACAGGCAATGGTTAATAAATGTATATTGGGGCCATTTAGTTAGGTACCTTGTGGATAGGTGTGAGCTTTGTGCAGTGAAGGTGTTCTCTCTCAGACAGTCCCTGATGCAGTTTTTGGGTCAGACAGAAAGGTCCCAGCCAGTCTCCAATGGCTTGGCTGAGGTGTTGCTCCTGACAGCCCAGCCAGAGCTGAGGGCACAGGGTTTGCCTGGTTGATGCATGCCCAGCTTCCCAGGCTACCTGTGCCCCTGGAAAGTATCTGCTGTGCTCCTGGGATTTGTGCTAAACCAGGTTCAAACACAGAACAGACCCCCAGGGGCAAGGCAGAGGGGTGAGCTTGGCATAGAGCTATGTGGTTTTGAGGGTTTTCTTGATGTTTGAGTCAAAATTGAGAGAGGCCCAGTCCTATAAGGATGCTGGAGTCCTGGTCACACTGGAGCTGGTGACATGTGGGGTGGGACTTCTCTGCTGCAAAGGTGGTGGCCTTATTTACATTACTAAAATACTTGTCATAATACTGCTGCTGGTGTGGATGCACGTACATTTCTTCCATTTAGTCCATCCTGCAGTGCTGATTTTTAGGGCAGATGCAGAATGTGGCCTGAAATATTCATCTGGTGGTGAAGGGAAAGTTTCTAATCCTTGCAGGATAGACACGTGTTTTATGAACTCCTGTACCTGTGAGCTAATGGGTGCAATGGGGTGGGAAATCAGTGAATTCTTTTAACTGAATTGATGTAAACTGATCTTACATCTGGGCATGTAGACAGAGGCTAAGAGCTGCTGCTCTCCCTTCAAATGAATGTCTGAAACTTACAGCTGGGGTGGATTTAGTGGGGAATGAGCAAATGTTTGCCTTCTGTTGCCTTTCTCTCTCCCCTCCCTTCTGATTTGCTTTGTTAGCATCTCGCATAGCGTGCAGCCTGGATCACATGATGACAGGGAACAGCATCTTGCCCTGATAATTTAATATGTCTTGATAAATCCAGCAAGGCTGTCACGGGAGTTTGTGTAATCAGAAGGAGAGGAAATGCTGGTTTGTACTAACCCAAGGTCTATGAGCTGCTGGCACGATGTGAAACACCGCAAGGAAATATAGGTGATTTGAAACACCTCCACTCCAAAGCCCTTCATTTCTGTCCTTTTTCCATCCCCAAAATAAAAGCACAGATAAGCAACTAAGGAGTGAATCGAGTGAAAGGAAAATTGGTGAATCTTCCCAAGTTTAACCTGGCTTATACTTACTTGACTGTGCCCAATTTTTCATTTTGATTTGAAATAGAACTTTAATGTTCACTTTTCAGAGACAGGTAAAGCAGTATTTTGGTAAAATCCAAGTGATTAATAACTGGCAGACAGGGCAGTTGGCTGCTTCTGCTCCTTGAGCTCTCCTCCTGAGAGGAAGCTGTCAGGAATTACCTATGGCAGTATTGGTGTCAGCTCTCAGGCTCGTGCTGCTCTGTTTATAAAAATGGATTTTCTCCTGCTGGGGGAAAAAAAAAAGTGATTAGTTGTAACATTGGTCAGCATCTTTTGTGAGAACTGTAGGAAGTTTCAGCAAGAGGCAAGGAGGAGCAGTTGGTGTGTAAGAGTTGGTGCTTCCCAGATGACTTGCAGGTACATCACTGCAATTATGACCTGAACACTTATGCAGATGAGTAAGTGTATGGACATGAGCTGCCTCATCAGTAATGCTTATACACCTGAGTCATCCCCCTGGGTGCTGGGACAGTGTGGTTTGCTTTAAAATTCATGTTTCAGAGACTTCAAAACTGACCCTTTTCTTTCTAACCATTTGGATTGTTTTCCAAAGTCTTTCTAGTAATCACATTAGCATGGTCCGGATATCTTCTAATTTGCCTGTTAGTTGTTACACACATTTGTCTAATTTTCCACAGATCAGATTTGCAAGAGCTTATTAACTTACAAGATCCTTCTTGCTGTTTCCCCTTTCTTATATTAACTTGTCAGGTTTCAGCAAAGTAGTTTTTATTAGCATTGCCAATTAAATGCCATTGTCCCTTCAGCGTGCTGTAACGCAGCCACAGCTGAGCACCATCTCCCCAGTGCCATGTTCTGTCTCTGGTAGGCATTTGCCTGTGTGGGTGTGGGATTGTGCAAACCTGAATGGTTGCATTTTACCCAGGTGTGCATGACCAGGTGCAGGGAGGGAGCTGAGCTGCCTGCTCTCTGGAGCTGTTTGCTGGGATTTACATCGGGGTTGAAGCTTGCCTCTTGAAAGCATTTCGTTTTGCACTAGCCTGTGCTAGGATCTTTCTACTTGACACATGCACCTTTGAAAGTTATTATCTCCTCTTTGACTGTCTCTGAGTGCAGTATAGAAAGCTGTCATATATCAGTGAAACAAATGGAGTACTCAGTGTAGCTGAAATGGGAGATGTTTACAATAGCTAGGATTATTCCTGAGTTTTATGTAGTAGCTGAAGTAATTTTTAACCTTGGGGAAACACTCTTTACAGATACTGAATGGCATTGTTACAAGGGAATTATTTAATCATGATTGTAAAAATTGTTAGTCCCTGGGTGGAGATGCCATAATTTGTAAGACTTTAACAAGGAGTAGACATTTAAACCTTGATCTTGAAGTAGCAAATCATGAGAGTACACTGAAGGAAATCACATAACAGATGGGCTATAAGGTTAGTGAGCCAGTCACAACTTCCTGATGAGTTTGTTGCTCGTGTGCAGGAAGAGATTAAGGCAATTCTTGTGTGTTCCTTCACTTCAGCTCTTTTGCCTGTATCCTTCCCTATTTTTTTTTCTTAAGGCAGAAATAATGGTTTTACCCATGTTTATATACAATTGTATTTGTTGAATGTGAAGTTCAAGAGTTAAAAGATAAGTCACCTTCTCTCCAGAGCCTCATGGCCATGGCAGAGGCAGGGTGCTCCAGGTCAAATATAACATAGTTGCTGCTTCTTTTGGCTCCTGGTTGACTGCAGAGTTCTTCAGGAGGGCAAAAGTTGCTGCAGGAAGCCAAAATACTTTATAGCTCTTGACAGAGGATTTTGTGGTGCAGTATTTTGTGTCTGCTGAACTGTAGAGATAAATTAAGCTTGTAGAGGTGGAATAAGTGATGGCAGGAGCAGGCTGTGGTAAAGTCCATTGTCTTCTGTTTCCATGCACACAACAGTGATATACAAAGTACAGATCTCTGAGCTGTGTGAAGGTCACAATGCATATTATTTAGGCTTGAGTAAATTGAGCTCCTACCCTAACTTTTTAGAAGCCTTGTTTCTGTAATTGTTATTACTGATATGCAGTTGCTATCTTGAATAGGACTCCTGGAGAGAAACACCCACTGCAGAAGGTAAGATAGGGCTGAAAGCTATTGGAATTTCAGCTTTTCTTTCTTTCCTTTAGTATAAATTTGTCGTTTGGCCCTATGAACAGATCCCGTCAAAATGCCAACAGAGACCCATGCACCACGACTACCTGTGAGTGCCCTGCAGCCTAAAACAAAGGCTGTGATAACTAAGGGAAAAATTGTTGCTATTTGTCAGGTGTTTAATGGTCTGTGGGAGTGTGATGCTAAAAACAGTTGTTCTGATCAAGGCAGATGAGACAGCTGACTGTCACAAAGAGCTGCACACGTACTGCCCTGTTTCAGCATCAGAACTTGAGCTATTTGGAGTCCTGTTTCTTGCTCCTCCCCAGTAAAAGGCCTGGCTGGCAGCTGTCAGAATCCTTGGAGAACATGGGCACTTTGCTTGAGTGTTTGGCTGGGAAGATTTGACCCAAGCATGAGAAGAGCCAGTTTCCAGTGGCTGGGGCCAGTAGGAGGGTGTGGGACTGGAGTTCATGTCCTGGCTTTGAACTGAGTGGCAGCAAGGTGTGGCTTTGGCTCTCAAGGTTCTCTGGGGGGCAGCCATATGGGCAGTGAAGTGACAGTGTTCCTGTACCCCTCAAAAATGCTGTCACTGTGTTCATCGGGGACTGTGGCTGAGGTGGAGGGGGGGATTCTGTCCCTGGGGCAGAGCCAGAATTCCAGGAGTGCAGGAAAAGGCAGGACAGAGTCCAGGCAATCAGGGGCTGCAGTGACCTGGAGGGAAATGGTCACATGGGTAATGGTCACCCTTTGGGTACTCTTGCCACCAAGGGCAAGATCTGGAAAGATCTACTAGAGTACTGTACCCATCCCTGGGGCCCCCAGTAAAAGAGGAACTTGGACGTTTTGGAGGGAGTCCAGAGGAGGCCATGAAGATGTTCAAAGGGCTGGAACAGCTCTGCTATGAGGACAGGCTGGGAGAGTTGGGGTTTTTCAGCTTGGAGAAGGCAAAAGGGAGGCCTTACAGCACCTTCCAGTGCCTAAAGGGGCTAAAGCAGAGCTGAGGAAGGATTTTTTACAAAGGCATGGAGAGACAGCAAAAGAGTAATGGCTTTAAACTGCTAGAGGAGAGATTTAGATTGGATGTAAGGAAGAAGTTTTTGACCATGAGAGTGGCACAGGTTGCCCAGAGAAGCTGTGGGTGCCCCATCCTGGGCAATGTTCAAGACCAGGCGGGATTTGGCTTGGAGCAACCTGGTCTGGTGGAAGGTGCAGGGCAGAGGGTGTGGAATGAGGTGGTCTTTAAGGTCCCTTCTGTTCTGTGACTCTGTCAAGCCCTTGTTGATGTGGTTGGCTGGAGTGGGGGGCTGACTTTGATGCCAGGGGTACCTTTGCATTCCTGCTGATGGTGCTGCTGCTGAACCAGTTGAAAGCCTTGGTTGGGGGGAGAAGAGGCAGCCGAGGGCTGATGCCCACTTTGCCTTTGGTCATGTTACAAGCTTGTGAGAAGGTGTTTGCAGACCTGCACCCCCATCCCTGGGGGTGCTTTTTGCAGAGAGGCTGTGAGGAAGAGGAGGGGGCAGCGGGGTGACCACAGCACCAGTGAGCCCAGCACCCCAGGAAGCTCTGTCCCCACCCTAGCACCCTGCTCGCCCCACCTCACCCTGTTGGTGGTTTATATTTAGCTTTTTCCACAGGTCTTTTAGTAAAGCACATTTCACCCAGGCTGTCAGAGGCTTTTTGTTTGGAGTATTTTCTGAGTAATGATTTGGTTTCTGGCCATTTTGAGCTTATAGGCAATAAACTCTGCAGAACAGATCGTCAAGGGGGCCATTTGAGCTATTGAAATGCCATTAGAAAGTCTACTGATTTACAGGGTAATTCAATATGAAAAACATATCCCTTACTGAAGTGAATAAGACTCCCACCCTTTCTTCACAAACTATCAAGGCTCCTTTGATGTTTTAGGCTTTAGCTATTGTGCTTTGCTAATACAGCCAGGAAATTGGGGGCCTTTTGTGTAACCATGGAGAAAAAGATGAACAGCGGAGTTGCCACATGAAATTAGTTACTGGCAGCTTTTATAAGGATTCTGGATCAGCCATCGCACCTTCTTGCCTCCCAGATTTCATCCTATTTAAGCATGCAGTTAAGACATGTCAGACCATGCTGCAAATTTAATTTCTTCTGGAGACAATGAGCAATCTTTGCTCTGATTGCTTGCTCCACCCCTGTGCTATTTGTAGGGCCGTGCTGGACCCAGGCTGGAGTCGTGAATAACTAACCTGGCGCCATGTCCTGGTGGAGATCACCACGTGGCTGTTCCTCTCCCAAGCCATGCCCTTCTGCTGGCTGCTTGTGAGGGAAAGCCCTGCTTTATAATAATGATATCAAAGATAAATGTGTATCTGGAACAAAGAGCATCCAGAAGCATCCCATTAACATTGCTAAACCACTTAGGGTAAGCCAGACAAACAACTGTATTTCTGCAATGCCAATGATATTTTTATGTGCTTTGATATCATGAGATGTTCTCATCACTTAGGGAGGTCAATTGCTGAGGAAACCATCCTGCTTTAATTTAGGAGCCAGCACCATGAGCAGATGTGAGCCAGCTTTAGTTGCGTTTGAGCAATGCTGCGTGGGAGCAAGCATCGCTCAGCAACTCCAGGGTCCGTCCTGGGCCCAAGGTGATGGAAAAAATTGCTTTTTCACTGCCCCTGCAAGACCTTTTGTGCCCTTGTTGTGCTAGACCAGAGGCATCTAATCAATGTCTAGATCTATCCCGCAGGCTGCCGGAGCTGTCTGACCGGCTGATGGCCCCGCTCCCTGCGCTGCTCTGTCCTGGGGCTCCTCCAATGTGGGCCAGGTTGCAGGCAGAAGAGTTGTTCTGGTAACTGCTGGGGGTTTTTTTGGCTGGTCTTCCTTGTGAGACCCACTGCATCTCCAGAACACCTCGTGCTCTCCAGCCCACCAGTGCTCTCTGTCCTGGTGGAGAGATGCAGCCCTCAAGACAGAGACAGGATGCCTGTGATCTGTGTGACAAATGGATGTCACACCCTGGGCTGGCTCCTCTTGAGTGCCACATTGTGTAGCAATTAAGCCCACCCTGGGCTGGCTCTTCTGAGTGCCACATTGCATAGCAATTAAGCCCATCCTGGAGAAGATGCTGTCCTGGGCTGCAAAGCCACAGGGCTTTTGGGATGTCAGGTCTGGGATAAGATTTTCACTTGTTGGCTGGACCTCTGTGGCTCTGGCTGGGAATTTCTGTGCTCCATCATGTTGTGTGGAGCTGCCCTTTGGGTCAGCACAGCTCACACAGAACTGAAACCCAGCTGCTGTGACTGTGCTTACCCAGGAGCTTTGCCAGTACAAAAAAATGTTGGCAGGGGAGGAAGGAGGGAGGGAGGTATGAATCTGTTAGATGACATTACATAAGGGCTTTTTCTTGGTGTTCACCTGCCCAGTTTGGTAAGTTTTGAGTTTTGTGAGTGAGTTGGTTGTATTTGTTTCAGTGATACAGTGGCAGCTCTCCAGACTCCTTCCCAGGAGGGATCTCCTTCTGTGGAACGGAGAGGAGATGAAGTATTGGTGCAGAAGTACAAGCTGGGCAGCTTTGGTAGCTGACTTCAGTTTGTGAAATGGGAGATAGAATAAATAATCTATTTTTTTTAACCAACAGGAGAATGCTATTTAGGCCTTAGTGGAATTTCTCTCTTATTTTTATTTTTTTACTTTTTTTTGCAGTACAGATATTTCTGTCAAAATGGGGAGAGGAGGAAAATGCATTCATGCAGGACACATTTCTAAATGTGTGATTTGCTGTATGAATGTTGCATGTCTGCTGTATGTTTAAAAAAAGATCAGTACAATCGTTTGCAGTGTGAAATCACTTAACAGATCAGTAGAGCCCAGTAGTCTCTCAAAATGAGGCAGTAAGGGACAGGATATGAGAAATAGGCTGTGTGTCTCTGCTGTCCCAGGACTTTACATCTAATAGTAAGAATCACAGTGGCAGATTGTCTGATAATGTGCAGCCAGGGGCTGAGGAGAGGTTTGAGCTGGTACCTCCATATCTGGCACTGTAGTGTTTTTCCTGCATTTCTCTCATATATTTTATGTTAGCCATTCTCAGAGACAGGATTTTGACTTGCCAGCTGGTCGCATTTGGTGTGAAAAAGCAGCTCACACCTCTCTACAGCACCTCTGGTTTCTAGCTCTCTCTCACCCTCTGGCCCGCTCTGTGGTTTCTGTTTTGCCTTTGCTTATTTCTTTTTTTTTAATTCCTTGTCTGCATTTTAGCATAGCACGGTCTTTTGCATTTTTTCTCATGAGTACATTTAATTTTACTCGTGTCATGTAAGCAAGACATCCCTTGGAAATTAAATTCTTCATGTACATATCTACTTGCTAAATTTAGTGTTTTAAACCTCCTATGATAGCACTGGCACCTTAGTTTGGGAATCCTTTTGTCATTTTTGGATAGAAAAATGTTTGCCATCCTTCACAGCCTTATAGATGCTGTAGTAGGTTCAAGCAGGACCAGTGGTGCTGGGTGCTGTGGGTGTGTCAGAGGGAGAAGTGCACTGTCAGAGGGATCATTTAGGGTTGTGGCAGCTCTCTGGAGCTGGCTGGCTCCACAGCCAGGATGGGAAAGTGGATGACAGTTTAACTATGACAGTAAAAATCAGCATGGGATGTCTGTGCTCCAAAGTGCTTTTATCTGACGAAATAGTTGCAAATCAATGCTGTCTCTGATAGCATTGGAGCTGGCTTGTCAATGTGTGAGTTAGTTCCTAGAGGCATTCTCTCCACCTAGACTGGTCAGTGTGCTCATCCCATGCTAAATGTATTCAGTTCTGGGCCTTGCTCCTTCAGAATAACAAAGCTTGTTTAAATCAGGAATGACTAATGCAAGACTAGCTTGTCCTGTTTGAATTCCTACTTTGTCCTGCATTTGCTTTCTTGGTAAACAAGGACATATAGCTTCTTGGCCTTTTCCCCAGGACTGAGGAGCAGAGGAAAAATAGAGTTCCAAGTAGTGAAATTTGGGATTGATTTACTGCATGATTTCTTCTATCTCATATCCTTCAATTCTTTTAAATTTTACATGCTTTAAATGTTTCCTTCCCTCTCATGTAAACTGGCACATACATGAAGCTCTCCATACCCCACTTCTTTCTGGCATCAATTTTTAATAACATCAATGTGAAAGTTGCCTCCTTCCTTTCTCACTTGTTTTTAAAAAGTTTGCCTGTCTCTTCTGTGAGATTCCAGCAGAACAGGAGCCTGGCCTGGTGTTTGCTTCTGCTGTTGCTTGTGAGGTTTACGTCAGTGGATTCCCCACGGCTTCGATGGAGTTGCGCTGCCAGCTTTGCACTGGCTAATTGGAAGAAGACCTGGCCACGTTTCCTTCCCCCTTCTTGCATGCAACAAGAGTTGATAATGATGGCTGGGTTGTACATTATTTATTGGGCACAGTGAGTGCCCATAGTGCTCTGAGAAATAGGAAGGAATTGGCTTCTGTCAATGAGTTTATTATCTAGGTCATTCACAGACTGAGGCATCTCATGTTAATATATTCAATGAAAATTTATTCTCTGAGGCAGTTTGCTCCTGAGCCTGGAAGAAGATATAACCATGTGAGGAAATGTTCCTGTGCAGTCCAAATCCACGGTGGGATTTCTTGTCCAAGCTGTTCATTGGAACACACTGCTAATACAAAAGCTACAGAGCTTTGTGTAGGGTGAGCTTCCATCTCCTAATAGGGCTTGGTGGGAGTATTGCTGCTGATAATCAGTTTTCTACATGGAGCCCCATGCTTATCACTTCATTACCTGTTCACTTGGTAGCAGTAAAAAGTCCAGCTTTGGGTACTTCCCAAGAACTGCTCACCAGACTGGTTTGTAAGGGAGGACGATTTACTGGAGATGGTTGAAAATGATCCTGCAATCAGTTTTCTTTTATGGAAGTTTTTCCCTTGTTTCTGCAAGGGACTCCTGATGTGGCAGCCAAGAAGAAATGCTGGTTTATTTAGTTTTCTTTAATGTAATGGGATCTAATTATGGTCATTTAGTAGCTACTCTACAAGCAACTAAGCTGTTCTCAGCTTAGAGTGGAAAACCCAGCTGTACTAAAATCAGCCATCTTCCTCTCAAAAATTAGCCCCCATTACAATAATCCTATCAATACCTAATGATAGTAATTCATTTTGACCAGGCTTTCATACAATTAGCTTGAGTAACATCTAGCCTGTCTTGCCAAGAGGCATGATGTTTTCCCCTGTTTCCTTCATTCTAGAAAGGAACATGTTCCACTTTCCTCTTGCTCAATGGTTTATCAAAACCTAGATCTTCAAATTCATGCTCATGTCCAAGAAAGGAGCACGGTCTAGGGCTGTTCTAATGAGCCCAGACAGTGGAGCTTTATTATTTCCCTTTGAGGGACAAAAAGGGTATGATGTAGGCAAAATAAATGGTAAAGGAATAGATAAAAGTTTCTTTGGCACATCTGCATGGGTTGAGGCTGATTTCTCCAGCACAGTGGAACCCCCTCATATTTACTGTTAAGGAGCTGTCTTTGCAGGCCAAGACTCACTGTATCCACATCCTTAGGGCTTGCCATCCTCTCAGAGTGACAGTGTTGAAATGAAGACCAGACCCCTGGATTCTGGAGGATCAGGAATAAAGCATCAAAAATCCAGGCTATGCTCCACATCCTCACAGAGTGTTTTACAGCCCCTTGTAGACAAAACAGGTTCATGTGCTAGTATGACCCTTTCCATCTGGGCTAATATAATACTTAGGAAGTCATCCAATGTAGGAATGAGTTTTGTGTTTCAATATGATGGAGCACTTTTTCAGCAGGCCTGTGGCTTTTGGGCTCTGGCAGTTTGTCCAGGGCAGATCCAGGAGGGCACCCAGCAGGTTTTTGCCCTCCTCTGCCCCATGGGCAGTTGCTGTGCAGCAGGAGCGGTGGGGAGCTTCCTGTTTGAGTCTCTGCTTCTCTCCTACCCCAGTTCACAGCTGAGCTTGCTAAAGAAACCATCAGTCAGGCGCCAGGCCAGTCAGTGTGGGGGGCTGTTTGCTGTGGTTTTGGAGTCGTGCGAAAGCAACCGTCCATTGTGCTGCCTCTGCACAGGAGTGGTGGCGGCCGGAAGAAGAGGCGGGAGCAGAATTTTGGGGCAGCTGGGGCCCTTAACCTGCTTTTGGTCAAAGCTTGATGCCAGGATGACTTTTCCCTGTATTTTGTATCTACCAAAGGACTTGGTTAGTGATTTATCAGTTTATAGAATCACAGAACGGTTTGGGTTGTAAGGGACCATGGCAGGGACACCTTCCACCAGACCAGGTTGCTCCAAGCCACATCCACCCTGGTCTGGAACACTTGGAAGGATGGACCAGCAACAGCTTCTCTGAGCAAATTGTGCCTGTGCCTCACACCCTCCTAGGGAAGAATTTCTTCCTCATCTCTAATATTTACCCTCCTTCAGCTTGCACCATCATCAACCCTGTGCTTCCCCAGCAGTTTCTGATGACCGCTGTTGGACACATACCGAGCCTTGCTCAGAGGTTACCTGTGGTCCCTTGGAGGGGTGTTGGAAGCCATGGCTGCTCTCCTCTCTGTCTTGGGCAAGGGTTGCTGCATGTGGCTGCACATCTGCAGGAGAGCAGGATGTTGGTGCTGTGGTGTGGAGCTGCCTGTGAACGCCTGTGTGCTGTGGCACAGACAGGACACGCCGCACATTCATTTTAGTTCTTGCTTGGAGCTGTGTCTAGCAAGGAGAAACCCTTTTGGCTGGTTCTTTCTGGTTAGCACTATCTTGGTTAAAATTCTTAGAATTGTAAGCTTCAGAAATTCTGAGAAGGAGCTTAGAACAGAGAGTTGAAGCTATATCTAAAATCATCGCTTGATTCATTTTAGAATTGCATGATTCTGATTTTGTCAAGAATAATATCTAAGGATCTGAGTGGATTTCTTCAAGGAGGAGCAAAAGATCATTCAAGTTGTCACATGTTTTGGCTTATGTGGATGTGATCTCAGAAGGTTTCTGGTGCGCCCTTGCAAGTTTGTCATTTCCCTTTGTCATGGAGAAAGCTGTGTCTGTGATTAATACGAGGTCACTGATGTTATTTCTATATATAAATAAGCTTAGTGCAAAGATACTTGCCTCAGCAATGCATATACAATACTCATTGTTTTTAAGCAATGCACTTCTTATTTTAGTAACATTTTTGAAGCTCCTGTTCCTGTTTTGGACATGAACATTAGGTGAGAAAAGAGTAACTGAGCTTGCAGGTTTTAAGTAGCCCTTGGTGTCCCCCTGTTTGGCTTCTAAAAGATTGCTCTGAAAACGTCTTTGTGACCTCAGAAAAGCTCATCAGCGTTTTCTCAGTATAAGTTTTGTGGTTCATTTCTAGGTTGACTAAACTATCTTTTTATATTAATAGTTCTGGTCGTAAGAAATTTCATTTGCAGAAAAATTTGCAGATCTCTCATCTCTGGAAGTGTTCAAGGCCAGGTTGGATGGGGCTTGGAGCAGCCTGGTCTAGGTAAAGTATCGCTGCCTGTGGCAGTGGAGTAGGAATGACATGATCTTTAAGGTCCATTCCAAACCATTCTAAGGAATTTGGGTTTGCTGGTTTTGTTTGTGGTTTTTTTTTTTAATTACTCCAGCTGCACAAAAATATACTGTTTTAGTACCTGATAATGTTTTTCACTGTCAACAATAAGAAAAGGAATTCTTTATCTTTGGAATATATATATATTTTAGCCAGTAAATGGGTAGTTACAAAATTCTGTACACCTATGGCATTTCTACTTACTCTATCTCTGACCATATTAAGCAAGTGTTTCCACAGGAACAGTGCTCTTTACAATAGACAGTGTTGTGGCTTGCTTCAAAGCCACAGCCAGAACATGTAGGTGTTTGAAGAGTACCAGATCTTTCCATCTCTTGCTGTGAATTTTCCAGTGGGTCAATACTTGTTCAGACTTTCTATCTCAGTATCCGAAACCACCCCCCTATTTCATGTTGCCCTGTGTGGTAATGCCCCAGAAGCCTTTCAAACTCTGCTGGGCTGCAAGAGGAGTGTTTTAGAATCACGAAAAGTCGAAATTCGTGGTGCTGTGATCTAGTCAGCAGTTCTGGTTCAGAATCAATTGTTAAGGCCAGGCTGGATGGGGCTTGGAGCAGCCTGGTCTAGTGGAAGGTGTCCCTGCCCATGGCATGAGCTTGGAGCTGGATGATCTTTGAGGTCCCTTCCAAACAAAACTGTTTTATGATTTATATTTTTTTTATGGTTTCATCAAACCCCTTGCTACTGTAATCTTATCTCGGGCTCTTTAAATGTAATGTGCATTAGGAGTTGAACAGCGTTAGGTGTTTTTTTTATCTTTCTTAGGGAAGTGTGTTTTCAATGTTTCCCTTCACTGAATGTGGGTCAGTCATTAAAATGGACTGGATCTCTTAATTTACTTCCCTCCAAGGTGGTTGCTGAGAGGACAGGAACTGAGTGGCTTCTTGGCTTTATATTACAGGGCTTGGTATATCTTAAAGAAGGAAGTGAATTGACTTTATTTTCAGAGGACATAAATGCTATCCAAGGGATTTCTGTCCTCAGCTGGTGAGAATTAAGGTAGAAGACTAAAACTGATGTGACTTTTCCCAGAGTGAATAAAATCTTGCTTTGGGAATTACGGGAATGCGTCCCCACACACAGCAAGGGCTGTTTGTCTGCAGGAAGGGGAGCATGAGGTCCACATTAGCAGTGCCACCCAGGTGGGGATGTGCATTTCTCCAGGAGGGAATTTATACTTTAAACACATTAGTGTGCTGGAGTTAAAAGCATATGTGTTTGTATATCAAACACATGCAACACTCTGGCACAGATGAAATGCCAGGCCTTCCATTCACAAAGAAACAAAACATTAAAACGTTTGTCAAGGAGGAACCATGACAACAGTTGTCCTAAATATGACTGGCTTTGTAAGTGAGCCTGTCCTGCTCTAGGCTTGCCCAGGATTGCCATGTGCTGGGGCTTGTGGCAGTCCTCAGCAAAAGCTTTGTTTGGGGAGCAGAAGGTTTATCTGCAGGTTTGTGGGTCATGCTGAATGTTGAATGGGAAATGTGGTCAGCGCCCAAGTTATGTTCTCGATTGACCTGTCAGCAAAACCACTCCAACCATGTTCTCACCTTTTCCTCTACATACCCTTTCTGGGTGTCTCAGCCCTCTGGTTTATTTAATCCAAGGTAAATCTTGGTCACGTTTGTTCCTCATCTTGAAACCACACTTTGGAAAGGGAAAAAGAAATACTAAAAAGGGGAAATATGTGACAGTGTGCTGCTGGTAGGTCCCAACAAGCTGTCTGTCAGCTTCCAGTTGTTCACAAAAGCCTGGAGAGCCTCCTGTCCTTCAGAGGGAGGCAGGTGGCAGCTGGGTCAGCTGAGCAGCACATCCCAGTGACACAGCACCTCGTCACCATCCGGTGGCTGGGGAGGGCTGGAGGCCAGTGCTGTGCAGCTCCTTCCTGGCTCAGCCTCATTACTGGAGTCACAGCTCTGACTTTATGGTCACAAGTGGGTAGTGAGATCATCTCTCTCATGAGGTAGATGAGGAAAACTGTAATCACAGACTTGATAGGACTAAAAATTGCTTGGTCTTGGACAGTCTGTCTCTTATTGTAATACTTGGCCTCAGGATTTCAGGACAATTTTTTTTCCATATTATTTTTGGCACTGATGTCCAACCCACTGTCCTTCCTCTGCACCCTTTTTTCTAACTGCTGTTTCACAGAAATATTTTCATTGTACTCTACTATCATCCCCACCAAAAAAAAAAAAAAAAAAAAGGCCCAAACAGAAAAGCAAACACATAAACAAAACCTACTGTACAAATAGGATGTGATCTAACTTGGCAAAGCAAGTGTTGGCAGTGGCCTGTCCTTTCTGGGTGTTGTCAGCTGCAACCTACATTCTTTTTGCTGCCTGAAGACTTGATTGTGGCTCCCAGCACTGGACCTCATGGGATTGGAGCAGAGACATGAGCAGTAACATCTGGACACCGAGAGCAAGCATCATACCTTCAGGAATGCTGGGGGAGTGCATGCCTTGGCACTCCTTTGTTTTTTTTGTACCTTTGGAAGTATCTAATTGGCTGTGCAGCCAGAAACTGCTGGTGCTTTTACATGATGTTCTGGGATGTGTGTACCAGGGATATGGGGCAATCCCATAAGTGGCTGGCAGGAAATGGGAGAGGGAGTATGTGGGCTAAAGTACTTCTAAACCTTTCTTTTCATCTTTCCCTGTGTCCCAAGCAGGTTCTCTCTTGTGACATGCCACTCGTATTTGATAGTTTGCTTTTCATCCTTCTGTCTCAAATCGTTGGGCAGATCATCTTGCAACATGGAGAGGGGATGTGGTGGGTTAATACTGGCTGGGTGTAAATGTTAGTCCTTAATTTCAGTGGTAAAAAACTGCCAGGTGAGGAAGTGAGATGAGGAAGAAGGAAGTCACTGTGATCAATTCCAGATCTGGGAAGAATTATCAGAGTTGAGGTGCTTAAGTTTTCCCATGGTGTTACAACCCATGCCGAGGTTGAAAGTTGCTGGATTTAATCTCTCCTTTTTGTATCCTCACTTAGGATGAGTAATGGGATTAACGCTTAAAATAGGAATGTGAGCTGTGTTGGGAACTGTACTTCTAAAAACTGGCATGCCCCTGAGACATGCCATTTGAAATCTTTGGATTTGCCACAAATATTGCTGATAACTTGATCCTGCACGTAAATTAGTTCATTGTGATGCTGGCATGGGTGGTGTTGTGTGCCCCTTAATTGCTTAGCTCAAGGCTTTAAAGTCATTGAAAAGACTGAGAGTTCTGGTGCTTTGGAGCAATTGACTCTTCTAGATCAGTGGAGTGCAGGTACACATTGCTTTTGTGTGTTTTGCTGAGTTTCCTTTGCTCTTTTCCAAGCAGTGTGGCTGCTGTGCAGTGAGCTAGGTCTGTTTTTTGAAGACCCAAATCCCTGCTTCTACCTCTGCTCCTGCCATCCCCATATATTGCTTTCCTTTTCTGTGAAACTGATGGTGTAAGATGTGCTCAGCACCCAGAGGGGCTTTGCTGTCTTTGGTTGGAAAGGTGGAGATGTGTGGGAAGGGTTTGATGTGGGTGATGTGTTGGAGTGCATGATCTCCTGTGCAGCTCCTTCCCTCTGTCACGTTGGCATCCAGCACCATAGGAATGTAACACCAGGATGGCAGCCTGGGTGACAGCCAGCACTGTGGGCCTTCCTGAAACTTCTGCCATCCACCTTTTAGGGTTCCAGCTGTCCCCAGTGCAGTAAAGATCAACAAAGGTCTTTTCAACGCTTGGTGTTGAAGGGAGGGAAGAAGGAAGGTGCCTGTAAATCAGGCCCTCTGCAGAGCTGTTGGTTTGTGTCTGTACCTCTGTGTTGTGGAACCCCATCTTCCTGGCATCGAGATGCTGAGCACATCTCACTCCAGAATCCTTCTTTTTTAGCTTACAGTTCTCATTATTAGTGATCAAGCATCATAAATAACTGAACTTTTCTGTCAGACTGCCTTTTGCTGCAGCACCAGGACTTAACTTTTAACTATTGTTAAAAGGATGGTATTTGGCTCTTCAGTATCTGACTGAAATGGTTGGAGTAGGAGAAAGTTGTGACCTTTCCCCTTTCTACCTGAGGTTTGAGAAATTTGATGGATTATCTTGAGGACTAATGGATTTTAATGGTTCATGATCTCATCTGCTATGGCCTGGTTTTAAAAAGAAGAAAGAGCTATTGGACAAAAATGGAAAAGCAGCAGTACACCCAAATGAATTACATGTAGTAGGAAGATATTTTAAAAATAGTGACACACCTAATGGAGACTCAAATGAGAATAATTTCTCAGAAGTTTAGGATTATGCAATAAAGCCTGTGAATAACAAAAAAATATTTCACAGCACTGAATCGTGGAGAACAACACAAGTAGGTGAGTGAGCAAGGTTCTGGGGAGACAGCTGCAGAGGGGGTCTTCACATAGTGATGCAGCTGGTTTAGGGGTCCCTGCTCCTTGGGTTCATCCATGAACAGGGTATTGGGGGCTCTGCCTGATGCTGTACAACCCAGTGGATTGTCCCTGAGTTACCCCTAAGTGCTGTCCTGCTGTAGCTGTGCAGTGATGGTCCCTGGGCAACCAACGAGACACAGAACCTCAGACCATGTGCAGACTGTGCTGCTTAATGTAAAGTCATAAATGATTCATAAAGTCTGCCTCGATTTGTTAGGGAGGTTAATTAAAGCTGAAGGTGAATGCTGTGCCCTGGAAGACTTCTCAAGACTGAGAGAACTGTTGTTGCTTCTCTGCCCAGTCTTTTTGTTTCTCCTTCTGTATTTCTGCCTGGTGGCTGTTCTGTTCCTCTCTGGGCCAAACCCAGGTCTCTGGTGTGCACTGGGCTACCTGGGCTTGATTTTTCATTGCTCTTTCCTTCCTGGGGGGCAGTGCCTCAGTTCTAAGCACATCTGTGTCATTGCTTTACTTTGAGGAAGCTCTGCTCAGCATCTCATTGTGGTGGCCCTTGGAATGTTTCCATGTGGGAAGTGCCACCAACTTGCCTACTTGGCACCAGTCAATGAATTTATTTCTTTATAACTGTAAACAGAAAAAGTGGCGCTATTTCCTGTGTTTTCTGCCAAGTTATGTTGGGTTCATGTAGGAGGCAGAAAATACTCTTGTTGGTTATCTCCAGATCTTGGAGATAGAGAAGGGCAATTCCTGCATTGTGTGCTCAGTGATAGACCTAAAACATGAGCTGTTAGGATCATCCCTTTGCAACTTCAGCTCTACAGCTATTGAAAGATTTTTGTTTTGCTGGTAATAACTGGTTGTTGAGGTTTGTTGATGTGTTGTCACTGATAATTGAATGAAAATAGAAGATTTTTTGTTGTTTGGTTGTTGGTCAATGCTTTGAAGTCCCCTCAAGAGCAGAGACCCTGTCCCACTGTCAGCCTCTTTTACCTGCAGTTGCACACATAGGTGTCTGCAGGCAGATTTCCATACCTTGCATATGCAAAGCTGATAGCCTGATAGCAGCTACTGAATGTGAGCAGGGGTGTATTAGCTGTAATCAAGTGTTCAGACAGCTGAAAATGAAGCCCTGCATTTGCCATCCTTTAATTTAGTGGTCCTGCATTGATGTCAGCATTTGCCTTTGGGAAATTTAAGTAATCTGTGATTTTCCTTCCCATCCCTTAAAAAAAAAACTAGCTGTAGGAGGAAGGCAAGAGGAGCTGGAAGTGATGGACTGGACATGATGGTATTTGGCACAGTGTTACAAAGATGGATGGTGAATAATTAAGGTTTAATTGTGCTCAGCAGAGCCAAAGCTCTGCTTGTATGTGCTTGTGGTAGGGAAAGGCAGCATCCGTCCTGCCCACGCGATTCTGGTTTCACACGGGCTGTGGGAGGGAGCTGGGGGGTTCCTGTCCCTTCTCTCTGCTCAGGGAGGCTCAGAGCAGCCTTTTCCCTCTACCTGGCATCTCCCCTGGCCACCATGTGCTGTCACTGGGGGGTTCCAGCAGCTTTGTGGCAGTTTGGGGTCATCCCATGCTTGGCATGTTCTGTGCCCTCAGGAAAGGGACTCTTAGTGCTAGGGTCTGGTCATCCTTCACCTTTTCTTCTCAGCCCATTTACCAGCCTAGCCATTTCTAGCCCTACACTTGTAGGAGGTTGTGGATGAAAGCTCTCCCCTGTTGCAGACTCCAGTGTGTGCACAACATTCTTAGATTCTCCCACGTCGCCCCCATTTTGTTTTGAATTTCACTTAAATTTCTAAAGGAGTGTGTTCTTACTCAGTGATGGTGCTGTTGGGATCAGTGCTTTGTCTTCAAGAAACTTCAGTACCATGGGATTTATAAACAGGCAATTGGATCCTCTCCCCCTGGCACATAATTTGGGGAAAAAGGTAAAAAATCCCCCTGGAGAGTTGTTGTTTTTCTTTGAAAATATAAGGAGAAATAAAACATAATAGTCCCTGAACCAGTCATGTCCATTTCTCTCTTTTTAATTTTATAACTTTTTTTTTTTTCAAATATGCTAAAGAGCATCTTCCTGCAACCATTACTTGTAAATCATTCATTGCTTTAGAGGTATTTCTCAAAAGCAATATAAATTGCTGTAACACTATAGGAGCAGGCTCTAGCACCTGCTTTCAAAAGTTGTTTTTGTTTTTTTAAGATTTGAAGCCTCTTTTTTTATCTATATTCTATTTGTAGCTCTTCAAGCAGGTTTTCTTGGCAGGAATTTTCATGGAATAAATAAATCTTGCTCCCACCACAGCAAATCTCCTGTAGAGGTGGGTGATCTCTTGGATGAAACCAGACTAAAATTGATTAAAGAGTCCAGGATTGGCTAAGAGTCATTAGTTATGCATGCTTTTTCATGGCTGGTGCACAGCTTATAATTAGGCAGCTTGAATGAAAACAAAAGTAATATTTTAAGCAGCTGTCCTGAAACAAAAAATTAGAATGACAATATTACAGTAATAGCTGGAATAACTGGTTATAGGAGTTTTGAGAGAGACTGACTTTCCACCCCTGTGTGAGTTTAGCTGCAGAGTGTTAAACTTTGTTCAGGTGAGCGGTGAGGGCTTTGGCACTCAGGGTACATGGACCTGCTGGCTGCAGGTGGGATTGGCAGCTTTGCCCAGTGCTGTCCGGGTCTGCCCCAGCACCTGTGCTGGGAATTGCTGCCCTGAGCACTTGCCAGCCTTTGCAGTAGTAAGAAGGTACTTGGTACTCTGCTGTGTGTATTTGCTTTTTTTTCTTTTCTTTTCTTTTTTTTTTTTTAGGCACCCTAATTTGAATCTTAAAAAGTGCATGCTGTGCATTTGTAGGAAAACCACTTTACTGTGTTGGCCTGGAAATGCAAAATCCCCTTTGTACGAGACAGCCCTGAGGATTTTCAAAGGTGTCTGACTTGATAGACAGGTGTCTGTCAGCCTCAAAAAGTATAAGAGGGACTGATTAATCCAGACACCGTGTATTTGGCTGAGAAAATTGTCATTTGACCTGTCCAAGGAGGTGCTACCTTATTAATATACAGAAAGATCTGACATTCCATAAGCATGATCTGGTAAGAGCTTAAACAAGAAAGAAGACAAGAAATAACTAGAGGCGTGTGAAAAACCAGCTTTAGCCTAACCCAAATTTTCAACTCTTTCGACTGAGCCTTGGGAATTGCCTCTACAAGCGACTGATTACACATGCAGTTCTGTTAATTAAATTTAAAAATTATGTAGGAAGTGAAAAGATATAGCTACTTGTTTAATTAAGCTAATGAAGTCCCTAGGTAGCTTTTATATTTGCTTTACTCACTGCAAGTGTCTGGCCTGTTCTGTTTTTGAAGCCATGTCAGCATTGACATGCCTCAGAAAAGGCTGTACTTCCAGGATGGTTATGGATTGTGCCTGTGGGGAAGGAAGGACAGGGCAGCAATGGCAGAAGGGATGTTCTAGGCTCCAGGGTAAACACAGTCATCTCTTGTGTCTGATCCAAACACAATAAAAAGATTCCCACTGATTCTGATGTGCTTCAGATCAGACTTCACAGACTGGATTATCTGTTAGGGTGTGGGAGGGGGGAGGAAAAGAAATGTTGTAAACTTGTGCTTGTGAGATTTAATGCTCTTGCCAGATGTAGTGCTGAAGATGTCTTTTCATTCTGGAGGCCCACCTTATCTACCTCATCTTGATTTTGGAGAGTGAGCAACTTGCAGGCAGGCACCCTTTGGATCTGCCTCTTCCCATCCTTTCCTGGGGCAGGCCGGGCTCTCTCGGAGGCCAACTCACTATACCTGCTCTTCAAGTTCAGTGGATGCTTCAGCTGGGTGTTGATATGTTGCCTGAGAGATTACCCTCCTTCTGAATTTGTTTTCCAAACCTCTTCCATTGATGAATCATGCACGGCCAGTTTTTATTATATGTGTGAAGGCATGTGATTAAGGAGCCCTGTTTTGGTCTCCCTGCATCTGCTCTGCTCCTGAACTGATTTATTTTTTGTAATGCAGAGAAGGGGAGTCAATGACACCTGCCCTGTTGTTGGGAAGGATGTCAGCACAGCCCCTTTCTGGGGAAGGTGTGTGAGATGGTTCACTGGGGCCCCTCCTTGTGGGAAACCAGTCCCTGGCAGCTTCCTTTGAAGTCACGTGGAACAGCAGGATCCCAGCAAGTTCAGGCATGGGGCACCATGTGAGTGGTTTGGGTTAGGAGTGGAGTTCCTAACTCCCAGCACAGTGTCCTGGCAGAGGCCTGTGCCTCACAGTGGAGGTGTAATGAAGCCATGGCTGAACTCCTCATCCTTACCTGCCCCTTTCCAGCTTGCCTGCCAAAATCCTCCAGCGCTTGTTTTCCCTGGTTGGGCTGTGAAGTTCAGCAGAAGTTAAGGCATGTGCTTAGCTCTGGGCCAAAATCCTGTGCTGTTCTCACAGGTACAGCTGAGCTCTAGCATTTGATCTTTTCCACACCTTGTGCTGTGGACAAATGTGCTGCCTTTATTTCCTTGAGGATGACTTAAGGATTTACTACACTGATAAGCACACTTTCCTCTCCCAGTGAACCAAAACCTGGCCAAGTTACCTCTAAACTAGCTAGAAAGTCTGTGTTTTTCCTCCTGGTTCTTCCGTGGGGGATCAGGCTGAGGATGAAAGTGCTGGGGAGGGGGTAAAGTGGTGATTGTTTGCAGGTCTGCCTGCCAGTGGTATGATGCTGCATGCCACCAGTTTAGTTTGATTTATTCTGAGATCACTGCACCTCACAGCATTCACAGTATCAGGCATGCATAGAATTTCATACTTCTCCTTTGCTCCCAATACAACAGGACTTTCCTCTGGCTTTGATACTAAACCTTCCAGGCATAAGCTTGTGATTCCCTAAAATAAGTTATCCCATGCCAGATCTTTGGCATTAGGAAACTTTGTACATATTACCCTTTGATGATTGTGTCAAATACATATGGATGGTAACATTCCTGTATCGCTTCTCTTATGCTATGGTGTAGGAGTTCCCCCTGAGCATCACCTGTGCTGCCTTCAGGCTGTTGAGCTTCTCTGAGCCTGTCCTGCTTTCTCTAGGAAAGAATATCAGCTGCTTTGTTGGCCCAAACTGATTTCATGGTCTACTTTGGACTTCATTAACTCTGTCAAGATTAATACCGTGACACCCTGCTTCTCTGCAAAAATGTAGGGGTTTTGCCTTTAATGTGACTGCTGGGAAATGAAAAACAGAGAAGAAGTGAGGAGCAAAACTTGGCGTCTGCGTGGTGCTTGTGTTCCACCCACGCTACTG
The DNA here is from genome assembly GCF_963513975.1 of Fringilla coelebs. Classification (NCBI taxonomy): domain Eukaryota; kingdom Metazoa; phylum Chordata; class Aves; order Passeriformes; family Fringillidae; genus Fringilla; species Fringilla coelebs. The sequence continues at coordinate 6,186,173 of NC_140034.1, forward strand.
TTGGGAGGCTGGATCCTGAGGGTGTTTGCTGGTGCTGGGAGGTACTGGCATCCCTGGAGCTGTGCCAGCATGGAGTCAGGGCTTGGGCTGCCAGCCCAGGTCGGGTTATCCCTTCCATGGCTGGAGGGCCAGTCCTTTGGCAGCTGCTCCCTTTTGAAGTGCTCAGGTCTTATTAAGTAACAGAACACGGTGAGAAGCCCTCTCTGCCTGTGAAAGTAGGTGCTGGTACTGGAAGTGCTTTGGTGACTGGAAGGACTGAAGGAGGGCTGATATCAGGAGTTCCTCCTTTTGGGGACACAGTGGGGTGCCAGATTCCTGCCCTGTGGGTCTCTGGTTTCAGCTCTTTCTGGGCGATTTCTGCATGCCCAGCTTGGGCTGCAGTTGCTGTGTCAGGAGAGTTTCCCACAGTGTGTACTACATCTGTGGCTGCACTGCAAGGGTGAGAGCGCTGCTGAGGGTGTGAAGCAGGGGCAGGAGCATGAAGGGCTGTACTGCAGAGCTGCCTGAGGTCACCCCCAGGGCATGGGCAGGGTGCTGGCTGTTCACACCCAGCTCAGCTCGTGGGGCTGCACCGGCACTGTGGGTCCAGCGAGTGTGAGCAGCTCACAGGCGTCAGCTGCTGCCAGCACGGGGCCACTCGAGTGTGGCCATGGCTCTGGGTGTCCCCATGATGGTGGGAAGCATGTCCTGTCAGGCAGGTGGAAGGGAGCTGCTGAAGTTTCTCAGGCCAGCTCAGCTCTGTGGTCAGACATTTTCCTTTCAGGTTTTTAGGTCAGGCGTTATTTTCTGTTTCGGACGCGTTCCACATGTGTGATAGTTATCTTAGGTACTGAGATGGCTGCTACTTAGCTGGTCAAATTCATCCTTAAAGGAGATCACAGCAAGTCCAAAAGCCACTTTTCCCTGTGGTCTGTTATTTCATTTTGTTTCATGGTATGTAAGCTTTTGTTGTTCTGCTGCTATCAATTTAAGACTAGAGACACCCTTAAGACTGTCTGGTTTAAACCCTTGTCTAGGACAAGAATTCCCCATGGTCCTGCATCCATCAGCGTTGGTGGGCCAAAGTTTCAGCAGCTCCTGGCAAGCTGGGGCTTCAGCCTCATTTTGAAGCCTTTCAGCTGTAATTTTTAATTAGATGCCCCTTAGATGTTCTGTAAGAAGATGCTGAGTGTAGTTCAAGTGCTCCTGGCTGAGTGCTCTTGGACTGTAGTACAACGTGAGCACAGCTGCTTAGTAGGTGTAGGGGATTTGACTGGTCTTTAATCTTGGAGTCTGGAGGGGAGAGAGATTGTTTTATAACCCTCATAAATCTCCTGCTATTGCTTTCTGAATTAGTTTGTTTCTGTTTTGTAAGACTGCTGTAGGCAGAGGATTGTGCTGTGCTAGGGGCAGAAGAATCCTCTTTGCAGAGCTGGAGAATGAGATGTGTCAGACTTTGGGCCAGTTTTTGTCTGTGCCCTGTGTCGAAGGTAGGTGATGCTTTTGTTGCATCTCCTGGCCTCATCCCAGATGCTTGAGTCCTGACAATCCTTTGCTTTTAAGACTGAATGAGGAGTGCAGGATTTATTCCACATCCCACCAGAGTTACTGTGTGTCAGAAGAAGGGAGGAAGGATCCTCTTTGTCAGTGTGGAAGCAGGAATCTGACATACTCTGTATGGAGACTGGCAGGAAAATGATAAACACTGAAGAATTACTTTGGAAACCTAAGTAAGTAAGGATTTTTTCCATAAAACCTGAATTCTTGGTATCCCATAAATCAATTTGCATTATTATATATTATTATATATTTTGGAAAGGACCATTTCTTTACAAAGCTGCACATCTCTCCAGGGAGCTGAAATTTAGGCAAAAATGATGCATGATATTACTGGAGTTGAAATCTATTTGGGAAATGTCTTCAATATTAATGGAGACAGAGGGCTGTTCAAACTCATCTTCCTAAAACCAGTGTAATATGCAGTGCAAACAAGCACAAAAATTAATATTGAGTCAAGACTAAATATTTGTTTTGAAATTTCCCAGTGAGACTGATTTTAATTATTTTTTTTAAAGTGGAGAATGTAGTGTCCATAAAATCAGCATTTTGGTAGGATTTTCCCAAGCAGTTGTAGCCTCCCTGTTTTGTGTCCCACTGATAAAAGTGTGTGTGGTACCTTACAACCATAGCTGGAATCGTCTGAATGAGATGCTTGCTCATTCTTTTTCCTGAAAATATTTCTTCTACTCGTCCTAACAAATTCTCACCAGTTTAAATAACAATTTCTCTACTTCTGCAACAAATTGTGGGCTAGGGAAATGTATGGCTGTCTGTGCTGCCCCTTCACTTACCCCAGAGGGCTGTTTTTTTCTGGGCTGTGTCAGAAGTACCTTAACCCTGCAGAGTCACCCAGCTCAGATACCTCCTCCCACCTGCAGCTGTGCAAGTGCTTTGCTTCCATTTGTAACTTGGCTGTTCAGCTTCTCTTTAGGGTTCACCTTTCTGTTTTTTCAGTATCTTAACATTATTGTCTGTTAGGTTTGTGGCAGCAGCGTTTTTTGGAAACCAGAAGCAAATGCCTGGGTCAGGGGTGGTCCATAGCCCTGGCTTGGGGAGCTCAGGTTGATGTTGGGGGTTTATTTCAGTGATGTGCTGGGTGTTGACACTGGGGAGGAATCAAAGGGCTCACAGGGTACAGGAGGCAGCCTGAGCTCATCATCCTGTGGTTGTACAGGAGGAGCAGGGAGGGTTTGGCTCAGCAATCCATTAATTCCCCCAGAGAGCTCCACTTTCAAAATTCCTGTTCTGCACAGGTGATCGATACCCACGAGGTGTGAAGCTCCTCTTTGCTAATTTCAACCTTGAAATTTGTGGGAAATTTGGGGTTGCCTTGTTACTTCTTTCTTTGTTTTTGTTTTTTAACTGAGATTTCTCTGTGACAGCCTGACTCAAACGTCAGGAACCCTTAGGTGGTAAATGGAAAAAAAAAAAAAAACACCAAAAGCAAGACCTTTATTAAAAATGTATCTCAAAATGAAAAATCTACTCACCAAAACATAAATGCTTTCTTTCAAGGACAGGCTGACTGATGCTGGGATTGAATCTCTGATCCCTAAAATTATGTTCTGTATCTCTATCTCTATCTAATTTAGATTAAACGACAAGAAGTCCTTAGGTAACAGCACCAACAGTTTTCTATTTCCTGTGCTTTAAGGCCAAAAGGTGATTTATGTAAGAAATCAGCATTTGCCTCAGAGATGATGGTATTTTGAGAGACTGAAACAATTTCACTGAGGTAAAATATAATAGAGAGGAAATATCCATGTAATTCTCGAAACAGCTGCACATTGATATTTTCAGAGAATTCAGTGTTCGTCCTGCTTCATTTATCTCACAAATTGGAACACTATTAACTGTATTTTTTTTAAATTATTTTTTCTCTAGCAAGGCTGAGTTTGTTCAGCACTTCCAGGAAAAATGTAGGACTCAATTTCCTTATTTTTTATGGAGCCCTGAATGCTGAACAATTTGGCCACCAGATGCTTGATTTTATTTTATTTTTTTTCAATTAAGGTGTGCATGAGAATATATACACCTTCAAATATTATCAAATTTCTTCCTCAAAGAAACCAGTCTTCTGACATTTCCTTTCCTTTTTTTCAGGTGGATTTGGAGCCAGAAGGCAAAGTGTTTGTTGTCATAACTCTTACAGGAAACTTCACAGAAGGTAAGGGAGTTGCTCTGGCTTGTTTCCATTCAGAGCTGGACTGGTCTGTGTCCCTGCCATCAGCTCCAGAGCAGTGCAGACACTTGGATTCTTCAGGGGCCACATGCTGTGGCGTGCCTGAGGTTTCCTGAGTGATGGGGGAAATCTGGAAGGGGCTGTTGGTAGCAGCTGGAGCTCTCTGTGCCCCCTGCTCTGATCTCAGACCCAGGGAGCTCACTGGTTTTGCTCTCTCTGGTTTATTTCCTTGATGTTGTCCTTCAGACAGGTTGTTTTTGTCACTTGTGCTTTTCACCTGGCTGCCTCTCCAAGGGCAAGGTGAGGAGAAAGCAGAGCATGTTTAAAATGGAACATGTTTAAAACATCCGGATGGTTTTTGTTCCATAATGGTTCACATCTACTTCATGACCATTTCTGTTTCATGGCTTCACTTTGCACAGGAAGCTTGCAAGTTTTTGGTGTGACAGCTGCCCTAAAAAAGTATCTGGGCAGACTTTTGTTTTGGTAACTACATTTTATAGTGTGATGGTTTTGATGTCCCTGTTGTTTATTGTGATACCATTGATGAGTGTGGATGTGAGCTGTGCTGCAGCAACCCAGGGAATCTCTGTATTTGTAACCAGAGAACAGGGAGAGTGCCAGGATGTGCTGGGGAGGCCTGGAGGAATTTCTTGCAGGGATGAAAAGGATGTTAAAAATTGGCTTTAATTTCCTATGATAGAGCCAGTGGTGGAAAGAGAAGAAACTGGAGAGCTTTTACTGACTTACATCCCAGTTTGTATCCACATGCAGGAGTGCCATGCTTGGCCATTGAAAGCAGGGCTGAGCAGGGATGGTGGGCATGAGCATAAATCCAGAGTGTGTTTCAGACCTGTGCTGGTGGCTGAGCATGTTGCTAACAAGGTCTCAGAGATGAGAAATGCAGAACTCAGATGTTTGTACAGCTACTGCTTTCCGAAGGAAATGAGAAATGTTGGAAATAATTTACTTCTCTTTCCTCTGTTCTTGAGGATGTGTGGACTTACAGAACAGGAACATCAAAGGTGGCTCTTGGGTTTTTTCTTGTCTGGTTGTTCCCATGTATGGTCACGTTTAGAGTTTCCAAGAAAACTCTTAATCCAGGGCAAGCCTGATTGCAGATACTGACTTTTCCCAGTCATTGGGTAAAGGAGATATCCATGAAGAATCAGGGGTTTCCCTCTGATACACAGAGAGGTCTTGTTCATAATACCATATTTAATTCTGCTTTTATCTCTTTTGCTAGAAGTGTGGAGGCTCTGAATGGTATTTGAAATTTTAAGGTTTTTTTGGAAAAAAACTCTGAGAATCATTTGTGACTTGAAAGCTCAAAAAGTGGCTTCCCACTTATTCCCCTGATCTGGAGGGCAGCCACATCCTCCCTGCTCCCTATGACTTCTTATGCTGAGCTAGTTGTTTTGATTATGGAAATAGCCAAATTCACAGCGTCTCAAGCACCACTGTTTACCTCCAGTCAAGTAAAAGTCCAAAAAGTGGGCTGAGAGAGGGGGGAAATAGGGGGGATAAGAAGAAAAATTAGCAAAACCCCAAAAAAACCCCGACAGGGCAATCAAGACTGGGGTTTTAAGCCCATGTGAGACTGCCCTATTTTCTTTGTCCTGTTTTGCTTACTCAAAACAGGCAGTCCTGGTGGTGCTTGGACTTTTAGGAGTGGTGTTTTTTTGGTTTGATTGAAGTTCCTCTGACCGAAACTTTAATTTGGTTCTGCTCACCTACAGCAGGGATGGGGGGGCAGGGTGTGGCTCCTGCGAGGCATTTGAGACTGTCAGAGGCATTTGAGGACTGTCAGGATGTGAGGGCAGTATAGCAAACATGCAGCTGCAAAGGGGCCAGTTCTTTGCAGGTTCCCATATGGCTCTTCTGTCCATCACTGCTACCCTGCTGTTTTGAGGCAGGGAGATCTGCCTGTTTGATGTGTTAAAAATACATGTAGGTTTTCAGAAAAAGAAAGGAACAGAGCAATAGGAAGTGAGGGAGGCCTAGAGAAATTATACCTGCCTCTCTTTATTTTCTCTGCTTGCACATACTTGCTGTGCTAAGCTGTATTTGATTATATTAACTACCCTCATTCAGCTGACATTTCCTGTGTAAAGCAACCGGTGCAAAATTAAAATGAAAATCTCCTTACCTTGGGAGGAGATTACCTCTCACAGACATCACAGAATACTCTGAGTTGGAAGGGACCCACAAGGGTCAGCAAAGTCCAACTCCTGAGCTCCCCTAGGTGACACATCCCTGGTGGCCCTGGCACCCAGTTGGGGTGCAGGGAAGCACCCTCTTCCCCAGCCATCTCCCTCACTGACCCAGGAGCTGTTTCAGTCCAGGCTGTTTTATAGAGAAGGTGAGGACTGACTTCTGCCTGCCATGCTTCAGGCATTGCTTAGGGATTGATTTCCTGCCTCTTCTCAAATGAATTTATTTACTCTTTTCTGGGTTTTCTTCACCCATTTAGGATTTTTTTTCCAAGTCATCAATTTTTTTCCAAGTCATGCAATTCCTTTTGAAAACTTTCTTATTCCTTTTGCTCTGGATATAAATATGATTTCCCCCCCCAAGGACGTATTTAGCATTTCTTAGCTCTCTCTCTGTGTCTCCTTGCTTCTGCTCTCTTAAAAATAGTGAATGTGCCTTCTCTGAGGTGTGCTTTTGCTGTGGATGTGAGGCATGTTGTCAGCTGAAGAGCTGGGAACAGGAGCAGGGTGCAGTGTGTGGGACCACACCGAGCTCTGCCCAGCCCTGGGGACTGCAGGAGCTGTGGTTTAGCAGAACCCAGAGAGTCCTGTTTCCCTCCCTCCCTGTGATCCATGTGTGTGCCAGGAACTCAGAGATAATCCACAAGATCTCAACTCTTGCAGGCCCTCTTTAAAGGGAGGAAATCTGCTTTATTGCTCTCCTACCCACACAGGGCTCTTGAGGTGCCCCAGAGGGTGTTGCTCAGCTGGTGACATGAATTCAGACCTGCTCCCCAGTGCTTGTTGCTTTTTCCCACTGAGTACTGGTTTCAGCTGTGAAAGAGCAAACCCTGAGTCAGCTCTTCTCGGGCAAAAATGATTGATTTGAAATCAAAAGCCTTGCAGTGAGCGTGGGTGAACCTCTGCTGTGGTTTGTGCCTCTGGACCCCTGTGAGGTGTTAGAAGAAATTCCCAAGAGCTGGTGATGGTGCTTGGGCCAGGCTGTTTGGCTGCAGCAAGGTCAGGCGGGGCATTGAGAGGCCCCAGGTGTGTGCCTGCATGGATTGAACCACTCCCCTTGCAACCCTGGAGTCCCAGAGCCAGCCCAGTCCCCTCACAGCTTGCCTGCAAGGTGCCCTCAGTTTGCCACCTCTCTCTCTGTTTGCCCTATTTAATCCTGAGCAAAGCTAATTAAATTAATACAAATGAAGTATTTGACTGAATTAATGAATGAAGCAAGCCCTGTAGAAAACAGTGTGTTTCTATTTTAGTGCTTTGAACTCTTAAAATTTGCCTTTTTTTTTTTTTTTTTTTTGCTTTCATGTTGTCACTCAAAGTGATAATTCTGGCTTGAAGTTCAGTTCTAATTTCATCGTTCTAAAATAAGTAGTGGCTGTTTCTTTTCTTTCAGTGTCAGTAAAGACAATGACAGATTTGAGTTCTGGGCACAAAATAGAATGACAAGAATATTGAAAAGCCAAGTGAATTGGTAGAGCAGATATAGCACCTGTTACTAAATATTTCATGTTGGTAGGGTTTGCAGCAGCAAGGAATCATAGAATCATGGGATTTACGATTCCCATGATTCTCCTTTAGGATCATCTAGTTCCATCCCCCCCAGGGGGAAGCTGAACCTGCTTACCTACTGGTAACCTAAGAAGCAGGTTCAGGAAGCCCAAACCTGCTTCTGGACCAGGAAATGCTTCTTTGTTTTGCAGCTGGCACATTCAAATGGTTTGTCCTCAAACACAGAGACTCTTGGCCTTTTGCTGTTATTTTTCTTAGAATACATTTTTCTAACACAAAGGTTTTTTTAAAGAAATAGTGTTTTCTCTGACAGGTACCACTAAAGATCTGCAGCCTTGAAGTGTAAAGTGGACCATAAATATTGTGCTAACAAGATCCTTGCTCTGCACTATAATGTAGCTACTCAGCCCCATAAAATTTCTATTGACAGATCTGTAATCAGGTTCTTGCACAACAAGGAGGAAAAAAAGTTTTACCAATCCTCTGTAAACTGCAATAAAAACTGCTTTCAGCCCATCTTTTATAGTTAAGGGAATAAATACTGGAAACTAGGAAGCAGGAATAAAAAAAAATAAAATGCCCTGTTCTCATCCCCTGTGTTTTGGGCCACTCTTCTCTCTTGGTTTACTGGTTCTAGCAGGGTTTTAATGCTTGTAGTAGACACCACCTAGAAAACCTGCTGGTCCAAACTGGACATATCAATGCAGAATAAGATCAAGTTCTGCTGTCCTTGGTTCACAGTCTGAGGACATGGAAGCCTTTAATGTTTAGCCCAAAGTCTTCTGTGGCAGAGACCAGCAAGAGACATGCATTTCTACACTCTTGTATTTTTTTTCCAGTATCTACAAGTTCTTTCAGTGCTTTACACTTGTCACACCTGTTTGCTGAAGGCAAGGGATTTCCAGATCTACTCCATCTACTCAGGTCCAACTCTCATTTTCAGATGGAGATAGGTCTGGACAGCGTTGAGTCCCATGGGGGAGAAAATACACCCTGAGTGTGCCCTGAGAAAACTGAGCCCTTGCAGGGACCATGAATGTAATCCACAAATGCTGTGCATCTCTGTGTGGCAGGCAGGTGAGCTGCAGTGGATCCCCAGCCTTGCTGAAAGATTTCAGTCAAGTTAAAAAATAAAATGCCAGGTTAAAAAAATAAAAGGTTTCCAGAGGCTGATCTTGAAGTCCTGAGCAGGGATTGGTCTCCTGGAGGTCACACTCTGCAAACCCCAACAGGGTTTGCAGAGGTTTATCAGCCAAGCAGGGGGAGCAAGAGCAGTTCTGTCCTTGTCCCGAAGTCTCCATGAGTTTCTTTTTTTTGTATTTCAAAGTGAAACTTTCAAAATGTGCACATTGCATTTCACTTGTAAATATAGCCGAGAGAACCCAAGAGAGCTTACACCCTGGAACTCTGATATCTCACATATGTCTCTCTGCCTTAAAAACAAAAAAAAAGGAAACAAAACAAGGCAAGTTTCTAAATTTTGAATTTTCACAGGGAAAAAATATTTCAACAGAGAAGTAAACAAACAAAGCTGTTTATTCCTGGTAGCAGGAAGAGCCAGACGCTGGGAAATAAAATGATTTGCTTGGTGCTTATGGAGGGCCTGTAATGCAGAGGCAGGAGGAGAACAGCACCCCAGCCTGCCACATATCCACAAGGCTTCTGTTACTTCTCAGAAAATGATCCATGTGAGCCCCACAGCTATTGCAGTGTGTCTAAGGCCAAGAGATTTTTGTCAGTAATTTGTGACTTGCCCAGATCTGCCAACTGCAGAGATACCCAGGCACTGTAAAAATGCAGCAAACAGCAATATCAGGGTTAACTTCACTTCCTCAGTGGGCTGTGCTGTGTCTGGGCTCTGAAACTTAGAGATAAATATGCAAGCTTGCAATCAGTGGGATTTCAGTGTTCCTGATTGTAATGAGGAACAGAGGTTTCTTTGCTTTATTTTCATGTGATTCCTGGAAGAGGTGATGGAAGTTCCCAGGGAGATGAAATCTCCTTGGCCTTGGAGGACAGGGCTGTGCTGGAGCTGGTGTTTGTGCTGCAGTGGGGCAGGATGGGGAGTGTGGGACGGAAGGAGAGGAACATGAAGCTATAGGAGGTGAGTGCTGGTTTATCAGGGATGATGGAACAGCCCTGGTTGCTGCACCCTGATGCTGTTTCATGGCCATCCCTCTCTGGACCCACTGTGGTTAAAGGCACCTGGATGATACCCTGGACTGGGATGAAGGGGATGCCCTGACAGTAGCACACCTCAGGCCGTGCCTGGATTTCTCTAGACCACAGTTTGTGAGGTGCCTGACTGATGGAATAGGTAAATTGCTGTCCAGAAGCCTCAGTGCCTTACCAGGGTCACTCTGTAAATCTCTGCCAGAAACTACAGGGGAAAGAAAAGCCAACAAAGCTATGCTGTTCATTTTTTCATCTGTCTGTCTGTCTATCTATCTATCTAGTCTCTCTCTTTATATATACCCATACAGACATGTATATACATATATGTATATACACTTCAGCTCCACCAACTATCAAATTAGGCTGTATCCAATGTAATATCTGAGTGTCTCAATTCTGGCTGCTGGAGGAGACTCCTGATTTAGGTGCTGCCACCCCAGTCAAGGGTTTTCCTTGTGTCTGGGTGCCTGGCAGCCCAGCCTGGCCAGCATGCAGAAGTCCTTGTCCCCTGAAGGTAACAAATGCTGTTGTGCTGCAGTGTTTAATTACCTCAGTTTACCTGGGAGGTGTTCAGGCATGGTTAGTGCTCCTGGGGAGACCCTAGGGTCCCTCTGGCTCCACAGACATCAGGAGGATCAGCAGCATCAGTCCTGCTGCTTGCTGAGGGGGTTGTGCAGCTCAGTCCTGCACCTCACTGCAGGGGGACAACATGTCCCAAATAACCAAGGGCAGAACTGGGTCTTCAGCATTGGGTGAGCTGGCATGGAGCTACAGGAAGCAGAGCTCGTCTTCTAGTAGTGCTTTAGGAGGTGAATACTCACACTTGCAATTTATACACCTCTGTTTTAGGTTGTTCCAGACCATGCCCAGCAGAAAATAATGAGTTTCCTGCTCTTCAGTGCCAGCTGTTTTTGTTTCCTGGAGTGCTTCAGCAGCAATGATTCTGTTTGTTTTCCAGAATGAAAAGCTGAATCAAAATAGAGCTTTGAGCAAAGAGATCCTGATGTTGTTTGGCCAGGGTGACCTCAAGCTTGGCAGAGGCAAGAGAGGGAGGGATGAAAGGTTCTGCTGTCCCTGTCTGCTGTCTTTGGGGAATATTTGTGACGTGGGATAAACTGCATGCCATCAGCATGGCTCGGGGTGCTGTGGACACCACCTGCACTGAGCCACCTCAGAGGCTGCTGCTCCTGGCACTGCTGGTGGTTGCAGATGAGGGAATGAGGCAGTTTCATAATTGAGGGTAAATCTGTCTGTCTGAAAAGGATGCTCTTGGGTTTCCCTGGGGCTGCCTTGAGTGAGGCCAGTTCTGCACCAGCTGTCTGGACTGGGAAATTGGAGCAGGGCTGTGGTTGGTTTTTGGGCCAGAATTCCCCCTGACTGAGCTCAGCCCTGCCCTGGGTGCCACAGGGAGGCAGGAGGGGAGCCCCAGCAGTGGTGCAGAGGAGGGAGGAAGGCAGGAGGTCTGGCTGAGCAGGTGTCCTGCTCTCCTTCACCCATCTGCTGAGACAAGGGACAAGGGCAGTGAATGGTGGGAACTCTGGGAAAAGTTGCTTGGAGAAGAAATAGAACCATAAGGGACTGGAAGAAGGACAGAGATAAGGAATATAAGGAGAGAGAAAGAAACAGGAGGCTGGTCTGGGGAGTGCTGATGAATGGCTGTGGGCAGGAGTAGTCAGGAAGAAGCAGCTTAAAAGAAGCCAAAAGGTTGAAGGAGGTGGAAGGAGGCCAATATGGACAGAGGGGGTTGCAGAGGAGCTGCAGGGGACAGGGAAAGGCTGCAGCAGCAGCATAGCCGTGACCACCAAAGCCAGTTTCTTGCTAGAGCCTGGAACTGTTTTTAATCCCAGCATCTCAGCTCTTTTCTGCCGTCTAGCTGCCAGACTTGTTGAGCATGTGTGTCTGTCACCAGCACTGATCCACACAGTAAAACAGAGTCCTTTCCTGGCAAGAGTGTTCCCCTGTTAGTGCTCTCCTCTCTCCCTGGAGCTGTGTGCTCAAAACCACAGCCTTGCTGCTGAGCCGGGACTGAGGAGACTGCTGCAGTTCCAGCAGATGAACTTGCTTCCAATAATAACTTTCTTTGTTTATAAAATGTAGGAAATTGTCTTAAAGCCAGAAACCTTTTCCTTTGAAGGATATCACTAGAAAATAAAACTCACAAGTCAGGCAATGCTGCATTTTTGTGTCTAAAATGTGTCCTTCCTGTATGTTCACAGTACAAACTTGCAGATCACACTTGCAAGTCAGCAAGGATAAAGGCAGAAAAACGTTTCTTGTTCAGCCTGCCCAGCTCAGAGTTCTTAGGTGTTCAGTGAGGAATCCTTACTAAATGATGGCCTCAGTCTAGTCCTACTCCTGGTTTTACTTGCATTGACTCTGGTTCTGTATTTCACTTGTGAATGGGAGGCAAAGTGGGAAAAACAAGCCCTTCAAGGGAAGGGTCCAATTGCATCCAAAAGGGCTGATGACAACTTGAGCATGAAGGCCATGGCAGAGAAATCCCTGTGTCCCGTGATCTGGCTGGAAAATGGATGTGTGGGAAGGCAGTGCTGGAAGGAAAGCAGGGTGCTGTGGGGGGGGAGAACTGTGTGAGTGCTGTTGTGAGGGCTGTTGTGACCATCAAACCACAGACTGGCTTTCATCTCCTGTCATTTGAGCCTAAACAAATTCCTTCCTGAAGTATTCCTTCCCCACTGAAGGACTGGGAAAAAAGATGAAGTGAGGTTTTAGGTGTCTCTCCCTAAGCTGTTGGGGGAAGTGACTTTCTTCCTGCTCACCCATCTCTGCTTGTCTGTTAATTGAGTGAGATGGGAGAGCCCGTGGGGAGGCAGGGTGGGAATTACCTCTGTTCTTATGTCTGCTGGAAAGGGCCACCTGTTTGAGAGAATGAAATTGTTGGTGTCACATCATGGATCTGCTGACACCAGACTGCCCAAGCAGTCTGATGGTGAGTCACCATCCCTGGAAGTGCTCAAGAAACAGCTGGACATGGCACCAGAGCTGTGGTTTTGTTCACAATGTGATGTTTGGTCAAAGGTTGGACTCGATGATCTTAGAGATCTTTTCCAGCCTTTATGATTCTGTGAGCCTGAGCCGAGGCAAGCAGCACCCCCTCCATGTGGCAGCCAGCATTTTTAAAGCTGTATTTGTTTGGATTTGGGACATCTGCTTTTGAAATCCCAGAGACATATTTCAGAAGTGGAGAAATATGTATTGCAGGGTGAAAATCATGTTTGGGAGGAGATGGGGAAGGGGGGAGAATCAGATCTGGCTGTGTTAGCTGCTGTGGGAAGCTGTTGGGGCCAACTGCATTTCCTGAAGGCCTTGGGAAATCCCTCTGGGAAATCCCAGTAATCCCCTGGCACTGGGAGGGGCAGAGCACTCACGGGCCCTGCCATCTGCAGAAGTTTCAGGATGGATTGTGCCATCCCCAGCCTGAGCACTGAGTACTTCCTTGCTGCATTGCCAAGGAAATTGGGGATGTGTTGATGAGAAGAGGTGCTGCTTCTTGGCAGAGCTCTTCCCAATAAGCTGGGAATACAAGAGGCTGAATTTATTTTTCTTGACAGATGCTTTGCTGTGGCAGTGTCTTACTCAGCCCATGGTGTGTGGGAACCTGCGTGGGAGAGCAACATGGTAAACAACCTGCTTTTTAAGGCTGTGGAAATTAGAGGCCTCATTGGCAAGCTGCCACATGAAAATCTCAAAAGTTCCTGGGTCAGCTGTGGAATCAGAGCTGAGTCTGTTGCTGGACCACTTGTGCTCCTCAGCTGTGGGGTGACCAGTCCATCAGGAGAATCCAGGTGGAGCAGGGGGGTGATTCGGGTGTTGATCATCGTGCCCAGCGAGCCCAAGGCCAGTGCAGCTCCAGGGGAAAAGCTGAGGCCTCTCATGACAGCAGTCAGAGGCCCCAGTGGCAGAAGAAGGGGAATGTTTAACTTGTCCTGTTGAATTAGCTTTCCCAGGTACTTTGCTCCTGATTAGATTCCAGTTGTGCTTTGGGATGCAGTTTGCTTTCTCATGGAGAAAAGTGCAGTGCCCTTGGTGAGGAAGGCTCAAGATTTCATCCTAGGGATGGCTGCTGTGTTGAGTAATGGTTATTTTTTTATGGACATGCTGCAAAACTTTGGGACCCTCTGAACACAAACTGCTTGGTATTCCCATCTCAACTGGCTTTCTGTTCATCTGGTTGCTTTGTGTGTTTTGTCTTTGTGTTCCATAAAGAGTATTCTCCTGCTCCTCCTTTTTTTGAGGTTGATGTAAAACCTGTGTCTCTAGCAAATTGCACTGCCTGGACATAAAAATGTGAGTTTTCAGCAGATTTAGTTGATTGTCAGACATTGTGTGGACACCCTTGTTTCAATTCCAAAGCAGCCAACTTCTGAAGCTGCCCCCTTGCCCCGAAAGGGGGATGTCCCCAGAGCATCCACTTAAAAAATAGCTTTAAGCTGCACTTGGTTAAAAATAGGTTTGACTTGGATCTCCTGCTTCCCTGTGTGGGCAGGGCCTCCCAGGAGGGAGTTTTGATCCCTGCTGTGGAGCCACCCACAGAATGTGAGCTGCTGGTGGCTGTGACAGCAGGAGCCCCCAGGCAGCAGGAGCAGGGGGGTTTCAGCATCTCCCTGCCACCAATTCTGCTTTTCTGGAGGATTTTGCAAAAATGATGGGAGCTTTGACTTATAAATGCTGTCACTCTGTTCCTGCTGCTTCTGCTCTGCAGCCAGTGTGGTTTGAGATCTTCTAAATCAGAGGGCTTCTGGCACATGAATTAATCATGGCAAAGATCAAAGTTGCTTCGTTAGTTTTATTTTCCTGGTTTTAATGAATAATGTATTAAAATGGTTTCCTTCCCTAGTAAATCACATCTCAACATTTTTCTCTTGAGTTTAGTAAGTGGGAAGGACCAACAGGAGGTTTTACAATTGAAATTTGCTTGCCTAAGCCCAAGGAAATAGTAATGATTGTAATTGTGAGGGGAGGAGGGAGAGGAATCAGTTTGTTAAGGCTCTAATGAGCCATGCAGTGAGAAGTGGTTTGGGTTTTGTTTGGCTTTTTTTGCCTGTTCTTATGTAGGTCAGTGTGACAGGAGTGGGTTGTGGAGCAGTTGAATGCAGGTAGGTCTGAGATGGCAGGGAGGGGGCTCCATTGTGAGGAGGGAACAGCGGGGCTGGAGTGACTTTTAGATTCTACTTCTGCTGGAAGACCATGTTCAGCTACAGCCAGAGGGAAGCACCTGTCTGGGATACAACCAGACTAATTTATTTTGCTTTTTGAAACTGTGTCGTGCTGGGTAAGGGACAGATACAAGGTGGCATTCTGATCACAGTGCCAGTCTGGGGCTCTGATGGCTTCAGTTCAGTGCTCAGGATTCTCTTGTCTCCCTCTTTTGAATTCTAAATAAAATCCTTTTCTCCTGGAGTCTCCTCTCTGTGCAAGCTGAGATGGTTCTTTGCCATCGTTGCCCAAGCCTGGCCTCTCTGGCAAACAAATATATCCTGAGGTTTTGCAAATGAATGCAAAAACTTGCAGAGATGGAATGGTAAGGTTACTCACTATAGAAATGAGTGGAAAGGCTTTTCCACTGACATTTTTAGCCTTGTGCAACATTCTGTGGCGCCTTGCTTCAGAGCTGTCAACATCTGCAAGCAAATGTCTAAAACCAACTTTTCTTAGGGGAAAAAAAAACTTTTCCAAGAAAAATCATGTAATAGCAAATGTGGAAAAGCTGCTCCGTGCACGTCTGAAAACCTGTGTGGCAGTTGGGATTAAAACTCAATGCAAAATAACCTGTATGGTGTTCATAACTGGTTGGGAGACTTGAAGAGGCAGAAAAATACTTGTTTTAGAGGTTCTCAAGCTGCCTTCTTCCTGCTCTCTCATGTTCTCACAGAAGTTATGCAAACGGATAAAAAGCAGCTATTCCTGCCTCAGCCCCAGCACTGGCCTGTACCCTTGGCTTTGCAGCCTTCTCCCCTCCTGAGGATGAGGATGCTCCCTGCAGCCACACACTGGTCACTCCAGCTCTGCAGAGCTGTCCTGCTCTCGCTGTGCTGCCACAGCCAAGTCCAAGGAGCTGAAGAAAGCTGAGCCCCCCCAAAAGTTGCTCTTCTGTCTTAATTACTGGTACCACCAGAGCTTTGGCATCATTGTGTAATTCTAGAAATAAGCCTGTCATGTGCTGTTTGTCATGTTCATCAGTATTGTTGTGTGAACCTCACTGATCCTGTTCTCGCTGCTGCCACACTGAAACATCATCCTTCAGTCCTCAAATGCTCTTAATCACTGAGAGCTGAGACAAATTTATGTCCTAGATCTGGCAAGAAAACAAGGAAGATGGATCTGCCCCACTTCAGCACTTGGACAAGAAACAGGTCTTGCCTCCAGTGCACAGTTCTGTGTGATTTGATGCAGGGGTGATTACGTGGTTGCATTTCCAAGACTGCTGATAGTGCTGTTTCATACTCCTGAGTGGGGAAAACTTTTTTTTTTGATTCAGAGCATCATTGTTCCTTTTTTAAGACAATTTGGACAGGTTGGCATCTTAAAAGATGAGCTGCCTGTTAGCATGGCTTTTCTGTGAAGTCCTGGAAGACAGCAAAGTGCTGCCAGCCCTCTCTGGATCTTTCTCTGATCTTCACACAAAACTTTATCCAATTTCAGAGGGCAAAACAGCAGCTGGATCAAACACAGGTCCCAGCCTGTGTTTGATGTGCCACATGTTTGCTTTGCAAGGAGCCTCTCCTGGGGCTGGAACCAGAGTGCAGAGACTGGATTGTGCTGGCAAAAGCAGCAGAAAGATCAACTGCTGCTGGGAGAGAAACCCCATGTGGTCAACATGATCTTTGTGGAGGTGGCTGTTTTCCACCTGGTTGATTGTGCATCCAACTTAACTTTTGAGGAGAACCGAAGAAAAGCTTTGTAATTAAAAAAAAAAAAAAAAAAGGCTTTCACTCCGCAGCACTAATCTTAGGGAAACAGAATAGGATGTTTAAATCTGTTTCCCTTTTCAGGGTCAGGCTGTCAGTTTCTTCAATGGTGTGTTTGTGTTTATAACATTTTAATTAGCAAAGCTTCTCATGGTTTTGACCATCCACAGGATTATAGTGATAAAACTCCTGCTTAAAAGATGCAAAGCCTTAGTAAGGGATTTTTGTCATAACTTACATGTTTTCCAGCCAGGAAAATAAACATATTGGTTTAGCCTCAGTTTATATTCAGTAGATGTGAGGAAGCTCACTGTTAGGTAAATATTGAGAGAACACCTACATACTGATGGCTGGAGGGTGTGGGGGGGGGAGTGAATTAATTTACTTGATCTGATTTATGTGTTCTTTTCCTAAAACACCCACTACTACTTATTGTTAGGGCATGAGCTAGATGAGCATTTAGCATGATCTGAGATTGTTGTTCAGTGCTGGGGTGCTTGTAAGAGCTGAGGGATCTCTTAATCTTCTATCCTGATTTTTATACTCCAGTAAAATCAGTGGTGGTCTTTGCTCTGTCACTCAGTGCAAGGGAAGCTTGCTTGCAGTGCTCCTAGGGGAGGAAAATGTGTATACTGCTTCTGGTACTGATAAAAAAAGGCTTAATTAAGTTTTTGCCCATTAACATTATTGATTTAAGACTTTTACATATCTTATTTTTAAATATCTTTATTTCGTCCAAATTAAAATGCCATGGTGCATATGGGAGGGTAGCACTAGGAGCTGTCATGTGTGAGGAGGCACCTGGCTGACCTTTGCTGTGCTGGAGTTACAGCAGTGGTCAATAGCACACAGTGAGATTTACTTCCAGCAGATGAGACCTGACTTGAGTCAAACAGTTCCAAACACACCATTTCATCCTGCAGCCCTTCTTCTTGTTTTCCTGCTGTAGTTATACCACCCTGTAAGGATTTGCCTGACACAATCCCCTGGAATACAAACTGGGGTAGGGGAAAAAGGAGGGAGCTCAGGGGCAGGTGGGGTGGGGATAGAGGCTGCTGGGTGGGTGAGGATGTGCTGGTGCTTGCATGTGTCCTCAGATGACTTGGTAGGTTATTTATTCTCCTCTCCTGCTGCATGTATAATTTCCACTGCCATAAACACATGTTCAGTGTGAGTGCAGAGGGGAAAAGGGAAAGAGGCTTTTTAGTGTTGAACTTTGTAGTTAAGTTTTGCACATAGGCAGGCACAGTGGATACCCCATAGTTACAGATGTCCCAGTTGAACCACGGATATGGAAACTCCCTTCACTGAGCAATTACTTGTCTGCTTTTATATCAGTATTTGGACATTTGAACTGTTCATGGTGGTTGTTGCTTTAGCAGAGGTTAGAGGGTTTTAAAAGTCTGGGTTTCTTTAATGGTCTAGAATGGCTTTGTTTGTAAAACACTCCCTGTGTCCAGAAAGAAAATATGTATCCTATAGGAAACTGGCCAGAATGCAAAACATGAGCTGGGAAAATGTCTCTGATGGCTTTATATCCTCTGACACCAAGGATGTGAGGCATGAGGGGCTGTTGCATTGGCCACCCTGTCACAGAATCACAAACTGGTTTGAGTTGGAAGAGACCTTAAAGATCACCCCATTCCAATCCTCTTCTTTGGGCAGGGACACTTAGCACTAGAGCAGGTTGCTGCAAACCCCATCCAGCTGGGCCTGGAGCACTGCCAGGGATGGAGCAGCCCCAGCTCCTCTGGGCACGCTGTGCCAGGGCCTCACCACACTCACAGGGAAGAATTTCTTCTTAATAACTCATCTAAATCTATTCTCTTTCTGTTTGATCTGTTCCCCCTTGTCGAGCACTACATACCTTTGCAAACAGTCTCTTTTCAGATTCCTGGTAGGCCCCCTTCAGGTACTGAAAGGCTTGCATTAAAGTCCCCCCAGAGCCTCCTCTTCTCCAGGCTGAACAATCCCAATTCTCTCAGCCTTGGTGGAGGATTTCTGCCCACAGCCTCTTACCCAGTGGCACTGGGACCTGCTGAACAGATGTGCTGGGTGTGAGCTGAGGAACTGCCATCCTGCTGGTTGGGAGGAAGGAGGTTTTGGTAGCCATATGTTTCACCATTTCAAAATCAATTGCAGTTTTTAGAGGGCTGAACTTGCCAGCTCCATGGTTTGGTGTGCGGGATGCATGAGCACCAAGCCCTGAGACAGAGGGATTTATTCTGTGGGATGTGGTTGTATATGTAGATCCACTGAATCATCTGATGGATGGTCTCCTGCAGCTACACCTGGGCTCAAGGTATGGCTGAGGTTGTGCTGGGCTCTTCCTCTCCTTTTCACTTGAGCCAGCACCAGGACATGGGAGGAAGAGTGCCCAAAAGAGTTGATGGCATGTGAAAAGTCATCCAGGCCTTCCTGAAGCCTGCTTAGGACCACTCAGATTTGTTATATTGTAAATTGAGGTGAACATAAGCAGGGTGTGAGGATCACCTGAAAGATGTGCAGTATCAGCAGAACATAGCAGGGTCTGACAGCCAAGTCGTGGGAGAAAGTGTGAAATTTGAGGAGTGTTTTAAATATGAGTTAGCTTTTAGTAAAGAAAATACCCCAACTTGTGGCATGTGCATTTATGACAAGCGGGTCTGCAAGATGGAACTGTTGTGCTGTGGGATTTGGGTGTCTGGAGAACGGGGAATGGAACCAAGTGCAGCTCTAGGGAGGAGGCTTCAGGCTGGCCCTGGATGTGATCCACCAGTGCAGGTAGCATGGAGACTCCCTCTGTAGCCCAGGAAGAAGCAAGTGCCTGTAATTCTTTGGGCTTTGTGAACTGTTTCAAAATTGCAGTGTCTGAAGCTGTGCAAACCACAGGGATGCACAGCAGTGTCCCAAGGGTGGCTTTGCAGGCTGTCATGGACTGTCCCCTGTTCCAGTTGCCAAGCATTGGTTTCCTCTTGCCATGTGTGGTCTGCACTGCCTGGGAGAGCACCAGGGAGGTGATTACTCCATGCTGGTTCTTGATGGGAACTATAAAAAAACCAGAAGCTGTAGGAGCTAAATTGGGAACATACTCTTTTAAACCCTGCTAAATGGGGGCTTAAAGGGCATCAGCTGTTGGGCTTCTGATGGAGCAGCTGGCATGGAGCAGGCTGGTAACTAGATTGCTTTTTTAGGTGATTTACTTAGGTGCTCACCACCCACTCAAGTCCTGTGCTTCCCTTTCTATGCCTCAGTTCTCCTCTGCATGCTGAGCACCCATACAGGACACTTTGCCAGTTGAGGTGTTTGGCCTTGATCCAGGAAAAACACGTACCTGTTTGCCTAAACCTAGATCAAAGTGGTGATCTCTTGAATTTGAAGTTGGGCACATTCTGTAATACTCTAAGGATTTTTTTTTTTTTTTATTCTCACATGAAGTTGCAGGAGGCTCAGCAGAGCAACTGTGTCTTCATCTTCCTTTTAGAGGACCCTTTGGTTGACCTCTTGAGGTTCTTCTTGGGCTTGTTTCCTATGGTAGATATAGAGGCAGTTGAACTTGTGCAATGATGGTTGAATGTTTGAAAGGAATATTAAACCTCCACAAATCAGATCTCACTTCTGGAGATCAAAATGACATCTTGTGCGTGGGAAAGAGGCAAATTATCTCCCAGCTGCAGAGTTCCTCCAGCTTGCTGTCATGTGTTTCTGGTTGCCCACTGACAGAGGATGCTGAACTACATGGACCAATATTCTGATTCAGTTTGGTAATTCCTGTGGTCCCCTGAGTCCTTTTGACCTCAGTGGGAATTAAACATATGTTTAAGCACTTCTCTACAAAGGCAGGCTCTCCTGAGCCAGTCTCTGCCCAGCTGCTTGGAGCTCTGCACTGAAGAAAGCAGCTTTCTGTTAAATGCTTGGATCAGCCTTTTTCTTGGTGTGTTGAAATGGGAAAATCCTGATTTCTAGCATGTGCTTCCATTTAAAAAATACATGCAAGCTGTCCTAAAATCAAACCATGCTCTGTGTCACAGTGATGCCATCGAATAGGAGGTTTCTGTCAGTGCCTGTGGAGGGGACACATGCACAGATGGCTGGGAGAACTCAGCAGAAAACCCTTGGGATTTATGGCTGGCTTTGCTTCTAAACCTGTAGCAAGGGTACCAGGAGGAATAAGTCCTGTGGCTTACATCCCCTTGAAGTGGCTGGGCTCAGTACTGACAGGATGGTTTCCCTTATCTTTACTCCTACAAAGAGGACCAGGAAATATGCCTGTGATGTGGGATTCCTGCATTTCAGGCCTTGATCAGGCTGACAGCTTTTCCTCTATTTCCACCGTCCCCCTCCCCGCAGTGGTTAATCAGCAAAGCCAGGTTGAAAGCAGGGAATTGCTCTGCCCCCTTTTTGTGGCAAGATAAGTGGGAGGGTGACAGCTGTGTTTGGGTCCTGCTGCCAGTCCACTGCTCTGGGAGTTCACAGACCTGTCTCTTCCTGTGGAATTATATCCATGCAGAGGGTTTGGCAGGAGCTGGTGTGGTCTTGCATCCAGTCCACGCTCAAAACAAGAGTCCTGAACACAGAACATTGTTGTACAGTCACCTCTGGCAGATTCTGGTGTGCTCTCCTCCCCCCAAAAATGCCCTTGTTTTGAGAGCCTTTACTTTGCAAATTAACTAACTTGAAAACTGCAAATTTCATTTCTTTCTTCTGAGGCAAGTGTGCCCCAGATGAGGCTTTGATCTGGGAAGCTCAGCTGAGTCTGACCAGGTATGTGTGAGGATCCCAGAGACCAGCTGGCTGGGATATGCAGTTTGGACAGCTGCTGCCTAAATGGGAATGGCTCTCTTGATCTAGAGCTCAGTTCATGCCCTTTGAGAGACACTTGTCTTGTGTAAATTGAGCTTTGCTAGGAAATTATGTGGCTGAACTAAACTCAGTAAAAAGATTAGATTATATTGATAGATAATTAAATTGTGATATTAAATTGTGCCAGAGGAGTTTGGACTGGACATGAGGAAGCATTTTTTTGATGAGAGGTGATTCAGACATGGAAAAAGGCTTCACAGACAGGTGGTGAGTGCCTACAGCCTGTCATATTTAAGAAGTGTTTCAGCAATGCTCTTAAAGTACATAAACTTTTGGTCCATTCTAATGTTGTCAGACAGTTGGACTGGATGATTGTTGCAAGTCCATTTTAACTGAAATAGTCTACTCTGTTCTAAAATTAAATTCTATTTTGGGACAATTCAGATATGAATGCCAGTAGTTCCTAGATCCCTGCTTTCTAGAACTATCAAATATTACCTAACCTTTGGAAAATGAGCCCTTTAAAGGAAGCTGTGTGGCGCATATCAAACAACTAACCATCATTGAGAAAGTAGCCTGTGTTTTTTCTTTTACTAACACAGGAAGTATTGGAAGTATGTAAAAATGCTGCAAATAGTGATAAAGAAATGTAGCATGAGAATACCAAAGGTGGATGAACACTGTTCTCAAAGAAAGGCACTGGTTTCACTCAGCAACTGTGGTAGGGGTCAGCTGGTTATGTGTAGTTGTGTTTTCAGGAGTTATTGCCCAAAAAGCTGTGAATTATAACAACTCATTAGCCTTGAGCTTCTGGTCTATTTGCATCTTGTGAGTTAATAGCTTACTGGCATGTCTCATCATGGGAGAGGAATGGGGGGAAAGTAGGAAAAGGCAGATATTTCTAGATAAAAAATATAATTTTGAGCTAAAAGGAACATTGCAATTAAGTTCTGTACCTGCTCCAGATGCCATCCTTATTCTAGACCACAGTCCCCTGACTTCTAAAACAAGGGATGTAATTGTGGCTTTTGAAAGAATTTTATCATAGAATCATAGAATGGTTTGTATTGGAAGGGACCTTAAATATCATCTAATTCCAACTCCCTGCCATGGGCAGGGACACCTTCCACTACACCATGTTTCTCCAAGCCCCATCCAGCCTGGCCTGGAAAATTTCCAGGTATGGGGCAGCCACAGCTCCTGTGGGCAACCTCTGCCAGGGCCTCACCTTCCTCACAGTCATTTATTTCTTCAAAACATCCAACCTAAACCCACTGTCTTTCAGTGTGAAGCCATTCCTCCTTGTCCTGTCACTCCATGGCCTTGTCAAAAGTCCCTCTCCAGCTCTCTTGTAGCCCCCTTCAGGCAGTGGAAGGAGCTCTAAGGTCTCTCCAGAGCCATCTCTTCTCCAGGCTGAACAGTCCCAGCTCTTCCAGGCTCTCTTCACAGCAGAGGGGCTCCAGCCCTGGCATCATCTCCATGGCCACCTCTGGGCTTCCTTCAGCAGGTCCACATCCTCCTCAGGTTGAGGGCCCAAACTGAATGCTGTAGCAAAACCAGAAGCAAGAACTGTGTGTGGTGACCTTAATGTTTGTTGTGCTTTTTTCTCCTCCTCCCCCTCACAGGGACCCTGCAGAGGGACCGGATCTTTAAGAACCTCACTCGGAAGCGGCAGCGGGCGATGCGCAGGCGGGTGCACCAGGTGAACGGGCACAAGTTCATGGCCACCTACCTGAGACAGCCCACCTACTGCTCTCACTGCAGGGAGTTCATCTGGTAAGAGCAGCCCAAACACCCTGGCACTGGGCTCCCCAGCCCTTTGTGTTCTGGGGACAAGGCACCCCCAGTCCTGAATGTCACTTAGGACTTTACCCAGGGCCTCTGATGTGATGCCCTTTGGCCATCGGGTTTGGCAGGGTGCATTTGTGCTGCAGACTGGAGTCTGCTGCAGAGGCCAGAGGTAATGTGTATCTTGGATGCTGGAAGCAAACTGGGTTGATGTGGGGATGTGGCAGTGTCCCTCCCTTGTAACCACAGATTATTCCCCTTATTTCAAGGGAAAAAAAGTATGAAGCAACCTGAAGAAAGACCTGACTCACTGGAGTGAAGCGTTGAGATTACACTGAGGAAAAAACCCAATTGCTTGAAAGTTTAGAGAAAATTCCTGAGAACAGAAAAGCCATCAGAGAGATGTGAAGTGATGCACATGGAGGAGTAGGCAGAGCAAGGAGAAAAACGTAGATATGCCTCAAAAGAACATGGAGTGGGAGAAATAATAACAGGGTGTGGGCTGCTGGGATCAGTGTAATATGTGTGGTGT
Organism: Fringilla coelebs; assembly: GCF_963513975.1. Classification (NCBI taxonomy): domain Eukaryota; kingdom Metazoa; phylum Chordata; class Aves; order Passeriformes; family Fringillidae; genus Fringilla; species Fringilla coelebs. Next base: position 6,209,816 of record NC_140034.1, read on the forward strand.
GTGTTGTAATGAAGTGAAGTATCTGAGAAAGGAGAGTGAGGGGGAATATGGGGAATACAGGAGTGTTGACAGCCTGCCCTGTGAGCCATGCCTCTGCAGTGCTTTCCTGTGCTCTCACACCCCTGTGCTGGATTGCACCACTACTGCTGGGCAGCTCTGCCATGGGATCTGATAATTTGGGATCCTCCTGCATTTTGGCTCTGCCCTCTGTAAACAATCTGCAAGACAACCATCCTTCTGCCATTGAATTGTGTCCGTGTTTTCTCTTGGCCAGGGGCGTGTTTGGGAAGCAGGGATACCAGTGCCAAGGTAAGGTGCTCTGCTCCTGTGTAGCGTGTGTGTGGGATGTGCTGCTTTGGGAGTGTTTTCCCATGCTGCTGGGACATCCTGCAGCTGTGAGCTGCTCTGGAGTCCCCAGTCCTCTTCCTTCCCAGGCAGCCAGACCTGTGCTTTTGGGTCCCTGTCAGGTTTGCCACCGACATTCCTGCAAACACCTGCATGTCTGGTTGCTGTTTCACCCTTTGCAGGTGTGCACTCAGTTGCCACATGCAACACCCAGCTGGGCTTGAGGTACCCAGGGTCCCTTCAGGACCGTGCTCAGCTGGTATTGGGACACAAAGTACCCTGCTGGAATAGCCACCCTCCTTTCTCTCCCTATGGACTTCACCAAAGTAAAATTTGGGAGTTTGCAACTTCGTGGGCTGGCACAGCACTTCTGCCTGAATGCATGGTTTGGTTGACTGGGTGTGGAGATGTATGTGGCTCTTGTTTGCATTTAATTATTGTTCTGCCTTTCCCTTTATTTTGCCTTTCCCTTTTTACCAGAACTTCCTGCTCATGGTTATTCAGTATAGCCTGACACAGCCTGTACCTGTACAGTAAATAGGGCATTCCTGTGAAAGGAAGCTGCATGTAAACAAAATGGATATTGCTGTGTGAAACACTCTTCACTAGATAATTATTTCAACAGCATTTTTTGAGTTTTTTAGAAGCTACATAGTTGTTTTTGTGTCAGTCACCCATATTTGATGTAGGCAATTGTTTTCTAGGCTGTGTCAATAATCCAGTGCAGAATTTTTGTTGCAGTAGGTTGAAGATACATCTCCAGATCTGTTGTAAATTCCAAGCCACCAATTATTTTTCACATCTGTACCGTGTGCTGATGATGCAGCTGAGCCTTAAGGAGCCCAGCTGGTGGATTGATGTGTTCTGAGTCTTCCAAGGCCTCTTTTCAGTTTGCCTCTTTTATTTCAGTGTGCACCTGTGTTGTACACAAGCGCTGCCATCACCTCATTGTCACAGCTTGCACGTGCCAAAACAATGCTAGCAAGAATGATCTCAAGGTAAAGTCATGTTGCTTATTTTGGGTCACCATACTTTGTCTGGGTTGTTGGGATTGTCCTATAAGAGAATTTACTTTGGTATATTTATTCATGGGTTCAAAAGTGGGAAAGAGTGATAGGGACCCGCTTAAAAGCCATGCAATGTCATCCTGTTGTTCTGTCGATGCCATTAACTGTTTGGACTAGCACATGGTTTAAAAAGTCAGGATATCTTCACTGGAAGACATCAATAAGTAGCAAATCCAGTGTTTTCCTTGGTAATTTTCTTGCATGATTAACTGTGGTGCAATCAAAATCTGGTGTCCAGTTCTTAATGTGGATTTCTTTGGCCAGCCACTGGTCTTTGTTTTGCTTCTTTTTTCTTTTCTGATTGCCTGAAGGGCTCATTTAGTTGTGGCTCCACACTTCTGCTGTGTGAAATACATTGTGATGAAGAACCCTTGCATAACTTGTGTTTCTGAAGGTTTTCCTTCTTGCTGGTTTTGGATGTGTTGGATGGGAGTAACATCCTGACCTAACACTGCCCTGTGCATCGAGTCTCATTTCTGGAACTGGAAATGCTTCAATAACTGAGGAAAAATCAAATCAAATCTGTTTATTCACAAGGCAGCTCTGTGTTTTGTGCCATGCAATTGCTTTTGTTATTTCTTGCCTCCAAACTGCTGAGCTGAACTCCTTAAAATGACCTCTTGACAAGCCAGATGAAAATGAGTTAAGAAGCCTAAGGATAGAGTGCAAGTTAAATAGTGAATGTCCTCACCCCTCTTTTGGGATTATGAAGGTTTTATGACACATTTAAACTACTTTAAAAGAGGCCAGAAGAGAGGAGGCACCACTCACCTTGAACTTCTTGTTCCAGTCACACCCCTGACTTTTCTTTAATAGAGTTGTGGGTTCCACCTCAGCTTTCCAGGATCTGCATGTTGAGAAACAAAGTCAAAAGTGATGAATATGCTAAATGGGGACTGCTTTCTTCAGACATTGAAACATTTTTTTAAAGGTGCCTTTGAGATCTGAATGATTTACAATTGGAAAAGAACAGGGTTAAAAAGGAGTGCAAATAATAAAGTGAAATGCATGCCTGAAAGGCTGTTAATTACAAGGAGGGCAAAAAGAGGAATGAGAATTTTAGGAGGAGCTGTGAAAGCAGTTCTATATTAAAATTAATAAAATCCACAGTTTGGCCAAAGATACATGTTTTTGCATGTAGTATGCAAGTCAATAATTTTGAAACTGTATGATCAAAAAATGCTGTAACTCACTCTGCAGTGGGATTGGTTTGTTTTGAGGTATTCCAATTCTAACTTGTCTTTAAGAATTTAGAATTGGCTAGGGAGCCCTTTTTTAAAAATCTGCTTTGCCAAGTAGTCTGTCCTGGCCAGCAAGGAAAGCAGGGCTGGCTCACAGCAGGTGAGGCTGTTAATTCAGTATTCACTTGCTGTAAACCTCAGTGAGGTGATGGATTGGGACATTTTCTGACTTGAAATTATTTTCTTAGATTTGCGCTCAAATGCCTGTATGCAAATGAACACCAGCTTATAAATATGTGTCTGAATTTTAAACCTGTTCTTTCCTTTTGGCGCTGCAGGTGGCTGAACAGAGGTTTGGGATCAACATTCCTCACAAATTTGGCATCCACAACTACAAAGTCCCGACGTTCTGTGACCACTGCGGCTCCTTGCTCTGGGGGATCATGCGACAGGGTCTGCAGTGTAAAAGTGAGCTGCTTCTCACTGTTGCCTCTTCACAAAATACATTTATTTTTAGACTCTTGATGCACTGTGTGGGCTTGATTTGTGCAACCTTCAGGAGAAAGCTGAGCGATGAATATTTATCTTTGTAAGAGTTAAAAAAAAGCCCGATCGCCTCTTTAATCTCTGCCTGCCACAAGGACTCTCCTTTGCACTTTGTTTCACTTGCACTATTAAAAGTATTCTGTTTCCTGCATTCGAATTTTCCTTTACCTGAAGGTTTTTCCTCAGCTAATGAGATAAGGCAGTGAAAAGGCATCTGAGGGGAAAAAAAGGTCATTGCTTTAGGCTGACTACACTGCCTATTAATTGATGACTAAGCATGTTCTGGTGTTAAGTTTTTGTTTCAGTGATCCAGACTGTAAAATCCTTGCCTTCATCTCCCACAAGAGGGTGTGTGTGGGCCCATGAGTGAGAGCAATAATGATTTTTGTTTCCCACTCAACGCTGTCTTTAAAATTAGAGACAGGAAAAAGCAGGGGACGTTTGTTTTGAATTATGTGGCATTATAAATATGAATTGTACTTACAGACATAGCTGCAATGTTAGTTATGCACCTCAAAAATATGTGCTTATGAAAAGCTTTAGGGAATAATGGCATCGTGCTTGGAGAGTTTGGGGTCTGTTCCTGGTTTTCAGGAGCTTATTCTCTTACTAGAGTCCTAATTTTGCTTCTACTTAAATCAGTGGCAAAACTCCCTCTAGTTTAAAGATGCAGGATAGGCCCAGATGGGTGTATTTCCTGAAGCAGAATTAGTAAATTGTTTCTCAGCAGTAAACCCCTCCAAGTTATTTTAATTGTTCCTTTGCTTTTACTTTCCATTGCCCCTGCCAGTCTGTAAAATGAACGTCCACATCCGATGCCAAGCAAACGTTGCTCCAAACTGTGGGGTGAACTCAGCAGAGCTTGCCAAAACCTTGGCCTGCATGGGTCTGCAACCAGGAAGCATTTCCCCAAATTCAGTGAGTATTTATTTTCTTCCTTCTCTATTTAAGGCATTTACAACTGAGTCTTTCTATGGGTGTAGGAGGGGGGTAGAGGCTTCCCATAGGACAGGTAATGCTGGGTGGGGGACTGCAGGAGTAGGTCTGTGGCTTGTGGCAAAGGCCTCACCTGGAAAATGGATGTCTGATATCCAGGTTTTAGTCTATAGGTGTTGCTTTGCAATGTGCTTATGTTCCACAGTGCTGTGACTCTTCAACAGTCTTTCATCTGCTTATCACAAATGAGAGTTCAATAAGACCGCCTGACTAATTAGTGATCAATGATTCATGCCATACTGTTTTTTTTTTTTATTGCAAGTGCAACTGCTACCTGCATGCATGGCTTGGGATAGAGCAAAAGAGCTCAAGAAGAAGCCTAGTTGTTTCCCCAACTTTGTTACTTCTTCTGTGTGATTTTGAGGAAACCATTTCACTCTTCACTGCATCCCTGGCCAAAAATCTATGGTCCCTGTCAACACAACAACAACAAAAAAATTAAAACCCAAACCATAATTTCCAGATGTGGTAAATCTTCTCATACAGTTGGCCAGCTACATTGATCAATCACATCATGCTGTATCAGGCTGTGCTGCCCCTTTTGATTTCAGTTGGTTTGTAGCAAACTCTTATCTTTGCTCTTCCCCCTGTAGCAGTTTGGGGGACAGTTTTCCTGGGAGTTACAGGGAAATCCCATACTCCCTTCTCCATTCTGCAAAAATCAGCACTTGTTAACGCTTGTTTGCATCACCTTCACATCAAAAGGAGATGAAAACAGCAACAAAAAAATCCATGTTTGGTGTTTAATGATCTCTTCTTGTTATTCATGACATAAAGGATCTGGGAAAGCGCACAGACTGTAAGGACAACCCTGAATGGCTTTAAGCTGAATGAGGGTGGGTTTAGATAATAACTTAGGAAGAAATTGTTAAGATGTTTAATTGTTTAAATAATACATTCGGAAGAAATTGTTTACTTTGAGCCTGGTCAGGCCCTGCCACTGATTGCCCAGAGAAGTTGTGGATACCCAGTCCCTGGAAGTGTTCAAGACCAGGTTTGATGGGGTTTTGAGCAACCTGCTCTGGTGGAAGGTGTCCCTGCCCGTGGCAGGGATTTGGAACGAAATGATCTTCAAGGTCCCTTCCAACACAAACCTCTCTGTGTTTCTGTGACTGCTCTTGGTTCTTTGCCCACGGTGATGAGTCTCCTGTGCAGAAGGAGCTTTGCTGTACACCACAGTAGTCACAAGATGGAGCTCACGAAGTCCCTGTGACTTTGTTCAGACCAATACACTGAATAGAAGTGCTTGTTTGTATGCACATGCATACCTGGAGGGCTGTGAGCAGAGGGCACCGGAGGTTGGCTTGATCTTTTTGTACTTCAGAATTAAGAGCTCTAGAAATGTGTGCTGATACTGGTACAACTCCTGAATATGCAGCAGCTCACTGCTGGCATGGGAATGAACAGATTTCCATCGAATTTGGAGTGGTGGAGCAAGCCAGCAGCCCAAATGTGGAAGAGAGACATGTTTTGAAGTTGGAGTCCCACTGAGCTGGGCTTTGAGTAAGAGTCTTAAAATCAAGTAGAAATGTAAGAAATTCAAATGAGATCTGCCAGGGTTCTCAATCTCCACAGCACTCTGCCTATTGCAGAAATTATGCAGTCTTCCTTACTTTGCTGGTAGATAAAAGACTTGGATTTCCCCACTTACTCTCTTTATTTTTTTGTGGGGAGTAAGGATGGAGAGAGCCAACCTTTCCTCTTGACTCTTGGTATGGTCCTGTGCAGAGCCTGGAGTTGGACTTGATGATCCTTGTGGGTCCCTTCCAAACTCAGCATATTCTGTGATTGTCTGGGCTGTGCTGGTCAGTGGGTTTACAACCTGAAATGCCATGTCAGGAGCTGGTGTTGAGATGTCAGCACAACCCTGAGCAGTGCTGAGTTTGGCTGGTCACATGTGGCAGCTGTGTGATTCTACCAACACAGCTTTCTGTCTCTGCAGCCATAAAGTGCTCCTGGAAAGGCCCCAAAGGCCCTGGTTGGTGGACTGACTACCTGTGAGCACCTCTGAAGCAGAAGTACAATTCCTCTGCAGGCTGACACTTCTTTGCTTTCTTCCACAGAAGCTGGTTTCCAAATCTACATTGAAACATCAGGGAAAAGGCAGTCTGAAGGATGGCAACACCATTACTGAAATGTCAGCAAGCAGACTCGGGATCAAAGACTTAACTTTCCTTCGTGTGTTGGGAAAGGGGAGCTTTGGAAAGGTGAGAGTTATTCCTGGCTATTTTGTGAGAAACCACATTCCTTATTTAAGAAGCCCCAAGGCAGCTGAAGTGATTTCATAACATGCTGCATAGTCTGTCCAGTGGTACTGCAGAGCAAGTACTAAGTGGTACTTGCTTTGTGCAACAAAGTTGGTTACAGAGAGCAGGGAGAAAAGAGAAGAGAAAGCTGACAGCAAAGTGAAGAGCTGGCTATCACAAAAAAGATGTTAGCACCTGAAGGAACATCTGCATGCCAGGGCCTATACCAGGAGCTGCAAGTGTGTGTTAACACCCATTTGGGCAGCATTTCTTGGAGCATGTAAAGACTTTTCCTTTAAAGGCAACAAGGCAGTGATTTCAAACTGGTGAGATGGTAGTTTTATTTCTCTTCTTTGCCAGGAAGCTGATGTGAAGGAGTGTGTTTGAGTTTTACAACTGAGGTGGGAGGTGGAATGAAAGGCCCTGCTCAGGCAGTTTGTGCTGGCACAGTGGGTGACCTTCAACCAGCCAGCCCTGTGCCAGACAGGAGCAGCATGTGGGTATGTCTGTCCAGAGCAGCCTGCTGCAGGCAGTGGTGTGTGTCATTGATTGTACACTGATGCCCATGTTAACAGGCTGACTCACTTTGGTCCACAAGCCTGGTCATGAGAGGAGTGACATTTCCAGCCTGGGAAGGTGTGAGGGGCTCTGTGCTGCTCAGAGACAGAGGGCTCAGCCCTTGCCATTCACCCTTGCTTTTGGTTTAGGTGATGCTCGCCAAGATAAAAGAGAGTGGGGAGCTGTATGCAGTGAAGGTGCTGAAGAAGGATGTCATTCTCCAGGATGATGACGTTGAGTGCACCATGACCGAGAAACGCATCCTCTCCTTATCCAGGAACCACCCCTTCCTCACCAAGCTCTACTGCTGCTTCCAGACTCCTGTAAGTACAGCCCAGGCAGTGGCCAGCCTTCCTCCTGGCACTGGCTGTCATGAGGAACCTTGCTGTGTATTTGGCCTCTGGCCTGTTATCAATGTCCACCTCAGCCCTGGGAGAAACGTCTCTGCTCGAGGATGAACAGAGCACTGTGTTACATTGCACCTCTGACATCTGCTGGGCATTTGGCAAACAAAATCCTGGCCTTTTCTGAGCTCCCTAACAAAGCCTTTCTTTGTGTCTTCCCTAGAAACATCTCTGTGCCATTGAACGTTTCCAAGTGCAAATGTCTACACACCTGCAGTGTCCTCTGGTTGCTCTGGGATCTCAGGCTCTGCTCTGTTGCTGCCTGAATTTTTAACAAGGCTGTATTTGCATTGAGTTTTCTGCAAACTTTAAGATTTGCACTTGGAACTGGAGGTAGCCTCTGGTGTCTGCCAGCCTTTGTAGACTGCTCAGAACTGAACAAAAGATCCTTTTGGGGTTACTGGAAAGGGTCTGCCTGACAGGGGTGGACACTGAGTCAGATCCATGTATGGCTGGTATTTCTTCTTGTGTAGGGCAGACAGATGGCAGCATTGCTGTCCCTTGTGCCCTGTGTACCCAAGTGGAGCACAGGACATGGGCTGAGTGCCTGGCTGGGAGCCTCATCTGGTGTGTGCTGGTGCTGGGAGCCTCTTGCTGGTGTGGGTGGTGGAGGGAGGAGTGGCTGAGATGGAGGCAGTGGCCACAGCCATGTATGGCAAGGTGAGCTTGGGAATCCCTCAGCTAAGCTGTTATTAGGACCAAAGCATTTTCTGCAGTGTAGCTCTTCAAAACTACCTGGGCTCCTTTCCAGTTGCATGTTGTGCTTTGCTAAAGGGCAGTGGGGCTTGTTTTCCTCTTACATGAAGTAGGAGAAACTTGCCCTTTTAATTGCAGCTTTGCTCCTCCTACATAAACCCAAAATACCTTAAAAAAACCAAAAAAAGAGCAGACAAATGTATTCAGCCACCCACCCATTTCTCTTTTCACTGGGGTGATGCAACAGCCAGCAATGGAGGTGAAAAACTGTGCTTCATTTAGGGTGGAGCCTTTGGGTAGACTCATCTGACAGAAATGAGTGGTTTGTGTTGGGTTTTATTTAATGCACAGCTCACATAGTTCACAGAGCAGCTGTGCTGTATAGGAGAAATGAAACTTAAAGCTCACTGTTGTCACTAATAACCAAAGAAACTTTTATTTCAGGATATTTCAACTTGTAATGGCTTTCCTGAAATATCAGTATTGATGTGTTCTGTTTGAGGTCAAATGTGGGCTTTGCCACTCATTGCTATGGCCTTTGCTATGACTTTGGTGTGCTCCTGGGCTGTGCAGAGTGCTTCTTATGAACTCAGGGAGGATTCAAGGTCACTGTGTGAGCAACTGTTTGTCGCATTCAGAACTAAACACAGTCTGCTGTGGGTGCAGGCAAGCTCTTCTGGGCTGCTGAAGTAATTGCAGAGTCTTTTGCAAAGAGGAAGAAAAGGGGAGAACTCAGCCTGTTTAGACTAGCAAATTGAAAGCAAAAAGAGGATCTGATTGATGTCTGCAGATGTCAAACACTGAGGAGGGAAACAAAGCTGTCAAGATGCTGGTTAAGATTAAATGAGTCTAGACTGGCCATGGGTACAGTTAGACTGGAAATTAAAAGGAGGTTGCTAAACAGTAGAGCAGCCTGGAACAGGAGTTTCTGGACCAGCTTGTCATCAGAGGAGCAGAGGGAAGAACCCCTCAGCCCTTGGTGCCCTGAACACAGAGCTGGTCAGTCCTTGAAACGGTACCAAGGGAGTGGTGCTTGTATAGCAGGACCCTGCTATTTCCAGTCTTTCCTGGGTTCCTCTTTTACTTGAATCCCACTTCCCCTCTGATGATGAATAACACAAAAAAGGGAAGCATTTTTTACCAAAAAATGCAGATTTCAAATTAAGGTGGTTCATGACATCTTTTGCCCATGGTCTGCACTCAGTGGCACCAACTTCAGTCCAGAATAAACAGGTTTAAATTGCTTATAAAAGCACAATTAAACCCCTTTGCTATAGCAGAGAAATTATTGCAACAGCAGGGGTATTCACTGGTCACAGTCCTTCCAGGAAGGCTTAACCAGGCTGATACAAACTTGAGGTTTCTGTTTATTGTTTGTATGGCATGGGGATGTCTCCTCCATTAACAACACCTTGGCAGAAAAAGATATCTATCTATATAAACCTTTATTGATATAAAAAGAGTAACCACTTATTCAAAATGTCTTCCTGCAGCCATATTTAAAAATTTATGGATTTGGGAGCATGGTAGCACAAATAACTAGTTTGAAATTACATGGAAACCACATCACATGTGTCACAGTTACAGCCCAGACACTTAAAATATGGTATTAATGGTTCATGTTATAAAAAAAACCCCACAGCTCCAGTCTGCCATGGAGACCCTGGATACATAATGACCCACAGGGCCTGCCTTTGGGAATTTTTCAAGAACTAGCCATTTTGAGGCTTCTTACCATTTTTCAAGGCCAAGTCAAAGCCTGATCCCATAAGATCAGGACAAGCTGTGACTGACTGGCAGAGGAGTAGCCCAGCTGGGAGGCAGACAGGGCTGATGGTAGGTGCCAGGTTCAGTCTGAGCCAGCAGTGCAGCCCCATGGAATGTGAGCTAAATTATGGACCAGGCTGCTTCAGGAAATTGGAAGAGTCATTATCCATTCTGCCTGGCACTGGTGAGGCTGCACCTGACACAGGCATGTCCAGTTACAGCCTCCCCCATCCCAGTTCAAGAGGAAATCATGGAAACTCCAAAGGAAGGCTCTTGGAAGCATCTGAGATGCTGCTGCAGTTTGAGGACAGAGCACTAATAGGATCTGAGAATTTGACTGGATCCAGAGCCATTTGAATTCTGTTTCTTTTCCGCTATCCCACCCAAACCAGCAAACTCTTCCCCTGGCTTAAGCAGCCTGGGGGTGACTTTATCAGCCTGGGACATGTCTGTGCAGCACAGAGTGATGTGGTGTGGTGCCAGGAATGCAGCATTATTCCAGGGGTGCCCCATCTCTGGAAGTGTCCAAGGCCAGGCTGAATGAAGCTCTGAGCAGCCTGATCTAGTGAAAGGTGTCCCTGTAGAGGAGAGGAGGGTTGTGATTAGATTATCTTTAACATCCCTCTGACCCAAACCATTCTGTGATTCCATGATTAGCTGAGCAGGCACAAGTACCTGAAACAGTACTGCATTACCTGAGTTCATCTCTACTGCTGCTTCTTCTTCTTGCCTATTTTAGAGCTGGCTGAGGTTTTTCTGAGTTTCCATTAGCCACTGATGGTTTTCAGAAAGGTTTTCTGTTCTCTTGGCTGCCTCTGTGCTCAGTGTGAGCCTGCTTTAGTCTCAGCTGCTGAAGTGATGCCCTCCAGCAAGGGCAGCTTTATTTGCCCAGGGTGGGCTGAGGCTGCCTGGCCTCCAGACAGCCTCCTCACTCCATCAGGGCTGAATCCTGCAGCCACTAGGTGGTAGGAGCTGCAAGGGCTGTCTCTGCCTGCTGTGGGTCACAGTTTTCAGAGTATAAATGTGAAATATCAGCAGTTCAGCAGGCTGGCAGAGGGTGGATGTAGCCATCTGTGTGCCCAGCACTGAACTGGGCAGTTTTGGACTTGCACCTCTGGATTCCTTTCCTATGAAAGGCAAGGAAGGAGTACAGATGTTCCATTGCAGGGGGGAAGTTTAAATCCTGCTTCAGCTGCATCTGTGGGAGGTCTTTCCTGCTCACCACCTCTCTGTTTTTTTTTTTTAATTTTAAATTTTTTTAATTGAAGGCCTTGCCTTGGGAGCTTTCCACCTTGCTTAAGCCATTTACCTCTACTTTTTCTAGAGCCTTAGAATAATTCTTTAGTGCCAGAGAGGATTATGGTTCTACTCCAGTAATCTGTGAGTTGCTGACAGGTGCTGGGACCTGTGGATAATCGTGGATCCTGCATTAGGGGTGACAAGCACCAAAAAGTGTTTGTTTCCATTTACCTGACACTGGTGTCATCCAACACCTCAACAGTACTGTCCTAGGAGGAGTGAAAGAGGCTATAGGTATAAATAGCTAAGTCAGTAATATAATCCTGGGGAATGTGAATCCTGGAATGTTTTAATTAAAATCAGTTTGCAGTAATTAGGTCCTGTCTTCTTTGGGGTTTAGGAGCCATCCTTCCTGCACAGGTGGTTTGCTTTTAAATCCTTTTGTCTCCACTGATATGCATGAGAATGAAGAGGGCTGGGGGAGATCAGCTTCCCATGCCAATAGTGTTGAATAGCTTCTGGGGTTTAGGTTTATTGCCCTTATCCCTTTTCTCATGACCAAAGGGTCCTTCCAGGGGACTGTCCCCGGGCGATGCTGTTCCCAGCACTGTCCCCATCAGCCAGCCTGATCGTTATATGGATTTGCTTTCCCTCTGGCTCTGCTGACAGTTGCTGAGGCTCAGAGCCTGCCCCTGTTGTTCCAAAAATAGTGAGACAGGAGCACTTGGCAGCAGGCTGTGATTTTCTATAACGAGTGTCCTTCAAGATAATGATGAGCAGGGGTGCTCTTCAAGCCAGGCAGGACTGGCCTGGGGCTCCAGGACAGCACAATCATGGAACTGCTCCTGTTTCACGAGGGCAGCCTGCTGTTTGGCACGCAGCTTTTTGTCCCCATTTCTGGCTGAGGGCTCATGTCGTGCTCTCAGCACGGAAGGGGAAGGCTTCTCCACATCTCCACTGGCTCTTGGGGCACTCAGGCAGTTCTGCCAGGGTCAGTGTGGTCATCTTGTCGTGGGTAACCCCATTCCTTAGAGAGATGAGCCTGTATTTCACCTCCTAGAAGTGCTAGAGCTGACATGGAGCCTTCAATGGGAGCATCATTTTCAAGTGAGGGCCCACAAGTCAAAGTGGTGGCACTGAGAAGTGGCAGCTCACCCACCCCTTGTCTCCAGGTGCCACAGGGGAGGTCTGAGTGCCCTTGTATGTCCAGGGGAGTCCTCAGTCCTGGTCCCCCGAGGGGATCTCCAGCATCAGCCTGGTGTGGTGGAGGTGAGGGAGGCTGGAGAGGCAGTGACAGCCTTCCCAGGGCTGTGGGAGGTGAACAAGTGCCCTGACAGACTTTGGAGTGTGCTGGTGGGCGTTCAGGAAGCAGTGAGGCCTCTTTGATGTTCTCTTTGAAAGGCACTGGGAGGGAGCCCTTTGGGAGCAGAGAGGATGGCTTTGATGCACTCCCAGGCTCTGAACCCCCAGCATTCCCTCTGTGCCACATTGTGGAGGCACAACTCCATGTGTGCATTCACGTGACAGCCAAATGCACGTCTTGGATGCTTTTCTGCAGGCATTGAGACTTTTTCTCTTATTCTTGAGATTTGACACCTGCGTTAGCCCCAAGCCACTCTGCAAGTCAGGCTGGAGAGAGCTGCAGTTGTTCTTTACCTGGGGTGGCAGGTTGGGTTTTTGGGGGTTCTTGGACAGGGAGGTACAGAGGAATTTCCTCTCTCCCCCTTCACTCTCCAGTGCAGATCCTGCAGCTGTGTGCTGTGTGCCTTCGTGTTGGCTTTGTGACCACAGCAGGGACAGCCAGTTTCTCCTTTCCTCTGGCTCCTGTCTAGCACAGAATAAAGGCAGGCTGGTTGAAAGTGCATCTTCCTGTGGTTTGACAGTGTCCACATCACCAAACCCCCCTGGTGTGTGTGCTGGCACGCTGGTTCCAGCTATCAGTAAACCTGACCTGCAGGGCCTCTCAGAAAGTCTCTGCTTTTTCTGACACCTGCACTGCCACCTTGCAGTGGTCACTTCGTTGCAGGAACATTTGAGGCCAGGGTTTTTTTTGCAGGCAGGAGGTGAAATAAGATCAGACTGACATTTCTGACTCTAATGTGTGAACTTTGCTGGATGTCCACGCTTGGGGTGCACACTGAGGCAGTGAGAGCTGAGGTGAAAACATGAGCTGGAGGGTTGGAAGGGTCAGCTGCCATCATCCTGGTGTAGTCCCCAGTGTAACTTTCTGACCCCAGATGGTTGAGGGACTTTGGATATTTGCATTTTCATGAAGCTAATACAAATGCCTGTCTCCATCTGCAGTGGCTTAGGGGAGAGACTGTAGCTTAGACAAATCATCAAGCTCACTCCACGGGTAGCCAAGTGTGTTGCTTATGGTTAGCCACAGTATGTGAAACTAATGTTTTTTGTCCTTAAAATCAAGGAAGTTGTAGCATAAAAAGAGATCAAAATGGATGCAGCTCTCAAGCAGCCCTGAGCAAGCAGGTGCCAGTCAGTATTGAGGAGGAAGGGGAAGAAAAAAACAAAGGTAATCTAAGTTCAGAGAAGAGGTAACTAACTGAGGTGTGAGTTGGTGATGCTTTAGGTTTCAGTCTCTTTGAATCTATATTGTTTTCCAGGCGGTATTTAAGCTGAGAAGGTGATTCATAAATCCTCACAGCAAGCTTTTTCCAAGTGGCTTTTGGGTGTTTTGGCACTCTTAATTTTTGTGAAGGCCTTTGGCTGAGCTTGTAGAGGTCTCTAGCCTTCCCTAGCGCTGCCTGAGCCAGCAGATATTGCAGAGCTCAGAATTTTGTAAAATGGGAAGAGCTGTTGCAGGTTGGTCACTCTGAACTGAAAACACCAATTTCAGTAGCCTTTTTGAGCTGAGGGTTGTAAAAAAAGCATGGTATTTACAGGGCTGTTCTCTCCTGAGACACCAAGATGCCAGCAGCCAGCTGAGGGGTGCAGATGACCTATAAATCTTTGATTAACAGGTAATGTCTATTGTGTCATACACTCTACTCCTTATTTCTCAATTTATTCCCCTCTAAATTCAGTCAGTCCTTTAAATTTTTTTAAATCTTTCAGGTGGGAAGGAGTATTTATGGAGTTTCCTTTACCGTTTTAAAAGGTCTGGGAAGGAAGATTTTGAGTTGCTTCTTTCAATTTGTTTTATATCCTTTTACTATTTCATTTTAATGATGCTCAAAATGTCTTTTTGTTTTTTAATTAGGATTAAAAAAACAGACATTTTTTAACATAATTGATTGGCTTATCTGAGTTTTGAGGTTTTTTCTAATTTGGGTCTGGTTTCAAATGGAACAGGTACAGGTGAACAGGATAATAATCCTTTTGCACATATGGTGTGTAAAAGTTTCTAGTGAAAAGATGAGCTGATAGTGTAACACTGCTGTGAATTAGGCTGTCTTGCAGGGAGGGGATGAGGAGGAAGGATGTGTGTATGCTTCACTTGAATACCCCAGAAGAGGCATTGTTCCAGACAAATGACTGAATTTGCCTGTTACAAAAACTCTCAAGCATATGAGCTTGACATTTCAGCCAAGTGGTTGAGAAAATAGGGGCAGGAATTTGGAGGATGCAGTTAGATTTAGGCTTGTTTGTTTTGTTTTTTTCCTGGTGCAAGTGGGAACCCACAGCTGCCTTCACCTCCTCCTGGTTTGTGGTTGTCATCCTTGAGCTCCTCTGGAATGAGCTGGGTGTTGATGCTGCACTGTGCACCCGAGTGCCAGGGCCACCTTCACCCCCAGGGACCATGCAGAGTTTATTTCTGCAAGTGGCAAGAGCCAATTTATGATTCTCTGGGCCGTGTGTATGTGCCTTGCTGCAGTGGCCTCACAGAGAGCCTCATGGTGCCCACTGTCAGCAGTGTCAGAGAGCAGAGTGTGATGGGGTGATAAGCAGTGATAACTGCCTCATTTGGACTGGGGACTCTATTAAAGGACTAAAAATGAGCCTGGTGTGGGGAAGTGACCTGAGATTCTCAGAAATGTGCTCACCAGCTGCCCAGTCTGGAGGAGACACCACATGCACCTTATGCCTATTCTTGAGCTGGCTTAATTTCCACTGCACCTCCTCCTAGCTTAAGAAACCACCCACAACCAACAGAAGAAAGAAACCTTCCCTTTCTCAGCCTTTCAGCTGCATCACACAGTGAGCCCTCATCTGGGTAACCCCAGGGCTGTGTGTGCCATCTGTGGCTTGATTCCCTGCGGCAGAAATGGTTCCTGGGGCTGGCAGCACTTCTGCAGCCACTGGAGCAGGGAGGAGGAACAGCTCAGCAGAGCAGCTGGATGTAAAACCTGCTGCCTCTCTGTCTGGGAGTCCTGGGCCACTTGGGGTTCCTTCTGAGGCAGCATGGGGCAGAGGTGTTCTTGATATAGCTGCTGTGTTTGAAACCAAAGGACCAAATCTTCACCTGACATCAGTCACTGCTTTGCTCTGTTGCAGTCGAGCGAGAGCGGCTTCGTCTGGAAATTTGGGGCTGAGCTCACGAGGTTCTGCTCTTGTGCTCACACACGTGTTTGTGCAAGGATTGTCGTGGTGGGGCTGTTCACAGGACACCTGTGATGCTCCCTGGGTTTGAAACCATGTGTGACCCCCCTGGATAGCCTGTTCTCCCTAACCCTTGGAGCTGGGAGCAGCAGTAGCTCGTGGGGTGCAGGGCTGCCTTGGTCCATGGCTGGGTGTAGAGGGGAGGCATTTCCAACAGGAATTCATAGAATCTGTGTATTCTGTGAGGGGCTGGCTATGGAATCCCAGACTCATGGAATATGCTGAGTTGGAAGGGACCCACCAGCAGCACTGAGTCCAGCTCCTGGCCCTGCACAGCACCATCCCCAAGAGTCCCACCCTGTGCCTGAGAGCATTGTCCAAACCCTCCTTGAGCTCTCCCAGGCTTGGTGCTGTCACCACTGCCCTGGGGAGCCTGTTCAGCGCCCAAACACCCTCTGGGAGAGGAACCTTTTCCTGATATCCAGCCTAAACCTTCCCTGACACAACTTCAGGCCATTCCCTTGGCTTCTGTCGCTGGGCACCACAGAGATCAGTGCCTGCCCCTCTGCCTCCCTCATCAGGATGTTGAAGAACCACAGTGAGGGAGGGGGGAGCATTTCCAACAGGAATTCATAGAATCTGTGAATGCTGTGGAGGGATGGGTATGGAGGCATTCCAGCAGGAATTCATGGGTTCTGTGGAGGATGGGCATTTCCTCAGAAAGCAGCATCTAAGAGTGGGGCATGACTGTGTTAGTCCCACAAAAATAAATATTCAGTTACAAGCCTGTTTCTTATTCCTTCTCCAGATCCTGTGCTTTGCAGTGCTTTGACCCAGATACAGATGGCCCCTTGCACTGCTGGGGAGTTGGACATGTGGCTTTCTGGAGCCCAGTGCTGAGAAATCATGGTTTATTTGCTTGCTCTCAGCAAGACCTAGGGCAGATTTGCTTTGTGTGGGGGTTGTGGACCACGAAGGGAGAACATTGGGAACACTGAGAGAGCCTGCCAGCTCTTGTAATTATCTTGTAATGATTTGCTTGCAAGCTCTCTAAGCCCTGCTACTCTTTTTGGAAACAATAAATTTTCTCTGGGAAGCAGCGACACAGCTGTCTCTGTTTGGGGATGATTTGGAAAACCTCCCTTCTGCTCTGCAAAGCATAAACTACCAAAACAGGGGAAAATGACTGTTTTCTTGGGGAAGCCCTTTGGCTTCAGTGAACTCAGACTGAGCCCAAAGCTGATTTTCTAAGGAGTTGTGTGCATGAATTATTTCCGAAAAGATAAAATGCAAACTAAGCGGAATTCCTGAGCCAGGCTGATTTTTTTTGGGGGGGGGTAGGGGGGAATTGGAGCCTTATGATTGGTGGTAAGGTCCCAGGAGGTCTTGTGTGGGTTGTAAATGGACATCAGCTATGACTTTTAAGTAGAAGAGGGTAGAAGTTGGCCATCACACTGCCCTTTTTGGGCACAGGGAGAAAAAGGATGCTCTTTAAAGCTGGATTTTTTTCTTCCCCTGTGATGACAAAGAGGAAAGGTATGAGGATCCAAAACAGCTTGTAGAGCTGGTGAGGACAAAGGGCTAAAGTGATGCTTGAGATGGATTTTAGTGTTTGCAAGGGGCAGTAACCAGTGTGTGGGTTGTCCTTCTTGGTGGCTCTTGCAGTCAGGGACTTTCTTCAAGCCCCACAAAACCCCCTAAGACAATGAACAAATATAATGGGTGTATGTAGCTGCTGTCAACCACTGCTGTGCTTCTAGCAGCCCCTGCCCTGCTAATGGGTGAACAAATAGGGATGGAAAACTGAAATGAAAAGAAATCAATTTTTAGAAAAGCCAAGAAAAATAAAAAAGACAGCTCTCTGGTGTGAAAATTGACAGGATTAATCTCTACCTGTAGGTTGAAATAAACCTGCTTGATCCCATGGATTTTATTTCCTCCTAGTGTTTTTTTTAATTTACAGTAACAATTGCTCTGAGAGTTTATTCATCCTGATCCCAGGCCAGGAGTGGTGCAATGTGATTTCCTCCTGTGGCTGCCACTTGCTGCGAAGCCTTTCGTGTCACTGTTTCCTGTTGACTCAAATGCTCCTTTCTTACCACGTCAAACAGAGATACCACATCAGGCAGACTTCTGGGCAAAGCACAATAGAAAAATAGACATGTAAGGAGTCCAGCATTGGGCCCTGTCAAAAAACAATCCAGCTTTCAACTCCTCCTGATTCCCACTGATAGTCCCCAAGAAAGGAGGAGACACATAACTGTCTCTTAGGTCAAAGTTGCAAGTGTCTGAACTATCTGCTGTTTTAAGATTTGCTTTTCCTGGCCCCTTCTTAAGTTATTTACTCAGTCTTACTCTTCTGGCTGCAAATTGCTTTCTTGTTTTCTTCTTTCCTCTTTTTTTTTCTGTTTGTCTCCCTCCCTCCTTCCTTCCCTCCCTCTTCTCCTTTCTTCTCCCTGCCCTCCCTTCCTCTCTCTTCTCCCCTCTTTCCCCCCTTCCCTCCAGTTCCCTCCTTCTTTCCCCCTCTTTTCCTTTCCTTCCCCACTCTTTCCTTCCCCTCCTATTTTTTTTTCAATAGGATACCACTGTTTATTTTATCTCTTAATGATTCCTGTAAGAGTGGTTGGTCTTTGCAGTTTTGCAAGCTGAAGATCTTTCGTAAGAGTAAAAATGGAAGGCTTTTCCTGGCTTCTAGACGCTTTTCCCCAAAGGATGGTTATTAGTGCTGATTTTCCAAATGCCTCTTGCCAGGCATGTAGCTGACCAGTGCACAAATGCTGCATTATAAACCAGTTGTAAAACCCATCCTGCTCTTTTCTTAAGCAGCCCTGTGGGATTTCTAAGTGTTAGGAAAGTGGGCAGACAATAAGCTGGACCTCCTTAAAATAAATCGGAAAATAAAATTAAAAAAGCTGCAGTAACCCAAAGTTCTGTATCTATGCTATGTATCACTGCTTGACCAGTGAAATGAGTCCCTGGGTGGGTGTGACCATAGAGCATGTGCAGTTATGCTTGATTAGGTTTGCAGTTAGTCTGAAGCAAAAGTAGTTTTTAGCAAAAAAGCTGCTAATTCCATGGCAGCAGTGATGTGAATTTTAAAATCAGCTGTTTTGGTGCTTACCTGAACATCTGAGAGAGGAGTAGTGTCTTTCTGTAAGCATCATAGTAAAGATGAGTACAGCCAGAAGTCTGAGGTGGGCTGAGAAGTCTGGAGCTTTGCCTGCTCTGGAGAAGCTGGACATACATGTTTTAAGATGGGAAGCGTTAATTTTGTTTTCCTGAAGGTCACCTTTAAGGAAAGAGTAGAAAATCCGTGTGTGTTCCCCTAAGTGCATGCATGTTTATACAGGCATATGTATCACTTACATAAATACACACACCATCCCTCACCAGGCTGATGGTAAATTAAATTGCTTCCTGTTGGGGATCTGGCAAGAAGGATTTCTTTTTAAGTATGGGCTTGAGGAGATGCCTGGACAAGCTGGGCTAGATAAGCATGTGTCATGTGGAGAGATCAGCAAGGAAGGAGGTGGGAAAGAATAACAAGGAGATGTAAAAGCTGGCCTGACTGGAGAGGCAGAGGTGATACCTGTGCTGCAGCCAGAGGAACAGGCAGGCACAGCACAGCCAGGCTGAGTTTAACCATCTGCAGTGAAGATGTGGCATTAGAGGGCTGATGTGGGCAGGAGAGCCAAGGCTGGTGATGGGTTTGCACAGTTCATGCTGCTGTGGCCCAGACTGCTGCCTAGACAAGCCAGCTCGGGTGTCTTTCAGTGCCCTCTCGTAAAAACAGAGTGAAACAATGAGCTGATGTTGTCTATATGGACTGGAGATAGAATTCAGCACATGGCCTTGGTGCTGCAGGAGTGTTGTGGGAGTGCTGGGAGCAGTGGTGAGGCTGCACCTCAAATTCTGCAGTCACTTTGGGACCCTCACTGCAAGAAGGACATTGAGGGGCTGGAGTGTGTCCAGGGAAAGACAGAGGAGCTGTGCAGGGGTCTGGAGCACAAGTCTGATGAGAAAGAGCTGGAGGGGCTCAGCCTGGAGAAAAGGAGGCTCAGGAGGAACCTTCTGGCTCTGCACAACTCCCTGACAGGAGTTTGCAGCCAGGTGGGGGTCGGGGCTCTGCTCCCAGGGAAGAAGGGACAGGACAAGAGGAAGTGGTCTGAAGTTGCCCCAGGGGAAGTTTAGATTGGATATTAGGAACAATTTATTCACTGAAAGGTTGGCCAAGCTGACTGGTGCAGTCTGCCCAGGGCAGTGGTGGAGTCACTGTCATTGAAGGTATGTAAAAGAAGTGTAGATGTGTGGCACTTGGGGACATGGTTTAGTGGTGGGCTTGGCATAGTTGGGTTAGTGTTTGATGGTCTCTAAAGGTCTTTTCCAACCCAAATGATTCTATGATTTCATGATCTTTACCTTCTGGAAGGAGCCCAGGAGGAGCTGTTGGGCAGAGCCCAGGTTGGCTATGTGAAGAAGGCTGTCCCCATGTGTTACCAGCCATTTGCTTTCCTGCTCATATCCATTGAGAAATTAGGGAATTTCTGGTTGTTTTTCTTCTGCCATGTACATCTCAAGATGTTAATACCGGTAGTCATTTCAAGCTGGCTGACTGCCAGAAAGTGGAGCACGACAATGCTTATCCTCTTAAACTTAGAGAGGGTTTAAAAGTAGCTTGTAGATAATTAGCATCAGACCTGGGAAGAGGCTTGTGGGAAAGAAGGGCAAATATTACCATTAAAAGCCTGGCTGATCTCAGTTGAATTCTATGCCTGTTTTCCAATCTGCTTGTTCCTGATATTCAGAGAAAAACTCTAACAACAAATACTGAAAGTCCTGAAACAATTGCTGAGAGGAATTTTTGAACTGGACGACAACAATTTCAGGGTTTATTTTTGTGCCAAATCTCTCTGTGTCCTTCCTCTCACAATCAAGTGAAATCATGTGAAACCCCTACTTACTGTGGAGCACCCAGTTTAAGCAAGTGCCTTCCTATCTGTAGGCTTTTGCAAAAGCCAGAACAAAGCCAAAAAAGAAACCTCAGAGACCAACAGCTGTGGTTAATGAACTGAATTTTATCAAACAACTTGCTTTTCTGCTCAGCAGAAACTTTTATTTATGCTTCATGCTTATCAGTTCCTCTATTCTCCAGAGGTGTCTGCAGGTTAATCAGAGGAAAGCTGGAACCTGAGGGCCCAGAAAGCTGCTGCCATGCAAGTGTATGGCAGGAAATCCCATCCTGGAAAACAGCCCACATTCTCCAGAAATAATGTTGGGATATCCTCGAGACAATGTTGTGCTGTTGTGGTGAAGCTGCACTCTGGTTATGCACATTGTGTTATGGAGCAGCTTCCCCCTGAGATCTGAGGTGTTTACTAGGGAGTGAGTGATTTTTTGCAGATTTCTCTTGTGCCACTCAGCTCAGAGAGTACTGATGAAGGGCTATCATTCCCTGCTGGTTGAGGCTAAGGATAATTCAGAGAAACCCAGTGGGAGCTGATTACTGATGAGCACACACTTACTAACATGCCCAATCCACATGTGAACAGGAATTCATTCATTCATTTGACCACTGGGGTCAAAACCTTTGGGAGAAGTGCAGGGTAAGGAGATACTAACAGGTCTTCCTGGCATTGATCTGATTTCTCCTGAAAAAATCAACCTTTTCCCCCACTCACTGTCTCACGCTTACTATGGGATTCCCATTCTCTGAACATCAGAGAAGCAGTGAGAGAAGCAAAGAAAAGAATAATCAAAACAGTTCTTATCTCATTTGCTGCTCCTGTGTTGTGCCAAAGTAGAATGCAATTTTTTTTTTTTTTAACCCAAAGTGATGGTGTTTTGTTTCCTTGGCCCATCAGGGCCAAGCGTGTGTGTGTGTGTCAGGACTGTTGGCTGACAGTCATGAGATTCTGTGCAGTTAAATTAAGTTGGGTGCTTTGTGCAAATTCAGTTTAGATGTAATGTAATATAGTGTAATATAATCTAGAATAATATAGTATAATAAAGTAATTAATTAGCCTACTGATATCAATGCATCCTCCTCAACATTCTCTCCCCCTTGTCAGGGGTGCCCTGCTTTTCTGATAGCTTACTTAATCTGTTTTTGTTTGGGAGAAAATAGTTTTGCTAAGACTTTTCCAAGCCTGAGCAAGGCTGTGGTTAATGCTGTTCATGTTTGTTGTGTCTGCCTGTGTGTAGGATCGCCTGTTCTTCGTGATGGAGTTTGTCAATGGTGGGGATTTGATGTTCCACATCCAGAAGTCGCGGCGCTTCGACGAGGATCGGGCCCGGTTCTACGCTGCAGAAATTATTTCAGCCCTCATGTTTCTCCACAGCAGAGGCATCATTTACAGGTGAGCTCTGCATTCATGGCTTCCCTGTGTCTGAACCACGGCTGGAGTTTTCTGCTTGAATGAAGAAGTGTCACTTGCTGCCCACCAGGAACAAGTTGTCAGCTGGGGTCACAGTACCTCCACGTTCCCCCTGCACATTGGCCAAGGTGCACCACTTCCAGGAGGGAGTGAAATTTCTGGGCAGGCATTAAATGAAACCTTTCCAGATTTTCTGAGGGTGAATGTAAGGATCTGTTGCTTTGGCCACAGTGTGCCATGTTATTTCAAGGTTAATACACTAAAGGTCACACCAAAGCCTGTGCTTCCCTGCAGTAGCTACTGTCTTTAAACCCTATTTATTTCACATGCCTATTATTCAGTGCCACTCATCTCAGCCACTCAAAGTGTTTTCATTCCTGCCATGCTCCTACAGCAGGAGTTTTTCCTTTCTGCCCATGTCAGACATCTTTGTGTTTGCAGCAGGATTGGAGCATTGTT
Source organism: Fringilla coelebs (assembly GCF_963513975.1). Classification (NCBI taxonomy): domain Eukaryota; kingdom Metazoa; phylum Chordata; class Aves; order Passeriformes; family Fringillidae; genus Fringilla; species Fringilla coelebs. The sequence goes on from NC_140034.1 coordinate 6,232,191, forward strand.
GCCTCCATGCATCAGCCTCCACTCGAGGTCTCAAGGCTCTTCTCAGGAAGCTGTTTCCCATACATAGCTCTCCTTTGTTATTTGTCATTTTTCTGTACTCAGGGGGGCAGTTTGGTTGTATTTTTTCCTTTCTGTGCTGCTGAAGTGCTCCCCTGTCAGTTCAAGCATAAAGGCATAGGGCAGCCAGCATGGATCAGAGCCAGGCTGCCGTGCAGAGCCCTCCCTGGACCAGCAGCACCATTTCACCAGCATCCTCCTCCCTCATGCCCCAGAGACAGAGCAAGGCCTCTTCTGGGATGGAGTAGGACAGCTGGAGCAGGGAGGTGTCAGCACTGAGACAGTCTGGTTGTACAGAAAGGTTTCTTTCTGACATACTTCACACAACACCTCTGGTATCCTTGTGCCCGGAGCGCTGGGGAGGAGGAACAGGCTGTTGTTTTCTTTGGAATGCTCTTACCTGGAATCCAGCAGCAAAGCACGTATTTTTGAGCATGGCCTGCTGTAGCCCTGCTCAGTCCCACTTGTGGCATGCCAGCACTGGAAAGAATAAAGTCAAGTCTCTCTTTTTTGCTGCTTGGTTACAGTTGTGCTGCTGGGATCCAGAGCTGGGTGCAGGATGGGACCAGTTCCAATCCCAGTCCAGTTCGGTTAATGCCATTTCTGTGGGGTGGGCCAAATGTCATCTGATTTGGGATTTCACAAAGTTTAACCCAGTGAGTAGGACATCCTCCCATGACAGATGAACTCAGGTTTGAACTCACAAAAACCAGAATAGCTGAGGGCTAAAGTGGCCAAAGGGCTGGGGGCTGTTCAAGGGGCACTTTTCTACCTGATGGGGAGATGATAGGATCAGCCAAGTAAAACAAGCTTCTCTGTCTCTTCCTAGCTTGAGCTCCAGTAAGAAACAGATGGTCAGGTGAGGACAGAGAATATTAAAATATTTTTAAGTTTGAACTCATGTGACATATATGGCACAGTGAAATAGAGAAGGAGTGTCATTTTAATATTCTCCATGTCCTGAGAGCCTGAAGATGAGTAGTGAAATATACCCTATATATCAAGCTCCTAAAGCACAGTGATTGTCTCTACAGAATAGCTAATCTCCTTACTCTACAGCTGGATTTCAGTCTAATTCTTCCCTTGTGAATAATGCCAGCCACTGAGGAGAGACCCTGCCAGATAATTACACAAATGACATTTTCCTTAAAATAGTGACATCCAGTAGTTATTGTCAGTCATTCAGCAGCAAAACTGGCTCTGTGCATAATGTAATGCCTTGTGCTTACAGCTTGTCCTGTCTGCCCCAGCCTGCTGCCTGTCACAGGGCAGGAGTAACTGATCCCTCTGGGTTTTGGCACTCTTCAAGTGCTGCTGTAATTCATGATAGAAACTGGAGGAATAATTGGAAAGCTCCTCGAACAACTGCACAGGCTTTGATCTTGTTGAGAAACTGGTTAAGCTGTGGAGTCAGGTAGCTTCAGCTTCATGGGGCAGGTCTGCAGGGGGGTGGGTGACTTGGTTTCTTATAATTAGTTGAAGTTCTGGAAGATGTAAGAGGAGAGAGCTGCTGGCTGGGGCTGTACTGAGCTGAGGTTGCTTCTGTCAGGTCACAAATGCCAGGCTCTGGGAGGGAGTGTGCAGGATAGAAGGGGATATTCAGAATGGAATCACTGCACTTGTGTAAGAGAGTTTGGATCAGATTTTATGATAAGAATGTGAGTGCTTGCTTAGGGAGCAGGGGACAGAGACACCAGAAATAGCCTGACCAGAAAGGGTTTTACCACAAGCTCTTCAAGGTGTCTTCTTTCTGGGTTTCCAGGGTCAGTGGAGGAAGAGGGTTGCTGGCCTAGAATACTCTGTGTCATTTATTTTTCTTCTGGGCTTAATTTAATAATATTGTATTTTTCTTTTCCCCCTTCAAGACCGAGCAGTTCAGGAGAGAATCTGCATTTACCAGTGCAGTGAGTGTTCTCCTGCTAAGTCAAATTGCATTTGCCACAAGTGCTGCCAAAAGTTGGCTTTTCTCTTCTTTGAAATGCTAGAGAGGTTTGAGAGACAGCACTGAAAGTTCATCAAGAAGTAGCTGAAACTTGTCATTGTGGCCTGGCAGGATGGTGCTGGTGGCTGCTGAAATCAGGTGTTCATTGATTCCTTTTTCAGCCACACACAAGCAGTTTGAAATAGCTGTAGAGCAATATTTTTGCAATTGCTGCTGTAAGTCCCTGAGAATGGGCTTTTGAGGCAGATGATGCACTTTGGCTATATGTGATTTTTAATTTTAAAACTGGGCTTACAGTTGGATTGGTTCTCTCATGAGATGTTTTTCATGATTCAACTGAAATTTTCAGTGAGTTTGCTCCTCATTTTGAAGAAATTCCCTTTTTGTTACTAAGCTGTGTAATAGGAGTCTCATAAACATACATTGTATGTGTTTGGGGCTCTCTAAAAGACAGCTTTCAGTGTCAAAAACCTTTATTTTTCTCTCTTCATTTGCACCATCACAAAGGAGAGATGGCTTTCTGGCCTTATCAAGGAAAGGTCTCTGTCTTGCCCTGAGCTGAGGTTTAGCTGTCAACTTAGCATCACCTATTTATAGTTACTTCCTGAAAAAAAAAAAAAAATAGCAAGTACAGTAGGGTTCCTTAGCCCATCATAGAGGGGAATGCATCCAGACATGAAAACAATCTTTTTATGTGTCACATCCCAGTGTATTGTGCACCCCTAACCACAGAGGGCGAGGACATGTTTGGGATCAGCTCATGCTGGATGCTGCCAGGAAAATGTTAGGTAATAATCATGCTTATTGTAAATAAAATCTTTGCTCACAGGGCAATATTTGTGCACTGCTGCTTTCTCTAAGATTATTTCTAAAGGAAATTACTGTGCTGGGCTCTGTTGCAGATAGGTAGGTTGGTTTGTCATTTTTTCTAATGGCTGGATGTGCTATTTTTCTTGAGGCAGCTCTTGCCGACTTTCACTTTCCAGTTCAGCAGTTCCCAGGGTAGGGGAAGCATATTTTGGCTTCTGTGCTTGCCAGAAACAAAACAAAGCAGTGTATCTGAGCAGAATTAGGTTGCACAGTGGCTTACTCAGCACGAGGAGCTGGTCCACTCACAGTCTGCTAAAAAGCAAAGAGACAGTGGATGACTGTAAGAGTTTATTTTAAAAGCAGGACATTTCCTTCTGTGTAGCACTGCTGTGAAAATGGCTGGTTTGTCCTGCTGCCCTCAAATTCAGACCTTGGCATGGGCTGAGGTACAGCTTTGGGACATGCCAAGGTCACCTACTTGAGTTTTGAGGGCAGGTGCAAGTATTTCCTTAAATTTGATTGTGGTGGGCTTGGATTTTTTTGGAGGAGGGGGCTTTGAGATTTACAGTGAAATACAGTAAGACCTTTCTAAAGGCAACATAAAGCAGTCAGCCCAGCCTAGTGGCACAGCCTGAATTTCTGTGCCAAACCTTTCTCTCTCTCTCTGCAAATGTCTCACTAGCAGGATGCCTGGGCTGAGAGGGTCTCTTTTCAGAACACACCTCCACTACCTGCAGAGGTGATGCAGCATGTAGCTGTACCTACCTGCAGAGGTGATCCAGGTGATCCTGCTCGGTGCAGCACGCAGGACACAATATCAGCTGTGCACCCTGTACTTTAGTGGTGGTTTTGCAAGCCTGAGGTGTAGAGTTGGACACCTCCATACCCCAGCTCACAGCTTTGCACAGCACGGGGGCAGATCCATCCTTAAGGCTACAGGTGGTGTAGCAGGGAGGTAATGCAGCTGGCCAGGAGCCAGAGGAGATAAAACACTGCTGGGAAGGACTGGGGCTGGCTGAAGAACCTTGTTTTTATCCCGGGGGCTCCTGCTGGTCAGCTCATGTCACTGCCTTTGTGTCTCTATTGGTATTTGTAATGCAGCTGACCCCTCTGGAGGGGCTGGGGGTCTGCTGGTGCCCTGTCACACCTCTGGGTGTGGGAGGGTGTGCAAAGAATCCCTGTGCTCTGCTGTGTTGGTCCTGTGACTCAAAGGTCTTTAATAGGATGCATGGTCCTTTTGGAAGGCAAAAGATAATTATGCAATTATCCAGATGAGAGCATGGTCTGGCCTTGGGGCTGAACTCCAGCTCTTGGGGAAAATAAGATAAGATATTAACTGGCAGTGTTTACTCCTCTGTGTGTTACCTGAGAGCATCTCCTTACTGTGGGGGGGACTTCTTATGACAGGGAAAAACTTTCTCCTGTGGGATCTGGAAAGATTGCTGGATACTGGCCAGGCCTCTGAATTCACCACCTTTCCTTGGTGGAGGAGACCCATCAGGTCTGCAGCTGTGTGTCTCATGACTGTTGGCTTTTATAGGGAATGGGCTTTTTGCAACAGGTTAATTCCCTGCCAATTCAGACAATGAGCCTGTGACACTTGAAGGAAGCTTTACATAAGCCTTTTATGGAGACCAGTTTTGCTGGAAAGACTGCTGTTAACTGAAACAACACTAAGGTTTCTTTCAGCAAAATCAATTAAAAATTACATGCTGAAAACAGAAGCTGAATGCCTTTCCTAATTACATACAGCCACTGTTAACAGAGCAACTTTTATTAGTGTGCTGTTTGCTTTTTCCATGGGTCAAGACAGCATAGACATGGGATTCCTCATGTTCACTCTTTGCTTTGTTTTTTAGTTGTTGGTTTTTTGTTTGGTGAGTTTTTTTCAGCAGGTGATTTTGTTTATTCTGATGCCCTTTTTCACATCTGGAGCCAGATCTTGTTTCCCCTGAAGTCAAGGGGCTTTCCCCAGGGAGGTAAATGAGCAGTGGAACTGGATCTGTGACTGATAGCAGCAGTGCTCTGCAAGGCAAACTGCCTGGCTGGGGGGCTATCCAGGGATTACTGGTGGTTTGCTTAGGTGCTGTGCATAGCTTTGTTTTCTTGGTAAATAAAGATAAGCCTTTGGTTCAATCAGGTGTTCTTAAGCTTTTCTGAAAGACCCTCTATGAAAGACCTCCAGGCTGCTGCCTGGAGACCTGATAACAGCCTTCTAATATCCAAGAGGGGTCTACAGGAAGGCTGGAGAGAGACTTTTTGCAGGGGTATGCAGTGATAAGACAAGGGGGAATGGCCTTTAGCTGAAGAAGGGTAGATTGAGGTTAGATATAAAAGAGAAATTCTTTACTGGGAGGGTGTGAGGCCTGGGCACAGGTTGCCTAGAGAAGCTGTGGATGCCTCATCCCTGGAAGTGTTCAAGGGCAGGTTGGACAGGGAAGGTGTTCCTTCCCATGGCAGTGGGGGTTGGAATGAGATGATCTTCAAGGTGCCTTCCAACCCAAACTGTTTTATTGCTCAGTGAAAGTTTTTCCTTGAAAGTGCTACAGTCGCTGCCTCTGTAGGTAATCTTTGCTGATTTGATGTATTTTATGCCTCTTTTCCCCATGGATTTGGCTGTGTGGGCAGAGTTGTTTGCATCTGAGGAAAGGGTGGGAGTAGCTCAACCAGGGCCAAAATGGGTGTGAGTCTCCATGACCTCAGCTGTGGGATCTGCTCTCTGTCACTTCGAGAGCTCCAAGGCTCAGTGCAGTGTGGGACTGGGGCCCCAAAGACCAGAGTGAATATAAATGTAAGCAGGGCAAAATGAAGGATGTGCTGTTTTCTGAGAGCAGCAGAAGGGATGAAATATAAGCTGATTATCTGGTGAATGAGTGAAACAAATCAGCTAAAAGCTGCAAACTGGCACAGAATACCCCACCAGCAATTCCATCCCCTCAACAACTGCTTAGTGTAGAAGAGGAATTTTCATGCTGGAGTTTCTGGAAACACTTCATTCAGCTTTAGGAAACATAAAGGGATGTGTCTGAGGGTCAGGAGTGTAGTGATGTCTGTGGCTATCTTATCTGACAGTCAACAGCTCGTGTAGACTGATTTGTGCTTCTAGACAGTGCATCTTCCACAGAGTTTTCCACTCTGATGTGGTTGTTGCATGCCTGTGAGATGGGCTCTTTTACAGCCTCTGGCATGCAGTGCTTAAAGGGTTGTTTCTCTGCACTTGATCAAATGGAAAGTGCAGAGAGGAAAAAAAAAACCCCAGCCTCTCACGTTTCTGTGTCATGTTCAATCAGTCAGAGTGCAGGACAGTTCAGGCCTGATTTACAGTTGTGCTTAGCAAGAACAGTCCTGTTTGGAGATCCACAGATCAGATCTCTGTGCCCCATTGACTCCACTGTATATCGTCTGTGAACTTTGGTGGAACTTTCCACATGACTAAGGACTACTGAATAGCCCACAGAAGTTGTTGGCTCTGCTAGTGTCTACTTTTCCTTTATGGTTATTTAAAGGGACTGATTTTAAAACCTGCAAACCCTGCACATAATGAGTTTGTATAAATCATTAAAAATCCCAGCTCGAAAGGGCCTCAAGAGTTTGTGTAGTTCATCCACCTGCCCCAAGGCTGGAGAACCTTTGCTGAATGCCAGTCTCTCATACTTTCACTTTTTTTTAGTGTAGCAGCTACATTTGCATATTAAAACATGTGAACTCTTACAGGCACAGACTCATTTAGGGAATGTTTGCAATGAGAGCTTGGTGTTGATTGAGAATTCTGGTGCTGGTGCAATAAAAACATAAAAATAAAAGTAAAAAAATCCCCTCATCTGTGGAGGGGATAGGTGATTAGATGTGAGTTGTGTTCTGGCATTCCTTTTGTGACTAATACATCCTCATGCAGGCATTTCACAATTAAAGAGCATACAGATGCAATTAAGAAATAGCTATGTGTAACAATTACAGACAAGTTTGCAAAGAAAGGAGACTTGGAAATGAGAATTAGGCTCAATCTTTAAGTCCTAGAGCACCAGGGAATATTTGGATTAGAACTTTTGAAACTAAGAAACTTTTCTACAAAAATACTGGTTTTCTGTCTTTCCTGCTCTCTTCTTTCTATTTTAAAGGCATAAAGGTCACCAGAAGGAGAAAACATAAAAACTTAAATATATTTTATGTTACTTACTTAAATTTGTTTTTAAAAACTGCCCCTAAATATTACTGTTATGTTTTTAGCCAGAACTGCTCATCTGACTTTCAGCATGTTCCCTGATACCAAGGGCATTCAGGTGTTTGATTTCACAAATTTTGAAAACATTTGCTCTGAGCTCTCCAGAATTGCCCAGCGTTAATCCAGTAATTTTATTGATCTTTGTACCCATCTCAAAACGAGGAAGCTTTCAGTGTCACTCTCTGAGAACATGAGCCCTGGCTTGGCATTAGGGAGGCTGATATATATAGCTGGGGAAAAGGTCTCTCTGTCAACCTTAATAAATGTTTTGTACAACTTCTTGAAAGAAGGATTATGCTGACAAAATGCTGTTGCATCTGCTCCTCTGACTTGCTGAAATGGAAGATTTCTTGCATCACAACATGTTGCAGTGAGTGAAGTTGCTGTATTTGTGAGGAACACAATGGGAGACTCTGTGTTGAAATATTTGGCCTGCAGCAATAGCTGTAGTTAGCCAGGGAGTATTTGACTTACTCTTTTAGCTGCCGCAAGAATGGCACCTGATGTTTCCTTGGTCAGTAATCCCAATGTTTAGATCTTGTTCTTTATGCCAGGGAGCAGGTGGGTTACTCTGCTTTTATGCAAGCAGAGGAATTTTGTAAAGCCATCCAGCAACTTTTAACATCAGTGGTTCATCACTGTCACACCTTGTCTATAGCTTCTATTTCAGAGCTGCCTGTAGTGATACAGATATAAACTAAAAATAATAACACAATGGAAAATTTCAACTGTGACAGGGTAGTGCTGCAGTAATAAGTGCTTTACAATTCAGAATGTCTGGGAGAGATTTCCCTCTCCTGCCAGTGGTACCCTGGGCAGGATGGTGGGCACAGCTTTGTGTGCCAGCTGAACTGCTGCTGGGGCTTGTCCTTAGCTGCTGGTGCAGGCCAGGCTGCTGTTTATGGGGCCTGTTCTCATGGATCAAGGGGAAAGCATTGCTCATCATTTGGCCTCTGAGTCATGGCACCTTTGCTGTTAATAGGTTGGAGGACCTCCCCTTTTATGAGGCTGTGCCCGAGGGCACAATTTAATCTTGGAATTGTATTACCTGGTTATTATTCCACTGAAGAAGCTGTGGCAGTATTCCAGCTGAGAACAATGGAAAGGGGAGCAAGCCTTCAAGTCTCAACTGTGTACAAATGTGATATATTCAGAACCACAGAGATCCTCCATGCTCTGAGCTGATTCCTTCTGAATCAATTAAAGTTTCACAAGCACGATTTATTATTAACATCCAGAGCCGCTTTCACAAATCTCTCAGCAGCGTGGTAGAGGAGTGCTCATGAATCAAGAAAATGACTTCCAAGTAGGAGAGGTTATTTACTAGCTAAATCCCTGATCCAGGCATTCTGCCACGGCTAAGTCTGTCCAATAGGGTGTGTGTATCCACATCTGAAGCATTTCTGATCTGGAGCAATTTTTGTCATGGTGCCTGCCCAGAGTGGGTCGTGCCATCTTTGGCTGTTGTGCTGAAAAAGGAAGGGGGATGGAGGAGGGGGTGAATAAAGCAGGGTTAGCTGTGCAAGGGAGCAGGGGGACAATATGCCATGTGCAAACCTGTGGCAGCAGGGGCAGGAGGAAGTGCTCCCTTCAGACTCTCCAAGGACATTCCAGTCAGCCAGCATGGGCTGTGGCAGTGAGGCTGCCCTGTGTCTCTGTGTCCAGACTCTGTGGCACTTGTGCTGAGAGTCTGAGCTGGTGTGTGACATTTAGCAAGCAGGCTTTGGGTTTTATCCTCCCTTCTCTGGATCTTGTTACGTTCCTTTTGACATTTACCTGAGCATGAAAATGTAGCAGGGTCCCATGTCCTTGTTGACTTGTGCCTAAAAGCTGAATTAGTGTGCTTTGTATTTCTGTTTGTCAGTGTCTCTTAGCCATAAGCTGAGGAATTGTATGCTTATCTGTGCTTTGAGGATTTTGACACAATCTTATCAACTTTGTAACCTTTGACATTTCCTGCACCTTCTCTCTTTTCTTTTACTTTATAACCATTCTTCCTAGCTGGAGTTCCCCATTCCAGTATTACTCATTTAATTCCTCATATATTTTGAGCAGTAGCTTGAAACTTCGTGCCCAAACAGCAGCTTTACAGCCAGAATTTCTGCCTTTAGACCTTGTTGCGCACAGAGGGAGCAAAAACCATGGCAGCTGACTCCTGCTTCTTGCTACTCTGTCCAGCCTTGATAAATGAGAAAGCCAAGGAGAAGCTGTGACTGCTGCCAGCTGGCCAAGCTCCCAGAGAGACAGTCCATCCCCTGGGAAGATCAGAGGGCAGCACTGCCACTCCACCCTTGTAGCAGCACAGAGTGTGGAGCCAGAGCTAGTCCTGCTCCTGCTGGGGTCTCTTTGGGGCCAGGGCCAACCCCCAGAGGAGGGTGACAGCTCTTGGTGTCCTTTGTGCTGCTTGGGATGCAGCAAGCCAGGGGAGATTCAGGCAGTCAGCTCATGCCTGGTGCTGCAGAGTTAATTTTGACCCATGGATGGCAGCTGATCTGCTGGTGGTAGGATTGAGATAGGACTGGTGTAACTCCAGCCTGAATTAATGGTTTTTTTCCCTCTATCCTTACACAAAGAGAAAATGCCCAAATAAGCCTTTGTGGCACCATATCTGTTAAATAAATATCTTTTATCAGTGACTGAGCCACTTGAAACATGGTTCCCTGCCTGCTGTCAGAAAAGGCAATACTAAACTGCACTGCTTCTTGGAACTCATGAGGTTTTGGAAATGAGCCAGAGCAAAGGGAAACCAGCCTTCAAACCCCTAAAGCCACAGGTCATCTGTGGCTTGAGTGGGCTGCAGTTGGATTCATGCGTGGAAAGGCTCTATGTCACAGATTCCCCTACACTCTTTTGCTCTTGTGAAATTGCTCTGCTCACTCAAACTGGTGGCTGCCCTGACAGGAATAACCCCAGGGGAAGGACAGCTATTTGGGGTGATAAAATTAATGGGAAACTGTCTTGCAGCCTGCCCTCTTTACTGCCCCTCATCTTCTCCACTCAGAGCTGCCTTGGGGTCCTTCAGGACTGACAGTTTTCCCAAGGCACATTCAGAAGTTCCTGCCAGAACTGTTGGATGCTGCTTCCCAGCATCAGCCTGTGGCATCTGTGGATCTCTGCTGGCCAGGAAGCAAGGCAGCAAATGCCAAATATTGCCAGTAAGCTGACATTGGAATGGGGACACATGGAAGAGAGAGGATGGTCTTTGGAGGCCAGGCTGTTGCCTGTGCATGAGTTAAATGTGCCATGGAGTATTGGGTATCTCATGTTCTGTCATGTCTAGCACAGGACAGTTGAAGTCACTGATTGTCTGAGAGCCTTCCCTACTTTCTCCTCAGTTTCTTACAACCAGGCTCATGCTGAAAATCTCCACCTCTTCTCCAGGGAAGCTCCTAATATTTTCAAGTCTGCTCTGCCTGTGTCTTCCTTTGGACCTTGCTGTGGTTTGGGGCAGTTCAGGTTGTTCTCCTCTTCCCTGGGGCTTGCAGTTAAAAGAGAGCTGTCCTTTAGCAGAGCTGGGTTATAGAAATAGGCACATCATTCCCAGACAATCCCTATTTCCCTGAAGCCCACAGCATGCAAGGGTGGCTGGAGCATCTGGGTGTAGCACAGGCACTGCTTGCTCCCAGGCTTTCTCTGGGCTGTGCTGGCACAGCCCTGCACAGCCCTGGCCAAGTGAGTGTCTGTCCCAGTGCTGTTATGTAAGGAAGAATTTCAACATTAATTACCTGTCTTGGCTTTGGGTTTCTTTCTGTCTCTACTAGAGACACCAGAATGAGTCTCAGAAGATTCAGCGTGGCTTCCTCAAACAAAACAAACAAACTTTATTTCACAGGCTCTGGGCTTTGCTGATTTCTGCCAGGAGCATCCACTTTTCTGGGATGTTTTCCCTTTGTTTCCCAGCCACTGAGGAGGGACAGCAGTTTTTCTGGAGATGCTGCTGAGCATAGCTAACATGCTTAAGTATTTGAGCTGCAGGGAGGCTGGCACTTCCAGTCAGGCCAATTAAAAGGGAAAAATTAACATTTCCCTTTGCTCTCAGCCACCTTCCTGCATTGTGAAGGGCTGGAGGAGGGAGGGGTGCCATCAGAGCTGTAGAGGTTGGCTGGGACAGAAGTGTGTGCTGGGCCAGAGGTATCTGTGTGGATCGTGTTCTCCCTAATGGCTTTCCTCCCCCCATCTGAAGTCATTAATGCTCGTTAAGCCAGGATGGAAACAGACCCAAACAACAACAGTCTACAAAATAATTCCATCACTCCAGACTGGTTCTTTTTTTTCCTCCAGTGAAGCAATTAGTCTCCTGTGATCCCATTTTTAGCCAGGCTGGAAACAAGCAGCCGGACAATAGTGAATTCCTCTTCTGGCAGAGCAGTCATTGGATCTGCCCCCTGATGGGAAAGGTGAGGTGAGTCCCTTTGCCTGTCTCTAGGGGAAGAATCTCCCTGTAGAAATCCCTGTGGGCCTTGCTAAAAGCCCTATTTTTGTGCAGCCTCTCCCAGTGAGTCACAGCCTCTGGCTACTCTGAGAGCTCTCGGTACCATGGCTTTTCTGCCAGCCCACTACAGGGTTTAATTCTCTGTGGTTTTGCTCTCATGGGTGTACAGCCCATCCCACTCCCTGGCTGATGATTCCAGCTGTGGCTGCCAGAAAGTCATGAAGTAACTTGTGGTTTATACCAGCAGCAGACCCATGTAGGACTCGTGTGGAGGCGGCTGAGACTTTCCAGTCTCACTCATTTGAGTGGTACTTGGTCCTGGGAATGGCTCAGCTTGGTCCTGGGAATGGCTCAGCCCATGCTAGGGGACAGTGCTGTGGGGTAGTGGAGTGTGATATGAGCAAGGTCTGGCAAAATTTGGGGTGTGTGATAAGGAAGAGAGGGGCTGGCTGAAGTCACTGAGGCTGCCCAGAGAAGCTGTGGATGCCCCATCGCTGGAAGTGTTCAAGGCCAGGCTGGGAGGGGCTTGAAGCAACCTGCTTCAGGGGAAGGTGTCCCTGCCCGTGGATGCTGGGTTGGAATGAGACAATCTTTAGGGTCCCTTCTAACCACAGCCATTCTGTGATTCTCCTCTATGATTCCCTGAAGTCCTGTGTAGCACCACACAGAGCTGTGGGGGGAGCTTGGCCAGAGCCATCCATTCCTGTAACTGCTTGTAGCATGAGTAAGGTGCTGTCCTCTGCCCAGGGCAGAGCCTGCAGCTGTGCCACACACGGGGCCTTCCTCTTGCCTTTGAGGTTTTTGTAGGGTGTGGGGAAGCACTGGGTTCCCCCTCCATTTCTGCAGCACCCTCACTTCCCTGAAAAGCATGAGTGGGACAGGGGGGCAGGTACAGCTGGAGAGCAGAAGGGATCTTGCTGTCTCTAGGTTCTGAAAAGCTGCCCCAATGCCACCTTAGCAGCTGGACAGTGCTAAACCCCAACACTTCCCTTTCAGGGTGCAGGAAGGCTCTAAGCCCAAATCCACGTTTTACCTCATGCACACGAGGTGAAAGCCACAGGGTTTCTAGTCAGGTGCCAGGAAAAGCTGCAGCTGCCCAGAAAAGGGCAGCTGAGGACAGAGGGGAGCTCTGCTCACTGGCTGCTGGGATTAAGAGCAGCTCACGGCGTGTTTGAGTCATGTGTCACCAGCTCTGACTCCTCTGGAATGAAGGTGCCGTGTGGGCACCAGGGCCGGCGGGCTGTGCAGTGCTTCTGCTCCACGTGGAAAGCCAGGCTGGAGAAACACTTGCCAAAGAAGTCTGCCAGGCAGGCTCATCTGGGGATGAGCAGAAAAAGTGTTTCTGTCTGATCCCTACAGCTTGGATCAACTCTGGGACACAGCCTGCTGCATCTGAGCATCAGCCTGGGTGTCAGCTCCATGCCTGGGCAGAGCTGCCCTGGTTGCTGTGGAGGGATGAGAGGCTGTTGATAAACATTATCATCTTGTTGGATGTTCTCTGGTTTGAGTCATTCCAGCCATGGTGATGGTTGCTGGTGGTGCCAGGAGTGCCTGCAGGCTCTTGGGGTGGGGGTAGCAAAGCAAATGCCCAAGGGTTGAGTTCCAGGTGGGTGGGATGGCTGTGGGGATGCCAGTGTGTGCAAGGGAAACTCAGGGATTCCAAACCTGCAGCACCAAATTAAGGGACTGGCTGGAGAGGAAGCAGGGTGGGTTTGCATTTGTATGGCTGTGGTGCTTCCCAAGTCACCACAGGGACAATGGGAGGTGGGAAGTGAAGTAACCCAGTGTTCAAAAGCTGATTCCAGGTGCTCTTGGACATAACCTTGATGGGAAAGCAGCTGCTCTGTCATGGTGTGGCTGCTTTCCTGTTAACTGCCCAGGACAAAGCACACTGCAGCACCCACAGCACCACCCCCAAACAGTGTCCTGTGTTCTCATGGCATCATTTCAGGAACTGTGGAATCATTCCTCATGCAAAACCATAGAGAAGCTTACAAACCATTTGTGGAGTAAAGCATTGTGGAGTCTGTTTGAGAACAGAGATGGAGGACAAGGACAGGTAAACTTACAAATGATGTCCCCAAAGTGCAGAGATGACACAGGCCATCTATTTTTCCATGTCTGCAAATCCATCTAGAAAAGTTCCAGGGGTTCATTAGCTTTAATGTGTCAGTTGTGGGTGATGCATTTCAGCGTGTTGGTATTAAAATAATGCCCTTTTTATTCCTTTTTCTCAGGACAGTACAGTCATTCTGCTTTCCCTGAGCCTCCATGGTTTTCCATTAGTCCTCAATCAATTATTTATTCATGGGAGAGTATTTGAGAGCAGCAGTCCAGTCTGAGAGCAGCAGTACTTGACTGTGGAGATGAGTTTGTAGTACTTGATGGCTAAACCCACTGGACTTGTCAATAACATTAAGAAGTACTTTCCTGCCACAAAATAAAAATGTGGCCTTGTAGGTGGAGAGTGCTAAACTTTGATGAGGACATGAGCTAAAAAACAGTGCACTTTAAATGCCACCTGGGTGTAACTTTAGTGAGCACAGAGTTTTTTGAGAATCACCTTGCCTTCAAGTTGACTAACTTTTGTATTGTGATAGAAAATCTGTATTGTTGTGCAATTCTGGCCTGTGTTGTAAACATGGGAGGTTTAGGTAGAAAATCTCTAATTCTGAGTTTTGATCTGATGTGGTGCCTTAGCAAGGGGCACCAAGGTTTTTGCCTGATGTTTCTTGTCTTCCTAGACTAGAAATAAGTTTTTGTGGGGATTTGTGGTGTCTTCTTCCTGACCAAAGGGATTTATAAGCAAGACATATTATTGGAGCCTGTGTAAGCAAGAGGGACCTGATAGCTTCAGATCTTCCACAGCTGAAATAGAAAAAAATCTGAATATGTCAGGAGGCATATTTCCAGCTAGACACACAGCACCCTGGTCATCCTTCTCCATGGTCACATTTGTCAGAGGCCAAAGGGACTTGCAGGGACTTGATGTGTGCATGTACTAAAAATTCAAGGGCTGAAGCAGTGTAAAGACAGACTTCCCTCACTCTTGTCCCATTTCTACTTTTTTCCTTGATGGGGTCATTGGAGACAGTGCTTATTTCATTTGGTGATTAATTTGTTTCATACCTAACAGGAGCAAGGCAGCTGGCAGCTCCTTGTGCCTGGCAGCCGTGTCAGGTGAGCATCACTTGACTCCTGCTCTGGCTTCCTGCTGCTTTACCAACAATCAGGGAGCCACCTAAGGCACCTAATTTGGGAACTTTGGTAGCCTTGTCAGCTGGTGAGTCAAATTTAGAGGGTCTGAAGTAGCTTGGGAAAGCATCTGTTCCCCTGTGCCAGCTGAAGAGGGAGCCCAGACCAATGAGACTCGAGGGTTAAGTGCTTGGTGTGCCATGGGATAACACCAGCCAGCATTGTTAGAGGGCACTTTGGGGTCTGTTTGATGCTGTGTGGCATTTGGGGTGACACATGGGATCTGGTCTGTCCCTGCTGGCCTGGCACAAGGGTCAGTGTCACTGGTTCCTGTGTGCAGGCAGCCTGGGAGGAGTCAGAGTGGGACTGCAGAGAGCTGAGCATGCCCAGCCAGGAATTCCACCTGGCTCAGCCCTGATTATCCAGCATCCTTGGGCTTCACACAGCTCTGGGTGAATCACCTGTAATGAGTGAATAACGACAGTAATTCACATGAAATGAGAAACTGAATCTTGGGATAATGACCCATCTTCTATGCCCCTAGAAAAACTTCTTCCATCTTATATTTAAGTGATTGCTGTGGTCAAAAGCAGAGAGATCAGAGCAGTCAGAAAAGCACTGTGTTTGCCTAAAGGTTCTCTGGAGTCTTAGAAAGAAAAGAGCCAATTATATCAGTGATGGTGTCAGTTTATTTTTTTAAGAAACAGCTCTCAGGACAGCATTTCCTAGCAAATTCATTAATTTCTTCCAAGGGGAACCAGGCAGAACCCCCTCCTGTGCAGCAGTGGGGTGGCTGTGTGCTTTGTGCCCACGATGTGTCACTAGCAGGGAGAGTGTTCTTTTGCTCTGTGCATAAAAATTCAGTGCAGATGCTGAGATTTTCAAAAGCAGTCATGCTGGGCCGGCATGGATGCTCCCTCAAAAGTTAATATAGTAAGTTTGGCAGTGGAAATCTACAGGCCAAAGGAAGGTGCTTTTAAAAATCCTGTCTAAAAATACAGTACTTCTGCCTTCAGCTTTGTTTATTCCATTATAGAAAGGAGATTAGCACCTATAGCCTTAGCTTTATAAATCTGGATCTGTAATTCAGAGCCTTAATAAGGTTAAGTAATTTTTTTTTTCTCAGGGCAGGGCCTATTTCAGAATTGAGTGAACTTGACAGGAGTCGTTTTTTCACTGATTTCCCTGGATTTAGAGTCAGGCTCAGAGTACAGTGAACCTCACCTGTATCAGATGAATGTGGAGAAGTCTGCCTGACCAGATTTACAGGTTCCAGGCAGGAGTGTCCTTCCCACAGAGCCCTGCTGCCATTCCCAGTACCAGCACAGGCTGGTTTGCTGCCCAAGCCAGTGCCAGAGGCAGTCTGCACACATCATCCTGATGGATAGGGACACCTTCATTTTTATTTTCTTTGGTATTTCTAGGAGGGAAATATTCCTCCTAAGACTGGAGTGTGAGGAGGGTGGGTTCCATGGCATCTGTGGGATGAGCAGGAGAATCCCTTTGGTGTGGGCTGCTGGCTCATCCCCCCAGGGCAGGTTTAGTGGCACACAGTGGGGACCTGTCCCGTGTGCTGGGGGAAGGAGGAGCCTTTTCAGCAACACAGGCCAACCCTGATGCCACCAGGACAGTTTGGAGCCTTCAGCAGCCCTGTGGAGGGCTGTGGGCAGCTGGTGATGACTAATCCTGGATAACTCTCACTCCATCTTGTAGTGCTGAGACCATGCTGTGCTGCGGGCACAAACTTGATTTAATTTTAATTTCCATATCAGGCTTTGAATCAACATTGATCTATTTTTGTCAAAGTGACACAACAGGCTTGTGCTTTTTAACCTCTCCTAGCTCCATCAGTCCCCTGATTCTTGTTCCTGCATTTGGGTCTTGAGTCTGTTGTGTGCCTCCTCTGAAGACTTCAGGCAATGGGATGCACAAAAAGAAACATTGTGGTTGCTGGGGTTTTTTTCTTCTTCTTTTTTTTTTTTCTTTTTCCTCCTTTTCCCCTCTTTTTCTGGCAATGGTAAAAGAAGAGCTTTGTTGGGAGCAGCAGTAATGTTTCAGGGCCAGCAAATTCCAGTGTTGCTGCCCAGTGGGACTGAGGAGTCCATCACAGGACTAGGCTGGCAGCTCATGCAGAGAGAGAGCGTGGCATCCATACCAAAAGCTGGACACGAAGCCTTTTTCCATCCACCTCTCCCCTTCCTGCAGTAAATGGGAGGACAAATGCTCTGGGATTCAGGGAAACACTTCAAGGACAGCTCCTCTTTCCTGAGTAGAGTCCCACATAAAAGTGCAGCAAATAATACATAGATTATATATAAGTATCCATAAAAAAATGCACGCACACCAATTTGGATGTATAAATAAATTACAGGGGTTGTGCCATCTTTGGGATTACTCCAGTGTGGCAACCTCCAGCACGCCTGTGTTTCACCAATAAAGGCTCTGTCTCGTGGCTGCCCCATTTCACATGTCCCCCATGGCTTTTTGCCCTTGTAAAGCTGCCTTTGGACACTGTCATCAGCCCTCTTACAGCTGCTGTGGGTGTAGTAAGGGGGAAATTTGTGGGTGTGCCTGACCCCAGAGGGACTCAGTGAGGTCCCACTGGGTCTGTACCACCAGCTTGGGGGAAGCTCTGTGATCATCTCTGGTGGTGTGCCATGGGTGTTTAGTCTCTGCCTTTATACCTGAGCCTACCACTCTTGTTTTAACTGGAGGATGAATCACACCTCATCTCAGCAGCAATGAAATCCTGTGAGTAATTGTGTTAATCTTCCACAGGTGCCCTTCTGAAGTGCACAGAGGGGAGGGGAGGTGAGAGTGCTGGTGCTTCAAACCACCAGAGGGGTCTTGGGTGCTGGGTTATGGCATCTCCTGTGCTGTAAGAGAAGTCAGTTCCTTGGGCAGTGCTTTGTCTCCAGAGCAGCAGCCCGGGGTTTAGCAGGAGAGGCCCAGTGCTCTGATGTGGGCTGGGAGCTGCTTCCAGGGAGCCCCTGCAGGCAGGAAGGGGTCAGGCAGATGGACAGCCAGCAGCGCTGGGTGCCGGCCCATCTCTGCCAAAAACCCCATGGTGCTGCCTTAATGCAGGCAGAGTGCTTGTGGAAACTTGTCCTTGTGCTTGAAGGGCTGCTTGACTTTAAAATAGTAATGACAGAGCACTTCTGGATGCAGTGCTTGCCAGTCTGTTTAGTCTGAACAGCAACAGAGCAAGAATCAGACTTATCCTGTGAGTGTGCACTACTGATACCGAGTGCCTTTGGGCATCCTGCAGAGCACACATGCAGGTGTGAGGATCTGTCTCGGGCTAACTCACCCACTCCTGACCTTGCCCTCAGGCAGTCCTTGGCCATGTGCTGTGGTGAGAGCTTCCAGCATGTTCCAGTGCTGTGTCTGTCCCTGGACTTGAGTCCATATTGCATCAGGCTGTAACACCTTGTGTTGCAAGAGAGGTGGAGCCTGCTTTGGAGGCTGAGTATTCCTAAGCCATCACACCTTTATCCCAGCACATGGCTGCAGAGCATTTCCAAAGGTCTGTGCTCTGAGTGCCATCAGGGTGGGTTGGGTGAAGCAGAGACAAGGCAGGAGGCTCTTGTTGTACTCTGCCACATTCCCCTCCCAGCTGCCTGTGGAGTCTGCAGGATGTGCTGTGGTGGGATGGGGCAGTAAAAGCCCCAGGAATGGTGCTGGGCTCCTGGCTGGAGCACTGCTCAGGTGGCTGTAGGATGGAGCCTTCCCACCAGCCTCCTCTGGCTCCCATGGCCAGCAAGGACAGGCACCTGTCCACTGTTAAATGGCCCAGCAGTGAGTGTGGATTTCAGTGGAGTTTCACTTACTTGTACCACTTACCCTGAGTCTGAGTTGGATCCTTGAATCATTCTATCACATTTCTGCTATTGCTTTGTTTGTGAGAAATGAGAAGGTCAGCCTGGAGCCGTGGTGGCTTTATTTACAGTCCCTAAACACTGAAGTCTGGTCAGATTTTGAAAACAACTTTTGGCTGTTAGGCCAGTGTAGAAGGGCACTTGCTATGTTTCATTCCTACTTTCTGGTAATTATGAATTACAAATATCTGGAGGCATCTTCCCCTCATTTCTGTTCTGTTACACTGCACTGCAGGTTGCAGTTTGCTGTAGCCAGGCTGTCTGTGTGGCTGACAGTGGTCTGGGTGGGTTTCACCTCAGAGGTTGTTTGGAAACCAAAATAAATGTTTTCTTTACCCAGAGGAATGTTTTTCAAGGAAACAAAGAGTTGAAGTTATGTTTTGCAGTCCCTGCGTGTTTTGACATTTCCTTCTGCAGTGCTGGGGAGGATGGAGCGCACAGACTGAATCCCATGGGATTTTGGGAATTGTGCTGGGAAGCTGCAGGTGTGTAAAGCAACACTTTCCATCTCAGCCTGCCATGCC
The DNA here is from genome assembly GCF_963513975.1 of Fringilla coelebs. Taxonomy (NCBI): domain Eukaryota; kingdom Metazoa; phylum Chordata; class Aves; order Passeriformes; family Fringillidae; genus Fringilla; species Fringilla coelebs. Next base: position 6,251,251 of record NC_140034.1, read on the forward strand.
CACACAGTGGTGTGTGTAAATGCCTACACACTGCTTACATGCTGGGTAACAAGAGCATCCTACCTCTTTTTATTCGGCAGCAAAACTCAGGATTTCAACTCTTTTTCTCCAGTTTGGTGCAGCTTGATCCTTTTCTGATGTCAGCTTTGTGGCTCCCTTTATCAAAGGCCAGTAACCTGGTGTTTCATTTGTGATTTCAGTGTTTTCTCCTGCCCTAAAGATGTGCCTAAGCAAATACCAGCAGCTCAGCCTGGGTTTTTATGTCTTAGCTCTGGTAGAATATGTTGCAGGTCTCAGCTTCAGCCTGTATTTACTGCTGCCACTCAGCTGTACCACTGCCTAGGACATGCTTATCTCTTCCTTGGGAATATGAGAGCGTGAATTTTTGGTTATAAAAGCTTACTTCATCATAGAAATAAATAATGTTTGGTTGTTATTAGAAAAATGTGGGAGATGTGAAACATTTTCTATGAGGGAATTTATAATCAAGTTCTCTACAACCCAAGACTTACAGTAGAAACTGCATTAATTCCAAAAGTTGTATAAAATCTTGGGGACAAAATGTGGAGATCCCTAGTCCAAAGCTGGTGGGAATAGATTCATGAAAATTGTTATTTTCTGTGAGTTTCCTAACTGAGTCTCCAACATTTAGTATGGAAAGAAAGGTTAAAAATAGTTTTGTGGGCCCAAAATAAATGTTAAGGCTTTTTAAAAGCAATTTTTTCTTTTTTGCAAGTCAAGACAGCATTGGTTTCAGGTAAAAAGAAGTATTTTAGCTTGGATGTTCCTTATGAATGCAAAGGAAAATGGGAAACATTATCAGCTTCACAGGAGTATTTAGGGCTTTACATAAAACTGAGACCTCCATCTGTTCTCCTCCTTATTTAATCAAAGTATGGGTTTAAATCTGTTGTCCACTGTATTTGGAGCAAAGCCTCCAACTTGAAAACTACTGCCTTTTCCTTAACTATCTTACCAACTGTGCTATTCTGCAGGTTGTACATCTTTCATTCTCCTCTGTTGAAGTTGCTTCATTAAAAAAAAAAAAATGACAATGTTTTTGGAGCAGGAGTTGGAAATGTGTATTACTTTGGCTACCAGAACAGGCAATAGAAATGCATTTTTCTGCATCATGATGGAGATTGCAGTATTTTTGTGAAGTAAAATGACTTCAACAGAAGAGGTGGAGAAAAATTAAAATCTCATCCCTGCTTGCAAGGGAACTTGAACGCACATTTGCTCACCCAAAAGTGTTTCCAAGGAGTGTCTAAAGGAAAAGTTTTCCCCTTTAGAAAAGCCAGAGTTACTCATTTAGCTCATTTCAGGTTTGGGGATTTTGTTTTTCATTGTGCATTTTTTGAAAACCGTTTGGCTGGAGTTTTATGTTAGCCACACTTACCTTTGTGGCTGGCTCCACTGAGTGATTTGCATTGGGATGGGAGCACCAGGCTTTAATGAGCTTTAAACTGGACCTTTGAGATCAGCAAACCTGGGATAACCTTGAGGGGAGGCAGGAAGCCAGTGTCTGCCACCCTTACACCTCTGGATCCTTACTACATGTACAGCATTTACCAAAACAGGGTGATGAAACCAAAATAAGGCAAAAACCCTCCAAACTTCATCCTTTCAAATACAGTTTCTACATCAGGAGTGAGATGGCAGGTACGTGTATCACACACATTCCCTGGCAAAAGTCCCTGGTGCAGGGAAATTGCATTTGACAGATGCTTTGGAAAAGGACCAGATCATCTGCAATTGTAATTTTGGGTTTTCTACAAACGTCAAACTCGAGCAGCAGATGTGCAAAGAACACCTCTCCCAGTGAGTGACACTGAAGCAGCCCATTTTGTCATTTCTTCTGGGTCTAGACTAAACAAGGCCATTAAGCCAGTGTGCCATAGCTGAGGGTGAGGACAAAGACAGCCTTTTCTGAGTCAGGATGGAGCCTGTTTTCCAGGGAGGCTTTGCCAGTGAAAGGCAGAACCTCAGCCGGACCTTAGAAACGCAGCCTCAGAAAACCTCTCTGCCGTTACTGCTTCATGGAACTGCTAAAAATATTGGATGGAAAATGCAAGTATTAAGGAAATGAGGTAGATTTGGCCTTTCTGAGCTGGATGGCTTCCAGTTTCATCAGCTTCCCGGAATCCTTGCTGTGAAAATGAAGAGCTCCTTGTAAATCTCAGAGAACTGTCAGTGTTTTTCCTCTCATGTGGCCGTGCTGGCTTATGGGGAGACCTGTCAGCATCAAGCAGTGAGTTCAGAGCTGGGATGGCTTGGGACAAAGGCTCAAACCACAGCTTTCCCAGGGATTTATCTTATGGGGCAGCCAGAGAGAGCAGGCTCCAGAGGAGCCCGTGGCTGAGGCTGCCACCGTGCTGGCCCACGAGACCTCCGAGAGGGAAGTGTAGGATGATCTCCTGTCACTTTGCTGAGCAGAGAGCATTGAGCAGCCTTCTGTGGTCATGGGAGGTCCTCTTCTGAAATGATCTGCACGTAGCCAAGGGCCTGAGCAAGTGAGAGCCAGAGTAACGTCACATTACAGGTTATGTGAAAATAGAAAATGTGAGTGTTGGGTTTCACACTGCTGGACAGAAGTCAGGAGGAGACAACAGACACTGTTAATGGGTTTAACGTGCAGTGTGGAGGAGCCAAGAGCTGGAGCTCTGCCTCATGTGGTTAGAGCTACGTTTACCCAGTGAGAGGCAGACAGTTTAAATTTAATGACAATTACAGAGATAGAGGCTCTCTGGGAGGACACAACCAATGCAGCGCTCTCACACCTGCAGGGCTCCTGCCATCTCAGAGCTGGGGTGAGCATGGTGCCCTGTGCAGCTGACAGGGATTTGGGACATCCTGCAGCATATCCTGTGGGGCAGAGGCTGGGAAGTGGCAGCGTGCCCTGCTGATGTGGTCAGCAGAGCTGGCCCAGCCCCATAGCTGTCTCTTGCCTTTGCTCTTCCACACTTGTGACTGTGTTTCTGCTGGCTCAGATGTAAGGATGGTGTATTTTGAGGTATGCCCAAAGTGTTCCAGGACGTGGTGGATGTTTCAGGGAACAGAAGGAGGTTTGCTAGGGGGATCTCCAAGTGAGTTCACCAAAATTCCCCTTCCAGCTGTATCTTTAGGGGCGCACCACAGCAGTCAGCAGTGCCCAGGACCAAGAGGGTGTTTGCTGCATTTAAACCCAAGCCAAGAATAAACTGTGCATTTCAGCCACATCGTGGCAGATTCCTGAAAACAAGGCCTGCCTTCATGCTTGGAGGGCTTCCTTGCCCTGCCAGGAACCACAGGGAAGAGCAACAGCAGCTTTGGCTGTAAACTACTGCTGAAGATGTCCTGTCGTGGGCAACCACGCACAAACCTCTCCCTGTGCTCCCCTAAAGCCTTTCCAGGACAAGCCTTTGCCCACATGCCTCAGCCATCATTTGTGATTCTCAGAAGGGAAAAAATAAGTGTCTCCTGCTGAGCATCCCACCCAGAGCAAACACTGCAGTGTGAAACAGGCATGGGCACTGTCCTTGGCATCCCAGTTTCACTGGGCAGCTCGTGGGCCTGCTGGGAAGAGCAGCAGCATTGCCAGTTTTTGCTGGCTTGTGTAGCCAACCATCTTAAAGTTCAAGAAAGAGGATGTGTGATCCTGTGATTAAGATCCAAGCTGGAATTCAGGAAGCTGGTGTTCAGCCTTGTCTCTGGGGGACACGGGCAAATTTCTTAACTTCTATCCTTTGCTTTCCCATCCATTCAAAAGAGGCTAAGAATACTTTTCCTTATCTCTTTAGGAGAGGATGTGACTCTGATTGTCTTACACAATGTGTCCTTGATCTTTCCAGTGCAGCAGTGTAGCTGAAGGAGGGCTGTCTGGAAATGCCAATGCACAACAGAGCCATCAACCCCCTGATTCTCACTTGAGGATCATAGATGGAGGATGAACAGGATCAAGCTGGATTCAGATTTCAGCTCAACCATTGGTTTTTATATTGATGTGGAGATGTCACCACTGATGTTACCACCCTTCTAGGGAAATAGATATCCAACCAAAGAGCAAAATGGATCAGGAGCCAGCATGAAGGGGTTCTGAGACCCTAGAATGTATTTAGTTTTTTGATCCTGATGTGGGCATCAGAATGACTTTAAAGGTGACTTTGTCAAGCCACCCCATCATGCTGCTGCCTCTGGGCAGCTCTTGGGCCAACACCTGAGACAGTTTAAAAAATGAGCTGTGACCTGTTTGTGCTGCACAGAGCTGCCATCAGAGCTCCTCTCCTGCATCTGCAGTGGTGCCTGGAGCTTGTCTGGCAGCTGCAAAGCAGAGGTGCTACGAGCTGGTGTATTTTTAGGCAGGCATTGCCTAAGTCTGCAGATGACCCCGTGGTGTTCCTGGCAGTGCTTCTGGCTGCAGGTTATTCCCTTGGGCAATCTCAAGGTCAGGCAAGCTGATAAGCTTTGTTAGGCCTCTGTCATTTTGGCAGCTCTGCTTTCCATGAGGAGCTCCCAGGCTGTTAGAGGTGATGTGCTGGAAAAAGTGTCCCCCTGCAGCTTGTTGGGCTGCAGCTCTCTTGTGACAGTGACAAGGAGGTCCCCACTCCAGTGAGGGCTCTGGGGGATGCTCATTGCTTATATCAGCGCACTGTTGGAATTGATACAGCTGGGAGGACTTTAAGAGTTTGCCTTGTGATGGAGGCATCTTGTGCTGCCTGAGATTCCCCCTGCCCATGTGGTGTGATGTCAGTAGGGAGTTTCTTCTCTTCTCAGCTTGGATGATGCTCCAGATGGGGTTTATCAGTCAGGCTGATAACAAAGAGATCTGGGACTGAAGCCCCAGCACCTCAGGAGAACAGGGAATGTTCTTCCCTTCTGCAGAGGCCTTGCTGGGCTCCCCAGCTCCAGTGTCTGCTCCAGTGCAGCTTTGCTGAATCAGAGTGCAGCCTGTGTGCAGCATTCTGCTGCATCATAGCATCCTTACACAGTCTGACAGCTCTGGCAACCTCTGCTCCAGTGAGTCCCAGAGCTAAACGAGCTGAGCCCTGCTAGCCAGGTTTGTGGTGTGTTTGGAAACCCACGTGGGCAGACTCCTGCAGCACCTGCCCACATTAAATGGCACTGGTAGAATGATGCTTCTTCCTCCCTCCCTTTTGTAAGAGGTGACGCAAAAGAAAACCTCTCTTGCATTACTTTTTAAATTTTTATTTTATGATGATGAGGTTTGTCCAGGTTGCAGGTTGAGCTTCTGAGGCCTGGGATGGTTCCTGCATCTGTGTGGTGCTGCTCCAAGCATGCAGTGACTCTGAATATTCTCATTTTAGGGACTTGAAGCTGGACAATGTGCTGCTGGACTACGAGGGGCACTGCAAGCTGGCAGACTTTGGAATGTGCAAAGAGGGCATTCGTGATGGCATCACCACAGCCACCTTCTGTGGCACACCAGACTACATTGCTCCAGAGGTAAGGAAACCTTTCCTTGGTCAGGAAAATGGCCACCATGTGAAAAGGGTAGGTTAGTGCTGCAACTGCCAGTGTCTTTGGCTTTGCCTTATTTGATTGCTGAGCTCAGGGTTTCCTCCTTAGATGTATTATCAGCCCCTTGTGAAGTAAAGCATGAGTAAATCTTCAGACTGCTGCATGCATCAAAATAAGCCTGTATTTTTCTCCAGAAAATATGAGGTGAAAAATGGAAATATGGCTGAAAAAATCTTGAGAGGCACATACAGATGCTGTCCCAGCTTGATTTGAAAGGAGATTAAATTCACCTTCGTTACACAGTTCCTTTTTCTACCTCCTCACACTCCCTGTCATTCCCCAGTCTCACTACAAAATTAATAAACACCTCTTTAAGGAGCAGCTGCACTCCAGATGCTGCCAGATGTTCTGACAAGGTTTCACATCCTTCAACACAATTGAATTTCTGTCTGTGGTTGATGTTTGCACCATTCCCCCACAATCACACTGCTTCCCCTCTCCAGCTGAAAGAAAGCCTTGCTGTAGGAGCCAGGTAGGTGTTTTCTTCCCAAGGGCAAGAGGGAGGCGATGTCAGCTCACACACGTGGCTGCTCAGCCAGTTTTTGCTGGAGTGCCCCTTCTCCTGCAGCTCAGCCCCAGCATCATTCTAAGGCCTGCCTTCCCAGGTGACCCAGCCAAGCTAATTCAGCCCTTAAAGCCCCTGATGTACCTTTGTGCTGATCTGGGGGTTCCCAGAGTGAGATCCCTTCATGTTCCCGGGCATCCTAACAGAGAGCGCTGTTAGCGAGAACTTCTGCGTTACCATTTCCAAATCCTTCTTTCCTCCCCTGCTCTGATATCCAGGGTTGGTGTTTCTTTCTCCCTGTGCTGCAGATCCTGCAGGAGATGCTGTATGGCCCTGATGTGGACTGGTGGGCCATGGGAGTGCTGCTGTACGAGATGCTGTGCGGCCACGCGCCCTTCGAGGCCGAGAACGAGGACGACCTCTTCGAGGCCATTCTGAATGATGAAGTTGTCTACCCAACGTGGCTGCAGCAGGATGCAGTGGCAATCCTCAAAGCAGTGAGTTCCTTTGGCTCTTTGCTCTCTGTCCTAGCTTTCTCCAGCCTAATTCCAGCAAAAGAGAGCAGGCCCAGGGTATTGGCACGTAGAAATCGCGTGAGATCCTGACCCTGACCCTCCTCTTATCTGGGATTGAAGGGTAAACAGAAAGAACATCCTGCCACACTTAGGTGTGTTTGCACAGTTATATGGTTTAGTAGCCAACTTGGCAAGCAGAGTGTGAGCCTGTCTGTGTGTCTGGGCATTCCCCTCCTTGCTTAATGATTGACACTGTGTGGTCATCTCCCAGAACAGATGCAGCAGGTAAATACAGGGTTTAATCAGTAGCAACCATATGGCCAAGAAGTGAAGGCTTCCTGGTAATCCTCTCTGGTAATGCCAGCATCCCCCAGGGTTGTTGCCTATCTGCATGCAAAGACAGAGGTTTGATTTTTGTGTGTTTGGGAGGAAAAGAAACAGCAAAAAGTTTTAGGAGAGCTGTTGCTGGTGACACTCTGTCCTTGTCCTGACGTGTATTCCCAGCTTTTTCCAGGAGTTCTTTTATCCACGTGCCTCACATCTCTGCCTGTGGGAATTAAGCTTTGAAGATTTTGGGCTCTGTGTGAGCCTAATGCACTGGAACTGCCTGGCTTTTCTGTAAGGAATCAAAAGGTGATTTATGACAAGAGTGTTAAACTACAAACTGGGAGACCTAACTTGACTGTTCTGCTCCTGACTTCTTCCTGGCCCTCATCACATCACCAGATATCTCTAAGAACCTTTTAGGAAGAGAAGGATCAGAGTATTCCCTTTTCTTGAGAAAGCACTGTGGACAAAGATGCATTTAAGAGTGGATACCAGTAAATATGGTAATAGAGGATGTAAGAAATAATTGAGTAATAAACCAGTAATTTATAGAAACTCATGGAGCACTGGCCCAGAGAAATGGGGCCATTTGAGGGAAAGAGGAGAGTTTTTAGTTGCAAAAATGTGGAAATTTTCAGCTGAAGGGTTTCTGTTGTATGTGAGTGATGCAACTGCTTCCTATAACTGAAAATACATCTGATAAATTTCACCGAAGTCAACTGACAATAAAATCCACTCCTGGAGGAGTTAAGAGGAGCTTTGAAATCACAGGTTGTGCTCAGAATTGATTGATTGTGATGCTGGAGGCCCTCTTGAGTTTTGGAAATAACTCACTAGGTATTTGAGATATAAACATGAACTTCAGACTCATTACAGCTTCTGGATCTGTGTTTATGTGGTTGAACTGGGACTCTAAGTACCTCTTAAATACCAATTCCTCTTCTGCAGTGACAAGTACTAGAGGAGTGGATTTGTTGCAGGTATATTGCATAATTATGAGACAGAGGTAAAATGTGGTTATGTAGATGCTTGTCATAACAGGAATCTCAGGGTGTAATAAAATATGATTTGTGTTTTAGCCTCTTGATGAAATGAGTGTTTTCATCATGCTGATAGGGCCTCCCAGAAACAGCCAGTGCAGGCTGCAGTCACCCCAGGCTGCTCTAGTTTGTGTTCACAGCCCAGATTTTAACAGCTTAAGGTCCATTCTGTGATTGATAGACAAGGAACTTGATGAGGGGCACTGGAGAAAAAGGGCCAGAATTGAGCAGGGAGCTGGGCATTTACACAGAAAGCATTGAGCATCTCCAAAACCCAGTCAGCTCAGTGACTGCTGGTTCCTTGCCTGAAAAAGAATCTCCTCTCCAGCCCCTCTGCTTGTGTGCTGCATTATGTGTTGCTGGTGACAAACAAATGGAATCAAAGGTGCCTTTCTGGAATGCACATGCACTGCTGAGGGGAAGCATTACACTGTGTCCCCTCTGGGGAAAAAAGCTGAATTTTGGGGCATTCACCAGGAGTCTTGGGAATAACTAGTGGGAATTGACAGCTGAGATGTTCACTGGACGTTCAGCTCCTTGGTGTTTCTGCTTCCTGGGTGGCTGCTACCTGGAGGTGATTGTTGCATCTTATTTCACAGTACTGGTGATAGCTGCCTACAGACTGAATTTGTGCAGCTTCACAGTGGCTGCTTTTGGGCCAAGAGCTGTTCTCTGGAAGAGCTTCTTCTTTCCTCATTTCCTTCTTACACTGAGTTCTAAAGAAGCATCAGAGCATGTTGGCTTTAATGGGAAGGAAACATCCTGTCAAGAGATTGTCTGGGGCTCTAGATTAAAATGGAAGCCACACACACAGACACTTTGATCTCTTTTGAATGATAATAAATGTTATCACTGCTGAGGTATTACATTTTTCATTATATTTTTGATAATGTTTGGTCAGTATTTTTAGGGGTTAGTATAGCACAGAGTGGTAAACCTGGGGTTTTCTTGAGAAAGACAGTAAATTTTCTAGCTGCTAAGTATGTAGATTTTCTTTTATACACACTTTTTATTCTAATATTTCTCTTGGATGCAGCATTATGACTAAATGAGCATCTTCTAATTGCTATTTTGTTTTTCTCCAACAAAACATGCACTTGAGCTCTCTGATTTAGAGCTGTGACAGTGCTTTCTAGCCATGATGCTAAGAGCTCTGGAAAATCAGCATCCAGCTACTTCAGTGACATAAATGATTGTAAGTAATTACATGGCATGGGAAGCCCATGGAAGATCAGGGAATTAAACCTGGATTCTCTTGTATTGCAGGCTAAGGCCTTAGTAGCCTTAATAACTGGATTATCCTCTCACTAAAAGTTCTGCTCTCTAACCTTGAACAGGACTAGCGAGAATTCATTGAGTTTCAATGGTACAAAGCTCTGAAATGAAAATCAAATTCTTAGGTGTACTTGGTACAGGTGCTTAGAGATGCTATACAGATTGATATATCTAGGTTTAGAAAGCACTGGATCCATGTGCCTTTGTGAAGAGCTTCATTTTAAACAAGGATAGGAAGTTTTAGTACTCCTTTCACAGATGCCTTGTTTGGCTTTCATTTTGCGTAATTGCATTTCACCAATTTCCCCCCCTCAGAAACCGCATGATTTCTGAAGATTGCACCCTGTTCATCTTTGCAGTTTCTTGATAATAACAAAACTACGTTTTAGGACCTCATTTACGTCACTGGGTGTTCCTGGAGGGTTTGTGAACCCTGGTACCAAGGAAAACAAAACTAACCTCAGTGCCCTGGGACTTTGTATAGAATTGAAAGCGGAAATATTTGTGCTCCAGAAAATAAACCTTTTAATCTGTTTCCCTTTCTAATGTTTTTTTTTTTTTTGGTTGTCCTTGAATTTTCCCCTAGAGGGCTGGGGAAGGGAGTAGGACAGAGGTAAATCAGCAAGGTTTGATGGAGTCAGTATTCTCAGAGGAGGAAAGTTGGACATCTCACTTGTGTACCCTGCCCTGTGTGAATGTGTCACTGGGGAATTCAGGTACTGATGCTTCGAGCCAAGAGGAGAGAGCTCAAACTGAGCTCTCCTCTGCTTGTGTGAGCAAGTCAAACTGGGCATGGATTTGCTTGTAGGAGTAATAAAAGTGCAAAAGAGGAGAATTGCTGCTGAATGGATTCAGACCATTTCAGCTTATTCCAGACATAAGTTTCGCTTTGATTTTAATTCTTAATTTCTCCATTGCCCGACCTGAATGCAGTTACAAGGAGCTGTTGGGTTTCTGTGTGTCCAATAAATTATTTCAAATACTTTTTGCCATCAACTGACAGAGCAGTCACCAGGGTCTGATCATGGAGAAACTGTGTGCATGCAGAGAGCAGAGACTGCTGCACCAAATCTCTTACAGGGAGAGTGCCGCTAGAGATTACTTTGTTACAGCCTATCAATACTCTGAATTTGTTAATTGTCACCACCAAAAAGTGCTGGAGGAGAGAGGGGAGCTTTCCAGGCAAGCTGTAGCTTTGGGATTCAGCTGAGTGAGCTGCAAAATGAAATACAATCCTCTTGCTTCCCAGAAGCGGGGTGGGTTTTTGGCAGCGTGTTTCACTCACTTCATGCATGCCTTTCTCAAACGCAGATCAGCCACCCTGCCTGGCTCACAGGCAGCTGAGTTTGAGCAGAGAATGGAGGGACACACTGAAAATCAGGTCTCAGAAGTCGATGGTGTAATGGGAAGTAAATTCCCTGGGAAAGCTGCAGGGATTTTCCTTTCTGAGCGTGGTTTCAGATGAGAAGGGCTCAGCCTATGGAGTCCCTCCATGGACTGGTGATCTCAAGTAGCAGTGCTTGGCCCAAAGGTTTGGAAATTTGGATAAGAGATTGCAGCTTAGATGTTTTCACCCTCAGAGCCTGGTAACAGCAGGGGCTGGAAAGCAGCATCTCTCTAGGGAAGTGTTAGTACTGCTCTGCCTTCTGCACCCTGGATTTCCAAACTCCTGTCACAGCTGAGTTGGCTAAAGCCAAGGATGTCTCTTGGCATTTTTATGCTAACCCCCAGTCTTAATGAGAGCTCTGAAACACTTCTGGCCTAGCTGAAATGCTCCTTCCAAAAGTGAGGCTTAGGCAGCCTTGCCTGTAGCTTTATATTTTGGGGACACAAATGAGACTAAAGCCTGTTCTTTCTCCAGCTGGTTAAAGACGTGTATTTTGAGAAAAACACTGCTGGAGTTAAGAGAGTGGGCAGAAGTGGTTATATCCACCTCCAAGTGGGCTTTGTGTGAAAAATAAACACCAGACAAGAAAAGAAGAAGGTGCAGAGGAAACTGGCTGTGGCTTTAGCAGCCTGTGCTTTCTCTCAGCACAGGTGGAATGGCACCAGGGAGCCCAAATGCCCCCGGATTAGGGTGAAGAGTGAGAGGGCTGGGAAAGTGAGGGAGCTTGGCTGAGGGCAAGCATGAGAAAAATTGCATCAGCACCACAGTGCCAAGGATGCAAAAGTAAAACTTGAGCTGTGTTTCTAGAGAACAGCAGCCTGGAAGTGACTCAAAAGGCAAATGGTCTGGTTGAGTGAATTCTCTCCTGCTTTGGGTCACTGAGTTCCTCCTCCAGACACCACTGAGACTTTGTTCTTGCAGAATTGTGTAAAATCCCCTTTGCACTGTCAGGTTAACTCCAAGAGGCTGTCCTGTCTGGGAGTGGTGCTTCAGACTCAGCTGCAGCAACAATGGTGCTCTGTGGGTCAGCACCAGCAGAGTCCTGCTCTGATGATCTGTGTTTCATGGACTTGTTTCTGACTGTCTGACCACAAGGTGAGGAAGTTGGGATTTCCTGTGTGTACCCGTGTGCATCCATAGAAATAGGTTTGGTGGAAGTTAGGAAAGTGTGTCTATGTGTATGATTTTCTTCTTTCCTAAGCTTGCAGCTGTCACTAGGTGAGCAAAAACTGTATTTGAAGGGTACCTTCCTCTGTCCCTCCTTGTCATGAAAAGGAGCAGTGTTTTCCATCATTTTTCAGGGATGATAAAGTGAGATAAATTTTATTACTATGTGTGTGTGTATGAGTTGAATCCAGGACTCCCTGGGGAGTACAAGTTGTCATTCCAAAGAAATACTGAGGAGTGAATACCTGAATACCTGTGTCCCACATGGCCAGTGCACAGGGCAGCCCAGTTTGGCTGGATGCAGGATAACAGCTCCAGCAGAGCCCCTGGAGATTCAGGCTGTGCAGGCACCTACCGTAATGGGGGCTGAGAGGAGAAGAGTGGAGGGATCACAGAAGGGTTTGGGTAGGAAGGGACTTTAAACACCATCCAGTTCCAACCCCCTGCCATGGGCAGAGACATCTTCCACCAGACCAGGTTGCTCCAAGCCCCACCCAACCTGGCCTTGAACACTTCCAGGGATAATTCACAGCTTCTCTGGGCATCCTGTGCCAGTGCCTCACCACCCTATGGCCAAGAATTTCTTCCTTATATCTCATCTATATCTCTTCTCTCAGTTAAAACTGTTCCCCTTGTCACTGTCTGCCTGTGTAAAAAGTCCCTCTCTCTCTTTTTTATAAGCTCCCTTTTAATACTGGAAGTGTCCACATACAGATAAAAAAGAAAATTCCCTGGGACACTTCATCCAGGGCTTACTAAGGGACAGAAAGCAAAGTGAACTGCCCACCCTAAGGGTGCCACCCTGAGTGCCCAAACCCTCAGTGAGGACCCTTTATTTTCAGAAAGGCTTTGTGGATGGTGAATGCTCTGTGCTGAACCAGACTGGCCCCACCACTGTGGGCAAATTGAAAATGCCTTGATGAGGAGAGAAGGCAAAGGGATGGAGCTCTTACAGCAGAAAGACTTAAAGATAAATTTATTAATGTAATCAAAGCAGTCTGCTGTGACAGAGGAGTGGAGGGGAAAGGGCTGGTTCCAAACTGCTGATGAGGATGTTTGAATTCAGGAGAGATGTGGATGAGCCCAGCTGCCTACTTGCTGCAGCTGCTCACCCCTGACATCAGCAGGAGGGTGAGGTCCTCTGGACTTTGGAGAGGTTTATTCTGTTCATATCCTGCAGTTGTTTGGGCTTGAGCACCTCTGGATAGGGGGAGGTCAGAAGTAGCTGTCAGCAGCTCAGATAGCACAGGGGTGTCTGCCTCCTCCCCCAGCACATCACTCATTCTAACATCTGTGCTTTCTGCTGCCTTCCTGCCTCACCTTTTCCCTAAGTCCTGGGCAGTCACTTTGGCCCTTGTACCAAACCCCATTGTTTGTGCTTCCCAGCTCTCTCCTGAACGCCTGCAAGGAGTGAAAAGAGGCAGCCAGATGCTGATGGTGCCCTCGTGTCACCCTGCTCAAGTTGTGTCTCCCCTTTGCATTTTTTTTCCTGGAGATCTGGGCCAGGTTCTTCCTTTCCAAGTGACAGAAAAAGTCAGATAATCTGTTTCCCATTCAGTGCTGGAATAGACAGAATGAACTTGTTTCTGAATGAACCAGATGCATTTTTAAGGCAAAGTTCAAAAGGAAAAGGGTGATGGTGGACCCACTGAAATCAAAGAGGGAGCTGGATGAGCTCATTGCTTTATCCTCAGAGCTGAGGAGCGGCTAAAAAAGGCAGATAGATATTAAAAGTGCCTTCAAATGCCAATAAATTATTCTCCTTGGCATCTCTTCAGAGTTGGCAGTCTCCATAAATTCCCTTGCACAATTTGATTAAGCTTTGGCTTTCAGCATGAGGCTGATATTTAAATCTCTCTGTGAAGCTCCATGCTGGATCTGTGTACACATTTTTCCTTTATTTTGTTTTTCAGAAATGCTTTCATCTTGCATTTCCTGGTTGGCTCCACATCCACTGCTGCAAAAGCAGGGTTTTGGAGCCTGTTGTGTCCCAGCTGGGGAGGAGCTGTGCAGTTTTAAATGACCATTTCTGCCATAAACACACTGTGGTGAGGTGACAGGGCTGTGCCCCACCACAGGTTGCCTTCTTATCTCTTCTGCCTGAGCTTGCACTTCCATACCTGTAACCTGCTCTCTTTTTACTCTTTCCCTCCTAATTCTTAAAAAGCAAACAGCTTTCCCCAGTAATTTTAATCTCTTCTGTTGATTTGATCACACCTTTTTCTCAGGTGCTCCCCTTCCCCACAGTGATAGTCCAAGCTCCTGAATAATTCACTTTGAAAGAAAACTACAGATATCTGTATAGAGCTTGCAAGGTCAAATTCATCTTAAAGCAGCCATTAGGTCTTTTACCATTCCTTTCCCAACAGACTGAAATTAGCTTCTCATTTAAGTCTGCAGTGTGCACTCTCAGATTTCCTTCAGAAAAAGCTCCTGAAGTTGCCTGGTGTGACTCATCCTCCTCTTTCCTGCCAGGGATGGGGGAAGGTGAAGGTGTACTCATAGTGCCAACATTGTTTTCTCCATCTTTTTTTCCTCCTTAGTCTCTGGTGCTCAGGAAGGAGCAATTCCCATGTCTGAGCCTAAGACTCGTGGCCCAGGCTCCTTCCTCAGCTCTGCCATATTTAAACTGATCTTAAAGACCCACAAAAGGGGTTTGGTGACGTCCATTAAAATCCAGGTTTGGGGCAAATCCTAAGGATTCTTTTGAGAACCTGGGTCCAACCTGGGTTTGGGAATGATTGCTGTAGGATGGGGCCAGCTCTGCCTGTGCAACCCCTGGCAGAAGGGGCCAGTCCCTCTAACTGGGAGGTCTTCACACTGTGATAGAGGTAACAAAACTCTGACTGACTGAACTGTCCAGGGCTTTAGGTCTTACTCATCCCTCCAGCTTTGAACTTTATGACATGCTGTGTCTTCTCAGGAACTTTAAAATTAAAAGAATTTAAATATAACCAGGACTACAAAAAAAAAAAAAGTTTCTTTGAAGTTTTTTTTTTCTTTATTGGACTTTACAGGTTTGTTCAGGGCACTTTAGTCCCCTTTGTACTTGACCCTATGTAAATAGACCACCCAGGGTTGTGTAACAGATTCCCAGTTCCTCTTGACAGGACTATCAGAAAAGGATTAATTGTTTTCCCCTGCAACCCAAGGGAGATTTTACTCCTGCTTGAAATGAGAGTGGGATCATGCTCCCAGCCTGTTAATAAGTGTGATGCTCATTTTGCCTTCATGTTTGTGCTACTCTGATTGATGTATTGATTTAGTTATGGACCTGCATATCCCCATGCTGTACCTGTAGCCTGGCTGTGGTAATTGAAAACCAGCAGCAAGATTTTGATATTGTCTGAGCAGCCCTGCAGCTGGTGACCCCTGTGGGGGTGACTGCTCACTTCTGAAAGCACAGCTTTCTGGGGTGTCATCCTGACTAAAACCTTTGTCAAATATTCCATATAGCCAATGGCTGAAGTTAGTGTCTACTTATTATTACTTATTACAGAAATACCAAAAGCAGAAGTGTCCAAAATCAGTAGTTATCCTCAGGAGCCAATGCACTTGATACTTGTGGCCTTTTTATTCTACATTAGTGTTGATGAGTGGGGAGAGGCAAGGAAACAGGTAGATTTTGGCACAGTGAGGAAGTTTGTAGCTGTTCAGACAGCATTTCATTGTGGTAGTCAGCAAAGTCTCATCAGTTTACACCCCTGGGAGATCTGGAGCCAGATGTGTCTGTCCCACATGGGAGTTGCTCTATCCACCTGGGTTTATTTTGCTAGTCAGTCCACCTTGGTTTATTTTGCTGTTCTCTTGCTCAGCACTGTTTGCAATCCAGTTAATCCTCCTTGTTCCTTTGAGCTCTGTCTGGGCAGCACTGAGCAGACATTTCTGCACCAGGGGAAAGTGAGATCAAATTTATCTGCTTAATACCCACTGCACTGACATTTTGTCCTTCTTGCCTGGGGCTGGCACACTGGACATGTGACTTCTGTAATGCTTATTGTTAAATTCTTCTGGCTTTTAGGGAGCTGAGCTGAAGACTTATTTTTACCTCCCTTCCCCTTCTTATCTGGAAGAGGAGATAACAGATATTTCACACTCAGTCTCTTCCTCCCCCCTCTCCTTTAAATGCTTTCAGGGCAGTCTTGTACTTCTGAACCCTGGCACTGTGCTTGCTGGACCTTCTCTGCACTGAAGGATTTTGGCTGCTCCCAGTTTTGGGTAGGCAGGAGTGGAGCAGGGGGTACCCACAGCCTGTGGGTCACATCCTGCCTCAGCACCACTGAATTGCACTGGTAGCAATCAGGGCTTCCAGCAACTGATCCCTCTGTGTGCAGGAGAGGAGCAGAAACACCACATGGCCTCTGATATTTGCAGTCAGAGCAAATCCCCAGATGAGACAGAGGTGGCTTTTGGGAGAGCCACAGTGACTCCAGGCCTGCTCTCAGCAGCACAGTGCTCAGGGAAGGTCAGGGAAGGAGGATTCCAAGAGCCTGGCTCACAGCCACAGCCAGGCACTGGCTGAGCTGCCCTAAGCACAAGGACTTCATGGGACAGACCCACTGGTGTGTCCAAGCCCTGGATTGCTCTCACATGGGGAAATGAGGCACATTTGTGAGCACCACCTGGCAGGACTGGGATGGAGGCTGATGGGACCTTTGCCCAGGAGAGCAAAAGACAATTCTGGCTCAAAATGAGCAGCTTTTTATTAAAAAAAAATAAAAATTCTTGGCTTCCAGTCATTAAAAATAATAGAGGCATTAACAGACAGAACCATAGAACCATCTTTCTTCTTTGTTTGAGGGCTAATGACACCCCAGACCATGGGTTTGTTTGCCTTACATAATAGGCTGCCAAACTGTTTTCAGCAACTGCAGCATTCAGTCCAGAGATTCATGTAGGGAAGCCTTAATTAGAGTAATTGCTCTATTTATATAATGATTCCCTTTTGTCTCAGATCAAATGGATCTTTGAGAAATCTTATTTCCTTTCCAGTTAATTTCTGCCCTGTTAGTTTAGCTCATGAATCTTAATGAAGAGAAGCACCTTGGGTATCTCCTGATCTCCTGCTCTCCCTCATTACTGGGGGGGAGACTGTGGGGCATTAATCTCCTGTGCTGCTGCTGCTGCTCTTCACTTTGGTACCAACATGAGAGAAGCACCAACAGGCAAATTTTAAAACCATGAACTGCAAAATCTTCCATTCCTTTAACAGCCTGACTTGACTATTACAGTGCCACAATTTGAGTAGGGGCCCTGTGAGTCATGGGGTGTGATGCAGGGGAGGTGACAATGACAGGCTGTCCTTGGGCTCCTAGCAAAATAAAATGATGTGTTTTCCTTGGTCTCTGTTCCCTGCCTGTATGATTGGGAATATCCTCCCTCTCTGCTGTGTGCTTGTGTTTGAAGGATGAGCTGCTGGGACACAGGATTTCTCCTACAGGGTAAATACACCAGAGTCCTGGTGGGAACTGGAGTGCCTGAAAGGTTCTATAGTACAAGAAAGAATGATTTCTTTCTTGTCCAGATGGCTGACAGTGTGAAGGGACTGGCTGAGCAGAAAGTTGTATTTCTCTTCCTGAAGTGCAGTGACAGGATTTAGCCTTGTTAATGTTTTCCTAGAACATGATGCAATTTCACGTAATCTGTGATATTACTCATGAAATTAATTGTTCTGATGCAAATAACACATGCATCAGTTATGTAAAACCAATCAGGGATCCCAGTATTGAGAAAGGAGACTTGTAATTCAAGGAAATAAATGCAAGGAAATGGCTGATTTGTGCAAACATCCCTGCAGTGACTCCCAGGCCATTAGACTGATTTGCAGACTCAGCCTCTTGAGACAGAAGTTGCAATGCTGCATGTGAGCAGCACTGTAAGAGCCCACCAGAGCCTTGCTCAGTGTCCTGGGAGTCCTGGAGCCCTTCCCAGCATGGTCTGAGCCATGGGTGAAGGGGAGGACCAGCACAGATCCCCTCACCTGCTGCAGGCTGAGCTCCCAGGGCTGACACAGATTTTCCCCAATGGTTGGCACTGCTGTGGCAGCATTTTTTCCTTGTAACTTCACGGGCTCTCTGTGGACTAATCCCCAGCTTTTAATTTCTTGTCATGGCTTGCTGCATTTTCTCTCAGTAAAGGTTTTCAAATGATCTCGTGAAGTCATGGTTTTGGCTCATGCCAGCTGCTGGTTTTGGCTGCAGTGCTGCTGGGAGGGTGAGCTGAGGTCAGGGAGAGCCTTGCTCCAGTTTGCTGCTCAGC
Source organism: Fringilla coelebs (assembly GCF_963513975.1). NCBI lineage: Eukaryota > Metazoa > Chordata > Aves > Passeriformes > Fringillidae > Fringilla > Fringilla coelebs. Next base: position 6,269,242 of record NC_140034.1, read on the forward strand.
AAACTGGTGTAGCCCAAAGGATCCCAGTCTGAGGATGCTCCCAAGGGGCTCCTTACCCTGGGAATGGGGTAATTTCCCATGGCTGGATGTGGTCACAGAGCAAGGGCTTGACAGCCTGGTTCAGGTTTGAGCTTGATAGTGTTGGTATTGGTTTTGCTGGGAGGCAACTTGGATTTGGGTTTCTTTTTGCTCAGGAGCATCTCTGGTTTGCCTTGTTGTTGTTACGGTTAATTTTTTTTCCTTTGTGTTTCTTCTTTTCTTCATCTGTTTGCCAGGGGCTGAGGTTTGTGCTGTATTCATGGTTATTGTGGAAAAACAGAGATAATTAAGGATTAGGAGATGACATCTTTCCACGAAAAAACTTTCTGCTGAACATCTCTCACCACCTGCACTGGAGGGTTGTCCTTGGAAGGACATTGAGGGCTATCAAAACTGTGAAGCAAGTGTCAACCTCTGGCCTTCCCAGGAATGCCAGGAACAGCAAACACTTTGTAAGACATTTTCCAGCTGTTTCTGAGTGCAGCCAAGGGGATCACAGGGAAGGGGAGCTACACTTCTGAAAAGCTCTCCCCTCTCAGCACTTCACCCCTCCTGCTGCACAAGAGCCTCTCACGTGGTCAGGACAGGGGCATGGGCTGCAGGTACTCATTTCAGAGATGGAGGCTGAGCTTGTAATTAAGTTTTACAGATATCTTGAGCTCTTTGCTTTGCTGTTAGTGCCATCAGACAGCAGAGGCAGCATGAGATGGTCTGCCAGATGCTGCCCTGCTGCAGCAGAGAAATGTCAGTGCTGCCTCAGGCAGGGAGGAAGCAGATTCATGGGTTTTGGAGCCTTTGAGAGGTCATTGGAGTCTTTCGGGTTTTTCTGCCTACTGGGCAACACAAACTGAAAATTTATCATTTCTGTGTCAGTGCAATAATTCCTGGTGAATTCAAATAGTGTTTGAGAGGCTTTGTTATTCATTTTAGTTCAAGCAGGCTTCAAAAATTTCATTCTGTCATTTTATATACCTCTTAGAGCAAAGCAGGCAACTGTTCCAGTGCAGAACATCTGTGTGTCTCTGTTGGAGTCATCATTTGCGCTCCTGTAAATGATAAAAGACTGTGATAAAGACTGGAGCCTCTTGCCAGAGAAACACACCCCCTTCACCAGACTGTGATGGACCTGCCACCTCCACAATTCACCAGGAGATTTTATGTAAGGGAGGAGCAGCCATGGCCAGCCTGTGCTTTTCCATCACAGCCCCTGGGTGCAGAGGTGTGTGTGCACCCACAGCCTGGGCAGCCTGGCATGGTGCTGCACTGCCCAGACTGCAGGGCTGTGTTCCACATGCCATGCTGGTCTGAGCCCCATCCAGCCTGACCTTGAGTTCTCCCAGGGATGAGGCATTCTCTGGGCTACCTGTGCCACGTTTTTGCTGCAGCAGACCAGTGTGAGTGTGACTGCCTTGGAAGGGGAGCCTCTTCACCTTGTGTTCATACTCTTGGTAGAGTGCATGGTCTGTAACTCACTTCCAAGGTCCTGCTAGTTTGGGTCCTTCCAGCACCTTGGAAAAAGGTTTAGAGAGTGCTCTCCAGAGTGGTTCATGATGCTGTGGGGTCACTGCAGCCCCTTGTGCTTCTCAGCCCTGTTTTTACAGAGCCAGAGGGGCAGCAGCACTGACCATAGGTCAGCTCGTTCCTGTTGGAGGCAAGGAATAATTCAGAGGGGTTTTGTGGAAACCTGGCATCGGTTTCAGGAGCCAGCCAGGGAAATGTGCTCCAGCAGCAGATGAATTTGAATCCTTCACTCTTCTCCTGCCTCCTTTGTGAGGTGGATGGTGCCTAGAGTTACCCAGCTTAGTCTTCCCAGTCTCTGGGTCCAATGGAAATGTGGAGCTGGCCACTCAGATTTGGACAGTTTTGGTTTGAATGCTGTGTTACCTTAAGGGATGGCCTTTGCCTAATCCTCATGGTCCTAACAAAACAGGTGTTTTAAGCAGCCAGGAATGAATTTATGTTGGCTCTTCACTTGTTGCATTGGATTTCTTTGCTTGGTGCAGTTTTGGCATGGAATACATCAAGCAGATTGGAATATAAACACACTTTTATATCCCAGGACTCTGAACTGGTCTGGAAATGGGCAGTTGGGTTCAGGTTTTGGTCTTATATGGTTGGGCATGAATGGGAACTCAAGCAAAGTTTGTTGCCAGCCCTTTTCAGAGTTTATTTACTTTCATGATTATTTTTTCCCTATCCACATTTAACTGAAGGTTCTTGGTGCAATGGAGGTGGCAGTAGAGCAGGAGCCAGGAGACATGTGATGTATTCCCAGATCTTTTCTCCATTTTTTCCTTGTCTTTTTGGAATGTTTCAGTCTATACCACTCACAGCACCAGCAAGCTCTGGTCTTGTTTGAGCTTTCTAGGTGTTCCAGCAATGCAAATCAGAGCTAGTGAGGTGCAGATATCCATCTGTGGGGACAAAGAATGAATCTCTAGAAAAAGACAGGGCTGCCAGGAGGTTTCTGGTCTGTTTTGCAAAACAAAGAAGCCTAGTTCAAGGCTTGCAAAGGCTTGTCTGAACCAAGTCTCTCAGAGATTTTGGCTTGACCCATTTCTTGTCTGGAAACCAAGCTGTTTCTGGGGATATCACTATCCCACAGAAATGTTGGGGCATTCTCTTGGAAAAGAAATTGTGTTGAAGTTCTGCTGATAGAAAGGGTGAAGAGCAGGCTGGAAGGGTTGGGGAGACACAGAAGTTCTGCCTGTCCTTGGGCCTGACCCTGGAAATGCTGCATCACCAGGGGCTGAAGAGTCCAGAGGAGCATGGGGAGAGCCCAGCTGCAGCAGCTGCCTTGGCTTTATCCCTGTCCTGGTAACTCCTACAAATCTGGGGGCACCTGGCAGCTCTTTCTACTGGTGTTTGGGGTAGAATGCTGGAAGATGGTTCTGCTCTGGGGAATCCTGTGGCAGCACGTGACCTCAAAGGGTTCAGGGGGCTGGGGTAGAGCTGGGGGGTTTGTGCTGATGCCAGCAGAGTCTGGGGTCCTGCAAGGTGTCAGCTAAAGATGCCCCATCTGCTTCATCCCTGCAGCCCCCTCAGAATGGGGTGCTGGGGAGAATTCTATAAATCAGGCAGTCATCTTTCTCCTCCTCACCTTCTCTCTAGATGGGGAATGACTAAACCCTTTATCCTCTTGTCCTAGGAGAGTTTGTACCTTGTGAAAGGCTCCTGCACTCAGAATGAAGCTGGTCTCTCACCACACCTCCCCTTCTTTTCATTCCCCCATTGCTGAGATGCAGCAGACTTGGCCATTCCCAAAACAGTGACTGATTGTCTGCTTTGGCTGCTTCAGCTGTTTGCTAAACATAATGCTCTTTCATCTTCCAGGAAATCGTCTGGACACCTCCACCGGAGTGCAGCTTGCTTTATGCTGCTGTTTCAAGAGGCAAATAAAAGCAGCTATTTTCCCAGTTTAAACATAACCTGATTTCTCCAGTGAATTGGAAATACTTGAGGGAGGGGGAAAGATTGTTTATTACTGAATTTTCAAGAACTGTAATTCTAAATTAACAAGCCAACCAGCTCTTTTCCTTCCTGGGGAAAGTATTCTCCTCCTCCCCTTTAAGAATATCCACAGCACTCACACTTCATAATTTTTACCAGGACCCAAAGCGCACCCACCAGGGCCCTCTCACACCATCCATGTGAAGTTTGCCTTTCCTCATTGCTCCCTGGCAAGTCAGGGCACTTTGGCTGAGGTTTGAGATTTCTTTTTGCTGCCAGCAGAATGAAAATGTTACAAAATGAAATCCTTTATTGGTGTTTCAGCAGCGAGAGAGGAGATGGTCGCCCGTCTGCTCCCATCAGCTCAGGGTCAGAGGGCTCTAAAAGGCAGAGCCTTGCCCATTTTCCTCTGTTTCCTGAGATGACAGGAAGGAAAGCGTAGGCATCTGGCAGGGCTTCAGCAGGGAGAAGTTTAGGAAAAAGGCACAGCTCAGGACTGAGTCCAGGCCAAAGCCTGGCTGGCTGCTGGGCGGCGTTTGAGAGCAGGCTTGTACTCCTGAGAAATGAATACAGAAACAAGTAATGACCAAACACACTGGGCAGTATTTGTAATATTGCAACTGATGCAACTCGTCTTTCTTTTCTTACTGTGGTAATCAAGGATTTCACCAAAAGCAAAAGCACCAGGGAGAAATACACCCCGACTTCTTCCTCCGGGGAGCGAGTCAAGTTCCTCGCACGCGGTTCCATTACAAGGAACTTGAGGAGTCTGGCCAGCAGCCGAGTTCAGCAGGAAAGCCGAGGACAAGCTTTTGTGTGGCTGCTCACGGGTCCCTCTGCCGCGGCCGTGCCGGATGGGAGGGAACAAACAGCCCTTTCTGTTTTGCAGTTCATGACCAAGAACCCCACGATGCGGCTGGGCAGCGCCGGGCTGGGCGGCGAGGGCGCGATCCTGCGGCACCCCTACTTCAAGGAGCTGGACTGGGAGCTGCTGAACCGGCGGCAGATGGAGCCCCCCTTCAGGCCCCGCATTGTACGTGGGGAGGGGCCGGGGCAGGGCATCCCTCGGGGGGTTTTCCTCTTTTTGGCTCTGTAAGCAGCTTTATTCCCGTGAGACAGGAAAGAGGTGAAGGAAGGAAAGTGAGGCCTCTGACCCTGGCTTGGCTGCTGGTTGGCCACCTGGTGAGCTGCCTCTTTTCCCTTCCGTGCTGGATTTTCAAAGGCAGCTCAGTGTTAAAGCAGCTGCAGCAGGTTAGGCACTCAGGTACCCTCTGGTTTGCCCCAAAGATAAAACAGGGTAAGTAATCCTCATCCTGCTCACTCCACCTACCCCTCCACAGCAGGGCTGTCTCTCCCTTGCCTCTCTGTGTCTGTTCAGCACCCAGCATGGTGCTCCCTGCTCAGGCCACTGTCAGTGAGAGTTTCAAATGGCAGGGAGGCTGCACAGGACACAGTGCTGCTCCTGTCCCCAGTGGTGCCACACAGCCCTGAGGATGCTGTGTGAGAGAAGAGCTCTTCGTGGCCAGCCTTTCTGGGGTTGTCACTGTGGCTTCCTTGTCTTTCAAATCATTGCCTGGGGTGGCTTGTCTCATGCTGTGGTCACTCTGTGAGCTCTCAGTGGCAATGGTCCACCCAGTCCTGCTCCCTGAACACTGGGTGCAGGATCAGGTACCTGGGGAGGTGTGACAGCTTAAAATCAGAATCTCGAGTTGCCCCTTAACCTGAATCAAAGGCTAAGGCAGCCTGCTCAGTCTGCCACAAGCTGGGTAGGACCTGGGAATGTTAGACTTCAATGTCAATAAATTTTATTGACCTCAATGTCAATAAAATATCTTGCTCAGGGTGCAGGAAAAACACATGCCTCATGAAAATGTGCCACAAACCCAGTTTGTGTGTGTGCATTCTAAACAGCCCCGCTCTGTGGCACACAGCAAGGAATCCAGCACCTGGAGGCCAGCCATTTGTCTTCCCACTGCCCAGTAATTCAGTATTGTGCAAATTTAATGGCTGGCACTTAGAGGAGTGCCCTCCACCCCCTCCCCAAAACTCAGCTGAGACGCTCTGCAGATGAGGAGAGACTGAAGTCAGCCAGTTGGGAACACAGCTGATAACTGTGCTGCCACTTGAGAGGAGGGGGGGATTTATGTGCCCTGCCATGTCTGGCCAGAGAAGCCCCCAGAGTTCCTGTCAGTTAAATTTGAGAGGGGGTTCCCTGTCAGATCCTTCAGAGGCTGGAAAAGGCTTTGCTCAGTGAGAGGCAAGCCCAGAAAAAGCTCTCAGTCAGCTCAGCCTGGGTTATGGAAGTGATGGTTCAATGCACTCAGATACAGAGCAAGGATCAAGCAGATGATGCATACTTCTGACGTGTCTTTCTTTTGTGTTTTCCATTTGACAGAAATCCAAAGATGATGTGAGCAACTTTGATCCAGATTTTATAAAAGAGGAGCCCATCCTGACCCCCATTGAAGAAGGGATCCTTGCAATGATAAACCAGGATGAATTTAGACACTTTTCATTCACCAACCCAGACCTGCTGGAATAGCTGTGGCTCTGGAGAAAGGCTGATGAGAGGACTGGGAGGAAATTAAATGAAAACCAAGTTTACCAGTAATTTCATTCTCAAGGAGTAGCAGTGCACTGACTGGCATGATACAGCAGCACCACTGTCAGTGTTACCTTAATGTGAAATTGAAACCTTCCTGTGTTTGTAGGGCTTCTGCAGCTCTTGGATCAAATATTGACAGGGGTGGAACAAACCTGATATTGTAAATAGCTGATGCAGACAGAGCATTGGATGCTGAGCTGGTTGGCTCAGCCTGAATGTCCCTGCTTGCAGTGGATTCCAGGAGTCGGCTTGAGCATGGAACAAGTGTCTTGCAGCCCTGAGCCAAACAGACTTGTTACAATGCTGATTGTTTGCAAGACTCTTTTGAGGAGTCCCAGCACTGTCCAGCGTTTTGGAGACGTCATCCAACATCCCATGGCCTGACTGAACCAGATGTTCCCACTGACTTTACCTGTTTCCTGCAGTATTTATTTCTTTCCGAAGCACAAATGGCTCTTTTTGACACTGTTTGGGTTCCCATGTGAAATATTTTATTGTGCTGACTAGCAGAAGGAAAAAAAAAAACAAAAAACAAATGCCCTGTGCCCCACACAGATTCTTCCAAATCCAAGGGAAGTCATGTGCTCGTAGTGTTTTACTCTTTGTGCGTGTTGAAAAGTTTTAGTGTTTGCATTCTGTGAAATGCCTTTTTACATCATGCATCTTCAATGCTCCTTTCTTTGCCTCCCAGCTGTTTTCAACTATAATGTAACTTGTTGTACTGTTTATTTAGGCCCTTTCTATTTAATTATGTTACACAGAGCCCCTTTTGTGGGTTTAGTGCCTCATTAAAATTTTGATCCGAAGTGGTAGCGCTTAAATTATTTGTAGCATTATTGCGATGGGAGCCGCAGAGCTGGCAAGCTGCTTGAAGGCAGAGTTGTCAACCAGCAGGTAACACAAAGGACAGCTTTTCTCCCATCAGAGTGATAAACCTTATCTAAAGATATAGAGTAACTTGGTTTGGTTTGGATTTAAGAGCTCATTACTCACAGGGCACTTCTTATCAGTTGCATCCTCAAGCTTCTGCCACAGGCAGTCTGAGATGATTTTTCAGTGCAGATTTTGGAACCGAGATGCTCTGGAAGATGGTTCTGTGCTTTTCCTGTTCTCCTGGAAGCTGGATGATTTTTCTGAAGCTCCTTGGCACACCTTTGCACTCCTTGCTGGGCTTGAAGCTGTATGACAGGTTTATAGCCTCTTCCTTGGGCAGATACGAATTTCTGGAGAAGGAAAAGGATTTCTAACCTCTTGCAAAACTGATGATGTTTGTATTGGGCTCCTCACATGCTTTAACTTGAGAGAAGGGTGAGGTGCAGCAGAGAGGGACAGCTCTGCACCGACCTCACCCCACTGCAGCTGTGGAAGTTGTGTAGGGGAGCAGGAGCCTTGGGCATGGAAATTACAGAGGTGCAACACCCCCTTACAGCACAGACCCACTGGTCTGTACGTGCTCACCTGTTGTGAAGAGGAAACCTGAGATGAAGAAACTGAGCTGTACATGCAAGAATTATCCCTTCCCACTCCCCCTCTACTGGACTGAGTCACTTCTACCTCTAAAGCATCTCTGAATTGTCTGACAGGTGGGGCAGAGGCTCAGGTACCCTTGGACTCTTCTTGTCTTTGTGCCTGTGTGTTCCACCAGTTCTCCCTCTTTCTTTCCTGTGTCTCCTCTTCCAGTAAGCACAGCTTCATCCTCTGATCTTCCATGGGCACCTTCTGGCCACATTGCAGCCCATCCCTTTGCTGGTGTGTAGATGCCCAGCTCCTCCAAAATGGGGAAGGAGAGGAAGGAAGGACAGGTTGAGTTGTATAAATAGGGGGAAAAGAGCAGATTTCCAGAAAAATGATCCCAGGACGAGCCATGCAGGCTGGCTTGGGTTGTTTTTCCATATAGGAGGAAGCAGTACAGGATGGATGCATGAGGGAGCCACTGTGGCACCTCATTCTCTTGTGAATGACACATGGTGTTCACCCATCTGGTGCAGGAGTGACCCAAGGCAATTCCTCACTCCAGTTCCTCCTCAGTTTTGTGGGGTTACAACTGCAGCAGTGCTTGCTTGGCAAGGTGTAAGTGCAGCTCAGTTGGCCACCAAGAGTGGGAGTCCCAAAACTGTCTGAATTTTGTGTTGGTGGCTTTTTGACTCTCTTACTCTAAAAAAAAGTCTCCTACTTTTAACTCTGCTGTGAGCAGCCTCTCCTTCCCTGGTGGTCAGTGCTGGAGAACAGTAAGTGATGCACCTTTTTTTGCCAGCACAGTGGCATCATCCCAGGTTTTCATTGGCTGTGATATTCTTTGGGGCTCAGGGACCTTATGGAATAGTTCCTGCTGGAGAAGCTCCTGCCACAGTGGTACCATTTCCATGGCCCCAGGATCTGAGAGTTTACATCACTGACAGCATGAAGAATGTGCAGTAGGCACCTTTGGAGAGCTTTATTGGTGTGCCAATATTACATCATATCATATTTCATATCAGTACTCACCAGTCTGTGTCCTAAAAAGCTCGGAGAGTGGGAACGAAGTCACCTCTGGGGGTGGTCTGTTAGGATTGTGGTGAACTGCAAACCAGAAAGCTTGAGCATTTCTGGAGGATATGAGATGCTATTTTGGGGAACAGGAAAGCTCTCACTGTGGCCAGCCCATACCTGCTTGGTGGCTTAATGGGACAGGGTTCAAGTGACAAAGGGAGTTTTTCCCCCAGCTTCTTTTTCATTGGTTTAAAGTGGTCACTGCACCCTTGCATCACCCTTGGTGCAAATTCACTGGCAATTCTGTGGTTGGACTTGGAAGACTAAGTTTCTGCTATATGGGAATTTTCTTGATTTTCACAGTTTTCACCTGAATCCTGACTTGTAATTTAGGGCAGCTCTTCCCCTCCATTGCCTGCCTGGAACTCATGTGTCTGGGTAATGCTTTCAGCCACTGGAGTCAGCAGATCCTGAGTCAGCCACATTTGGCCAAGGTCCCTGAACTCTCCCATACTTTTTATGAGGAGCTGCCATTTCAGTTGAGTTCTCTGAGACTCTGTCAGCAGTATGGATGAGATCAGCTCAATAAAAAGTACCAATGCAATGGCTTTGCTTTTGAAAAAGCTGGATTAGTGTTTCCCCTGCCACTGAATATGTAAATAAATATTGATTTATTAAAGAAAGAAAAAACCAAGCAAAGGTACAAAACTCAGGAGTTTTCCAGGAACTACCCTGCCAACTTTTTTGGCTTCATTGCTTGCCTCAGTGGATGCAAGATGGTTTTAGTCTGTTAATTTGCTTCTGGCTTTAGAAGTATATTAAGCTGGCAGCCACAAGTTTGTAAGGTTTAAAGCATAAAATGCTTGTATTCACTCCAGTGTGAAAACTGGCAATTGAGCAAATTGTAATTAGTTCCCTTTGCACTGCTTTTAGTGCTTGCATGAAGAAAGAAGATCCCTTTGATGTCTGTAAATTTGTGTTCGGTGCAATCCTTTCATTTTCAAAGAAGTTCATGAAGTCTAGCTATAAAATTCAGTGGCCTACGTCTCCTTCAAGGCCTTTGAAAGTTGATGGTAAGAAGCAGATGGTCTGGGATGAAGAGATGAAAATCATCTTGCAGCTACTCTATGCTGGCTGTGCTGCCAAAGACATCATTTTAAATACCGCTGCTTGATAGGCAATGGAAAAAATCTCACAGACTTCCAGTGCCCAAGGGATTTTAAGGTAAAAAATTCAATTCTAACTGCTGGCTGAGGATGCTTTGAATGCATTCCCAAGGACTGGCACAGGTTCCTCGCTCCTTGTGAAGTCCTGAATGGTTTGCAACAGTAGTTTTTCCCTTGGAGCTGCGTGCTCCTCCTACAGAAGCTGCTCTTTCTCCAGCTCCCATGGCTGTGGTATGGCAATGGACTTGGTTAGCAAAGCCCAGAGCCAGGAGCAGAGAAATGAAAACATGTTTGGGATCATCTGCTCTGTCCCCTGGCCAGAGAGGGAAGGGCTGTTCACTGCTGCCTGCTCTCCCTCGGTCTGTTCAGCTGCTCAAGCGTAGCCAGAAGGTTTCTGCTCCTCCCCAGGGAGACCATTTCACAGCTTTTACAACTCTTCCCGCTAAGTAAATGTCCTGATATTTGGAAATGACGTGAATGAGATGAAAATCTGTCTTATCATGCCATTAGGATTCTCATTGGAAGCTGCAAGTCAGGGTTTGTATTACTAAATATATACAGGGCTGCCAAACCAAAGCATTCAGAAATGATGAGTCAGGTTGACTGAAAATCGCAGCTCACTCAGAAATGAAGAGCTTTCCAAAATAATAAATGTCTCCTTTTCTTTCTTTTTTTTCCTCCCCTTTTCTTTTTTTTTAAACATCTGCATTACGAGTATTTTAGTTCTTGACTCTCACTTCTCCACATCAATAGGAGCAGGAATGTCGTGCAATTATAATTTTTTTAGATGAAAGCTGAGGTTTGTGAACTGATGTGAAGCCAGACTATGGAGCATGGAGAAAAATGCCAAACACTGAGAGGTGGATGATAAAACTGTGAGCAGGCATAGGGTTTATGTACTTTTCCATTTCTTCCTATTGTTTATGTACAGTCACCCCAGTGTGCTCCCTTGCATCCTTGTCTCCAAACCCAGAGCAGGGCTCCCAGGAGGCACAGGAGTGAGGAAGGAGAAGGGAGGAAGGCTGGGGAAGGCATTTATGTGCTGTGTAGTCACTGTGTGCAGGGCTTGTCCAGCAGCATTTCTGAACATGTGCATCAGCCCTTGCACAAGCTGTCACCTCCTGCATCCCACTCTGCCCCTCCTGCCATCCCCTGGGCACAGTGCTCAGCATCATCCCTCAGGCTGGAAGTGTCCTGCTGATGGAGCCAGGCCTGAAGGAAGAGCAGGAGGTCAAAGAGCATGGAGGAAAGGGAACAGTGTTGGTGTTTGGCAGCCTTGGTGTCTTCTCATGGGGACTTTGGTACAGCCAGTGTCCCAGTGATGTCCATATACATGACTGGCAGCTGAGGGAGAAGGCCAGGCTGTCTCCCCTCTCATGCCTTTAATAGAAGCTAAAAAAGAGAGGAGAGAGGGCAGTGTCCTCAAGAAATGGAGTCACAGCTCTGGGTTGTGGCTGAGAAGATTCCCTGTATTTTAGAGGTGCCTCAGGCAGTGAATGCACACAAGAATGATCAATTCTGCCCCATCCCCGTTGGGGAAAACCCTCCATGGGGGCAGTTGGAGTGAAGAGACCTGGGGACCACAGGTCTCAGGGATGTGGGAGTGAGAAGGTGCTGTGGCAAAAGGCTGCGGGGCAGAATTGCCGAGGAACATCCCCAAACCCTTTCATCTCAAGAAGGAGCTTGAAAGGAGCTTGGGTCAGACAAAGACAAAGTCTTCCCTGTGTGGGCTCCCCCAGGTAACATGTCAGTGTGAGTTAGCCCTGAAACAGTTTTAACTTGCCCATGGTGTCAGTTCTGCTCCAGCTCTGAGCTCCCACAGCTGCTGTTGGCAGCAGTTCTTATAAAAGTGGAGTTGAGAGATTTTAGCAGTGAGTTCAGGATTGCTCAAAAGTGGTGACTCAGTTCCTCCAGCGCCTCCTTCCCCCTCCTTCAAATGAGGGGTTTATTCATCACCTGGCTTCTCATTTCCAACCATTTAATGTGAACTGGGGTCAGGGCCTCGGTTTTTCTACAGCAGTGACGACTAAAACTCTATTTCTTCTTCAGTGGAACCTCACTTGATTCCAGGAGCAGATCTCCACATCTTCAAACCTCTGCAACGACTTCAACACCTCCACTGTAACCACCACATCTTCCAGGAGAAGAGCATTGCAGGAGCTGTTAACAAGCCTTTTTTGGAGCCTGGCCAAGGTGTGCTGTAGTTCAGCTGGGAGTGAGAGGCAATTTCATGTATCTCCATCTTATCTGCTGCTAGACCCAGACGGGAAGCAGTTCCAGACCTCCCAGTCAGTACAGGCCTGTCTGCTGCCCAGAGATGCCTCCTGCTCAGAAGTCTGGCTTTCTTTTCCCAAATGCTGTCTGGAAGAAACAGAGTATCAAGAGCTTTGTCAGGGGTTGGTGCTAAGCAGAGTTTTCCTCTGAACTGAGGCACAGTGTCGTGCCAAGAACGGGGTTGTTGGGTTTGCAGGTTACTCTGGCCAGCATCTCCTCCAGCCCCTGGGGTGTTGCTGTCTCCACACTTTGGGACAATGGCAGCACCGTCAGTAGCTCAAAGCTGACTGAGGCAGGAGGGCAGCATTACAGGTGAGTATTTCACCTGGAATTGAGCCATCATTATTTTTAAGCTCTGTGAAGAGTTTGAGCTGAGGTATTGTTATCTGACAGACACATCTGGACATGTTGCTCTCCTTGGGGCAGCCTTTCTGCTTGCCTCTTCTCAGGCACTTTATTCTCACTCATCACCAGCCCTTTCTCCAAGGGGAAGGCTGGGTGGTGGTTTTGAACAGCTTGGTGCTTCTGCCATTTCCCTGGACAGTGGGGAGAACCTGCCTCCAGCTGCCTGAGGAAATGGGCAGGTGAGCCCTACGTCACAGGATAGTGTGCCCTCTCAAATGCTAATCTCAGTAGTTTGAAACCCAATTTTAACTGGAAAAAAAAAAGGCAAGTGGGACCTTTAAGCACATTCAGCTAGGCCTGGATTTCAGCAAAATCCCTGCACTTGTGGGAACCTTCATCCCCAAGTTTCACCATGGAAATTGCCACATAGAGCCTGTGTCTAAATTAGACCCTGGCAACCAAAGGCTCTTTTGTTTCTCATTACCATCAACAAGAGTTTCCTCTGCCAGTTTGGGATGTCTCCCCCCATCTGTTACCCTGACTCCTTTAATTTTTCTTGCAGGGCACCAATTTACCATGGCCCCAAGACTCCTGCACACAGAATGGATGGTGCCCGTCTGGTGGAGATGATGTAACCCAAAATGGGGCTTTCTCTCAGCTATTTTGGTGGAGTCTGGTAATTTGTCTGTCATGGAAAATCCCCAAACTGCAATCAGTGCCCAGGATGAGTGGAAAATGACAAGATTATAATATAGTTTGTCTCCCCATGGTCAATTACTCTGTGCCTACACATAGTCTGGGGCAGCCAGGGTGACTGTAAAGGTGTCCAGGCTTTGTTTTGGCTCCATGGCCTCTGTATTTGGTTAAACATAGGGCAAGCAGAGCACCAAACAGTTGTTTACAGGTGGGTGGTCCTCAGTTCCTCTGGGAGCATCTTGGGCAAAGAGCCATCAACCTCCTCTTTAGCCAGGCCTGGGCAGAGGGATGGATGGATGGATGGATGGATGGATGGATGGATGGATGGATGGATGGATGGATGGATGGATGGATGGATGGATGGATGGATGGATGGATGGATGGATGGATGGATGGATGGATGCCCTCTCCTCTCAGCAAGAGGGGATGTCTCTCCTGGGACAGGTACCAGGGAGCCAGGTGGTGGTGGCCAAATTTTCAGGGTGATTTGATAGAGGTGTCTCACAGTTTTGGGGGAGCATGGGTGTATCCCAAGGACTCCTCCAGAGCTGGTTCAGGGCCCTAACAAATGGGTTTGGAGTTCCACACCAGGCACGTGGCCCAGGGTGCCCTGCCTTGGAGACTGTTCCTCGTCAGAGACAAGGTGTGAGCAAGGAGTGGCCTGGAGCTACCCAGGCCTGGAGTGAAAGCCTTAATGAACAAAGCTTATTAGTGCTCAGCTGGGCTGGAAGAGGCACTTGAGGCCACTCAGGGACTTTGCCTTAGTCCTCCACCCACCTGTGCACTCGGGCTGGGGCCATGGTGAGCAGCTCCTGGGGGAGTGGAGCCTGCCTGGTGTGCAGGACCTTGGGCTTGGGCAGTGCTTGAAAAGGCACCTGAGACTGGAATCAGGGAGCTTCTTTTAAGCACAGGATCACAGAATATCCTGAGTTATTGGGACCCACAAGGATCATTGAGTCCAACTCCTGGCCCTGCACAGGACCACCCTCATTTAGGCAATATTCAAATGAGCATTTTAATTGAGAAAGGGTGATTGAACCCTGAGCTGCTGGTGGTGCCTAGACCCTCCCCTGCTCCTTGCTCCCAGCCTTTCCCCCCTGGGCACTGCTGTCCCTGAGAGTTGTTCATGGAGTGATGACCACAGGCAGCAGGAGCCCTGTGCTGATTTGGGGACATTGGGAAAAGGTCACACAGACAACATCTAAGCTTCTAAATCTGTGTCCACCAAGATAGAAAGCAGTGTTCTGCAGCTTGTTTTTATGACCATCATAAACTAAATCCAGCATCTTCCTGAGACAGGGTACAAGATAAGCCTGCAACAAAGCCAAGCAGAGAAGTGATTTTCTTTTAATTGCTGTTGTAGGACGTAGAGATGAAAAACCAAGTGTCCAAGGGTATAGGAGCCCTCATCCCCTGATTAGATACATATAATGAGATGGAAAGCTAATCTATCATATTTAGAATCAGTCAATTAGAGGGCTGGGGTTATAGATGCATTTAGCTTTAGCGTTAGGGAGATATTTAAACCACATACTGTACTTAGTCATTACCATGCTAAGTGATAGTAGATGCAGGTCACCCTATATATGGGCCATGGTAATCAGCTTGAAGTGTTACTAATTAAGCCTTTTCACCTTTGGGCTCCATCCATGCCACCACACATGACATGGGCCGTTGAGGTCACCGTGAGATGCTCCTTAAAACCCAATGCCCAGTGTTTATGGTGAAGTGGGGAGTGATTTGGCTTTCTAGTTCTGTCTCTGCTGTGTGGAGAGAGCTGTGAGCACACAGCTCTGGCTTTAATCATGTATTTTACCTCTGAGTCTCAAGATGCCAGCTGGGCACTGCCAGCCCTCCACTCGCCCAGCTGCCTGCCTGGCATGATTTGAAGCCCACGAAGTATCCAGGTAAATAAAACCACATCAAAGTGAGCGTGGCTCTGGCATCTCCCTCCTGGCAATCCTCAGTCATGTTTTCAGGGGAAGTCAATAAAGGCTGCAAAGGCTGTAGTTGCTCTGGAAAGCAGCTTATGTGATTAGGCAGAAGGTCAAAAATAGCCACAAAGGAAGGGCTGAAAAATTGTGGGTGGGATGCAGTGATGCCCAGTGATGCCCTCTCTCCCTCCCTGAGACATGGGTGGATGCCCAAGGTCCTCAGCTGGCTCTGGCACCAGCCCCTGCTCTTCAGATTTCATGGATCCATCAGGCCAAGAGCTCTTGGTGACTTTATGTTAATGTGCAGTTTCACCTGCTTTTAGGGCTTTGCTGTGTCAGGATGGTGGCAGAGCCACAGGGCAGGAGGACAGGGAGTTTTCCAGTGCCTCCCAGCCCAGGAGGAAGGCTGGGGTAGCTGTGGAAATGGGCTGCAATGACTCTGGTTGCTCTCCACCCAAGGGGAACAACTGCTTTGGAGCAGCTTTTCTCTGACAGTGTTACTGAGACATTCCTGGGAGCACTCAGGCCCCACTTTCATAGAAGCATAGAAAATCCTGACTTGAGAACAACCCACAAGGATCATCCAAGTCAAACTCCTAGCCCTGCACAGGACAACCCCAAGAATCCCACCACGTGCCTGAGAGCCTTGTCCAAATGTTTCTTGAGCTCTGTCAAGCTTGAGGCTGAGAAACCACCCTGCCTTAAACCTTTCCCTCTCCATCCTTTCCTCAGAGGTTAATTTCTCCATTTCTGCCTTCATTTCTGGTCTCCAAGTAAGATCCTCCTTCTTGTGGTGGGTAAAGCTGAATCCCTGCCCATAGCAGCCCTTTCCAGGCACCTCCAAAATCCTCAACCCCTTCCCTCTGGGGCGAGTCTTTGCAAGCTGGCAGGAGCTGGCACAGAGGGATTCTGGTGTTCTGTCTCAGGAGAATACCAGAAACTGGTGCTGCTCACCAGTACGAGAAAAGTCTCAATTTTGGCATGCCCTGTCACCAGGAAATGATTTGAAATATTGGGTATTTTCTGGGACATGGGGCAAGCACTGGCTGGAGCCAGCTGGTGAAGATCCCCCAGGGAAAGCTGGCAGGTTTGGGGCTGATGGAGAGCTGGCCCAGGGAGGTGGAGTGGGGATGATGCAATGAGCCACAGCTCTTGCACTGCCAGAGCTGGGGTGTGGGCAGGGAAAGTGTCCGTGCTGTCTGGGTGGTCAGGGTGCTGGGACATGGCAGCAGCTCTTCACCAGCCTCCGCAGGGGCAGCCAGAGCTGCTGGATTTCTTGGCAGGTCCCTGTGGTTTTCTACCTGTGTTCTCCACTGCAGGTGGAGCACAGAACCTTGATGTGGAGTTAAATTAGCAGCAAGTGCCTGTGGCAAGAAGCCTGTGACAAACATTTCATGTTTTCATGGAATCCCAGAATGGTTTAGGTTGGAAGGGACCTTGAGGATCATTTGTTCCAAACCCCCTGCCATGGGCAAGGACACCTTCTGCTAGACCAGGTTGCTCCAACCCCATCCAACCCCAGTGATATTTCCCTCATGCTGATGGGGAAGCATTTTTGTCCCATGCACTGTGCTCTCCAGCAGCAGTAAAATCTTCTGTTTCTTTCCCCCCTCTAATTCTTAGCCAGTGATGCAGCTCTTTGAGGGACTTTCCATCTGGCCTTGTTAGCAGGTCATGTTCAGCTGCACCTTGGCACTTGCAGGTTGGTCAATCACTGGACAAGTCTTTGCAAATCCGTGTTCAGCCACGCCAGCCCACAGACACACCTCTCTCTGTGCCTGCAGGAGCTGTGCATTGTCTTTTTCATCCTCCCCCTTTTGTCTTTTTGCCCATCTGTGATCCTCCATTGCAGTTTCTGCTCCCTGTTTGGGGAGGAGCAGCATTGTACCAAGGAAAAATCCTCAATGTGATGTGACCTCTGAAAAGTTGATGTTATCACTCTTGGAGCCCGTGTTTTGCTTTGGGGGGGTTATTTGTTGTTCATTCAGCCGAGCTGCTCCAGTGCTCAGTCAGCACTTGGGGGTGGTGTGGACAAGCCCAGCTCTGCCCAGCAGGGCAGGGATGTCTTTGCTGTGGTGTGGGCAGCGTTGCCACTGGTTTGAATGTCAGTTTTGGGGGTGGCATGGCCACCTCCCCATCCCTGCTGGGAAGGGATTGCAGTGCTTCCCCTTGCTCAGCACAGTCCTGGGGCCAGGCACTCTCTCCTTCTCCATGGAAAGAGACACTGAGCACAGGGAGATGTTCCTCCTCTTCCCCACGGGATCCACTGCCATTTTTGTTGCCTGTTTTCCCCATGAACTTTGCCAGTTTCCCACACGTACCAGAGGTGTCCTGCCAGCCTTCCTCTGAGCCATGGCCCATCTGTGAGAGCCAAGGGAACCATGGGGGTCCTGCATGCCAGAGACCCCCAGCTGGCCTCTGGCTCTGCTTGGAAGGTGAAGATCTTTCTCCCAGCTGGGTATTGTGGAAGAACAGCCATGCCCAGGGTGAGAGGTGGAGCCAGCAGGAAGCACACCTGTGGTTTAGATATGGGGTGAGAGCCTGGATTTTCACAAGTAAACTTTGGGTCATGTTTTTGGGAGGTGCTGGGGTTGGGTTGGTATTTTCCTGTTTGAATTTCTGAAGGTGGGTGCTCAGCCTGGACTCCAGGCCTGTATTCATTCCTGGTGATGGAATGGAAATCCTGTCTGTGACCTTGATCACCATCAGCTTTCCAAAACCTGAGCACATTGTGTGACCCCTCCCAGCGCATCCCATGGGAAGAGAGTGAGTGAGCCCTCTCCTGCCTACCTGCTGCAGGGATTTAGGGGATAAAAAGGCACTGACCCAGCAGCCGAGCCCAGGGCTGAGGTGGTGTGAGCATTGTGGGGGTGGATCCTGGTGAAATGAGGGCTGAAGGCAGAGCTGCTCTCCAGCCACAAGTACCACGGGCTGTGGGGACATTTAATTGCCTCTTGGCCAGGCAGGGGCTGGGAGGGGACGGAGTTTCTTGCAGCATCCCAGCTGCAGGAGCGTGGGCACAGAGCAAACGTCTCAGCTGTGGGTCCTGGCCGCTGTACCAAGGGCTGGTGCCATCCCTGTGGGGTGGGGACCTGAGCCTACCGCAGAAAGAGGAATCTTTTCAGCTGAGAGAAGCCCAGAGATGTTTTTTGGGCCCCATCTCCAGAGTCCAAGCAGGTGCTGCCCTGAGGAGGAGCCGCCCGCTCGCTGCCGGTGCCGCTTCTCCTGTTTGGGGCTGGCACCATCCCAGCTGAGCAGTCACACGTGGCAGGGAGTGCCCTTCACTCCCTCCTGGCTCAACTGCTGCTGAATCACTCAATATTTGTTCTGGTTACATGGCTCTTCTTATCAGAGCTTTTTCTACTTCACCCTTCCACTTCCTGGCACACCAGGGTTCGTCTCCTGACCCACTGGGCATTTCCAGGCTCTGTTTCCAGTCTGGGGTTTCCATCCTGGCCCTGTGAGAGAGGCAGGCTCAGCATCCCCACTGCCTTCCCAGGCATTCCTCAGGGCTGACTAAGGGCTCTGTCTCACTGTCCCAGGGGACAGAGCTGCAGCACCCAGCACATTTCTGGGTTAAATCACACCAGGATCTGGGTTAAACCACACCAGGATCTGGGTTAAATCTGTCCAGGGATGTTCTGGCTCTCCACAGCATCCTGGATGCTCCCCAGTGTGCTCTGGGCTGTGAGGTGAGAGTGTCCCAGAGGCTCATTCCATCCTGAAATGAGATTCCCTTCCCTTCCCTTCCCTTCCCTTCCCTTCCCTTCCCTTCCCTTCCCTTCCCTTCCCTTCCCTTCCCTTCCCTTCCCTTCCCTTCCCTTCCCTTCCCTTCCCTTCCCTTCCCTTCCCTTCCCTTCCCTTCCCTTCCCTTCCCTTCCCTTCCCTTCCCTTCCCTTCCCTTCCCTTCCCTTCCCTTCCCTTCCCTTCCCTTCCCTTCCCTTCCCTTCCCTTCCCTTCCCTTCCCTTCCCTTCCCTTCCCTTCCCTTCCCTTCCCTTCCCTTCCCTTCCCTTCCCTTCTTCTTTTTTGTTATTTTTCTCTTTTTCTTTTTCTCTTTTTCTTTCTCCTGGAGCTGCCCAGCAGTTGAGCCATGGTGTTCATGTGCATCTCCATGTTGTATATGGAGAGATCCTCTGTTAATCCCAAGCACTCTTTGATCAGAAAAGCCATGACTGCCTGGCATGAATTGCTTCACAAATTTGGCTTTTGTGGAGAGAAGCTCCTTGGCTTGAGCTTTTCCATCCTAACAGGAACAAGTTATGGCTGATGAACAGACCTTGCTGCTTTCATTCACACAGCAGGAATTTACTCTCCAAGCAGCAGCAGCATCCCAGTTTATCATCCCTGCAGCACCATTTGTTTATTCAGCAGTGCAGCCAGCCAGGAGGAGAAGGTGGGATGCAAACCGTGGGGTTCCTGTCTGCCCTGCCCCATCTGCCATGGCTTTCCCCTCCTTGCTGTGTTTCAGGACACATAAACCAGGCAGGGAAATGTTTTTTTTCTTCATGTGAGGAAATTCACGTCACCACATAACCAAATTTATCCTGCAGGATGGCAGCTACAGCTCCCAGTAGATCCAGTGGAAAACAGTTGTAGCCCAGCAAATTCCCCTTCAGCCCATACAGCTGCAGAGCCATAAAAGCCTTGGATCTTTCCCTACACAAAGGTCCCATAAAGGCTTCCTGCAGCCTTGACTCCTTGCCAGCTCAGCCTCCCAGGCCACCTCAGCCCAGCCAGGACTTTCCAAAAAAAATCCTGTCAAAACCTCACCAATTTCTCTGGTTTGTGTTTTGTGCAGTGCTCTGATGTGACAATATTGATTCTGGACTTTAAAGCAGCTGCTTTGTACATTTGACCAATTAATTGGTACCAAAGTTTGGCCTGAACTGTCCTTGTCCTTGTCTGGATCCCTTTTAATATTTTTAATGCAGTCTTAAAAGCGCAGGGGGTATTGACATAAGGAAGAGCCAAATGTAACAATGATTCAGCACAAATCCTCCATACTGGCAATTTAGTCTGTTTTGGCTACATATAGCTTTTTTTTTTTTTTAATTTTTTTTTTTTTACCCACCAGATTTTATTCAAAATGGAAAAATTTAAAAGGCCATTTCAGAAGAATGTTAAGCATTTATGCAGCAACAGAGAAAATCAGGCTGATGGAAAAAATGCATAAACCCAAGCTTTAGCTGAAGAAGAGTAGGTTTAGGTGGGATATTAGGAAGAAATTCTTTACTGTGAGGGTGGGGAGGCCCTGGCACAGGGTGCCCAGAGCAGCTGTGGCTGCCCCATCCCTGGGGTGTTCCAGGCCAGGTTGGATGGGGCTTGGAGCAACCTGGGATAGTGGAAGTGTCCCTGGCCATGGCAGGAGATGGAACAGGATGATCTTGAAAGTCTCTTCCAACTCAACCCAACCCATTCTATGATTCTGTTCTGGTCACATGGATCTGCCCAGAGATTTCTGTGCCTGGGGCTTTCCAGCAGTTTCTGTGAGCACAAACCTCTCCACAGGGTTGAAGCTGAGAAGGTTTGTTATGAGGAGCTGGACCCTGTGCTTGCCCCTCCCCAGGCCCCAGTCAGAATTCCTTTTCCTTCGGTTAACAGGGGCTCAGCTCATGCCTGTGCCTGCTGGGATTTGGGATCTGGCTTGGAGCAGTGTTTGGAGGAGCTCTGGCTCTGTTCTGGCACCCCACACTCAGCACAGGGCTGCTCCCTGCTGAGCAGTGCTGAGAGGGGCTCTGGTGATGAACCCTTTTGGCAAAGCAGCAGATGATCCCAGTGGCAGCCCCAAAGCCCTGCAGCAGGGATCTGTGCACTGGGAAATGCTCTGCCCTCCCTCAGCACGGTCCCAGGGAGGTGTCACACTGAGCTAGTCTAAAATTTAACCCTTGGATGAAGGAGCACCAAAGACAGAGTTGCTCTCACTGAGAAGTAGTTTTGTATCTCTGATTCAAATCCTTTCCATGGCTTGGTCCCACACCTGGGCACATTGTGTGAGTCTTCCTGGGTGCCTGAGCTGAGCCCTGGGCATCTCCCACCACTGCATCTCCTACCCTTGCATGTCCCACTCTGCTGTGCTGCTGACAGGGCTGTGATCCAGGAGGGTGTTTGAAGAGCCAGGGGATTTTATTTTCCAGCTCTCCCCATGCCCTGCCAGCACAAAGCAGCCCCTAATTCTGCAGCCAGCACAGGGTCCAGGTGAGGGCTGAATGTCACCTCTCCCTGGAGCAGGACTGGCAGCCTGAGCTGCCCTCCAGCTCCATGTCCTGTCCCCTTACTTAGTCCAAGGCTTCTTAAAAGGCCAAAAGGCAAAGCAGGAGGATCAAGGGTGGGCAGTTTCCTCCTGGGCACGGCTCAGTGACCCCGTGGGTTAAGCATGTGGCTATTTTGGAGCAAAGCAGGCGGGGTGAGGGGTGATGGGGTCTCTGCTGCCAGCAGTGGGGTCCATGTGCTGGAGCTGGGGCTGGTGCAGGGGCTGGGCTTTCCCCCTCATCAATTTTAGATTGGCAAAATCCCAAAACTTTCCAGACCACGTCCTGGTGTCTTATGCTGGTCTGTAGGGTGGCAGGACTGAGGAGGCACCCAGGGGTTCCACTGGGAGAGGCTGGTGGGTCTTGTGGGGCTGCAGCTCACCTCTGCATTTGGGAGAGAGGGAGGGGGGAAAAGACCCAACTTTTTGTTTCCAGGGTCTTTGTCTTTCTCACAGAGCTGGAAAATAATGGAAAGAAAGTGTGTGGGACAGGGAAGGAGGATCTTGTGTGAGTGAGACACACTCTGAAGCTGAGAGCTGCTGTCCTGGTCACAGGGGAAGCAGATGGGACTGCAGTGGGACTGGGTTTGATGTGCACAAAGTGTCCTCAGGAGCATCGTGGGGCAGACTCACTCTCTCCAGCTTGTTTCAAAAGGTGAGGAGCTGAGAGGAGCCTGCCTGGCACAGCTTTTCAAGCAGCAGGACAATGTGTGGCCGCCACTCAGGGCAGCTCTCACACCACATTCTCACACAGGGGCAGCAGGGGAGAGCTGAACTTCAGATAACCTGCTAAGACTGAAGCAAGATCAGCTGGCCCTGGCTTTGCACTGCTGCCAGGACCAGCAGAAGCCGGAGATGGAGCAGTCCTGGCTCAGACTAAACAAAAAAGCTCGCTGGGATTTGTTGCCAGCTTTTGTCTGCGGGCGGCTTTCCGCAAGGCTGGATCCCCATCCCTGCAGAGCTGTGCAAAACCTGCACATCACCACAAAACAGGGCAGGCTGAGCTGGGAGCCAGAGCTCACAGGGCACTTCAGCTCAGCTCAAAGCAAAGGTGAGGCTTGTTCCTGTCCCCACGTGGGGATGTGCCCTCCTGGACCTCCATGGGAACCCTGAAGTGAGGAGAGCAGGGCAGAAAAAGCCTTCACATTGAAATAGAGCTTGTGGAGAAGCCACAGGTGCTCCAGGGTACTTGATCAGGATAGAGGATCAGGAGGGGGCCTGGGGGGATTTAGCCTCAGAGGAGAGACAAAAAATAAAACTCCTCAGAGTTGGTGAAGTTATTTGTGCCCTGAGTTAGTGCTCTTGATGGATGCCCTCCTTAGAGCACTTGGTGAAAGTGAGTCTGAAGGTTGTTTAGCAGCAGTTTATTTTTAGCTGAGATGACTTGTGACAGCACAATGGTGTTGCAACACCACGGTTCTTGTCTGTGGCTTCCCTGTGCTTTGGTGGAGGAGCAAGTGAAGGCTCCTGACAGGGGCTCATTGTGCTGGAGAGTGCAGAGATGTTGCAAGAGCTGGTTCCCTCCCAAGGAGGCAGAGAGCAGCCCTGCAGAAGCAGAAAGAAGGAAGAGGAGCTGGCTCAAGCCACCTGCCCCGACCCCAGCACAGCCAAGTGCTGCACAGCTCCCTTCTCTGAGGGGATGGGGATGGAGCCTCCTGCCCCAGGAGCTCCTTCCAGCCCTGCTGCTCCTTGCACAGCTGCTTTGCTTTCCCCTCCATCCTCTCCTCCGTGAGCATGGACCACGCTGCTCTAAAAGAGCTGTTCCAACTCCAGCAACACCGCTGCAGCTGTGTGGAGTGACAGAACTGGAAACCCAAACAGGGCCAGGGAGGAGGCTGGGGGCCAAAAGGAAATCTAAACCCACAGCCCATCACTGTAACTAAACCTGTCTGCCAGAGGCAGCCTCCTCAGCTCAGCTTCTTACCTGGTGCGAGAGAGGAGACATCAAAGGCATAAGGATCTGGTTTCCTCAGCTACTGTCCTTTCACTTGTGCCTGTGTAAATCCATTAACTCTTGCCCAAGGTAACAGCCCAGAATGAGGTACCTGATCTGCCTCTTTTCAGGCAACACAACCTGAGATGAAAGCTGTGCAAGCTTGGCATGCCACTCTGTAAATCCCTACGTGTTGATTCCCTGTCTCCTCCTCAAGTTTTACAGGATGCCGACAGCTCTCTGCCTGTTTTATGGTTTCATGGCAGTGGCTCGACACATCAATATGAGAATTAATTAATCTTGGCTACAGGGTAGGCAGCAGCTCAGGCAGCCCAAGAGCAAACAAGGTCAGGATTTCAGCAGCAGCCCATTTAGAGAACTTGCTGGGGCTCCAGCAGAGCAGCCTCATCTCTGCAATTTTTATTTGGATCGCTGCTCTCTTGCCTTGTTTGCAAGTTCTGTCCTGTTGGCAAGGCTGCTGTGAAGCCAAACCCAGAAGACTGTAGCAGATGACTCTGCTCCATACAGGGAGCAAGGGTTAGGGCAGGGATAGTGTTTGGCTCGCAAACACAGTCACTACAAAACAATTATTGACTTAAAATCCCTTTGCTGATGTCCCAGCTTTCATTTGGTGATGTTAAAAGGTCAAAAGGAAAATGAAAGTTTTTTCTGCCCTAATCCCTTTAAGTGCTAAATTCATGGAAAGCAATCAAATCAACAATTTAGATTAAGGCAATAGGTTCAGATGATGGAGAAACTCTCAAGGCTCCTCAAAGGATGCCTGAATAAAAAATGAAATGCAGCTTTTCAGAATGGGATTGGAATTGCCCTTGGCCTCCTGTTACAAAGATCCTCCTTGGTAAGTGAATAATCCAGGACAACCATGCTCATTGCAGTGCTCAGCCCTGCAACCTGCCTGCAGATCACAGGGAAAGGCTTTGAGCAGCAGCAATAAATACAGGGGAAAAGAAATATCTACATCAGACCGGCTGTAAATTAATCTATTTCCTGAAAAAAATCAATAAATCATTACTGTTACTAGTGAGCAGTATTTATCAAGTTGATGCTCTTTACAGTCCTTGGTAGGTATGAAATATTTTAAAGTTTTTTCAATTTTTTTTTCTCCTTGTGTAGCCAAACTTCCTCTGGATCATCAGAGTGCAGAGTGGGGATGCCCTGATGGAGAGGAGGGATGTTCTCTCTCCATGGAAAGGAGCACAGTGAGTACCAAGCTCAGTGGCAGGAGCAAAGGCAAACCCACAGGAGGACTCGAGGGTGATGTGACTCCTCGAGCCCTGGTCACAGACCCTGCTCCAGCTGAATGCTGCAGCTCAAGCAGGCAACAATCCCACAGGCTGTGAGGTGGTGGGTTGGATCCTGCATGGCTTAGTTGGGATGTGGCCAGCTGGTTTCCTTGGTGCCTGTTGACAGAAGGGCTTTTGCTGCACACACAAGGCTCAGCAGAGACAAAACTCTTGTCTCCCCTTCTAACAGGAGGATGGAGAGGTATGGCTCTGTCAGCAAAATGTATTTCTCATGTGAGTGGGTTGGGTTGGGAGGGAGGGAGGGAGAGATCACCCAGTTCCAACCCCTGTCATGGGCAGGGACATCTTCCCTAGACCAGGCTGCTCCAAGCCCCACCCAGCCTGACCTTGAACAATTGCAGGGACTCTGCACCACAGCTTCTCTGGGCAACCAGGAAACTCATCCTGGACTTTCTCATCGAGCTGGAAAGCTGATGAATATTGGTGTGTGGATTTGCATGGCCCAGCCTCTATGAACTGATAGTTTTATTCCAATGTGAGATGACCCTTTGTAATCTAAACCACAACGGTTGGTCATCCTGGTGAAGCAGGAAAATCCTCTTATTAGGAGCAGAAATGTATTAAATTCCCATTTATCACTTTTAAACAGTGGTTCCAGCCATCCCTCTATCCCAAACCCTTGGCTTCAATTTCTCTTTTTTTTTTTTCTCTGAGTTTTAGATTTGCCTAGGAAATTTCCTGTCCTGAGAACAGTGCTGAGAAGCATGTTTTCCATGACTGGTTCCTTCAGAGATGTTATTACTGGCTTGAGAGAATTCTTGTACAATAAGATTAAGTTTCTCTTACTGGAAGAATTCAGACACTCCAAATTTTTAATGTCAAAAAACCAAACAAGTGAAAACAAGTAATTTCCTAAGAACATACACAATCTGCTGTTGGTAGTTTTTCATGGGAAAATGCTTCACTCCAGTGTGTGTGCCTGTTCCTAAGGAAACTCATGGCAGATGGGGTGAGAGGAAAAACACACAGGATAATTACAAAGCCCCACTTTTCAACCTGCTCCTAACTGTTCTTTGGAGTGGTAGGCAAACATGCAAAACACTGAACCACTCTGTTATTTTTATGATGCTTTGAAGTGTGAGTTCCAAAGAAATTTCCACTCGCATCACTTCAGCATTTCCATGGCGGGGTAGTGCCGGTGTCTTGGGGGCACAGCCACCACCTGGCTTTCCAGAAAGAAGTCCAGAACAGAGGGTCCAGTTGGAGATACCGTGTCCTTAATCAAGAGAAGAGGTAGGCAAAGGAGGGAGCTTGTGAAGTCTTGATGGATGAGTCCTTCTGTGGTCCTTCTCATGTCCTAAGGGATATTCCCACCATGCAACCTTCAGTGCTCCAGGGTGGCGTCTTTGAAGCACAAAGAGGTTGGTAGAAGGGGAACCATCATCCCTAACATGTTTCAGAGGTGATTTTTTCAGGGATCCTTTAGTAGGGTGCACTCCCTCTTTCAGCCAAGCATGTGTGCTTCCCACTTTTCCTGTGTTGCTCTCCAGGGTGGAGTGGCAAGGAGAGGTGCTGAGTGCCGACCCTGGGGAGCCTCTGCCATCAGCAGATGCAGGTGTTGGCAAGTGCAGGCAGGCTGCTAAAAATATCCTGCCTGCTTTATTCTTGCTTCAAAGGCCATTAAGTATTTCTATGAGAGTCTTTTTCATCTTCAGCATGGAGATCTGCCTAGTACTCCCACGCATCCTTTATAATCCCTGGAATCTCAGGTTCTTCCAAACAGGAATATCTGGGCTGCAGATCTGAGAAACAAAACCTTTAGTGCTGTGTGGCAGCACTGGGAAATACAGGCAATGAAGCTGAATTTCTTCCCCTTTTAGCCATCCTTGCAACACTAATTCTACTGAGTGCAGGCTGTGGGCTTACTTCCTGTCTCTGCAAAGAGCACAATCAAATCCAATTACACTTCACATGAGCATAATCCACATATGTGACTTTTTAATGCAGACTATTTAGGTCTGCTTCATAAATAGCAGAGAGGTGCTGCAAGGAGGTGTCGTTGTCTCACCCACAGGCACCTCACAGAACCCAAACACACCCATGCCTTAAAAACAAAAGCACATTGCTTTCCTCTCAGCCAATGCATTCCCAGTGTGTGCTCTGTGATTCCTAGCAGCCCGGGTGTTTTTAGCAATCCTAATGTGTTTGCTTAGGCACCAACATTAGTGTCAAAAGCACTTAATGCAAAGGAAACTCCCCAGGAGTGCTCTGCTCCCTGCCAGATCCCTCAGCCCTGCTGAGGGAGTGTGTGCAGTGGTTGTTACTGAGGGCTGGGCAGTGAATTTCCCTCTGATTCCCAGGGCTGCTTCCCACTTGGCCATATGGGAAAAAACCTGCTGGGCCCCATATCAACAGGCTGAGAGGGTTGGGGGTTTTCAGCCTGGGAAACAGAAGGTTTTGGGGAGAGCTTATTGCATCTTTCAGTACGTAAAGGGGGCTGGCAAGAGAGCTGGAGAGGGACTTTGGACAAGGGCATGGAGTGACAGGACAAAGGGGAATGGCTTTAAGACTGGAGGAGGGCAGGGTGAGATTAGATATTAGGAGGAAATTCTTGGCTGTGAGGGTGGTGAGGCACAGGGTGCCCAAACAGGTTGTGGATTCCTCATCTCTAGAAGTGCTCCAGGCCAGGCTGGATGGGGCTTGGAGCAGCCTGGGATAGTGGAATGTGTCCCTGCCTGTGGCAGGGGGCTGGAACCAGATGATTTTAAGGTCCCTTAAACCAAACCATTCTGTGCTTCTGTGATCCTGTGCAAGGTGGCCATGGGTCCTCATGCACTCACATCAGCCTCCAGTGACAATAAATCTGAGATGAGGATGGAAATATTTATTCTTGACCGAGGCTGTGATCTCGCATTGAGCAGATGATTCCAACCTGTGACACAGTGACATCCTCCCACCCTGGAGTCTATTGATGAAAACTCTTATTTCCCATCAAGCTAACTGGGGCTGGGTTACTGTGGCTGATGTTCAGCCCTGGGAAGCCCTGGCAAGGTGCCTGACCCCTTTCCCAGCCCCTGGCAATGACTCCAGATTTGCTCTGTGCCCCCAGCTGTTTTTCAGTGCAAGCAGCCTGGTTTGGAAGCGAGGCTTTAAACCAGACTTACCTGAGCCTAGATGTGGGTTTTGGGGCAGAGGATTTAGCCAAGAGCCTTCCCATGTGACCCCATCTTTTAGTAAGCAACTGCAAGGCTCTGTCTGTGGGCTCTCCTTAGGCAAATGGAGGCCTGGCTCACTCACTGCTTTAAGAAGCCCTTTTTTCCTTCATGATTTGTTTGCTGCTTTGATTTTTTTTCTTTTTCAAGTTTCTGTGTCTTTGATGTAAAGGAAACAGTTAGGAGGAATTTGAGCAGAGCTGTGGAGGTGAAGAAGTAGTCGGGGATTACATTTCAATCTGCTGCTGAAGTTTTGAAGGCAACTCTTAGAGTCATTTTTCTTTTCTAATCTCTTCTTTCTTCCCCCTTTGTAGCAGAAAATGAGCTTTCCAGGGATTCCTGGCTATGTGCTGGAGGTGGGTAAACCCTCTCTGTGCCCACCAGGAGTTGCTGCTTTGCTGTCATTCACCTTCTGCAGATCAGCTCTGCCTGTGGAGGTGCCTCCAGCCTTCCTGCCATGCATGCCATCTCCCCTGGGGCTGTGACAAGGAAAACACAATAATAATATTAATATAAGAATCCCCACAATTCCTTTAATTCAAGTGCTTTTTTTCCTAGGGTTTCCAGGACCAAACTCTTATGCCTGGAAATATCCAGGGCTAATCCATCTTTGTAAATGCTGGAGTCACCCTAACAGCAGCTGAACCAAAAATAGGCTTCCCTGCCCCTGTACCTTTACATCCTGTGCTCCAGGGCCTGGCAGGGATGGCTCTGACTTGCAGGACACTGTCCCAGTCCCTTGGAGGTGGAGGGTGGAGAATCCCAGCCTGCACAGGAGCTTTCCAGAGGGAGCTGGGAAGTGGCAAGGCTGGTTTGTTCTTCCCACATGCCAATTTACTGTAATGCAAGGCAAGTCACCTCCTAGCTATCATCAAAGTGCTAGTGTATATTCCAGGGGATTTTTGGGGTGGATTTGCCTAGGGCTGGTGCCTGAGCTGGTGAGGCCATTAATTAGAGCAAACAATATTGACTTTCAGCCTCTTTTGAGAAACTGAGGATCATTTTAAAGAGACAGATCCCTAAAAGGGCCTTGTGCCAATCCCTCACCATTCCAGGGAGGCTGGAGCCAGCCTGGCTCATCCCATCCTGGCCTGTGTCTCCTGCTCTAACAAGGATTTAACATCCCCACTCCAAATCCAAGAGGAACGGACCCTCTTTCCCTACATATCTCTGAGATAGAGAGATCATTACAAACAGTGCAACTCTGAACAATTAATTGCTTGCAATGTAAATATTACAAAGTGTTTTCACCCTGTCCCCAAATCCCAGAGTTTCTCAGCCTGTGGAGAAGGGATGTGAGTTCCTGCTCCTCCAGCCAGCTGCCTGGCTTGAAGCCAGTGTTTTTGCAGTGCCAGGGAGCAGAATCTGGAATATTTGGGTGCAGACACAGTGGCTGTGTCCTTGTCACCACGTGCCTTGGCAGCTGGAATGTGGAGCTCCTCAAAGGGCACGCCATCTGATTTCCTGGCACGCTGCAATTCCCTGGACCCTTGGCATTTTACAGCCCTCAGAAAAGGTTTCTTGCTCAGGGCTTTGTGAGTGTTTGATGTTTTAAGAACACTAAGCAGACACCACTCTCCTAATCCTGTCAGACTTGCAAAGAAGCAGATATGTAATCCTTCATGGGTATTAAATTTAATAGCAATAAAATCTATTTAAGAATTACACTGTCAAATGCCTGCCTAAACAGAGGAAAATATTCTTAATTTAGACTTCATCAGAAATCTATTTTCAGTTTTTATTGTGGAAGTCTCCTCTGCATGTGTGGGAGTAAAGATGAGAAAAATCAGCAACAGGCTGTCCCAGATTGCTCTTTTCTGGACACTTTTGAAAGAAACAATTCCCTGTAATAATACATGACCATATTCACATGAGTGCACCTACATCTGTACAGCTGCTTTTAAATCCACAAGAGCAGATGTGGGTGCACTCAGGGGCACCCCTGTGTTGAAGGAAAAGCCCCAAGCTGCATAATGCATATTCATGCTAGGGGCAGGATTTTGGGGGGTGGGAGGGGAGATGTGCTGGGGGCTGAGAGAGAGGAGGTGGAAGCTGTGCCTGGGGCAGGATCAGCAGCTCTGGGAGGGATGAGCAGCAGGTGGGGCTGAAGAAGGAATGGGGGAGCAGTGAGAAGTCTGAGCCCTCTGGTTTTGGAGCCTCTCCTAACTGGGGAGCCATAGCCTGGCTTTGCTTGGGCTCAGCCCAAGCGCTGGGGGAAGCAGGTTCCCTTCACAGATGGAAAGCAGGTTGAGTACACAGCTGAGTTAGCTACCTAATTAAACAATAATTTTAGTGTCTAAAAACTGTAACTCAGCCTCTACTTTTGGCATGAAATGGATAAGAGGTCCTTATCTGCCCCTCAGTGCCCCAGTGCTGTGGCTGGGAGCCCTGGTGCAGGCTGGAGGATGAGGAGGAGTTGCTGTGGTGGTGGTGCCTGAGACACAGCTCTCAGCAGAGGTGAAAGTCGTACAGAAAAAGGCTTTTGTGAGACTTCAGGCTGAGACAAAAAGAGGAAAACTCCGTCTTCACTGGCTGTGAGTTGTGCAGCACGATGTGGTGGGCAAAACATGGAGTGGTGGTTTCAGATGCTGAGAAACTTTGAGAAGAATTCCTATCCTCCTCCTCCTCCTCCCCCCAGCCGTGGCACAGGGAGCTGGGAGCAGAGAAAGCTTCGGAGGTGAGACCTGCAGAAATCCAGCTCCTCCAGAGCCTGTCACTCCCTGCCAGGATGTCACACAAACAAATCCCGTGTGACATGGGTGCCCCTCTCCACCTCCCCTCTTCCCCCAGCCCGCCGGGTAGTCAGACAAACACCCGCTTTTGCTGTGATTTACACGAAAACTTCTTCCAAGTGACAAAACCAAGGCTGGGGTGTCGCCCAGACCCAGCCAGCCGCCGGCGCAGGAACTGCCTGATACCACGGGCTAATTAAGGAGCTTTTAAATCGTTTCCGCCAGCGACGCGATAAAGTGCTGGCTCTCCTCGTGAGGAAGCCTTGAGAAAGGGCACAGGGCTTTCTTTCCATGCCACCCCTCCTGTCCTACAAGGAGCTACCGGCAGCTGCCTTCCCAGGAAGGGGAAGGGGTGAGGATGGGAGATGCTCCTTCCCTTCTGGACGCGCGGATCATCCCCGCCACGGGCTCGGGGTGCCGGGCAGGGCAGGGCTGGCGGCGTGGGGGGACCTGTTCGGGCTGGGAGGCAGCTCAGCTGCCTTTGCTTGGTGCCACAGCCCGGTGCCATCCTCCCTAGAGGGTTTTTTCACATCCATCCAGCGCGG
Organism: Fringilla coelebs; assembly: GCF_963513975.1. Lineage (NCBI taxonomy): Eukaryota > Metazoa > Chordata > Aves > Passeriformes > Fringillidae > Fringilla > Fringilla coelebs. Next base: position 6,300,155 of record NC_140034.1, read on the forward strand.
GCACCCATCTCCATCCATCTCCTCGGCTCCAGGCTGTCCCAGGCTGAGCCTGCTCCAACACGAACCCCAGGGAGCCGGGCAGAGCTGGAGCTCGCAGATGCCTCCCCTTAAAAACCCCTTAAAAACCCCTTAAAAACCCCTTAAAAACCCCTTAAAAACCCCTTAAAAACCCCTTAAAAACCCGGCAAAGCGGGTGGAAATCCCCCGCCCGCGGCTGGAGCAGGGGTGGGGGGATGAGTTTTGGTTTGATCCTGATTCAGAGAGGGCAGGAGGAGCCGGAGCCGGCTGGCCCCGCTCGCTCAGCCTCGGATGACCCCGGGCAGAGTCCGAGCTGCTGGCAGCGCTCCCTGCGCCACCGCAGAAAACTCCTCGGAGACGCTTTCGCTGCCCACCACGGGCCGTGGATGCGCGGCAAGCCCTGTGCGGAGAAGTGAGGCTTGGTGGGGATAAATCTGTGCAGAATTTACCGGCCCCTCGTCGTTTTCCATGCGTGTGCCTGGAAGCCATCGCCTAAATCACACTGCGGGGTCTGTTTTACAGCCACACAGGCATTGTATTTCACACGGAAAATCTATATGCTTGGAAAACATTTGGTCCGTGCAGTCTGACATTGGCTAAAACCTCTGAGATAAACATCTTTCAGAATGAGGATCTGAGCTGAGGAATAAGCAGGCTGGAGTCCCCTAAACTTGTTTTTTTTACAGAATTAGAAATGTGTGATAAAAGACACATATTTCTGTGGCTGAGTCACCCCTTGTAAACAGAGTGTCGCAAGAATGCTTTCCTTGAAACACCTTCCCTTGGAGCAGCCAAGCCTTGACCCTTCCAGACAGCATGAAAATATCTATATATGTATATATAGTTCCAGTGGATTTTCATACTGTCTGACCAGCTGCCAGCAGCTGCTTAGGAGTTGCCTTCCCTGGAGGCAAGGACACAAACGGGAATCTGTGTTATGGCTTCAGTTTTCTCTTAAAATGCAGAATTGAATTTTAAACAAGTGAGAGAGGTTGGCTGTTCTGTGATGGATGCTCTGTACCTGCTGACTGATGGAGGCTGTAAACCTGCTCCTGGTGGAGCAACACTGATTTACATGGGCTGAGGATTGAGACCACTGGATTTATGTTAGACATTGTGGCTTTTGACTCCTGGTTGTGTCCTGGGGAGTGCAGGAGAGGAAAAACTCACCCATGTAAAAGGCAGCTGCTTGCCTCCATGTCTGTGGCAGAACAATATTGGCCTCTTAATTTCCTACTGATTAAACTGTAGGAAAACAAAATCTGCTTTGCCTGGAGCGATTTGGCTTCAGCTCAAAAGCTTTCTCATCAAAATGAAATATCATTTGCTGTGAAACCGTTAGCAGGAGGATAAATGTAGTTATAAAAGCAGCTATTTGTAAAACCCAAGTGGGGAGCAGCAAAATGCTGTAATTTAGGACTAAATCTCCACAAGGGCTCTGGAGGGCAAAACTCCATCTAAGGCCCAAGTTTCATCAGGATTGTGTGATGAAACAGAGAATTGTTCAGCTGCCCATCACTCAGATACAGAAGCATTTTCTTTCCTAACATCTCTCTTGGCTTGTCTAAAAGATGAGCTGGTTGGCACAGGGCTGGTGGGACCCTCCAGTCTGCTATTGATGTCCCCAAGCTCAGAAGAGGGGTTGGAGACAATTTGTCTGGGAAGCACGAGGTTGGAAATGGTGGTGCAGCCCCTCTCACACCCACATGCTGTGATCAGCAGGGCTCAGGGCTGGAAAATGAAGTGTAACCTATATAATCCTACATAATGCCTAGTAAATAGCAGGTCATTTTAGTCCTGGGAAATAGCCACAAGAGGGAGATGTGATTGGATGTGCCAAATGTATGTCTTTAATAGGCAGGAATCTTGAGAAATTGAGTATTAGTTCAGAGCTTACTAGAAATCCAGGAAAAAATTTCACCACAGGAGCCTGCAGTTTTGAGGTGACCAAGTATCTGAGCTGAATTTTGGAAGTACTTTTACAATAACAAAATTTTCCATGATGCATTTTTGCCTTAAAATGTCCCTAGTCCTAATGAAAAACTGTGTTTTCTTGAGCACCGCCTGAATTACTTTAATGATTTTAAGTGAAAAGAATGGAAATGCTGAGCTCCCCAAAAGCCTAACAAAAACAGGAAATCAGACTTTCATTTCAGGTTGATTCAAAGAAAATTTTTGATCAGTGAACCAAAAGTTCCCTCATTCAGACAGCACAGCTGTAATTATCTTGCCCTTAAGGGCCGACTGACCGGGTGATGCTGCAGCATTTTGGAGCGTGCTGTGGAGATGGCTTGAATCTGCTTCCTGCAGAAGATTCCTGTGCTTTCAGTTTCAACAAAACATTTCTTGAAAGCCATCAGTCTGTCACCTTTCCCTTGTATGAGAATCATTTCTGCTAAAAATAAACCTCCTTCTTTCTCCCCTCTCTCTTTCTTCCCCCTGTCCTCCACAAACCCAGACTCTGATACCAAGAGCTCCATGGGGCTGAGGATTTAGGAAGCATAGCCAGAGCTGGGGATGCTCCCTTTAAAATCATCTCTCTGCCCTTTAAATCATCTGACTCTTGACTGTCATTGTAACAATGGAGAAAAAACCCTTTTTTTTCCTTCTCTTAGAGCTGCTCCTGTTACATAACTGCTCATACAGAGTCTGGCTCCTCTTGCCCATCCTCCTTGGGGCTTTCAGACCTATTTACACACAAACAGACTAACACCCATCTGAAAGCCATCTCAGGCACAGAGAAAGGATCCTTTTGCCTCCCCAAAATAACAATCCTTCTCTGCAGGGCACTGTTTGGCAAAGTGAGTGCCAGGTTGGTGCTTAGGTTAATCTGCTTAGATCGACTAACACAGTTGTGCAAGGGTAGAAAATATCCAGTCAAGTAAATTACATCATCCAGGGAAAAGCTATTCTAAAGAAAGCTCACGCTCTATAAGCCTGAGCAAAATCCTGCTCAGGTAAACATTTACATATATTTACAAGCAGAAGCTCATTGCTTTCCTTGTGGAAAGAAAAAAAAAAATCTTTGAAGTTTTTTGGCTAATAGAAAAATGTCTAACTAAATTAATTATCTGGCCAAGATCCAGAATGAATTAAAAACCCATTACAATTTTTCTCACATTAGTAGTACTAAGTAGGTAAAGTCCCCAATCCAGAAGAAAGGAGATCAAGGTGTTGCTTAGCATTGTGTATAAGCAATGGCACTTCCCTGGCTCTTTGGGTCTATCTTTGAAATGCTGTAATTCCTTCTACTGTCAGACCATATTTTAACAATCTCATTCACCTGATGCCTCACTAAAATATTTTGTTCTCTCTACAGTCTTAAATGCAATATGAGAAGGGGTAAAAATGAAATTAGGGTGAACAGGGAATTTAGAGACTGTTAGCACACCTGGATTAAAATATTTAACCCCTGCTGACTTGTTTTTTACTGTCCTGTTCAGAAATATTTTCAGTGTAAGATCTATTGTGAGTGGTGAGGCCTGAAAAGGGCTGATGGTGGATGTGCCTGGCTTCCAGCAGCTTTCTGGCTCATCTTTCCCCAGGGCTTGAACTTCAGCAAAATGAAGGATGGGATCAAAAGCTAGAGAAAGGTTGGTCCTGTGACAGAGCCTGAGCTGTTGCCATCATCCTGGGCCACATCCTTGGGAATTACAGCCCAGAAGAGCCTCCAGAAGAGTTCAATGCCCCCACAGATGTGTGGAAAGGGAGCAGAGGGTGCTGGAGACAGACCAGATCTTGGGGTCTCTGTTACATTCCCTGGCCCAGAGCCTGTTCCAGCTGCCTTACCCCCCTTGCTGAGGGAAGTGGTTGTGCAGTCACCTGCACACATCACACAGGGGTCAAGCTCAGTGCACAGACCCCTGAACCCAGCCTTGGCAGCAGCAGCATCCCTCCCTCCCTCCGTTTTGGTTTTGCTTTAGCAGAAAGTTCTGCCTCATGCCAGGAGCTCTTCTTCAGCTTTCTGTGGCTGCACTGAGAGCTCTGCTCTAGCAAAGCTCCTTGTCATGGTCTGAGCCTTAGATTACAGTTTGGGCCCAAATATACAAGTGTGTCACATTGGGAATTCCCACAGAGCAGAGTAAAAGTAATGTAGTTGGACTAAGTTCATATTTAAGTGCAGTAACTTTTTTTTTTTTTCCTAAGTCCTTGTAAGCTTCATGTTGATATAAAATTATATTTGGGTTCAAATTAATCTTTTGTTTTTTCCTCTTCTTCCTCCCAAATTCATCTGACAGTTTTAAGAACACCTAACTAATCCATTTATATTAATTACCCTTTGGAATAATCTTGTCTTGTTACCTTTTCCTTCCCATCCCTTTTCATCCTCTTTTTCCTGTGGTCTAGATTCACTGTGGCTTAAAGTCCCATGAAATGAGAGCAGCCACATTAGTAACAGTAAAAGGATAAGGTTTCTGCAAGGGTAATTGAGCCTTTTAGGATTTTATCTGCCTGACCATGTTAGCAAGAGGACTATTAAGCAAATGTGAAATTTAAAACTAGGTATTGTGTATGATATATTGGCTTCTACAGTGCACCCATGTGATCAGCTGGATGGGTGATTCATCATTACAAGGTTCAGTAGTGCTCAAGAGTTGGACAAGGCAGCATTAATCAGGTTCTCCACACCGACTGCCCTGCCCTGGACTGCTCCAACCCAGCTCTCCTCTGCCTCTCCCTTCCCACTTATTCACCAGTTTGATCTCCCAGATCTGGCTTCAGAGCATCACTGCAGATAAACTCATCTATCCAATGGGTAAATACACCCACAGACATGTTGTGGCAGGGTGAGGGTCATAATGTCCTGTCCATTCAATTCTGTGAGTCACACTGAGTCCTTGAGTTCATAAGAATGAGGAAAATCCTTAATAAGCATTATTACTATTGGTATTTAGTGACAGTCTTGTCACTGGCATAGGTGTTCCCATGTAAGCATATATTAAATGCCCATTTAAAATGCTCAATCTATTTTTTTTTCTATGCTACAAATGAACTGATAAATGATTCCAGCCTTTTGGGATTATAACATGAATTGACATTCAAAAAAAAAAAGGTTCCAGCTCCATCTGTTTAGGTTATATAACTCATGATCTCAAGCAATCTCAGGGGCAGGATTTTCTGCATAAATAGTACAATTTCCAGTAAGGAGATTAAGGCTTCTTTGCTGGGAAAGGAAGAAATTACCAAAAAAGCTGTCATGTCAATGGACACAAATAAATCATGTTCCAAAATACACAGGAAGACAAATTTATGTCATTTAGTCCCTCTGCCTCAGATGCTCCCTCCCCACCTGTCAGGAAAAAGCCTTTTGCCACAAAATACCATTCATCCTTTAAACATTAACTAAATGTGGTCAGCTCTATTTCCCACATTTTAACTCCTTAAAAAAAATCAGTGCTGCTATTAACATTGTGCATTTTTACAGTTTTAATCCAAGTGCTTTTTTTTTTTTTTTTTTTTTTTTTTTTTTTTTTTTTTTTAATATCTGGTGGCTTTCTGGAAGTGCTGGACTTCAGTAAATCCAAGTTCTAGGAAGCATAAAATATATTCCACCAGGATAAAGAGAGGCACTGAGAGCAGCTACTCTGGGGCAGCCTGGCAGCAGATCCTGCTGTGTGTGATGGAGAGAAAAGCTCCCCCCAGCATCTGACAGCGCTGTGCTCGTGTTCCATGAAAGCACGTGAGTTTTAGGTTAAAAACACACCATTTTGGTGTGTGTGAGTAAGGAGAAAACTCCTGGTTTGGCCTCTTTCAGCACACAGGCAGGCAAGTGTTTCTGCAGACAGACTGTTACCACACGTCACATCCTCCTGAGGCAAAGCTCCCATTAAAAAGCTGCTGGCACGGAGTGTTTATTAAAGAAACTCGGTGATGGCAGTGCTGCCCCACAGCCAGCGCTGCACAGGATCCTGCCCCAGCCAAAATTCCCCTTGCTGGAAGGAAAAAAAAAGCAGAGCCCACTTGGGAAAGGCCCAGCTCAGGCTGGAGGTGTGTGCTGAGCCCAGCTCAGGGCTGGTGGGTCACTCCCAGCATTGCCCAGTTCTGCCAGGCTGTTGGCTCTCCCCAGGGCTCACCCTGCTTATGCCTCTGTTTATTTTTCATTTCCTGCTGCAGCTCTTTTGTGCACCAAGGTCCCTCAGCTTTGATGTCTCAGGTTTTAGCATGGACCAAGCCATGGCTACTCAGCAGATCCCTGCTTCCCCTTCCTGGAGTCTTTTCCTTGGAAAGCCAAGTGAGTCTGGTGTGTGGTTAACAGGAAATGTTGTGCTGGTGGCTCCCATCTTGCTGCTCGTGCATTACCATCCCTCTGCTGAAACCACTTCATGCCTGAGTCATGTGTTCACCATCCCTGTGCTCCAGGGCCACTTCCATTCTTTTACTCATCCTCTGTGGGCTTCAGGAGCTCAGGGACTTCCAAGGATGTCCTGGGAAATCCTCCCTCTTCCTGGGCTTGGCCAATTGCTTCTCCACCAAAATGGCACAGAGGTCCTCATGCTGCTCTCACACAGGTCCCCAGGACTCTAAAATTACTCTTTATCTCCTTGTTTCACCGCAGGGGAGGGAACTTGCCCATGCTGAGATGCAGAAGGAGCAGAGCAGCAAAGGGGGTACAGCTTGCCTGGAAGCTCCTGTGCTCAGCAGCACCAGCAAACTCAGTCAAGCTCAAAGTGCTTTGGAGCTCTGTCCCATTTAATTCCTGGGAAACTGCTGCTTCTGACCTACCACAGCAAAACATCACAGAGAGGACTCAGGAAAACTGAGGTTGTTTTGTGTATGGGGGAAATACAGAGTTGGTGCCTTCCTGCTGCCTGTCCTCCCCTCTTCCATGCACATCCCTCAAACTGGCAGGGAGAGTTCCCATCTCCAGGGGCTATCACACCTGCTTCCCTCCCCAGACAATGGTTTCCCATCAAAACCCCTTTGCCTCAGCTTCACAAACCCCCATCCCAGCTCCCCTGCACTTCCAGCAGGGTAAATGGAGACATGGATTTCCAGGGCTGGTCCCCATATTCCTGGAAATAAGCTGAATATTGAAGGGGAAAGCCCTGGGTTTCCCTGCCCTGTGGCTCTGTGGGAAACTCTCAGTGCAACAGAAAAAGTGACCAAAAAGTTTCAAAATGTCATTGCATGTATGACTGACTATGAACATTTCCCATCATCTGAAAAGAGAGAGGACAACTTGTGGCCTGGCCAAGTGGAGAAGAGAGCAGTTTCTGGAGCAGGAGCTTCCTGGGAGCAGGGAACAGAGCCAATGACCTGAACCCAGCCCTGCTTAACTCCTGCTGCCCTGCAGAAGCTGCAGTCATTTCCCAAAGGTTAAAGTGGTGTTAGAGCAGGACACGAACCCTGGTGTTGTTTCAGAGGGATGGATCAATACTCCTGACATGGGAAAGTGGCCAGAGATGAGGCAGAGCCCCACTGCCACGGAGAGGGCTGGCAGCACTGTGTGGCTTGCAAGCCAGTTTACAATATGCACTTGCTAATGTACTTATGCTTTAATTGCTATTTAGCAATGAGGTGTTTGGGAGGAGTTGCCCAGACAGGAGAGATTAGAGAGGGCCAACAGAAGAAGAGATGCTAATCAATGAGATGATGGACTTTCTCTGGTCTGATATGTTGGCTAACTCCAGGAAATTATTTTTTTTCCTCATACCCTTCCTATAAGCCAGCAAGAGCTTGGCCTGATTTCACTGATATTCAGCACTTTGAAGGTGGCCACATCCAACCTGAGGATGTGTCTGATGGCCCCAGCCCTGGGAGCAGCAGCTGCCTCTCTTAGCAGCACTTTTCAGGTGATTATCCATCTGTACCATTAACCTTCTTGCACTGAGATGTGTGGTTTTATAATTTATTTTAAAAAATAAACCAGTGGTGCTGTCCCAGACATGACTGACAGAATTTCATTACTCTCTCCACGGGGCTGCAGCAGCAATTTCTTTACCATCACATTCAGCAGAGGCTGTAGGACACTCACAGGCTACAGAAACTCTGAGGTCATGTGGAAACTTTTCACATTAATGAGGGCTCCTGAACAGAATTCTGTTCTGCAAAATAAACACTGCTCCTGGGTAGTTTTTGCTCATTTAGGTCACTTTCAGCCATGTTTTACCATGAGTTTGCTTAGCAGGGAAAATAATAAAAGTTGCATGACGCAAGCTACTTGCTGTTTCTTGATGGGGTAAAAAACATATGAGGGACTTTTTATTTGCAAAAAAAAATCTGTGTTAGGATGATTGTGGTTACCTCAGAGATCTGTGAATTTGGAAACTGTGAATCCCTGAGAAACTGACTGGTTGTCTACGTGATCTAGAAGAAGTCAGTGGGCTGACAATAACCTTTGGGTTGAGCCAAGCCCACTTTCAGGGCAAAAGGCCTGGGTTTTGTTGGGTTTTATGCTTGTGGCTGTTTTCTCACATCTCTGATTTTCCACTGAGAAGCCACAGGGCCGGAGAAGGCTGCCCATCCCTGCCTTTCCTGCAGCCCAGTGCACTGGGGACACCTCACACGGGCTCTGCCCCCACCTCTGCACATTCCTGTGGGGAAGAAAGGTCACACCAAGATGCCACGCAAGGGGCACTGCTCAGCTGGCCAGGCTGGATGGAGAGGAGCCTCAGATCTCTCTGAGGTGATTCCCTAAGGGATTGATTTTTGTTTGCTCATTTTCAAGGTGATATCAATTAAAAACCTTTCAGAAGTGTTCTTATTACATCAGAATGGATTCTTCCCTCTCGGAAACCCACGCTCCGCTCCTGCAATTAGATTTCTTTCCTGCTGCTTTGGGAGAAGTTGTTCAGCTTCTGGTCCTATCAATAATCCAGGAGCTGCTGTGCTCAGGCCTATGCTTGCTTTTACCTGGGGGAGATTGCAGCAGTGCTGCCTTCTCTCACTTTTGCGTAACAGTTCCAGTAAAATAAATGAGTAGTAGAGATGCTATTGCTACAATCCTCTTGCATTTTTAAAAAGAAAATAATGAAATGGTGATGAAATTTCACTGGTTTTTGACCTTGCTGTCCAGTTTTTTGATGATGTGTTTTGTTCATGATGAACTAAGGGCTTCTCAACTAAAAATGAAAATTACATCCATGAACAAACTTTTTTTTCCTTTTCCAAGATAACAGGAAAACCAAAAATTGATTAGCTTGTGTGTGTCTCTCTCTGTTGCATGCATGAATACCTATATGTATTAAAGTTTTGCCCAGAGAAAAAGCAGTCAGCATAAACAAATTTTCATTTGGTTCTGAAAATGGTGAGGTCTGTGGTCATTCTTATCTTATCCTACAATATCTTCATTTCCCACGCTCATGAGTTGCCTCTTATTGATGAACATTTCATTATTTAGTGCATGATCTCAGATAGCAAAGTGAGGTTTGCTGCACCAACTTTGTCATTATGGTTCTGAATTTTGCTTACTCAGTTACTTGGCAAACTCCTTCTATCCTGTGTTGACATCTTATAAACCCAGGGGTTTCCTGGGCTCTGAAATGCTGGGCTTGTTAGCTCCTACCAGAACCAAAGTCTTCATTAACAATATAGAAATGTCCCCAGCCCATTCTATGCCTCCATTATATTGCTTTTTCTGATTTTCCCACCTGCCAAAGGGCTCTGAGAACCCAGCACTTGTGGTCCTTGTTTCACTGCCCCACACTTCACCCCTCCTGTGCTCTACAGCATCTCCAGCTAAAGGAATGAGGAGTTTGAACAAAGAAATGGCTGGAAAGCCATCAAAGGGGATGCTGGTCTCTGGCTGCTAGCTAAGGTGGGCAGCACTGAGGACAAGACAACAGGCAGAATGCTCAGATGCTGCTTTGTGGCCAAATGCCTGGAGCTGTTCATATCCATCCTCAGCTCTTACCCGGCCTTGGCTTTTTGTGACAGGAGTTGTTCTGCTGTAAAGTACCTATTACACCTTTCCTAGGTGGAGAACTCAGTCTCTCTTCCAAAGGACCACATCCACAGACTATTTATGTATCTAGGTCCACCTGATTTTTATCTCAGCTGCCTGGATACCTTTGCATATCTGGACCTGAGTGTTTTGTCTGTGGTCATGCAGGAAGTCTATGGTAAGCAGAGAAGCGAAAACACAAGGCAAGCTAAAGCTGTAACTGCTTGTGCCACTCTTCCCTACAGTGGGAATTTTTTGGGAGCTGGAGAAGTTCTCAGTCTGCTGTGAATGACAGCATTATGTTGCCTCTGCATGTTAATATTTGCCTTTAAAATAAAACCCCATATTGCTGCAGCAGATGATGCCTATTGATTATCCTCTCAGAAGCTGGAGACCTCATTTCAGCTGGCACTGCTGTGGCTGAAAGCCAGCACTGCAATTGATCATTTAATTAACTGGAAGAAAATTAAAGGAACTGTAATCTGTGTCTCAGCTCTGTTGTTATCAAGCTGGCAAAGTGCTTCTTTCTGCCTAGAGCAACGATCGGCTCCTTGACCCTGCGATTTAGAAACACCTGTTTAGGCATCCCCTCTCACCTACCCACCTGGATTTCTGCAAGGCAGGAAGCAGCTGGATCCTTCCTCCATCTTCTTGTGCTTCCCAGATACTTCAGGGGTGCTTGACACCTCTCACACTGGGCTGGATCAGCTAAACCCACCTCTCACCACCTCCGTGAAGGTGAGATTAATGTGAAGAACCATGAAGGTTTGAGATTAATAGGTGGAAAATCTGGAAAGTCTGGAAGAAAAATGGATGTAGTATAGAAGTCATTTATTTAGAGGCTGAAATGAGAACATGGGAGCTTTTGAGTTCAACATTTCCTTAAAGGGATTGAGATATTGATTTTTATTTTGCTACTTCAAATAAGTAAGAGGCAACAGTGTGTTTGAGAGAAAAATTACTGGTCTTGAAAATCTGGCAAGTTCTTAAAGCTTTGGCTTAAACAAGCAACTTGAGTGGTCTGTGAACACAGAGAGGAAAAAAGAAAGATTTAAGAAGGCATTGTTTTAACAATTGTGTTGCCATATCAAGAGAATAAAGGCAGCTGCTTGGAACTTGTCTTTGCATGCCCAAGTAATATGTTAATTACCTCATTCCCCCATAAATGCCTACAGTCCTCCAAAAGGCATGTTAAAACAGACATAGTCATTAAAGCTTGCACTGCATTTTCTAATGTGTTGCTGGGAAAACAAACAAACAAACAAATAAAACCTCAAGCCCTTTGTCTTTTAGCTAGATCCAAGTTGGGGAAATGTTAGGCAAAAACATTTAAGAAACTATATAATTGGAAAGAAAGTGTGTTTTAATGTCAAAACAGGAAAAATCCCCAATCAGAATTAGAAGCTTCTTTTTGTTGGATCAGGCAAAAGAGTTTGGTCACCTTTACATTTTCATTACAAGTGCAGCCCATTTAATTTCATCTTTCAATTTATTTTGGACTCTTTTTTGCTTTGTGTGAGAAACTTGTGGTCCAGGCTGTAAAATAACAAAGGGCTTTGTAGGAGGGATGAAAAGGATCAAAAGAAGGAAAAAGAAGCCTCTTTCTGAATGTTCCTGTGGATCATAACTAGCTGTAGGAGTCAGAAATCTGCATGAAATTGAAACCACTCCTTCTGAGAAAGGCATATTCCCTCTGCTCTGGGTTGTAACTTATGCAAAGACTGTCGTCCCATTCACGCTGCTGCTGCTGGCTGCTCATCTGCCTTCCCTTCCCTGTCCTCAAAGAGCTTCACTTGTGTTTATAGTGCCTTCAAAAGGGAAGAAGTGCAGGGAAGAAAGTAAAACGAGCCTGGTAGGTCTGAGGTGTTACAAGCTGATTGGCATGTGGGGAGTGTCCTGCTGGCTCCAGAGATGTGGGTTAAAACCATTGTGTTGGTCACAAGGAGAACCAGCCTGTGTTCTGCTTCCAGTGTGATGACAGACTGTGCTGCCCTGGCCACCACAGCCTCACAAGAAAGCTGTGCTTGGAGTGTGTGAGCAGAGCAGAGGAGGAAAAGGAGGTGTTTGTGTCTCCAGCTCACACAGTGAGACTGGTGGCCATGAAAACAGTGCTTGGTGAGATCAGGAATACTCAGGATCATGCCAAGGAACACCAAAGCCACTGTTCAGCACTCTGAGTGGGGAAAACTCTGCCCAAATCTCTTTTGCCTGGTTTGGTGAGGGGATTTTAACCCAGCTCCTTTGTGTCTCCAGTGTTCCTCTGGAAACTGCAGTTAAGGGGCTAAACTGAAACAGCTCCCAGAGGAGAGACAAAGGGAAGCTTTGACCAAGTTGTTGCCAAACCTTGTCCTGAGCTGGAGAGGACAGAGGCTGAAGAAGCATCTCTGACCTCCAAGACAGCACTTTAAGCCCCAGACTTCGGCTGCTCTTTCAAAGTCCCATTGCTGCGCTTTGCTGCAGGGTGGAGTTACAAGCTGGGGATCCTGGGTACAGACAGATCTTGAAAGCCAAAACCTGTACCTGGCTTTGACAAGATCCTTTTTTTCCCCATATTTACATTGTCGTTGTCCTTTGCTCCCTCCTCAGCTGGTTCCTGAAGGTTCCACATCTGCCAGTTTGCTGCATGGGGAGCTGGACTTCGTGCACACAGTGGATTCCTCCCCTCAGCACTGTGGCAAAGGATTGCAGCACTGAAAATAGAAAGCCTTTCTCTAATTGAGTTGTGTAGAGTCCTGCAGGAAGCCTGGAACCAAACCTCGGCCCCCAGAGCCTTTGTTCATGGCTTTGACCACAAACCCATCTTTTCTGTAAGGACAATTTTGAAATTCCATGCTGTTTTTTGTCCACAGCAGGAAAACCACTGTACAATTGGCAGTATCTGCTCAGGAGAGACCTGGGATAGGCAGGATGCAGCCAACTGGTGAAATTGTACAGTGTAGCCTGCTGAGTGTCTGCTTGCCTTACTTTAATCTGTTAAACTCCTTTCATGGGTAGAAAATCCTTCCCCAAATCTAATTGCACTGAATAGGACATAGTGCTTTTATTACACTGCAGGATTTGTTACCATATTGGGGTACCTGTGTAGAAACAACAGTCCAGAGAGTATTTCCAAATGCCTAAGTGTACACTCTCCCAAGCAGGATTTAAGAGGTGGCCATAGTTTAAAAAATGGGGATTGTGTAGATGCAAAAGGAAAAATAAACAAGATCTTGGCACAAATAGGAAAAAAGAAGCACTGAGGTTAGAAAAGAAAAGAGGAAACCGCAGTTGCCAAGGGGAGATTGTGTCTCCCATCACGTACTCTCGTTTCAGAAAATATTTCAGATTTGAGAAAGAGCAGCATTAGGCTTCCAATGCCAATGGTTTGGTTTGAATTAGATTCAAATTTCAGTTCATTTTTCTATTGTGAAATGAGTTGACCACCAGAGCTCTCAGGTTCTTGCACTGTTAAGCACAGTAAGTTGTAGTAACAACTATTAGCCTGTGTTCAGAGCCCTGGGTCTGCACAGCATTTGAGACCTTGTGGTATTCCTCTGTCAGCACAGGGGTGCTGTGTGCAAGACAGGTTTTTTGTCAAATATTGATAGACTAGAATGTACCTTTGATTATAGCTCAATTACTGAACCAATGAGTGTTAATTCCCTTCATGTAGGTGGTGCCTTAAGTTTTAGCTTTCATATTTTTCAGATTCTGTACTGCATTAGTATACAGCTCTGAGCTTCATAAAAATTGTAGGCAAGTTCTCTTCACTATTAGGAAAAACAATCCTTTTCTAACCTGAGAACCAAGGACACCATTGCAGCTTCAGCCTCAAAAAGTGTAAACAACAGGGAATTGAGAAGAGCAATCTGGAAGGATGGGACTGCATCACCTGGAGCTGGAATTGGACAATTAATCCCAATATGGAAATGGACCAAAAGTTATAAAAGTTTTGAAAACGTGACACGTTGTCCATCGTGTACTCTTGGCTGGGCTCTGCTAATGCGCAAGGTGTATCCTTTGAAGACCTTTTTAATAAATAGTTATAAATATTTAATAAATATTTATAAATACTTTATTCCTTTAACACAGTATAGCCTCTAGGTTCTAGGTAGCCTCTCAAGGCATCACGGGGGGCTGTACAATGAAGCAAAAGCCCAGGAAAGCCAGTGCTGAGGGCAGGTTGTTTGTGTCCTCTGTGGTGTGAGCTGCCAGCTCCAGAGAGATACATGGAGCTTTTCTTTAACACCCTCTGCCTGCCCGGTGAGTCCCTGCTCAGAAATGGTGAGTGCTCCTGGGAAGTAAAATGCCTTAATTAAATCCCTGACTTCTTCCCGCCGAAGTCAGAAGCTCTGACGGGGATGCATTTGGTAAATGCCTACAGAGCCCATCACGGTGACAGACCTGTTTCCATCAGCAAACAGATCCGAAGGCACAGGCAGGAGCACTTCTCTCATCTTCCCCCCGACTCGTTCTGCCGCCGAGCCGCTGCCGCTGTCCTCCCGAGCCGTTTGCTGACTCATCAGCTTGAGCATTTGCCCTAATTAGTCATATGCAAACACCATTGTGTTCAGGAAGTTCTCTAACGTAAGCGTGAGTGTGAACTTAGAGCAGCAATAAAGGTCAAGAAAAGTGACTAAGGCATCATATACTGGAATAAGTTTCTGTTATCAGCCACTGGGAAAGCGGGAAAGAAAGTGTAAATGCAGACTATTAGAGGAGTGACGCAAAAGTTTAATAAAGGGAAGGATGTGTGTGAGGGAGAGCATTTGCTTAACATCTCTCAAAACCTGCTACAGTAAGAAATGCTTAATTGCAGAGCAAGTTTCCACTAACACCCTTCTGAAACACAGCTGGGTTTTGAAGCATTATTCTTTATTATGAGCTCGGGGTAAGCATGTTAGGCATGAAAGAAATGTGTCTCGTAAGGAGACCACAGCACTTACTCACAGCTCCCCAGACAGTTCATGCTGGGAAGTCTGATATCTTTAAATAATCATTTGAGCAGCATTAGCAAAGTGTAGACTGGGATTTTTCTCCAGTGATTTTTACTCAGGGGTCACCAACACATCTCAAACTGTTGTGTCCAAGTGATTTAAAGAGAGCAGAACCTTAGGTAAGAATACTCAATGAGAAACCCTTTTGATGTATTGCACATTATGTGCATTTGGATAGCAATAATAAAGGTGCACAAGTGAATCCGAAGATATCCATGCTTATATAGGGACTAAAATTGTCATTCAAAGAGTGACAAGAGTGGAAATAAAATCTTATTGGGTAGGGTAAGGTGGATTCTGTAGGTTACAACTCAGCAGTCCCTGGTCCAGACCGCATCAAGTGCCTCTTGGTCTTTGAAGGGCACTGAGATTGCAGTCAAAGTAAAGGAGAGGCTTTCACTTTCAAGTGTGCCAGGCTCACCAGGAACCACTTCAACCTCAATCTGAGAGATCAGAGAAGCTGCAACGGCTGCTCTGAGTTGCACCAGCCTCCTCTAAGGCATGGGAGGTACCTCTGTTATCATTACTTCACTACCAAAACTCCCTGGGTCCATCCAGAGGCTCTGGTGGGGAAGGTGGCACTGAGCTGGCCTTGTCATTTCTGCACCCACCAGGAGATTCCTTCCCATTTAACCAGAAAATTCTCTAGGGGCTGTTATGGTGACTCTGTGAACAGACTAAAAAACCCTGCTCAGTTGCAGTGCACAACTGAATTTCTTCCTATGTTTGAGCTGCCTATACTTCATTTTGAAAGATAAAGTTGTCTGTGAGCCCTTGGGGAGGGCTTCTTGGTACTTATGCAAGACACTTGAGGTTGAGTCTTGCTTAGATTGTTTTTCTTCTCGAGGCTCCAGTGAGCACAGAACAACAGAAATATCAGTAGTTCACAGCCACACTGCCACAGGCTGTCGTGTTGTCACAGCTCATAAGCAAAGCAGAGCTGGGCTTTGTCTGTGTTTGGATGGAAAAACCTTGAAGGAATAAAAGTAGTCAGAAGCACCTGTGCCTCTTCCATGTATCTGAGTGCTGTGGGCAGAAGCAATCCTTTTCATACAGGAACTCCTTGTGATTGCTAACAAATGTCACAGTCACTGCTTTTTCTTCTTCTAAATAAAAAAAAATTAATAACTCCCCCAAACACAGAACACCTATGAGTGTATCCCTAAACCAACTGCTTGTTACCGGGAGTCAGGAATCCACAGCAGAAGTGTTAGGAAGGTGCAGTACTGAAGCACCATCTACATTGCCCTGCAGGTGTTTCTTATGTCACCACACGTGCACACAGCAGCTAAAGAATGCCACTTATGCCTGTCAAAGCTGCTTTTTTTTAAAGGTATCATTACTGCTGAGCTGCAAACTGAGTAGTCTCGTAAGGTTCAGCTCCAGATGGTCACTTGAAGTCCTTGCTAGTGGGAGCTCACAAGATGTAAGGGAACCCCTGAGCTCTGTGGGGTCACTCCACCTGGAACTGTGCCTTTCCTGCCTCCCCAGAGCGCTCACCCACACACGACCCTGAGCTAAGGGTACAGAGCTAAAGCTTTTAACTTTACATGTTAAAACTGGGGCTCTGCCCCTAGTTTTTCTCTCCTTGCTCTCCCATGGCTGTATCCTGACTCCTAATCCAAGAGGCCACTTGCCTGTGTGGCCATGTCAGTGCCAGTGAACACTGTCCAGCCCCTCCTGCTCAGCCTCCAGGGCCAGCCAAGGTTAGCAGGAGATCCTGGGGCTCTCAGATGAGCAGTGCCTGCGGCCAGGCTTCCATGGGGGGAGCAGGGAGAGGAAAACTGGACACAGGCACTGGGATGGTGGAATTGGATCTGGGCCAGCCCGGGTGGGTAGCAGGGAAGGCAGAGGGCCTGCAGTGTCTCAGCACAGCCCTGGTCCAGCCTCCTGGCTCTGCTGTAGGGTTTGGTTCGGGCTTGGGAAGTTGTAAAACTTGCTTGAAATGTGCCTAATTATCTGTCAGTTCCCCTTCTGGGCTGCCCGGCTGTGGAGCTGACTGCTCCCTTTAATTAATGTGAGGTTCTGAACCCTTTAACTGGAAATGGACTAGAAAATGTCTTGTGAGGAGTGGCTGTGGCAGCTGGGTTTGCTTCACCTGGAGGAGATTCACCAGGGGCTTCATCACTGTCTAAAACTGACTGAGAGGAGGTTGTAGGGAGATCTCTGCTGCCGTGGTTGCAGTGAGACGACAGGAGGACATGCTCTTAAGGCAAGACAGGGAAGATTCAGATTAGATAGTAGAAAATAAAAATGTCTCTGTCAGGATGGCCAGGCATTGGAACAGGCTGGTGGTGGAATCACCATCCCTGGAGGTGTTGTAGAGGCGCTGGGGGATGCGGGTTAGGGGCAGTGCCAGGTGGATGCTTGGACTGGGTGATCTTAAAGGTCTCTTCAACCTCGATGATTCTATGACTCTAAACGTCCTGGGTTTTCATTCTACTACGACACCTTTGGGAGAGGCAGCGGAGCCAAGCATTGAGCAAAGTTACGTGAAAAAGGAAGAAAGAAGGAGATAAAGAAGGGACTAACTCCTCGCGCTGTGCCCACGGGGGTGCGATCTGGGGCAGGATCCGCGCAGGGGGTGCTCGGAGCGGGCCGGGCCGGGCCGGGCCGGGCCGAGCCCCTGCCGGCGGCCGCTGTGGGGCGGGCTCTGTGGGGCCGGCGCTGTGGGGCCGAGCCGAGCCGAGCCCCCCGCCGGCGGGTTCTGTGGGGCGGGCGCTGTGGGGCCGGTGCAGTGGGGCCGGGCCGAGTCCCCCGCCGGCGGCCGCTGTGGGGCCGAGCCCCCCGATGGCGGGGCGCTGTGGGGCGGGCACTATGGGGCCGGTGCAGTGGGGCCGCTGTGGGGCCGAGCTCCCCCGCTGGCGGGGCGCTGTGGGGCGGGCACTATGGGGCCGGTGCAGTGGGGCCGGTGCTGTGGGGCCGGCCGGGCCCGGGCCCGCCCCGCACGCAGCGCCGCACGTGAGGCGCCGGCCCCCGCCCAGCTGAGCGCTCAGCTGACCCCGCGCGCAGGGGCCGGGCCGCGCCGCCGCTTCTCACTGGCGCAGCGCGGGCCCCGCGCCGCGCCCGCCGCCGCCGCGCCCGCACCTCCCCGCAGCCTGTGCCCCGATGCTCTGAGCCCGCGCGGCCCCAGACCCGGCCAGCGCCGCCATCTCTCCGAGCCCCGTGGCGGCCATCGGAGCCGCGGCCGCCTCGCATCCAGGGAGCCGGCGGGAGGAGAAGCCATCCCGCCGCCATGGACAGCCCCGGCGGCGTCACCGACAAGAAGAGGTACCGATGCCGCGCCGCCCGCCCCCCGCCTCCCCCCGCTCGCTGCTGCCGGTCCCCGCCGCCCCCTGCTTTGTTACCGCCGCCCCCTCCTCGGCCTCTTCCCCGCTGCCCTCCCCGCGCTCCCCCGGCCCGCGGAGCGCTCCGCTCTTCCATTCCTCCTTCTCCTTCTCGTCCACGTCGCCATTTTGTCGGCGGGGGGAGCGGGCCGGGGCTCGGGGCTGGCGGCGGGGCCGGGGGGGAAGCGGCCGGTGTCGGCCGCCGTGCCGGGGAGCGACCCGGAGGCTGCTCCGCTCCTGGAAATGAGCGGGCAGGGATTGATCGTGCCCCGTGCCCGGCGCGCTCCGAGCCCGCCGTGCCCCGGCTTTGTGCGGAAAAGGGTCGGTTCGCAATCTGGAGATATTAAGCTTTAAAAAAAAAAATCCCCAAAAGTCGCGCTGGGGAGGTGTAAAGGGGGTGCGGAGTTGGGGGGGGGGGGGGGGGGGGCGGATGGACAATGTGAGTTGAGGAGTATGAATAATTCACCGAGGATTGTAAGCGCAAATTAGAGGGAAGGGGGGGGAATAAAAGGCTTAAAAGCCTTTGTTAGGCGGTGAAGTTTAAGGAGCCGGGGGGCTCGGGTGAGCCGGTCCCGGCGGTGGGGCTTTGTGGGGGGATTAATTGCCGTGTTCGCCATCTGCAGAAGGTTTGTTTATATGGCTATCGATACCTTTTCTCGGCTTTTAATTCTTCGAGATGGGTTTTGCTTGCCCTTGTATCCAAGGGTCATCTGAGCAGGTTAAGCGCAGTAAGTGTTCCAGCGTGTAAGTTGTGTCGGGAAGGAGCCCTGGCCGGCTTGTAAAATGGATGGTGAGCTTTGTGATGAGCGGGGAGCGCCCGGACAGCACCGGCTCCCTTGGAGCGCCTTTGGAGCCCGTGCCGGGCTGGGATGGGGGAGAAACGCCTCTGGGTTCAGTGAAATCCCAACAGGGGGGCACCTGGGGTGGCACTCAGCCTCCAGTTTCTCTACTCCAGGCGGATGGCTCTTGGGAAGCCTGTGGGAAAATGTTGCAACCAAAATGAGTAACCTGCGCTTTGCTCTGATGCCCTAATTTAGTGGCAGGTCTAGGAAGGGGGTTTGAGACTTGAGTTGTTTTCTGATACTTTTTTGTTTGTTTATTGGTTTATTTATTCTTTTTTATTTTTTTCTTTTGCCCTTGAGCATTTGTTATTTTTTACTTACCGTTCTGCCCCACTGAAGAACTTTTTCTTTCTTTTTTTTTTTTTTTTTTTTTTTGAATTCCCTTATCCTGGATGTAATCTGCTTTCTTCAGAATGCAAGAATGAGTATGCAAAGCTTATCCTTCCTTCCTAAAGGCAGGGCTTAAGAAAGAGAATTTGTTGTTTTCAGTTTCCTGCAGACAAAGTTCAAAGTCGGGAATGTTTCTTATAAAAGAATATTCCCATTACTCCTGTTGTTGGGTTTTAATGGAAAACATAAAGCTGTGTCTGTGGTACATTCATCCTGGGGGCTGTGGATGTACAGTTGAGTGAAGATGGCTAAGCAAAAAAAGGAAGGATATGAGCTCAGCAGAGAACTTCATGGAAATATCAAGCATTTCTCAAAAAGCTGGGTTGTTTTTGAAGGGTTTAGGTTTGATAGTGTCCATATTCAGAATACCTTGAAGGGAGAAGTCCCTTATGTCCTGTTGTTTATCATCTTTGATGATAAAACTTTGGCTAATTGTATATACAGTACACCTCAATTTTGCCATGGGTTAAGATCCTTTTATTCCTTGCCTCTCCCTCTGCTTGTATGTGGATAGTGTTTATCTCTTGATAGTTAATGTAAAGCTTGTTGTTTACTTAATTATAAGCTATGAGATTCAGAAAATATGGAATTTGCCCAAGTTTGTCTTATTAGTCTTTAAGGTGAAATTTGGTCATGGCAGTATCTGGAGGTGTGGATTTTTATACTGGCCTGTTGAGTCCATTTTTTGATGTGGTTCCAAGCCTCACATATATGTAGAGGGGTCAAGATTCCCTAAGAAATCAAGTGTCAGCACCGTGATTAGATACTGAATTATTTGGGTTTTAGCCATTCTTCAGTAGTTGTATCACTTTGATGTGCTCCTGGGTTTTCCCCCAGGTGCTGCAAGGACAGCATTTCAGTGCACGGAGTGAGCGAAACAGAGTTGTTGGGAGCTTTGTTTGCTCATCGACACTCATTTGAGCCAAATTTAAGGTTTTGTTGAGAAGTATGAGATTTTTCTCAATATTCTTTTAACAAACTCCAGTGTGTAGATGGCTGATGCAATGAAAAGCTTTTCCTCCGGTCTGTGCTGTGACACTTCACTATTAGCAGAGGAATTTTGGTGCCTTTTTAAGTAAATGAGCCATTTAAGGTTATGGGTTAGTCCTTACTTTTGTAGTGGCTTGCAGCTGGTAGGTAACCCAGATTCATTTTTCTAGTGTGCTGTAAGTCTTTATAACATAAAATACATATTTTTAATGCCATAGGTGCTAAATAAAAACAAGTGATTTCTGGAGTATTCATTCTGGGTTTTAAGATGGTATAAGCCAGTGAAATTTAATATCCTGATATGAGTGCCTCACAGAAGAACTTCACCTTTTCAGTTTCTCAGAGTTGGGCCTTGAAACTTCTTTCTTATTGTCTAAGGGGGATGATTTGGAAGATCAGGGGTTTTCTGCTGGATTTTTGCCACCGAAGTCCAGCTCCAGAGTCTGTTTGAGAAGGCTGTACCCTGTGCTGATGGCTCAGAGGGGCAGTGGCTGCCCCTTTTTTTTTTAAACCTGTGTGAGGTCTTTAGGATTGGATGTGTCACTGCTTTTGTCTGTTAATTTCTCTCGGCACTGGGGGAACTGAGCCACCGTTGCTGGAGTAGAAAGTGAATACAAAACCCTTTTGTATAATCTGGGCTGTAAGAAGAGGAGGAATCTTTCAGTAAATCTCCTGTAGTCTCCCCACAGGTATGGGGAAGGCTGAGTGGTTTCTGGCTCATAGAACAGTGGTTTTACTGCTTTCTGGATTTTTCTGGATTGTTGCCTTGCCATAGGACTTACCTGTGTTGTCCTTTGCACTGCCTCAAACATGAAAAGTTTATAGAATTCCTTTAATAAAAAAGACCAGAAATGGCTTTCCAGTGCCCACTAAAGATGAAGGGGACAGCATAGTGCTACTGCCTGTCCTCATGAGCATCAAGGCACTGAAAATTAGGGAAGAATAGCTGTGGAGGATTTGCCTGCTGCAGAAATTGTTCCATAATTTTGCTCTGCTGGTGCTTTGGTTCCATTTATCAGTGAAGGTCTGATAATTTGCCAGTGAGCTGATGGAAGCAGCAGGAGGGTTTTCTGGTTTTTGTTTACAGTCATGCTTGCTTTGCCCTTTAAAACACAGTGTCTGCAGTCTGGGTCTCTTGGTTGGGGCGCCTGAAATACCAACCACCAGTCCACGCTTATCTAAGGAGGGTGCTACAGCTGTGATCAGATGGTCCAGGTTGTCAGGGGGTCTATAACAGGGTGATGTGATAGTAAGAGGTTTTTTTTTGAAGTCCTTTCAAGCTTTTCTAGCAGTTCAACCTTCTGTTGAAATGCTTTTCCTTTCTTCCTTTCCTAGAGTACATGCTGGACCATTTTTGGAAGGTGTGGTGGGGGGGGAACAAACGTAGCTGCACACTCTTATCAGCACCCTAAGTGTGGCAGTTAAGTCAACAGTTGGTTTAAAGGTGGAGGTGTGAAGTGGATAATCGATTTTATTCTCTCATTTAATTGCCATCCCCATCTTCTGGTTGGTTTCTCTCTTATCAGAAGTGCCCATCAAGGGCTTACTTAGGTTAGGCTAAGGTGGCATGCCCTTTGTAAGCCTTGAGGAGCTGTGCCATGCTGTCCTCCTACTGCCACCAGAGGAGACCACGCTGCTGTCATGTGTGTGATGCGTGAATTCACCTGCAGGTGCTCGCTTCCTCCCCTGCACGTTGTGCAAGCAGCCAGAGACCTTTATTCCTCCCTGTCCTTGAACTATAATGCCTGGAGTTTGTGTGTCTGGTTCCAAGACTCTGATTCCTGATGGTGAAGTGGAATAAAAAAAATTAGTCAATAAATATTAATAACACTGTCAAATGTCAGCGGTGTTGCAGTGTAAACCCAAAACTCCTAAGATTGTGCATGTTCCTGTTGGTGTGCTTCCAGCCTGGAAGCCTGGAGGACTCTTGCTGAGCCTGTGTAACACAGTGGATTGAATTCTTGGATGTGTTCATGTTGCTCAGTAGTAATATCGCACCAGTTTGTGTTAGAATGCTGGATTTCAAGTAGGTTTGCATGAGATTTTTTATATTAAAGGGGACGTTGAATGACAGAAGCTGCTGATTTTGAAAGTCCTTTTTTTTTTTTTGTACTACCAAAGAGAATTTGGCAGTATTAATTTTATTCCTAAAGAGCTTTGGTGTTAGGATGGGCCAACAAAATAATTTTTACCTGTTTGTAGAGTGTGCATGGCTAAGTAAACCCAGGAGGGAAGTCCCACGTGGTTTAGTGGTGGTGTACAAGAGCATCAAGCTTTTCCTGATGATACTTCCAAGGAGATGCAAATACCATTTCAATTACAAGATGTGTTCTTTATAAAACAAGCAGATTCAAAACAAAAACAAATCTTGCAAGAGCTTTACAAGAAGGCACAGTACCCCATACCTGTTCCTAGCAAGCTGGTGTCCAAAAGGAAGGAATGTTCCAGATTATTGCACCTTTTATCTTCACACACACAGTTATATGGGCAGGTGTTTACATGCCTCAGAATAACCACCTAGGTAATGCATGAAAAGAACTTGGACCTTAATCATCTTTTCATGTTATAACAGCCCTTTCCCTTTTGAATTTGAGAAAGTCTGAGCATTTTGAGCCTGTCCTGAGAAATTTCCTTTGTATTAGAGGGGATGGAAGAGAATGCAAGAGAATCTGAGTTTTCCACTGAGGGAACCACAAAACCTCCACACAGGGAGGTTTTGTGATGCTGGGGACTGCAGGAGAGAAGATGAGCCTTTGCACTTTAATGACTGAAAATTCAAGGAAGATACAGGTTTCCAAATTACCATTGGACATGAAGCCTGTTGAGATTTTTCTCTGAGATCTCTGCTATTTAGCTTGGAATAAAAATCTCTACAAAAGTTACATTCTGAAATCATTAGGAGCATGGAAGCAAGTGAATGCATGTCAGCATATGTATTTTTTGAATGCACTTTATGTAGGTGATGAACACTTCCAGGGTTCTTTGATGTGGAGCCACAGCCTGGGTTGAAGCTATGCCTGCTCATACCAGCCTGGGGGTTGGGTTTGAGAACTCAGTGCATTGATAAAGAGCAGTTTCATCATGTGCATAATCTGTCCTTTCTTCCTGTTGAAGTCTGATAACACTGGGACTAGTAGAGAAATGCAGCCCTTTAAAAGCTTGAGATATTTTAGTACCAAGAAATTCAAAATGGCTTTGCTGGCACTGGAGAAGAACTGGTGCTTCAAGATGGTCCACTGTTGTTCCTTAAAGATGCCAAAGCATAACTGTGTGTGTGTTAGCAGAGATACTGTGCAGCTTCTGTTTAATTTGGTGTGAATGAATGCTCCTTAAGCATTTTGAGAAATGTTACAACAAATCTTTTAACTCACTGCATTAAAATAGAGCCTGAACTCCAAGTGAAAAATTGAGGATACTGAATCAGCAGCACTGATTATAATTTCAACAGTGGAAGGTTTTACCAAGCAACTGATTTAATAAACATTTTGACTCGATTTGTAATAATCCTGCAAATGTTACCTGGAAAAGATGACCTGTTTTGTTTACCAGAATGAGTTCTTTCATTGTCAATCCTAAACCAAAGCTAGACTGATGTCACTTTATGAAAATTTGTGTATTTCAAGAAGCAAAAGGATTTGAGGCCAAGCCTCCTGTTTTTGCTCACAAATGAGA
This sequence comes from Fringilla coelebs, assembly GCF_963513975.1. Lineage (NCBI taxonomy): Eukaryota > Metazoa > Chordata > Aves > Passeriformes > Fringillidae > Fringilla > Fringilla coelebs. The sequence continues at coordinate 6,324,252 of NC_140034.1, forward strand.
ATAGTAAATGGACTATTATGTTACAAAGGGAGTTACTAAAGGCTTACCGCCTTATGTTTGCTTCTTGTTCACCTCCCTTGGAAGACGTAAAGTAATCCACATCAAATATAAAGGCTGCAACCTCCACTAGCTAAACTAAAGAAAGGAAGGTTTAGCTGGGGATGGGAATTTTGGTTTTCAGTCCTTCAGAAAGGACTTTTTCCTTGCACCCTATTGAGTCTATTGGATGCTGAGCTGACATTGCTGCAGGCTTTTTGTCCTAGCTATTGTTGTAAATGTTTCTCTTGACTGCTTAGTGGGTCTGTTCTTTATTCATACAGAAAAAATAAAACTTGATATCTCTTACTTCTGTTCTTTTTTTTTTTTTACCCTTTTCTTAAAAACCTTTGATTACAAAATACCCTGTTAACTGAAAGCAGTTGAGGAACTTGAGGTAAAGGGATGAAACTTGGATGGAAGCAATGAGGGAAAATGTCCAGCCTCCAGTCTTACAAGCAAATGCAGTGAACAAAACAGAAGAAACATTTTAATGCCACAATTTAGACTAAAATTAGTTACTTTATCAAGAGTCTGTGTCTGTCTGAAGGTAGACCAGTTCTAAAACATTGTTAACTGAGAGCCTGACAGATATCTTGGGGATATGTTTTGCATCATTTTTTGTGAGCTTGGTAGAAGCAAAAGCAGAAGGGCTGAAGGGAGGAGAGCACTTAGTGTCTAGTTCTGTCAAGCCTGTGTTCAGATATCCCTTTTGAATAGCACTGATTTTTCTGTAATAATAAACACAATTTTACTACCATGTACCTTTAATCCTGAAGGGTAAAGCACAAATAATTAAGGGAAAAAAATATATTCAAGAAAAAGCCAAATAACGTAGCTGAAAACAAAAATCTTACATGCCACCGCTGTACGCCATGTGGTTATTTTAAAACAGAATATTACAATGCAAAGGTAAACTGTGGGTGGGTTACACTGTATAGCAAGACATGATAGAATCACTTCACCATGATCTAAATTAGAAATGACAATATTTAAGCTTTTCCCTTCTTACTCACATTTTCTCTGTGGGGAGGTAGTTGGGGTTTCAGGTCAATTCAAGGCCAAATCCAGATGATGGATAATCTTGTCAGCATGGTGCTGTGGTGGGTTCAGGCCATTAAGGCTCTGCTGCTGGCTCCTGTGTGCTGTGATTTGTCTGTAGGATGGGTGTTTGTTTATCTGGACTTTGTGGGGTAAGGCTTCTCTAGGTGAGCTGAGTGAGTCTCCTCTCGCTGCCTCTCCCCACTCTCATTTTGCAAACGCTGGTGGCTTTCAGAGCATTTGTGCTGCTGTAGCTAATCCAGGCTGACCTGCCTGCTTGCTCTCCTGATTTGTTAGTTTTATCAGTTAGGGGTTTGTTTTGGTCGTAGTCAGGCTATAGGAAATGCCTGTAACTATGCTATGTAAAGAAAATGGTTTGAATTGCTGTGTTAAAAAGAAATATACAAAGGAATGACTTCTGATAGTTTATGTACGGCGGCATTGTTTCTGCTTGGATATTACATTAGTTTCTGCAGTTAAATCTCTTCTAAATCATTCATACTGTATGTAAGGAATTTCTGAGTTCTTTTCCTGAGCTGGATTAGTGGGCTGTGATGTTCATTAATTCATGAGGGGCAAGACTTTCTTCTGTGTAATCACATGCTTCTGATTACACACGAGGTTTGGGTGTGGGTTTTTTTTTTCCTCACAAGAACTCTCTACACAGACTAGATCGTAAGAAGAACTAGTAAATAAAATTGGCCATAAAGCAATAATACTTTAAGAGGAAATAATGTCAAAGCAAGGTGGGTCAAAGCTGTAACCGCAATCTCATGGAGAACTGGCAGCTGAGAGACTGCAGTAATTCTGTAGAGCTGCAATAGGAGGAAGGAGCACCCCTCCCAACCAATTTGGAAAAAGTTTGCCTGCTGAGGGACGAACAGTCTGGGCTGCTGGTCAGGACAGACAAGTGTGTCACTGCAGGGCTGGGAGGGAGAGGGAATCGGGCTCTCGGGGCTGCCTGCAACTCTGGGCCATGTTGGTGTGGGTCTGTCTCAAGACTTGATAGATGGTGCTAACACTGCAGCTCTGTCCCTCCTTGTTGAAGTTGATCAGCTCCTTAGATCCCCTATACCTAAAAAACTGGATTTGAGTGGTAAAAACTATAAACCAGTTTTTTATATGAAGTCGCCGATAGAGCAGTTCCACTGTTTTAGTTTCTCTGTGCTAAGTGCTGGGCTTGCCTGGACCTCCTTTCCATGGAGGAGTAATTTAGCAGGTATCATGGCTAGCAGCTCTGGACAAAACACAGATCTTACAAACAGTGAAAAACCCCAAGTGTTTGTGTAGCACAGTCAGGAGAGTAAACTTTGTCCTAACAGTCTTTGGCTGTAGGTGAGAGTGGTTGGTGGTACAAGCCCAGGGCTGAGCCATGTGCACTCCACATGGACACAACTGGTTATTCTGGGTGCTCTGCAGGGTATGGCTGCAAACCAGGAGCTGCCCCTCTGTCCTGTTCAGCTGTGCTGCCAGAAATGCCTTGCTTAGGCTGGGCCTGAAAAGGTGACCAAGTTTTATATCAACCACAGGAATGCATTCAGCCTTAAATGTGAGACCACTTTGCAGGTCTACTTTCTAAAGTTCCAACACCATCCTGATGTCATATATACTTTTAGTATATTACTGACTTTTTTTTTTTTTGGTGTAATGAAGAAAAAAATGAAGCTATATTATAGTGGATGTAGTTTTTGTGACTCCATTTCTAAGCCAGGTGTTTCCTAGAGTAATTTTGCAGTCTGAGAGGAAAGATTGTTTCTAACATGGAAATATTATCTGAATCTTTTACTGGCAAATGATGGCAATTAATGGCAGAACTGGAAACTGGTTAAAGCTCAAGAAGATGCTACCAGATTTGAGGCACATTACTAATTAGGATTTCTTGTTTCCTACAATGTATATGTCTATCAAACTTTAGGAACAAATAATGTGATAAATACAAAGCCACTTGGTTGAAGAAAGCCAATCTAAAGAGAAAAATGTGAATTGCTATTGGAAGATGTTTATATTTTAGAAGGTTTTCACAACCTGTATCGAGAAAGATGAGCCTGGGTTAATTAATCATGCACAAGTTATTTTACATGGGAACTGAAAACCCCTATAGAATAAAATGTGCCTGATTAGAGAATTAGTAAGTTTGAATGGGAGAAAATCTGTAACCATGGCAAAGTGACATAAAGGAAACATCTTGGTTTTTTTTTTTTTAATCAAATAATATGTACACAGTATAAAAATTTTTTTAATGCTGGTTGGTGACTTTAAAAGCCAGAAGGCGACAAAGCTGACTGCTACACATTTTAAGTTCTATCCATTGACCATTTTCTTTCTAAGTATTTTCAACCAAAATTTACCAGTTGTGGCTCAGTTGTAGGAATCTGCTGTGGAGGGGTCTTTGGGATGGTATGGGGAATGATGTGTTATTTGGGAGATGCTGTGGCTCACATGGTTTGTATGAGCCTGAGGACAGGAGCTGCACACTCAAGTAGAGAGGCCAATATTAACATCTGTAACTAGTGGGTTGCTGCGGGTGTGCTTTGTTCTCAAGGCTGTTGGGCAAATGTTGCTGTACAACTTTGTTTCTATTCACCATGATTTGAGGCAGGGAGTGGGAGTCTGGGTTATATCCTTTAGCTGAGCTCTTGGTTCAGCTGCAGTGAGTCCTTGTTGTAAAACACCCTTTTGCTCTGGGTTTGTAACTCAAATATCTTCTGGAGCTCAGATTTTATGCAGCTATTGCATATAAACATCTCTTATATATAAGAAGTGCTATTGGGTTTAAAGGGGTCAGTGAAACTGCTTTCAGTGAGCTCTCATGGATAACGTGCTTATGATTCTCTGCTTCTGTATTCTGGTGGTAGAAATACAAAATGGAAATGAATGTCTGGCACTGAAATTGTGCAGGAAAAATCAGACCTGCAAATGCATGCAATTTCCTGTCCAGCACCGGCATTTCTGATATTTTCATTGCATGTATAATCCACTCAGCAGCTGAGGTTTTCTTCAGGCTCTTGAGGTGTTTTTGTTTCGTGCCAGACTGAGAGCAGAAGGCTGCAATACAGCTCTGAAGTTTGGGGTTTGTTTTAAATGGAGCTTTTTCTGGCTCCTTTTCTGCAGAATGCTCTTTCTGTTGAGAAGATCATGAGCTTTACACAGGGGCAGCTCCAAAATAACAGATAAGAGTAGTGATATGATTTGTTTAAACTGGTTTTGTGGCACTTCACATCTCACTGTTTAAAATCCCCTTCCCTGAGCTCCCTTTCCTTCCCCTCTGGTGAGGAGAATGCTCACTTTGGAAATAGGTTTTCTTTACAGGAATTCAGTGTCATTTAATTGACTACACAGAAAATTGTGAGCAGCTATACATGCTGATGTGTGTTTTTTAATTTACTTTATGCAATTGTAACAAAGCTTAGAGTAGTCGCAATAGGAAAGAATTTTTTTTTTAGTTTGGTGGCATTTCAATGTTGAGGCAACAATGACTTCACTTGGTAATTAAACCTCATTTGTGAAAGACCTTTTCCCTATTAATTTGATCCATTAAAGAAACGCTCTTTGAAGCTGGTAGTTAATCTTCCTATTTAAATGGCTGGGTTTTACTCAGATTGGTTACAGCTTAGGTTTAAATAGCAACTAAAAATAGCCAACTGTTGTGCTGTACAGTTTAAACATCTATCTATAGTAACAGCCTTTCTAGAAAGGAAACATGTAGTAAAAGGGAGAGGAGATGCTGCCACTCAGGCAGCACTGGTTGGTTCCAACATCCCCTTTTCCTTGTGTTTTGCCCATCAGCTCCAGCTGGCAGCACTTGATGATCTTACTCTGGGATTAATTTTTAACAGAAAGCACTATGGGCTGGATTTGAGCAGCGTTCCAGTTGGTAATTAATAATTCAATGGCTGAGAGAAATTTTGATTGTTCCTGCTGAAGGCTGCTACCAAGGGTGCTAAAACCTGGCCAAAATATGGAAACTTCAAGAACATTAGGCCATCAGAAAGAAAATACAAGGGCTGAAATCCCAACTTGTGAGGTTATTGTCTGTTTTCATCTCTTGAGTGCTCTGTATGATTCACACAAGCCTGACAAACCTGTGGACTTGAAGTGCTCAGCTTGATTGCCAAAGCAGGGGAGTTTTAACTTAAAAGTGTCTGCAATTGAAAAGGAAGCAGTGACAAAACTGCAGTAATCTGGGTGGATGGCAACCATTTATTTCCTGTAATTCTCTCTTGAGTTTTTGTTGTAGGATGAACATTTTGCTGGTGAAGGGATCTTGAATGAGTAGCTAACAAAAATCAAAGGTATAAAGGTGAATCTGTCTAAGGCAATAGAATTTCTTGTGCTGCTGTTACAGTTTCAGCTAGGATATAGTTCATTTTCTTCCTAGTAGTTGGTTCAGGGCTGTGTTTTGGAGAATAATGCTGACAGCACACTGAGGTTTTAGTTGTTGTTGCACAGGGCCTCCCCTGAGTTAAGGACTTTCAGTTTCCCTTGCTGTGCCAGTGAGGAGATGCACAGGAAGGCAGGAGGGGACACAGCCAGGACAGCTGACCTGGCCTGACCAAAGAGACATTCCAAACCACGGAGTGTGATGGCCAATGTGTAAACTGGGGGAGTTGGCTGGGAGGTGCTGGTCCCTGCTCTGGGACGGGCTGGACATCAGTCAGAGGGTGGGTGAGCAATTGCGTTGAGCCTCTCTTGTTTCTCTTGAGTCTTGTTTCTTTCTTTATGTGTTCTCTCTTGTCATTGCAATTATTATTTTGTTTCAATTTTTAAACTGTTTTTAAGTTGACCCATGGGGAGGAAAACTGCAACTTCATTGCAGTTTTGCTCCCCATCCCACGAGGGTGGGACAGGTAGTGAGCAAACAGCTTTGTGGTGCTTAGTTGTGGGCTGGGGTTAAACCACGACAGTTACCTTGAAATACCTTTGACAAAATAGAGTTATAGTGAAATCTGTGGTCCAAGAAAGAGGATAAAGAGAATCCAGGTGTTTTTTTTCTCTCCACCCTTAGTTTTCCACCAAGAGAAAAGGTACTTGAGGTCCATCTTCAGTAATAAATATTTAATTAGTCAGGTTAAATAGCTAAAATATTTTTGCAGTATTGTTAAAGGTCAGACTTTTCGTAATGGCTATTTCCAGATATACCTGTATGTCAGGAGCCTCAAGCTTCTCAGACCAAGATATCCATCACTACAACAGGAACATCTGTTGTCACAGGGAAATTCTATGTGAAGAAATCTGCAATATGGGGAAATACTATCAGATATTTTAAGGTTGCCATTCTGAGGGACATGGGTTTGTATTCACAGGAATCAATGGGACTATTGTATGTCCAGAGTTTTTTACATCTATAATTACCATAAGTTAGTTTTCCAAAGATCTTTATTAATATTATGTCAATCCATTAATGTTTCTCATTCCACAGAGATAGGTTTTCTCTGCTGGCAGTGGCAGGAGTAGGAGGAGAGAATGGTGGGATGGCATAGAGTTTTATCAAGTTGGTAAAAAGGAAAGTAATTGTAAAAGAGATTCTGATAGCTTATTCTGTCTTTTTCATGGATTATTAAACTTCTTCCATGTGTCAAGGCATTTGTGCTTCCAACATTCAACACAGTATTGTCACACCTGTGTTTCTGTTCTAAGCAAGGTTTTGACCACTGTGGGTAGCACAGCAGGTAAAGGGCTGAAAATGTGTTTTTTGGGTATGCATTTGCTGATACTGAAGAGGGGAGATACAGATCAGATGTTGGGAAGAAGCTCTTTATTCTGAGGGTGGTGAGGCCATGGCACAGGGTGCCCAGAGCAGCTGTGGCTGCTCCATTCCAGTGTTCCAGGCCAGGTTGGATGGGGCTCTGAGCAACCTGGGATAGTGGAAGCTGTCCCTGCTCACAGGAGGAGGGTTGAAACTGGTCGATCTTGAAGGTCACTTCCAACCCAAACCATTCTCTGATTCTTTGAATCTGGTTCATTATGTCCCAGGGATCATTAGCTCGTGAATTTTTTTGCTCTGTAATTTGTGGTGCCTCTCACAAGATGTGTGCTAACTAAAAAGGATTTTTGCACATATCCACAGACCTTAGCAGTGTGAATTTGGCAGTGGTAGTAGATGGCTTTTAAGTCTTGTGAAATCTTAAAAAAAGTAATTCCCAAACTGCAACTGCCTTTTATATCTCAGGTGAATACAAAATGAAGACAGGGTGCCTTCAGAAGATTTAAATGCATAAAAAGAAAACTTTAATACAATAATAGTGTGTGGTTTTGTATTGCTAATTTAAAAATAAAAGCATATTTATTTCCTTAGGGACCACAGCAGCACTTAGTTCTTGTTTGTATGTGTGAAAAATTTGGAGCTCCTATGTGAAAATGCTTAGTTCAAAACTCATCTGACATGAGGCAGAAGTGACCTGGTGTGGGTGTTGGGAAAAGGGGGAATTCTCCCTGTTACTCACAGTCTGAACTGTTTCAGTGCTTTCCCTCAGTGAGCTGCTCTTCACCTCGTGGTCTAGAGGAGGCAGGTCTACAGAGGCAGTGGAAGGAGAATGAGGCATTGTTTTCCAGTACAGGGGAGACTCTGGAAGGGGCTTTTTCTGTAGAAAGAGTGAATCATAGAATCATCATATATGATTTTGGGGAAGGGACTTTCTGGATTGCTTGAAAAGCAGCATATCTAATGTTAAGTGAGTACCCTTGCTTGTCTGACCTGTTAGGTGGGCTTTGTAAGGGTGGTAAAAAAGGAAGAACTTGGAGAATGTACATGATCCATCATGCTGGAGCATTGAGCTGGAAATTATGGGCTCTGTAATTTGTTGAACAGGCTTGAAGGGTCAGATTTGGAGGCTGAAGAGGCAGCACTCAAGGTATGAGATAAGCAGGAAGGGTTCTTGTCAGAACCCAGGACATCTGTCTGGCTGTCCTGGATGGCTTGAGCCCCTGCCAGGGGGCACAGAGACCTTGGCACAGAGCCCAAGACACTTGTGTCTTTAATTTTGACCCATGGAAAAAAATACCAACTTTATATGAGGATTTACAAGCCACAAAAGTTTAAGTAGAATGATAGTTAGTCTGTCACAGGGTGAAAAGTAGAATTTTGGGGTTTTTAGAATGGGGGCTCGGGGTCCCAAGATGGAGGAATCTGGGCGTGCCTTGTCCTTCTTTCTCCTTCTTCCTAGCCTCCATCATTTGGGTGATGGTGGCACTTTTGGATTGGTTTAAGGTAGAGACAGACTGTCTATGTAAGTGATAGGTATTGGAAAATAATTGTAAATAATGTACACCTGGTTTTTAGTATAAAAAGCCAACACTGCCCTGAAGGTGGGCAGAGTGCCACGGACTGACCTGCTGAACAGACCTCAGCAGGTCAGGGAAAGAATGTTATAGATAACAGAAAATAAACAACCTTGAAAACCAGAACAGAAGAATCCTGACTCCTTCTTTGGTTGCCGGGCTGGGAAGAGACTCTCTAACGCATCTTGGGGTCATCCTAACCACAGAGACTCCAAGACGTTCTGAGTATGGAAGTGTCTCTTTGAAGAACTGATCTCATTGGAAGACTGTGGGTTTGAATTCAGTTCTGTCAGAGCCCAACGGGACAGAAGTTGATACAAAGAATTACACTTGCACTTTTAAACTGAATCTTTACATTATTCAACTTCCAGTTGATCTCTGGGCAACTTAGTTTCAAAGACACACATCCCAGAGAGCTCACTTCCCTGTATTAACCTGAAACTTTGTTTCTCTAGGATTAGCTCTGAACGCAGGAAAGAGAAGTCGAGGGATGCAGCGCGCTGCAGGAGGAGCAAGGAGTCAGAGGTGTTCTATGAGCTGGCCCACCAGCTGCCCCTGCCGCACACCGTCAGCGCGCACCTGGACAAGGCGTCCATCATGAGGCTCACCATCAGCTACCTGCGCATGAGGAAGCTGCTGGATGCTGGTGAGGGACAGCATGGCCCCATCTGGGAGGGATATCGAGGAAGAGTCTCTTTGTGAGACCTGTCAGCAGTAAAATAAATGATTGTGTTATTAGATGTGTTCTTGTTCTGGGAAGGTGGGAGGCATTACAGTAGAAATCAGCTGTTAGCAGTGACACAGGAAAAATCCACTCTTCAGTGGATTTCATTTTTTCCCTTTCTATTCTAGTGATACTGGCTGTCTTATCAAAGCTGTAGTGCCCTTTTCAGTCTTATCTGACCCTTCTCCCAAAGTTAGATTCCTGCATTTAAACCTCTTTTCCCTCTAAATTTGTTTGTTCCAGCTGTGCTTTTTTGACCGTAGGTAATTGGTTCAAGGTTGACTGAGCTAACTATAGTTGTGTCCCCTTAAAATAAACTGCAAGGAATAATTTTGTAAATTGTGTTTCTATGATGTGCTCCTCTGGAGGTGAAGTCAGCTGAGGATGTGCTGTCTCTGCAGCTACAACTGCAGGAATATCTGAGTCAGGTTGTAGCCTGTAGCTGATAGCCTGCCATGGGCAGTATACTGGTTATTTGTGCTCATGCATGTCTGTCTCTACTGTGTGAAGGAGTAACTTCAATAACCAGACTTGGAAAACTCTCCCAGAAAGCCCCTGAGAGAAGTTTAGAATGCCTTTTTGAGATGGGTGATAATTTTTTTGCCACATAGACCTTTTCCTTAAGGTGGAAGGTTTATTGGTTAATACATAACAGCACAGAGGGTTAACTCACTCTGATTTTCTGTGATTTCTGATACCTTTACTAGAGCTTGAAGAATTGAACTGATCATTTATCTAAATGAATTATACTGGTTTTGAATGGTCCTGCAAGATTGACTCCTTGCAGACTGGTGCCAGAAGTCATTCCTGCTGGTAAGTGAAGAATGGCTGGTGTTTGCTTAAACAAAAATGTGTGGCTGCTTGCAGGTGAGCTGGAGACAGAAGCCAAAATGGAGAAGGAACTGAACTGTTTCTACTTGAAAGCTCTTGATGGCTTTGTCATGGTTCTGTCTGAAGATGGGGACATGATTTACATGTCTGAAAACGTGAACAAGTGTATGGGACTCACTCAGGTGAAATACTGACATTTCCTAAGACTGTTTCAAAAAGCTGTTCCATTTTTGTGTACGTGAAGTTAAACACCCATGTACCTCTTCATTTTTTGCAGTTTGAGTTGACGGGGCACAGTGTATTTGATTTCACTCATCCATGTGACCATGAGGAGCTGAGAGAAATGCTTACACACAGAAATGGTGAGAAGAAAGAAAAAAAAAATCAATTTAATTTACTTATGGATAGTTTCTATTGGCATGAATACAGTTGGATATCTGCCAGAAAATGGTGTTGAGTTCAAAAGCTAATATGTTTTAATTTCTTAAATCTCAAATTAAACCTTGTTGAGAGACACTAACAACAGGAATCACCAAAATGTTTTGGCTATATCCTACTTATAGAAGAAAGGAGATTTCATTAGGATTCCTTAATCTAATAAAATTAATTACTAAAATGGAGTTTTTGAGGGTTGAAAGAATAAGTGCCTACAGGAATAAAATTAGTGGTAGATTGAATGAGAATGATTTTAAGCAATTGCTGTAGAGGGACATGGAGAAGCTCAGTTGGTGCATTTGTCTTGGTCTGGCCTTCCCTTCACAGGACAGCTGAGAACAAATGCTTTCTTCCAGAAATCTGTGGTGGTATAACCAAGACAAAAGAAAAGATACTGTATTTAAATTTTAGGACACTAAGACACTGATCTGGGAATACTTAAACAGCCCAAAAAAGGGCTTTGGGGTTGATGCTTCTCCGCACCTTTTAATTGGTGCATGAAATTGGTATCTTTTCACAGATTTCTGGCTCTTCTTTTCTCCATCTGAGGGAGCAGAACACTGTGTTTACATGTGCTGTGTGCTTTGAAATTTAACAATTGCCCATGAATTACAGCTTTTATGCCTTCTAAAGATTTGATAAAGGCTATAAAGATTTGGCAGCCTGCATGTCTCCAAACAAATCTGCTTTACTCAGTTATTAGAAGCCTAAAATCTGACCTCTACTTTCTCTTTCATCAAATGAGGTTTATATGGACTCTGAATTCAGATAGTGATAAATTAATAAACCTGACCTCTGCTTTCTTGTAGCACTGTAAATTTTGTGTAAGTCTTATGTTGTCATCCTATTTAATTTAGTGGAAAGGACCTGATAAGATACCATAGCATTAAGGGCCTCACTTTGATTTTGTAAGCATTTTGTAAATTTTTTCTGCCCTTAGAATGTTTCTAAAGCTAAATTAGACTTCTCCCCTGCCTCCCCCTTTGGAATACAGTAATACATCTTGGGGTGGAGGAGCAATTTCCCTAAAGCAGTGTAAAAAACCTGCTTTTGTTGCAAAAGCTTATTCTTAAAAATGTCCTGTCACTGAGTTTCATGCAAGCCATCTCAAGCATGTCTAAATTGGCCAGCCTGGAATCAGATGTCTGGAAACCATTATTACAAAAGCTGTTTTGCAAATGACGTTGGCAGACAGAAGTCTAAATTACAGTAGTAATAGTACATTTTTATATTTATTGGTATTCCCAGGTTGCCTTCTACTGCAGCTCTTACATCAGTGGAATTATTTTGGTTTTGAATTGAGTATTAAATATTCCCCTTTGGGACTGTACAAGTGCAAGGGAATATAAATGCAATTGGCAGAAACAGAACTGCATTCTCATTTTATGAAGCTGCTTTTTAAACTTTCAAAGCTGGCCATTTTAAAAAATAATGTCTGGTGCTGAATCAGGCTTGAAAGTTGCTCCATCTTTTACAGCTGCTTCTCAAAGCAAAGCCTCATGCATCAGTACTTGGTAACAGTAATGTTGTGTGATCTTCAGCTATCAATTTCTAGATTGGTTTAACTCTAAAAACTTACTGAATTAAATATGTTTTTGTTGCTTCTGTGAATTCTGCTCTAGGTTCTCCCCTACTTCCTCCATTATTAAGGTTATTTTAAAGTAGCCTAAAATATGCTTGAGCCCTTTAGTCTTTGCCTCTGCTAGAAGCAATAAACAAGTTAGCATAGGGGCTTTAACATTTTTCTAATTAATTTTGTCAAGCCAGTAACTGCAGTGCAAGCCACCATGAAGAATTTCATAGTTACTATTGTCTGTGGAGGATGAGAGCAAATTATTGTGTAAACTTGTATTAGAAGTGAGTTCATGTGTTCTAAACTTCCCCCTCTGCCATGATTTGGTCCTTGCTCTTTAGCAAGCTTCAGCAAACTGGCTCTTCCACTGCTCCTTCTCCTGGGTGCTGCATTTCCTCCTTGCACACACTGTGAGCTGCTTGCAGCTCTCCTGATAGCATCAGTTACATTTTCTTTGCCCACAATAGCATAACTAGTAATTGACTCTGCAAGGTTCTCCTCTGTACAGGCAAAAACTTAACTTAAAGCCTGCTGGTAGAGAGACTAAAAAATAAGTGCTGCCAATGTTGATTTGTATTAGGGTTTCTCAACTTTTTCCTCCCAAGAATGTTAATAATGTGTTTAAAAACTTGGTCTCTGTTTACTCCAAGAGTGTAAATCACCGTGGAAACACTTGGATGCATATAAAAGCTGAGTTGTTAGTTTTGAATTGAAAAACTTGCAGTCCTCAAGAGCAATGAGCCCAAAAGGTGCTTGGTTTGAACCTCCTCATAGTGAATTACTGCTGCATTTCAGTGGAAACAACCTCAACAAGGCTTCATATTCTACATATGTTTTTCTTGTCCTCTGTCACAATTTTAAAATATATTAAATTTCCAGCTGGTCTCTCTTTTTTCCTGCTCCTTTTTCCTGAAATCTGGGAATGTGGAGTTGGCTAAAAATACAATCCTGATCCTAAATTATTGAAACTAGGCTGCATCAGAAGCCTCTCCTGTGAGGATGGACTGAGAGAGGGCTGGGTTGGTTCTCCCTGGAAAAGAAATGGCTCTGGGGAGATCTTTGAGTCCCTTCCTGTACCTAAATGGGCTCCAAGAGAGCTGGAAAGGGACTTTGGACAAGGACCTGGAGTGACAGGACAAGGGGAATAGCTTCTCACTGACAGAGGGTAGGGTTAGGTTGTTTTTGGGAGGGAATTCTTCCTGCTGAGGGTGCTGAGGCCCTGGCACAGGGTGTCCAGAGGAGCTGTGGCTGCCCCATCCCTGGCAGGGCTCCAGGCCAGGTTGGATGGGGCTTGGAGCAACCTGGGATAGTGGAAGGTGTCCCTGCCCATGGCAGGAGGGTTGGAATGAGATGGTCTTTAAGGTCACTTCCAACACAAACCATTCTATAACTCTATGAAACTTCAGGGTTTTTTTTTATCTACTTGATAGTAAAACTTGCTCTAAAAAATACCATTATTAGAAGCAGTATTAGGTGTATGACTCTTAGTTTATTTTTTGGGTCTTCCATTAGTCTTAGAGTTCTACAAGGTATTTGTGGAGGTTTTTTAATGCCTTTGGAAGATGATCCAAGTGTTTTAAAAACTGGTTTGCTGTTTGCTTCTGCTAGGTCCTGTGAAAAAGGGCAAAGAGCAGAACACGGAGCGCAGCTTTTTTCTCAGAATGAAGTGTACGCTGACTAGCAGGGGAAGAACAGTGAATATAAAGTCTGCTACATGGAAGGTAACTAATGCTAAGAAATATTTGCATAGTTTGGCAGCTTCCTCTTCAGATGTCATAACACTGAATTTCAACATTTTTGCTTCATGTAACGAGCTTGAATTTCACTAAGTACTTTATAATTTAATAATTGTGCTTCATTATGCTGAATTTTAATGCTGACTACATCACAGAGGTAACTGAAACAATGTTTTAAAATTAGCTTTTCAAAACTCTTTTAATGAATTTTCCATTTTAAATTAGAGGTCATTTACTTACAATTATCATTACCAAATATGTTTGCATAAAGCCTTCTCTGGGAAAAAAGTACTTGACATCACTTATGCTGATCGCTGATTTCTTTTGATTTGTCACTGAAAATGTGATAGTTGAGGTCTCTCTGAAGGACTTCAATGCCATTCTTTTGAAGCTGCTGGCTCTCCCTTTTGTAACAGTTGGAACAAAAAGAGGCCAGCCTGATAACTTTCTGCAGTGAATGCATTTTCTCCTCTGGACAAAGTAACCTTTTACTATATCCAGTGGATTATGGCTCACAATTCTCTTTTATGATTTGAATTTGATTATTCTGGATCAAACAACTTCTTTGCTGCTGTCTGTGAACTATTTCTGCTTCAGAATGGTTAAAAGAAAACCCCACAAAATGCAAAAGTTCCTGTCTGTTGAAGGATGTGTTTGATCTCTGTCATCAGATCTGCAGAATATCTAAAATGGGGGTTTCTACTGTTACCATAACTTTCAGATTTAAATTGTGGATGCCTTTTTTTGAGGCAGCTGCTCATCAGAGTTGTCATTACAGTGACTAGAGAGAAGAGTTCACAGAAATGCAGCAACGTCTGCTGTGGGTTCAGCCAGTGCTGAGGAAGGAGTTGGGCTGTGTGGGGTGAGGAGGAGGAGGACCCTGCTCTCCTCCAGCCTTCCCTTGAGGGGTGGGGTGGGGAAGGACTTGGCTCTGAGTGTGCTGGTGGAAATAGGGCTGTGTTGTCTGACAGACCAAACCTTGTCTGTTTCTAAAACCCAACTTCCCTGCAGGTGCTGCACTGCACTGGTCACATCCGCGTGTACGACACGTGTGGGAACCAGACTCACTGTGGGTACAAAAAGCCTCCCATGACCTGCTTGGTGTTGATCTGTGAACCTATTCCTCACCCATCAAACATTGAGGTCCCCCTGGACAGTAAAACGTTCCTCAGTCGTCACAGTCTTGATATGAAATTTTCCTATTGTGATGAAAGGTAATGTATATGATTTATACTGTAAAAAATCATTCATTTGAAAGATGTGCAGGGCTGGTACATGTTGGCTAATGTTTGCCTTCTCAATAACTTGATTGATCTTGACAATGCAATCATTTATGGCATGCTTGGCCTTTTCCTAACTGATCAGGATGTGTTAAAAGCCAGATTTTTAGACCTAAGGAGGATGCAGGTTTATCACTTTGGAATAACAAAAGGGAAAGGGACTTTTTATACAGGCAAACAGTGACAGGACCATGGTTGTAAAGAGAGGGCATGTTTAGATTAGATATTAGGAAGAAATTCTTGACAAGGAGCTGTGGCTACCCCATCCCTGAAAGTGCCGCAGGCCAGGCTGGATGGAGCTCTGAGCAGCCTGCTCTAGTGAAAGATGTCCCTGCCCATGGCAGGGGTTTGGAACAAGATGGTCTTGAAGGTGCTTTCCAACCCAAGCCATTCTAGGATTCTATTAATAAGTCCTTTGCCTTCAGTTAACTGCCTCTTCAAATTGGTCTTTACTATAGTAGCAGTGATTTAAATTGAAATGAGAAGATTCTTCCAGACACTGAAAAAGCAGGATTTTAGGTTTGTCAAATATGGGGCATTTTGGTGACTGAAAAGAGTGTGTGTAATACTTGTCAGATGTATTTTATTGCTACTGCTTCCCCCCCTCGCCCTTCCTCAGGGGATCAGTGTCTGCTTTCTTCTGTCAAAAAAACCCCAGATGTTCAGCTGTACTTTTAATGCAATACATCTGCTGTTGAAAAATGAGATTTTGTGTTCTGGTGCAAATCAGGGGTGTAGTCAGACATCAGACTGATTTTCCTGTCCTCTGGGAACTTAGCTTGATAAATTTGATAAATGCAAATGAAAGAAATAGTGCAAGTTTTTTTTTTTTTTTTTGTTTGGGGTTGGTTTCTTTCTTTTTTTTTTTTTTTTGTTTGTTTTTAATGTGGTGTCATTTGTTACTACCCATTTCCTTTATAGCAAAAGTGAATTTCTAGTTAGTTGTTGCTGTTAGATGCAGAAAGAGGTTGATGCATGGTAATTTCTGACCTCTGCAGTAACAACCTTTCTAGGACTGATGGTACACACAAAAGGGACTTATTTGGTCACTTTCTGCATCTAGAATGAGGCAAAATAGAAGCACTTCCCTGGTTAGCACTGCCCTCTAGAGACTAAAGAAATTCCACTTGCCTTAAAAGCAGGCAGTGCTTGAGTGGGAAGAGTAAATCTGATTCCTAATTTCTCTTAGTTGCAGGATTAAAACTGTTGAATTGTATCTTTATTATTTTGTTAAATTCTCATGTTTGCCTAAGCTGGTCTACCTTGAAGCAAAAAGACAAAAAATGTCTAAAAAGTGGGGATTTATTTAATCCTATCTCTACTACATGATTTATAAATAATCAGTGAGAAGTAAATTCCTATGCCTGCTGAAATTTGTCTTTTAAAGAAGCATCAAAATAGCAATTTATTTCAAAATGAAAAGTCCCAGTAAACCAAATTTGCTGCTGATATGTGTGGAAGTGATTCTTAAGGTTTTTCTAGACGTGCAAGCATCCAAATGCTCTGGTATTTGTGCTGGCCAGTGTCTGCTTTCACATAGCGATTTTTTCCCTTGTTTTAAAGAATTACAGAGTTGATGGGGTATGAGCCAGAGGAGCTCCTGGGTCGCTCAATCTATGAGTACTATCACGCACTGGATTCTGATCATCTGACCAAAACACACCATGACAGTAAGTGAAAACTGAATTTAAAGCCCTCAAACTACAGGAGATGAGAGACAGCCCTGGGGGAAAGCAGCAGAAGAACAAGGGCTTTCTTTTAGTTGCAGATAGGAATCTGCAATGAATACTGACCTCAAACAGTTCTGGGGTTTTTCTGCCTGTAATTGAAGCTGGTGTTCTTTCTGCTTTTAGTGTTCACAAAAGGGCAGGTGACAACAGGACAGTACAGAATGCTGGCCAAACAAGGTGGCTATGTCTGGGTTGAAACTCAAGCAACTGTTATATACAACACTAAAAATTCTCAGCCACAGTGCATAGTGTGTGTGAATTATGTGTTGAGGTAAGTTGAGTAGACTTCAGTGTTCTTTGTCATCATTTTTAGTGAAGACCAAGTCATACTCTGATGGCACTGGTCCCCTACTGAGTGTGTTATGATGCTACTGTTCCCTAGCAGTGAATTTTTTTTAAAAATAATGCCAGTCCTAGGATTAAAAATTGCATTTAAGAACAAAATGCTTTTTTGGTCTAGTGATGTCAGTAGATGATCTCTGCAGACAAATGAGTGTAAAACCAGCCTCTTCTGTATGATTGGAAGCACTTGAGCATTTGCATTCTAGACAACTCTCTAATCTTTGTCCCGAGTCTGGAGCAGTTAATTCCACCAATAACTTTGTCATGGAGTCAGAGCAGCAGTAGTGGTGTCATTCTCAATCCCATCTATCTTTTTATTCCTTAGAACTCCTCTTTTAGTTGAAACCTTCAGCTGAGGCCAGACTGGTTGACTATTCTTCTGCAAATGTCTAATAGTCCTAAATTAGTTTTTCAAAACGTCAATGAATGTCCCAATATAAGTCTATCAAGATATTGCACATTCATTTAAAACAAAGAAAATTAGTTTAGGAAATATCTAATTTTTTCCCCTTTTTTAAAAATCTTTTCCTTTTTCAATGCTTTCAGAAAAGCACGTTTATGTTTGTTGCTTTTTTATGATTGCACCACAATTAGTGCTTGCTTTGTCTGCTATTTTTGAGGAAAGAATGAGTTACCAAAAAAAAATCTTTAAGCTCTTATCCTGGTAATTTTGTGGGATATGTGTGGTGGGGTGTTTTTTGTTTGCTTTGGTTTGGGGTTTTTGGGTGGGGAGAGTGGGTGGGTTTCAGCCTACTAAACTATTAGACCAGAACTTATTCCTTTTAGCTGTTCTTTAACAGTCATCTTCTTCTCTGTCTGACAGTGGAATTGTTCAGAAGGACTTAATTTTTTCCCTTGGACAAACTGAGTGTATGTTGAAACCAGTGGAGTCTCCTGACATGAAAATGACCAAAATATTCAGTAAAGATGACCTGGATGATACCAACAGCCTATTTGAAAAACTTAAGCAGGAACCAGATGCTTTAACTGTGCTAGCCCCAGCTGCTGGAGACACAATTATCTCTCTAGATTTCAGCAGTAATGGTGGGTGTGTGTTTAAATTGGAGAGCATGTTAATTAGCAAAGTTACTTTTTATAGTAGATTTCATAAAATTACCTCCCAGTACCACTTGCCCAGTGGTATTTCAGCTGCTGTATCAATTTAATGAGGTCCATAGACACACACAGTACTGTTACTTAGGTTGATGGTTTCTTTTAATTTTTATAGAGTCTGATGAACAACAATGTGATGAAGTTCCTTTGTATAACGATGTAATGCTCCCCTCATCCAGTGAGAAATTGCAGAATATAAATATGGCAATGTCCCCACTACCTGCCTCTGAAACTACAAAGCCACTTCGTAGCAATGCTGATCCTGCACTCAATAGAGAAGTTGTATCAAAGCTGGAGCCAAACACAGAGCCACTCGAACTTTCTTTTACCATGCCTCAGGTGCAAGAACAACCAACCAGCCCTTCTGATGCAAGTACCAGCCAAAGTTCACCTGAGGTGAGTTTTGTAATTTGGATATGCTGTCATTAAAATGGATGTGGGGCTTGTGGAGCAGATCTGATTAAGGATGCAGCCAAGACAGGAACTGGAAATTATTTCTACCTTATGACTTAAGCTCACACCATGATCTGAGGAAACTGATAAATTGTCATATCTTTTCATTAAAGTGAGTCTTGCAAATGTATGCAATACTCTCTGACAGAAATAAGGAGAGTTTGGGATTGGCCTTTTTCATTCAGTTGGTTCAGATACAGCTTCCCTAAACAGCAAAGTATTTGCAGTGAATTGCTGTAGAGGCTACTTTCAGGGGTTTCACTTAAGCAAGTGCTTCCCTGGTGGGGTAAATTTGAGTGTATACAAATAAATGTGTTTTCCTTTCCCATTTTAATTTTGTGCAGCTACAGCTTGGGATTAGTTTTCTACATTAGAACATTTTGCAGAGAATCTGTAGGTAACAATGCCAAGTGATGCAGTGACAGAAACCTAAAACTGTGTTCAAAATGTTTTCACAGCCCAGTAGTCCCAACGACTACTGCTTTGATGTGGATAATGATATGGCCAGTGAATTCAAACTGGAATTAGTGGAGAAACTCTTTGCCATAGATACAGAAGCAAAAAATCCATTCTCTACTCAGGTAATGTACAGTAACTTAAAACTCTTTATCATCTTATTCTGAGTCCACTTCTTTTCCTTTATAGAATATTTTCAGGAACCTCCTTCCCTTTTTATGCAATATTTTGATTAAAACGTAAAATAAAAAAAAAATTTGTAAGGATTTGGTGACAGGAAAAGCCTTGATGAAGTCACAGCTGAGGTTTCTTCCACACTGCTAAGTTCCCCCTCTTGTCCATTCCAGGAAACCGATTTAGATTTAGAGATGCTGGCTCCTTACATCCCGATGGATGACGACTTCCAGCTGCGCTCCTTCGATCAGCTGTCCCCGCTGGAGAGCAGCTCCTCCAGCTCGCAGAGTGCAGGCAGCATCCCCCTGTTCCAGCAGCAGGGCCAGGCAGCAGCGGGCAGCCCCGAGGAGGCCAAGCTGAAGCCGGCAGAGCGTGGGGAGGAGGTGAAGACGATCGTTGTCCCTTCCTCGCCCGCGCGCGGGGGCCCCGAGCCCAGCAGCGCCCCCGCCTCGCCCTACGGGGGCAACAGGAGTCGAACTGCCTCTCCCATCAGGGCAGGGAAAGGAACGGTGGATCAGGTGGAAAAGCCTTCTCCAGGAGCACCCAGCTTGCTAACAGTCACTCTGAATGAAAGGTATTTTAAAAGTGCAGCTTAAGCTCTGGTTCTGCTCGAGGAATTAGATATAAATTCTGCCAGCTGTTGTGTGTTCGTCCTCAGCGTTTTTCAGAGGCATTTAAATTTGGACATGTCAAATGAGTCCTTTTCTAATAGTAAACTCCCCTAAAGGTAATTTCATGGTAGCTTTAACCTAAGCACCTCATGTAAAAATTCTCTTCTGCTCTTGTACCTGATGTGCAGCCTTTATAAAAATGCAGGCAATTCAGGTAGCTCCACCCACACAATGTTTCTGGCACTTTCCTTGTCCACTGTGTTAGAGGTAAGAGGCAACCACAGTCTATGCTGCAAATACTGCAGATGTCAGATATACAGACATCTACAAGCAATAGATATTGCTTTTCAAACTAAATGTGTTTTGTGATGGTCTGTGGTGCCTGTAGTACACATTTATCACAACAGAAAAGTATATTAAGTCAAACATGAGATTTGTGATATGTAAAAGATTTATCTGTACATAGAAATATTCAGAATAGACTTTCCCACACCCTTCCTTCCCTTTTTTCTGTTGATAGTGAACTGCTGAACTTTTATGCTTTTTTTCCTGCAGATTTAAAAATTTTTGTTAAAACTCATTCTGAGCTTCACAGCAAGATTAAAGGCTAACATTTGCTATGCTCTAGAAAATGATTGTTTGAAATAAGTCAATTTATGAACGAAAAGTAGTGGAGTTCATAAATTCAGTTCTGTGATGTTGTATATAAAAGTGTCCACGAAAGAAGAATGGCTCAAGGAAAGTAGAAACGTCTTAACAGCCTGAATCAATTTTTCTTAGATCTACTGCACTGGATGAAGAACTAAATCCAAAGATGCTAGCTTTGCATAATGCTCAGAGAAAACGAAAAATGGAACATGATGGTTCACTTTTTCAGGCAGTTGGAATTGTGAGTTTTGTTTTACCATTTTAAAATATTCACTTTTAACCTTGCAATTTCTGAAATGAGGCATCAGTGCAGACTCCTGAGTTAAGCTGTTGGTAAGCAGTGGAATCTTGGGATGAGAGATAATTGACAGTGAAATTTATATATATATATATGCAGATACTCCACTTTTAGTTCTCTTTTACTGTCAACTTTTCACAAGTGCCCTCTACCCCCATGTGCATTTCTTGATTAGGTAGAAGATACTCTTCTGTGAACATGTGTGTTTCTTTAGTACAATATGCACAAATGTAAGACATCACATTTAAATGTGTAATTGCTGCATTTATTTAGCTTTTGAATTCAAACTCAGTTTTCATATTTGTCAAAACTGAAGATTAGTGTTCTTATGCTTTTTCCTCTGCTTTTATTTTTCCATTGAGTCTGAGATTCCTTTACTTAATCAGATGACAAGACCATCTGAACTGTGAGAGAAGAGAGCTCCTATAATCACCTAGCTAAAGTCTATTACTGCCACTCCCTTTCATGCATGCTCTCTAGTATTAGTGTGGGCATTTGGGAGTAGCTATCCTCATCTATTCTAGCTATTAAAAAAAAACCCACTTTGTAGATAGTCCTAGATTTGTGTCACTTGATTGGGGGTTGTCCAGCTTGTTATTTTCTGCAAGGGTATCTTGTCTCCATAATCTTTGTCTCTCACTGTCAGTTCTCAGTATTTTGAAACATTGAGCTTTGCCATTGCACACTCTTCTCTCTCTCTCATCTTCTCTGCAAATTCCCACTTGTCAAGTTTTAAGAACACTTAGTCTTAATTCCTCTACTGCAATGTAGCCTTTGAGCTTCTTTGTTTCAGTTGTAGTCATCTACCCTATCTTACAGTGCAGGATTATTTTTCCTCTGAACTCTCCTTACTCCTGTACTAGCATTCTAGTCTGGGCATAAGACAAATCAGTTTTTCTATGCCATTTCTATGTGGTTGTTTTCATTTGTTAAATGCTTTGCACTTCCATGTACGTTGTTCTGCTGCTTCCAGAAACCCTGTAAGAATTCACAGCTCTGCAAGAAATGTTATTGCCTTCCACTGCCCTTTTCTCATGTAGAGTTGCTACAGCTCTTAGTGTTGCTGATAAAATATTCAAAAAACCATGGAATGTTATTAAATGCACAGAACACAAGCAGTTCAGTGATAGCTGCTGGAATAGTGTTCAAGGCTTCTGTGCTTACTGCCAGTTTAATGCTTACAGGTTCAGACTTCATCTTTTGCTAAACTTTTTCTTTTGTCTATATCTGACAAAAGTGTTACAAATATTTTGATGGTTTCTCAGAGTCAGAAGCTGAATTTCCATGAAGCTGGGTCTTAGTGGAGTTATTTTAAGAAGTGCTTTTGTTGTTTGGCTTCTCTCTCCACAATGGATTTCTGGGAGGATATACAGGCCTTTCACACAAGCAGAAGAAAAATTATGTTAAATCCAGGCTTAGAATATATGCTGTTCTAGGGTTGTACAAACACTTGCCACAACTTTTTAGCTCCAGGGAAGTGGGATGTATTTTGCAAAGAGTGAAAATAAGTGAAGACCAAAGTAAAGTACTACTTTTAGCTTCCTAGAAAACAGGAGAATTAGACAAGGACAAGATATAGTAAGATTGTAAAATACTGTGCTATCGTGAGGTTATAAAATAACAATATAAATCATTACACTGGAACAGTTACAAGCCATATCTTTCTTAAATGTAGGGCTGGAATGCATTCTTGGTAAAAAATAAGCAGCAGCAGCAGTGTAGATGACTAATCTCACTATGAACTGCAGCTCTGAGTTAACTGTAACTTCTACTATACAGCTGCTCCCTTGACTTACACAGGTGTTTTATAACCTGAAAACATATGCTCTTCACTATTTTGAGGATAATGGCAGTGTTGTGAAATACCTTCTCCTCTTTTTGCAGCAGTCAGTATCACTAACAAGACCAAACTTTGCAGATTCAAGTATTTTTGCTAGCAGACTTGATACTAAGATAGTGCTTTTTCTTTCCATCCCATCTGTTTCAGTGGCAGCTTCTTCTTCCTTATCCCAATTATATGAAGCCCTTACAGCTTCCTAATCTCCATATCTTCTCTTCTGCTGTCAAAACAATATGCTAAGGAGCCATATCTGCACTAGACTGGTGGAGGACTGCATTTTCCACAAGGCTTGGGTCGGGTGGCTTGGTGGCAATAACTGGAGTGCAAGCAGAATTTACATCCTAAATGTGTAGATAGAATCGACCTACTGAGGTTCCTGACTCTCCTGCCTACACTGTTAATTCCAGTGCAGAAAGCCATTAGAGACTGCAGTGAAAACCTGATGCTTACTCACCCCAGAGCTGCAGTAATTAAATGGGTGTGTTTGTTTACATGTACACGCTAATCTTGAGCCTGGTAGCTGATGATAACCAGGATTTTGTAATTGTTTTCTCTAATAGAAGTCAGGTCTCGAAACCTGATTCAGTTTTCTGTTAAATAACTTCCAAGTTAGTGTACTTGGAAATGTATTTCTCCCCAAATTCTGAACAAAATCCACTTTAAATTCTAACAATACCATATTGGTACTTAGTGACAGGAACTGTTCATTTGGAAAAGGGACATGGAGGGTTATAAAACTACAATATTCACTAAAGAAGATTAATTTTATTTCTCTCTAGGGGTCTTTATTCCAGCAGACAGGTGACCGTGGAGGAAATGCATCACTTGCTTGGAAACGTGTAAAGGGATGCAAAACAAATGGTCACAGTGGAGTGGAGCAAAAGACAATCATTCTACTATCAACTGGTTGGTATCTTCCTTTCCTAGGCAGAGGGGGTGGAGGGGGCTGTGTGAAAGAGAACAGAGACTCCAAAACTACCCAAACATAGCTCCTTGTGAACAGCTCTAGGAGAGGTTAAGCATGGTGAATAAAGTGCACTTTTTCTCCTTCCCCTCCCTCTTTAGACATAGCAAGTAAACTTCTAGGGCAGTCGATGGATGAGAGTGGACTCCCCCAACTCACGAGTTACGACTGCGAAGTAAACGCTCCCATACAGGGCAACAGAAACCTGCTACAGGGGGAAGAACTGCTCAGAGCTCTGGATCAAGTTAACTGAGCTTTCACAAAACTTGCTCCTTTTTTGGACACTGGTGAATCATCACCTAAAGCAGTCTATTTATATTTTCTATATCTGATTTTAGAAGCCTGGCTACAGTACTGCACTAATTCAGTTAGTTCAGTTTTGATCCCCTTTCTACTTATTTTGACAGTCTTTTTAATATGTTCTTTATGTAACAATAACTCAAACTCTAGTGCATTTTTATAATTCTTTGGTACATACACTTTTAAGTCCATTACATTTAAAACACACTTGCAATAGCAGCTTTGAAATATGCACCTGATTAAAAAAAAAATATTTATTTTTTGGCTGGGGAGTTGGTCACCAAAACTTATCATTAGTAAAATGTCAACACAGGAAAAACTGGCAATACTTCCATCCTGCTTTTCATAGGTAGTTGTGGAAGACTTGTGCTCTCTTACTCTTTATGTTCAAGTAAGTTTTTTATGTTAATAGTTTTTATAAGAAACAACAATGCTTTGCAGCGGTGCATTGTAGCCACAATCGCACAATATATTTTCTTAAAAAATACCAGCAGTTCCTCATGCAATATATTCTGCATTTATAAAAACTAGTTTTTAAGAAGAATCTTTTGTTTGCCTATGAAAACATGTTTAAACCTGGATTATGTCATTATTTTAGTCACGTTGTAATATAAATTGTTCTAAAATGCTGTCTTATGCTTTTGACTTCAGTGGGTGTGGTTAGTCAAAGGAAAGGCTTTATCTGGAAAGGGCTAGCAGCATTTTCTTTGGATACGTTCTCAATTTAGAGAAAGTTTGATGTTCTTAAAGTAGTCACTTTGCCAGCTTAAAAAAAAAATCCCTGCCTGTAGTTGTTGAAGTTAATGCTAATATTGTGTATGATCTTAAATCTAAATGTTCAGCTTACCCTGTGTGGTATAGGTGATATTTCAAGCAGATTGTAAAACATCTTGCATTGTTAGCAAACTTTTATCTAGTACATCGAGTTGCTCAATATTTTGATGTTTTGGTTTTATGCACCTTGTTGCTATTAACATCCATATGTTTTCATGTAGATTTCAGTAACTTGAATATATTTAGAAGCCTTTTTATGTAGAAATATATAGTTGTCACAGACATCTTATTTTCCTATATGTACTGTACAAAACCTCCATTCACTCATTCTTTTTGCTCTTTGTGGTTGGATCTAACACTAACTGTATTGTTTTCTTACATCAATAAACTATATGTGGACCAGGCCCCCTTGGGGAGTGTGTTATCTGAGAGAAATGAGATAATTTATATTTTTGTTAGTGGTTATTGTTCATCCGTGTTCCCTTTTTAACTTAGAGTTGATTGGAAACTACTGCTTCCTTATTTTGTAACATCTCTGCGTTAATTCTTTGAGCCTGTTCAGTCCTGAAGTCTCCCAGACAGTGTTGTACTACCACTCGCCAAAGACGTTACACTTCTCAACCTGTAATCACAGCAGTGAGCAAACCTGGCAGCGAGGAGGCAGCATCTTTGTTTTACTTTAGAGCAGAAAGAATTCATCTTTATGAACAGCTTAAAGGCTTGTCTCTGGAAGCTTTATCAAGGTAACACAGGAAAGCAGGAAAAGGTAAAATTCACAGGAGTGATTGGTCTGAGATGGATTTCTATCACAAAATTCCATGATTAGAAAATTTAGCTGGTACTTGATGAAGCTTGTTCCACATTTTTGTGCTGTTGACCCAGTGACTTTCCTCATTTTGTTGTCATAAAACACAATGCTACTGGTAACCCTGTATTGTGTAAATATGGTCAAGATATTCTGTGCATTCTCCAAACTATTTTTACAAAACTTATCTCAATATAAGTAATCAGTTGTGGAGTGTCACAGGAGTTACTTTGCTTTTATGTTGAAAACTTTTTGTTTTCATTGCACTGTTTTGAAATCAAAGTCATAGTACGTAAGCATAACTTGTCCTTTAAAATTACTGTTTCACTGAAAGGAGCACTTTCCAAACTGCCACAACTCTATGAAACTAAAAGGACACTATTAACAAAAAATAATAAGGCACTGGCAGCAGAAGATAATTGCAGACTTGATAGAGTTTTGAGTAGAAGCTGCACAGAGTGGAGAAGGTAGGGGCAGTTAGCTGCAGCTTCATGCAGAGAATGTTTTCACTAGTAAACATTTTTAATGCATTTTTAATGATTAAAAGCAGCAGAGCTCCTCCCTGCCTGCTGTGTCTGGGCTGGCATTCTTTCTATGGCATTTCTTCCTCTGTCAGCAGTTAGGAGGTTTAAATAGTGAAGTTGGGTTAAGCCCCTGCTGTTTAGAGCATCTCTCCTGCTTTAGCTCTGCATGGATTGATGTGGTGCTTCTGTGAGAGTCTTGCAGGCAGGTGAAAAGTGCAGCTGGGTTCTACTTTTGAACTGCCCCACCAAGCTTGGAGCTGGCTTGGGGGTGTTATCCCTTTGCACTTCCAAGAGACAGGTCAGAGGTGTTCTGCTGCTCTCTTGGCTGTGTTTTGGAGGAGCCTGATCTCTTTGGATCTGTCAGGTCCTCTTCAATGCACTAAGAGGGCAGAAAGTTTTCAAAATAAAATCTGTTTTTAAAAGAGAAGGAAGACTGAAGTGCCCCATGTGATTTATGGTCATGAGTCCGCTGGAGTCAGAGAATGGCTTGGGTTGGAAGGGACTTTAAAGATCATCTTGTTCCCACACCCCTGTCATGGGCATTCCATGAGATCAGGTTGCTCAGAGCCCCATCCACGCTGTCCTTGATCATCTCTGAGCTTAGTAACGGCAGCTGTGGATTTAACTGAGCCATGTTTCATCTAAAAATCTCGATTCTATGCATGATAACAACATTTAGTATGCATAATAATAATATTTTGATTACTGTGGTGAACTGCTGCAGCTGTATTAGTTCACTGTAGGGGGAAAAATAACCTAACAAAATCCCCCCAGGCCTCCTTAAAGACACTGAACAAGGCACAAAAAAGGAGCAGTAATTGCTCTGGCCTTGTAAGAGCTTTGCTAAATGCAGATGCCAGTTTGCAAAACTTAGTTCACCTTGCAGTTGCCTTTTTTTTAAACATCTGTTTTACTAACGTTCCCCCCCCCCCCCCCCCCCCCCCTAAAGTTTCTGGTTTTGGTCTCTTTAGACTCCAGGAACACAGTCGAATTCTAGAGCTAATTTGGAGTACAAGCTTCTAGAATAAATAGCTTTCTAAATGTTTTCTTAGTGTTCTTCTTTCATGCTTTCTTTGCCAACTTGCTGCGTTTTTTAAATGTTGAGACACCCTATTAGAAATTAATGACTATGAGGGTGGTGAGACACTGGCACAGGTTTCCCAGAGCAGCTGTGGATAACCCAGCCCTGGAAGTGTCTAGGGCCAGGTTGGATGGGGCTTGGAGCAACCTAGGATAGTGAAAGGTGTCCCTGTCAATGGCAGGAGGTTGGAACTAGATGGGTTTTAAGGTCCCTTCCCACCCAAATCATTCTGTGATTTATTCTTTGTAAAGAAGAAACTCTGGGTAAATACAGTATTTTCTCCTGTATATAGAACATGCTAATTATGTGAAAATGGTAAACTGAGGAGAAGAACAGAGTTACCGTCCAGGTTTTCCTGACTACAGCAGTAGTCAAGCCAGGCCTTCTTTAGGGCACAGTACAATTACTGTTCTTACATACAGATTTTATTGATGTTTTAATCATCAACAGCAATGATTTTGTTAAAGGGTAAAGGAATTTTTAAAAATAGTATTTATGATGACATAATTCCTTCCTTCCTTTACCTGAAAGTAGTTAAAATTAACTACAGCTGTAACTCCCCAGAAATCACTTAAATAGGGTGTGCAGTAACTTATCTTGGGTGTAAGATATGAGTAAATGAAGGTAGCCTGAAGTCCAAAGTACCTCTTGCTAACATACCTTCCTCCTACCTAGTGAGACTGGTTTGGACTTTGGTGACCTTTGAAAACCTTTGGGTGAAATGGAAACAACTTACCTGAGAAACAAAGCTTAATAGTATCTGTTCACACATTAAACTCTCCCAAAGTAATTACTGAATTAAAGAATCACAGATTAGGGCCCAAAAGAGCCATTTACACTGATGAGGGTTTTAAGGACTTCAAAGCTTAGTTTGGATGAAATTATCAGCTCTGCTTCCAATGAAGTACAACTGTTGGGTCAGGTAATTCTGATGATTACAGGTTAAACTACTCCATATTTAATAGTAATGTTTCATTACTTAAAGAGCTGTTTATTAAACAGCTAAGCACTGGCAGCTAAAGGCAGTATCTGTTGGCAAGTGTTCCCCTGTTTACTGCTGAGTGAACCTTTCCTGACAGTGTGGTGGGATCTGGGAGCATCCTGCCCCTGTCAGCCAGGCTGGCCAGGCCCCAGGTCAGCCATCTGTCCCCTTCCCACTGCTGCCCTGCTCCTGACCTGAGCACACATCCCACTCCAATGTCACTGCACTTAGGCACATTGTTCAAACTGTAACTGTCCAGCATGAAAAGAAACACCTCACAGGCCACAAGGACTTTGTAGGAAGTCCATTTTCATAGGAATTCCACACGAGTTGGGTATCCAGCTTTCATTAAAAATACCATTATGATATAACTCCCTGAAAAAGCTCAGTTCTGGAGGACTGTGATTTTTGATCCAAATTCTAGAATTGAATTATCATTTTCCTTCTGCTTCCCTGTTTACCTTGAGCAAGTTACCAAAAAGTTCAAGAGTTTGCTGCTGGATTTATACAGTACAGTAGATTTTGTGAATAATAGCAGTATTCTCTCATGAAGAAGTGGTATATTTTAATGGAATTCTTTTTTGGAACCAAGTACAACGTATTGCAATTGATATTTCTCTTGAAACATTTTGACGTACTTGTGACTGTATTTCTTTTTGATTGTGTACCAGTATAAAATTCAATAAAAGAGAGGGTTTGTTTCTAATTTGTGACATCTGTGATCTTTCGGTCCGTCCCTTTTCCCCATTGTAAAAGGTGGAGGTGACTTTAAAGTGAACTAAACCTTGTGCAGAGTAACAAACTCTTTGCAGGTTTGAGACTTTACTACCCACTGTCAGAAACTTGGGCATCAAGCAGACGTGGTCACAGTCCCCAAAAATATAAATTTTGTACTAAATATAATATAAATAAATAATATTTATATATAAGCTAAATCCTATTCCCATGTGGTAATCCCACCTGAGTTAAGCAGAGTGTGAACAAAAGAGGTCAAACATAAGATTTAACAAGTAAGATATGGGGATGGAGCAGGTTTTCCTGGAGGAAGCCAAAGAGAGAGCAACAGCTACAGAGCCAGAGGGACAGAGGACAGTTATGGAGCCTCTTTGATTAATCACACCAGGAATGCATTTAGTAACAAAACACAAACTCGTTTGAATCCACGGCCATGTCTCCAGGTGATTTCAGTTGCTGTTGGTGCACACAAATAGCTCAAGAACCTGTGACTCCTGCTGTCCTGTTAAATCAATGTCACTTTCTTCTGCACAGATTAAAAAGCTATTGCAAAATTTGTGCTTGTTGGGAAGTCTGAAAGCAGGAGGCATGTGCCAGTAGAGTATGACCCTGTTACTAGCAATAGGTTTGTACATACTGAAGGTGGAATAAGCTATTTAATAAAATATATTCATTATTTATTTTCATGCAAGTCAATTAAAACATTATTTATTTTAATGTTTTCAACCTGAAAATGTGTTCTAATGCAATCACATAAGGTATTTAAAAAAAAAATTGTTTTGTGCCACATGCACCTGGAAAACCCCATTATTTATATCAGTACAGGATAAATGGCTTTCAAATTGCAACTTATAAACTAGGAATTAATAGAGCAAATAGGATTTCATCCTTTTGTTTAGCAGTTGAATATGAAGAAGATACAGTAACCAGCACATTTTTCCTTACATCATCTAATTATTTTTTTTTTTTAGTTTGAAGGTTTTCTACTAAAATGTACTAATGAATAATATGAAAACACAGGTGATGAAGAAGAGAATAAATTAGTCTAAAAATTGATACTGTATTTAATTTTATATACCGCACCAGTGAAAATGTATGAAGAGACCCTGTTACTTGGTTTTAGTCTTCTGCATTTCATTCTTTACATTGTACCCAAACTTCCTGCAAGGGAAGATTTAGGGCACATGGGCACAACAGCCTCATCCTCACTACATCTTGCATCATGCAGCCCCATCTGCTTTAGGAAAAAAAAAAAATTCCATATAGTGTTCCTTGAAACATCATCTCTGAGAAATCACCCTACTCACTGCATGCTTAAAAAACAAAAATCCGAAAACACACTGAGCTTTACAAATTCAGCATCACTCCAGAGCCAGGCTCCTCTGCTCCTATTAAACTAAGGGATGACTCCTGTGACTAAACAGGGCTTGGTTTGAGCTGTGTGCAACGGTGAACTCGCTCCATGATGTGTCACTTTTGACTTACTTGTGCTTTGAATCCTTAAATCCATTGCATGGGGGGGAGAACATTATATCTGTTTTCCTAACAGTTCTGTTTTGGAACATTCTGTTCCAAAATCAGTACAATCTGTTGCAGTCAGGGTCATCACGTACTGGATGAACGGGGTCACTGCCCTACATCTCTAAACATGAATCCAAATGATAGATGAAAGTGCCTTTTCAGAAAAAGGGAAAAAATGTAAACCAAACCCTGGCAGGTGCAGCTCTCCTCCTAAACCCTGTACAGTTCATATGCAACAGCTCTGCAAACATCTCTGTTCATATAGTCAATGACATTGGCAACCAGAGGTGCTCAAAGGCAACTGCTGTTCAGCCGATGGCAAATCACCTCCGAATAAAGGCTGCTAAAGGTTGCACTCCAGCAACCTTTTGGGAAACACAATAAATACGGAAAGATGCTTGCATGCCTGGAGCACTGTCGGAGCTCCTGACATTGTAGGAGCTGACAGCTTGATGCGCCTCGCTGTAAGGAGCAACCTTTGGATCAATTAGTTGATGCTGTTGGTGAACTGGAGAAAATCACGGTACTGTAGCCAGCAGAATTCAACACTTATTTCACAGTGCATGATTATTTGAGAAAGCAAAATGTGAATTTTTTACCCGGTCACTGGGAAAACTCCTGTAAATTTAAACATCCCAAAGACAATACTCAAGGCTCCATCCCAAGCCCATACTTCCCCTACACGCTGTAGGGGAAGCGTGGCTTCCCCTGCGCAGGGGGATCTCGCACCTGCCGAGCCCCGCATCCCGTGGGTGGCACAGGCACCGGCCGCTCTCCCGCCCGGCCCGGGAGCGCTCCCGGAGCAGGTGCCGCTGTCCAGCCGCGCTCCCACAATCCGCGGCCGAGCCCCGACCGCAGCGGCGATCACCGCAACACCGCCTTGAAACCTGAGCCCCGGCCTCCCACCCTCTGGGGACCCGCCCGAGGGGCTGCAGAGCCTCCCGGGCACCAGAACCCGCTTCCCCGGGACACTGCCCGCCCCGAGCGGTGCCCGGTGCCGCGGGTCCGTACTCACCGCGGCGCGGGGCTCTCCGACGCCGGCGCTGGTCCCGGCAGCCGCCTCGGTGGCCGCTCGCCCCTCTCTGTACGTGCGCGGCGGAGCGCGGGCAGGGGAGCCCCCGCCGCCCGCTCCGCGCCGCCGGCGAGGCCGCACCCACCCACCCTACGTGCGGCTCGGCAGCCGCGGCCCCCTCCCCGCCCGCCCCGCTGCCCCGACCGCCTACGTGTGGCCGTGCATGCGGGGAGCGGGCGGCACGGCACGGCACGATATGACACGGCAGGGCAGGGAAGGGCAGGGCATCCCGCCGCTCGGGGAGGGGGGCGGCCGCCGGCTTATCCCTGCCTGCCGCGCTCGCTCAGGCGGAAACGGGGCTCCCGCAGCCGCCGGGGTTTTGGGACAGCCGGGGGGAGCAGCGGGGACCGGCGCAGGGGGCCGGCAGCGGCCCTTCACCGGAGCGTGGCGGCGTGTCACGTCCTCACGGCCGCGCGGCGCGGGCGCTCCGCGGGGCCGCCGGGCGCACCCCCCGCGCGGGGAACCGCTGTTCCCCTGCCCGCCGGGTCACGGCCCCCGAGCTCGCTGCCAGGGGCGCCTGCGGGGACTGGGGCGGGGGAGCGAAGCCCCGCGCCTCGAGAGCGTCCCCAGGATCTCTGGGCTGTTGTAGAGCGGCGCCTGCCCGCTGCTCATCCCGCCCGACCCCGCTCATCCCTGCGGGCTGCGCCCCGGGACCACCCAAGGATGCGCTGCTCAGAGAGGCATTTTGCCCGTGGACCGGGCTCGCTCTCCACGGTGGCGGGGAGCGGGACAACGCCCAGGGCGGGCAGAGCGAGCGCCCATCACTGACGGGGTCTCGCCACACACAGCGAGCGCCGGGAGCGCAGCGGGTCGGGGCAGCCCCGCTCCCTCACGGGCAGCACGGGCAGCTCCTCCCGGCCCCGCCCGGCATGGGCCGCGCGCAGGCGCCGCGCGGCTGTTGTGGTGCGGGAGCGCATGCGCGGAGCGGCCGCGGGGTGAGCGCGGAGCCGGCGCGATGAGCGCCCTGCCGGGGCTGAAGGAGGACTGCGAGGAGCTGCTCGGCGCCTTCCAGCAGGCAGACACCGTCCGCTTCGAGCGCTTCGCCGAGCTGTGGCGGGAGCGCCGCTTCCACACCATCTTCTAGTGAGTGAAGGAGGGAGGGAGCGAGGGGATGTCGGAGGTGGCTCCCGGCCGCCCCTCAGGCCGGGCCGCGCCTTCTCTTCTCCTCTCCTGCCCCTCGCCAGGCCCGCAGCCCCCGGTGCTCAGTTTCCTCCCGTGGTACGGCCAGCCTTAAAGGAGGTGTGGGTGAGCCGTGTGCCCCCTCAGGCCTGGCTCGGGGAGAATGTTGCCTGGCTGGGTTCTAAAGAAAGTGGAGCATCGGTCCCTCTCTAATGATGGAAGAGAGTTTTAAATTCAGGGTATTTCGTGCATTAGGAATGTGTGCGATTTGAGCGCTGACTCCGCAGGCAGCTTGGTGCAATCCTCGGGAGATGTAAAAGTGTGATCGCAGGACGTGCGTGTTTTACTGAATCATAGAATATCCTGAGTTGGAAGGAACCCACACGGATTATGGAGTCCAGCTCCTGGCCCTGCACAGGTCACCCCAAGGGTCACAGCCTGTGCTGAGAATCTTGTCCAGACTCTTCTTGAACTCTGCCAGGTTGTGATTCTTGGGATTGTCCTCTGCAGGGTCAGTAGCTGGACTCTGTGATCCTTGTGGGTCCCTTCCAGCTGAGGACATTAAATGATTCTCTATTTTTAAAACATCTAAAGCTTTTTTCTGCAGTTTTATATTTACCTGTTTAACATGCTGCTTTTCTTCTTTTTTTTTTTTTTTAATTTGCTTTAGTGGTAGAATGAGAGCTTTGGAGAGGAATAAGATCACAAAGAAGACTCTAGATCTGGCCCAGCAGTACTTCTTTCCCCCCTACTCCTTCCAGATCCGAGTTGGTGCTCTGTACCTTCTGTATGGGCTCTATAATGCCCAGCTTTGTCAGCCAAAACAAAAGGTAATTGTTCCTAAGGTTTTATTCTCAGGACATATCTTAAGCATAAGATATGTGGTTCACTGCTGTCTGCTTTGTCATCATAAATGGTTAGGGCATTCCTCTCGCTTTCTCAAAATAAAAATGCTTAAAGCCAGATTGGAAGCTACTGGAAAATGCAGAGACAGAGAATGTGTTCACCAGCTGTAGGGTGAACCCCATTACAGCCTGAGTTACTCTTTAGAATTCCAACAGAATGGAGACTGAATTGTTTACACTTCCTGTTAACCAGAAAAGGAATTCACAAATAGGTTGAGAGGGCGAATGACACCCTCCTTGCTGCTTTTAGGGTAGGAGACCAATATCTAAAGGAATTACAAACTCAGTGCAAGGAGAAGTGGTTTACTTAGGAACTTTGTGATTTATGTTGAGTGCATATGCAAAATTGAGTCCAAATTCTTTAAATAACAAACTGAATTTGGAGTAGTCTACAATAATGCCATGATGTCTCATATTTTGACCTCAGAGGAATCAATAACTTTTTATGAAGATGAATTTAGGCAATTTTAAAGGCACTGCTGGATAGCAGCTATAAGAGGGTACACGAGTTATCCAGAAAGTTAACCAGAGAGAAAAGAAAGTGGGCAGACTGGATGTGACAGGAGAGAAAGGAAGAAATAAGGGAAAGAGAACATTTATGAGCATTTCAGTGGCAGCACAACCTGGTTGTGAGTATTGTTTCCTAATCACAAGTGAAGGGGGGTGTCCCAGGTGCAGACTATTTTTCACACACTTCAGAATGTGCAGAATGAATATCTTCAAATGTCAGAAAGGACTTGTGTTTCATGTCACTGTCCAAGAAAGTGACATGATAATGATCTTAGGTGCATAAAATGATGATGGTAATAACAAATGTTATAGTGGGATCCTTTCTGCAGCTCTGGACATGCAGGTGTTGTCTGTAGTCAGATCACAGTAGGCTGTAGATCACAGTAGTGAGCTCAGTTAATTTTTATGGTTGTAATCTCAGTTTAACAGTGTGTAACTCTTGTTTTGCAGATCAGAATTGCTCTCAAGGATTGGCCTGAAATCCTGAAATTTCAGCTGGATCTGCTTGACTCCCAGCACTATGATGCAGTCTATATCTTCAGGAGACTGCGACTTGCCAGAGCCTTCCATTTCACAGCAATGCCAAAGCTAGTGAGTTATTACATTAATGACTTACATTTTTAAACAAAATACCCTCATCTTTGGATGCCTGGCAGTTCAGTAGCACTCGTGGTTAGCTCAGCCTTGAGGCTGTGTTGAAATGTAATATGTGTGGCTTTACATAGGTAGGTGATGAAGAGCTTAGAGGATGTTTGAATGCTTCTCACTTGAAAATATTTTATCAGTATCTAATGTTCCTGATGGATTTGAGATGTCTTACCAGTTGGAGAAATTAGTGTAGGTGCTGGATTAAATTCTTAACTAGACAATAATTTGTGAAAAGTGCTGCCTCTGAGCATGTGACAGCAAAGCTGTTGTTTTATGTGGTTTTATGCCTTTCAGTATCTCCCATCTCCTGATTGATGGATGTGCAGTAGGAATTCTCAAGAGGAGGTGCCATTTAAAGTTTTCTTTTAGGTCACAAACATTTCCTCTTGTTTTAGCTGACCTACAGAACTAAGAAGAAGATTGAGGAAAATTATTTTAAAGAAGAATTTAAGGACCCGAGTAACAGAGTAAACAGCGTCATCACTAGTGATGCATTGGAGGTACAGTAACCTTTAAACTACAGATTAATCAATGGGGTTTGTTTTGTGTTAATTTCTCTGTTGTCCAAGAGCTGTAACTTCTCTAATCAGCAGTCTTATCCTTTTGTGGAGTGCAGACTAAGGGAATTTTACCAGACACTCAGAAATGTGGCATTTAGTTTGGAAGAATTGTGGTACCTTTTTCAATACTGAAATATGCTCTAATGTTTTGTGGTTTTGCCTCAGTAAGATGTAAAAGGGTGTAAATGGTTAATTGTCACTTAGGGAAAAATGGAAAAGGGGGGGAATCATGTTTGTTTTGATATATCTGCAGGTTGCAGGATTGATATTGGTGATAATATGGCCTTCTCCCACCTTTATTTCTCCTTTCAAACCTTGTTTTTTTGGTTTTTTTTTAAATTATATGATGCATTTGATAAAAACTTGATTCATTCAAGTGAGGTAAAAGTTCTGATATAAAGCCAGGTAAAGTTTCTTATATCACTCAGTGGTCGAACTTTCTTTGCAGGTTTTTTCATTCAAATGTGTATCAGTAAGGTTGACTGCACTGTTACAGAAATCTGTGAAGTAAAATGCTTCCTCCTGAAAATAAACCACAGTATCAGAATGAACTGTGTGTGATGAGTGGCCCTGAAAAACCTTCTTAGTTAAAATAATATAAGATACTCTTTCTTCTTTAACTTATTTGATGGGTCAGTTCTGGTTAGCAGGATTCCTTGGCTCTAAAACTCAAATAATCTAACCACAATGAGTTTCTAACATTCCTCCTGTCCCATGGTCTCCTTAGAATGGTTTCTATAACCCTGGGTTTGTACATTGAGGACTAATATTGCTTTACTGCTGGAATCTTTTTTTTCCTGAAAGACACTTTAAAAAAAAATAAATTAAAAAAAAATATTTACATTTAAAAAAATAATTTTAGGAACTGATGAATATTCACGACCACTACCAGAAAATGAAGTGTGTCATTTCAGCTGACAAATCCCAGCCAGACAAGGCCCTGAGCTTGATAAAAGATGACTTTGTGGTTAATCTCAAAGACATAACCTTGGAACATCAGCAATGGCAGCAGAACAGAATGGTAGGTACTACCAACCACTATGTTGTGGGGCCTTAGCAGGTTGGGTGAACATGTAAGAACTGGATTTCTTGATGTGATTACATCTCAGACTGAAGGGAAAGGAACTGTGACACTGAAGGCTTACAGTGTGTGAAACCTGAGGCAGGGATGTGGTATGGAAGGAAGGACTTGTGGGTGGTCTTGTCTCTGGGATACCACAACTGACTGCTGAGAGGGAAGCCTTGAAGATCTGACTTCATTAAATACCTCTGTAACACATTCCTGGAGCAAGGAAAGGGCACAATGTAAGGTAGATGTAGAAAATGGACATGTGTGTAAATACTTATGTTGTTCTTTGCAGTTCTTGGATTTTAGCTGTCTTGTATATCACAGATGTTTAAAAAAAACCACTTTTCTTCCCCACAGAAATTTTTCCGAAATGCTGAAGTAACTCCCGAAACAGAAAACAAAAAGAAAGAGGAGACTTGGCTAGAATCAGAGGTAAGGAAACTTTGCTGCATTGCACAGGCCAGATCTGTTCATTTTTTGACTTCAGATCTCAGGCTAAGCAGTGTAAGTCAAAGTTTGATGGTGTCAAAATAAAGTCCAAGGACAGCTGGTGGTGCTGGTTGCTTGGTTTTGTTTTTAACTCACATTGTTTTCTGTTGAGCTGTGAGCATTCACTGCTGTGACAGCTCTTAGGTGATCCCCATAAAAAGTCTCTCTCAGGTGAGGAGGGAAAAGAGCTGTTTTCTTGGCCAAACTCCTTTACACTTGCTCCTGGAGCTTCAGCTTAAGGCAATATTCATTTTTTTATGCTATAGAATTGTCTCATGTTGTACTTGTCTGCTTGGAATTTGGGTAAGATTTGAAGTTTCAAATTTGAATTTTCTCCTCCTGGGCTTTGTAACAGTGAAGGCAACCAAAATTATGCTCTGTCTTTGTAATGAATTTTTTTTTCCTTGAAGTACCATTTTGGTGGCATGGAAATTATGTAGAACTAATTGCAGAGTTACAGCTGTAGTGAGCTGTTGCTCAGGTGGTTGCCTGATGCAATATTTCAGTACTGCTATAATAGAATATTTTCTGACAGGACTCTTGTTTCTTTACAGGGTTCTGAAAGAGCAAATGCCCTGGCCAGAATCAAATACAAGTCTTATTCTGCAGTTGTTGAGGTGGGTATGAAAACTGATAGTGGGGATGTATTTCTTTTTCAAGAACAGTTTTAAGTACCAGTTTAATATAAATGTTGGGTCAAGAAGGAATGAGTTAAAACTGCAGTCTGTTATTCAGTTTTTGAATGATTTAGTTTTCCTAACACAGCAGGGAAACCCAAAGCTCTTACTCTTCTTAGATTTATGGAGCAATGCAGATAAGGCCTTGCTTAGGGGATTTTCCTTTGCAGGGTATCTTTTAATATCTACTCTCTGTTTAAGTAGATGAAATTTTAAGAAGATGTATAAAAATATGTGAGAGTTTAATTGCTCAGATTCTTTGTATCTTTGATATTGGAATCTTGGAAGATGCCTGTGAAAATGGGAGTTTAAAGTCAGTTTCACGTTCTGGAAAACTTTGTTTCAGTAGCTTCTCCCTTGAAAGAGTATTGTTGGTTTGTCTTTTTCTTAGCAGTCCTATGAGAAGCATCTCAACTTTCTCTGTTTATTAAAGTCTCATATTGAAAAATGTGTCATTAAATGAAACACAGGTCTGGATTTTATATCACTCCAGACTCATGAATGTGCAGTGATGCTTTCTAGGCACTTCAGCAAAATATGATGGTAAGGGGGCTTTACAGAGCAGCAGTTTTTGGAAATGTGCCTTTTGTTTGGTAATAACATAGAATGGATTGGGAATTAATGAATGTTTCATTATTTGCATTTTAATTTATGCACCCATTAAATCATAGAAGGACATTGTCCTGTTAAAACTGAAGAGCAGCAACTAGTGAGGGTCTTCCCTCCCTCTTTCCCCTTCTGTCCCTTTTCCATCCTGACATCAAGTTGAGGCTTTGGTCCCTGCTGGTTTGTCAAGTGACACACAGCAAGATCTGGCTGTAGAAGTTCAGCTTTTTTTGTGTCATTCAGGTTTCCAAATCCAGGAGACATCGGCAAGTGCAGTTGGAATCCTCTGAATCAGGGCCCAGCTGTGGGAAGTCTCCAGGTCGAAGTAAAAAAGCCAGCAGGACACCACAGCCAGCAAGGAGAGGTTCTTCAGAAGTTAGAGGTACTTCTCCATTGCATCCATGAACCTGAGGAGCTTGTAAAATTTATCCATTGCTTTGCTAACTGGGTTAAATTTCGGTGTTCTCACTGAGAAATTACTTTTTCTAAGGAAATTATCTTTCTGATATCCAGCTCTTCAACTGGTAGAAGTTGCTCTGCTGTCTAAATTTTTTGTTCCTTATTTGTTACAGTTTAAATGAAACTAAACAGCAAAATGGTTTTGGATTGTCCTTCCTTTTTGGATTGTCTTTACTTTGAAGATGGGAATTTAATTTCTAAATTCCAAACTCAGTTTTCAGACCTGCTTAGCCTCTGCTAGGGAAGAAAAGTTACTGAGGAAACGAAACCCTCTTCAGAGATGAGCATTAGGCAGTGTTGCCTTTGCTTGACTTTAAGAGAGTAGATGAAGTGTTTTGGAGCAGTAAGGGCATTGTGAGTTATTGAACTAAGTTGGTGATTAATTTGCTTTAAATTGGTAGTGTTAATTACTTGTTGTTGAAGGTTTCTTAGTGAGCCATATGGAAGGTACTGTGAAAAGTAGGTTTGTCTGCAGAATTTGACAGCATCTCAGAAGAATAGCACTGAGCAATCTTTTAATTGCTGAATGAAGGATGTAGAAGCAAAAAAAAGCTGTCAGTTTTTCCTCAAAATCTGTCTGCAGGTGAAATGCAAGTGGCAGAGGAAACTGTAACTCGGCATATTGGGATGCCAATAATCACAGAACAGGACTCAGATGAAGGAGGAACAATAATTGGAATTTTAGCAAACCAGTGACTTGTGTTTTAATATCCCTCTGCTGGTTTTTTCTGAAACTAAAGCTGATATTTGGATCATGTCTTGCTGCCTTGCAAAAGCTAGATTTGGTTTTAGCCTGTAAATTGTTGCATGAATATTGAAACCTTGAAATTCCATGGCAAAGTCTCCAAAATAATTTTTTTCTACATAGATTTCATCATAGTGTGTTCAGAGTTAAAATTGGTCCAGTTTAAAGCAGTCTCATTCTTCTGTAATACAAGTTTGTCTTGAGGAGTTCCATTGTGTAGGGAAAAGTGATTTTTTTGGTCAGTCACCCACTTGCAGAAGATGCCTGTTCTGGTAACTCTGTGAACTTTGGAGAGAGGAGCCCTTGCTGCCCTCACCTTGGTTGAGGGAGAGAAGGTCCCTCTCGAGCCTTACTTTCAGCTGGGCAGTGTTTGATGGATTGAGCTCCAGTACAGCAATAGCATCCTCTGCTGTGCTGGAAGTTATCTGACATTGTCAGGGGAGGACTCTGGGAAGTGAATGGGGAGTGAATGGCTTTGCTGTCACTCAGGTTACTGGAAATAATGTAATTTTAATTGTGAAGCAGATTGCTCAAAGGTTACAGTGGAGTTGCTCTGCAGAAGCATCAATGTTGGATGATAGCGAGCTGCTCTGCAACTCAGAAGCTTCAGGTTCTGTTCTCAGCTGCTTGAGAACATGGCACAGTATAAAGAATCTTCTGCAGTTAATTTACTATCCAGAATGGAAGGATATGTAATACAAGGGATATTTAATACAATTCATTACATTTAAATGTATTAAAGTACATTTTTAGCGACATTGTATATTTATATTTGCTGGTTTTAGAAGCAAAGGAGCATGTAGTACTGAAGTGAGATTACATTCTCTGGTCACTTTTATTTGTAGACAGTAGGAATTCATTCAGTTTTAAATGCTCAGATTGAGGGTGCCATGGAGCATTTAATATTGTACTTTGTTTACTTTCCCTTCACTTGTTCACTTGTTGTGGATAAAAAGTTTCTTTCCAAATTAGGGATATTCTCCCATTTCTCAGAATTTTCCAGTAAATTCTGAAGTATTAAAAATACCCATAAGCAGTCTCTTCAGATATTTTGTGAGTATTCCATTTGTCAAATTCACAGCAAAATCTGAAAGGTCTTGGTGAGGAGCAGAAAGCTTTTAGGATGGAGTAAGTGACAATATTCATCAATGGAATTTCAGTTGATACTTTGAATGACAGTGTGCTGTTGAATCCAGAAATTTTTTTTTTTTTTTTTCATATTTAAAAATCATGGGGAGAGGGACTGGGAGGGGATCTCAAGAGCTCATCTAGTGGATTTTCTGTGTTAGATAGAATTCATTCTACTTGAACAACTCCCATGAAGGAAGATGGATTTAAAAACTTGTAAAAAACCCTTCTCTTATTTTCTTTCAGAAGTATCTCTCCCCAAGAGAAGAAGATGACGTTAGAGGATCCAGCTGGAGAAGCACTAATGTTAATTTAATGACAAAATGAAAAGGTCAGAGGTAATACCAAGTGCTTGTTTTGGATACCTTTGAACATAAAAGAAGTGTTTGGGACCAGAGCCACAGGTGATGCAGGAATACTGGTAGTGACTGGGATACTTCAGCTGTCTTGTGGTGCCTTTATTCACCAAGTGAATGCTTCTTGTGGGAGACTGAAGCTGCTGTGTCCTGGCTGAACTGGAAAGAGAAGGCTCAGAAAATATTTGCCCATGTAAGACATGTCTATAATCCTTTATCTCTGAACAGAAGATTATTGACTGTTGAAAATTGGTACAATAAATTATTTTTCACACTTGGCTTGCTCCATTTTATGGTGTGTAAACTTCACTGCTTATCATGGTTTGATCCCACACATGTGAAAATGAACTTGCTGATAAGCTTTTTGTTGTGCCCTGTCTCCAGCAGATCTGGAGTTACTGTGTATTAAAATGGAAGGAGGTGTAAAGGGTGTTCATTAATTCTGCAGATAACCCTAAGCTGTACAAGGGCAGGACTGGAATTCAAAATGATCTTTATAAATTGGAGAGGAGTGAAAGAAGTGCGTGCTGAAATAAACATGGATCTCAGCATTGAGAGAAGGGACAGCATGGGGAAATATTTGCTTGGCAACACTGCAGCAGAAGCAGCAAATGGACTGAGAATCATCAGCTGGAATATTTTCTGTAAACACTAAAACCAGTAGAATTTGTGTCACTCAGCCTTGGAAGGCTGTAGCCTTAAAAATCCCCATCTGACCACAACAGTTTAAGAGGAATTTGGAGTTACGCTCCTTG
Source organism: Fringilla coelebs (assembly GCF_963513975.1). NCBI lineage: Eukaryota > Metazoa > Chordata > Aves > Passeriformes > Fringillidae > Fringilla > Fringilla coelebs. Next base: position 6,365,635 of record NC_140034.1, read on the forward strand.
GAATATTTCCAGTTGATCACAGCTGTTCTTTCAAGAAAGGCAAAGGAGTTAAGTGTCCTTTTCTACAGGAAAAAATATAAATTAGAAATTTGAAAGATTTTGAATACAGAAAGAACCTAATTTGAATTAATTAGTTTGGTAGTATGACTGTCAAAGGCCAGAGGAACTGAAGTGCTCTTACCTAGAAGAAAAAAACATTTAAATGGAGATAAAAATGGTTTTACTATCAAAGGTTTCCATATTAAATGTGTTGGTTGGCAAGGAGGAATGGTCCAAAATGAGGTCTGACACTGGAAAAGCTGATGATGATGTGCCAGTTTTGCACTTGACCTTGTTAATGAGAAAAGAGGAAACACTTTGTAATAAAGCCAAACCTTACTGCAGTGTAAACTGAACAGTCAGATACTCAGTTGAGTAACCAAAGTCTTGATGGTCTAATCCAAAAGTCATTTGTAGCTCAAATCTAATTATTATAGAAAAAGAATACTTCTACACAGAGTAAAAACCCGTATACCAGTAACAACACAGTTAAAGTCATCATACATCCATTTAGTTTCTACCCTTTTTTTCTGGTTTATCATTCACTCTTCCTCTTTGGCCTGAGGTTGGGCTAAGGCTGTGGATGGTTCAAATGTGGTCTTCTTGAAAGGACTCATCTGTGGCTATGAATGTTTTGGAGGTATCATTTATGTAAAGTTTGAACAACTTGGTTTTATTCCAGTTTTCTGACAGTGACAATGCCTGTGCTTTTCTGTTACCTGCACAAACCTTGCCTCTGTGCATTTCTTCTACTTTTTGATGAGGAAGTTAAAAAAAAAAAACAGAGGAGATCTCACAGGGAAACTTACTCAGACTATTTTTGCTCAGTAACATGTTTAAGGAACATGTTTAATACTGTTGCCTGCAGTGGCACTTTTTCATAACATGACCATCTCATTTGCCTCTCCTTACACCTTTGAGCCATCCATAGAGCTGAGTAAGGGGTGGAATTTTTCACAATTTTTGATACTCAGTGTCATGAGTCCTCCCTGCACTCCTCTGCAAATGATGTACAAAGCATGCAAAGGCTTGGCTAGGCACAAGGATGGGTGCATTCGACTAGAAATTGTTTTCATATTGTAATCATGAAAACAAATCTTCTGTAATTTGTTTATAAAATGACATAGATTGAAAATGGAAGTCATGATTGAGAATAAACTTAGAACTGCTGATGTATGCATGGTGATGTTTCAGAACAATAATCCTGAGAATTTAGAGGCAGCTGTAAGCAGAGTTTCACAATGCTGGTGTAATCTTTAAAAGTAAAAAATCCCTTGCTGCAGTCTGATGGCCAATTACAGGCTTTGAAAAACAGGAGAGGGACTTCCTAAAATGCTTCATTGAAGCAAGCAGCTGTCATTAAAAAATACCCTTCAACAATAATTCTGGAAATCCAAATAGTAACAATAGTAGTAGACTTTCTGGGATCTTAAATCCTCTCCTGGTTGTAGCCTCAGCTACTGCAGTGGTTAAAGTCTGCTAGGAAATTTAATCTCTGTAGTGCCAGCCTAATTTCCAGCTGTGCTGGTGGATAGGAGTGAGGCCATATGATACTGTGTATCTGGATGTTGTTACAGTTTTCAGAAATAAATTGAATAGTTATGTTTTGGCTGAAGCTTCTCTGAGGTAGGTGCACAACTGTCCATCCAAAAGTAATCACCGTTTCTTTGGCAAAAGTGAAAAAGATCCTCTTAGTGGAGGCTTGAGCCAGTGCTCAGTGTTTGCAAGGATAATGTGGGTGATGAAAAGCAAAATGCACCTAAAACACCTAGAGGTGACGTCTGTTTACAGAATCACAGATTCAATTTTCTTGGAAAAGACTTCTGGCATCACTGAGTCCAACTTTTGACTGATCACCACCTTGTCAACCCGAGCATGGCACTGAGTACAATGTCCAGTCTTTTCTTGAACACCTGGAAACTCTTTAAGTGAAAGTATACAATATCTTTTATATTCTTATTATTAAAGCAACCAACAAGATCTAATTAAGTCCAAGTAAGTGCAAAAGATTGGACAAATTAATCTCAAATACCAGCTCGGGAATGCTCCTGTAAGTAGCTGTGCTCCACCTGGAGGTTTTTGCAGCCTTCAAACTGAAGTTGAAACAGCAAGATGAGAGTGATGTGAAAAAATTCCAAATGGCATGGAGGCCAGGGGAGATCTCTGTGTGTACAGCTTTGTGTCAATGTAGGTATCACCTCTGGAATAACTGGAGAATCCTACAGTAAAAGGGATTTTGCTGTTTGTTATAAGGCCAGATTGTGTAATGTGAAATTCTCCTATTAAGTGAATTTGTGTAGCTACGATTGCACATCTCTACTGTAGTGAGCACAGAGAAAAATTAATTAATCACCATCTGCATAAAGACACATTGCAAAGCTGGAGAGACTGTTCCACTCATTTCTCTTTCAGACTAAAATCAAAAGCAGGCTGCTTTCTTTTTGTTGTCTTTTTTTGTTTTTTAAGATTCTAAAGGTAGACCTGATCCTAAAGGACTAAAAGATGCTTTGAGGTTTATTCTGGTGTTATACTTAAATGTCTTATGTGACTGGACTCTATGCAGAGTGTTTTCTCTCATCACATGAGACCTGCATAGCATGTTTCTTCAAATGGCACTGGTATTTTATCCCTTCTTGTCTGGAATGTTTCATTTTGAAGTTCATTCTGCATCTGCAGTTGCTTATTTACATTTTACAAAGCTTGCTGAGTGGCTTCCTCAGCCCATTTTCATCCTGGTCCTCAAATCTGGGCACATGATTAAGCCAGATAATGGAATATTTCCCTCCTCCATCTGCAGCCCGACGTTTGGAAATGGGGCTCCTGGAATTTTATCAGCTACAAGGAATTTAAAAAAGTGCTGAGCTCTGTCTTTCTTCTAGCACTTAGGATTTAGAATTGTAGAAGATCCTGAGATGGGTGGGACCTACAACAAAAATTGAAGTCCAACTCCTGGCCCAGCCTGGGCCATCCCAGGAGTCACACCATGTGCCTGAAAGCCTTGTCCAGATGCTGAACTCTGTCAGCCTTGGTGACCGCTGCCCTGGGGAGCCTGATCAGTGCCTGACCACCCTTTGGAGGAAGAACCTTTTCCTGATATCCAACCTAAACCTCCCCTGGCACAACTTCAGGTCATTCCCTCAGGTCCTGTCTCTGGGCACCAGAGAAGAAATCGGTGCCTGCCCCTCTCTTCCCCTCAAGGGGAAATTGTAGACTGTGATAAACTCTCCCCTCAGTCTCCTCCAAGCTGAACAGACCAAGTGACCTCAGCTGCTCTTGTGTGGCTTCACCTCTGGGCCTTTTCCCATCTTCATAGCCCCTGGGTCAATCTCTGTGCTGTGACACAGTTTGGCTGTGATAGAATCCATCCAAGGAGCATTACCTTTCAGCAGCTCGAGCTTTCTGTAACAGACACCAAACTGCTTCCTCTTTAGTCACAGCAGTGTAAATCTGGGAAATATGGGAAATAAGGCAGGACATAAGAGGATATAATCCTCAGCTGCTAAGGGTTGTTGAAGATGGGGAGTAACTTGGTCTTTTGTTATTAAAAAAAAATGGTTTTGAAAAGTGAGGTAGCAATTAAATCCGAGACAGGCTCTGTGCACCCTGCTGAGCAGGTGATTCTGACACAGGGCTGCGAGTTGTCCCTGTCCATCCCGCTGGGGTGGGGGCTGCCCGCCGTATTCCACACGTGCTGCCGACCGCTCAGCCCAGTCCCGAGCACCCACAGATAGACACGCTTCAACATTTTGGGAGACGCAGTGAAGCCCCCGAGCCGCATTTTGGGGTGAAATGTGGCAGAGCCCCGGTCCCCGGTGCCGCCCCGGCAGAGGCAGCGCTGCTCCCTCCCGCAGCCCCGTGGGACCCGCGGCCGCGCCCGGCTCCCCCCGCTGCCCGCGCCGGGCGGGGATGAACCGAGCGGGGCCGGCGCGCACCCTCCGCGCTGCCGGCCGCGTCCCCGCGGGCTCCGCTCCGCTCCGAGCCGCGCACCGAGCGCCGCTGCCCGGGCCCGGCCATGGCCACGGACGGTGAGTGCGGGCGGGCGGCGCTCGGGCGGGGGCGGCGGCCGCGCCCCGCCGGCCCGGGATGCGGGATGCTGCGGGAGAGGGAGCGGGATGCTGATGGGAGCGGGAGTGGGATGCTGATGGGAGAGGGAACGGGATGCTGATGGAAGCAGGATGCTGCGGGAGAGGGAGCGGGATGCTGATGGGAGCGAGATGCTGACGGGAGAGGGAGTGGGATGCTGCAGGATGCGGGATTGCTGATGGAAGCGGGGTACTGAGGGATGCTGACGGCCCCCGGAGGGGGAAGCCGGGCCCAGCTCCGGTGGCCCTGCCCCTGGGACGGTGAGGAGCCTCCGCCGTGGGGCCCGGCGGGGTGGGGGAAGGCGGTTCGGGGGTCGCTGTCCCCTCCCCGGGCCGGCTGCGGGCGGTGCCCCTCGGCCGCTGCCCGCGGGTCTCGCAGGGAGCGGTGGCAGGGTGTGCTGCCCGTGTGTGTCCCACTGAAAGGGTTCCTGTGCACAGACACGGATTTTAGGGAGAATAAAGGAATAGGAAAGCCGGCTTCTGAGATTTTGACGAAGAACAGGTGTTCTTGTAATCATGGGGGACTTGTCTGTGAGCCTGGGAGTTGTTGGGTTTTCTTACCACAGCATAATAGGAATGATCTGAAGGAGTATTTTTGAGTGATGAGGATGTTGTTTTGATTGCTGGTGTTGTTGACCCACCCTGGCTCAGCTCATGGTCGTGACCGTGGTGCTGCTGCCAGGTATTTCCCTTAATATTTCAGATCACAGCACTGGCCAAGTTGCTGAACCTGAACTGCTGCTGTTAGACACAGCCCTGGCAGTCTCCTCCTGATTTACTATAAAAATGACAACTTCAATGCCTCCTGAGGATTGCTGGGTTGATTTTGCTGCATCTTTTGCCAGCTTTGGGGAAAATAATCACGTGAGCCTTTAAGAGATGCCAGGATGACATATCACAGTGTATAAGCTCTCAGGAAAAAGATCCTAGGCTTGAGCTTTTTATTAAAAAGATTGGACTTAATCAGGAGCCTAATTTCTCTCCCCCTTTTGCCATTTGGTGACGTTCCTTTGTGTTTGCTGTTCCTCATTTTCTTTCAAGGCTGAGTCCCTAAGGAAGGGTCATCTCAGGCAAGGCCCAGGCTGATGGGTGGTGTTGTGGATTTTCCACAACATGGAGCCATTTGGTGCTTCAGTATGGCTTTAGCAGAATTTGGAACTAACCTGGTTTGTTTAGAGTAGTATTAGTACACTTTTACCTTGGAGAATCTGTCCTTCCATGAGTTAGATTTTACAGCAGGGATCCACATCTGACAGTTGACTCCTCATCTGTTTGAAAATTGCTAAATGTTTTGATTGAGAAATAATAATCTGAAATGAGAAAGACTGGAGGGAAGCCTGAAGTTAAAATGAATAAATTGGCATTCCTTGGACTTGGTGTAATTGTATTAAATCCCACTTAGATTTAAACTATGATTGTTATTGAAGTGGGAAAATCTGGATTGTTCTGTTACACCCAACCTCAGCAGATGCCAGCCTTTCCTGTACTTGTATGGAGCAGTGGCACCATCAGCAGGACCAGGGATTGTCTTGTCTGGGGAGGTTTGGAAGGAGAACAAGGGCATCCTGAGAGCTCAGGCAGTGTCCACTTCTGTCCTTGTGTCAGAGTTGTTCCTCCAAGAAAGGCAGAAAGAGCCAGAAAGTCTCTTCCTCTGATTCTGGGCTGCCAGAAGAGGTGGCAGTGATGACTCGAGGTGATCAGAGATCCATTTTACAGCTGTCTGCTCTGGTTTAATTGCTGAATAATTCATTGTTCCTGCTGGCTCCAGGATCAGAAGTGAGGGAAGTTTAGTTTCCAGTCACTATGGTTTCAGCTCAATTGGAAATGAGTTTAGCTTGGACACAGTTCAGGTCAGTGCCAAACAGAACTGTGGATCATTTGACTCCAATTCTAATGGTTTTAATTGAAGGTGTGGGAGCCAGTGCTGTTTAGCCCTTTAGTGATGATCTGGATGAAGGGATTGAGTCTGTGGGTGACAGCATCAAGTTGGGTGGGAGTGTTGATCCGCTGGAGGGAAGGAAGGCTCTGCAGAGGGATGCTGGATTGATGCACCGAGCCCAATTTTATGGGACCACAAGGTGAAGTGCCAGGTCCTACACCTGGATCACAAGCAGCCAAGTACCACCACAGGCTGGGGGCAGAGTGGCTGGAAAGCTGCCAGGAGAAAAAGGACCTGGGGGTGTTGGCAGCTGTGAACATGAGGCTCAGGTGGGCAAGAAGGCCAATGGAACCTGGGCTGTGCCAGGAATAGTGTGGCCAGCCAGAGCACAGCAGTGATTGTCCCTCTGTACTCTCACTGGGGAGGCTGCACCTCCAATCCTGACTTCAGGTTTGGGCCTCTCATGTCAAGAAAGACATTGAGGGGTTGGAGCATGTGCAGAGAAGGGAACAGAGCTGGGAAAGGGTCTGGAGAACAAATCTGATAAGGAGCAGCTGAGGGAATTGGGTGGGCTCAGCCTGGGGAAGAGGAGGCTCAGGGGGGACCTTCTCACTCCCTACAGCTCCCTGCCAGGAGGGTGGAACCAGGTGGGGGTCAGGCTCTGTGAGGAACAAGCACTGGGACAAGTGGAAATGGCCTCAAGCTGTGCTAGAAGAGGTTTATATTGGATATTAGGGAAAAAAAAAATAGTGGAAAAGGTTGTCAAGCATCAGAACAGGCTGCCCAGGGCAGTGGTGGAGTTACCATCCCTAGAGGGATTTAAAGAAGTGTAGATGTGGCACTTGGGGACACGGGTGAGTGGTGGGCTTGGCAGCGCTGGTTGGGCTTGGTGATCTTAGAGCTCTTTTCCAGCCTAAATGATTTAATTATTTATGGTATCCTCATAATAGTAAGACCATTCTGTATATTTTAAAGTCAAAGATCTCCCAAGAGAATATATTTAAAAGAGGAAACATACATGTGACTCTTCAGAGCAGTTTTTAAATACTGGAAGTACGTTGACTTCCATTTGAAAGTTCATGTCACTGTATCTTGGTTTTGGTTTTCCTTTCTTGTTTCATTTTGATGTAACATTGCCTAAATTCTTGCTAATTATAGACCTGCAGATGTGTTGAAAGCAAGTCTTAAGAAATGTCTGCTTTGTGGAAAATATTGATTGCACTTGTGTGCTCTTTTCTAAACACGTGACACACAGGCACTTCCACAAAGAGCCTGCATTTGTGCCTGTGGGAGAACATTGAGGTACACAGTCAGACTTCAAAGTAAATTGGAGAATATTTAAAATCTGTTTCCTTCCTGTCTTGATTCAAGGGGTGGGGGGATATTCTCCAGGGATGCTGCCTCTGAGGAGAGTTTGTTTTTCACAAAGATAGGCACCTTTCTATGTCTTGGAGGAGGGGATGGAGAGGGTTTCACTGAAGAACAAGGTGCAGAGAGCATTCAAAAGCTAAAGAGCTGCTGGGCTTGTGAATCCTGCAGCCAGGCTTATAATAACATTTTTAGAGGTTTGAGGAAAAAAGTGAGTTACCAAACTGTTACTGTTAGGTTGGACGTGACATATACATACGTGATTAGGGTTTAAGAAGAAAAAGTTTTTATTTTGCTTGTTCTTTAGTTTATATGCTCTTAACAAAGTGTGACCTTTAGTCATTAACTACATCACAATAACTTATTATATTCATTGGTGTAAAGTAATCAGTGTTAATATAATTGGTAAAAGTTTTATGGAAATTTATTAAGGTATGTATACGCATTTACTTATGCACGTAGTCTGGCTTACAAAAATTTTCATGTCTCTTTTCTAATCTGTCCTATATTAACAGCCTTTTCTTCATCCTTACTATAAATACACTCAAAAATCATCAATTATTATTTCTTCTATCAACTCAGCTTTGCTTACAAACCAACTATAAACCCCTCCATACTAAACCAAATACTTTTGAGGTCGCAGGGCACCTTAAGCTGAATGCATCCCTGTAGCCTCGTTACTGAGGGCTGTAGCACTGGTTTAATTTTCTTATGTCACCATGAAATGGGTCCTGTTCCGTGCAGAGGGGTGATTATGGAGGAAATGCTGTGGCTGTGGTGTGCCTGAGGATGTGGTGGAAGCAGCCAGAGCTCTTCCAGCTGTGTCAGGTTTTGGGAAGTGCAGCACTGAGCCTTGCCTTTGCTCCAAGTAATGATGCCAGCCCCTCCTCAGGGAGCCATCTGCAGGAGTCTGGGATGTTTATTTGCCTTTTTGGAGTGTTCTTTTTCCTCCTGTGCACGGGGGGAACAAGTGAATTTCATCTGGGGGCGTCCTTCCACGGTGCTGCTCAGCTGTAGAGACATCTCTTAAACAAAGAGGAGAAGTCATCATTACCAGGGACATTTCTAAAAACATCAGGCAGCTTTGTTTTGAAAAAGCAGCCTCAGATGTGCCTTGGTGGGTTGATGTCCTGAGTGGTGGGGCTGAGCAGTCACTAAGGAGACTTTGTGTCCATGTCCCCTTTGTGTGATCTGCTGTTGGTGGCTCTGGTTCTGCACACAGAAAGTTTGATCAATTATTCAGCAAGGGCTGAGTCTAAGCTCTCTCAGAGCTGGCAAGCCACTGCCTCTACAGACTGGTGTGGTTGGTTCTTATTTGGGCACTCTGCCTTTGCACAGAGCGTTTTTTGTGCAGTTTTGGGAGATGAATTCCCAATCAGAGGAGAATATGGTTATCAACCAGTTCCACCCAGCCTGTGGCAGTGGCTGTAACCAAATCCAATTGAGCATGCTTTAATCAATTGGGGTGCTGAGTTATCTGTGCTGTCTGGAATGAACTTCTTGTACTTCCCTTTTTGTTTCAGATAGATTGGCTTTGTGTTGGAGGGTTGAACAACAGGTGGGTAAACAGGCAGTTAAAATTGCCAAAATTATCCATCAGCAGCTGCAGGACTTGGTTCAAGCAAGGAAAAGTGACCTTGTGGCAGCCTTCCCAGTGGGTATGGGGGGACAAAATGCCATTTGTGAAGTCCTGAGAAGAGCAGTGCCAAGAGGAGATAAGACCTCAGACAAAGTCTCTGGTTGCATCAGCTGACAGGTTGAGGAGGACAGAGACAGTGGAAGCCAAAGAAGGGGCCCTGAGAGGGTATCCCAGAGCCCACCCTGCACACAACCCCACAAAATGACACTTGTGATCCCTCTGCTTGTGGGGCCACAGCTGCCCTGCCCTGCACATCTGTGTGGAACAGCTGGGGGCATCTCCTCACCAACACTGTCCCCATCTCTGGCTGGGAATCAGCTGAGTGGGGCTCCCTGGGGAAATGAGGAGTGCAGGGGCCCTGAGGGCAGGGATGGGATGGGATGGGATGGGATGGGATGGGATGGGATGGGATGGGGTGGGATGGGATGGGATGGGATGGATGGGATGGGATGGGATGGGATGGGGTGGGGTGGGATGGGATGGGATGGGGTGGGGTGGGATGGGATGGGGCTGGTTTATTTTCCTTCTTAGGGCACCTCATACCATTCTGACCCCTCTGTCCCACAAGCACCTTTCATATCTCTCTCTGTCCCTTGCACAGCTGGAACTTGTGTTGGGATTCTGCCACAGAATCCTAGAATGGTTTGGGTTGGAAGGGGCTTTAAAGATCATTTAATTACAACTCCTCTGCCGTGGGCAGGGACACCTTCACTGGAACAAACCTTGCTCTGATGCTGACTTTGGGACTGGGGGGGTTTTGCTTCCCCTTCCTGTTTGCCTGTGCTGTTTCTATAGTGCTTAACAACAAGAACAAGAAGAACAAGAACAAGAACAACAACAATAATGATAATAGCAATAATAATTATTATTACTATTATTATTACAATAAAATATATAATAAAATATAATTATTATATAATATTATTACAGTAATATATAGTATGTATAACAATATAATCTATTAATATATTATATTATGAATATAAAATTACAATAATAAATACAGAATTATGATTATATCATAATAAGAGACATTATTATTATTACAATAAAATATATAATGAAATACTATTATTATATAATAATATTATAACAATATATAATATATTATGTATAATATAACAATATATTAAATATAATATATTATATTATGAATATAAAAATTATGATAATAAATACAGAATTATAAATATATCATAATAAGAGACATTTGTTATTATTATAACAATAAAATATATAATGAAATGTAGTTATTATAAAATATTATATAATATATAATATGTTATGTATAATAATAGAATATATTAAATATAATATATGATATTATAAATATAAAAATACTATAATAAATACAGAATAATAAATATATCATAATAAGAGACATTTTTTATTCTTCTTCTTCTTCTTCTTCTTATTCTTATTCTTACTATTATTATTATTTAGTGACTCAAATGCACAAGACACTGGGTACCTTCAAGGAGTAGGGAGTCAGTCCTAATTAGCCTTCATTGGCTTTGATAGGGTTTGAAAACCTCTGGGAACTTGCAGATAGTGCTTACTCCTACAGCTGGCAGGTGTGTTTTTAAGATTGTTGTTATTCTAAAAAAAAACCAAACAGGTTTTCAGATGCCATAACACTTATTCTGGGTCAAAACCAGAGTTCTCAAACACTTAAGCACTTCTTATAAAAATGTGGAAAATCAAAATGTTGTTTACATCTCAGAAGTGTTTAGGGAGCACGTTCAGATAATGTACATAAATTAAAAAAAAGAAATCCCCCCAAATGTTTCCCATCACATTATCCTCACAACCAAGTGCTTGCAAAGTTGGAACAAAAATGTTTGGTAGCTGAACAAAACCCAGTAATTTTAACAAAGGTCTACTCAGGTCCTTTTGCTGTCTCACTGCAATTGAAAGAAGAGAGCTTTCTAAAAGAATTTATTGCACTTTGGTGTGGTACTTTCTCTTTTCCTAAGCATTATTTCCACCAGTGTGGGGAGAGGGATTCTGCAAAGAGAAGTCATCTACAGGATGCTGATTCCTGCTGGTGATGTGAATTTTATCTCAGGACAAACATTTGGGCCACTGTTTAAGGCAGTGATTGGCATCTTGAGGTGGCTGTCTGCAGAAAAGAATTTGCTGTGTGTTTATCAGACAATGGCAGGGGGGCATGAAGCACTGCTCTAGAGTGGGTGTTTCTTCTCTCTTGTTTCCTAGTGGCTCTTTGGAACCAACATCTTCCATCAATAACTTCTGTTGAAAATACTGGAGAAGGTTTGTTGTCTGAAACCCATTTTGCATGACATGCCTTGGTTATGCTTTGTGCTTAAAAACTTTGAGTCAGCCCTGAAGAACAGCAAAATCACCATAGAAATCACAGAAAATGCTTCATGTGTGGATGGGTTTTGTCCTCTTTCTTGTTTTGCAGCACTTGAAATCTTCAGAGTTTCTCTCCAGAGGAGCAGATAGAAGGAAAGAAGGCATTTTTTATTCATTGCCACAAGGACTAGAAGGTTATTTGTTGTAGCAGCCTTATGATTTACTTCACATCTACACATTTAGGTAAAATACCTATTATTGTTTGATGGAGGTGTAGATTTTAATTGGTGAAGTTGTGATACTTGCCTTTAAAGTCTTAAAAAGATGTGCATGCTCCACAAGTTGTGCATAGAGTTACAAATTATTTAATTTTCTGGGTGCAAAAATGACTTAAGAATTTCTATAGCATCAACACTGCAATTATATTCATTGGTCATCATGTGGGGGATACAGCTGTGCTGGGAGCCCTGATGAAAAATTAATCCAGGAGGTTCTGTTGCTGTGCTTGAGAGTAAATTCTTGTTGAGTTTTTACTGAAGCCGTAAGAGATGAGATGTACAAATGCTCACAGCATTTTGCAGCAGTGCTTTGGGTTCTGTTCTGCAATTTGAATGACTTTTTTTTCCTCCCTGCATTTCAGTATAACATTAATAATTGTTTCCCCAGCTTAACTTGCATTTTATATGATTGTTATATCACAGACTTTTCAGTGGAAGCAGAATGCATTTCATGCTGAAATTGGAAGACAGCCTGTAAACAAATTAGGGTGTGTTTCTGTTGCCATGATTTGCATTGGGAAGTTCTGCTGTGTTTTTGAGGCAGTTCACAGAGAGGGATCTGACAACCTGCAGGTTTTCTGTCTGTGCTGCTCCTGCTGTGTGTCAGAGTTGTTGTCCTGCCTGGCTCCAGGAGCCTCATGCCAATGTTGTCATGGGCTGGACCATGGGATGTGCACCTAACTGTGCTTTAATTCCATATTTATATATATGTAAGGGACACTTCATGGGTGGAAAATAGTGATCCCACCACCCAGTTACAGAGTCTTGACTGTATCTGATGATATTCTCATTTTAGCCCAACTACTGGCCACCTCACCTTTCTCATTACCCAGCAACCCAGGCCACACGACCTGATCTGTCCAAAATGACAAAATTTTGTAAAGACAGATTTAGTAAATTTACTGTAATTTAGTAAAGACAAATGGAAAGTTGTCCCTGCAGGAGGAGCCCTCAAACCGTCCTGTCCGTGCTGGTACCGTCCGTGTGTCCTGCTTGGTGCTGCTCATGATTTCCTCTTCATCCCTGGGCCATGAGCTGTGGAGGTCAAGTGGGGCAGAGGGGGCAGGGGATGGGATGTGCTGTTCCTTGCCACTCTGAGAATTGCTTGAGGTATGTCTGAGGCACAGAATGGTTTCTGTTGGAAGGGACCTTCAAGATCACCTTGTCCCAACTCCCCTGCCATCCCCTCCCACCATTCCAGGCTGTTCCAAGCCCCATCCAACCTGCCCTGGAACACTTCCATGGGTGGGGCAGCCACAGCTCCTCTGAAGAACCTGTGCCAGGGCCTCAGCAGCCTCAGAGCCAAGAATTTCTTCTTAATATCTAATTTAAACCTACTGTCTTTCAGTTTGAAGCCACTACTCCTTGTCCTATCAAGAATTACATCCTTCAGGCTCTGTGAAGATGTCAAGGTGACAGTGTTACCACTTGCTCCCAACCCTGTAAGCTAATGTTGAAAAATCACTAAGTTTAAGTCTCGAAAAACATATACACCATGACTGACTCTGACCTTTACTCTGCTCACCTCTGGTTTCCAGATATTTCTCCTGCAAAAACACAAACTAGAAACAGAAGTATAAAACAAAGCCGACCTTCTCTTTTGTGCTGACTTGGGTCCAAGCACTACAGAGTCAAGAAAAACAGTAAATGATTTAAATGTGCTGGCAACTCTGGGAACAGAGCTGCAGGTCCCCCTTTTAGAGGAAAAGGAATGGATTTAAGGATTCCCAACAGACAATCTCAAGGGGGGGAAGGAATGATTGTAGTGGGCTTCTGTCAGACCTGGAACAGAGCAGCCCCACAGATCCAGTGACCTGCCAGGTGCCTCCACGCCAGGGAAGCCCTGCAGCCTGAGTGAACTGCTCCAAGTCAATCAAAGTGAGAGGCAGAGCAGCACAAAGGGAGAATGTGCCCCTTTCTTGAGCTGGAAAGAGAAGCTCCAGGCTCCTGAGCTGCAACAACCCCTGGAGCATGAGCAAGAAGTCAAGATTGCCTTGGGTCAGGAGACTTTCTCACGATGGAGTTCACAGTGGGCTTGTGCTCCTCTGGCCTTTCTCTTTGGTCCACTGAACATCTGAAAGGAGCAGCTCCAGCAGGGTGGGCTGAGAGAGAATTCCTCAGGAGGGTCCCACAGGCCAGGGCAGTGAGGATGGTGGGGTTCAGATCCTTCTAGGCAAAGCCAGGACTTCCCCTCAGGGCTGGCCTGTTGTATTTGCTGGGAAATGTCCCAACGAAGGTAGGAATGATGCATCTGACTCCATGTTCTCTGAAGGCAAATTTATTACTTTGTAATACTGTATTATATTAAAGAATACTATACTAACTATACTAAAGAATACAGAAAGGGTACTGATGCTAAAAAATAAGAATGCTAAAAAAATAATAATGAAAACTTGTGACTCTCTCCAGAGTCCAGACACAGCTTGGCCCTGATTGGCCAACAAGTCAAAACAACTCACAGCAGAATGCAGTGAAACAATCACCTGTGGGTGAACAATCTCCAAACACATTCCTGTGAGCACAACACAGGAGAAGCAAATGAGATAAGAATTGTTTTCCTTTTCTCTGAGGCTTCTCAGCTTCCCAAGAGAAAAACCCTGGGCGAAGGGATTTTTTCAGAGAATGTGAATGCCACACTGGCCCACCTTGTAGCCATGCTGGAGTGGAAAAGTGCTGCCCACATGATCTCACATGGTGCTTCATCTCTTTAGTAATGGATGATCTCAGCAGGAAACGTAGGCAGAAGTTTCTGTGCTATAGGTTATGGGGAGGATTAGGTATGAAAGAGTTCTGCTGTTTTGGTTCAGGCTGTCATGGTTTCTGTGAGCAGGTGGGTGCCCAGGGAATTTTAATGCAAAAAATGTCAGATCCCCTAGGATTAGGTGTCAACTGACTGATGATTTTGAGGAATGAAGTCTTGAATTTGGCACATAAAAATAGCAATTGCGTGGGACCTTGTCACCATTTCCTTTGAGAACCAACCCTTTTCTGAGAACTTTAACTTTGGGATTCTGCTGCTGTTCAGTTCTAGTATGTAAATATTCATTCAGCAAATCTCACTCTTCTGCACTCTGCCCCCAGTGCCTCCCTGTAGCATTTAGTGTGCTAATGGGATGACAATGGGTCACATGTTGCATAATAAGGTGAGGAGAGTAAGGCCTGAACTTCACATGGCTGGAAACGTGTTAGTACCATGATAATCACAAGGTAGCAGCTGTCTTACCCTCTCTTTTTATTTTTCTTTTTGAAACCCACTCCACTTGTTTTATAATTACTTGGGCTCATTATGAACACAAAAATAGCTCCTCTATTTAAAGAGAACAGATGGTTTTTCTAATGATTTTTCCTTAAGATTGAATGAATTGTGGTTGAGTCAGAAACTGCCAGCCCAGAAACGTATGTTTTGATTAGAGAAATACTTGATTAGGTTAATTGAGTGTGACTCAGTGTGATGTACATTTGGCCAACTTAAAAGCTTTCCAACTTTGTCTTGGATAGAGACTGCAGCACATCTCTGAGGGTGGAGTAGCAGGGAAGGGAGTGCAGGTGAAGATGGATGAGCCAAAGGGATGTAACACTTTCAGGAGGACTGGGAAGCATTTAAAACACGAGGACACATTTGTCCATTCACATCTTGTTCCTCAGAGTGAGGTCTTTGCCAAGAGCAAACTCCTTTTCCAGTTTCCACCTGAGAGGCCTCTGAAGGAGCCAAGCTCAGACCCAAACTGAGACAGCTGAGGGTGGTCCTGGGGTCCCAGTCTGCAGGAGAGGGGCAGGGAGAGCAAGCTGCAGAGTAAGTTTGCCTTTGGGCAGTCCCTGTGTCATGAGAGGCGGCAGGGATGTGGTTACACTGAGCCTTGATAAGTTAAAGACTTCAGAGCCATGTTTGTGACATCCAGGAGAGAGTGTGTTCAAGCAGAGAGGTGATCTGTTCTGACTTTAATAGAAAAGGAGGTAGAGCATCTCCTGAGCAGGCTCAGTGTCACTCAAGGTGCTTTGGTTAGGCCATGGAGTGAGTTTAATGTGCTGTAATTTCTGTGCAAGCTCAAGCTTGGTGGGACAGGGTACAGCAGAGATGATGTGGAGCCGAGCAAAACAGGTAAACTTCAGAGAATAACCCCAAATCTCTAACTTCTTGACTATTTTATGAGGTTTGCTGGAGACTAAGGGATTGTGATGCCTCTCTGAGACCTCAGTCCTCTTCCAGATGCTGGCATGTAGCCAGAAAAACTCTTAAGAGATGTGTCCTACACTCCTTCCCTCTGTGACTAGAAATGGCATGCCCAAAATGCAGTCCTTGATGTTCCTGCTGTAATTCAACACTTGCTCTGGGCGGTGTCCAGGACCATCTTCTAGAGATTCATTTCCTGTGGCTGTGTAAGTCTGAATATAAACTCAAACCTCTTGGAGAGCATCCCAGCAGTCCTGGTTTTGTAATTCCCAGCATGACTTTTAGCAACTGGGCAGCCGCTCTTTTCTCTTTTTGGCCTTTTCCTCATGCTCCTTATTCCCACTCCCCTCTCCCTGTGTGGCTCACGAAGCAGAACCCTCGGTGTTGCTGCTGTGGTGCTGCAAAGGTCAGCAGGCAGCAGAGAGGGTGGCTCAGCCACGTCTCTGTGCCCTTTGAAGGGCACTTTGTGTGTCTGTGTTCCTTCAGACACGTCCTGTTGCATGTTTGAAACGAATCATCTCCCACAGCATTTGTGCAGTTTGATGTGGGCAGTGACAAACCAAACCAAATGGGTCCTGTGATTATTTCATCCCCTTTTTGTTGGACTCCTGGATGTTGAGAATCTTAATTTTTTTGTGCTTAAAGGCACAGACCCACAAGAGAACACTGCATTTTACCTGAGGTCATGGAACAGGCTTCCAAAATTGATTGATAGCCCTGGGATTACGGGTGTGTAGTTGGTTAGAAGTGTGTAATATCACAGGGTGGAAAACTTTGAGTCTGGGATTTTAGAATATAGAAATAAAGATGAAGCAAGATGGAGGTTTCAGGGTGGAGGCAGATTGCTCTTCTTTACCTTCTTCTTCCTCCTGCTTCATGGGTTTGGGTGATGTTTTGTAATTGGACAGAAAAGTCTGCATTGTGAGCTTCCAGGGATCAGTTATTGGGTTAAAAGGGAAAATAATCTAGGTGTCCTTTCTTAACTGGATAGTTTAGTCTTAAAAGACCTTGTAACAAGAGGCAGTTGGCCATTTTGGGCCTTGCTAATGAAAAGCTGCAGAACTCATTGTTGTGAGGCTGATAAGAAATAATAAACACCTGACTCCAAACAGGAGCTGTATCTGGAGTGCCTTCAATCCAGACCCAGAGAAACCAATACTTTTTTTGTGGGCAAAATTGTGTCTTTCAGGACATCAAGGCAGACATCACCTGTGGGGACAGCAGGGTGTGAAGCAGGAGGTCAGGAATGTTGTGTACAAGATGCTCTGCCAGTGCCAGAGGAGAAGGATGAGGTGCCAGCCCACCTCCTGCTCCAGGGGTGATGCAAAGGTGTCCATGTGGCTGTTAGGATGTGATATTGATGCAGCTTGATATGTCAGGGCTAAGGTGTGTTTTATCCTCTCCTTGCTGGATTATGAATGGAAAAAATTATTGCATTCAGCTGCTTGAAGGTATGTAGGTATGGTAGTGAGCTGTGTTGGAGGATCTTTAATTATGAATCCGAGAGAAAGGAACTAAAACTAATTTTAACTCAAAGCAAAGCACTCATAGGAGCAATATCCATCTTTCTGTAGCACTGCACAGAATTTGGATGCAGCAGGTCTGAGTACAGCAATTTTCCATCCTGAAAGCACCAGGTAGATTCTTCATCCTGTGATCTGAGTTACAGGAATAGTTGTGACTTTGGGGAAAGGAGAAAATCATTAAAAATACAACATTTATTTATTCTTTGTTGGAATATTTCTTTCTTTTTTTAAATATTTTATTATCAAATTTTTATTTGATATTGAAAGTCCTTCCTAAAAGGCCATACCTTATTTCATAGATGTGCCTTCCTAAATAGAGGCAGGGTCAGGTGAAATATTGTCCAAAATACACTGACAACCACCCGAAGAAGTTTGAACCTGAATTCTTGTCCTAATTATTGGCCGTGCCTCATATCAGGTAGACGGCACTCGCCTCTGTGGTGTCTTTAGAGCCGATTTTGTAAGAGTTTTTGCCTCGGTGCTGGAACGAGAAAGTGAGAGATGCTCTAGAGGGCAGTGCAGCATCCCTGTGATGGGAGTGCCTCCAGGATTCGTTCACAGGAATCCTACCCTGCAGGATGATTGCTAAAAAAAAGATAAAAAGAGGATAGATTTAAGCAGTAGTTTTTGTTATTTCACAGGCAGTCTTGATTGATGAAAATTTTTTGTACCAGGAAGACTTAGCCCTCTAAAAAGAGGAACTTTGAACATTAGACTGGCTGTAATTTTGAAGAGGTTTTAATCTCTTAAAAAGAAAAAAAAAGTACAATATTTGTGTACAATTTGAGGAAATGAAAAAACCAAAGCTCATCCCTCCTGTGCACCCAGCAGAGTCCACACAAGAACTATTTGTTTTCACATTGTCTTTCCCCTCCTCCATCACAGCCTTATCATGCAACACATCCTTTGACTGGATGTGCTCCTGTTTCCCTTGTAGAGAGACAAATCAATAAATCATTGTGTCAGCAGAGCACAGCTTGAAGCAACATTTCCTTGTGCTGGAATGTTTTGAATTCACTTCAGGTGGGAGTTCAGATGTGCCACACACACCTGCCTGCTGATAATATTGCAGGGCAGCATCCAGAATGGCAAGGGGGTGGTTGGGGGGGTCAGCCTGCTCCTCAGGATGGGGAGCCACAGCCTGGAGCCTGCTCCTGCTGTCAGAAAGGGTCAGGAGCTCCTTGCTACCCCATAAACAGCTTATATATGGCTGGCTGATTATTTAATGAGCACCTGGCGTGGATTTTTGCTCTGTGAGAGAGTTCATGTCTCCTGACTGTGTGGGTTGTGCTGCTCGTGTGGGCATGGGGGAATCAGGGCTGAAATCCTGCAGGGAGGTGTTTGAGCCAGGACTGTGCCCCCAGCACCCCTCTGTAAGGCAGCACAGGAGGGATTTTTATCGACTTTCAAGGTAGCAATGCTTCTTCCAAATTAAACTCGACTGCCTTTCACAGCAGGAGAGAGGAGATTATCCCAGGCAGTTTCTCTGGGTGAATGCAAAGGATCTGAATGTGGGCTCAGCATTAGGTAACTGATACCTCTGAAATACCTATTTGTTTGTTTTCTAAGTAGAGAACATCTTGTTCATCTGTGCAAATCAGAGAAGATGAGAGGAAAGGAGGGGCTGTGGATAACAGAGAGGACTTTACATAACTGAGGTGAAAAATAAGATGCTCTCATCTGAACCAGAGGGAAGGAAAATTGCTTATACATACTTCCAGAAGAATCCTTTTATAAAAAAAGAAAGCTGTGTTTCCTCTCTCCCTTCTATCTGCTTTCTTTATTTTCTTCAGTTCTGCCTTTAAAGAAAAGGTGCATGAGACCTACAAATGCCACAGTTCCACTGTGACTTAATTATCTTTTTCAGCAGTACCTATCCTATGGTTTGTGGAAAAGCTGCTGCTGGTGGTGTTTGTCCAGGTGAATTGAACAAACTGCCTGTGAAACCACCCTGGTTTTCAGACAGCAAAATGTAGAATTTTCAAGTAGGAGACCTGTTGGCAAAGCTTTGTGAATCAGACTGTCTGCTGCCTGATGAATGCTGCATAGCTATTACTGTAGTAGAGATTACAGCTAATTTTTGTTTGTACCAATTAATTTCCCTATGTGTTTCCTAATTAAATAAGGTATGACTATAAAGCAGATTAACAGAATGATGCCAAATTCCTGTCTACACAGTCTCCTTCTGAATGAAGCTTGTTATTTCCTCTATGGTTTAAAACTGAGCCATGTGTGCTGTCTTCATTCAGATTAAAGAGCAAGAAATCAGCTTAATTTCATACTGTTATTATTTAAGACTGCTTTGATTTTTTGGAGAAGGGAGATAGCCAAAGGGCTTAATGCCATTGAATTGATGTGCTGCGAGTTCTTGTCATTAGCATTTCTTTTGTGTGTAGCTCCTTTAAGATAAGGGACATCTTTTCTGCTTGGTGTTCTCACACAATTCCTTTGCCTGCCTGATGCTCCAGGTGTTCAGAAGTGGATAAATAATAGGGAGGAGGGATTTTATTTTGCCTAAAATTTGAGAGTCAAAATATGGTTGTTGGCTTTTAAATGCAGTGGTGCTTTTTGTTGCTCTTTTTGCCCCTCAGTGATTTGGCCTCCTGTTGATGGGGATGGTCTGCAGTGAACTTGGCTGAATTCTGCCTGTTTTAACAACAAGAGGTAAAGCCCTCAACACTCTAAGGAAAAGTCCAGAAACTTAAAATAGATTCAGTGTAAGTAGTGCCTGGGCACACAGAAAGTTAATTGTTCTACTAAGGAGAGATAATTCTGCCTCTCTCAGCTGGGTCAGTTGGGAATGTAGAAAAGCAAACATGATGACTCTGGGCCCTAAAGCTTCTGCTGGTGTCACTGCTTTTGTAATTCTTGGACTTGCAAGGAGGGAGAAGGATCTGAAGTTGAACATTCCCTCTCTTTATGTGCTCTCATTAAAGCTGTGCTCCTGGCTTGCAGGCTGGATCTGATGCAACCATCACAGCTCCCCGACTCCACTGGCATTACTTTCTACACTGGAAGGTCTCACCAAGGTTTTAAAACCAATTTCAGTTCACTTGAGCGAGTTGTGAGGGCTGCTCCTCACCTGCTGGAGCCACAGGCGTGTGCCAGCTTCAGAGAAAACCTGAGCAAGCGCCGGAGGTGGAAAGGCAAAGTTGGCAGCAGTGCTGGGGAAGCACAGCACTCCTGCCTGGCCTTGTTCAGCACACTTCTTCCTCAGCTAATGCTGGCAGTTTCAGTGCTGAGAGAAACACTTTTTCTTGTCTAACTGGTGAGAAAGCGAGCGCTGAGCTGGGTGGCAGCAGGGCACATCCCCTGTCAGTCACAGCCTGGCAGGAAAGCTCCTTCCCACTGCTGAGCAGGGACATGGGAGAGCCAGGGAGGGGATCTGATGCTGAGGATGGGACAGCAGCACCTGCTGGGAGACCCTTTGGGGCTGGGTCCTCTTCCAGGGAGCACAGACCCGTCAGTGCTCTGCTGGGATGGTGTGAATTGCTGCTGCTACCTTAGAAAGTGCAAGACAGGCACTGGTGGGCGTCAGGAATGCAAATCTCTCTGAGACTTGACAAGTCTGTGGCAGTGTTGCCAAGAAGGAAGGGCTGGCTCCTGGCTCATCCCTGAACCTGTCTGCCAGTGCCATGGAGCATGGGAGCCACAAGGGATCCTGGGGTGGTCTAGACAATTTGCAGGTGCTGTAGAGCCTGCCTGCCCTGCAGTTTGATGCAGGCATTGCTAGCCTGGTGTGTGGGAGGGGGGAGAGACAGAAGGACCTGCCTGGCACTCGGCAGAAGGGGGATGTGGGAGCCATCCTTGAAGCACTGGCAAACACAGAGTGATAATGAAGTTTTCCAGTCGTCTATGGGGCTGTGGAGGGAAAGGTGACTGCAGCCAGAAGTAAATCTGTCTGGTGGGGTATTTTTTGGGGTCCCCCATGGCAGGAAGGAATGAATCTGACTCCATGTTCTTAGAAGGCTAATTTATTATTTTATGATGTTATATTATATTAAAGAATGCTATACTAAACTATACTAAAGAATAGAGAAAGGATACAGGCAGAAGGCTTAACAAGACACTAATGAATGTCATGACTCTCTTTCCAGAGTCCAACACAGCCTGATGGTGATTGGTCATTAAGTCAAAACAATTCACATGAAACCAATCAAACAACCACCTGTTGGATAAGCAATTTCTAAACCACATTCCAAAGCAGCAAAACACAGGAGAACCAAATGAGATAATTATTGCTTTCATTTTTCTCTGAGGCTTCCCAGGAGAAGAAATCCTGGTGAAGGGATTTTTCAGGAAATATGATGGTGACAGTCTGGTCAGCAGCTCTGACAGCAAGCAGTGCCTGGTAGGAGCACAGGAGCAGGGCTGGCATGAGAACTGCTGGGATTTTGTGACTTCAGCCAACTTTCAGAGCCTGCAGCTCAGGGATGAGCACCTCCCAGCTCCTGCTGCTCCACCAGGATGCAGGGATGCGAACTGCAGGCAGGCAAGGTCACAGTGCTTTCCTGTAAGTGGCAGGCATGTGCAAAGTGTAATGGATAATTCCATGATGTCAACGACCAGAAGCAAACGCCTCGCAGGGTGTAATTGGTTTCTCTATAGTGTCAAGTGCTTTTATGTGTTCAGCATAAATATCTTTGCATTGATTGGGAGAAGAAGATAAAAATCGATGATTTACAACACTGAAGTGCCTAGAACATGACATTAAAATGACTCTGGGAGACTTAGCTCATAGGGGACATAGTAAATACTCCAGAGGTACAGGAAATGAAGAGACTCTTCCCAAGTCCTGAAACCAAGCAATAAATTTGATAGATGCTGTGTTTCTCTGCCTAATGGGTTTTAATACTGACTTTCTTTTTGTAGAATTGCTCTCTTTTTTTATTGTTTAGTTGTGGTTATTTTTTACTCTTATTTGTTTGGATGTTTAGGACCCCAGGCTAAACGGAGACATTGTTATTTTCGTGAGGAAACTCTATAGTTTAAGCAAAATGGGAAACAAATCCTGTTTTGGCTGGCTTTGTACACTAAGCACCAGGAGTGTGCTCTGAATTATGAGTGCTGAGGAGGACAGATAATCACAGAAAATAAAGCTGGACAGGACCACAGATCCATCCCTTTTCCCCACATCCAGATGAATTGTATCTAACTCACTCCTGACAGATTTTCTTGCTGCAATTTAAGCACAGACATCAGATAATCTCCATTCTATCCACAGTGATTTTTGATTTCCCCTTTCTTTATATCTCCTTGTGTCGCAAGTTTTCTATAGACTTTGTTTTGTTTTGTTTGGGTTTGGGGGTTTTTTGGGGTTTTTTTGGTGTTTTTTTTTTTTTTTTTTAACTAGGCTTTAAATTGTCCCTTTTTTTACCCCCAGTAAGCTACCAGACATGAGATGCAGTCCCAGTACTTTGATTCCTCCCAATCTAGAAAATAAGACACAGTGGTTTTTGATGGAAGTATTAATATGCTGGTACTTTTGTATTAGTCAGGAGAATCCTGACTGTGTTTTCATGCTGGCAGCAACTCCTGTGATGAGCTGTTCCCTGGAGAGGATAAATGCTCTGAGCTTCCTAAGGACTTGCAGCCTCTTGTCTGGGAATCTCAACTTGAGTTTGGGCTTTAAAGTAGAAGGAAAAAAAAAATGACAAATTAAGGCTAAAGGATTCCAGATCTGCCTGGTGCAGGATGCCATGTGATGAAGTGGGCAAATGGATTGCTGGTGTGTTTAGCTGAAAGTTAAATGCTGTGTGCTTGCATTCCTGTGAGGGGTACAAAGGTGTCCCTGAGGTGCTCTGCTTGCCCTGTGCATCAATATCAGCAAAAGTCAGCACAGAGCTTTACTCTGTGCTTGGAATATCTGTAACAAGGGCAGGAAGCCACATGAAGGGAATTGACAATGATATTTTCAAGAATTTTCACTAAGATTGCATGCAGCTACCTGCAGACACGAGGTGAAGCATCAGCTAGATCCAGTGTCACTTTCTTCCCCAAGCCGAAAATGAGGAAGGAAAATCTGTTTGCTCAGGACTTTCTGCCTCTTCAGTGCACAGGTCTGACTTGACTTTGGCTGCCTGCTCTAATTGCTGTTTAATGAAAAAGCTGTAAAACCCTGTGGAACAGCCAATAAATCAGCAATGTGGATGGGAAATTTAAAAAGCGTGTGCGCTCCCAAAGTGACATGAGAACAACAGGGGGTGTGATAACCTGAGATCTTCTGACCTTTTTACCCCCAAATCTCTGTGGGAACTCCTGTTTCTCCACCTGGCTGTTGGCAGAATTGATGGTTTCTGTCTCACCATCTCCTCAGCCTTTGAATCCAGTCCAGCCCAGCTCTGCTCCTCTGCCAGGCAGGCTGCTGTGGGTAGTGCTGACTGTACACTCTACCCAGCACTGCCAGGAAATTGCTGCCCTAGGGTGAGGCCAGGAATTGTTAAGTTTTTAAGGAACAAGTCAAGGCTGTTGCTGAACTGAGGGTAGAAACATGCTGTGAACTGAAATAATTAACACAGCTTTGATTGCAGAAGTAGGCACTGCTTTGTCTGTGGCTTTATACAAAGTTAAAGGGAAAAGTGAAAGGTGTTGATGGTACCTCTTCATTAACCTAATCCTTCATACTGACAAATTAGGTCCTGGTTTCCGTCCCTGCTACCAGCACTGATGTGTAGCCTCTTCCTGTGCTTTTCCTACTGCTCCTGCTGCCTTTTGGTTTGGAAATGAGTGAGGCTGGATCACTGGGTGGAATAAATGAATGAAGAAAAATCAAGCAGCAGTGACTTTGTGCTGGATGAGCATCTGGGATGCCATGTACCATCCCAGCCTGCTTTGTGCAGGCACTGCTTGTTTTACACTGGGATTGCCAAACACCAGCCCAGACCATGAATATCTGCTGAGCCCAGGTGTCAGTCCCCATGCCAAGGCCTGATCCTACAGGACCTGGCAGTGCTGGGCTGCAGGTGTCACCTGGGGATATCCAAACCCCATGTTCTGGCTGCCCTGCCAGCCTGGGAGGTGATGGCAGTGCCTGCAGGCTCACCCTGGCTCCAAGGGGGGCTGTAGATTGCTGCTGCTGCTGAGGGGTGAGCTGACAGCTTCTGCCCCCTGTGCAGGCACAGACCCTGGTCAGGAGCAGTGGGGAGGGCTCTGCAGGGCTCCAGGCTGTGGCAGGCTGCTCTGGGGAGGTGCAGGACCTGCTGGTGCTATTGGGGTTGCTGTAGATGCCAGTGATCCCCTTGGCAAGCCTCTCTACCCCGAGTTGTGTCACCCTGGCCAGCAGAGCAATTCCTGCCTGGTCTGAGCTGTGACCTGGCCTGTCCCTGCAGCAGCAGCTCCTGGTGTCACTGGGGAATGTGCTTTTGGCTCTCTCCAGGGGACAGAGAGGGGTCACACTGGTTCCTCCTCTTCTGCCCTGTCAAGGGAGCTGCAAGGCCATTCCTGGGGGATGTCTTGGCCATTTTAATGAGCCAGGTGTGCAATGGGTTGGCTCATGGGTATTTGATTTAATGGAAAGAGTGGACGAAATTCTCCTTTATCCAATACTCTGTTTTCATTCTTGCCTGTCTGTCATCATCTGCTGCTCACTCCACGTGCCTTTCACAAGCTGTGGGTGGCCAGGCTGGGACCACAATCCCCACATTGCTTTCCTTTGTCCCCTCCTGCATGCCCTTGTAAGAGCCCCAGAGAGGGAGAATCACTGTGCAAGCACACAGCCCTGACTGGGGACATCTGCTCAAGCAAAGAGTAAGCAGAAACAGCAATTTCTCCAAAGCTGCTGAGGGTTCAGGAGAATGGGAGTGGCAGATGAGGACCTTGCCCTCTGTGGTCACTGCCCCAGCAGCAGCAGCAGCAGGGCAGGCAGCATTCCCTGCGGGCACAGCTCCTGGCTGTCCCTGCAGACCTGTGGGGGGAGCAGAGGGAAAAGCGGAGCCAGCGCCTGTCCCGGTTTCCTGCCAGCAGAGGCAGCACAGATGCTGCTGGTGGAGGGCATCTGCTTTGGAAGGGCACAAAGATCCTGTGCAGGATCCACTGAGCCTGTCTGGAAGGCTTGGCTGGAGGAAATGAGTTTAGCAGAAGTTTCTACAGCTTGCCTACCAAGCGACGGCCCGAGTTGGCCCAGGATGCTGGAAACCACTTTTTAGCCCGGGCACTTCTCCATCTCCATCCAATCTGTGCAGCAACACAGCTAAAGAGCAGGAATGTGACTTTCCCTGGACCTGTCTTGTAGAAGGTAAAGCACCATATGGGAGCTGATGGCTCAACCTGCCTGCAAAAGGTATCTGAAGAGAGAGAGGAAGCACAAGGCTCACATCTTTAAAGATAAAGAAGAGTGTGTGGGTGCCATTTCCTCAGCAACTGAAGCTGCTGCAGAGTCTGATCTGTCTGTGGTTTCAGTCTCTCTTCAACAGCATTTCTGCTAAGGGGGCAGCTGGGAAGAACTTTTACTCTGTAATAAATTTTCAAGGGAGATTAGATATGAGATCAGAATGTGTTTTGTTATTGTTTAGTTCATATTTTGTCACCACATGCTGATTTTTTCAGATTTGATATTTTTGGTTTTGTCCATGAGATTTCTGCTTTGAACTCTGGGAGCACATTCCTTAGGTGTGGTTTATTTTGTTCTGGTTTTGGCTTTAATTTTTTTTTTTTTATTTTTTATTTTCATCACTCTCTCTCTTTTCCTGATCAATGTTTTATTGTAATCCCTCCTCCTATTTTACAGCACCTTAATTTGAGGCTCTTTAGACTCAGCTACCTAACATAGAAAGCTTTCTGCAGGCAGAAATCCATGGGAAGCATGGGCACTTAGAACTTAGGAAACTTGAGTCTCGAGGTGGGCAGACAGAAATTAAAGTGCTTTTAAGTCTGGAGAACTTCTGGAAAACATGATCTCCCTCCCTAGCTGTCTTTCTGTGATTTGCAGGACTGTGGAAATTCAATTACAGGAGTTAGCTGTGAGCACAGCGAATATAGGTGGTCACTTTTTGTTCCCTTGCAATTCAGAACGACAATCCCCACCGTTAAAACTCAGTGCATGTGTTCTTGATATTAAACAAATTGGATAGCTCTGAGATTGCTTATTTCTTCCAGGGATACGAGGATGAATTGAGCCAAAGCAGTTTTGCAGCCCGGCGTGTCTCAGCTCAAGGCTGCTAATGACGCATCCTGGAAACACAGAGCATCAGCAAGTCCTTTGTACTTTGCTAATATTTTTCCTGCAGTAACACGAGAGCAATTACAGCTTGGAAGGATGGGAGTTGGAAGGCTGGAGGAGATGAAAAAAATTCAAAGGGAAGAACAGGATTTCATGAAGTGAAGGCAGGGAGTGTATGTGGGTGGGCGAGGGAGCAAGCATCTGTAAATAGTTGGCACTGACAGCTGCTTTTAAAAAATATGTGGGAATCTGGAAAGAGAGAGGTGGAACAGCTGCAAGTGTGTGTATGATTTATGGAAAGAGGAGAGCAATGTGCAGCCTGTGAGAGAGGGAGCAAAGGAGCAGAGCTAAGCAGGAATCCCTGGAAGGGGTGAGAGAAAGTGGGGCAAAACCAGAGTGAAGTTGGGGAAGGAAGAGATTGATTCCAAGAGATTTCAGGAATGGGTATAAAGTGTAGTGCAGCTGATGTAAGAGTCACTGTCGTGCTGTGAGTGCCAGTGGTGAGGGGAAAATTGCCACTGCCGCCTGCCTGTCGTCCCAGCCTGTCCTCCCTCCCCCGGCTTTATCTTTTGATTTATCTTAATAAGAAATCAGCCTTGCTAAGAGCGGGTCATGGGGCTGGGCTGAGGGATTAAAGCCAAGTCTCCGACCTCTGGGCATATTGTAATGCTTGTGAGCCATTGACTCATCCTCTTTATTGGCAGGTTGATGGATTCCTAACTAGGTTGTTAGTGGCATCTCAGCAGTTGCTGCCTGAGATGTGCCTTTTGTGTTTAAACTATGACTTAGAGAAACAAGTTCATTTCAGGCTCTTTGTGCTTCTCTCCTCCTCCTTTTCACAGCTTTTACTTCTTTAAATGTAGACTTCTTTTGACAGATCATCTCCATGGTAACTAACAGGACCGGGCTGCCTACAGAAATTGTAGTAATAAAGTGGTTGGTTTTTACACATGATGAAAAGATGATGAAGCACAATGATAGGTGATAAAGACACAGGTAATTGCTCTAGAATAATATTGCTGCCAAGAAGATGACTGAACTCCCACACAGAAGATGAACAGATGGTGTATTTATTGAAATTCATAGGCTGAGGGAAGAAAATGTAATTGATGGCTGTGTAGGTTTTTGTTTCAGTTTACTATGTTCTGAGCAGAGCCGGGAGAGCGGCGTGCCGGCAGATGGAGCCCGCATGCAGAGCCACCCTATTTCCTCGCCGGAGATCTGAATTCCAATCAGAGCCGTAAAGGCAGCAGAACCACTAATTGCTCTGATGCATTTTGCTGGTTTGGATCTGTCACATAGCCCTGGTATTATTTTAGAAAGGGCGTAATTCTTTTGTGAGAGCAGTGATGGTAAATTGCGTTAGAATACCGGGAACATGGAAGTAGAGCCTGGAAAAATGAACACTTGCAAAACATGTGCTCAGTAAAAGTTTTCCAAGACCAGATGTGTGTCTGCTTTAGTGAAGGGCAGCTGTGGCATGTTTGCTAACCTGATTGCTGGTCTCCTGGTACAGCAGGTCTGTTGTGCAGAATCCATGGGAAGGCAAAGCCAGGGAGTTTTCTTCTATTGCTCTCTGTGTGTTTTCAGGTATAAGTTAAAACTGTGAAATGTGATGTTGAGGTTCCAGTGAAAATGTTGTCTGCCTGTGTATGGCAGTGCTACAGACCTGGTTGGAATGATCCCAACACAAGAAATGTGCTGACATGCTGGAATAAGCCCAGAGGGAGCCACAAAGTTGATCACAGGGCTGGAGCACATCGAGACAGGCTGAGAGAGTTGGAGCTGTTCAGTTTGGAGTAGAAAAGGCTCCAGGGAGACCTTTGAGGCCCTTCCAGTACCTAAAGGGGCTCCAAGAGAGCTGGAGAGGGAATTTTTGTAAAGGCATGGGTGACATGACAAGGGGAGGATGGATTTTAAGAGCAGGAGGCTAGGTTGAGAATAGATGTAATTAGGAAATTTTTACTCTGTGTGGTGAGACAGTGACGCAAGTTTCCCAGAGCAGTGTTGAACTCCCCATCCCTGGAAATGCTCAAGACCAGGCTGAGTGGGGCTCTGAGTGAGCTGGTCTAGTGAAAGATTCCTTGCCCATGGCAGGGGGTTTTGAACAAGATGATCTCTAATTTCCCTTCCAAGCTGACCCAATCTGATGGTATGACTGCATTGCTGCTGTGCAGTGCAGCAGTCCCAGGTGTGGGGTGCTGTGGTATCCCTTGCCACAGGGCTTGCTGCCTTCAGGTTCCCCCAAAGATTACTTCAGTGCTGCCAGGAGAACATAAATGTCCATGGGAGTCAGTCTCTGTAGGGTTCTCTCTGAAAAGTACAAATAACCACACTTGGAGCAAGGAGTGCCAGCTCTGGGGCATAAAGATTTCTCTGTATGGACAACAAATGCTACCTGTGGGGGGAGAAACTCCCTTGGGAGGAGCTGGCTGAGCTGAAGTGCTGGTGGCTGTCTTTCCTGCAGCTCCCCTGTGTTCAGCAGCTTCAGCAGCCCTGTTGAGCCCCTGCTAGCCCCCACAGTTTTGTGATTTATTGCTGATAATGCCTGGCTGCTGTTTAGTACATCATAAGATTCTCTCTTCCTCTGCAGCCTGGTGCTAGTTTATGGATTGTATAACTCATTTTCTCATCATGTTCCACAACTAAACCACTTCCCACTTGGGTTTACCTCCAGTTGTACCTGCTCTCATGTTGACTGTGTTTGTAGCTCTTGCATGCAAGGAGCTTTGAGAAGGTGCACAGACACAAGAATAAATAGGTTTTTCTTCTTACAACGGTAGTGCCAATGAGAATGAAAATAAATACGGGGGTGGTATGGAAGAAACTCTCTCTCCAGGACACTTTGCCCCAGTGAGGAAACTAAAAGTTTCAGGTTCATCACTTGACAGTGTTTGTGTCAAATTCACCCTTCCTTTTATTCCTTCCCTTCAGATTGTCAGGGCACCCACATCTTTTGTGGCACCTGAAAAACCTGATTTGCATGCAAATTGCTCCCGTTTAGGTTGAAACATTTCTGTCATTCTTCTTTCCAACTTCTTCCCTTTTTCCTGCAGAAAAGGAGGGGTGGAAAAAGTTACTTAAGTGATACACCTTCTTCATACAAGATTAAACAGAACTGCTCTGGAAGTGGAACGATGTGCTTTTTTGAGACCTGTCAGGCAGCCAGCAAACGGAGCATCGAGTTAGAGGTGCCGGAAAGATGTACTATATAATGAAAGAGAGAATTAGAAAAAGGAAGAGGGTGAATCTGAGGACTGAAAAGAGACTGACCTGCTGCTATATCTGAGCTGTTACTTCAGTGCATGGATTGTGGTTGGAGTCATATTAAGCCAGCCTGGTGACTGTCATTGTGATGACGGTTCCTAAGGAGCCTCCTGATTTATTTTCAGTGCTGTCCATCCCTGTTGCTAAACCCAGGCCCTGCAGACTTCACTGTGGCACCCAGCAGGGTCTGAGGGACCTTGGCACCCTGGAGGAGTTCCCTGGAGAAGATGGTACAGGACATCCTTCAAAGGATAAGCCTTGCTTGAGATAAAGGGTGATTTTTTAGCTTGAACACAGGTTTGTCAGGTGCCTGGTGGCCTGAGTGCTGCCAGCTTCTCTGTCAGCCTGGCTTTGTTTGCTGCCCAGCTGCTGACCTCTTTTCTTTCCCCCACCAATTTCCGCTTTGCCCTTCACCACTAATTGAGTGTTTCAGGCAAAGCTGGTCAAAACATTTTTATTCGAAACTTATTTTGCTGGCAGCCAAGCTTGGCAGCATCAAAGAAAAGGATAAATAAAATATACTGTCATTTTTCTGGGAGAAATTCTCTTTTAAAAGCTGGAAGCTGAACTGTTGTCACCCAGTTGAGGGGGAATACATTGCCAATTGCTTTTCCTTTTCTAGTTCACCTTCTCACCCTTTTCCCTTCCATCTTTGTTCCCCTCCCCATCTCTTTTTTTCCCTACTTGGCTGCGTTTCCTTACTTGCACCAGAAAGGTCAAAGAAATCTAGGCTGACATGAAGACTTTCTCTCCAAGTTGAGTGTTTTTCATTCAAAAAATAATCAGATGTTTTCTAACTTCCCTTCCCCCAAATTCAATGGTTATTCCTGGGCTGGTTTCTGCCTCAGATAGAATCACAGAATGACATGAGGTGGAAGAAACCCACAAAGGACCAGTGAAGATGGACCAAGGCTTCTGTGGTTTCCATGCCCATCAGGGCAAGTAACAGCCAGTGATTTATTATATTATGATATATATTATATTAAAAGAAAATTATATACTAAAACTATACTAAAGAAAGAGAAAGGAGACATCAGAAGGCTAGAAAAGAATGAATAATAAAAACTCATGACAGACGCAGAGAGTCTGACACAGCTGGCTGTGATGGCCATTAATTAAAAACAATTCACACGCTGGGTAAACAATTCTCCAAATCACATTCCAGAGGAGCAAAACATGGAGAAGCTGAAGCTTCCCAGGAGAGGAAATCCTGGTGAAGGGATTTTTCATAAAATATGACAGTGACAATGGAATATCTGTGATAATCTTGTAAAAGTGAGTTGCAGGAGCAGGAGACTGGTACTGACTGCACACCAGTTGGGTGGTGTGGTCCTCTCTTATTGCTGGGTGATTAGCAGTGGAAATCAGCTTTCAGACACCATTCCTGCTGGGACTGCTGCCCCTGAACCTAAAGCAAATGATCAGAAAGGTTATTGGACAGCTACTGAAGGAAGTTATTTTCTTTGATTTACTGAGTGAAAGCTGCAAACCAAGCAGTTCATTTTTTTTACAGTTTGTTAACAGCTTGCAATCCTCTGGGTTCAGATTATTTTGAAATTTAAAAATAAATTAAAAAATGAAACAAGAATCAGTCTGTGGTGCAGTGCCAGAATGATGGTTGTGCTGTGTCCAAGCAAAGATCCCTGATGCTGGCTGGTAGAAAGTACCTGGGGAGAATATTTAAAACCAGAGTCTGGCTTTGTGCTTCCAGTTTCTGCCAATCAGCAGCTTGGGACTTTCTAACCCAGAGGTCATGTTTGGTGGCCTATGATGAAACCCATTTATCTGTTTGGTTTTTGAAATACTTATGCTTCCAGGCTGTGCAACACCTGCAGCAGTGAGCTCTATAGTAGTCCTGTGTTGCATGAAACATTATTTCTGTGCATTGTGATTTGTACCTGATACCTCTTCATTTTGTTGTGTGCCCTATAGTTTTTTCCTAGAAGGGTGTAGTCACAATTCATTCCCTATTTGCCACCTCCATATTACCTTTGTTTAATTACCTCTTTATTTGACAAAATGAAGTTTTTTCCTTGAGCAGAAGCTCTTGCAGACCCCTCATTACCCAAGCTGCCTGTACCAGCATGGTGCTATAATGTGGTGTGTCTATTAAGTCTTTTAGGAAGTCTTTTAAGACTTCTACACTCCAGTGAAGAAAGGGGAGTAGCGTGAATTTGTAATGGCAGTGCTTTTTGTGGTCTTACTAGTTTTCATAATGTTTCTTTATTTGCCTTGTTCCTGAGCACTGAGCCATTTCCAAGGAACTATTTGAGCAGTCACCAAGATCCCTTTTCTGGGTGAAAATAGTCTTGAATTACATCCTTCAGCTTCTCTGCAGGTAACACTGGTGCAAAAATTGGTACTCTAGACCTATCATCATCATCAATGTTCCTTGTACACCATCACTGGTGATCCCACCAGCTTTCAGAAAAGAGTCCAATTTCTGCTACACTTGAAAAGGAGCTGTAATTAATTTTTTATGCCACTAGAAAGTTGCTGGCCACAGTTGTTTTTTGGTCTGTCCTCCTATGATTCCACATTGAACTTGACAGAAGTTCACCATCTGTTTTTCTTTTCCTCCTCTGAACATGATGTTCACATTCTGAAGGATCGTTTTTCCCAGTTTTTGGCTTTACTACCAGTAATTGCCTTAAGTAACCATTCAATCCCAATCAACAAATTGATTTTTTTGGTCCTTTTATAATATTTTGAATTAATAAGTGTCTTGATGCTTTCCTATAGTACCTCTACATGGTCTTCTGAAGTATTTCTGCCTTTCCATCTACTTCATTGTAATGCTACACTGATTTTTATGGAGTTCTCCTTTTTCAAATCCAGGTTTATTACTTAGATTTCCGTGGGCTTCTCTTTTCTTCCATAGGGTGTTGAAGAATAGCCATTCTCATGTGTGGCTGGGGATGAGTTGCTCTTCTATTGCAGGTTTTTAACTAGTTATTTATAATGTATAAAAATGCAGTGTTTTCAGCACCCTGTCAAGACAGTTTCCCAGTCTCTGTGGTATAACTTTAGTTCCAAATCATTCCTTATTTCTGTCTCCATACCCAGTCACCCTGTGGACAGTGTCACAATCTGGTAGGTTTTAAACTAATCTTAATCAGTGGAGTTTTTTTAACACATTTCACCATTTCTGACATTCTCCTGCTTCTCATATTCAGGGATTTACAGCTTCCCACTGGGTTTTGTCTTCCACTGAGCCTCTTCTTGCTGTGTTCCCCCTTTGTCTCTTGTGTCGCACAGCAGCTCCAGCCTCGCCTGTTTGGAGGTGGCAGCCCAGTGGGTGCAGCCTTGGATGTGACAGGACAGGAGAGGAATGGCTTCAAACTGAGAGAAAGCAGGTTTAGAAAGAAATTCTTGGCTGTGATGGTGGTGAGGGCCTGACAGAGGTTGCTGAGAGAAGATGTGGATGCCCTTAATCCCTGGAAGTGTTAAAGGCTGGATGGATCTTTGAGCAGCCTGGTCTTGTAGAAGGTGTCCCTGCCCATGGAAGGGGTTGGAATGGGATGACCTTTAATGTCCCTTCAAACCCAAACCAGTCTGGGATTCCATGGTCCACAGCTGTGGCTGGAGAGCCAGCTGCCTGGGCGACACAGGTCCTTGCAGGGAAGAAAAGCTGCTGGAACATTCTCCTCTTGTGCTGAAGCCTTTGCTACAGGATTTGATTCCCATCTCTGATCTCCACCAGACATTCACCTAATTGAGTAGATTGACCCTGGCTCTAATGTAACAGGCAATTAATCAAAGGCTGACTAATCAGCTCCCTCCATGGCTGGCACCTTGCAGAGTCTGGGAATCACTTACATGCTACTCTGCAAACCAGTTTTAGGCTCTGAGATTTACAGCCAGTTAATTCTATTGAACTCTGTGGATTTACTGTAAACTTCAATTATTATAATCTCTGAAACATAATAAAAATTTCTTTACTTAGCTACACTAAATGGTAATTTAAAAACTAAGTTTTGTAGCTGCTGTAACTAATTACACTCAGGAGTTTGATCATAATATTAAAATTTAGCTGAAATCTGTCCTCTTTCCTTGGATTTAAATACCTTGAAAACTGGCTAAGCAATGGAGTTTAAACTTATTTTTTAGTATTTAAAAGTATTTTCTTTTCAAGGACTTAATTTGATCTAGATAACTTCTGAAGTTTGATACTGCTGGAATGTAGGACCTGATTTTTGAGCTGAGGTTCTCATTTGCCAAGCTGCAGCAGTTAACAGCCATTCAGTGATGTTGACTGACATCTATTAAGAGCTTTAAATTGAAGAGGCACTGTGAAATAAGATAAAATTAAAGCAGAATAAACATCAGCAAGCACTTACTCCTCCTGCACAGCCAAACTCATTTAAGTGAGTGTGTTTTGTGCTGGGGTGTTTTGAAGCAAAGGGCAGTGCAGGGATGCAGTTGGAGACTGTGGCACTGTCCCAAGGGCAACAAAGCCACTGCTGACATCCTGTCAGGAGTGACATGGGGGTGATTGTTGTTTTCTTTTTCTCCAGCCAGGCCTATTTATGAGCTCTCTGCTGGTCCTCTGAGCCTCGTTCTGACTTCATTTTTCTGCAGGAAAGGGGTAAGCAAACTGCACTTTTCTTGTTTGGTTGATGCTGAGTTTTTCTGATGCTCCAGAACACCACATCTGTTCCCTTTCTTTTAACAAATGTTCAAACCTCTTATTTACCAGTGCTAACTCAATTAAATAAACCAAATTATTGTGGGCAATGTTGGCTGTCTCTTAAGGTACCCCAACTTTCTTTTAGTTCCTTTTCTCATCACTCTGGATATCATCTGCTGATTCTTTCCATTGCTTCCATATTGTTTGGTATTTGGATCCCAGACACATTCACTTCTGCTGTGTTTGTTGTTTATGATCCTTGGTGCCTGTATTGCTGAAGCTGCCTGCTTTGCTTGGCTTTCTCTTAAAGACTTTTGTGTCTTTTCTGTCATTTCAATGTTGATAGCACTGAAAATACAACCTTTATTTGCCCTCCAGTCAAATCCTGAACTGAACTACCTGTGCAACTGGTGGTGAATCTCCCCTGCACATTTTTCTGCACTGTTAGTCTTGTGGCTGTCTTTTCACTGTTTTATTTTCTTTTCGATGATGTTAGATAATACTATTGCACCAGCTCAATATAAGAGGAGTTGCACCAGCTCTGGAAGAGTAGTTGGTCTCTCTAAAATGAGGACTTTTTGTGTTTGGGCTCCCCCCAGATGAAGGAAAGAATGATGAATCTGACTCCATGTTCTCAGAAGGCTAATTTATTATTTTATGATACTATATTATATTAAAGAATACTAAACTATACTAAAGAATACAGAAAGGATACTTACAGAAGGCTGAAAAGATAATGAAAACTCGTGACTCTCTCCAGAGCTTTGACACAGCTTAGCCCCAATTGGCCAAAGAGTCAAAACAACTCACAGAAAACCAATGAAACAATCACCTGTGGATAAACAATCTCAGACACATTCCACAGGAGCAAAACACAGGAGAAACAAATGAGAAAAGAATTGTTTTCCTTTTTCTCTGAGGCCTCTCAGCTTCCCAGGAGAAAATCCTGGGCGAAAGGATTTTTCAGAAAATATGAATGCTGCAAGGACCCCCAGCATTTTCTGGGGTGTGAGCATTCCCCAATGCATTTGAGTTTCTCTTCAGCATTCCCGAAAGTTTTTGAGGATCATTCTTCTAAAATCCATTGTTAAAGTATTTCTTTCCCTGCCCTCTTCCTGTCTTTTCCCAGAGCAGGCTGAAGCTGGGCTGGGTTGGCATCCTCCTTTCCCCACCACCCCAGGTGCCAGTTTTCCACTTATTTTTTCTGCCTCTGTCAAGATTGGGATTGAAGGCACTTGAGACAATAGCTCACATTCAGGCTTAGATGTTTATTTTTTCTTATCTATATTACAGTCCCATAGCAGTGAGTTCTACAGTCTTTCACTAACAAGGCACAAAATAGCTAACTATCTTTTGTTACAAGGTCTTTTAAGGCTAAACTATCCAATTAAGCAATGACATTTAAATTATTTTCACTTTTAAGCCAATAGCTGATCCCTCATGTCCCACAATGGGGACTTTTCTGTCCTTTTACACAACACTACCCAAACCCATGAAGAAGAAGGTGAAGAAGAAGGACCAGCCTCCACCCTAAAACCTCCATCTTGCTCCATATATATTACTATATTCTAAAACCCCAAACTCTAAGTTTTTCACCCTGTGATATTACACACTTCTAACCAACTCCACACCCATAATCCCAGGACTATCACTCAATTTTTGAAGCCTTCTCCACAGCCTCAGGTCAAATGCAGTGCTCTCCCGGGACTCAGAGTCTGTCAGCACAGAAAGTCTGAAATTCTCAGTATTCAGAGCTCCAACACCCAGTGTGTGCCCCAGGCAGATCCCAGACTGCCATCCAGGAATGCTGAGCATGGACAGGCAGTGCTTGTGCCATGTCAAGGTTTTGCAATAACTGTGCTGGTACTTTGAGCTCCTTCTTGGCTGCCTGTGCTTGCTCTTGCATCTCCAAATGGCTTCACTATGCATTGGAGCAGCTGCTCCTTGTCCTCCAGTCTGATACTACTGCTTATCAATGTGGCTGGGATTAGGCTGCAGTGTTTGTACAAGGCAAGGGTTCTAATTAGCTAAAGTCACTCTAGAGGCATTTTTCTCTTATTTGGTAATGTTCCCAATTGGTGCACATGTTGCTGTTTGCTGGTTCCTCTTTTTCAATTCCTGGGATATTTGGGTCTGTCTCCCTCATCTCTGTCAAGAGAGCTGTCAGGAGGGTATTTCCCTCTTGTATCACTTTCCATGGTGGAGTGGTGGCTTTTGATGTATTCCAGCTCTGTTTGTCACAGCTGTCAAGCTACATTGCTTTAACCCACGTGCTGACTCAGTATTTGTGTTCCTGTTGGGTTCCTTCTCTAAATACAGCCATTGCCTGTGACTTTGCTTGCATTTTTGGAGATTTAGGTCTGCTCTTGTCCATACTCTTGCTTGCAAGCTGGTCTTGTGTAACCCACAATGATTCTATTTAGCTTGAAGTTGACACTGAGTTGTTTGTGGACTCAGCTGCAAGGTGAAGAGCACTGACAATTTCTTTCTTGATTTCTGATCACAACTTACCATTTTCCTGAAGAATTCCAGTCTTCCTTCATCTCCTTTGCAACTGCAATGGTTTTGGTTAATTCCTGTCAATAATCTCTTTTAATGCTGGATTTTTCTTTTATATATATAAAAAATAATCACCCAGCTTTGCTTAGAAAGTCAAAATCCTTTCCACTGATTTTCAAGTCTCTAAGTAGACTTGAATCACCCTTGTGTCCACTGACATTTTTTTGGAAATCCACCTCATGTGGAGTTTGAATTGGCCTGTCTGCTCGCTTTGTTTTTAGGGGTTGATTTGCCTACTCAGTTGTAACTCCTGTGCGTCCCACTAGACTGAGTGCTGATCCAGGCTTTCCTTCTTCCCATCAGCAGAATAAATGCAGGTTGCAAGAGAGACCCTGGGATTCTCCTGAAACTTCTCCAAATTCCCTTGAACTGGACCTCTCAGATCCAATTCAGAGGTTGTTAAATTAGTGGGATACTGTTTGATTGGAATAAGTGAGCTGTGAGGTCCAAGCCTGGGGTGAAAGTCAGTATTAGATCCAAAAACCCATTTGTGAAGTGTAGAGGAACACAGGACAGTGACTGCCTGGCCATCAGGCAGCACCTACTGGAATAGCCACAAGGAAATGATTTAAGCAAATCACTGCTTGGTAATCTACAACTTTATTTGCACACTTCAGCAAGCCAGGTCAGATTTCTCTACTACAGGCTTAGTGGCCACATGGATTTTGTTGGTATTTTGGACTCTAGGTGAAGCTAACCCTTTTGTTTGTGGCTGATGGCTCACAGCCTCATTTCAGTTGATTTTCAAGTGTGGTTTCAGGCACTTGGTCTGTGCTGCTTCACGGAAATTTTAGTGAGGAAATGCTGTGGTGTGCATACAAATATTTACTTGAAACACTGCTTCTGCTAAGACAGTTTCCTCCTCCTCTGGAGTTCTGGGCCTTGTCACCTGTACCTGCCAGCAGACAGCAGGTGAATATCACTTGGGTAGAAATGTGTTGTGCAAATATTTCTGCCTCCACACCTATCCAGCACAGGCACATTCCTTCCAATGGCCCAGAGGAGTGGAGTACTGGGGGACCCTGTCTGACCTCAGCAAGATGTGCCAGAGATGTTTCACTCAGACATTCATGCCTTGGCAAGAGGAGTTCACTGCTCTGAGCTCTATTTCATAAGCTTTTCTAGTTTTGGGGCTCCTGACTCAGAGACCTGACTCTGTTGCATGCAGTTTGCTCTTTACTCTTGTATTTCTTTTGAGTAAGACTTGGGGCTGAGAAGGGAGAATAACCAAGTTCAAGCAGCAGGAGATTATTTATTTTTTGCAAGTCTAGAGAACATTAAGGAAGGCTTAATACACTGAACAAAGTGGAAGTGTGAGTTGCTGCTGCTTGTGTGCAGTTTTATTGCCATCCTGTCTTCCCTGCACATCCATGCTTTGTTCAGCCAAGTTTACCTCTAGCAAATGCTGCAGCAATAATTGTTTTGCAAAGAACTACAATGAGAGTGGTGCCTGCTAAATATCAGGTAGGTGGCAGGTATCCCATGGCTGCTGCTCTGTGAGGGAATTAAATCAGCCACACCAGCATAAAAACTCTTTTTCTTGTCATAACTGGGCTGTGTCAGGGTTGATCTGTCATCCAGGACCAGGGCAGGAGATACCTCAGAAGAATCTCACTGCTTGGCCAAGCCAGAAGCCCATCCTGCTGCTGGGGAACAGCCATTCCATTGGCTCCCAGGTGAAAGGATGCTTGATCTTTGGAATAATGGTGTAAAGGTTTATGTGAAATGCATTTCCTGGGTTTTAAAAATACCAGCTTGACATTTAGTGGGACATAAAGGGAATATATCTACAGTTTAGCTGGTGGTGGACAAAGAATAATAAAAACTGACTACATCTGAAAATGTATTTGAATTCCTGCCAATTGTGCTCTAGCTCTTTTAGCACAACAGTTCTGGGAAAAAAACAACCATACAAAGGGCAGTGTTGAGGTGACAAGGATGAGAGTTTATTCTCTTAACATCATTGTGCTATTATTTCTGGATTACATTTTTTCCCCATTGAAACTTTGTAAAGGAAGATTTCAAGAACAAATTTGAGTAAGAACTTGTGGGAGATGAGGAAAGGCAGATGAGCGCATGGGAATCAGAGTGGGAGACTTGTATGGTCTCTCATTTCCTTCCATAAATGTGACCTGATGAACTCATGACTCCTGATGAATTCTGGAGAAATTTGAATGGTAGTGGATAAGCATCCAATTTCCACAGAAAACATGTTAGGGGCTACAGAGAAAATTGCACAGGGATGACTTCAAAAGTAAGGGAATAACAAAACAATCACTGGGAAGAAGTCTGGAGTAAGCAACTTCTTTGGTGCAGTAAACCTGGTCAAACCTTATTGAACTTGAGACTTTATTTTCTCTTTGGCAACTCATTTCCCAGCCTCCCTTCTGGAATTGCTTATTTTCAATCATGCAGCATTGGAAATACAGGGAATGAGGCACCCACAGACCTGTGTGCCCAACTGTGCAGGCAGCCTGGCTCTGCACATCTTCATTCTAAATCAGCAGGGAAATTTCCCCTTGGCCTAGCAGATGAGACAAGTCTCCTGGGCAATGGATGGATGGAAGTTGCTCACTCAGCTGTCTCCTGGGCAGTGGATGGATGGATGGCTGGATGGCTGGATGGCTGGATGGCTGGATGGATGGATGGATGGATGGAAGTGGCTCGCCTCAGCAATGGATGGGTGGAAGTGGCTCACTCATCTGGCTCCAGTGATGAGTCTGACATAACCAGATTTGGTGTTTCCCTCAGGGCTCTGCTGCACTCCCACATATTTTTAGGCACCACTTGTGGTATTCACACACCCTCTGAACAGATAGAAGCAGGGAAAAGAATGATCAAAACAATTCTTATCTCATTTGCTGCTCCCGTGTTTGTGCACATGTGGAATGTGTTCTGGAGATTGTTTACCCGAGGTGATTGCTTGGTTGGATTCTGGTGATGGTGTTTTGGATTCATTGACTAACTGGATCCACGTGTATGTGTTGGGACTCTCGGGCAGAGTCACGGGTTTTTTAGTTAGTCAATTAGTGATAGCTCTTGTTAGTGTAATATAGTTATAGTATAATATAGTATAATAAAGTAATCAATTAGCCTTCTGATATCATGGAGTCAGATGCCAATTATTCTTCACAGACTTGGGGATTATAGCACCAATAACAACTCCATGGCCACCACTTCCTGCTCTGGCTCATCAGCCAGGCCTGAGTGTCACCACAGGGACAGGGGACAGCCTGAGAGTCAGGGAATAGCCCTGATGGAGGAACATGTGGCTCCTCACCAGGGCTCTGCCCAGGGAGCCAGACACCCTCTCCAGCTGGGATGCATTGGGATTCTGCCATGGCCAGACTCATGTAAATCTCGGGGATTGAGGTCTGCCCAGAAAGGACTTTTCTTCCCTTCTCTTCCTCCTCTTGAGCTCTTTCTAAGTCGCTTTTATTTTGAAAATGCCAGTCTGGACTGCTTTTAGCAACAAGGTCATCAGAACACCTTTACTTTTTCTTTTTCTTTTTTTTTTTTTTTTTTTGGGGGGGGGAGGGTGGTGGTAAAGAGCTGCATTAGGAGTACCTGCAGAAAATTGCCTCAGGAAGCAGTTTGCCTTGCAAAGGCAAGATACTGCTGAGAGCAGATTAGAGCCAGCTTACAAATTGCTGCAGGCAGTGAGGCCAGAAGCCTTTTGGTTGTGAGCAGCCATCACTGTGTACTCCCTTCCTTCCTCTCATTTTCTGTCCACCTTCCCCACCCTTTCTCACATTTTGAGCATTTGTGAGCAGCTGGATTCAGATCTGTGGTTTTATTTTATAGCTTTTCCATGCTGTTTTTGAGGAACATCAGGTATTCTAGAAGCTGGAAACAATTTTTTTACACCAATAAATGAATTGTTGGGAAGAGTTTCAGTTTCACTACAGAGAGACCTTTTGCAGGCAGAGACTGACAAGAGATTTGCTCTGAATGTTGGGGGGAAATGACCCTTCTCATGCTGGGATTCAAAATTACATCCAAAATACACATTCAAAGTAGCAGTTGTGTGGAGAGTGAAGAGAGATAATGTGCCCTCATGGTTTAGGAGGCTTACACAGAGCCTTCCTCAAAATTAAGGTTAACAAGGGATGCATTGGGATCAGTGCTGTGCTTACACCTTTGCTCTAAAACCAGCTTTTACCTCTGTGTAAAAACCCATTGGGAAGCACAGAGCTGCTGGCACAGCTTTGCCCTTCCAGCCTGGGATGCCCCAGGGTGAGCAGAGTTCAGGGAAGTGATGACTGGCTGAGCATGGCAAGTGCCAGGGGCAGGCTGCTCCCTTTGCTTCAGATGAATGATCCTTACTTGACCCTTTTACTGCAAATCTGTGGGGATCCAGGATGGGAAAGGTACATTTCCAAAGCGGATCCAAAATACTTATTTCCAGACTGTGAATTTCAGCCAACTAATAAATGATAACTCTGTAGAGGAGAGAAAATCACTTACAATTTCCAATTTCCTGATAGATGAATAATTTTTTTTTTAAGGCAAATTTGTCAGCAAGATAATTGTTTGAATAAAGACCTAGGGCTCATAAGGTGAGAGCAGCAGGAAAGGTGAGGCAGTAGTATTTAAATATCCCTTTTAGGAAGTGGCATAGGCTGCTTTATCTCACTTCCCTGGCTCACATTCCTTTGGTGGCTGTCACATGTTTACCAACCAGCAGCCTTCCTTCTTCCTTGGGATGTTAAATCAACAAGCACATGCAGAGGAAAGGGCAAGAACACCAGCACCACTCCTGTTTCTCAAACTCAGGACTGTGCCTCTCTTCAGCTTTGCCCAGCTCATGTGAGTACTACAGAGTCTAAGGATTTAGCAGACTGTCCTAGGAAGAAAACTTTTCTCATAAACAACACATTTCAAAGCTTCCTTGGGAAATTCCATTTCTGGTTTGACTCATCTTGCTGCTTTATGTAAGTGTGATTAGGTAAGTCTCGTGTTTGGAATACTTTGGGGATTTTTCTTGGTGAGAAGATGGCTTCCCTAGTTTGTTACTTTTGAGACAATTGCAGTTTGAAAAGAAAATCCTATGCTACCCTCACTTCTAACTTTGGATTTGCATGCTGCTTTGGTTTTCTTAAAATGCAAAGATCTTGGAAATTGCAAGGAATTAAATAGGAGCAAATATTTTTTTCCTGTTTTCTGCTTTGACATTATTCTGTTTCCTACTGTCTTTCCACATTTTATTTTAAGGCAGTAGTAGACTGTAATTCAAGATCCATAATGAGTAACAAAAGTGCAAAGTATTTGCATTCCTGTTAAGCAGAGGGCACATCTGATTGCTGTGCAAGGGAAGCCACGGGTGCTTACAGGTGTTTGTGACTGAGACAGGTTCAAAAAAAAAAAGGAACTTAAAGTAGCATGGTGGCTGGGGGAGAAAACAGCTGAAGGGATCCAAATAAAATAGTAAATAGAGTCCATAGCTTGGCTGAGTGTGGCTGCAAATATCCCAGGTACAGGCTGCACTTTATTCTTGTGGTCCTTTATGTCAAGTGTTCTGCAGAGTCTGTGTGTGGATGTTTGCTCACGTGGGCTGGGCTGGAGCGTCGGTGCTGCAGGAGCCCTTGGAGTGCACAGAATCTATTTTAGTCCATCTCCATTGCATCTGTTCTGGCTAAGAGCTGCTCTATCTGCCTCCCCTCTTCCCTTCTCCTGAAGTGGCTCAACTCTCCATTTATCCCTGAGAACAGTTGGACACCGCAGCTCTTGCTTGAAAGAAGCTCTGGGTAGATGCTTTGAAACCTGTTAATGCAAATGAATCCTCTGAAACAACTTTGTGGCTGCTTGCATCTGGAGAAGGCCCTTCCATCTGGAGAAGACCCTTCTCCCAGGTTCTGAAGTGCTGGGGTCCTGCCCTGCATGTTATTTTTACAAGGGAATTATGGAGGGTGACTTACAACAGCTGTTTTATCTGAGATCATTCCTGCTCCCCACTAAATCAGTGACCACTCTCCTTTTGATTTTCCATGTCCTGTAGAGACAGATATTTCAGGTATAAGTACCAGAGTTCATCTTTCAGTCAGTTTGGCTGAGCTTTTTGGTTTTTGGCTGAACTCAGGTTCAGTAAAACTGAGGAGTGCCTGGACTAGAAGGAGGTGTGATGTAGGAAAGAATAAACTGGGAAGGCACCCATAGGGAATGAGCTGTTCTCCTGGCCATTTAAAATGAGCTCTGCTTCCCTCCTCCTTATGCCTGCAGGATTTCATTGCCTCTCCTTTGTCACAGAGCCCTGGGTTGGCTGAGCAATGATTTAAGTTCCTTCCTTTCTCCCCACAGCCCTAGTAACTGGTTAACTGGTTTATACTCACGTGGAGAGAGAAACATGAGAAATATTCCCAGGGCCATGGTAAAAGGTGGCAGTAATTGCTCAGC
The DNA here is from genome assembly GCF_963513975.1 of Fringilla coelebs. NCBI lineage: Eukaryota > Metazoa > Chordata > Aves > Passeriformes > Fringillidae > Fringilla > Fringilla coelebs. The sequence continues at coordinate 6,408,942 of NC_140034.1, forward strand.
TCTTCACTCAATTAAATACTCTAGAAACTGCTGACATATTTCCCCCCCACAAGCATTTGTTTAATGGCCTTTGTTATTGTTGGAACATATTTTCTCAGGGCGTGGGTCACCTGGTCGATACCTTGAAGTCTTCCACAACTCTCTCTCTTTGAAATCACACCCTGCTTTGTGAGCAGCAGCCTTCTGCTTCAGGCCTCCCTGTTAAATGCCAACAATTCCTCCATCCTGCTCCTCAAAAGCCAGAGCCTGGTGGCTGGGTCCCAGGAAGGCCCTGGGAAGCTGTGGTGGGGCAGCTTCTGCAGTGCAGACATTGTCTGGAGCAGGCCCAGGCCTGCGAGGGCCCCATGGCAGGCCGAGGCCCAAAGTCATGGCGATAAGGCCAGAAGCCGCTTTCTTCCGCCTTCCAGACCCTAGCTTATCTTTCTGTCACCCCATACTTCTCCCTAACCCTTGCTATTGGACCATTTCTGATCCATTCTAGCCCTATATAAGGGGCTACTTTAGCCCATTCTGGTCAGAAGAGCCATGGTTGGAAGCCTCCACGGACCCCCCAACAAACCATCGCTGCGGAACGCCGGGCTGCCTCCTCTCTCTCTCACGTCTGCTTCTCCACTAGCTGGTGAGAATCCTTAGCAAGCAAAGAGCTGAAATCCTAAGAGCTGAAAATCACTAAGAGCTGACAATCACTTGAGCTCGCTAAGGTAGCCTGCAGCTAAGAGCGGCTTGGGCATGCGGACACGGCCTCCAAAAGGCTGAGCTATCCGAGCCGGGCTCGCCTGCCTGGGGCACACAGACCCAGCAGGAACCAGCTATCCCAGCATTATTCCTCTGAGGATCCCTCAAGCCAGTTGTAGCTACACCAGAAGTTAACTTGGCAGCAAACCACCTGTGTGGAATGAAGCTCCATGCAGGATCTGTGGCTTTTGGGTTTGGAGAGTTGTGGATTCGTGTCCTCTGAGATGCTGTAAAGAATGATCCATGGACGAAAGGAGAACCTGAATGCCGAAGCTACACCTGCTGCTCAAACGCCCTGATTTCTTTTGGCAATTGCACAGACAGCTCACAGTCAGGGCCATCTTTTTGGTGATGTAGCTCTGGTGGTTGTTAGATGGAAACTGGTGGTTGTTCATGGGTGTGAATCTCATCACCACCACGCAGAATTTCTTGTCTCAGCAGGACTGTAGAACACTCCTCTTTCCCCTCTGCCACTCATGCCTCTTTTTGTGTCTCCTCGGTTTGCTAAATGCCAGGCTGATCATCTGGATTTGTTGCTGGGCTTAAATGCAGGGGCCAGAAACCTTTAGTGGAACTTTATAAAGGCTGACCTGGCTACTCCTTTAAAAAAAAAAAAAAATCAATGGCTGGTCATGCTTTCAAGACAAAATTAGCCACCAAAGCTGCCCCTTTAGCACTGCCAATTAGAAGTTTTAGAAAAAAGCAGGTGTTCTGTGCTGCAGTATGACAGCAGCCCCTGATCAAGGAAGGTTGAGAGGCACACGCTTGTCTCTCTTTTTTGGTCAGCAGTCTGCCACGGCTGCTGCCTGGATGTATTTAATGGAAGCTGGAAAAGGGACAGAGCAGCTTCAGAAGGCTCAAAACAAGTAGTACCAAGGGGGTGTGCGGTGCCAATATTGGAAAATTCACTTTAATTCCCAAGGTCAGGGGTTGAGGAGTGGATATTTTGAGGGTCCTGCACCCTGCCAGGATATACTGAGTGCAGGTGGGAGGTTGTGGTCTCTTGCTACCTTTCTGCTCCTTTTCTACCTGCCAGGAGATGTCTGTGGCCTACAAGGATCCAACAAATAACAGGTCAAGGAGGAGCCAGGGCTGTGTTTAGAGGGTGCCCTGCTTTCCATTGGCACCTGGCCCACTCTCCACAGATGGGAAATTGTCTAAATATTAAGAGATTTGGTTTGATTAGCTAAATTCTCCTGTTGGCAGCACATTTCCAGTCCCTGGAGCAGTGGAGATCAGACAGGTTGCCAAGGCAACACACAGCCTTCAGTGAGAGGTTTGCTGTGGTGCTGTCCTTGGTCAATTGATGGAGTAGGGTTTATTTAGGTCTCTGAAAAAACCCCAAAGCTGCTGTCCAGCCTTTTGCTGTGATGAGTCACTGTGCCTTGGGTCAAATTGGTGAAACTAAGAGCAAGGTTTTGTGGATAAGAGAAACAAGAACATGAGAGCATAAAGGTCCCAATTAGGTTCCTCTTTGAAGAGTTGAGAGCACTTCAATCCTGAGTGGAGACCAACTTGTTCTTTTTTATCCCCCCAAGTAAGTGAAACAGCAACTGAGATCCTCCTTTCTCCCCCCTCTCCTCCCATTTCCTCTCTCTCCCAAATGTAAAATACTTAATTTTTATTCTCTAGAGGACTCTATGCTCACTGTTTAATTCTTGACTCATATCAGAGGTCCTTCCAGTTTGACCTTTTGTCACCGCTTTGCTTGTTGCTCTCTGCTCCCTTCTCTGTTACAGAAGCCCTGGCAAATTCAGCTTATAAAAATTTCCATTTCGTTACATTATTCCTCATTTTATATCAGCTGGGAGATGAAAATCTCATCAAGTCACTGTGTCTCCTGTTGCTCTTTAATTGATCTGGATCCCAAATCAGGGAGGGCATGGGGACAGGAGTGTCTCTCACTGTGGCTGGCCCCTGGATTTTCTCACACAGCAGAATTGTGCCCGTGGTGGGCACAGCCACCTCTGAAATTTTGAAAAGGACCTGATTCAGTGTTCTCACAAGCCAAGGGGGGAAGTGCCATTGTGCTGAGTGTCAGGCCTTAATTTGCTAAGTTAGTAAAGGTTTCTGTTTTGAAATAATTCTGGAAGTGCAGGAAACACTCCAAGGCTACAAGGATAACAGGATCACAGGAAGGTAAAGGTGGTTGTGTAGGAGACACCATCAGAGTGCCTCTCTTTGTTCCTCTCACTGTTGAGATCAATGTGAGTTGTTCTCACCAGTGGATGCCCTGTTAATTCAGGGAGAAATCACTGTATAAGCAAGATTTGCAAAGAGTCACTGCATGGTTTAACATGGGGAGCCAGGCTGGCATTTTCTGAACACGCAGGTGCTGTTCTCTCTTGAGTGTGGACCTCAGCTGGTGTCATGTAGCACAGGGAGAAGAGAAGGAATTGAAAAATAACTCTAGACACTCCTTGCTGTGAGAAAAATTCTGATCTTCTCTGTACTAAAACCAAGGCATGAACTTTTTAGACAGTGACTTGTATGTGAGAGGGAAAAAAATTTATAGGGTGGAGGAGCCTTTAAAAGTCTCCATTGGCATCCTTATTTATTTATCCTTTTTGAGAGGATGGCAGCTGATAGATGTGTCACTGTGATGCTGCACAGTTATCTTCTTTCCCTGTCTCAAAATACTGCATTAGTGATACCATGGCAACAAAGAAGTTGTCTTTAGGAAAAGGAAAAAAAAAAAGCGTGACTTCAGTGTTCAAGAAAGGTGGCAGACTGACAGCCCCAGTCTTCCCTTCCTACCAGCAAGGCAGTCTTGGTGTCAGCTGTGACAAAAGGTATCAGATTATGATCTCTGTGTTGTACTGTGACTGAAAACAAACCTGGGACACGATCAAAGACAAACCTACTACAGGGAGAGCAGGCTGAGGACCTTCTGAGAAAAGGGGCTCTTGTTGAACAATTAAATTCTGTTTAAATTATAAATTTTCTTAAGAAGTGCATCATCTTGAAAAAACTTTCTTAGACCTAGGTTGTGTCTTCATTCAGGATGGAATTCTCCTCTGAGCAGTCTGTGAGAAAAAACAGCCTGTCCCCTGCTGCTGTGTAGTTTTTCCAGAGGCTGGAAAGTCAAAGGAAAGCTGGGAGGGGCGAGTTGAGACCTCTGTCCTGTTTGATTTACTTGCATTTGAGCACAGGTGTCAGGTGTCATCTCTAACATGAGAGCCCTGAGCAACAGGAGATTGGCTTTTAGGGACTAGATTCTTTAATTTGCTCTAATTCAAGTTGTATTTATCATCATCACTACAGCCATTTTCTTGTTTTTTTATGCCTTAGGTGAAAGCTTTGCCATCCAAGGTAGGCCACTGCTTTGTGTCATAGCTGCTTTTACAATGGAAAATAAATCCAGAGTGCAAAACTGAGAATTTTGGCATAGCTCAGAGATTAGAGTGAATGTTGAGATGGAGAAGAAATGGCAGAGCAAACTTTTGAGTTTGAGGCCATAGATTGTGGGCTGGGAAAGTAATTTTCTACCTGATCCTAATTTTTCTTCCCTGGTTTGGAGAAGAACTGAGATGAACAGTTGTGAGGCTGCAGGTTTCACTTTGATTACCTCAGCTGTGGGCTCAGTCCTGGGAACAATCCTGGCAGGGACTTTGGGTCAGGAGAATCCAGGCTTGGATGGGTGTGAGGTTCCTTGTGTCAGTCATATTTTCTGGAAAAAACCCTTTGCCCAGGATTCTTCTCCTGGGAAGCTGAGAAACCTCAGAGAAAAAGGAAAACAATAATTATCTGATTGCTTCTCCTGTGTTTTGCTGCTTTGGAATGTGTTTGGAGATTGTTTACCAACAGGTGATTGTTTCATTGGTCTCATGTGAATTGTTTTGACTTATTGGCCAATCAGGGCCAAGCTGTGTTGGGGCTCTGGAGAGAGTCACGAGTTTTCATTATTATCTTTTTGGCCTTCTGTAAGCATCCTTTCTATATTCTTTAGTATAGTTTAGCTTAGTATTTTTTAATATAATATAGAATCCTAAAATAATAAATTAACCTTCAAGAACATGGAGTCAAATTCATCATTCCTTCCTCTGTCGGGGGAACCAAACAAATACAAAAGTTCCTTGTGCTGTTCCCATCAAATCTGTGCAGCCCTGACATGGAGGGGACCAGCTTTCAGCTCATGAATGACAATTTAAGTTCTGTGCTGCTCAAACTCTCAGTCTCCCTGGCCCTGTTAATTTCAAAGAATTTTGAGTTCTGTGCTGAACTGGAGCCATTTTTATGGTTATTACTAAAACTGATGATGGAACCTCTGGATCATCCTTGAGAGTGACCTCCACCTGACAGTGTGAATTGTCCCTGTCCATCAGGACACATTTCTGTTCCCTTCTTCCCTCTGTGTTTGTGGTGTGTTTGCTTACAAATGGAGGAATGAGGAGAGAGCCAGGACTCTTCAGGGTGCAGAATTTCAGGTGTCATTGTTTGCAGAGGCTGTGGACTTGAACTTGTGCTCCACACTCATTTGAAACACATCCAACAAAACGAATACTTCATCTTTTCTAGTTGAAAAGTGCCTTTTGTTGAACGCAGAATGTTTCACAGAACCCTGTGTGCTCAGTTACAAATGTCACCAAGAGCAGTGCTCAAGGCCAGGATGGGTTTTTTTGCTGCTGGGAAAAAAGTGCTGCCACAGGGTCATACATAGCAAAACACAGAGCAGCCTCTGTAAGGTGGAAAATCTGGCCTCAGGGAAAGCCTTTTTGAAATTGGGCCCGTGGCTCTCACAGGTTGGGTGCTTTGAGGTTTGCCCTCCCAGGCTCTGTGTTTTGGTCATTTATCTATAGCAGGTTCTAAGTGAAATCCAGACTGTATCCTGAGAATTCAAGTCTGAGTCTGGCTTTTATGTGTAGGCTGAGAAAAATCAAATCTTCTGCTGCTTTTGGCCCCAATACAGGCTGCACAGTGAGCTAAGCTGAGCCTGAAGGGTAGAGGCTGCCCTCCTCTAGTACTGCACCTTAGACATGGTACTAGGAAAAGGAAAATGTGGGTTTAAGGGAGAATTCATCTCAGACCTTCCACTTCTAAGGGCAGAGCACTTGCTAAATAGTGCTGTGTCTCCTGTTGTGCCTTCAGTTCAGTGAGCACCTCCACTGGATTGCATCCCTTAGAGAATCAGAGGATGCAGCTCCCCAGTTTTGGGGGAAAAATGCCAATTCTGCAGCTTTTCTGTGACCCAGTGTGACTGAGGAGAGATGCCTGGAGTCCTGTGACTCTCACCATGATGTCATCTCTAGATGAAGCCTCAGCTTTGGGGTGGAACATGAGGTAATTCTAAGCACTGAAATGCTTGCATAGATGGATGTAACTTTTCTTGATTGTTCTTTTGGGTCTAACTGCCACACTTTGGGGTTGTGCCTGTGCAATGGCTCCTGTTCTGTGGGACAGTTGCGTTAGTGTTTCCCTCCTTCAGAGACCTGCTGGGAGGATAAATGCATTGAAACCTGCAAGGTGCTTGGGTGGCTCTGGGGGTGGTAGAAGAGAGGGAAATGAAGTTGATTTACTGTCTTTGAGACCTCTGAAATTGCATGCCTATGTCAGAGGCCATAAGGGCAGCTTAAATCTTTGAAGATGACCTGAAAATACATCAGCAGCAGCTACTAGTGGGTCCACTCCTCCACTCTGATCAGACAAATTTGGCAGTCAAAGTAAAGAGAGGCATAGTCAGGTCATAAGTGCCTTTCTGTTCTTCATATTCCTTATATAAAAGGACTGGTGAACCTCCTCATTCTTGCTATCTGTAAATCAGCATATAAAAATAAAGTGTGTGAAACCCAGCCTCTATGCAGGGCAAGTCCTCCTGCCTTGGATGGGAATTTCACTCCTGCTACAGCAGGGAATGTGGTCTGATTGCATTTCTGATAATGTATTTGTGGATCACCTTGAGGAGAAGAGGGGGAGTTATACAACTGTTCCCTCACAGTGCTGTGAGAAAGGGTCGGGCTTTGTCTCCTTTGAAATAGATATCAGGAGAGAGCTGCAATCCTGTGAAAGCACACATTTATTTCTGAAGTGTTTGTGTATTGTGTGTGTGGTGCACATGAATAGAATTGCCACCTGTCCAAGGCTGATAAGGACAAGCAGTGGTCATGTTCTTGCAGTTTGCTGTGTGAAGAATTGGCACCTACAGCTTCCCTCAGTCTGAGTTTATGAAATGCTGCATGCAAGGAGTTGCTTCACCATTTGTGGCAATTTCTGGGTTTGCATAGATGGGGATTTGTTGGAGATTTTTCTATAATGATTACAGTGTTAGCCATGACTTCTGAAAACCCCTTACCTTTTTCTTCTGCCCTGCTGTCTCAGAAAGATCCCATTAGTTATCCTGTTCCTTTAGGAATCCACATATGGCACTGCTTTCCTTGATAACCTTGGCCTCAGCTTGTGGGTGGGCAAAGTGACAAGATTCTGATCCCCACGTGCTTTGGGCACAGAGTAGAGGAAGTGACTGAGAAAGCTGCTTGGTGTTTCCATTGCATCCAGCAGGGAACTTGTCCTTGCAGAGGGGCTGCTGCCATCACTCCATCCCACAGAACTTCCCCTCAGTATTTGCTGAGCCTTGCCAAGCACAAGGATGGACTCCTGGGCTTTGCTGTGACACTGCTGATAGGGATGAGGATATGTAGATATGCAAGTAGGTGGAAACTCTCTAATACATCATAATAGTAATAATAATAATGTACACTTGTACTGCCTTGCAGCTTTTGCTGGAACTTCTGCCCACGCACCAGCCTACTTGGTTCACAATGCAGTGTGCATGCTAGACAATTAGTGGCTGATAATGAAAAATGTCATGGGAACCAGCAGGAAAATCATAGCTTACTCCAAATATATAATGAAATGTAATTAGCACAGACAGCAAAACAGACAATTTATGGTTTCTTTTATTTTTCGTAATTAAAAAGTACCAGTAAACATTCCTTTTTCAGGAAGTTTGGTATCAAATGAAATTAAAGAACTATTGTCTGGAATAGTATTTTATGCAGAATTTAACCCTTGCATGGCAGAATGGATTAAGATCTTGCTACTTGCAGGTTCTCCAAGTGAATCAACTGTGGAGCTTCTTGTGTTCATTCCCCTGGCCCTGGTCCATCAGGAGAGGCCAGCTCTGGTAGCAGGATTGCTCTGAAACCAGCTACAAACCCAAAACCCAGCTGGATTCCATGCATCTAGCACTGTGGCCAGCACATCTCTCTTGTTCTTCTGGACACACTCTCCCTGAAGTAATCTTCTGGTGTGGATGTGGTTTTGAGGAGAGGTTGGAGCAGGAACAGCATTATAACACCTTGTGCTCCCTGTGTCCTCTCTCAGATTGCTTCTGCTGACCTCACCTCCATTTCTGATCTCTTTTCCACCTTGGGGCTCTTCACACTGCACCTGTGGTTTGTTCTAGAGCAGTGGGCAAGGAGTGTGTGGCCTCAACCTGCCAGGAGCACAAACACCATTTCTTCTCTTCCCTTGTGCTCTCAACCAGAGCAGCAGAATGAGAGGACCCACAGTGGCACCGCACAAAGGTGTCCGTGGCATTAATTTCTTGGCTTAAAAATGGGTAAATGTGGGAGGATCCTGGCTGAATGTCCCAAAGCATGTGGTGGTCAGCACCTCCCAGGGTTTGGACCAAGAGTTGAATGCCTTACTCTGTCACATTTTGTCACTCCAGGCACAGTCTGTCATGCACTGGTGCGAGGACGGACATTTTACCTGTGAAAATTCCAGCAATTCTGCAGCACGAGGGATGTGTGTGCATTTCTGCTGCCTTTTCTCCTCAGCACCACTCAGGCCCAGACAGACACCACAAGCCAGAGCAAAGCTCTGCTCCAAATCAGCTTTACAGCCATTTCCCAGGCCTTGCCTTAGTTGGGAGTTTCAAATCTGCAGAGAAAGCCCCTCAGCTGAGGGTTGGGAGGAGAGCTGGCAGGTATCATCAGGACTGGATGCAGGTGCAGCATTTTTTCCTCTTAATGATGGAGAAGCAAATTGCCAGCATGCCCCCTCTCCAGAGGGATTCGGCTTCCAGCTGGAGCCAGCTGCAGTGTGTGAGGCAGTGCTCAGGTGCAAACTCAGCCCTCCCTCACAGGCATTGTGGCACAAACTTCTGGTGTCTGGCACAAATACTATGGCTGAGAAAAGAGGGAATCTGTGCATGAAGCCATGGGACAGGATATATGAGCTGTGTTGCCTCGCGCTGTAGATGTCCCAGTCCTTGCGCGTGGACCGACTGTCTTTGGGAGGAATAGGAGAGCTGCTTGGTGCCCATGTTGAAGGGAGGTGAGGGATCTGAGGCTTTGTTGGTTCTTTTCCGTGCAGGAAGAGTCTGTGCAGTCCCTTCTTGCCTGTGCTCCCAAAAACTCTGCCTCTGTGTGGACAGGTTTTAGTACTTGGCTTTAAAAACTTCCTCCTGGAAGTTGATGCTGCACCTTTGGTGAGCTCTGATAGGTGGTGCCTTTTATATTTTTGCCCCAAGGATTGGGGGAAGCCAGAAGAGTTGTCCAAAGTCCTGTGTCACTGAGCTACTACTTTCTTGTTCCTCTGTATCTGACTAGAAAAAATTAGAAGGGAAATGACACTGTTGTGCCAGTCTGAGTTACTTTAGAGCAAATATATAGCAGGTGATTATTTGTCTCCAAGCTTTCCTTCAGGATGCCTGTCTAGTCAAAGATCTGCTTTTTCTTCTGTGGTTTTGCAAGGTACTTGAAGGTCTCTTGGGGAAAAGGGGCACTTTGAGGATTTTCTCTAGATGGGGCTTGTGTAGCATACAAGAACATGTGTTGAATAATTTATATTTAAAAATACTGGTGGCTTGTTTGTGCCCTGTCTGAGAAGGGGAAAACCCAGTGTCTTCTTGGGCTCACTTTATGAAATAAAATAAATGGTAACAGTGGTGTCCTTGCTGCACACACCCTCTTGTGTGCTGAGAGGTGGGGATCCCATGTGTTTTGTATAGAAGGTAGAGCATTATCCTTTTTCCCTGCTTATTCTATGCTCAAGAACATGGCAAGTCCATGATGGGATGTAGCCAGGCTTTCATGTATATTCTGGGGTTATGGCTACTTTGATTTATACTCATCTCCTCTGATATATCCTTGGCTCCAGCAGCCATTTAATGGTGACTTCAGCAGCTGAAAATAGCCAGAGTCAATGTCTCACTCAGCCACTCTCACCTCCCCAGCCCTGCTCCCTGGGTTGAGATGTGAGGGGAAAATGGGTCTGAGATGTGCTGGCCAAATTATCTAGGGAAATTGTGGCACCAAATGCAGTGCTGGCAGGCTAAAGGACAGGTTGGATGGGGAAGGTGTCCCTGTCCATAGCAGGGAGATTGGAACTAGATGGTCTTTAAAGTGCCTTCCAACCCAAATCATTCGGTGAATTGTCTGTGCCCATGCAGAATAGAGCAAGGGAAGTGAAGACTTCACCTTGTTGTCACTTCAGCTGCTGTGATTCAGTGCATATTTCTGCTCCTTCCTCAGGCTGGGATGAGGAAGGTCAGAGCCACCTCCAGAATTTGTGTAACACGTGTTCCTCTGGGTTCAGTCCCAGCCACTCGTTTGTTTTGCATGTGGGCTGCTGCTATGCATTGCTGATTTTTGCTTCCAGTTGAGACATGTTGGCTTGTATTAATTTAAGTTTTTAAAATCTCCTTGGTAGCAGTCATATACAGCATTAAGGCTGTAACTGGGGTCAGTTTAGCTCTTCTAGCCCAAGTCTTTTGCTGAGTCAAGTCTTATAAATTCCCTGCTGGATGTTCTAGAGTCAGGGCTCTGTTTACATCCTTTCATCCTGCTCATCTCATCTGTGAGCTGCAGCTTTGTAATCACAGGAATCCCTGGTGTGCCACTGATGCTGCTGATGTTTCATTTTTATGGGGTCTTTGACTTGAATTGAGCAGCTGAACTTCACCCCTTCTTGGTGAAGTAATTACCAGAATAACAAAACAATTTTTTTTGCAGATGACACTGAAAGTTTTTGACATGTGTGCCCTTGCCATCCACATCAAGTGATATATGTAGTGTTTGTCCTTTGTTTTGGCATTTTGATATGTGTGACAGAGGTGAAATGGCTTTAAAAGCTTTTTGCTGGCGCCTGTGGTTTGTTGCAGACCCAGTGGTACAGGCAGAACATGATAAATTGAAACCAGACTGTTTCTTTACAGTTTGACATAGGGATGTGGATGTACAGGGCTGGGACATCTGCTAGTGCAAAACCACTGTGCTCATCACCTGTGGCCAAACCTGACACCCAAGGAGCTAAACTGAATTACCTGAGCTGGAGGCTGATGATTTTTTTCCCCCAGAAAATAATGGCAATTATGTGGTACAATAATATACTTCTTAAGGGTGAAGAAGCTGTGAATGAGGATGATAGGCTATACATTAACCTGGTTCTTAGTATATGCAATGAAGTTAGTGAGTGCTATTATGTGTAATCTGATTGTTTTAAAGAAAAAACATAAATTGCAAAGGAGGTGTTGGGGCCTTAATGACCAACTACCCTTTCTTGGCTGGATCCCTGTTGTACTATAGATGGAGAGTGCCTCTCTTGGAGCTGGTGGAATTCTGAATTCCTAAAAAAGTTTATTAAAGTCAGCTGGTGTCTTTCCTGTGTTGTAATTCATCCTGTGACAGAAATGAGGGCCTGAATTGGAACCAAGTCTGTGTGATGTACATCGTTAGCAGACCAGATCAATGTGTTAAATGGATGTTATATCCAAGCCCAAGTTCTGCTGGATTTCAGTTCCATTTCTTCTGCAGAGAGGATGGGAAGCAGAGCCATGGATACAGCTGTGCTTAAACCACATTTTCCCTTGACAGTTTTTCCTGGTTGTGCCAATGATTTATTTTTTGACTTTCTGTCCTTAGTTTCTCCTGATGCCACCGGTGGAGCCTTCATTATCCTCCCTGCAGTCCTCTTTTACTCCATCAACACGAAGCTCTGCTGTGAAAGGAGAGGTGAGCTCCCATGCCTGGAACAACGAGGGCAAAGAAAACTCTGCAAAGAAAAGTCCAGAGCTCATGAAGGCCTTGGTGAGTCTCACAGTATTTATTACACTGCCTTTGATGTAGAGAGTCTTCTGGAGGCTTTGACTGCTGGGAGGACAGACACAGGCCCACTTGCTGTTTCTCAGGTTGTTGGTGTGGTAAACAGTAGGGTTTTGGGTAATAACCTCCCAAATTTTTGATCATAAGGATATGCAATTACTGCCATGTTCCCATTATCCTTGTTGTCTGGAGTAATGTCTTGAAAAATGAAAGTCAGCACTGTGAAAAGAAGCCCATTCCCTCCTCTGTCTGTTGTGGGAGTGTTTTGTTTATCCAGTGAGGAGCAAAATGTGAGTGTTTCTGAGTAACAACTGTGCCTTTCTGCTTACAAAGGATATCCCTGTCCTGGTTTCCTTGTAGTAGCTATTACATGCTCCTTCACGTGTTTGTTGTGTTCTGGAAATGTTATGTCTTGGGTAAACTCATAAGTCCTGAAATAGTCAAAACAGCTGGGAATTTTACTATGTTAGAAAAAGAACATGTTAATTTTTCTCAGCTTTCAAAAATGCATCTGTTCTGGTAATGGTGGTCACTGTGAATTTGGTAATCTCTTCCTGTATTTATTTGTAAATTTGCACGTCAGAAGTCATGCAAAGTTACAGTCACTGAGATAGCCAAGAAAAGGTCTCAGAAGTCTCCCAGTGGAAGGGTCTGCTTCTCAATGATTCAGTCTTAAATCTAATGGCAGAAGAACACAATCCCAAAACATAGAGCTCGAAAAAGTTGTTTTGCTGTTCATTTTGCCTTGTGCCTCAGCGTGGCTGAGGACATGATCTGGCTGTACTTTGAGACTCCAGGGCTCATGGACAATTGAAGGCTTGGATGGTAGGTTCCTACTATGGTAGGAACTCAGTGGGACTAATTCTTGCTAAATTCATTCGTGAGCCAGGGACAGGCACCAAAAAGGTACAAGTACAAATGGTACTTGAAATGATTCCTTCCCACACCCCTCTCGACTGAAAGTCCTAACTTCAGTGTTTCTAAACAAAGACTATAGGGTTTTTTTAATAAGTTTCCTTCATCAATATTACTTTAAAGTCTTTTTCCCCTTCTCTTCGCCTCCCATCAAGTGGTGTAAAAATGTGGCTTTTATTACGGTTTTTAAGATGACACATCTCCCAGGAGCGTGTGGGTGTTGACATTCTATGGAGCTGTCACAGGCTATCATGTAAACATGTATTGCAATGCTTTTTAAAATGTGAATTATTAATAAACAGAGTTGCTTGCCTTTTTTTTTTTTTTTTTGGTGTTTGTTGCTTCCAGGTTTTGAAGGACAAGAAATTGCTTCCCAGCTGACACTCTGGATGGCAATTTTCATTTCAGACTAAATCTCATGTGTCTGAGTGATAAACCTTTGAAAACATGGGCTTATAATGGAAGCACTAAGTCAACTTTAACTACAGCTGTGCCGTGCAAGAAAAATACCACGTACCTTAATGAGGTGCTAAATCTGATAAGGCAGAGGAATGTGTTGTAATCATTAATTACAATGGAAGCTTAAAGCTGGAGTCTGCTTTTCCCCTTCAAATAAAATCGGCTTGGCGAGTTGGAGCTGAGAGTTATTTAAAAATATCACCTCTATATTTAGTTTAAATTTCACCGTGGTGTCTTGGTACTTGTAAAGTCAATATGGAATCTGTGTGTAGGAAATGCCAATGCTTTTAAAGGACAGCAGCATGAGGGAATATATTAAACCCTGGGCTAACTCAGTGTGTCATATGGCGAATGTAGAAACCTGGAGGCTGAGCTTGGGCAGGGAAGCCAAGGAAGGCTGTTTCCAGCACCATGAGGGAGCTCTCCCAAGAGGAGTGTTGACAAGCAAGAGTTTGCTTCAAATTTGGAATATGGCTTTGGTGGGTAGGAAGGAGCAGGATGGGGGAGCATTTGCAACATGCAGTTCATTGGCTAGCATTGACTTTTCCTCTTTTCAACTCTTTTCTTCTGAGCTGTGTGTGTTGCAAGGAGATCCTGATTCCAAGGATTCTGGTTTTCTTTAACATGCAGTGCACTAAGGGCTGCTCTTTCCAGTTCTAAGTTCTCAAATTGTGGAAAGATTTTAGATTCTCCACATCTGGAATTCAGAGTGCTTAGAACATATCTATCTAATGAGGAGAGAAGGCATTTTGCATGACTTTTTGTGACATCTGCTATAGGATGAACCCCCACAGGCAACAGCACAGGTGAATGAAGGCTGTGGCCTGGGAAGGGGAGCATGGGTCAGTGCTTGAGCTGCCCCTCTTGCCCTTGATCCAGCTGAGTTTTGAGATATCTACCAATGAAGGACAGAGTTGATAGAGAAACATGAGGAAATCTGTCTACTTTGCAGGTGTGCAGGGTGACATTTAGAAAATCTCCTGTAAAATGTCATAGCCTCTTTTTTTGTTGTTGTTTTTGCTTTCCTGTATAGAGCCTGACCCCAGAACAAGGCAAGTGACAGAATGAAATAGGTGCTCCCATCAACATGGCTCTAGGATACATCTGGCTGGTTTGTTCCTGATTTAATTTTAATTGCACAGTTTGTGTCTCTATGGAGGGAGAAAGATAAGGAAAAGATCGTTGTGAAAATGAAGATTTCATTGAAAACCTTTTAGGAGACTTCAGGACAAAGGCTCTAAATTACTGGGACAAAAATGGATGGCAGATTTTTGGTACTTTAGACTTCTATGAATCCTGTTCTTGACTGGTTCATTGATCTCAATGAGTCCATCTCTCATGGAGCAGGGATGTGCTGCCTTGGTTTCTCCTCACTCAGCTGCAGGAGTTCCTTCACTGGGAGAGCTGGAGCTCATCTGGACACAGCCAGCCTGTATTTAGGATGCACTTGGTGTGGTGATGTTCACAGGGGTCCCAGGAAGAGAGAAGAGATGAGGATCTGAAGAGATGAGGATCTGACTCCATGTTTCAGAAGGATTGATTTATTATTTTATGATATATATTATATTAAAAACTATACTAAAAGAATAGAAGAAAGGATTTCATCAGAAGGCTTGAAAGGAAAGCAGAGAATGGAATGATAACAAAAGTTTGACTGAGACAGTCTGGACAGGTGGACTGTGATTGGCCATTAATTAGAAACAACCACATGAGACCAATCCCAGATCCACCTGTTGCATCCCACAGCAGCAGATAATAATTGTTTACATTTTGTTTCTGAGGCCTCTCAGCTTCTCGGGAGAAAAATTCCTAAGGAAAGGATTTTTCATAAAATGTGTCTGTGACACTTAGCCCTGCTCAGAGCAGGCTGCAAAGGTAGAGAAGCTGGTAAGCACATACCTGGTAGGAAGGTAGCAGAGGGCATATCAGGCTTGCTTGGCTATGCCCAAGCATGTGCAGAAGGAAGAGGTGGTGGCATGAAGCAGTCCTGCTCTTTCCAGAGTGATGTAGATCCTTTATAGAGCTCATGTGCAGAACTCCTTGGTGATGGGAAGATTAACTGCCATGCCTCTAGAGTCAGATGGAAAGGCTCTTCCCAGCACTGGGAGTCTTTCAGGCACTGGGAGAGTGTGTATGGAAAATTGCCCCTTGAATCATCTCTCCACACAAGGAAGGAGGAGCTTCCCTTGAGCAGAGGCTTGAGAGAAGTCAGTGAGGTTTCATGTGAGACTTTTTGATGCTGTGATGGTTTGGTATCCCTGTGTGTAGTGTGGATTTTGGGACCAAGAGGAGGTGGTGATGTTCCTACACATGGTGTTTATAGATCTGGGGAGCCCTTTACTTCAAAGGTTCATGGGTGAAGTAAATTTCACAGGTACCTGTGACAATGCTGGGCAAACCCTTGTGCAAAGAGCTGTAACCAACCATAGGCTTCAGTGCTGTGGCTCAAGAGAGTGAAGGTTTCTCTTTGTTCTACACAGTAATCTTTTCATAATGATGTCACCTGAGACTGGGAAAGAAATTGTAGCTTAGTACACTGTGCTTTATATGAAAATAATTCCAGTTGTGCCTTGCCTTGAACACTTGTTGAAGATGTACTCTGGATGTGTGAAAACAGCATAAATATGATGAAGTTGGAAGGAAGATTTTTCTTTTTTTCATTTTTCCTTCTGTTTTATCAGCCTCAAGAGCACTTTCAGTTCATGTTCTCAAGCTTTTCTGCACAGCCACTGTTCCAGCCTCTAGGGCTAGCTGCACACTTAAAATAAATAAATGGAGATGCAGTTCTTATATAAACCACTCATCTCCCTTTGACAAGGTTTTGAGGAAGGCATCAACACCTCTAACACTCACCCAGGGCTGGAATGTTAGCAGGGCTGCCTGGGTGCTGCCTTTCCTTGTCAGTGCTGCCCGGGGCCAGGCGGGCCCTGGGGACCTGTCACATGCAGTGAGTGGGACTGTCACATGCAGCAGAGGCAGAGATTCATGTTTAGAAATAAGAAACGTGGGTGAGTGTGACAGCACCAGTATGGCTTCCTCCAAAGTTGTGGAAAACCCAGGGGGGTAATTCTCCAAAGAAACACAGCTGTGGTTGGTTCTTTTCTGATGCTGAGTACCCAGTAGCTCCACTGTCCTCAGCAAGGGCAGATTGAGAGAGAGCCTGAGGCTGTTCCTGTCCCCCAGCTGGGGTTTGTAGCTCAGATTCCTTGACCAACCTGTGGCAGGAAGGAGAGAAGGTTGTGAAAGGGAAGTTTCTCAGTGCCCACATGAAGCTGCTCTTCTAAATTGCTTTTTCTCTCAACTGCTTCGGCAGAGGCATGTAGGAAGAGTGAGTGGCCATGGGACAGTGGGATTGCTGCTACTGATGTTGGATGAGCCTGGTTTGCAACGAGCTGAATTAAATGGAGGATTAGAGTAGCTGAAGGAGAAGTTCCTAAGTCAGTAGGGACAACTGCCTGCTCAGATCTGTGGCTCCAAATCCCTTTAAATCCTTTGAGTTGAGGTCTGGTTTTCCCAGTGACCCCTCATCCTCCCAGCATTTCTGGCTGGACCGGTGGTTGACTTAGAAGTGAGAGGAGAGGGAAACTACAGACTCAGCCACGTGTGCACACAAAGATGGATCACCAGGAATCATCCACTGTGTTTTTGTCTCCCAAACAGCACTGCCTGCACTGCTCTTGGTGGTCCACACAGAGCAATTCCCACAGGCTCTGTAAGGATGGAGTGTGCGTGGGGGAAGGAGTAACAGGAACTGGGTGACTCCTCTAAATGTTTCTAAAATAACTTCATTTTGTTAAACAGCTAGACATGCTCTCCCACTGCTCATTTCCATGCAAGTAATTGCTCTGATTGACCCCGGTTTGTTCACTTGCTGCAAACTGGGAGGCACAATTGCAGGCAGGGTGGAGTCTATGGGATCTGCTCTAGGGAGCAGCTTGACAGCACAGGTGGGTGGGTTGGAGTGGTGGTGTAAATTGGTGTTTCTCCAGCCCTTTGCACTTGTGATTTCCTTTTGGCTATTCTGTCTTCATGCAAGCTGGAGAATGGCAGCAGCTCAATTACAGAACTTGCTGTAATTTCTGACTGCAGGTTTCTTCTTTCATTCCCCTAATCCAGTAATTACAGATGTTTCTCACTCTTTCAGCCTGAAAGAGCACAGTTGCCACTACTAACACCACTTTTCTAATACTCCAATGATTTGTGAATTTCTTTATGCCCTTTATGTAACCCTCGGCTGGAAAAGTATAAATGAAGTTATTCATTGCTGCTTTTTGTGCAGCCATTTGGCATGGAACAGTTAGGGGCTTTTTTGTGCCTCTGGTGACAAGTAGCTCTTTAAATGCAAAGGGCTTTATTTTGATTTGAAGGATGTGACTGCCTTCGGTGGAGTGACTCTGGATTTATCACCAGTGCCAAGTCAGAATCTGGCTCACCTGAATATCCAAACCAGATATTGTGGCCAGGGAGATGTTGCCACCTTCTCTCTCCTGAAATTCCCCCAGGTTTTGTATTAACATTTTGGTGGCAATAATTTCTATCTGAGCATTCACAGATCCTCTGCTTTCTGGGTGCCCTGGACTTACATGAGATAAACACCTCTGATTTCAGTAGTTCTTACAATCTAGGCAAGAGAGAATTATGAACAGATCAGCATAGGAAATCACCATCAGCTCCTCAGCCCCACTGCTGCTGGAGCACAATATTTGAATCCTGGTCTTCCAGGAACTTTTTTTTTTTTTTTTTTTGCTTGAATTTGTCATCACACACTCTGTATGATGGAGAGACTTGGGTTTTTGAAAAAAGCTCCACAATTCTGAACGATAAATGTCACATTTGCATAATTCCTTTTTTTCTTCTACCTCTTTCCTCTTCCCCCCATCCCACTGAAGCAGCGAAGATCAGTAAATTTTTGCCATTGTTATTGACAAAAGGAGAGCAGGAACAAAGGAATGAAAAGAATGTAGGAGACAACGTGGGGCTAAATATCCTGATCAAAACCACTTTTGTCATTTGGGCATCAATTTTTACAACTAATTTGGCACAGCATCACTAGCGAGCTGCCTGCAAAGACATGAGATGATTTGGGAGTGAGAAATAAGTCTGCAGGCTTCCTGTGCGTGGGCTGAGCCCCGTGCAGCCGGGTACATTGCTGTCTGCCTGAGCTCATCTTTGTTTTCTCTTCACCGTTCTGGGGCTTGCAGGACCAGGGCTCTGCAGCAGTGGCTTTATTGCTGTGTTGATTTGTAACCCGTGAATGTTTCCAATGAGATGTGTCTAATTTATTGGCATAAACCATTAGATTTTCCTTCAGTGCCCTGGAGTTTCTGATTCACCAGCTGAAAACTATTATCACAGAGCACATAATCACTTGTAAAGTGCCTCTGTCTTCTCTCTCTTTGTGTGTTAAGTTCAACCACATAAATAGCATTTTTATAGCACGAAATAGGCCAAAAAGGTACCAGATGTTCTGTATTTCTGTTTTGTTTTTCCCTTAGGGCAGTTTGGTCAGTAGTGATGCTCACAGCTGATGTGAACCTTGGGTACTGCCTCTGAACTTCCCTCATAACACTTCTGCAAGAAACTCCAACCCTGTGAACAGTTTCAAGTGCACAGGCTGGGCTTGGAACTGTGACAATTTCAGCTGGAAATACATTTTCATCATAGTAATGTTTGGTGAGAGTGTAAGGGCTTTACAAGCATCTTGTTAGATACAATTCTGGCACTGCAAGAGGAGAAAAGAGCCCAGATTGTTCCCAGAACCAAGATAGAGGATTTCTTGGCCCAGTGTTGCTGCTGCCTGCCTTCATCTGAGTACATTTCTAATCTACCCTCTGCTATTTTATATGTGTATTTTAATTGGGTTCTAGCCTGAAAGGAAGATCAGGCTCATTACAGTTTTCAGTGGCTCAAAAAAAAATCTTCTCTCCAAGGCTTTCTTATTTCCCCCTTCTGTTAACAGCAAAGTGCCCTTACCTTTAGCACAGATCCTTGATGTTCTGGGCATCAGCTTGGATTCAGTCCTTGTTTGTGGAGGTGTTCCCAGGACAAGGGAAGAGATGAGACTCCTGACTTCATGCTTCAGAAGGCTGATTTATTATTTTATGGCATATTATATTAAAAGAAAATGATATATTAAAACTATACTAAAAGAATAGAAGGAAGGAGTTCATCAGAAGGCTAGCAAAGAAAAAGAATGGAATGATAATAAAATCTTATGATTGACCAGAGTCTAGGACAGCTGGACTGTGATTGGCCATTAATTAAAAACAACCAGATGAGACCAATCAAAGATGCACCTGTTGCATTCCACAGCAGAAGATAATCATTGTTTACATTTTTTTTCTGAGGCCTCTCAGCTTCTTGGGAGAAAAGGTGCTAACAAAAGGATTTTTCATTAAATATGTCACCTTGTTTTATGTTTTCCCCCTAAACTTGGGGCAGAGCTTCATGCTGGGTCAATCACACTTCTCTTCTTCCACATCCACACAAATAAAGCTCCTGCTCATGGATGTAATCCATTTTCAATCTGTGCTCTGCCTGTAAGGGAGAGGTTTGGTAGAAAACATCTCCAAGGGCCATACAAAAAGTGAGTCAATAAAAGGAAGTTTGTGCCTACACTCTGCAACAGCTTGAATAAGAGAAACATTAAGAAATGCACAACTGATGGCACTTTTTTTAGGAACCTACCTATCAAGAAGATTGAAAGACACTTTGGGAATATTACAAACCTCTGCATTGTGGTCGTGTCTGAAATTCTGGTAATAGTGTACTTTTTTTAGCAATATAGTAATTGCACCTCTCAATGGGAATGCTACTCAGGAATAATGATCTTATCAAGACAAGGGAATATAGATTGTAGTAAAGGTTATGATGGTTTCTGTGAGAGGCTTAACATTGATCCTTTTAGCTATCTGATTTTCCAGGAGAGGAAAAAAAAGGAACCCTAACCACTTTGAGTTTAGCATGTGATTTGGTGTGAAAATTCTTATGGGTGGTTTTAGAAGATGGAACTTGAAGTAAATTTGCTAAACTGCTTTTTCCCTCTGTCTTGTTTGAGGAATACTTTTAAAAAGAAATGGATTTTTTTTCCTATTTCCCACACATTTTATGCTTCTCTCAGTTCTTTTTTTTTTTTCCTTCTAATGCAAGTCAAAACTGTTAGAGAAATCAAAAGTAAAAATCTGTTATGTTGAAAAGGCCACGTTGTGAAATATATCATAAACATGCTGTTAGAGCAGTGTCTCCTAATTAATGGAGAGAGCTCCTGGGAAACAGCAAGCCTGTAACACAGCTCAGCCCCCTTTGATCCTCTGGTGACTTTGTAAAATTCTTGCCCGCCTAAACTTGTCTGCAGCTTGTTACACATTTTATCCATCTGCTGCAAGAACAAAAATAAACCATTTATAATTCAGCTGAACTCCAGTTGTTCAGCATATCACTGATTGTGGAGTCTTTAGTAAGAGGAGTGTAGGAAAAGCAAAGCAAAGGTGAAAGAGAGTCAGGAACCTTGGAAAAGACATTGCTTTTGCCTCTAGAGATTATGCAGGCACCGGGTTGCAAGTTGCACGTGTGAGTCGCAGGTGTTACTGCAAAATGGTTTAGATTTTTTGGGTGAAATACACATCAGTGTCTGTCTATTGTCTATAAAATGAAATCAAACCACTTGTTGGGGTTCAATGAAATGTCCCAGGCTTGGGTAGAGTCGTGCATGTGTGTACCTGTGAACGTGCCATGTTTCCCCACAAGCCACAGGCAGCTGTTTGCTGTATGAAAGTTCACGTTCAAGTTCTATTTGCTGTTTCAGATGACTGAGTGACCACATCCAAGCCCTGCAGGTGGATCTAGATCACTGCTTTACTTCCCTTGAAGCAAAATCTTGCCTTGAAAGCTCTCTCCATCTTTATGGCTGTGGTGCCAACCTCCCTGTGTCAGAGTCTGTGATGTAGCCAGCCACAGCACCCAGAAGTGGGGTAGCTTTGTTGGACCAATCAGGTGTTAGCTCCAAAATCTAATAACAAGAGGAGCTAATTATTCCCCATGCAAATATCACATGGCTATGTTCTGTTGATTTTTAGAACAGATCAGCACTTCATTTCAGCACCCATGTGTTTTATCTCCATCAGTTAGCTATCACTTCTGGATGCCTGCATCCCTCTGAGGGCCACTGCTGCCACGAGAGAGAGGGAGAGCACTGTGAGGTTCTCCTCTCATCAGAAGCCAGAGATGCATTTGCTCTTGCCTGTAAATAAATGCCATGTTAAAAATGAATCCAGTATCTGGATGGGTGTAGCACTTACCCACCAGAGCCCTTCCATGCCTGGGAGAATCTCCCTGTCTAAAGTTCCATCTCCTCCCAGTGACTTCTCTGGTGCTGTGATTTACCAGCAGCCAATCCACATTATGCTGCAAATGGGTTGTTTGGAGCTTGTAATCTCTTTTGGTCTATGAGAAAATCAATTGCACAAAGCAGAGAGGCTTTGCCAAGGGCAGGGTTGGAAAGAGGAGAGTCAGGGAAGGGAACAGCTCACCTGGGAGGCGAGGCTATGGCACTGTCTGTTCCTTGCCAAAGATTTAATGCATGGCAGGGAGCTTTACCTGGATCCCAGGGGCTGAGCTGAGGGCTGGAGGCTGCCAGATGGATGCTGGAACAGTGTGTGCCCTGAGCCCAGGGAGTTTATGACAGCTACAGCTCTTAAAATGCCTTTAGTAACCCACATTCATTTACTGCCCTTGTTAGGGCTGCAATTCATAGCACAAACTGAAGCTGACAATAAACCTGTTGGAAGTGTCTGCAGCATAAATCAACATCACTGAACAAAATTGTTTGGCACAGGTGTTTTAAAAGCTAAGGTCTTCTTCTTAAGTCACTGATCTCATGTCTAAAGGAGCTGCTCACCAAGCAAAGTGGGATCTCCTTAGTCCATGCTCCATTTAAAGTCCACAACACTGAGATTCCCACTGCATTTCTCTGGAGGTCATTTCACAAGGTAATACACATTGCTGCTGAGCTTATTTTCTTGGTGTTACACTGTATGTACCCTTTTACACTTTGATTGCTTTTAGACCTCTCAATCCAGCAAGACATTTATATTTATTTTGTAGCTTCTTTTTATTTGTCTTTTAATCTAAAATCTGCACCTATTTAATTCTTTCTTCCTAAACCCATCATCCTATTTGTAGGTTTCTCCTTCTCAGAGTTCCTAAAAGAATATCTGTCTTGTGATACTGTGGGAAGATGTATATTGGGCAAAAAGGCATGCTAACTTTCTGCAAGTTATGTTTTTATTTAGAGTTTAGATGAATTTTGAGAAAGCATCATATAGAGATGACACCAGTGCTTTTGTTAACTTGCTTCTGTTCCCAGTAATTTTGTACCTGTAATATTACACCTCCTCTGTTTGGCTTTTTTTTTTTTTTTTTTCCATTTCTGTGAATGTCAAAACAGCTCTGGGCTATGGGCAGAGAGAGTTTTTTCATAGCTTTTCTGGAGCAAAGCACTCAAGATGCTTGTCTGCCATGGGCTGCTACTGCAAGCTTTAGGCCTGTCATTTTCATTATTCAAAACATAATTCTCCCCAAATTCTCCTCCCTTCAGTTTTCTCACCTGCTCATGCTAATGTTAAGGAAATTGGGGCAGGAGGTTATTTGAGATTTTTGATTACAGGTTGTTTTGTGTCTTTTTTCCCCCAGGTCTATTGACAGCTGTATCCAGAGTGTGTGCACTTCAAAAAGTTACTTGTGTTCCAAGGTTCTGTGTTCTTATTTTTATCTAAGGTTTAGCAATTGAATAAGAGCTTTCCAGATCTCTGCAGGAATATGTGCAATTTGTCCATCATTTCTGGATTTCTGGTAGTATTCTCAATGGGTAGAAGTGCTTTTTCCATTTCCCCCTCTCAGTTCTAGTCATCTTACATAGATAGTGTGTCGACAGGTGTTGATGGACAAGCAATTTACAGTAATTTCTTATTCTGTAGCTCCCTGAATTGTAAGTGACATGCTGGCAAAGCTGAAGAACTGATCACCAGACACTGGCATAGTGTTAAACATGGCTTCTGAGGCTGCTCACAATTTCCTCCAGCCACTGTCTTCTTGGATGTCTCAAGTGTATGAAGCAATCCAACAAGCAGGAGACTCCATATCTGCCTCTCTGCTGAATCTGAGTGGAGTGGGTCGAAAGCCAGAAGGAGAAAAGACCCAGGACTTGGAGAATAATGGAGGAGTTTATGAGGATTATTCTGAGGGATCAGAAGATGAACAAGACCTGGACCTTTGGGATGAGGACTACTTCTATCCTAGAGATGACAGCTACATTGGAGGCCCTGATCTTGCTTCACAAAACCTCCCCCAAGGCTCTGACACGGGTCCACAGAGGCACAAAGGGGTTAAAACCAGCAGCACCTTGCCAGAGCAGGGCGTTGAAAGCAGCAGGACCTTGACAGCCAATGGATCCTACTGGATGAGTGAAGATGATCTCCAGCCTCCTGATCGGCTTCCTCCCATTGCTGAGGAAGAAGGTGAGCCCTCTTGGAGGATGGGAGCTCATGAGCACAGCCTCAGCTTGGGGGGCTCCTTAAGCAGTGCTAATGGCACGGCACGCTGTGCAGGTAAGCAGCTGGCACCACCCTGACTGCATTACCCAGGCCTTCCTTTCTGCTGTTGGTTTCATTGAGTTGCTAATCTGCTCAGTATGTTCTGTGTTGTCTCTGTTTCCCACAGCTAAAATAAAACTCCCCAAATCCCAAAGGAAAAAAAAAAAATCTAACCTTTCCAACCCTTCCCTCGTTTGTGAGACTAATCTCATTGAAAGAATTGGAGATCTCCAGGGTGAGATTTGTGTATTAGAAGACAGTTCTGTGTATTAGAAGGCAATCAGGCCCTGCTGCTGCAGCAAGGAGTGTTTTGCTTCCCTCCCTGTTCAGTTTCTGGGAGCAGGACCCTTCAAAGGGAATGTTTAGCCTTAAGCCTTTGCTTTGAGAACCATCTGCCTTTGCGTCATTGCTATTAAAGATATATATATATATTTATATATATGTAATCTCAAACCTTGTTTCTTTGTGCCAGGAATCTCAAGATGTTACTGTGCCATGTGCTGTGAAATGCTGTACTAAAAAGCCAGCCGTATCTCATGATTTTATGGATGAAAGGCTCCCAAATCACTTTCCTCCCCTCCCACCGCCCCCACAGCCTTTTCAAACAAGACTGAGGAGACAGCAGGCAGGAGATTATGGGAAGGAGAACTGAGTTTGATATTTTCAGTTTTAAATAGGCCTAACTATGACTTCTGATCTTTAAATGACAGCAGGAGTGTTTTCAGGGGATTGTGCCCAGGACTGAATTTCAGCCACATGACTTGTGCTCGCTCAGTGTCACCACAAGTGTGGCTGGAGGTTTCCTGGCTCACAGAGGTCTGATGGAGACACAGATCCTGACTGTACCCAGGAAAGCTGCAGTCCTGCTGACACCATCCTTGGGTCTTGTTGGCTGCTCTTAACAAACATCCTAGGAAGGGAATGAGGGTGAAAAGAGGATGGGGGGGCTGGGTTCTACAATATGGAGCTGATTAAGAAGTTGAGGCTCACTGAGGATTTACAGAGTTTGGCTTCAAATATCTAATTTTTTTTTTTTTTTAAGCAGGCGGTAAGTGCTCTTGAAAATGTCTGTTTTATTATGACCAGGAGCTTTTCTTCACTCTTGGCTTCTAGGGAAGTCTTACATATTTAGCCTTTTCTGTGCAGACTGTGGAAGATCAGCCTGTTTGTTTTTGTATTTAACAGGAATATCAGACTGAGAGGGTATAAACCTTGATGGTGCTCTTTAATGACTGTAAAATTAGCTCTTTTCTTTATTGCTATTTCTCACTCTGTTATGGCCAGGGAGTAAATAATTAAAAAGCTCTTTTGGTCTAGCTGTTCTGCCTCCCAAACTGGGACTGCTTGTTTCGTATTCCAAATGAAAGATTGCCAGTTCTCAGATTAAAGATCTCAGAGTTATAATTCTTGGAGGCCAGCCCCTCCCTTCTGGTACCCTGTGCATTGCCTGGGCAATATCCTGCCCCCAGGTTTGTCCAGGCACTGAGCCAGTGCAGCAGGGCTGGGTTTGTGTGTGTGCCCTGACTGTGGGAGCAGTGTGGGCACAGAAGTCATGGAGCAGGGCACAAAGTGTCCATTCAGGGAGTGCTGGGGCTCTGCATCCTCCTGGACAAGTGCTGTCCTGTGGTATTTTTGGGGTCCCCAGGATGAAGGAAGAATTGTGAATCTGACTGCATGTTCTTAAAGGCTAATTTATTATTTTAATGATATTATATTTAAGAATACTGCACTAAAGAATACTATTAAGGCTAATTTATTATTCTATTCTATTCTATTCTATTCTATTCTATTCTATTCTATTCTATTCTATTCTATTCTATTCTAGAATACTATAAACTATACTAAAGAATACAGACAGGATACAAACAGAAGGCTTAACAAGATACTAATGAAAAACTCGTGACCTCTTCCAGGGTCCCGACACAGCTGGCTGTGATTGGTCATTAAATAAAAACAATTCTCATTAAACCAATCAAACAACCACCTGTTGGATAAACAATCTCCAACCACATTCCAAAGCAGCAAAACACAGGAGAAGCAATCAGATAATTATTGTTTTCACTCTTCTCTGAGGCTTCTCAGCTTCCCAGGAGAAGGAATCCTGGCAAAAGGATTTTTCAGAGAATATGACAGTGACACTGTCCCAGGGCTCAACCTGTCTCCTGCAGAGCCTGCAGCCCTGAGCTTCAGGAGGGGCTGTTGGAGCAACCCACAGCAAATCCTGGGGCTCAGCCAGGTCCAAAGGCAGCATTCCCAGGGCAGCCCCCTGTCCCTGGGCCACAGGACCCTTGCTCACAGTGGTTGGAGGAAAGCTGGGGAGCTCTCAAGGAAATGCGGCCCAGGAAGGAGCTGCTGTCCTGGTCAGAGCTTTTGTCACCTGCAGGGACCTCTGAGAAAGAGGGTTCTGAGGGGTGGGGGATGGACCAGATGGAGTGTCCTGGTGAGGCACTTAGTGACAGGCAGATGCCAGAGTGACCCATCCCTGCAGATCAAGGGAGGGTCCCTCTGGGCATCTCTCCCAGATGAGAGCAGGTCCTGCTCAAGTTGCTGTTTGACTCTCTCCATGTTTTTTGGCTTTCCTTCTCCCTAACCTTCCTGGAGCCGTTGTGGGCTGGAAGGTTGGTCCCATGGAGCTCCCAGCACCTACAGTGTTGCTTCCTAGAGCTCTCTGCTTGCACACCAAGCACTTCAGGGAGCACTGCACAGCTTTTTGCACCTTAGGGAATGTCATTCCAAATGGTATCAGACAGACTTTAATCTTTTTATCTCTGCAATGTGCTGCAAAAAGGGCCAGCCAATGGTCTCAAGACTTCATAGTCACCAAAGTTGGCTGTTTGAGGGTTACAGGGCTGGGAACTCATACCTTTTTCTCTCAGAACTAAGTTGTATAATGGAGAGAAAGTGCTGAACTGTGATTTGAAAATGTTTTCCACAGACCCTTTGATGTGGAAGAACTCGTTTTGCTCTTCTAAGTGAACTTTCACTTCCAAAACACACATGCTCTTTGTGTTTTATTTTTCAGCTCTTTATTTCCTCTTTTTCCTTTAGATTCATTCTCTAACATCAAGAGTGTGAACTCTTCTGATGGTAACCTAGACATGCAGAGAGGCTGTAATAACCTGGCAACTTAAAATTTCAGTCATGGATTAAAATGATCAAGAGAAGATGTTCGAGGTATCCTTATTTCTGTTAGCTTTTTACCTAACCCTAAGTGACAATGTAAGTGACACATGGACTTGCTGACATTCAGCAAAGCTGTTCAGTAGCATCAAAATGAGCTTTGAACATTTTTCCTTCCATTTGGCAGGTTTCTCCCCCCCCCCCCCCCCCATTTCTGCAAAATACGTATTTCCTGTTTATCCTTGTATTCTTTTCAGAACATTGCATCTTGACTTTATTTCACTTAATGTACCATATTTCTCTCCACAATAGAATATTTTAAAGCTAAATTGGCACAAAACAGTAGCAATGCTGAATGCTTTTTGTTGCCATGGAAATATTTCTGGGCACTTACTGAAGACCTGGTTGCCAATAGTAATGTAGCAGAGAAAATAGATATGCTTCATTTAGCAGTCACTGGTGATTAAAGAGCCACAGAAACCTGTTACAAGGTCATTCCAATATATAGTTTATTTGGTTTAGGGGGGAAAAGCCCTGCAGCCCTAGGTGAGAATAATTTTGTGTTAAAAGAGATGCAAACAAAATCCAATAGTTGTTTCCTTCTCTTAAACTGTCAGCATGCTTCTGAGATGAAATAAAATAACACTGTAGTTAAAAACCATCATTACTCCTTCTCCTTTTTATCAAATATGTTTTTGATCCCATTTTTGCATCTTAGGAAATGTTTCCTGGCTCCCAGAGTAGATTTTCTTAGGCTCTGAAGCAGCACACATATTACTGAAAACCTATTTTAGGCTTAGGGATCTAATAAATTGTTTAAGCAAGGAAATTCTTGGGTTTTTAAGTCAGATGTCCATCAGAAACCATGAGCAGGTTAATCACAGGGTGCAGATTTGGCTGCTGCCCAGGGCTGCTCTGGAATAAAAAGATGGTAGTGAAGTTGTAGCAAGTTTTCAAACAAATGCAAGGAAAAGTTGGTGGGGGTTTTTTGTTGTTTTACTTTGAATGCTTTTGGTCCACAGTTCAACACTGAGAAGGAAGCTCAGCAGGAATTATTGCAGTGCCAGGTGTTTGGCTTAAGAAGTTAATGATGGCGAGGCAGAGCCTTCTGTGTATGCAGATTGCTGCCACCAGTGGCAAATGGTGTAGTTGTGATTTTTGCAGAAACAGATGAACTCTCTCTCTCAGAGCCTTGTCCATTGTTTAACCTCAGTGTCTGTGGCAGAGGAGCTGCCTCACAGCACAGAGCAGGGAGAGAGCAGCCTTTGCATCCCCCCATGGCTGGAATGCTGCTGCTCAGCTGACTGGGGGTGGCTGCCAGATCTATAATTGCACAGCTGGATTGAGAACTAAAATAAAAAAATCCAAACCAACAAACAGGGGAGCAAAAAACCACGTCTGAAAGTAGTGCACTGCAAGTAGAAGGGTAGAGGTGGCCAGTGCTTCTGCTTCCCAGCATGAGTCAAAAGGGAAAAAACAGCAATAATGAGAAAAGTGAAGAAAGCAATGAGTGAGCAGTGAAAGCAAGGGCTTTAGCCCACTTCTCCCCCTGGGCTGGTGTCCTCTGCAAACAAAAAACCAAATGACCATTAAGTTCTCATTTTCACCAGACACTGCCCTGAAAAGGCACAGGGAGAGGCACAGCAGCAGAGCTGAGCCTTCTGAGTGAGAGCTGAACTATTTTTGCACGAGTGAGTGCTGGGGTGGAAGTCTCCCAGGCTGTCTGGCACTGCTCACAGCACTGCTGTAATGGATAGGTGAGCACAGCACTTCCACTGCAAAAAGTCCTTAGAGATTTTTTCTCCTCCATCAACTGGACAACCTCAGAGCCAGCTGAAGACTGCATTCCAGTTACACTTAAATAATTTTTGTGGCCTTGGCATGCCGGGAAGTGTGACAGCCCTGTCTAGATGGCTGGCTAGTTTTCCCCAGCATGTGTGTGAGGGGAAGCACACCTCTGAGGCTCTGGGAGTTTTTAAATCTACAGAGCACTATTGCTTTTACTTACCTTGGCCTCCAACTTAACAGGGGTCATTGATTTTTGCCAGTAATTTCTGTAGTAAAGGAAATTATACTTTCTGCACTATATGAATACTCCTGACCTCAGTAAATGACCCTTCATACAGGCAGGAAATCCTAGGCAAGAAGTGAGTTTTTCATTAGGTCCTGTAAACCCATATAGCAAAGAATACCCTTAAGAAGAAGATGTTCATTATGTGATAAATTAAATTTCTGCCTGAACTTGAGACTAAAATAGATAGATGGCCAGTCTCCACATTGAGAAGTGAAGTGTTTATGAATTTTATCACCTGTCTGGGTATGGAGCCAGCCAGTGTTCTAGCCAGAATGTAACCCTATAAAAATCACTGCCTGTACTCCAAGAAGGACATTCAAAGAGGCTACACTGAATCAATACCACCAGGAAGACTAAGGGGGTGAAAGCAAAGGCAGACAGTGGACAAAAACACTTCAGACAAAATGCTCCTGGAAGCTTGAGTGGGATGAAGCACAAACGTGACTGGGGACAGCATCTGGTTTGAAGAATGTGATGCCAGCCCGTGGCTTTCTGAAGTGAAGTGCAGACGTGAGTTTGCATTGAATTCTTTCTCTCTGGGAAACTCAGAACCACTCCAAGTGTTTATGCACAGACTTTTGTCCTTGAGAAGGTGGTGCAATGTTCCTACTTGTATTTAGAGTATTCCTTTGCAGTTCTGTCTCTTCAAATTTTCAGATTATGAGGGATCTTCTTGCAGGATGTCACATGTGAGTTGGGATGAGAGAACACAACAGCACCAGAAGGAGGGTGGATTGTGGCATGTCAGCTTCACAGCTGGGGAAGTGAAGCCAAACAGTGGTTCAAACCACAATTTCTCAAAGGTGGTACCATTACCAGCTCTTTTTGGGCCCGTCAGCGTTGCTGTTCATCCTCAGTCAGTGATTTTAGACACAGTGTCTTTGTCAGGCCACAGGAGATCAGGGGTTTGGGTTTTCACCAAGTTCCTTGTCTGGTGAGCAGAATTTCCTCGTGCCCATCTCCCTTGGGGCATGGGGAAGGACGCTGTGTTCAGGAGCACTTGTCATCTGCTCTTGTCATCTAGAAGGTTGCATAAGCTGTATAGAGAGGGATTTATTTGAGAGGATGAAATGGCTTTTGCCATTCTGTGCAGTTACAGAACAAATTGTGTGTGAGCGTGTGTGTTTGTGCATGTATTTTCTGATCCATTTCGCTAAGTGACATCCTCTTCCCACTCTCCATATGGCAGTTGCGACTCTATCTTCCTCTGGGAAGGTTGTTTAGGACTCAAGAGACTTCATTTACCAATAAACAGCATCTTGGCAGCATCTGGGAAATGCTGCCTTTCTCCTAGAAACCCTGCCTCCTCACCTTCCCTCTCCTACTACAGGCGAGGCAGGTGTGAATGATCTCATTGTGTTGTGGTGGAGGTGACATGCAGGCAATACTAGCAGCACTCTGTGCAGGGCTGGAACATAGTATTTCTGTGTGCTGACACAAACAGTACTACTGTTTGTCTTTTTTTTGGTGTGTGTGTGTGTGTGGTTTTTCTTTTCTGTTGCAGTTGTTGCCAGCTTGGCCTGCAGGGGTGTTGTATTTGTAGGGAGGAATGATGAATCTGACTCCATCTTCTCAGAAGGCTAATTTATTACTTTATGATATAATATTAAAGAATACTATACTATACTAAAGAATGCAGAAAGGATACTTACAGAATACTATAAAGCTAATAATGAAAACTCCTGACTCTTTCCAGAGTCCAGACACAGCTTGGCCCTGATTGGCCAAAGAGTCAAAACAACTCACAGCA
Source organism: Fringilla coelebs (assembly GCF_963513975.1). Lineage (NCBI taxonomy): Eukaryota > Metazoa > Chordata > Aves > Passeriformes > Fringillidae > Fringilla > Fringilla coelebs. The sequence continues at coordinate 6,439,629 of NC_140034.1, forward strand.
GAATCCAATGGAACAATCACCTGTGGGTGAACAATCTCCAAACACATTCCACATGAGCAAAACACAGGAGAAGCAAATGAGATAAGAATTGTTTTCCTTTTCTCTGAGGCTTCTCAGCTTCTCAGGAGAAAAATCCTTGGTGAAGGGATTTTTTCAGAGAATGTGAATGCCAGACAGGGGCTTGGAGGAAGCACAGGTAATCCGTCCCTGTTCCCTCCTTGCAATTCTTAACAGCACAAACCCCATTAATGTAAACTTATATACGATGGGATCACTCTGCCAGAAGGTGAGCTGGTGTTATCTTCACCCTTTGCCAGACAGGGGTGTGGATATGACTTCCCTGTGCCCAGGTAATTTTTGGCTGCTGTAATGACCTGGTGGCAGCAGCCATCATTTTAAGTGGCCTCACAGACACCTCAAGTGGTTTTAGTAACCAAGAGGAAACTTAATTTTCTGCAATGAAAGCAAATATGGAGATTACGGTCATGGAGGTAAAGCTGTGTAGTTTTAAGGACCGAGAATGTCACTGTTGGGACTTGGGGCTCTGGCAGGTAATGAGGAAAGTGTGGTTGGGTTGTACCTCCACAGATGCTGTTTGTGTGATTCTCATGCAGTTTCCACAGATGGACTAAGGGACACTTCATCAGTACCTATTTGCAGACAAACAAGAATGGCTTGGGTTGAATCTTAAATCAGTCCATAGCAAAATCTGTAGAAAATCCTTTCCCATGACCATGACAGTAGCTGATGCTCTCATGGCATCACTGCACCACCTGAAAGTTCCCTCGTGTCCAGGCAGGTGCTTCTCTTGCTCAAGAACTCAGAACCCTGTGAGGTGAAGCATCCCTGGAGGAACTCATGAGGACTTGCCCCCCCAAGCTGGGTGTTTGGAGGAATTTGCCTCCTCAGGCTGAGAGGGATTCAAACCTGTACAGTCTGTACAGCATAATTGGTGTGGGAGTATTTTCTAGCAAATAATGAGACTGGGGGTGCTGGAGAGAAAGCCCTGAATTTGGATTAATGAGAGCCCTGTGGTTTGCTGGAGTTCTGTGTCTCAAGGTCAGTTTGGGGGTTAGACTTACTGCCATAAATAATGTAGCTACAAACCCCTTGGGCCTGAGGTTTGCAATTGCCACTTATTGAAGTAAAACTGCAGCTGAAATTCAGCATCCTTCCCCTATCACACAGCTGAGCTGCTTGCCATGACTCATCCCAGCCTCTTGCTTCCAACAAGAGCCAGCAGCTCCTTCCCTGTTATTTTTGAGCCAGGTGAGTTGGCCATGTGATTGCTAAAACCAAAACAAAGGGAAGAGAGGAAGGGCAGGAGGACAGGGATGTCCCTTTTGGGTGACAGCTTCAATCCTGAACCATGTGAGCCTTGCTGCACCACATCCCCACCCACTGCTGCTCCCAAAGCTGGTGATTTTCCCAGGAGTGCTGTGGTGTTACAGGAAAGGGGGACTGTGGTGAATCAACCCTCTGGCAGCAAACAAAGTTTCAATTAGAAAAATCAGTGGGAAAATAAATATCTGCCGTGTTGCAGTGCAGTTGTTTTCTGTATCAAATCCAAACAAATATCTTTTGGAGGGAGTTCATTTCCACACTGTTGATCAGCAAACAAAGCCCTGTGGGTGTGAAGCTGATGGTTCAAATGGTCTGTGCATACCCTGGGTCCTGTGTGGAGTGGTGAAACTGCCTTAAAGAGGAGCAAAGTCAGTGGCCTGAGTTTTCTGGATGTTTCTTTGGCCAGTTTGATTTCTGCTAGCTGAAAGCAATAAGTCCTAATGCAGAGAAACTTCCTTAAACATACTGGAGGAGGTTTAGGAGCTGACTGCCTTGCATTAGAGGAAGTTCACATCCAAGCCAAACAAACAACATGAAGAAATGATGGATGGGTAACTTGAAGAAATTCAACCCATTGTGGTATGAAAACCACCAGGAAAATGGTTATGGAAATAACAGTGGTGAGGGGAAAGTTCTTGTTTTCTGGTTGGAAGGAAAGGACAGCGCTTTCTACTTCACCAGCCATTGGCATCCAGCAATGTTGAGTTTCTGAGCCCATGAGCATTTCCAGCCCCACACCCCAGAGCACACTCAGCTGACAGAAGGTGCTTTTCTGCCTCTGCAGCTGCATGTTTCCTGCACACAACCCAAACTGAGCTGTCAGGGAGGTGCAGGCTGACTCATGGATGTAACTGCATCCACACCAGGGGTTTTCCTGGCTTAGCAGTGTCTCCTAGAGTGTGTAATCTCTTTTTTCCTTCCATTTCTGCACAAATCCTGGGCCTCTGCTAATAGAACCCAGTAGAATAAATGCAGCCTGACTCATTTTTGCTCCACATGTAAGATGTAAAGTAGGTGATTGGGGAAAATCAGGGATGATTGTGGTTCAGTCTCTTGGCTGCCATTTCTTACAGCTATGGAAGAACCTTAGGCAGCACAGCGAGAGCCGGTTTGACGTGGAATCCCATGTTCCTATTTTTAAAATCCAATTTTGGGTGTAGGAAAGAAACAACAGGAAAATATGCTGTTTTTCATGCTGTTTTCTGTGGGCAGTCCTCTATTTCTTTGCACAGCTGTGTGCACAGAATTGAGGTGTAGTGCTCTGACTGCTGTATTGTTTCACTGTAGAGGTGGTTAGAGCCAAAAAATGTCTTTTTTTTTTTTTTTCTGATTACTCTCTTTTTTTGCTGTTTTGTTCTCTTTTCTTGAAAATTATTTCTGTTGTAAATATCCCTGGTACAAAGCCTTCCAAGCTGTGATTCCCTCCAGCTGTATCACATGCAAACACCCCAATAAACTCACCCTGGGGAGCTTCCTCATTGGTTTGGTCATGGAGTGAGGACAGATGGAGAGGCAAAAGCAGGGCACTGTCTGCTGACACTCAGCAGAGAGGGGAAACCCTCACCTTCAGCACTGAACACCAAATATTCCCTGGCTGTTAGACCTGGCAGGAAGGGGTGAAAACACACAGGGATGGTGCAAGGAGAAATCCTGCTCAGCAGCAAATGACCAGTGGCTGTTTGTCAGAGGTGTCCTGCCAGTGTGTAGGAGCTTGGGTTTGCTCCAGCATTTTTTAACACATTTGGGATCTAAGGGAATAACTGGGATTGGGTGCCCTGCTCCTTAGTCAAGCCTAAATCAGGCAGGTTGATACTTTGTGCTTTTGAATTCCCAGTTCAAGTGGCTGACAGCAAGAGCAGGATGAAGGCTCCAGACTGAAAACTCCTACAGAGCTGCAGCCACCCAGGAATTGGTAGGAGCAGCTCCATGTGTGCTGCTGGGTGTTCCCTGTACAAAATGTTCCTCCTTTTTCTGAGAAGCTTTAACAAGTCCCTTGTTGGCCACAGACCTTTCCAGTTTTCCAAAGAAAAGCTTTTCTTTCTGTGCACAGTTCTGGGTTTTGCTGAGGTAGGAGCTGCTGCAGATCACTGTTCCTCTCTGTCATCCTGATCATGAAAATTTTAAGGCCAGGCCTGTGTGACTGCTTTTGTAGAAGCAAAGAACACAGCAGTGAGTGCTCCTGGGATGCTCTGAGTGTTTGCATTATGCAGAGATGTACTGATATTGTCTTGGTTATGAGATCAAATACATTTTTTTGTTACTAACCCTGCTTCTTTCAGGGCTTGGTGATGTTCCCATTGAAACTCTCACTGACTTCTATAGAGCAGAATCAAAAATCTCTAAGAAAAAGTGGATGCACAAAGGCAGCATTAAATGTATAGGAAAACCAGAAATTTGGCATTTGGGAAGTTTCCATTGTTCAGACAAAATGATTCTTTTTTGTTGTTGTTGTTTTTTAACAAGCAGGCAGACAGGATGTGTGCAGTACCTCTATATTTCACACCTACATGATGTATTTTATTCAGTAATTTTTTCTTTTCTTGGGTAAGCTTGGAGCAAATTATAAGTTATTCTTTCTACTTGGTAACACTGCAGCAAATTCTTGAATTATTTATTTCATGCATTTTAGCTTGGTGTATTTGGATGCCTGTAAGCTAACTTTGTAACTGACTGGGTGTTTGAAATTTCTAAATAAATAGGGGTGGTTTGAAATACCTTGCCAAAAAAAAGAGGTCACCCTTCTTCTTCCCCCACTGTCTCCTCTGGGGAAAAAAAAAATAAAAAATCCCACATGCCTCATTATGAGCAGTGGGAAGTTGATTTGTAAAACAGATGCTGCATAGAAGTAATTGAGTTGAAGTTGCTAGAAATATGTATATGCTACACAACATCTGCAGATCTCAAGATGTATTCATTATCTTTCCAGAATTTAGATTGTAATTACGGGCCCTTTATTTAAGTTTCCATGGTGATGTAGAAAATGCTTCCCCCTTGTCCTTTGCTAATCAGGCCACTTGTGTGTTTGAATGGTGTTCGTTTTCCTCTCTCCTGGGTTAAGTTACTGTTATTAATACAGAGATATTAAGTTGACAGGGAGCTGTCGCTGCTCAGGCAGCGATTCAGCAGCAGCAGGCACATCAGGCATTTGCTGCAGATTCCCCAGTGCCACAGTTTAATTAGCCTGTGTGCTTCCAAATGTTTGTGAGGAATAGCAGCCTCTGTCATAACAAGTGATGCACTCGTGCCTTGGGGATTGGGGAAGTTGAAATCAATGTCAAGCAGCCAATAAAATATCACACCATGCCAAGCTTCTCTCCTCTATCCCTGCACCCTTCTCCTCCTCTCTTGGAAAAAGGGCTCTGCTGTGTTTTGGAGGGGGCTGCAGGTAGCTCAGTGTCGTCACAGGAGCTGTCCAGGAGTCCTGCATCCACGTGGCCTTTGGAAAATTTCTTGTAATAATCAGAATTTCACATTATGTTAAGGCACGTTTATCTAAGTTTGCAGCCTCGCGCCCATGGATGCAGGATTTGAATGTTACACTTTTTGAGAAAATGGTGAAAGGTGTGGATTAATTACTAAAGATGTTATTTTACTCAGGATTTTTAGACAGTTGAGTGAAATGTGGACTTTTGGTTAAACTGGGATAATTTTTTATTTTAATCATAATCACCCAAAAGATATACACATATTTAAAGATTTTTATAGCATTTGCTGAGCAATTGGGTACATTTGGTAGAGCTTCAGGTAGAAATGCAGGTATTAGGCTGAAAAGGAAAGTTTATTTTTATGTGTTTTGATTATTTGACTGGGTCATGCCCATGGATGCAGGATTTTAATGTTACACTTGTTTGAGAAAATGGTGAAAGGTGTGGCTTAATTACCAAAGATGTTATTTTACTCAGGATTTTTAGAAAGCTGAGAATGTGTTGAAATGTGAGAATGGAAGTTGAAATGTAGAGTTTTGGTCAAACTGGGATAATTTTTTATTTTTATCCTAATCACCCAAAAGACATACACATATTAAAAGAATTTTATAGCATTTGCTGAGCAATTGGATACATTTGGTTGAGTTTACATGAGTTGTGGGCAGAAATGCAGGTATTAGGCTGAAAAAGGAATGTTTATTTTTATGTGTTTTGATTATTTGACTGCATCACATTTAGGCCATAGGGTTGTTACAGCTTGAAATAATTTTTATCCAAGAAAATTTCAAAGAAGGTTATTTTTAATAGCTTACATAAAAGTAATCAAATTTTACGACAGCTGTTTACCGACCATTTACAAACTAATGTTTAAAAGCTTTTCACTTCTATCAGAGTAGGAACCCAGCTTTTTTCCTCCAGTTGAGAGCAGTTTTCCAGCAGGAAGAGCAGGCTGTGGCACACCGGAGCAGAGGGTCAAACCTAGCAACATGGTGGCATGAAAGGAGCTGCCTTCTGCTCGGTGCTGTGTCCTGGGAGGGAGTGCTGCCTCCTGTGCAGCAGCAGGCACAGTGATGGAGCTCTGACAGCACTTGCCATTAGCTTCATCCTGCAGATTTTTAATGGACCAAGCAGAGCGTGCAAAAGCAGGTCCCTGTTTCCTCACCTGAGGCTGATGTTAGGTTTGAGGTGGAGGAAGGTGCCTTCCCTCCCAAAACAGGAGAGCCTCCCTCTCCACCTGTTTGCTCAGCAGCTGGGGTTTGCCATGGAGATTATCAAAGTGAGTCTTGGCAACCAAATCATGCCCTGGGTGCTGCAGAGCGAGCTGTGGCCTGACCCCGCTCCCAGCTGGGCTCTTCACACACAAACCCAAGTGTGCACAGTGACTGCTGTGTCCCACTGCTCCCAGCACCCTGCTGTGCTCCCCTGGTGCTGCTGGCAGGGACATCAGCAAAAAGTCTCTGTGTTTCCATGCTGACCAAGCCAGGCCAAGGATACAGAGCATGTCCTGAGCCCTCCTTTGTCACTGTCATATTTTCTGAAAAATCCCTTCTCCAGGATTTCTTCTCCTGGGAAGCTGAGAAGCCTCTGAAAAGAATGAAAATAATAATTATCTGATTGCTTGGGAATGTGGTCCGGAGATGGTTTACCAACAAGTGCATCTTTGATTGGCTCCACGTGAATTGTTTTAACTTAATCACCAATCACAGCCAGCTGTGTGGGACTCTGAGTCAGTCATGGGTTTTTATTATTCATTCTTGTTAAGCCTTCTGATGTATCCTTTCTTTTTCTTTAGTACAGTTTTAGTATAGTATTAATGCAATATAATGCAATGCAATATAATATAATATAATGCAATGTAATGCAATGCAATATAATATATTATAACATAACACAACACAACACAACACAACACAACATAACATAACATAACATAACATAACATAACATAACATAACGTCCTCCTTCTGAGACATGGAGTCAGATTCATCTCTTCCCTCGTCCTGGGGACCCTCACAAACACCACACTCCTTCTCCTATCTGCAGGGTGCTGAGCACTGCTGAGGGTACAGCCATGCCCCATGCCCGTGATGGCAGCATGGGGATGTGCTCAGCTATGTTATCTTCACTTTTAAAGGTTGTAATTTCCATTGGTCTCCAGAGCTCATCTGCTGCTGGCAGACAGAGCCAGCAGTGCCTGTTAGCCACGTGCCCTATTTATGTGTTGGTGGTGCCACCATGAGCAGGTTACATCTGAGCTCCTTTTTTTGCACAAAAGTTCTCTCCCCACCTTAGCAGAGGCTGCAGGGGCATAGAAGCAGGAAAAAGTTTTCAACTCCTTTGTTTACTACTTCATTTTAGCACATGCAAATGATTTTACAAGGTTCTTCTGTGTGTTGTGACTTTGTGTTTTGCTCTGTTAAATATCTTCATTAAAAAAATATATAAGTTAAGAGGCAGAGTTGAGCAGGCTCTAATAACATGTAAATGTTGCTGATACACTATGGCACTATCAAGCTTTCCAGAGGTTTGAAGAAGCAGGCGATTTTCATGTTCATGCCCCAGCCCTCCCTAAATCTTTGGTCACTTTTTCTCCCCAGAGGATGCACCTGAGAGCCAAAAGTGTCCTCTGGCTTCTTGGCCAGGAGCAGCAGGCTGGCTGAAGCCTGAGCTGTGTTTTTCTCCCAGCGAGCAGATGCAGGGAGGAGGATGAACAGGAAGCATCTTCAGGCAGTTTGAGACCTCTGTGTCATGATCACATAGCTTTTGATCAGAAGTATCTGAATAAAAAGTAGGTGTGGAGTGTAGACCCAGATTCAGCTGCCTGCCCTCCAGCCCCCAGGAGCACAGGACAGAGGTGTCTGGATGCAGAGGTACTGCTTGCATGGAAAAAGCCTCAAGAAGCTGGAGTCTGAGATCTGTAGCCTCAACACAGAGAGGTTCTTTTGCTGTGGAGAACAAGTCCTAGCTCTTCCATTCTCTCTTACTGAACTTGATTTCCTGATGTTACCTGCAGCTAAAATACTTAGAGGGAAGCATCCAGGTCCAAGACTTGCTGAAGTCCATTAAGATCTTTCCATTAATTGCAAATTGTTATTGAATTCTGTTTCCTTAACCCATTCTCATGGATTCTCATGGATTTTTATTGGAAATTTTTCCAGAGTAAAGACTGCAGGACTTGGTTGTAATTATTTTTTATCTGTGCCACATAAGTCATGTCTTTAGCAAGCCTTTTAGCAGAAGCTGAATGTCTCCTTTCGTAACAACTTCACAAACACAAGGTGAACATTGAATGAATTATGCTGTATCATTTGCCAGCACATACGCCAAATGTCAGGCAATGACAGAAACTAAAAATTTATGGCACAGAAGGGAAGAATTTTATGATCTTCCATGGACTAATGTAATGACTCTTTTATACAAACAGAGATGAAATGCATTTAAAAACATAGCTATTTAGAAAATTGGCCTGAACACATTCTAAAATCCAGAGAAGTTCATTAGAGGGAAGAGCCATAAAAGTGCCCTTTGTTTTTACTTCAATAGAGTGTTTTAATTTTGAAATATAATTGCTTGAATTTAATGCACCCTCCAATTAGATAATTTGAAGATCTCTCCATCTAGCTCTTCTGGTACAACATGGTGCAGAGTTGCTCTTACTTTTGTTTTCAGAGGAACCTAGCTGGTGCCACGATCACAAAACAAAGATTTGTAGATGCAAAGCCATCCCTGTGCCCCAAGGGTGCATCACACCCTGCACTGAGCAGATCCTCTGGGTGGGAAGGATGAAGAACATTTAGGAAGGGATCATGGCATGTTCAGGCTTTGCCTGAGGCTTCTCTTCTCCTTGTGTACTCTTAACAGACCTTTTACACATATTGCTGGTAGTTTTCATTTCTTACATAATCCAAAATCTATAGCAAACTCAGGCACAGAGCAAAGTTGAGCACCTTGGAGAGCCCTGAATAACTTCTCTCCCACTCAGACTTGGCACAGGGCAGAGTCTTCTCACACTGTGTTCTTGTAGGAGAGTTTCCTTGACCCTCTGGTTCTGATCTCACTGTTGTGACAGTCTGCACTTTGGACTCATTTAGCTTTAACTTTTCACCTGTTGAAAAATCTTTGTAGTAACCTGAATATATCCTGAAGTGCGCACAGCATGAAGGAAGCGTTTGCAGGATGCTCTGGGGAGTGGAACAGGCTGGAATGCCAGCTCTGCCCACAGCCTCTCTGCAAATCACCCTGTTAATAAAGAGCCTATTTCACTTCTGGAAACATGGAGCCTTCTCAGGCTATTACCCAGCATGTGGTAAATTAAACAATCTTGGCCTGATTGCATAATGTCACTTGAAATTTAAGATCCTTTTTCTCCTTAACCCCTAAAATTTACAGGCCATTTTTGTTTAGATTTATTATAATTACATAATGATTCTGCTCCTTTGAGGCTCTTCTAGGAAGTTTTTTTAGCACTCTTTTGCTGGCTAATCTCCAAATTGCCAGGGGCAGGAGCACTGCTTGGTATCCCTATGGGGTGGTCTCAGTGCAAGGGTGCAGAGGTACTGCAGAGTGGTCTGGAACTGGGGCTGTAGCAGGGGCCAGGCAAGAGAATTGCTGCTGTGTGAGGGCAAATATTCCTCAGGCCCACTAAGCCATAGCTCTGCTGTCTTATGGGAAGAGGGATTTGAAAAAGCACTGCTTGTAGCTAGGAGGATTTCAAGTCTAGAGGTACCCTGGTCAATACTGAAATCCTTTTTTCCTCTGGACTAAATTTAAACAGGTTCTTAGCTTTCATCATGAGTTTTTATACAGTTTAAAGAAAGGATCTAATTTCTTTCAAAGAAAAGACATGACTTTTTTTTTTGTAATTTTAATTTCTTTTTTTTTTGCATGGAAGCAAAGTGATTCCTTAGAGTTCACATAGCAAACACTCCCTTGGTCAGCACAGGTGAGAAGCACACATAAATTCTTCATCTGTGTTTCTTGCTGATTAATGAACTATGTGGTGTTAATTCAGCAAGATCTACCAGTCTCCATCTTTTAACTCTGGCAGTGGGCTTTAGGAAGTGATGAGACCTCTCAGGACATTCTTTTGGCACATTACAATGATTCATAGAGCTGAGAGATTATGTGTCATTGAAAAAAAAAAGATACTGTAAATTTGCTAGAACATTTGCCTTCCAGTGTGAGGAGGGACTGCACAATATTTTTCCAGCTGGTTTTCAGTGTTTGATGTGCCAAGCATTCCTTGTATCTTTGGAGAGAGGCTTCCATATCCCAGTTCCTGTTAGGGTTCTACTGGGAGGTCATGCTCATCCTTTCATCTCACAGTTTTTTCACAGCCAGTTCTCCAACCCTGAACACAGACTTTTGTGATTTATTGGTGATTTCTGCTACCCAGTATCCCCCTTGCCTCCTTCCTGGATTGTGAACATGTGACCTGAAAGGGAAAGTTTGGGAGACAGGGTTCTTAAGAAAAATCTCACTTTTCCATTGTACAGTACTTTCTGCCCTTAATCTTAGAACTGTCTGCTATTGCTCTGCAGGGACTCTTGGCTAATTAAAGTTCAGATAATGCTTTCTCAACCTCTGTCCCTGATGCTGTGCTGTTTATTCATGTCAGGTATTCATAAGACGGTTGACATTTTCTTCCTTAAAGATCTCTCAGGTAAATTACAGGCATTTTACTGCTCTGACCTTTTCCTTTACAGGAGGAACTTTTGTTTTCAACATTTATTTTGTGAATATAATGTTGGAAGGGATGTAATTGGAGAGGTGTAGTTGTTCTAGTCTGTATAGTTGGTCTATTACCTGTAATGATCATCCAATACTGGTATTTATACGTGATTATCTCTTACCAAAACTGCTTTAAATTTAAAGAAAAAGCCAGACTGTTTCACTGATTGGTTTGGGTGAATCACATTTTTCTTTACTTCCCCTGAATACTACATTTTTTGCTTTCCTAACACATTCATTTTGTGCCTGAGTCTCATGGAGATGGCTTGCTCTATTAATATATTTCTGGAGTTCTCCTGTTACGGGTAGACTTTTATGGCTTTAATGTAGTTTTTGAAAATTCCTCTATTATTGATCTAGATATTATCCCAGCAGGAGTCAAACCCACAAGACAATTGTGTGAGGATAATTTCTTACTACAGAAGCATTTTATTCTGAAAGCCTGCTGTGTGGTGTGTGCTTTGATGGATGACCCACTGTTTAAATGTGTATTAGACATTGGCTTGCTAATTAAATGCCTTAAGGAGTGCCTGTATCCATTCAGTCTCAGTAAATGCGTGGAATTTCTGTGATTTTATTTCTTGCTTATGCTCCTATGTTGAATTCTTTCTGTTTTCTGACTTTGTAGAGAAGAAGGGAGTAATGGCAAAAAAAATAAAATTACTTTCTACCCTCACTCAAGACTTTTTGCTCAGGTGAGACAATGAGGGCTCTCAGTTCAGAACTAGGTCTGCCAGATGGGAGGATGAGGAAGAGGAGAAGAGATGGGTTCTGCATTTCAGAAGGGAGTGAGAAGAGCTCTCACCTGGAATTTGAGAGAGATGAATTTGGATTCCTCTTTGCTCCTGAAGGACCATCTCCCATGAGGAAGAGGACCATAATTATGAAGCTGTGAGATGCTCTCAGACTTGTTGGTTGAAGTGCCTGTGCTTGAAGCATTTTACTGGGAGGGAGAGTGGAGATCCTTCATAGTTGAAGAGAGGGGAAAAAGTTATTCTCCTAATTTCTGAGTTCTTAAATTGAAAGAGCAGCCAAGGACAGGAACAAGGACATCTGTTCACCTGCAGGAAATGTTTCCTGAGTATAATCCCCACTCCTCTCATTGGAATTTTGTGTGTGCGGAGCAGATAAGCATCAGAAACTGTACATTTGCTGCTAAGGCCAAACATAGAATTTCTCCTACTCAGAAAGATTTGGGGTTTTTGTTCTAAGACAGAGGGATGTGTAGAGGATCATAGAAAGACTCAGGTTGAAAGGGACTTTTGAAATTTATCTAGTTCAATCCCCCCTATCTTGATTAACTTCTTCAGAGCCCCATCCAGCCTGGCTTTGAACATATCCAAGGCTGGGGTACCCACAGCTCCTCTGATCAGCCTGTGCTAATCAGTGATCTCATCACCTCACAGCCTTATATTCAATTTAAATTCACCTGTTTCAGTTCAAAATATTACCCTTGTCCTGTCACAACAGGCCTTGGCAAAAAGTATCTCTCCATCTTTCCTGTAACCCCTCTTCAAGTACTGAAAAGCAGCAATAAGGTCTTCCTGACACCTTCTCTTTTCTAGGGTGAACAAGCCCAAGTCTCTCAGCCTGTCTTCATGCAAAAGGTGTTTCAGCCTTCAGACAATTTTTTTTGTTTTGGACCTGCTCTAACAGGTCCATGTCTCTCCTGCATGAGTCAGCTCCATCAAGATCATGGAATGTATCTCTTCAGATTTGTGGATGCTCAAGTCCCTCAGAGGGTCTCAAACGTGATCTTCTCCTAAGATGGGTGGGACTTCATTCCTCCAGCCCCTGCCTGGAGATTCATGGACTTGAGAGATGTGAGACAAGCAGCTGACAGTGAAAACTGAGACAGAAGTACAGAAGTCATTGTTGGGCACCTCAGTCTCCTCCATGTCAGTTGCCACCAGATTCTTGATCTCAATTATCAGAAAGGGAATAAAACAATTTATTCATTTGACAAACTCAAACTAATACTCTCCTATTAAACCCAGTAATTAATACTATCTTTTAAAATTTGAATTTGAGACCAAATTTGAGAAAAATTATTGTTCTTTAATAGTGACCTTCATAGCAACAAACATGTGGCCCTTCTTGAGCAGGGCCGTGGACAAGATGATCTCCAGAGGCTCCTTCCAACCTCACCTCCTTCTGTGAAACCTTCAAACCCCAAACAGCTCTGTTTGCTAAGGGAATTGTTATGTTTTCATAGCTGTCATCAGCTGTCTGGAAGCACAACTCATTTTTTCACTGCTTTCACTGCTTTTTGCTTATTTGAAAGAGATGGAGGCAGAATTTTCTTTCTGTGTTCCTGAAGCAAGGCTCATCATGAGATGCATTAGGAGGAGGAATGTCCCTGGTTTTCTTCTGAAAGTGTTTGCAGGCCACATCCAAGGCCAAATCATGTTGTTATTTTCATCTGCGTCCCTAGACATGCAATTATCTGTGCTTCTCCATCCAGAGAGCTCTCAGTGGTGCTTTCAAGTAGGGAAAAATGCCCTGTGTTCACAACAGAGATGTCAGTGGTGTAGAAACAGAATCTGTGGTGTGAATTATTTTATTCTCATTAATGAAGCTTACTCTAGCCCATGGAGCACGTGTGTGTAGGACAAGATGAATTAAAACTAATAAAATCAGTTAGGAAATTAGGTAACACATCTCCGCTCTGTTGCCGTTGGGAGGAAAATTCAGCCCAAGCGCGGGATTTAGAGATTCCTAGTTGGTTTTTGGAGCTGCTCACCTGAGCTCTCAGGGATGGGTGAGAGGGTAATGCTCAGGCCCTCTGTTCTGTCTGTGAAGCTGCCTTCCTCACCAGCACCATGCTCTTGAGGACGATGCCAGCTCCTGTCATCTCCTCCTCCTGCACAGGAGGAAGTTGTGATACTTGTTCATCAGGCCTCTGCTGTGCTTTTCTGTAGTTTGATTTGTGTTTTCATAGGAGAGATTGCTTTGGGGCTGCACTTGAATATCCCAGACACTCCACTTGAATTTTGTAGATAATTCCTTCAAGTAAAGGCAATGGGTTTCTCAGTTCAGGAAGGGGTGAGAAACAGCCACGTTCCCTCCATCAAATGCTGATTTAAACAGGATTGATTTCTTTATAGGTTCAGTGCTGCAGGAAACAGAAGCTGTCTATTGTAAACACTGGGGATAAGGGAAAAGTTAAAAAAAAAAATAAAAGAAAGGAGAGAAAGGCGCATTTTGGAAGGGGGAGGAATTTGTTTTAATCCTTCTGAAATTATTTTCTTGCTGAAAATTGTTAGATCTAGATGGACTAAGCCAACTGAGTTACCAAGACAACCTCTCCTGCCGTGAAGATGACCATGCATCTGTTGGTTCAAGAACAACAACCAGGAGTAGGGGCACTGGGCAGCACAAAGGGCCCAGGATGGAGCCCAGAACTGGGGATGGTGTCAGCCAGTCACACAGGGAAGGACGTCTGGAAATGGAGACAGCATTTGCCAACCAGGGATTGGAAGTAAATGATGCTACTGACAGCTCATCGGCTTGGAGCCCTGAGGTATGATGGATTGTCATTTATTACACACAGTGAAAGCTTTTGAAGGATATTGGGGACCAAAAAAGGTTAGAGGAGAAATGAAGTGAAAAATTGGTCAGCACAGCACAAGATAATGGTACTCCAGCATGCTTGCGTGCATGAATGACCATACACCTCTTCTTTGTGTTTCCCCTTTTTTCTGGTATTTTACCTCTTGCTACTGACACTAATTCACAGAAAGGTTTCCCTTGCTTGATTTCTGACTGCAGTCTCTGAACTGCAATTGGAACCTTAGCTACCCAGCAGCATTTACTGACCTTTAGGAAGGAGCTTTCTGTGGTGGCTCAGGGCTTGGTCACTGGCTGTACGTGCAGGGTGTGTCCCAGGACAGGGTATGTGGTCACTGGGTCAGATCTGTGTCTTTTCTATTTCATATTTTCTATGACTTAGACAATGGGAATAATCTGAAAAGCTGGAGGCAGCTGGTGGGGATGGCCTGTGACCCACCCAAGTGACCATAATCATGTCCCCATTGACACCAGGCAAACTTTGAGGGAAGGAAAGAACCTGAGTCTGCTTTCCCTTAGTTCTGCACTTTTATTTTGAATCCTCAAGTAAGCATTTTGGATTTTAAAGCATTATAAACACCTGATGACTTTGCATCCCCCTTTTCTCTCCTAATCTCTCTGCATGATGTGTTGATTTTCATTATCTTACCGCAGGATTAAATTTCTGGAAAAATATCAGCTTGCATAAGACATATTAAAAGAACAGCACAAAGGTCATATATTCTGCCTGAGTTCAAAGACAGCTGTGGAAATCCATACCTCCCTCAGCAACAAGGCTTTGAGGGAAGGTCCCTGTCCTTGGAGCAGGCTCCCTGCAGCCACTTCAAGCTGGAGGGCAGCTCCTTGGTGCAGATGCTCCAGCCCTAAGGGGTGTCTGGAGCAGCATTTTGGCTTTCTGCACAATCCAGTCCCACAAAACACTACATCCCACATGGGAGCTGTGTGTGGCAGCAGCCCTGCCCTCTCTTTGCTGTGTTTCTGACACACACTGTTTGTCTGCCCATCTGAGGCTCGTTTCTCCTTTTCCATGTTTGATTTGCTTTGCCATGGTTCACGTGTGCTGCAGTGTCTCCAGTGTCCTCTTGTGTTTCTTTGGAATGCATGGCTCAATTTACTCCTGGTTGTCTTCATTTTAAAAATGCAAAGAAGGGTTCCAGCATACTGGAGCAGAAATGCCCAAGACACAGTTTATCTCTTACAAGCAGCTTCTCATTCAAAGGTATTGTGTGGATTAATGAAAGACTTTTTATTGCAGGAACTAAATGTTCTGACATGCCAGAAATGTCCAAGTGTTATTATGCTCCACTCAAAGGACCTCTCTTTACAGACAGAAATGGTAATTTTATGCCCCTGCAGTGGAACCACAAGTACCATTTCAAGCCTTGTCCATAATTAGCTGCTCTTTCAGGTTTCTCTGGCAGAAATGGACTTATTTTACTTAGTGAAGTGGATGTTGGCTGTCCTGAATGACCGGGTTAGACGTGCAGTATCAATCAGGATTCTTGGCTTAGCCTCTCAATAACTGTGCTGGGAAGAGGGAAAGAAAGAAATTCAGATGAAGTACCTAAACCCCAATCTTTCCTTGGATTTCAGTTCAAGTGTCTGTATAACCAACACATTCACAAATCACTTGCAGCCCAGCTGGGCTCTGAAAGCAGGGGGGAATTCTGTCAGTGACTTCCACAGAAGGAGGATTTGTAGGTGGATAACAAACCTGTGTGGGGGTGAGTCCAGGAGAGCACAATGCTCTCAGAAAGGGCCAGGCTGTGAGGTCTCCAAACCTTGGTTTCCCATGGAAAGCTTACTGCTAAGGACTTTGGCATTTCTCTTTCCCTCTTTGCTTCCAGTTCATGTAGTTTTGTCTGCAGTGGGTCTGGCCGCTGCTCTAGTAGCACAATTTGAGCTTTCCTGAAATGCAAATCTTCTCTAGCTGTTCAGTCAAAATGCAGATATCTGACCTTCAGTCTGCCTTACACACTGCCAGAAGGCGATGATATCAGCCCTGCTGGGGCAGGAAAGTGTCTCTTGGATTTTCATTCCTGTGGGTTTGTGCTGATGCACTGGAGTTCACATTTTCCAGCTCAGACATGTAGATGAAAGCCAAGTTTTGCCTCAAGCACCCTTGTCTCCAGACCATAGCAGCAGTCCATAAATGTGCCTTGATTCCATCTCCTCAACAGCAAATGCACAGATAAAAGTGTGGAGGGAAATATGAGTCAAGCTCAACCCCATCACGTATTGAATATTATTTCATCAACCAGACAGAAATAACTTGCCTGCTACACAGGAGCACTTAACATTTTTGTAACACCATGCTCTCTCCAGGCAACCTGGCCTGCCTTGCATTTTTGTTTTTAGCAGCCTGCTGTTCATACAGAAAGGTGTTTCTGTAGCCAAGCAAGTAATTTTGTGTGCTGTTCTCCCTTTGACATTACTTCTGCAAGACATGCAACAGCAGGTCTCTAATCTGCACACTTGGACTTTTGTGTTCATGTGCACAAGTCTTAAACACCTCTGAAAATGTGAAAATCTGGAGCTTTGCATGTCATGGCAGATGAATCTGGGCACTTCAAAAGCAGATTGACAGGAAGTAAACAAAAATTTTGATGTTTATCTGAGGCCCTGTTTGAGATACCCAG
This sequence comes from Fringilla coelebs, assembly GCF_963513975.1. Taxonomy (NCBI): domain Eukaryota; kingdom Metazoa; phylum Chordata; class Aves; order Passeriformes; family Fringillidae; genus Fringilla; species Fringilla coelebs. The sequence goes on from NC_140034.1 coordinate 6,456,337, forward strand.
ACACTTCTGAAGGGACTTAACACCAGACGTCCCGTGGCCCATCATCTGTTCTCTGAACAAAAAGACTCCTGTGCTGGAAAGAAGTGTTACTTGAAATGTGAAAAGAAGATAAATGTTTGAGGAGGAGGGTGACTCAGAGGCTGGTGACAGGCCTTAATTCACCTTCTGGCTATTAACTGAAAATCTTTCCCTAGTACAGTGTATACTCGTGTTTAAATACAAACCATTGATCACTATAGCAACCCCTTTATCATATGAAGCACATTCTAGCTCTAAGATAAAAAAGCACTGTTGAACAGAAACCCACACACCCACTCAGCAAAAGGTAAGGTGAGCATCCATGGTTTTATTGTGCTTTATCAAGATGGTTTTTGTTTTAAAAGTAGGTAAAAGATTGTGTGTGAATTGGTCTGCACATGTTGTGATTGTTTATTTTGAATTTTTATTCTGAATTTATTAGTACCCAAACTGAACAGAAGGAACAGATGCTTCTCTTGGGAGATTTTAGAAGGGTATAAAGAATCAATATGTATTTAATCAGATGGCTTATCCCCATTATCATTGATTTATCTGTAGGAAAAGTATTGAATTATGGGTTAGCATCTAGAAATGGAATTTCCATTCCACAGAAATTCTGACATGTGATTTCCTTTTCATATTAAACATAGTGCCTAACGTTTTTTAAATTTCTAGTAGAACAAAATATCAAAAAAGTTAGCAGGTTCGGCTGAATTGTTTGATTTTAATAATGTTAAAAAATTCCACCTTGAAAAGCAATTCCAGTGTATGTTCAAAGTAACAGGTTATGCAGGTCAAATTGTTTTGCTAGTGCCTCAATATTGACACGAATGAAATGTAAAAATCCCTTTGTTTAGTTTTTCTCTATGTAGAATGTTTGCCAAATTAACCATCTCCTGCAAAACACTTAAATATTGATGAAACTTTTTGTTGGAAATGTTTCAACAAGTGCTGTTGCTTACTAGAGCGTATGGGGACTATTACATGAAATCAGGCAATTAACTATCATTGGCCTTTCCAGAAACAGTTTGGATCCATATTTCACACAGCAACTGCCTATACTTGCAGGCACAAGTGGGGAGAACAATTTCTTTTTAATTGGACTCATAGAGGCAGTTGAACTCCACTGGAGGTTTTACTTCTTCCTTCTCTTTGCAGGAACACAACGAAGCGAACAGTGCGCCAGCTCACCATTGTGCCCACGAGCCCATCTGCAAATGTGGTGACCTGGATGTCATCTTCACCTACAAATCCTCAAGCCAAAAGCTGATAGCCACCGTCCTGGAGGCCAGGGACATCCCAGACAAGGACCGCAGTGGCGTGAACACCTGGCAGGTGCACGCGGTTCTGATGCCGGGCAAGAAGCAGAGGGGCAAGACAAGTGTGCAGAGAGGACCCATCCCCATCTTCCAGGACAAAATCACCTTCAGCAAGCTGGAACCACAGGAGCTGAGCAGCCACGCCGTTCGCTTCCGTCTCTACGCCGTGCACAAGGTGGTTGGGGAGAAGATGATGGGGGAGCAGCTGTTCCACCTGAGAGGCATCAGCCAGGAAGGGGAGGTGAAGGTGACACTGCTCTTGGAGCCACGGAGTAACCTGAGTGTAAGTTTGATGAAGGGCAGGTGGAGTCCCTAAAACTGTTTGTTTTTTTGGTGAATATGGTGTTCCTGGAGTCTTTCATTCATTCAGGGCTGTCAGCGTGTGACTGGTGGATCTGACCTGCTGTCACTTAAAAAATTATCAGGAAGGGGAAGCTCGGGGCAGTTCTTGCCTGTGCAAAGCTGTGTTTTATTAACAGCTCAGCTAGAAAGCTCACACAAAATTGTGTGGGTCTACTACATCTGCATGAGTCACCACATGCTGTGCCATTCAGATACAGCAGGTTGGTCTGGGAACCACCAAGGCATCATTAGTCTTAATTCCAATAAGGGCAGTGGTTCTTGTGCCCCACTGTGTTGGTACTGCCAGAGTGCAGAAGTTACCTCATTTGGCCCTAGATACCAGCTTGTGGATTTCTTCTGTGCAGTTTCCATCTTGCCAGAAATGCTTAGTAATGTTCTTCTACATGACAGATGGAAGTGGAGAGCTGGGTCATGTGAAGAGGAACTGGCTGTGCTACTTCTTAATTTTCCATGCACATCACAGTTGTATCCAGCTCTGGCTATGCCAATCAATTGGTGTAGATGAGCTCTGTCATGATTCATTGTCTACAAAAGCTCAGAGAGAGGTTGTGCACGTGAAATGAATAAAACATCCTACTTCAGGTGAAGTGGAGAATAGTGAAAGAGTTGTGGTAGCAAGGAAAGTAAGAAAATGCACAGTATATGGCCAGAAACTGCCAAACTGAAAAGTGTATTCCATCCAAAAACCATTATCAAGGAGATGTACAGAGTATTAGTGTAGCAGGATGTTTGCTTATCTCAGAGGCTTTGATTTACACTCGTGATAACACTTCACTCAGAGTTCCTCATCTTTAAAGAGAAAGCTCAGAGCTGTGTTTTTGCAAAAGTGACGCTCTGATTCTTCTGGTGCCCCAGCATAATTAATTCTCAGTTATTGTAATTTCTTAGCAGAGATCTTACTAAACAAGGCCACAAGATACCAGTTAAGGGGGGGACAGGGGTGGTGAATGTCCTGATGATTCTCTCAGTGCTCTTTCCCTGCAGAGTGCAGATTCTCAGCTGAGTCTGTCAGCAATCTCTCACAGTGATAGCGCTTCCTCAACACAGTCCCTGTCGCATGGAGGGGTGCCAGAGCTGCTCGTGGGACTGTCATACAATGCCACTACAGGGAGGCTGGCAGTGGAGATGATCAAAGGCAGCCATTTCAGAAACCTTGCAATTAATAGGCCACCTGGTAAGTACTTTTACTGCTATTAAATAGCACCCTTGAGCCAAAATTTGCTTTTTTATTTTCTTCCTCAAGATAATCAACTAGAGTGTTTCTGAGCTGGGTCCCCTTGCAGAGCACCTGATTGAAAATTAAGTATTATTTCAGATCCATGGGCTGATAAATAGTACAGGGCAATTGGAGGGAATCATCTGAAGGCTCAGCTGATGGGACAATAATATCTGAATATCTTCTTTATTCCTCAAACTTTTACAATATCTGATTATGGCAAAAATGTTGCTGTACCCAAAACACAGAATTCCCAGCAGATCCATTTTAAAAAGTGAATAAAAAACTACTTTCCAAGTGTTTTTCCATAAAAAAACACTTTCCAGGTGTTTAAATGTTACCATGTGACCCACAGAGCCCTTCCTGGTACCATTAAGTGTTTCCCAAGGCTACACTTGGTTTAGTCCTCTTGCTGTGCTGCTGAGTGCTAGGTGAGCTGGTGCTCTGGGCCCTTTGGGGACCCTCCTGCTGTGAATTCTCCATTGCTGCACAAGGAAATCTTCTGCAGAAAGAAGATTTGAAAGTTGTTGCAACAGCTGAGTTTCCTTCCTCCAGTCCCAAAGGAAAAAATGGAAATTGCCTAAAGTCAGTTTATTTGGTGCCTGAGCTGCAATAAGTCCTGGAGAAGGATGGTGCTGGTAATGTCCATGATAGAGGTGGAGTCACAGCCACAGTTTGCTGCTGGTTGCCTCATTCAGGGGTTGAACAGCGGTGCTTCATTCATCTCCTGCTGTCCTTTTGCCTCCTGTCTGAAACCAGCAGCTAATGGCAACGTGAAACAGCCTTTTTGTTTGTGTCTGTGATGTGTGCCTGCTTGTCAAAGTAGGTAAACCTTTGGCAGTTCCTTGCCTTCTCTGGATTTGACAGAGTATCTCGAGCTGCAAAACACTGAAATGGCTTTTACAAGATGCTCTGCTCTTTGGTTCAGATCTAGCAAAATATTTATGAAAAATTTCAGTACATGGATGTGAAAACTCAGGTTTTACACTAAACTATACTTAAGTAGATTACAGAAATAATCTGTCATCAGTCAGTCCCTTGAGAATTAAGGGCAATTCTGTGCAACAGTAAAGCCCCTGACCCCAGCCTGTGTAGCCCTCCCTGTCTTTTATTAGCTGTGACAGGATACCTCTCCACATGGGTTACTTAAAGGCATGTTCTTGTTTGCATGTACCTGGTTTAATAAAAGGTTTTAAACTGGGATCTTCTTTATTAATTTAAAACAAAGGTAAACTAAGGCAACCATGCCCCAGCAGGAAAGCTCTCCTGTTTACATGTGCTGCAGAGTAGGTACATCCTAAAGTTTTACTCTCAGAAATGAAATTAAAGTAGTCCCAATATAGGTCCAAATTAATTTTCAGGCAACTGTAATGCCCACTTCTTTTTCCCATAAAGGAATTTCATCCTTTTTGTATCCAGATGATACAGACCAGTGTCAGACCACTGTCTCTCAATGTTAGATCAACTTTTAGGTGAAACACAGAAATCCATAAATTATTATAGGCAAACTCTGAACCTATCAAAATCTGCTTCTTTTATTCCAAGTCACAGTGTTGCTTCTGCCTTCTGAATTGTTCTTCTGTGCCTGTAAAGCCCCCAGTAGTGTGGTGAGAGAAAAAGAAAACCCAGTGAAGCAGAAACTGAAGGAAATTAAAAAGGAGGAAGGAAACCAGCCCTTGTCTCAGTGCTGGAGTAGCACTTCACTGATAACCCCCAGGCACTGCAGAGCAGTTTGTTACTGTCTCCAACATGCTGCTGGCTGAATGAGATGCTCAATAAGTCCTTCACAAAGTGAAGCTAAAACTGCTGAGCCCCTTTCTGGAGGGTGAGCAAAGAGCCCTTGTGTTTTCTTAAATAGGTGCTGTTTGAAGTTCTGCTGTTCAAGGCTCAGAGGGAGTGATTTCTTTAAAGTATCATGGAAATTTTGGATATAATAGCACTGTGGAACACTTAAACAGCCAGCCTAAACTGCTGTTCAGGGCAGCCATTTATGGTAAGACTGAAGGGGCAGAATTCCTCTCCATCCCCAGCCCTGGATACACAGACGCAGTTCAGGACCCATATGTGGTCCTCTCAGCTTTTAGGAATGGCAAAGGAGTTTTGAACAACAGCAAAGTCTCCAGCTGTGCTTTTTGCCCACCTTGACCTTTTTCTCTGCCACCTGTAGACCCACCCCATGTGTGAGGCCTTCTTGGCGTAAAAGCAGAGGGATTTCACTGTGTGCAGAACAAGGAACTGGGCTGGGGCATTTTAGGAAGGTGATTTTTGGTGTTGAAGACTGCAGAGGCTGAAACAGGTGGTTTTATAGAGAAGAAAAGGGAGATGGTGCATGTCTCTGTTTCCTGGGCACATTTTCTCCTTCACTTAAACCTTTAAACTGAGTCAGGTAAATGTCAAAGTCATGGGTGCTTATGTGGGTAATAAATGGGTTAGAAAACAACTGGGCAGCTTACAGAAACTTAAATCGTGCAGGCAGTGTCTTCTCTTCAGGACACATATGTGGGATTTAAGAATGGTTTGGTCAAAGATAAGTGTCCAGGTATTGTTCTGGGGAACATGCTGAGTTACAGGCCTATGCTTACATTCCCTGATCACACAAATAGATCCATTATCACTCAGAGCACTTAAGAGCACTCAAGAGTGTGGCTCCAGCGTTGGACCGTAAATTATCTGGGTGTGCCAAAAAGCCTCGTGCAGAAAAGCATCCACAGCTTTGTCAGATGTGGACACTGTTGGTATTTGAGTGCTAATGGCTTGTGTGCTGTGCACCTCATTCTCCTTGCTTCTTGTAAAAATCATTAACCCGGGCTGGCATTTTGTAGGAGTTCATATTTTGGTCTGTGGTCTTATATCTTCTTAGAACAAAATGCAGTGTGTTCGTTTAAAGGCTGTTTATTAAAAAAAACCCAAACAAAACAGAGAAGGGTACACCACTGGCAGAAATGTCTTTAAAAATTTATAACCAGTTACATACTATGTGCATGGAAGTAATATCTTGGGATCACTGTGATGGACCAGGAATCATTTGAGCTAGACCGTGCACAAACACAAAGCACAGAAATGTGTCTGCCCATGTGATGCTAAACCTTCATCAGCTGCTCTGCTGGGGGCAGCTCTGTCTCCCCTAATCCAGCCTTCCTTCTGTTCCCTTCTGCATTTCTTATGGGGTTTATGTCTGTGTGTAATTCAGTGTGAGAAGAACTATTGTGAAGTTATTCCCTCACCTAAGAAAAGCCCTCCAAGCTTTTTGGCAGCTGCAGAATTAATCACACATAATAATTGCATCTGTGCATGATCATTATTATACCAGCAGCATATTAACCCCATTAAACAAATACAATACACTGATGCTGGAAAAGACAGGAGGGGAGAGAACAAGCTATCAGGATTTCTATGGGGAACAGGAGAAATTCTTGAAGTAAAGACTTGCCTGAAAACAAACATCTACCTGAGCCACAGGTAACAATGCCAACAAGTACAGAAAATGTTCCCATAGGAAAATTAGGATCTTTAAATTAGGATCCTATTTGCTCTGGGATCAGAGTGCTTGAAAGCCATTACTGGATTTTATTTTATCAGCTTATTTTTGAGAGAAGAAAAGTTATTATCCCTGTTACATTCCTGGAGAACAAAGGCACAGGTTAATTCCTTTAATTACTTCAAAGCAGGCCAGGAAACTGAATAAAATAAATTAACTTTTAACCTGCATATCTTGCTCTGAACAGGGAACTTGCTTGAGCTCCTAAAGCTTTGTGATTCATGTTCCCATGTCATCAGTAATAGAAGAGGGATCTGTGCCAGGGCAAGCTGGGATGGATTCACTCCTCCAGACACTGGATAACAGAGCAGTAGATGTGCTGGGAAGCTTCTTGCTGCTGAGTGCTTGCCAGTCAGCGACTGTAAGATTGTAGAAAAGCACCTCTCTTTCTGCACATTCTTGTTGCCCATCCACGAATGTAGCTGGAATAAGCTTATAACAAGAACAGCTGAGGAAGCTTTGTTCTGGGTGGAAAAGATGAGGCCAGATGCAAGGAGCCCCAGGAGGATGTCTCAGTAATGAGCAGCTGGGCAGTGAGGTGGAAGAGGAAGTGTGGATGAGTGTAAGATATTGCATGGGGACACAGGTGGAATTCAAACGTGAGCAAGATGGACTCAGAGCCACTTGGGAGTGAAATATTAGGCTTATGGTAAATAGCTGCAGGAAAATGTCATCTCAAGGGTCACCAATAGTAGTGAAAAAACTCCCAAAGTTAAGGTGGACAAAATGGAAATTTGGTATTTGATTGTAAATACTGTAAAATTGTAACCATTCACTGGTGTAATGAACACCATGTACAGTTTTGTCTTCCTCTGTTCAAACAGAATATGGCAGGACTGCACAGATGTGGTGAGGAGCGTTGGAGACAATCAGGGGAATGGGAACAGCTTCCAGCTGAATAGGCTGTGCCTCCTACAATGCTACAGCAAAAGGAGGTGGGGGAGGACTCACGGAGGTCTCTAAGTGTCATTGAGAAAGTGAATTAACAACAGAAATTCTCTGTTTTCTCCTAATACAAAACCAAAGGATGGTAAAAGGAAGTGAGGAGGGAGCGGGTTCTGAAGAGGAGACAGCTCTTCGCCTGAGCTGTGAAATTCCTCACTAGAGAATGCCATGGATGCTGGAAGCCTGCTTCAGTTCTGTGCAGCACAGGAGAAATCCACAGAGGATTGTTAAATACAAAGCCTCTGGCTGAGGAAGTTCCTGAGTCACAAATCGCTGGAGATTTGAGAGTATTTGTGAGAGAACCAGCACATGCCAAATTTTCATGGATTTATGTGTGTGTGGTCCTGGGTGCTGTTGGGTGGATGGGCTGGCTGGGTACAGCTCTCCTCACCACATGTGGCACCTGGGACTGAGTAGGCTCAGAACAAATGTCACAGTCAAAACAAGTGAAAAAGGGACTTTCAAGGAGCAGCTGTGAGATTTTTGCAGGGATATTCCATAATTATTAGACTTCCTGGGATAGTGTGTGGTTATGCACTAATGTTTTCAATAGCTCTACGTTTCTAAAAGGTTGTGAAAAGCATAGTCCATGATAGAGTTGCTGGGTATAGAAATGAAGATCTTTTTGAATTAAATGACTGCATTTGAAGTGGATGGATGGCGATACCCTCCCAGTCCCGTGTCTGTGAACAAGAAAATTCTTCCCTTCCCAAAAGAAGCAGAAAAAAAAAGCCATTTCTACCAGAATGGAACCATCCTAATTCCAAATTCCAGCTGGAGCTGGGTGTTTAGTGGGAATCTGCAGTGGCACTGGCGAGCAGCAGCGTTTGCAGGAGATCTGACCACAGGCTGTGTAATCCAGCCATGCCTGCGGGCACTGCTGCTGGAGGTGACAAAAGCCGGGCTTAAGCATCCTTACATCCTGTTCCCGTGGCTGGTCAGGTGTGTATCCTTCCTGATCTGCTTGGCTGAGCATCCCTCCTTTCTCTGGCAAAGCCCCAACCCCCTCTCTGAGGCAGCAGCAATGCACTAATATGGGAAGGAGTAGAAATGCCCTTATTAGAGGAGAGTCACGCTGTGCATCCCGAGAGGGGTCTGTGCTCTGCTTTAGCTGTGTCAGCCCGGGCTGGAGCTGCACCTCCTCAGGGCAGGTGGTGAACTGGCTCTGCAGCCTGACACGTGTCCCAGGAGAGGGCAGGTGCTGTGAAATGGAGTGTTGAGGCAGCAGAGGAGGATCACTGAAGAACTGAGCTCCTAGGTGCTCCAGGAGGAGCTTCCCTTCCTGAGAGACCTGTGCAGCTGCTTCCAGGGAGCCCTCATCTCCTGCCCCTCTTGCATGTCGCTGATGCCAGCAATTCCCCTCCCTGGAGCAGTGCTTCCAGGGACCAGGGCATTCTTTTCTGCTGCATTTTAAATTAAAGGCACTGCTGGTCTGTTCTCTGATGACTCACATGTTGTGAAGGTTGCCAGATCCCAGCCTCTCCCTTGTGAGGGAGCTGCCAGCCCCGGGAGAGGGAACCTGAGATGAGGCTTGGTGGAACAGGGAAAGGGAAGTTGGCTTCTCAGCAAATGTAGTAGGCAGCTCCTAGCTCTTGTATGATCTAGGCCATAAACTGCCTTAATCCAGACTTTCATGACGTGGGGTTGGGATCAAAAGCTTGGGTCTAATCCTCCTCCCTGCTATTTTACTGATCCAGCTGCAGTGAGCCCGGCTCAGAGTGTGAATGTTGAGTGTTCTGCCCCACTGCTGGTTGAAAGGGGAGGCAAAGCCAGCACTAATGGTCTTTGGGGCCTCAGACTGAGACCTCACGTCGGGCTGCCTGTACAGAGCAGCACAGAGTGGAGCTCTGGGGCTGCTCTGCCACGCGGCGCTGCCGTTTATTATGTAGGCTGAGAGCGTGGGCTTGCCAGCTGGGGGAAATTAAGCTCCAGGCCCAAGGCTTTCTTCTACTGTGGCTGTTATTAGTCTGGATTGCAGCATGCTGACATGGTTATCCTGCTTTTGGAAATGAGCTAGCTTGCCTGGAGCGCGGGTGGGAAAGTCCGCGCGGCGCTGTGCGGTACCCTGCAGTCCTCAGACGTGAGGGGTCAGGAGTCTTTGGTTGTTTACTTCCTTTCTAAATATAAATTCGAGCAGGGGGGTTGGATGCTTTTGTATTTGCAGTGCTGTTGCTCACGGGTCAGCTTTACTAATAATGGTGGTGCTTAGTGTAAGTGAAAGCAGAAGGCTGCTCACTATGGTCCCTGCTCCAAAAACAGGAATGCATAAATTACAGTTGATTATTCCCCTGAGTTGTCATTATCAGTTAGCTCCCTCAGAAGAATCATGACAGAAATGGGTCATTAGAAGAATCCTGGAAAAACTGATTGCCTTTGCAGATGAGCTCTCCAGAGGTGTTTGATGGTTGATGGAGACAGAGCAGTCTGCACGAGGAGAGGTTTGCCCAACCCTCTGGAGTAAGAAGATGCAGCACGAGCCCAAAATGTGTCTGGCTTATTACAGCATTCCTTGATTTAGTGCTTTTCAGTCTGGTATTAAATGCTGAGATGTTGGTATTTTATGTATACGTGGACATTGTTCCGTCCACTCGTACCAGAGAGGCGAGATGAGTTCAGAGTAAAAATGCTCTGAATGCAGCAAGAACTCTTCCAAAACTTGTATGGAAAGGAGAGCCTGGTAGATGCTGTGCTAAAATTGGTCTTGGCAAAATTAGACTTTGTTCTTGAATCTTCACAGACGTCTGTGTAACCGTGGGCAAGCTGCAGTCTCAGACACTCCCAGATATTCAGAGGTCTCACTCTTCCCCGTGTCGGTGAGATGGGTGCCTAAGCAGAAGGTGAGCACTTAGGCATTTTAAAGAGTGTCAGCCCTAATCTCTTTTCCTTTTGTGCTTGATGGAGGTAGCACAAAAGTAAACACTCTGAAGAGCAGAGAGTGCTGAGACACACGGTAATGAGGCCATTACTGAACCTGAGCATGTAATTAGGTGGAAAATGTTTGCCTTCATAATGAATAGATGCTCTTACACATACATTCCTCAGTAAATCGTCAAGTTCATCCTTGCTGTAGCTACACTAATTTCCCTGTGTAACTGGGGATGGATTTTCTTTGGCAAAGTCAACAGGAGGGGAGAGCTTTCCATCCCAGAGGATCAGACTGGATCACAAGAAAAGCTGTATTTTCTGATGAGATACCTAAAAAGAAGCTGCAGAGAGCACAGTGCAGGAAGGCAAAACTACAATCTTAAAATTTAGTGAAGCAGAATAACAGCTCAGCCTCATATGTACCAACTCTGCAAAGCAAATTTCAGATGCTAAATATATGATCCACACCTACTCTTTTATTTCTGTTCAGGCAAGCTTGATTCGTTTGGCTGGTAAAATACACCCAGTGGAATAAACTTGAGGAGAATTAGCAGCCTGATTTAGTTGTGACTTGCACTGGTTTTGTGCCTGTGTTTTCTTGAGAGTGAATAGGGCTCCTGGTATTAGCTCTGTCTTGAGCACAGTCTCCTTCCAGCCTGATCCAGAGGATGCATGCAGAATCCCCACCCACCTTGGTACTGAACAGACAGGGTCTTGGTGTAGAATTATGTAGAAATCTGAGGTATATCAAAGAAAAACCAGCTTTTCTGACTTTAACTCATTGGTGGTGTGCTGGTCATTTTCCCTCAAAGCCAGCTGTGTTATCCCTCACTTGCAAAAGCTGAGGCCTCAGTCAGGGATGTGACATCCTGGAGTTTATGCTTTAAGACTCTCATCCATTCATTGCTTATAAAATTAACTGGGACATGCTGAAACAGTATCCCATGAGGTGCTCTAGCTGTGGCACCTGCTTTACTGTTAACACCTAAATCATCTGTACTGGTATCACTGTCTGCTAGATCAGTGCTGAATTATGGCATCTGCTTTTTGGATTATGAATGGGTTGACTCCTTTGGCCACTGTTCAGATGGATGTGTCACTGCAGTTAGGTGTGATGAATCCCACCTGAGCTGCCAGAACTGGTGAAAGTCAGAAGGAAGTATGACAGCAAAGTACACTAAAAGTAAAATCTACACCTCAGTGCTTTCCCTGTCTTCTTAGAAAAAGAGATGCAGGCATGTGTGGGACACCTTTTCCTAAAATAGCATAGGAAGGTAACGCTGGGTTGGTCATGAAAAAAAAAATAAAATTTGAAGTTCAAACAGAGAATTGTACTAATTACCTGCTTGTTTGTATTTAAAAATCATCCTGGTGGAGTTCTTCCAAAATTTTGAAATCCCCTTCTCAGTAAAAACAACAACAACAACAAAAAAAAAAACAACCTGATGAATACATTAAAAATAAAACCCATAAAACCCCTACTTATCTTATTTTCAGGGAGTTGCCTGCAGTCTAGACCAGCAGCCAGGACTTACACATGAGGCATGCTTCAGTGCACATTGTGCTTTGCCAGTGCCAAGTACAGTGACATCCCTACAAATACTGTAGGAGTTGTGTCTGCTTTCACATTGAGTCAAGCTGGAACAGAGGGTCCTCTCTTGGGCTTTGTGTTCCTGATGGGCCTCAAGTTGTTACAGATTTCAGTCCCTCAACACTGAATATTACAGTGGAAATCAGTGGAAATTACACCTTTCAATAAAGTGGGTTTTTTCCTCCCCAGAAACAATGAGGAAATTGAACCAAAGCTTTCCCTTTCTGTGTGACAAGTTGGTCTTTGCTGGCAAGATCCTCTCCGTGCCCAGTGCTGTGCTGGGAGCCGAGCTGGCACCCCCAGCTAATGACTGGGCTGAACTTTCCCCGCAGTAACTCGATAGCTGTACAGCTGTGCAGGCTCACAATTTGCTCCTTGATTGTCAGCCTCCTGACAGCTTTTTCAGTGGAACAGTTTGAGAGGAGCGGGAAGCCCTGCTTTGGAGACGTGGAAGCGTTTTCACACCTGAAGTGTAATTTCACACCTTGTGTTGCTCAGTAGATAAGTGCGTAAAATAGCACATCAAACGGGAACAGGAGAGGATAGAAATGCTGCAGACAAGAGAAGGAGGCTTGTTATTTATTTCCTATCTTCAGCACACTCTGCAATAATACTCACTTGCAGGAACCCAGGCACAGATTATGAAGAGGTTAGCAGAGGACTTGTCTAGCCAAGCAATCTGTCACTGTCATGTGCAGAGCGAGGTGAAAACTTACACTGAGCTGGGTCTGTGGAGCACTGGGAGCTCTGACACCGCAGTATTAGCAACCTTGTAACAGAAGAGAACTGATTAATACAGGAGGCAGCAGGAATTTAAAGAGTAGATTTACAGGAGCACTAAATTGGACCATCCCTTCTTTGTATTTGCAAGTGTGTTTTGCTCCTTGTATGGGCTTAAATTGTAAATAAAATTGACCCCACCAAAAAAGTATTATGTGAATTTGGAAGAAATATGAAACTATTATGTGAGATCAAATAATTTCACTGTTTATGCAGGGTTTTTTCCCCTCCTTTTTAAGACCCTTATTTTTTGGTATCTCAAACAATAGATCATGGAGTGGTGGAGAGGCAAGGGCAGCTGAGGGAAGCCTGGGTAAGACAGCCCCAATGAAGCTTGATTGTGAGGGAGAGGAAGGGAAGGTGGAGACACCATTTGAAATGGAGAATCCAGAGAGATGCTCATAGTCTTGGTTAGACAAGTTTGCTAGGATTGGATACCTGATATCCTGTTCTTTCCAAGAGAGTGGTGGAGGTATTCAGTCTGTGATAACTGGGAGTGGGGCTGGCCCAGCCCCATCCCCATGGGCACAGCTGTGAGCAGCAGGTGAGCAGCACTGACAGCAGTGAGCCAGGGAGTGCCCAGGGACACTGAGCAACACCAAGGGAACAGAGGGCACACAGGGGCAGGGCATCAACAGGAGGGGATAAAAGGGTGGGCTGAAGAACAAGAAAGGGCAGACCCTTGCAGCCTTCTGAAATGGTATGATGGTATTCTGTATGGACAGGCTCCTGAAGCCTACTGGTGTGGTAAGGTTTATTCTGCTTGGGGGAATGCTTAGAGCCTTCTGAAATTGCATGGTGATGCTCTGTGTATGGTGGCTGTCTCAGCTGTGATATATACTGCAACAGAGTGGGGCTGAAACATGCATCAGTTTTCTTTTCTGCTCAGCTGAATATGAGAAAATCCAAGAGGTGCTTTCATCTTCTGCTTCTCATCCCATGGATTTTACCATGAGCCCTCATCTGCTGTTTACTGCAGACTAAACTGCTGTGCTTGGATGGCTCTTGGGGGTGTGTTTTCACTGCCTGGGACTTTCATTCAGCCTGTCACCTGCCCCAAACATGCAATTTCCTCTTTTTTTTGTCTTAGACACCTACGGGAAGCTCTGCCTGCGCAACTCGGTGGGTCAGGAGATGTCTCGCTGCAAGACCTCCCTGCGCCGGGCACAGCCCAACCCTGTCTACAAGGAGACTTTCATCTTCCAGGTCTGTAGGAGCCATGGGGGGTAGGACAGTCAGGACAGATGGAGATGAGAAGTCTCTGAAGCCAGGTTGTGGAACCTGGGGTTTATTGCAAAGGGCCTGGGTGCAGGGGCTCTGCTGGGAGCTGCCAGCCACAGCTCGGAGCAGGCCCGAGAGAAGTAAAGAGAGTGGTTGTCTTGGTTTGGAAAGGCAGGAGTCTGCTAAGGAAGGCAGGAGCCTCCCCTGAAATGGAGAATGTAAACCCTCCCCACCCCTCCAAATCGCTATGAATTTTAAATTAAGGGGCTCTCAGGCAAAAAATATGGGAGCAGGAAATAACAGTTCTTTAATAGAGAAGAAAAACAAAAGGATAAAATAAAACAATGCAGTGCACTAGAACAACACTGACAGAGTCAGACCTGACACCCTGTGGGTCAGGGTGTTAATAGCAGTCCAATTGGAATTGTGGCTGCCGCCCTCCTGGAGTGTCAGGTGTGGTTCTGCTGGAGCAGGGATCCTGTAGAAAAGGGGGTAGTCCTTCTCTGAAGATCCAGTGGAAGAACAGGCAGCTGCTGTTCCTCTGGGAAAACCAGAGGAGAAGCTGTGCAGTTATTCCAGAATCTCCAGATTATATCTGGGTAGGAATGCTTGGCTCCTCCCTCTGGGCTCGCATCTCCCAATGGGATGCTGTAGTTCTTATCAGCCATGCAGGGACATTCAGTAGCCTGTTATCAGCAGATGTCCCCTCCCAAGGGAGGAGTGATTGTGGTCGTCAGAGAGAGAGAGATAAGGCAAACTGCCCACTTGACAAAAGACACCTGCCATGGAGATGGTGATAGAACACATCTTGCCTTGCAATTTGGAACAGTGGTACAGAGAAGGCAAGAGTGTTGGAAAGAGGATGACAGAGTAAAAGAGGGGATCAGAGGGTGAGGTTCCCATTACAATACAATAAATCTTCTGTGTTGAATATTCCGATTCTCACTAACCAGTCTAGTACAATATACAAATCCTACAGCATTTACATACAGCATATAAGAATCATTACATTACCATACTGTGTTACATTTTAAACCTTAAAAACTCCTCTTTGGACTCCTTCTGCTAAGCTAGTAGGGTCTGCTTTGACCCTCGGACCTGTCTGCAAGCAGAGGGTATTGTTTCATCAAAAGGGGATTACCTTCAGCCGGCCACACCATTGTTTTCCAGTTGTTCAGTAACTAAGGTATCTCAAAGCTTGCTTTCATTTCACTCTTGCTTATAGGTTTTATATTCTTAAAATCAATCATATTTATAAGGCTTTCCTGTTTCATCTTCCCCAACGCAGGTCGCCCTCTTCCAGCTCTCTGAGGTCACCCTGCTGATCTCCATCTACAGCAGGCGCGGCCTGAAGCGCAAGGAGATGCTGGGCTGGATCTCCATGGGCCACAGCAGCAGCGGGGAGGAGGAGCAGAGCCACTGGCAGGAGATGAGGGAGTCCCAGGGGACACAGGTCTGCAGGTGGCACATGCTGCTGGAGTCCTAGTGCGGCCCAGTGCAGCCTGCAGGCACGGAGGGCTGTCTCCCCTTGTGCTCTGCCAGCAGAAGCCAGCTCTGGCAGGGCACACAGCTTTAACCTGCCCCCTCCGTGGCAGGAGCTGTGGGTATCAAAGGTGGCAAGGCCTGGGAAGCAAGTTCAGTTCTTGCCTTACCAGCTTGCCCTGCATTTTCTGCATCAACGTTATCAACCCTAGGGAGAAGCAGCGGGAATTCTTGGAAAATCCTTTCCTTGGACATTGTCTTGCTCACTTTTCCACAGGTTTAATCACCACAGACTGATTCTGATGTGATGCGGTTTTCTTCTGGGGTAAACTCTCACTTTCCCCTTTTCCCTTATTTGTATTAATGAAGAAGTTTGCAAATATTCTTGCCACGCAGATAGCTCACAGAAAAGCTAACCTGCATGCAGATCACATCCTCTCCCTTTTATTATCGTGTTTCTAAGTCCTAGAAAAAAGCATTTGATACCACTGTAGACTGGATGATATATTTTTTGGGCAGCATGAGAAAGCACTCTTGAATTCTCTGTCAACTTTTAAGTGCCTAGACATTCCTACTGTTCTCCTGTACTAACAATTGATATAAGGACTAAATACTACTGGCATTTTTAATTAGGCACCCTGTGCACTTGTTAGCCTGCACTGACCTAGGTTTGCACAAGAGATAACAAGCATCAGTTTTATGTTGCATTATACAATGCATGTTTAGATATTTACTTGAAGTTATGGCTTCTGTCATCACAAATACCAAAAAAAGACCAGAACAAACTGCACAGCCACCTTTGTGCCTGAATCACTCCTTTCTGCATTGTTTTGCCCACATGTTAATGTGATTTTTAGAAGTGAGGTACATTCAGAAAAGCATTCCTGTGAGCATTACAGGAGAGGGCTTCAGACCTGTGGTTTTTCTGTGATTCAGCAAAGCACTACTCAGTTTGCTGAGGGCTCTTCAAATTTCCTGTAATATCTCCTTGGGGTATGGAAGGGGACTGGTTTTGGCATGCTGAGCAGTAGAGGATGCCAGACCATGTCACCTAACCTAGGGAAGGAGCTCTCTTGCAGGCCAGGAACAGGATCCAGAGGGGCTGCTGGCTCTGCTGAACTAGCACTGGAGAAAAGAATTTGTGCTTCCTGCCTCCAACTGAAAGCAATGCAAGGAGCAGCCTTGCTGGATGAGGTGATGACACTGTCTCGTGGTTCCTTTTCTGTCCTTTTCCATTTAAATCTCTTTTCCTGTCTCTGTGAGCTGAAGTCATGGAGATGATGGATGGAGGATGTGTCTCAGTCTGCTGCTTGGCTAAGTGGTTGTTGTTGCAGTGCTGTGTGTGACACAAAGGAGTATGTTCCTCCTCAGTGGAATGTAGGCAGTGAGGTGCTGAGATCTCCAAATGCTATCAGCTGCCCAATCTCCCATTCCGACACTCTCTAGGAGAGGACTGTCTTTTCTCCATTCCTGCTGATGACAGCAAGACACAGGAAATATTTTGCTGAAGAGGTTTGTCTGTACTGAGTCACTTCATGGTTTGTTTTTGCCATTTACAGAGACCTGGCACCAAATTCTGCCTCCTGCACCACAGCCACTTCCTTTGCTTCAATGGTGCTGTGCAAATCTAACTAATGCAAATTTTGGCACTGGCTGTTTGACCAAAATTGGTCCTTGGTGCTGGTTTTTGTCACATCTGGGCTAGACAGGCCCTGAGGGCACTGCTGTGACACTCACAGGTTATCACTTGGTGTCACAGAGGCTCTGTCTGGCCTCAGGAGGCAGACAGAATAATCTGCACAGAGAACCACTTCTGGTGCAGGTGATACAAGTTATTCTGCAGACCACGTTTTGTATCTTCTTATCACCTGTCTGAGCATCATTTTTCCAGGGAGACTGGTGGGTATCCTATGCAGGAGGGTTTTCCTCCACTGTCTAGATAAGCTGGCACGTCTGCTTTGCACTACTGAGGCTTTGAAACACAAAACAGGGTGTAACCCAAATGCAGCTCATCCAGCAAATGTGTTCTTGACTGCACTGCTAAAGCTGCTGTATTATCAATGCAAGAAAAAGTGAACATCTGAGTGATAACCAGCAGAATAGAATTTCATTTATCATACACTTTTCTGCTGGGGAAAAATAAAAAAGTAGAGGAAACAGCCCAATTCAAAAGGTGCATTTGCTGATTCTAGTTGTTTTCCAATCTCTCCATCTTTTGTTCTGAACTACATAAAATGTATATGCAAGTGTTTATAATTAATTTTTATTACCTGGAATGTGTGGGTGTAATAAACTTAGTGAGATTTTCTTCAGAACTCCTTGAACCTGCAAAGCCTTGCCTATGCTTCATGATTAGCTAAGGAAAAAGTGTAAGTTCATAATACATTTCAGCAGTGAACTGGAGATAACCCAGATTTATAACAGCATGATTAAAAAAAAAAAAACTAATGAAAAAGATAATTTAAAAAAAACAATGAAGTACACTGGGTTTGGACTTCCATGCTGTTTTCACATTAAGATCTTTCCTGAAGATATGGCATTAAGGGAATTGAATTTTAATATATAATTTCATTGTAGAGTTTTTGGAGTCAGAGAAAAGCAAGTGAAAATGGCTTACTCTAACTCAATACCTAAGCACGTGTTAAAACTTTGCTGTCCAAGGGAAGCAGGTTGCTGCATCCTTGCTGCCACATTTTACCCTTTTATTTTTTCAGAAAGTGTTGGAGGGAGGGGGCAAAGGCTGTGGCAGCTCTAAAAACCACTGGGTTTTTAGAGCTATTGCCAAAACTCTTGGCACATCCATGCCACAAGAAATGCTTTTGTGAGGTTCTTTATGTTGCTACTAAAGCAATGGAGAAATTGAGGAATCTTGGGATGAACAAGGTGCGGGGGGTACTCGTGTTTGCTAGCTATATTTTGGCATTTTTATTGCTTTTGTGGTTTATTTTTCCTTCCATTATTGACTGTCTGTGAAATGGAGGCTTTGCAGCAGCTCTGGCATATTCCAAAGCTCCTGTAAATTCTTCCCATTGACAGATTGAATTAGTCATTGCTAATATTGATACAGGCTGGGCTTGTGCTCATGGTCTTTCTTATGTAAACACCACTGCCCTTTTAGTCACTGCTTTAACCCCTTGTTTCCTTTGGAAGTGGCTGACAAGACTGAATTTCCAGGAGGTTTTCCATTCCTTGGGAATCCTGACTGTCATTTGACTCGTGGATGGCTGGTAGACCCTGTGCTCCCCTGGCCTTCTCCATGTGGATGCTGATGCTCTCTGCTCCTGTGGGGTTCCAGGTGGGGAGAACAGCTCTGAGAAGGCCATGGGGATTTCAGGGAGCAGGATAGGAATGGATAACCTGGTTCTGGGATGCTTGGGAATTTACAGGTCCAAAGTATGGATATTTCCTAATGCACTCATGTTTTCCAAGATAATTTGTTCCCTTTTGACACCACTGTTTGTAATCTCTTTATAGTTAATTTGAATTTTCTTAAAAAAAAAAAAAAGAGGCCTGAAAATGTGGTAAGGCATGAACTGCATTGGCCCAGAGTATTATGGGCGAGTGCCCTGGATACATCTCTGTATCTTGAGCACCATTGTTCAGCTGATTGCAGCCTGTTCTTTCCTTGTCCTCTCCCCAGCCACCATGCCCCCATCCTGCCAAGCTCTCTGCTGCTATTTTATTTTTGCTTTTTTAATGTTTATTGACAGCAGAACAGAGTGATCTCACCGTGTTTCTACTCCCCATGATAATGGTGATCTTCAGCTGATGCCCACAGAAATGAGCTCCTTTTTTAGCCCACTGAGCTGCAGCAATGGCTCACTTTGTGAAGTGCCCATTTGCAAAGGCTTTATCTGGATGATCTTCCACATCCTTTGATTTGTCTGGGTTTCCTTTTTGCCGGGTTCTTTAATTAGCTGGACCCTGCTGTGGCCTGCCTGTTCCTGTTGCTCTGCCTTGTCTCCTTTCCCTCCAGGGGCAGTGAGAGCTGTGCAGCTCCTGGGTAGGTGGACAATGCTTGGGTGTATTTTTAGCAGCTGCAGATCCCGAGGAGTTATTTGGTGCTTTACACAGCTGACTGATCTTCGGTCATGGATGGCCTTAGAAGTTCCTGGATGCACAGATCCAAAGGCTGCCAGCTGCTATTGATCATTTTCCCAGCATAAAGCTGAAGGTGGCAGCTTGGCAGAGGAGCAGGCTTTTCCTCTGGTGGCATTTCATTTTCCCCTTCAGCTGGAGCTGGCAGTGACCTTGGAGCTGGCGTGCCTGCAGTGCTTGCTTTCCACTCCCATATTTATCATCATTTTTAATCTGTGTGATCACAGCACTTCATCTCTCTGCCTCTCTCTCTCATCTCTCCTGCCTTCTGCCCTTCAGCATGAAAGGCTGAGCAAAGAATATGGCCTTCTCCATCATATTTTCCTCTCCCAGAGGGCTCATCCCAAAGCTGTGATGTTCCTGATCAAGACCTTGCCTCCCTGCTCTCTTGTCCACTTGTGGAGTTTGGAGTTTGTTGGTAGGGCTGTGATACCTAAATATTTACAGAGTGACACCTGTTCACCTCCATGTGGACCAAGTTAATGACAGAAGAAAGATCCTGATTTGTATTTGCTTTCTGCCTTTTCTCATGGGCATTGTGCTCTGCAAAAGGACAAGGGAGCCTGCAGGAATTAGTATGCAGGAACATCCTCTTTCCATTTAAAATGTGCTAAGTGTGATGTTTGCAGCTATGGTTTGAGGGGAAGAAACAAAGCAGCCAGGGTTTGTAGAGAAGCTCACACTTTGAATGAGGCAGGTTTTTCCCTCCAGCATGTGATACCCCAACAAATACATTCTCATATCCCAGGAAGCAGTGCTGGCTCTGAGCTCATCTGCTTCTGTGATACAAGCAGCCAGAAGATGACAGATCCTAAAGCTTGGAAAGGCATCCAAGATAATTCCACAGAGCTGGTCTGGGTGTTTATTTGGGATCTGGTGAGGATTTAACAAGCTGTCATGCAAGAAATGAAAACCCCAGGCAGTGGTGGGAAGGTGGTGGAGGGGGAGAGAGGCAGGAGGAGAAGACTCTTGGTGTGCTTGTGCTGCTTAGAGCTGGGAATTTGCTCACTCCTTACTCCAGAAAGCAGCACAGCCAGGCTGCAGTGGCATCAAGCCTGAACTGAAACCCAGTTTCTCTGCAGGACTCTTGAGCTCCAGCTCTGCTGAAGGCACACAGCTTTTTTATTCAGTGCAGAGTGAGCTTGTGTCTTCCTGCAGCCTACGCTGTGGGCCCTAAGAAATGAATGTGTAAATATTTTGTCTCTCACAGCAGCCCAAGGTCATCTTTCTGGAACAGCAAACAGGCACAGAATCCAAAGAAGATCAGTCTGTCATATGAGTAAGGTTAGCATCTGCACTTACAAATGACAAAGGCTATTAATCCTCATGCTGTAATCCCCAAGCTGTTTGCCAGCTGGCAGCAGGAAGATGCTCCTGCTCAACCCACACAGCTATCCATGTTTTTTCACCTTTGTAAAGCAGATATAGGTCAACATTGTAGCCTCAATAAAAAACTTGGTAGATGTCATTCATCTTTATGGGCATTACAGTCCCTCTCTTCTCCACACAAACCCTTTATACAAATGAAGGGGTGAGAGGAGAGCTCTGGGCTGGGCTCTCCCTGTGCTGCTCCTCCAAAACAGATGGCTGAAGGTGAGATTTTTCCCCCTTTTCTCTGCTCCTGAATTTGTCCTGGGTGGATGAATTTTGAGATCTGTCTGCAAAGCTGAACAACCTTAGCAAAGCTCTGTCACTAGACAGGTCTTTACACCTAGAGCAGGGAAAACCTAATTCTGGCAGCAGACAGGCAAAATTCCAGTGATGGGACTTTTTTTGCTCTTAATTTGGGAACCTGCATAGGATTAGGGTATTGCCTATCACAGGAGCATAAACCCCTGAATCCCCTGAGGTATCACTGGTGGAGCAGAAGGAAACTGCAGGAAGTGATGGAGGTAGGCTGTGAGAGTCTGATCTCACACACCAAAGACCTGTATGGTCACTGGGTCACAGACAGTATTGGGCAGCTGGGGGTGGAAATAGTTGAGGAAGAAACACAAAGCCAGACAAGAGCTGTGAAACTCCATTCAGAACTGTTACTTGCTCATCTCTCAAGGAAATTGGAAAGCAATTTTTTTTTGCTGTAACAGAAATCACAGCTGCTTTGGCAGCTGCAGGTGTGAGGAGCTAAGGATGTTTCCTCCTTGCTTTTGTATTTCCTCTGGCTGTGGTGGGGGACATCACATAGACACCAAATACTCTGGAGGTGTTTGTCCCCTGTAGAGTCATTCCCAGCGTGAGCAGATCTTTCTGAAAAACAAGAGATAAGAAGCTGATATTGGCCATGGGTGAGGAACAAGGATTCAGGGTTCACACAAAAGCAGGATTCTTCCTGAGCCCCACAACCATTAATTAGCTGTGACCTCCAGGGAAGACACTTCATCATGCCAAATATTTCCTCTCCCTCCATTTCTCTTGGGGTAATACTGCAAATTTCTCTCTTCATTAACAACCTGGAAAAAAAATATAATTTTGCCAGTTTTCCTCTTCCCTGTTATGTCTTGTTAGCACTTTCCAGGTGTTTTTCCTTCATGCTGTCTCCATCACTGCATCTCCCATCCTCTCATTAATATCTACAGAGGTCTGGTCCAAGGCAGGTCAGTGCCTGGTAGCAATATTTTATGTTCATGGTGCTCAGGATAAAACCTGTCCTCCAACCCCTTGTCACTTTGTGGCAGCTCAAGCACAAGTTTTCCAATTAAACTGGTATCACATCTCTGCTGTATTCCTCTGCTGGCATTGCTGTGGTTTGTGTCTTGCTGGGCTTTGTTCTCAGCTGTAACTTCATTGACTTTTCCCAGCAGAGAGTTTTGTTTGTCAAGAAGAGTAAATGAAGTAATCATTTGGTAGACTTAGCATTTAAATACTGTGTGACATTTATATGTGTGTGTGTATATATAAAAAATGGTTTTTATGGCAGAGTGCCACGGGGCATTTGCATGAAGCACATCTCTGACTGTTGATTTAAATACACAGTATGTAATAAGTTATTTTTAGTGTGTATTGACTTCTTTCTATATTGGAACAATATACCATCTCTGGCAGGGCTTTGTTGTCTCTGTTGTGGGCACAGCTGGACACTGAGGTGTGTCCTTGTCCTGTTTCCTCCTTGTTTTCCATGAGGTGGGAGTCATTCCCCTCAGGAGCTTTGTGGGTGGACAGATCTCCCTGCTGGGGTTTGCTGCCACAGGACAGCGTTGTGAGCCTCCTACTGCACCTCCCCCCGGTGTTCAGTAGAACATTTCATATTTCTTCTTTCTCTGCTGCCATCTCCTCAGCACAGAGAGCTGGTTGGGGTTTGGAGTGATTCAGCCCCGTGGCTGAGGGAGCACCAGGAGCACCATGGAGATCTCAGCTCCCCTTTCCCAGCCTGAGATCACAGAGCCACTGAATGCTTGGGGTTGGAAGGGACCTTAAAGACCATCTCATCCAACCTCCTGCCATGTGCAAATTCCCACTAGAGCAGGTTCCTCAGAGCCCCATTCAACCCTGAGCACATCCACGTCAACAACCACTCTGGAAAAGCACAAAATTTATCTATAAATTGTTTACTTAAAAATATAACAATACAGGCAAATTAATAAAAATGCCACGTCCTTAACTTCTGTTGGTGCAAAGGCAAGGCTTTCTAGAGCTTACATTTATTGATGAATTATTTTTATGGTAAATAAATCTACAAAGGGAAAACTTTTCCTACTGTGAAAGTTATAAGAAACAAATTTATATGTCCTTTTCACTTTTGTAAAGATCAAAGATTTGCACTGAAAATTGTACCTTGAATCTAGTTACTGCATGGTTGGCGTTGAGTGGTGAGGGGCCACTGGGATGGTGTGAGCATTGTTTCACTTGCTGGGTATGTGATTGAAAGAGATGAAAAGTACAAGGAAAAGATGTTTAGACATTCAACTGGAAAACTGGTGTGGGTTTATTCTTAGCTTTTCATGTATTTGACAATGAAACATTTTTTATTTTACTTAAGTGCTAACATGCATGATCATACAATATATTGCCTCTTGCTAATTATATGCTGTGTTAGGAATACTAATGTCTGGATGATGTATGACTGGAAAAAAAAATCAGCATTAAACCCAGCTTCTGCAGAATCCTGGGCTGAAACTACCCCTGCACACACACAGCTGTCCACACCTTAGAAACAGTCTTATTTTGTTATGGAGAATGCTGCTGTTACAGGTTTTATCAATAAAATAGAAGCAGATGGCTCATGTAGACATGCAAACCCAGCCTCTCTTCCTTTTTGTTCTCACTGTGGCAGAAAGGAGTGAATATGCATCCAGGAGAGGGGGATGTGCTTTGTTCAGAGCAGGGATGCAGGTGCCTGGTGCATAATGCAGGACTGGCAGGAATGGGAAGTGTCTGCCCTGCCCTTGGTCCCCCTGTCCATCCACAAGGACACAGGGGCAGCAGGATGGGGTGTTTCAGGGGCTGAAGAGATTCCCATCTCCCACTGATGCCTTGGAGTGGCTGTCTGAAACAGAGGCTAGACAAAATTAAGAGAATAAAAGGGGGTTTTTATTGAAGGCCTTCACTAGGGACACCTTGGGCAGTCAAAGCCTCTGAGGGGCTACACCCAAGATGTCCAACAGCCACAAGTTTTTCATACAGTTACAAGTTGGGTCCATTCAGTTTACAGTTTCAGGTAATGAATTAATTTACTCCAAGTTTGCCCCCCCAATTCAATGTTTTCTGCATCTCTCAGGGCCTGAGACAGTGAGGTGTCCTTGGCTTTCAGGCCTGGAGAGGAATTGTTTTGTCTGAACAAAATGGGAGAGCAGCAGCTGACAGGCTATGGAGTGTTAGAGCTCCACACTAAAGCAGTCCAGGACCTGAAAAATATAAAAGCTAAATCCTCAGGCATCACCATCATGTGTCTGCTTCCCTCTGCATGGAGCCCTTCAGCCAAATCTGTGTGGGGAAGCAGAAGTGCTGGCTGTGCCTTTGGCATCTTCCCTGCTGTCCCATCCAGCCCTGGCAGGAGTTGGGGGAGAAGCCCCTCCAGACCCTCTGTGGTGGTACCCTGGACTCAGCATTTCTCCTGCCCACCAGGGATGTGTGGGCACGTGGAGTCAGTGTCCCCAGTGTCCCTGCTGTGTGTAGACACCAGCCTTGCTGCCATCCTGGCTGCGTGCAGGGGGCATGGAGGGATGCCCCCGTGGAAGCTGGGGTGGCCACTTGGTGGAAAAGAAGGTAAGAGCTCAAATGATGAGCTGGAGAGGAGAAATTGGGCCAACAAAGGGTGTGTCAGTGTCTGGTGGCTGCTTTTGTTTGCATCTACCTTTGGTCAGGATGTGTTAGTGAGTGGTTTACTTCTGGCAGGGTGCAGTTGTAATCCCTGCCCACATTAGGATGGAGAGAGATACAAACTTAAAAATTCCCAGATTGGTGACTTTGAACTGGGGTTAGTTTGTTCCTCTCAGAATAGCAGTGCCAGATTTCAGGGAGACATGAGAAACCACGATTTCTGCAGCCCTGCTGGCACCCACAGGGCTGGCTTTCCAGGACCAGCCCCGAAATAGAGTTTCTTTTTCTGGCAACAGTTGGTAGCTTCAGTGCTTGGAAACCTTAGCAAAGGCAGCTGATACAAGACATGTCTGAGGACACACAAAACCCAGCCCAGGGCCCTTCATCTTAAAGACTTAAAGACAGTAGAGAAATGGGATATGCTGGGAGGCTCAGAGAGAAACTAGGGAGTTTGGAAAAACTCACCCTCCTTGGTGTGAGCTGGGGATGAAATGCATTGATGTTTGTGGGTGACCAGGCTCAGCTGGGAGGGCTGGTGAGGGCTGCAGGGTGGGCTGGGGTCTGCTCTGGGTAGCAGCAGTCCCCCAGCAGCTCCTCCAGGCACAGAGGGGGATCAGCAGAGCCAGGCACTGTCTGCAGGTTGCTCAGGGCTGTGGGAGCTCAGGTGGGTGCTGCTGCCAGGGTCTGAGCCAGTACCAGGACAGTGTTTTCCTGGCTTGGTTATGCTAGCACTGCTTCACCCAAAGCATGTTCTGAAAACCACTTAAAATTCTCCCTGCCCAATCAACCAGCCTCAGCTCTCCCAGCATCTCACCCTACTCCTTCCTCCCCAGTAACCCCAGTATGGGACTCAAGGTGACCCCCGTGGCAGGGAGAAATGATGCATTTGACTCCATTGATATCAGAAAGCTAATTAATTTAATTATCATACTTTATTATTCTATATTATATTACACTGCATCTAAACTGAAAATGCACAAGCACTCAACCAGATCTTTCTCCTGACTGACCATCAGGACACAGTTTGCAGAGATTGGTCAAGAAAACAAAACACTCACACCAGAATCCAATTACCAAATTCCTTCAGGTAAATAACCAACACATTCCACATGTTCCAAAACACAGGAGCAGCAAATGAGGTAAGAATTGTTTTGATCATTCTAGGTAAGAATTGTTTTGATCATTCTTTTCCCTGCTCCTCTCAGGCTCAGAGAATGTGAATCCCACTCCCCAGTGCTGAGGGATGCAGGTGGTGGCTTTGGGCACTGCTGGGAACACCACGCTCTCACTGCTGTTCCTACAGCCTCACCCTGTCCTTGTGGAGTGTCCTCAGCCTCGGGAGGGTTTTCCCAGGCTGATTCCCAGTTCAGGGCTGACCAGCCCAGGGCTGGGTTCATTCCTGCAGGCAGACTTGCCTGTGACCCCGTGTGAGCCCAGCACACACCAGGATGGAGCTGCTGGCACTGAGCTCGGGGAGGGGCGGCTGGGCCAGAGCTCTTGGTGCCAGCCCTTGGTCAGCTTGGCCCAAATGAGGCTGCCCATGAATCTGGGAGTAAAACCCCGGGTTTGTGCTCTGTGTACAGCACCACTCTGCAAATGCAAGGGCTCAGCACTCCACTTGCTGCTCCTGCTGGGACAGCGCTGCTCAGCACGAGCACGTGCGGGCCCCGGCTGAGTTGTGTTTTATCGTTCTGATTATCCTGTCCTTCCTCCAGCTGCATTTTAATTCTTTAGAATGACTTCATCCCTTGGCAAAGCACCAAGCGCTGTTTTGTCAAGACATCCTTTTTTTTTCTTTTCATCCTAATTTTGACCACTTGGAAAAGTCACATTTTTAATGTCAGGAAACTAAGTTTTGAATTTCAGCGAAAGAGTGATATCATTTTTCACGAGAGGGTGAAAGCATTCCCACTTCTCAATCAGCTCAGTGGAGGCTAAAGCTGAGCTGTCTGCCATCTGTCTCCTCGCCAGTCTCTCTTCCACCACCATCACTTTTTAACAGGTTGGCCAATTTCAATCACATTTGGGAGCAGGGTAACCGTCTCAAAGGCAGTTATGCTTCCACAGATTTTGTCAGCTGGCAGAGGATCATTTCCAGAGAGGCAGAAAGGAGTGGGTTTGATGGCCAAGGGTCAGTGAGCTGGCTCCTTGTGACAGCTCCAGCATGTGCTGCCTCTGGTCGAGCTGGGGGTGTCCAAGGGAATGTGGTGGAATTTGGTTGGGGATGTGGGGAGAGTACAGGGGGTAAAGAACACAGATATGTCAGAAAATGAATTTCCCTTTTCCTGCTCTTCCCCAGCTTGTTTCAGAAGGTTTTAAAAAGTTTTTTCTCAAATGTAGAAAGGTAAAAGAAAAAAAAATTAAAATAACAACAAATTTACTTGTACAATGATTTGGAAGAGAGTGGTGAAAAATAGTGTTCTAGTACAGAAAGAACAGAAAGAAAGGGCTGTCTGCATTTTAGATGGAGACAGGATTAGCCTCTGAAGGCATCTGGTCCTTCTGAGGCTGGCCAGCCACTGGGAGGCTTGAACAGGGTCCAGAAACTGGAGCTACTCATCTTCATTTGCTGTGACAAGCCAATGGCTGGGAGAGCTTTTGAGGGTCTGTGTCTGAGTGGGCCAGGCCAAGGATAAAACCGCAGCTCCTCACATCTGAAACTTCTCAGGTAGAAATACAGAACATTTTGGGTGCATTTTATCTTTTGAAAGTACCTTCTGCATGCTGTGTTTAGAAATGCAGCACCTGTGTAGGGATGTGCAGCCTGGGAGGGCTGGTGCTTTTATACACACATCTTTTGAATGGTTGGTGCTTGAATTCAAAAGGGCACATTAATTTAATTCAGTTTTTTAAACACTTGACTTGAGAAGACATAACTGCTTTGAAATGAAGGAACTGATTTTTTTTTTCTAATTCTGTGAGACAGTTAAAGTAAATGCAAATGTCCTAGGGTTTTATATTTCCAATTGCTCTAAACCATTTAAAAACATCTATTTGTTACAGCACTGAATATGTCAGGCAATCCTGCTTTCGAAAAACTAAAATGAAAGGAAAAATCTGCTCTTCTATTTTCTGCCTGTCCAGGATTTATCTTGTGCAGTACACATTTAAAATCTTATCTTCTCCAATAATATCCCTGTCAATAGAGACTTTGGTCCCAGTTCATGGGTCTGTTTAATTTCTGCTGCACTAAAACACTGTGTGAGTCAGCTGGGCAGTGATTCCTGACCAGGCACCCCTGGCAGAGGGGAAAACTCTCCAGACAAGGAGGGAGGTGATTTCTTGAGCTTCCATGGCAGGAGGAAGGAGATGGGATGTGGTGACATGGAGCATCTTCTCTTCTTCCTGATGGAAGTCCCTTTGAGGCAGCAGGACAGAGCTGGTTCCCACTGGCAGGGGATCTGCTTCCCTGCACTCTCTGCCCCCTTGGAAAGTGGGCAAAGAAAAGCAGCTACACTTGGATTGTGGAAGAATTTCCTCAGGGCTGATCAGGGGATGGAAACACCCCTTGGATCCAGCTGAGGAAACACAGCTGACCTTTTGGCTGTATGATTATTGCCTGCTAGCAAGTCCTGCTTTTGTGCTGACAGGAGAGGGGAAGATGTGTCTTTGCAGTAGAAATTGTCTTGATTGTTAGAAAAAAACACAGTAAATTCCACAGAGATTGGAGTGAGTGATGCTGTCGCTCATTCAGCTCTTAGGCATGGAGTAGGTGCTTCTGTGTCTTCCTTTTCTATCTCTGCTTACAGAAGGGATGTTACTGAATTAATTACAACATCTCTGTGAAGAGCTGAAGAATTGCTCAAGTCCTCGATTCAGCAGTAGAGAAATGTCAGATTCACCTCACAGTAAATTTAACATTACACCAACCTGAACTACTGCTACTGACAGCATAATAATAAGGCAGGTAATCAAAATCAATTAAATTCTAGTGCCTTCCTATTGTCCTAGAAAATTCAAATTTGAAATTACTTGGAGTTTCATTTGACTACTCAATGAAAGAAGCAGAGCTTCAGAGATAATTTGAAGTAAATATGTGCCCCTGAGTGATCTTTCCTCAAGCTGCAAAGACCAGGGGAGCCGTGTGTGCCCATGTTTGTGCACACTGAGTACCAAATGCAGCCAGGGCATCCAAGTCAAGGGAATAACTGATCTGAGGCTGCTGCACTGACATGTGCTAGCTGAGTCTCAGCCTTGCCAAGACCCAGTTTGTTAAAGTTTGGGTGAGGTACTGATCCAGGTGGATGCCAAATGCAGTGTGCCTCCATTCCCAGTGTCTAAGATGGAAGAGGTGCAAAATCCTCTGCACAACCTTCATGGAGCAACCAGAGGGAGGGGAACTCCTGTGTCCTTCCAGCAGTGATATGACCTGATAGAATCTGCATTAGACATCTTACAGATCACAGGGGAACAGGGAATTGCCCAGGAGCTCCAAAGGCTGTCAAAATGAATATATTCCCATTGCACCTTGCTTTGTTTTTGACACTGTCTGGGCCTTTGAGTCACCTTTAGTACCAGGATGGGAGGTGGCAGTAGTTGTTTTGGAAGTGTTCAAGGTAAGGCTGGATGGGGCTTTGAGCACCATGCTGTAGTGGGAAGTGTCCCTGCCCATGGCAGGGGGTGGAACAAGAGGATCTTTAAGGTCTCTTCCAACCCAAACCATTCTGAGATTCTCTGGGCTGCTTGGATAGGGAGGCTGTGGCATGAACGTGAGTCTGTCAGGAGCAGCAGTGTCCTCCGTGGTAGTTGTGAGGAAATAGACACAGCTGACAGGTGTAGAAGAAAATTTATTGTCTAGAGATGTTTCTTCTTGCAGAAAAGTCCTGATCAAAGCCCAGGCGTGGTGCTGGGGCTGATCTAAGCCAGTCTTGTACCAGTAACTCCAGTGCAGCCACTGGTACCAATCTGGCTGTCCAGAAAAGCTCATCTTGTGCAACTCCTTTTCACTCTGGGAGTGACCCACTTCTCCCAGGGAGGGTCCCTACACATAGCTGGTGTATTTTTTTAAAAAAATACTTTTTTTTACTTTCCTATCTGCCAGTATTTACATACAGAGTTGGGCTTTCAGGAGAAGGGATTTCCCCTCTTTCTGCACGCTGTATTATACAGGTAAGATTTACTGACTCCTCTTAATCCTTTTCTGGGTGGACCCTTGGTTGTGAGGATAGACTGAGCCTGGTATCCCACCCACTGCCCCGAGGAGTGTGCTCAGCAGTAAAATCTGTCTGAGATGCAGGAGCTGTCCTACCTCACAGTGACCTGCTCTTTTATTTGAGAAGAAGTCTGGGTTGTATTGCTGTGCAGCTTTTTTTCCTACAGCAATCCAATTTCTGGCCATGGGATCATGGGTGTAAGTGCCAGGGTGGGACCCAGGGCGCCGTGGTGGAACATCCCAAAAGCTCAGGGGAAAAAGTGGGCCAGGATCTGATGAAGGGAAAAGGGAGAATCATAAATCAGGAGGGAGGAGAAACATGACCCAGTAAGAGAGCAGAAGAGCTCGGCTCTCTGCCAGAAGAACCAAATTGGACTCCTCTCCCTCCAGCCCTTCCAGGCACTGGGTTGTATTTCTCCCGGTCTTGCCCAGAAGCGAGCAGAGCTCTCTCCCTCTCAGTGCCGCAACGAGCGCCGGGCACCTCCGCGGCTGCCGGCCCGCTCCGCGCGTCCCTCAGCCCGCCCTGACGGGAGATTTCATGGTTCCCCTCGCCCGCCCCCTCCCCGGGCTGCTCCCCCCTCCCGGTTCTGGCCTTTCACATCCCCATCCTCTGCAGGTCCTCACCGCCTGTCCAGCTCTGAGCCGCGGCACCCGCTCCATCCTCCGGCTCACCCCGCAGCCTGGCCCGGCACGGCCCGGCTCGGAGCATCCCGGTGGCGGGACCCGCTCCTCCCTCCTCCCCTCTTCCTCCTCCCTTCCTCTCCCTCCCTCCCTCCCCGCGGCCTCGAGTCGCGCCAGTGATGGAGAGAGCGTCACCGTCTCCTAGCAGCGCTCCTAGCAACGCTCCTAGCAACCGGGCAACATCTGCTCCCGCTGGACCAATCCGCGCGGGGAACATCTGGGCACCCACCTCCGCGGGCTGCGGCCGGGAGGTGATGCGCTCCTCAGTGGCTGCAGGGACCCGCAGGAGCTGCCACCACCGCCGCCGCCGCCGCCAGCAGCACCGCCGCCACCTCCTCCAGGAGCAGCGAGGGAAGGACGGAGCAGCCCTCCCTCTGGAGCCGGGGCTCGCTGGGTGAGTGCCACTGAGCCGGCGCTGCCCGCGGGCAGCGAGCTGCGGGGTTGCCCGTGTCAGCGAGCCGGTGCGGGGCTTTGCTGGTGGGATCTGCTCCAAAGGGTTTAGCAGGTGGCTGCTGGCGTGGAGTAAGTTTTGCGTTTGTTTGGGAGCTCTCGTGGCTTTGCTGCAGCGTGGGAGAGGGAAGGGCTGAGAGGGAGGCTCGGCGCGTCCCGCAGTGCCACGGGCAGAGGTGCTGCTGCTCTGCCGGACTCTAGAAAAGGTCATTTCGGTCAGGGTCCTCTTTTTAGGGTCAGAGCTGGACTCTGAAAAGTAACCACAGCTCCTCTTTCCATCGCCTGTTAATGCTGTCATCCTCTGGGATGACACAACTGTCTAAATATAGTTGTCTTATAGCTGCGAGACACGAGTACACACACATAGCAGCTCTCCTCTCCTTTCTCTCTTGCAGGATTTAGACATGTCTAATTTCGTTCATGTACTCAAAAAGTCTGAGTGTCTCTGGCACACATGTGTAAAAGTGAAGAGTTTAGGTATTCACAAGTATCTGTGATGGTTTTTTTCCCCCACGAGAGTGGGAGATGTTCTTACTACAGTGTGCCAAATATTTCACCCGGAAGGCAAGGCATCAGCCTGGAAAATGTATGTCAGGCAAACTCTGAAATGTGCACCCTGTTAAAGAGAAACGGGAATCTGACTTTCCCCAGACCTGTACTGCTCTGCAGGCAGTGTGAGTGTCTATGATAGAAAATTAATGCTGCTACTCAAAATAATGGCATGGTTTTAATAGTA
The DNA here is from genome assembly GCF_963513975.1 of Fringilla coelebs. Taxonomy (NCBI): domain Eukaryota; kingdom Metazoa; phylum Chordata; class Aves; order Passeriformes; family Fringillidae; genus Fringilla; species Fringilla coelebs. The sequence goes on from NC_140034.1 coordinate 6,488,048, forward strand.
GCCCTTTAGCTTTTCTCTGAGGTTGACAAGAATTAATGGAGAAAATAATGTGCCATTTTAAGAGGTGATTGGGGCAGAATTAATGTTCTAGCTCCAGAAACATCCAGATATTTAGAGGAGCACGCTGTATTTTTGCAGCATTTGCTCTGAGTGGATTAGAGCTACACCACTGAGAGACTGAAATGTTTTGGTTTTGTTTTTTTTTTCCTTAATGTTTTATCTGCTTTCCTGATGTGTGAAAGGGACTCCAGAAAGCAAGGTCAAAGTTAGAGAATTGGGTGTAACATCAGAACTCTTATTTATCCCTGTTAGCAAGCCCTGTGGGGATGCTGAAATAGCACTTTGTCCTCTTGTGCTCCAGCTGCTCGCCGTGTTTGTCCTGATTTTGCCACCTGAGCCATGTGTGTTTCTCCTTGATCCACCACGGCAGGTGACCGTTCAGCAGTGCCGTGCTGCCAGAAATGCTCGCTGAGCCCGTGCGAGGGGGAAATCTTACCAGAACTGCTGAGATTACCCCAGAACGACCCTTTGCAGACTGACTCCGCATCCTCAGGTAACTAACAAGTTTGCAAACTTCAGCTGGTTGGGCTGAGTGAGGGAAATTACCGGGATTAATGTCAAAAGGGGGCGAACCTGGAATTGCTATTTTATTCCATTGGGGAAAGCAGTGGGACTCTGAGGAGGGAGACAGGAATAGTCGCTCAGCCATTAATCTCATGCCTTCATGCCCTCACGAGAGCTATTCAGATGCTTGTGCCTTGTACACATGTGTGCCCAGGGAGAATGTGCAATTAGGGAGGTCTGCAGAGCAATCAGCAAACTAAAAGGCGGTTTTAAAGTGCAAAGCCAGCAGCCAGGAGTGCGGCTGGGGTCCCCACCTCCCCGTGAGGCAGTGAGAGGGGGCTTGCTCTGGCTGATGAGGCTCGATCTGCTAGAAGGGCTGCCATCGATTGGCAGCCGCGTGAAATCCTGGGGCTGGCATGTGTTTTCGATCCACATGTTCATCTGCCTGTGGTCTGGTAGCTTTGCATTATCAGCTGGGAATCCCACAGTGGGACCAGCTGCTGATGCTGCCCTAGGAGAGGAGAAAAGCATCAGCAGAGCATGTGAAACCAGGAGCACGTTTCAGCTGAGCACCCCCTAATTGCGAGTGCTCTGAAGGTTGAGACGGGGGAGTTTATCACCGCACTTTGACAGCAGAAGCAAGGACAGGATGATACGTCCTGCCATGTCAAAGTCACGTCTCCCGCTGATGATAAAGGCCGGTGTCTGTGCGCTCAGAAGCCTCAGGTTTTGTGTTTGAGCACGCAAGGGATGCTCAGCGAAGGTCTCCGTCTCAGGCAGCTGTAGCTCGCATATTGATCGCTCTCCTTCAGGCTGCGATAGGAGCCCTGCAGGGCAGCGGCACATTTGAGTCACCAGCTCGGTGCGCGGCTCGGCGGGGCCGGCTCGGCCAGCCGGCTCCGTGCTCACCCCCTGCAGATGTCTGCATCAACAACCAGACAGCATCGATTCGGACGAGCCCTTTCTCCGCAGCGCTGAGCAGGCAGGGGGGAATTTTCTTCCCGAGGAAAGGCAGGGGAGGTGCGGGAGCAGGCAGGTGAGAGGATGCTCCCGAGGGCTCACGTAACAAGTTCTGTGACGGGGCTGCTGCGCAGAGCCGGGGCTTGCGGATCCCTCTCTGTTGTTTGAGATGCGAAAGCACAAGCTCAGGTGTTTTTTTCCCTGGATGTTCAATCATTTTTTAAACTCCCTCTTAGCTCCTGTCTCGGCTAGGCTGCAGCCCCGTGGAAATCGCCCGGCATTAATTCATGCCGAGGAGGGGCTGCTGTCACTGGGGCGATGCAGGAGCGCAGGTGAAGTGACTTTGCTGCAATTTGCAGTTCAAATGGGAAGTTGCCATGATATAAATCTATTTCCAATCCAATTTAGATAAGACAGCCCTCTGTCCAAACACGCCTAATAACTCTGCGAGTACCACACCACAGAGCGCCACAATTATTCCCGGAGAAATAAACAGCAACGGACACATTTTGCTCTGTTGAAAAAACAATTAAAACCCTCGCAAAGCTGACCCTGAGAGCTCCCAGCCTGAGAAAGAGGCGTCTATTCCCCCACTGCCACGCGTGGGATTTCTATTCCGAACTTCCATTAGCGCTAATGGCAGCTCCAGCCGATGCGCTGCGCATTCCGAGCAGGCACCGGCGGGATGCAAACACCGGGCAGCGGCACCGGGGGCTGCCGAGCCCCCCAGCACCGCCCGCCGGTGCAGATTGCACCGAGCCCCCGGGGAGCAGCGGAGGGCTCGGGGCTGAGCGCTGCCGGGATGCTGGATGCGCTTTCCCGACGCTCATCCAGGCTGGAAGGACAAAGCTCGGGCTCAGCGCTGTGCTGGTTGGTCCCCGCGGGGAGGTTTGGCCCCGTGCCTTGACTTGTGGTGTAGCGCTGGAGAAAACGTAATGTGATTAAGATGTATCTGTCTCTGAGCTTGAGTGAGGCAGAGGCAGTGACTCATAGCACCTTGCCGGAGCTGTCAAAACACTTGGCTCGCGGGAATAGCCTTCTACACAAAAAGCACTGATTCAATATGTTTATATTTAAACAAAACACGAAGGGTCTGATTCACTGCGGCATTACTACAGCCTCGGGTGGCTGTAACCCCAGCCAAGCGGCTCCCAGGCACGCACAGAGCCGCGGAGAGCTGACTCCCAGCGAGGGTTAGAGAAAGGCTGGGTCCTTGAGAGACTCCTGCATGGAGAGGGCTCCCTCGAGGGCTTTAGCATCGCTGCTGGTGCTGAGGGCACAGCGGGTGCTCTCACCTGCAGACAGATGTGTGGGCACCAGCAGCAGCCAGAAAAGATGATGGTGATGAAATGGGTGGTGGGGGGATGGCAGCTGCACTGATCACAAGAGCAGACCCTGAACTTCTCTTGAGCAGCCCTGGGGTGGGATTTGAGTGCCTCCAGCTCGCTGTCTCACCCTGCAGGTGTGCAGGCAGCACCCCTTCCCTCCCGGGGAGCTGAGCCACCTGTGACAGCCCCTGGGAGCTGCTGAGCTGGGGAAGTGGGTGCTCCAAGCTCTGCAGATTTGGAGCTGCTGGGATTTGCTGACAGATGGTGTGGTGTTGAGCAGCTTGGGGCGACTTTGCTCCTCAAATGTAGTCTTTCATTTAAAACTGGGAACGCATTTCAACTCAAACTTACAGCCTAGGGATGCTCTTGGTGTTTGCTTGGTTGTTGTTTCCCTTCCTTGCTTCTAAACTAAGTTGTGGGTGTCGGAGTGAGGGGGTCGTGACAACTTTGCTGCTTTAGCCGACGTAAGGTCTTTAGGAATTTAAATTCAGCCAACCAAGGGTGTGTCCCAGGCTGGGGCTGAACCTAACCCCAGAAAGGGGATGCCAGCTGGGTGCTCAATGAACCCTCAGCCAGGATGGTCATGTGTGTCCCTCAGCCAAATACAATTTTTCTGTCTGCTCCTGCCAGCCAGAACCAGCCTCCAGCCTGTGGCATGTGCAAACCCACAGCCCTCCTTCCCTCCCAGCCACAGGCTGCCAGAGCTCCTTCCCTTGTCCCAGCTCCCAGCTGTGCTCAGGGGATGCTGAATTTCAGTCACCCTCCATCTCTGGGGCAGGGAGCAGAATTCCCGTGGCCTGGAGCAGCAAGGGAGAGTTTTGCATGGAGCTGGGGGAGCTGCAGAACTCAGCTGGGATGCTCAGCATGCTGTGGTTGTCTGTACTCAGGGTGATTTTTTGCTTCCTCTGCACATAGGGCTGTGCTTCCAGCCTTTTCCCTGAAAAGCACTAGGGAGCGTGTTTTAGCATTTAGAGGTTTGGTTTGAGGGAAGGGACCTACCTGTGTGCTGGCTTTGGCTCCTTTCCCAGCCCTGACAGCCTGGGTGGCTGTGGGAATGTCACTTCATGTGTCTGCACCTTTGTCTTCCTCAGAGCAGTGTGAGGAAAGCTGTAATGTTCTCCCATCCCGTGGCACTGGGAGATAAATGCATTTGTTGTTGTGCTCAGATAACACAGCACAGTGGGGTTTCACCTAGGAGAACATGATATCAGAGTAATTAAATATCCAGGCTGCCCAGGCTCTGGTGTAATTCAAATATTGGAAGGAAACCTGCCAGCAGAGAAGGTTGCTGCACCTGAATTTAAACCTGTGCTTGCAGCAACTCAATGCCAGGGGAGTGGTGAAGACCACAGCCATGCCCTTGCCCTTGAGAGCTGAGGTGGGTGCTGGGAGCATCTCTGATGGGTGTGATGGTCCAGGGCAGATAGAACCTTGGCAGTGTGGTCCCACTGTGAGAGCAATAGTCCCTCTCCTGGAGAAATGCTGCTCTGAAGTGCAGCCCATGTCCTGATGGGTCCCAGAGCAGGGCTGAGGGGCTTGGACTCCAAACAGGGTGTTACTCCACCAGTCAGCTTTCTGCACAGACCTGCAGAATCCTTCATGCAAAACCTCCATCCTCACAGACCTAAAATTCAGTGAGAAAACACAAGAATCCTCTCACTGAAGGGGTTTCTTCTTCAGCCCCTTCTTGGGGTTTTTGATGCAGAGGAAGGAAGGAAGGACACATTGCTCCTTCCTGCCAGGGAAGGAGAGAAGCTGTCAGTGCTTGGAATGGTTGTGGGGGTATCTCAGCACCCCCAGCAGCAGCTGAGAATCAAGGAGCCCCTCATGCCCCATGGAAGGATCCTTCCAGCAACATCTGTGTTCTGGCTGTGCAATAATACATTTTTGCTTTTCTATTGTGTCAGGGAACCAAACCCTTTATTTCTTCAGAAAATTTAGGTTTCAAATGCTCCCATAAAGAGATCCCAATCTTGGGAAGAAAATATTTTCCATAGGACCTGACTTTGGGTTATTGTGTGAAGTGTCTCTGGATACTTTCTTCTCCTGGGTTGCCTTTAGATATCAGTGTAATAAAGTTGTTTTAAAAGCAAATAACAGACATTTCTTATAAAAAGGAGGGCTTGGGAGGAGATTGTGCATCCCAGAAATGCACAGGGCTCCTCGTGTTTTCTGGTGAATAGCCAAGCAAAGCCCAGTCCTGGCTCTCACAGGGACCCAGTGCTCTCCAGGCTGAGCACCACTAGAATTATGGACCTCATTAAGATGCTGAATTAGCACCATGTCACCTTTCCAGGGAGATGAGCAAGCTCAAATGAGGCAGCCCAGAGAGAGCCCTGGTCCTCTGCAGGGCTCAGCTCTGGAGGAACAGACCTCCCCTGGGCTCTTGCCACAGGACAAAAGCCCAATAATTCCTTTTCTTATCCCAAATCTTGAGGCTCCGTACTCTGTGCCCTGCGAAAGTGAAGCCACCCGGAGAACAAACCCACTCCATCACCCTCCCACTGACCTGGGGCTCTTCTGAGACAACACCACCACCTAGTGCATGCACTCTGCGTTGGTTTTCCAGGGAAGCCGCGGAGCTCCGTGTGCGCTGGGTGGAAATCAAACCCCAATCCTCGGCCCACACCCCCCAGCAGGGCACAGGGTGCCTTGTCCTGCACACAGGTGGCCCCATCCTGGGCGGTGACATTCCCATCTCAGGCATCTCCTGTCTGCTCTGTGGGGCTGTGGCTGGCCCCCACACCCCACTCAGCTGTAGGACCAGCAGACCCTGCCTGTGCCCAGGGCTGTGGTGGTCACTCCAGAGAGGGGAGAGGGGCTGGCTGTGCTGGCAAGCCTCAGGGTGGCTGTTTCAGAGACAGCTTCACATTTGCCAGCCTCTCATCTGTTTTTCCAGCAGGTTGAGGGCTGCAGGCTGAGGCTGAGTGTTGACCCCCTCTGGATCCCTCCTTGCCCTACACACCCCAGACTGTGATGCTGCAGCCCCCCTGGCCATTACTGACCTTCCTCTTCCTCTTTTGTGCAGAGCTGATCTGATCGGGGCTTACCAAAGACATTAACGACGTCGAAAGTAGCTTACTTTAAGAGAAAATATGCAGAAGAAGAACATTTACATCAAGATTACCATGAGTATTGTCCAAAAGTGAGTATCTCCCTCACTCCAGACCCCAACCCTTCCCCTAAATTAATTCCTTGAAAGATGACAATAAGTATTGTCCAAAAGGGAGTATCTCCCTCACTCCAGACCCCAACCCTTCCCCTAAATTAATTCCTTGAAAGATTACAATGAATATTGTCCGAAAGTGAGTGTCTCCTCCAGACCCCAACCCTTCCCCTAAATTAATTCCTTGAAAGATTACAATGAGAATTGTCCAAAAGGGAGTATCTCCCTCACTCCAGACCCCAACCCTTCCCCTAAATTCACTCCTTGAAAGATTTCCATGGGTATTGCTAAAAGTATCTCCCTCACTCCAGACCCCAACCCTTCCCCTAAATTTCATTCCTTGAAAGATTACCATGAGTATTGTCCAAAAGGGAGTATCTCCCTCACTCCAGACCCCCACCCTCCCCCTAATTTCATTCCTTCATGCTAAAGACCCACCCATTTACTCCCCAGCACCTGATACTACCGGAGGACCGGACTTGTATCCTAAAACTGTCTCTCCAGAAACTCCGCTTCCTGGACGACCCCGAAGCCTATCTCCGTAGGTCTGTATTAATTAACAATCTGTTGAGGAAGATCCACCTAGAGACAGAGAGGGAGAGCTATGAATACTTTAAGGAGGCTCCGTGCTATAGGACTGCCTACTCTGACGCACGAAAACGGCTGAAGCTGATGGTGCAGGAGTGCTGTTCCCAGTCGCTCTATTATGAAGAGCTGCACTCGTATCGCATCGTGCCTTACTCCGCAGAGAGCGCCGTCTACGGCATGGGCTACACGGGCAGCCACCTGGAGCAAAATTCTCAGTTGCTTATTTATAAAATGAATTAAAAAGTAGCTGTTAGACCCACTGATGTTTGTTTCTGAATGCTTGGACTGCTTGTTGAGGTGAGGCACTAATATTGCAGATGTGTTTGCCATCGGGAGGCGGAGAGGGAGCCGAGTGGAAGGTGCTTTGGATAATGCTCTGTTAACCCCCCCCGGTGTGAAGCACCTTGCTGTACACACAGAGAGGTGCAATGCAGAGGTCCTAAACCTGCAGAGACTGCGTGCAAGGCGGTTTGTAGAAACAAAGCTGCGCTTGAAGTCACCTGTGTGTAGATACGGATGCTCCGAATCCCTTTCGCAGTTAAATTCCGCCATCCCCGGTGCAAGGGGAGCCCCCGAAGCAGTGGAGTAGTCCAGCAGTGAGGAGTAGAACACAAGTTATCTGCTGTAAAGGTATAGACAGAAAGTTTCTTTGAGAATTGCTTGGACCATGAAGGAGTCAGTGCCAAAGGAATCAGTCTTTAGCGTAGGATTTTCAGAGACTGAACTCGCTCGCTACTTACAGACGCTCTATACTGAGATTTGCTAGGGTTTGTGGGTTGGTTTTTTTTTTAAAAAAAATTGCATTCACTTTTTACTTATATTATCTCTTAGCTGGTATCTACTTTGCTATTTTAATACAAACCAGAATGACTCACAGGAAAGATTGTTTCTTCAGCCCATCATCAGTGTTCCCTTAACTTCATTTGCCTCTTTCCCTAGCTGTTTCCCTGAATCCTTCTTTGCATGCTAATTTGCTGTTTGGCCCGAGGTTCACACTGGTGCTAGGGAATAGACAGCAATTTCTTTTTATGCGGACTATAAAAGGCAGAAAAACAATGATAACTCTCAGAGATAGAGAATGAATGTATCTGACAGATGATGGTAAGACCTCAGAGGCTCTCCTGATAAAACTGCTCAGCATTAGTAATAATGTTTCAGGTTAAGTGAAATGTCTAACTTCAATCTGGGAATTAACTTTAAAATATGTAAATATATATATTTCACAAGCTATGGCATGTGGGATGTTCAGCAAATGGGATGACTACAAGTGGAAAGTTTCATAGCTGCCAAAGCTACGTCATGAGAATACCAAAGAGTAACATTAGGGAAAAGATGAAGCTCCAGCAATGGGGTCAGAAGCAGAGATTGCACTATAATCTGGGGGAATGTGATTAATGAGCTGTAAATTAGCTGTCAGGGACCTGCATCCCAGACCTGCTGAACAAATACACAAGATGGTTCAAAGCCTGTCAAAGTCCTACAGGTCTGTTGGCTTTGCCTCACTGGCTATCACCACTTTAAAGCTTTAAAGCAAAGTAAATAATCGTGCACACTCAGCTGGAGGCAGATATATATATATATATATATATACACACACACACACACATATATATACATATATATCTAAGAACCAAATTTTCTATTTGTTTTGAAAGGCTTTACTCTTGCAGATGTGGCTGATGCTATTTCTGAAGCATTATGTAGTGTGAACAAATACTGTGGCTTGCCAGGAATGTGCTTTTTGTGTCAGATTCCTCCTGTCACCCTGCTCAGAGCACCCTGGTCGTGTGTCACACATATCATCACAGCTCCCAGGCACGTGTTAGTGCTGGAGAAAAGGCAAAAGCAGAAAGGTGTGAAGAACAAAGTTAACTCTGGTATCAGTAGTTAGAAGTCAGTACAGGTTTAGGAGACAGAAGAAAGCAGTAAAATCCAGATTTTTTTTTTTCATTAAAAAAAAAAAGTCAGCAGTGTAATTCAAAACAAGGATAACCTGCAAACTGGAGAATATAAACATCTCAGATACTGTGGGAAGGCTGAAAAAACAGGGCAGTACTGTTTGGGAGGAGCTGCTAGTCATGATGAATGTTCAGATCTCTGGTTTTGCTTTGAGACAAGTCTTATTTACTTATCTCCTGGAAAAGGCTGTCTTTCACTCCTCAGCCAGTGCAGTTCAGCCTCAGAGCTTCCTGGCTGTGCATGGTTTGATTCCTGCTGTCCCTGGGCTTGCACCAGCCCCCCAAAATCACGCAGCTGGTCCAGTTGCACGATTTGAGAAATGGTTTCATTGTGGATTGAGAAATTTCCAGGGGAAAAGGTCCATGCCCACTTCAACAGGGAGCTGGGGGAGCCCAGGCTGCTGATCAGGGCTGTAGGACAGCCCCAGTATGACCAGTAAGGGCTGGCAGAGAAGCCCCTTTGCTCTTGTCAGAGGTGCCATTGTCCCCCAGGAGCTCTCTGGCCTCCAGGAACGCTTCGTGCCACCCCAGGGCTGGGGGAATGGCGAAGGAAAATTGCTCCTGTCTTCTGATTTTTCAAACCATGTAATTTTCCACTCTGAAGTGGTTTGACTTATGCATTTTTTTTTTTCTCTTCGTGTCCATTTTCACTTGATTTCATAACAATCTAGCATGTACAGGAAAATGCTTAAACGCTTCTTTTCTCTTGCTGACTGACTTTTTATAGTCACAGGATGGCTCTGGCTTGAATAAACAACTCTTTTAACTTAAAATTAGAAACGTTTCCATGGAATGAAAAAGCTCAGTAGGATCAAAGTCTTTAACCTCACCTGAACAAAAAAACATTGGCCCTGTCAGATTCACCTTTGAAGAGGTTCTTTGCCTGCTGAAAGAGGCAGATACTTTCTTGCCTATTGAAAGCTTCTCTGTGAAGGCATTGTGATAACTGAACAGATATAACAGACAAAAATCTGCATCAGGTCACAAAACTCCTTGGGCTACCTAGGAAAGAGGATGATGATTTAGTCATGTTTTTCTCATGTGCTGTTTTCTTGAAGAAAACACATTGTCTTTTTTTTTTTTAATTTTCACTTGCTCCAGGAGCTGTTAAAATGGATTATTTCTTTCTGGAGAACAAATTGAGTTTTTTATAGTTGACTTTTTGATATGGAATTGAATCAAAGGTTCACTATTCTATATCCTTTAAGTCTGCTTCAGTTTTTACTGCCTTCTGCTTTGCCCAGTGATTGGTGCTGCTGAAAAGTGGGTCTGAAAATTTTGATTTGAGCGCTTAAAAATAGTTTATGGGGTGATAAAGAAGTACAAATGTGCAATAACATTGCGAGTGACTCCCGAAATATTTGACACCTTTTGAATTATATACTTATATTGATTTTAACATTTAGTTGCCAAGTTACTGGGTACCAGCATTTTAATACAGCTACATACAGTGATTTTTCTTTTTTGGGTTTGTAGCTACAGTTCAGCTCTTCTGGCTTCTGATGTGAGAATCTGTCTGTAGGTGGTCAACTTTCAGTGACATAGATTTTATATATATATATATATGTTGTATTATGACTGCATTAGGAACTCCTACATATGGGCTATGTTTGCACTGGATGTAAAGAAAGTCCTTGCTTCCCTTTGACTCAGTTGCCTTGGAGATAGAATATTCATCAGAGAGAATATAGATGAGCTGGGTAACAAGGACAGACTTGATGAGGAGAGCTGATCATTTTGAAAATGACTGGCTTAGGACATTTCATTCGAGCAGCAGCACGCTCGGCTGTAATTGGTGTTTCTAGGAGTTGAGTTTTCTTTGTGCTGCTTTTCTGGCTGGACATGGTGGGGTCTGGTGCAGAGCCCCAACACTGAGTTTGAGCAGCCTGCTCCAGTGCAGGTGTCCCCACCCAGGGCAGGAGGGTTGGAACCAGACGGTCTCTAAGGTCTCTTCCAACTCCAACCATTCCATGATTGCATGATCCTGTGACATTAGGGCCCTGATCCTGTAAATGCTTGGGTTATCACCCAGTTTCCTCACTGAGAGCCTGTTGCTGGAGCCTGAGAGGCTCCTTGTGTGCTTGATGCTCAGCATGTGCATGAGCTTGTGCGGGGCTGGGGCTGCCAGACCCGCCTCGATCGCCGCGTTATCGGTGACCCCCGAGCTGCTGCTTCAGCTCTCCAACACATCTCTCTTGCACTGTAAATTGAACTTCTGTTTTCCAATGAATGTGTTGAGTATTTGGACTATTGTGCCTTAAAGTCCCATCCTCGTACGAGCCTCTGTAAATGTTCTGTAAATCTGCAAAGCGTCCGTCGCTGGTATCTCTGTGCGCTCTCTCCAGATCTGATTTGGTACTTGGCAGGACCTTGGGAAACCCAACCCTGACCTCAGTTTGCCATGAGCACAGAGGGGATTTGCCAATTCCCTCTTTTCTTTTTTCAGATTGCTTTCCTCTCCGACATTGATGAAATTCTGTTTTTCTGGTTTCTGCCACAGCTGGGCTCTGGGCCGCCTGCAGCACCAGGAGCCCCTCGTAGGAACTCAGAAAGTTGTAAAAAAGTTGTCTCCAGATTTTAAACACCACCTGTGGAATGCTCCCAGGAGGGAATCACAGCTGCACATAGCAACTGTGGCAGGTGTTGTCAAGTATATCATAATATATTTGACACGACTGACAAAGCAGGGAAGGGAACACCTATTTCTATTGAAATGCATGAGCCTGCATTATGTTAAATACATGGTGATTATACACCAAATAATTGGAATAATACCTACTGGTTCTGTAACAAAAAAATAAAACTTTTTAATGTTTAAAATTACCTTGGACCTGACTGAAGGTTTTTATGAAATTGTTTTCTAAAGTGAATAGTAGAAAAAATGTATATGTATTTTAAATATACGTATGATGTGCATGTTATTAATAAAGATCTATTTCTATTGAACCAGATGGACTCTTGTTGATTGTATGTTGTTTGGTTTACAAGGTAACATGAAATGTTTCTAAAGAAAAATTTCTAAGTCAATCAACCCCCTAAAAAACTTATAACCACAGATTCTTTGAAGGACCTGGATCAGAGAGTAAACCTGGGATAACTCCTTGTCATTCACTTGTCTTGCCCTGGTCCTATTATTTGCATCCCAGCTTGCCTCTGGACTTGCAAGACCCTTCTTCTTTTCCTTGTTTATGTATTTTATTTCAAAATCTGCAAGGAACCATTTTCCTAATGATTCCTTTCTGCAGAGCATGTTCCAGATGCTGCCAAAGGGTCAAAGTTAAAATAGCTTCTGAAGCCTTTCAGAAAAATGGGATTTTTTACTAAAAATCCTGATTATGATGGAAAGATCACCATCTTCCCTATCCTCGGGAATTTTCTTTAGGATTCTTTTCTTGAAGAAGCTGAAGTGAAACACTGAACATATTGAAGAGATACTGAAAAGGAGAAATATTTCAAAGGATGGGCTTTCCCCTGTGGGCAGGAGCCTCTTGAGGCAGCCACAAGAAAACATCTTCTAGGGCCAGGTGCTTCAGCCCCCATGTCCAGCCAGGACTTGGGTACCACCTGGGCTGCAGATCCAAGTTTTGTAAAGACTGAACATCCCAACCAGGGGCCACAGGCACAGCAGCACACCAGTCCCCTCCTCTGAAGCTGCTGCATCAGGAGACAAGAGCTGGATGTTTCAACATGAGGGCAGCTCTGAAACCACTGATCCTGAGCCCCCTACGTGCCTCATGTGAATGTGGCATTGCCAGGATCACAGCCACCACTCACATCCTGGGGTGCTCCTTATCAGACACAGCCCTTTACCTGTGAACCACTCTTCTTTTTAACCAAAATCAATACCTAGACCTTGGCCTGGGGATTTGCATGACTTAGAGGAGTGGGCTTGCTGCACGTCTGCAGTTTGAACCTGCTTTTGTGTGACTGACCAAGAGTCTCTGGCATAGAGAAGTATATTCCAATGTCCAAAATTCCTCCTGGGTGTAGGCACACAGTTTGTGGTGGTTGGGAGTGTGGCTGGCCCAGCCCCATCCCCATGGGCACAGCTGTGAGCAGCAGGTGAGCAGCACTGACAGCAATGAGCCAGGGAGTGCCCAGGGCACTGAGCAACACCAAAGGGAACAGAGGGCACACAGGGGCAGGGCATCAACAGGAGGGGATAGAAGGATGGGCTGAAGAGCAAGAGGAGGAGGTGCTTGAAGGCTTCTGAAGTGATGTGGTGTTGTCCTGTGTGGGTTGAAGCTTTCTGAAATTGCAGGGTGATACTCTGTGCATTGTGGCTGTCTCAACTGTGACACCTGGGCACCTTGGTAGGAGCTGCCACCTCTGAGGATTCACCACTCAGGTAAGCTGTGCTGAGGCTTCCTTGGCCCAGCTGTGGGGAGAGCTGCCTTGGTGTGGAAACCAAAGGCATTGGAGCACCTTCCCACCTCCCAGAACAGAGGCACTGGCTTGTCCAACACAGGCAAACTCTTTTCCCCTATGGATCTTTTCAGGGTCATGTAGCTCATCCTGCCACAAAGCAAATTCAGCTGCAGATTTAGGGTAGGGTCCTCTATGCCAATTCCTCTGCTGTTTAAGGAGCTGATGAAAACACCATGGCTAGACCATTGTGGGCTTGCTCTGCACTCAGCTGTATTTTCTTTTTAGCTCTTTACAGCCACTTAGAATTGAAGTTGCTGCTGGGCTGCCCTACCCTGGCACTGCCAGCCCAGATCCATGGAGCAGCTGGCACAGGACCCAGGGAACCCAGCTGAGAGCTGGAACTCATCATTGCATCCCACCCTGGCTGCATTTCAGGGCTTAATTAATCCAGGCCCCAGGATAAGCAGTGCTAGTGGCCACACCAGGTGATGCTTTGAGCAGAGCCCTGCAGCCTCCCAGCTCTCCTGGTCCAGTGGGGGGCTCTGCTCTGCCTTGCTGCCCACAGCTGATGTGCTGCTGGATGGGAAATTGTCCCCAGTTAGGCTGAGTGCTGCCAAATTGTAGCTCTTACTGGTTGAAGGAGTCTTTTTTTGTGACATAAACTGCTCAGTGGAAATCAATGCCAATTTGCTGCGAGGAGGTTTGTGTGTAACATCTGCTGCCAGGGGAGGGGGAGGATGGCTGGAAAGGAAAAGGTGGCTTTTCCCTGTAAGGTGCCAGAATCCCCTGTTCCTGGTGGGGAGGCTGTAATTGCCCTCCTGTGTTTGAGGCTCAGGGCCATGCAGACATTTCAGGGGGGCTGAGACCTTCCCCTTGCAGGGTTCCCTGGGTTCTGTGCCAGCTGCTCTGTGAATCTGGGCTGGCAGTGCCAGGGCAGGGCAGCCCAGCACAGTCTGGGCACCTGATGAGCCCACAGCCCGTGCTGGGGGGAGCCACAGGAGTTCTGGGCTCATCAGTCCCACACCCAGACAGCCTTCCAAAGGGCTGGATGCACCATGCCCCAGGCAGACAGGGTCTCTCCAAGAGCTCTCTGGTGAAGGCAGGGGTGGGATCTCAATGTGGTGTTATCCTGGGAAACATTGGGATTTGGTATGTAGATGGAACTGCAGGGTGGGACTCTGAATGCACCCAGTGTGGCAGTGCCATAAGGTCCTGCATGGCCAGGTGTAGAGTGTGATACCCCACAAAGCTATCCCACCATGGGATATCCCACCCTTTGATAATGGAATCAGGGTGCTGTCCCTGATGATCCCAATGAGATGGGTCACTGGCTTACAGCATTAGTGTAAACAGCTTTATTTTTTTCCCTGCAAAAGTTTGTGTGTAAGGCTAAGGGGCACCTCAGCACCCTTTAGGAGCACAGATTTAGCTGCAGATAGCTGTGGTGAAGACAAGTCTGCCCTGGAGGAGAGCCAGAGATTGTCTGGCTGCTGCTCAGACAGGTGCTTTGCAGAATGCAGAGGTTTGGGAGCACCTGAAATAGGACAAAAAAAACCTGGTCTGGAAGTTCTCAATTCCCAAAAGTCTTGCACTTCCTACCAAGGAGTTCCTCTTCTCCTGGGGTTGTTTTACCTGGCAGTTTGTGTTCTGGGAGGTGGGTCTGAGTGAAGACATGACCTGGGGCTGATGGACTGGCTCAGAGGTGTCTCCTCTGTTTCCACATGGGATAAAAAAATCAGTGGTGGAAGGGAGGCTTGTCATGAGGCTGGAAAAGCCCGCGGGGATCTTGCATTTGCCGTTCTCAAGGCTGGGATCCCCTGGAAAGTGAGGGCAAGCTGCAGACAGCACAGGGCTGCGGTAAATCAAACGCTGGGGACTGAGCCTGCCCTCCGGGACACCTTGTCCCTTCCTCCCCGGGCAGGTCGCTGTTCCCAGCGGTGCAGGGTGGATTTTGGGCCTGAAGATGGCACTGCTACATTGGAGGATTGCTGGAAAATTGCCGTGGTGGAGCTGCGTGGAAAGCAGGCGGGCCGAGCAGGTGAGGGGAGCTCAGGTGAGGGAGCAGCGGTGGCTCCGGCTGGGTCGGGGCTCAAAGGACCCCGGACAGGTCACCCCCAAACAAGGCTGTCTCTTTGCAGCATCATCCTGAGTTTTCCCGTAGCTTTTGGCCCCAGAGAGGGTCCAGATCTTGCTAGATTGGTGTAAACCCTCTCCTCTGGTTGTCTCTTTTTGGGCTCTTTCTCTCCCTTCACTTCTTGAAGCACCTGAAGAAGCAGCAAACTGTCAGAACTCAGGACATCCTTTGGGAGTCTGGAGTTGCTGGGACCCCTGCCAGGAGGCTCAGAGACCCTGGCACACACCCCAGAACACCAGTGGGATCAACTATGAACCATGGAGCAAATTACCAGCTTTACATGGAGACCTAAAAGCCACAGCAGTTTAAATAGTGTAATAATAAATTTATCAAAGGGTGTAAATGTAGGTTTTGGGATTTTTAGTATAAGGGTTATGGGGACAAGATGGAGGGATTTGGGTGTGTCTAGCCTTTCTTCTTCTTCTTCTCTACCTCCATCCTCAGTGGTGATGTTGGCACTTTTAGACTGGTTTAGAGTAGAAGCTCACTGTCTAACATAGGTGATACGTATTGGAAAATAATTGTAAACATGTTACACATAGTTTTTAGTATATAAAGATAACACCGCCCCAGGGGCAGGCAGAGTGCCTCTGGCTGTCCTGCTGAGTGGACCTTGGCAGGACAGGAGAAAAAATCTTATTGATAAGATTTAATAAACAACTCCAAGACCGAAAACTGAAGAGCTTCGACTCACCCTTGGAACGCACGGGCTGAAACAGAGACTGTTAGCGCATCTCAGAGTTACAAAGCTCGGTGACAGCCGAGAGCAAACAATCTCTGAATTGTGCAGGTAAGAATTAGACCCTGCAGGAAGGGGATGATGACCTTCCCTGACCCCTGGAGGGCCAAGGTGCCCCAGATCTGTTGTCTGACCACCAACTTTGGCTGTTACATGACAAAGGTGATGGGAGACCATCTGCAATTAGGGCAAATTGGCAGTGATGTCTGGAGCTGGGTCTGGATTTGCACTTTTCTGTGCATTGGCAGCCCCAAAGGCCACCAAGAGAGAGAAGAATTCTTTGCTCATCACAATAACTCTGTCTCTATCCCCACACACAAAAAATGCATATCTGTGTGTCTTTCTCTTCACCACTGGAGGGCTGCATCTACCTGCAGGCTCTACTTAGGTTACACCAGACCCAGAGCACCTGTCACTTCCAGAGATGTGTTGTGCCAGAGTAATTGGGGAAGGCTGAAAAGCAGAATCTGTTTTCTTTTGGGAAAAATCTGCTGCAAACTTCACTGGTTTGCAGTGAAAGCTTTTTTTCCCTGTTGGAAGCTTTGTGGTTAGTTCTAATAAAGGCAGTGAGTTGGGAGGGAAAGGGTGGGGGGGATTTTTTTTCAGGATAGCAGGGCTGTGGAAATAAAGCTTTAGCTTGTTTTGTGCTGTGTTCCCTCTTTCATAAATTAAATACTAGTGCCATTGGAGATGAAGAGGTCCTTGATCTCCTGAATTTACTCCCAGCCATCTATTTCTGAGCTGGTCAGTGGTTCCTGGAGGCTCAGCCCCTCTGGTCTCCAAACCCAATCCCTTCTCAGGCCCCTTGGGATCAGCTTTCTGCAGAGCCTGGCAATGGGCTCAGCTCCCTTTTCCTGCTTCACTCTAAGGACTGAAAAGTGCAGTTGGGCAGCAGGAGCTTGACAAGTGAAATATTTTGTCTGCAGATATGTTATGGCATGCTGAAGAGTTGGGCCTCTCCAGGGCTCTCTGCTCAGACTGTTGTGGGGGTTTTATTCAGCTTCATGCAGATTTTGCAGTTTTCTATTCTAGCTCTGAGCTCCTGTAGCTTGGAGACACAGCACTGGGAGCAGAAGACAGGCAGTGCCTTAATCCATGCCTGTCCCCTTTCTAACTCTGCAGGCTGGTGAGGTTGGATGATTGACTCCCAGGCAGGGCTTCCTTGGGGATGGGAAACCCTTGGGATGACTGCCCTGGTGAAGATTCACTCTTGGCAGGGTGACTTTTGTTGCTTGTCCATTTGGACCCATCACCTTTTTCCCCTGCCACCTTGGGCTCTCACTTCCAAGGAGAAATTCCGAATTCTCACTTCCAAGGGCTGCTGGAGAAATTCAGCTGAAAGCAGTGGAGTTCCTGCCGTGGAGTGAATAAAGCTCTGCCGGGACTGCAGAGGGCAGCAAATCGTTCAGAATACAAAAGGCTTCACCCCAGGGTTCTTTCAGCAGCTGCAGCTCTGTTGGAGAAGTTCCCTGCAGCCGAGAAGAGGAATGGGGGGCTCCAGTGCAGGGACCAAGTGACAGCAGGGTCCCTTCCTCGCCGAGGGTGGCTGCTGTGCCTGTGGCTCTTCTCCACGAACTCCTGAGGAAGTGTTTGCCAGTAGAAGCTACCTGGGGTGGAAAATCGAGCTTTGTGTTTTCCAGACTATGGTGGGATATTTAAAGTTGTTTTTCCCCCCCATGTAGCTATGTGCTCTCTCCTGAAAAGAGAGAGGAGCAAGCAAGGAAGGGCTGCCAGGTTAAAACCACAGCAAAGTTCTCCATGGATGAAGTTTTCTGCATTGATTGCAGGTGTTGCATGTGCCCACAAATCCCTCTACACCCTGGAGTTTGCGCTTCTTGCTAGGGGTGGGGCAGGGAAGTGTGTAACTGCTTCAATGAAAGCTTTTGGGAATTTCTTAAAGAAATCTTTCGTGGAACTTCAGATTTTGAAAAGGCCTTTCTAGATGTGAACTCACCTTTCTGTGTCTCTCTCCCTCCCCTCCCAGATGATGACCGGGTTCCCTTTAAACTCCTTTGAGAATAAAAGCTTTGATAAATAAATCAAACAGCACTGTGCTTCAGAATCACTGATGGGAGCTGACACTGCTTGGCCACCCAGGTGCTCCCTTTGAAACCCTTGCAGAAAGGGGCTCAGCTGTATCTGATATCTTGTGTCCTCCTGTCATTTGTATTGTCAGAGTTGTTTGCCCACAGAAGCTGTGGCTGTCCCACCCTGGTAGTGCTCCAGGCCAGGTTGGACGGGGCTCTGAGCAACCTGGGAGAGTGGAAGGTGTCCCTGTTGATGGCAGTGGGGTTGGGAATAGGTGTTCTTTAAATTCCTTACAGCCGAAACAATTTTGTGATTCTTTGAGACATCTCATTTCTCTGGGAACCCATGGTGCAATTTTCATTTTGCCATACAGGAGGAATGCCATGCAGCTCTGTTGGCTCCTGCTGGACCCCTTCTGGGTCACACAGACCTGTGAGTGTGCTGCCATCTCTCTCTACCCTGAGTGATGCTGGTGCTGAGCAGCAGAAATGAGTGGTGCAGGTTCTGGAGCACAAGGTCCATGAGGAACAGCTGAGGGAACTGGGGGTGTGTTGGAACTCAGGACATCCCTCTGGCTGTCCTGGATGGCCAAGACCCCTGCCAGGGGGCTCAGAGACCTGGCACAGAGCCCAAGATGCCTGTGGTTTTGATTATGACCCGTGGAGCAAGTTACCAACCTTAGATGAAGATCTGCAAGTCAAGACAGTTTAAATAGAATGATAGTGAATTTATCACGGGGTGAAAAATAGATTTTTGGGGTTCTTAGAATGGGGGTTCAGGGGGCAAGATGGAGGAATCTGGGCATGTCCTTCTTCTTTCTTCTTGGCCTCCATCTTCTGCAATGATGTTGGCACTTTGAGATTGGTTTCGAGTAGAAGCTCACTGTCTAACATAGGTGATAGGTATTGGAAAATAATTGTAAATATTGTACATGTAGTTTTTAGTATGAAAGATAACACCCCCCTGGGCAGGCAGAGTGCTTCTGTCTGTCCTGCTGAGCAGACCTCGGCAGGACAGGAGAAAAACTTTTATAGATGAGGAACAATAAACAACCTTGAGACCGAGAACTGAAGAGCTCTGACTCCTTCTTCGAGTGCTGGGCTGGGAAAAGAGATTTTCTAACTCATCTGGGGGTCACTCTGAGCAGCTGGAGAACCCGAGGGGGGTGGGCTCAGCCTGGAGTAGAGGAGGATGAGAAGAGACCTCATCCCTCCCAGAGCTCCCTGAAGTGAGGCTGTGGCCAGGGTGGGGTCGGTCTCTACTCCCAGGTGACAAGGGACAGCACGAGAGGAAACGGCCTCACGTTGTGCCAGGGCAGATTTAGAGTGCATATTAGGAAAGATTGTCACTGAAAGGACAGTCAGGCATTGGAACAGGCTGTTCAAGGAATCAGCATCCCTGGAAGTGCTCAAAGAACGTGTGGGTGTGGTGTTTGGGGTCGAGGTTTAGTGGTGAACGTGTCAGTCAATGATCTAAGAGGTTTTCTCCAAGCTGTGATTCAATGAATGGGCACAAATGGAGTGAAATTCAAGTCAGCCCACTGTGCATGCATTTATTTATCCCCCTCTTGCCCTTCCTGCCTATGGCATGGTGGGAGCAGGACAGAATTGCAGCAGGCTGTAAATGTATTTTTTTTGCAAAAGGCAGCTTCTTTTCCAGTTCAAACATGCACCAAAAGGGATGACAGCAGGCAAGGACCAGCTGGGATAAGGTATTAACACAGTGAAAAGGCATTGGACTGTTTTGGGTGGTCTCTTCATTTCAAGGATGGCTTTGATGGAGGCACAAATGCTGCTAAGGCCCAGGTAAGTGTGGACCTAGATGGCACTGTCATAGTTAGCAAGGATTATTATTTTTTTTTTTAATTGAGCTATTGTGAGGGCTTAGATAAACTCAGAAGGAGCTGGTAGGTGGAATTTTGGTAAATTCTAGCTGGCTTTCCCTTTTGAGCTCCTTAAGGGGTGACAGAAGGGCAACTGCCAGAAGGTATCCAGTCTTGGCTTGGAGACTGTCCTTTCCAAGTGGACTGTCCCAGTGGTCACAACCTCTTAAAAGGTGACTTTTTTTTTTTTAAATTCCTTTTTAAATTGTCTTCTTTCTAATTGGAACTGGTCTGGACACAACTTCTAGCCAGGAGCGTTTTGTTAAGCTGCTCTCCTAGATTAAAAATCCCTTTTAAGAGCCTGTTATCTTCTCCATGTGAAGACAGTGTAATCAGGTTGCCTCCCACTCTCTCCCTTTTGAGACTAAACAGATTGATCTCCCTGTCTGTGGCTAAAATGCCTTTTCAAAACCTTCCATCAGAGCTTCACTTGGGTATCTGGGCCTGAAATGGGGCTGTAATCACAAAGTGAGTCCTGGGCTAAAGTGATTTTCTAAAGTGTAGCATGAAGCATTAAGGATTTCTTGGCCTGTCTGGAGTGTAGTCTTTGTTTTTCTTGACTCTTGCCTTTTTAAGTTTGTTTCAGTGGTTTGGACTCTGTGGTGCAAAATTGATTCTGGATATATCACCCTACAGTGCCAGGAGAGAGGTTATGGGCTTGGGGTGCAGATCCCTTTGTCAAACCCAGAATATTTCCTGTTCTTGCTAATTCCAGGGTATTCTGGAGAGAGGAGGTGCAAGGACACACATCTGCTGGAAGGGGTCAGGGAGACAGAGAGTGCAACTTTGAGCTCAGGAGAGCCCCATGCTCCTCCTGGCTGCTGCAGGTGCTGGTGTGAGGGCTACAGGAGGCACTAAGGTAATATTGGTCCAATATTGGGGTTCATAACAGCTCCTCATTGCCTTACATGATGTTCTCCTAGCAGAGAATTTCTGACATGAAATTCCTCACAGATAAGAGATCTGTTTTTCCCTCTACCACAAAGGTATTAAAAAGACACCTGCATGTTGAAAGAAAAAAAGGGGAAAATGTAAAAGGATGGAAAACACAGGAAGGAAAAGAGGCAGATGAAATACTTTATGTTGTCCCCTTGAGTGTTACTCCAGCTGTTGTCTGTAATCTCACCCCCAGTGCTGTGGTAGAGTTGGAGCTCAGGGGATCATGCAAGTCCCAAAAACCTCATCCTCACAGTGAGTGCAGAGCTCTCAGGCCACCCAAGTGTTACAGATCAGTGTTAATCAGGGAATCTCAAACCTGGGAAATCAAACTCTGTCCCTGTAATATGAACTTCAAAAACTCCTGAGTGCTTCTGTAGCTGGAAGCTGCATGCTAGGAGCTGCTACTGCAGATCAAGACGGGGAGAAATTCCTGTTAAATCAACATTAAATTAATATTTATAGTGCTATGACTGATGAGGAGACAATCTGTCTTCCTACTGATACTTAAAATTCATCCTGATTCCTGTTGCAGGAGCTGGTTGTGGTCCCCCTGGAATGCCCTTTCTTGCACTGATGCTGTCCAGAACACGCCTGCGTGGAAAATCTGCTGTGTGTAAAGCTCAGATGACTTCAAGCAGCTGTCAAGGCGTGCTGGATCCTTTTTGTGAAGCAAACTTCACTGATGCAGTGCAGACTCAGAGTGCAGCGGGTGGGATGGGCTCTGGGATGTGTGGTGGGAATGCAGGAGCAAGGGGAGGATGGCCAGAAGGCATTTTAGGGGTGATTTGTCCCGTGGGTGGGTTTGTGCAGCTGGGTTTGCTGCTGGTGGTGCCTCAGGTTTTAGATTTTATATTTTTCAGATTCTGTGCTGCTTTAGTGTGTGGGTCTGGGCTTCATATGAGGGGATGGTGAGCTCTCTGCACAGAGCAGGGAGACAAAACAATTCCTTCTCTAGCTGGGGACCAAGGACAAATGATCCAAATCTCAGGCCCAAGAGCACAAACAATGTGGACTGAAGAGAGAAAAACAAGAAGGATGGGACTGCATGGGCTAAAGCTGTAATTGGACAATTAACTCCAGTATGCAAATGGAGCAGAACTTATAAAAGTGAGAGACCCTGTGACTGGTTGTCCATTTTGTGACCATTTTGGTTCATCTTGGGTGCAGCCCTGGCTGGGCTCATGTGCTGCCCAAGGTGGATCCATTGAACCCTTTAAATAAATCCCTCCTTTATTCTTTAACTCCCTACTATTCTAATAAATCCGTACTTTATTCTTTAACTCAGTCTAGCCTCTGTTCTAGGTCAGCCTTCACAAGGCATCACTGGCTGATTCCCTCCTGGGGATGAAGGAGAAATGCTGGCAGGGAGAAAAAGCTCTGTCCAAAATGAGGATTATGGTGGCACACAGCACAGATGTGTGTGTCCAGTTATGCTCTGGACAGCATCTAAGGATTCAAGGAAAGATCTAATGTTCCCTCTAAGAACCAGTAGGGTTCTTTTCATTCCAGATGGTTACTGCTTTATGCTCCTGATTATCCTTTATCAAATACAGTAACAATAAAGCGCCAAGATTTTTAATAACTGTAGCAAAAACATAACAAGCAAAGCCTTTTCCTTTTTCCTGGTAACTCCCCTGCCTTCCACTAGGGGAAAAAAAAAATAAAAAGATAAACTCTCCAAACTTGTGTGGGAGAGAAAAGCCATCAAACAATCTGTGGCTGCCAGCTTACCTTTTCAAGTCCAAATTAAGGAGAGGTCAAGGACTGAAAACAAACCCCAGAGATATAAAGACTATATATGAAGCCAAAGGCAGAGCTGTGCTCCTGGCCACTGTGATTGCTTTCCTGAGGGTAAAGGAAGCATGTGTGGTTTGTTAGTAGAAAGTCAATCAAATAGAGATATTTCCTTCTGGATACTATGGAAATAATTGAAATGATGAGATGAAAGTGAAGAGTTCAGAAATAAAGGTATAAATACCGCTTTAAACTACTAAAAAGTCTCTCTTGGTGAGTTGTAATGATTAGCAGGCTTTCATTTCCCAGCAATGAGAACCTTCCATCTTTCTGGTGAGCAGCTGAAGCCCAACATCCATAACAAGGGAATGAGTTGGCTGTGACATGTCATGGTTACCACATGGCTGTGGACTTTTTGCAAAACACAATGTCCCATAAGATCTCATTAAATATTGGTTTGCTTTCTGTTTCCATATACTTTCATTAATTTGTCAGCTCGAGGTGGGATTTTTTTTTCCTTTAATCCTGTATTCTTGCTCTCTCTGAAAATCTTTAGGCACCTGTTCAATTTGAGCTTGTAATAAAAGAAATGCCATTAAATCTTCCTGCAACAACAGAAAGATGTCCTGATGATCCTGTTGTTCCTATCCCAGCTGAGATAAATTTCCAGGTGTGAAAGTTTGTGTAATTCTGATGATGCCAAATGTCCCTTGTACTTTCTGCTCTGATTTCAGACACAAATTACTGTGACAATGCTGTGGAGCTGCTAAATGGGACTGTCCAGGAGACAACAGTATCCAGAATATGAAGTAAAAACTACTCATCTAAAAACTGAAATCTTCATTCTCTTAGGAGCAGACAAGAGAAAACATGGATGGACTATATTTGGGAAAGGTTGGCTCGTCAAGAAAGATTTTCTCCTTTCATTTGTGGGATTAAGTTCTTCTCTGAGGTGACTGGTGTGTGGCAGTGAACAGGGTAGCCCTTGTCTTAAAATGTAATGTTTTAAGTTGGATATTTCTTTTCAAATTGACCGAATATTTTTCTATTTTTGAAGCACTTTAGAGCTTTACACTTCTGTTTCCCAGTGCTGCTGTCTCAGGATAATTAATTCCACAGATAACTTCACCTTGTGGCCGAGGGAACTTTTTGGGAAAAATTGAAACAAGCCAGAGAACCAAGTGATGGGAGCATACATGGTTTGTTTATTACACTTTTGGTGACAGAAATAAGCACATAAAAGTCCTCCTTGCTTTGTGTGTCTGGTGCTGTGGAGCCCCAGAACTGCAATCTGTCCTTTGCTTGAAGTTTGTGCACGGTCCAGTTTTAATCCCCCTGGTCCTGCAGCCTGTGGTGAATTCCAGCTGTGTCCAGTTCCACAGCTGGACACCCTCAGGGTGCCCCAGTGAGATGCAGTGCTGCATGCCCTGTGCTTGGCTGGGAGAGCTCACCCCTGTGGGGCAAATTGAGGGTTGTTGGTAATGTTTGATTGTGGAATACAGAGATTGCACAGCAGCCTGTGCTCAAATGAGAGTGTCAGAAGTGAAAATTGTTACTTCTGCTCTGCACTCCTCCTTTTCCTCCCTCTGCCTCCCCAGGCAGTGAAGTGCAGGTGGGTTTGTGACTGCAAGCTGTGCTCTGGTTTGTGGGCTCTGGGGTTAGGCTGCTGTGTTGTCCCATGCTGGAATTTCAGGCTTGCTCTTGCTCTAAGGTGAATTAAACTCAGGAAATGTTGTTTTTGAAGTCTCACTCTGAAGTTTATTATCCTTATCTATTACAAACTCATGAGATGTGAGCTCTCCCTAACAAGTTGAGAAAGTGCCCTAAAATGGTGTCTGTTCAAGGCTATTTAAATCCCAATTACCCAATAAACAGTTGACATCTATATTATTTATGCTTCTAACCCAATTCTGATCACCCAAAACCTGCAATGTGGACATCTTTCATCCAATTAGAGAAAACCACCCAGATTCATGAAGAAGGTGCAAAAAATACATCTAACCCACACCCAAAATTCTCCATCCTAGCTCCCATGTATCACCATATACTAAAACACCAAATTTAAGTTTTTTCACCCTGTGAGACTGCACACTTCTGAGCTGCTACAAGCCTATAATCCCAGGGCTATTAATCAATTTTGGAAGCCTTCTCCACAGACCAAGGTCCAATGCAGTGTTCTCCTGAGGGGTCTGTGCCTTTCAGCACAGAAAGTTTAAAATTTCAGCATCCAGGACTCCAACATATCGTTGCACCAGCCTGGATCAGTCCCAGCCCTCTGCTGGGCTCCTGTGCAGCAGGGACTGAGCCATTCCCTGGCCAGGGGCAGGATGTGGATGGTGCAAGGGATGTTTCAGCACTGACAGCACGAGGAGCCATCAATCTGAAACAACAACCCACAGGCGTGCACGAGAATGGGAAGCTTTCTGCCACGGGAGAGAAACGACCGGCACAAAATGACTGTGGAACAGCATTAAACTCGAGTAAAGAGCTGAATTAATCACAGGCTCCATCAGAGCCCTGGGGAGGGTGGCACAGGAGGAAAATGAGCCACTGCTGAGAGCTGAGCCAGCAGCCAGCTGATGAGGTGCTCCTCTCTCTTCCCAGGGACTCAGCAAAAGGATTTTTCTCCCCCTTGGAAATGAGGTGGCCTTTCAAATGTGGGGAGGAAGATGACAGTAAACATATGTTCTGCTTCCTGTTAGCTGCTGTCAGAGATTTTTCTCCTCCTGTGTGTGACTGATTCTTGATTTGTTTCCACGCTTCTTTTGCTGTGCCCAAAAGCAGGAACAAAAGGGCAGGGGAGCAGCAGAAACGTGAAGACCCAGAACAGCATTCACCACCCACAGGCCTTACTTTTGGGTATTTTTTGTAATATTTTTATGTCATGCAGGGCTGCATGTGATGAGAGGATTTATGGCTCCAATTCCTTGTTCCTGCAAAGCCACCACATCCTTTGGTCTCCTGCTTCTCTGAAACATCTCACAAGCTTATTTCAGCCATCAGCTGCAACTTTTCGGTTTCAGTGTCTGAATATTTCTGCCCATGCTCCCTGATGACTCCCACAGGATTTATTTGTTAAATGAGGTATTTCTGGACCAGACACCACATGGCTTTCAGAACTTTGGTGCGACACGACCTCCTGGATGCCTTTCTTTTTGTGGCTGCACCTGGCCCACAGGTGGTAGGTAGGTTTAGGAGGTAGGCAGTGGTTTAGCTAAGTGCTGGGCAATCAGAGAGGTGATTAAACCCCTGCTCTTGAACGGCAAACAAGGTGCAGTGCAGCCCACAGATGGGCTGATGGCCTGGGATACAATTGTGCCAAGCACAGCGAAGCCTTGGGAGTTTGTAAAGCCATGAGTGTCATGGATTCCTCATGGCCAGACCAGAACCTGGGGATCCTGCTGTAAATAAGTCCTCTGGGAGGCACAAAGGGAGAGAAAGTAGAGACCTTGTTTGATAATGCTCTCTACATGTGTCTCACTCAGTCTGTGAGGCTTTAGCCCAGCTTAGAGGTAGCAGTAATCTCAGTGGGATGTAAAGCACTTGGTGTTCCAGATTTCAAGGCAAGATGTATTCTATGGCCATCTGTATGGCAGTTGTCTGGTGTCAAGTGGGCAATGCTCCTTATCTCTCTTCCTGAGTGACCATAATCAAGGTCCCTCAGCAGGGGACATCTGCTGATAAGAGGCTATTGAATGTCACTGTATGGCTGATAAGAACTGTAACATCCCATTGTGAGATGCTCTGCCCAGAGGGAGGAGCCAAGCATTCCTACCCAGATATAATCTGGAGATTCTGACACACCAGCACAGCTCTTCTCCACTAGACTCCCCAGAGGAACAGCAGCTGCTTCTCCTTCCACGGATCTGTGGAGGAAGAATTCACCCCTTTCCTACAGGACCCCCCTGCTCCAACAGAACCACGCCTGACACTCCAGGAGGACTGCAGCCCCTTTTCCAACTGGACTGCTACCAACACCCTGACCCACAGGGTGTCAGGTTGAGTTCTGACTCTGACAGTATTGTTCTAGTGTATTGCATTGTTGTATTTTACCATTTTATTTTTTCTTTCCCTATTAAAGAACTGTTATTTCCTGCTCCCATGTTTTTTTGCTTGAGAGCCCCTTAATTTAAAATTCACAGCAATTCGGAGGGGTGGGGAGGGTTTGCATTCTCCATTTCAGGGGTGGCTCCTGTCTCCTTTAGTCTCCTCTCTCTTTCCAAACCAAGACACTTGGGCAGGACAGTGGACCCTCTGAAATGTGGCTCTGGACTCTAGAGCTCTGCAGATGGGGTTATAATCAGCTTTTTATCTCTGTGCTGGGCCGTTTAACACATTTACACTCTGCCACCTCCTCCATCCTGTGCTTTGGCCAGAATATTTTCCTTGGTGGATACCAAGGCTGTGCCCACCCCGAAATACACCAGTTCAATGGGTCACATTGCTCTTGTTTTCAGTTTTGTCCTGGCCTAGCAGTGCTGGATCAATGCTGATGCTGCCTCACCCTTCTCTTGGGTGTCTGTGTCCTTCAGACCCCCTCCTGCAGCTCCTGTTTGAATCAAACAAAAAGTGTCACTTCTGGGAGCAGCTGCAGACCCAAAGTCCTCTTTGGCAGAAATGTCACCTACTTTCTCTCATCATCTTCTTGGAAAACCATCCAGTTTGCCTCCTTGCCTAATGCTTTTTAACATTTTTGGACTGCTTTTCCCCCTCGTCATGTTCTCCTCAGTGGTGTCTGTGCACCAGAGCTCCGGGGCTGCCATATATAGAAATATTGGTGAGCTGGAGCAAGGCTGAACATGAGAGCAGTCAGATTTATTTATTTTCTCTGACTGTAACTTTTGCCTTCTGGGCA
Source organism: Fringilla coelebs (assembly GCF_963513975.1). Classification (NCBI taxonomy): domain Eukaryota; kingdom Metazoa; phylum Chordata; class Aves; order Passeriformes; family Fringillidae; genus Fringilla; species Fringilla coelebs. The sequence continues at coordinate 6,515,291 of NC_140034.1, forward strand.
AGCACTGGGGACCTGCCATGTAAGCAGTTACCAGTTGAGCTCAAAAGCCAAAGTTCTGCAGTTGGAGTTATAAACAGCCTCTTATCTCTGTGCTGGACACGGACAGTGACCTATTTAACACATTTACCACCATGTCTTAAAATAGTTTTAAGAATTGCAAGTGCATGACAAAAAGCTGTGCAGAAGCACTTCAAACAGATTTTTGTTCTACAGCTTTTGCTAAAATCAGTCTGTTCCCCCACTCCCCACCCCTCACCACCCCCCCCCAAAAAAAGTTGTCTTTGCTTGTCACTTGCCTGCATGGTTAGTGCCAGATGGAGCTTAATAGCAGGTACATAATATCCTGCTGTTTAAGAGTTCAAACTTTTTTTAAAAACAAAAAATTTCTTTCCTTCCTTTTCTCACTTTTTAGAAGGGTCGTGGCTATGAATAGGCAAAAGCTTGGATTGTGCTATGTTCTGCTAATCTGTGGTGTTTAAAAATGGCCTTGCCCTTTTGCGAGATGCTGCGTTTTTTAGCTTGAGTTTAATTTTTCTTTGAAATAACAGAAGGGAAAGTCACAAGTATCCCTGAGAATTTTAGCTACTTTCTTGGTATTGTGGCTAAGTCAGCAAAGTTCTAAGTGTAGAGGATGACCAAAAATCATCCTTATACTGAAGGACAACCACCCTGCTCAGCAGGAATACAACTGCAAAGTACACTAGAAATTTATTTGAGAGGCAAAAAATGAATAATAAAAATCCTGCCATAAATTCTTTAATTCTAAGCATCATTTTCATAGGTAATGATGAAATTTAATGATAATTTTTTTATTCCAAGCATCATTTTCATAGGTCTGTTCTGAACCAGACACCATGTTGCTTTCAGAAGGGTGAATTAACAGTATGTTAATTCAGTATTTGCAGAGGGTTTGTGTTTGTTGAGAGGACTGTAACAAGGGGGGATGAGAAAGATTTCAGGATACAAAGGAAGAACGTCCCAGCTTTCCATCCCTGAGGAAGTTAAAAGTTATTCCAGGACTGAGAATGGCTGTAGGTCTTTGCATCATTGTGCTAATTAAAACTTCAGGAAAGCTTGTCTCTGCTACCTGCAGGACCACCTTGTGGAAAACCAGAGCATGACTCTTGCCTAAAGTGAGGATCTGCCCTTGGGTGTGATAGGAGTGCCCAAAAGCTCAACACCTTCCAGGTAAATTGTGTTTTGTGCTGCTGCCTCTCCAAAGCAGCATCATTTTGTTAATGACAGCTGACTCAACCGTGGGCTTCACCCCTGTGCCTTTGCCTGTAAAGCTCCCTTTGCAGAGACACCAGTTTATTTCCCAGATGCAGTGATCAAAGGCGTGATACAGAGGCTCAGTGTTGCTGTGTGCTGCAGAGGAAGGCTGGGAGTAATTTGGGTCAACTAAAGTTAGAAACCGTCCTCACCTCACGAGACAGATGTGAGCTTTGAAGTCGGGGAGATGAGCAGCAAGACAATCTAGGAAAGACACTTTTCCCCAATTCAGGTTCTAATTTGTGGACTTGAAGGCTGTGCAGGGCTGGATGCCTGTTTCTGGGGTGAGGACAGTCAGACCTGCCCTCAACAGAGGCTGAAAAATGGTGTGAGAAAATGCAAGGCTCTTGAGTGGGTAATGCTGAAGCTAATTTCTGGGAAACAGTCCCCTCTTACTAGAGGGGTTTGTGGACAATTTAGGCTGAAGAACAAGGACACTCAGATCCTTGTATTTTTCTGCTGTATCTGACGTGAACTGTGCAGCTCCAGCATCTTCTATTTAATAATTTCAGTATTTTGTCTTGTGCCTTCTGGGGCTGGTGGGAGGATGTAGACCCAATGTGGCTGTCTTGTACAGCAAAATAAATCCTGTCCCCAGTCTAAGTGGTGTTCTACAGGAAGACCTTTACTTCTGCCTTGCACCAGAGGTGGACAATGACTTACCTGGGGATAAGGACAGATCTGTCTCCTGGCTGTTCTCCCCTTGCCTCCCTTAGCTCTGCAGACATGAGTTAAAAGTGCAAGTGGAGGCTTGATGAAATCCAAGTCCTCCAGAAACTGGACAGAGCAGCTTTGGTGAAACCCCAGTTTTGTACCTATGTGTGCTCCTTCTTACTTTTTCCCTTTTCCTGCCTGGGAGAGGAAGCCAGCTTGGTCCCTTTGTTTTGATGAGTAACCCTATTATTAGGGAAATCCCTGACACTTATTTCTGGCTTTCCAGACTTCTCCCTGCTGCAGACTCCCAAGAGATGAGGGGCTGCCTCACAGGCTGTAATCTGTGCCAGCTGTGAGGCAGGCTCTGTTCCAGAGATGCTCTTTTACCTTTCCCAATGGTCTTATGGCAACCTACACTGACCAATTCCAGCCCAAGGGACTGCTGGAACAGAATCCTCCCCCTGCAAGGATTTTATAGTCCAGCTGGGGGACTGAAGCCAAGCACAGGCTGAAACAGGAACCACTGGGCCATGAACCCATTCTGTTCCAAAGGAGCAAATGCTTTGATCCTGCTCCTGGTGTACCTGGCCAATTAAGGCTAGTCAGAAAGTTGAACTCCCTCAGAAATATTCTAATGACAGCTCTTCAAGTGGTTTATACATGAGGAGATAGCTCATGCAGAGGAGTTTGCTGCTCCAGGCCATCTCTCTGTGTCCTTTCTGTGTCTGTGTGTCACCAGGTGCCATCAAGTGAGGTACCTTGGCCTTCAGAGGTAATTTTACCTCCTCTCCTGCCACAGAAGGAAAGGAAAGAAGGAAAATTATCCTTCTGCCAGGCAGGCAGAAGGAAAATACTGATGCAGGTTGTTGACTGAGAGCTCCATCCCTCCCATCCACACCAGGAGATGCCCACAGTGCTGTCCACTTGGAGTGGCAGGGAAAATGTCACCTTCCATGGGAGCTGAGAACAGGGTGTTTCAGTATTGTAGGAGCTGAAATACCAAAAATCACAAATGTGCATCTTGAAGGAAAGAACAGGTATTGGTGTCTCTTAGCCCCCTTTCTGCTTGCTGACACCCTGCAGCTCAAAGTTTTCAAATAAAAATTCCTTCCTTTCCCCAAGGTCTGGCACCAGGGACCAAGTGATCATCTTCACATTATTTTCTTGTTTTAATTTTTTTTTTCTCCTTGGAAACCACTAAGCCAGTTGGCTTTGAACATTCTCCAAAAGTGCTCTTTGAAGCAACAAAGTGAACCCTTCAGCACAAACATTTAGTGTTAAACTGAAAACCAGAAAGAATTGGGCAAGCTTGATACCAAGCAGTGTTGTAAATCAGGCCCATAATCTGGCACATAAATAATCTTTGGGGAGTCTCCAGGTAACAACTTGCAGGTCATTAGTCAGTAAACTCCCACAGGTCTCCCTGGGTTTGGGATTAAGCTCTTTGTGTGAATAATCATCGAATTAATCACCTCAAGCAGGGGTTTCAGAGACCTTCAATATCTGCTCTTGGAAGAGGTGGAGGTTTAGGTGCAGCTGTGCTGCAGCGTGCTAGCAAGAGGCAAGAGAAATTCAGAGAGGAGGTAGTTTTCATCTCAGGTGGTGCAGGTGGGTTTGAAGTTCTCATTTATTACAGAGGCAAACACTTCTCAACCATGAAATGAGCCCAGTTTGCCCTGAGAGGATTCCTGAAAATGGTAAAACATTAGAGATTTTTTTGAGGTGAACTTGCATTAAACTTTATGACAAAGGCTGTCCCAGGCTGCCTGCTGTCTCACAGATATCTATAACAATTTCTGATTCAAATTATCTGCATTGGAGAACTTTTTTTTTGCCAGAATTAACATTGCCTTGTCAGGACCAGGTACTGTGAGCTTGTGCTTCAGCCCCAGTTTTGAGTGTCTTGATGAGGAGAAGCAGCAGTGGGAGGAGGCTGGAAAGGCCACAGATGGGTTTTCTGCAGAATCTGGGCTGTGAATTGCCACCTAAAGCTGTGGCTCTTCAGTTTGAGTTACAGCTCATCTTCTCAAGGGGTGCTTCACCCTCACCCCCCTGAGAGCCCCCTGCTCACACCTTGGTGAGGACCTGGGCTCTGCAATGGCTGGGGTCACTGCCATATGAAAAAAGTCAGTTTCTCCACCTTTGTAATGGAAAAGTCTCCATTAGCAATGCTCATCTGGAGCATAGTTTACCCTCTGGGTGTGCTGCATGTTACAGAGCACTCAGGGAAACTCGTGTTTTCATGGTAAACATTAAAGAGGGAGCTGGAGTTAAAGCTGTGGAGACCTTTCTGCCTTGAATTTTTTGACTGTTGTCACAAGAAACAGGAAAAAAAATGAGATGCAATTCCTTAAATGCAAGTTTTCCAGGCAAAGGGTCTGAATTGCAACTATGAAACTCCTTGGGATTTTGAGACTTTTTGAAACCTTAGAAAAAGATCTTCTATAATTGTTGTCTGGAAGGAAACTCCAGCACAGTTTCTGCTCTTTCACTCTGCTGCAGCATTTTTAATGCCCTTTTCCTATGATTTAAGTAAGAAGAAAATTAGCATTGATATGTGCAATAGGAGCAAATGTCTATTTTAAAGGTACCATTCTCCACAGCAAGGCCGTGGATTTAATAGGCTTTTACTGTATTATGGACAGCACAATGCTGTGGCATTGAACCACAACTATGGGGAACAATCCAATTATCATTCAATTGAACCAAAGCAATTAGTTGGCTTAGGCCAGGGGATAATGCAATCCACTGAAAATGTTCAACAATCAGATTTGCAGAAAGCTGAAACTCACTCTTCTTTTCCTTTTCCCCCTTTCCCCCCTTTTTTTCCCTTTTCCCTTTTTTTCCTTTCCCCTTTTCCCTTTCCTTCTTGACTCAGAGATCTCCTCCTAACTAATGAACCTGGGCAAAGCAACAACTCAAAATACGGTGGGAACTTCAAGAAGTCTGTGGCCAAGGTAATGGAGGCTTTTAAACAGGCAGGTTATTTTTTTGTGATGTACAAACTCCTGGTTCTCTCTGTACTTCATCCTCTTATAGCACTGCAGAAAATACATTCAAACTGGTGTTCAGGCTTTGACACTTATTTTCCCTATTATAAATCTTGTCATTGTTAGGTCTGGGATATAAGGATTGAAGCTGTTGTTTAGGTGGATGTGTAAATTTGGGATACTTGGGAATGGCTGAATAAAAAATTGTTTAATCAAAGCTTTTCCTATAAAATGTATATATTTATGGTAAAGTCACTGACATTTTCTAGAAGGGTTTTTCTCCAAACTTTTTTTTTTCTTTTGGACATGGCACTGCATTTTGGTAAATTTGTGGCCTGTGTTAAGGAAGAGATTAAAAGATTCAAGCTGCAGCATTATGTGAGTACCCTGTGTTCCTCCCTGTAGCTTAAGGATCTTCTGAAGGTGGAATTAACATAACCAAATCATTAAAGACTGAAATACTTTTGTCTCATGCTGAATGAGCAATTGGTACATTGTGGGCCTAACTGCTGTTCCACAAGTGTTTTACCCCTCCCTTTGACTTCTTTTGGGATTGTTAATACTCTGACTAATGGTATATGGGGTCCAAATGATCTTGTTTCTGGTTGAAAGAATTGGAAAAGTGTGCTTCATAACTGAACAGTGTTGCTTTTGCCAACAAAACCTGAATACAGAGCAGCTCTTCCTGTGTGAGGATAATCTGCTTAAATATACTTTTTGTTCATCTGCCTTATTATCCTGCAATATGGAAAGTGCTCCTGTGTTTTGTTATGCAGAAGAGTTGATGTGGTGTTGGAAAAGAACTGGCAAAACACAATTTGGGTGGTGTGACTTTGGAGATCCTGGTTTAACACAAGTGGTCTTCAGGCATTGTCATGGTCATATTTTCTGGAAAAATCCCTTTGCCCAGGATTCTTGTCCTGGGAAGCTGAGAAGCCTCGGAGAAAAAGGAAAACAATATTATCTCCTTGCTTCTCCTGTGTTGTGCCCACATGTGGAATGTGTTTGGAGTTTGTTTATCCAACAGGTGGTTGTTTCATTGGTTTCATGTGAATTGTTTTGGCTCATTGGCCAATCAGGGCCAAGCTGTGTTGGGACTCTGGGGAGAGTCACAAGTTTTCATTATTAGCTTTTTAGCCTTCTGTAAGCATCCTTTCTGTATGCTTTAGTACAGTTTAGTATAGTATTCTTTAATATAATATAGTGTCATAAAATAATAGATCAGCCTTCTGAGAACATGGAGTCAGATCTGTCATCCCTTCCTTCATCTGGGAACCCCACAAATACAATAAGGCATGGTCTGCTGAAAATCTCTGGGGCTTGATTCCATTACACTGAGAAAAGTTGGAAGAGAACTTGGTTTATCCAAAGGCTGAGGGTAATCTGGGTTTGAGCAGAACAGGCACAGGGGAGTTTCATGCTGCAGACATGATCCCTTCTGCACTCAGCCAAAGGAAAGGCTGCCCTAAAACCAATAACCCAGACCATCACTTAATGGGGAGATCATATTGTAGTAACCCAAAACTGCCTTGCCCTCTCTGCTGGGGTTAGAAACAAAGTGCTGGTTTTCTCTGAATCAAGTAAAAATGTAGAAATTATGCACACATTGGGGCCTTTTGAAGGTTGAGATGAAACTAGGTCGTGGCAGCTCTTTGGAATTCAGTCTTTTGCCTGCATTTTTGTGTGAGGTGTTGTCTGGAGCACACACTGGGCACTGCTGGTGAGATAGGCAGGGAGCCTTCCTTGGAGCTGCCTTTTGTGCACCTCTTTAAAGTTAGCTCAGAAATCTATCAAAGTGAGAGCTTGTCTGGATAAAGGAGAATAGTTAGGGTTTTTCCTGTCTAAATATTAGATTGAGGGTGCTGATGTGGAATGGAAGAGTTCAGGCTAAATTCCAATCTAACATAGCCCTGGATGTGAAAATACTCCGGCATTAAAAACAAAACAGTGAGATTTACAGACTCTCATTCACCTCAAGTGCTGATTAAAAAAGCCTAATATGCCCTCATCTTGTGCCTTCACTTCTCAATGGATTTATAAGATGGGGATGGGGGAGTGGAAAAGAGACCTCGAGGTGTCTTCCCCTGAACACCAGAGTGCAACATCAGCTGGTTTGGATTATTATAGCATCTCTGCAGATGGATCTGGCTCTTGTGTGCTGTTGAAGGGGAGAAAACATCATTATCCTTGGAAATTCTGAGTGAATTCTAAGTCTTTAAGTGTGAAAAAAGGATTTTTCTTGCTTCTTAGTTTATCTTAAGGCTGTTTCTGAGTTCTGCCCATTTGCCTTCATGCATTCCAAAGAATTTGTCTCTGGAGTTGAAAGCAACTGTTGTAATGCTAAGTCAGAAATATTTGGGGAAGACATTAAAATAGAATTCTAAAGGGTTTATGACACGCTGTGCCATTATCTACCACTGTATAAAAGTTGAATAAAAAATCAACCAAATGAGCTGCACTATTCATGTAAAGCTTGCTAACCTATGAATAACGTGATCACCCCAGGTACAGCATTGTAAAGGTTCTATCAGCATCACTGGAATATTTTTATCTGTATTTGCATGTCTTTACAGGAGGAAGTAAAGGCACTAAGGTTGTAGAGTCAAAATTTCAGTGCTAAAGAACTTGGCTCTGGGTTCTGCTTTTCTTTTCTTTCCCTTCTCTATTTTTTTTTCCCTGAATTTGATTGGCTGTGGAATTCTGAGTTTTCCTTTACTGAGAAAGCAGAGATCTGACATTACACTGGGTCCATATCTGCCTTCCTGTGTTGCATGGAGTCATCAAACAGATGCAGCACCACAGAAGGAGTTTGTATCTGCTCAAGGCAGTGCCCACCCGCCCAGACACCCCTCTCCTTTCCATTATATTTGGTGCTTCTTAAAGCCATTCTGCTCCTCATAATGAGAGAAAAAGGAGGATTTTATGGCTTAGCTGGAGGGAGCCTTGACAGCACCAACTCTCCATCTGGCTGGTGAGTTCCTGCCTGATGCTGTGCAGACCCAGCTCTTCCTCAGCTCTCAGGACCATGAGAGAGCTGCAGTGTGGGAGGGTGTGTGGCAGATTTATCTTTTCAAGAGAGAAAACTCCACTGCTTTCCCTGCTCACCCTGGTTATGCTATTCTGAAGCTCCTGTTGCTGCTCAGCTCTTGAGTCACAGTAAGAGGTCGTGGGGAGAGAGCTGGAGAGGGAATTTGACATGGGCAGGTTTTGAGAGGCAAGGGGTAATGGCTTTAACTGAAGGTGGTAGAGTTAGATGCGAGATTACACAGAAATTCTTGACAGTGAGGGTGGTGAGGCTCTGGCACAGGTTGGCCAGAGCAGCTGGGGATGCACCATCTGTGGAAATGTTCAAGTCCCATCTAAATGTGGCCTGGGCAACCTGGTCTGGTGAAAAGACACTGTGACCATGGCAGGGGGCTTGGAAATAAATGGTTTTTAATGTCCATTCTAACCCAAACAGTCCTATTATTCTATAATAGGATTTAACATAGAGGGGTGGGAGAAAGGACAGACTTCATTTACAGAAAAGATGGTAAAAAAATGCTATCTTGAATTAAAATAGTATTTTGTTAGCTTTTCCCAGTTGATCCAAGTCTCTGTTCAGGTGGAATTTGTGCAGTTCCTTTCCTCTGATTTTCTGAAGTGTGTCTGGAGTCAGACAAGTGTTGCAATAGGGGTTTGGCAATAGTAAAGCTAAGAGGAGCCTGTGGAAACCTCTCCCTCTGCTGCTCTTTGATCTCCCCCCCTTTAGACAAAACCCTGCCTGATACAATGGGCTTGCACTCAGTAGTGCTCATTTAACTAAGTGGAAAGGAGCATGGATCACACTGATGTGCAGCTTTGTTACTCAGCCTCTGGACAAAACCACTGCTGCTTGTTCACCTTTGTGACTGATCACTACAATGTGAAGTTCTTTCATGTGCTGAGTCACTTAGGGGACAGGACAGCCCTTCTCTGGCCACTAAAACTGCACAGAGGCTGCTAATTGGGTGACTCACTTCAGCGTGCCACTTTTAATGCCAGCACCCTTTTGGGTCATTTTTCCAGGTTTCACTCTGGATGGGGCTGTTGGTGCTGTTCAGGTGAAAGGCTCCCTAAAGGCATGGCTCACCAGGCTGGTCTGGTGACACAGCCATGAAAATTTCCATCAGGAGGAAGGATCCCTCCTCTCACTCCTGAGGGCTGTTAGGGTTCCTCCTGCTCTGCCCAGGTATGTTCTGTGATAACCCAAGGCATGCTGGTGCTGTGCCCATCTCCAAAATGGGCAGAGCTTTGCAAACCTCACAACACTGGAGCTCTGCTGTCCAGCAGCTGACTTGCATGTCTGTAAACCCTGGGGCTTTTTGTGCCCATGAGCATGAAGGTATGAGAATTTGGCTTTCAAAAAAAGGGGCAGAAAACACCTTTTAAATGTAGCTAGGTTGTTTGATGCACTCCAGCTGGGCACAGAAAGCTGTTTTCTTCCATGGCTGTGATCCTGCTCTGTGATCTTGTACTTGAGAGGTGCTTCATGATGATAGCTGGAGGTGTCTCAGCCCTTGGAGCAGCCCAGTGTGCAGAGCCCAGAGGAGCTGGGAGGCAGCTGTGTGTCTGGGGCAGAGCTTGGAGCTAGGCAAGGGAGCAGCTCAGGCCTGGAGGCAGCAGAAGTCAGGGCATTTCACTGCTGCTGCTAATATAATCCTGCTGGTGCTCCTGCACGCTGGCACAAAGCAGCATCTCTCACCCCATGTGGTAGAGAGAGGCCTTTGGTGTCTCACTGATCTCTCTTCAAGAGTACAAAATGCTGTTTATTCCTCTCTTCCTCATCCCTGCCTCAAATAAGTGTGATTCCCTAGAGGTGCTCAAGTCCCAGACACTGTGTGGAGAGAAGTTGAGAGCTGTATGGAAATGGATTGTGAGGACACAGAAAAAAGATCTTCTCTGCAGTGTCTGTGCTGTCACTGCATCTCCTGGGGATTCCCTTTCCCAAACACAGTTCACTAAATTTGTGCCATCTGCTGGGGGATGTTCTTGGGAAGTGTTTGGTGCCCAAGGCTGTTCCTGCTCCCCCAGCATGGTGGGAGTCAGTATCTTCAGCTGCAGTGAGAAATTGCTGAAGGCAAAAATCTGCACCAATTACCAGCAATAAATGCTGAGGAGTGATGGCTGGGGAGGATGTCAGACTGTTTAAGTCTCTTCCAACACACTTGTGTTGGACATGCATTCCTTGAGATTGGTCAGCATTTCTGAGGTGACTGACTGTTGTCTGCCACCCTGGCTGCAGCAGGATGTAGCACAGTGAAATAGAGCTCTTCTGGACCTTCCCCCATGGCCTGGCTTTTTGGGTCCTAGACACCTGGAACTCCAGAGGACTTCTGTGCTCTGAGCAAAAAAATCACTCTGGGCTGGAAGAGGAAGAGATCTCTTACACATACCCCAAGCAGGAAGGAGGAAAAGCTCAGATGAGTACCAGTAATATTTTTAGTGGATTCCAGAGAGGGACTTTTAGACCTGAACTGTAAGAGGTAAACTCTTGGGGGTGAGAAGGAAAATCCCAATAAAAACAAAAATCTGCTGGTTCAGCCACCACAGGAGCTCCCACACAGAAAACTTTGTGAGAGCTTCTGGCAAACCTGGTTTAAGTAGCCTAAGACTCTTGGGTAAGCTTTGACTTTGCAGAGGAATTGCCTGCACCATGGATGGGGAATACAGATCTCTGTATTTATCCTCAGCAATCTGTAGGTACTGCTTGCACCTTCTTCCAATGTTTTTTCATTACTGGCCAATTGCAATGGCTGATTTATTTAAAGTCTCCCTGAGGCACGATTAAAAGTCAGCAAAGTCAAGGGGTCCTCAACAAAGTTAAGATCCTCTAGAACATGGTCAGCAGCTGTCTGGAGGAATAAACAAATGAGCTGAAAATCGAAATATAATTTAACCACAGCACAGATGCCTCTATATCAGCCAGGAATTTTTCATTTTCCTCTATTATGTTTTGTTATGAGCTTTATTCATATTTGAGTCACATGCAGAAGAAGTTTCAGATCTTTCATGTCAGACTATAAAGAAATGTAGAAGCAATAACTTCTTCCAAATATTGTGTTCTAACCTTCAGATGGATTGCCTGCAATTATCCCACTGATGAGAAATAGTAATTCTCCCCAATGTATTTCCATGACACATCCTTTGAACTCACAGTGATCTGTAAGCATTTTAGCTCCTTGTAGAAAGAGTGTTTCACTTGCTGCCTTGTAAACAAATTGAAGAATTAATGGTAAACTGAGACAAAATGGATGATGTTTTTTTTCTTTTAAACCAATAATGTGGAATCATTTTGGGTACAGGAAGGGGTAAGACATCCAACAGAAATGTCTCCCCATCCCAGTACCTGGCTCAGGAGTGTGTCTTCATTTTTAATTAGCCATGATTGTTTTCAAGGCCAGGTTTGCCAGTCTTCCAAATTTCAGACTGTGACATTCACATTCTCCCAACCTGATTTCTTCACCCAGGATTTTTCTCCTGGGAAGCTGAAAGGCAGTGAGGCCTCAGAGAAAAAGGAAAACAATTCTCATTTGCTTCTCCTGTGTTGTGCTCACAGGAATGTGTTTGGAGATTGTTTACCCACAGGTGATTGTTTCACTGGATTCTGCTGTGAGTTGTTTTGACTCTTTGGCCAACCAGGGCCAAGCTGTGTCAGGACTCTGGAAAGAGTCACCAGTTTTCATTATTATCTTTTTAGCATTGTGTAAGTATCCTTTCTGTATTCTTTAGTATAGTATAGTGTTCTTTAATATAATACAGTGTAATAAAGTAATAAATTAGCCTTCTGAGAACATGGAGTCAGATGCATCATTCTCTCCCCGCGTCAGTCACCCTGCATTTACAATACAGACCTGTGTGAGTGCCAGAATTTGGCTCTGTTTCTGTGTTTTCAAGCACAGTAGCCCTGGCCAGAACTCTTCTTTTTGTGGTTTCTGACAACCAGGTTTGGCTGCAGCTCCAGCCCAGCCCCAGCAGCTGAATTTTCCTGAACACAGGGAACCCAAAGATGGGATGGAACCTTCATGGTGGAAGTCCACTGCGCACGCACAGGAGTGATGACTTTCTCCTGAGGCAGTCCAGACACACTGCAAGTCTCAAAACAGTCCCATCTTCTGAAATTTCCACCCTGATTTGGAGGCTGACACCTCCCCAGTGCAGGGGCAGGCACAAGCAGCTGTGCCGGGGTGTCCTCTCACACCAGGCACAACCAGCAGGGTGTGTTTTGGCTGGAACTCTTCCAGAGCACTGAGACAGGCAACACTTCCCCAGGCTGTCAGGACTGCTGCTGTGCTCACAGATGCAGGATATTCCCAGAGCTATTTCCTCTTGTATGATAGCTGTTCCCCAAGTTCTGTCCCAGGACTCCCAACAGAGCTATGCCATGTGTGCACCCTGTTGCAGGATTGATCTTTATTTGAGGGGGGAGGAAGGTTTCAGCCAGCTCTGCTCCATACCCCAGGGCTTGCAAGGCATCTCCTTGATAAATGAGGTGATTTTTAAAAAATTCTGAGGCAGGGTTTGGCATTTGCTGAGGTCAATGTGCCAAGGACATGCAGGCTGTACACCAAGGGCAGTCCCTGTCCTGTGGAGGTGACCTGCCTGCTCTGCTCTGTGCATCTTCCAAGATGAGGAAACAGAGTTGTGTCCATCTCAGATGGTTTCCTGAAGGCTGACTGTGCTTTCCTAAATTTCTGATGTCAGGAAGGTAGAGAACAGCTCTAAGGCTTTAAGCAAGAATAAAACAAATTTATGATTATTCTGAAACCCCTTAAGGAGGAGGAGATGAGGGGAAGGAACAGCAATTAAAGTAGATTTGCAGTTTCATTTAATAAGTTATGACTGGGCTGGAGAAAAGCTGGCAGAACATTGCTGGAACCTTTTAAACCAAAACAGTCCAAGCTTGATGGGAAAATCTTGGAGCCTTCCAGGAATAATTCATATGCTAACGAGGAGGCTATATTTTGTTTCCTTCCAGTAACATCTATGGGGGAACTAAGAAGAGGGCTCACTGTGCTATGTGGTTCACAGACTGTGAGTTGGGCTCTCAGAATGTTTCTGAAGAGTCCTGAAGAGACAAAGGATGTAGAAGGCAAGGAGGAAAGAAGAGCAGCCTTGGTAATTCTATAAAGAAAGATAAAGTCAGCTGAAGTGAAGGAGGTTTCTGAGTTCCCATAATCTGCCTTGTCTATATATTCTAGATTTATAAATGTTCTTGTTAAAAACCAATCCATTTCAAATGCAATGAGTCTTCTTGTTTTCTGTAATTGGAAAACTCTGACTGTTTCTCGGCTTCATGTTTTTGAAGATCCTGAGACAAGAGGGTTCTCATCCTATATAAATCATAAATTATTGGTAAATACACACTTATCTTATTGCTTCTGTAGCATCAGCATCCTCTTCCCAAAGGGTGCTTTATCCTATCTGACAGCAAGTGGAATCAAGGCAAGCAAGGAATTTTCAGGAAGGTACTTTGCCTGTGGCATGAATCAGGTTCTCTCCATTGCCTGGTCCCTGGAGGGTACATATTTTCAGAAAGGATGATGGTGATGTGGGTTATGATGGCTATCAAAGAAATCACTTTTCCATTTGGTGGCAGAGAGTCTGTCCCAGCAGAAAAGGATAGAATAATTTATGTTGAAAGGACCTTTAAATATAATTTAGCCCAACCCCACTGCAATGAGTAGGGACATCTCCCACCAGATGAATATTTTCAGGGATGGAAGAATATTACTGCTATTTCTTGCCAAATGAACCTGCAACACAAAGCTGCCTGTGAATAAGAGAAATTGGAATATTCTTGCAATGTGGCTCTTCTGCTTCTAGGAACATGACAGCAAATGTGTAAAAATGGTTTGAGTGGCACAGAACTTAAACAGCTTTTTAAAAATCCACCTCAATTTAAAATGGAAAAATTATCCAATATTGCATAAGCTTGAAAAATTTGGGCAGATATGAATTTAGCAAAGTGGTTCCCATGCCAGTAGGAGATAAGCAGCAGAGAAGGGACTGTCTGAGTTGTCAGGGGATGATGGAGCAGAGGCAGATTGCTTTGCAGGGCCAGCTCCTGCCTCCACAGCAGCACCCCCTCCACTTGGAGGGTTTGTGCAGCACAGCCTGGGTGGGACCCTCTGCAGTGGGCTCCTTGCTGGGTTTCATCAGCCTGAAAAGTTTCAGCCTCTGCATTTCCTACAAAAATGTGGCAGCATTTGGGGAGCTGCTGAGCGCAGTACAATTGCGTGGCCTCGCTTGTTCTTGAAATGTGAATTGTTCTATGACTAATGAAATCTCTTAAATTCCTGTAAATAAAAGATGGGAACAGATTTGCCAGTGGAAAGCTCAGCAGTTCCCCTCAGCCCCAGACACCTGCCATTTGCTTGCAATTACTCTCATGGATTTGTAAATATTGCAGAACAGGAGGAGTTTAAATTTTCATGCTTTAATGTGAGGCTGTGGCTGTACTGGGGTGGGGGATTGGGCTGGGAGCTTGATAAAAACATACAGGAGGGTGATTGATAAAAACATACAGGAGGGGTAGGGCAGGAGGCTTCCCAGGGTGTCATTTGGGTTTGTTATCTGTGTGGATGGAAATGTCCCCCCAGGCAGAAACAGAAACCTCTTGACTAAAACATTGGAGGGAAGATTTCTGTTTGAGCAGAGCCATGAGGGAAAATGGTGGTGATCTAAGCTTTTCTCACTCCATCCAAAAAAAAAACCCCAAAAAACCAAAAAAAATGGTCATATTTGTTTTTCTTTTCCTGCTTATGTGATTTCTTACTGCTAGGAAACACTTTGGTTGCAAATCTCAGCCCCAGCAGAGAAATGCCCTTTATGTGTTCTGGCTAAGCCTCTCAGGAATGGAGTACTAAGCTCTCAGATAGTTCAGGTGGTGTTTTCCTGTATTTAATGACTCTAAAGCTGCCCATTGCAGGTTGTGCTGGGCTGGCCAGCCCTAAGCCCATCCACATGCATTCATTTAAGCAACTTAGAAAAATCCCCAGGCTTCTAAGAGAAGCCCTACATATTTCATAGCTTGCTGGGATGGTATAAGCCCTTGCAATTTGAAGTAAGGGTGCTTGTTTGATGAGAACAATTTGCTGTGGTCAGAATTTTATAGCAGCTGTGAGCACTTGACTCTTTCAGGGTATGGTGTCTGATCATATGATTGGCCCTTTGTGAGCTAAGAAATAATTTCCCCATTGACTATCTTTTCTTTTTTTTTTTTTTTTTGGTAGTTTTCTTTCCTACATTGCTCACATAGGGCATACAAATCACACAGCCAAACTGCATGTGGAGCAGACTTGCTTTTGGGCTTGTGAAGATATGAAATATGCAGCTTGCATTTTGCAGTCATAGCAGTCCAAAAGAAAGTGTACAAGCTTTTTGGAAGGCATCTTGAAGGTATTTTTCAACATCTTCATTTTTATGTGTCTGGCTTGAGGGATTTTTGGAGAATTTCTGCTCTGAAAAATTTATTTCAGTAAGCAACGGGTTATGAATACATTCAAGCAACTGCAGTCAGCAGCGAGTCCAGAGGCAAGGAGAGCTGCCAGACCTGATGTGGGGACAAGGACTGACACACTGGAAGCAGTTAATAGCAGTAGACCCTGCTACATTAATTTTTTCACCACCATTTGGGATCTGAGAGGTTCAAGACCACCCTGTTCCTTTCCAGGTGGATTTACCAGCCTTAATCCAGTCACCAGGATCTGCCTTGCTCCCTTTGGCAGTCCTGGCTGTGGAGGCATTCCCTGGTTGTAGGGCTTGCACTGGTACCTCCTCCATGGACAAAAATGATGGTTTTTCCCCCGTGTATGCAGCAGTAGAAGGAGAACTGTGGCATTCACATTTTCTGAAAAAATCCCTTCACCCAGGATTTTCTCCTGGGAAGCTGAGAAGCCTTAGAGAAAAGGAAAACAATTTTTATCTCCTTTGCTTCTCTTCTATTTTGCTCCTGTGGAATGTGTTTGGAGAATTTTTTACCCACAGGTGATTGTTTCACTGGTGTGAGCTGTTTTGACTCGTTGGCCAATCAGTGCCAAGTCTCTGGAGAGAGTCACGAGTTTTCATCATTTTCATTCATTATTATGCTTTTTTTAGCATTTTATAATTATCCTTTCTGTATTCTTTAGTCTAGTTCAGTATTCTTTAACATAATATAGTATCATAAAATAATAAGTTAGCCTTCTGAGAACAGAGTCAGATTCATCATTCCTCTCTGCCACGAGGGTCCCTGCAAATACAAGAGTGAGCTGCTCTAAAACCACTTTGTGTGATGATGGGTGGCTCTCTCACACAGAAATGGTGTTAACTGAGGGCAAACCTCCA
The DNA here is from genome assembly GCF_963513975.1 of Fringilla coelebs. NCBI lineage: Eukaryota > Metazoa > Chordata > Aves > Passeriformes > Fringillidae > Fringilla > Fringilla coelebs. Next base: position 6,531,553 of record NC_140034.1, read on the forward strand.
CCCAGGTGGAAGCAGAGGATGCAGAGTCCCCTGCCAGTGCAGGTACCTCTGTTTCAGGCCTCCTAAAGAGTGATACACATGGAGATGCCCCTCTTGGCTTGCTGCAGTTGTGCTCAGTGATGTGTCAAAGCCCTGTGGGATCACTGCTGGCTCTTTACTCCCACCTGTGAATAATTTGGCATGGCACTTGCTCAGGGAATTCTCCAGGATTTTGCCTATTATTAACAATTCTGAAGTGATGGTTGCTCACAAATCCTTTTTAATAGATACAGTGACTTGCACGTGTTCAATCTAAAGCCTGTTTGCTCGGGGTTTAGGCAGCTGGGATGAGTTGCACCCAAAAATGGTTGGGCATGCAAAAAATGGTGCTTATTGCATTGAAGATGTGCAGTGTTTGGCTGGCTGGGAGCTGTGTTTAATATGTAACAGGGCAGTGAGCTCAGCTCTTGGGGTCCAAGATTGCTTTGCTATGACCATTATGACACTGCATACCTGAGTGTGCAAGAAACCCCCTGAAAATGCACTGCCTGTCGTGTCTTATTGCTTAATGATGTAGCCAGAGGCAGACCTGGCATTAAGGCCATTCTTTGCTCCCAGTGGGGAACACATCTTTAATCCCATCAGAGCAGATGCATTTAGAAACTGCAAACAGAGCCTGCTCAGAGCTGTCACTTCACTCCCTTAATGAGTCCATTCTTCAATCAAGGTAGTTTCTTCTCTGGGAGCTCAGTGTTAATGTTTGAATATGGGATATTTATAGTGTTAGTGCCAGGCTCTTAACAGCCTAATGGCTGAAGCCAGGCAGCTGTGCTTTCAGATGGGGAGGGGAGAAGTGAGTGCTCTGGAGGGCTTTGGCTGAGCTTGGAAATTGAGATTTCCTCCAAACAGGGGTCTGGAAAAGCTGACATCTTATTAATTCCCCTTCCAGCTGGACAGGCCACTGCTTAACAAGTCATGCCATGCCAGGAGAAGGGGAGGAAAATAAAGAGTGTGAAAATTAGTGCAAGCTTAGTGCTGCTCTTGCAGCAAGGACTGCAGCGTTGTGCTGATGGTGCTGGGACTCACCTGCCTCTGTCAGCAGCTCTGCCAGCTCCATTTGCTTTGCTTGGCCTGGCTTTGCTTGTCCTGATCTGCCTGGACTATTCCTTTAAAGTAATGGGACTTGGCTGTGGCAGAAGTACCAGACTGGTGGCATGTTGTGCTTTGGGAAAAGTCAGTTTTCTGTAGCAGCATCTTTTTCCCCCCCACGCTTCTCCTATTGCTTAAACTCATCAGTTTTCAGGAATTATTTAGGACTAGACAACATAGCAAGTGGGTGTGTGCTAATACTGCATTTTGAGCCTGAACTGGAGCTGTTGTGTCAGGTTTTCCTGCATTTTCTGTCAAAACTCTCAGGATCTGAAACTGTATGATAGATACCAAATTCAGGCCCTGCTAATTATGGATTTTTCTCAGGTCAGTGGAAAGATGGAGGAGTTTTCTTCAATCTGTAAGCTGTGAAAATGCACCTGACCTGGCCAGAGGGTTTCCACAGCCTCCTTCTGAGGCTGCTTGGATTTTCAGGATAATAAAGGGCATTGCCCCAGCTCCCTGCAAGTCTTGGCACTCAGCCCACCTTGCACACTCACCTCCTATTTTGCAAGCTGTCAATTGCCTGCTTGCAGACTAAGAAGAGATTGCTGTACAGCTTTCAGATAAAATATTTATGAGTGGTTGAAAATTATTACTAAAAGCATCCAACCATGGCTATGCAAAGAGCAGAGTTAGAGCTTCACCAACACCCAGCCTTTCTCAGCAAGGAGAAGCTCTGCCAGTTGTCTTTCCTGCCACCATGAGCACTGTGAAACCAGAGCCCAGACTTGCAGAACAGGTAGTTTTGAGGATCCTGCCCTCATCTTGGTTTTAGTTATCACACTGTCGTGTTGCAAATAACTCTGTGTGGTTTTGGAGGAAGGTCATTGGATCAGTAACAATTTCCCCTCTGGAGCTGTGATAAACTTGCAAGAAGCTGGGAGAGATTTTGTGTGTGTTTTATCCTAGTGCACTTACTGTTTCTGCCATGAAAGTGCCTGGGTATTATTTTATTTTAAAATGCATTTTCTCAGGCCTTGTCATCTTCAAAAAAGTAATTGTGTTCAACAAAGCAGCATCATATCAAAATTGCCTTTACTCCACAGCCTCACACTTCAATTCTGCCCATCTCCCTGCTCTGAGAAAGCTTTGCTGTTCCTCATGCTGCAATATATGACTCAGAGGGAAAAAAAATCATAAACTCAAATCAAACCAATATATTTTCATAAATGAAACAAGGCTCTGTGGAAGCTTGGCATCACCACGGATATTGCAAACAAATCTTGTTTATAATAATCAAATAAGCTGTGGTTGTTTCTGTGCCAATAAAGGAGGCACTTGGGAGGACAGGGCACTGCAAGCACCACCTGTGTCTGCTCCTACCTGAGATCTATTTTGGTGTCTAAATCAGTGTCTAGCCCACTGCAGCTGAAGCTCTGAATTTCAATCCTCCAAGTGTTTATACAGAGTTGTCCTGTGAGGGATGTTCTTCACATTGTGGAGATCTGGGTAGGCTTTGGGCTGGGGCTGTTCAGATCAGCCTCATGCACTGTTTATTCCAGGGCTGCCATTCTCCTTCCATGGGGAAATTCACACCTCCAAGTGTGAGGAAGGCTTGGAGAAGAGTGAGTGCCCATTCCTCGGGGCACATCCCTCCCTGCAGCTCGGTGTGGCAGAAAATTCCAGTGACACTCTTGAAATTTCTGTACATACAATGGGGATTTTCCCTCCCCTCACACCTCTTCTCTTCTCTTCTCTTCTCTTCTCTTCTCTTCTCTTCTCTTCTCTTCTCTTCTCTTCTCTTCTCTTCTCTTCTCTTCTCTTCTCTTCTCTTCTCTTCTCTTCTCTTCTCTTCTCTTCTCTTCTCTTCTCTTCTCTTCTCTTCTCTTCTCTTCTCTTCTCTTCTCTTCTCTTCTCTTCTCTTCTCTTCTCTTCTCTTCTCTTCTCTTCTCTTCTCTTCTCTTCTCTTCTCTTCTCTTCTCTTCTCTTCTCTTCTCTTCTCTTCTCTTCTCTTCTCTTCTCTTCTCTTCTCTTCTCTTCTCTTCTCTTCTCTTCTCTTCTCTTCTCTTCTCTTCTCTTCTCTTCTCTTCTCTTCTCTTCTCTTCTCTTCTCTTCTCTTCTCTTCTCTTCTCTTCTCTTCCCACAGGTCTCACCTGGCTGAGCAAACCTGGGATCCCTGGAGATCATGCCCTTAGGGGCACTCCAAGCACTGGAGCTCCTCACCACACCTGAGTTTTGGGGTTCCTGCTGCCAGGTGAATCAAGCAGAAGTGTAACTCCTAATCCTTCATAAGTCAGGGAGTACCAAGGCAGACAAAACACAGAACAGGAGCTTCTTTTTAGTCCCTGAAAAGTTAATGATTGTGTGGTGTAAAAGACCACTCATTTCAAGGCCTGACATGTGAGCTGCCCTTTGTTAATTAGAGCCCAGGGACAAGAAACCATTGCACCATAAAGTCCAAGTCTTTATGCATTTATTTACTATTGTTTCACTGGCTGTTAAACTATTTGCTAGTACTCATCCCAAATTCATGAAGTACTATAAATACTCGCAGAGGAAAACTTCATTATTTTTTCATAAAGGACAAGAAATACATTTGGGAAGTTCAGCTTAGTAGTCATGCTTATAAACAACTGAGTGCTTGCTGGGTTCCCATTAAAATCTTGTCAGGTGGCACCTATGTTCCAAGCCCTGGGTGGCCTATTCCAAGTGTAAGATGAAAAAATTAAGCATTTCTAATTAGACACATTCCCTTGTGTGAGAGGCACAACCACCCCCTGATTGTGTACTTCATAAATTCTCTAAATATGGTGGAAAATTGTCACTACCTCTTTCCACCTGCCAAGCTGCATCTTTGATTTTTAACCCCAGGTCCTCTTTTAGGTCCATTCATGCTGCCAAATAAAATTATTTTGATATCAGTAGGAATGGAGTTCTGCCCATTTGTTAAGAAATTATTTTGGTGGACTCTGCCTCTCAAACTCAGTGCTTAGGTAGCCTTAAAATGTGACAATGTCTCAGATCAGAACAAATTTGGACTGATGGGAAAAAAGAGGGTTTTGTTCCTTGCTTGTGGTGTCTTGGCACAGGACCTGTTGTGGTGATGGGGGGCACTGCTGTTACCCTTAAAAGATTTTACCTCAGACATAATCTGGCTCAAGTTTTCAAATGATCATTACTGTACTCATTATACCCACTTAAGTGATATTTTAAACTTTGCTCTGAGTCACCAAGTAGGTTTTCTCCCTTCCCACTCATTCGTAATATTTTCTAGATATTCACCCAGGTTAATGCTCATTAATTTAGGTACCAAAATTAATAATCCCCTGATAAAATACTCCAGTTTCAATAACTCCTTAGGCAGATGTCATGTGTGAGTCATAATGTATTCCCACCACTTTGAGAAGAATATTGTTCACAGTGTCATATCCAGAAACATCAAATTATCTCCTGAATATTTAGAAATGAGTGTATATTTGGTAACTAGAAAGAAGAGATATGAATGCATGCTCCAAAATGCTATTACTGTAGTGATATTTATTAGGTGTTTTTATTTGTTGGCTGCAGTATAGTAGTTTAAACAGATCTGACTTATTTTCGAAAGTCAAATGGATAAGGCACTCTTAAGGGAATGCTGGTAAGCATTTTCTAAACTAATTTTCTTGCAGGCTGGAATAACTTTGATATATCCCTCAGCCAGCCCTTTTATAGCTTGGTCTGCACTGAGCTTGGCTTCAAAATTAGGCAGTCTGGGAGAGCAGAAGAAATGTGCTGCTCTGTCCCTGTCCCATTGCCAGTTTTCAGGATAGATCTCAATGCCTTGGCTTTCCCAGTTGGTGTGTTTAACCCTAAATGGCAGCTAAATATCACAGAAGTGCTCACTCCCACCTGCCCTGATGGGATGGGGAGGAAAATCAGGAGAAATAGTTTGAAAAAACACCAAACTCCTGCATTGAGATCAAAACAGTTTAATAAGAGAAACACAGCAAAATATATTAATACTAATGATAATAATAACAAAAATAATAGTTGTAAAGAAAAAAAAAAAAGAAACCAAAGACAGACAAGGGATGCACAATGTTATTGCCCACCACTCACTGACTGATGCCAAGTCTGTCCCCAGCCTCCTGGCCAGCTGCTCCCAGTTTACACACTGGGTGTAGCATTCACATTCTCTGATAAAATCCCTTTGCCCAGGATTTTTCTCCTGGGAAGCTGAGAGGCCTCAGAGAAAAAGGAAAACAATTCTGATCTCATTTGCTTCTCCTCTGTTTTGCTCATGTGGAATGTGTTTGGAGATTGTTTACCCCCAGGTGATTGTTCCATTGGATTCTGCTGTGGGTTGTTTTGACTCTTGGGGCAACTGGGGCCAAGCTGTGTCAAGACTCTGGAGAGAGTCAGAAGTTTTCATTATTAGCTTTTTAGTATTCTGTAAGTATCCTTTCTGTATTCTTTAGTACAGAAATATATTCTTTAACATAATACAGTATAATAAAGTAATAAATTAGCCTTCTGAGATCATGGAGTCTGCTGCATCATTCCTGCCTTTGTTGGGGCATTCCCTGCAAATACAATACACTGGGCATGGCCTTCTGTGGTTTGGAACATCCTTTTGGCCAGTTGGGGTCAGCTGTCCTGGTTGTGTCCCCTCCTGCCTTCCTGGGCATCTCCTCCCTCCCACTGCATGGGAAGCAGAAGTCCTTGATTCAGGGTAAGCACTGCTCAAAACATCTATAACCTCAGTGTGCTGTCAGCATCATTATCATACTAAATCCAGCTTCCAGCTACTGGGAAGAAAGTGAATTTTATCCCAGCTGAAACCCCAGGACACTTGGTTTTAGTAGCTAGTGTGGTGAAGCATTAGGCTGGAATGAATCTGGAGGCTGTGGTGTCATCTTGGTAGCTGCTTGTCTGTGGCACCAATAAATGTATGCCAATACACCCCTCTCCTGCAAAGGGCCTGCCACATTTCCTCCCTCAGAGAAGAGGGAGCAAGGGCTTGCTGGGGTGTGCCCAAGCCCTCTGAGAGTGTGGCTTTAGCTGCCTGTTTGCTCAGCCTGCAGCCCTCTGAGAGGGAGGGACACTGCTGCTGGATCACGGCCAGCAAATCCCACCGCCAAGCTTTTGCCGTGTCAGCTTCTGCTTGTGGAAAACTCCATCTGCAGGTTTGCAGAATGTGATGTCCAAAGACAGATTGGCATTGAGAGCCAGGCAGGGCCCCTGCCAGGCTGCTGACAGGAGGAGAGCATCAGCAGCAGCCCTGTGTGTGCCGAGGTTTGGAAATCAATATCGGGGCTGTGTACGAATTACAAACGGGACGCGACTGCTAGGAACGTGCCTGGAGCTGTTTTATTTTCCAGCATCAGTCTCACTACATGGTTATGACAATGGGAATATGCTATCAGCTCATATCCCAAGCAGCAGACCAAGAACTTAATGTTACAACTTACTTTAAAAGTTTTTTTGACCATTCACACAGAGCAAAAATATATTGACAGTAGTTCCATCCAACCACTATCAGCACACAAACCTTTGGTTAAAACAATGCTTGCTTATTTTGAGCACAATACCTGCTTGTAAGCCTTAAACCACAATGCACAGAGCTCCATTATTAAGCTTAGAACTTCCTAATATCTTGCTAGATAAACTTTTCTGCAGCTCAGGGAGTTATCCTAGACGAGTGTTAACACACAGACCATTGTTCTCTTTGTCCTTGCTTTTCTACTTCTTACATAATTTTTCTGCTGACCAATCTCATGGCTACTGCTTAGCTCTAATCACAGTTCTGCTGTCTCTGAGGCCTGCCTTTTGCAGCTTTCCCAAAACCCTCAGATGTTATGGATTCCCACAATCAAAACCAGTTTTTACCTAAACCACCAACCCAGAGTCTGAAATGTTCACATCTCCTTCCTTGGGGCTGTTGCCCACCCAGGCTGGCACAGGGCTGAAGGTTTTGTAACTTTGCTTGTCACTCTCTCAGTGAATAGGCAGAGGAGCCAGGGTGGTGCAAGAGGTACCTGTGTGGGGGTCATTAAAGAACATGTGGATTGTCACCTAGCCAGGTGTGGTGGTGTGGCAGGAAATAGAGGCATCAAAAATGTGGTTCTGATATCCTGTGGGGTGCACCAGCACAGCACACTCCAAGGCTAAGGCTCAGGTCAGGACCCTTCAGCTACATCAATAAAAGGGAGGGGAAGCAGGTAGGAAGCAGGGAAAGCCCTACAAATCCTGTGGGCACTGCAATCCAAGAGGGATGGGACCAGTGAGACATGGTCTAAGTGAAGGTGTGGTGCTGATGTGGACATAGGAAGCGAACTTTTTGTTTGGTAAGATGGAAAGAATGGAGTCTCCTGAAAAGAGAAAACTGAAGGAGAACAGTCCTCAACTGTGTTAAGTGTGTAAGTGGCTTCAAAGAGTGGGGGAATAATCTGTTCAAGTACATGGTGGGTAGAATCAGTAATAATGAATTTAAATTAAAACAAGGGAGGTTTAAATTAGCATAAGAATTTTGTCTCTAAGTATAGCAAAAAAAACTGGAATAGGAGGTGGAGCCTCTGTTATTCAACCTGTCCCTAAATCCTTCAAACAAAATCAGTGAAGGGTGGCTCAGGCAGAGCTAAATTTTATTTTTTTTTTCTCTGCCTTATTTTTTGATGGGGGTTGGCAGGGGAGTAACAAGGTATTTTTATCTTGTTTTGTTTTCCTCTTTAAGGGTGAGTTTCAGCTCTGCTACCTTAATCTTCCTCAAATCATCTCTATTTTGGTGGGGTCATCTGAAATGACAGCCTTCAACCAAGCAAAGAATTTACTTATTTAGGATGAAACTGTAAATTTGGGAGTATCTCCTTTGATTTTTGGCAGCCACTGTCTGAATCTTCCCCCAGAAGAAGTAGGAAAAAAATTACATTATATTGTTCTTGATTCTGGGAGAGTCTTCCTGTGTCACCTTGGGCAATTCTCTAATATACCCCAGAACATCCAGGTGAGGACAGTAATCACTATCCTTCAGAGAAAAGAACAGATTGTACTTTTTTAGTGGCAAAGACTCTTTCTTCTCTGTGCTGCCCCCATTATGTGGAGTCACACTCTAAATCTCCCTGTGACTGCAACAGGCAGTAATCTTCCTTTGTCAAAATCTGAGATCACCCATGTCACACAAATACAAAAAGCTCCCAGACAACACTTCCTAGATGAAACCCTGTAATGAGGTGTTTAAAGAGTTCAGAAAAAAAAAAGCAAAGAGAGCTCACTCCTAACACAGACAGATGTGCTCAGCCTGAGGCTCTGTGTCTCCAGGACAGGTGTGTGCTGGTGGGACCTTGCCAGGGATTTTGGGGTGCCCAAGGCTCTGTGTCTCCAGGACAGGTGTGTGCTGGTGAGACCTTGCCAGGGATTTTGGGGTGCCCAAGGCTCTGTGCTCCAGGACAGGTGTGTGCTGGTGGGACCTTGCCAGGGATTTTGGGGTGCCCAAGGCTCTGTGCTCCAGGACAGGTGTGTGCTGGTGGGACCTTGCCAGGGATTTTGGGGTGCCCAAGGCTCTGTGCTCCAGGACAGGTTTGTGCTGGCAAGACCTTGCCAGGGATTTTGGGGTGCCCAAGCCCTGGGCTCTGCAGTCATTAGCAGAGTTAGGAGTCACTAGCAGCTCTGCTTTTGGGAAGCCCAACAGGACATGACGCCACTGTCACATACATATTTTATGAAAAATCCTTTTGTTAGGATCTTTCCTCCTGAGAAGCTTCAGCTTCTGAATGTTTTGCTGCTTTTGGAATGTGATTTGGAGAGTTGTTCACCCAGCATATTAAATTGTTTTTACTTGATGACCAATAACAGCCACCTGTGTCGAGGCTGTGAGAAGTCACAAGATTTTATTATCATTCCATTTCTTTCCTTGCTAGCCTTCTGATGAAATCCTTTCTTCTATTCTTTTAGTATCCTTTTAATATATCATTTTATTTTAATATAATATATATCATAAAATAATAAATCAGCCTTCTGAAACATGGAGTCAGATCCTCATCTCTCCCCTTGCTGGGGTTGCCTGCAAATTCAACATTTGGTGAGCCCTGAGTGAGGAGCATTGCCACACTGCAGGGAGTTATGTGCTGCAGGAGGGAAGCACTTCTGGAAAGCAAGGGGTTTATAATTCTTGAGGTCCTTACAGTGGAGAAAGAAGTTCTTTAGGCTCAGAAAATGAGACAGTATTGTCTTCATTGCTGTCCTAAAACTTCTGACTTCTCTTCCCTTGAGAGATTGTTTCTACCTGGTCACTGACTCGTGTTTGCTGATGAACATTGCTCTGGGGCACACCAGCACTGTCTCTGGCCATGTCCATGTGTGGAATGGCTCTGTTCACCCTGCAGGCAGCATACCATGGTGTTCTTCTAGATGGGCAGGCCCCTGAGGAGTGTCTGCTGGCCAGGCAGCCTGCACTCAGGCGGGAATGTTCTGCTTTTTGGAGTGGCAGAGTCCCAGTCTTGCTCAGTTTCTCCTGGTGTGTTTTATACCCTCTCATGCAGGGTTTTTTTGTTTGCTTGAGTTATTGCTGTCATCACAGCAACTTGATCCTTGTGTTCCCCTTGTATCCTTTCCTTGCATGCCATTGGCATGCAGACTATGGGAGCTCACCAACAATTTTCCAGGGAAGAACCAGTTTTTTTAGCTGAGTATCAAAACAGTCCCAGGGGCTGAAAGCCAGGGGCTTTCAGAAACTGAAGTAGAAGATACTTTTTAAAACACAAACTCATTAGGTTTGATTCAAAATTCTCCATGTCTGGAAAAATGGCAGTGGGAACAGCTTTTTAGCCTGGAGAAGTGTTGGTCTGATCCTGACTTTGTAGTGTCAGTTTGTGCATGGTGTTAGCATCTGTTTTCCCTGGCACTGAAGCTTGAGCAGTGAGGAAGCTGAGATGGGGAAAATGCAGAGAGCAGGATGGGCTGAGCCCCTACAGACAAGCACTGAAGTATTGATCTTCTTAGCTGATCTGTCATTGTGCAAATCCATGAAATCCTATGACATTTCAACAAGCTTACAAATAATTTCTTCCTTTCAGAATTCAAAACCCCAGGACTCTTTTGTTCCAACCTCTTTTCCATCACCAGGCAAATGCCAGGACTTTTCTCTGGGCACATTAGAAGGAGGCACTTTGCTTTTGACCTGTTTAAAGTGGGAAAGTGAAAAGAAAACTCCTCCTGCAGGGGAGAAAAAACCCACCTGGCATTGACAATAACAGAGAAGTGAAATTTTGCATGGAGGGCAGGCACGTTCAAGGTGAGACCTCTCTGGGGAATGATCACATTTCAGTGGGACTGTGCAGAGACAATGATGCTTTCTGAGACAGGACTCAAAGAGGAGCAGAAGAGTGAGGGACTGAAGCATTCTTGGATTTGCCTGTGGAACCAGCTACAAGAAAAGAGCATCTGAGGCAGTGGTTTAATAACCACGAGAGAAGCTGCAAAACCTTTGATTTAAAGCTGTTCTGCTTGAATGCTGCTGCTATCATACACCCTTTAACAGCACTGAAAGCTTTGCCAGGGAATAAAGGCAAAGGGCCTGAAAAATAGCACAGCAGTTTGACTGTATAGCTCTTAATGCATGGAAAACTTTTGGATAGCATGATAGCAGCAGCAGCAAAAAGGATGAGGCTTGATAACTTCTGGTCCTCTCCCTCTGATATTTGTGTGCTGAGCAAGGGTCTGAGAGCGCTCGTGGCTCCTCGTGGTATCCAGAACCCCAGATTTCATCCCACATTGGCTTTGGTCTGGCAGTGCCCTGTGTGGGGAGTTCTCCATTTCACATCCTGCTCTGCATGTGAGAGGTGTCTGTCTGTCTGGAGGGATTAGATCCCGTCTTGTAACGCTTGCAAAAAACGCTTATCAAGCTGTGGGACAGAGCACAAGGAGCTGAAGTGAGAAGCGACAATCTGCTCTGTGCAGCAGGGAAGCACTTGGCAAAGATGCAATTTATAACTGAAAGGGTTGCCAAGTTGGTTTTTTTTTAAGTTTTTCTGCTGACTTTTGCAGAAATGTAACCTGGGAGATTGTAGGATGGTTCCTCAGAAACAGATTTCTGTAGGAAGTGGGGTGTAAAAGAGCAAGATGTGGTGGGGCAAATTCCCAGCTTCCCAAAAGTCACTTTATGTTTGTAGTTGAAGACAAGAAAATCTGAGATGACCATAATTGCAAATGATAGTACAGTAATTCATAAATTATTTTAAATTCTTGATGGGGAATTGCAAGTTTAGGGCATGTCTGGATAGCTACTCCTGTAAACAGGGACTTCAAAAAGCCCCAGACTGGTATAAAACCAATTCTATAATGCAAATATAAAACAAACCAGTAAATAAATATATACAAAGCCAGATATAGAACCCAAACCATCTGCCCAATCCCTGAAAGTGTTCAAGATAAGGTCAGATGGGAGCTCTGAGCAACCTAGTCTAGTAGAAGGTTTGGTGCCATGGTTGGAATGGGAGGATCTGAATGGTCCTCAAGCCATTCTAGAATTCTGTAATTTAAAAAAAAAAAAAAAAAGAAAAGAAAAAAGTGGAAACTTCCAGTCTAGCTGGAAGCTGCCATCAAAGAGCCAAAAAGTGCCTAGAAGGCTCCAGGTTTATTTCTGTGTATTTTGGTGGGGGTGCTTAGTTTCAGTTTGGATTTGACCTGGAAAGTCAGGCTGTTCAAACTGCCTTGCAGGTTAATGTTGGAAATGTTGAGCACAGGGAGGGCTGGGGGCTCCCCAGGCTGGCAGGACAGGCCATCCCAGCCAGGACCTGCCCCACCACCTCAGCAGGGAGGGGAGCCCTGGGTACCCAGGGGTGGGGATGGAATGACAAGCCAAGGCCAAGTCACCAGTCTTAGAGGGGTGCAGGATCAGCAGGGCTGCGGGCAGGGAATGACTGTGCTGGCACTGGAGCTCTGCTTCTCTCATGAGTTAGGGTCTGATTGTATCTTCTGTATTCACATGAACACCTGATAAATTGTCCTGCAGCACTGTGTGCATTCCTGCCCCTGTGGGAGGGGTACTCCAGAGCTGGGGAAGTGTCACACGCAGGAGGGTTTGCAGGCAGACCCCACCATGAGAAGTTGTCACACCTTCAGATAGTTTGGACACCACGAGAAATCAGTTTCTCTGACAAAGACATAACAGAGAAAGTTTCTTGCTTTGCACAGGGAACAAGATTCAAATATACATTTTATTTTAAATGCATATTTCTATTAACTTCAGGGTCTATATCTCCAGTTACTCGTTCTGCCCATGCTCATCTTCCAGATTTGTGCAATATTTGGGGTTCCAGTGCTGCTCAGAAAGTTTTTCTAATTGCTCCTGGACAGGCAATTGCCTTTTTTGCAGGTTGGTTGGATTCTGTTTGATAATTAGTCCCACATCGCTTGTATAAATGAAATAATCATCTGACCAAGTGCAAGTTGCTTGCAATGGCAAAGCAGCTAATTAGAAAACATTCATTTTGCAGTGCTCTGTTAGATCTGCATCCTTGCTTAGTGCACATTGCTGTGCACACATTGCTGGGCTTTGCTGATCTGCTGTCCAGCTAACAAAAGCCAGGTCACTTCTTTCTTCATTTCAGACTCCAAGTTTAGGCAAGTCTCTATGAGCTGCAGCCTTGAACTTTCATAAAAGTGAATCCTCAGAGCCTGTGGCAGAGCTGTGTGAACCTGCCCATTGTAAATAAGGGAATAGAAGGCAGGGTTTGGACATCAAGAGGGGTAAAGCCCAGCAATTGTTATGGGCTTCTGCATTTAGGAAAAGAAAGAAAAATCACTAATGTGTTTTATTCTCTATTGCACAGTGTGCTACCAATAAAAGCAAAAAGTCTCAGATTGTATACCATTAGAAGCAAAGGAATAAAATCAAATGAGTGTCAGAGCAGAACTTGTTAAAGGAAAAGGAGAAACCAGATTCTTGATGAACAAATCCTTGGGATTTGTTCTGAGTCAAGCATGCAATACTTGCTTTTAACCAGCTTTCCCAGTCAGACCTGGGAATCATCTGGGGCTCTCATTGAATTCAGAATATCAGACCCTGTGAGTACAAAACACATTTAAACATTTAAGATTTCTCCTGGTGCTTGCCTTGGCCAGATAAACAGGCTGTGCTTAGAGGGTATTAAGCATGAATATAAGTTATCTGCATATCTCTTCAAAAGGCAATTCAGTGAGAAACAAATTATATTGAAGCCCACTGAAATTCGAAGTTCTAAGCTGGCCTGAAGTTGGGATTACTTGCTGGTGTGCCTTGCTTGGGAGAAGGACTGAAATGGAAGATCCCCCTCACTCTCCCTTTTCATAGGGATCCTAATGTGAGAATGAAAAATAAATGCCATGATGACTGTCAGGAACTGAGCAGAGGATGATACAATTGTGTTCTCATTTCCATTCCTAGAGTTCTGTTCAACAAGCACTACATGGAATTAATTCCTCCCAGAAGTTTACTTATTTATTTTTTAAAATGAATGATAATTTTACATACTACAGCATTAACTGTCACTGCATCATTCCTTGCACACAGACTGTAAAATTCCTGTGGCTCTTGTCACGGGCTGTGCACTCAGAATTGTCATACTCTGCTCTTTATGGTTCAGAATTGTATGAAATAACATCTAACTACACTTGACCCACGTTATTTTCCCCCTTCACACCTCTCCTACTTTACACAGGGCAGATACTCTGATACAGCTGAATACTTTGATGTGTTTATCTGCTTTACATGACAGATTTATCCAAGTGCAGAAGTGTTAAAGGACCCATTTTTCAGTTAGCAGCTCCTGAGGTGGGGCTCACTCTGGGCTACAAGAGGGTTGATTTTCCAATTCATACCACAATTTCATTGGGTCAGGTGAAGGCAGAGATGCACATCCCTATCCAAAATAAGACAAATACATAATATCTTCTTTAAATTCATAATATCTTATTTCAAATAAGAGAAATCCATAATTGTGTGAAAACAGCTGACCTGCATGTGGAAATTGTTATGTCCAACACAAGGCCAACAATGACAATGGTGTCCCCATCCCTGGGAATGTTCCAGGCCAGGTTGGATGGGGCTTGGAGCAACCAGACCTAGTGGAAACTGTCCCTGGTCATGGCAGGGGGGTGGAACTGGGTGAACTTTAGGGTCTCTTCCAACCCAAGCCATTCTGTCATTTTATGATTCCGTGATTATCACAGCCAAGTGAAGGTAAGTATGAAACACCAAAAGCCTTGGAGAGCAAACACACCACTTGTAGCCTTGATATCATCAACAAACCATAATAAATGTGTGAGCAAACACACAAGTTTGCACATGGGTCTATCATAGCTCAAATTTCTGTTTATTGAAAGAAACCAGCTGCTGAAGTGAACTTAATAGTTCATGCCTGCCAGTGCAAGGCAAGAAGAATCTTCTTCTGGTGAGAAGAGATTCTCTGCCTGAGAGTGATCTCTTTAATGTTTTAATTGCATTTGTGTCAAAAATACATGCAGTGTAACCATTGCTTCTCTTGTCAGTTTAAACTGATCTACATCAAAATTGTAGGGAAAACAAGACAACAGAAGCATTTCAGTTCTCTCCCTCAAAAATGAAAAAAAAAAGATTAAACAGGGAAAATTTTACAAGAAGGATTGTACTTGTTAATGGAATGAAAGGTTACATTTTCAAACACAAGACAGGCTGCCTGAATTCTCTACCTTCATCTTTAGTATTGCATTCTGGAGGGCCAAAAGCCCAAATGTAAGAAGTGCAGAGAGAAGGATATAATTTTTAAGCAAAAGAAACACAATGATTAACAAAAGAGTTTGTAGGTTTGGGGTTTTTTAACCAGCAACTCCAGTTTCTGATCAATTCCTAATTTGATTTTGAAACATAGAGGTTATGGTAATTTCATATGCTGATGCATATAATGATTTCTTGATTACAGCAACTGGTTTATAAAGCTTTTCCTCTCTTTCAAAATATTGATCAGCTATTCTAGGCTCAATGGCTGTGCCCTGCTGGATGGTAAATCAACCACACAAACCACACAGAGCCATTCAATTCCCCATTTCCATTAATCCAGATCTAGACAACTCTGCTGAAAAACCAAGCAAGAGAATCAGCAGCAGACCAACCCAAGAATCCTCCCAGGAGATCCTTTCTTCATTTCTCCCAACTGCAGAATTTGTGCCAGCTACCAATCATCCCTTCTGTAATTAGCCTTGAACTGCTGCATGGAAAAATGAACACCCCAAGCTCTGTTTGGAAACTTTAAGAGAAGACTTTAAAGAAATAAAAAAAAAAGTATTAAAAGTATTCCCACCCATTAAAAAAAAATTAAAACAAAAGTTAAAATAATCCAGAAGTTGGAAAAAAGCATTAAAAAACAGAGGCAAGGAATCAACATCAAAGTTTACTGCACCAGGAATGGCAGCTATAACAACACAGATATCAAAGGTCAGTTTAGAAATACCTGATCAGAAAGGAAGCCCACATAAACAAACACCACAGGGCTCATCAAAATTCCCCCAGAAGAAACAGGAATGAACAAAAGAAAAAAGGAAATGATAAGGTGGAATCCACAGAGATGTAATGGAGCACACAGCAAGAGGACCCATACAGGTAGCAGGACTGGAAATGGCACTGATAAAACAGCACACAAACAGGCAGAAAATCAAAATTTGGGATATTTGGGATGTGGAACTATGAAAACTTAGGAAGGAGTTTTTAGGGGAAGTTGCAGAAAACATGAAACCTGCTTGCATTTCAGATAATGGCTCTGTAAATGAAACTGAAAATGCTGGACATTTTAGATTGCTGAAACATCCTTTCACATCTCCTTCCAAGATGCCTACGGGCAGGCTGGGAGCTGAAGTTTTTCAATCAGAGAATCTTTCTCATCCAGGAACAGAGAAATGCCTGCTAATCTTTCAAGGAGTGTTGGATCTAAAATTCTTTCCATCTGCAAGGGAGATAGAGCTTCTACAAATACTGCATTTAGAATTTCTGGTTTGGGTTTGTCCTACATCGATATTCAGAACTGAACAGCATTCTGCATTACCAAAAGGGAATGCAACACTAAATATCAAATGAACATTTCAGAATCTGAATCCAAAATGTCACCTCTTCCTGATATGAATCTGCAACAGATTTTGAAATTTTAAATGAAGATGGATCTTTGGAGCAAAGAAGCCTGAAGCCAGGAGGGAAAACACCATCTCCTGAAATATCTGTGGGTGACACGGAATGTACAGTTAAAATACATTAAACCTAAACCAAAAAATTTAGATTTTTTTGCTGTAAGAGAAAATTGTCAGAAAGTGACATCAGTTCTAAAATGGAATCTGAAACTTCCCAGAGAAAAAAAGTCAAGTTTTGCTGATGAAGACATCATTCAAAAACCAAAAGAGATGCTTCATCTGAGCTGAGAAACTCTGAAATAGGAATCATGATCATCTTTCTCTGGCTGGAAGAAAGATGAAATTGAAATTTGTAAAAGTCTGGAATCTCCCTAAGAAAAAGGAAAGAGCCTGAGTTCTGCTCTCCAGAAGTGGAGCAAGCCCAGCTAAAAATGTCATTGGAAATTGCTGACATTTCTGTGCAAGTTCCAACATCAGAACTTTAAATTTGATACGTCAGATCCTGGAGGAGAGGGAGGTGTTGAGAACCCTGAGGAGAAGGAAATCAAATTAAAAGGAGAATAGGAGATAAAAGCTGTCAAAGTTGAGACCAAGGCACGGCAGAGATGTCTTTAAATGCCAAAATGCAGAATACCTGCATTAGGCTGGACATCCTTAAAGGCAGAATAAAAAGGGGATGCTGATATTGAAAGAAGTCTGGAAAAGCTTCAGGTAGGTGATCCTTGTGCCAAAATACAAGCTGGAATAAATATTCCTTAAGAAATCTTCCATATACAGCCACCACAATTACAGTTGGAAAAAGAAGTGTTCCAAAAATGAGGAGATTACATGAAGAGTTCTGGTGTTAGCTTGCCAGGGATGGGAGAAGACATTTCATTACCTGCAAAGAGAGCAGGGATTAGAGTGAATATTCCAAACCCAGATATAGTCATATGTACAGCTACAGCTCATCTTGGTGCTGAAGTACAAAACTGCATAATTCACAATTCACTGTGTTCTCAGCAGAGCTGTAGGAACCAGAAATAAGTGCTTCAAAAAAATGACAAAAAAAGAGCAGTTTATTAAAAAAAATTCCTATATGTTCTCTGACTCTTCAAGAGCAAAAGTCAAACCACTGGCTGTAGAAATCTCCAAAGCAGAAAGATCTATTGAGTTAGAAAATTCAGGAGTAGAATTTAAATGATCATTAGCTGAAATTAATGCAGGTGGGAAAAAAAAAATATAGCTATTTGTCTTCCAAAGGAAGAGATGGGCATTTAAAGTCAAGAGGAAGCAATTAAAATGGGAAAAATTGTGGATGAAATGAAAATTACAGGAGAAAATAGTCAAGACAGTTAAAAAAAAAAGGCCTGGGTGTGAATGGTCTACAAGAAAGGGATCAGAAGATGCTGCTTATATTGCAGCAAAGCTGGGAGATGTAATGGTAGACGTTTCAGGAGTGAAAAGGGATGTAAAAAGTGCTAGAGAGGATCCTGAAATAGAATTTCAAGTGGAAAGTGTTGAAAAGGACATGTCTGCAGGAGTGGAAGAGTGTGTAGCAGAGAGAGCACAAGAATCCCTGTCACCTATGGAGACAACAGGCACTAAAAATTTAAGTTGATGAGGCCCCATCCAATGTTCTGGTTTCTCAGATTCTTGTTACATCTCCAGGAAAAACTGACCTGATCTTGTTGGAGGAAGAAAAGCACAGCCATTCAAATATTCCTGGAGATATTACTCCAAACGAGGATTGCCTTTTGTCAATATCCAGTGAAATAAAATGATGCCTGTGTTCTTCACTTTCTAGGAACCAAAAATGAAGCCAAACCCAAACCTGACACTTGTGAAACTGTGATGTTGCAGCATTTACTATTCAGTTCTCAAGCATATGAATGTGCTGTGCTGTGCACAAATAACTGCACTGATTTGATTATGTCTGTCCAAAAGGAAACAAACCACCATGATTATCTGCTGGAATGTGCCTTCAATGACAGTGCAATTCCTACATCTGGTGGGAATTACTCCTAAAAGATCTGACTCTTTTCTCCCATTATGATCCTGAGTTTAATGGATGTCACTGTGATATTTTCTGAAAAACCCCTTTGCCAGGATTTCTTCTCCTGGGAAGATGAGAAGCCTCAGCTTCTCCATGTTTTGCTGCTCTGGAATCTGGTCTGGAGATTGTTTATTCCAAACATGTGAATGTTTAAAGTTAATGACCAATCACAGCCAGCTGTGTCAGACTCTCTGAGTCAGTCACGGGTTTTTAATCTTCATTCTTGTTAAGCCTTCTGTCTGTATCCTTTCTCTATTTCTTTAGTATATTTTTAGTATGGCAATATAATATAATATAATATAATATAATATAATATAATATAATATAATATAATATAATATAATATAATATAATATAATATAATATAATATAATATAATATAATATAATATAATATAATATAATATAATATAATATAATATAATATAATATAATATAATATAATATAATATAATATAATATAATATAACATAACATAACATAACATAATATAATATAATATAATATAATATAATATAATATAATATAATATAATATTACATAATATAATATAATAATAAATCAGCCCTCTAAGAACATGGAGTCAGATTCTCATCTCTCACCTCGTCCTGGGGACCCTCACAAACACCACAAATGGATGTGCAGAAATGCCTGGTTTTCCATCCTGTATTGTCTTTCCCCATAGCCTTCTACTTAATACAGGAAAAGCCAAATAATTAGGAATTAGCTCATTAAGGAAATGTACTTGGTTGCCAAACCATCTCTAACTCCATGGATTCCTTATTCCTACACCTTTGAGGTAGGGCTGACTATTTCAGTGAGGAGTGGTGAAGAAGCTGATCCCCCAGAATTGGGCAGGGGTCAGTGATTTGAATCATTTCTCTGAAGTTTTTCCCTCTTTTCATGTCATGTCTGGCAGATCCAAAGTGACCATGTCAGACAGCAATGGCAGGCACCAGAACAGAGGAAAGGAGACCCAACAACCCAGGAAAACAGGCAAGGGAAATGTGAGGCATGTGATGAGGGACATCCCATTTATCAGCAGTTCCTGTCTGCCTGCAAGGCAATCTCCCTGTGAACTTGCTCACAAACTCTGCCCCACCAGGCAACTTACTGAGAATTTACAAATTTGGGAAGTTTTCTTCTTATCTTTTTTTTTTTCCTAAAAAATTTACGGTGCAAATGTAGCTTGGATTTCCCATACAAGGAAAATGCTTCTGTTGGTCAAACACATCTTAAAAAGATTTTCAAACTGACCCACTACTCACGTGCACTTATTGAGGGACTCTAGGAAAAATCTATCCAGAGATGTTTCCTGAGCATTAATACAGCCCAGGTTTAGTTGTTTATGTTGGTACAGGATAATAAACCTGTGAAACAGAGCTAATAAAAAACACCTTGGGGTGTTTCTATTTTGCAAGACATTTTAATTAGTGAATGAAAGTGTCAAAGTGCTGAGCAGAATCTAGAGAGAAAACGAGGCAGGAGAACACTGAAAGCAGCTCCATCTCAGTATGTTCCTGGTAGGTGAATACTCATGAAAAGTCAGTGTTATCTGCAGTATGTGCCTTAAAACTCTGCATGAATGACAACATTTATTGGTTTGTAAGGATGAATATACCAGCCCTGCAGGAGCTCAGGGATGGAGGCTGCTGGGGCTGACTGCAGGGAGGGAAGGGACATCAGAGTGGTTGAACATCTGAGCTGTGCTTTGGTCACAGAAAGGGCTTCACCTGGGGAGAGCTCTGAGTTAAAATGTGCATTGAGATCCCTGAATGGAAGAATTGGAAAAAAAAAAAAAGTTGTTTTTGAGGTCAGGTTTGTAGGTGAAGTGAGTCAGTTGTGCAGCTCATATGAAGTGACAATCCCCAAGGGATTTAAGGAACATTTGCCAAACTTGGGGTGGTGTTACTGTGCCTTTAAAGGATATGTGAATTTAACCTGGGAGGTGAAATTTTGGTTTTAAACCTCTGAGTAGAACAAGTTGAACTGATCAGAGTTTTGTAGAAGAATGTCTAGAGGCTCCTAAAAACCTTAGTGGCAATGAATAGCAGTCTTGGAAAAGAGAGATAGGGGTACAACAGACAAAAAAAAAAAAGGATTGTTGAAGTTGGCCTTTCACTGAAGAATAGTGTCTTTTTTAAAAAAAGGGAGATGATCTGATCAGGCAAGAGAATAAACATCCATCAGCTGGGGTGACAATGTGTTGGTAGCGTGCCTGTGTTTTGATGCATCAGTGAAAACACACTGAATAAACCAAATACTCTGCAACTGAGCTCTTGAATGTTGTAAACTCATTCTGCTGAAAACCTCTTGAAATCAAGAAGTAACAGGGTTGGCAGCAGTCAGTGTCTCCTTTCAGAATGGCTTTTTTCCATCAGGCTGCAGCAGAGCTGTCCTCCCTGCCAGGAACACTGAGGAGGAGTGTGAGGCACTGGGGGGAGGAGGGAGAGTCAGGTATTGCTTTGGCTGGCAAAAAACCATTGGGGCTTAAATGCTGTGAGTAGGGGCCTTACAAGCTTTTGTTCCAACTTCCCAATTGCCCACAGCATAACTGATAAAAGTTTTTCCCCATGAAAATAATGGGAAAATTTGCATTGGTCCTGTCTTGATGTGGGAAAGAAAAGCTGCCATTCCCAGCTGTCCCAGGGTGATGTTATGATGCTTGTATCCCCATTGGTGAGCTCTGTTTATGCTGGATATTTTGTTCTGTGCCTTCGAGACTGCTCTGAAGAGTGAAAGTTTTGTTTGCTGGTGGAAATTGTTAGGGGTCACAGTAGTCACCATCACTGCAGTAAATATGAGCATTGATGCTGCTTTTGCAGCAATAAATACTAAAGTTTGCAATGCCACAGGTTCTGTGGTTAGTGAAATTTAATGTGCCCAGCAGAGCTCCCTAAAGGTGAATGACCCCACAGAATCCATAATAATCCAAGGGCTTTTGTTTCTGGTAATTTAGAAAACCAGACCTGCTCTGCTGCTGCAGCTGTTGGTTTTGAAGTTTTTCATTACCTACAGAGAAATCATGTTTGACACAATGCTGTAGTTATTGAGAACAATAGTTATATTGCACAATGCACCTAATATATCAAACCCCACATTCCCCTGGATGCAGACAAGATCATTTTTTGATCTTTTTCTGAGTCATGCAGGACATCTACACCATTGGTAGAGACCACCAGAATTGCAGCAGACAGGGCAAAAATAATAGAATAGAACTTGTTTACATATCAAACAGCATTTTTTTTTCAGTAGGTAGGGTTTCTGTGACTTTAGCACTGTTGTGTCATCTGTTGAAACAGCTGGTACCTGCTGTTGGTAGCAACAAGATGCTGTGAAAAATAATCCTCTAGTTTTGATCCAATTTTCTCTCATTCCTAAAAGCACTCTCTGCTCTGGAATAAATGTGATCTGTTTTTGCCATTATTCTCCTATAAGAACCACTCCTATAAGTGTAGCAGTAGATCTGTTTTTTAGGGGAGAAGCCCAGTTCAAGTTAGATGAGAATATATAAGCCAAACATGACAAGTCTTGCTGATGGTGACTTAATTCATGCTGACATCTCCATATTTCTAATTGCTCTGACTTTCCTTCTCCACCTCTTAGGTGACGGGGAAGAGTGTGTAACCCAGCAAAGCATCCTCATCCACAAGGAAATTGCTTTCATCAAAGTGTTAGATTTTGTCAAATAAGTCTGCTGCTGGAACAAAAGAAATTCTGCTCTCTGTGCTCCAGACTGGAATTCACACATAGATTAGCTGGGGTGAGTGTGGGCATTGCTGGGGCTGGCTCACAGTCTGAGTCAGGCTTAAGGGAGAGTGGGACCACCCCTTTTTCCTTGAAAGACTGAGTTTCTCATCAAGAAATGCAGTGTGTGTCTAATAAATTACAGATTTATTAAGAATTCCCCTAAGAATACTCAGAATGAGAGGAGAATTAATTCATTATTCATTAGCAAAACTGCTTAGACTGGGGAAGGAAGTGTTTGTGGTCTGGATTAATGTGCAAAGCGATGGCAGGGTTTAACAAGCTGCCAAATCCCTGCCATCAGGACACCTCACCTGTCTGCCTGCAGCTTTCTGCAGTTGTCTGGAGATCACTGCATCCCAGCTGCTCCCAGCTCTTTGCTGATATCTTCTGTTTTAAATGGCCTGTGAGGTCGTTTTCTGCAAGGAACAAAGTCTCCTTTCTGCTTTGCTGGCCATGTGCTCTCACAGCACAGAGGCAGCTGATTCTAGGGAATGTTCCAGAGCTCAGGGCTTTGTTTTGTGTGGCATTTATAGCAGCTCCTCCTTGCTGAGACTTTTGTGCTGCATAAGGCATCTCCCACGGTGCTGGAAGCATCTGTTGTCTGGGTTTAATGATATTTTTCATAACACCCCTGTATGCAGCCTTATGCCTGGAGCCCTTCTCTCTGGTCCCTGCTTCCACCAAGGCCTGATTCTTGCTGAAGTGGAATTATCTGCTTGTCAAAGCCACATTAAGCACTCTGAGATAGTTTCTGACAGTTTGCAGCCCCCTTGCAGGTGCCTGGATGGTTGCTTGTTGTGACCATATATATCTGCATCAATGTATATATATCTAGATATAGATATATATGTATTCCACTATAGGTTCAGGGTCCTCTCTCCTTTTCTGAGTGAAACATTTCTAAGGTGTCACCATCTCTGTTATTTTTTAAATTTGCCACTGCTGGAGGTTTGCCATTTGTATAGGAAAGTCCCATTTTCCCCATATAGCAAAAAGTTGGGTTTTTTTCCCAAAAGAAACGAAGAAAAAAGTTTCAGTTTTCAGGAAACTTTGAACACCATCCCCCTGCCCTTTGTTATGTGCCAGTGGAGAGAGATTGTTTGGTGATTTTAGCCCAACACTCGCTCATTTGGATTTCCAGCCCCTCCATTTCTAGGAATTTGTCATTGCCTTTGTGCAATTGTTCTAATATTTTCTGCTCTCCTGACTTCCCCCAGGGTTTAATAAAACTTAATATTTTCTCAACTTCTTGGATGCCCTCAACAATCACTTTTACAGCACAGGGGTATAATAATAATTTTCAATTCTATTTCAGTCCTTTTGTATCTTTCCAGCAGTAAATGGATACAGCCTTGTGAGAATGTTTATATGGAGTTGTTAAGTTTATTGAAACCTATTTTGATTCCAAAGTAGGATATCCTTTTGCTGGATATGATCTTCCCAGGCTGTGTGAACACTTGGTGTCTCTCAGCCCTAAATTCTGCAACCATTTATGCATGTGTTTAATTTCATAAATTAATTTCACAGAGACTGTCCCTGGGTAACTTTTGATGAACCAGAGCCTTTCTGATGCTGTGCCCTTCCTTCCATGCAAATCCTCTCTCCCAGGGGGTCATGGAGAGATGTCTTTGAGGAGAGGCTCTGCCCAAGGTGTGCTGCAGGACAGACACCTGCAGGGACAGACACCTGTGCTCTCTGAGGACCAGGGGTGGATCTGTTGGCTCTGTGCTCCTCTGAGTTAACTCACCGGTAATTTACAACAGGGAGGAATGTGTGAGGAGTTCTGCTGCAGGAAACTCCTGCTCAGGGCAGGATGCTCGACAGATCACAGAATGCCAGAATGGTTTGGGCTGGAAAGGATCTTAAAGATCACCCAGTTCCAAGCCCCTGCTGAAAGGTTGCAATTTCCCATTTTACACCTGGAAGGGAGATCCCTGCTCCTTTGTGGTTTACTAGGGGAGGGACAAGGAAGGTCCTTGAGAACTTGGAGAAAGCTGCTTAAAGCCTCCATCCCTGAGAGATGGGAGCATTGAGTGAAAAACCTGACCCAGGAGTCTCTGTCATCTTCTGACCTTGGGGTAGCTTTATGGAGATTATTTAGGTTGGCTTTCTTCTTTTTTTTTTCTCTTATGAGTGGAGTGCATGATAAAGTGGGGGAGAAAGAAAATGTAAATCCAAACACAGACCTCCACAATGGGTTTGGGGCAGGTTAAGTGCTGTCTATGAATTAAAAACAGCATTTGGATTTCTCCTTCTCATGCCTTTGCAAGCTGTGGCTGTGTCCACATGCATGGCTATTGCATCCTCAGAATCACAGTGGATCACTTCAAAGATTAAACTATTATTTTCTGAATCAAATCTGTCATGAAAATATGGCATCTTCTGGGGCTGCTTTCAAGTCATCCCTCAGCATTAAAACCTTGAAGTTAGCAAGTTTTTCCAAGTGTGCAAGCAATTCTCTTTTCTTTGGATGCTGTTTAAAGTGGGTGCTTAACTTCTGCAGCATGGGAGAAGTCTTGTCTCATTTATTTTTAGCCCCTTTCTACATCACACACACAGTAAAAAAAGGGCCATAGAAAAGGGATTGATAACTTATTTTCTCAGAATCCATCCCTTGAGTTTCTGTTTATTTCTGCATGAGAGAATACAGAATTGTATATATTGAGCTCCTGCTTTCCCTGTAAAAGCAGGATTATGATTATTACAGGGAAATGACAGCTAGCTGATGAATAGGTAACTTTATCAAGATTGTTTTCATCATGTTGCTATGATGAGGAATAATCTGTAATTAAAAAGCTGTGTTGAAGTTTTTGGTCTGGAATCATTCCACATCTTCTCTGACAGGCAGGTTTATTAATGTCTTAATTTGAGTTTTGCATTTGCCCCTTAGTAAATCTGTTCCTTGCTATGCAGTACTGAGTATGATAATTTGTTAGGTTCTCCTTGTCTGTTGGGAGATGACCCAAGACAGGAGTGTGAGTTCAGTAAACTTCAGAACCATGAAAAAGTTAAAATCCTTTATTTCCAATTAGATATGTATGAAACCCTTTAGAAGGTAAGTAACAGGAGATTTAATTTTTTTTTTAATGTTAAAAACATCTGAATCTTGATCAATAATTTGAAAAAAAGGTTAATTTTTTTTTTCTGTTGCATGCTTAATGTCATCACTAGCAGTGAAAGATTTAAATGTATTTTAGCATCTAAACTGTCACCATCAGCTATCCCACATGGAGACTTCAAATTTCCTTAGGCAATCATTTAAGATTCTTTGCAAGATTAGGAAAGCAATGCTTTTTCTTGGCTCACATACAAATTTGTTCCTAAAAGTTTGCTTTTTTAATAACTATAGCACCCAGAAACTTGTTTTCATAACAGATATTGGACTAGAGCAAACCCAAAGTTTCTCTCCAATTGCTCTCAGCCTTTGGACAGAGGGTCCTGACCATGCTGCTGGGTGGCAGATTGCACCTTGCTTCCTCCTGGGGGCTGTGCTGCTCCCTTTCCACTCTCCAACAGTAGATGGGGATGCTCTGTTGACAGAACAGATCCTCTTTGCTGCCTCACAATGGGATGAAGAATTAATTGTGCAGTTATTTAGGCTTCAGGCAGAAATGCAAGTCCCCATCCCAAACTCTGATGCTTATCAAGCAACATCCCAGATTGTCTGAGCTCTGCTGTGTGTGTCCTGTGAGGCAGAAACATGACAACTTAGAAGTTGCAGTCTGAAGAAACCATTGCCTTTTTTGTGTTTGGTTTTGACTCCCATTATCCTGCCTGAAGGAATTGTGTGGTGATAGTGGCCTTGGCAGCTGACTCCAGGAGCTGGGAAGCTGCATTCTTCCCAGGGAGTGTCACCATGCATTTTTCAGTGCCACCTGTCTCATGGGTGGCAGTGATTGCTGCCTTCTTGCTGGATCTCCTGCAGGAGGGAGTGACTGGCATCACAGCCCTTTTCCCACTTCAGGCATCATGAACTCTACTCAGTGTGACAGGCAGAGCTGAGATCCAGAGCACAGGGAGGGGCAGAGTTTAAATGGTCAGGAGTGTTTGGGAATGAGGATGTGGATGTGACTGTGGAGGGTGTTCAGCTCTATTATTGGTGTTCACAGACTGAGCTGAGAAATTTCCTGGGCATGTTTCTGGTGAAGTTGGTGTTGATGCTGACAGGAAGCTCTGTGGCTCTGAGGAGCACCTTGGGCTTGCAGTTGTTCATCAGTGGGGTCTGATAGACTAGAAATTGTTTTCTGTGCTGGGGTTTACCCCAGGCCCTGAGCCCTGAGCTGCTCTCTGGCTTTTCACATGGCCTGGACCCCGAGCCTGTGCACCAGAACAGCAGCTTTTGGTCTTTGCTGATGCAGAGAGTCATTTATCTTCTTGTGTCTTGCTGTGCAGAGCAATAAAGGTTTCAAGCAGGCAGGGCTGCTGGATTCTGGAAAATAAGCAAACAAACTCCACTTTGCAAGATTACCATTTCCTCTTACTATTTTTGGAAGTGTTTATTTTAAAACCCTGAAGTTAATCTCAGGAATGCCAAGCAGCACTTAAAAGGAGGAGGGGCAATGGGGCCTGGGGAGGTGGGAACTAGAGGAGAGCTTATGTCACTGAGTTTTCTTCATGTAATTGAGTTTGTTCTTTAATCACAAAAAACAGTCATTTGGTTCTGAAATATCTGTCATTGCAGCACATCCTTCTCTCTTCTGATTCCTGCCATTCTTGGCAAACACTGCACACAGTACAAAGGCCTTTGCAGAGTTATTAATCATGTTTGGCAGCCAGGCTGCACTAATCTACTGTCTGGAAGCAGAGAAAGTACTAACTTGTGTGTTTTGAGATGCACTGATTAAAGCTCTTTATACCTTTGTTGCTGCAATGAGAGCTGCAGGAAAAAATGGGATGGCCACAGGAAAAGCAGAGCTCCTCATCCCTTCCCTCCATCCTGTTAACCTGTGCTCTGTGGGGTGAAATGGACACTTTCTGTGTTTTGTGGGATACAGTTGGTGCAAAGCACTGGGGAAGGGGTGGCTGTGGTGGTGTAACACAAATTTCACAGCAGGTGGATGGGAAGGGCAAGACTTTGGTACACCTTGCCTAGGAGACCTGGTGATTTAGGAATTGGGAAGGAGTAAGAACTTTCCTGGTCTGATTCCCATCAGGAATTTTGAAACAAGGTTCCCTGTTGAAGGCAAAGAAGTTGATGGTAAAGGGATCAAAGCCTCTTTCTTTCCCTCCAGCCCAGTGGCCACATCCTTCATGGCTGCATTTGGAATGTGTCAGGCATGGAAAAGTGGTGCCAGCAATTCAGAACTTGGAGCTGGCAGAAAGTGGCTGCATGTGTGTGTTGTGCTCCATCAGTCAGGTCTGCACAGATGCCAGGGCAGCAGCTCATGTGCAAATAAAGTCATTCCTTGGCTCTGAACACCTTCAAGTTTCGGCTGTACCTGGAGTTAAAGCACAGACATAACTCAACTCCTCTGCACCTGACAAATGCTCCCTCCTGTGCAGAAGGAGAAGCCAACTGCCAGCTCTGAGAAGACCTGCTGTGTCTCAATTCTGGGTGCAGATTTTTGGTCTAACTCTGTGACCCAGCATGCAGGGGACAGCAGCCAGACCTGTGTCTACAAATGGATTATTTATGGCAGACAGACCTGTGGTGATTTTTCACTTTGCATGGATGCTGTGCAGCTGACATGGAGCAGAAGAGTGGTTCAGGATGCTCCTGGACAGGAACAGTGTGATCCATCCTTCAGGTTTTTTTATTTTCCTTCACTCCTTTTTTATTCATATCCCATGCTTCTGTTGGGCACCTCCTGAGCAGGTGGATTTTAAATGAAGTTTTCCTATTGCCAAATAATTGAACTGAAAGCTAATGGGGTGTATCACTT
This sequence comes from Fringilla coelebs, assembly GCF_963513975.1. Classification (NCBI taxonomy): domain Eukaryota; kingdom Metazoa; phylum Chordata; class Aves; order Passeriformes; family Fringillidae; genus Fringilla; species Fringilla coelebs. The sequence continues at coordinate 6,559,398 of NC_140034.1, forward strand.
CTCATTTAGTGGAAAAAGTGGTCTAGGTAAAGGTGCTTCTGACTGAGTGTTTGGCTTCTTACCAGCAGCAAAGAGTTCCTTAAGGAGTGCCAGCAGTTACCTTTTGAGAATTTTTAATACAATAAGAAATGGCATAGGCAGCAGATTGCTTTTCATGGACTTTGTGGCTTTAAAAAGTATTAATTTACTGTCCTGAAAACATAATAGAACAGTAATGATTCAATGATCTTCAGTGAAACTCAAAAGAGATTAAATTCCCTTTTCTGCTGCGCATGATGACATTGCTTGTTACATCACTCAACACAAAAATGGGTCTGAGGTACCTCTTGAATTTGGTGTAGAACACAGTGTGTGTAAGAGAAGTGTACAATTTTTTTTTATGGCAAAGAATTTTCAAGTAAACTGTTTAATGACAACAAAAATTGTTTATGAAATCACATTGATTTTATTTTCCTGCTCAAGATTTCTAAGAGTTTTAGAATCTATTTTGTTTGTATTTCAGATGTTCCTGGGATAGATTTATTATTTCCTCTAGTTTCTGTCTTATGCTTTTGTTTTCCAAGTCCTTTGCTTGTTTGTAGGTTCTTATCCCATTAAACCTAATGGAGAGATTCTGTTTTGTGCCAAAAAAAAAAATTATTTGCAACTTCTGTATCTTCAGCTTTTTTCTTTAGAAGTGGTCTAGGCTCCATAGCTCAGGGTGGAAAGACATTCCCTAATTTTGATTTTTTTTTTTTTTTTCAGCATTGAATTTGTTTTTTCATTTGTTCCTCCCTGTTATCCTGAGTACCATGAGGCATCACTGGGGATTTGCATGCCAGCCACTAAATTCAAATTTCCAATTGCTGAGCATTGCCCTTGGATTTATTGGTATTATTGCCCAGACTGGAATCTACCCCTGAGGAAATAATCTCATGCACCCCAGAAAATGCTGCACACACCAGCAAAGCTCATCACCCTCCAGAGCACCAAGGGGGGCTGGGCAGCTGCTTGTGGATGCCATCCCATCCCCATTCCCAGCATCCCTGGGACACTGGGATGCAGCAGCAGGGCCACAGGGGGGCTGGGAGCCTGCAGGAGCAGATGTGCTGACCCCCAGGGTTTCATTTATGGGATGGGGTAATGCCAGTGGTGCTCTCCCCACGTTCCTGCAGCTCTGTCTGGGGTGAGCTGCCTCCAGACAGTCCTGGCAGCTTGCTCTGAGATTTAAGATGAAATTGTGGGGGGCATCTCTTAATGCTGAACTGTTTCTGTGAGTTTTGGTGAAGGAAATGTGAGTGTTCCAGTTCCAACTCCATGGAATAGAGGGGGAAATGAGAGGGATTAAAATGGCTTTTCTGTGCTTTACTCTGCACCTTTTCTGATGATGATCTGCACACCTTTCCTGAAGGTTTAGGAATAAAAATGATCTTTGGTTCCCCAAACTTTGGATGTTTGCCCATTGGGTAAATGCTTGTGTCTGAGGGTGAGGAAGAGGGGAAGCAAACTTTTCACAAAGTCCTCAGTTAAGGCTCAACCAGCTGAACCTGGAGAGTTCAAGAAAGTGTAAGTAGCATTTTAACAACCATCCAAAGTTAAATTTTGTCTCTGTTTCCTAAATCAAACAAACCAGAGGGATTCTAGTGTATGGACAGAAAGCATAGCTAATGCAGGCATCTCTCCCTCTTAAGAGAGGGTAATTTTCATACTAAATCCTGTTTTTTACTGTCCTGAAGTTGTGCTACTAATTCAATATTTTTCACTGCTGCTGCACTTTTGTGACAGTATGTCTTAAACTGCAGTCCTGAGCTGTTAAATTCTTTTAGCCAATATATTTATATTTTCATTTAATAGAGTACTTTTATAACACGTTGCAGCAGCAGCAGCAGCTTCACCTGTCTGAAACCTCTAAACTGAAAAAGATGCAGGTTGTAGCTGGCATTCCCTGATGAGGGGAGGTGCTTTGAAAAGAGGTGAAGTGAGACTGGAGGGACTCTTCTCATCCTGGATATATCCAAACCAGGTAGAAGATAGTCAACAGTGAGCTCTTGAGCAGGGGGATCCACATGGACAAAACTGTATGGCTAAAATAACACCATGGAGCCTACTTTTATCTGGCTCCTTATTCTGGTAAAAGAACCCTACATTTAAGAGGGTAGTAGCTGTTTCAGAAGGCCCCTCTGCTATTTTTTTTCTCCCTGAGCACCATCTGAGCCATGGACACATGAGTTTGGGGAGGAGAAAACAGATTTACAAACTGTTGACTGTACATGCCTACAGAGGTTTGTGGTGATTAGTTACATCTCCATTGCTGGGAATTCTCTTGCTGCATCCATAACTCACAGTGGGGCAGAGCTGGGATCTGGATGATTTGATACCATGGTACTCTGATTAATCAGGGGTGTATCTGTTCCTACAGAAATCTGCCAATGTGGCTCTTCTCTTGAAATAATGGAAGAATTTACAATTGCTTTTGGTTATTTGAGGTCTGCAACTATCTTTGGTCCTATGCCTTTATCTACAAAGACTGGCTTTCAGATCATTGCCTTTGGCAAATCAGATCATTGCCTGAGCAAACAATGACTGAGAGTCCAAATTCTATTGTTTGCACAACAGAAAAATTTAGAATTTTGCACATGAAAAATTTAGAACTGTATGATGTACAACTGAGCCTTGTCTCCTCAGGCACTCAAGCAGAAGAAATCAGATTCTGAGAGGCACCACCACGTAGAAAGAGATTTTTGGTTTCTGGTATGACTCACTCTGGTATCCTCCATGATAAATCTTCCCTGTCTGCTAAATTAGCACATGGGTGATGTTCATGAAGTCGTGGTGTCCCAAAGACTCTACAACTGGCTTCCAAGAAAAACTTATTTTAGTTCAGACACTTCTGAAGACTCGGAAGAGGTCTCCTGGTCTCCTTTGTCAGGTCTTTATTACTGCCTTCCAGAAGGCAACCAAAATCTGTCTTGGATGGAAAATTTTCCAGATGATCTGCTCTTATTTTTTCCCCACACGTTGAATATATTTTTTATTGTAATGTAATCACAGAAAAGTGCAGTTTCAAGGTGTTGCGTCTTAATTGTCAGTTTATTTTGCACGTAAATTCCACCATTTCAAAGAGTGCAATTAAATATTCTGAGTATCATTTAAAATATTTACAATTCTCTTAGCCAGATAAGACACAATATTTTTAGTTGAAGATATTCCCCAGACATCTGCTTTTTTCTAGCCCATATGGTGGAATGTGTGCCACATCTCATCTGTACGTTATGCCCTACAATTGCTGCCAAAAAGGATTCTAAGTTACTATCTAAAGCAAAGCTACTCAGTAATCTGGCAAAACCCCTTTCCAGAGCTCTGTCTTTTGTAATCTCTGAGCAACCAGACACCAGGGTCTTATTCTGCCCTTTTTTTTGGGATGGTGTTGGAATGTGATGGAATCATTAGTGGTGTGCTGGCTTAGTCCAAGACCCTCTAGAACAAGAGGTTATTCACAGTCCTCCAGCTGATCTGTATCTGTTTCACCAAGGAACCCTTCACCAATGGATTTTTTTTGCTCTGGTCTCGTTAGCATAATCCAAAGGCTGCAGTGAAACTCTCTTGGTTACCACCTAGAGATTAAATAACAGCAGAAATGTGTACTGGGGCTGTTTTGTTGCTAGAGCTACTCTCTTTGTACTTTCTCTGCAATGTTTTGGGGAAGTGAAGTCTGGTTCAGGATGTCCTCCAATTAAATTGTAATTTATGAACCATATAAAATGTGATTTGTAAACTATGTTCTGGTAATTCAGCTAGATTTAAATGGCAGAGAAAAAGAGAGAAAGAGAGAGAGAGAGAGGGGGAATCATAGAATCCTAAAGGGTGGAAATGAACCTTAAAAATCATCTTGTCCCAACACCCCTGCCATGGCAGAGGCACCTTCCATCAGACCAGGTTGCTCCAAGCCCCATCCAGCCTGGCCTTGAACACTGCCAGGGATGGGGAATCCACAGCTTCCCTGGGCACCCTGTGCCAGGGCCTGCCCACCCTCACAGGGAAGGATTTCTTCCTAACACCTAACCTAAATTTCCCCTCTTTCATTTTGTGCCCAATACTCCTTATCCTATCACTTCAGTTCCTGACAGAGTCCCTCTGGTTTCCCTGCAGCCTCCTCAGATCCTGGAAGGTGCTCTGATTTCTCCAGACAACCTTCTCTTCCCCATCTGTCTCAGGGAGGGATTTCATAGGGGAGTTGCTCCAATCATCTTATCAACCTCATGGCCTCCTCTGGCCTTGCTCCAACAGTTCCATGTCCTTCTCATGTTGGGGACACCAGAATGTCCCAACCAGCTCTTTATCCACCAAGCAGTCCATCCATCAAATCCATGTCTCTCCAATTTGGAGGCAAGGATGTCTGTCATGCAGGACAGTACCATAAAGTATCATATAGATATATATGTATTTATTTGAAACCCTTAATTGTGTCAATTCTTGGTGTCATGAATTGACACAATTAAGATTCTGAAATTTGATTAGAGCCTGGTGACATTCCAGGTTTGTATCCCAAGTGCCAGTGGCCGTTTCTCATGCCAGAGGTGGAAGTGTGTAAGAGTGGATGTACATTTCAGCAAGAGCCTAAATTGCTCAAGGCATTTGTGCTTTAAAACTTCTGTACTACAAAGCCTGTTCTGCAATAACAGAGTCCCTGAGACTCTCATTTGAGCTGTGTCACCTCTCTGTGCTCTCTGAAACATTTTGAGCAGCTGTGTGATGTGTGTATCAAATGAGGGGGTTCTACTTTTACACCAGTGTGTGTTGTTATTGTGTTAATCACCCAATACAGGCATCTGGTTGAGTTTAAAATCACTGCTGAAAAAGTTTCTGTGCCTGGTGCTCAAAAGGATGTCCTCTTATAAGCATCTTCTTTCTCCTTTCTTAAAGATGTCAGCTTCTTCACCATCCCTATGGAGTTAGCTGCTGCTCCTGGACAATTAGTGTAGGAAGACATGTAGGATATTAGCTCAATAAACTCATTTTTGCTGTATTGTTTATCAGCTGGGGTCTACTTAGTTTCATGCATTTGTTCTGGAGGCAGAAGGTGTTTGCATGCAGCTTTCTTACTGCAAATGATATTTTCCTGATCTGCTGTCTAAGCCAAACACGATGTTTGCAGCAGAAAGATTGCAGGGAAGAGGAATCAAGCTTTTTAACAAGGTGGGGAATGTAGAAGATTCTCTCTATTTTCATTTCCTAATCTTGAAAGAAGTGAAAGGAAAACACCATCAGCCTGCTAAAACCCCATTTCAGTTTTTGCTCTCCTTGTCCCTTTCCATTTGAAGAGTTGCCTGTTCCTTTCCCACCACCGAGGGAGAGGTGTGAAATGCTCTTTAATTTTGTCTCAGTCCTGTGAGTAAATCCTGTTGCTGGATCCTCTCAGTTCAGCTGTTCTCTGTTGCAGAGACCTTACTGAGTGTCTTTCAATTGTTGTCCCTATTACCCATCTGTGACATTTACTTTCTCTTGCTAAGATTCTTGTCCCTTCCCACTCTCAGCAGAGGTGGGTGGTGGGGAATAATTGCACCCCTTTTTATTTAGGTTTTGGTGCCTTTCACCAGAATTTTTATAGACCTCTTGATATTCTGAGGACCTGTCTTTGCCTTTCCCAAGTGTATAATTATTCCTTTAATTAATATGTGCATGTAGGTATATAAAATTAATTCCTTCTCTTCCCTTGCCTTATTATAGCTCTGCAATAGGGGCAGTTTTGTTATTCTCTTATCTATATTTGTTATTCTTTCTCTGTTTGGGGACTCTCCATTATTGCTTCAGGGAGAGCTTGTGCTGTGAGGAGGGTTTGCTGCTTTTTGGTAGGGTCCCCACCCCAGCTGGAGCGCCCTGGTCAGCATGGTTGGATGGCAGGAGATGCTGCCTGGATGGCATGGTTGCAAGGAGATGCTGCTCCACCAAAAGCTGGCTAAGAGAATCAAAGGGAAATAATAAATTTTCAGCTCTATTTTCCTTGCAGTGTAAGTTATATTCACTTCATGCTTTCAGAGTATGATTAAGACCCCAATGGTTTTAAAGAACAAAGCAGATAAATACTTATCACAGAATGATGGAGTGGTTTGGGTTGAGAGGGACCTCAGAGACCATTTAGTTACAGCTCCTCAGTCTTGGGCAGGGACAGCTTCCACTAGACCAGGTAGTGTGTAAATGTATATTAGCCCCTCAACTCAAGGAGGTATCTGCAGTGCTGTGCTTAGGGGACAGTCTGTGGGATGTATGGAACTGCAGCATCCTGAGCAGGGTCAAACACAACCATAAATTGCACAAGTCAGTGCCCATTAAAAAACACAAAACAACCCAGATTTTGGGAATGCGTGTGCTGGCATTTTTGTGTCTAATTGGCAGACAAAGGAGCTGGACTGCAAAGATGTTTCTCTGTGTCTATTTTGTTCCCCTTTACAGTCCTCCACGGGGTGTCAGGGAAGCTGCTGGTGAGAGAGCTCCAAGTGCTGCTGTTGCTGGGAGGGGATCCTGTTTTCCTCTCCCAGCAGAGAGATGCAGGCAGCACTCACCCATGGGCTCTGGCCAGAGAGGAGCACCCACAGCTTGGCTAATGAGCACCAATTAAAAACCTGACCCATCTAACCCAGCACGGGCAGGAGGGGTAGGAGCCGCAGGTGAGGAGCAAAAGGACAAAAGATTTTGAAGTAGCCTCTTATGCAAATAAAGCAAAAGCCTTTTTTCACTTGCCTATATTAATCCTGAAGAAATTAGCATTTAATTTCTATAATTAGCCTTTCATGGACTCCAAGGAAGCGAGCATACACTTACACACTCATTCCTGTTTCTTTTAAATCCTGAAGGCTTTGCCACTCTGTTGCTAAGGGGAAGCAAAGATTGGAGTCGGAGAGAAACAAAAAGCAGAACTTGCTCCCAGGTGTTGGTGAATCATCAGGGAATGGAGGTTTTTAATAATGTCTAAAGGAAGGCATAGGGGAAGTGTGTGGGTGTAAATTGAGTTTTCCTGAAAGGTGCAGAGCTGACAGAGCAGGGACTGCTGTCCAGTGAGTGCAGGGGACCAGAGGGGACAGGGCTGGTGACAGGACTCTCTGCCTGAGTCACCACCTGGACAGGATGGTCCTGAGCATCAGACCAGCACCCTTGGTGCTCCTTTGGGAAGTGATGGCCTGGAGAGAGTCTGTTCAGCACAGAGAAGAGAGGGTTTTTTAAGTAAAGAGAATAAGCCATGGAGGCATGAAATCTTAGATCTTAAAAAAAATGATCAATGTTTTCTCTTTCCTTAATTTCAAAACCAGGCAGATACTAGTGGGAGCAGTAAGGTACTGAATAAAAAGATGAGAATTGGAAGGAATTCTCCCACATATGTTGATGATAACTGAATCTGTGGAATAAACCTAGGGACTTTTATATCATGAATTTCCAAAGTTAGTACTGTCTCTTAAATGTATATTTCAATATTTGCACCATAAATCTGATCCTGAGAGTTGCATTTTTAGTCCTGTGGCTGAAATTCCCCTGTCAGCAATTGATGCAGATCAAATGTTGAATTTCAAATACGTGCAGCAATCCACAGATCAAAGATTGTGCATGGAAACCTTAGCAAACAGCTAAGAAAAAATCCTTTACTCTGCTTGTAGGTAGCTGGCAAACAAAAAGAGCTGGGGGGTGGAGAATGACTGGAGCAGTTTACTATGAAATATCTACTGGGATGCAGTTTGTCATCTGTGGCTGAACATTATAAAGTGCTGCTGCAGCCCTGCCAATAAAATACTGATAGTGGAACTGCTGCCCAGCTGGAGCTTCCTCAGAAAACAGATATAATTATTTAGATTCCATAGTCCTTGGACATTGATCATGTCAACAAAGACATCCCACAATTATTAGGTGCCAGGTGATCTATGTTACTGTTCTGTAAGAGGTTCACACTTCCCCTGCTGCTCTCTCAGCAGCCTGATGCCACGAGCTGTCCTTGAGGATGGGTTTGGTGATGGTTCGTGGGGGATCTCAGGGTGCAAAAAACTGACACGGTACAAGGGGGTTTGCAGTGATAATCAAAACAAATGCACTTTTATTGAAATAACCACAGCAAAATGCATTGGGGAAGGATGGGGGAAAAAGGGAAAGATAAGGAAAAAAGGGAGGAAAAGGAAAGGGTATAAAGCTCCCAAACGTGGAACGGCGGAGTCCTTCGGTGTCCGGCCGATGAGTTCACCACTTCACATCCGGGGAGATCTCAGAGATGCAGCTCATCAGGATTCCAATTATACACTTTTTTGCTGGGGGAAGGGAATGATTTTGAAACTGAATCTATTTTCCTGGGTGAAAAAAATGGTATTTGGAAAAAGGTACGCACAGTCCATCTCTCAGTGGGCGAGAGCCATTGTTTTCGTGGTTGGGTGCTCGCACCTGCAACATCCATCTCACTTTGGTCAGCTCTCCTCCCCCTGCCCACCTCCCCCGGGCTGGGGGCTTCAGTCCCAGTCCTTGGAGAGGCCTTTTCATATGGGAATTTCTTGTCTTGGCTTTTCTCTGGTGAGGTGCCTCCCTACATCTCAGTTTGTCTGTCACGGCGGGTGCAAACGGACAGAAGAGGTCTTCTTCGAGGGACCACCCCTAAAACTCAGGAAAAGTCCAGCCAGGCCAGGAATTGGGGGAGGAAAGTCCAAGAGCTATTGTTGTAAAAACATCAGAATATCCTTTTTTCTTCTCCTGGAGCGCAGTGTAGCATGCAGCAAGATACACACACCTGTGACAGCTGTAGCTTAGCCGTGCTCTCAGGTCATCAAGCTCTCCTGGCTTATGAAGCCAGAGGCCTGTGGACAGGGGGGATTTTCTTCAGTGGTCCCCTAAGGACAGTTGTGAGGCAAATTGAGGGATATTTCGGACAGACTCTCCCACCTGGGATGTGCTGGATGATTTTATTCCAGATGAAAAGAGCTGAGCTGACTTGAGCCCCTGCCAGGGGTGGGGTGCATCACCTTCCAAGCTGTGCTCAGCCAGCCCTGCAGCTTCCTGCTCCATGCACTGTGCCATGCAGGCTCTTTTCCTCAGGAAGGGGTTTTCCTTCCATCTACTCAGTCCCTGTTTTGTGGAATCTGTGGCTTGACCCAGCTGGGGGTAGCACCCAACACACATCCTGGGATACCTTCTGTGCACCAAGCTCCCCACAGAAGAGACTGAAGGAAGATGAGAATGGTTAATTAGGAGAATTGGACCTCAAGTGCTACTGAAAATCAAATAACCAAGAAAGATAAAGGACAATAGGCAAGTGAGAAGTTTTCAGGATTTTCTCCTCTTCCTCAACCCACTGACAAAAAAAAAAAAAAAAGTTGATATTCTATATTCTAATGACTGTGCCAAACCATCACTTGGAGAGGGAAGTGATATTCCTTCATCTAGAAGAAACTGTAAGAATTAAACAGTAGCCAAATGTCAGCTTGGTTAGTCAATAATATTGCCTCTTTCTCCTGAAACTCAAATACTGCAAAATTTTGCTGGGGAGATTATTTCCTGTCCTGTTTATTTGGGGATTTTGGGGCCTTGCACAGTGGATGACCTTGTCTTTGTCCTTCTGTTCTGCAGCAGATAAACTTCACAGCTTTTAATACCTGTTAGGGTTTTAGTGTGGTGTGCAAGCTTTCCTCTTGTGGTATGACTGCTATAAAAAGTGTCTTCCATTTTGAAATATTCTGTAAGATTAAGGTTTTAAAAACAGACATTCACTTTCTTCTCTTTTTAATGTTTTTGGTATGATTTCCTCAACCCACTGCTCCTATTCTCTCAACTGAGTCAAGACTCCCCTGAATATTTTACTGGTATTTCATCTTGGTTCTCTGAACATCATTACTGAGTGTGATGCAAGCTCCAGAAGGTTGTTGATTATTTTTATTAGTGTCTTGAAGCTCATCAGTGAGCTGCCAGGCTCAGAGCTGGAAATGGAGCCATTCCTTGTGAAAACTTTTTAGGAGGGAGAGGTGTAAGGGCAGAGTCATTCCTCCCCTTTCTAATATCAGAGATAAGAAGCTATTTTTTCTTGCTTGCTCCTGCTTCTAACAGTCCTGCATATTCCAGATGAGTCAGTAATTTAGGACTGACTGACATTAACATCTTGCCTGTTAATGCCATCTGAAGTCAATGGGGTCGATTGAAACCATATAATCCAGAAACACTGAAAGTACAAGGAAAGCACCAGGAAGTTACTGGGGCTTGAAATTTTGTTTTTCTATCCCCTGCAAACAAGCACAAAGCTTGATGATTCAGTGCATCTGCAGTTTCAGAGACATATCTTGGAGATTAGAAAGGGAAAACAACATTATACTGCTATGCAAAGCCTGCAGCAGGCAGGAATATATTCTCACACTTTCTGTGGGACATAAAGAGGTAAAAACCAAGCAATACCTCATCACCTTGGATGAATTTAGTTTGCTCAAAAGCATGGGCCAATTCAACAATAGGAAGGGCTATTTGAAGTTAATTATGATAAAGTTCTCAAAAAACTAAAAAAAGAGTTCATAACAAGACATTTTAATGACTTCTGTCTGTGACTCCTCCTAGAAAATCTAGGAATAGATTTTGTAGAGAATATGACTGGTATTTTTCTCACTTCTTTCTTCTTTTGCCTTTTAAAAGCAAAGCATGTGGGAGTGCAGGAAGAATACCTTCCAGTTTCTCAGGCATTATTTCCCTCAAGATTATTATGACAATCCCCTGGCAGTATTTTTGTATATGTATATATATGCACCTTGAATTGAAAACACCAACCAAACCAAAACTAAAAACAGACTCTAAAACTCCAGGCACTTGTTAAATCTAATCTAAATTCCCTGCTAGGCCTGTGTTGGGAAGAGAAAGAGTGGAGCACTGCTTGGAGGGCAGCATGACAGTGAAGCCACTTGGAGCTGTCACCTCCACCTGGGCAGGGAGGGGGGGACCTGAGTATCTGCCTCTGCTTCGTGCTGGGGGAAGGAGCTGCTGCTGGAATAGTTCCAACATGCTTCTTGCAGAGCTCTGTGCTTTTAAAAGCTCTGAGGGAGCAGCAGTGACGTGTAGCACCAGCAGGTTGCTGTACACTTGCTGGTCGTGCCCATGCTGTTCTGTCAAAAGGGCCCATCTGTGTCCTAAAAACCAAGATCTCTGGCTGTCTCTGTCGTGAATCCTTTGGAATACCCTTCCAGGTGCTTCCCCTGGGAAGTTCAGGGTATTCAGAGCGTCTAGGAAATGTCACTTCTATGTTCTATAGGATTTACTTTCCATCAGTGTTGGTCTGGTCACAGGTATTGTCCCAAGACTTGTGTCTTGATCCTTGCTGCCACTGAGCACCACTCCAGGAGGTCTTTTATTTAAAAAGCCTCTAAATCAAATCTACAGGCAATATTATTATTATTATTATTATTATTATCATCATTATTATTATTATTATTATTATTATTATTATTATTATTATTATTAACAATAACAATAACAATAACAATAACAATAACAATAACAATAACAATAACAATAACAATAACAATAACAATAACAATATAATAATAATAATAATAATTTTATTATTAGTCTCAATAGGACACGAAAGGAACGACGCGCACACACTGAAACACTCAGGGTAAAAAAGGAGAGAGTTTATTTCCAAACTCCCATATTTATAGAATTCCAAAAGTGACAGTGGATTGGAGGATGAAATTGCCACCTCTCCAACCACGCTGGTCAAATCCACAGTCCATCAATTCTCTCCTCCTCCAGAAAGGAATGCGAAACAAGAATGATTTACATGAAAAGGTGCGTGAGAAACTCCATTACAAAAATGTAAACATCAGAAGGCTTTGAAGAACTTAGAAGAACAGGGTGACTCTTCTTCTTCTCTTCTTCTTCTTCTTCTTCTTCTTCTTCTTCTTCTTCTTCTTATTCTTCTTATTATTATTATTATTATCATCATCATCATCATCATCATCATCATCATCATCATCATCATCATTACTATTATTATTAATGTGGTGCCACCACATGCTCAGGCCCCAAGCTGGTAACCCTCAGTGCAGTGAGGGCACAGGACCTGTCCTTGACTCCTCCACGTCATTTTTGTCATTTTTAGGGACTGTGAGTTGGGAAGAAGCTGCTGGCAGCCCCAAGTCCAGTGCTGAGGGGCTGCAGGGACACATTGCAGAGAGAGGAGAGGGCCCAGTTTGTGACCTCCCCACCCAGCATTTTGGGGGATTAGAGTTCCTGGCTCTTTGGCAGTGCCCAACCACTGACTCTGAACATGGACAATCTTCTTTAAAGGCGTCCCCAGGCAGAAGAGCTCCATAAGGAGCCAGCAGCTGTGAGATTTTGCTGTGGTCTGTGTCAGTCCTGGAGCCAGATTACATTAATAGGGGTGAATTTACTCTCTTGGAATCCTGCACAAGGGAGCTGGTTGCCTTCCTCAGCTTTGACAGTCAGAGCCCAGAGTAAAGACTTCTGGCAGTGCTGCTCTGAGAAGGAAATATGTACCAGATAAATGAAAATATTGAGTAGGTGGCTGGTGGGTTGATTGCTAAAAGCTCTGTTTGACAGGCTCAGGTGCTTGGGTACAAAAGAACCTTGGCTATTTGCCTGCCCCAAGGGTAAAAGTGTGGGGTCAGTTTAGTTAGGGCCAAGCTTTTTTAGCCATATAAGATTTTGCATCTGGCATTAGTGCACTGGCCCATACAGAAAAAGAGCTGATTCTCATCCTGCTTTAAAATTCAGATCAATAAAAAATTAAGCCCCTGCAGCACTCTTCTGTTTTGTCTTCTTTTTACTTAGCTCTATTGAAAGGACTTAAAGGGATTAATTTCTCATATGGCTTCTTTCTATTCAGGTGCAAATGAGCAGAACCAGTGACTGCATATGTTGAGTTCTTCATCATTTGAAGCTGAAGCATCAGAGTTGGGAGTTTTTCTGGAAGCTCTGTGTTGGGACAGTCAGAAGCCTTGTGGTTATCAAATGAATGATGAGGAAAGTGCTATGTCACCCACGTGGTTACAAGTTTAGGCCAGGCCAAATGGCCAAAATTTGCTTTTTCTTGGGCTCTCTCCAAGTTGTAATGAGAAATTTTTTCAGTCCTATCTCCCTGCTTTGATTTCAGTGTTGGATTTGTAAATCTGCAAGACCAGAAGGAGAATCACTGACAGTCTGTTCTGACCTCCTCCTCAATAAAGTTGATAATGTTTCCCAATCAAAACACTTACATGAGCTAAGCCAATCCATTATTTTGAAAAATAAAACTAAATAATCCTGTCTTCAATTAGAAATTACCTAAAATGGCAAATCCACTGGCTTAAAACTTGGGAAATGAGTAGTCAGTCCAAAATTTTAATATCCTTGGGATTTAACCAGGTTTTTAAAGCTACTTTTTACAAGCCTACTTTCAAGCTTTGATAAAAAAAGCCTCACAACTCCCACCATGAAGTTCTGCTAGACTTACTATCTACTTTCAGTCTTCAAAGCATGCGTGGGTGGTGATTGATGTAGATGGATTGCAGAGTGAATATCATCGTCAAAAATGTTAAAGCTCTTCAAATTTTCTCTTTTCTATAGAAAAATGAATCTACTCCTTTTCTTTGCCATAAAATGCTGAAGTTGGTGTTCAGTTGTGTTGTTTATGGAGACTGAGAATCAACACATGTTGTTTTGTTAAGTTTGGATCTGATTCCCACACTAAATGTGTTGAGGTTTGTCCAGAACTGGAATAATAGTGTTCCTTGCTGAAAACAAATACAGATTCATATCTTGTTCATATATATATGTAAGATGATTTATAGGTGCATTACTCACACATCTTTTTCATTTGTGTTTTAAATGTAACATCTAGTGCAAGTTTTAAATATGTAAGTGCTAATTCACCAGGAGAAATCCTTACCCCATTTTATTCTGTAAGACTGAAATTCATTGTCGTTATTTTCCCTTACACCAAGTGGTGGAAGTTTCTATTCCCTACAAAGTGTGTGACACTTCATTTGAGGTGTTGCACCATTTTGTCACCTGCTTTTATGGATGCTGAGGCTTCCAGCCCTGTTGGTGGTTAGGCACCCAGAGACGCCTCCCAGGGACGTGGGTCTGTGCCCTGATTACAAACAGAGCAGACAGAACCAGTGCAGAGTGCAGCAGCTTGTCTGGGATCACACAGGAGATCAAGAAGGGAGCTGGGGACAGGAGTCAGTCATCCTGCCACCCCAAGCCGGGCTGGGAGACTTCTTGTGATGTACACATCTGAGACCCTCCAAAGAATTGAAGAGCACTCTATTAAGAACAAAACTTTGCTGGCAAAGCAGTAAATCAGGTGGTCTCTGAGAGTGGCAGCTAAGCAACTATGTTATGATAATTAATTATTAGCAAAGTGAAAAAAAATCCCAGTTAAAATTAATATTGTTTTAACTGTTTAAATGCCGACCTTGCAGCAGTGACCATGGCAGTTCAGAGTCTGGAGGTATCATTTTCAGAGTTACCTGCAGAATTGTGTGGCTGCCAGCAGATGATTATTTTTCTTGCAAACCATTTTCTGTGCATGTAAGAGAATATTGTTTGAGAAAGTCTGGAGCAGCACTTTACCAATTTCCCTGTGTATCACAGGAAATGTGTCAAAGCACAAAAATAGCTGCCACCAGAGCACTGCACTCATCCCTCCCTGTTTGGCTTGGGCTTGTGTGGGAAGTTAAGCTACAACTACAACAGGCTCCACCTGTGGTTATCACTGCAGCTCATCTACCTGCAGGGAGACCGATGAACTTGGAAAAGAAGCATCTTTTTGTGCTCTTTGTCTTCACCTGAATGAGTCTGTACAGCTAATTAGTGAATTGCCACGGCTTCAAAGAAGGAATTTTATTTACCCTGAAATACACCCTTTTTGAGAAAGGAATTGAAATATATCATTTTCTTGAAGCAACAAATAAATTGAGAGAACAAGTATTTTGCTATATCTGATAGAAAATGGAGGATTTTGGTAAACTGGGGAGTCTAGAATCTGAATGGAAGCTACAAGAGAAACAACTGGATATGAGGCAATCCTGGAGATTGCAGGTACTGGGGAAAAGAAGTAGCAAAGGCCGTAGACTTTTGGGAACAGAAATTACACAACTCTTAGGTCTGACCTTGTATATTAAGCTGTGGAGGTGAAGGCAGGAGCTAGGCTTCTGAATTTCAATAGACCAAATTTCCCCAGAAGGAGGGAACTGATGGGCAGATATAATTGGGTGATGCTGCTGCAGGGTCACCATGGAGGAGGGGAGGTCAGCCTGGAGGAAAGACTGCAGCTGCTAATGGCTCAGCAGAACCTGCTCTTGCTGGAAATAAATATTTAGAGGGGCTGCAATGACTCTGTCTAATAAAGAAATTATGCATGCAAACTATGATAGAAAGCAAGGCTTATAAAGATTTTGGGAGGGTTGCATGGAGATTGGTCAGAGACACAAAAGTGACTTAAAAGAGGGAGGAAAAGAGAAAATTTTATATACTGTCCATAAAATCAGCTAAAAAAATAATTTTGTACTCTGGAAAAACTGGTCAGGAGGGGTGGTATGTAGAATGGCTACTGCTTGTTTAAACACAGATTGAAATGTGTTTGTTACAACCATGCTTGCTAAGGACTCTGAAACAAAGGAACAGGGAAATCCTGATTTTTTTTTTTTCTCTTATTTGGAGTAGACAGCAAGGATCCTGGGAAAATGACTGTACATTCACATCATGCCATCATCTACGTACATGGAAAATGTTTTTATAGGATGCTGAAGATTTGCCACCAAACTACAAAGGCTTTACATCACATCTCCAACAATCTTCAGCACTAACAAGGTACAGTTAAACTTTGGGGTTTCTCTGAAGCATCTTGTCCCCTTCCCTCTTTTCCTTTGTGATTTTTTATTTTCATGTGTTTTCTCCTTGATTCTGGTGTTTCCTGCAATGTGGTGTTATTGGGGGTGCTTCAGTTTTAGTTTTGATCAACGGGCTTGTGACAGTGTCTGCTCCAAAGGAGGCTGTGTCTTCCATGAATTTCCATGAATATTGTAGTGTTCTGTTGTTTTACTGTACCAAATTTTCTGGGGGTTGTGGGGTGGACTTCAAAAGAATGAGATTTTTATGGTCACCAGAACTTATGGGTTCTTCATGAAATATTTCATGAGGTGATTTGCGATTTATTCTTGAAAGGACCTCTGGAAGTCCAACTCCCTCCTCTAATCAAGGATGGATTACTTCAGGTTACTCAGGGCCTTGCCAAATACAGTTCCAAACATCTCCAAGTATAGAGACTCCAGTTTGGGCAGCTCATTTCAGAGTTTCACTAAATTCACACAGAAAAGATGTTTTCCTTTTCTTTATAATTTCCTTTTTTTTTTTTTTTGAAGAGGTTGTGGTTTATGGACCCAGTCTCTAGCTTGAATTACCATCCTGTCCATTGTTTCTTGTCCTATCTCTATGCACCTTTAATATCTAATATCCAGCAGTAAATCCTGCTAGTAACCAAACAAGATGTTTGTATTTCTGAAGGTTTTTACAGTGAGGAAATGGAGTTCTCCTTGAGGTCACCTGCAGCTTTAAGTGTGGAAACACCTAGAAATCTGGTGATGACCAGGCAGCTGTGGCAGTAACAACTCCTGCCTGGTTTATCTCTGTTTCACAGCATTTGGTATCACAGTTAAATTGTGTTATACCTCAAGAACTTAGGTTAGAGAAATGCTAAAACAAAGCAAGGGTAAAATGTGTATGGAAACTTGGCCTTTCAAATGCATTTTTACTTCCCCCCGTGGTGGCAACGGAGACATCAGGATTTTATTCTATTTCAAGTCCCTCTTAGGCTTGTCAAATAATCCAGTATTTTCCAGATTTAAAGCATTTCAGTTTTAAATCCATCAAAGTCCTTTTGAGTAAGAGGGTGCCTATGTACAATGTCCAGTAGACATTGGTACAGAATTCCAGTGGGCTCTTAAGAGTAGGTAATTAATTAGGCTAACATAATATTCATAACTGCATAATTTAGACCTGCTAAGGTCTAAGTGATGAGTTTTTTTTTCTTAAAATTGCATTGTAATTTGTAATTAGTGTCTTGAAGCAACTGAAGGATTTTCTGTTTTTCTCACCCTAAAATCAATTTTTCCTTCCAATCCATTTATTTATAATTGAAGCTTGATAGAAATGTGGCATTTGCAGCCAGATTCTGGGGAAGACATGGGAAATGAGAGATACATTTGGAAAAACCTCAAGAAAGATTGCAGGGGAACAATTATACACAGGGAGATGTTGGAGGGATCTTTAGGCAGAGAAATAGCATCTGTGTGGGAAATTGTATATATCTGGATGCATTCACTGTAGAATTGACTGCAAAGATAGGAAATTAAGTATTGGGAAGTAACTGCCCTTTTCTATCAAATATAGCAGTGTTCTTCCTAGAAAATTAACCCCTTACAGTGGTGGAAAGATGAAATAATGTTCTTGGAATATATATTCATTCAGGGGATGGGTCTATATACTCAAGTTTTGCCTTCCATCAAAATATAAATTGAAGAGACCCTCCTGGAGTGGTTTTGTGTCAGGAAAGAGAGACCCACTGGATTTTTTTGGTCTTCAGGTTTTTGTTTATTGTTATCGAGAGTTTTGCACGCTGCCCACACCAGGCTCAGTGCACTGGAAAAGCACTGCAAAAATGGCTAACAATCTTTCATTACAAGGTCTTTTAAAGCTAAACTGTCCAATTAAGAGCTGACACCTAGATTATTTCCCTTTTAACCCCATAACTGATCCCCAAAAGCCTGCAATGCAAATTTTTCTGCCCAATTACAAAATGCCACCCAAACCCAAGAAGAAGGAGGAAGAAGAAGCAGAAAGAAGGAACCCAGGACAACACCCTGTGCCCTCCATCTTGCTTCCATCCACAACACACTAAAAATCCCCAAACCTCAATTTCCCACCTAAGTGATACACCTACACTACTGTCTACAATCTACTTCACACCTTAGTGTATTCTAGTCTATTCTGGAGTTTAGGAAACTTTCTCCATGGATGAGGGTCAAAGTCAGTGCTCCCCTGGGGGTCAGGGCACCCCAGTGCAGACAGAGAAATATCCCCAGTGCCCTGGGTTTCTGATGAGGTCTTTGGTGTTGAGATGACCCCAAGGTGTTAGAAATCTCTTTTTCCCAGCCCGAGACCGAAGAAGAAGTGGAGATGTGTCAGTTCTGCTTTTCAAGGTTGTTTATTTTCTGTTACCTGATACATTCTTTCTCTGACCTGCTGAGACCTGTCCAGCAGGTCAGTTCATGGCGCACTGACTGCCCTCAGGGCAGGGTTATCTTTTTATACTAAAAACTTTGTGTACTTTATTTACAATAATTTTCCAATACCTATCAGCTATGTTAGACAGTCTGTCTCTACTCTAAACCAATTCAAAAGTGCCACCATCACAGCAGAAGATGGAGGACAAGAAGAAGAAGGAGAAGGACAGGGCACACCCAGATTCCTCCATCTTGCCTCCTGAACCCCCATTCTAAAACCCCAAAATTCTACTTTTTCACCCTGTGACAAATTCACTATCACTCCACTCAAACTCTTGTGGCTTGTAAATCCTCACAGAAAGTTGGTAATGTTTCCATGGGCTAAAATCAAAGGCACAGGTGTTTTTGACTCTGTGCCAAGGTCTCTGAGCCCCTGCCAGGGTCTCCAATCCTCCAGGGCAGCCAGAGGAATGTCCTGGGTTCTGACAGGTGTCCACACCTTATGAATATCAGCACAGGCAGCTGGGGTGGTCTCACCCCACAGAGCTGTGTTGTGAAGCAGCAGTGACCTGCACCAGCTGAGGATTTAACCAAGTTCCTCCACGCCTCACCTCGAAGCCTCCTTGTTAACGCAGCAGCAACTGCGCCCATTGCGATGAACTCTCCTCCTCCTCAAGGAAACATATGCTGAGGTTTGTGCTTTATCACTTTGAAATAAGATTTTTCCCAACTTTGCTAATTAGCAGCGTTGCCCAAACAGAAAGAAACATATGGCTCGTGCCGTGCTGACTTGAAGGCTTTGGAGTTTCACTGGAGAATAATTAAAGTGATTTTGATTTACTGGCGTGATGAAGTACGAGCCACTCTCGTTTGGCCTTATGTCTAGAAGCTCTGAGACAGCGAGGCACCTTAGCAGGAGAGCTGTAATAATTAACACAAGCCAGATTGTTATTATTGGGAGAGCTTTGTTGCTGTTAACAATCATTTGTAATTATCAAGAGGCTTTACATAATTCATGTTAAAATCTCACGTTTACCTGTCGCTGGAAGCTCGTGGTTAGTTCGACTTATTTTAGACGGAATGCTTGAGGGTTTGCAAGGTTTCAATTCTACTTGGAATCATGTAGCTGGTTATAATGAAAAATCTCTCCTGTCAAATGAAATTCTTTCCTTTTTTTTTTTTTTACTGATAACACCAAGGAACATGCTGTCCACTGCAGATTTTGGGAGGTATATATTTATCTCTGTGTTTTCTTTTTGAAAACAGATGTGCGTGGAAAGTGCGAATTTCTTCACTGAACAAGTGAAAAAATTTAATACTAAAATTTTGAGTAAGATATTCAAAACCAGGTCAACATCTTCCCTGGATATCAGAAAAGAAGAGATTCTGATGTACATAAAAACTCAACTTACTCCTAGGAACAAATTAAGGCAGAATTTTTACCAGCATGGATAATTCACTCTGTGCTCCTGATGCTCACCATGAACTGGAAATAAGTGAGCTTGTTTGCCCATTATTGTAAATTTTACTCCTCAGATGGCTGTTTAACAAAAGGTGTGTCATCTCCTGCAGGTTACTTAATATAAACACAAATTCCTCTGAACAATGTGAAATTAAACTGTGTAATGTGGGTAGTGGATGTCATAAATACACACTGCTTATAAATACACACCTCTTAGAAAATGCAGAATAAATAACTGATGCCAAAACCTTTGTTCAGAGGCAAAGGGTGTGCAAACCATGAAATAGGAAGACCCTGAGCTTCTTTATTGAGAGTCATGCAAATTCATTTTCAAAGTAGGGTTCTCTGGACTCTGTTTAATGTAAGCTTCTAGAGATGCTCCGAGGTGTCTGCATCTGAACCTGGACCAGTGGAAACTAAAGCCAAGGCATGGTTTGGTTTGAATTCAGGAGGAAATCTCAGGTGCTTGGCAGGCCCTGCTGGAGCTGAACAAGTGGAAGGATGCCTGGAACCAGCTAAATTCATGAACACTTGGTCAGATACCATCTGATGGGGACAGCTCCTCTTGAAGCCTTCATCCTGCCCTGGAACTGAAATTGCTTTTTTAAAGTTTTGAAGTTAAAATTGTTTGACTTTTCTCTCAGGAAGTGCATCTGAATTGTGTAATCTGAGCTACGGAACTTGCTTGATGCTAAAAGTGGAACTTTAGGAGGATTTTGAAAGTTTTTAAACTGAACCTTTAAACTTGATTTCTCTTAATTAATAGTAGAAGGTTTCTTGGCTTTAGATACTGAATCTTCTAAACTGGTGTAAAAATCTTACCTCATAAGTGGAAAACTGATTTTAGTTCTGTAAATTACTGAATATTTCATGTGCCCCTTTCAGAAAACAGATGGAAACATGCACTTTGGGAATGTTCCCCTCTTATGCAGATGAGTGACTTCAAGTAATGTAGAACTGTCCTTTTTTATATTTTTTGGAGGTAGAGGAAATATATCTAAGGCTTGCTTGTTTTATCTTACCAGGACCAAATTCTGTGCTGGAAAGAGCTCCTTCTGTTTTCCTTGGCATAACCTACCATGCACAGATGTCACCTTCCTGCTTTTGACCAGACCACAGAACCCAGGGAAGCAATTTCTTCCCCATCCTTGCTGGCATCCTCAGGAGGCAGATTCCTTAGGACTCTGATGTGAGACAGAAATGGAACAGGATTTTCCTGGAGTGGGGTGCTTCATGTTTGAGGAAGGCCAAGTTAATCTGTGCCTGAAGAATGAAGAAAACTTGCATTTTGTACGGGCAGTTGCCACGCAGCTCCCTGCTCTGGTGGAGGGCACTATTAAAACTTTGGTGCCTAAGTAATTTATGATTAGTTGAAAACTGTTGTGTTTCATTGCTCACACATGTTTTACTCAAGAAGAAACTGTAAAATTGATCTGGGGCCCATCCTAAGTGTGAATCTTTGTCTCTCAAAGAGCAAAGCTCTCTTTCAAAAATGTAACGCTGCGTGTGACGCAGGAGTTGCCATGGAAAAATACATTGAGCCACTCATTCATGATTTATTTATAGCAATTAGAATGCACATCCCAAGATCCAATAGTAACTTTGATTAAAAAAAAAAATAAATCATCCAGACAAAGGATTGAAGCATGTAAATTGTTGGGAACACTTGTGAGTCTGTATGGTTAATACATTATTTAAAAAATTGGCTATGCATGTTCCTGGACAGGGCTTTGAAGTATAAGTGCTGCTGATATTTGCTTCTATATTTCTGCTGCTGATAATGTTATTGCTGTTAATGTTGTCCTATACTTACCATCTGTTCAGTGCCTATTTAATGGGAATAGTAAATAGCAGTTCAAAGTGAGATTTTTCTTCTAATCATTTCTTTTGGAAAACATTTGTGTAAAAGTGGATGCTTTGGAGAAATCTGTACACCTGTATTTTGTTAGTAACATGGTGCCCAAGATCCTTAGAGAGCTGGATACACTTGTCTGTGGTGCTCTAACTACTACAGGCAGTGAATGCCTCCCTCCTGATTGCTTCAAATTGCATTCAGTGAGAAACCTTTTATTTATCTGTTTTGATGAACATTGACTGTATTTTGTTGTTGATTTCTTTTGTAGGCAACTGCTGAAGTATTGAAATTTCTGATCTCCCACACATGGGGGGATTTCAACATCCAAAAGGGGGGATGCTCCATCCCTGGAAGTGTTCAAGGCCAGCTTGGATGGTCCTGAGCTACCTGGTCTAGTGGAAGGGGTCCCTGAACCAGGGGTGATCTTTATGGTCCCTTTCAATCAAACCTTTCCTCACCATCTGCTTTATTTTGTGGCAATTATAAAAATCAAACAACCAAAACCGCAAATTTTCAGGTTAAAGTATTTCTATTTCTCTAAAGAGCGTGGACTCTTCAGGGTTTTCTTTTCTTATTGTTCTCCTCCAGGGACATGTCTTATGGATACTTTCACTCTGTTAGCAGCTAAGGAACTTCTCTGGAGTTTATTGCCCTTGTCCTTCTATGATTATGTGGCTTGCTGAGTTTTCATTTCAATTTGGCAGTTCGTGGAACTGTCAGCTCTCTTTGATGTATGTCTCCCTCAGAGGTTAAATCAATAGTGTTTTAAGCTTATCTCTTGCTCTCCATGAGGGCAATGCTGGAGGAATTGTGATTTTTAAGCTTTCTTATTTTGCAGTGACAATGTAATGTTGAGGAACAAAATCCACCTCAACGAAAATCTGAAAGCAATTATTGTGTAGCTGCTTTTAATTGACCTTGGTGCAAGGAGCAAAAATCCTGTTTTCAGTGCTGTGGAGCTGGGTAGGCAAGAGGTTTTTCTGATCATACTTGTGCCTGTCTCATTCTGCACCAGTTCCATGAATCAGTGGGCTCCTGATGGGAAAGGCTGCCAAAAGCTGCTGGAGCTCTTGGGCTTGTGCTCCTGGGCTTGCAATCCATCAGGATTCCTGGGAGAGGTTCCTTCATCTGCTCCCAGCTGATCCTTCAGCTCTCCAGCTCCTCTTCCCGAGGGCTCCACTGCAAGTGTGTGAGGGATGAGGAATGAGAGGAGGGTCAGAAGACAGAGGCTTGGGTGGGGTGCCTGGGATTGTCAGGAAGCCCTTCCACAAAAGAGAGAGGCTGTCACAACAGTGCTGGCCACACCACCAGCAGGAGTGCCAGATGATGCACTCAGCTGGGTGAGGATCTCATCCCTCAGCTGCCTCCACATCCTTCCTTGATTTGGCCACAGACCAGAAAAGAGCTGCTCCTGAAGGGGTTTGGCTGTGTCACTTTGTGTGCCACAGGCTGTACCTCACTGTGTGGGGGTTTCTCTGGTGTGAGCAATAATTTTGCAACCACAGAGAGATTTAAAATAATCGTGGGGTTCTTCTGGAAGTAGCAATAAAGAGCTGTGTGTGTTGAGAGAACAAAACATCAACAGTGCTGAAGCTGAGTAGAAGTTGTACCCTATATCCTGTCTGCAAAACTCTGAAACTTCAGAGAGAAACAAGCTGACAACCAAGAGATTGCTTTTCCTGCTTTGCCACTGGGAATTACAACTCCAGCTGACTGGAAGCTTCCTTTGTCTGCAGGCTGCAAGTGTGGCAAACGCTCTCCCATCTTTATTAGTGCAGCTTTCACCTCCAGCAATGTAGAGAAATGCCTGGGGTTGGGATGGCATTTTGAGCTGGGATTCATCAGCTTCAGCTGGTAGGCATCTGCACTTCAAACAGACTTGTTGTTGAGGCTCCCTTCAAAGCTGATGGAGAGAACTGGATATATTTAAGAAGTGATTTATTTCATGCCATGACAGCTCTCCAAAAACAGTCAGATGTATTGAACTTAGAAGTTTCTCTTCCTTCATTGGTGAGAGTCTGGACAAACAACTTTTTCTCTGACTGTTTACATTTTGCTCAGTTAAATCCATCCAAACCTTGCAAGTTGTATTATTTATATAAGCAATATTTCAGTCAAAGGAGGCAAACATCTCACAGAGGATAAGCTGTTCTCTGCTTGTTTCTTTTGTGACAAAATTTTCTGGCCGCAGGTTCTTGCCCTGAGTGGATTGCCCTCAACCTTTCTGGTAGTGCAGGCACATGGACTTGTGAATATTTGCAGGGATCAGCTGGATGGCTGCTCAACTGTATTTTCCTAGACAAAAGCTGACAGGTTTTTGTTTCATGTTTTTGCCCTAGAGTGAACACTTTCCAAGGTGTAGCTGTCAGCTACCTGCTAAAGCTGAAGAAACAAGAAATGTTTTGACCCAGCCATAGCACAGGCCTCACTTGCATGCCTGAAGGCTCTGTCTCCAAACCAGCTCTGAGACTATCTGAAATTCCCATCCCTTCCATTTTGTTAAGCTTTGGCTTATTAGGTTTTTTCCATGTGTCTTTCCAGTCATACATTACAGGTTTAGGTTTAAAATTTCTGCAAGCAAACATAAATGGCTGGGCTGTGTGTGAGGAGAACATCCTGTGAGAGGATGCTCCTGTGCTGTGGACAGCTGAGGCACGTGTCACTTTGCAATGTCACTTTGCAGTGTCACTTTCTTGTCCTGGGGAGGGAACAGCCCAGTGCTGCAGCCACCATCCCAGGGGTGATGCTTCTCTGCTGGTATCCTGGTTTAGGGCAAATTTGGGAGAAAAACCTCCAAAGGGGCCCCTCCAGAAAGCAAACCCTCATGGCTCATCCCCCCAGCCGCTTTGGGAAGGATTCCTGGGAGAGAAGTGGACAGAACCTGTTTATTGAACAGGCACAGCACCCCCAGCACACAAAATGAACAATCCCAGGTGACAGCACTCTGTCACCGCTCTGAAGAGATGACAAATTCACAAAGTCTCTCCTGGGGTGGTGGCTCTGGGATCAGTCCCTGCGGCGCTGGGGCAGCTGCTGCAGCCACAGGGAGCAAACTCTGGGTGTTCCCAGGGTCCCAAAACAGGGAAAGGAAAAACAGTCCAGGGAAAATTCTGACTGCTGAGAGAAACTAACTAATGAGCAGGAGCAAAAAGCAAGAGCAAGAGCCAAGCCAAAAGCCAGGCAAAAAGCAAAAGCAGCACTATGCACTGCCCCGTCTGTGTGTCCCACCAGCCGTGGGGGAGAGGCTGATAACAAAACCAAAACAAAACTTTCACTCTTCAGAGCAGTCTTGAAGGCACAGAACATAATATCCAGCATAAACAGAGCACAACAGTGGGGATATGAGCATCATAACATCACCCTGGGACAGCTGGGAATGGGCAGAGGAAGAAAAATGCAAACTTCAATTATGTTTTTACACTGGTGAAATCAAGAGAGCTCAGATGTTTACTCTGGAGTAAATGGCAGGTTAAATTGATAAATACTGAGAAGTGTGTGATGGAGAGGGACTGTTCATTTTCTGGCTGGATTGGAAAATGCAGGTCAGCACTAGGGATGTACCTAGCCCAGGGGATGCCCTAGTGAGCAGTGAGTGATGCTGAAGGGGCCTCCTTTCCCTATGTGACAGCAGTCAAACTTGTGCCCTCTGAATCTCCTCTTAACTCTTTTGTCCCCTCCCTGCAAGGCTGTCCTTGAGGAGGTGAAACTGATGGAATTCTGTCTGTCCCAAATCAGTTCCTGCTGATGGGACCTGGGACAGGAGAGGAGTTTCTGACAATGAAGCCAAATGTATGCTCAGTAGTGCCCCTCAGCATTTTTTCCCACCCTGAATGTGTTCTTTGAAAATTACTGGGCTATGAATGGTGAAGGCATTTTACTTTGTGTGGGAGGACTGTGCATGTGAAAAGCAAATGTTAATAATTCATGAAGGGTTCATCTCCTAATGGCAGAAGGGCTTCCAAACCTGGGGCTATCACAGGGGTGCCAGTGCTGATGAGAGCCAGCAGATTTATGATCTTCCTCCCCTCACTGGCAAACAGGGAATCATCAGAAACAAAGGCAGAAGTCTTGCAAAAGCTGATGTGGGAGGCAGAAATAAAGCTGGTGAGGAGCTGAGCTCATCCACATTTGTGTCTGCTGGGGGGTCTCTCTAGTGAGCTGTGGCTGGGCAGGGATGGACAGATGCCAGCCTCACATCCTCCGTGGGCTGCACATGGAACATCCTGCAGCACCCACACCAACAGCTCATATTCAAACAAACATGATCATATTCAAACAAACAACAGGATTCTGTCTGAGATTCTGGTGTTCCCATATCACTTAGGAGACCATCAGGATGGGCCTGATCTGATGTGTTCTTGGCAGTATTTCAGAGCCCAGTATTCACCTCTCCTGGCAGCAATGCAGTGTCTGGCCACTACCACATTCCTGGGCAGCTGCCAGGAGCTTTGGCAGGGTTCAGCTGCCCATTGATGATGGAGTGGTTCATGCCCTGGTGTTGGGAAGTGCTGCTGACTGTGTGCCTGCTGTCTGTCCTGGCTGGGCCAGTCTGCAGAGCTGGGCACATTTGCTTAGGTCATAATTCTTTGGGGCTGGATTTTTTTCTTCATCAGTGCTGGAGTGACTTGTGACTTTTATTTATGGCACTGTAATCTTTGCCCAGTTATCAGTGTGCAGATTTGGAAACATGCTCTGTTGGACAATGCTCTTCTCACTGCCAAAAGCCATCCCAAACCCACCTGGGTGTCTGTTCCTAAACATTTCTCCATCAGCAATGCCTGCTTCCTCCTCTTCTCTTCTCTTCTCTTCTCTTCTCTTCTCTTCTCTTCTCTTCTCTTCTCTTCTCTTCTCTTCTCTTCTCTTCTCTTCTCTTCTCTTCTCTTCTCTTCTCTTCTCTTCTCTTCTCTTCTCTTCTCTTCTCTTCTCTTCTCTTCTCTTCTCTTCTCTTCTCTTCTCTTCTTTCTTCCTCTTCTCTTTCTTCCACTGGAGGCAGGACTTCATCTCATCCCTCCATCTTTCCAGATTGTAACAGGGCTTGGCTTGAAAGCAAATTTGGGGAAATTTTGGCTTTGTCTGGCACAAGGTTTGAATTAATTTTGGAACATGCAGCGCTGTGGAACCTAGAACAGCAGCAATGAATGCCCCTTGTGACCAGGAGAGGAAACTAAAAGGCTCCAGCAAGAGAGCTGTTGCCACAATGTGTGCATTCCTCAAAATCACTGAGGGCAGACCAATGCCCTGCTAAGCTTGATGTTTTCTCAAATTGGCAACTTCTTGCTATTTTTAAACAGTACAAGCATTTCAGGATGGTGTGAGCCAATGAGGTTGTCTGTGTAAATTAAGATATCAAACAGCTCAAATATCTCTTCTAAGCTCACCTAGGTTTGAGTTAAAAGATGAAAAGCTGGGAATAAACCCAGAGGCTTATTTTGTTTATTCAACAGTGGCCCTTAGATCTTGGTTTATGACTCAGATTTCTATTCCATTCCATGCAAATCCCCAAGGTTGGCAGGAGTTTTGATCTGCTGGAGGGCAGGAAGGCTCTACAAAGGGATCTGGACAGGCTGGATCAATGGAGGGAGGCCAATTGTATGAGACTCAACAAAACCAAGTGCCAGGTCCTGCATTTGGATCACAACCACCCCAGGTACCACTGCAGGCTGTGGAAGAGTGCTCAGTTTGTGCCAGCAGAGGTTTGGATGGGATATTTGGAAGAATTTCTTCACTGAAGGGATGTCAAGCACTGGCACAGCCTGCCCAGGGTGAGTCACCACCCCTGGAAGTATTTAAAATAGTGTAGATGTGGCACTTGGGGACCTGGGGAACTGATGGGCTTGGCTGTGCTGATTCAGCTGCTGATGATCTTAAAGGTCTTTTCCTACCCAAATGATTCTAAGTTTCTGTGAGAAGAGAATCTCTTCTAAAAGAAGAGTCTCCCTTTTTAAAACTGTCTACTATGTAGGCTGTGTATGAAACTTCCTTCTGAGGCAGGAGAATAAATATTCCCATATGATATTAAAAAACCCCTCAGCCTTTGCTAGGTCACCCCAAAATATTTATCCCAACTCTGGGTGTAAAACTGTGCAAGTTTCACTCTTAAAACCTGAAGTTTTAAGTGATCTATAGGCTTGTAAAATATACAAAAGAGTTAGTGAAGCTAGAGCAGTCTCTGTGAGCCACTTCATTTTTGGTTGATGAGACAACCAAAAAGAGAGGTTCTTGTTAGGAACCAATATTGACTCGTGGGAATGTGGACCTGGAGAATCCCTGAGAGCCCAAACTGCAGCAAGTTCACATCACAAACAGTGTGAATGGCAAGCCTGAGCACAACTGGAGCATTAGCTCTCCCCCCCCCTGCCAGATGCTGTCTTTGGGGCTGCCAGCTGAAAGGAACCATGCACATCCCACCTCTCCTGCTAAACATGCTGCAAGCTGGAGAAGGAAACCTGTCTGCAAGTATAAATTCCTTTGTGTTGCTTTGCTGCATGGGAGCAGGGGTGAAAGCTCATTGCCAGCCATGGGAGGAGCTGAACCTGATGAAGTGGATCCCTTGATGAAGTGACACGGCACAGAAAGAGCATTTCTGCCTTAGATCCTCTGTGGACTGAGCAGGGGCACTGGCTTGGTAAATGTTTGTGAATTCTTGTGGCTGCTCCCTGGAACCCTCACCAGGTGATGCAGCACAGGGAGGAGGGGAGAGGCCCCAAGTTGTTCTCTGGGGAGCTTCTCTTGGTGGGAGGGAGCGTGGTACAAGGTGGAGTTTGAAATCATAACCTGACTTCTGGGTAGTTCAGGGCTTTTGATTAATCTGAGAGGTAAAAAGGATGGCAGTAATGTGAGTGGCATTGAAACTGAGGACAGATGACAGATTTGGTGAGATTGAGAAGCTGACCTGCACCTAAACTTTTTGTATCGGGTTTTTCTCAAAAAACAGGCATAATAACACTTTTCTTTGCTCTTGTCCACCTTTCACATACCTTTATTATTATGTTAAAACTACCTCATATAAGCATTTCCATTTAGCATGATGGAACATGCATAGCAGTTGCATTTCCTATTGGTGCTGCAATACCAGCAGTTGGTTGCTCACAAAACCATTTTATTTTATGTCTCTGTAACAGTATAGAAAAATCAATGAACTTCTAATTAGGACTTAAAAAGAAATGTAGGCTAGTACTTTAATCCTAGATCAATTTGCTTTTATTTCATAACAGCATAAAAATTTATCTGCTGAGACTATTATTAACTACTTCAGCTTTTGCATACCCAGATACAACACTTTGGAAGGAGTGCAGTTAAATTATTTATTTCACAACCATCCTGAAAATTCTTGAATAATAATAATATTAAGGAAGAAGATTTAAAACACTTGTTTTGTACTGAAGGAGGGGAAAAAGCTCTAGATATAAAGACATTTGTTGCATGAAGGTGTCTTCTCTGTGGAAATGTAAGTACCAAAGTGTGAGGCTTTGCTCAGGACTGTTGTGAATATTTGTGCAAGAACAAATAAACAGCAAAAGAGCACTTTTTTTGCTCATTTAATTTTCAGAAGAAAAAATCAGAGATGTGTTTAGCTAATATGGACTGGTGACAGACAAAGCTCAGTGCTGGTGGTATTTACTCTGGGATGTTCTGTTACAGAAACCAAGCTACTCCCTCTTCTTCCCTGTGCCAAGTTCAGCTCTCAAAAACACAGTGGAAAACAACTGCAAAGTGTAAAAATAACACCAATTGTAGAGCTGCAAATAACCTTATCAGGCTTAAAAATACAGCACTTGAAACTGAAAGCAAAACCTTCACATCCCATTCCTGCCAAGTGTTTCTGTGTCTGGTCGTTGGACAGAACACACCTTGCAGAAGGACCTAGAGGTCCCATCCTCTGGTTTCCACCTCTTGCAGATGCTCATTTCTTCCCCAGAAGACAGGATGGGAGGGAATCTAGAGGGAAATCACCATCTAGTGAGTTCCTGTTCTCAAAGGCAAGGTTTTGGAATCTTTCCTCTCTGTTGGTGAAATGTGTAATGATTAGAACTGTGGGACTCAACGTGTTTTGAGATATTGTACTCATGCAACAAATTGACTGAGGGGCTCAAAACTTTTGGAGGAGTTATGTATGTACACACACTGCCAAGTGACATCTATTGTGCAAGCTTAATTCTGTTTGGAAATGAAGGCAAGAATGGCCATGGTGACAGAAAGATGTTTTTCTTCCAAAAGAGACTGAATGAGGTTTGAATTTGACATAGGAAAATTAAATCGCTGCTGGACTAAAGAAGACCTTGCTGTCAAAAGCATGAGCTTTGGGACCATGTCTAGAGAAAAATAGGCAGTTTTTGTGAATCCCTGGTTTGTGTTAACAGAGCCAGTCTATTATAGTTGGATTGAACTCCTTTACAAGATGTGCTTTGTGGATGATATAAAACGCCTTGAGATCAGAGAAAGAACAGCACAGGATCCTTGTCCGTTCACAAGCAGACAATGTGAGAGCTGCTGTATTCTTAAATTGATTTTCTGGCAAGCAAAAAGTAAAATGATTTATTTTCTTTTATTAGAGAGCTATTGAATTATAAAAGAAGTTGTGCGCTGCATTTAGAGGTGTAATAAGTTTAAATTCCATAGGTGAGAAATTTCCTCCCCTCTTGTTATCTGACATGTCTGGTGATAACCTCTAGCTCTGTGCTGTCTGTGTCAGGATGATGACATCAGATACTGAACTGCCTGGATCTGCTGTTATTAGAACTGAGAGGATACAGAGTCTGCGAGTAACACAAAGCTTCCATTTGACCCCCAATGGCAGAGGATCAGATTTAGGAAGGAATACAATGCTCTGCAAACAGGTCCCTTGCAGAGCTGGGGAGGGGGTGAAATGGATTCACCTGTTATGTTTCCATCTTTGAGCATGGGAGGATCTGGTCTTAAATTCAGCTTTCAAAATCAAAGACTGGAGTTTTACCAGAAGGCTGCTCAGGATCTGCTGTGAGCTCACAATAGGCTCTTTGGTTCACCCATTGCCTTAATGCAGGAATTGTATAATATTTAAGCCACTATATATGGTTCACATAATAGCAACCACCATGCCAATAACAAAGTCCCTCTGGAATCTGCCAAACAAAAATGCTATACTTTTTTTGTAGGAACTTTCTGTGTTTTAAATGATGGTTTATACATCTGAAAAGTAGTTTGAGAGGACTGCTGTCTCCAGCTCTGCTTTAGAGTGCTGGATCCAGAGCTTTTTAAACAATTTATAGTCCACTTTGACCGACTGTGCTTCTGAAATGGCCTTTCTGGCATGCCTCAGCATGGGATTGACAGAAGTAAAAACATCTTTTTTTTCCCTCCCCACAGATTTCAAATGCCTCAGAGCTGCTGATTGCAGCACAGCCTGGACAGCAGACATTTTTATTGCACGTTGCTTCTGTGCAAGGTTTGTGTTTGAAGTGCAAAGAGAAGAGAAGACAGTAGCTTACACAGGTACAAAAAGCAGAATTTTGCCCCCATTTCTCTGCTGTGGTGGGAGTTTCATTTATGTTTTATTTAACTGGTTCCCAGTAGCACTCCTGACAGAGCCAGAAGTGTAAAAAACATGGTTCAGCAAGTGCAGTGAGCTTTGCTTTGCTGTCTGCCTGGTGCTCCTGCCCAGCATGTCCCCTGAGAGCCAGCAGAGGTGGCACTAAGGACATCCCAGGTGTTTCTGGGAGGAACTGCAGCTCCCAGGGTATTGGAATAATATTCCAATATTACCAGATGGAACATGCCTGGGTTCATCCAGCCCTCGCTGCTCGGCCAAAGGCAGCTGCTGTGGTTTTTCACCACAGAGATCCCTCTGGCTGGCTGGATGTTGCAGCTAGACACTGAGAGCAAGTCCAGGCTGGTAAGAACTCAGGTTTACCTCTGGTGAAAGTCCTTAGGCTAGGTGAAGAAGAAAGGAGAGGATTCTACCACAAGGTTTAATCCAGAGCTTTATTCCAGGGTCTCAGATCTCTGAATATGGTAACAGCCACCGCAGAATCCTGACCCCATGGTCTCCAGGTCCTTTTAAGCCCAGGGGGAGGGGGAAGGGAGAGGATAGGTGAGCTACCAACCAGGTGGGAGGGGGCGAGTCTCAGGGGACAATGACACTTGGACAGGCCAATGGCCCAGGGCTGAGAGGCATCTTTTGAACTTCTGCCAATCACACCATGCCCTTGCTGGAATGTTAAGCTTGATGGACATCACTTAGGAAGAGGCAAGGGGAGCGGAACAGAGAAGGTATTGCTACCTGGAAAAGGACTGGGAAGTCTAAAACAGGAAATTGCAACACACTACAACACCAGGGTAAGCCAGAGTTAAGCAGGGAGAGACAATCTGTAGGTGGCTTCAGGACAAGGGAAAGAGCGACGAAGCTGGGCACTACTGGGAGCGCCCAGAGATGTGTCAGGCCACAAACCAAACTCCAGAGTCCTTGGGATACCTTGCATTCCCATGTTAGCTGTGTGTCTGGACTGCAGCTTGGCAGTCACGGGTGGTTATCTTCCCTTGGCTGCTCGGTGGGGTTGGAAGAGCAGGAGTGCTGCTGCCAGCCTGACTCAGAGATTATTCTCCTGCAAGATGGCTCAGTCCTGTCAGCCACTCCACTGGAGTCCTGCCTTGTCTCTGTGCACAGACAGCAGGCAGAGGGGACTGCAGCTTGCTTAGGAGTGTCCCTGGCCAGCGGAAAGCCCTGCAGCAAACCTTGGGGATGTACGTGCTGCTATCCCAGGAGACCGGGCTGCCCCATTTCTGTAAGCCCCACATAAAAAGCAGGTGGCTGAAGGATGTTTCCTCCTCTCACCACTCTCTGCGTGGCTGATCCAGAAAAGGGTGGTTTTGTTGAGACTTGAGTATTTCTGAAGGAAGGGGCGCGTGTGCATGTGTGTGTGTGGGGAATAAAAAAAGAAACATCAGCGCGTTCTGACGGAGTCGCGTCCCCACTTAACTTAATGACAGACACCCACCCACTTCACAGGGGTCAGGATTGCAGTATCCTGTGTGGGGGGATCTGTCAGTAAGGCTGTCCTTGTTACAGCAGTAGCTGAACTCCTGTTGGCATAGCAGGCTACAGGGAGCTGCCAGTTAGCAGCTCTGTCACTTGCGCTCCCTTCATGCGAGCTGTTCGTGTTTGATTGCTATCTTGATTAGCCAAGAAGGCTTCATGTTCCTGGAATGTCCCTGCAGTTATCTTAGTGCTTAAAGAAAATGAGGGAAGAGTCTCTCAAACTGGACAGTTAAAGTCTCACCTTCTTGTCCTGGCTCTCATCTTACACGAAGATCAGCCTTACCTCTGTCACCTCTCCTCTTCCCTCTCCTCCTGAACCCTGTAGGCACAGAGCCACACCCGACTCATACTGAAATACTGAAACTCAAACCTTTCCAGGCTTGTCTGTGTATTGGGCAGAAGTCTTCTGGGCTCTAGGACACCAGAGGAAAATAAGCATGTGCTGAGAAATTGCTATTGTGACCCTTGGGAAAGAAAGAAAAAGATGGCAACAACCATTTAACCCTGACTTCAAACCCAATGAATTGAAACTCCAGAGCTGTCAAGGTTCTCTGGACAATTTACTTTGCTCTAGTAATTTTCTGAAGATGTCTATTTAAACAAACCTCTGCAGAGGATAGTTTCACCTGTGCACAGGTGTTCTTTTATGACTCTCCTCTTCAGAGCTTTGTTGGGTTTATTCCCTCCAGGATCTTCTTGGATTTATACAGACAAAATTCCCTCTCAGAATTATCAGTAGG
This sequence comes from Fringilla coelebs, assembly GCF_963513975.1. NCBI lineage: Eukaryota > Metazoa > Chordata > Aves > Passeriformes > Fringillidae > Fringilla > Fringilla coelebs. The sequence goes on from NC_140034.1 coordinate 6,592,675, forward strand.
GATGGGATCTAGCTCAAGAACAGTTAATCCTCCAAACAACTAGAAAATAAAACATTTTTGAAGCGCTGAATCCACTGTGGAAACATTAATTCCTTCAGCAGTGGCTCTCTAACTAATGCCTGCATCCCTGTTGTGGTGGGCTGAGTTTTTGTCACAAAAAACAACAAAATCTCTCATGTTTCTCAAATACCTGATCTGTATACTTCCTTCACAGCCAATTTTAAATACAATGCTGATTTCCTGAGACAATCTGCATCTATTTTCTTACTTTCTGGTCAAGATCTTGATAAACTTCCAGATCAAGTGATGCATGTTGGGACTCAAAGCTGTTCCTTTCCTGCTTACAGGGGTCTCTTGATTAAACTCTCGTGTCACTGCAAGCTTGACATGGACTGCATCTTTTTATTCTTCACACCTGTGCAACTTGTGGCATGGGTAAAATGTTCCCTATTTTACAGCTTCAGAGTGTTGCCAATAAAAAGGTTGTGATTCAAGCTAGAAATAGCACTTTGAAAACTTGCATTTCTTCAGTTGAAAAGTAATGCTGTTTTTTGTTGTGAATACTCTTCTACTCTATAAATCTGTTTTTAAAACCTGGGAAAACTGGAAAAGCTTTTCAGGCAGTGCTTTTTTAAGTTCTACATAGGTTACATTTTGTCTTCCACTTTCTTACTTCTGCATTTGCTGTTGCTTTTTTAAGGGACTTTGTACACATAGCAATGCCCCATGTCACTAAATTTGCCAAACATGATGTGCAAGTGCTGCAAAGGTTCCTCACCTCCTACTGAAGCTTTATATCTGAGCTCTGAATTCACCCTTTCTAGACTCACACAGACCATTTCCAGTTAAAATCCCTTCCATGTTCTTTCCATTGGGCATCTCTGGCTGCACCTTGGATCAGAACAGGTTCCCCCCATCCTGGAGATGTCTGTATTGGCACTGTTGTCTGTGTATATTTGTTGAAGGTACTCCCTGATCCTCCTTGGTGATATGCAAATGATATGCAAATGCTTTGTTTATTTTTTGATAGCAATGTTTTAACCACAATAGTGTTGAAACTTGGGAGCACATAGCTTTTCTTCATATGAAGAAGGCACCAAAAGTTGATTTTCCAGTTGTAGCTTTGGCTTAATAAGGGGAAGCATGTGAAGAAGAGATTGTTTCTAGAAATTTCATAATGTTAAACTTGCTCACTGGTGGTTAGGATTTGTCATTTAAAACTGGCAAAATATTAGATGAACAAACTATAATTGTTTCTCTCAGGAAAGAGATTGATTTATAAGGAGAAATAAGAAGTTGTTCATAGCTCATCATTTTACCCCAAAATCTTTAAGAGATAAAAGCAGGGACTTAACATTGGTAAGACATGGAATACATGGCAGAAGTCCCCCTTGATGTAGCCAATGTCTGATAGATTAATTAATGTTAGATTGAGTAATTAGAGAACACAATAAGAGAGAAATATGAAGTGACAGGTCTGGAATTCAGGCATTTTTTCCAAAGGACTAACTTGTTTAATGTGGGATCTTTTTAGACTAAATGAAAGATCTTGATAATATACAAGATATTGTGCCATATTTTTTCATTATAGAATATTACTGCAATTAAGTAAACATATTTTAATATTACTGTGACACAAACTAATGCACTTATCCTAACCAATTGACTACTCCATATCTGTCAGATTATATGCAAAATACAGAGTTAATAAGTAAACATGAAGATGAAAAGAGGATTTTGGAGCTATTTCTGAAGATGATGTGGCACCTTGCCTGCTGCTAATCATGTTTCTAACACAATGAGGTTTGGGCTGGAGTTAGTTTAAACAAATTCTTGTGAGGCTGATTAACTCAGTTTGTTTGGTTTATGTGAACACACTTCTGTAACAGCTTTGGTCCTATTTAACAGGCAAGGGGTTATCAGTCTGAGAAATAAGCTAATAAACTGAAGAAATAATTACATCTTTCTAAGCAGACAGATGGCAGGGTCATGTCCTTTGATACCAAGAATGCCAACAAGCTTCTCTAGTTTTACAATTAGATTGTTTCATCTGATAATTAAAAAAAAATACAAAAACAAACCAAAAAATAATAGCTGAAAAACCCCAAACAAAACAGATCATGGTGTAAATCTTGGGTTTTTTTCTTTATAGGTGATCTTTACTGTAGCAACTTTTTTACCATGATCTAAAGCCCAATAAAGCTATTAGTGGCATCCTAAGTATGAAGCCAGACAGAATACTGGCATGCTGTTCAAATAAATAAAAAGAAAAAGAAAAAAAAACCCTTCAGTGTTATGAAAGCTTCCTTTAAAAGCTAAACTGTTGAGTCTCATCACTTTTAGGAACTAGGTCTGGTGTTGGAAAGCAGGGAGGAGAACATGGACTGGTTGAGAAAACGTGCAAACCACTAGAATAGCAGCAGAAAGACATTTGCATTTGTGCTGGGTTTGGGTGTGGGGAGTTCATAAGAGGACATTGGCTGGGAGGGGGCCACAGGAAACTCCAGGGCAGCACTGCTATAAATGATGAGGGGACAGGAGGGGTCCTGGCCACCTCGGTGCAGTCAGAGGTGAGCACAAAGTGGGCTGGAAAGGTCTGAGCAGCACCAAGAAGTGTCACCAATTTGGTTATTGCTGAATGGGTAATATATCAGCCTTTTAAATGGGATATTGACCCTTTTCTTGCAAGTCACAGAACCATAGAACAGTGGAAGGAACACCTTAGACCTGCTTGTTCCACCCCCCTGCCATGGGAAGGGACACCTTTCACTACCCCAGGTTGCTCTAAGCCCCATCCAGCCTGGTCTGGAACACAGAGATGGGGCATTCACAGCTTCTCTGGGCAACCTCCTCCAGTATCTCAGCACCCTCACAGTAAAGAATTTCTTCCTAATCTCTTATCTAACCCTGCCCTCTTTCAGTTTGAGGCCATTCCCCCTCATCCTGTCACTGCATGCCTCTGCCAAAAGTCCCTCTCCAGCTCTTGTATGCCCTTTAGGTACTCACACGTGCTCCAAGGTCTCCCCAGAGCCTTCCTTTATCCAGAAAAAAAAACTTTAAAAAAGGCTCAAAAGTGCTGCATCACAAAGAGGAGGTTAAAACTATGGTACTTAATTCACAAAGAACTCTTGGTCATTGGATGAGGTTCAGAAGGGAGTAAAAGGCTGCCACTGAGGACGAAACATGGGAGTGCTCAATTCTTCCTAGCTGCCATTTATAGCCATAAGAAACAATATTTAGGAGACTTCGAGCTCTTACAGACGTGCAATAATGTGATTTTAGGGCTTTATGTACCAAAGTGCTCCTATTTACAGTCTTTGCCATGCTTTGTTCCCTACATAGTAGTAAATTTCTGTTTGTAGAACAGTTTATCAAACCTTTCAATCATTAAAATAATTCCCTAAGCCCCTCAGAAATGTTCTATAATGACTATAAAGAAGCAAAAAAATCTTTACTTTCTTAAAATAACTTGGAGTGTAGGAGAAGACTTTGAGTTCAGTATTGCAGTCTCTGCCTTACTTTCACTGATTCTGCTATTGACTGGGTGTAATGGATTCACTTGGTGCTTTATCCAAATAGATTCAAACAGCAGACTGGCTGAAGACTCAGTCTTTTGTTTTACCAGGAATTACATAATTGGATCTCTCATTCTACTTATGAAATATGGGAAGTTATGTTTTTAATTGCTTTGGTCACTACTGTTCCATGGAAAATTAGTATTTCAGTGGATTTCATTCAGTTTAGCACAGTGCCTCTTTGCATACTAGGTTTTGAAATAATAGTGGAGACCCTAAAATCCAGCTTGGGAGGGTTGTGGGTGACCACAAAGCCTGTTCCTTCCTGGAAAGGTAGCATTTTTAAGCTCAATTCAGAGAGATGTGATCCTCTGAGGCTGCATCAGGACATCTGAACTAGGTCTGTCTCTCTCTCTACAGGATTCTGTTTCTCTTCACTGACTATGGATGAAGCTTGGGAACCTTTTCTCCTTGTGCTGACACGAGCCTTTGAGTAACTGCTGAAGACTTCATAACTTTTTTCCTCCTAATGAGGTCCATTAGTGCAATTTAAATCTCATTAAGCTAATTGTAGTCTGTTAGACTACACATCTCTGAAAATATGTTTAAAAAACATGAGGGATGTTTAACTCATCAGCGTGTTATATGAAGTACTCAATTAATATTCAAGTAAATTTCCCTTGCAGTTGTGCTTGTATCTGGAGCAGTTGGGCTGAGGGATATTCACCACAAAACATCAGCGAAGCATTGTGAAGTAATTGCCCTTTTCTATCAAATATAGCAGTGTTCTTCCTAGAAAATTAACCCCTTAGAGTGGTGGAAAGATGAAATAATGTTCTTGGAATATATATTCATTCAGGGGATGGGTCTATGTATCCAAGTTTTGCCTTCCATCAAAATATAAATCGAAGTGCCCTGGTTTCTGGAGTCCCTCCCAGATGCATTGACATGAATGCTGCTGCCTATCTGTAAATGAGAGCTTTCCACTTCCATAAGATTGAATTTCTTTAAGAGGTCTCCCAAAGCAGAGGCCCCCCAAATCCCTGCTCAGCCTGGGAACAATCTTGGCTACCACCTAAGCCTATACGACAGAAATAGAAGCGCTGGCTCTCCTGCCTCTGAAGCTCTTTGACACATTCGTGTTACTGCAAAAACTTCTCAGATCTTTGTTTCTCCAAAGACATGTCAGGCTCGAGCCTTGAATGAATTCCTGCAGGGAAAGGTTGGATTTGCTGCCTGCAGGCAGCCAGACGTGGTGCAGGACCTGTTTCTCACGCCGGGGAGGGAAGTGGGGCCCTTCCAGAGATTTTTGCCAGCAGTATGCTGGGTTTGGCAGGGCAACCCCAGCCAGCTCTGTTGTTCCTGGGGAATGAAGCAAGCTCTCACATCTTATTTCGTGCAGGTTTTTTGTAGGTCAGAGCTCACATGGTTCTGACTGGGAGTGTACTGGGGCTGGGTGTTCACAGCCTTCACTTGGTGAGGAACTGCCTTCTTCCTTCACCACCTTCTTCTTCTGGAGTGTGGCTGTCCCACTGGGATCAGTACAAAAAAATCAATGTCCTCTAGAAATGGCAGTGGGTGTGGATCAGGTTAACAAGAGACACAAATAAGAATTGGTGGGATTTTTTTCTCATATAAAACCAGAAAGTCATCAGTTTTTCATGTTGAAGCTATCGCTTCCCCATCCCAACTCACCTGCATTGACACTAAAACCTCTGCAAACACTCATGGAGAACTCAGACCTTAGAAACTTAACTCCTTTCTTCCTTTCTCTTCTCCATGTTTTGTAGTCACTTGACTTCCCAGATCTGAATCTTGGTCAGTGGTACAAATCCTCCTTGGGATTGTACTCTACTGTGCTAGTGAAGTCTCTAAGGAATGGAAGTGAAAGGATTACGGGAGTTACAGGAAAGGATTTTAACATCTGAGGAAGACCTGTGAGAGAAGGCTGTTCTAATTAGTAAAACTTGTGACTGAAGTAAGTACGGAGTAGGGAATGAGAGAAGAGAGGTTGCTGCAGCAACAAAAGCTGAGCTGATGCTGAATGTGCTGATTATAAGCTTGAACTCCTTGGAGAAAATGGATCCTAATATTGCTGACAAAAAGTGGTTGAGATGGAAAATTGAAGTGTAACATGTTTGGGTATGTGGAAGTGTTACTTGTGGCTTTCAAAGTGGGAGAGTCACTCTCCATTCTGCTTAGCAATGGGGGAAATTAATGTTGAATTTGGGGGTTGTAATAGCAGTAGAAATTGGAGAGCAATGAAGCTTCCAAAATCAGGATTATAGATTAGAGCAGTTGGGTATCAAATCTTGTAATGGTTGGCAAATTTCCAATGGAAAAATAGCTATAAAATAGAGTTGTGTGTTCCCTGTAATGACACAAGAAATGTGCAGCTGCTCTCTGGGTTGTGGGAAATGGGGGTAGGAGGTGACCCCCACCACCACTGATGTGGCTGGAGACCAAAGAGCAGTAGCAGGAGGGTTACTGTCAGCCAAAGCTGTTTTCATTTTTAACACTCCCTCTATTTCAAGAGCAAGGATTTTGTTGTTGTGGTTGTTTATTTAAATCATAAGATGCTCCTTGCATCATATCTTTCCAGAGAGGAAGAGTGAGAATAAACTATTGACAAAGTTGGTCATGTTCCTTGGTATGGTACCAGAAAGCATCACAAATGAACTCCAATAAATGAAAAAAGCAATGAGGGGAAATATGGAGGGCATGGAGGAGAAACACCCTGAAAAGAAGGAGGAGAAACATCAAAGCAGTTCTAATCTGGGAAGACTGCAGGGTGACATGACTTTAAGATCTAGTAAGGAGATCAGGCAAATGTTAGGGAGCTTTTTTTGCTCTTTGAGTTTGCCTTCTTGTTTTCTTTTCTCCCAATGAGAAGATGTTTCATCTGGACAAAAATGGTATGTTGATAACAATGGAACTGGACTGAAGTTCAGGAGGTCAGGTCCTCATCAGATTTTCATCTTTCAGTCATAATTCAGAGGAGAACTGAATACAAAAGAAATCTTCGTGAAATCTGTTTGAGAACACACTGAGAAAAATATTGAGCTATGTCTCTTATGATCCAATCAGGCATATCTTTGAAGCAATAATATTTCCCCATGGAGGTAGGAATTGGTATGCAGATCTGCCTGCTGACTCTTGACTTCCTGGCACTGAACAGATGAGTCTCTGCCCTCATTGCTCTTCCTCTGACCTTACAACTCCGGGGTCATTCCCTAGAAAAGAGTTTTTAATTCGTGCGCTCTTGTACAGAAGGCAGAAATCAGGACAGACATATCAGCTGCTAAGTGCAGAAGGCTTCACGCTGAATTTTCATTTCCCTGATGCTCTTTTCTTCACTCCCAGGACAGACCTGTGTCCAAGAGGGTGGCAGTTTGACACGTGTCCTCTTGACTTCAGCGGTGGTTGCTCTGAGCATCGCTCACTCAGCACATGGAGGTGTGAACCCTCGCGCAAAGTGCAACTGAGCAGTGAGAATTTCATCCTCTGAACAGCCTCTCTGTGCACTTGCAGATCTTGCCATCACACTCGTGCCCTTTTAGCTCCTGGCCTCAAAATGCTGGGGCTCTGTCTGATGTAATGTTTGAGCTCAGCGGGGGCATTTCTGAGGCTTTGAAAAAATGTGATTTGGGCTGTCTCTCAAATATCTGTTACTGGTAGAGTTGTAAATAAAAACATCTTATGTAAAAGATACCCCACCTTGATTGAAAGAACTCGAATGCAAGAGTGAGTTCTGGCATATTTTACCTTGAACTGTGGCTAAACTCGCCATAAATTTTGCTCATTTCTCTTTGAACTTCAGCTTCCAGTCTTTCCATCTTACTTTGCTCCACCATCAGGCACTCAGCTGTATCTGAAATCTTGCCCCCAGAAGAATTAGAATAGGTGCAAAGTGCCAGTCTCTAAAGCAGACACTATGTAATGTGGTAAAACACAATGAGCAACTGTTTATTAAAAAAAAAAACACAAAAAAGATATGTACATGTGCATCTCACTGCCTGATTTGAAATTTCCAGGTGATAAAAGGACTTGGCACAATGAGGATGTAGTTTTGTTCCTCTATTCCTGTTCTTTAATAATATGAGAATTTGAAAGGCATAAATATGTAATAATTTTTTTCCCCAGTTATTTTTATATCACAGGGCACGATAAGAAAAGATACTTTAGGTGAAGTATTTTAATAATGGCCCTTTTTCAGTTGTTGATGATTGAAAAACAGCAGCAATAAGGTACAAAACCTGTCCATGAGGCAGCTTCTAAATAATTACTAGGCACAAGCTTGTCAATGCTATATTAAAACATTATTAAAGTTAGGGGAATAAAATCAGCAAGAGTTGTTTATCAGTTTGCTTATGTATCTGGAACAAGTTGAAACAGACTGTTAAGGGGTTTTCACAGCATGTGGGGAAAGGCTACAGCTCGTTCTTTGGGTGCATTGTCCATAGCAGAATTGCTTCAGCAGAACTGTGCAGAACTTTCCCTTCTCCTCTTCTGATGTGTCCTTATCCCAAAAATCACAAGCAGAATGGGGCAGGCTTTCACAAAAGGGAGAAGGCTTTCTGGTGGGAACAGCTTTAAAGCACCATTTTTCTGCAAAGGTTGCTTCTCGTCTAAGTAAATAAATAAATAAATAAATAAATAAATAAATAAATAAATAAATAAATAATTTTGTCTGGTCATTTGACTGCAGTAATCCAGACTATAATGGATGCGAAAAAGAGAAAGCTCAGCTGGAGAGTGGGGAAATATTGGGAGACAAGGTTTCATGGTTCCTCATGGTTTGGTGCATTTCCTGTCCCATGAAGAATACTTTATTTATTTAGGTTTAGAAAGCTGAAATGCATTAAATACACTTGAATATGTAAGTCAAGCAATCCAAAGCTGAAGTATGGGAGACAGAATTAGATATAATGTGGGGTAGATTTTATGTATTTCGGTATGTCTTCAATATTTTGTCCCCATAATTGTGCCAAATAATCCTTAGAGTGACAGAAATCCTACTTTTCCTTTCACATACAGGTTTTGGTAAATAAACTCCTGTTTCCCTCCATCTTCCTCCCTTTTCCTTTGGAAATCTGGACAGACAAAAGAATCTGGGAATGCTGCTATAATTAAATATGGGGTATGTAGTTCTGTGGCCTTATCTCCTTGGTCTCTCCCACAAGGAAGTCTCTGGGGTGGGATGTGTTTTTATACAAAAGACAGTGGTTATCACCCTCATGACACAAGATGAGGCACAGTGAGCTGCTCAGAGATGGCTGTAGACAGCTGATGCTCCCTCAAGAGGGATGGACTGATGTCTCTTATCTCATGTTATTTGCAAAATCAACAGTGTAATTTGTTCATAATGATGCTTTTCTGATTGCTTAGCTGAGAACTAAGCCTTTCCCAATGGGAGCACAAAGAATTGATTTGATCAACTGTTCCTTCTGAAATCCTGAGGAAGAGGAGAGGGTCAGTGCAGCACAGGCCAAGATGGGCCATTTTTATGGGAATGTGTTTAGACCTTGCATCATGGGCACAAATGGGAAGGAAATTCACTTTAAACGTATGAAGATACTTTTGCTGCAAATGTGGTCAAAGAGTGAAACAGATTTCCCGTGGGGGTGGTGAAATCTCCATCCTTGGAACTGTTTAAAACCTGACTGGGCACAGTCTGCTCTCCTTGGCTCTGCTCTGAGCAGGGGATTTCAGCTGGAGCTTCCTTCCAGCCCCTGCCATGCTGTGATCAGGAACTCCCCCAGACCAGGAGTGCTCTGTGTGCTGGTTCAGTCTAATGCCCTGTGGATAAAGAAAGGTGGAGTGAGCCAAACACAGTGTGCACAGACAACCTGCAGAATTATATGCATTAAACATTTCTTTCTGCTGAATTCTCTTTTGTCTGTCCTTAAACATCGCTATTCAACCTTGAGTCCTACTTCCCAACATCCCAGTATGTTCCATCTTTTACAGTGGCCCACTCCAAAGCCAGGGCAAGTTTCTATGCTGTTTCCTTCAGACTTTGGCAAATCTGATTCAGATCCTAACCTAGCTTTGTTCTCTGCTGGTGGCAAATCTGGATTGTAAAGAGGAGGCGTTTTCCTCATTAATGGCTGAGTCTCATGGTGCTGCCTGGCTATTCCAAGACAGGATCTGATGGAAACTGCTGTTCTGGGTCTCTCTAAAGGAAAAACCTGGGGGAAAACCTCAGTTTTGAGGCAGTTGATGGTACTGCTTGGGATACACAAATTAATCACCCTCCAAAGCGATTTGTCTGCAGAAAACACTGCTGTGCTGTGCTCCATGGAGCCTCACTGAGTGTGTGCATGCACACACACCTCCTGCCAGTCCATCCTCTCTGACTGGCAGCTATTTTTGCAGAGCTGCCTTCTGTTTTGTCTCCTGCTTTGCTGCCTTTGCTCACACACGTCTCTCGCTGATGCCATCCCTCCCTCTCATGGGCAGGGAGCTCTTCCCCCACTTTGAGCTGCTTTGCTTTTCATCCCATTCCACCATCTTCACCATCATGGGCACTGCTCTGAGAACTCCTTGCCTTTTCATTTGGAAGGGCAGATTTCCAGTTTATTATTGCCTGTCTATTTCTTTTAATTCATAACCATTTCCAGTTTATTATTGCCTATTTCTTTTAATTCATAACCATTTCCAGCTTATTATTGCCTGACAATTTCTTTTAATTCATAACCATGTGCCACATGTTGGTTTTTTTTCCCCACAGAAACTTCCTCTGCTGCAGCCTTTGTCTTACAGGCACCTGCAAGCTCTTTATTGATTTGTCTTGCCAGCTCTGCCTGCTCAGTCTCCATGCTGTCAGGTCTCTGGCTCTGTTTACTTCCTGCAGCTTTTCTCTCTTCACATAAAGGTGAAGGCAGATATACCTGGGAGGCCTCCATTGTCAGCAAAAATGGACTTCCACTGTGGCCAGAAGTATAAATATCTTTCCTGTGATCTCATACAAAAAAATAAATTTAAACAAAGCCCTTTTATCTGTCTGCACCCACAATAAGTGCAAAACCACTCTACTAGTGTATTTTCTATAGCTTTATAAATAGACTGTTCCTTTCCTTTCCCTGCTTGCTCAGGGCAGCTGAATGAATACCATCCAGGGACATTTAGTGCCCTCCGCCCCCTCAGTAGACATGGCATTAAAAAGAAAACAAAAAAGATAAAAGGGTTTGATGTAAAATGACCATTTGCTTCAAAAGAGCATTGACTGAATAATAGATCAAGCTTCACTTTGGTGCAGTGTTTTTAATAAAGGATGTGCCTTTGCCCACATGTTCCTGCTCAGCATTAACTTGAGAGACGGAAATGTTTGAGTATTCTCTCTAATTTAATAATCAGTGGTTAATTCTCCTCTGGCCTCTTCTGATCCTTTTGCTAGCATGTATTGGCCACTCAGAATATGAAGCTGAGATTTAAATTGAGCTCAAGTCTCCAAAGCTTTGATCAGCAGGCTAGCTTGGGTTTCTTTGGCAGGAACTAAAAGGTGTTGGCATGCAAATTCCCAGCTAGAGCAGAACCAGAAGGTGCTCCTGCAATCCCTGCAGTGACACTGCCTGGTTTTGGGGACACAGCTGAACTCTCTGGTGGGGGTAGGGCTGACCCAGCCACAAAGAAGTTTTAACTTTAGACTGTTTCATACTTTCCAGGGAGGTTGCCAGTGGTTTAAAATAGAGAATTTGGGGTTGTGCATCTTGGATCCCAGTCCCATGTCATCACAGGTGACGTGTGATTTGTCCCCAGCCCCTTGCACTGCAGGAGCTCTGCTCCTCCTGTCAGTGCACTCAGTGCCACTTGGCTTTTTCTCCTGTTCCTGTCCCATGGAAAATTCCTTCTTTCACCCTCCATGTGAGAAATGGTGAAATTCTCCTGCCCCCATCACATCATGACCTCTTCTGCCCCTGACACCATGAGCTGTGCTGTCCCAGCTGAGCTGGATCAATGGCTGTTGACCTTCCGAGGCTGAAGGCTGACACTGGTGGCTGCTCTAAACTGAAATTGTACTTCCATGGGCTAATTTCCTTCTAAACCTCACTCTGGCTTTGCCAAAAAGGAAAAATAAGATCATTTGTAACCCATCTTGTGTTGATTTGCTGTGTGTTAGCCTTGACTTTATCAATATTACCACAAAGACACTGGGGACATTTGTTTGAACCTCTGTGAGATGGGAAAGGATAATTCCAGATTTCCATCTGGTTAATTAAAATCAATCCCTGCTCTTCTCAGGGAAAAAAAATAACAAACCAAAACCACCAAACCCAACATTTATATTTTTGTAGTTTCCTGGTGGCAATCCTCTGTACTTGCTGAGACCCAAATTCTTTAGAACCTAAGGTCAGATTTATTTAAGCTGTTCTCTATGGAAATTTTGCAATTTACATGAAGGACAGTAAATTCAAGTCATCACCATCAGTATAAATAGTTAAACCCCTATTGCTCTCATCCAAATTCAAATTCCTTGCTGATAATTTGAGCAGTACACTGGCTTTGATAAATTCCTTTCCCTACATTATTTTATCATCATAATTATTTGCTGTTCGGCTTTGAATCTGCAAATTATCTCATACAGTTATATTTACATATGCAATAAAACTGGGCACATGATTTATTGTCTTGTCAACAGCAAAATAAATAAAACAGTTTGTCAGAGATTATCCCTGACTTTTGGGCAGAGCTGTAATAAATAAATAAACAAATACCCAGATGATAGATTTTTAGAAGAGATAAGTATGAAACAAGTTTGAGGTGCAACACTTTAGCAAATACACAGCTGTGTGACTTTTGTCTGAATGTTGACTCTGAGGTCCTATTCAGATTAGAGATGCAATTCCAATAGGTTTTTCATTTTGAAACATGTGCTGCTAAAATATTCCTCTGCAAAAGGAACACAGCCTTTGAGTTGGAGCATTTGTAGCTTAGTCAATAAACCTGCCTGAAAGACACAGTGGATGAAGGTCCATCAATCACATTTTATGATTATGATAGCAATGTGGCAAAGGAGTAATGTACCAAATAAGTGTTGAAATTGATGTCTATAGCTTTTATAGGTTATAAAGAATAAAAGCTTGGGAGGTGTATTTTTAGCATTGTTGGTAAATTACTTGGGTATTTTGATTGCAAATATTATAAAATTAGATGTAGAATTGTTGGCATGCATTTTTATTTCCAAGAATGTGGAAAAAATGCTGATTGAGAAGACCACCAACCACATGCAGAATGAAAATCCACACATAGGCATATTTCTACAAAATTGTCTTAGAGCCGTCTCGCATGGTTTCTATAATTTTTAAATTATTTTCCTACATTTACTGATAACCCAAACTTTTGGTTAAAAATATTTTTAATGAACTCAGTTAAGTATCTGATAGGCTCATCTGAAATTACCAAGTCTAAAAATTAACAAAACAAATTTCACTTGCTCTTCATTTTGAAGCTGACCCATGAACCTCCACAGCACCTTCAAGATTTGGTGACAAGTCAGTACACTCTATTTACTGAACAATAAATAATGCATGAGCAGTCAGCACCCTGACAGAAGTTGAGAAAGACTGCTGCAGAAATGTAACTGTAAAAAAAACTGAATTAAAATACGATGGTGGAAGTGATTTGTGAAACGGAAATGGGTCAACAATGTCAAATTACCAATTTCTTCTGAATGACTCACCCAGCCATAGTACTTATAGTAGTGTGCAGTCAGCAAGAAGGAACTGGGACAAGAACTGTGGATTTCCTTCCTTTTTCCCTCACATTGACCTAAAATTCAAAATATCCCAAGTACTGCCAGGACAGGGTGTGTCTTAATACATCTCCTAAATTTGTCCATCCTCTCTTCAGTCCCCCAAAATCTAGTGGCAGCTCTTCAGGTCAGCAACAACTTTTCTGGTGTTTCATGTGAGAACATGAAGCTTTCCCTACCTGAGCAGAGCCAGGTTTGGTCCCTGCAGTGGTGAAAGTCTCTTGTGAGGAATTATGGAACAGCGTCCCTGTTCGGGCGCCAAAATATGCGGAGGAACAGTAACGGGACATCACGCCATGATCAATATGATCAAGTGAAGCCAATTTATTACAAAAAGCAAGCCATTCTTATACTGTTCTCTATTGTTCATGCCTCGAGCTAATATATGATTGGTTAAATCCTTTTTACGCACGCATTTTAATATTTTAGTTAATTTTAGTTAGTCCTCCTTCTTCATGTGTCTCGCTGCGGTTTTCTTGTCTGCCTTTGCATCCTGAACTGTTTGCTTTTGAGCCTGTTCTTCTCCTTTTGTGTCCTTCAAGGGCATGGTGACCTTACTCAGTTTCTATGTAGGCTGGATTGTGCATATGCTGTATATGTTCATTGTCCTGCAAAAAACTCTCAAGAGAACAGGCAGGGCCTCTCCTTGCCGGGTTGGAGTTCTGGGTGTGCCAACCCCACGGCCAGCACGTTTCTGAAGATGCCATCAAACATCAAGTAGACTGGAAAAGACCTCTGGGATCCTCGAGTCCAACCTTGGAGCTTGCCAAGCAGAGAGCAGCACCAAGTGCCACATCCAGCCTCTCCTTATCCACCTGCAGGGATGGGCACCTTTGGCCATGGACCAAAGGAGGTGGTAAAACCATCATGACAAAAATCCTCCTCTAGGCATGTCTCAAACAGACTTTAGATGACCCACTCTGGAGAGCCAACAGCCTGTGGATGTGCCCAGGTGCAATCAAACCTCAGCTCACCTTTAGGACTGGCAGGAGCTCCGTGTCTGCAGAGAGGAAGTTGGGCTCTGTGGGGTCCTGTCTGGAATGGGAAGACCTGACAAAATATACAAATTATCAGTGCCCCTGGAGTCATCTGCTCCAGCCTGTACACTGCTTCCAGCCCAGAGCTGCCCTGTGGCTGAAAGGATGAGGAGATCTTGCTGGTGGCACGCTGTGTGCTGCTGTCTCAAGGTGTCCTCAGAGCTCCTCACCTCCCCTTCAGCCTTCTGGGGAATACAAACATCCCTGTCTCTGCCAAACTCTTGGGGTGCTGCCCGTGGGGATCTTGGCAGGTCCTGGAGCCCTCTGCCTTTCAATGTGGGTGAATGGTTCTCAGGCACCTGGAATATGGGTGGGTATGAGATTTTTCTCTCTGCTTCTTCTTCTGCTAAGGGTCCTTTGATCTTTCAGGCTAGGAAGCCTTACTCTAATAAGCCAAGGTTTGTTTGTTTTGCTGAAGAAACATCAAAGAAAGTAAAGACCTCTTGGGTTGTGTAAGAAATAACTAGACAGGATCCTAACCTTGTATATATGCAAAGGCTGATCTGTTTGTCTGGAAGGAATCAACACAGACTCATCACACTTAGAGAAGTGAACAAAAGCAGAGCAGAATTATTGGAAGCAGCAAACCCCAAGCTGTGTATCAGGTGAATCAATTCAAGGAGAGCTGCAGCAAGAAACTCAGCGTGGGTTTTTTTAAGTCTTTATGCGCAGGTTGCTGCACTATAATGTCTTCTCCCAACCTGCAATGCTTAAAAAATTACTATAGATTTCCTGTAAATCAGCACTAATAACAGTCCTGATGGACTCTTTGCCAGCCTTTTCGCGAGGTGCTGAAAGTAATCAACGCTGTGTAAAGTAAGGTTCCTGGAATGCAACATTCCCCTGGGGAATGATTCCTCTTGCCACATTGCCTTGCCCATACCCTGCAGGTATACTTCCCTTAGCTGTGATTGCTTTGCAAACAAGGATATTTGCTTTCACATAACTGCTTAAATGCTGCTGTGAATATGAGCCTGGGGTGGTTATTCATTCAGCTTTTAGTCTGTAAGAGTGTTTCAGCACCAAGTGAGCTGCTGGAATACGTCCTTCTGGCCCTTACCTGCACTGGCAGATGTGGGAAAGGATTAGAGAATATTAACTCTCTGCTCTTTTAGCTTTATGGGGCGAGAGAGGATATCTGCTTTTGTTGTGAAATGCCTTTGCTGTTGGGCAGAGCTGTTTGCAGCCTGACTTGCTCTAGTGCACTTCTGGAAGGTATCCCAGAGAGTCATGCACCTTTCCATAGAAATGGGCAGCAGTGAACTGAACTGAGCACATGGTAAAGACTTTTGCTTGCTGTGTAAGGTGTGGCTGTTCCATGGTCTTTGTTTGAATGGCAGCGCCTTGCAGTCACCACTGGAGCTGAGTCTTGCTGAAGGAACAAAAGTGGAGTGATAATTTCCATTTACAGCTGAAGAAGATGAGATCTTTGTCAGATCCAGGTAATTTCTGTGAGCTTGTGCAGCCCATACACAGCTGAACTGTGACTTGAACTAGAGATTCCAGCAGTGGCTAGTTCCCTTGACACAAATGAAGGTCTCTCACCATTCTTGTCAGGAGATTTTCTAATGCAGAGAGCAGAGCTACCACACTGAGGACTTTCTCCTGGACTCTCGGATGATTGCAGGGCTTTGTGACCCCAAGATGTGTTAAAAGTCTTTGCTTCAGCCTGTGTGTTCAAAGGAAGAGTTGAAGTTCTTCAGTTTTCAGTCTTGGAGTTGTTTATTGTATCTTATCTATAAAATTTTTCTTCTGCTCAGCTGAGGTCCGCTCAGCAGGACAGTCCCAGGCACTCTGCCTGCCCCCGGGGCAGTGTTATCTTTATGTACTAAAAACTACGTGTAACATGTTTACAATTATTTTCCAATACCTATCACCTACGTTAGACAGTGAGCTTCTACTCTAAACCAATCTAAAAGTGCCAACATCACCTCTGAAGATGGAGGTAGAGAAGAAGAAGAAGAAGAAGAAGAAGAAGAAGAAGAAGAAGAAGAAGAAGAAGAAGAAGAAGAAGAAGAAGAAGAAGAAGAAGAAGAAGAAGAAGAAGAAGAAGAAGAAAGGCTAGACACACCTGAGCCCTTCTATCTTGTCTTCATAACCTTCATACTAAAAATCTTAAAACTTCCATTTACACTTTGTGATAACTTTATTGTTATACTATTGAAATTGCTGTGGCTTTTAGATTTTCATGTAAAGCTAGCTCTACAGTCCATAATTGAACCCACTGGTGTTCTAGGCTGTGTGCTAAGGTCTCTGAGCACTCTAGCAGAAGTCCTGGCACCTCCAGACTCCCAAAGGGATGTCCTGTGTTCTGACACTGGACTGCCCACACCCTTTTCCAGATGTGCATGGTGTTTTTCTGAGGAATATGGAGCGCAGCTTCTGTCTGCCACCTCTGTGCTCTGCTCTCCTTGCTTGTGAAGGGGTGAGCCTCGAGCAGAGCCAAGTCAGCTCCTGGCTGCTCTTTCTCAGTGTGGCCATCAGTGATGCTCAGTGCATGAACAAGGGGAAAACTTGGAGTCTGGTGGTGACTCCCAGAAAAAATGTGTTTTCTTCCCATTTTTGAAGGGATGGAACCTGAGGTCAGTCCTTATACAGGGCTTGTGCCCAAATTGCAGGATATCCCAGAGCCACTCCCCTGCCCAAACTTTTTTCAGGTGTTCTGGAGTTGAACTGTGTGTAATAGCATGTCCTGATAAATGTTTTGCTTAGCAAAACTGCAGCCTGTGTTTGCCTGTGAATAACAACTCTTGTCATTATTGGCAATTAGTTTTGTCCTCCTGTGTATCCTGTGTATCCTGTGTTTACCAGAATCCCTTGCAAATATTGCTCACCTACTTTTTGCCAATGCACATACTGTGCTCTAAAAGCTCTGAGTGCATTAAGTTCAGAGGAGATTGGCTCATGTTTCAAGGTAAGGAAATATGGGTTCTGCTCTTTAGAGTTAAAGCCTCCAGGGATCTGAAAACTCTTCCCTTGAGTTTACAGAACTTTATCATTCCATATCCTCAGCATCCATCCTGCACATACAATATTCAGAGACCTCCCTGCAAGAATGCCCAGCTCTGCCAGCATGTTTGGGCATTCTCTTTCTCTTGGGAAGTTCTACTTTACATGAAAAAATTAAATGCACCTGGAAACATAAAATGAGAGCCATGGAAATGGACAGTGTGAGCCAGTAACAGCTTTGTATTTTTTATATGATAGTATTTATATTCATACATATTTGTATATTCACATATACATTTACATATATATATGAAAATATATTTTAATCAAAATACAGAAAATGCACTCATTCCCAAAAGCCATTTAAATGCTGCCTGTCTGAAGCTGGAAAAGCACCCTTATGCTAATTTAGCAGGGATGAGATGGCTGTCTTCCAAATCCTAAAGAAAAGGACTATAAATTAGAAATGCTGGGTCCTTAGTAGGAGACACAACTTGGTAGGACTTCTGCTTTGAACATGGTTGGGGGTTTTCAGTGAAATGTCTTCATTTCTCCACAATACAGGAATTCCACTTGGAGTTTTGCCTGGTGTAGGCTGTACCAGAGCAGGGTTGCACACACACACCGGGGGTTCAGGGCAGAGTGGGAAGGAGGTTTCAGCATGGGAATTTGGGGCATTTGTCACCTGAGTAGCAGAAACCTTCCACCAAACCAAAATATCACAGCAGGCTATTGTTAAAAGTTCCAGCCACTGGCAAACTCATCAAGGCAGTGCAGAGGTGTACACACTGTGTATCTGTTGTGTATCTCAGTTGTATTAAAGATTGATTGAGCTGCACCAGCCTATCTTAGCAGTCATCTGACTTGGTGCACTCTAAAACCAATATGAGCCTGTAAACCTATTTAACCTTCCCATCTGGGAATGCATTTCGTTGAAGATAGCAGCCTGATGTTCATTAAAATTAAAGACAGAAAATAATATTAGATAATGCAGTGCTTTTCCCTTGGCAGCTTAGGGCTGGCACCTCCTTGATGTTCCAGTTTGACCCTTTGTGTTGTTTGGTGAAGATTTATTTTCATGTTATTTGGGATATTTTCTCTCCTTGCTCTCCATACTACTTGTGCATCACCTTCACCCAGTTTGTCTTTCCCCATTCAGACATTTTTAGGAGGACAGAATACCTAAAGAGAAGAGTTTTCCAGCTATTGGCCTCTCTTTTAGCATATATCAATTGTCAGTAGAGACCACTGACTTGCTGTAAAACAAAGAAGAAAGGACAAGTTTGTTTCATGATGGCCATCATGTGGCTCTTTGGGTCTAAAACAACAACAATAATGCTAATTTTGGAGATATTTTATGCTGGTTACAGCTACAGAGATATCTTCCCAGTGTTGTGTGTATGAACTTGTAGGATCAGTAGCTACAGGATTTTTCAACCTAGCACAAGTCTGGCTTACCTCAACTTCTGGAATTAGGCTGATTTCTCTTGAAAAGCAAGAACTGGGAATGAATAGTAGTTTTTAAAATGCTGAAGGTGGAAGACAGTGCTCACAAAGCTGTAGCCCCAGGACTGGAGCAGCTACAGATTCAGAAAGGCAATATTTCAATATTAACATGTATAGACCCTGTAGAGAGCACTAGGATTATGATAATTGAACAAATGTGTTCAGCTGTCTGAGGTCACTGCTGCTCCAGCAATGCTGCTGATGTGCAACATAAAAGAAAGAGTGCTCTGGGTTTTTTGTTCTTTGTGGAGAATTGTTGCTAAGCAATTGGGAAAACAGTAAGGCAAAAGATATGAAAGCATAATTCACTTTGTAAACAATAAAGATCCTTACAATTTTGGAAGAAACTGAAGCAATAATACATAACATCAGAAAGGAGAAGCTCTACAGAACATCAATAGAACATTATTCAGGCTCTTTTTTTTTAAGGGTGCCAGAAAACTGACGACTTGATGCTGATGTAGAATTGAGTTACCATCACTGATATCAATCATTTCCCTACCATGGTTCACAGAACCCAAAACCACAATGAAATTAGAGGAATGCACATGCACACGCTCACAGTGCAGATATATTTCACCAGTGTAACTTCATCATATCAAAACTCATGGCAAGTTTGAAGGTGGGGGAATTTTCTTCACATTAATATGGCTTTGTACAGTTATTGCTTTACAGACAGTTTTGCATTGTTCAATTTTGTTTTTCAAGGGTGCCAATAAACGTCTGTATTGCAGTGGATTTTGTGTATGAATTAGTAGAGAAATCACTGATTTCTCAAAGACAGCAGAATATTTCCTGATCCTAGCAAAGGCAATTTCTTGTTTATCACTTTTCCAAAAGTGTTGACTCCCTGGTTGGGCATTTCCAGGTCAGCATTACCTGGGTGTTCTGCAGCATTATTCCCTGTATCAATCCTTGTCTGATTAAACTGATGCTGCCCTTTTGAAATCGATGGAGTTAAGTCATTTTACATTTCCTGAGGATCTGTTCTAAAGTGAAAATACTTCTTTTTCTGTCAGCTGGTGTTTTCATCTGGCTTGGAGGTGAGTTTGAAGGCTGCAATGCTTTTATCTTCTAAATCAGCTGCCAATGCATTAAGGAAGGGTGGCATAATCTGTTCTCCTGCCATCTTTATGAAAAAGGATCCAGTCTTTTCTTTGAAACTCCCAAAACTGGGAGTCCACAACTGCTCCTGGGTACTTTCTTAGAGATTGCTCCAGCCAGCTTCACTTCTCTGTGTTGGCACAGAGAGATGTGGCAAGATCACACATCTTTCACCTGGGCCTGTGAGATTTTGCACAGAAACTTTATTTCTGCCTGTGGTTGCTCTATTTCACTCCAAACTATTCTCCTTCAGCAAATTTAGGGGAGAAAACCCCAACATTCTTTTAAAAGTGTGGATTCTGGCATCCTCACCTGAGCCACCCATGCTGTGCTGCTGCCTTTGCTTTTGCCCTGGTCCTCTGCTGATTTGCTCCAGCCTGGGATGGGATGGGATGGGATGGGATGGGATGGGATGGGATGCTGGACTTTTCCAAGCTGTGTCCCACTTGCCTTCACCAGAAAGGAGACCTGCAAACACAATTGTAAATCCCCAAATGGGTGACAACATTTAATGCTGGCAGGAAAGCAGCATAAATGGGACTCTGTTGATAAACCTTTAATTAAAGTCCTGAAATTAAATTCTAACAAGTTGTTGTGTAGCTTTATGATCCTTTGAAAGCAATGGTCCAAATCCTGTTGATTACAGTGGATCCAAGCTTTCTCCTGAGGTGTTTCTGCTGAACTCACAGCCTCAGAAATGCTCAGGGTGTCACAGTGTCTGTTCATTTGGTGAAGAGCCTTCCAAGTTCACAAGGAGACAGAACAAAAAAAATGCTGTGGGTTTTGGCCACCTACAGACAATGTGAATGTTTGGTTTTTGAAGTTGCACTTTGCTTTTGGTATTTTCGTTAAACAGCAGCAATTCAGATATTTTTTTCTACACAACTCTAGTAATATAAAGACTTTGATACATAGGTGAACTCATCCATAACAAATTACATGGAAACTATGGAAACACTCTGCTTAATGGAGTACAAGGTCAGGCTGTCTCACACTAAAAAATTAATCATTCCTCTTGGTTTTTTTTTCACAGGATTTCTTGGGAGGTGGGGAAAAGAGATTCAGATCAGTAGGACATGGAAAGACTAAATAGTGGAATTGATTTGACCTAGCTGAATTAATCATTGAGAACATTGCCTCACAAATTTAATTTTTTTGTTTCTTTCTTTCCCCTTGTGTGAGAGGAAGTGTTCATTTCTGCAAGTATTGATCAAAATATTTACCTGACCCATTCTGGAGCACTCATGTCACTCACAGACCTGCCTTTATGTCCCCTGGGATCCTTTGGCCTTTCTTGCTCTTCAGTGGCTTTGCTGGTGGTGGTTCAAACAGGTCACTCTGCTATAGAATGCCAAAATATTTTTGGGACATGAGACATGGATTCTTCCAGTTTCCATTCAGTCTGACTGCAGGAAGGTTGGTTCTGTACAGGGTGTTTTGATTAATCTCCAAATGAAATTTTATATTTGCCTTTGTGGCAGCAATGATCTCCTCTTTTCCATGTAGACCTCCTGTCCAAGACAGGTTTATCCAGCAGAACAAAGATGACTTTTCATGGAATTTATCATAGATTTATTTGAGGTTTGAAAATTTGATAAGATCTGCAGTTTTTCCCTCCGCCCCTTCAGTGTTTTCAGATTGTGATAGAAGTAGAACCATTCTTTTAGACTGAGATAATTAAAATGTTTGCAGTTCCATTTAGTGTGCAAACCCTGTAGATTTGGACTCACAGCATACAAAAATTATTTCTGAGGAGAGGCTGCATATCAGTCTTTCCCTGGAGCTGAATGTGATACTGCCAGGCCTGTGTAAAAGAGTGAATCCTGAATTCCAGATGGGGAGGGGTTTCATGGGTTCCAGGAACAGGAGAAATGAGCTGCCAAATATGCAAGCCTGCCACACTTAGACTAATTTTATTTAATGGAAAGACTTCATGGAACTGAACCAGGTAGTTTGACCTCAATGGGATTTTAGCATATGCTTGAATGTTCTGCTGATTCTGAGATCACAAATCTAGTTATTTTTTATCATTCTGATGAAACAGTGCATTCACAACTCCAGTTTTCTATAGAGGTGAGCTGTTTATAATGCTATTTTCTTCAGAGAGGAGATAAGGGAAGAGGGAATGGAGACTCCACTGCCAGTATTTGGGACTCTGGCTGGGCTGGCAGGAGAAAACTCTCCAGTCCTGTGCCCTGCCTGTGTCAGAGACCTGGTGTATGAGGAGCTTGGCTGAGAACCACACAGGCTCAGGGTGCTGAACCTCAGCCTTTTCCATCCTCCCCATCCATTTTTCCAGAGGAGAAGAAATCAAGTCTCTATTTCTGTGGCTGCATTTCCATTCAGAAAATTTCCCTAAAAACCTTTCTGTTGCTCTTCCTTTCTGGCTTTCTTGGTGATTTTCAACTATTCTTTCTGTAAAACGTGAAGTATTTTGCTTCAAGTTCTTCTAAAACTTGACATTTTTTCGTTTTTCCTTTTCTTTTTCTTTTAGCAGGTAGGAAAGACTCCCACAAACCCAGTTGAGACCTCTGGGCTCATCTCACACCACCATGAATCTGTTGACCAAGGTTTGTAATTTTTTGGTAGTGCTGAGTGTCCTGCAGCTCTGGGATGTTTTGTTGCTTTGCCTGACACTGAATTTGTGGTTTTGTATCAGAACACTTGTGTGCAGTTCAGTATTTTGAACAGTCACATAAAATGCCACTTTCCTTATCAATTATTGCTTGAATTCGCTTTCCTCCTCAAGCTGCTCTTGTTCCCACGTGGTCCATAGCTCTGCCTTCCTCAGGTTTATGTTATAGTTGGTATTTCTGAGTGCTGTCCAGCTGAAGGCCCCCCCTTGTCATTTATCTAGGCTGGTATGAGCCAGGAATGCACATCCATTTTCAGGAGCATCCCCTCTGCTTTGTAAGGCCAGAAAACCTGCAAGGACTTGGTTTCTGCTGATGTTCCTATTTAGGGTTATAGACACAGGAACACCTGAAGCTTTTCTCCCCAAAGCTGCTTATGTGGGGATGAATGATGCATGCAGGGAAAGGACACCTTAAACCTGGGAAGGAATCTTGGGTTGCCATTCAGATTCCTGTGATTAGACCCTCTGGCTTGTATACTCAGAAGGAGCATGAATCACCCACTTGAAGCTTTTCTGAAATCAGCTTCCCTGCAGGTGGATTCGATATTGCCACAGCCTTAGGTCCCCCAGGGTGACTTCACCCACCTTTTCTTCAAGGAAAATAAGCTTATATCAAGCACCATTAATAACTTCCCTGCATGTGGGGATGTGTCCACATCTACTCCACTCCCAAAC
The DNA here is from genome assembly GCF_963513975.1 of Fringilla coelebs. Lineage (NCBI taxonomy): Eukaryota > Metazoa > Chordata > Aves > Passeriformes > Fringillidae > Fringilla > Fringilla coelebs. Next base: position 6,615,850 of record NC_140034.1, read on the forward strand.
TTCCACCAAAAGTATTTCTGAAGCGCAGTGCAGGCTTGTTCTCCTTCTGCCACCCCCTTGGCTCCCATCTCAGCAACCCTCTTCTCCAGGCAGATGGCTCCCACCCCCTCCCAGCTCCCCTTGACACCCTGCCAACACCTTGCCCAACCACCCCTGTCATCTGCCTCTTGTCTCTAACCCAGTTCCCTCAGATATGACAGACTACAGTCTCCTCCTTCTCCCTAAAAAGAAACACTGCACCAGCACCCAGGAACCCTGGTCACACAAATGGGGATGGGGATCAGGGAGGGGTGCAAGGCCTTCCTACAGAGGTTTTTGGACTTTTCAGCCAATATAACTGACTTTTTTAGGGTGTTTCTATTGTATTTGTTGGGAATTTAGGGTATTTGTTGAGTATTTAGGTTTTTTTGGGTGTTTCTGTTGTATTTGTTGGGAATGCCCTGACGAAGGCAGGAATGATGCATCTGACTCCATGTTCTTAGAAGGTTAATTTATTATTTTATAATACTGTATTATATTAAAAAATACTATACTATAATAAACTGTACTGAAGAATACAGAAAGGATACTCACAGAATGCTAAAAAGATAATAGTGAAAACTCGTGACTCTCTCCAGAGTCCTGACACAGCTTGGTACCAATTGGCCAAAAAGTCAAAACAGCTCACAGCAGAATCCAACAGAAGAATCACCTGTGGGTAAACAATCTCCAAACACATTCCACACAGGAGAAGCAAATGAGATAAGAATTGTTTTCCTTTTCTCTGAGGCTTCTCAGCTTCCCCGGAGAAAAACCCTGGGTGAAGGGATTTTTCAGAGAATGTGAATACCATATATTTCCTTCCTCCTGTTCAAAAAGAAAAAAAGAAAAAAGAAAGCAAGCACTCCTTCACTTCCTCCTCCCAGTCTGGTTGGAAATGCTGCTGGAGCAGAGGCTGGGAGCTGCAGTTCAACACTTGGTGCATCCATTCTCTCACGAGGCCTCCTGACCACCCCCTCTCCAGGGCACCTTGCCAGGCCTCCTGTATCCCATCTCCATGCTTCCCACAGGAGACTGGACAGATGGAAAGAACAAGTGGCATTTCAGCATCAACCAGTCACCTGCCATTTCTTTGGCTTAAATCTGCTAAATTTTCAGAGTACAAATGCTTTGGTTTTCCATTTTCTCTAGTGCATTGAATTTTTTTAAAAAAGCAGAATCTCTCTTTTTATGGGAAAAAAATACCCTAACAATCAGAAGGTATTTTAATTCCCTCAATTTCTCTTCAAAATATTTTTAATTGACTTTAGTAACAAACTGATTTCTGCAACATGTAAAGTTGCCTTAAAAGTGACTTTTCTTGAGACATGTCTCTAAGATATGTTGGCTCCAAGCTCAACAGGTTTGGTTTTTTTTGATACTCCTGAAGTCCCCTGATCACAGCACCCTGGTTAAGGTTTCTTTGTGTGTTAAACAACGTTGTGTTCTCATCTCCCAGCATTAGACTTGCACAGAAACCTTTGCAAATTGGCCCCAGGAGAACCTGGGGAATTTATAATCAGGATCCCAATATATTCTTCAATCAAGTGTCCTCATATAAGATTTCACATTTGAAGTTAGACACATCCCTTCCTCATTCAGGGAACAATTTGGGGCTGCATCTGCCTTTAAACTCCTGGCCATAAACTACACCTAATCCATTGCCTCCCACTGGCACACTGGGCTTCCAGTGATCTGTTAGGCAACATTTCATCCCTTCTTCTCATTGATCTCTTGTTTGTTTAATGTATTTTCCATCCCTCAGTCCTGCAGCAATGTGATTTCTCAGTTGTGTTTGGCTTAGTGGTACTGGAGGAGGCAGGTTTAAGAAACAATCCTTGTTTTCCTTACTTTTTTAATGCCCCAACACAGAAGCCCTGTCAAGAGAGTAGTGCTACTACTGCAGAGGGTTCTAAAGTACTTTTAGAGAGACTTTCCAGATTTCTCAGTGCTTGATGTACATTTCAGAAGACACAACCCCAGGTGAGGGGACTAAGAAATCAAGGAAAAGACTGCTATGATTTGTCACCATGCAATAAACTGTCACCATGCAATACTATCACATTAATTGATATTTCTCTGTACCTTGAAGGGTGCCAGTGGATGTAGAGAGGTGTTCTCATGCTGCATTCCTTGGTGTTGTGGCATCTGGGGCAGAGGACAGCTGTTCTTTGAGTTCTCATTTTGCTTTCATTTGCTGCCCATAGAGTTATCAATGAGAAATGTCAGCTCAAATTTTCATGCTTGAAACTGTGCTGACATTTGAAAACCTCACTAATTCCATGTATAAAACTAGCAGAGGCCAGGTTGGATGGGGCTTGGATCAACCTGGTCTGGTGGAAGGTGTCCCTGCCAGTAGCAGGGGTTGGAGCTGGATGATTTTTAAGGTCCCTTCCAAACCAAACCATTCTGTGGCTCTGTGATTAGAAGTGGTCAGTGGAAGACTGAAGGGGCTGCTTTCTTCTGAGACACTGAGCTGTTATCAAAGAGTCTACAGGACTGAAAATCCCGTCAGAAAAACCAGAAACCAGGACTTCATGACTTTCGAAACCAGCTTGGTGTCTTGGGTGACAGCTGATACACTGAAAATCAGTGAGACTTCTGTTCTTTAGCAATTTAGGAAAAAAATCATCTTCTTTACTTCATCTGAGGCTAAAGCTGAGATAGGCAAAATCCCAGAAGTGAGAGGTGAGTCAGGAAGACAACATCATTGTTCCCCCAAAACTGAAACAATCATCAGCCAGGCTGTGGTTCTCACTTTCTCTAAAATTACTGAAGCTCTTGAGGGAAAAATTGAATGAAAGGCCTCAATGTTTTTGCTTTTGTCAAAGTTTCCCAGGAAGCCTTTATAATGTTACTGATTTTCAGTGGTTTCTAGCATCAATTCTGCTTTTAGTTTCAGCTTGGACAATGTAAATTTCATTGACCTATTTTTAGCCACACAATATTTTTGTTGTTATTATGCAGCAGCCTAGAAATAGCAGCGGGAATTGAGAAGAAATTTTAATTTACAGGACTCTATAAACCTTACCAAGCACAATTGTTTGTATTTTGTATTTCAATTTACTGAAGGTGCACAAAGCTGTCCTCTGTAGCTTTTACACAAAAAAAAAGTCACATTCTTAACATAGATGTAAAATGCAGAAGAAAATGCAGAATAATAAATTTGCACCTTTGATTAGGGAGGGTTTTTTTTCCTTAAAACTTGTTTCTGAAGAGTTAAGTGATAACGCTATTAGAAAGAAATTGAATAACTAAACACTATCTTCCAGAAACAGCTTTTTCTGGGATTCTACTTACCCAGCTTTGTTTAGAAAGCCTCAGACTGATGTAGTTTTAATGACATTTAAATTTAGCATTCATATTGCAGGACAAGGAGATGGTTGCCCCCAGTACAGCAGGGCCCCCAGTTTCCATACAGGCGTGAAGTCAATAAAGATTCTGCTCATGGTACCATGGGTAGTAACCATGGAAGGAAAGGAAAACAACACCCTGCTTGCCCCCTCACTGCTAAAAAAGGGTTTGTGAATTAATAACTGCTCATTTTTTTTAAGCATTTAGGTTAGCATAAAAAGGGAGAAAAATAATCACTTTGTGGCTGGGGCAGCAACCCTGCTGACTGCCTGGGTGTGACAAGCAGCAGGGGTGGGAGAGGGAGCAGACAGAATATTCACTATTTTCCCACTGAGAAAGAAGGAGGGCAGTCTGGGAGCCAATACCTGGAGTCCATGTAAGCCGTGATTGCTGCCTATGATCCCCTTCAGCCCACCCAGAGACCCGCCCAGCAGCTCCCTGGGGAATTGGTGTGCCCAGCTCCCCATCCTGGGTCACTTATTTATTGCAAGGGGGAGCTCTGCCTGCTCTGCTCACATTCCCATGGCCCAAAAGTCATCCTCCACTCCCCTGATTTCAAGATGTGACCCTGGGGTGTCAAAGACCAGGTGCTGTTGGTTGGGAGGAGAGGGAGAGGGAGAGGAGGCATTAGCAAGCTCATGGCTGGAAGATGTTGAGTTCTGGTAGCCGCCCTGAAAACAGAGATTTGAAAGCTCAGAAAAGAGCTACAGAAATGTCTGCAGACATGGGACTGTGCCCTGGAGAGGCTGAGCTTGAAGGTGAGTTAGTTTTCCATCTCTGATGATGGATGGCCTCTGAGACTGGGGAATGGTCTTCAAGCTAATGAAGACAGAATGTGGTCAGAGAAGTGGAACAGGAAATTCAGACAAAACCGGGCTGAAAACAGAGAGTGTGATTTTGCTAATGAGGATTATTGAGCACTGAAACTGCTTATGAGGAAATACAGAGGAACATCATCATCCTAGACTTGATTAATCAGCCTTCTAAAACATGGGCATTTTTCAAAGAAACTGTGTTTGATAGTGGTTTTGGGGTGGAGAATCTTTGATCCCCAAGCTGTAGGACCTAACAATTCCATGCACTTCTTTATAGGAAACACTTTCTGGGCCACAACATATTTTTCTTTACACACTTGGGATATTTCTCTCTGTCCTGGAATGAATAAAATGCTAATCTTAATGTTCCATTGTTTTTCATTTAAAATTGCAACATTTGAGAGATTTATATTTTTTTCCCCCCTTAGAAATGTATGTCTTTTCTCTGTTTTTATGGCCTGGAGGTTTTCTCTCCCTTTTTTATTTATCATCTCATATTGCTGTGGTTTGAAGATATCCAGCAGTGACGCAGGCTGCTGTAGGGTTTTCGTCCTTTGACTGGTTTCTATTTTTAGAGTGTTCTTAGTTGCACTGAAAACAGGCAGCAGCAGCAGCTGGATTGGCCCCAGTATCTAGCACACTTTTTGTCAGAAGCTGCACTGTGAATAACACATCTTGCCCTATATTTAGGCACTATGAAGAACATGATCCCTCTGAAGAACATACTCCACCTGTAGGACTAACAGGTCTCATGGATCTGCCCCTGGTCAGAGGAGACCAGAATTAATCTGGCTCAGCATCTCCCCTGAGGCACAGCTGTGGCCAGCCGTGTTAGCTCACCTGCACGCAGCCAGGTGAGCTCTGCTGCTGCCCAGCTGGCCCCTGGAGCACAGAGGTGCTGCTTGGCAGCCCAGAGCATCAGCCTGCCTGCTCCTCCTGCCCAAAGTCTGATTAAAAAGTGGAATTTCTCTTCCAAGAGCTGGAACAGCTCCTCATCTCAATCCTCAGAGCAATCAGAGACGGCAGAAGAGCCAGGATTAGCTCTTGCTGGCAGAGCAGTGCCTGCCCTTCAGCTTGCCAGAGTCCAGCTGAGCATCCTTCATGCAATCAGCCACAGACTCTTCTCTTTGCCAAAGCAAAAAAAAAAAAAAAATTGAGGCATAATTTTATCCCAATGTATGGCAGAATCACCTGGGCATTCCAAAATTTTCACTGGTCAGAATAATTTATTTTTTTATCCCTGCTCGGTACCTGGTATAGCTTTTTATCAGTTTGTGCTTTAGAGGAATGAGAAATTCCCAGTTCTACCCTTTCCTGCAGCCACCTTCTGTTCTTCAAACACCCCATGGGAGAAACATTCACTTGGGATAAATAAAATGAAGTCATTTTGTTAGCAGTCTCCTGAAGAAGAAGCTTTGCCTGTGAAAGATTTCTTGAAAGTGATTTTCCTGGTGTGTGGTTTCCTTTTTTTAACTTGAATTTCCTCTGATTTCCTCTGAGGTTTTGTCTCTATATTTTTCCCTGGATTACCTGAAGTAAGAAACTTTTAGCTGAGGTGCATTTGAAGAAGGAATGCAAGTATTAAGAAAGAAAGATTCTGTTTGAGATTGTAATTTCTACCATTTAAAAACATTACTAAGATTTGTATCAAAAAAGCCCCAAGCTAATAAGAATGAGCAGGGCTAAGTGAAAAAAATGCCACCTGAGTGGTGGTGTGGGTTTTGAGTCAATTAAAAAGGTTTCTTTTCCCATCCAGTGGGAAAATATTATCCATGGCAGGCATTGAATGCCCTGGCTGAGGAAGGAGGCTTGTACAGGCTGTATTATTTATCCCATTTTCCTGTGACTCCTCTTCCCAACCGTGTTTCCAGGTCCTGCCCTGTTCCTGTGGATGCTTTGAGCGGTGATGGGCACTGAGCAGATCGTGTCCCTGCTGCAAGGGCAGGTCCAGGCCCTTTCCTGGGCTCAGGCTGGTGGCCCAGGACACCCTTGGAGGCACCAGTCAGGCACCAAGAGATTTCTCTGAGGAGAAGCCTCAGCCTGCACTCAGACTCCTTCCTGCCACATGGAGACATCAGACACAGTCCAGACAGGGAACTGACAGCTCTGTCCCCAGAAATGTCTGTCTTAAGTCAAACCTACTTAAGTCTGCCAAGAGACAATGATGTGCTCAGAATCTGCAGGGAGTGTGGCTCCCAATATGTTGTATTCCACTTCCTATCCTGGTTTTGTCACCCTTTCCCCATCACAGACCAAGCCCCTGGGTTGAGAAGTACAAGAGAGAGCCTCACTCTCTTACTTCCCATCTTGGATCAGGTCTCATGGACCTTTGCCTTGTGACTACTCTTAAATAATTCTGTCTAGCATCTGATTTAAAAATATCTCCAAGTCAAGCTTTGTGCAATATCATCTGTTCAATGCAACACCCAGACTGAACTGCAACTGTACACCAAGTGCCCCTGCTTGTTTCTGAGGAGGAGTGAATTTAGTCCAGGAATGGAAGGATTTCTGCAGCTTCTGTGTCTCCTCTATGAAAAACTTCTAGTCTGGGATGTGTTCTGGACTTGCAAAAGGAATGAGGCCTTTTAACTTTTGCATTTTTTTGTAGTTTGCTACTTTTGCTTGCTCATTTTCAACCTAAATGTCACATGGCAGTGTATTTTTGCCCTAACTAAAGATATAATAGGAAGAAGTCATTGAGAGCAGGTTGTTTGTGATTTTTTAGCTTAATTAGAATGTTATTAATCATTAATAGGATTAATTAGAATACCCATCTCTGTATCAGCTGGAACAGACCTCTCAGACACAGAGATTTACTCATCTTTAACAACACTATGAGCTGCAGAATTTGCAGCTTCCCTTGATAATCTTTTTAATCTAAACAAGCCCCTGAGTGAGAGAAGAGGCTTCAGACTATTCCAGAATAAACTGGAACTTTAAAATAGTCTATAAAATATTTTAAATTAGATTTGGTAACTATTTGGAGCTTAATCTTAGAATTGTTTATCTGGAAAAAGGTGTCTTGATATCAGCAGCAGACCTGGCAGGGACTGTAAGACCATTTCATTTCACTAAGAAATGCTATAATTGCTCCACTATCTTAAGGTTATTCTTATAGACATTGACTTTACAGTAATGCAAATATGTCACTGGAATAAATGCAATTAATTAATAATATTTATTAATTAAATCTCATTTGGTAACATGCTGATCCAGCATGCAGATGCCAGTCAGGCAAAAAAAAAAATCAAAACCTAAACCCAAACAACAAAATCTCGACGGTTGATGTTTTTGTCATGAGCACTCATTGCCTGTGCAATTGTTGATAAATTCAATGCTTTTCCTGTATCATTGGCCAGCAGCATGAGAGTTTTGTTCTCTCATGTCAGTAGTTTATAAAATGTCACTTGAACATTCCTTTTTTTCCTAAATGCAGCCTGAGATCCGGGTGAGACCCAGATGAGGGCTGGACTTTTGGAATACCTGAGCAACCTGAACTAGTGTAAGGCTGGAATGAGATGGACTTTTGGAATACCTGAGCAACTTGATCTAGTGTAAGGCTGGAATGAGATGGTCTTTAGGGTCCCTTCCAGCTGAAACCTTTCTATGATATTTGTTAATTTATTTGTTATGAACTCCTGACCTTTACTTCTGGGAATTGCTCACACAATTAAGATGTGCCCTACGAGGTTGTTAGTGTGATCACAGCTGAAAAGATTTTGGGTTCAAGAAGAGGGTCTAAGATGATACCAGAAATTCTACAGTACCTCCTTACAGTTGAAATTGGGCTGGTGATGGTCAGTGCACCTCATGTCCCTTTATTATTTTTTGTTCACCATTTTTTAGAAAGTAAAATATTTAAGCACTTTTCCAGCACAGACAGGGGTCATACCTGGTTACAAAGCTCTGGCAAACTCCATGTGCAAACACATTTCTGGTCAGTCCCAAGGACAGCACAATCTCTGTTTTACAGTTAAGAGTCTTTAGTGATGGAGATAGCAGGGCAAAAGGGTTTTTATTTTATGATAATCCAGAACTGGATTACAGTAGCAGAAATAGTTAAAAGCCATGCCACAAAGAGTTTCCCAGAGCCTCTGGCACTCCTGTGAGCCTGTTTTTTTCCTCCAGTTTTTTACATTCTGCTCCAATTCTTAGTTATTGTGACCATTCAAAATGTCTTATTCTATATTTGGATTGTGTAGATTTAACCTCCAAGGATTGCTACATTTGCTGGTTTAAAGTGTCCTTTGCATGAGGCCTGTTTCCACTCCTCCTGTCTCTTTAATTCATTTAACTCACACCTTAATTTTCTCTCTGCTAAAGAAAATAGCATAAATGGAAGTCAAACGTTCTGTTCCATGAAGGATAATGAGTTGGGACATTTACATTAATTGTGTCAGAACCCAACTTCTATTAAACTACTGCAAAATGCAGGTAACCTGTTGGAGCAACATGAAACTGCAATGTTTTAATGTGACTCAAGTATTTCAGTTGGTGTGTTTCTGAGGGAAATTTCATTTAAATAGATGATTTTTGTGTTGAAAACCTCTCTTATGAAAAGATAGCTTCAGATGTGAGATCACGCTGTGTGCAAATTGCTGCTTTGCTTGGGCTTCTTCTCTTTTCTTTCAAGATGTATCTTTAAGACAATGCAGTTTCTCAACATCCTTTCAGAAGATTTTCCCTCAATGGCTTTATAATTCCATAGGTGAAGACATAAACAGAGTTTATGACACCCCTTTATGAAAACAAAGACCTTGTAGGAGCTCTTTATGTTTTGTTCCACTTAGTTAATTTTCCTCCAACAGCTTCTTTTTCAATAGTTTTCTGTATCTTCTTGGTCAATTACCCAAATGAATTGCCAGGGAAGTAATTTGCTGCCTGCTCGTGTCATTGCTGTGCATAGTTTGACTTGATTAGACTTGCCATGCCACCTTGCTTCGAGTCTTTCTGCCACTTACTCTGCCAAATGAGATGTTAATCCATCTTTCATAAATGCAGCTCAGTGGTTTCATTGTCAGTGATTTTATTAACCAACAAACCACCTCACAGCCACTTGTTGCCCTCAGCTTCATTACACGACCCTCTTGGGATCCAAATAACTGCTGCTTCCTGAGCAATTCTCCTTTCTCTTACAGACTGTAGACATCTGTGTATCCTTGTTCTCTGCATGTTTTCACTAGTGCTTTTCTACTCTTATTATTTGGTACACAGCTGATTGTCAACACTCCTATAAATCCATGGAAGTTGTTGTGGATGAGCTCCACCCAGCGTGGAACTGCTGAGAATTTGGCCCCAGACAATTTCTCCTCCAAATTTAGTACACTTTCTTTTCTGTTAGACTTGCTTTAGCAGTGACTCCATCCCAAAAATGCCCCAGAATGAGTTTATTTTGTGGCTGGTAAGACTCTCCTGTGGATGGAGGAGCCCAGTGGGAATGGGATCCCTTAGAAGTGTGGGTATGAGGGAGGATGGGGCCAAGGCACAGTTTTGGGAAGCTGAGGTGCACCCCAAATGACAGGGTTATTCCTGCAGAGGTCCCACAGCCACATTTCCTCTACACGCAGGTGGTGCTCTGGCATCTTCGGTGAGAAAACTTCAAAATTTCTTCTGATTGTCATGTTTTGTTTTTGTATTTATAACGCAGGACCAGGGTCTGAAGGCTGGGACTGTGCTGCCCTACTTAGTCTGTGATCCTTGTTCCCTGCTGGTTATCATCCCAGACAGGCTGATGTGCATCTTGTGGGGAAACTCCATTCTAAGGAGATCAGAAGCTTTTGATCTGCCCTGGCAGATGGGAACTGTGAAATGTCTGATCAAAGGGAAAGGACCTGAGATAAAGCCATGCCCATGAGATGAGATTCAGCCCAAGTGTGCTTCCAGCTCCAGAATAGATTTCCCTATTTTTATTCCTAGGGTGAATTTGTCCAGTTTCTAAGTGACAAATGGCCACTTCAGCATCATTTCTGCTTTCTTCTGCATGTCTGCTGTCCTGCTGATGCATAAACTCCTCCCTGTTCTTGGGGAGAGTGTCCTGGATCTGAGTCTCCAAACTGCTGCTTTCCCCACATTTTATGTATAATATAGAAGGCATCAGCTCCAACAGGAGAATTGTGGAAAGGAGTCAGAAACCAGCCAAGAGCTTGGATGTAAGCACTTTTCCCTAGATTGCAGGAGGTCTGCAGGTTCTGAATCTTTACTTATTAACCTTAAACTGGCACACTCACATTGAGGAAGAATAATTTTGTATTTGGGTTGAGCAAAACTTTGAATTCTGCAGTAATGTTAACACACCTTCCATCAAAATCAGTATATTTCCCTGAAAGGGTTTGGTTTCAGTCAGCCAGCAGGTTTTGATGAACAATCATAGTAATTTTATTTCCCTTCCTCAAAAAATTCCCACTATGTTTCCTAATTACATGTCCAACAAAAGATTGCAAAAGATGGTTTAAGACCCAGTTGTAGCAGGTGTGGTTTGAATCTTCCAAAGATCATCTGTTCATCCAGGTATCAGGATGCATAACCCAGGAAATTGCATAAGTATGTAGGCTATTGATGACAAAGAGAGCACAAGATTGTGCCTAAAATAAACAGAAAAATATAGAAAATTATCTGTCATCAAAATCACCTCCAAGCATGCTTCAGAATTTTCCATGAGGCATCAGGAAGGATCTTTGACCCAAGCTGAAAAAAAATTCTTCTGTCTTTCGTTATGTATCTTAGTCACAGACTGACACTTTAGGTTCATTTCAGCAGTGTTTGTGCCATCAGAATCCAGTGTGAATTCTCCTGTGACAGCATTAGATCAATCATGTTTTAAAGAATGCAAGTAATTGCATCTACTCCGTCTTCTGAGACAGTCCAAAACTGACACTTTGGGTTCACTGCAACCTGAGTTGCTAACACGGGTTGGAAGGTGAGAGATAAGTATCACAAAGCTGTATTTTTAATATTCTTATGTAAAACAAGCTGGTTTCAAGTTAAAAAAAAAAAAAAGAGAATATGAGAAAAATGCCTAAAATCAGTTTTTGAAAAATGGGATAAAATGATAAAAGTTGGGGATTTCACTGAACTCAAAGCACTGTTAGTACTTATTGAACATACACTGAGGTTATCATTTTAATGGCTAGGTCAGGCTATCTGAAATACTGGTGTCTGCAATAACCCTTGTGATCAAGGCCTTTAAAGGGAATCTTTGCTACAGAGACAGACTTAAATGGAGAGTAGAAAATGCCACTTGGGTCTAATATCTTGGTGAAGGGCTGGTACTTGTGGTCTTTGAGAAAAATTGGTTACAAGCCCAGAAAAAAGAGCTTTTCCTCATGCTGTAGGTCTTCTAAAAGGTTATCACATTTTGTGCTTCTTTGCTAAACCTGCATTTCCTTTTCAGAGCCTTGAATGCAGGCACTACTGAGATTTCCAGAGAAAACCAGGCCAGGACCAGAGCGTGCTTTCCATGGCAGTGGCAGATAACCAGTGGAGCTCATGTGGAGTGTTCTTGTCACCTGCTTGTTGGCATGTCTTCAAATGAGATTAGGTGTTTTTCAAAATGGAGCTCAACTCCAAATGGGGAGAAGTCCCAGGAAGTTCTCAGGTGTGTATTACACAGAAAGTCAGTCTAGATAATGGCAGTATTTTCCCCTGACCTTGACACCTGCAGATATATTCTACAGCACCTGGCAAGGCTGTGCCACCAGAGAGGAAGGGCAGGGGGAATTTAGAGATTTTCACTGTGATGAATTTGCATTCAGAGAGATTCCCTCTGGCTTTACTGCCGCAATCCTACAAAGAGAAAAGCCCTGCCCATTTCTCCTGCTCTTCCCATGTGTCTCAAGGGGCCACCCCTGGGTGGGAAGGTTCTCTAAGGACAGCCTGCACCTCCTGAAGCCTTGGCTGAGGGGGATGAGAGACACTGGAAAAGCTATTCCCTTCCCCTCCCTTTCCTCATATCCAGATGGAGCATTTTGTTCAGGTGGAAGGAGGGTGAGCAGTGAAAGCAGCTGGGACTACATCTTTTCAAATTCTCAGGATATCTAGTCAGGATGGACCAGTAAAATTCTTCCAGAATGGCACAGAAATTGTGCAGGTATTAAACTTTCTCCTTCCCACTTCAGTGTTTTTATTAGTCTTTCCCAGGCTTCATCCACAGGTGAAAATGGGTATTTGATAGTCACTGGTTGTGTCTGAGCCATGAGTGTGCAAGATCTGTGATGAGGCTCGAGGTAATGAGGACACATCAGGACAGTTTTGTCTCTCCTTGTTGCCTTAAGCAATTCAGTTTTCTACAAAGAAATGGGAATCAAAAGGTTTTATTGATTACCTTAATCATCTGAATCTGTTTATCATGTTCCCTGGATGCTGTGAAATCAAAGCACTGCTCCCCTGCCAGGCACTAAAAGGTCAGATTCGAGGGTCATTAAGAGCAGCAGCGTGCTTAATCAGGAGCCCTTGCAGAGCAGCACAAAGACCCCCCCTCCCTTTCTGTGCATGATTTATTTTTTAATAACCATGGCCAAGATGGCAGCCCATGGAACACACTGTGCTGGGCTGGCTGCTCTGCAGCAGGGCAGACCCTGTGATTTGCAGACCCTCTCTGCAGTGTTAGTGTCTGTGTGAGCAACCTGGAGCCAGCAGTGCTGCCTTATTGCTCTGAAAGCTCTCCCCAGCCACGTGGGCCTGACTCACTCTGGGTACAGAGAGCAGCTGCAGGACTCATTATGCAGATATGAATTTTTAAATGCTGTGGTTTTATTACCTTCTGGTTTCCTGCACGGACTCCACCGCTGGGTAGCCCAAGGAACAGGAGCTCACTCCCTGGGTCTGTAATGGGCTGTCCAGCCTTCATCAGAGGATGCTGCCTGGCTGTTTCGGTAGATTTGGCTTATCAGCTCCAAACAGCAAGGAGGATGGATGTGGGACCAGATGAACCTTCAGCTGAGTTTTTGTGAGTGTAAAATGCAACAGAGGGAGTTGAAAGCTACAACACTTTGTTGTAGCCCCAGGAATCCCCTTGTGTGGGATTCATCACTCGAGCACAGGGCCTCCTTGATAAGTGTCATGGTCCTCACAGCATCATCTTCTTCAGAGAAGTTGAGAAGGCAGAGTGCCTGCACCAGCTGTCCACACATTTTATACAGAGAGAATGTGGCCTTGAGTTGACAGCCACCCTGCCCTGCATGCTCTGCTGCCTCTCCTCCACCCTCTCAGGTGAGATTCACTGGCCCATCTTCAGTCCCACAGCCACAGAGGCTCAGGGGCTGTGTGCCCCTCGCCCTCTCCTCTCTCCAGCTCTGCCAGCTCCACCTGTAGCTCCATTCATGAAGCCAGCAGCAGCTTCTGGCTTGGCTGCAGCAAGAGAGTCCCAGAGGGGAGGGACCAGTGGTGTGCAGTCACAGCCCTGGTAATGCAGGTGTGCGCCCAGCTTGGCCCCTTCTCCTGTGGCAGGAGAGCTGCAATCAGACAGAGCCTCCCAGAGCCCAGAGATCAGGCTGTGAGACAGGCAGCAGGTACCAGAGGGCTGCACCTCCTCTGTCCTCCCACCTTTCCCCCCTTGGGATACAAGACTATTACGGTATTTGTCATAAAAAGGAGAGGGTTTGAAGTGGGAGAGGGCAGGCAGAGGGTGATGACATGTGAACAATACAAGAGTGACAGAGGCCCCTGCTGTCCTAAAGCATTTTCAAATCTTAAAAACATATAATTGGGGGCAGTTGAAAGTTGAAAGGATGCATGGGGAGCTTTTTAAGTGGAGGGCTGGTGCTTACAGGAAGGATTGCCCTTTCATCTCCCTGATCCTGGCAGCCTCCAGGAACGGTCATATTCAAATGGTGAAGGATTAGGAAAAGAAGTTCCATGTGGTGGACAAAATAAGAAATACATTTGCCCTTTCCTTTCAAGCCATCCTTTTTCATTCTGAGACTTTGCTAAATAAATAAATCTTCACACTGAGAGCTACCATTTATTGTCTGCATTTCTGACATAAACCTGCCCCTTTCATGCTCTGTTTTGCGAGCCACACAGACCATTCCAAACCCCGGGGAAATGCAATTGTGCATCTAATTTCCTACTGGTGAAGGCAAAGGTTTTCAAGCAGATCTGATGACTGTGGGCAACCACTTTGTGAGAAATCCAAAGGGAACCTGCAACTCAGAAAATGCTGAGCCTTCTGAAAGCTGTCTGCTCAGACAGATTTTGATAGGGGGAGAAAAAAAAAGTTTGCTTGGTTTTTTTTTCCATTTTTAAGTTTGCAGATGGAGCTCAGCTCATATGGGAGCAAGGGATGAGTAGTGTGGAGATGAGGCAGACACAGGACCGTGGGCTGTGTTGAGACTGCCCCAGATAGATGTGTTGATCCCTTGGTGTGAAGCATCCTCTGCTGTTCCCATCCCAAGCAGCTCCTGATCACAGACTAACAGCTGAGCGGTGGTGTTGGTTATCAAAACACTCAGGGAAGGTTACAGAGGAGCTGCTTTTTATTGAAGACTGAATCGGGAGAGTTCATCTCCCTCTAATTAAACCAAAGTTTTCAGATCAGTTGGGTATATTTTACTGATCTTGTTGCACCAACTTAGCCCACTTGTATGGCCCTGAGATGGAAATGTTTGAAGATTACACTGTGTTTGCTATGTGTGCACAAGCTGGTTCAAAGAGCAGCGAAGGGAGAAGCCTCAGATTTCTCTCTTTCATTACAAATACCCTACACCAATGAAGTGTCACCGTCTTTAGTAGTGACACACGAGGTGTAGCTGTGTGTACATGGATAAATATCACAGAATCATGGGATGGTCTGGGTTGGAAGGGGCCTTAAAGATCATCTCATCTCACTCCTCCTGCCATGGACAGGGACACCTTCCACCGCACCTGGTTGCTCAAAAGTCCCTCTAACCTGGCCTTGAGCACTTTCTGAGATGGGGCATCCACAGCTTCTGTGGGCAACCTGTGCCAGGGCCCACAACTCTCATAGGGATAAATTTCTTCCTAATATCTTGTCTAACTCCACTCTCTTTCAGTGTGAAGCCATTCCTCCCTGTCGTGTCACTCCATGCCCTTGTCAAAAGTCCCTCTCCAGCTCTCCTGCAGCCCCTTCAGGTACTGGAAGGTTCCTTAAGGGTCTGAACTGCCCCAGGTCCCTCTGTCTTTGTAGGAGAGGTTACAATTCATGATGAAATCACATCCTGAGGACACAATGTTCTATGAACTTCCTTCAGCACAAGAAGGATTTTGCTCTCACCTGAAGGACCAAGGCTGGTTAAACACCTTTCCTGCATTAAGAACCCTGAAGTGGTGATTGAACTGTGCCAGGATTTGAACTTCTTCTAAAAGAATTGATTCACTTCAGACAAAGTGTTATGAAGACACCATGTGTTTTGCTGTGTGTACCCTGATGTAACTGAGAGAAGATCTCCTGTTTGCAAACCACAGTAGCTCTTTACCTGCCTCCTGCTTTTTGAGAAGAAACCTATCCTGCCCCGAAATCAACCCCAGATGTCCAACAGGCAGCATGTGAAAAGCCTACAAGGGAAATATTTTGAAAATGTTGCAACTTCTCATTGCTGAAAGACTATTCACTGTGCTTCTGCCAGGAGAGTCTGGCTTGGCTTGGCTGCACTTCTCCTCTGTGTGCTGGTCCAGAGCCTGAAAAAGAAGTGGGCACCAGGCAGCCCAAGTGATCCCTTCCCCATGATCCCAGGGCAGGGACAGTGTGGGGACACTGGCCCCACAGGACTGATGGCAGCCCAGGCTTGGAGGGCTGTGTGCCATTCTCCAGCCCATCACCAACCCAGCCCATCACTGCTGGCATGGAGCAGTGTATTGCTCTCTGCCTGTATTGCCCCATCAGAGCAGGGTAGGCAATGCAGTTTGCATGTGCAGTGGTCTGAACTCAGAATATTTAATGTTATTTGTGGAAAGTGTAACCATTTTGTCCTATGCTAGACATGAAGCTCAAGGCTGCAGAGAGATACCAAGGAGATAACACAAACGATGTCTGGCTCTGACAGCCTCTCCTTGAGGAGGGTGTGGGGAGGGTGGCCATGTCTATCTGCCAAGAGAAAGTGATTTTGGAAGGTTTGAAGCCCTTTGGAAGCTTGGGAGCCATTAATTTATCTGAGGTTTTTAATATTTTTATTATTATCCTGCATTGTTAACATTTCCAAAGAGTGGGGGTTTTTCTTGTAAACCATATTGGTAACATTTGATAAAATAATTTCAACTGACTGTGTGTCAGGTGGCAAATTTAAATTTTCTTCAGAATGATATTTTCATTTTGTGAACTGGACCACCCATCCTCGGAACAGGAATGCACACAGAAGCCAGCAGAGCTGTGATGTGACCACAGAAATGATTTCCTTTGAATCAGAGCTGTTGCATGGCCTGAAGCAACACAAGCTTTATGTGTGCTTACATGGTTCAGACACGAAGCATCAGCAGGGAACGCAGCCAGAGCAGAGTTTGACCTAATGGACATGGAGGATACACAAATTTCCTGCAAGAAAATCTCCCAGCAGGGTGTGGATGTGTATTACAACTGTTGGCCTTTTGGACTACTGTTCATTTGTCCTAAAAGTAATGCTGCTTTTTAAAGAGCCTTCTTCATGCTGCTGAGACCCTTCCAAACAGGAGCACACCAGCACTAGCTGGCACACTTAATGAATATTCATCATTAATGCATGAACCATAATTTGTATTCAGGCAGCTATTGCTTCCCCCTCTATGGTGGCATCAAAGTACTTACAGGGGTTTTAAATGTGAAGGGCTGATTAGGAGGAGAGGGGAAGGCAAATTTCACACTTCAATTAATGCTTTTGAGTCAGTCCCTCTGTTGCAGATTGCCTGAACGCAGTCGGCTGCTCCCCACAGCTGCTGCTGAGGATGAGAAGCAATCCAACTTGCCCTGAAGTCTCTGGCTAACAACAAAGGTCATGGGAAAGCAGTGTTGTGGTATTGGACAAGTCAACACTGCAATTAAAAGAGGCTAGGAAACAAAACCCTGCTGATGGCTGCCTTGTCAGCGTCACATCCCTGCCTGCTGGCTGGTGCTCAGGCCAGCTGCCTGCGACAAGCAAATGAGATCCATCCCTACTGCACAGCCTGCAGCAGGAGTGTGTCTTTCACACCAGGAAAGGCACAGACAGGACTCAGAACTGCTCAGATGACCACGTCCTGGCAGCGTGCCCCTCTGCTGAAAGTGGTGTTTGGTGCAGTGGAGCCAGCCCTGCAACTTCTCCAGAAAGGCATTGGGCTGTGTGCTGGTTTCAATGGCATTGGGCTCTGTGCTGGTTTCAAAGGCATTGGGCTGTGGGTTGGTTTCAAAGGCATTGGGCTCTGTGCTGGTTTCAAAGGCACTGGGCTCTGTGCTGGTTTCAAAGGCATTGGGCTGTGGGTTGGTTTCAAAGGCATTGGGCTCTGTGCTGGTTTCAAAGGCACTGGGCTCTGTGCTGGTTTCAAAGGCATTGGGCTGTGTGTTGGTTTCAAAGGCATTGGGCTGTGTGCTGGTTTCAAAGGCATTGGGCTGTGGGTTGGTTTCAAAGGCATTGGGCTCTGTGCTGGTGTCTGTTATCCCCAGGTTCATGCTTCTGGCCTCTCTCAGACCCTTTACCTTTACACCCCCCTCCTTTTCCTACCTATTTGAGCTGTTGTGGCTCAGGGAGGAGATGGAAAGCACGGGAAAGAGGGGATGCTTTAGACAACCCACAGAACTTGCTCCCAGTGCAAGGATCTTCAGAAGATCAGGCTGAAGGACCTGGATCCCTGCTGGATGTAAGGGATGGTTTGGTGTGGGGGCAGAGTGCAGACAGAAGGACATGTGGGTGCTGATAAAGGTCCCATTAGCAGCCCCTTGGTTGTTAACCACATCTCTGGTCACCCCCAAATTTAGTGTTTTGACTTCATGGCATACAGTCCACTTGAGGGGCCAGACAGCAGATTGAGGGGGTCTCTCCAGAGGGGCAAAAGTGACCTGTGACCGTGTTGGCAGGGTTCCCAGGGTGAGGGAAGATATGAGAAAGTTGACTCCATGTTCAGAAGGCTGATTTATTATTTTATGATATATATTATATTAAAAACTATACTAAAAGAATAGAAGGAAGGATTTCATCAGAAGGCTGGCTAAGAATAGAAAAGGAATGAATAACAAAGGCTCAGACTGACTGAAACAGTCTGGGACAGCTGGGCTGTGATTGGCCATTAATTAGAAACAACCACGAGACCAATCCCAGATCCACCTGCTGCATCCCACAGCAGCAGACAATCATTGTTTACACTTTGTTCCTGAGGCCTCTCAGCTTCTCAGGAGGAAAAATCCTAAGGAAAGGATTTTTGGTAAAATATCATAACTGCAGCGACCCAACAGTAGTTTTTGGCCTTTATGCCATGTGGAAGCAGAAAAAGAGGAGGAGTAGCCTGGAGATCCTTTCTGTACCTCTCTCCCTGCTCAGGGCTGTGTGGGACACTGAGAGCACCCATTTGAGCCCCAGCCCAAATGAATCCAAGCTGGTTTTTCCACGGAGGCTGGGGTGGAACAGCATGCTGTGGTGCTGCCCCAGTGCAGAGCTGTGCAGCACAGCCCCTGCATGTACCTGCTGCCTTCTCTCCTTCCTCTTGGGCAAACGTGCTCAAGACTTCTGTGGAAAGCAATGCTCATGCTGTAACCCTCCATGCTATCCCTCAGCTGAGGAAGCACTATTTTGGGATGTGAAATAGATCAGTAAGTGAAAAAAAAACAACCCTAGAACATTTAAATGTCTCCAAACTGTGCAGATCCTTGAGCGTGTTGGATGGGAAGAGGTTCTTCAATTAAATTTCTCTCTGTGGTTCCTCCAGGGAGCTTCATCTCCATTGCCCACCTGTCCAGGTGTGGGGCATGAGTATGTGCAGGACAGAAGGCACCACAGGAATACCTGTCTGGTCTGTTCTCCACAGCAAAAAAGCCTTTCCAAAGGGCTTTTTCATGAGGCATTCACCATCCCAGAAAAGCACAGAGATGCGCACCAAGTACGTGGGTAAAGGAAATGCAAGCGAACTGAAATTCCTTAGGGCTGTCTCTTTCCACTCTTTCTCAGATACAAATAAGGGTAAAACCATAAAATATTGGAAGGTCTGAGTCTGAGTTGTTTATCAGACCTAGAGATCAAACATTTGCACCCCAATTTCTCTCTGCAAATTATGTGAGAGACCCACTGTCAATCCTGTGATGGGTAAATGGGTTCTTTTAACTCTATTTCCTCTCCTTTTCTTTCTTTCTAGTGCTCTCTGAAATGGGTTTCCTTTCCCTTGGTTTATTAGATTTATCTGATTTTGGTTTAGTAATATTTTAAAGTGATGAAGACCCCTCCTGGCTAGTTTTGCAGGCTGATGGGCTGTGTGCAGCTCACTGCTGCTGCCCATGAAATATTATTTGATGCCCTGTGAGAGGAGGAGGAGGTTCTTGGCAGACCAAGAGACAACTGGAACAGTGTCCCATAGCAGTGCATGGAAACAGACCCATTTTATTCCTCTAAATTACATTTGAAATATCTTTACTGAATGTGACAGGTCAGAAAATGAAATATTCATTCTGTAGGAAACTTACAATTTTATTTTCAAACAAGCACTAGAAGCCAAAATTAAATACCAAGTGAAGTTGGGGAATTTTTTTGTTCTTGTAACATTGAAATGTCTTGATTGAAATGCTTCGTAATGGCAATTTAGAACATTTTGCTCTTATTTCTGCTTGTCACAATGGTAGCTGAAATTATTCTATTGAAACAAAATGATTGAATCCATCACAGTGAAATGTAATTTCTGGTGAAAGAACTGATGGAATTTGATACCTTCTTGAAGCATTTCCCAATTTTCACACTTCAGTCAAAAAAGCTCTTATTGTAAAACTTGGTCAAGCAGCCCTTTTGGACTTGTTATTCCACTGTCATCTGTGATATTTTGTGTAAAAACAGTGCCAGTGGATGGAAAGGCAGATCCTGATAACCAGCATGGAGAAAGGCATCAAGGAGATTTAGGTCTCTTTTCCATCTGATTTTCTGTTCAGTCGACCTAAATATTTAATCTTAGAGTTCCCTTCATCCTTTCAAGCACTTGTCTCAGAATGATGAACATCTAACCTGTGATGACAGGAGAACCCACCAAAGCTCTGAGATGATCACCTTCCTTCGAACATGGAGTTTCTGCAGCACCAGGCAGGCACCAGACCTGAGAAGATTTTCCCTCTCCATCCTGACAGGACTGGTAGCCTTGTCTGCTAAACTCAATGTTTTTTGGCAGTCCCTTAGAGTCTGCCTTTGCACAGGATGCCTCCAGTCCCCCTCTGGATGTGCTCCACTTCTCCTGATGGAGGCTGTGACTTTATTTGTTTCTTTGGAGCTGAGCTCAGGGGGCTGTAACAGCCAGACAGGGTTGTGTGTAGGGGTGGAGGAGGTGACACCTATTAGATGCTGCTTCACAAAGTGCTTCTCTTGCTGCTTAACCCCCTTCTCATCCAAGCTTTTTGAAGACCAGCCAATCCTTTGAACCCCTTGGGAACTATAAATGTTCATTTTTTGCATCAGGGAGGCAGAGGGGCACTGTGAGTGCTCACGGGGGCTCTTGGAAAGGAAGATCCTTCCCACAGGGAGCTGCTCACCCACCCTGGCAAGTGTGACAGCTCTCTGACACTAATACTCCTATCACCTCTAACATCTCAGCTTTGCTAGGCAGGAGCATAAAGCCCACAATATTAGGATCTAAGATACCTGCCTATTAATAGCTGCTCACCAGCTCTTAATTAGATTGACATATATTGAAGATATGTAGCTGAAATAAACCAGACTGAATACAGAGCTGCTATCAGAATTTCTAGCCTTTAACCATGCTTTGCATTGTTGCCTTGTCTTTATGAGCACAATGAAATTTTCCTTAGGATGCTGCCTGGGCAAAATGCGGGGCACCTATAGAGAGATAATAAATAACCTCGTGCTCATTCCCACCCCACTCCCCTCTGCATGATTGAATTCTTCAACAGCTAATAACAGTTCCTGCCAGCACAGCACCAATTCTAAATCTCAACACACAAGGAAAAAAAGTAAGTTTAGACAATATTGAAGTGAAGCAACTAAAAGTTGCAATTGAAGTCTTGGCACTGAGTACAAAGTCTGAAATTTATTCTACTTCTGAAACATCCCAGGCTCCACTTTGAAGAGCCTATTGTGGATATCTTAATTCAGTGTCTGAGGACTTCATGACTTCATTCAGGCCTTTTAAAAAGTCTATTAAATGTTCCAATTGCTTTCTCAGAATTCACAATTGTCCTCTGTGACTGACTGATTTTTTGTTATTGGGTTTGGGGTTTTTTTTCAACCTCCAGCCTCAATAATCCAGACCTGTTAAGTGCTGGCTGATTTTTTTCAATGCCTTAAAGAACACTAAAATTTCAGCCAGGTGCTGTAGCTAACTGGTTCAGGCTATGAAAATTCAAAGGATTTCCAAGAGACCTGGCTTGTTCCCATTCCTGATGCAGCTGTGCCAACTGAGTCTAACATTTTTGACAGACGTGCAGTGATTGGTGAAGGCAGGCAAGGGAGAGTAATATATCACCAGAGCATAGGATCAGTCAGCTATAGCAACAACAACAAAAACCAGCAACACTCTCTCCAAACTGAAATAGAAAGTCATGTCTTCAAACATAGACACTGACTCCTCCAGTGGGAGTCACTTGCCCAGGTTGTCAGGCACCCACGCTTTATGTACCCTGTAGGGATATTGTAAAATAACTCCACAGCCATCAAGTATTTGTGCTTTTATGACACTTAATGTTATGCAAACTCTCTGCCAGACCATGGCTCAGGAATGCCTGTATGGCCTCTAACTCTGCTTGTGTCAAAGGAGTATTTTTGCTTTTGTTGCACAAGCCAGTAGTTAAATTCACCTAAATGTGTCAAATCAGAAATGCTGGGGTGAGTTTTCTGCAAGAACTTCTGATCTCTTTGAGAGGTGGCACAGCAAGTTGGGGTTGGAGGTTTGATGCATCATCTACCTTAGTGAGGAGGGAAGTGAATAATAAAATGAAATGACTCAATGAATTTACTGATGGATTTAAACACTGTGATCTGAAATTGAAAGCGCTGGAAATGGAAAGACAGTTCAGGAAATGAGAAAAAGCGTGAAAAGAAAATTTGTCATTTGACCACAGGTATTAACCTTGGGAGAGGCTGGCTAAGGGAGGTAAGGCATGCATTCTAATGATGGATCACCAGACACCTCAGGAGAAGTTCATCTCAACCTCTTCACTCAAGTCTGCAGTGAAATATGTTTTAATTCCTGTTGTTTATCCTTAATAATGCAGCCTTCCAGTACCTGAAATCAGCCTACAAGGAAAGGGACTGGTTACAAAAGCATGTAGTGCCAGTACATGGGGGACAGCTTTGACCTGAGAGTAGATTTAGGTGAGATATTAAGAAAAGATTCTTTACTGTGAGTTTGGTGAGGTCCTGGCCCACAGTGCCCAGAGAAGCTGTAGATGCCCCATCCCTGGAAGTGCTCCAGGCCAGGCTGGATGGAGCTTGGAGCAACCTGGTCTGGTGGAAGTGTTAGTGTTCAGGAACATATCATCACGAGAATGATTATATGAAGGTGCTTTTAACGAAGAGCTCTGGGTGTCAGGAGTACAAACCCAAATCTGACTCTGACCATACAGTCGAGATGAACATGTTTTTATATTCTATCATTATATAACTTTCATGTTAATTATTAAAACTTATATTGTTCTATTGTATACATAGATTTCAGCTAAGCATAGCCTCCCTTAAATTTCCAACATAGTTTCTCATAATTCTTCTTATGGTTATATAATAATTATATTTAATCACTAAACAATCATCGCATCTAACAATTATATCATTTATCATACTGCTTACGCAGGTGCAGTTGATCTGGGAAAACACAAAGCCTAACATTTTCAGATTCTATCTTTAACATTTTCCATGGGCTCCACTATCAGAAGGTGTCCCTACCCACGGCAGGGGATTAGGAATAGATGATCTTCGAGGTTCCTTCCAACCCAAACCATTCTATGACCTGTGTTTCTCTGATAATACAGAGAGGTGGGATCCACAGTGCTGAGCAGAGGAGGCTTGGCTGTCCTTGTGCAGCTGGCAAACATAAGGGAGAGGCATGATTTGTTCTGAAACCAGAGAGCAGATCTTCTGTTTGTGTCTCTAACCATTAGGAACTGATGTTTTCTTTCACTGTTCATGTCTTGGGAGATTGCAAATGAAAACACTAGGAAATAATACCACAACAAATGTACATGTTGCTGTTATATGGAACTACACAGTGAATCTTTTAAGACAACAAAGGTGATCATAATTAAAGTGGCATTATAAAGACATTCCATGGCTCTCAGTTGCTTTAGTGTCTGTCTGGGTTAATTGACCAGATGAGAGAATTGGCCTCCAATTTATCCTGTTTTAATCAAGATTGAGAACCTTGCAGTAATGCTGCATCCTTGCCTGAGTCTGTAGTGTTTGAAATACAGAGTTTACCCTGAAATGGACAGCTGCATGCTGGTGGAGATTTAGCAATTTAATAAAAAACCTGCACAATTTCAGTTGGTATGTACTATCTTGTGAACAAGAAGATACAAAACCAGGAGCTTTGATCTAGTTGTTGTTTTTTGTTAGTCATGCCTTGGTTCATATCCTGATGAAAAGAAAATAGCTCAGGTTGACTGCCCACTCAGGCTATCTCTGAGGACAGCTAACAAATGCTCTTCTTCAGGATATTTTCTTAAAAATCACAGACATGCAATGGTGGAAAAGGTTTTTGTTTTTTTTTCTGGGGGGAAAAGGGCATCTGTGCTTCTATTGTAATAGAATTTGTTCAGAAATTGCATTACCTTTGTCTAATAGGACCATCTCTGATCAGAAACATTTTGCTGATCTTTCAGAAGGATCTAAATATTAATCATGGACATCCTATCAAGGTCCTTGGTTTGGTTGGACCTCAACCACTTGAGGTTGTTGTGATGTTGTGATAGGACATCTTTATTGAGGTAGTGATCAAATCCAGGACTGTACAAAGCAGTGATGTGGGTGTAGTGGTGTTCATTCAGACAATAAACTTTGCAATCCAAATAAATTGGTGACTGTTTAAAGTGGGGTCAGTTTAAGAAAGGTTTTGTGTTACCCTACACAGACACTAAAATGCCTGGATGTAGAACATAATGATTTTATCACTAAGCTTTGAGATATTTAGATCCTGAGATCTTTAAGATCTTTAGATCTCATAGCACTGAGATACACTCATAGAAATTAGGGGTTTGCTAGAGGAAACCACACAGTGCTGAGGCCTTCACTGATTTTCTGCCTGTGGCAAAATAAAAAACTCTGCAGATGTTATTTCACAAGCAACAAGCTCACCCCAACACACAGAGGTCAGAATCTGCTGGTGAGGGCTGCTGAAGCTTCTTAATTTCTTTTGTCTTGGCCTTTGATTAACAGACTGTCAAGGCTGCTCTTTGCTTGCAGCCCTGCAGCACTGGCAGGTGTAAGTGAGAAAAATGCTGCTTTGGATGAACATGGCTGGGCCAGTGCAGCCAGTGGTGACCCCAAGGACAGAGTGGATGTGTCATTTTCAATGTAGTTGCTCAGAGCACTTCAATCCATCAGGGTGGTGGCCCATATCTAAAGGAAGCAGAAGGCCAAGTAGTGCCTTGCCACAGGATATTTCCAAAGGCTGGTGCTCAAATACTCTATTTCTTGCTCACTCTGTCTTTGAGACTGGTAATCCTTGAAAACACCTGAGATTTGTCACCTAGAGCGAGGCAAAAAAGCTCCTTGCTGACCACAGGGCCAGAGGGTTGCAATGATTTCTGGAGTGCTTCACAGCTTCTCAGCTTTGGTTGGAATTCTGTGTCATTTTTTAAAGGAACAAATAATGGACTCTGGTCAAGCTGGATGGTCTGCTTGCAGGGCACAGCCTGTGCATGCTGCTGGGACTATTTTCAGTTGTATTATTTGGTTTTTCCTTTCCACAGAGCTTGGCACTGCAGATCAGAAAGGCAGAGGGTGGGGAGAACAGAGGCAGGGAGAGCCCAGCTAGACACAAGGGCTGGTGAGGATGGCCCAGGTGAAAGCAGAAGAGGAAATGGCCTCTAGGAGTGCCCAGGGGAAGTTCAGATTAGATATCAGGGAAAAAAAAAATCACTGAAAGATTGGGAAAGAATTGGAATAAGTTGCCATGGAGGGTGGTGAAGTCACCACCTCTGGAAGTGTTCAAGAGCAATCCAGAGGCTCCTGGGGATATGGTTTAGGGGTGATTAGGCTGACAGCTGGACTAGATGATCTTGGTCTCTTCCTGATTACTAACCTTGGTTTCTAACATTGATTACTCTGTGATTCTGTGAATATTCATGTCCTGCCCTTGTGGGTGCCATATCCTTCAAATATGAACCACAAGCAAATAAAAATGATCAGAATAGAAAGCCAGCACACTCAATGCCGTGTCTCTCAGGGAAAAACAAGCAAGGTGTTTTTCCATGCAATTTTTATTTTCAGAGACTGAAACTGAATTGCCTGTAAAGTGTGTTATATAAACTGGCATGTAACATTAGCCATTGCTCTAGAGAATCTGCAAGGTGGGAGGTGGTAATCAGGATGAGTGGCAAATAAAATCCTCATAGAAGACTGGGGCTCCTAAAGGACTGGCCTCTTTAACTGCATGGTTAAAATGCTGCCTGAAAGAGCTCTTGTACTAAGGGAAACTAAATGTTGCTGGCATAGCCTGAAGCAACCAATATTGGATATTTTTAGCAAAAGTTTGGCCCTCCTCCTCTTTTCTCAAGCCTTTGTGTTCCTGACACTGTCAGAATAGAATGATTGCAGGAAGCACAGATATTATGGAGCATTTTTTTAACCCTTAGAATCCAGTTTTTGGGTAGATTCAGGTGATACTTTAGAAATTACAGGTTCATGTATAGCTACAGTACAATTTCAGCAGCCTTCTAATATTTCATCTCATTCATGTGGCTTGTTGTATATTTTGCATTTAATAAAAGTTAAATAAAATAAAAAAGACACAGGCTTGGAAGAGGGACCCCAGGGCATTGATTTTGGTCCTTTGCAAGATCAGGAGACCAAGAAGTACTCAAAAAACTCCACAGGCTTATCCTCACACCTAGAGGCATTGAAATCATGTCCCATTTGGGCCTGTAGTAAAAAATAAAATGCCTTAAATGTGTGACAGGAAGAGAACAGAAGAGATTGAGGGAGTCAGCAATGTCTTTACACTCCTTTGATACCAGAGAACTCAATAAACAGATTTTCCTTGAGATTATGGAAGAGAGAAAAGGCACATGAAGGGAGCAAGCCAGAAATGCCTCAAAATTCTTGCTTATCTTACCTAGGGGGAAAAATCCCTCTCAGGGAGTTCCAAACCTGTTGGAGTGCAAGCCCTGCACACTTCAGAGAATAGAATTTCACTGAGAGCCCCAGAAAATCAGCCTCTCTCTTATGCTGAAATTTGGCTGCTCTTTGGTGTCCAGAGAAAGCAGGGAAAACAAAAATCCACCAACCAGAAATTAAATTTTTCAGCAAGATAAGAGAGAAATGTGAGATTCTTACTGTCTGCTTCATGTACCAGCAGCAGCCCTGAAGTCTGAGGTTTCTATCATGTGGCTAAAAAAAGAAGTCACTGGCTACTGTCTCTCCTTACAAACCTGCCTGGGTGTATAACAGATCATAAAAAATGCTTTATTCTTGTGGAAAATCGAGGATGGTGAAAATAGAGCATGAGAGAGTCTTAGAGGGGGTGTAAGGCAGAGACTTTCTGGTCAGTATTTCCACAATGACTCTGCAAATGAGTGCTGGTTTTGCTCTCTAAGACAATTGGGTAATTGTCTTAATTGCTTTTAATTTTGCCAAGCCCTTGACTCCCTCAGTGCATCTGTCATTATGTAGTTGTTATGCTGCCAGACCAGAAGTGTCTGTCATTTTTTTAGGCTGTTTTGTGCTTTTCTTGTTGAAGAGGAATGGATCTAGGTTTGGGTTTTTTTTTTTTTACTTTTTCTACATATCCGAGCAAATTCTCTCCTGGACCTATTATTTAAAAAAAAAAAAAAAAAAAGTAAAATTCTGGTGATGGTCAACCAGAATTTCTGAAAAAAAAAATCTCTCAGATGTAGAGGAAGCCTTCAAGTAACTGCTTAGAGTTGATTTTAATCTGAATATAGGGTTTTAAACAGATACTGGCAGCTTTGGCCAACAAGTGATGTTAAAATTGAGTCAGACTCCCCGGAGAGGATGTCTCCCTTTAGCTGCACTGCAAGAAGTGCTTCTTCTTTGTCTCTCATAAACAAAAGAATGATGTTAATTGTGACAGGGATTGCAGGGGTCCCAGGGTGAGGGAAGAGATGAGAAAGTTGACTCCATGTTCAGAAGGCTGATTTATTATTTTATGATGTATATTATATTAAGGAATAGAAGGAAGGATTTCATCAGAAGGCTGGCTAAGAATAGAAAAGGAATGAATAACAAAGGTTTGTGACTGACTGAGACAGTCTGGACAGCTGGACTGAGACTGGCCATTAATTGGAAACAACCACATGAGACCAATCACAGATCCACCTGTTGCATCCCACAGCAGCAGACAATCATTGTTTACATTTTGTTCCTGGGGCCTCTCAGCTTCTCAGGAGGAAAAACCCTAAGGAAAGGATATTTCAGAAAACATGTTGGTGACAGTTAATGTGGAAAACAGCACTGCAGCCTGTGTCCCCTGGACACACAATTTCACTTTCACACCAGAGCAATACAACTGCTGCAGGGCTTCTCTTTGAGCCAGGTTCTCCCACTCCTCCAGCAACCACTCCACAGGGAATGGCTTTGTTTTCTCACTGCTGTCCCCTTCTCAGCCCTTTGGTCACAAGGTCTGTACACAGCTCCTGCTCCTCCAGCAGCTTCAGGCAGAGCAGGGGCTGCATCTGCTGCTCCATCACCTTCCAGATCCTGAGAGGGGGCTTGGCAGGTGCTGATCCTTGGATCTGGGGATAGGTACCAACAACCCTCACTTTCTTCTGGTCTTCTCATTGATGCCTCAGGTTTTAGATTTTATATTTTTCAGATTCTGTGCTGCTTTAATGTGTGGGTCTGGGCTTCATATGAGGGGATGGTGAGCTCTCATCACAGAGTAGGGAAACAAAACAATTCCTTCTCTAGCTGGGGACCAAGGACATGATCCAAATCTCAGGCCCAAGAGCACAAACAATGTGGACTGAAGAGAGAAAAACAAGAAGGATGGGACTGCATGGGCTAAAACTGGAATGGGACAATTAACTCCAATATGCAAATGGAGCAGAACTTATAAAAGTGAGAGACCCCATTATTGGTTGTCCCTTTTGTGACCATTTTGGTTCATCTCGGGTGCAGCCCTGGCTGGGCTCTTGTGCTCCCCAAGGTGGATCCACTGAGCCCTTTTAAATAAATCCCTACTTTAGTTTTAGCTCTGTCTAGTCTCTGTTCTAGGCCAGCTTTCACAAAGCATCACCACCTGTAAGAAACTTGTTTGGAGCCATTTTTGGCAGGCAGCTGTGGCTAGTGGTCTCTTTTGGGCATCTGAGGTCACAAATGTTTCCTTCAAGTAAGGCATGTTTTGGGGAGAACAGGGCAAGAAGTGATCAAAGGGCATCCTGCAGAGCTAAGGAACCTGGCAGAGCCTCTGTCTCCAGTATTCCAGCTCTTTCTGTGGCCTCTGTACAGCCCCACAGGGGATTTCTCAGGGGAGCTTCATTGACACCTCTCCCTCCTTGTTTCCCCACAAGAGCCCCTGGTTCTGACCCCTGTGAAGGACAACATCACTTCTGTCAGCTTTGCCTGTAAGAATGGAGCAAAATTTGGAAGAAACCATCCCATTTGTGCAGTCCCAGCTCTTCCCATGTCAGGGACTGCAGCTGGCAGGCTGAGGACCAGTCTTGCCAGAGCATCAACTGCACACATGGAGGGTTAAAAGTCTCTTCCCTGTCACCTCCTCATCAGGAGGGCTGTGCAGTTATCCACTTTGTTTAGAAAGGGAAGCAGCTCCCCACTAAACAGGCTTGTCCTCTGCCCTCCAGCCCCAGGGAGCCTGGGCTGTGGAGGAGTTTTCAGCTGAGGAGACAGCCCATGGCTACCTCCCTTTTGGATACCCCAGGTGTGTGAGTGGCTGTAGGGCACAGCCCCAGGAGATGCAGTGGATGGTCACCTTTACACACATTGATTTCCAAAATTCAATATCTAAAACTTGTTCCTAAGGCTTTTTTTTTTTTTTCCCTTCCAGACCAGGATTAATCCCTGCTAAAATAGCCTGCTTGTTTTAAAATGAAAAATGCATCTGCTGGTCTCACCTTATAGAAATTGCTTTGGAAAAGGCCTAAATGCAATGTGGAGGCCTGCAGCCAAATTCATCAGTGTCCAGCCTGACTGTGTGTCCACTGCTGGCAGAGAGCCAAGGCAATACAAAAACGCCTGTCCTCCTCATTTTGTGCAAGAGGGCTCAGAAAGGGGCTGATGCTGCACCAGGGACATCCAAACTGCTTTCATCTGGGGAGATGCAGCCTGTCAGTGGCGCTCCTGCTCCACTGCCTTTCCTCCTCCCTCCCCTCCTCTCCCCAATACCTTGCTCAAGTGAGTGAAGCCCCTGTGGTACGGTGGGAGATGGTCCAAGTACAGGTATGGGGAGGCCTGGCAGGTGGACTCCATCACACTGCCCCAGACACGCCAAGGGAAGCACCACGTGCTCACAATGGTGGAAGCCACCACGGGATGGTTGGAAACCTACCCTGTGTCTCATGGCACTGCCCAGAGCACCATCCTGGGCCTGGAAAAGCAAGTCCTGTGGAGGCATGGCACCCCTGAGAGGATTGAGTTGGACAATGGGACTCATTTCAAGAACAGCCTCATCAACACCTGGGCCAGGGGTGTACCATGTACCCTGCCAGGCACCAGCTGCAGGAAAAGTAGAGAGGTACAACAGACTGTTAAAAACCACCTTGAAAGCCGATTGAATCTGCTCCCCTAGGAGAGCCCCTTTAGGGAGTTTGTTCCGCCACTGGGCCTCTTCCAGCCGGACAGCGAGGCGGGCCCAGGGCTCCTCAGGCGAGCAGTGTGGGGCCGGGCAGCTCAGCCTGCAGCAGGCCGAGGGTCTAAACCCTAAATGCCCTATAGCCTGACACCTTAGTGAGCTCAGTGATTATCAGCTCTTAGTGATTTCCAGCTCTTTTATAATTTCAGCTCTTTGTTCGCTAAGATGCGGCCACAGTGGCTTCCACAGAGCAGACGGAGAGAGAGGAGAAGGCGGCCTCGGAGATTCCACCATGGTTTATTTGCAGGGAGTTCGTGAAGGGTTCCTACGGCAGCTCTTCTACAGGAATATGCCAGGGTGGGTACTTATATAGGGTTAGGAGGGATTGAAAACTGACCAATTGTAAGGGTTAGGGAAAACTGGCCTGTAGGGTCACAGAGATAAGCTAGGCCAGAGGACCTAAGTGAGGACTCCAGGCTGAGCTGTGCTGACTCAGCATTTCCTTATCTCAGGGTCACATCCTCCACGGGGCCTTGGCCATCTCAGGGTCCGCTACAGGAGTTCTCTCCCAAATTTGCCCTAAACCAAGACAGTGACCACCACTGGCAGAGAGTCAAGGCAATACAAAAACGCCTGTCCTCCTCATTTTGTGCAAGAGGGCTCAGAAAGGGGCTGAGGCTGCACCAGGGACATCCAAACTGCTTTCATCTGGGGAGACGCAGCCTGTCAGTGGTGCTCCTGCTCCACTGCCTTTCCTCCTCCCTCCCCTCCTCTCCCTACACCTTGCTGTGAGATCTCACCTCCTCCCACTGTCTCTCTGGTGCCATAATGCACACTTGGCATCAGGCTGAGCCTCCAAAAGTGGCTGCAAGGCAGCAGGGTGGCTGCTGGATCAGACTTTTGCTTGCAAGGTGGATCCCTAGGAGGGAGGAGAGCAAGTGGATGGAGCAGGAACCAGCTCTATCTCTCTCTCACTTGGAGGTGGATTTTCCTTAGTGAAAATCCAAGTTGTCCATGCTAAGATTTTTAAATAACTTTTCCATTTACATAAGCAATGGATGAATTCTTGCCAGTGAATGATCTTGCTGAAGGTAACAAGAAGAAGCAGCAGCTAAATTTTGGAAATCATGCCTGGCTACTGGGAAAGGAGTGGCTGGTGAGTGGCTGGACAAAAAATGAGGGATCAGCCCTTGGAGGTTCCATGCCCAGCTCTGATTCTGTTGGTAATGCACGAAAAGTTCCTTACCCTCTTTATGCCTTGGGTTATCATAGTGGTACACAGTGGTACTTGGTTATCCCCAGGGCATTTAGGAGATTCATGAATATGAGGCTTGAAAAGTACACTGCCATCAGACAATGAGGGATATTGCTGTCTACACATGCCAAAAAGCATTTGTAGCCTCAGCTCTCCTGGTGAAGGCTGAACACAGAAAATGTTAAGAAAAAAAAATAATAATAATAATGATAATGATGAAAAAGGAAGCTGTTAGGTTTTCCCAAACCTGCAAAAAGTTATGGTGCAGTTGTTTTTGAAGGCTTTAACCACTGTTAATGTTATCCTTGGAGATTAATTTTGCTGCTGCTGGAGAAAAACAACTGTATGCTATTCATTGCTTCTTATATGGCATTTACAACAGAGTCACTGCACACAGAAAAGCAGTGCAAGGTGAGGTGTCAGGAAAATCCAGGTTTCAGCCCCCAGAAGGAGAAACTGGGGAGCAGCACAACTTTCTTCATCAGACAAGCTGCTCCCTCAGCAAGCTGGGAGAAAAGTGTTCAAGTCTAAAAATCTTCAAGTGGAAAATCATCCCTTTAAATGCTGGAATCTCAGGCTCTAATTTTAGGATTTTTAGGTTTAACTGACTGACTGTAGTCATTACAATGCTCCATTTTTAGGCACTGCAGGTATTGTAAGTCTGATCCTCTTCTAACACCCTGTTGCTAGGAAAGGCTGTGTTTGATTCCTTTTCAGGCAGTTCAGATGGCAGTGAACAAAGTCAAGCAGGCTTACAAAGCAGAACTTATCTGTGAAACATTCCCCAAGTTGAACCTGTGCTCTCTGTCCCTTTTTTTGACTCACAGGAGTGGAGAACAAGCCTGGCTGGGGCTGTGCTGGAGGAGTGAAGTGGCAAAGAACAGTTTGTGGCTTTGATTGCTGCTGGCTGAGTGCCACAGATGTTGAGGTCTGACTGTCTGCAGAGTGGCAGCCTGAAAACTGGGAGCAGCTTTTCCTCCAAAGTGAGCAGCAGGATTTCCTCACAGGCTTGGAGGCAGGTGGAGGTGTACAGACAAATTCACTGCTGTGATGGCCCTGCAGGCTGGGAAGGCAGGACTGCACGTCCTGCTGGCATCAGTGACACGAGGTTTGTGGCAGGGGGGAAATGGCACAGCACAGTCTGTAAGTCTGCCCATCCTCCCTGATTATTCTTCATTCCTGGAAGGCCACCTGAGCTAATTATTCTCTTGGTTTAGATTGACTGCCCAGTGAAAATTTGATGCAGTAGGATGGGAGCAGGCCAAGTGGGGGTACAGGAGGTGTGAGGCTTGCTGGGGTGTCCTCAGAAGGGAATGCAGCAGGGAGGGTTTCAATTTGAGACACACACAGCTGAGCCCAAATCCTTTCATGCTGCTGAGGACTCCCCAGTTCCCACAGGGTTCCTCCTGAGGGAAGATTCTCCTGTCCAGGTTCAGACAGGCATCCCAGGAAGCCTGGCTGGAAAACAGGCAGGATGCATGCTGCATGAGTTAAATAAACATGGTGGAGCATCTGCTGGCACTAATAATATAATTCAGACTGGAAATTCAGAGTTAAGGGAAGCTTTTGAAATATTCCTCCTTGTAGGTAGCCACCAGTGATTTGGAAATAAAAACACACATGGAAAAGTCAGAAATTTCATGTTGCTTTAGGCTTATTTTAATTTGTGACTTGGTAGGGAATGTATCAGCCCTCCACTTTGCTGATATAACTGAAATTTTTACCTCTTGCACTCTGAGTTTTGAGGTTTTTTTGTGGTGGCTCTGGAGCTAAGAAACTCAAAAGAATGAGTGCACCACCTTCCAGACAGTTTAGCTATTATTGCTTTTTTTTATAACCAATAAGTCCATGTGAAAAAATGAATCAATCTTCCTAAAAAAAGGAGGAGAGAGAGGATTTGAGCAGTTTAACAGAAGGAAATGGATCCTCACAGAAGCTGAGGATCCTCTGAGCATGGGGAGACGCTACAAACAAATGCAGTTGTTTGCTTTCTTCATTCATCATGGTGTGAGGAATTTGCCCCTGTCCTGTGTGATGGTTGCCTGCAGCTCCTTGTGTGTTGTAGCTCAATCAGCATCCCCCTGTGCTTCTCTTGCTTTTCTTTGAAGTCTGTGCAGGGCAAATCAGGGTCTGCATTTCCTCCTTGTGCTGTTGGAGCGGGGATTGCTTTGTGCGCTGCAATTGCAGAACATTTCCGGCTAAGTTGCAAAATTCTGAGTTTGGCTTTCTACAGAGAGAGGTTCAGGCGTTTGCCCCAAAGATTCAAAGATTGCTTGGTGATTGTGCAGCCTCCTGCCCTCCCCTGTGTCCCATCATGGTCAGGATAAGCAATTCACAGTGACACTGATGGAAAGGCTGGATCAAAGTGTCCCTTGGCATGTTGCTGCTGGTGCTCAGGGCATTCATGAGAAAAATTTTGGTGGGAAGCAGGGATTTGGTGGGCTGGTGTCCAAACCACTGGATGGAAGTTTGGGACCACCCATCTGTGAGTTCTTCCAACAGCAACATCAGAGTCTCAATCCTCACAGCATCTTTGCAACAGGCAAGGGTGACTTGACCCTGATGCAATTCCCTTTCACTGATGATGTTTCACTTTCTGCAACTCTGGACCAAGAAGTCTGGTCTGGCTGCTGTGTCCTGCTCTTAAATGTGTCCCTGAGAGCAGGGAATGTGACTCTGGAATCAGAAATCAACCAAACCTTGGCCTACTTTTGGCCTCCAGCTCACTCAAAACCAGGCCTAGGCTTGTAATCTCTCCTGCTATCACTTCTTGATTTGTAGAAGGAAAGACCAGGGAAATTTTATGTGTGCACTTCTCGGTTTAGTCCTTGCTAAAGCCTTCCTCAAGTGACCATTCATTTTGTGTTTGATGTGTTTCAGCATTTCCAGCACACTCAGCATGGTTTCTCTGGTCTGAAGCAGGATTTTCAAATTCTTCTACCGCTGCAATGATCTTTTGGAGTAAACACGGGGTTTGTGTCAATTTGGTGCATTAGGCAAAGAGTGCACAATATCCACTCTCCTTTCCTCCCTCCAGCAGTGGTCATCCCCTATTTAGTCTAATATGCTCCATTCCCAGGCTGCTGGGGGTCTGCAGTTTTGTATCTGGTTATGGATTTGTGCTCTCACTTCAACACACAGATTTTTCTTTTTTTTTTTTTTCACTCCACTGATCTACTGATTTTAGCAGTGCTGGGAATCCATCAAAGGAAATTAATTCAGTTTAATGTATTCAATGTGTTTGTTAGAATACCCTTTGTTGAGTTTCAATAATTGGAAATAATTCATTTTATCACCACTCTCAGGTCCTGGCTCCATCATTTTGAGTCAGATACAGAGATCTAAAGGTAAGTTGAAGCCAATAGCTTATTGGACTATATTCCTGATGGAGCCAAAGTGTGGTGATAAATTGTTCATAAACCATATCACAGAATGCTCCTTATTTTGTCTTTGAATCACATTGCTGTCTCCCTAATTGGCTTTGATATTGCTGTGCTTATTTTGGGACATTTCTGATGAGTGAAGAATTTTCCTTCTTCCACTTCAACATAAATGTACTATCTGTAGTTCTGTTCACTCTGTTCAAATTTTATTCCAATGCTGTGGAGGACATTAAACCAATTTCATTGCATTAGCTTCTGCCTGTCTGATTTCAGCCCCAATTCTGGGGGCATGAAGCAAATCATTAGTCAGAAGTAAACTGAAGAAATACAAAATATCTATTAAAACACTTTCCGAAAAGTAAATGTCAGGTCCGTGCGAGTGTTTTTCCCTCAGCGGGCTCATTGGGCTCATCTCTCCTGAGCACTGGTGAAGTTTGTCCTCACACCAACCCCAGATGTAGCTCAGCTGTCAGGAGGCCCTCACAGCCAGGAGCAAATCCAGCTGGATCAGCTCCAGGCCACACAGAGACATCTGAGTGTCCGAACATAACCTGGGAGTCACTGTCGCTTTCTCTCCGAGTTCTTCTTCCACTGCCCTGCAATTCCTGTGCCTCTGGCTGCTCCATGTCCCAGGAAAGGCAGAGAGTCGCCATCCCCATCCCACAGCAGCCAGCTGGGATGGAATAGAACCCCTCTGAGCAAAGCCCTGCAGCTGAGGCTATTCCATCCTTGGGCTGGTTGAGGAAACTGCCCTGCTGAGTGTGTCCTTCACCAAACAGAAAATGTTGATGCTCTGGAGGCCCAAACACAATAGTTCAGTCAAGGAAGTGTTGCCTTGAGGATGCACAAAGAAGCCTCTGGCCACCTGGGAGCACACTGAGATTCAAGGGTTCAGCAGTGCTGGGGAGCAGAGAGGCTGCAGCAGTTCTGGGACCTGAGCAGAATTGAGGCTGCCTGGATGTCACCTGCAGGATCTGGTCAAGGAGACAGAGGAAGTGTACTCCTCATCCATCCTCACTGCTTTCAGGATCAAGTGCTCTCTGTTGGGTCTGGAAAGGGTTTGTCTGGAATCTCCTCTGTTTCTGCACATTTAGGGATGGACACATCCTGCGGCAAAATGATGAAGTATTCAGAAACTAATGTACCAAGTTGTAAAGAAACACAGTAATGAAACTATTGTGGCCAAAGAGAGACAGCTGCAGCCAAGAACTCCTTAGAAAGTGGTGGTGAAGTCAGAAAATTCCCTTTCTGTCTGGCTGAAAATGGGGATACTGTGGGCTGACCTCATCCTGCTGAGCCTTGTCGACCAACAGGGAGCAAGGAGTCAGGAAACCACTGATCTCCTGAGTTTGTTTGGCATCTTTCTCATTGCTTTCATCCCCATTTTCCCCAATTTCTGAAGGGCAGGATGCCTGACTCTTCAGTCTGTGGTGTCCACTGCCCTCGCTCTTCCCTCTTCTGACTCACTGCAGGATTTTACATTTGCTTTATGCCTTTTAAGGCAACTTGAGTTCCTCATTTGGGGAGCAGCCCTGTCGTGAGCATGAGACTTCCTTGGCTCAGAGGTTTTGTGAAAGGAAAGGAGAAGATTTTTCCCTGGTTTCTCACTGCCTTTACTGCTCTTGCACTGCAGATGTTGCAGCTCATGAAAGGCCTGAAGAAATGGCCTGTTGAGTGGTTTTTTAGGGACAAATGTGTAGCCCACACATGGTATTTTGGGTATTAAAAAGTATTTGGAGCCCAAGAAGAGGAGCACTGGAAAGGTGAGGAGCAAAGCAGCTACAAAGCAGATTGTCTCCAGAGGGACCAGGAAGAATATGTAATACTTTTACAAAATAGCAGGTCTGTTACCTTTGTAGTGCTTCACTTTAGAGTGGCATCCTGGCTTTCAAAAATCCTTTGTAAATTGAATCTGTGCAGATGTGTGCCCTAGGAAACCTCTCAGGAAAACAAATAGGTGGCTTTCTGTGCTTTCTGACCTGTAAATACAGTCAGCCTGCATTTTCCTTCTGAAAATGATGCACAGTTCAATAGTTCAAATGAATTAGAGTGGCACTCACATTATTTATTTCAGCCCTGTAAGATGAGCTTGACACAAGATATTAATTACTGATATCTGTCTCCGTGTCAAACACATAATCAACACCGAAATCTGATTCTGACAAGTGAAAAAGGAAACCACCATTTGCAAATTCCTCTTAAAAGCTACCTCCTTTCAGGGGTGACTTCTGGGGCTCACTTTCAGCCTGTATTTGTCACAGAGTACAGGGATTTATGGTCCCAAATTCTTGACTATAAAGAGATTTTAGTAAAGGCGCACCTCGGCCTAGAACAATTTGTGAGGAACAGTATCAGTCTGAGGATGGAAGGAGTTTTAGCTCACCCAGAAGCAGGGTGGGAGCCACAGGCCATTTCAGGGAAGGACAAGGATGACAGACTTCACTGCCAGGTGTGCAGAACATCACAGCACCCTCTGGTCCATCCATTCTTTCACAGACCCAACACATGACTCCTCCACATGTGCAATGTGATGAATATTGTGCAGGTCACCTCTTGAGCTACAGAGATGGGAAGCACTCGAGCACCAGCTGTTCATGCTGGTTTTCCTTTTTGAGCTCCCATGTCAGTGTAGAGCCAGCCAAGAGATCCTTTGACCGGCCCCTGGTGAGGCACTGCCTCCAGAACCCTGCAGGTCCGTGCTGTGCCACGCCAGGGTGATTAATGTGGCACATCCAATTCTGAAATTCCAGCAGAGTTTTGCTTGCAGAGGGGGAATTGTGTGGAGCAGCACTCAGTTGAGTTTGATCAACGCAGGGAGAACTCTGGATGGCATTTCCTGCTCTGCACCTCCAGTAATTGACTGTGTGTGTTGATATGAAGTTTTGGAAGGTTATAAGACGTTCTAAGGTTAATGTCTGCGACTGAGCTGCCATCTATCCTCAAGCCTAATGAGCTACCTGTGTGCCTTCCTGATGCCTTTGGGTGGAAAGCCAGAGTACATCCAGTAAATAAATTGCTTTCCACCACTGCCTTCAAGTCTGCTTCCTTCAAATGAGCACAGACATGAAACACAGCTGTGAACCTATGCCACAATCTTTCATTTCAATTTGTGATTTTAACCAAAGCAATAGTCTTCCCAAGGCTTGCTTCATCACAGTTCAAAGGTGTTCAATAGAACATTAACTATTGCTGGTGCAGTTCCTCGGATTCTTGGTTGGCTGGGAGAGCTGCTTGTGGCTGCTTTGCATTCAGAGCTTGCTGTGTGCTGCTTGGGCTCATTCCACTTCCTCACAGATTCATATTTAAGTGTGGTCATCTCTCAGAAGGAAGGCTAAGTTAACTTGCTGAAAAAGCAAAGAGCTTTCTCTCCACAGAACGAAATTGCAAGTCTCTTCCAATCTCATTTTCGTGGCTGTTATACCCCTGTGGACACCTGATTTACAATGCTGGCCTGATTTACAACTCTCCGAGACCAGATTTAGCCCTAAGAGTTTTTTGAATTAATGCAAGCAGAAACATAGCTGGGGGAAAAAAAATGGGAAGGAAAATGCACTGTAATGGCTGCTAATGAGAGGAATAATTATGGGTAACTGGTGATCCAATCCACAGCACCACTGAGCTGAAGCAGTGACATTGGGATTTGTGTCCAGCTCCTCAGGGCACTGCAGCACCTCTCTTATAGGGAAAGGCTGAGGGAGCTGAAAAACTCATCAGGCAAGTGCCAACCCCCTTCCTTTTGGGTTGCCAACCTGGTGGGAAGAAAGAGAACACTGGCATGTTCTGGTTCTGCAGATGCTGGCTCCAGCAATACACTGACTCTCGCTTTTTATTTTATATTAAGATCACAGGGCATTGTCACCTCACCCATGAAGTCAGGAGTCCCAAGTTAAGTAAATAAATAAATGTTCACATCTACTTTTAACAAAAAATATCTGCAAATATGCTTTTCTATGGGAACAGATGGTTTGATCATTTCTGTGTCTGCAGAATGTCTTGTTTTGGTAGGATATGGTCATTATCTCTGCTGTTTTTTGTGGAGCTTTTGCTTTCTGTCACTATTCACCATTATCACATCTCAGGGTGCATCGGAACCCAACTCTCTAACTGCAACAAAATGGCTTTACCAATTATTCTCATGATTTCTTAAAATACTTGCAGCTTTCATTCCAATTGGCAATGAAACAACGAAATTTCCTGGGCCTAGAAGTTGTCATAAACTCTCATTTCAAAGCAATGGGCCAAGGGACACAGTTTAAAGCACAAGATAAATAACTTGCATGCACTGCCTGCACTGGAAGAAGATGGATTGTGTGTGTTTCCTTGTCTCATCTCTGTCTTGTAGACCATCTTGCTTGATGGACTGCCAAGCAAGTGCTGAAATTTGCTTTAGGCATCCTTCAGTGGTGCTGCTTTTCTCCTTCCTGACCAGTGGGATTTAACTCACAGTGTTTAGAACAGAACTGCACACTCCATTTGGTACAGCTTCAAGAGCACAATAATTACAGGAATAAATCACCAATATCTGCACAGTGTTTATGGAAACTGAGATTATAAAGCACTAGAGAACTGCAAACACTGGCAGCTAGAGAGGATGGTGCTGGAAGGCAGTCTGTCTCTAAAGTTACCTCCCTAGGCAAGAGGGTTAATAGTGATAATTATATAGTTAGTCTTTCATTTATTTGGGTATCAGAACTTTTGAAACAGGTCTGACCTGGGGTATAGGCAAAAAAATCTGGAAATTAGCCAAAATAGAAAAACTGTGGTGTTCAAGACACCACCTTCCAGAGATGAGAGCATGGAGGACACTTCTCCTAATTCTCTTGAAAAAAATTATGCCTTGTTCTTTGAAAATACTCCAGCTTATTCTTCCTGTAGAAAGTAAAGGAGTTTAAGATGTCCAAAAAGTGCTTATGTCTGCTATGTAAAGTTCATTTTTATGACCTTGGTCCTCTTGAAGGAGTCACAGCCAGCCCTAATTTACAGACAGATTCAATATACAAGAAATTTTGTTTGGACTGCTTGAAACCCTACAAGTTTGGCTCTCTTGCTGACCATCCTCCCCTTGTCCAACCATGGCAGTACTCAGTATTGTATTATAGTCAGTATTATACTCAGTATTATAGAGCAACACATATTTATGGAAGGGGCCTCCAAGTTGTGGCTCCACCCAGCACCACCAAAGACCTCTCCTGAAAACTTCGTGGTGTGTGCACACCACGGTTTGACATGCATTAAAGAAAAGATAATCTCAGCTACTGAGTACAGTAAATTTGTTATGGACAGTTATGGACATTACATGTATGCCCTTGAAGGTTTATGGAAAAGCTCTATATCTCATGTTTCTTGAAGGAGTTATTGAATCATAGAAACCAAGAGTGGTTTAGGTTGGGAGGGACTTTAAAAGTCATCCAATTCCACTCCCCTGCCTTAGAGAAGGACAGCTTCGACCATCCCAGATTGCTCAGAGCCCCATCCAACCTGGCCTGGAGCACTCTCAGGGATGGAGCAGCCACAGCTCCTCTGGACACCCTGTGCCAGGGCTTCACCACCCTCAAGTACAGACTTTTTCCCAATTTCTGATCTAAACCTTCCATTTGAAGCAATTCCCCCTTGCCCTGTCTCTCCACATCTCTGTCTAGGCTCCCTTCAGAACATGGAATTCTGTGTTTGGGTCACCCCAGAGCCTTCTCTTTTCCAGGCTGAGCAATCCCAATGCTCTCACCTTCCCTCATCCCACTCATCCTTCCCTCATCCCACTGATCCTCTTGGCGGCCTCCTCTGGCCTGGCTCCAGTGTCCCAGGGACCTTCCAGTGCTGGGCTCCCAGAGCTGGGAGCAGCCCTGCAGGTGGGCTCTCAGCAGAGGGGCAGAGGGGCAGAATGCCCTCCCTGGCCCTGCTGCCCAGAATGGGATTTGCTTTCTGGGCTGAAATTGCCCTTTGCCAGCTCCTGGGCAGCCTCTCCCCCAGCACAGCTCACAGGAGGATCTGCCCCTGCTCATTCTGGTCCTAGCCAAGAATGGAAGGGCAGAGCAGGAAGAGTGACAGCTGATAAGGCACAGCAAATCACAAGTGAGATACCTGCAGGGGCTCGGGCAGCCCTCAAGCACAAGGAGTGAATTTCTGCTGTTTTCAGCTGATTGCAGTGAATGAGGAGAGTCACTGGCCTGTTGGAGCAGATTTAGGCTGCCTTGCCAAGGAAAAGCTTGTTACCTGGGTGAAACTGTGTAGCCTCCAAATAAAACACATCATAAATGAGAACAAGTGCCCAACATTTATATGACCAGGCTGGCTATTTTCCTTTTTGTGATAAATACTAATGCTGAAAGGCAAACAAGAAGCAGAAACTACTCTGTTCTGCAAAATTTAGGATAACAGAGTTTCCAAACTATTTAAATTTAGAACGACTCAAATACTAAAAAGACATCAAAACCAATATAAAATATTTTTAAAATATAGTTCAATATGGCTTATTCATTTTGCTTTGATTAAAGTAAGAACAAATTTCTTGTGACATTTTCAAAACAAAATGGGACAACCTCAATAAGTCAAAAATTTACTTTTTTTTTTTTCCCTATCTAATAATAGTTTGAAAACAGTACCCAGAGAAACATTTCACTTGCAGGGAAACTTGCAGGGAAAAATTCTTCTGGCTAAAATATTTCAACCAGCTTTGGGATTGAAAAAATTCTGGGTTAACATTTATTTTACAGACAGATCTTTTTTTGTGCAAGACCACCTAGATGGTGACTACCAGGAGATAAAACCAACATATACAAGTCTCAGGACAAAGGCGTCTGTCACAAATAAATCAAGATCCCTGCAGCACATAAATGGGAAGTGGAAAAGGAGAGACCTTAAGGCTCTGATCATGTGACTCTATTAGGATTCAGGTCATGCTGATGTATGAAAAATGTTGTCAGGGAACAATAATTCACTTTCCTTTGGACTAGATAGATGAGGAAATATGGAATCTTGCATTAGTTTTCAGAGCTGGTATTTCACATGCATGGGAAATGTGAAATTCTCAGTGCCAGTCAGGAATGAAGCTGTAGGGGAGAAAAAAGTCTAAGGCTTAGCCAAAACTTTTAAAGGGACTGGTGACACTGGGTTGCTAATGGAATCTTATTTGTGCAAGAGTAATCCAGAAACATCCGTGCCTCGTTGATGCCTCTCCAGAACTGGGCATCCAAGAAGTGAGGAACACATCCCAGTTTAGTAAAACATTGTCTTGGTGATTAATTCTAAACCATTTCTGGAGGAGAAAGTGGGCACCAATACCAGGGTGGGGGTTGGTCTCTTCTCCCAGGCAGCCACCAACAGGAGGAGAAGAAATGGCCTCAAGCTGTGCCAGGGGAGGCTCAGCTTGGACATCAGGAAAAATTTGTTCATGGAAAAGGTTGTTGAGCGTTGGGATGGGCTCTGATGGAGTCACCATCCCTGGAGCTGTGCAAGAACCAGCTGGATGTGGCCCTTAGGGTCATGGTCTAGTGGACAAGGTGGGGATCAGTCAAATGTTGGATTCAATGATCTTGGAGATCTTTTCTAACCTAAATGATTTTATGATCCTGGGGTTCTCTGGACAAAAGAAATTGTGGATTTGTAAGTAATTTGGCAATGGTCAGTACTGGTTTACAAGAACAAGTAAGCAGAATAAATATGACCTTTTTATAGGACTTTTTTAGC
This sequence comes from Fringilla coelebs, assembly GCF_963513975.1. Classification (NCBI taxonomy): domain Eukaryota; kingdom Metazoa; phylum Chordata; class Aves; order Passeriformes; family Fringillidae; genus Fringilla; species Fringilla coelebs. The sequence continues at coordinate 6,658,380 of NC_140034.1, forward strand.
ACTTTGCTTTCCCATTTTCAGACACCTTTTGCTAAGAACCTTTAGTTACTGCCCAGAAGTGGGCCTTAACAAGATTATTAGCATGGTGTCAAGTGACATCAAGTGGTCATTTGAAGAAATCTTCCCTTCAAAGACGTGGCCTTGGGCTGCCCTGCAGGCCCCCAGAGGCTGAGACTCACAGAGCTGTAGTAAAAGCTCAGTGCTGACCCATGGAACTGAAATAAAAATGAACATTCATAAATGTGTCCATTCTGTTCTTTGTGCAGGCCATCAAGGACCACCCCATGATTCCACTGAGCCAAATATTTGGGAAACCAATCCTTAAAACAACCTAGGATTTCTCTACTCCCTTGGACACCTATAGCTGTTGGCATCAGTCAAAAAATTCCTAAATATATTGAAAAACATATTATATTTTTATGTTTTGTTTAATAAGTTATGTTTAATATTAAGTTTATTAATTTGTATTTTATTTAATAAGTTTAAGTTTATTGTTATATTTTTCAATAAACCTCATACTGTGACTTTACAAATCCACAGTCCTGACCATCAGTGTTTGTTTGAGAAGCATCTGAGGACTTTTTGTAAAATGCAGGTGGGTCATGTTCTGGGGGAATGGGTGAAAAACCCATTGGATCAGCAGCCCTGAGCAGCCTGCCCTAGGAGACTCTTCTTGAGCCTGGCAGTGTGGGACTAGGCTGCTTCCAGGGATATTTCCAGCCTTATCCATTCCATAAGCTGTGATTCTGTTTGCTTGCAACAATATTGAAATATTTGTTTTGAAAACACTTTTGTGTGTTGGCTTTGCTGTTGTATTTTTTCCCCCTCAGCATGTCCCTATGCTTGCAATGTGGTTTCAATCTGCTACAGTGCAATTTTTCCTAGCGTAAAAACACTTCCACAAAACTTTCACCTGCTGTAATTCCCAGTGCTGCTGTGTGAAAAATTCCACATCCATAATAAACTGCCCAGTTCTGGAGGCAGAGACACCAGCCCTTGAAACATTGCTGTCTACACCAGCTCTAGATTCCTTCCAAGTCTGATGTACTCCTAACTGGACTCTGTGCCTGTTTTTCATGGAAGCTTAGGACAAAATAAATGTTATAAGTAAAATAAATGTTATAAGTTCATCTCAGTTACTCTCTATGGAGGTTGTTGCTGTCTCAAAGCCTCAGAGTTCTGGTCGCAATTAATTGCAGCAATTTTAAAATTTTTAGTCTATTTTTAGATTTAATAAACCCAGTAACAAGACTAATGTCATCTCATCCCTTTCCCTGGTTTCCCATGTGATGCTTTGGTGGGATTATGCAGCTTCAGCCCTTTTTTCAGCTGTTAAGGTTTTATTCCTAAGTGTGTAACAGCACAGAAGTGAACAGCATCCTGAAAGTGCTGTTAAAAGTTGGGAATTGAAATCACTTATAGCATTTGTTGTATTTGTATTCTCATTTGTTAATTGTGTTTTTCTTCAGCCTTTCAACTAAACCACATTGAAATCATTTGAGGTACAAATATTAGATATGAGACACCTCTCTTTCTTTAGAGGTTTAGAAAAAAAAGCTAGCTTGACTAGGAATTAGGAATACTGGCACATTCTGGTAGCCTTTCTTATGCCACAGTGGTAATTTCTACCAAAGATTCCCTGTGCCACAGATAATATAAAAGAAAAGAGGTCAGAAGTTTCCTGCAGCTTTGGAAAAAAAAAAAAATAGTGACAGGGTTTAGTGCTCTGTGTTGATGGGATGGCTTCAGATCCATCTGAGCAATGTGCTCCTGTGCTGTTGGAGAAGGTTTTCCATGGGACCTTGCTTCCAGGTCCTGTGAGTGGGACCAGAGACAAACCCTGGTGCTCATACAGGACCCCAGGACAGAGCCTGCCCCATCACACAAAGGGATCTGCTGGATGCTCCCATCACCAGGTGGTGGTTGAGTCCACCAAGACATGAAGGAACATTTCTTCCTGAAGGACATTTCTTCCTTTGTAGCATAGAGCTGTGGCAGCTCTCCTGTCCCTTCTTGTTCCAAAAGGCAGAAACCCTGGAAAATGGAGGTAGTTTATTTTTAAAACACCAGAAAAGATGCTGTTTGTTGGGTGTAGCTCTGTACTGGGCAGGCATTTCCAGAGAGAACCACTGCCCTTCTCCCTGATTTCTAGACTTTAAACCAATCTTTGGTAGGAAAGAGAGTCCTGGTACTGGGAAGAATTGTTTTGCTTTCGGGCAGAAAAAGAAATGTCAGGAGGCAGCTGGAAGAGAATGATAGCACAGGGCTGCTGTTGGGCAGAATTCCTCTGAGTGTTAATTCTGAACTTTGGGTCAATTTCTGATTTGTCTCCTGCTCTGCTCACCTTCTCCCACAGCAATGAAGCAACTGTAAATACTACTGTAAAAGTAGCAAACTCACCTAGGAAAAGGTTCCCCTTTATACCGTGCAAGTTCAGATCGTGGGAAGCTTTGGCTCAGTCCCATTCTGTCATTTTTCAGATATCAGTTCTTTTATTGCAACTCATCCCACTTCAGCTTCTGAATCCAGACTTTACAAGAGGTTCAACAGTGCTTCCTGTCCCAGTGTAGACACATTTCCATGTGTAATTACATTTGTATCAGTCATTGATCAAAATGACTGATACAAATGACACTCAAAATGTCACTTTACCATTTTTGCAGTCGCCCTCCTGTGAATTTTCCCTTCACACTTTGAATTTTTTCCAGACATTTCAGTCTCTTTGAAACCTCTGTTTTTACAGGAACAGCAGTGCTTTTCCCAACAGGTAAAATTATTTCCATTCCAGGTATTTGCTGAGCAGTTAATAACTATGTCTTATAAATCAAATGACCCAGCACTTTCTGAAAAGCAATGGAAACTTTTCTATCAGTGGGAATGTGTCAGTATTTTAATTAAATGCAAAATAATACTCATTACATCTAACAGTGCAAGTAGAATAGGCTTACCATTTATCCAAATAAATGAGCAAACAGTCCAAATCCCAAAGCAACAGAATGAAATGGAATTAGGCTGCCTGTGATGGTCTCCCCCCTAAAATAATAATTCCTGGTCACTGTATCACAGGTGCTTCCATTTTTCAATTTATTTCTTAATTACATTTTCCTTTCAGAGTTTTTTCCTCCGACTTCAAATGCCATAATTCATCCATCACTTTTTATTCCTTGGACTCGGTCAGAAATGGAAGAGGGGGAGCGAGCGGGGTCACTGATTGAAATGGAAAATGGCATCACTGTATTAAGGTCCAAAACAACAAATGCAAAAGTTTCCAAAAGGTAAAGAATTAAAACAAACAAACAAACAAAAAATTTTAAAGACTAGCCATGAGTACAAAATAGCAGCAAAGTACCCTCTGGTTGAGTCAATTTTGTCCTGCATGTTATTTAACTACTTCCCCAGAGGAGACTCTGAAGATTTGGCTTGCAAAGCACAAAGGGACGGGTGACAAGGCACTGCTGCAAGGGGGGTTCAGGATCTCAGACACAGAATTTGGGCCCCCATGGGGAGCTGCAGGTGGGGGATCCACAGCCAGGAATTCTCTCCTGCTAGGGGGGTTTTGGAGTGGCTGTGCTGGGCCACTGCCCTGTGTGGGAACCTTGCTCTCCTGCATCACAGTTTCAGGGCAGTCCAACCACACAGGGACATCCCACCCCTTGCCAGGCTCCCAGGGAATTTCTGTGCTGCTGGATGAAAGGCATGGAAGCAGCTGAAGTGCTGGACATCTATTGTCCACCAGAGATGTGAGCCAGCTGCTCCCACCTGTGCTGGGTGTCTGAGGCTGTTTCCTTTAGCAGCTCAGGCACGGCTTGAGCAGCTTTCTGGAGGAACTGGGGTTGATGTTGTACCCCAAAATAACAGTTGCAGTTCTTTAGGGTGGAAAGTTACTGATGAGGATTGAGTTTGGGGTCACTGTTCATTCAGACGCTTCACAAAGAGACATGTGGAGCAGATTCCAGAATCTCCTGGGCTCTTTGAAGGGAGTGGGAGAATTTCCCATGGCTCCAGGAGCCCTATAACTGACCATGGCTGCAGAAGAGTTCCAGGACACTTTCTTCTAGGAAAGCATCCCCAGGGTTTCTCCCCATCTGCAGCATCCTTCTGCACACTGCCTGGCTGTGTTCTGGCCAGCTGGAGCAGAGCAGAGTTTTTGAGCAGCCCCCCCATCACGTGTCACTGCCTTTTCTGTCCTGTTTGCATCCCACAGGCACTGAGCTCTATTGAGGTGTCTTTTTACTAACAGAATCTGAAAGCCTAATAGGAGAGACTTCTCTGTCTTTATCAGCAAAAAATGCATGTATAATCTGATATGAAAACTACTAATCCATTAGGACTTGGACATTTCATTAGCATGCAGAGAGGAGCTTTTATTGCCTCCTCAAGCTCATAAACTTGTCTCCAACTGGAAGGAAGTGGCATGTAGTTTGAAATCCTGGGGATGGGCAGTACATGTGCTCAGCTGCCAAGTCAATCTCGTTTGCCCCAGGGGGATGCTTGCAGCGCTGTACCAAGCCCACACATAAAGGTCACACGAGGAGAGGCTGCTCCTTGTCATGCTGCTCTGCAGCAGCAGCTTTGCCTCTGCAGGCACTCTGCTGGGAGCTGAAGTCTTGCTTAGGGAAGTGCTGCTTGGGTTGGGATGGTTTCTAAGCTGCTGATCTGCTAAGCTGTTCCCAAGAGCATGGAAACGGAGAGAGGAAAGGAAAAGTCATTTACTGAGGGTCACAGGTGAGAATTTACCTGGCCTTTCCACCTGACAGCATCAGTTCCTGCCTTAGAGTGATGAACAGTGTTTAATTCACTGGAGAAAGTCTTGTGTCCTTCCTTCCCACTGTCCCTCTGTCCTGTCCCAGCCACGCTCTGCCTCCCTGTCTTCTCCTCTCCCCTTCTTCTCCCACTGGCTCTGCATACACCTAGCTGGGCTTTCCTGCTTCACTCTCCCTTCTCCTGCATGGTTCAGCCAGATTTATCCTCCTTCTCCTTCTCCCCAGGCTTAGGAAGGGTTTTCCTGTGCCAGCTCTTCTTCCTAAACTGAGGAGTGTAGATTTGAGCCTTGAGTGAGGGCACTTCTCAAAGTGCTCCTGGACAGGACAAGGAGGTTCAAGGCTGGCTCTACTGCTGGAAAGAAAAGTTCAGTCCAGTGTTTGCTCCTCCTGAATCTTATATTTCATCCAATAGTAGAAAAGAGTATGCATAGTCTATTACTGCCAGAACCATGGTGTAACACCACTGTAGGAAGACTTGCTAGTGCTGGGTTTTACAGAGGGTTTTCTGTTGTCCCTCATCCAACCCTAAAGTTTAAACTTGATCTCAAGTTTTACCTTTAACTTGTTCTGAGCAATCTGATCTACAACTCAGTGACCTGATAAAGCCAAAACCAGTCCTGATCCACAAGTACATGATCCATTAGGAAAAAGGCAAAACCCTCAGTGTATTTCTCTGACCACTTCAGCTGTTACACAATAACTATATGCAAATCCAGGGTTATTCTCACAGCTGGCACAGCTTGGCTTAGATAAATATAAAACTTGCTTTAAGGGAATAGCTCGTAATTGGGTTAGGCCCAGGGTTTTAATTAGATTTACGTAAATGCACACAATGCATGGCAAAAATCAATAACCTGGAGAGCTTCTTTGGGCTTATTGTTTAAATCAGCAACACAGAGTCAGCTGAATTTAACAGGATATTTGCATACCCCATCCCTCCAAAAATGGCACTTTTTACATGGCATGTTTGAAAGGCGCTGTGCTCTCCCATGTTTGTGTCCTTTTTTATCTGTCTGGCCACTTGCAGTTTGGGTGCTTGCAGGCAGAACCCTGTCAGCACAGAAGAAGAGGGTAGGAAGTATTTTAATCAAGGAAAATGTTGAGATTTAAATAAAAAGCTGTGCTATGCAAACACTTCATGTTCACCTTGTAGGCTGACATGAGGTTATCAGTCACTGAAGTTAAAGCATTTACCATCCCTGCCAGTGGGGTAGCCATGGTAAAGAGGGGAGCAAAGCCTTCTTCTTGTGGTTAGAAGTAAAAGTCTATGAGCCACATGTATATTTCAGAGACAGGGTGTGCTGATTTTCTGTGAAGGACTCGAGGATAAAATAATTGTTTCATTATTTATTTCAACTGAGAAATTGAAATTGTTGAAAAATAATTGCTTTATTATTTACTGATAAAGACTTCCTTGCCTCTATTCATCAACTAAGAGGAAAAAGACAGATAGAAAATGGTATTATCAGCTAATTCTTAAATGGAACAAGTTTAAATGCAGTGTGAAATGGATTTAAAATACTCTTAGAGTTCCAAATTGCTATACATTGCATTTTCTAAGGAAAAAAATGCAGATTTTTTCTTCTTTTCTGCTTTGTTTCCCACCTCAGTATGGTCTTGTTGACACTGCTGCTTTTCCACATCTTAGAGGAGCCTTTCTTCCCTTAGGAAAACTTACATAAAATAAGGGTGAAACTTTTAGCACAGCTTGGGGTTGAGCTCACTTACAGCCAGTGGAAAACCACCACCATGAAGTGATGCAAACCTTTAAACCATCCCTTGGCACAGGGAGAACTGCCAGTTCCCAGGAGAGCCACCAAGTGCAGAGTTATGCACCCACAGGTGACTGCCAGGGTCAGAGAACTCTGGCAAAGTCCTTTTCTGCAGACACTTTGTGATGTGGTTTTTAACTGGCTGGGCACCATCTCATCCCCCTGACTCTTCAGCACCTGACTGGGCACAATTTTTGTCTCCTCACTGGGCAAAGTCTGGCTTCAAACCTTTTTACTGCTGTTCCAGAGCCCCTCACCAGCTGGGATTATCCCTGTAGCAACATTACCAGATTTTGGGGTGTCTGAAGATGTTCAGAGAGTTCCAATGGAAGTTTCCAAACTTTCATTGTTTTTCCTTGGAAATCCCGACTAGATCCTTCTGCTCTTCCATCCATAAACTTGAGCTCTTCAGCTCTCCACCTCCAACCTGGTTTTTGTTCTCTTTTTTCTGTTGGGTCTTTCAATCCTGCCTTGAACCCTTCTCCTTAATTCAGACCCTGTCTTGCCTCTTCATTCTTTCTCCATTCTCTTGTTTTGATGGCTCCTCCTCCCTAACTCCTTTCTTCCCTGCCCAATTCCTGCCTCACCAAGTTTTGTGTGGTTTCCATCTCCTTCACCTTGTCCTTTCTGCCCCTCATTTGAGTGCTGCACAGTGAGATTCAGCAGTGGTGGGAGAGAAATTCCACATCCACCACCCCTGGCTGCAGCAGGTGCTGCCCCGTGGATCACCCACGTCAGAGATGTGCAAATCTTCTGAGGTGAAAACTGTCACCTTCAAAAGCAAGAGCAGCCAAATTCAGGAAAAACAAAAAAAGAAAACACATGAAAATGAGCCTTGTAGCTTGGTGGATTTTCACAGCAGCAGGGAAAGGCAGAGCTGTAACCCCAAAGAACACACCTGCTCTAAATCCAAGCGTGCTCATGGTTTCTATTAAAACCAAGAAAAGCAAAGCAAAACAAAACAGAAAGGCTTGCCAATATTATTTTAAGACAGAAAAGGAAAATATGCTTCCTCTTCTCTTTAATTCTTATTTCAAAGCTCTAAATTTTTTTCCTCAACCTTTTTTACCTAAAAAGAAGTGAGAAAAAACCCCCACACCATAAGAATCAAATCCTCCCAGCTTCCTTATCAGTGTGGCTGTAGGAAAAGCAGAAAAGGCTTTGTGTGAGCCCTGCTCAGCAATAACAAAAACATCTCTGTGCTACCAACCCTGTGTCCAGCACAAATCCCAGACACAGCCCCACACCAGCTGCTGGGAATTAAATTAACTCTACCCAGCCAAAAGCAGCACACCTCAGCAAGGTTTGATGCCAACACTGATTTATAGCATCATAAAGGTGATGTCTAAATCTGATGAAAGGGTGGAAATTGCCACTGTTGAGGGCTTATATCCCCATTTTTTCTGCAAAGTAGATAGAGTGAGCAGTAGTGGCATGTTTGTATTTACACAGGGTAAGAAATGGGCTATCTGAGACCTAAGAAAACAAGCACTTAATAGAAATAAAATCTTTGGACCAGCTAAGTTTTGAGTTTCCATGTTTGCTACTTACTTCAGTTATTTTTCCTTCCGTGGCTTTTTAATTTTTTTTTCCTTGTTTTTTGTTGTTCACAGCAACCCTGTAGTTCCAAAAAAAAAAAAATAATAGGGTGGACTGATGAGTCTATTGAGAGCTGTCTTCATGGGAAATTTCTGCTGATTGGACTGTAGCCAGAAGCATCCAAGTAAATATAAAAAAACCCCCAATATTTATATCTTTACCCCAATGGTAAAGATAACTGGTACAGTTCTCAGACATTCCTGAAAATTATCTTGATTGTCTCAGTGTGTTGAGACCTGGTGACCAAAGGATGGCTTGCAGGAAGGAAGATTTAAGGTGCCTTTTGTACCAGTGCACAGTCTTGTGTTAACAAGGAAAACTGACAGCTGTGCAGGCCAGACTTAGAACAGAACATCTCAGACTGAAATTAGGGGTTCCACAGCTAAAACACAAGGAGTCATTTTGACTCTGTAAGGAAGAATCAAATCATGACTTGGCCACAGATGCAAAATTTGCAGATGTCAAGAAACATGCAAATATGTCAATAAAGTATTTCACATGAAAACAGCAGCCACTAGAATAAACAAAACAAAAATTTAAATTCTTTCCATTCAGCCTTTGAAAGAGCATGAAAGAATTTTCCTTGTAGAAATTTGAAAGTATGCCCAGGCAAGATATATATGGAAAGAAATCTAAATTTGAGGTAGGAACATGCATCTCATATAAAAATGTTGAGAGGGGTTTTTTTGTTTGGTTTTTGGTTGGGTTTGGGTTTTTTTTTCAGAATAAAACATTCTTCAATGAATTTTTTAAGACTCAGTTTATGCAGGGAAATGCTAATGTTACTTTGTAGAGGCAGCTGCTGGGCCAACTCAAATCAAGTTTGGACTGCATCCTATAAAGTCTGTCTGGAGGAAGCATATGCATTTTTGGTGCCTGGATTTGAAAAGTAGTCTCTGAAATATCTTGGTTCAATATTTGGCAGACAGGGAACACAGAGGAAAAGCTGAATCTTCAATAAAATTGTCACTTGCATTCACGAGAGTAATACAGACCAAAGTGAGGTGTCTTGAAACTGCACAAAGGAACAAACAGGAAGATGGAGCAAAAGGCACACAAAACCACAAGAAAAGATAAGTAAGGGTCAATTTTGTGGCAGAATTGACAGACTGCCTAAATGAAAAAGGAAATCAGTTCCACATGGCAGCTAGGAGCCACTAACAGATGATTGATAAGAAGAGGAGGCTGCAAAAGAAGATCCTGGGCTAAGAACTTGAAGAAATGGCACAAGGAAATGGTCCTGGGCAATATTGCTTAGAAATGGCACAAAGAAATGGTCCTGGGCAATATTGCTTAGAAATGGCACAAGGAAATGGTCCTGGGCAATATTGCTTAGAAATGGCACAAGGAAATGGTCCTGGGCAATATGGCTTAGAAATGGCACAAGGAAATGGTCCTGGGCAATATTGCTTAGAAATGGCACAAAGAAATGATCCTGGGCAATATTGCTTAGAAATGGCACAAGGAAATGGTCCTGGGCAATATTGCCTAGGAATGGCACAAGGAAATGGTCCTGGGCAATATTGCTCTCCTATTAAACGGGAGAGTTCTGCTCACTTGCAGTACAGGGGCAGCACACAGCGTGTATCCTGCCATCCCTAAAGCTGAGGGGTTGTGGCCTGGATCAGCACTCTTTTTGTAATCAGTTTTGTGGTGAGAGGACAATTTTGTGGGGATGCAGCAGCCCACCTGCTCCGAGCCCTGGCTGGTGCCCAGAGGGGAGGTGAGGTGAGCAGGGCAGGGGAGCTGGGCTGAGCTGTCCCTCCACCAGCTGGCCACGGTGGTGAGCTCTGGTGGTGACAACATTCTGAGCACTTCAAAACTTCCAAACTCTCAAATAATATCCCTCTCACATTTAATTACTTAGCCCTGGCTCACTGCAGCTGGAGCTGTTCTGACTGCACAGTAGGGCTGGATTTTTCCATTACATGTCTCATGGAAATCCATAATGCGGAATTTTCAAATTGGACTATTGAGATGCTAAATTAATGGGATGGCAATATTTTTCCCGTGAAATGCTGCAGAGAAAGGAACTTAGATTTCACTGGTTTGTTTTTTGCTCATTTTTCTCTGTTAAGAATTTGTACAGAAGGAGTCAGGCTCTCGGCAGTCATCTGGGTCTTAAGGTTACTCCTGACAGTGGTCAAGTCATCCTGCAGCTCTCTCAGATGTTCTCTCCTGGGTTATCACAACTCCTGACTCTGGCCAAATCCCCCTGGAATACTTTCAGGAATGTTTTCTTCCATGGTACCACAGGAAATAGGAGCTGTTGGTGACCCTGTGGCTCATGGCACCTCCCAGGAGATGGCCTGACCTGTGCCTGGTCAGTGATTGCAAAGCACAAAGAGATCCAAAAAAGATGGGAGTAAAATGAAGAGATCCTTGGCCACAAGGAGTCAGTCTGATCAACCAGCCTCATCATTTGCATAATGACACTTACTGAGGCAGAAATATATTTATGAAGATCAGAGTCCTTCTTTGAGTTGCTTTGGAAATTTGGCCTTGCACAAATTTCAAGTGAGGTAAATCTCTTAAGTGTCCCACAAAAGAAAACTAGGCTGAGCATGGTTTGAAAGTAAAATTCTTTACTTAATTTCTCCTCTATGTTCATGCAACATTTTAAAGCAAGAATGAAATGTTAAACTATAAAGATCCTTGTAACACTGGGGTGTGAGATAGCCTGACTTTTTGCTTTTTTTTTTTTTCCAAAGATAAAATCTTTGCAGAAAATCAACATGACTTTAGTATTGATTCATATTTTCTTCAAGCTATTTAGTTACATTCAGGTAACATTTTTTCAGATAAACTCAAACTTGCCTGTTTGAGTTGATGGACAAAGCTGACCACACATCTGGGGCTGGCATTTTTATTTAGCAAGAGAAAGAATCTACCATTGTTTCTCACAAGGTTTGGTGTTATACCCTTTAATTATTGCCAGTCATATCAGTGAGGCTGTCTGTGTAGTAAGGTACTTGGAAATGTTCAGAAAAGTGATAGAATCCAGCCCCAGCTCATTACCATGGCTATAGTGAAATGGTAATGGTGGAATAAATTGCCTGGTATAATTATGTATATGCCAGATGCTCTTAATCATTCCACTTCAAGCCTCCTTTGCTAACTGCAATTTTGAGCCTTTCCTGAATAGAAAGGAATTGGTAAACATGAGTAATTAAAAAGAAATTAAATGGATTTTAGAAGTGAATTACTGCAGTTCCTGCAACACTAATATAATTAGCACCTCTACAATCAGCCTGAGCTAGAAGATGTGCTTTATATGGCACAGAAGATATTTCATTTGTGGTTTGCACTGAAATCATAGTCGCTGTGTTAGTGTGGTTAAACATCTCTACAGAACCACGCCAGGCTAGTAAGGAGAAACTTATTCTCTCAGCTGATTTATTAAAATAGAAAGCCACATCTCAGCTGGTGTAAATCACAGTATTTGCACTGACTGTGAGATGCTGAACTGGCTGAGCCCGTGGCCCATCCTCCATTTGGATTAATGCAAGCAAGGGTCTGTTGGTATCCCTACCCATAATAAATGATTTTTGTCTCCCTAGCTAGAACTCCTCTTTCAAAGGAGACAAAGTTCCTGTAGTGAAAGCAGCAGATACCCTACTATCAGTTAATTATTTTTTTTTATTATGTTGATATTTGAAGTACTTCTCCATTTTCAATACTCAGGGGACATGAAGGACAAAAACAGATTGCCACAAAGAAAACAAATTTCTGATCAAAAGTTTTCCTCAGAAGCTCATCGACACCTGTGCTTTGTCAGAACTTTGTGATGTATCACAAAACTTCCATTTATCTGGGAAAATGAAGGTTTTACCAGCAGAGGAAGGTGGGAAGATTACACATCTGTGGCAGGAATCACCCTGGAGATCTATACTCTGATTTTCCATTCAGATGTGATTTTGTCTATCTGTGTCCTGAAAGCCACCAAGAATGAACCTGAGATCACCTGCCTGTGCAGCTTGCTGTAGCACTGCAGCACCCTCCTGATGGAAGGTTTATCCCTGAACCTCCAAAATGGCAATTTGTGGGGATTTTCCCCTGCTATATTGTCTGCTTCTACTTGATCTGCCTTTGTAATTCCAGCTGCAGGAATTTGCACAGCTTTTCTTTGCACTCCATGAGTTTTCTGTGGTCCCAGCCAAATTTCTCAAGGTCCCCCCTGGACCAAAGTGAAGCATCAAAGATAAAATTCCTTTCTCTGTATTTGCTGCTAAATACAAGGCACCTCCTTGATTTGATCCCAATAAATTCTTTATTTGCACCTAATTATCTTATCCCAAGGGTATTTTCTACAGGCTGGGTTGGAAGAAACGCTATTTGTGTTCTTAAATACAGATTTGTTGGCAGCTAGGGCACACAGCTAGCTTGCAGAAACACAGATACCTGGGCACCAGAGTACCTTGGCTGCTGCCTGGTTTGGCTGTGGTGGGGATTTCTCTCCTTCTCACAGGTGCAGGTTACTGCCACCCCGAGATGTGGGACAAGTCTCTGCCCCACGATCTGAGGATGTCAGAGTTCTTCAGTTCTCAGTCTCAGAATCCTTTATTGCTTCTTATCTATAAAAGGTAGGACAGTTCCAGGCACTCTGCCTGCCCCCAGGGCGGTGTTATCTCTTCATACTAAAAACTTCATGTACAATATTTACAATCACTTCCCAACACCCATCACCTCTGTTAGTGAGCTTCTACTCTAAACCAATCTCAAAGTGCCAACATCACCCAGAAGATGGAGGCAGAGAAGAAGAAGAAGAAAGGCTAGACTCACCCAAATCCCTCCATCTTGCCCCCAAAACCACCATTCTAAAAATCCCAAAATCTCCTTTTTCACCCAGTGATAATTTTATTATTGCACTAATTAAACTGCTGTGGCTTGCAGATCTTCACACAAAGCTGGCAATTTGCTCCATGGGTCACAATCGAACCCACTGGTGTTCTGAGCTCTGTGCCAGGGTCTCTGAGCCCCCTGGCAGGGTCCCAACAACTCCAGACTCCCAGAGGGATGTCCTGAGTTCCAGCATCTCCTTCCACCAGGCTGCAAGTTGAAAAGTGGAAAGTTGCTCCAGCCATCTGTGTGTTCAGAAATAGGGAGAAAACGTGAAGGGAAGTTTTTCTGCTGAGATGCTTCTCTGCCTGCTCAGAAACACAGTGGACCAGATCTTCTGCTGCTCCTGAGCTGGCTTTCAGTTCATTGAAGAGGTGGAGTTATCCCAGCTGACAGCAGGGCCTGAGCAACAGCACTTTAATGGTTTTTGCCTTATTTAACTATTAACATTTGTTACAGGATTGTTCATTAGATGAGGCACAAAGTACAAGTATTTTTATTAGGTTTTCATCTCTCCTCTCCCATTAGGGAAAGGTTCCACTTTCAAATTAATGTTAGAAGGACTTTAAAGTCTTAGCTATCCCTAATCTTTATGGTTTCATTCGAGTTCCTAATACATCATTTGGTTTATCCTGTGAGCTGGGAGCTATATATTTGAGGGACTTAGCCCAAAGATACAGTATAAGCAGATAGTTTGGTTAAGCTGATTTTTTGCAGTTTAAGTGGGTCTAAAGCCCATCATGGCCAGGATTATATTTATACTTGTGGTTAAATTTGACAGAATTTGAGCATTCTCTGTGTATTGCAGTGTACAGCTGGGAAAGTGGAAGACAGCAAGGTTAGTAGTTTATATGTAAAGCAGAGCTTGAAGGAGCACGTAGACAATTTACATTTTCATTCTTTTGTACATCACTCAGGGAGAAAGTAAATATTTTGGCAGCCTAGATCATGTGATAGTGAAACAAGAGACTTCATTAATTCAGGTATTTCAGATTCAGCCACAGCAAAAAGGAGGGATTATGAGTGCCCAATTTGAGCCAGCTGGAAAAAACTAAATCTAGACCAAGGTCAGGTATATCACAAATGAAAGAATGGTATAAAATGCATTTAATTTCCTGAAAGCTGTGATAAAATTAAGATAAGAGCCCTGGGAAGAGAGTCTAATACAGCACTCACCCTATCAAGCCTTACAGGTTTGCTAGGTGTGTCATAGCTGATTTGAAAGGATGATTCCTAAAAAAAAAAAACCCCAACCTGCAGAACGTTCTGTTTTTGTTCTTTTAAGAGTTCTTGTCTTTCTGAGCACTGCCATTCACAGAACTGAATGATATTTTTTCTGCAGTATTGCTTAGTGAAACACTGGTGCTCTTTGTAACTAGGGACCAGACCAGCCCTTCCCTCCTGCAGCCAGCCCCCAGCCTGTGAAAATCTGTGAAAATTCCCCTCCTGTGGCATTGCAGACCCCAGCACTGCAGAGGGCCTGGCTGCCTTTAGCATTTGCCCTTCCCAGGCTCGTGGTGGAAAAGGCTGCAAAGCAAAGCCCTGGAGGAGTCCTGCATCACTGAGGCTGGGAAGCATTTCCTTAAGCTTAATTTATTTTGCAGAGGCCAAAAAGGAAGGAGCAGCACCAGCTAGGGGAGAAAGGGACTGTGGGAACAGCACAGCCTTACACTGCTGTCTCCTCAGCAGTTCTTCTAAAACCAGCTTTTGTTCCAGAGGGTGAAACCTTGCCATCTCCCTCTGCTTTTTTCCTTCTCTCTTCAGTCCATGCCTTCAATAATTTTATTTGCATGCACATGGGAATATGGGAGCACACAGGTATGCATTCATGTGCACAGCATACATTTTTATATAGGGGTGTCTGTACATTCTGATTTGAACTGAAATCGTGTTGATGCTTGTCTCTCACAGACCGAGGGACCTGTTCTAAATGGTGAATTTTCACACATATTCACTTCTGCTTGAGAATCACACCCAGCACTTTCTTATTAGACCAGATCTAGGGGGTCTGATCCTATTAGACCAGATCTTCAGAGGGAAGGAATTTACACTGCCCCTAACCAAACCTGGTTTTAATTCCTGACACGGGGAAGGTTTGATGTGTCTGTGAAAGATTCTCTCTGTGTTCTGCCCACTCCTTTGTTCACTCAGGTAACAAAAATCCTCTGACCTCATCCAGAGTGTAACAGCTGGCTCTGCAGCTCAAATAACAGCAGTCAGGAGCAGGAGCATTGAAAGCAGCCAGCAGTGGAAGGGGAGGATGGCAAAATCCCTGCAGGGCACTGAACATCTCCCAGCACTCAGCAATGGCCAGCTGTGAGCGCTAATTAGAGACGCTGCATCACTGACCTGCTGCTAAAAGGGAAGGGAAATGGGGCTGTTTGCCTTTGCTGTGCTCAGTTCTGCCTCCAAAGGAGTGGCTGCTGCTCCTGGCTTTGCCCAGTGTGCTGCAGGTCTGGTGCTGCACCCAGAGCGCAGCTCCAGCTGCAGCTGAGAGGGTGCACAGGGCAGGGGAGCAATGAGGGCTCAGCAGGGAACTGAAAATTCAGCTGGACCCTGACAAAAAATTCTGTATCACTGTGAAATTCAGTTGTGCAGAGTCTCTCTCCATATCAAAGTTAGATTAAATTTATGTTTAAACAGGAAAGAAATAGAAGGTGCTTTCAGAGCACCAGGTTTAGTGTCAATCCATGGCAGCCAGCATGGTAAGCACTGCACAGCCAAAATCCATGAGCCTGGTTCCCCTCAGAGATCCAGCTGCTGCACACAGCAGTTCGAGGCCATAATTCCTTCTGATGTTTGCATGCTATTCCCAAGGGTTGGTGAGCATTCATTTACCTTGAAAACCTGTAAATGATGGCTCTGGTGTGCTCATCTAGCTGCAGGGTCTAATGCTTGTACAGCTGCCACATGTCAAGAAATTTTCCATTAAAATAGTAATAAAAAACCAAGATTATTATTTTCTCTAACCCTCAGCCTAAGCAGGCCTTGTGCTAGATTAAACCCCACCTCTCCTCTGAATACTCTGTGCTACCTGATGTGCCTGGTGTGCTGCTCTCCTATAATCAGTTCCTAGTTACAATCATCTGCCACACTTCTCTGAAGCCAACACTTTGCTTCATTTGTTTGGGATTTCCTTGCTCAGCGTGAAAAGATGTGATTAGATCAAGGAAACATGAGCTGGTTGTTGTAGCCCTGTTCCAGCAGCTTGTTTTGGCTCTCCACCAGGGTTTGAAAGGAACACACAAGTGCAAGCCTGAGGAAGCAAGGCACAGGTCTGAATCCTCTCAGCACAGGGTGAGGTGATCACTCTCATCACTGAGGTGATTCTGCAGCAAGGGCAATGTGGGAGCTCCCAGGAGCTGCGCCCAGCTGGGCAGGCAGCTGGAGTGGACCATCAATTAGCAGAGCCAGCAGGGGTGTGCTCTTGTATTTGCATTCCCCCCAGACCAAGGCAGGAATGATGCATCAGACTCCATGTTCTCAGAAGGCTAATTTATTACTTTATTATAATATATAATATATAATATATAATATATAATATATAATATATAATATATAATATATAATATATAATATATAATATATATTGTATATTGTATATAATATATTATATGTTATATATTATATACAATATACAATATATAATATTAAAGAATACTATACTATACTAAAGAATACAGAAAGGACACTTACACAATGCTAAAAAGTTAATAATGGAAACTCCTGACTCTTTCCAGAGTCCTGACACAGCTTGGCCCTGGTTGGCCAAAGAGTCAAAACAACTCACAGCAGAATGCAATGAAACAATCACCTGTGGGTGAACAATCCCCAAACACATTCCACATGAGCAAAACAGAGGAGAAGCAAATGAGATAGAAATTGTTTTCCTTTTCTTTGAGGTTCTCAGCTTCCCAGGAGAGAAATCCTGGGTGAAGGGGTTTTTTTCAGAGAATGTGAATTTCACAGTGTGCAACTGGGTGTGCAGGAAAAGCCCCTGTGGTGATGGAGAACCTCAGACTGGAAACCTGGGCTGCAATGTAGGCTGAAATTGCTTTCTCAGGATAAGGCTGGAGACTTCCACTGTGAGGGAGGAATTACCAAGACACCTTAGCCATCTCTAGGGAGAAGTTACACAAGTACTGAGTCCTCAGTGGTTTTGTAACAAACAGCCCAACAAGCTCATCTTCCTTTGGTGGATCCCCAGCCAGAAGGGTGGAGAATTTGCTGTTTTCTGCAGCTGAGCACAGAACAACCTGCACCTCTCAGCAGTGCCAGGGTAATGCTGACTTTGTGCAGAAAGGCTCAGCTGAATGTTGTGTGCTGCCTGTTTGGGGAGCAGGCTTTCATATGTGCCACGTGGTAAATGAACCCTGGCATTGCCCAGGACCTTGCAGGTGAGTTTTGCCCTGCCCTGGGA
This sequence comes from Fringilla coelebs, assembly GCF_963513975.1. Taxonomy (NCBI): domain Eukaryota; kingdom Metazoa; phylum Chordata; class Aves; order Passeriformes; family Fringillidae; genus Fringilla; species Fringilla coelebs. The sequence continues at coordinate 6,675,773 of NC_140034.1, forward strand.
GAAGAGGAGGGGCTGCACCACCCACCCAGGCTGGCACAGTGTTCTGGCAACATGGCAAACAAACCCCACAGAGATGTGATGTAAACTGCTTCAAGATGGGTTAGAAACAGGAGCTGCAAATGCCAAACCTGGGACAAATCATGTGAAACGTGCAAAGTGAAGAGATATTCACAAAGCAGCAGCCCTGAGAAAGCCCTGCTGAGCAGCCTGTTTAAACCCCAAATTGATTATCTGAGTAATAAAAGTTCTTGTAGCCAAAATACGGAGCAAAAGCAGGAGGGCAGCAGGCAGGGTGCTGTAACCAGAGGCTGGGAGCACTGCTGCTCTCTGGGGGCCCTGGGACCAAAGGTTTGTAGTTATTTGCTGGGATGCTTTGCCAGATCAGAGTCTCCAAGAACAGATGGGATTTATCCATGCAAAAGCATGCACCTGCCTCTCTGTGAGGCCTCATTTACAACAAGAGAGGAAGAGATGCTCATTGCAGCATGGCTCATCTGACCTATCTACATGTTCTGTTTCAAGAAAAAGTTTTACTCAAGGAAATTCTGGGGCAGGATCATCTTCTTCTCTCTCCTTCTCTCTTTCTACAGGTGTTGCACAAATCTTTTGTCTCTTACCCTGGGCAGTACCTGTGTTAATGAGCTCTGCTGGGCTCCAGGTGAGCAGGTCAGGGCTGAAGAGCCCAGGGTGGAGCTGGACATGGCCTTAAACAGAAATGGGAGCACAGAAGAACCTTTTGGGGTGAAACCCCAGTTCAGCAGGTCACCAGGACAGCAGCACTGGCAGCATGTTGGGCTTGGGCAGTGTCCTCTCTGTGACTCCAGCCCAAAGGTTTGGCATCGATTTTTAAAGTATTTGAAAGGCCTGAAAGGTTCTCTGCACCTTGCTGCTAATGAGATTTCAGTGTAAAATAAAAGGAACATTGTCTAACCCAGATTAAACTTGCTCCTGAGTTATTTTTAGCTTGCCTAAACTCTTTCAACCCCTTTGGTAAAACTCATCAAAATTCATCTCTACTAAAAGGATGTAACTTCAAAGAAGGCATATGCATTAAATGTCAACATGCTTTACTCATTATAAATTACAGTATCATTAAATCTAACATGAGTTAAATGGGAAAGATTTAATTTCACTATCTCTAAAATGAAGGCTTTTTAGCATGGGAATAAAATTTTCTTTTAAAAATGATTTTAAAGTAAAAGGGAGAACAGAAGGTTTATTTTACATGTTATCATATTTGTATTAAAAAACAAAAGCAAAAATGCAGCACCCCATTGTTCTGAGGAAGATGTGGCAGTAGTAGCTGACTTCTGCTCATTTTACAACCCTCTTTTTGGATACACTTCTAATTTAAACTGTGGAAACTGAAAAGGTTCCTTTAAAACTGGTTGTCATGGTTATAAAATCCCGAAAGAAATTATGTGCGTCTGCATCTGCTGAGGGAAACATTTATGGCATGATTTAGCAGAGGGGGGGCAAGCAGCCACCCACCACAACCCATTTTCAGACTTGCTTATTACATTACTCAAATTAATTTATCTCCCTCCCCAAAAAGGCACGGGAAGGATTCTCACACATTTTTCACTGCATGCGGTTCATTAGCAAATATCATATGGTGAGGGGTTAGCTCTTTCAAGTTCTAAGAGGTTGGGGGGTTTTTGTTTGTTTGTTTTCTTTAGTTGTCTTTGTTTCAAGCAAGCTTATCTAGAAATATAGAGTGTGCTAGACTGCCAGCATACAGTTGCTGTCACAATTGATGTCTTGGATCTCTTCCATTCTTTTTCCTTTCCCTGATACAGCCAGAAAGTCATCTGGCCAGAATAAAAAGCCAGGCTGAATGCTGCAGGTCAGACTGGCCTGAACAAATGTCTGCATTTCTGCATGGAGCTCAAAAGGATAAAGCAAAGGACAAGAGGAAAAGAAAGCTAAAGAAGAAGAAAAAAAAAAAAAAAGAGAGAGAAAAGGAAAGAATAAAGGGAAAGTGAAGAGGGAAATGGAAAGAGGCATCACCTTACTGAAGGAAGAATAAGTCTTCTGTGAAGCCACTGCACTTTCATATGCTCCCAGGACAAAGCTGACCAACCTGTTGAAACTCTGGGTTTATTAGAAATGAGTCTGTGTGGAGTCAGGCCTCCTCTCTCACAGGGATGCAGAAGTCTGCTCATGGCTTAGGAGGTTTGGAACATTTCGTTTTTCACTAAGAAAAGCTGACTGCATAGACAATCAAAAAATTACAATTGAAAGGCTGAGGTAGCATTTTTTAATCTTTAGGGTGAGTGATCTGTTGACTGCAGGAAATCTGTGCTGTTCCTGGCCCTGTTAATGTAAATAGCAGATAAGGATGATGAGGGCATTTTAGATAAACAATACCATTTGTGTTATTGGATTGTGAGCCTCAAATGGGATTCAGTCTCCTTATAACCATTGATCCAGGGCTTTTCCCATCTGAAAACTTCTGGTGGAGAAGGAAGTCTCAAGCATGAAGCAGAACCCTTGTGAGAAAGTTTGGAATATAACAACAGGCTGAGGTACTTCTGAAAGGCTGTGGATATTCTCAGACTCCTTGACTTTCTCCCACCCATGAAATTAGGGGTGTCATTCTTCACTCTTCTGTTTCTGTGAGAAATTATTTCAATTGAACATTTTCTACACTCCTGATGGAAGCCCTTAATTGATGGCACCTGAATGGAAGAATATAAGAAACTGCAGAAGAGGGAAATCATCAGGGGCAGAATTCTTCTTCTCCAATCCTCTTGCCTCCTCCCTTCACATCTCAACAAACAAAACCTTGCCATTGGTGTTGAATCCTTTATGTGACTTCTGAATGTTCATGTGTTCATGATCACAGATTTGGAGTTCCTCTTGTTGCCTGTTAAGTGAAAGATGTGCTTTCCCATGTCTGCCCTGCCTAGCTCCTCACTCTGATGCTTCCTGATGGCTGCAATAAACCTGAGCACAGGCAGGCAGCAGAGCTGCATCCATCCAGCTCCCTGCAGCTCTTCCCACTTCCCTCCTGCCTCACCTGCAGGCTACTGCCAAGCTCTGGAGTCGTGGGGCTGAGGGCTTTGAATGTTACAACACACACACACATATATATGTACATGAAAAACAGATAAATATGCCCAAATTCTCCTCCCATGTTGAATAATGCCTTCTTTGCAGTCCTAGAGCTCACACAGAGATGTGCTTTTCTTTGAGTAGTGTCTATATCACTGATTTATAATCCTGTAAGTAGATAAGACTGATTAATCCCTCATTTCTCTCTGTCCATCTATTTCTCATCTCAGTTCTTTTCTTTCCCAATATTTATTTACCTAGCAGGAAATAAATTGATTCAACCTATTTCCTCATCCTATCTTTCTTATTTCTCTGCTAGTTATTAGCAGACAGACTCAGCACCCTGTGGGAGGGTCCCCCCTGCCCTCTGGGTACCTTTGGAGCAGCAGTCTCACCTGCTCTCAGCTGGGATGGATCCCTACATCCTTCTGCTCTCCCCAGGGGCTGATGACAGCCTGCTTCAGTGCAATCAGATTAATTTGGAACTATGGAGAAAATGTCACAGGATTACCTAGGGGAGGGAGGGCAGAGGTTCATTAAATTGGTCAGTCCATCTTCCTGCCCATCAGTGGCACTCCCTGGCAGGGCACACTCCAGCTCTGCTCCAGCCATGTGTCCTGAGTGCCTGGTGATGCGCTGCCAGCCTCGATGGTGCTCACAGCCAGCACCTGCCCAGGTCAGGAGCTCTCAGAGCCACTCCTCCTGGGCTCTGCCCTGCTGCCTGCCCACCCTTCCTCCTGCTGTGCTCCCCTCTGTGAGCACCACAGACAGCTCCTGCCAAGGAAGGTGCAGAGCAGCAGTAATCCCTGCAGCAGCACTTGTGGAGGAATCCTCCCTGGGACAGCTTTGCTGCTCTTTGGGAATGTCACCTCAGTGCCTCTGTCCCGTGCTGCCCACGCACAAACATCCCTCTCAGGCTTGCAGGACCACCCTGCTCATGCTTGAAAGTGATGATTTATAAATTTCCTCTAGTGCAACCAAGTGAGCAAGAGGCTTTACTCAGACAGACCTGGCTAGATGGAAATTATTGATCGGGAAAAGGTCTCAAAGTGTCTAGAAAAATAGCTGGCACCAGTGGCATGCCTCTCTTTATCCATTTCTGAGTTGTGCTTTGCAAAAGTTCAGGTGGCTCTTGATGTCTGGCTCAATTTGTGCCCTGAACTGAGCAGCTGTTTTATTTCTGTGCAGACAGAGAATTTTCAGTGCTGAAGAACTTGCTTGGTCCATCTTCATTACGTCACTTAATCAGATGTGTAAGATGATCATTTTAGCCTCATTCTCTGCCAAATAACAGAATCACAGAAGGGTTTGGGCTGGAAGGGACCTTAAAGCTCATTCAGTTCCACCTCCTGCCGTGGGCAGGGACGCCTCTCACCATGCCAGGCTGCTCCAAGCCCCATCCAGCCCAGCCAGTGTAACATCACTGGGAAAAATTAGGAAAAACTTCTGTAAGAAAGGTGCCTGTAAAAGGTGCTCTGATGTGAGGAGGGAGCTGGACTGAACTAAAGCTCTGTCTCTGCCCTGTGCTCCTGCCCTGTGTTGGCTTGTACATGTTGTTTATATCTGGATCCTGAATCAGGAGTAGCCTGGAGATGGAGTAGCCTCCATCAGCCATGGAGAATAAATCTTCATCCTGGTGTGTTGGATGATGCTCTCCTAAAGGGATTGAGATGTGCATATACTAACTTGTTTCCCTGGCTCCACAGGGCCTGTCTAGGCAGAGGTTATGAGCACAGGCAAAGCATTCTGCAAAGCAAAATGGGTACCCCGGGGCCTCGGAAATTTTGGTGACTGATCCTGCGCTTTGGAGAGCATTCTTTCCACTGCAGGTTCCAATGCAAACCCTGTCTGGGGTTGTGGAAGGAATCTGGGATCTGGTGAGGGCTCATCCCATGGATAGTGACAGGAGTTGCCAGCTTGCTCAAGCACAGCTGCAGGACCCCACAAACCAGTGCTGTCAGCCAAATCAGCTCCTGCAAATAAATCCATTCTTGCTCCATAGCCCATCCTGACAGCTCCTTTCCAGCAAGGCTCCCAGGGCTGGGATGAACAGCCTTGACACTCTCCCAAATGCACACTTGGAAGAAGCTGCTGTGCTGGTGCTGCCAGCTCCCAGTCTGGCTAAAGCCAACCCCAATTACAAAAGACAAGCAGCAGGAGCAGTCCCTGACACTGTTTTCTTCAGCAGTGGAAATTATGGCCTGTTCTAGCAGGGTTTGAAGGCTTTTGCCTGCTCTCCCTCCTGTGCTGAGCCCAGGGTCTCCTCACCCCAGCTGAGGATGCTAAGAGTAGTCTCAGAGACTAAAAAAAAAAAAAATAAAAGCTCCCCAGTGAATATTTTACACCATAAATTAAAGAAGTTTTCTGCACCTGTCTTTATAGATGGCAAAACCTTCCTGTGGACACCAAGATTTGGGGGCTTTATCCTCAAACTGAATTGATGACACTGTCTCTCACACCCAGACACCATTCCTGGCTGGGACAAAACCTGTAGGCTCTGGTCAAAGCCACTTGCAAGGGAATGTAAAAACCTCCACCAATTCCACATGCTTTGGTTTCTGCACTGAAGGAGCCCCAAAGCAACAGTGGTTTCAAACACAGGTCAGCAATGTTGTGTGTGTTTGTGCCAAAAAATCTCTTGTACCTTGGCACAGGCAGTTCTTTTGGGAATGCATTTGTAACCAAGCTAATGATGCAAGAAGCAAAGGGAACCATGTCTTAGAAATTATTTAAATTTCCAAGTGAAACACTTCTGCCTCTATCCCACTGTCCTTCAAATCTTCATTTTGTATCTGCAGTGTAATTTTTTTGAAGCAAGGTTACCCATTTGCAGCAAATAAAATGGAACATTTTATGAACAAAAGGTTATAAGAAAATACTTATTTTCTACTTAGATAAAGTATTCCCTCTTCAGCCTGATTTGCTTGGGAGAGGGAATTAGATGCTACAGAAGTTTTATGGATGAGGTATCTGTGACCAGCTCAGCTTGATTTATTTCCTATTGTCTTCAGGCTAACGAGGAGGAGGGTCAAGAACTGTTCCTATTGTCCTGTAGAGAAGCTCCATTGTACCAATAGATTTATGTATCTCCCTCATCCCCAAACCACCTAAAAATAAGATTATGTTTTGCTCATTAATCTCAACAAATTGTGTTCTGCTTTGGTCAGGAAAGAGCTATGGCTTTTATGGTGCTCAAGAAAAGTAAGGACACAAACACTTAAGGTCAATAAAATGCACTTTTTATTCTGTATCAATGAAAATATAGCCACATGTAAATAAAGACGTGTGGAAAAAAAAAAAAATCAACATTGATCCTCCCTGAAGAAGTACAGTTCATTGTGCTAAAACCCATTTTCCTTTGGGTTAGAAACAGTTGTCTGCCAATGCTTTAAAGTGACCCACGATTTTCCTTGTTGTTGAATTTTAGCAAACAGAAAAGTGCAACAAGAAGCTTCCTACAGATAAACCAATTTCCCCCGAGCACACACGGCAACGTCCAGGGGTGACAGCAGAGTCACAACCAACAAAAGCACTCCCAAGCCTTCCTCCTGGGCAGCACACACGTGGCCAAGGGAGCATCCACTGCACAAACTGATGTGTGATTTCCAGCTTAAGATGGTCCTTCCTCGATGCAATTCCGGATTGCTTTGCAGGTTTCAGATATGGTAGCAGAGATGCATTCCTCTCATAGCTGTTCACTTTCAAACGCTTTATTTTTCTTCTTTTTTTTTTTCTCCTCTAGGTTTTTATAAGCTTCCTGCTGTCAAAACACAGTTCTCAATTGCTTTTGTAGAAATAATCCTGAAAGGCAGAGGCATTTAAAATCCTCCCAAATCCTCAGTATATTAACAACAGCAAAAAAGATAGCTGGGCTGTTCAAAAATATTGTCGGGAACATGAATGTCATTTGCATTGGCTAGTGTACAAAGAGCAGCAAGTAGTAACAAAAGAAACATCACCCCAGCAATAACCCTTTCCCCCAATTTCTTCCTTGCAAAAAAAAGAATTTTCTCAAAATACTTTTCCTCCCCACAGTCCCGTGTCTGTGAATCACATACATTCAAAAGCAGCAGTCACTCTGTAGATCAGGTTTTCCAACATGAGCTTTTAAAACCAGTTGTTTTGCCCAACTTCTCCACGAGGGTTGCACAAACACAATTATACCAGCTGGTGCTTTTTCAGCTAATGGGACACCTTGAAACTTGAACAGAAAAAGTAAAGACCTCAGGGTAAAAAAAAAAATAATAATAAAAATAGGATTTAAAGCTCACTATGCTTTCAAAGTCATGCTAATGTTCATGGAAGGATTCCCACAAGCAAGGGATTAGTCCCTGTTAGGTGCTTGAGGGTGGAGAGAGACACCACAGCACAAATGTGCCACAAATGTGGGGTGGGGAGTGCTGAGCTGGTGATACAAGGGAAGGAAAAAAATGCACATTACAATTTCAGCAGAAAAAAAAAATAAATAGAATAAATAGAAGGCGGGTTATGCCAAGGTGGGGTGCTCAGCACAGCCCCATGGGTACCTGGTGAGGGCAGGCTGGTTTTTAGGTTCAACATCTCTGTGCAGGCTTGTACAGCAGCTCCTGCTCAGTTTAGTTCTGTTGTCATTTTGGGGGAGGGGGGTGGGGGAAGCCTAAGGAAAAAAACCTAGAAAAACAGTACAACAGTACAATGTTTTGACTGTAATGAGGTCCCCTGCGATGACAATTCATTAAAAAATAATCTCCCCCTGCCACTAATTGTGATTATTCTGTGAGCATGCTCCTACCAGGATACTCCTGCAAAGCTGAGGGTGCACAGATCATGCCCACCCCTTGTCCCTCTTTCTTCCCAGTATAAATTCCCTAGATTTTTCTTCATTTGGGAGTCTAGGATGACAAGTTGCCTAAATGTGTGGGAACTCATAAGCATATCAAAGGGATGGGGGAGGCAGGGGAGGAAGCCTAAAACCCATGTGTCCCTCACAGAGCCAGGATTTCAGCCTTCAAAGCCTGGGCTGGGCTGGGGGCTACACCTCAGGACCCCCCCACAAGCTGCCCCTTCCCTGCTCTGCTCCAGGTGTGGACACGAACAGGACCAAAAAGTTGAGCACATCTGCCCACAGCTGGATCAGCAATGCTCAGATGGAGGGCTGCATGGCAGGATTCAGCCTCACAGCACCTGGTGCTCAGCCCCTTGTCTTTGTCATCATCTCTCTCTGTGGTAGCAATAATAGCTTTATTTTTAACTGTGCTTCTCCCCAGAGAGAGTTTGCACAGCTTATGTACGTATCTGGCTTGTGCAAGGATATTCTAGACAGTCATGAATTTTGAGCAGTTACTTTGGATGGAAATTACTGACAGTTCAGACACCAAGAATGTGCCTTTTGGATTCCAATATGTGTTAATTAAAAAGTGCCCTTTCCCTGATCAGGTCAGCTGATTTTTATGGCAATCCACCTTGCTGTCCCAATCCTCAAAGACATCCTCTACATTTCTGCATTCAGCATGCAGCATTTAGTAGGGCATGAAATCTTGGACCCATTTGCATTAGACAAGGGCCTGAAATTAAAATTCTATTACCCACAGTTCTCAGTTTTGAGAAAGCTCAGCCCACGCTGGGACTCAGTGTCCTGGTCCCTCTGCACGAACTGGGTTAGAGAAATTAATGGAAAGACTTCCACTGACCTTAGAAGGAATATTTACACAAGATGCTCAAAGCTTGAAAATATTTACCTCCAAAACTGAGAACACAATTTAGAAGATCTGCTGAGATCACTTTACTGAACCACTCAGTCACTGGCTGGTATTTAAGCAGGACATTAAAAAATCTGCTCTTGCTACAATTCTTATTAGCATATTATTTCTTCTGAACACAAACAGCAAAACAGATCATTACCTCATTAAATCTGCTGATGCAACATCACTTAATCAATCTCCCCATTTCTACAATTTGCTAGCCTAATGATCTAGGCAAGAAAAAAAGGGAGGAAGGAAGGAGAGAGAAAGAGAAAAGATATAAACAAACAAATAAGCAAGGAAAACACTGCATTTCATTGTGGAAAATATCCTGCTTCATATTATGTAGCTTTCAAAGCACAAAAATTAACTCAAGATACTCAGCTACACCTGCACATAAAAGCCCAGGCAAGTCTCTATGCAGAAGAACAGTCAATGGGTATGTAAGGTTTATGAAGCATATCATGTCCTAATTCATGTGAGGGTGGTTGGCAGGACTAATGGGATTTTGTTACATAAACGGTGCTGATAAGGCATTGGAGCTTTAAACAGTTAGCAAGAGTATTTTTATGGCTGGCATGTTTTCCAGACAAGATGTGGTGAACCTTTACCTCTGCTTGCAGCCCCACAAGCTGCCCCACATCCCTTACAGGGCTGCAGATCTCTTAAAGGGCAAATAATCCACAATCAATGACAAGGAAGGGGGGGAACCAAGCTGCCCTAGGAGAAATGCTGCAGCACAGCTTTAGGAGCATCTCTGAATCCCTGTGAAACCAGGGGCAGGGGGAGGCTGACACTGAGGTCAGCTGTGAAATGTGCTCGTGGAAGGGAAATTGTGCCAGCTATTACATGGTTTGTGTGCAAGTTTTCTGGGAAAGCTCATTAGCCAGTTGTGCCTTCCACAGAAATGTGCCACAGCTCCTCTTGTCTGAGTGCAGGGATTTTACTGGGACAGCTGAAAGGAACATTTACAGACCTGCTTTGCACTTCAATGCTAATGAGCTTTTCCACTGGTATCAATAAATTCTCCTGCTCACAAGTTTAGCATTCCTTTGGCATGCACTGCCAGATAAATCCTTTATTGTCTTTCTGGTAGCTTGCCCAATTCCCACCAGGCAGATTTTTAAAACCCAAATCCTGCCTTATTGCTGGCTACTGCCTCTCTCACCTGATAAATTCAATTTACCACTTGATAGAATTAGGCAGTTGGTGGCCCTCAGCCCTTCCTTTAAATAGAAAAGAGATGTGTCTGGGAATCTACAGACCATCAACAGGCAGCAGGAAGGGTTGGGAGGTGCCATTACATCCTTGCACCCATTATCCTTTTCTAAAAGTCCCATGGTGGGAGGATCCTGCAGAATAAAACCCTGTGATTGATTTCGGGAGAAGGATGTTCACACTCACCTATTGAAGACCTCAAAGGGATGAGTTCTGAACATGCACTGAGTGCAGTGGGGTTGTTGGTATTCAAAAAGTTGGGTATAAACAACTAGCTGAGGTGATATTTCAGCTCTGAAATTTTAAGGTACAACCTGACTGAGCTTGTTTGTAATGCCAGGACTCCTAATTATACCTAAAATAAAATAAAATTAAAAAAAAAAAGAAACTGTTGCCAAATAGCATTTGGTGATTCGAGTGAAGAAGGCAGTAATTAATCCTGCAGGGACAACAGAGGACTAATTAGAAGCAGAGCAGAAATTTTGTTTTTCTTTAGAAAAAAGAAAGCCTTTTTCCATGAGAGCTTAGATAAAACACCCAATTTACAAACTGAATGGTGACCTCCAACTAATGGTCCTGGCAGCAGCTTTGGATGCAACTGAATTCCCAATGATTAGTCAGAAAGTGCCTTTTTTTTTTTTTTTTTCCTTTTTCTAGGAAATAAAAGTGGTGACAGAGAAAAAAGGTGGAACATGTCAGGAAACTCTACTGAAAACAAGTCCAGAACAGGAAAGTGCCTGCATGTCTTGGCATAGGACACGTGGAGAAGCTGAGCAGAGCCCCCCTAGGTTTGCCTGAGGAAATACAGAGAAATTTCACTATTGCTACATGGCACTGGTTCAAATTGCTGCTAGGGCTGAAGTTCACCCAAAGTGTAACTGGAGTAGAGATGGTCACACACATGGCAGAAGCTGGTGTCTCAATCCAGTTCCCCTTCTCAAAGGGGCTCATAAAAACCCACAAACACCCCAGTCCCTGCCATTCCATGGAACACTGTGCTACAAAAGGGCCACAAATTAATAAAATAAAATTAAATAAAATGAAATGAAGGTTTGATTAATAAAACAATGCCCTGAGAATGACAGAAGCCTTGCCCTGTTATTCCTGTTTAATTTGGAGACTTGTTGCTAAGCCACAGATTGGAAAGGATTTTGTGAGTAACCCTGTGAACCATCATAGAGATTGAGGAGGTTACAGAGTCTGGGAAAACATCTAATAACAGAGCCAGGTGTAAACCTTTGGATGTGCCTTGACAAGCAGGGAATAAGCCTGGGAATGGGGCTTGGGCAGACCCTAAGAATGTGCCCAGACCCCATGGATGTGCCCAGACCCTTTGGAGAAGCCCAGGCCTTTTCATCAATGGTGTCCACACATTGAGGAGCAGCCTGAATCCAGAGGGATGAAAACCCAGAGGGATGAAAATCACCTCCAGATGCAGCCACTAATGAGAAACCTGCACATTTCCTACAGCCTTGGATGTGCACTTTGCCAGGGCAGCACTGAAAACCAGCTCAAATGCTATTGATATTTTGATGGCATTTTCAGACACTGTAATCACCTTTCACTGGGCTGGGGAAGAGGCTGGAAGAGGGTGTGGGTGTTGTTGATGTATCCATATCAGCCCACTGCTTCCAGAAACTGCATAGTCACCGAGACATTATTCTCAGTGTTTGGCACCAAGTGTGGATTTTAGCTGATGCCCGACTAAATGCTTAATTTATTTCTATGCCATAGTTTTAGAATATGCCAGATTTCTCTGCTGTCTGTTTGATGAGTATTGGCTCTCACAGCTATTATCTGGAAAATTGGCAACATGCTCCTCCGCATGGTATTTAAACTGAAAACCAGAAAAAAAATAGGACATCACTAAAAACCTTCAAATTTTACCTCCTGTTTGTGCTATTAAAATCTACAAAATCACCAAATGATAAAACAGAACTTGGGACTTTCTGGAAATCACTTGGTCCAACCCCCTCTGTTCATTGCAGGGCCAGCTGCAAATCCAGGATCCATACACTGATGCTACATAATTTAGATACTCTGTGCCCCTTTCCAACAGGATTTTGGGATACTGGAAGAGCTTTGGCTCTCCTGAAGCGTTTTCCCCTAACAGTATATTTTTGAGTATCCTTTAATGGACTTTCCCTGTCACCCCAGAAAAGTCTGCCAGCCTCATCCTGTCCTGGAACAGGGAAGGCTGAGCCCAACCTAGCACAAAATCCTTTTTATAGGGCTTTTAATTAAGGCTAATTGATGTATTCATGGCAGACAGCCAGACACAGAGTTGGTGCACACCAGTAGTCTCAGATTGTGGGCCAAACAAGCTTGCATCTCCAAGAAGAAAATAACAAAGAAAAGAACCTATCTGCTTTATAGAAAACAGATCAAAAGGTTTGTGAGAATACTGCCTCAGATTCCTGGTTCCACGTGCCATGCACCAGGGGGCTGATTAGCATAATATAAGAAATAAATACAATTTATTCAGCATGGCTTGGTCAAGCCCTTTTTAAATGCTTCTGCTATTTGAGTGTACAAAATCAATATGTGCCTTCTTGTGCAACTGTGCACTACAAGGTCAATTTTCTGCCTGGCAAAATGCACCCTCTAAGGATGATTTTAGTTTGTTTGTCATTTGTTAGATATCACAGCGCTAATCTTTGCACAATATTCTTTATGTCAGTAAGAACATTCACTGCTTCTCTGCCAGAAGAAATGTGGACTTTGTCGGTTTTAGCTCCATTCAGCACTTTGCTTTAAGAACATATTTCATTTGAAAATGTACCATAGCATATTAAACCAAATAAAACATGTAGAGATCGTGTTGTCTGCTTGCACCAAAAAAATTAGGGGAGAGTTATAAAAAATATTCCCAGATGTGGAAATCTAGATGGATCAAACTTTTCCTACTACAGCCTATTAAGAGCAATGTTGACAAAACCCATTCAAACCCTCCTCTGCAGGAAAATGGTATTTAAAAACATTTTTTTTAAAAAATAAACCAGGTATCACTTTGACACCACCTCACTTAGAGAAAAAAGTATTTATTTTAAAAGACAATCTGTCCAATTCTGACATCCAAAAAGATAAGCCTGGGTTTTCCAAATGCTCAAAATCCAAGTTAAAAAAAGTGTAAATTTTTCACAATATATCCTTCTATGTCCTCACTCCCAAATTCCATATTAAACCTTTGGCTTTTTTTTTTTTTTTTTTTTCCAGTTCAGGACATCTTTTCCCCCCAAAAGCCTCTAAGCTATTTCATGAGCACAACATCTGTTTTCTGACCCAGGCAATGATGAAGTCTGTGGAACGGTCTCAGTTACTTCCAGGGCAACTGCTCTTGGCTTTGCAAAGAGTACAACATTATTTCTGCAGGTTCCAGTCCTCTGAAACTCTCCTGGGATCCAAAATACATATTAAAGTCTGATCTGGTTATCAGATTCAGCCTTCACACCTGTGCAATAGGGTTACTCTCCATGTGGTGCTAAATGAAGACTGAACTTGAGTCTAGCAACGAGCCCAAACTCAGGTGCAGCATCAAGCCCCTATGGTTGTGCTACTTCTGCAGAACACAGAAAAGAAAAATGGACAAAGCTTAAGTTTGTCACTTCCAGAATCAGCTCTGCTCTAACCCCCATGCCCTGGCAAAGACAGGAAAAAAAAAAAAAGGATTTACAAATACAAATTCAGAAGAACTGAATGCTCACTACAACAATTTTTTTTTTCCAGTAATTATCCTGAAGTGCTGTTCTATCTCTTATATGCAACATTACACAAAAAAAGCTATTAAAAGTACTCTAGTTCATTTGCTTTGGGAAGTGCTTACTTTTCTGTACACATTTTCTGTACACGTTTTATTTTTATGCCAAAGTCCAGAAAGATAAAATCCACTCGTGTGCAGGTAAAATGCTTTGGACACACAAAGCACAGGGAAGGTGCTAAGGATGCTGTTCCCAGCATCTGGCAGGAACATCTGTACAGGTTTTGAGCTCTTCCAGGAAAGGAAAGGAAAGCATGCAGCCAAGAGCTCCCTCCTCATGTGTCACTGCTTGAGCACTGGCCTGGGTGGAAGTGACACCTTGGTGTCCTTATTGCACTTAATGACTAAAGGTGGTTGCTTTCAGTCCAACCTGAACTACAGGACTGTGAATCATGCTTTTTAACAGAAGGAAAGCCCAGTCACTCATCACATCATGCACAACGACATCTCCATGAGGGGACAATGACAACCCCACGGCAGACGAACTGCTGACGGCTCCATGAAGCAACATGTAACGCTCCCAACACAGATTTTAGAGGCAAAGTCCTTCAGAATCGCCCCAGCCATTGCCAACCCCACAAACTGGGCCTCCCCCAGCACACAGAGCCTGGGACAGCCCATCCACAGGCTGTGCCCATCACACACACCACTGCTTTGTGCAAGGTACAAGCTGGTCCCACTGATCTGGCAATGGACAGTGCTGGGATATCAGAGTCAAAGCAGCGCCAGAAACAGACCTGGAGACACTGTATTTGTTTCATGAACTTGGTATTTTACACTATTTAGCCACTCACTACACATTTGAACCACTCAAGCTGCACTTGAATGGTAATAGACATTCTGGGCCTGCCCAAATGATTTTCAAGGTCAGACTAATCCTGTTAACACATTCTCTCATTGTAAAGTGGCACAAAGTTACACCTGACTTGCAAGATAAACCTAAACAGAGATCCCTTTGCATGCCATGCAGTTCTACCTAGAATTAATATCAGTCATAGAGAAAGAAAAGCAGTCTGTCACAAAGGCAGAGGAATGCCATTAAGGCTAAAGCTTTCTAACAAAGCCAACCCCCATTATCCTGCTGTCTCTTTTTCATGCATTCCAGGAATTTTAACAAAGTCTGGCCCCCGGACTGAGCCTGTGTGGCTCAGCTATTCACCAGGCAGCCCTGGGCAGTGGCTGCGCGTCCGTCTTAACCAGCAGACCAAGTCAGGCAAGAACATTCAACACTTGACATCTTGGCACTTAAACTGTACCCACAAGGTCTGTGCAGACTCCTGCAGCAACCCTGTAACTCCCTAACCCCACAACCTCCCCATTCTTTCCGAGTCCCAGGGTGGGACTTGTCACAGGAATGGGAAGTCCTGTTGTTTTGCAGGTGCAGGTTGTTCTTGCAGTCCAAACCACGGCTGCAGAGTCATGGATTTGCACTTGTGTCAGAACAGCAGCTGCAAAATACAGCTGAAAATTCTGACAGAGGCAACTGCAGCTGCAGAGAACTAAAATGAGTGGGTGGTCTGACCACCAGGCTTTGGGAAGAGCTGTCCTCTACTGTGGCTTTTTGTTCTTTCCCTTTTTTTTGGGGCAGAAACAGGACAGAAAAAATTATCATCTCCCAAAAAGCCTCCATAAGTTGACACAACAGAAGCAATGACTTCTCTGGCTTTCTTGTGAGCTTTTGGAGCTCTATGGGTTTGGATTTCACAGTCAAAGATATGTTCATCCTAAGATGTAGATTCCTAATTTCCACTACAGCAAATGATGGTTTGTTTGGGTTTTAGGGATTTTTTTACTTTTTCAGGATGTGATTTTGTTTAGTCTAGTTTTCTAATGTTAAAAATGGATCTAATACTGGTGTGTGTTAGAATGCTCACTAATTATACCCATGTATTTGATATACCTGAATCATAGTGATGCCTTGTGGTACATCCATGTTTTACTCCAGGCACTTTTGAAAACACAGGATCTTGATACAAGAGGTCATTTAAGCTAGAGCCAGGGGGAATCCTTCTCCGAAGGAGCCACTGTGCTCTGCTGGGCAGGCCTCAAACTACACCAGGTAACACCTCTGAAGCTTCAATGGCAATTTCTGCTATGCATCTTGTGTACCTGGATTCAAACCAGTGCAAATGGAGAGGAAAAAACCCTCACCACACTCAGGGGCAGAGTCCAAAAGTCCAGCTCCAAACAAGAGATCAAACAAGATCCAGTGCAAAGCCTGCCCTGCTGCAGCCCTGCAAAGCCAGCAGTTCCAGCCCAGGAGGTGGAGAGGGGGTCTGAGCACAGCCCAAGGCTGGGAGATGCCAATGGGAGTCAGCTAAGAGGGGGGACAGAGCCTCTGACACCAACTGAGGGACTCAGTGACCTGTGGGCACTGCAAGCCTGCTCCTGAAACATGGCCCCTCCATGCACTGAAACCTGCAGGAGCCCAGGGCAGGAGCAGCACTCCAGGCAGGGCTCCATCCCCCCAGCACATCCACCCCTCTCCCAGCCACACATTATCATCCAAGCACCTTGGACTACAGAGAACTGCATCCTGACCAGTTATTGTCTCTCTAAAGGCAGCTGCAGACTGATAAATATCCTCATGAAAGTGAGTGGAGGGGGATTTACTGCAGCCTTTTAACTTCAGGCTTTCAAACCTGCTCCTGTGGTTCCCAAGAAGCTGAACTATGAGTTCAGCTCAACTATGAGTTCTCTCCCTTTCTCAGACCTCGTGCAAAGTCTTTCTGCCAGGGGCAATAGGGGGGACAGGGGGAGAGCAACCTCAACCCCACAAAAATGGGACATGCTAATGAAGATACTGACAGAATTGGACACCACTGAGTGCTGCAAAGAGAATTTACATAATATTATTCTAACAGTTCAGTAAAAATGGCATCAGTAAAAGGAGGCTTTCAAGAAAGAAGATACCCCCAAACACTCAGGGAGTGCAACCGAGAGAGTTTCTGTTAGTTTCATTTTGTTACATAAATCACCATTGTTATTACTCTTATTATTATTATTTCTTACTTACGATGTTAAAAGAGCAGGAGGATACTTGAAATAAAATGCTGTGCATGCACAATACCCACACAAATAAATTCCAGTGATCCACCCTAGCACCAGGCACGGTGCCCTTCCCTGCCCACTGAGCTGAGCCCTCCCTTTAGGAGGAGTAGGGGAATTCATCACCAAATATACAGTATATTATCATGGAATGATACCAGGAAACAAACAATACTAACAGGAGTCTGAACGTGTCCTTCACGTCATATTAATCTACTGTTTAACTCGGCAGAAAAGACAGTGAGGAAATAAAAGCTCAATTCACCCAGCCTGAGATCAAAACTGTCATGGCAATATTGGCAGGTTAGACCCTGATTCTTTAAATAGTACATTGCCTTTGTTAAACAAAAGTCATTCTTTTATTACATAATAGAGATTATAAATAAATGTAAAGTGTGCATGCAGTCAACTGCATATTATACAAGCAATATCTATGTTAATAATTGCTTTCTTTGGCAGGCCAGAATCCAGCTGGACATGCAATATTTACATATCAAAATCCTTGGTGTGTTCAAGTCATATTGGATGCAAGTGAAAATATATATGTATATATATTTACCGTATACACACACATTTTTATATATATATATGTATAAATGTATATATACACCTCTGCATATATACTGTATACATATATACACATAGGTATATGCTAAAAGTGGATTTCATCTTTTTCAGATTCAGGTGATGCAGGCCTTGAAACACTAAAAATATCCTGACAGGGTATCTGGGGAGGGGACTGGGGTGATAAATGAGACTTGGGGGAAGAGAGCTGGGATACGTTCTTTTCAGACAATATTTTTAAAATTTCTGCCACCTGCTTCTCAAGGGCAGCCATCCTACTGCTTAGCAGCTGGATATCTTCTTTGAGTTCGTGCTTGACTTCCTGCAGCGTGGTTTGTAAGGCCTGCTCAGGAATGGGGTAGAAAGGACACCTAGCATCCGCCTGGATGGGGCTGTGCTCCAGGGGGCTGCGAGTCTCACCAGCTTTATCCAAGCGAAGGTCACTTTTTGTGATTCCACTGTCACAAGAGTCTGTTTTCCTCAGGGGGTTTTTATTTACACCATTCTCAGAGTCATTGGACTTGGGGTCGTCGGACAGCAACCCCATGGACTCGGCCTTTGTGACGTTGTTCCAGTCCTCCTTCTTCTCCTCGTGGGCGCCCATGGTGTTCTTCAGCCGGAGCCAGCCCTTCCCGTTCCCGTTCTTCATCCTCATGGGGCTGTTCACCTTGAGGCATTTCTGCTCCCCGTTCCCGTTCGGCTTCAGCTCCATCACGTCGCGGTTGTTCTGCTTCACGGCCTCGCTGCTTTTCATGTAGGCCAGGGTGGTCTGGATGGGCGTGATCTGGGACACGGTGACCACGCTGGTGCCCGTGATGGAGGCCCCGTTCTGCACGCTCCTGCTTTCCACCTGCAGCTGGTTCCGCTCGGGGTCGGCGTGGCTGGAGCCCTGATTGCGCATCTCCTTCTGCTGCTTGAATTTCTGGAAGAGTTTGCGCACGGGGTGGTCCACGGGGATGCTCAGCGTCACCTCGTTCTTCTGGCGCAGGCGCTCCTCTTCCTCCTTCTTGACATCGCTGATCTTCCTGAAGATGATCTGTGGGGGGATAAATCCACAACAGAGTCAGGACCCAAAGGACATCGCATGAAAATAATAATTTGAGATGGGTAAAAAGTCTTGAGAACAGCCATTTCTCTCTTTATTCTTAATTCTGATCTTCCTTTCCATCTTAATTTTTTGTAGTGATTTCAAATGGAGCTGATCAAGACACAGCAATCTCAAGGTTAACCAATACAGATAGGATACTTACACATAAACACACACACTTTCTTAACAGGATACATTAAAAGTGGGTTTCACCTTTTTTCTTGATGCAGAAGATACTACTACTTGAAGAACTAAAAATATCCTGACACCAACAGAAGGAAAGAAACTGAACAAAGAGAAGAAAGCCATTGACAAAGAACCCAAATACTGTGATGCCAACCTACCCATTACTCACACTCATACCTGCTCTGTCACTACCTTTAGTACAGATCAAAAGGAAACAGTAATTCAGCAGGGACTACACAGCTGTAAGATAAATTCAATGTACACACCCTTCCAGAGGCTGGAAAATCCCAGCTTGCCCAATACTTTTTGGTTTTGCTGTTAGAGCTAGGGTTTTTTAGGAGTGTTGGAGGGTGCAATTAGATTCCCAATGGGCCACATGTGTGGCTTCACACTCTTTACAAGTGTTTACTGCAGAATTAGTATGCCTAATATGTGTAGGTGAGCTGGAAGCACCAGGGAGAAGCAGCATAACAGGGCTGCGTGTGGCTCTAAAACCCAGCAATATCCACCCTCTAATCATGCCATGCCATTTAATGCTGAGTTATTTCACCCAGCAGCATGTCTCAGGCTGCTACAGAAAAAGGAATTTGAGCCTCAAGCTGAGGGAGGATCCACAGAGTAAAATCTTTTTGTTGATTTTCTACATGTTACTCATATGATTTTTTTTGATTTATTTTTAGGTTCATCCAGTTTTCTTGAATGTGGGACTGGGAATCTGGGAAACTGGTTCTCTGTTTGACAACACTGTGAAAAGCAGCCTGTGATTAAATACAAATATGGACTGTGAAGGGATAGTGTGGTAAGAAAAGGAAAACAAAGCCCTTGAAATACACAAACAAAACCCTGTGTCAGTCAGCTGTAGGTTTTTGAAATATCAACTTGAGTATCCATATTTGAGAATCTATTTACTTTCAAATCTCACATCTTCAGAAGTCAGCAGAGAAGTGCCACGATGGCTACAGATCCTTCACTGCATGAATCTGGGATGAGCTGGACTTCAAAGCTTCATTAGAGAGCTTTCAAATGCAGTTGGTATCTCCTTGCCTGCTGCTGATAAACACAGCTGCTTATAATAATTTGGTTAACTTGCTTATAAGAAGCCCAGTTAAAAAAAATATATAAACAAAACCAAGGGACAACCATGGAAGTTACTTTAATCTGACTACTCTGACCTAGATGCAGTGACACATTCCCTCATTTGGAGGCTCCCCTTCATTAGCAGCTGCCCTCATGGAGCTTCTCTCTCTCTCTCTCAGGTCACTCTTGAGAGCCAATAATGGCAAGAGAAACTGCCCTTGATTCAAAACTGAGTGGTCACATTTAATTGAAGCCACGCTCTCTAAAGGCACATTTGGAAGGTGGGTTGTCTGTGATGTTTTGTTTGTGCCTCTCTTGCCCCAGAGGGCAGTGCAGCACCTCTGGCAGAAGATGCAACAGTGAAAGCAACCAGCTGCAAGGATGTGTCCCCAAGGAGTGTCTCAGGGGACATGGCTGGTTCCTCTCATGGTGTCCCCATTTGGCTGCACTGCTCTGCCTTGTGCTGAGTCCCTGAAAACATCTGCAGCGGGGGAAACTTCCTCTACCCAATGCTTTACAAAGTTGTGTAGGGACAGGACAAAGGGGGAATGGCTTTAAAATGAGAGTATGTTTAGACTGGATGCTAGGAGGAAATTATTTCCTGTGAGGGTGGTGAGGCACTGGCACAGGTTGTCCTGAGCAGATGTGGCTGCCCCATCCCTGGGAGTGTTCCAGGCCAGGTTGGATGGGGCTCTGAGCAGCCTGGTCTGTGGAAGATGTCCCTGCCCATGGCAGGGAGTTGGAAATGGATGATCTTTAAAGTCCCTTCCAACCCCAACCATTCTATGTTTCCATGATTCCCCTGCTTTCTGGCCACAAATCTGTTTCACAGCTTGAGCACCCTGCTCCCTGCAGGCAGCCTGTGCCTGGCAGGCGCTGTCCAGAGGCAGAGGGGGATGCTGGAAGGGAGGGATGCTGGAAGGGAGGCATCTCCAGCAGCCTGGCATGGGCCCACGGTGCTTCCCAGGCCGCTGTGGCACTGGATGTGCCATTGGGAAAGGCAGGAGGCAACTCTGACAACTTCTCTCCTACTGCATGTTTATAATCACCAGAATGACAGCAACAAAGACCACAGCAGCAGTTTCTGATTCCTTTCCCAAAGCCTGCACTTCACTGAAAATTACCCTCACCTCCCTTTCTCCCCCAGTCCAATCTTGGTTCTTTTATCCCTCTTCTAGACTCAGTTCAAACCTTCTCCAGACAGAGAGTTATCTCCCTGCACAGAATATAATTACCAGTGACTGCTGCTGCTGGGTTTGGCAGAAGAAAAGCCAAAACCTCTCTAATCTGACACCACCTGTACCTCATGCTCCTGAAGTGTATCCTTATAAAAGTCAGGAAATTACTGTGAAGCTTTTTGCCCCAGAGCCACTTGGAAAGGTGTCATTTGGATGAGTTGAGCCTAGTGACAGGGGGGTCTGAGCCTGAGTGCTGCTGTAACTCAGAGCAGAGCAAACACTTTGGGAACAGAAGAAAGGGATGGTGGCCAAAGTGGCAAATGCCACCAGGTACACAATGCAAATCTGGTCTGCTGTGTGAGCCCAAGGACCCACTAACCACCCACAGCCATGAGCTTTACCCCTGCTTTATGGGCATGCAGTGGAGAAGACACACACCCAAAGCCCTGCTGTCACCTCCCCAGAACATGTTCTCTCAGCTTCCTGCAGGACACAAGTGACAGAGCTCTTCAATGAGTTATTGCCCTTCTCTTCTCTTGGGACAGAAAATGCTCCAGCATGGAATGGTTCTATGCAGCTCCTTTGAAGAAGCAGATCTGCCACATGCTGATTAGTGCAGGAAATGCCCAGGGACTCAGGAATCCAGGGGGTAGCTGAGAACCAAGAATTCAGGAGTGATCCACCTCAGTGGAGCCCTATTTCCAATGGAGCAAAGGTGGGCTGGTGCACAGCCCTGGGCCTACCCTCCCCTTGGCTCTCTCATGTAACCTGGATGTGTTCATAGCTGTTTATTATTTTCTTTTTCACTCTGAAATGCATAAGTAAGACCCTCACATCCCAACTGACCCTGTGGGACAATGGCACTTTGGATGGAGACTGAGGTCTTGGTCCTCACCCTCCCACTGAGCTACTCTGCCAAGGAAATCATTTTACCCCATGGAGAACTTCCCCCTCTTCCTTCCCTTCAACCAAGGAAGATGCACCCCTAGCACAGCAAGGATCTAGTTTTGGTCAGGAGTACTTGAGAGCAGTAGAATATGTACAAGTAAAAGAAAAGAGAGATCCTACACAGACAAAGTACTGAAGAAAAAAAAACAAGATGTGAATTCTATCACTAACAGAGCAATAGTTATTTTTCATTACCAATTTTTTCCATATTAGGAGATTTTTCATGTGGCTGGATTTAATCTGGTTCCACAGTGATTTAAACTAAACCAGAATAGTTAAAATGTGTTTACATTTACAAATGTTTACATGGAAACTTAATTCTTTTAATGTCTAATAACTTTAACCAGCATTTTTTCTTTATAATTAAGAATTGAAAAACATCTCATGCAATCTGACATTTCTCTGCAGATTGGGAGAGCATTATTTTGAAATCTTAAACTGGATGAGCTATTTAATTTGTCCCTGACCCTTCTCAGAGAAGTTACACATAGGCCTGCCCAACTGTATGTCCCAGGAACAGTCACAATCTTTAAAGAAGAAGCTGAATTAAGTGTGTACAGAATTTATTTTAAGGAGTAAATAGCCACACTCCTGTCTCACACCAAGTTCTAAATTCATTAATGTAGCAGACATTAAGTGCAGGACTCCATTTCCTTTATGGATCAGATTATGAAAGACTGTTCCATGTGGCACAAATTTTGTCCTGTGGGTCCAGGTTCCTGGGTTTCTCTTAGTGTATTTACTTTGGGTAGAAGGGGCAACAGTGGTGACATTAATTACTGAGCTGGCAAAGATGAAGCAGAACTTAACTGACAGCCAGCCATGGAGACTGAAATACTCAAATTATTTATGAGGCAGGCACGGAGGAGAAACCAGCAACTTGAGATTCTCCATCTGATCTCAACCTCAGCCTCCTTGCCCTCCCTTCCCCACCAAGAGGAAACTCATGTGAGTGTGAACTCTGTCCCTTCCAAAGGGGGCCCCTACCCCAGGTACTGGCAGTGGATATGTCGCTGTTGGAGCAGCTCCTGTGAGGTGCCAGCTTGTACAACCAGCCCCAAAGCCAAGTGCAGATGAGGGCAAGAGCAATGAGGAGTCAGGGAGCCAGATCAAAGCTGAGACACACACACTGAATTAAAGAGTAAAGCTGTGGCCTTTTCAGGTGCTTTGAAATGCATCCCTTGTCTGCTGTCTTTTTTTTTTTTGTAGCAGTACTGCGGAAATCATCCCTCCATGACCTTGCTCCATCCAGGAGATCTGCACAAAGATCCCTTAATAAGTGACTCCAAGGCAGGTACGTGAAGGGATTACAGAGCTGGTAAAAGTCTTGAAGAATTACAGTGAGTTCATAAAAAGTGGCAGCTGTTTGACCAGAGATCATCCTGTCCTGTGCCTGAACATCCCATGCTGTTGTTAGTGGTGTTCAAGGTGTGCCTGCTCCTCTCCACAGAAATCCACAGAAAGGGACAGCCATGGATCCAAAGGGAACACAGTTGTCATGGTGATGGAGGCAGCCTGTGTGCACTGACTGGGAGGGAGAGAGGGAAGGAGGGAGGGAGAGCCACACAAAGCCACCAAAAAGCAAAGATTTTCACAGTGTGAAGACCCTGTCCTGGGAGAATTGGTTTGACTCAGCTCACTGGACATTTCTGAGGCAGAAACACCACACTTCAGTCCCCAGAGCTGCATCCACTCAGTAACCACAGGTCACTCTCATTAAAGCACAGGCCAGGCTGATGTCAGTGCTGATCATCTCTCAAAAGTTTGTTTCAGGGGTAATTATCTCGTCTGATTCAATGTCGTGTCTTGTAGGAGCCCCATCTCCCTTGGATCTGGTTGTTCACAACCCAATGTATTTGTCCAGATCTCTGTATTTTTGTTCCTATTTATTACAGCAACTTCTTAGAAGGCATCTGAGATCAGTGACATAAGAATCAAAGAATTAGAGAATCATTAAGGTTGGAATCAAAATCATCAAGTTTGAAGCAGGTTAATAAATCTGAAGAAATAGAGGGCTCTTTCTAACCTGGACCCACCTGCAGCACAGGTCCAGAGCTGAACTTGAAACACTGCAGTCAGAGCAAGTGGGATGAGCAGAAAATGTGAGCTGGAGCTTCCCAAGTGATGGAGGCAGGAGCTCAGGGAAGGGCACCCTCCTTTGAGCCACACTGCAGAGCTGGCAGCTGGATTGCAGTTGGCTTAGACCCACCCATCAGCTCCTTCACCAGCTTTCAGATCCCCCCAGAAGGATTTGGACTGGTCCACCTCCTCCAGGAATGTCTAATTCCCATTCAAAAAGGGAATTAGTGTCCTCACAAGGTGTGTTGGTCTTGGCTGCCTTTTATATAAGCTTTTTTTTTTTTTTTTTTGGAAATAGGAGAGCTGCCTTTCATTGCCTCCTTGGCCTGAAATTACACAAGCTTAGCTGAAGCTGGCAAATGGATTTAAAAAATTTTAAGTGGTAGAACCAATATCCAATACTGCAATAACACAGATCTCATTTTCTTTGGAAATAATGCTACAAGGCTTTACAACATAAATTTCCATAAAGATGTCTGCAAAAAATACTATTAATTTTCACATCTTGGAGTGCACTGTACAAAAGTAATTTACATTTTTGTCATGCTAATGTGGAAGGCAGATTTATGTCAGATGCAGGATTTAGACAGACACAGGATACCCCAGCACAGACCTGTGTGCTATTTCCTGCTCCTGAAAATACATAATACATAAATACATTTCCTGCCCCATAAAATACACCCAATTTCCAGAGCACAGACACTCGGAACAGGGCTCACCTACAAAGCCTTGGTCTGCATCTCAACTCACCCTCCAGGAGCTCTGCACAGCAGAGGGAGGAAGACAAAGGCACTTGGAAGGTGTGAGTCATTTATTTCACCTGCAGCTGGATGTTAAAGCAGGTCAGACAAGCTGTACCCTGAGCTGCCTGCTTGTCTCTGGTGTCTGCATAGTGAGCTCCGTGCCTGTCGCCTCTGTGCAGACACCCTCCATGGATGGTGGGGATGGAGGATTCAAATCCCCACCTCTGGCAGTGCAAATGTCAGGGTTTGGTGCAGAGTGTATTAAAAGCCTCCTGTAGTTATTCTCTGTGTATGTGTGTGTGTTTTGCACCCTTCATCTGGTGCTGTTTTTATTTCCACCCCAGCGTGTTGGGGTGTTGCCAGTTCCTGGCTGGGATGAATTCCCCACAGCCTCAGGGCCCAGCCAGCCCTTACAGACAAACTTTACTCTTCCAAAAGCTGCAGAGGGAGGACAAGCCATGACTGCCCAGGAGGCCCAGCCAGACTGGTGGCTCTCAGTGAGAGCTTGAGGAAAATCAGATGGAGCATCCCAGACCCCCCTGAGCCCATCAGAGCAATGGCTGGGAAGGGTTTGCTGGGTTTGGCAGGGCTTTGTGCCAGGGGTGGCAGTGCTCCAAGCAGGATCTGTCCTACAACACCTGCAGTGGGATGAGCTTTGCAGTGCAAAAGAGTGGGTGTGCAGAACAGACACATCTCAGGTGGTCTCCAATTTCCTGGATGAACCACCAGCAGGGAAAAGAAACCCATCCCTTCCCCCTTATTCTCACTACACTTCCCAGAGAAAACATCCAGAATGGGGATGCCCCTTCCCCTGCTGGAAGTTCCCCAGCCCATAGGAAACTGGAGACCACCTGAGATGTGTCTGTTCTGCACACCCACCCTTTGCACTGCAAAGCTCATCCCACTCCAGGTGCTGTAGGACAGATCCTGCTGGGTCACTCCCAGCACTGGCACTGCCAAACCCAGCAAACCCTTCCCAGGCCATTGTTCTGATGGGCTCAGGGGGGTCTGGGATGCTGCATCCCTCAGTCCTTGAGGATTGGTCCCCTCTAGGAGCCAGCTATCAAAATAGGGCATATCTGGGATCCTCTTTTCTGATATTCTGAAAACTAGGCCAGTCAAACCCCATTCCTAATGTACAACCCTTGGTGAAAAGGCTTGCTCCAAAATGAATGTGTTTTTAAAATCTAGGCAGGTCCCAGAGAACAAGACTCACTATTAATACTTGATGTTAAAATGCTTTTAAATCTTATTTTTCAGATATTATCTTTTTAAAAAAACAAAAAACTTCCATTATATTAAAAAATCTTCTTTTTTTGTTTACCTTAATCAAAATGTGAATTTAAAAAGTCAAACTATGAAGGACTAGACAGAAATGGATTTATAGGAAATGACCCCACACAAGCCTTTAGGCTGCTTCTCTTAATTCACTCCTGCAAATCTCCATAAACTCTTAGCTCACTTTATTAATCTGCACTCCAAGGATGCAGAGTAGATGGTTTGAAATGATGGCTTTATTGTTCTTCTGCTCTGTACACTCCTCAGATAGCTTCACTTTGATGTGAAATTCAGCCTCAAAAACAAACTGCTCTAACAACTCTTTTAATTGCTCTCCAGTAAATTCCCCTTAATCCTCCTGTCCCAGGAACTGTTTTGTGCTAAACCACTGCTCCATCTGTGTGTGAGAAAGGAATCGCTGTCCTTGGCTGTGCAGTGAAAATGACTGACTGCTGAGCAATTAGTTAATCTCCAGGATAGGGATGTCTCACTAAACAGTCTTTCATGGAGGATTTTGGAGGAAAAGAAGATTTCTGCAGGTTAGTCTTCCAGCTGCTTGAAAGAAACAGTAAATAATAGCCTTTCTGCAAATTTCCATTGATCCTGACTTCACAGACACAGTAACATGCTACAGCAAAAGCTTCCTACCAAGCACATTTTAATTTTGCTTTGGAGAAACTGTATTCACATACATTCTTTCTAAGCAACTATTGAATTGACCTGCAAAAGATGTGAAGATTTCCAATCCAAGTAACAAAGTGATGTCGCTTCAAGGAAATGAGAATTATTTCCATTATGCTGAAAAAGCCTTTTTAAAGGATATTTAATGGCATTTTATATGCAAGGAAGAGGTTCATTCTTTTATGATGGCTTAATAAAGATCTTTGTCCCCCAAGTTGTTCATCTAAAGAAAAATCAGAGCATGTAATGAGGGAGACACCTTTAAAAAAGCACAACAACAGCCAAAAGCTGATTTCCAAAGTCCAGAAATTCCATCATCTCCTTACTGCTTGTCCTACTGTTTAGAAATTGATTACTGTAGGTCAAATTTTAATCTGGTTCCATGTCATGTTCACAATCAATTTTCAGCACCTGAGTACTCTTGCAGAGAGACATCTGTGCATGCTGGCAGCCAATTAGGCTGATCTGCATTTGTGAAAAAACATGAATATTAAGAAGAAAGTGGTTGAGAGCTTGACCCCTCCTCTTCATACTTGGTATGGCTCTGAAGGGATCCTGGTTTCATTTAAAACATGTCTGGATGGAAGAAGAAAGAGGAGGGAAGCGGGCAGAGATCCAAGTCTCATTTGTCACATCCCTGGAGCATCGTGGCCAAACACACAGAGCAGCAGGCTGGGATTCACAGGGATGGATTATCCTGCTGGCCTGACCTTCAGCCAAGAGAAGGGAAGTCCTGTACAAATCACTCTGCCTCCTCATGTCTCCATCTCCCCCAGTGTAAGAGAGGATAATAACACTGCCCTCATTTCCCCAATTAACTGGAAATCTCTCTGTCACTGCTATTTACAACTGAGAGACTAAAACCCATGGCTGACAGCAGAGAGAGGTCACTGTGCTGGTCTGTTGCCAAAACTGAGGCAGTTCATTAACAAAAAAAAACAGTCACAGAAAAATGCACACAGGTGTCCTCAGGGTTTCAGCTTGAGATCAAGGGCCCAGGGCACTGCTGCCTAAGATGTTTAGGGCAGCGCACAATGGATGTACAGTGCTACATGAAGTCCTGGTCTCATCCCCTGAGACATCACTCTCTGATTGATTAAAGGCACTAACACCTACTGACACCTACTCTGCCAGGAAGGATCAGTCAGATCACTCAGCTGGCCTGTTGGGTTCTTTAAACGGTGTGATTACACCTTCAGCCAAGTGTGGGCTGAGCTATGGAATCAGATTTCCAAAAGAAATGCCAAAACCTTCTCCTCCCTTGGCAAAATTATACAGTTTTCCACCAACTACAAGAGCATTATCTGAGAGCAGCTCAGTTTCCTGAACCAGGAGCTCTTCTGTTCTTTCAGTCACCCAGGCCTGAGCACCTCCTGCCCAGAGATGCCTCCATCTTTTCATACCCCAGGGAAAAACAACTCATGGATTTCCTGTGGCTGCAGGTTCAGCTGTTGTCTGATGTCTGCTCTGTTTGTCTGCTTGGAAAGGGATGCTGAAGAAGGGCACTGTGCTCCTTTGGAAGTGGGGAGCTTTGCCACTGTTTTTAAATGAGGCTCTGGAATTGGTATTGATTGCTTATTTTTCCTGCTTTCTCACTCACTATTTTCTGTTTTCTTTGCTGTAACCAAACAGCAGATGCTTTAGCATGTTGCAGAGCAGACAGATTCAGAATGATTTCTGCAATACTATCCAAGTGAGCAAAATGCTCCTTCCACATACAAAATCATTTCAATCAATAAACCAGAAAGGCTACTTTGTTTATGAATTTATGGTGGGTTTCAACCAGGGTCTGTTGCTGCTTAGCCTTGTTTAGGGTCAGTCTGTTGCAGAGTGAAGTATTGATCTCTGTGGCCTCAGAAGGACTGTGACCATGGTCACAGCTCCTCTTGGGCTCCTGTCACAACTGGGAGCAAAGAAACTCAGCTTTAGCCTCCTAACTCCTTTTCAGGATCCTAAATCCTACACTGAACTCAATAAAAAGACAAAACTGGATCGGAGAGCTGAAATAATACATTGAATCAGAGTCTAATCTGTTTTCTGTATATCACATAGACTTGGTTAAACATGGGGAAATTGAACAAAGGACAATTTGAGTGTGACTGCTGCAGTGTAACTATTACTGAGCAGTGTCTTGTGGGGACCCCTGCTCCCTCTCACTGGTTTATCCACTTTGGGATTTAAACTCATGCCTTCCTTCACTCCCTAACAACCCTCCCATGTAAACAAATCTAATCTGGACTGCTCATTTGGTTGGTGAGGAAACTACTTCCAGATGTGTTCTTGATGGAGAGTATCACATATTCATCCCTCCTTCCCCTTTCTCTTTTCTTCTTTGCAGATGCAATTATTAAAGAGCAAAGGGCAAGGGAGATATTTCTCCTATTTCCTTGTCTGGCATTAGGGCAGAGGGAAAAGCAGATTTCTCTTGACAGGATTTCTTCTTTTTTTTTTTTTTTCAATTTTGCAGATATTTCTTTCTCCTGCAAGACGAGAAGCTGAGGTACTTACAGAGGGGGAAAGAGGAGCCCTGCAGATGGCTAAAAATCCAAGCCCATTACACCCAAGATCTTTCACTGCATGTGGAAGTGAATTCCAGCAAAGACAGCCTCCACCCACCCCTACCAGACAATCTCATGACATTCAGAGAACCCCACAGAGGTAAGGAGATGGTGACATGTGGCACCACGTGGCACATTACGACCACGTCACCACCAACCCTACCAGCACATCACCATCACCCCCAGGGCTCAAGAGCCAGAGGGAGCTTCCCACTGCCTCCCAGCCCAGCTAGAGGGGTGCTGGGCTCACTGCCAGACAGTGCCCTCTTCCACAGGGCAGCTCCCAACTCCATCAGGCAGGCTGGGTCCTTGCAAATTTATATTGATTGGCCGCTGGATCAATATCTGCTATTGGCACTGGCCTAATGAAATGTCAGTCAGCAGCATTGCCAATTGATCCACACTCATCTGTGCTGCAGATTAGTCACTGTCTCTGCATTTTACCAGAGATGATTAAAAGAAGAAAACAGCCTTCAGCTCTCCCAGGATCTCCTAAGGGGGACACGCTCCTGGGCAGGGAGAGGGAAACACAGTTCAAAGTCTCCAGATGACAGCAGGGTGGTTTGAGCTTGGGGCACACTGCAGAACCAGGGAAAAAGTGCCAAAAGACTTTACAAGTTGCTCTTCAGCCTGATTTAACTTGGAGCAGAAAATCAATCATCAATAATAAAATGCAGCACTAATCCAGCCCTCCCCTTTCCCTGCATTGGAGGAAGCTGGATTTACGTAGCTGCCATGTGTGCCAGAGGCCAGCAGCAGGGCACAGAGAGGTCATGCAGCACTGGCCCAGGGTCACTGAGCTGCTCAGTGGATAAGCTGGGGGGATGGAGCCAAGGTTTCCAACCTAAAGCCCCTAAAGTAGGCAAATCCATACTGCAAAAAGATTAAACATGCAAATATATATTTTTAGAAGTAAAAAACCCCAAAACATATTAGTATAACAAGAACCCTTCTTTTCACCACTGTCCTAACTGGTGCGTAGAGTTCTTGATTTGAAATAATTGAAAAGGCTCACCTTTAATTGCAGTTAATTGCTGAAATTAAACCTAGACCAGGACAACTTACTGCTGCTCAGGTTTTTGTTGGAAGAGGGGTGAGGAGGGAGGCAGAATTATTTCTGTTTATTTAGTGACAAAGGTTGTGCTTTTATTCCAATGAAAAATATCAAAATCCTCATGTTTGGCTTCTGGCCAGCCTTGTTTGTGCAGTGTTCCTGCACATTCCCAGCACAAAACCACTCAGAACACGGGCACAGAGGATTTGCAGAATTTGTGTTTTCCTCTCTACATTTCTGCCTCTTATTGCTTTTTGCTTTTTGCCTGAAGACTAAATGGTCTCACTAAATGCCTAAGAGAGTCACTCCATTTACAAAGTAATACATCAGCAAAAGAATTGCAAATTGTTCCCCAAATATGCTACTCTCTGCTGTCTGCTTTAAGTAGAAATTTAAATTAATTGGAATCATTATGGCTTTCTTTTTTAACTTAAATATTACTGTACCAGACTATAAAGTGCCTGAAATTTAATCTGAAGTCTTCAGACCTGAAAAAGCATTTTGCAACTGAAAGATTTTTGATTTTTTTCCAGCTATATCCACTGGCCAATAAAAAATAGCACCCATTGCTATCAGCCTTGCTTCTGACATTGAGAACATTCCACCTGGCTTTCAGAAACCTTGGTTTTATATGGAAGGTGCCACCAGCTACTCTGTTGACTTCATCACTTACAATGTTTTGTTAATTTATTGAGCAGCTTTTAGAACAGGAGCTTCAATTAGAACAATGCACTTCCATTGCCATGCAAGGTAGAACACCATGAGTTTTGTTTGGAAGTGCTAAGTCAGAAATGAAGAAATAATTTAGAAAACCCAAATGGATGGGACAAGGGGCAGCCTCTGTACCTAGAAGAGCCAAGACACCAGCTTGTATTACAAAACAGGGAGGTAAAACATGCTGCTCAGTCACTGTCAGATATCCCTCACCTCAACCAGGGGCTAGTAACAGAGACCTCTTTAGTGGAAAAGTCACTGACTCCAGACCCAAGGTAACTGAAAAACATTCCAGAATTCCTGACTGGAGCAGATTTACACTGCTGGATGGGCAGTAATTTGCTTCTTTCCCAATTGCTTCTGGATTCCAGTCAAGGACCTGACCTTTTGGGGCTAAAAGTGAGGGCCTGCCTATGTCACACCATGGGGAAGGGCACCAGGACTCCTTCTGTCCCACAGCAGTGTCCCCCTGCAGAAAGGCAGGATCCAGGAGGATGAAGCCACGCTCTTCTCAGTGGTACCAAGTAGGAGAAAATGGGCAGAAACTGATGCACAGGAGTTCCACCTGAACATGAGGGAAAAACTTCTTTCCTATGCAGTGACTGAGCACTGGAACAGGTTGTCCTGAGAGATATTCCAGAACCATCTGACACACCCTTGTGCCCTGTGCTCTGGGGTGGCCCTCCTGGAGCAGGGAAATGGGACCAGATGACCAACTGAGATCCCTGCCAACCTGACCCATCCTGGAATTCTGTGATTCTCTGATCAGGCTGCACTCAGAACTGCTCTCATCTCTCTCTGTTTTCAAGCTCAAAGCTTGAAAGCACCACGGTTCTGCTCTCTGCCAACCAATCATGCCAAAATTTCCTCAGTTATTTCTTTTCCTATACAGTCTATTGCCAAATCAGAGAAGACTGAAGCTGTCTAAACCAAACTCAGGACAAACTCAGGACTTCTGCCAGCACTCACTCCCTTTCTACAGATGTTTTGGATGAAACCTAAGTTCAAATGACCACTGATCATATCCCAGTGCCCACCTTACCCATGGGATGCCCTGCAAATGAAGCCACAGGGATGCTGCCAGGGATAACGAGCTGGGGCAATTCAGCAACATGTCTGCATCTCAACTCAGAGACACAGCACAAAATCCACTGGCAGGGTGATCTGACAATTCTTTTAATTTGAAATCAAGACTTGGAAAGGATTAACACCTCTGAAAGACAGGGTCAGCCCACTGCGCAATAGATGTGAAATAACTGAGTTGAACCATTGGGAAATCCAAATTTGACAGCAAAAGAAGACTAAAAGGTTATTTAAACTTTTAATATCTACTTCATTTAACTACAGAAAGCTTAGTGAAATAACCTTAAAAAGTATCCCAGGGATTCTTCAAGTGAAACATCTCACCCAGCAAGAGCAAAGCTTTTCCCAGTTGGGAGCTCTTAGTTGGCAGTGTGTGATTAAGGAGTGCTGGCTGCTGGAACATGCTGAAATTGCCTTTAATATGATGACAGTCACTGCTTCAGTGGGGAGGAACCACTTGGGGAGAAAAAAAAAAGACCCAAGACACAAGCATGCAAACATTAAGGAGCATGCTGTCAAGAAGAAATATACCATGAAGAGGATGTGCTACTTTCACCTAAAACTTCTCCCTTTAGCCTTAAGTGGCTGGCATAGCTCTGCCACTGAGGGTGCTTTAGCTCAGGAGACTTGAAGGAATCACAGTTTTTTAGAGGTATCTGTAATTGTCAGCAGAGCAGGAGCCTTCTATTTATGGCAGGATCAAATTAAATTAATTTTTAGAGAGCAAAGATGCCATTTCAAAGATTTTGCTAATGTTTCCTCATACTTGAATGTGCACCAACAAAGAGCTCTTCCTTTCTGGTGCAGAGTCAAGGGAAATCACACACAGCTGGAAAAGCCAGGACAAAAGCTACCCACCAGCTAGTGAGCTCTCTACCACAGCACAGAAACACAGCATCAGCCATGTGAAAATTCAGAGTGCTGCTCCCTGAAGCCACTTGTGCAGAGAGGGAGCTGCTGATGTCAGTCATGGCAGAGCACTCCTGGACAGCACCACGGGGCTGCCTCCATGACACACACCCCAGGATGAAGTGCTCTCCCTGCCCCCAAAGGGAGCACTGCATGTTTTCCCAGCTCAGGAGTTGTCACTGAGGCATTTGGCAAGTAGGAACTCTGCAGAGCCTTACATTTATTTCTGAAGGGCACCCACAGGAGGAAGAGGCAGCACAGGAGAGTTAGCTGGTGGGGTTATGGGGATGGCATGAACAGATGGTGTGGTGAAGAGCCATTTCCTTCCCACTTGCACACTGACTGCATTAAATCAATCCCTGGGCTTTCATGGCAATGAGCTGAGGCTGTGCTGTGAAGGGTTTCAATGATCTGACCATATCCTGCTTGTGGGTATCATTCTATTGGGTCTCAACACTTCGTCTACTCTCGGGGAAAGCTCCTTCCATTTTTCTCACATGCTTCTTGGTGATCTTCCCTGCTATCTGTATGGCAGCCATTGCCTCTTTGCCAGCTGTGGATCTCTGTAAAGCTCACCAGCAGTGTTTTTGTTCCCATCCATGTACTCAGGCACTGACACAGGATGCTCCACAGGGGCTGAGCCTGCTGGTTTTGCAGCCTTCACTTATCTCATTGCTCCAGACCTAAACAAATTAGTTTGTAATCCTCAGTATTGTATGCTCTGGAAAACCTGGCTTTAAAACTGATCAGAAATTACTTCATGTAAAACTGGAGTCAATCTCCTCTTCCTGTCTGGGGCTGGAAGAAAACCCTGTACCTGCACAAGTAACAGGTCTTTGCAATCAATAATATTGACGATTCTGAATTTCCCCATTTTTGGCCATGCTTCACCCTGTTTACACACAGTTTGTATTGCTTTCTACCACTCCCTGTGCACACACAATTAATGAAACACCAGCTGGTGCAAGATAAACACTGCTGCAGGGATGTAAAAAGACACTACACAAAAGTACAGATCTCTACCTCTGTTATTTTCCATCTCAGATGCTGTGTTTGCCTCCCAGAGCTCCTTCTGAGCTCAGAAACTTTGGCTAAAGCATCTTCCTGCTTTTCTCTTTGAATTTCTTTTTTCCTGAGGTCCAAAAAATCCAGCTAACCCCAAGCCTCCCACACAAGACAGCAGTTCTGTCACCTTCTCCCAGGAAAGCCTTGTCCAGGAGGCTGACTCTCCTCAGTGGGGTTTGTCACTCTCCTTAGATGCTGGGGACAAATGTACAACTGTGTTGGATGTTAAGACCATGAAGGTGCTCAGAGGGCTACAGCACCTCACCTGTAATGACAGACAGAG
This sequence comes from Fringilla coelebs, assembly GCF_963513975.1. Lineage (NCBI taxonomy): Eukaryota > Metazoa > Chordata > Aves > Passeriformes > Fringillidae > Fringilla > Fringilla coelebs. The sequence continues at coordinate 6,710,060 of NC_140034.1, forward strand.
AGAGGTGGGCTTGCTCAGCCTGGACAAGACTCCAGGGAGACAGACCTGAGAGCCCCTTCCAGCATCCAAAGAGGCTACAAGAGAACTAGCAAAGGACTTTTGATGAGGGCATGCAGTAATAGGACAATGGGAAGTGGCTTTATATGGCCAGAGGGAAGGTTTAGATTCAATTTAAGGAAGGAATCTTCCCTGAGAGGAAGATTGGCACAGGTTGCCCAGAGAAGCTGTGGATGTTCCATCCCTGGAAGTGTTCAAGGCCTCCCTGGATGGGGCTCAGAGCAACCTGCTGGAGTGGAAGGTATCCCTGCCCATGCAGGGGGTGTGGAAATGATCTTTAAAGCCAAACTGAGCCAAACTAGTCAGTGATTCTGTAATTCTGTGTTCCACCATGGGGCAGGGCTGATCCACGGGGCCAGAGCATCTTGTCCTCAAGAAGGCCATCAAGGCTAAAGAAGGCTCTTGGGGTTCTGCAAGCCCAGTCTCTGTCCTAGCAGATTCCTGACCATCCCCATTAGCAGCTGCCTGACATGCTGGTCTGAATTTGAGCCCAACTGGTCTGGCAGGAAGCTCTTCATGGGACACATACTACAAAATTTCTAACAAATGCTTTAAGTAACAGCTGATGGTTCATCAGGCTCAGCCAGGCATCTGTTTGGGACATTAATGCATGGCTGCACTGAGCTTGTAAATTATTATTCATGTACTTTGGTAGAACATCTTGAGGTTGTTGGCTGAGTCCTTCACTAAATGGGAACAGGGACAATTATCCACACATGAAAAACATGCATGATTCAGTTCATCCATTTACATTTCTAGTGTGGCCTTCCTTGGCAGGATGGCAAATACAGCCTGGGAGAAGGATGGTCATTCATAACTGAGCTGCTCTGACCAACAGCTGTCCCATTTTAAAATGGATTTACCTCAGATAAACAAGGGAGATGGAAATTCACTGCAGTGGCATGGAGTCAAGGAAGGCAGAATTGGTGAAAATGGTGAGGTTAGACAAGAAATTAATTATGGAGATGACAGGATGCTCTGTAAAGGTCAGGGACATGGACAAGGAAAAGTGGATGTCTGTGCACTGAGAGGGAAGCAGTGGGCATGAATGGAAAAGCAAATTTAATCATAATAAAAAGGCTTCATTTCTTCTCATCAGTTAGAAATATCCTGATTAGAAATGGCTGTTCTTTGCTGCTGTCATCTGCTGGTTGCTTAGGTCCCCATTTTCACATTTTTAAGGGAGTGTGAAGTGGTTTAGGCTCTCAGAAGAAGCCAGAACTTGTTCCTGAGGTAACTGGAGTGTTGTTCATAATAAAAAAGAGGACAATGGACTGCTTCCAAAGGGATATGTACTCAGAGAGCACGGAGAGGTAAAGTCCTCCTGCTCTGCAGGTACAGTGACTGATGGAAATTTAATAGAGGAAACAGTATAGAGAACCTTTTTGGCAGCTGAGACAGCTTTGTGGAGTACTAATAAAAAATCTGATATTCACCCAGAAGTCAGAGAGGAGGTCCCAAAGTTCAAAATATCAAAAGATCACTGACAGTTTAATTAAGGAGTTGAGAGAATCAGAGGCTTTTATAACTGCTCACACTGTGCTCCTTTTTTTAACAGTAACCTACAACTAAAACCTATATTATGGTTTTGCTATCTTCAGGAAGGTAAACAAATTAAGAGCTAGGGCTGTAAGCTCTGAGAAATAAAAATATGGGGGAAAAATAAATGAATAATATCTATTCTTTCCTAAAAGCACAGAGTATTTTTAGCTTTCAGTAAGTTGCTCAGAAGTGCAATAATAGGGGACTCAGCTTATTTCAGGTGCTTCCCAGAATGTCCCTGTCCCTCCTGACAGCTATGCCCACCTCTGGAATATATTTAAGCATCTCCTGATCTGTTCCTCCAGAGTTTCTTTGCATGGGACCTAAACTGAGCCAGCTTGCTAATCACAGCCACTGGCAGACAATTAAAAAAGGCACAGTCAATCAGCCATCATCAAGTTGGAAGTGACAGGCTGGGTTTTATTTTTAACTAAAACTAGTGGGATTTATGCAAACTTTCCCACAAAGTTCCTCTCGCACTTTGTTTACAATTTAATACTTTCCTACATGCACTGTAGAAAGCAGCCCCAAAATACCACTGAAAGCAAGGTAAATCTGGGATTTGCAGGACTGCAATGATTATTCTGTGCTGAACTAGCACATTTGGGTATTATTGCATCTGTGAAGTGTGAGCTGAAAAAATAATAGATTAATGGATTTATACTTGCACAGAAAAGAAAGGCCTTATACAGGGAGTTTTATTTAGCATTTGAGAAGCTATTTATTCATTTATTTATTTGAGGAGCCTTTTTGTTCAAGTCAAGGCAAAAACCTAATAAATAAAATCAGCGCTGTTTCCATTGCAAAACTGCTGTGAAATTGTCACTGATCATTTCTAGATGGGTCAAAATGGATCCCATTTTGGGCAGAGCCAGACAATTCCCACTTGGATGAATGCTCAAGCTCTCTGCCTGTGCCTTGTGAACCCCATGGGGATCCACTGATATGATCCTCATGAACAGGCAGAGGCTCTCTTTCCCCAGCCATGGCTTTGGGTGCATTTCTACCTGCATTCCCAGTCTGGCAGAAATAAGGTTTAGGGAATGAGATGTCTGGGGTAGAAGCTCATTTTATACCTTCAAGTCATATTTTGCTGTTGCTAAAATGTCTGGTGTTCAGCTCCAGGAAGCAATGACAGAATAAACCATCTCAGTTTTTTAACATCTCCCACTTTTCTTGAAGTTATCAGGTTGAAAAAAAATCATAGATCCACACAGCAATTAGACTCAGAAGCCCCTGTAAGAAGAAATCCATTGGTCTGGAATAATTGTTTGGAGAGGTGTGAGGTAACACAACACACCTCTGTCCCCACTTTCTGTGTGAATCCTGCCTGCTGGTAAAAACTTCCTTAACTGGAAATCAAAAATGAAATGGCAATGTTCCTTCCCACTGCACCATGCACATTGTCTCCCTTTCCTTTGCAGTGGGAAGAGATTAAAAGCATCAATTTTAATTGATGAGGGGATGTAAATACAAAATATTTGTTTTTTAATATTTACAAGAGAAAAAATAGCAAACTTTTGATTTATTTTTTTTATTAACAGTCATGTCCTGTGCAAGCAATGCTGCCTTGAACTGGTATTAGCAGACAGCCTGCAGAATGCTTTCTGTGTCAGCCAAGGGAAATATCTTAATTATGAGAGCTTTCTAAACAAGAAAATAGTATTAATTCACAGAAAGCACAATAACAAATAATCATCAATCTGGATCTTCACTCTAACAGAGCCAGTCACATTTTTGTCTCCCTATGGACCTGCCCATCCCTGACATTCCTGTTTATGATCTTTCCACACACAAACAAATCACCCAGACTGCACTGCCTGCCTGAGGAGGGGATGCTCACACCTTTCAGTGGGGTCCATGAGCTGAGTGCCTTTAACATCAGCTGCTGAGTCTTCTGAGTGCAGAAAGCATCACACCAGCACACAGGATTCTTTTTTCTCCATGAGACAATGCTGTTCCAAGATCTTTGAATGAGAAGTATGCTAAATTGCCTTGCATTTCTCAATAAAGACCAGCAGAAAAACAACATACAACAACTTTTTGATTTAGATTTAGACAGGGAAGTTCCACATACAGGAAAATAATAAGTCTACCTCTGTAATGCCAAAGGATTATCAGAATTGGGTTCAGTCTTGCTTTTAACAGAGCTGGTGATTTGTCTCTTGCTCCTACAGAAGCATGGTCAGGATGTCTGAGGAAGGTATTTAACTCAGAGATTATATCCAGAATAGAATATTGGCCTGGTGGTACCCTGGGGGATTTATGTGGCTCTGAAAAACTACTAAAGATGATAGTGCACTGGCTGATCTCTGCATCTGCCTGCAGTCTGAAGGCAAAATGTGCTAATCCAGACTGGGCTGTGAATCCATAGCACCCAAACCTCTCAAAGATCCCACGGGATATTCAGTGCTGTGGGTTTGAGGAGAGGAGAGGAGAGGAGAGGAGAGGAGAGGAGAGGAGAGGAGAGGAGAGGAGAGGAGAGGAGAGGAGAGGAGAGGAGAGGAGAGGAGAGGAGAGGAGAGGAGAGGAGAGGAGAGGAGAGGAGAGGAGAGGAGAGGAGAGGAGAGGAGAGGAGAGGAGAGGAGAGGAGAGGAGAGGAGAGGAGAGGAGAGGAGAGGAGAGGAGAGGAGAGGAGAGGAGAGGAGAGGAGAGGAGAGGAGTCTACAACCATCATCTAATTCAATTACCTGACCATTTCAGGGCTGATCAACAGTTACAGCATGATCTTAAGGGCAATGTCCAAATGCCTCTTAAACACTGATGTGCTGAGGGTTATCAACCATCTCTCTAGGAAGCCCATTCCAGTGTTTGACCATCCTCTCAGGAAATAAAAGCTTCCTAATTTCCAGTAAACCTTTCCTGGAGCAGCTCTGAAGCATCCCCACACATCCTGCCGCTAGACCCCAGGGAGATCAGCAGTTCTCTCTCTGCCCTTCCCCTCCTCAAGCAGCTGCAGGGGAAAATGAGGTCACCCCTCAGCCTCCCTTTCTCCACACTAGAGAGCCCAAAGTGCTCAGCTGCTCCCCACACTCCTTCCAGCCCTTTCACCAGCTTTGCTTCCCTGGTACATTCAAGAGTTTCACACTTAGCACCAAGTTCTGCACTCAGCCACAAGTGCAGCCAGAGCCAAGCAAGAGAAAACCTCTGTGCTCCCTCTGCTCCTCCAGGGAGGGGATTCAGAGAGGATTCACTGCACCTCATTTCCCACGGTCAGAATGACCTGAAGAGCACCCAGAAGAGATGACCTGGAGAAGAGATGAGTGTACAGGATATGAAGCAGTCAGAAAGGAGAGGGAAAGGAGTGAGGCTCAGGGAGAAGAGTCCAGCTCTGTCACAGCTACAGAAGTGAGACAGCAAACCCATAGCAGCTCCTGCAGCACCCACTCTGCTCCAGCTACCCCAAGCTGTCTGGCAGGGGCTGAACTTGAAGCTGCTGCAGTTCTCCCTTTCAATTTTTATGCTGCTCTTCTACCTAGCAAAGTCACACACAGTCCTCCAAGGACTCACTTCCTTGCTTTGAATGCCTTAAATTCAAATCCCCATGTCCCTGAAGAGGGGCAAAGACTCAAGGAATTGCTCAGGGGACCAGGAGATGGGAAGGAAGAGCTTCAGAAATAACTCTGGCCTCAGATCTGTAATTCTCACTTGGAAGGATCCTTGGGGCTCTCAGTGGCAGAAGGAGGAGGATGGCCTTTGCTGCACTGTCTGTAACCACACAGCTACAAATACACAAGGAATTGCTGCACTATCTGTACTGATAAATCCCTCACATGGGTTTGGATTACTCAGATTGCTCAGATCCCTGAGCAGTTTCTCCAGAAATTTCCAGCCCGAGACCACCAATCAACAATTTGGACAAGGTCACTTTATTTGAAGGCTTGGAGTGGGCTCTTCCCACCCAAGCCCAATTGACATACAAGTGTTGACACTATCAGAGGTGGTGCTAGATATAAATCAATGGAACAGTCCTTTAGGAAATATTGCTATTGAGTATTAACATATCTGGAGAGAGCAGTGACTGCAATAAAGCTAAACAATAAAAATCTTCAAAAATGTTCCAAAGTGAAAGTCTTTCCAAGCATAATGGCAGCTGCAAAGTCACCTAAGATGTGAACAAAACAAAACCAAATTGACTTTTGAGGGTGTAACTTGCTTGGTAATAACACTAAACAGTCTCTAAAGATAAACTATAGCAATAGGACTTAATTTTTTGGGATAACAGGTTCATATAAAAGAAAAACAATCCAGACAACTTAAAACCAGAGAGGGAGAGAAAAGGCCTGAGACAAGGATGATGCTCTGACCCCTTTTCATGTAAGCAAGTCACTCCCCAGGACTGGTGGGGACTGTGTGTAAGCACCAGCTGGTGAAGAGCTAACAGCTTTGAACTAAGCTCCTGCAATTGTGAGTAGCTCAATTCAGAGCTCAAAATGGGTGGAAGTCCTCAGGGCCACCAGAACACAAATGACCTTCAGGGGCAAGGGCTGATAGCTGAACAATGCTCTCTGCCTTTGTCATTCTGCATCAGGACTGTCACTAACACAGCACACCATTAGGAGGGTCTGGAAAATGAAAATAGGGATGGTGAAATGAACCTTGGGACAACCTTCACTTTTAGGACACGTGAATGCAGAATTCAACTTAAAATAAAGCTTTCTAAAAACCATGTGACATAGAACTGATGAGTGATTCAGTCAAGAAACCATATGTGATGCATTAAAACCTCAAGCAAGAAGAGGAAGGCAATTTAAAAAGAAATTATTCTAATCCGAAGGAAAAAAGGAAAATAGGACGTGTGTGTTAACACAGTCTGATGGCCTCACCCGCTAAAAAGCCCCAGAGATTCCGTGTGCTGGAGGTATTAGATAACATCAGTTGCTTACAGCGTTGTCCCTGGCTTTAAGAGCATCACAGGGAAAAAAACCTGAGCTCCCCAAATGGGATTTCACTGCCTTAAAGGCACTCATCTCTCCTCACATCTCCTGGCTCACTGTCAGCACACCTTCCAGGAGCAAACACACCAGGGGTCAGACAGGAACAATTGTCCTCTTCCCCGGCTGCCCCTGACTCATTCCTTTAACACAGCTCATTCTGGCCACGGCAGAAAGCAGCAGGATGTGACTGTGTGCCCTAAAAGCTGTGGCTGAAATCTTTGCTGTATGGAAGCACAGGAGAATCAGGCTGTGAATTCAGGAAGGACAAGGTTTCATCTGGATTTTCCCCTGCGCTCGCACAGGCTGTGCTGGGCTCGCAGTTCAGCAGAGCTGGTACATTAGCAAATGGAAGCAATGATGAGAAAAGGAAAAAAAATAAAAGACCCAGAATGTGGCTGGAGCAGGGGCCATATGGAGGTAGGTAAGGCAGCACTTTTCCAGGACAAACATGCTTGTCCTGGCTCCTGGAAATAAAAACAACACAGCACAGCACAAGTGCGGGAATGAGGTTGAGATGTGGGCATGGACAGTAGCACGGGATCAAGACCACCCAAGATCATCAAAGCCTTCCAACCCAATGCCAGGAAGGTCTGGAAGAAGTGACTGTGCATGATTCCAAATTTAGAAAATTAGTTAGAAATTGAGAAACTTATCTCCAGCATGGGAAAACCTATTTACAAACAGGTACCCCCACAAAGCCTTGGCATGTGTGCACCCCACAGGACACCCCAGCTGGAACAACTGGAGCCAGCACTGGCAGTCTCTCTTCCTCACCCTTCTTTTGCTTGTTTGTTTGCTTTCATTCATCTCTCTCCTCCTCTGCTCCCTTTCCCCCCACTCCTTTATCCAAAACCCACTGCTGTGTGCTTACACAAGGAGAGAGGGACTAATTCATAAAAATTCCCATGCCAAGTGTGTAATTTACTAATGAAACTTTGCAACCATTTGCAGACCCCCTGACTTCTGTTGCTCCTTTCGACCCAAGATTTCCACCCTGGGTGCTCACTTCCCTTTGATGTTTGGATGCCACAGAGCCTCCTAAAAATCAGTCATGACTCCCCTCCTCAGACTCCATGGCTCAAGCTTTCAGAGAGGGCTCCCTCCAGCTGTGTGAAATGTTGAGAGGCACTTAATGAATTAGATATTATTAATATTCTCTTCCAGCATCAGAAGGCAGTAATTAACTCTTTGAAGACTCATCCCAAACCCTGCTTTATTACTCAATCCTCAGAGGCAGCTATGTAATCTCATTGTGATTTTAAAGAATATCTTTTCAGAATAATTATTTTCCTTGATTGAAAAAAAAAAAAAAGAGTTTCAAAGTCCTGGTACTGCCTTGGAGTGTGCATTAGTGATGTCAGACATGCTGTAAAGATATCAGAGCATGAAACATGATATGCTGCAATACTTTTGCTGAGCAGATGCCTTAAGGAGGTCATTCAACATGCCAGGCTCTAAATGCTATTTGGGAGTGAGAAAAAATTATTTTCCCACTTCAACAAGACTTTAGCTTCCCTGTCATGTGGAAATAACCTTTTGTGCTCAGTGCTATTATTAATTTATTAGCCTTTTGAATGTCCAAATATATTGCAGTCTGTGGACTGCATCAAAGTCCTGGCTGAGGGACAGGGCAGCACAAACACAGGGTGTGTGCACCCAAATCCATGGATATGTGTTTCAAAGAGCAGACCTTGTGCAAGAATACTTCTGCCTATGTGTTTTTTACAGTCAGAACAGCCATTTTCTCAGGCACAAACCCCCAAGGAGTTTATTTAAGTTATAATTAAATGTCAAACCTTATGAGTGATGACTATGTAGAAAAAGTGCTAAGTATATATTTCTATAGAAATCAATTAAACGAGACAATGATTTTCTTTCCATTTAGGCTACATGACTCCAGCACAAGCTGCTGCAGCTCAGTGCAGCTGCCAGCCCAGCCTCAGTGCCTGAACAATTGCTTTCTGTTCACCTGATGGAACTGTCCTGGATGGCAACGATTTTCCTCAGGGGTGAACTAACAGCCAAATGCCTCTGTGATTCCCAGCAGGGAATCACGTATTCTTCCAGCAGATAGGAGGTTTGAAACAATCCCCTGAATATCTTTATGTAACAGGACTTGGATTGTGTCCCTGGTGTTGAATGTAGCATGATCTATTTTGTGCCCAGGAACAAAACACAGAATTTCTGCAAAGCAGGCTCTGGCTCAGCGCATCTGACTGCAATTCCAGGCTGCTTCCCAAACAGTTACTGACTGGAACTGCAGGAGAGGGGAGGAGTTCAGCTGACGGACGTGAGGTACTTAAAAGTTAGTGATCATGGACTCTGTGAAATCAAAAGGGAATAGTTTTCCCATCCCACACTGGGAACCCAAACTGGTTCCCCCTTCATGGACTATGGAGGTGATTGGTGACTACCCTGGACAACATCACCCAGTTTTTAATGAAATGAATTCTACTCTCCATGCTCCACATTGATACAACCCTTCTTTGACTCTTCATCCACTCTCACATACTGCCCACACATTCCCCCAAACAGCATTTCCTTTCCTTCTGTAAAATCCAACGTTTCTTTAGGAATGCTGTTCCTTACTGGGAATCACTGTCCCCAAGTCAAAATCCATGTACCTGACCCTGAGCTAAACAGCAGATATCTCTACTGGCAACTTGAGTTCCATGAGTTTTTCCACCTGGGTGATTCCCCATGCCAGGGCCCTGCAGGGAAACCAATTTTCCTTAAAAAAATGAGGAAGAAATTCTGAGAAGAAAGAGAGAAAATTAGAAGAAATTCTGTGACAACTCAGCCAGGAGGCTCCTCCCCATATGCATCCCTGGACTGCAGAGCTGAACTCCAGCACACTGCCCTGTCAGGAATAGACATGTCCATGTTTTTCTCAGGAAGCCAGCAAGAGTGACAGGTTCACAGTTTTAAGAAGGAAAGAATACATTTTGGTACAATATATGTGGCATTATCTTGTCCCATGAAATCACCATCAGCAATGCCTGAGCAGAGTTGTCATTGCAGGGCTGTAGCTGGTGAGATGGCAAGAGGGGGAATGCTGAAGTCAAGGCTTGGAGCACTTCTTATCAACAGAGAAGTGATAAGCTAGAAATCATGAACCAGCTTCCAAGCCCCAAAGCCCTCCTTCAGGTCTGAAGTGGAGCTAACAACCTCGAGTCAGAGGTAAGCTGACAAGCTGGAACCAAACCTGATTATAACTCAGCTCTTTCAGGCTCCAGCACAGACAGAGGGGCACTGTAATCCTATTGCATCTGCTTCTTGCCATGGGTATTTTGTGACACACTTGGGGTATTGATGAGCACAAGTGATGCACAGAAATTGAAACCTCCTCTGAAAGTAGCTCCAGTGGCTGGAGAGAAACTAGACTTAATAAAGTAAAATTGTAGTTGTGTTGAAGTCCTCTTACTACAGAGGCTGAAACGCTCTTGTGAAATACTGAGGTAGCCTTGGTACATTATCAGGTGAGATGCCCAAGGTACAGCTGCACAAAAACGTGTTTCAGCAGCTAGAGGATCACAGCTAATGCTCAGCAATCTATAAATCATTGTTATGAGATTGCTCTATGCAAATGAAATTTATATAACCCTCATCAATCGTAAAAAAAAAATCATAAAGATGAAATTTTGCAGCCGCAATGTGAATTAAAGGATCCCTTAGCCTGTTTTCAAGATACGTCTTTATAGCTAATTAATTTTCAGATGGAGTGTTCTTTGAAAGGACTAATGGATAGTGAGCATTGCTGATTGATTATAAAATGAGCAGGAGGGTTTAAGAAGTGAGCTGTGAATGTAAAATCACTACCCAGCTTTATTAACTTTGCCATATTAAAATTCTAGACTATGCAACTGTAAGAAGCAGGTATTAATACAGTACCTTTGATGAGTGTATTTTATTTATTTAACATCAACGAATTTCTCTTAGTTGGTCTATAACATGGAGATCTATCAGATTTTCCTCTGAACTGTATCTCAGAGACTTCAACTTTGAGAAATCCAGAATCTGGATTCTATAAAATATAACTTTATACATTTATGCGACGGGGTGGAAAAAAACCAACAAAATGAAAACCATGAACTATGAAGAAAAGGAAAAGAAATGCAATCCATATGTCATCCTGCTAGGACTGCTCTCCAGAGCTGAAAATCTACAGGTTACTTTTATTGAGCCATCATTACCAACAGTGACAAGAGCATTTATCGAAAGGCCACTCAATCTGCGATGACCTGAAAACATCAGGAGGAAATGGGGGGTTGTTAAACACTGCAAGCACCTGGTGAGAGGAAGGGGAAAATAAGGAGCTTACCCTCTTTCTCAGATTGCAGGTGAGCGTGAGGTTCCTCGAGAAGGAGTTGGCAAAAGCAGTGTAAAAGTCCAGCACTTTCAGCAAGGCTTCTCGCTTAATTATATGCAAATCGCAGTAGGTCAGAGCCCGAACGTTGGCACAGGCATGGGCCAGGCTGGTTTCCTTCCAGAAGATATCACCAAACACATCACCTTTACCTGAAAAACAGCAGGGCAGATTTGTTAAAAGGTAATGCTTAGGCAGAGTTTCTCAGCACACAGATGATTTTTTCACAACCTGTCTTATGCTCCCAATTATCCCAATGCAAGCTCCCAACCACGAAAACTAAGAAGGGTAAAAGTTTTGAAATTAGCTGAGGTACTTGAGCATCCTTAGCAGTAGCCCCAGGATTTAAGGTATTTATAGATTGCTCTGTGAAGTGTCACAAAGCATAAGAGCCAGATTGTAAAGGTCTCCTTGTAGCTGAGGATTCAAGTAATGGATTTTTCAAAGGCTACCAAATATAATGACCACTTAACTAATGTTCAGGTGATTGAATATTTCAGGTGTCTGTTCCCAAGTGATTAAGGAGTCCTGGTCTTACAAAAACCTTCTGACATCTAGGTTCTTTCATCCTCATGGCTCTACAGTGAGGGGCAGGAGCCAGCTTTCAGGGCCCAAGGACCACGTTTTAAAAGACATTTTAACAGTTTTAATTCAGCGTCAGTGGTAATACTCCTTCTGGAAAACCCACCAAAAGCCTCTCTAGACTTTTAACTTTTAAATAACCACCTCTAAATCTTAAATACATCCAAAAGTATAGTTCTAAACCCAAATTCATCCGTATAAGTAGAGACTTAAACTTAATTCTGTATTTCAGTGTTTGTTGAGTAAGGGAGGGTTTGACACCTGAGACACCCACATGTATAAGTACCCTCAACCACAGGAGAAAATTACACCTAAGGCTACTTCTGCAGAACAGCTGATTGAGGATTTGGGACTAGCTGCAGTCCAGTGCCATGGACAGAAGAGCTCCAGGGACTGGGAGTTCTCTGACTTAACCCAGTTTTCTTTCCTCTGCAAGGAATCCACACCCCACCCACACCTGTGCTAGACAGCCAAGCAGGAGAAGAGGATGAGGACACCAGATTCAAAATCCCACTTCTGACCCAACCAGAAGCCCAGCATGGGTGCAGGTTGGAGATATGCTTTCAGGTTTGGACCTCCTGGTTGCTCTGAGAAGAGGCAACAGAGAACACAGTGAAACATTCCAAAGCTGCCTCTTGCTACCTGGGTTTGGCCAGGACCTTAGTGTGTGGTTTCTGGCTGACATCTCAAATCCTGAAGCAGAAACCATGGTACAAGGGGCATTTTTTGTTTCAGACCCCCAGAGAGATCCCAACTCTGTATTTCAGCAGTTATTAAAAGGGAACTCAGATCAGTCAGCCAGTGGCTATTGATTTCAGGCATCTCGAGCAGCCCCTTGGTGAAGGTTGGGGATGTTTCAGTTTTGGCACAAAAAAGGTAATGGATTTTAGTATTTCCTCTTGTAAGAACTTTTAACATTTTGCTCCACTCTGTTGTCGAAACACAGACCAGAGGGGTAATCTATCCAACCTTATTACTTTTAGGGGTCAGAGGCTCTATTTCTCTATTTCCATTTCTGCTTTTTGTATTGTATCCAGTAAAACATATCTAACATTTCTCAGGCAGAGTGAAATAAAATGTGCAAGTCTTTATCTTCCCTTCTCTGTTTTTTATTTTCCAAAAAATGTCTCTCTAACAGAATCATCCCTTAGAAAGGTTATAACTGCATCTCATTGAGCTGCTTTTGATTCTACATATTTTTATGTAATTAAATTTAACTACAATACATAACACAGCTGTTATAATTTATAAAACAAGGTGCTTTAAAATGTTTTCCTTAATACAGAGCATTTTCTAGCAACATTATAATTTATACAATGTACTGTTTTGAAATTACCTTTTGCAGTTAATTGTCCTTGTCTCTACTTAGAGTTCAAAACCCAGTTTAGAGGCATGCTCAACAGAGTTACATAATTTATAGAAAACAGTCCATCTCTGAAATGCAGAAAATTGCTTAATGGATTTGCTCTCTGAGGTGGACATAGGACAGAGCTGAGTCCTACTTTCAGTGCAGAATGCAGTTAAAAGACAGTGGTTTTACCACTGAAATGTGAGCAAACCACTTGTTCTCTTTTCAAATTTAGGCTAATATGTAGTTAATTTAACCAAGAGGTTGAAAGCAGTGGATGCTCACCCCAAAACTCAGGATAACAGTGTGTTACATAATCTGTATATAGACCATGGATAAATGAAATAATATCTATATGTTTGAGAAGATCTTGGTGTCCTTCAGTGTGGCAGGAATGTAGGACTACACTGGTTGGGACTTAAGGGTTGGGACACAATGAATTGAATTTATTCACTCTTCCATGAGCCATCACTCACTGGATTTGAAGGGTGAAACTCTAAACTCCTCTTACATTATGGTTTACACTCTTCAGAAAGTACAAAATCTTGGAAGCCTTTAAGGGATCTTGAATTTGACATTTCCCACACATACTTCTGAGCTTGTCTGCTGGTTATAAATGTGCTAAGGAATGTACAGAATGAAAACAAAGCCTACCAGATTCTCCAAAACAACGCCTCTTTTTTCATAAATACAGAGATTAATGTACTGTACTTTATCCCTATTAACTGGAGTTCACTGTGCAGAGAGGTAATTTCTCACTCAGGACAAGATCAGAAGTTAGGAAAGGATTCTTTACTCAGTGGGTGGTGAGGCATTGAACAGGGTGTTCAGAGAAGCTGTGGCTGCCCCATCCCTGAAATGCTCAGGGCCAGGCTGGATGGGGCTTTGAGCAACTTGGTCTAGTGCAAGGTGTCTCAACCCATTCCATGATTCCAAGGGTAATTTTACATGTTGCAACTAAATAAAAACAAAATTTCCACGGTTGCAAAACAGCAAATTTAACTGGCTAGGTCTGACACAGCTACCCAGAGACACAGACAAGAATTTTTCACTTGCAGGGGATGTTCAGAGCTCCAGGGGAAGTGCTGCAGGGGCTGAGCTGGGAATGCAGAGGTGCTGATGCAGCTTGCAAAATATCCAAAGATTCTCTGGAGATTTATTGAGGCCTTAGTACATTCCCTCCCAAATCTGCCCTGTCCTGAGTCCTGAGCACCTCCTGAACGGAGGGAAAGCTCTGGGAAACCCGCCTGCCCCTGCCCCCAGTGCCCCAAGCATGGCTGGAAGAAGGAATGCTGTAAATTAGAGTGCAAGGGAAATACTTGCATACATTTTACACATCACAGAATCATAAAATCCTTTGGGTTGGCAAAGACCTCTAAGATCATCAAGTCCAACCCTTAACCCAACAATGCCAAACCCACACTAAAACATGCCCCTAAATGCCACATCTACACAATTATGGAATCATTGGATTGGAAAAGACCACTAAGATCATAAAAATTCAGATTTTTGCCACAAGAGGACATGTGAAGGGTGTTGGTGGCAGGCATAATTTTTCCTGAAATAGCTACACTGCTATCATTCTAAATACTGTGTATGTGTGCCTCTACATAAAATATACATATATATTCATGCATATTCACATAAATATATTTAGGGGCAATCATATGGTATGCAGCTTTATAACAGGTCAGGATATTTCTATGCACTGCTTTATCCTCTATATTCTGATGACCTTGCCAAACAGATCTGGGGGGACAGGTGTTCTCTGCATCCTTACACCATGGACTGACCTGCCAATTTGCCAGACAGGAGTTCATGCCTGGACCTTCCAGGAAAAAAAATTCTTAAGGGCTTTATGGAACCTCCTAGAAGCTTGCACATGGAATGAAACACTCAGAAACACTCTGTTTAAACAAAATCTCAGAATTCACATGTGTATTTATGCAGAGACAAAATTTATCGTCCTTCAGATGGGGACAGAAACTGAGCTAATAAATATCCTAGCAGAAATAAGAGCTTGATGAATCCTTTGGAAGAAAGTTTAGCCAGGCAGTTCAAGAATAAATTCTTTGTGGGAAATAGCACTGGGTAAAAACACATAAAGGGGACCAATTCTTCTTAAGGAGTGTTTTTTTGTGCAGTCTTAGGTAATAAACCAGCTACCCTTTAACTATTTGAAAATATCTCCAAAGCCTCATCAGTCACGCTATCACGAGCCAGACGTGATGAATGATGTTGGCTTTCCATCAGGATGCACTCAAATCTTACACTGCTCATGAAAAGCAAAGGCTGATGTTGTTTGAACATCAGTAAAACTGTAGCACAGAGAGAAAATGTTCATCCAATCAGCTCAAGTGCCAAATACCACGAAGTGATGGCAGCATGCACACAAGTGGAGGTCATAATTACCTATATTGGAGTCTATACTCATACAAATTCATATTTCTGTGTATCTGCAGTGAAACCTCCTGCTGCAGGACAGACATGTCCCAAACTGATGTAGAAACCCAATGAGCAGGGAGTGAATCAGCTCCTGTCACCCAGAGCAGCTCTGAGATGGGTCAGTGAGCATTTCTCCATCTCCTCACCAAGGCACACTGGGACTGGTAGCACAGGTTTACAAAATGATGCAATATATTCATGGAATAAAATCCATCTGTGGCTACTAAACACAAAAGATTTCACTCTGGATGAAATACAGTCCAGTGAAGGGTGGAAACATCCTGGGAAAACATCATAGTTTCCTCACTTCACCTTCCTACTTTCTCCTGCACTTCTGCTATTGACCACTTTTGGAGACAGGCTGCTGGGCTGGCCAGATTTCTGGGTGTCCTGGTTGGTGACAAATTTGGGAGGAAAGAAATTTGGGAAAAAATAGAGGATACCAGACCACAAAGTCACCCCAAGAAATTTGGCTTAGCTGAAATGGTGGTTTCTGCCAAAAGAGGGTGTCTGGAGAAGGTGATGCAGTGGTGCAAATCCATCAGGTGCACTTCCCATCTGGGATATCACAGCCCAAGATGTGCTGAGATGATTCTAAACTGTGAGAAAGGTCTTCTTGCTCCTGTGAATGTTCTAGCCTCAACTACTTCTGGGACATCCAGAAAGGCCAGAACTTCCTTGAAAATCAGACCAGAGATGATCACTGAGCTGCACATAAACCAACTCTATGGGACTGCATGTGAAAGGGCAGAATGACAGGAGAAAACAGCATTTCCAGCCTCTGATGCATTGTCAAACAGTCAGTAAAGCAGCAATGACAACAGACTGTGCCAAAACCCTGGTCCACGCTGGCAAAGGTACTTTGCATTATTTAACACAGTGCAATCTTCCCCATCTGTACCTGGAAACAAAGGAATTACCTTTCTTCCAGCATTCAGGACTGCTGCAAGCAGGGCCCAAAGTCCAGAAAGATTTTGTGCAAGTATCATCACTGCCTCACATCCTTCTAGAAGCCCCAGCTCTTAGAGACAGGTTATTTCCATTTTGATTTCATGTAGAAATAGGTTTCTATCTTTCCTGACTGAGAAATAAACCTGAAAGCATGACCATTCCTACCACCTTGAAAACTCATAGGGCAAATCAGATTGCCTAAAACTGTTAGTCTGATTTAAAAGAACTATACCACACGATTTTTAAATAATTTTCCTATTCTTGTGCTGGCAATACTTTTGAGTTTTGGCAGTGAAGCATGTAGGTCTAATTCAAAAACATATCAGTTCAGAGAAAGGAATCCTTCTGACTCTGGAGGCTGTGGATCAAATCTGTAAAACACTAGCTGGCACTAAATTAAGACTGATGTTTCTTATCATAATTAACCATCATGCAGAGACACAAAAATAAATTAAATTTACAAAACAATATGAAAAATTCAGGTTTGTCAGCAAGAGCGAATGACTTTTGAACAAGCATCAGTAGGACTAAATCACACAATGGTAGTGCAGATGTCAACCCAAAGCTGCAAGACCTGACTGATTCCAAGGCACTTAAGGAGAACTGCATAGTGCAGACCAGCAAATCACACTAGTTTCAGACCAGTAACCCTTCAAGTATTTTGCAAAATACTTTCAGATTTAGCACTTAAAATCCAGCCTAAATCACATTAATTATTTCAGTTCTGCTAGCTGAAAAAAAACCCGAGCCCTTTCCTCTATGAATCATTTTCCTCTTAGTTAATTTAGAGCTTTAACTCATTGGGGACTTTTCCTATAGATGAAATAGGACACAGCCTGTTCCATAAATTGCTACCAGGTGCATGCTACTAACCTGGGGAAATGTTCACAATTAGTCTGCCTTGGTCGACTTCACATGGAAAACAACACAAAAGTTCAGTGTAAATTAACAAGAGCTGATTTGACACAGGAGTCAATTCTGCCACTCTCATTTCACTTGAGAAGAAACCCAAGCTGCAACTAAACAAATTAAAATCAGGCAATTAGCCACTAATAGTGTGAGATGGAACTGGACTAGCAGGTTTTCCTGTCACGAAGTGCACCACATGCACAGTCAGTCTTGTCCTGCACAAAGCACATGCCTGGCTGCTCAGGCATGGAAATTCAAAGTGCTGCTGCGTGGATACCAAATACCATCTCGTTATGCCCATGTATGAGAGCTATGGAGCTCCTGGGATTCCCTCTCACCCAAATGAGACCTGCTACTTGCTCTTCCTCTAAAGAACTTTTCTCTGTGTGATTTGGTGGGAGATCTTTTATCAGTCTTTTGACCTCCAAACACAAGTAGTATTAAGAGCAGAAAAAGACTCATCCCTATTTTCACCCACCATACCAAACTCAAGAAACTTGTTTTGCTCCTCTGATACTGCATCATATCCCCTTCCCAGATAAAAAATTTGGAAATAATTAATGAAGCAGACCTTTAATAAGGTCTGGTTTGTCTAATAACAATCAACAATGGGTTACTCTGGAATTATATGCAGAACATGCTGCGAATTAACATGTAATACATAAAGGCAAATAACTGAATACTATGGGATCAGGACCCTAAGTGTGGCTGAAACATGAACTATTACATTTATATCCATTTTGATTTGACTATCATACTGAGTTCACTCAGCAGCAACCCCCACCAGGATTTCACTGCTCAATATATTTTTATCGCTATGCAGCTTGAGCAATATTTTTGATCAATTCCTACAATCAACATCTGAACGCAGTAGACCATTATTTTTCTGCTGAAAAAACAACTTCTTTAAACCTTGTTAATCAATATGCCCAGTTTAAGTTACTGCACAACTTAAACAGCCAGCTGTGCAAATAGCAGGAGCTGGAAGGCAACTTTCAGAGCCACTCGGCTGGCACTGCCACCGATGTGTAACTCCTCATGAGAAGGAAATTCAGGTTAATTGCAGCAGGGTGAATTATGAGGTGCCCTCTGGTAGCTGATGCCTCTTTTCATTAGCCTGGGGACTCCAAACCCCTGGTCCTCCCTGAGATCCTTTGCTGGTAACACCTCCTTGTGCAGAGCAGTGGCTGTTAAATTGTTTACTCCTGCTTGAGACGGTGGAAAATTACTGACGTGCCTTCTCAGGGTCACCTCGCTTGCTGGGAAAGTTTGGATAATTAGAGACAAGACTGTTTGCCCTTCTCCATTCTCCTGGCAGCTGCAGATGAGTTATGTTAAAATGTCCGTGTCTCCTTCTCCCCAGTGTAGCAGCACCCCAGCCCTGCACATGGGAGTGCTCCCTGCTACAGCCAGGACCTGCAAAAGGTGGGACACTGCCCTGAGAAGGGGAGGTAACTAATGAGGGGAACATAATGGGGCACCTGGATAGCTCCTTTAATGAGTCCTAAAAACTGCAGGTCTACCACTGGAGTCATTCTCTTACTGTTAGTGTTTCTGTAATGCTGATTACTGCAGTGGCTGGGCGTTTAATTATCCACAAATGAGAACAAAATCAAACTGTGGGGAACCAAATGTTACAGTGCTGCAAGTTGCCCTGTCAATCACCAGGCTCCACCTGATTTCAAGCACAGGGAACACCAAAGCTGGCACTGTTGAGGCAGGAAGAAAGCTGCTGAAAGAAAGGATGGCTGTTCCATGAAGGTGGAAAAAAAGAAAAGCACCTGGACAGGATGCCAAGTCTCCTGAGGACACCGTTTCTGCAGGCAGGGAGGCTGGATGTGCCAACTCACCCTGGCTGAAGGCAAGGGAACACGATAAGGGAAGATGGACAAAGGGAAAAAGCAGCAAAATCCATGGAGTGATTCATGGCAGGACCTGAGGGAGGATGAAGCCCTGCACTTCGAACGGAAGCACGAATGTCAGAGATGGGACATGATGGTTCTTAACCTGTTTTAATGTCCCTACCTGACTCACTTCTCTTGGATATTCCACATTTAAAAATACATCAGATCACCCATCTGTGGGTGAGCATGGTTGAAAAACAACAAAACACCCCTTCTCCCTCTCTCTTCCTTAAGTAAGGCAAATCACACACTACTGTATTAAACCACATTGCACTATTATTTCCTCTGCAAGGAGCAGAGGCTGCAGACAGAATGTCCTGTTCATTCCTGCTCTCATAGAGGAAATTAATGAGGACAAGTTTCCAAAGGATACTAATTGCATTTCCTCTACTCTAGGTCACTGCTGGGAGGTGCAGAAGATGGACAGACTGGCAGCACAATCCTGCAAGTTGACTTTCCCTGGGAAAACCAGTGTGGCAGCAGATGCTTGGAGCATTCAAAGCAGGTACTGAGGTTTTCCCATTAGTAATTTTTTTTAAACCTGGTCTCCCCCTTAGGCAGATTCATGTTCCTTGTGCTTGAACTTCTCAAGGCAGAAAAGATCAATAAAAATTATGTTTTTCACTGTCTGATCTGCAGTTGCTGTTTCAGGTGCCACAGCTGCCACTAGAAAGGCCTTTGTAACTACATCTGGGGGAGATTTTCTTTCACAAGTGAATTTTTAGGACAAAATATCCCATGATTACTCAGTTCACTATTCTGCTAAATAATCTGTCAGAGCATGAAAAAACTCTTCAGTGTGTTTTAGGACTAGAGGAAGCAGTTTATCTTGCTTTAAGTTACATTTACACGTTCTGCCAATCCCTGTAGTACATGATGAACACAGCTCTGAGTCATGGAAGAATTGAAGGCACTTTTGGTAATTAAAGTTAATTCATTTAACCACATATGGTTAAAATTCTCTCTGGTCATATGGGGATTAACATAGATACTAGATTTAATACATCTAAAAGCTAGAAACAAAAAGTTCTTGCTGTCTTGTCATTCCAAACACACAGTATTCATTAATAACTGCAATCAAGTTTTGCATGTAATCCAAGAGTGATAGCTCTTAGTTCAGTAAATTACATACTTATTGTTTTCATTGTAAAAAAACATTTATTTGTTTAAATATTGCTACTTCCTCTTAAGCCTTTTGTTTTTTAAATAACTATAAGCAAATATAAGATATCATCACTGAGATTAATTATAAAAATGAAATGGTCCAGTGAACTGGAACACAAGGAATAATTTCCTATGGAAATTGCTGATTTAGGAGCTTTTATCATAATGACTTCACGTCTGAATATGGAAACAGACTCATTCTTACACTAAATCTCTCTTTTTTAAAAACTCAGGGTACACTAGAATACAGAAAGGTGCAGCAGGTATTTCCAAAGAGCATGGATGTGAGTTGTCCGAGCTCCTAATCCAACTGGGAAAATCCAAGTGATGCTCTGGGGGAGCTGTTCCCATGCAGCCCCATCCACACTCTGCCCAATCCCACACCAGTCCCAGGCACACACACATTTTTAGAGAAATTCCGGAGCCCTCTGGACCCACCCTTAGAGGGAAGAAGCAGCACAGAGCCTCAGTGGGGTCTGACAGCTGCCCTAGGATCAGGAACCCACTGGATTTGCCCTCAGGGACTGACAGCTCCACCTAAAGAGAAGGCAAATATTCAAGAGGATATGAGCTCTACAATAAATGGGCCTATTTGAAACAGACAAGACAGGCTCTGGGTAGTTTTTCTGCAGAGCCACCAGTTTTTCCTCCACATAGTTGTGCCTCTGAGGAGGATTCCTGCCTCCACACTGGTGCTGACCACTCAGTCCCACCACGTGGTGCACCTTTCCCAGTCCCATACAATCTAACAAGGGTCTGCACTGGGCTCTTTCCCAAAACCAGACAGCACAGTGCAGTGTCAGGGTGATTTACCTGAATTCCCCCATTACTCAGAATTCTCATGACTGTGGTTTGATACATGGTGTAACCCCATTCCCTTGCAAAGTCAGATCAGACTCTATTTTCTGTAAAGCCAGCTCACTACAAGGAAAAATTGTGCCACTTTGCAGAGACTGTTTGCAGGTGTTACTCTGGGCTAGAACACAGAAAAATGAAAGTGTGAAGGTTAATGTGGAAGTCCTCCTGAGGGATTAAGATAAAACAATGTGCATTTCCTCCATTTAAAACATGTCAAGCACACAGATGCTGCTCTCTTCTGCTCAGAGACGCTGTAGCTGTGACCACTGAGCCATACTGGGCAGAAAGAGCACTCCCAATGGCACAAAACATGAAGGATTTGCTTCTAGAGAAGGATCTCTGGAGGCACAGCATCTCCATTTTATGACAACTGCTACCTTCCGACAGTCCCAGCTGATGTTAGGCAAAACTCGTTAACATTCAGACCTCAGCAAGAGGAAAACACACACAGACCACAAGCATTCCAGCAGAGATGACAGTACCTAAAATAGCCACCACCTCGTCGTCCTGGATGACTTCCAAGGATCCTGAGACCACAAAGCAGAGAGCATCAACACTTTCCCCAGCGTGGTAGATGAGGTCCCCCGGGGCACAATGGATGGTCTGGAACTCCACGGCCAGGGCTCGCAGGCAGCCGTCGCTGGCCAGCCGGAAGGCAGGGTGCTCGTTGAAAACCTTCCTGTTCAGGTGCACGCAGATGTCTGCTCTCATGTCCTTGGGGCAGATCGACAGGACCTGGGTGAAAGAAAAGATGGAAAAATAATCATTATGTTTCAAATAAACTGGATGAGCGGGTCTGAAGATGTGCCTGGGGGAATCTTGAAATACATCCATCCATCCATCCATGTATTCATCCATGCATCCATCCATGCATCCATGCATCCATGCATCCATCCATCCATCCATGTATCCATCCATCCATCCATCCATCCATCCATCCATCCATCCATCCATCCATCCATCCATCCATCCATGTATCCATCCATGCATCCATCCATGCATCCATCCATCCATGTATCCATCCATCCATCCATCCATCCATCCATCCATCCATCCATCCATCCATCCATCCAATCATTTCATACAGCTTGTGGTGGGAGTTTTATCCTGATTTGGGGGAGTCTTTTCCCACCCATCTACTGCTTTCACTTTGTCTGAAAGGGTGATGTGGAAGACAGGACTGTTCTGTTACACTCTGCTCACTCCTCACAGCTCTCACACTCATTTCCAGAATCTCACACTCATTTCCAGAGGGGGAAATGCTCTGTCCATTCTGTGGGTGTCCCTCCAGACTTGGTCCCAGACTATCTGCCTGCTGCTATGCTCAATCCCTGCAGGAGCACAGAACAGACTCACAGAGCTGAAGGAGCTCAAGGACATGCAAAGACAGACCATGCACAATAGAAAACCACCACATTTTGTTCACACTCAGAAAACCCAACTTTCAGAAGTCTTGATGTAGTGACCACTTACCAACCCATGTCCAAACACACCCAGGGCTCAGCTCAGTGAGATATACAAGGAATTACCTGCTCAGGAGGGCCTACTAGACCAGAAAATCCAAAGAGATTGGAGGAAAAAGGAAGTATATTGAAACCTCATGAAATGTAAAGTAAAGGTGAGTAAAGAACTGTCCACTACGAACACATCTTCACTGTAGATCAATCAAATAGACCTCCAACTAGTTTCTTACCTTAAATAGCTTTCCCTATTGAAACAGTAACACAAATACACCTGAAGAAAGTGAAAACCTGTGGGTTTTGTTGGGTTTGTAAACTGTGTTTAATATCTGCACGCCCTCCTAAACACACTAACATTCTCCTAGCCCCAAATTGCACAGTAGCTAATTGCACTAAGAAACATATAAAGCCTCTTAATGTTTTTCGAGTTTAAATGATAGAAAAAAGCATGAGACTAAGAGCACCCTGGAAGTCTCATATCAAGAAGACTGCAGATCAATAGTACTGATTAATTTCCCATCATATGGAATTAATCTGGCAGCTTGCTCTGCAGACAGTGCAGGAGACAGGGACACTGGGTTAATGAGTTGACTATCATGGAATAATAGCAGAGGGAGACTTTGGTAACCCTGATGAAGCTTTGAGGTAAATGGTCATGTTAATAAACTCAAGCCACGATTTTAATTTCTGTTTAATGCAGGAGAGGTATAAAACAAATTACTGCAAAGCATTACTAAAGCTCTTAAAGCACAGGATGTGAAAAGAATAAATAACTTCTATTTTAATAATAATAATTAGTCCTTTCCTTATTCAGATAGATCAAAGTGCCTTTGGGATCAAAGACATAATGAATGCAGAAAGGTGAAACAGAAGTTATTCTCCCATTCTCTGTCTATGACAGTGTGTGGTGAGCAGGGGCTACTGTACCCATCTGCACTAACCTCTTCCACTCCAAATATTCTCATCAATCCGAGAATACCTGGTAAAATTATAGCCTGGAAGTTTGCAAATGCTACAGGGTATTTGTTCCGATGGACAGCTACTCTCTCTTTCAAAACATATGTTGTTTCTCTTTTCTTCTTTTTTAATTTTCAGCCAACAGCCAGAGAATCTCTGATCTTGTTGAGATAAAAGACCTGCAATACTCATAAATCTCTTCCACATGCAGGTGTTCATAGAATATGAGCAGGTCACCTCTCAATTTTGAAAAAACAAGAGAGATAGAAGATGCTTTTTCTGCCTAACACTATGAGGCACAGGCTCTCTTTGGAAACTGCCCCCTGCATGAGGTTTTCTCACTTACAACCAACTTCCCAGAGCTACCAGATCATTAGCTTTTATTTTAGTTAACACCGAGTAAGTCAATTTGAGTTAATGGTATTTTTCTGTAGCAAAATGCTATACAGAACACATGAAAATCCCCTGCATAAGTATGTTTTATCCTAAAAAATAGTAATAAACACATTTGACAAGGCATATTCTCTATAAGCCATCATTTGCATTAGTAATAGTATCTTGTCTGAGTCACTGTAGACCATGTTCTGTATCACATTTCCATAATTTAGCAGGGGCAAATGTCAATTTTACAAAAGTCTATTTACCTGAGTCATTCCATTTACCAGTAGAAATATGGGCACGACTTAGTTTCTCAGTAAAAAAAAAAAAAAAAGATTACTTTTGAGAGTGATTGTTTCACCTCAGCCTTACTTGTGGATCAAACAGAAAGTTTGTCTTTATTACAATAAAACAGAAACATGCCATCTTTCTTCATCTCAATAGTAACTTAATGAAAAATTCTGCTTTCTTTTCTACCATGATTGATGATTTTGAACATTTTTATCTACTCTTGGGCCTGAATCATGGTTATAAGTTTTTTATGTCCCTTTAATACTTTCAGAAATTTAAGTGCCTTTGACTTAACAAGGCCACGAGCTAGGAATTCTCAAGCGTTGGTCTTAAGAAAAATGTCTGTGTTCATACATGACTGATTACCAAACTTTAGCTTTTGAGCTTCCAAACTGCAGAAAAAATTGGTTAAACTGATGCAGAGGTTGTTCCTGTAAGATTCTGAGATATTCCAAGACCTTTTGCTTGTTTGGACACAAAATAATTGTGTCCCTCAAGAATAATGTTGCTTTGCACTTGGATGCAAAGCAACATACCATTTCCTCACAAATATAGACTTAGAGTATTGAAAGTGAACAGTCAAAGAATTATTCTTTTTATAGGCACAAGCAGCATATCTATCATTACACACTCTAATATGAAGAGACACAAAAAAAAAATTCATTGCACAGAGAAAAGCCAGTCTTAGAAAGCATAATTCAGGAATTGTCATGATAAAGTGATTCTCCTAATGACAAATCACTGTACAGAGATATATGGAGATATCAGTTATCAACATCAGCAGTGAATGAGTAATGATCTAAGAGTTAGGAACAAATATGCTTAATTTGATTTTTCTTGCCTGCTACATAGGCATAGAGAACAGAGAATGAAACAGATGACAAGTAAAACAAATATTTAACAGTAGAAGATTTGGCAAGGCATTGTTGACTGCTACAGATAAATGTAGATACATGTAGGGGAAGAAGCAAAGAGAGACAATTACAACATTCAGCTGCATGCTCTTCAAATGAGCACTTCAAATTCGGATGAATATTCATGAAAATGACCCCTTACTGACAATACAAGACTTTGGACATTCTTACAGTGAATTGCTCTCACTGAGATCTCAGCATTTTTAAGACAGCACGCAGCCAAAGAAATACAAACTAGTAGCACCACGGCTGTCCCTGAGTCCACATTGTTTACAAATGCACTCATGTGGGTGTAAATTAAAAAATTAGGTAAAGGGAGGGGACATCCTGCAATGCTCAGTCAATCTTTTCACTGTCAGGGAAATATCTCCAACACATCCTGGCAACAGAACCAAAGCTCAGCTGGGCCATTGGTCCTGCCCTGTGTGTTCTTTAGGCAGCACAGCAAGAACTACCAGGACAAATTTCTTAAGAGGAAATTTCCTTTGGGATTCTGTGGCCTTTGCAGTGAAACATTCAGTTTTTAAGGCAGGCAGGGTATTCAGGTGGCTGATGGCAATGTTTTGCTAACTGAGGGGTTTAGAGCACTTGGAGGGGACAGGTGTTGTGCTGCTACAGATTTTGCTCTGGAATAAATCTGCAGCCACAGACTCTGCAGCCAGCTCTCCCCTACATGTCCAGGCAGCATGAAAAACAGAACCTGCTACATATCAGTGCAAAATCAGAGGAGGAAGCTGAATTCTACCCAGAGGAGTATCTTTTGTGGCTGTACCAACTCTGATTTCACCAGGAAAGAAGCAAGGCTCCCTGAAAAGCACACAGGTATCCACAAAGATCTGAAGCCCTCCAAAGCTGAGGGAGGAGAGAGGAAAGCAAAATAAATAAACAGAATAATATTTAAATACACAGAATAATAGTTATCACTTTCCCTCTTTGCACAGGAAACTGAATCTCCTCCAAGCCAGTGTAAGACAATTGCTGAGCTCTGCCATCCCCACCTGGCACCCAGCTGATACAGACCCCAGCACGATGACTCCCAGAGCAAAGACTCAACTGCACCATCATCTCTAGATCATCTCATATGGAAAATGCTGACAGTGAGAGAATGGCTTCTGGTTGCTGCTAGAGACTGGGAAAGGCAGGAACCAGCTCTGGAAGACTCAGGGAATTAGTACAAAAGGTCTCACAGTCTTCAGCTCAAGATCTGTAGGGGTGGGGAATTAAACCCCCCAGAAGGTTTCATCTGATTTTTTAACTCTCTCATCCATTTCCTCATCATGTGCAGACAGTTCAAGATAAGCTTCCTGAACAGCTCAAAGAGCTCTACAGGGAGCAGAGATTATAAAATATTCAAACAAAAGCAAATGAATCAAAACAAAAAACTGCACAGATTAAGAGAGTGTCCAAACAATAACTTTTAGCATGGGTTTACAGGTTTTAGTATTTGTTTAAAAATCTTCCCCAGCTGGAAAACACTACAGGATGACTTAGCAGGTGTTACAGAATCTGTTAAGACTTGTCAACAAAAATGGCCAATGAATAATGAACATTAGCTATCAATCCTCTTTCAGCACACAGGATTCCCACATTTTGGGGGTTGTAGGTTGGGAATATCCTGACTGATAACCAAGCCAAGAGCTTTGACATTCTATGGTGCAATAACTAGGACTGTTTCCTGAATGAATAACTGTAACAAATATCAGAGATACTAAAAATGCCAGCTTTGAAAATAAAGAAAATAAACTCCTCCAACCTCAAACCCATTTGAGGCCACAGAGAGGTCTTTTTATTTTGTGGAGAAAGGCCACTCTGGGTTTTCAGACATATTCAGCAGTCAGAATCAAGGTCAGCTCTTTATAAAAAACCCACAATACTCACTAGGCAGCTGACCAAGCTACTCAGATTTTTTAGAAAGATTTGGCTCATATGAGTATGGAATTCTATTTCAGGCCTGGCCAAAACATTCATCACTGGATGGAGGCCAAAGAGACAAAGGTAAGAAAACGGCTGATTGGCAAATCCCAGCATTTTTCTGTAATAATCAGGTAATTTTGTAAGGATCTCAAAGATGATGTATGGAGCTGAGCAGTGATTAACCCTGCACACATTAGAGTAGTCTTTAGCACATCACTGAGTATCTTGGCCCTAAGAACTGAATGTCAGCAGCAATGCTGTGCTCTGTTTTAATTGCACTAAGATCCAAGGTCACTTGGATTTAAATGCTCTGAAATTGAGATTTGAAAATCACATCTAAGTTGAGTTTGGCTTGTTTTCTTATTAATAATAATAGTGATTCAAATGGACAGATTTAGTGGTATCATAACAAAATTAACTAGTTTTTTTAACCAAGTAACTGGTTAGAGACATTTTAAAAATCCCTGGAAATTGGCTGTAGAGTCCATTAGATTCAGTTTTGTCAACACAGATAGAATCTGGCTAAGGTTTTGAAAACCAGGGCAAGATGAAAGGCAACAAAATGTCTTTTAAGGAATCAAGTGGTTCACCAGCACAGGGGCTACTGGTCTGTCTAATGCACTGAAAAGGGGCACACTATCCACAGATGACCCCAAGTAGTACATCCCTAAAGGGTGAATATTTAAAGGTTTTATAGTTTTCAGTTTTGTTGTCATAACTACAGCAAGCAAAATTATTGCACAGCCTTCTAATGGGTCAAGGGATAGCACATTACTGGGAAATCTATCCTTAAAAACCAGCTTTTTAGATAAAACAAGAAAAAGAAACATCAGAAAGAATGTGTTGCACATCAGAGAATTTCTCAAGTCACAACAGTTTCTGGAACTTAAGGTCACCCTTGGAAGAATGGAATTGTTCAGTGCACTGTTTCATTTTGTGCTTTTTCTGGAGGCGGCTTCATCTTCTCACATGCAGCATTAAGTAAAGACACTTAAAGAAATGAAGGATGAACAGATGTGGACAGACCTTCCCTGAGATGTGGTCTGGAACTGAGAGCTCCTTTGTCTGCTCCATCCCTTAGGTGGCAGTGTCCAGGAAATTGCCTGGCCCATCTACTCAGGGACTTACTCCCCAGGGAATTAAGGTCATGAGCAGCTCCATAGCCCTGGCATCTCCTCAAGCATGACAAATTCACCATTTATTCTGTATTAATCCCAAGATATTACATCCAAGAGGCAGAGATAATTGTGAATACCCTTTCCTGGTCCTGCAGAGTGCATCCAGGAGGCAAACAATCCATAAAGGGGAAACAGAAAGCCCCACCAGTGCACAGGCCCTGCTCACAGACCCATGGGAAGGACAGTGAGACCTTGAACATCTCTCCTGCCTCCCACTCTCCAGAGATCTGTGGATTTCAACTGTACCTGTTCCTAGCTCAGCTCTAGGAGATGAGGCACAACTCCTTGTTCATCCTGATCTGCAAGGAATGACCAACAGCCTCTGCAGCCTCTACAACAAAACAAAAATGCTCCTCCAAATGATTTTTACCTGCCCTTCCCAGCAGGGAACTGTGTGCAGCTGTCACAGCTAATGTTGTGGAGGTTCTCTTTGGCCACAAAGCTTGGCAGGCTTCTACTCCTGGTCATCCACAAGGAAATCCAGCCAGCACTTATGGACACCTCAGTGGGATGGGACATGGCAGGACTGGCAGCCTGGTTCCTCTATTTCTCTCAGGGTATCACTAATTATTTCTACAGCTCTTGAAGCTCTTATTAACAGCAAACATGAATAAGCTGCACTGTCCTCATGTAGATTCATGTCTAATGAAGTTACAACCTGTGTCTATTTAACATAAACCCATCTCCTTTATGAAAGCTTAACAGTGAATAATTCTAGTACTGTGTTATGTTCCTGTGATTTCCATTTCAGTCAGTGCAATGTGGAATTGGCTTTCATTATCCCAATTGCCATTGATGTTCAGGTTGAAACTAAATAAGATTAATTTTTTCTCATTCAACCTATGGCTTTTCTGAAGGAAACTACTGTTAAAACATGACAGACATTTATTTAATTGCTTTCTGAGCAAATTGTAAGCCATACAACAGCACAAAGGTCAAGATGAGAAAATCTTTGGGTTTTACAGACATTTCAGAGTGTTATCATTAGATAAGACCTTGAGACATCTGCATGCTAGTTAATGGTTGTTCTGCTTTCCTGGATAATGACCTATTTCTTAGAGAAGAGCTAGTATCTATAAATTTTGCATTTGCTGCCTGGATATTTTAATAAAAACGAAGATATTTGAATTCAGTGTGTTTTATATACCAAATTATTTCTGCAAAGATTTTTTTTAATCTACTTTAAAATGGTCAGATTCACAGAAAGCACTACCTCTTTTACCTCTCACAAAATAACCCCAGGTTCTGATGGATGAGAGATACTGCTTAATATGTAAAAGCTTTTCAGTTTTGTCATGTTTTTAACCCTGCTTGTTCTTAGATGAGTAACCCCAAAATCTGCATCACTAAACATAAAAAAAAATTAAAAATAAAAAATCCCATCATGTTTGAGCCACAGTTACACAGTTACACCAGGAGAGAAGTGTCCATGTATTACACATCTCATCCCAGCTGTCAGAGGAGGGCTCTCATGTTTAAGTGATTTAAGATTATGGATCAGAGGCCACTTGCTTCCCCTTAGGTAATAATAATAAATATGCTAATGCTTTTAGTGTCATTGTTAATTCCTTGTTTGCGAGCACTCAGAGACAGGATGAAGCAATGTGGTCTGAAGGCAGGATTTAAAGATGAGTTATTCCCAAGGAGATCATGGAAGCCAAAATTCTGAGCTTAAAGCACCTCCACTTCAGTGTGGGAGACCAAATCCTCTTCCACATACAAGGAAAACACACGGAGCTTTTAAATTCTTTTCAGGACATCCTGCTACACAGGCAGCAAGGACTAGATCTTCACTCCTCCACTCTAACTTCCACTCTGCCTTCAGTTCTCATGCAAGGACTCATCACTTTTGGCCAAAATCTTCTTTGGGACTACACAATGAATGCATTATTCAGGGATAAATATTTGAGGCAACAAATCAACAGATGTGAAGGGGTAGTAATTTCAATCAAGTTTTAAACTCTTATTTTGATTTCAAGTCTTTAATTATCATAGAAACATTAACTCTTAACACATTAACTCTTGCTTCATCAAT
Organism: Fringilla coelebs; assembly: GCF_963513975.1. NCBI lineage: Eukaryota > Metazoa > Chordata > Aves > Passeriformes > Fringillidae > Fringilla > Fringilla coelebs. The sequence continues at coordinate 6,740,250 of NC_140034.1, forward strand.
ACTGGGATTGTTCAACACCACAGAAACCTATTGTATTACTCATAAAAAAACTCATTCTTTCTTCTTTAAATTTGGGGTTGAAAACACAGCCATTTCAACGTGCTCAGGGACTGAATGAAATGTATTACAAATGTGGGGCAAATGATGTCCCAAAACACACTCCAGTGTGACCATGAAGATATATTTGGAACAACTTAGGATGTAATAGAGTATATTAAGTCGAAAAACATCCTTGGATGATAGAAATTGTCTGATCTGTCTGATGGAAAATGAAAAGCTGAAATTCCTCAGTAATTATCCTTTGTCATAAGCACATGTGTGTTTTGCAGGATAATAAGAAGCTTAATGAAAAGTTCATAAAATTTAAGGAAAATAGGAAATCAGGTGATGCAAATATATCCTCACAACAGACTGCTCAGAATGTCATTGCTGGAGCTTTGAAAATGAAACTGGCAGAAACCTCTAAGGTCAGGTCCAGGCTGTCAGAAGAAGCAGTGCAGAGAAGCAATCCAAGACCTGGAAGAAGAATCCCCTCTTCCAAGCTGGAGCACTGTCTGGACTCAGCAGCTCAGCTGCAGGTGCAGTGCATCCCACTAGCCCCTCTGTAGCCACAAAAATAAATCTGATGTGACACTGGGTACCTCAGGGTCCCTCTGCTCCCTTCCTCTGGCTGCTTTAGGTTTGGTGCAGATGGATGCAATTTAAGTGCAGAGGGTCATACAGCAAGGCTTAAAGGTTAGTGAAAGGGTGGCAAGAGAAACCACCCACCTTAGATGACCAATCTCTAGGACTGTACCACTGTTTCTATGATTTTTCAGCTGGAATTTATAACACTTTCTCATTTGTTTGGGTGATGTACATCACAACACCTTCCTGAGTGGAGATAAATGGAAGACTGGCTGTAACACAGCTTCCCAAGCTTTTGCTAAAGGCAAGGTTTTTGCAGCAGAAAGCAAACTGCCTTGTCCTTGCCCTTGTCCAGCCCCTGGGATGCTCTGTGCAGGCACTACAGGCCCCTGGAGCTGCTGCTTTTGGAGACTTGCAGGCTGTAAGGGACACACAACCCCAAAATATCCAACCCGGTTCTCAAGTTCTTACATTTCTCTTGTCTCTGTTCTTCTGTACCATGGGCTTTTCTGGGAAGCTCCATTAGCTGCAACTACTGATGTCCAGATGCAGAGGTTCCTGAAATCCTTCCACTCTTTTAAATTGGGTTTGCATCCAGGCCTAGGTTTAGGCAAGTCTTCACCAAGGAAAAATTGTTAAAAACCTAAGTCACAGATTTTACAGGTAAATTAATTATCTAGCTAAGCAGCCACTCCATCTTATAGACCAGAGAACAATGCTTGACATGAGTCAGAGATTAGGGCTCTAACTGTGTTTTTATCTTCTATAAAACTGGACATGCGGAAACTATGGTAGGAAATTTCAGTAATTAAAGCATAGGTTCTCCTAATTAACTGCAAAGCATCATTAAAATCTAATGAAACTGTAGTGGAGTAACACAGGACTCTGGCTTAATAGCAAGGAGACAAATGCAAACGGCAGTTGAATTTTCATGTAGTTGGAAGTTTATACAATAGGACTGAATGCATTTACAGGAGTTTAGAATAGAAAAGCTCACTTTTAACATTTGGGAATTGGGATTAGGAAGTTAGGGTATTAGTGTATAAGAAGTTAACATATTAAAGAGTGTGGCATACTGAAGCACAAGAATCAAAGAAATCAAGATTTTTGCTGCTTAAAGTAGTTGTATTTGGGGTGGTAAACTGAATTTCACAGCAGATGATAAATAAGAGACCTGGTGTTGCAAAATCATGATGTAAGACTAAATTTTTCTGCACAGACACTTCATCCTGGCACACCTGAACAATCTGCATCACCCTCCCAGATTGCACCAGAAATTCCACTGAAGAAAGAACTTTAAAGCTCTGCAAGCACATTTCAAGAGTCATCTGTCATCTGTCATGACTCTTCCTTAACTCCTTTGCACCCTTGGCCTTTAAGTTCTCAGGAGGGAAATCATGGATACTGGAGCTTGAATGCCTAATTTAAGCTGACGTGTACCAGGTCCACATGAGCATCGCTGATCCTCACTGAACAAAATCTGACCCTAAAGGTGTTTTATCTAGCTTTGTGTTCAAGGCATTTTAGCTGGAACCCTTCCCTCATCTGACTTCAGCTCTCTGAAATATCCAAGGCTGGACAGGCTCACTGCATATGCAGTGCAGAAAGAGAATTCTTGAGGACAAGCCATGAGGTCAGTCCTGGCACATGATGAATCACTTTCCAAAGATGACCTCCTTAAACCAGCTTTTGAAGAAACCTAAATTACCAGTTCCTTCTGAGGGCTAAAGTCCTGCAGGATTTCCACCCTGGCATGGATGCCAAGGGCATCACATTCTCTGTACCTTGCTACCAAAGGGCTGAAGTACCATTCCAGAGATTTGAGCTCAGGGAGATCAATCTCTACTGCCATTAAAGCTTATACTAATTATGCTGATGGATACACCGATGTCCTGGGCATCAGCAGAAGGTCCAAGCCAATCAAACTCATTTAATTGCAATGCACAGATGCCAATACTTCTCAAGATAATACAGATGTAGTTTAGACACCAAACTATGTTCTTGGGCTAATTTGAAGACCAATTTCCCATTGATTTCAATAGTTAAGTACATTAAAATTATTTAGCATTTAGACAAACTAAGACTGGAAAGCAGAAAACATTTACCACAATGAAAAAGACAGGCATACATTCAAAGCAGCAAAATAGTCCATTTTTAAAACAGCCATGGCTTTTTCCAAACACAAACATAATAAAGGTGCAGCATGCAGTTAAGAATTTGCTAGTAAATTATAAGCTGTTATACAGAAGAAAGCACACAAAGAACACAAACTCTTGCTATCTAAACTGTTACCTCAGGTACTCATACCTTTTCTGTGTCAATTCCTTTAGACATGGACCAGGTTGAGACAATGTAATCCATGACTCTTTCACTAAGGCCTTTTGGGACTTGATATAATTTTAGGAAATCCCTCACATTGTTCAGCATCTCATGGTACCGGTTGGTGTTGGCATACATTTGCTGGAAAATGGTGGTGACGTTTCCAAAAATAGTTGCATAAAGAAGAGCTGGAAAAAGAAAATAAATTGAAAATAAATATGTATGCTCTAGTAAATGCTAATCATAATTCAAGGATAATGTCAGAGAATTTTATGTTTTATACTCTAGCATTAGACATTACAGACTTTTCAGAAAAGAGAAATATTCTGGTATCTCATAATACCAATGTGCTGCACTACTTTTTTTTGACATTATCAAATACACAGAAATGTGCCTGTCATTTTTAATAATCTTTGTTCAGATGTACTTTATAGCAGAATTCAGCTATGCATTTTCATATTGCTTAAAAAAAAAAAACAGAACAACTGCAGCCTACAAATGGTAAGAAATAAACCACTGTGAAAGGAAAAAATGCCTTCTATCACTCAGTGCTTAATGTCTTCCCTCTACACAACCCATTTCTACTTCATTCCAGAAATCCCACTTTGTTTCAAACCAATTTACTATTGTACATCACCCCTACGTGAGTGGTGGCATTTTTAAAGAAACATGGTGTTCTCCTAAAACCTATCTAATAGCAGAAGTGTACTCCCATTTCACACTGTGATCTTTATGTGTCCAGGTAGAAATCAGATGTCGAAGTTCATCACAAATACAGGATTCAAAGCAAAAGAAAGTCACACAATGTGTAGCACAAATGAACACAAGATTTCTGTTTATGAAAACAGAGCAGAATAACAGTCTCTGTGATGTTGCAAGGGCAGGTTTTTTCCTTGCTTTTCTGATTGCTGTGTCATATCTGCAAGATACAGAAAAATTTTTCTATACCTCTGTATCCATTCAGACATATATCAACACTTAAGAGTACAAGCATATGGATTATAAGAAAGTTTAGATGGATGAATGCCACATGAATTTTTCATTTCTTTAGATTTCTCTGCTCTTTTGGACTTTTGCAGCAGGACAAACCTGATGAAATATCACTTCTCTTAAGTGCAACATCCCTCATCCTTTTGAACAGTTGCTGATTTATCATGCACTCATCTCATCAGGTATGTGAGGGCACAATATCCCTGATGTTAGATGTTACTGCAAATCATTATAAATGTATAGAGAAGCCCCAGTTGCCTCCAAAATGCTGCTTTTCTGCACAAGTAGAATTCCTACAACCTCTAACTACAGCTAGACTGCACCTGCAAATCCCGTGCCTACAACCCAACTGGCCATGCAGACCTACCTAGAGCACATAGGCTGATTAAAATGTGCCCTGCAAGACTGGCACAAAGAGATGCAACTCTGTCACCTGCCAGGTTGGAAACAGCTAAGGATGCCGTGGTGAAAACAGTTTGTCTGAAGCAACTGGCACCTATTACCTCCTGTTGGCAGAGAGGATTTGTAGAAAAATATAAAGCCAGAGAAGAAATTCTGGTTCTGTGTCTCAAATATAGGGTCCTGGAAAAGTTTCTTCAAGAAATTATGGGTAGAATAAATTACTGAATCAAGCACACAAAATCCCTGTAAACACCACCCAGCAATACCTCACTAAGGCAGAATCCACCAGGCTGTGGAGACTGCAGAGACAAACTCAGCACTGTTTCTCTGTCAGAAACCAAAGCCTTCCTTTCAAACTGGAAATGGTAAAAATGGTTGAGTTCATCCAAATACTCCACTTCTCTCACAGATTACTGCATAGGGGATCTTTGGCAGTGAGTTAAAGGGAACCTACTTAGATCTGCACAGCTTTGGAGCTGTGCCTCAAAGGCTCTCCTCACTTGTGGTGCTCCCTCATGCCCACACCCTGCTGAGGGTGGTTTGCAGGTTTTGGAGGGACAGAAGATTTTTCATAATTTACCTATCTCTGTAAATCCTCTCCCCATTCCTGTTCTCTACATGATAACTAGAAAAGGAGGTCATTTATAAAAAGCTGATTTTATCATTTTCCAGGCCTTGGTATGCAACAAAAGTCTGGAGATGCTGACAAGCATCTAATGCTGCTGTCACCTTCAAGGGGTTAAGGCTTTCCATCAATAACCCATATTGTCCATAATTAGCAAGTGAAGATTTGTCAGAGAATCTCTATTTAATGAGCAAATATTGAAGTGACAAGTGTGAGTCTTACCCCTCACCTATTAAAAAAACAAAGGCAGATAAGCACCACCAAGGGCATTTCACTTTTCCTGTATTTTAATTATTTTTGGCAGGTGGAATTGGCAGTAAAAAACATGTGCAAAAGGTTCTGAAAGAAAATAAAATGCTGTGCCTCTCTTTACAGTAAAAGTATTTAAACAACCTCTAAAGAAATCTCTGAGTAATTCATACACTTAAAACTCAATAGTTTTAATTTAGTGTCTCCATTTACAATAAACAGGAGAGATGAGGTTGAAGGTGAAATTACCCAATTTCATGAAAAGACCGCTTAGGTCAAACTGCATTTATTCACCTCCTCTTTAATGACTTGAATTTCTCCAAACATTTCCTGTTATGTTCCTACAGTCATGCAACACTCATTAACTCAATTGTTCTATGTGTGTAGATCTGGAACAGTCTTCACTAAATTTTATAGAGATAAATTTGGTGTAATGATGCAGAAATATTTTTTCTCAGTCCTAAAGGTGAGGTAAGTGGTTAAACTGTAATTGTAGTTCAATTTTTACTCTTAAGTGTGGAAAATCTCCCCAAAATTACATACAAGAACCCAAGTACTATATATTTTTACATATAAAATGTTACTACATTTGAATTTTTATAAAACATTTCTGAATGATTTAACAATGGTGTTACATAAATGTTTTACCCTATTTAAAAATAAGGAACTTTCTGGAAGAAAAAATGACTCAGACTTACCTAAATAATCCCAAAGCATTCCAGATCTCTTATTATCCTGACTGTATGCTAAATACATCCAGATAGGAACATCTGCCTTAAGGAACTGAAGGCTTAATTGAGAGATCTGATTTTCCTTACATCCAGGAGTATTATTAATGCAAGCATATACAATGTTCCTCTAAACTGCAATTGTAAAGAAGATTAGTGAGGGGGTACCAGCCTCTTCTTCCAAATATCAATCAACAGGACAAGTGGGAATGGCCTCAAGTTGTGCCAAGGGAGAGTTAGATTTGAAATTAGGAAAACTTTCGTCACTGAAGGAGTGTCCAGCAGTGGAACAGGCTGCCCAGGGAGTGGTGGAGTCTCCATCCCTGAAGGGATTTAAGTGACATGCAGATGTGGCACTTGGGGACTTGGTTTAGCAGTGGGCTGGGCAGTGCTGGGTTAATGGTTGGACTCAGTGACCATAGAGGTCTTTTTCAACTTAAACAATTCTATGAGATCCTGATCCTGGAAAAATATAGATTTTCATTTCTTCATGTTGAGGCTAGCTGCAATTTCTTCAACTAATTTTTGAAATAAGCTATTCCTGCAAGATTTTCAGGTAAGTATTATTAAATTTCTATCATTCAGGAGAGATTAAATAAAAACTCCAACATACATTTTTGCACTGGGTTTGGTACTGAGAGGGTGGCTTCTGTGTACACAGGGGTGGCTTCTGTGAGAAGCTGCTGGAAGCTTCCTCCAAGTCCAGCAGAGCCAAGGCCAGGCAGCTCCAGGATAGATGTGCCACTGGCCAAGGCTGGGTCAATTAGAAATGATGGTAACACCACTGTGGTATCATATGTAAGAATAATAAAGAGAAAAAAAAGGTATTGTGCAGATGTAACTGCAGCCAGAGAGGAGAAGGGTGAGAATATGTGACAGGATCAGTTTTGCAGACACCATGGTAGGTGTCTGGCATCTAGACAGGGTCAAACCACTACAATTTACTAAACATAAATAGAGAGAAACCCAGTATCCAAATATCTGATTTATGTTTTTAGAAGCTGAGCGGTTTTCTGTTGTTTCTTTCCACCTCACCTTAATACATCTGCTCAGACTGCAAAATGTTTGCAGGCTCTGTTTGGTGCAACACCAGGCAGGGACCATCTCCTATGTCAAACAGCCTTGCTCAGATGATGCAGCAGCAAAAAGCTGCCACTTTCTTAACAGAAATAGCTTCTCTCAGATCCACCAACACATTTCAACCAAGTTACGACTTAGGAGAAAATAATCCTGCTAAGCCCCCTCCCCCATCACTGTTTTATAGCACTTCTTTGATGCCAGCCCCAGCCTCCCACCTCTCCCCCTCAGGGACACTCTGGTCTGCCAGCTGTGCCAGTGAAAGCACCAACACAGCCCTGTGGTTTTACAGCTCTTCAAAAGGCCAGCCCTGATTCTAAATCCTCTGCCCCACTAAATATTTTGTTGTTAAAATACTCTCCCCCATCCCAGCAATGTTTTCCATCAGTGTTCAATCACTGTTTTCCCCTATTTTCAGGGAGATGCCAACACCAGAGCACATTAACTTTTACATTTTTCTTCCAAAACCATCCAAAGCATTAAAGAAAAAAAACTTTCCTCCAATTACCCCTGCAGCCAGATCACTGTATTGTCCCAAGTCACATCATCCAATGTCTTTATCCTCCTGTAAATGTGCATTGTCACGCCCACTTTGCAGAGGAGAAGTTAATGGGCAAAGCTGGATTCAGCCATGAAATTCAGCTCTGAACTCCCCACCAAAACCATCTGACTGCTGAAATCAGGGGGGAGTCCCAGACAGTTGTAACTGGTCAAAAGCCCACCATGATTGCAGGCTCCAGTCTGATTCCAGCAGCAGCCTGGTCCAGATGTGTGTGGTGCATTGGGTGGCATTCCTACATCCCACTCTGCAGCCACACAAGGTGCACAGCTCCTCCCTGGGTCCAGCTGACATCCACCCCTGCTTTCCTGGCCCAGCAGCTTCACAGGATTCACAGAATTCACAGAATCACTGGGTTGGAAGAGACCAAAAAAGATCATCAAGTCCAACCCATGCCCCAACACCTCAAATAAATCATGGCATCAAGTGCCACATCCAGTCTTTTTTTAAAAACCTTCCTGATACCACAGTAGTGCAAATCCTAAATTAAGATAATAGTGATAATAAAGATAGGCCTGTAAAATCCCTGTAAACATTGATATTTGCTTGACAAGAACTAAATGAATATGTAAATTAGATGACTATCAGTAGTGAAGAGTAGGAACTCTCACTGTTCTTCCCCCCTTCCAGGGGACACTGCACAGAAGGGAGGGACAGCTACTTTGGAGGCAGTTGGGCATTTGGCATTCCTTATGCATAAATTCTTATTAAAGTGAAGGCTTTCAACTGCACTTGTATGGTCAGTCACTAATGTTTAAATGATGAACCTGGGAGCTTTTTGGGTTTTTCTTCCATGAGCATACTCAGCTAATGGAACATACTTACTTTAAAGCTCCAATGCCTCACCACCATGCAGATGTGATGACCTGACCCCCTGCACTTTTGCACAGAGCTGCAAGCCAAGACTGGCTGAAATGGTATTGCAAAACACAGTCTTAAATTAAAGCTAGCATTGTCCAGAGCAATCAGTGAGTTTGGCTTCCAATCCTGTGGCAGTGATGGACAAGAAATGGAGTTATTCAGCAGCACAGACAAGAAAATTCCTCATTTCAACCCCCTGAAGATGAGGGGCCAAGGGCTCCCAGGTCTGATGGTAAGCAGCTTCAAATCAATTTGCACACACATTCCCTGCCCAATGTTCCCTTCCACAGCCACCTCAGGTTATCAAATTACTTTGTTCCTCCACCTGAGAAACAGTGCCAGCCATCAGAGAGAGAGCCCTGCACAAGCTCAGGGGGTTCCTGTTGCTATTTGGATTGAATTTCCTGCATTTCTTCCCATCTGAAAGCTTTACAGGTCTTGGGACTGCCAGGGTCTGCTTCTTCCTCATCACATTAGTCACGGGTGTTAAGCAACATATGGGAAGGCACAGCCTGAAAAATGGTGGCAATTACACCACAACAGGCAGCAGGGCAAACAGCAGTACCCTGTGTTAACTGAATGGTAAAAGCATCACTTTGCTGGAAAAATCCTCATTTTGGAGCGAAAAGGCCTTAATTCTAGAATCTTTCTCTCTAAGAGCTCTGAAGTAAAAGGCTGATTAGAGCTTCTTTTACACTTTTCATATGCAATAGAAGTTGGGTTTAATTGGTCACAGCTTTTGATGGTGACAGTTGGGGCAGGAATATTTAACTTACCATTTAGTAGAACAGTATGACACAAACACAGATAAGAATTAACTAGTGAAATGAGTGAAACTATTTTTTATAATAATGCTTCATCATTCCTGTTTCTTCAAAAAGCCATCACCTGCTTGCCAAATGGCACGTCTAGCATTTCATACACTGCAAAAAGTCCTGTGCAAAGGTAAATGGTAATTAAAACACAATCACTACCCTAAAGAAATTACAGTGGGTGCAGGAGGAAAGTAGAGAAGCAGAAGTTAACCAAAGTTCATGAGAATTACATTCACCATGAATTCCAGCAACTTCTGTGCCTCTAGCACACTTTGCTCCATCCCTATTTATCATCTTCTCCATTTTGAATATTATCTCCAACATTGCCTCATTTCCATGCAAATCTCTCCCGTATTTCAGAAAATTGTGTCTGTCAGACAATCATCCACCTATCACAAAAATCTTTCTCTTTCCATTCTCCATCAAAAAAACATTCCCAGAGTGCTGTCCTTACTCTTGTTACTGTCCAGAACTAAGATCCAGGGATCAAAACCCTCCTGTGCCTTCCCCTCTGTTCCTCAGTGCGTCAAAACTGTCACCAATAGCAAGCCCAGGACACAAAGAGTCTCCAGCACTACTGAACTGTAGCACAGGAACCAAAGGGATCATCTCAAAAAAAAAGTTTCCTGAGCAAAGTTGGCAGCTGTCAGTATCCCTGTGTGAAATGACTTCACAGCTCCTTGCTGGATTTGAGCCGCGAGGCTTTTTTCTCTTGTTGATTTTTTTTCCCCCTTTAATACTTTTAAAGGATTTTTTTTTTTAGTGGGACACCAAGTTCTTGTCACATTAAGATGAACTCAGGATAGCAATGTTGCTGGAGGCAGGATGCCAGAACATCACTTGCACACTGAGAACACCACCTAAATTGCCTGTCTTGTTAAAAAATAATGGAAAGTTTGTAAACACACCTTCAAAGTACTACACTGAATGAAAAGATGCTTCTAGCTCTGTATTCCTGGGCTCTTTTTTTATGTGTATGCCAGTGCAGAAGTTTGTGCTGTATAACCCTGTGTGCTGGTGTGGTTTAGATACTCATAAATATACATCTATGGATGTACATACACACATACACAGTGTGTGAATGAACATACAACATCAGTGGGCTTGGAATTTTGGCAGGTGCAAATTTTCCTTTGAGTCTTCTAATTTGCTTGTTCTTTCTAGTTCTTTAAAATCCAATTTTGCTGGTTCATTTACTTAAATGTTCGGTTTTATCTTAGCACAAATAACATGAATGGATTTGGGCCAATTAAAGGAATTATTCCAGCTATAAAATACAGGCCATGTACAGCCCTGAGAGATGTGGTAAACACACCTGTTACCACAACAGTGAGTAGTTATACAATATCTGTCTGAAAATATTAATGAGAACAGCTAAAGCAATATTGTTTCTATTCAGTAGAACTCAGCCTGAACTCTGTGTGAAGATGGATTTTTGTGAGTAATTATTCAGTATTTTTAGGAACAAAGTAAAGTACTTAACCCTTAATATTAAAAGCCTCAAATCTGGAAATGATGTTTCCATCCTATTATTTTCAGAGTAATTCTGCTTCATAAAATGACCACAAAACTGCTTCACTCAACTCAAGAATAATATTTCTTACTCATCTAAGTCATCTACAGAAGCACTTTCTCTCTATTTCTTTATCCAGCAAATAGCAGCACTTCTAGACAGAGCTTAGCAAACTTTTGTATCCAAAATTTTCCATCTGATGCTGACAGATTAGCTCTGATTAAATTTCTCTTCCCTGACACGTTTGCACTAAAACCAATGGAAAAATAAAAAGTTTCACAAAAAGTTGAAACAATTCCCCTCCAGGTTTTATAAAACTAAAACCATCCACAGCAAAACATTTTTCCTCCAGTCTTTCAATTTTAAACATTAGAAAGCTGAACAATGGAAGAAAATCACATTTTGATGCAAAAAAAAAGAGTCTTAACAGCCAAAAAAAAAAAAAGTGGAGCATTCATTATCTTCACACATACCCTCAGTTTATATCGCAATGGAATATTTTCCACAAAACCAAGCCATGAGTTCCTAGCACACTGCTAGCAATAAGGGCCAATCCAAACTCCTTTTTGCCCAATTTATTAGCACCAGATTTCCATTTTATCAGTACATCTGTGCACATGACTGGTGTGAAGCCTGCTCCCCACTCCCACGCTTGGGCAGAGCTCAGGGATGGGCCTCAGCACCTGTCCTCTTTTGCTGGAATAATGCTGGTTTTGTCTAAAAAATTTCACACCGGTGTTTTCAGACTTTCAAGGTGAATTAGCTTTACTCTATTTTGATTATTCACTCTGGGAAGCTGTCCTCCATGGCACTATTGATTTAGCTGTGACAGATGCTGAGCTGTCACCAAGCCTGACAGCTTCTTCAGTGCTTCCTCTGTGGTTGTCTTGTAGAACAGCCAATAGCCAAGTGAAACCCAACTGTGAAAACAAGCACGTTTCCCACTTTTCAACTCTATGAAATCACATGTCCTGCTCTGTGCTGCATCCCTCTGGGATGAGGAAAGGAGCTGGCCTCTCAATTTGACACTCAGCACTATCAATTAACCCTTTGCATACTCAAAGCACATCATCCACCCCCCTGCCTGAAATGTTGGTGGGATTGCTTCTGTCACAGGTCTGTGGCTTGGCAGTCACTCAGAGCTGCCACAAAACCACTTCTTACCAGGGGGAAAGGGCTCTTTGGGGAAGGTGAATGAGCTTAAGGAAAAGGTTTCATTCCCTAAACAATGCTGATTTGAATTCCAGTATATTTGGGGAGTTTTACAGCACTTCAAAGAACACCTACAATCCTACGAAGACTCTCTGTGCTCACCTTGCAAAGTGACACAAAGCAACCTTGTGAAGAGCAAAATGGCAGGCAACACCCCAAAAATCTTTTTGCATTGTTCATCATAGGATCACAAAGCCAGATAGTATTAGATATCATTTATTTATTTATTTATTTATTTATAAATTTAAATGCAGAACTGGACATCAGCACTCCAAAGGCTATAAAAAGATCTGTTTTCAGTGAAACAAGCTATCCAAGTACTGTACCATTCACATTACCTCCACTTCTCTCCACCAGTGTGGTATTCACATGCCCTCTGAACAGAGAGAAGCTGTGAGACAAGCAGAGAAGAAGGAAAACACAATTCTTATCTGGCTTGCTGTGCCTGTGTTGTGCTAAATCAGAATGCAATATGGAGAGTGTTTACCCACAGTGAGGATGTTTTGTTCCCTTGGCCTGTCAGGGCCAACAAGTGTGAGTGTGTGGGACTGTCACAAGACAGCCACAGGAGAGAATCAGAGCTGAGTGCAGTTCTGTGCAGTTGTGAGCAAGAGTGCATGGCAGTTCAGATACAATGTAGATAGTATAGTATGATAAAGCAATTCATCAGCCTTCTGATGATGGAGTCAGATGCATCATCCTCTCTCCCTCACCAACGTCGGAGTCACCTCTGATTTACAATACACCAGTCCCACAGCTCTGTACCATTCCCTCCTCCATAGCATCAAAAATAAAAAACATTCCTGGAAACATTGCTAGCACACTGCACAAAGTCCTGTGCAAAGGTAAATGGTTGCACAGGACTAGCTAGCCATTGATGCTAACACATTGCTACCCATCAATGTTGTCCTGGCAGAAAGGGTTTGAGAATATTCAAAAGAACAACAAAAGATTGCATATACTGTCAAACTAAGACCAAAAAAAAGCCTGGTTTTCATTTTGTCCTCAGTGCATGTATTGCTGAACTCTCCATGACTATGTGAGACTGGAAAAGTATCTTTATTTCCTGGCAGCAGCTCCTGGAGCTCCTCTCCTCCCCATCCAACTCCTGATCAGCACTTGTTTCTACCTTATTACCTCTCTGTTTTCTTGCTCACTATTCCAGGAAGGAGATGCTGGAATTAGATTTGCTGCATTTCCATTCCTACATTAACACTAATTTCACTGAAGTCAATGAAATTACACTGGTGTCTGGAGAGTGTCTGAGGAGAATAATTGAGTGTATTTTATCACTTTCCTTTGACTTTATTTTATCACTTTCCTTCGACTTTTTTGATGACTGTTTTGTGGCATTTTTAAATGTCCCATTTCACTAAAATGCATTTACTCTGGGATGCTGCAGTGAAGTTGCTCTGTGGGACCGTGGAGCTCTTGCTGTAAAGCTCCAGACAGTGCCTGGAAGATGCCAGGGATGGGAACACAGAGATGTGTACGGTGATAAATATGACAAGCAGCACCACACCAACTGCTCCCTCAGCCAAAAACTATCCCCTGACTGCAGCCCCCTCCAGATATTTATGAGAAGAGCTCAAGAAGGAGGGTGCAGAGTGCACTCCTGCCCTGGGCCACTCCTTTCAGGTTTCCACAAACACAGAGAGCCCAGGGACTGCACTCACACCAACCATCTCCACCCAGAATATCTAATATCATTCCACAAATCCATTTCTGGGTTTTTTTCCTCGCCAAAACATTAATTTTTTGTGCTACTCTGCTGCTCCAGCCTTTACACTGACCACCCTCAGCCACCCTTTCTAGAAAGTGACTAATTGCTCCTCTCCATCTCCTTCTCTCCACTCTTGATTTTTTCAAACCATCGCCCACTCTGTGTTTCCAGCCCTCATGCCTTGCCTCATCCCTGTCAACTTTTAGACACCCTTTTTAATCTTCCAGCATCTTGCTGCAGAACAGTGCAGTGTGGTGCAACAACATTAATTTCAATTGCCTGCCCAGGAATCCTATTTGCCATTTGTTGACTGGTACTGAATATTGCACCGATATTTTCAAGGAACTCTCAGCAGTAAGAGTCAGGTGTCATCCCTCAGTGGGAGCTGCTGATTTAGAAGACATTACTGTGTAGGGAGAGCTGTCTACTCATTTGTGCACACTGACACTGAATTTCAGCAGTCCTTTTCACAATCACTTCTGTGGTGGCATAGCTGGACCAAACCAGAAACGCTGATTTCAGGATTCAGGAGACCTGCAGCACAAGGGAGTTTTCTCCTATGCTTCTCCTAAGCTAAGTTGTCTCCTAAGCTGCATTTAGATACAACTATGAGTTAAAAATAGAAGTCTGTGCAGAATGTAATAGTTTTAAAAATTGTTTAGGTTTATGCCAGTATCACAGCTTAGGCCACAATAATTGGGAAGATTTTATCATCTTTCTACTACAAGCAGGGCTGACTATTTCCCAGAGCAGGACAAAGCTGTTCTTGGATATTTCCCAAGAGTGACTAAGCCAACCCTGAAGGTCCAGTGAAAACAAACAAGAGTTTTAACAGAATAAAAATATCAAGTTTTGACCCAACAGTTATAACAGTTATGGGATGGGATATCTCTCAAGCATTAACTCTTTAACAGCAGGAGAAAGCATGAATTTCTAAAGGACACGTTCAGCCCTCCTATCAGGTAGCCTGAATGTGCCATTAACACTGAGCATCTTGTTCTCTTTATTCACACACCAGTGAGATCAGCCACAAATGCAAGAGGTTAATTTCAGTGGCCTCGATGCTTTTGACATACTTGTTCACATGTTAAGAGCTGAGGGAATGATTGCAGGGTCTCTCCCCCCACTTCTTTTGCCACCCTCAGTTGTTTCTCAGCTGTTGCAAGGCACTCATGGCTGGTGACATGTGCCAATAATGTCCTGTTTTAGGGACAATGACATCTGAAATCACACACCAAACAGGCATTGCACATGGAATGGGAAATTTGACAGTATATTCATGCTTTTTTTGAGTGCTACTAAACACCTGCAAGTATCACTCACTTTGAGTTGTCCTACCCCCAACTACTTCTGTAAGAAACTGCTGCAAGCCCTGCAGGATGGAGTCTTCAAACCCCAGGAAAATGATATTCAACAACCCATCCATTAGCACATCTCTTCAGGCCTTCCAGCCTGCTTCTTCCCAAGCCCTTGCAGTATAGTACATTAATTTTATACTGAACTATTAATTGCAGTTGACTTTGCAAAGCTCTTTTCTTTACATTTTTTATTCAGTTTCACAAATCCAATCCCAAAGGAGTTCATCTTATTCCCCACAGTTGTTTGATCAAATTGCAAATATTTCCTTTAATCTTTTCAGGCATTCAGATTTATTAACTATGGAGCAGAGCCTCTTCATCTCCTCTACTGATGGTTTGGGAGAAACAATCTTTCACATATTTCTCATTTTATGCAAGTGCTTGTTCCTGCGAGTACATATTAGTAAGCATAACATTAAAACACATTTACCTAACCTAAATAAAAACACTTTGAACCAAATTTGCAAGCTAACCTGTTTTAGTTCTTAATGATAATAATCTGAAGTCATTTTTCCCAGAGGTTGTGGTCCAAAATTCACTGAGGTCAATAAAAAGTAGCTGCTGATGTTAGTGAGTTTTAGGGTTGGCAATAAACACATATGAGTGTATTTTCCTTTGAGAAGCTGTATGAGAAATTTCCCAAAGGCAGGAGAAAAGGCCTTTGGGACACAATTTTAATTTTCTTCATGCCTATTCATAGTTAGAATTAGGAATAATAATAATCATCATCATCATTTCACAGTCACTTCACATTTCTCATTAATACATGCATTTTACAAAGAAAGGTAAATTATTCAATTTTGTTCCATACTTAAACATTTATGATTAAGTTCCACACTCAATCATTTATGTCAATTGTCCCTGATCTATTTTTTATTAGGAAATTCAGAATGAAATATTTTATAAAATTGAGACGTGCACTCTTGGTTTTAAAAATTGCTATTTCCCACTTCATTATTTTGCTGCTTTTATTCTATGAAATAGGATAAGCTTTAGGAAAAAAAAAAAAAAAAGTAACACCTTAATCTGAGTCTTAGTCTGAATTTCTAACTGCAGAAAACCTAACTAAAGTGAAAGTAGAAGTCAAATGTCTTCTTTTTTTTTTTTAATATGTTCTACTTTTCTGACATCCAAGTAAAGTTTTTTTTAAAATAACTTAAGATTTCCCCCCATTTTTCCAGCAGAAAAACCAAGGGAAGAACTTTTCTCATTTCACTGTAGTGTGAAACAAAGAAATCTGAATAGCAGAGTAAGAGAATGAGCAAGAGAGGACTTTTCAGTTCTCTGGAAAACAGGGACATATTAGTTTGGATGTAAAAAAACCCTAAACCTTGTGTGTATCAATTCTTTTCCTCAAAATATATAATTAAGAATAAGAAGAAATTTTCAACAAAATTAAGGATTTTCCCAAACACTGTTTACTTTATCTGAGTAAATTTCCACCACAAGTTTTTTTTCACTATCTCATTAACTCCCTTCAGTTCTTCCTCCTCTCCACATCTGCCTTCAGCCTCTGCTGAATTCTTCCAGAAGTGATATAGCTTATTTTTTATTTTGTTTAGTAGCTCAGCTGCCTCCCACCTGACATGACTCTAAGCTGTTTTTCTTCATTTTACTCAATGTTGTTTGTAATTATTTAACCTAATTGATAGGATGCCTCCTCTGGGTAGAGCTGGTTGCCATGACACTGTAAGAAATTACTCCATATTTCTCCATTCCTGGATCTTCCTGAAGAATTTATGCAGAACATCTTGCCTTCACCAGCTCCCTACTTCCACACACATCCATAAAAAATAATTAATGAGCTAATCCTTGCAGGCAGATTTCACTGGAATAATAGGGCTAAAATTGGGGCTGGTTTTTTGCAAAGCCATCTTCTGTTGATAGTGACCAAGACTGCACAGCTTTATGCAATCACAGAATTGTTTAGGTTGGAGAAGACCTTTGAGATCATTGGGTCCAACTCTCCACCCAGCACTGCCAAGGCCACCATTAAACCCCAAGTGCCACCTTCACACCCTTTTCAAATCGTACCAGGGATGGAGACTCCACCACTGCCCTGGGCAGCCTGTGCCAATGCTTGACAATCCCTTCCATGAAGAAATTGTTCCTAGTACTCAATCTAAACCTCCCCTGAAGCAACTTGACACCATTTCCTTTTCTCCCATCATCTTTTACCCAGGAGCAGAGCTTGACCCCCACCTGGCTGCATCCTCCTGTCAGGGAGTTGTAGAGAGCGATGAGTTCTTCCCTTAATCCTCCTTTTCTCCAGGCTAAACACCCCCAGCTCCCTCAGCTGCTCCTCATCTGACTTGTTCTCCAGACCCTTTCTCAGCTTTGTTCCCATCTCTGCACACTCTTCAGCTCCACCACGTCCATCTCGTCATGAGAGCCCCAAAATTGGACTCAGGGTTTGAGGTGCAGCCTCACCAGTGCCCAGCACAGGGGGACAGTCACTGCCCTGCTCCTGCTGGCCACACTGCTGCTGGTACAAGCCAGGATGTGAAGGCAGATAGGCCATGCCTGATGTGACAAGCCAAGGGCACCCAGAGGAAGGCAACCAGCAGTGAGGTGGCACAGCACCATCAGCATGAGGCAGCTGATGAGGATATGGTGTAGGAGACAACCTGGGTCACAGCTGAGTGCTTTTGCACCATTCACATCAATTAAAAACATGGAAGGAAGAAAATGCAGTTTACAGTACAGAGATGACAAAGAAGATGGAGCCTCACCCTAAAGTGTCAGGCAAGCTTCCTGTAATTCCAGCAATGTGATTTAAGACTGTGCATTTCAGAGCAGACATGAATGGCTGAGATGCTTTTCAGGGCTCTGCAGCTCTTGAGGAGTTGTACAGCTACAGAAAAAGGGGCACCTTGAGAGGAGTTCCTGCAAAGAGCAGGGGCACAGCCAGGAGCTCCAGATGAATTTGACATCCTACTTGTAAGAGAGGTCCATGGTACAAGTTCCCCTCAATTCTGACAACCCCAACCCCTCCTGCCTGGCCCTTATATCACTCCAAATTTTAATCCCAATTTTCTCACAAGCTCCTCTACCTCCTGACCCAGACCTTTCCAACCAGGAAAACATAATTTGAAAATTAATTTGAAAACATGAAATGAAGCCAAAGCATGTTAAGTACACACCAAGCAGCATTCAGAGCTCAATCCCTACAGTCCCTTTTGGCCTGGCTTTGGACAGTGATCACACTGCTGATATTACAACCTTCTGGGCAATTATGAACAATTTAGAGGACCACAGTTTGCATCTAGGGCAGTCAGAAATGCACAGCATGGCCATAGTGTATTTGTCCTTGTGAATGTCTCTAGCAAAACAGAATATTAACTATATTCATTATTTTTACTTACACACACCACTGGAGTTGTGGTTCTGCTCTTCAAAACTATGTGCTCAATACTGCAGAAATTATACAGATTGGGAATAGCCAAGCTTTGCACAGTAAGAAAAAATCCATTTATTTTCATTTATACATTATTAAGAAACTTGCTGAGCAAAACCTGCTTTTATTGTTGTTGATGAGGATTCATTGACTAGGCTAGGATAAAAAGCTAATGAAAACTTAAGGAAAAAGTCAAATAAAAAAACTGTATCTGAAGTCCTTGATGTTATCTCCCTTTCACACTTCAGAGGCATAAGGCTATTATTAAATTCCATTTTTTTAAAATTATTATTTGGGGCAGATTCAATAACTGATTTATTCAGCTAATATATTTATTTTCATCTGTGAAAGATTTTCAAGCTCTGCAACCAAATTAAAAGTCTCAAAAGCTACAATTTACTGATTTTAATTACTAAGAGCTTGCCCATCTCCCGTCTCATTTACATAAAATGAATTTACAGTCCATTTCCAGGTTCCTCCCCTACAAGTAGTCAGCCACCAGCAAGTATTTCAAAGAACATAGACTCAGAGGGACTGTGTGGAGGGTGAGAAATGATCTTTTTGACCCTGCACAGGACCCACAGATAATTTAAGCAAATCTCTGTCTACCCCATAAATCTCCTGCCACAAGCAGACATGGAGTCATTAATTGCTCCATAATTTGATAAGTAAAATAAATTAATGTCACCAAGACATTAATGAAGCACATATGGCAAAGCATGTCCCCTCATGGTCTCCTAATTAACAGGTACCATATATATTTTTATATTTGCCTTTGCCATCTCCCTCAAACATATGTAGAGATTGATATGGCTCAGATTTTCTTCTTCCCAGGAAGCTTTGATTTTGAGTCCAAATAGGAAAGAAAGAATAATTTTTAGATTTAAAAACTGTGGGCAGATGGGGGTGGGTTATGGTGATAGGAATTAAAATAAAATCAGTTTTGCACTATTTTATATTCCACTAGGTAACAAGAGACCATAAAAATCTCAAAGGTAAGGATGGTTAATGATGAAACTGATAGGTCAGTTTGTCCCATATGGAATTTACCAGCCCATAATGGAATGAAGGGGACACAGAATGCTAACAAGCTTTTAAAAGACGTTTTGGCAAGATCAGTTAAATGCTTCCTTTTTTGACAAATTAGCTTCTTCTATTGAAATAATATTCTCCCTCAAAGATTTGAACTGGCTTTAATAATCTCCCAATTTGTTTCCTAGGAAGGGATTTCTGCAATGCTCCAATGATATTTGCATTCAGGGCATTCAGACTCACAAGGGCCACATTGAATATCTGAGCATTGAAACTCACGAGGATGTTCAGGCCAGTTACCGTTGTGGCACAGTCCAGTACTAGATTATACAAGCAATTTGAAAGCAATTGTACATCCAGTATTTTGATTTTTCTTAATTTCCAGAAGAAGAAAACTCTTCTCTTTTTGATCTCATGATCCTCACATAGGCTGGGACGACATCTGGGAAAGGCTACTGAGCACATTTACCATGACTGATCCCCACATGATATTTTTCACTTTCCTTCAGAAAAAAATAAAAAATAGAACTTCTCAGTGCCAACTTCTAAAAATACACAGCACAGTCTTTCAGAAACGAGTCTATTTCTCACTACGTTTCACCTACTTCATTTCAAACAGAAACTGAATCATTAAAACTCCTCTTTGTTAAAATCATGACAGGGGCAGCACACCTGTCCGCAGAGAAGCGGTGGCTTTGTCCTCTGCATGCATCTAAAAGATGACTTAATGCTGTCACTGTCACTGACGAACTGGAGGCTCTGGAGGCTGTTCACCAGCTCTTTGTATCCAGCAGTTGGTCAGAGAAAAGAACATTACCCAGCACTTTCTTTTCCTAACTAAAAATAATTTTTAACAGGTTCTAAATTTATGGACTTTACATTTAAATGACAAAAAGACAAGAAGAATCTGTATTAGGTGTAATGTCTTCTATTCAGAGAAGAGTGACAATAGACATTTGGGAGGAAAAAAAGTTACATAAAACTGGAATCAGAAGAATCAAATTCCAGTGATTGCAGCAGTCCTTCCCTATGAGCTGACAGAACTTTTAAACAGTCCCTTGATGGGAAGGGAAAAGAAGGGAATGGAAAGGGGTGTAAGATGAGGAAGGAGGACTGAGGCTAGACTGAAAATATGTAACATTTTTTCCCTGTTGTTGGTAGTAATGGTTTTAGAATCTTTTTACCTTTGCTACGTGAACTTTTCATGATCCATTCAAAATCGATACAGAAAAGCTGCCACCTATTTTGAGAACTCAAAAAGTGTCTGTATCCTGACAGTTTGACATTATCTGCATTGTTGGAGGTGCTGAATTAACACCACTCTGACAACAAAACCTCCTGACTGACTCCTTTGCCCCAGGCAACTCCAGAGACGTTTCTGGGAGTTGTGTATTGATTTTAGCACCAGCAGAAGTAAAGAGGAAATGAAAGGGAAAAGGCAAAAGAATTTAGATAGTGCTTCGCTTTGCTAGCCAAGCACTATTTCTGACTGAGAAAAGAAATGACAAACTGGGTGATCAAAGATTTTAAGAAGTCAGCTGCACTGGGATGGCAAACACAGGTGCAATCTTTTCCTCTCTGCCCGTATCCCCAACAAGCACCTGACCGTGGTTATTTTAAGCTGCCTGTTTTCAGCTTTTCTTCTCAAGAAACGTACTATAGCTGCTGCTTTTCCCACAAATAGCAGTAAACATGCAGTGAAAAGCATTTGACAAATAAAAGCCTATTACTTATGCAAAAAGTATACCTTTCTAAAAAAGGCAAAACATTATCTTCATTTTCTCCCTTCTTCGTAAGGAGTATAAAATGGCTACAGTGTTCTCAGATGTTTTTCAACTGCTTGTTAATGTACTCAACTGTTTTTGCAAAAGTTGAAAAATAAAGCCTTCAAAAGAAGGAAGCATTTGCACAAAAAATACCATCTTGGTAATTTGATTTTTTCCGAGAAGCAGACTTTTTTTCAAGTATTTTAAAATACCAATTTTGGAAGAAGCACTCCATTTAAAAAATTTTACTTTTTCTCCTAATGCAATTATGTAATTGTATTAAATGCTCTTAGTCACAGAATTTTATTTTTTTAAAAAACCAGGGGCAGGGTACTGCAGGCAAAACTGGTCTGTACACGCAGCTTTGCTGTGATGCCAGAGCATTTCAGCATAAACATTCAGGACGCAGAATTTCACTTGGATGAGTGCCATGCAAAGTGAAAACTGAATCATTGGTAGGGTCTTTGGCCAGTGTGGAACGGATCCAGAGCAAAAACAGAAGCAGAAAACAAACTTGAAGAAAATTTTGATGCCTGAATCTTTGTGTTGCAATAAGGACTAACCCTGGAATTACTCAGAACCATCAGCTGCTTCTCTTTTTAATCTAAATATTCCCGAGTCACCTTGAATGCTGCTTTTCTGCAGAGACTCAGCAAAGATATGGGAGGCACCAGGCAGAAGGACCTGCAAACAGTGGAGGTTGCTGAAAACACAGAGGATGTGGGAAGGGGTTCAGAAGGGTGGCCAGGTCCTAGATGAGTGAGTTCACCTGGGAGGAACACCTGGGGAAGAAACAGGCAGGAACCCAGGGCAGGGTGCAGGAAGAGGCAAAAGCCAGAAAGGTGACCTGGAACCTCTAGAGGGTGAATGATGAGGGACTGAAACCCCTCAGCCCACAGATGGCTCCTCAGGGAGATTTTCCTAGGGAAATAGATGACCAGCTCCCCCTCAGGACACAGGGGAGGGCAGTGACTCTGCCATGGGGAATCACCCCTGGCTCCTGTCAAAGAGCAAGTTCTGACTCCTGCTGCCTTTGTGGGGCTGGGTCCATCCCAGATGGGCAGAGGATCCTGGCAGCCACCCTGCCTCGTAACCTTCTGCTCATGGGATTCCCAGCATTTCAATACTCCCTGTGTTCAACAAGAAACCCACTGAACCTTGAACTCTTTTGGCCATTTCCATAGTTCTGTCCCATGCAGGAAGCAGGGAAAAGGTACCTTTCCCTGACAGAATTTATAAGGTTTGTAGCTTCAAAAAGTGCTTTGAACATTTGTCATGGTGGGGCATTTTTGTAACTTCTGGTGTTCATCCTGCAAAAGAAATCCTTGCAGAAGATCCTGTGGATCCAGTTTAGCTGTCCACATTCAGTCACCCTTGAAAGTGGGTATTTATTTTTGTCTTCAGATAACACTCCAAAGCTAGTTTCCTTTCACTAATACATCTCTATTAAATTTTTCTGCTAATTAAAGAAGCCAAGGCCATAGCTAAGGAATTGAAAAGTACTCTAATGGAATTACTACTCTGAGGTGGCTTGAATGTCATAATTTCCTTCTCCAAACATAGCAAAATCTTGACAATCACCTTAAAGACAAAGAGCAAGAATAAATGCTGCTGGCTTTTTCAGGGGAAATGTCATTATGGATATTACACCTTCTGTGGTAACAGTGATACAGACATTAAATATAGCAGCCTCAGTGACTGAAATGCCTATAAAGTATCTGCCACAAGATAAAGCATAAAGAAAACTTTGGGCTGAGAACAACCCTGGAAAACTGCAATTAAAAATCTCTAGCATAACTAAGCTATGGCTTCCAGAAGACTACAAACACAGTCCATTCCAACTTTTCTTCATATTTAAGAAATTATTATCTAAGCTACTTTAACATCAGGTTATGCAGCATTTGTGTTTTTGCCGTAATATCAAAGCTTCTTTTCACTGCAATATTCCTATAAAAAAGGGATTCAGTCTTTGCACTATCACATCATCTTAGGGAGGAGATTAAATGATCCTTCAGCTTAACCCAGTGAACAAGGACAGGTTAAAGAGCCAGGCTGTCTAACATCAGCTCTCTTGTCTTTCACACCACCACTGCTTCTGCATTTAACAAATGAAACACAACTAAGACCAACAGTAAAATGTAGGGTGCACAGACATCCCTGGTTTTGGGGAGTTTTTCCAAGAGTTGTTTGCATTACAGCTCTTGCAATGTATCATCTTTGAGAGTCGATGTACTATCAGGTATTTAATGTTTAAATTGCTGAGGCTGTCGAGTGGATACACAGATGGCATTTAATTTTTGAAAAAGAGGAAGGAAACAAAAAAAAAAAAGGAGAGGTGGAAGGATAGCAAAAAAACTTCTCTTTAATTAAAACCAGTGGTTCTTAAATAATAATTGGGATGATAATTTGCACTGAAGAATTTACCCCAAGTCAGGCAAGACTGAGAAACAGAGTCATCGGGATAAAAAGGAAGGAGAGGATGTTCAGGAACAAATTTGACAATCCATTTCCTCCTCTTTTTTGTTTGATACTCTTGATGAACATTTTGTCAGCAGTTTTAATATGTACCTCTAGAGCTGATCAAAAGCTGGGATAAGCAAATGGAGAAATTGTAAAGCAGTAATCTGTGGGTTTTCCAGCAAAGTGAGAGTAAAAAATAAACCAGCATTTGAAAAATGCCTTCCTCCTGTCAGTAGGAATAATTGCTTAGCAGTAGTTGAGTATCAAACCCCAAATTTACTCAGATTAACCTCTTCCCCTCTACATCTTCTACAGAAGATGGAAGGCAAACCAGATCTTCACAGGGCCCAGAAAACAAATTACTGCAATGCTGAGCTCAAGGCTATCCTGAAAACCAGCTCTAGGCCACAGCTGCACAACAGAACATCCCTACAAAGCTGCTTGTGTGGATGCTGGGAGCCAGTGCCATTCCCAGCCTCCTGCACTCACTCTGCCCTCAGAAAATCAACCCTGAGTATCAAGGGTGTCACTGGACCTCCAAGCCTTACTGTGCTTGCCAGCCACTGGACTCACCCCAAACACAGAGCAACTTCCAAATCAAACTTCCAAATACCAGGATTATTTCCACAGAGTGAAAGACAGAAGGAAACAAAATAAAGAAAGGGATTGAGCACTCAGAGTGACAGAATGTAAACAGCAGATGGTTTTACGTAACTGGCAAAAAGGGAAAAGTAAAGGAAAAACCCAAACCTTCATTAAAGGGGCTAAAATATTGTAGATTAAGTCTCATTTTAAAAATTGATGCATCCTGGGAAGCTGAAAAGCTCAAAAGAAGAGAAATTTTAGGATGCACAGGCTTTCATCTCTCCATCCTCAGCCTATGCTCAGTGCTGGCCAGTAAATCCATATTCCTGGCTGGGTTCATACACAGGCACAGCACACTCAAACCCAAACCTTCCTGGTACTCTCTGAGCCTCAACATCCAACTCTTCATTGCAAATTTTCCTAACTCAAATCCTCCCAGAGGACACTGCTGCAAGACTATGGTAATCATATTTACAAAACCCATCACAGGAGTAGTTTAATGTTCATCTAAGCCAATGATACCCCTGGTAAGGTAACTTGCCACTGCTTGCCAACATTTCCTGCCCTAAATGTCTCACAATAACTCCTGAGATCAGAAATCACTGGTTGTCCCTTGGAATTTTTTAGGGTATGTGCATAAAAGCATTTTTTAATTCTCTTCCCACCATGTTTCTTTAATCAGAAACAAGGTAAGAAGGCACTGTACCAGATTCAAAGATGTGCTTACACAAAACTCCACTCAACCTGGAACCCTGGAGTAGAATTAGCAAAGGGATTAAAACCACGAGGTCAAGGAACAGAATTTCTGATGGAATTAGGATCACAAGGTAAAGGAATAAACTTCTCAAGGAGGAGGAGAAAGTGCTTTGAAATTCCCCCCTGCATGCTCCGAGCAGAAGATGCTGTCTCTCTCTTTCCTTCTTCCCCACTGCATTTTTTTCAGGCCAGTAAAAGAACTGACAGACTAAAAGCTCTGAACATTTCAATCTGGCTATGTTGATTGTTTCACTTATGAAAATTTTGGAATTGAAATGCATTAATTTTATTATAAATAAAATAATGCAGTGTCCTTTCCATGAGGGCATTTCCATTGCAAACAAGCCCCCTGCACAGAACAACCATTCCAGTTTCACCCAGGTCTTAACATGAACCCAGGACACTACTGACACTTCAAAGTCTGGGCCCCTCTTCTTCCATGAGGTCTGGATAAGGACAACTCCTCTGTCATTTTTCCCTTGGACCATCTCTGCCTGTAGTTTTGCTCATCCTTTGCTGAGGTGAAATCTCAGGGATCTGCATAAAACAACCATAAACAAGCTCTGCCAGTGCAGCCACTGGAAGGAGGAGGCAAACTGAATCCTCCTCCTTGGAGAATTTAGCACAGCTATTTGGTACCTGTATTTCCTTAAAAGTGGGAGTCCTTTGCTTCTGAAATAAGTTTGCTGTACTCTGTACTAAGTGCTTGATTAATGGACAGCTCTGTAGGTGCTGAATACAAAAAGGTGGGAGTCTGTCCTTCGTGTGGGAAAAGTGTGCATCAGATTTTCCAGTGAAAAATGGGCAAGATTAAAGCCAAAGCAAACAGAATGACTGCTACGAAATGGGCCCAAAGTGCCTTTTTAATAGATGTTTAAAATGTCTCCAATATTCTGTACTTAAAGACTCTGACAACATAATTCTGTGAAAAAGCTTATTTATCCTGCATAAAGAACACAGAGCACTCACCTCCCAAAGGAAAGAAAATACTTATGGCTGTTGCTGTGATAAATGTTTCAGACAACAGCAGAATCTCTCTCCTCTGCCAGCACAAAGAATCACAGGGAGGGGACCTCACATCCCAGTTCATTTCCACAGATAGGGTTGGAAAAGAGGAAGAAAAATTCCTGACTATAATTAATTTTAACCTTTTCTAATTTCATCAGGATTCATGTTCAAAAATATTTTCATTAATTAATCCATACAGTACTGAGCTACATATTTAGCCTAATTAGATTACAGAAATGGTTTTAAATCAGGAAGGTTTAATTAACAGCAATTATTTCCCATGCTCCATGCTATCTCCACTGCATGATGGGATCACATGGATTATTTCATAATGAAATAAAAAAAAGTATTTTTCTTGGAATTACATATTCTACTGTGATGCACAACACAGGCTTATAGAAACAGATCAGCTATAAAAAATAACCCTGAGTTAAGAGATACCCACTTTTACATCTCAACATCACAAATACACCCTGAGTAAAGCCAGAGAGGGGAGGAGAGAGGAGAGGGGAGAGGGGAGAGGGGAGAGGGGAGAGGAGAGAGGAGAGAGGATTCCCTTGTTTCATTGAAAGGATCAGCCTCCAAGGTTACACACTCCATGTTCTACCTTGTCACAAAAAGTGAGCTGAAATTATTATCATGCTGCATAGCTGAGCCCATGCATCCTGTAGGTTTTCCTTTATTGTCAAAACAACAGGGGTAACATGGACATCAGGATTTTGCCCTGGGACAAGATAGATGGCCTGATCCCAACAGCCAAACAGAACTCCAGAGCTGCCTGCATAGCTGTGCCACAACAGCAATTTGGGGAGAAAGAGTAGGAAAAAATTTAATTACCATCTTCCCAAAAACACATTTCAAGAAAAACAGCATATGAGGATAAAGTCTCTGAGGATAACAACAGAGTAATTAACAAAACATCTCAATCTGATCTATGAGACACTCAGACTGCTTAAATAGAATTGAGTACAGCCCATTGTTTAGTACTGGGTTCTGAAATGAACTAACAGAATCAAAACCTAAGAAATGGATTTGTCAAAAATTAAATCTGTCCTTATTTTGTGATACTCTCAACCAAATCTACTGAGTAGGATATTAATTTTCTTGATGCTTTTATTTAGGTGTCTTCAATGCGAAGCAACTAAAAAACGAAGGAAAGAGGATATTGCAAATTTAGAGCTGATTGCCAAATTTCATTTGGGGCAGGAAATGGAAGTGAGGCAATACTATGTCTCACAAAAGTATAGTCAGCATTGGGGGTTTTTTTAATTAAAAAGTAAGACAGTTAAACTATCATCTGCAGACTGAACACTGCATTCCCCAGCTGAGACAGTTTCACCTCCCACTCTAAACTTCCTTCTTTTCCTCAGACTAATTTGTTTTGGCCTGATATTTTCCAACGTCAAGGTGAATGTTCCAAAGAAATCTGAGGGAAAATTATTTTGGCTGGTTTTCATCTGTTCTAGTCTACATGAAAAATACAGACTTTTTTATTAATTTTTGGAAGTATGTCTAAGAGCAACAGCAGCTACTGTTGGCACACACCTCAAATTCAATGCAATTATTGATCACAGTAGGATAAAATGCACATAAAAGCTTTGGAAATATCCTTCTAATATGAAAAGATTTCAAAAATATTTGTTCATCTACAGAAAACTGGATTTATTTTGGGTTTTTTTAAACTTAATACAAAATGTTTCAGACAGAAACAGATTGAAAGAACAAAACACCAAGAAAATCTAATGCAGAAAGTGCAAAGCAATATAAAAACTGAAAACAGTGAGACTGTGGTTTCCTGTTCTTTATGAAACAAAAAAGAAGTGTCTAATATTAATTTACTCTTAAGGCTTAGCACTCCAAGACCTCATGCTCAGAGGTCAGGAGCCTCTGAGTGGTAGCTTGATGGCTTATCTTAACCTTGCTATTATCTCACATTTCCTTTTTGTGACTAATATTTCTGTGTTGTTTTGGAGAGCAAAAAGAGAGCAAGGAGCAGATCCTAAACCAGTTTGAAATGTTCTATATTGATTGCAATGGGAAAGGCTTACAGAAAACAGGGACATGATGTTAAAGCCAAGATCTCTCTGACAGTGAATGGGACATAAAACTCCCCAAAGCTCTGTTGGTGTTTTCAATATTTGCATATTATCCTATACAATTTCCATTTCCAGTGTCTATTAGGGGACTTTGGCATATTTATAGCAGATACCACTTGTGCCTTTGCAATGTCAGCCAGGTATTTCTTGCCATTCAACTAAATAACACTGGCTCTGCCTTAAACACATTACTCTATCAATTTAAAAGATCAGGATGTATCAGACCATTGCCTTTATGCCTACATATGTTCATCACATTTGTCTGAGCAGCATGAGACTGGGGCTAATTTCAGTACAAATCTGTACAGTTCCCATGTACCCTGGCTATAATAATCCTGGAACTATTTACCATGGAACACATTGCTCCTGGTAGAAAGTATTGCCTCCAGCCCTACTTGTTAGGCTCCATCCACTGAAGCAAAACAATGTATGTATTTTATTATTTTTTAAATTAGGATGAACTGCAAGGTTCATCTGATTTATTCCCACAAATGCTACAGCCCAGGCCCATGTGAGCTCTTGGCTATCATGGAATATGCTGACTGCAGGTAATTAGGCCAGCCACAGCAATGCACACTATCCTACATTTACCTCTGCCTTCACCTCAGCTTTTAAGCTGTAGATTGGCAAAGATTAAATGTCTCCTGCACTCTTTGAACTAAACCCAAGGTCTGAACCAGTTATGTGGAGTCAGCTACAGAAATTCAGTGCAGTTAGAATTTTTTTACTTTATTTTTCATTTGATTCCTGGAATATTGTGATTTGTTTTTCTTCATTCCCTGTAACTCATAATATGGTTTGGTAGGCACTTTATAAAAACATGTGGAGTTCCTGCTCCCAACCACTTAACATTAAACCAACAAATCAGGTGTGGGTTTGGAGAGGAATAAAGCGCCACAATATTTATCAAACGCCAAAGTTCACAATTCTATGTCAGATCTGGAAATTAAACCAAAAAGTTTCACTTTCCAAGATGAAAGCCTCAGCCTTTAGACACCTCTACCCAAAAGCTCTTGTTTCTATATTAAACATTGCCAATTAAAAGCAGCCACAGTTGAGTCCTTCTCCTTTTCATGTACACATGAAAACACATCAGTAAACAACCTCCATGTGTTGCCAGTACACCTGAGCATGCCTTGCTGCTGCAATTATAACCTGACAGACAATAAACTTATGAGAAAGTCTGATTAATTCTGACATTCTCATTGTAGTAACACAAAAACCATTAAAGATATCATGCCACTGCAGAGATGTCTGTGTCACTTTGACACGATGATCTGCCTTTATCCACAGCAGAAATTTGGTTAGAAACAGTAGAGCAGCACACAAAGGAATAAAGGGATAAATGCCTTTTGCAGAGATAAAGAACAGAGGACTCTGTTCCCTTTGAATTTCTAATATTTCACCAAACATCCTCTTTGTTGCCTTCTCAGCTGGCTGAAAATGGATTAGAAGGTGAGGATGCATAACTTCTCTATGGCCCATTATTTCTTATTATCATCCAGATGGAGCGTGGCTATTAGAGCACCACTAAAAACTCTAATGAACTGCAGTGTTGTAGATTACTAATTCTTCAACAGCATGTTTGTGTATCAATAATAGACTGTAAAAACAACAACAACCTGACTAATTAGGCTGGATCAAATCTGCTCAGCTCGGCTTCCTGTCCCTCCTGTTCTGGGTGTCCGTGTGGGTGTTCAGTACTGCTGCAGCTTCCATTAAACTCCTTTCAAAGCCTCTAATCACCCATGGAATATTGCAACCATTTAGAAACATTTGTTTAAATGCTTATAAGAAGCATTTAAACAAGAGAACATCCATGTTTAAAGCATATGAATAATTTTCTTGCTATTTTGTCTGTAATGCAGGGGAGTTTAAATCTCAGCTGTTCCTAAGACAGGAAGAAGTGGGAGGGCCCCAACATTTATCATTAAATCCTCTGTTTAGCAAAGCACTCAGAATTTAATTCATTAATATTTTCTGCTATTGCTGGGCTTGTTTGGGTTTTTACCAGGATAAACAGAAACTTCTTCTAAGCTTGTGCTTTCATTTGCTTTGCTCCCTTAGCAGTTGGTGGAACATAAAAAAAGAGCTGCAGTGCTGGGCCCCACTCAGAAGCTTGGGAAAAAAATACTTTCTTCAAAAATATCCAAAGCAGCCTGTGGGATCTACAAAGCAAAACTGTAACCCTGCTCCAACCCTGCTTATCAACACATACACAAATAAGAAGCATCTGTTGCAACCCCTGAAAAATACTAAGAACGTTCACCCAATGAAGATTTATTATTTTGACATAGAGTAACATTTCAGATAAATCTCTCCAATTCTGTCATTTTACATCCCATTTAACAGCCAGTGCCACCCCTTGACTTCCCAGAGGAGGCAGAAAGTGCAAGATGTGATGTGGCTCAGCACAGCATCACTGCCATGGAACCACACACACTCAGCCTGGCTCCTCACTGGACAGGGCTCTGCTAAAATCACCTCGTGCACAGGAGAGGGCAGGGCAGGGCTGGCCAAGAACCTCCAAGGGCTGTGACCCTGCCACAGGTTTTGTAGGGATCTCACACACTTGTCTTTCCCTTCTCTCCTCCTTCATTCATCTTCAGACAAGAAGATTTGATTACAAGATCCTTCTTGCATGACCAATCTTCAGCCACACTTAATTATTTCAGACTCACTGCTATTAAATAGTCTCCTATTTTGGCACTGCTGCCAGCAGCTTTATTCTGAACTTCTCTCTTACATTATGGACTTGTCTTTTTTTTTTTTCCTCTTTCAAGATAGATTGTGTTTGATTAACTAGAAAGTTACATTTCCTTTAGGTAAGGTGGATTATCAATTTCAGCAGGAAATGCTTGCATTAATGAAGCTCAGTAGTAACCTTCTTTATGCCTTCATCTCCTATTCAAAAATAAGGGAGTGGAAGCAGGCATCAGATTTTGTGCTTTGAAATGTTCCTGGATGAGGAGGAAGAAGGAGGAAAATGAAGCTTGTCCTTTCACCATATACAGGAATGATGGTTTGTTCCAATGGCTTTACCAATCCCATGTCATTCAAACATATAATGTAAAAAAAAAATATAAATTTCCATACATGAGATCTCATTGAAATGGACGCTGAGGTTTTTACAACACATTTTAGGATTTTAGGCATGAGCCTAGAAATGGGGCTTACCCCCCCAATTCCCTCTTGCCAATACTTGGAAGATTCACCAAGAAACCTGAAATGTCAGAAATGTTCCTTCATCACGGTTTGCAGCCAGAGAACACATAAAGGTAAGGTCTCATTAAGAAACAACGATGTCAGTGGGACTTAAAACACACCTGGAGTTTAAAGTTCCCAGTTCAGGAAGCACTGAAGAGCTGGGTAAAATGAACTTAAAACATAGACAGGAATTCATCATACCTCATTCTGTCCTCCTAGCCTTTAACCTAATATCCTTAGATCACATATGAGGCAAGAGAGATGAGGCCTGAGGGATGCAGCACCCATTCACAGGGTGACAGTGTTTGCCTGGGTGACACTGATGCTGAGTTCAGGTTGTTCAACCTTGCCCATACAATATAAGAATCACAATTTTTCTGTAGCAGCCACCATTCCTCTTGGAATGTACATGCAAAACCACAAATTTTGTAGGGCCATGGATATGACTGCTCCTCCCAGCGTTCTAACTTTAGGAAAAAATTTCCAATTTAAGGGGCTTTTACCTCAGAACTGACCATCTTCCACTGAGGAAGAACTGACACAATTCTCCCAACATGATGCCACTGGTACAGAGCTGGGCTTTTCCTGCAGAGGAACGCAGCCTCCACTCCATCTCCCATTGTCACATCACCATGCAGAAA
Organism: Fringilla coelebs; assembly: GCF_963513975.1. NCBI lineage: Eukaryota > Metazoa > Chordata > Aves > Passeriformes > Fringillidae > Fringilla > Fringilla coelebs. Next base: position 6,772,256 of record NC_140034.1, read on the forward strand.
CCAGCAGCAGATATTTATAAACCCTTTTCCATCAAGTTCATCCTATTTCAATTCTGCTTACACTTCACAATGGAGCTTTGAGATGCGTTTTAATTTTCATGAGACACTTTGGAAGAAATTAAATATTCTGCTCTATTAGAAAATCCTTCATGTTGTTATGCAACAAAAATGTAGACAAAGTAAGATAAAAGCTTACTAATCTTTCAACTTTTTTAAAATATCTTTTTCTATCTGTTGGTCTTCTTTTTACCTACTTGCTTCGTTTCCCCTGGAAAAAGAGAAAAATGGCTGAAAGTAAAAAAATTGCTCCCAAATTTCTCTTTTTTGGTTCCTCAGTCTTCAAGGAAAATTTAACCTCCATCCTTCTACTATACTTCCAGCATCTTATACCAAAAGATGCAGCATTTAAAATACCACAAACTTTAAAGAAAGAAAGACAAGGAAAAAAAAAAGGTGGGGGAACAAAATGTCCTATATTAATTTTTTCTTTCCTTAGTGTTAGTGTTTATTAATGAAAAAGTCATTATGAAACCCCAGAAGCAAGAACTTTTAGCTCAGAACTATATTTCCGTTTCAAAAATTTTTAAAGCCAAAAAAAGTCAGAACTCCTGTACTGAAATTAATCACTAGATGTTTAGGGATGGTCAACCACCTAGAAAAAGTGAGCTTTGCCAGCTTGGCCTTGCTAAGACAAAACAGGGATTTGTAGCTGTGCCTTACTGTCCCTGTGGCATCAGAGATTTGTAGGCTTGGGAGGGACCTCAAGAGAGCACAATCCCGAGGGAGGAGCAAGGATTACCTGTAGCAATGCTCACCAATGAACTGGAGCCCACCAAATCTGCTGCTGGCTCTGCCCATGATCTGCAGAGTTCTGCCCAAGCTGTAAAATTTTTGGTGGACTGGTGTTGGAATCCCTGTTTCCAACATCACTCTTTTGTTCCCTCCTAAGTGACCTGACTGCCCTCCCGGAAACACAGAAGATCAATATTTTTTTCCCTTTCAAGCACACTCTTTCCATAGTAGAAGTCAATCTTCATGTTCCCCTTAAGATTCCATCAGCTTAAGCCAAAGTCAGTTCTTCCAAATGTTCCCTTGAGATCCTGCCTTGTAACACATTTTTATGATCTCCTCTCCCTCCAGCTGGTCTACAGCTTCTTTAAAGTGCTGTTTCCTTTCTAAAAAAGAAAGGAAAAAGGTGTCTACCCAGTCCTAGTCCCAGCAGAATAAATACCTTTTCAGCTTGTTTGTAGCACTGCTCCTGATACTTTCCAGAGTAAAATTTACAGGTTTTACCCCACTGCTGCGTTGTTACATTCAGTCTGCAGTTACCTATCCCTTTTCTCCTCCAATATCCTCCAAAATCCTCTCCAGCCTCACAGCACCAGACCCAGTTATTCCATAGACTGTGCTTATGCATTTGATTTGCCCTCTTTGCACGTGGTGCACTGCATTTCCCTCTCTTGACATTCACCTTGCTGATTTGGGGACGCCTTTCCAATTGATTGGGATGATTATGGATTCTGATGCTGTCATCTGAACTGCTTGCAACCCTTCCCAGAACTCTCCCAATGTGCTCTCTCTGTTCTGTCACTCATCTCTGCTAATGAAAGTGTTGAGCAGAATCACACGCAGGGCAAAAATCTCGCTGGCAATTCTGTCCAAGTTTGACAGCAAAGCCCTTGATTATATTTTGAGAGAGATTGTTCAATCAGTTATCACCAACTTTGTTATGACTGTGTTGAGATCATCTTTCACATATTTGCTGTAAGGCCACTAAGTAAAAACTGTCAGAAAGACTTCTAAAAAGTTCAGATATATTGTATCTGCTCAATTCCTTTTATTCTCTAGGCAGTTATCTTGTCAAAGAGAGAAATCAGATTAATTTGCCATGAACTCATCTTGACAAATCCATGCTGGCTGCTGGCCAGTGGAAGAAAATTAGTCTTAATCATTCATGACCAAAATATTCCTACTGAAACACAACCAAATTTGACTCAGCACTTGCAGGGATGCATAGCAGATACCCAGGGGAGAGATGCCAGTTTGGATGCTCTCCTGTCCTTCCTCCAAAATGGAAGGGAAAGGAGTAAAGGTCTTTAAGGAGGAAGCCACAGTCATACTCCTACACAGAATATGCTTATTTTTCCTGGTTTTGCCAAAGTTCTTGTAGAAAAGGCCACAGGAAAGATGAACGAGGCTGAGAGACACACAGGCTGAGTCCTCAGTGCTCAGAATGTTCAAGAGGAACATGACATTGCACTAGTTCAGACCTACAGAAAGGAAGCAACTAGAAAGCAAGAACTGGTATCTGTCATCTTTCATCCAATTACCTGACATCCCCCAGTACCACCAAACATGTTACAGCAGCACAGGCAGCACTGTGATAATGAAACCTCCCAGAAACTGGGGCTTTTTTGTATATTTTACAAAAACAACACAAAACCCCCAGCTCTGTCAGCGTCTCTGGATGTGTGACAATGTCACACGGATTTTCAGATCTGAAAGTCAGCCTAACAAAATTTAAGCATGGAAATCTATTGCTGGACATGAAAAATTATATTTTAAGGCCTGATTCAGTGGTATGATACAAATTTTCTGCAACAGGACACTTGTTAAAACAACTTGTCTCCTTGCTGAACTGCCCATCCTAACTTCCACTCCAGTTGATAAAACACAGCAAGCAAAACTGGGCCAATATTAAGGAAATTTAAGAGAAAATACCTGTTTTTCCATGGAAAGCAGGGCCCAGTGAGGAGCACATCTCCACTGATACCAGGCAGGACTTACCTGTTCACTGGCCTGACTTACTTGGGTAACTCTCCCTTTTAAATGCCAACCACACTGAGGTGTTATCTCCTGGGTACACAAATTAACCAAGGATCTCTGTGCAGACACAGACTCAGATCACTCACTTGGCTGTCTGAAGCTTTAGAACAGGCAAACACAAAGGGGCTCCCGAGCCCCTTCCATCCAAGCAGTGTGACACCCTGGGGGTTATCTTTTATCTCAGATTTGTTTATCCCTCTAGCACAATATGCTATAAAACTGAGCTGTGTTATGTTCTTAGCCAGTCAGATATATTTGCTGATCTAGCTGGGCTAATTAAAACTTTCTGTTTCCTGAGAGATACAGTTGTTTTGAGTAATCCAGGACTACTTGATAATCCCTCTGGGACCATCTCAGGTGATTGCTTGCACTCTGTGTGTGAGCATAAAGGTTCATTTTCAACATTTACGTATCATTTATTCAATAACAATTTTCAGTTGTTTTAAATAATATAGCTCAGTAGGATGAAATAACATTTCCTTCTTCATTGTTACCTCTCCCACTCACTGTCCTATCTCTCTTGATACCATAATTTCCTTTAAACACATCAAGCCAATGACAATAAAAGTAAACCTTATATAAACACGTTAGCTATAACCTTGACAAAAAAAATCCCATAAAGCTTCCCAAGGAGGCTGTTTTACAGTTTTAAAGCTCTATATAAAGACACATGTTTTTGCTATAAACTAGAACCTGAATATCTAAAAATCTTCTGTTCTGACAGAATTACAGCAAAACAAGGCGCATAAGGCCCCAATCTGGCGGATAAAACCAGGGGCTGGAGCCTGTCCTGAGAGGGGAAACAGAGCTGGGGAAGGGTCTGGAGCACAGATCTGATGAGGAGCAACTGAGGGGGCTGGGGGTGTTTAGCCTGGAGAAAAGAAAGATGGGAGGGATCTCGCTGCTGTCTACAACTCCCTGGAAGGAGGGTGTAGCCAGAGGGTGGTAGCATCTTCTCCCAGGCAGCAAGTGACAGGACATGAGGAAACAGCCTCAAGTTGCACCAGGGGAGGTTTAGATTGGATATTAGGAAAAATTTCTTCATAGAAAGGGTGTCAAGCACCAGAACAGGCTGCCCAGGGCAGTGGTAGAGTCACCATCCCTAGAGATATTTAAAAGAGGTGTAGATGTGGTATATGAGGACATGGTTTAGTGGTGGGCTTGGCAGCTTACCCCATGGTAATGGTTTTGCTCAATGACATTACAACTCTTTTCCAACTTAAACAACGATTTTACAATCTCACTCTTACACTCAAGTTCCATTAAAAAGTGGATGATGCTACATCTTTTACTCCCTAAGAGTAATTTGATTTTTTTACTGTAGGCTATTGAGATGTGATTATACTCTTAAGGCTTTTCCATGCAGCTGCTCAGAGAATATTGAGATTGCCAAGTTCAACTGCTGCACTGACACCAATAACCTGGCTCAAAATACTTCATCTGTCCCAGCTGTGAGACATAAGTAAGATTGGTAACAGCTAAAAGATATCACAGAAAGACCCTGATATCCTTTCTTTGTAGAGCTAATAGCACTTGGGCTATGGTTCAGCAATCCAAAAGTGTCAAAATGCTTTTTCAATGGCACTCAAGAGCAGAAATTTCCCCTTGCAAGGCAACTTCTTGTAACTTTCTGTGCCACTTTCTTCTTTTTGCACTAATGGGTAAATGTGAATGTACAGTTTTACTCTCTCCTGATTTGGGTGTTAAACAACTTATGACCTTTCTCATTGCTTGAGGATTACATCTGTTTGTAGCAGAACAGGTTGCACAGTGAAATTGTGGATGTGCCATTCCTGGAAGAGTTCAAGGCCAGGGATGGGACCCTGAGCAACCTGGTAGAAAGTGTCCCTGCCCATGCCAGGGGTTGGCACCCAGATGGTCTTTAGGTCCCTTCCAGCCCAAATCATTTTATCATTTTGTGATTCTAAGAAACAATTAAGAGCTTGCTAGCAGGGCTGTATTGTTGTTGGAAGAGACATCCCCTCACTGGCCCCCATTTTAAGAAACTTTAAGAGCAGCACAAAAACTGGCACTAGTCCCCTACTGCTGAAGAGGTCAAACAAATCCTTCTGCTGCTACTTGATGCAGAGCCACATCTCCCCCACATCCCAGACCTCTGGAAAATGAAGGAAAAGAAGGAAAGAAAGGGAAATAAACTGCCCTTCTACACAACTGACTCTTGTAGGACACCCTTAGGGGCAGACCTGGATTTCAACCAGAGCTAAACACTCCAGCCTATGAATTCCTACAGGTGTAAAACCTTCTCATATTAGTATCTGCTGCTAGGAAAAATACAATTTAATCTACGTTGCTGGCAGTGATTTTTGCTGGAAGGTGCTATCTTACACACTTTCCTCAGGATCAAAAATTAAATCCTATGGGCTCTTGGGATTGCTTGTCTGGGAGGCTGCCAGACAAGCGCTTCCCTACAATGATACACTGTTGTGTCAGCGCGTGGGCTCAGCCACTGCTGCACAAATTTGCTGGATAAACTTCCATGATTCATCCAAATGGCATTCAAGTGGCTAACTACCAAATATTGGTAGGGAGCTGCCAAACGCTGCTGGAACAATGAGAGAAGCCACTTCAATCATGAATTGGGTTTGACAGATCAATGGAGGCTTGACTGACAGCCCCTGGCACCCCACGTCACAGCTCTGAAAGAGCTGAGCAGCAGCAAGGGGGGTGCCACGAGCAGTCAGCAGCCTCTCAGTGCTGTTTGCCAAATACAGGCGAGTTTAGGGCCAGAGGTGGCTCAGATGAGAACATCTGACCGGTTTGAAAAAGGCAAGAGCAAGTCACAGAATCACAGAATAATGATGTTGGAAGAGACTTCTAAGATCATCGAGTCCAGCCTATGCCCTGACACCTCCACTAGACTCTAGCACCAAGTGCCATGTCCAGACTTTTTTTAAACACATCCAGAGATGGTGATTCTACCACCTCCCTGGGAAGAGCATTCCAGTACTTTATTATTCTTTCAGTGAAATTTTTTTTCCTAATATTCAACCTGTACCTTCCCTGACGTAGCTTGAGACTTTGTCCTCTATTCTCTCTGTTTAATAAAATTAGAAGAAGGGCAGGACATCTATGTGTTTATTAGAAATAACATTAGAAATAACTAAGATATCAATGATATCTATATTTATGTGTCTAGCAGACATCTTCTGGTGAAACATGTCCCAGCCCATGGCAGGGAGGTTGGTATTGGATGATCTTCAATGTCCCTTCCAACCCAAAGTATTCTGTGATTCTGGGATATCAAGAGGAACCCACCCACACTCTCCTTCATCATCTCTCCCATGAACAATAATAACTTGGGGTCCAAGTGGCAGCAATTACATCTGTCTCCTTTTCAAAGCTGAAAATCATGAACCTGGGTATTTTAAGATGAAAACAAGAAGCTAGCATTTTGAACCATTAAACTAGAATGTCCTGGAAAGAGGAATCTGGAAATTACTCCCATTTTCCAGAGGAGGTTTCCTGTACAATCATTACAACAAATTTTTCTGCTCATATGCAAAACCAATGTGAATTGCCAGGCCTGTTTTCACTATAATTTAAAACCAGTCACTGAAAAATATCATCTCTCCCACAAACTGAACAATCATCTCCCCATAAAACTGGAGTAAATAGGAGCCAAAGTAATTATGTATATAGATAAAAGTATTTCCCTTAAGGAAGAACAACAAAGCACCCTTTGCTCAGCAATTCTGGGGACCAATGGGTAACTAAGAGATTCTTCTGAGTTTTTCACAGCCTGAGAAACTGAATTATTCAATGTTCACTGACACCCTGCCTTCAATGTCTCATTCTGCCCTTCCCCTGCTGCACAGATCCCTGGAGCATTTCAGTGACCAGTGGAATATACTGATTTCTCCAACTGCCTGGATGTACATGCCAGGTCCACTCAACTGGACAAATAAACTCCTGTAATTGCTGTATTTATGGGGCCAGACTGATGCTGCAATCTGCTCTGTGCCACACAGAGCCATTTCACTGGTGCACATGGGCAGGGTCAAGCCCATTACTCCAGATTACACCAGCAGCATGAAATGTGTCAGAGACCCTCTGAGCCCCAGGCTGGGTGCTGTGCTTCAACCTCGTAGGCAGCTAAAACTCCCCCAGCCACCTGCTCACTCCCTCTCCCCCACTGGAATGGGGAAAGAATCAGGAAAAAAGGCAAAACTCATGGGCTGAGATGAGCACAGCTTTGCAGAACAGAAAAGGAAGTGGGGAAAAAAAATAATAATAATGGTAAAAGAACAGAAAAAACGAGTGCTGCACAATGCTATTGCTCACTGCCTGCTGACCAGTCACCCTCCAGCTCCCCCAGTTTTATTGTTTAACATGATGCCATATGGTGTGCAATGTCCCTTTGGCCAGTTTGGGTCACCGTCCCAGCTGTGTCCCCGATGGCTCCCTGTGCCCCCCCAGCCTCCCCCCTGGCAGGGAATGAGGAGCTGAAAAGTCCATGACTTTCTGAGAGCACTGCCCAGCAACAGCTGAAACCTCAGTGTTCTATCAACATTATTCTCATTCTAAATCCAACACACAGCACTGTACCAGCTACTGGGAAGAAAATAAACTCTATCCCTGCCTAAACTTTGGGAAGCTCCCTGCTGTTCTCACAGTGAAAGTACAGGAAGGAAGAAAGCATATGACTGTACTGTTGTTGTTTAAACATTCACACTTGTTCCTTAAAAAAACTCGTCTCTCCTTAAGTTTTCAAGCTATTTCACCCAACCACACTGCCACCTTCCCCAAAATGCTTTCTCCCTTTTATTTTCTGCTTGCTGAAGGCCTGGCTGTGCTGAGTTGCAGGATAGTGATAGTGGTGTATGCAGCAAAAGTTTCTTTCTACTCTTTTTCAATGTACGATTTGGGGTTGTTTGGGGTTTTTTGGGGGGGGGAAGTTGTTGTTGTTGTTTTTTTGGAATTTTTTGGTGGGTTTTTTTGTGAAAGACACAATCCCAGTCAGCTTACATCTGCATCTCTGGCTGTGCTGCAGGAGCCTTACAGCTGCTTGTGGACAGAAGTAGAGCAACACACAGAAGCACAGGCTGAGATTTTGTTTGGAGGTTCTGAGCTGACAGAAGATAATGGGGGGTTTACAACAAAGGTCCTTCCTGAATGATAAATGATTCCTGGTGCATTCGAAGGATGAGACAGACCTACCTATTTGTTCTGCTCTTCACAGAGAAGGGATGAAATGACCTAGATCAACACAAAAGGCGCTACAAAAATCAGATTTTCAATGCATATTCAGCAACTCTAGGCAGCAAACTCACAATAGGTATTTAAACAACACCCCTTGTAAAAACCTTGCTTCCTTGTCATAGGATGCTTTGTTGGCTATTTTTAGCTTTTCAAGTGTCAAGAAGCAACAGAAAAAAAATATTGCTGAGCAGCACTGGACACCAAGATAAAACAAGTGAGGCAAAAAGAAATCTGAAGCAAGCTCCACAAGATGAGGTTAAGTATTCAAAGCTCTCTTTCCTGCAAGACAGGTGATGCATTTCAGCTTAAATATCCCACTCGATCTGTCCTCAGTGAACAAGCAAGTGACAAGCTGCCAATCCAGCTGAAAAGCTCCCCATCCATCAGGGCTTCCCCCGCCCCTTCCCCGCACCAAGCAATGCTTCATCAGCACCTACAGAATCTGAATCTGCCTATTTTTAACAAGAACACCATCCTGCAATCCTGCCCACCAGAAGGATTTGCAAATCTCTCCAAATACTCCTCCCAGGTCCTGATAACTTTGCCAGCATGAATAGGAAACTTGGGCTTTCAGAACAAGCTGCAGCTCGCTGACAAGGCTGGCAAGATTTCCTTTCCTATCTGCAGTTTGCATGAGTAGGCAGCTGGGATTGTGATGAATTACTATCTCTGATTCCAGTGCTAAGTTTAAAACATTTATTTGGCATAGTCTGTTGGAAAAAAAAAAAAAAAAACACTGCCAATATCAGCTATTGGTATTAGCAAACTTCTTCAGGAGAACTACCAAAGGTATTTCACAGCCTCTCTCTGCTTATAACAGGAGCGTGTTTGTGGACCAGACACATTTATTGACTGAACCGTAATTGAATTTTACTGAATGTTTATCTCAAAACACTGTTTCAAAAGAGAAACGAAATCATCTTGGTTTGAAAATAACTTAGTTCTTAGTTACACCTTTTCATGAGGCCAAATCCTTTTCCTGAGCTCAGTGGACACTCTGAATGCCTGGGAAATTGTATTTTCCATCAACTATTTGTTGTGCTTCCTGTTTCATTTTGGAGTTCAGAGTGCCAGGCTTTCAGCAGCTGGCTCTGAAAAGCATGTCTATATGATCCTGCAGGTCTGATCTCTCTGCACAAATATTGCAAATATTAAGCCCATGACCAGTGCCTGTTCCAAAGCTGGTTTATTTTCTAACCAGTGGAAAAAGATCAATCAAGGTTTGGATTTCAGTCAGGAGCACTCATCACACTGATGCGCATGGATTAGGAATCTTTAAATCTGCACTGATGTTGTTGCAGAAGATTCACTATTTGATCATAATTGAGCACTTTTGCTTGTAAATTTTACTTGTAAATAAACCAAAAAGGTTTCTGCTGTCTGTAGCCTTCCTGCCTGCCACTGCTCTTCACCCCACAAGAGAAGGCACGTTTATTTTGGTGTTATTATTTTGATGCAATAAGCAACTCAGTATTCCTTTTCCCACACTTCTTAAATTTTATATTCTCCTTTTGACTTTGTCTAAAAGCCTATAATCCTACACACAATTTCCCAACTGCTAAATTCACAGTTGCCACTTATAAATTTGATGTGAACATTTAGTAATTTTGTAGGTTACACTTATGGAAATTGTTAGCCAGTGCCACATACACAGGCTGTTGTCAGCGTCAACTTTGATCCTGCTACTTTGTATTCCCCATTTTAATATGAGTTTCAGAGATGAAAAAGCAAGGAAACAATCCACCTGGAACAGACACAAAGCAGGTTACCATCTCCCCTTCCTTTTCACCTGCTGAGGCCATGCATGTATTTTGTTCTTGTATTTGTTCTTGTTGTTATCATCACAAATAGTAGTAACGGCATTCATCATGTTTTTATGGCTCTCATTGCACCCTAAGTCATTTACCACTTAGCTTTTTCTGTCAAATCCCCCTCAACAGGACAACAGAAGCCCCCACAAAACCAACCAAACAAACAAAAAATCCACAAAAAAACTGCACACAAAACAAAACCAAAACAAACCAAACCAAAACAACCATAAACCCCCCCCCCAAAAAAAACCAACAACAAATATTACAATGCATAAAAATGCTCTATATCCACTTTATTCTCCAAGTCCCCAGGTTCTGTAAATACCACAAACCAGTGTCAACAAACAACACATCAGCTCCTGTGGGCTGTTGATGACTATCTGCAATAGCTAACTAGTGCTCTGGCTTGGGGATTTGCTTTTTATGGACTTGGAAATGTTTTGCAACATATCAACCCATCATGTAACAATGGTGTTCAGCAGAAATTTCATTGCCCCATGCTGCAAGAGTCCTAAAATTGCAACCTCTCTTTTTAATAAGCATTTTAAAATCTCCAAACGAATGTCTTTAATCTTCTAAAGATCTAGAAAGACTGTGGCAAGAAAACATCCATTTATAGTTCAGTATTTCTCAGAGATGAGCTCTAAGTGTTAGCTGAGATAATTATCAGAGAGATTATGCAGATCTTATTATCAAAAGGTTTTGTTTGCTCTCTTGTTACATAATTGCTTAGTGTTTGCATGGTGCTCAGGAAATAGCACCACAGAAATATCACTCGTTATTGATTTAACAGGAAAATAATTCTCCAAATGGTATTAACATTTTAAGTTGTCTCTACTCTATTTTGAAGATTTCTGGTTATCTGTAGAGTACCTCAGTGAGGTAACCTCGGCAGCACATTAAATGAAAGTTGTGCCTTACCACTCCTGATTTTGGACTATTTCAGCAGAGCTGTGAAACAGCAGGAAGCAGAAAAAAAGGTGCAATACATTGTCTCATCATTTCCTTCACTTCCAGCTTTGCTGATGACAAAGGCCACCACATTCAGAAGATAAAATCAGGATTTATATCTCAAAGCAGTGCCATAAAGTAAACAATCAATTTATGGAATCACTAAACGTTTCAAGAATTGGATAAAACCACATCAAATGATTCCAGGCTTGTGTAAGTTTATAAGCAAAACTCAGACTACCTGAATTCAAATACACTTTGTAACTTTTAAACAAATTCTAGCAAAGTCTTTACAAACATGATAAAAGCCATCTTTAAAGCACAAAGATGAGGCCCCAAGTACAAACTTGCCATTGGGCACACTTAGGTACCCAGACCACTTAGCCTTGCCAGCAATTTAAAAGGCACGGCAACTACATAATTTCAATACCTCTTTTCAAGAATTCCAAGTTAATTTCATGATAATTTACAGGTAACACAGGTTTTTTTAGGATGTCAAGAAAACTTAAAGCAAGTGCACTATACAAGACTCACACAGAATCACACACAGAATAATGAGGTTGGAAGAGACCTCTAAGATCATCGAGTCCAACCTATGCCCTAACACCTCAACTAGGCTATAGTACCAAGTGCCATGTCCAGACTTTTTTTAAACACATCCAGAGATGGTGATTCTACCATTTCCTGAGAAGAGCATTCCAGTACTTTATTATTCTTTTGGTGACAAATTTTTTCCTAATATTCAACCTGTACCTTCTCTGATGTAGCTTGAGACTCAACAAGCATGGTACTGGCAACAGAAACACCCTTAAACACAAGAAAATCAGATTTTACTTACAGCCAACCATCATCATGGCCACCGAAAAAATCTTCTCCCCATCAGTGGTGGGTGCTATGTTCCCAAATCCTATGGTTGTAAGGCTTGTCATGGTAAAGTAGAGGGAGGATATGTACAAGGAGTCTTTGCTGGGCCCTCCTTCCCACTGGCCCGAGCCCGTGGTGTTGTAGCGATATGGGGTCCCGATGCTCAGGGCCAGCTGGTAGAGCCAGCTGTCTGTTTTGATGGTGTTGGTCAGTTCATCGATCACCTCGTAGTCCCCAATGCTGTACCAGATGCAGGCCAGCCAGTGGGCCACCAGCCCAAACACACACACCAAGAGCACCAGCACAGCAGCACCGTATTCCAGGTAATGGTCCAGCTTCCGGGCCACCCGACCCAGCCGCAGAAGGCGCACCACTTTTAAGGAGCTGAAGAGGCTACTGATTCCCTGGAAAGGAATAAAAAGCATTATTTGATCTGAAATATCCTGCTGGTTTAGCACAGAAGGCTATACAGCAATTTCTGCATCTGTTTAAAATCTTTCTATGCCATTTTTCAGGCCCAGATAACGGAATACAAGATCAAACCCTCCTGTCCCTCCAGTGCTTTTGTCCTCATCAGTCTAAATTGAGTTTGGCACTCACTAGGTGGATAAATTGCTTTGTTCAAACTCAGTCTTTCAAAGCAACAGAAGGGTTCTGTAGAATCCTAAGTGGAAACAGCAAGTTTATTACAAAAGGAGTGGTTCAATGCTTCACCAGTTTGAAGTAAATTGGAGACTTTTGACCACATGAAGATAAAAGGAAGTGGAAGAGGAGTCACAGATGGAACTACACCAACCCTGTGGAGTCTTCCTGAAGTTTCCCAGGGAACGGCCTTCTATTAAATCCAAGCAGAGGATTGTTATTCTGGCCAAAACAGGGGCACACCTACTTTAAGAACCCTCAACATTAAGAGATGCTCAAGAGAAACATCAGAATGTAATCACAGTGGGAGACTCAGAGAAATCTGCCTGTTGCTAGTCTCATCCACCAAACAGGAGCTGAATAACATGGAATTAAACAACTGTGGGCACATCACCTTCCTGAGCAAGGGAAACATGGACCACAAGGCACATGCCTTTGCATTCAGGGTTAATTTCCTTTCCAATCAACAGATATTTTCCTAAAGCAAGTGTTGCTGCAGTGTTGTTGTTTTTTCCTGTCACGCAAGATAGATGACATACAAATAAATGGAAATACAAATATTTAGGGAATAAGAGCACAAGGACCATCAGAAAGTTAATAGAAACATCTGAGAAGGGATGAGAAATGTGTATGTCCTTCTCAATGCACAATGGTTTGGGAGTTTAGAGATGCAGAAAGAGAACAAAAATATGCTCTTGATCTACTGCAATCCCATGATATAACTAACTTGTGCATTAAATTAACTAGTGGCTCAAAATAGAAGGTTTGTAAAGGAAGGTTTCTAATATAAAACATTCAGAAGCTGAAGACATTTAATTTAAAGTAGAAATTAAGACATAGAAAGCAATGAGGCAAACATTCCTAGTTACTGTGCCAAGATTAAATTGCCCTTTTCTATGCATCATTATCAAATCAGTCTAGTCAAAACACTGGCTAATTATATTATCAAACAGTAAAAGACTGGAGTTTCTGGAGTTTTCCATACCAGAAAAACATTTGTCTCTTTTGCACCTCTGTTTCTCCTTCTTTTGCATCTTCCCTCCCTTTTCCCAGCATTTGAAGGGTAACATACATCTGATATTTCTAGATGTAATCTGTTTGGCACAGTTCTTGTATGCTTTTCAAATCCTGTTGGAATGTGTTTCAGATCCCCAAATCCTTAATAAATTGAAGCTCTATATTTGCATTCAGGCTCTCATATGACTAATACCATAGAGGGAAGTGGAATTTTCCCATTTTGATTTCTGCATTTTGCATTTACACAAGACAGAGATCAGAGTATCATCCTTATTTCCATCTAAATGTATATCTACTTATTTGCTTTAAGTTTTATGACTGGGAGGCACTCTGACAACCAAGTTTTCCAATAAACTGGGAAGGGAAGTCCCTTCCAATACTCCTGACACAATGGACTGTGGCCAATGGGCTACTGAACGAGGGTCCAACACCACAGTAACAATATCTACACAAAAAAAAAAAAAAAAAAAAAAAAAAGAGGACTTCAGACTAGTTTCAGAGTTATTCTGAAAATATTCAGTATATTTTACTGAGTTAACCTTGAGTTTGAAAGCTTACAACTTTCAAAAGAGGGAGAAAAAAGCAGGCTTTTTTCATAGGACCAAATCCTGTTGCATTGGTCAAACAGAGATGCTGTTTTTATTAAAGAATCACCATTCATTTCCAGGATTAAGGCTAGGGAAGGAGTTAAAAACCTGGAAGTCAAACTTGGGGGATCCTTTTTTATACCCAGTAGTTTAAGTTTGTCCCAGTGACACAGCTTACACTGCACTTTTTACTGCACAAACAACTGTAGAAAAGAACAGAAGAGTTTACAGAGTGACCTCCATCCCCCACACACACTTCATGTTCTCTAAGTTACATGGACAATTTAGCAGTTATACAAATAATACAAAAATTCAGCATTTCTTTCAAAGTCTGTGCTGTCTTTTTTTCCCCCCTAAGCACAGGCAACAATCACATCTCTTATGTATAAAACAAAGAGAAATATTTCATTTTAGCTGACATTGAAATGTATTATTGCCAAAGAGTAATTCATTCAAGTAAGTTTCACTGTAAATCTTAAAGCCTGTTCAGTTTGACCCCTTACTTAAGGCCAGAAAATCAAGAGATATATTGAACATTCACATTTCATGTCTAATCTTCCAAAACAGAAAGACAATATTGGAAGCTTCAAAAGCCTCTTCCATAAAGCACTTTGCAGGAAACAGTAACTAAACAAAGGCTAAATGAATATGAGATATACAATGTGTAGAGTGCATATATATGTATCAATTATATAAGCACTGGTTGGGTCAGGTTGGCACCTTCATACTTACAAAATCACCAACAATTAATACACAATTGTTAATATGCAAAGCTCTGCCTCAGACTCAGCAACATCTTTGACAGAAGTTAGGTGAAAGACTAACTGCCTTGAATTCCATTTGGGCAATTAAGAAATTCAGTTTTCTAAACTCAATTGATTGCAGGCTGACTTTAATTTCATTTTTCTTTTAACTGTATTTATGCTCCATAATGAATACTTTGGATACCCTCCTACTCCAGGATGAGCATCTGCTCTGACAGAAGTAACTTCAGCACTCAAGGAACAGAGAGGTGATTAGAAATTGTGAATGGGGCATGTAATCCAGTTTGGATTTATTTATTGTGTGAATAAAGCACACGTTGGATCCTGGAAATCCAACCTTCTGGGAGGAGCATTTGTGACTCCATTGCCATTTCAGCTGGGCAAACTGTCTGTAACAGCTGCTGGGCTGTGTTCTCTAATTGAGAATATCTCCTTATGTTATCAACCATCCAATCCAGCCCCTTGGGGTTTTGGCTAATGTATTTTATCACCTCCTAATCAGATGAGGCACTCAGATTGCTCATCATCAATCATCTCAACTGCAGAAATCCTTCCACTGAAAAACCACCTACTCCAAAACCGCATTTTGGGTGTCAAATTTGCAACCAAATTCCCATCTGACACACATCATCCATTTAACTATTCCCAATGTGAGTCACAGGAGTCCTTCCTGGGGACTTCTAAGACCACTGGATCAGGAGAGGACAAGAGCAGTGGCTCTGAACCAGCCATTTTTGTACCACCATTTCAATTCAGGAGACAGCTGAGGCTGTACAAAAGATGTAGACTCTGTCAAATTTATCCAGAAAGATATTTTTGAGGGATGGATGTTTAACTTTGGAATTAACTTAGACATTCATGATTAAACAAAGCCCAGGTTGCTTGACACAAGCACTTTGCAAAGTCTGTGTTCTCAAATTCTCTTGATACACTAAGAAGGAAAATTAAATTTGATAGTGGAGCCACAACTGATAATACCACTCAGTCTGACATGCAGAGGGACCAACCCTTCCTTTTAAAACTACCTGACTCTTGCCATTTCAGATGTTACCACACTGTCAAACTGCTGTCCTCCAGAATGAAAGAAGGGTTTAAGCTGTGTGTCTGCACCCAGCTGAACTTTTCCAGCCACAGGACTGAGGCAGATGTTTCCCAAAATTGCCATGCAAGGCATGGGAACAGATCTCTGCACCTCCAGCAAGAACAGGGAGCAAAATTCTCTTGCACTTAATGAATCTCTGATAAGCCAGGCAGCAGGAAGGATGAAGCTGATAAAGTTGTGTTATACAGGGGTCAAGAGCCAAACATGCATGAGGATGAAGGGAACACTGTCCAAATGAACAAAAGGAAAAGAAACCAAAGGAAAAGGAAGGTTAACAAGGGCAGGAAATAATCTGAGTCCACAATGACTCTACCTAAAGCCTCCTAAACCAGGGAAAAGAGAGCGGAGTCTGCTCTACACTAAAGGAGCAGCAGAATAGCAGAGCAGCATGTTTGTAAAATCTGAGAAAGAATAGCTGGTTACTTGCTAATCTAATTAATCTTTTCTGAAGTTAGAAATTATTGCATAAATTATTTTTTTAAAGTAAAATAAAAAACAAAAACAGCCATTAGTTTCAACCATCTAAATATACAAAATTCTGCTTAAACCTCGAAATTAAATCCCAGGATGCTGGAATGGTAAATCATGCATATCTTTTTCTTTCTACTAGGGAGCAATGTGTTTGTAACTCTAGGCACTTTTTCAATTAGATTTCACTCCATGATTATTTATTTATTTGTTGCTAGCTGGGGGTACACACGCAATAACAACAACAAAAAGAAACGAAATACGCATTTTAAATGTGTTCTAAAACTGAAATAATCTGAGCTTTGAAAATGGGGATCGGTACTGCATCATTTAATAGAAAACATGGTCTCAGAAAAGGTCAGAGGAAAAAAAGAACAACTTTTCACTCCGTTTTAATGTTCAGCACACTGGGGTTTTGAAGAATTTATGGGGTGGCCAAGAACCAGAGCTATGAAATGTTGGTAGGATGTGTTGCAAATGCAGTGAAAGGGGTGATTGCACCATATACAGATGTTAAACTAAAATTAAGCTAGTATCTTTATGCTGGACACAAGCAACTACAGCAAAACTTCCATCAAAGTGATAAATCCTCAGAGGATTTTGCAGCCAGGGCTCACCTGTGTGCAAGAGCAAAATGGTTTTATGTGGCCACAGCATGGACTGAGCTCCAAGCACCCTCTGGATCCCACAGAAAGCTGCAAGCTGATGACCAACAATCCTGACCCTGTGAGCAGCCCATCCTTCCTCCCTAGAGAGGAGAAGTGGGGCATGTCAGGGGAGTGATTCACCCCATCCACCTCTGACAGATGGGGAGGGGATGAATCACCTCCCTCCCCTGCCACTGAGCGCACAGGAGCTGAGGGCTATCGCTGACACAGCTGCTGCGAGGAGAAATCAAACCCACCCCCAGAAACCCAGAGAGCTGGATCTGCACACAACCCAATCTGTACTGTGCACCAGAAAAACAGAAATACAGAGCACTGCCTCCCAAGGTGAGACTGATCCTGCTCCAGAGGAGCTTGGGGAATAAATGCTATTAATAACAGGAGGCTGAGATGCTCTGCATGCTCATTTCTTCATTTAACAGCCAATTACTCCACATAATGTGATGCTACACTACCTTCGGTTCTGGCAGGGCTTTGCACAAGTCCCCATTGGCTTGAGGAAGGAATTGAATCAGTTCATAAAAAAATGAACAATCACAAAGTAAACTGGACTGGGGTTCTTGCTCTCAAAAGGGCAAGAGCTGGTAAATCATAAATATTGAACTACAGATAGTAATAAGTGAAGACAGGTGGACTATGAGAGGTGGAAGAGTCAGACACCTGAAATGTCCTTACATCAAAAGGTACAAAAGGTTGTAACTCAAAGAAAGGGAAAAAATTTTAAAGCTGGGCATCAGTTATAAATGAGTAAATAATCACCCAGAGGAAGAAAACACAGAGAACTGACAATATATAAGAAATAAAAAAACTGATCAACAGAAAACTACACCTTTGAGAAGAAGCAGAGATAAAGTAAGAATTGCCAAATGCCAGGTTGAACTTTTCCTTCCAAAGAATACTAAAATAAATATCCAAAGATCCTTCAAATTCAAAATTGAAAAAAAAAAAGAACAATTAAAGTGATCAAGCTGCAATGAAGTAAAAATTATCCAGGCTTGGGCTAAAAATTAAATTAATCCTGAGCATTAGTTTTCAAAAATGATGTCGCTATTTCCCAGAAAATCTAATGCATCAAGAAGGAAATAAACAAATACATTACCTGAACAAATGTTAAGGGAAAGAGTAATTAGAAACTTTGAGATAAATCAAAATGCAATCAGTGGAGCAGTAGGTTAGCTGAGCTCAGGCTAGCTGGGATCTATCCAAGGTTTCCTGATAGCTTTCTCTGATACCACAGCCCATTTTCTAAAGCAAGAAATGCAGTAGTTCAGTAACATAAGAGGTGAAATTATTATGAAACACAGGGAAAACAGGGACCACCACTGGGATACCAGGGTGACTGAAGAACTTGTGGACAGGGTGGGAAAATGGAAATCCTAAAAGGAGAGTCTAGCAGGGGTTACAAGTGGTGACTCCTAGTGATTTTTCTGACTTCTTAGCGACATAGAAAGAGTATATGGTCACAGAATCTGCTAATGGCACCTTTGGAACACACTGTCAGGAACAGAGAATAACCATGTGCAAATAAAGGAAAATATGATAAAGCTTGACAATATAGAGTCCCAAGGCATCCATTGCAGCAGAAATTAACAAAAATGTCTACAACTACAAGAGTCTTTAACTGAAGATTTCTGAGAAAAAGAAATATTTGGGTATATGGGTTAATCCCACATACCCATCCCACACAACTCAGAGCAAGCAGTGAGCTGCACTCACAGAAGAGGCTAATCCAGCTCCAGGACAGATCAGCTGAATGTTTCCACCATCAACAGGAAAAGCCAAACCCCAGTTGCAAAGTAAAGATGAATTCCCCACCTGGAGTAATCTGTAAAGCTCTGCCCTAAAGAGATGCATTTGAACTTCACTTCCTGCAGAGAGAGGCAGCTGGAACAGCCACAAAAATGCTCATAAAATTTCATAAATGAGTTGTCTAAACAAGAACAGTTTGCCTAAACTAAGGAAAGAAAAATAGGGGCGTTTATGCAGGGGACTCTTCTTTCTAAGCACATCGAGGAGACAAACGTGAAGAAGGAAAAAGAAATATTTAACCAAGGAGGTTGGCACAGGAAGGAATGCACAGACTGCAAATTAAGAGAGATTTATTAAGACATCATGAAGAAAAGTGGATTTTTGACCACCAGTTTATAGGATGGGTGATACAATGAACCTCTCACCAGAGCTGATGACTCAGAGAGTCAAAAGGACCCCATGAGTCCTTTTGTTTTACACCCACCTTTTTTTTTCTGCTTTTGCTTTTATCCTTTGAAAAATCAAAGTGAAGCAAATACAGTCTCAAGGGGGGATATATTTCACCCCAGCCCAAACTAGACCACAGAGGAGTCTGCATCTGAGCTATCACAGCAGTGTCACTACATTCAAGGGTGAGAAATAGAAGTTTTAGGGCAGAATGACCCCTCAGACCTACTCTGGAGGTGCATCTTAGAACATGAGCAGCCCTGCCCCAGATGTGCCTGTACCTCCTTGTGGACAATGTTAGTCCTCATGTTTTCATCAGGTGAATCCCATGCTTAACAAATTTTGAAATACAGTCCAAATACTTTCTTTAAAGATGCGTGGGCAAAACTTTCCTTTCCCTTCTCTTACCAGAAGTAAAAAACAAAAACAAAAAAATCACCCAAATAAAGCACATAGCTGATTCTGTGAATTCTGTAATTAAAGTTTTGAAACAGAGAAAGAGGCAGGATTTTTGTAAACCTTGGGCAATCTCCACCAAACAGTTGTTACATGATGGCACACAATGTAAGAGGAAACAAAGTGCTTACAGATTTTCGGAGTGACTGAAAGGGTGAGCCTGCCAACACGAGCAGGTGAGCCTGCAGGCACACAACTAAAAAGTTCTATTCTGTGCAGAGCAGGAGGAGTATCCTGGAGGAGGTAAAGGCTGTTTGAAATGCAACCAGCAAATCATTCCCAAAAGAAATTTTTGAGCTTAGCTACTTAAATAGAGCTTAGCTCCAAAATCCCTGGTTAGGCTCCTTAATTCTGCTTTTCTGGAGTTTATGTTAAAATAAATCTTCTAACTTGTATCAGAAATCTTTATTTCTTGGTAAACAATTAATATAATAAAGCTGCAGAGCTACAAATCAAAATGAACACATGACCAAAAAAAACCCCCCCAAAAAAAAGTGACATTTCTGATTTATCACCACTTTAAGAGCAGAATTTAGAGTTGTATTCAATTTTGTAGATACACACAGGAGTAAAGGGCTTTCCTTCTTCTACACCAGCTATCTAGACCCCAGGTCCAGATACAAGCAGAGGCCAGTTAATACTTGACCCTGCACCACTGGAAGCAATGGGAGTAGAGACTTGAGTGAGCAAAAATTTCAGTCCTTAAAGCAAAATGTAAGCAAGCAGGTTTCTTAGTGCATTTTCCAAACGTACCCCAAAATTCATTGCTTGGGATTTATCTTCTGGTTTTTTACCAGGGGGATGGAGAAAATTTCCTTTATTTTTTTTCCTCCAACACAAATGTCAATAATCTCTAACATTATAAATAAAATTCCAGTGAACTGTTTATGGCACAACCATACAGTGCAGCACATGTCAAACAGTAAATAACTGAGGTTATAAAGAGAAGGGTGATTGCAAAATATTTCTTCTAGATGCAAGATAAGGGAGATGTGGCATGTTGCACTACTTATTTGTTAGAGTGCCCAAAAAAAGGGGACTGTCATGAAATATGATAATTTTCGCTCACATAGGGAAGGTGGGCAAAGGACAAAATAGGAATTTGTGCTACCCCCATCAGCTTCACTTCAGTGAGCATCTGATCAGATTATTTCATTTCCTCATCTCCTTTGTAAGCCTTCCCTTCCTTTGTGAGCAAAAGGGATCACACAGGACTCCAAGCTTCCCTTGAAAGTGCTCCACAAACAATTTCCTCTGCTGGACTCTGTATCAGCTTATACAGCTCTGACTGAAGATTTTATTTAAATGGATGGTACCCAACATCTGCTTCCCACTAATATATACATCACATTAAAATAAAATATTTTTCAAAATGGAAAAAAAAAGACCACTGGGACATCTAATTACAGTTCAGTATGCCATAACCCACGTCAGAGAGGTGTATGAGGCTATCAGGTCACCCACCACCCCCTGCCCTGGCTCTGGCTCAGCTCCTTCCTTTCACAAGTTGCCTCTCACATCATGGAGACTTTCAGGTGTTTCCACAGGGAAACCTGCAGACATATCCCAGACCTTGTACAGCATTAAAGTATCTGGTTAATTAATTTAGAAAAAAAAAATTAAAGGCTGATTAATTTAACAGTGGCAGAACTTTAATAAAATCCTAGAATAAAAGCCAAAGAGAAGAGATGCAATTCTGCAAGTCAGTACAATGGGGTGATAGAGGTGACTAAGTGAAAGGGGTGAAAATGGTTGAAATTCTACAAAATATATACCTACAGTGGATACATTTATAACTTAATACCATACCCATGCCACTGTATTGTTCTATTATTCTAGTGGGTTTTCACACACTACAACAGAATGACAGCATTCTCCATATTTAATTATTTTCTGAGTGCATAACAAGGGGGGAAATGCCAGGTCCCAGGGTTAGTGCTTCTGTCATTACTTGCTAGGAATTTCCACTGTAGTTTAACACTTGGCTGCAGCCAGGATTTAGTTCTGAGAATTATCTTCTCCATGCTCAGCCTGTTGCCCAAAAACTCTCCTTCAAATACCTCCTACAAAGGGAATGTTTGCAGTAAAGCACTGCAGGTGTGAACGTGGCTACACCAGCTTAATCAGCTTTTATTTGCTTTCAATTTACAGACATTGCAATTTTAGTTTCTATTAATTGCAGTGATACAAAGTTCCTGACAATGCTGAAATAGATCGATAGTGGCAATTAAAATAAAATTACAATTACAAGGAGTCCGTGCTTTAATGTGCCCTGCATAGATCACTAAATTTTAAAGGCCACTGGGTCATGTAGTCTTACATTATTAAACAACAGGCACAGAACTTTGGTTTAGGTCATTTAAATTTCTCTGCTTTCATTTCCAGCCATTGGCTTGCAAAAATTAATTTCCGCAGAAAGAATCTTTTATACAACTCATCTGAAAACCATCTGGATGCCACCCTGACTTTGTGTCCCTTTCTCCACAGTACATGATATGTCATTTCAGGACCATGTTTCTGGCACAGAGCAGATCTAGCTTCTAGGTATTATTCTATGACAAACTCAGAAATTCATTAATCTCAGTAAAAATTCCCAGGAAAAAAAAATATTTTTCAAAATAGTAAAAGGCTTTCTCAACTGAATTTAACCCTTAATTTGTGGAAGAATTTTCCATTTGGCCAAAAGCTTGTCCATCCATCTAGTTTGGGGAATATTTACTCAAAATACTTACTTGCAGATGCTCAAATGCATGTGAAGACAAGAGCCAAACACCTGCCCAACATCCTGGTGTCCTGGGATGCCAATCAATGTATTTGGTCCCAAAGGGAGATTTTAGCACGGTTTTACCATACCTGATCAACATTCTTGGGCACCTGTAAATTTGCTGACAATTTCATCACAATATGATGCTGATAATTCTGACTTGTATGGAAAAAATGGTTCCAAACAATTGTTTGGTGGCCTAGACTGAGAGAGGTTGGATATTTATCTCTCCAAGTGGCAGAACACATATAAAGGCTAAGTCTCAAGGCAACATAACTCTCCAGTTTCAAAATCAGGGAGTCATGATTCTATAAATTTTATAAACTGAGCATACAGCAGTGGAAGAGTTGTTACATGCAGCTCATTACTCAGGGAAAATAAAATTAGAAGCACTGCAAGAAACATAGAACTTCAAGACAAAAATCTGATTTCCAGCCTCTACATACTTTACATACCTACAGGAACTTCATGGGACCAAAATTTTTGGATCCAAACACCATATTCCCCTTTAATACAAAGTTTAGTGTCCTTTTTTTTTTTTTAAATAATGTTAAAGAAGACAGGCAGACACTTTTAGACTAAATCTGAATTTTCAGGGAACTCTTATACTTAAAAAAAAAAAAAATTCAGCCAAGTTTCAGAGACTCTGAGCACACACACTCTGTTCTGGTTTATTCCTTGAAAACTGCCTGGATTCCCCAGTATGTACTTATGTTGTCCCCTGTCCCACTTCTGTAAAGGAAAAGTTTTCTGTATGATTTTGGTTTAGCCAGAATGTATTTCAGTGCAGGATATGCTGCCCAATTAGAAAAGATATGCATTTTCTGATTTTCTAGGACTATCATCCTGGCAAGTTTCCTAATTCAAATATCCCACTAAGGATTCCACTTTCCTCTCCATTAGTTCATTTTTCTCCAGCCTATTTTACCTTGTTTTCCTGCCTTTTCAATACCACTTAGTCACTTAATTCCTCATCCATCACATCATCTTAGATGTCAACAAGGTGTCTCTCATTATGGTCCCTTTCCCTCTCCCTCTCACACATCCCAATACCCCTGAGAAGACTCCAACAGCCTGGCTCTGTGATCCAGGCTTGGAAACCTACACCTCTAATTCTGCCTCAAATCATCTTAATCCCCCTCAGTTCTCAATTTGTGTGTCATAATCCTCTCCATCAAATCCTTCTACCAAGGCTCTACATGTACTCAGCAACAAAATAACTTTGATTTACAGCCATGTTTGCCTCAGGTGGGAACTCCAGCCTTCACCTGAAGTTGTCTGTGAGGGAAAAGACACAGTTCCCATTCTGGCCCAGCCTGGCTGCATTTTTAAACTACAGCCCTTGGTAAGAAAACACACATTTCCTTTTTTCAGCCTTATTTTTTTTAATCTCTCAATTTATCTCCTTAATTTCAGCATCATAAAAAGCGCTCTAGTGCTTAAGGCATCTTAGTTCACTTCAAGCACCTGTATCATATAGAGCAGTCTACAGATACAACAGAGAGACAAAATCCCAAACCTCCTTGGCCATATCCTTCTTCATGAGTGAGAGATCTACCCACAGGGAGGAAAAGAAACCCCCTCTAATGGTGCTCCCCTTTCTAATCTAGCTCCTTAACAGCTAGCAAAAAATCATCTGATGCTTTATGTGGGACTACAAGGGTCAGATTCACTCAGCTGGCTTTTAGGGCTGCTCACTCTGATTTGGGTCCATCCCTCACCACCACACCAAGAACCCAAGGGGCACCAGGACCTGCACCCCAGGTCTTTATTGCTAAGCTCATTTTCTGCAGTTTTATCTGAAATGCCACAATCATCAACTTTAAGACTTTTATCCAACACCCAGGGCCAAGAGAGAGAGCTAAAACCTTGCAGAATCAAGAGCTAAAAGAACTCTTCTCTCTCCTGTTTGCCTTAAGAAGGAAACAAACACCTTCTAATGAGAAACATTGCTTTTAATCAGAGCATCTCTCCCAAATTAAGATTATGGATTTACTTATTCTTTACCTATGAACAGTGTTTGAACACCCTGGGTTTTTTTGCTGGGTGGCCAAAATGTTAAATCCCAGGCAAGAAGCACCAGTTGAAATAAATGTTAAAAAACAAATGAAGATAAAGAGCATTAATAACTGCAACCACCCAGAACACTCTAACCAACTCGAAAGACTTAAATGTCACAAATCAAGACATATCACCAAAAAAAAAAAAAATCTCCCCTGAAGGACATGGAAAAGAGGAAATGCAGACCCAGGGAGGAAAGACTGACTGTTTACATACCTGTTTTCAAAGTCACTTCAGTTCTTTTCAGACACTAGGGAAAGCTGGAGTTGGAGGGGAGGGAAATCAAGTAAATATAAACTGCTGGAGGCTTCAGAGCCATAACACAGCGCTTCATGACAAGGGAATCTTACTGTTGTCTCCTTTATTAAAAAGGGGTTAATGTTTCATTTGTTTGAAAGTAAATGACAGGTGCTCTAGGATCACTGGGGTTCATGATACCTTGCTATGGTTACTACATTTTGATTAAAGTTTGTCACTTTAGGCGTGTCTCAATTATAATGCTCTGTCAAGATTCTCTTCCCTGTCACAAATATTGCAGATGGTTTATTTCCCATGTATATGTTAGAGAAAAAGGTTAACCTCATCCTTTAAATCTGTCCTGCTTGGGCACAGAAATTTTCTGTTTGTTTTACATATTACAGCACAAAAATCTGGAGATAATGCTGCATTTTTTATAAAAATCAGGCTCCTCTTAGTCTGAAACTGGTTACCTTAAAAAGATGTATTACGTCTACAACCTTGCTAATATCACCTTCTTCCACAGCCTGACTGTACAACCTGGTTTCAGATGGGCAGCCCTCATAGGATCTTGAATTTAAGCTGCAAGTATTATCACTTCTGTCATATTTGCTATAAATAAAATGGAACAATGTCAAAAGATGCTACTCAGCACACAGAGGCAGGGATGGAATTTTAAAGGAGCTCTACAAAATTTGCAGCAAAGCCTGCATTAAAAAAAAAGAATGTAGGTTTTATATAGTGAGGATATGTAAGTGCAGAATTGAGAATTAAAAAACAAACAAACAAACAACCCCACTAAATGGTGTTCTAAGAAAAAACTGTTAAAATGTTCAAAAATGAACAGAGGCTTTTTTATCTGTTTATGGCCCTGAAGATAAAAAGCTCTAGAGAAAAATTAAAACAAGTCCTAAAGCCATTACAGTTCCATTTTAATAATGAATTTCTGTACACTGACTCGTGCATGCATTATTTGTTGTAGTTATTGCTTGTTTTCTGTATTAGCTTAGGCCACAAGCTCGACTGCATAAATGTTAACACTCTTGGCCGTTAAAAAGCTTTCATTCAGCATCCATCTATGATATTTATGTTCTCTCTCCTCAAACAGTTTCTCAAATTTTAGCTGTGGTTGAAGAATTGTACCAAAAAAATCGAAATAAATCTCCCTCTCAAACAAACATTTAAAATTACAGCCTGGTTCAAAAGGTAATCCTAGGGCAGGATTTTAGAAAAAGCTTATTCACAGCCATTCCCTGCTTTCATATAAGTGGCAAATTTGTCACCAGCTTCAGTCAGAGGAAATACAGAACTGTAATCAAGGCCTGCAATGGGTTAGAGCTGCCCAAAGACTGAGCTGAAAAGGAAGGCTGTGACAGGGGACATCCCAACTGGCCCAGCCTACCTGGACAGGGATTTGCACCAATGCTTTTGGATGACATTCAAGCCATTCTAAAACCCCCATCTCTAAAATAAACATCCACAAATGGTACTGGAACCCTCACACACCTCTCCACTAACACAGGAGTGTCTTGCTGGTAAATCCCAGCAGCTCAAGGCCAGAGCATGAGCTACCTCACTGGGTGATACCTCAGGTTTTAGCTGTTATATTTTTCAGATCCTGTGCTGCTTTAGTGTGTGGGTCTGGGCTTCATATGAGGGGATGCTGAGCTCTCTGCACAGAGCAGGGAGGCAAAACAATTCCTTCTCTAGCTGGGGACCAAGGACAAGTGATCCAAATCTCAGGCCCAAAAGCGTAAACAACATGGACTGAAGAGAGAAAAACAAGAAGGATGGGACTGCATGGGCTAAAGCTGTAACTGAACAATTAACTCCAATATGCAAATGGACCAGAACTTACAAAAGTCAGAGAACTCATGACTGGTTGTCCATTTTGTGACCAATTTGGTTCATCTTGGGTGTAGCCCAAGGTGGATCTGTTGAGGCCTTTTAATAAATCCCTACTTTATTCTTTAACTCTGTCTAGACTCTGCTTTAGGTCAGCCTTCACAAGGCACCAGGGAAGAAGCTTCTAAATAAATCCTTAGTTAAAACAATCCTTTTGAGACAGACTACAGCCACTTACCTCATCCACATTCTCAAAGGCATTGATGATGTCATATGGTAAACAGGACAGAAGATCAATCACAAACCATGTCTTCAGGTAGTTCATCCTTATGAGCTTGGGATCAGATATAACCTCTCCCCCAGGACCAACAAAGGTGGTGTGAAAGTTCAAAACAATGTCAACCAGAAAAATAACGTCCACAACGCTGTCCAGCACCAGCCAGGCAATGTTGTTCTGCTTTGTCTTGAAGGACACATTATATGGAACCATGATTGCTGTGTAGAAGGTTAGAATTAAGATGACCCAGTCCCAGGTGGTCTTAAAAGCACAATAGTGGAGTATAATGTGTGGTGGAGTCTTTGGAGCTTCTTGCTTGTACTGAGGAAGAATATCAGATCCCAGCTGGAGAACCTGTAAGAGGCAGAGAGGCAAATGTTACTGTTTTCAGTGAATAGGATCCAGTGAGGGGTCTTACAGACTTCTGTGAGGAGCAGCAGAGATGGGACTGTGTTTGTTGGACATTCCAAGGCAACTCACAGTTTCTAAATAATCTGATTTATTTAGGGTGTGTAGAGGCAGCTATCACTCAATGAATGGGAGAGGCATGGCATCTCAGGATATTCCTGCAAAAAGGAAGGTCTTTGCAGATGGACTGAGGGGAAACCGTGCCAACAGCAAGGGAAGAGAGGCTCCATACAGAGGTTTAGGGTACTGCCACACCAGCAGATGCTTTGCAGTTATGAACATAGAATCATAGAATGGTTTAGGTTGGAAGGGACCTAAAAGATGATCTATCTCCAACCCTCCTGCCATGGCAGGGAATCTTCCACTAGATCAGGTTGTACCAAGCCCTATACAACCTGGCCTTGAACACTTTCAGGGATGGGGCAGCCACAGCTTCTCTGGCAACCTGCTCCCATGCCTCACCAGCCTCACATAAAAGAGTTTCTTCCTTACACATAATCTAAACATGAACACTCATTCAGATTTGTAGTTTCAAGACTAATTCTTTGTGCCTGACCTCTTTTTTAAATCACTGCTGAGCTAGAGCAACACCTATCAAAGGTGACCCCAGCTTTGCTGGTTGACCTCCTAAAATGAGGCATCATGTGCACAACCTCTGCCTAAAACCCTGCCAATATCACACTTCCTTCGTATTTTCTTCAAAAAGTTGTTGCTCCCACAAGCTCAATATCACTAGTGGGTTCTCCTTTATTTCCTGTAATTACTTCTCATTTTTTCTGCATAGAACTATAATCTCCTGCATGCTCACTGCTGTAAAACTGTGGAACTGGAAACACTGCAAAACCCAAGCCAAATTCACTTAAGGCATTTCCAGCTAATCTAATTACCTCTTATCTCAGTGCAACACAAGAAACAAAAGCACAAAGGAATGCACACGTGGCAATTTATTGCACTGACAACTGAAAGATCCATTTGGGGATCCATCTGGGGATCTGAAGTCTTTATGGGATAAAATAAGTAATTACAGCAACTTTAAAACTCATTTCAGCCCTACACCTGCCCCATACTGGGTGATGCACCATATTTCCAGGATTGAAAACAGCAGCCTCAGATGTATAAAGTTGATGAAACACAGGATCCTTCCTCAATGGAGAGGAATAAATGGCTCTGAATAAACCATATAATAACTAAAAATATGATCTCAAGCACCACAGATAGGGATTCTCCATTAATTCTTTGCAGTCTTGTCTTTTAGGTGCTTTTAAGAGAAAGCTGTTGCTGAGATCAGACAGTAAAAGTCTGTCTCTGCTGAAAATCTGTTCTCCAGGAAACACCAATTGATCACTACAGCAGCCTCTCTCATTCTGTGATGAGGGATGTGGCTTCCCAAGATGTCAAATCTGGGCCAATGTCAGGCTGAAGGGATGCAAACCTGCTCCTCCCTACCTGGTCCCACCCTCCCTCAGCCCACGTGTAGCAATCAGGATCTGTAGGGAAAGTCAGTGGAGCTGACACAAGGAAAAACTAACTTGTTACATTAATTAGCCATTTCTTTTCTACAGGGTCAGCAGAACTGCACAGATTTATCCCATGGCCAGAAAAGCACTGCACCCACTACACAGGCAGCAGTGAGAGAGCAGCAGAGACCTCCAGGAGCCCGTGGCTGCTCCCTTTGCCAACAGCCTCGTGTCACGCCAGCCCCAGTGTAACACAAAGCCCTCTGTGGTCCCAATGGCACTTGCCAGAGACAAGCACAGATGCCAAACCCCTGATGAGACCTATAAAAACATCCAACTTCAGGTGTCCCTCCCCCAGTTCCCAGGACAGACTCACTGCCAGCACTTCTATGCTCCTATAACCACTGCAGCACACTGAACTTGTTGGTGGATCCATGGGGTTTTCCCTGGAATTAAAGCAGCAATCAACACAGTAATTTTCTCACAGCAGCCTTGTGAAAATTTCTTTCAAAGTGAAAATTTCCACCTGCACTTAACACACCATTTTGGCTTTGCCTCATAATTTGGTTGTTTTCTCCAGATATCTCTTTGGACACATCAGTGCCCAACACTTTGCTGATAAATCAGCACTGGGACTTTCTTCCCTGGTTTCTTCAGGCCTGTTTGTTCCCTGCCTTGTTCACTGGGGCAGGAGCTGGAAATGTCCTCACTAGAGCTGGAAAAATAAACTACTTAGGGCTCAAGCAGAATGTGATTAACATATGCTTGATAGTTCCCTGTGCCTCTGGTGGTGGAGTGCTTGGGAGCTCCCACGATACTGTAAAAGCATAATTATTATTCTTAACATAATCTCATGCTGAGTTTGACATGGTGAGTGGGTGGCAAGTGGCTGTGGAGACCACTGAACTATAATGATTATTTTTTTCATGCTGCATGGATTTTTAATCACCAAAGAATACACAATATCTTGTTAGTCAGCTGCATTCACCACAGACTGTCTGAATTATTCCAGTACACAGCTAATAAAAATGACTGGTAACTGTTAAGTCTGATAAGGTGAGCAGCACATTCTGCAAGGGATGAGCTATGAAGATAATGCTCCACCTCACATCCAGAAATATGGAAAATGGGGCCTGTGCAGTGATGATGAACGCCCCTCAGTCTGCCTTCCTCACAGCACTTTGCCTACAAAGCACTTTCCAACCATAAACCACTTTTAAGAGAGGAGTTTGCACACTCTGCAAGCAACTGCTCCTGAGTACAACCTCATCCCAGCTATTCCTGAGCACACCTACTCCCTTTCCTGAGGTTTTGCTGCTGCCTGATCTAACTCTCCCTTGCCATTTTTTTTTTCCTCTAGCTATAGTGGTCCTGGTGAACAATTTCCTCCCTCATTCTCTACAGCTGCTTTGGACTCCTTTGAATATTGTTACCATATCTTCTCCAGTCTTCCCTTCTCCAGACTAAACCAAGAATGGCTGTAACTGGATTTACAGGACACTGAAACATCATGAATTTGAAAACCATGAGGTGTCAGCATTTATCCAAGCTATTGGTATGGGATCATTCAAGGGAAAATGCCACACTGCCAACACCTGAAAACTGTGGGTTTTCATTATGATAATTTGAGATTTTTATTATCAAAGTTCACTAAAACCAGAAAGGCAATGAAACTAAAAAACCAAACATTTAAAGCTGCTATCAGGATAAGTTCTACAGGAAAAGTTCTCTGGCACAAGAGCTGTCTTTTTCAGTATCTCATATATTTTGACCCTGTATTTTTGACCAATTTATTTTTCATTACCAGCAGACCTGAAGATGAAGGCAGTACCTCTGTTTCAGAAGTTAACCTGAAGGTATTCACTCGTTGCACCACCTGCACTGTTAAGGAGATATTTGCATCCTGCCAAAGAGTTCATTTCATCAGTTCTGACGACAAAAGTGATGAGTGAAATATTGTAGGAATGGCTTTGCAGGAAAGTCAAGATCAGGGTATATATGCAGGCCATGGGGACCCAGACTGGGATGCTACCAAGGAGGTTTCCCAAACAATCCCATTTTCCTGAGAGAGGGACTCAAGGACATCAATCCTGGTTCCATGTCACTGTGAGACAGCACAGTAGGGAAGTACATCATGCACCCCACGTTAAGGAACACCAAGGAAGCTGAGGACTCTATGCACAGAAATAGTGTCATTTAAATAAAAGTGTTTTTATGACCTGTCCTAAACATGTGAGCTTGCCACGTGGAGCTGCTTTACGATGAGTGGAGGTGAGGCTGAAAAAATCAGTCAGGAAATATTTTCCTCTAAGAACATCCTTTCCCAATGGGAACTAGGGTGGGTTTTCTTCCCCCCACCTCCCCAGTAAGGGAGAAGCTGGTGTCCAGCCCACTGTCCTGGGTCAGGGCAAATTTGGGAGAGAACCCCCAAAGGGCTCCTCTAGGGAAGCAGATTCAATCGGCCCTTCCCCTCAACCGGTCCGGGAGAAAATGCCTCCTTGGAGAAAAGTGGGAAAAAACCTGTTTATTAAACAATAAAACCTAAACAATATTAAACAATAAAACCCCTTGCTGCTCCAAAAGAGATGACAAACTCAGAAGTGCCCTCCCCGGGCTGAGCTCAGCTCACTCCGTCTCTGCTCGGTCCCTCGGGGCCGGCAATGCCGCGGGCCCGGCCCGGCCCGGCGGGCCTCGGGTGGAGCTGCCGCTGCTCCGCGGGGTGTTCAGGCAGAGCAGGTCTGAACAGGCCCAAAGAAAAGGGAAAAAAACACAGTCCAGGGAACGTCTTTGCCTCAGCCTGCTAAACTCACTAAAACAAAGGAGAGAGCTCTGTCCTGCTGTCTGTCCATCCGCAGACAACACAGTCCAGGAGCAGGAATGTGGAGGACTGAGTGCAGTGTCTGAAAACAAACTGCTGCTTCTCCTCTCCCCCCTTCACTCCCTGGAACGAGTCCTAAAGGTGCAAAACTTATTATTCAGCATCGATAGAACAAGACAACTGGGGATAAAAGCATCACATAGTCAGCCCAGGACAGCCACTTACTTCGGCCAAGCGGGAGTGCTTGTGCACCACCTCGGCCTTGTTCATCGGCGTCAGCTGCTGCAGGACGCTGCGGCTGTTGGTCAGCGCCCGCGTCAGCCGGGCAAACTTGGTCCAGCCTGCAGAGAAAGAAGGGAACCGTGTCAGAAATCACTTCAGAACGACTCAGGCCTCGTCTAGTGTTAGTAAAGCTCCTTTCTGCTCAGCGATATTCAGCCTCAGACCTGAACGGTTTCTCTAAATTGCCGCACAGAGCAGCTTCAGGCTCCGGGCTTAAAGACCTTGCGAAAGAGGGAAAATACTGCTCCTTCAAGGCAGCACAGGTAAATGTGAAAGGAATCAAAGCATTCTTTCTTCTGCCTTCTGGAGAAATTGTGTTGGAGGGATGGCATTCTGTTATCAGCCTTCTGGGGACATTCTCTGCTGCTGAAATCTAATTCTAAGCCACTGAAGTTCATGCAAAAGCTGAAGGAAAATCCTTCCCGGGTACAGAAAGGCTCCTGGTGATTCAGGAGCACTGGAGCATCCCCCGAAGTCTGATCCTTAAGTCTTTACTGGTTTTTGCCCCAGCTAAACTTCGGGGACAAAAATAAACTGGAAAAAAATTTAAAAGACTGCACCAGCAGCAATGCTTCAAACTAAAAGAAAAAATATCATTAAGCATTTGAAATCAGATTAAGAACTCGATTTCAAATGGCATTAAGAAATAAATTTAGCTATTATACTAATGCTAAACATCTGCTTTAATTGTAGCCTGGGACCCACACAGTGAGCTGCCCCTGAGGAACATTTTCCTGCAGCACCTGGCCAGGAGCAGTTTGCTAGTGACAGGAGCACCAGCCCCAGGGACATGTCAGCAAGTCATTCCTGCTGGAAAAACACCCCAGTGTTTGTGATGGTATGGATGCATCAGTGGATGGGGCAGATGGGTGCAGCACAGAAAACACCAGGATTTTCAGCAGCGTAGCACCTCAG
Organism: Fringilla coelebs; assembly: GCF_963513975.1. NCBI lineage: Eukaryota > Metazoa > Chordata > Aves > Passeriformes > Fringillidae > Fringilla > Fringilla coelebs. The sequence continues at coordinate 6,804,889 of NC_140034.1, forward strand.
TATTGAGCAGGATAATTGAAAATCCAAGTATCTTTAGGAAGGAAATATATTCTCAAGGACACAGAAGGAGATGCTGAACATTCAGTTTAGCCAGGTATAATGTCATTGTTTTATCAGAGAGTTGTGGATAAAATATCAAAGAAGTTACAGACAGGAAAGGGGTCAGGAGAAGGTTTAACTTTCATTTAATGTGAATGCTGAGTAGGTGAAAATTAAATGAAAATATTCATATATCTGAGAAAGGAAACACAGCATTTCTATGTTAGAATAATCACAAAATCACAGAATGTTTTGGGTTGGAAAGGACCTTAAAGATGATCTCCTTCCAACCTCCTGCCATGGACAGGGACACCTTTCACCAGACCAGGTTGCTCAGAGCCCCATCCAACCTGGTCCTGAGCACTCCCAGGAATGGGGCACCCACAGCTGCTCTCGGCAACCTGTGCCAGTGCTAGGCTTATTTTTAAATGCCTTTTGCTGATAGGAGTCAGGGACTTGGGATGTTAAGGGAAGCCCTGGGGGAGATGAAATAACAAGCAGGGAAGAGAAAAGACAGTAAAACTTCAAGAAAAAATTATGTACAAACTTGGCTTTGCCATTTACCACGTACCTATCACATTCACCGAAATGTAAATCCATTGTTCATCATTTAACAATCAGAACAGCTTAAAATATCGTGACACACCACCAGCACTGCACAAACATTTGTGTCTGGCTATTTATACATGACCTCAAAAATGCACATAAAAAATTCACTGGGAAAAGGTAAAAAATAGAAGCATTTTATTAACTTTTCAAATGTAAACTTTAAATGTGAGCTTTGGATGCGTCTCATGCTTCTGGAGCTTACACGGATATTCAATTAGGAATGTGCACTTTCCCTATTTAACAAGGTCAAGGCAGACTACAGTGATCTGTGAACTATTAATTTCTATTAAAAAATCCTTGTGCTTTTCCTTTCCCTAATTGTCTATAAAACTGCAGGAAGGAGACAGCTTTAAGACAGAAGTCAGAACTGTTCTTTATTTTTCTAAACCAGCAATTTCAAAGACCAAGTGAGCCTGGTAACAGCATTGTGACAGCTCTGCCCCAGCATTTCTAGTAATTGCTGGAGGCCACATTGCATGCAGGTGATTTATTCTGGGTCACTGCAAACACACAGCAAGAACCAAGGAAAAAGAGCAGCTCTCCTCCAAGAAGGTGTTCACTCCCTTCCAGTCCTGGGCAGGTACTCACACACTCAAGTACTCATTTGTGGTCCTCTTCCCCTGGAAAAATATTTCCCTGTGGTCCATAAGGACAAATATGGGCCAGTCCCCAACCTTTATTTTGTCACCCTGCCTCACAGCTGATACAGGAGTGATGCAAAAGTGCTCATCAAAAACAAAACCACCACAGACAAACTGCTGGGTGCAGCCCAAATCACTCTCATTTGTCACATCCCAGCATTGTCACTACTCCAGCTCCCAACAGGGACATGGGGATGTCCAGCAGGGAGAGGTAAAAGCCCTGTACCTAAGGAGGTACAACCCCATGGACAATACATGCTGGAAAGTGGTTTGGCAGAAGATGGTGTGGGGATTCCCAGAGGACCTAGCTGAACGTATCCATGGTGGAAATTCTTGGCTGAGTGAGACACAGAACTGCCAGCAGGTCCAGCAGGGTGATCCCTCCCATGTCCTCCTCACTGGTGAGGCCAGTTCCTGCAGTGAGGAGGATCTGGAGAAGAGTCAGAGGCTGGCAATGACAGGAGATGGCTTCATGTACCTTCTAGAAATCCTCTGTCATGGTGCTTTGCAGGCTGAGAGATCCCTCTCATAAAAATACAGGGTTTAAAATACCTCTCTTATAAAAGCAGAACTGGTAAGAAATCCCTTATCACAGTTCTAGGTAAGAAAAGCATCTATCCTACATTAACTACAAATGCAGAATTCCTGGGGAAGTTAGGGAAGATGGAGCAATAAGCTGCACACCAGACAACAGCAACACTTTTGCTGTAAAAATAAAAAGAAAGGAAAACCATTTTTTTTTTTCAAATCCTTTTTACCACCATAAGAGATCATCAATGTCATGTGAAAGAAAGAAGCCACACATTTTAGCATTCAAAGTTACCACTCTGCTCATCTGCTGTGACCTCTTCTTTTCACAGGACAAACCATTTCATCATGTCCTTTCTCCACCAAGACCAAAGCTTTGCTTTGTGCCAGAGCAGACCTCTTGCAAAACCCTTCCAGCCTCATTTAGAGACTTCACATTTTCACATTTCTTTCAGCCCTGTGAAGCCCTTGGTTCTGGACACTGGAAGCACGGAATACACTAACATGACTTTTTTTCTCCAATTCAGCACCAAGTCAGGCATTATTTTACCTGCTCCAATCTACCCATCTGCAATTGTGTGAAAAAAAGTACCAAGTTCTTTTGTTTCCTATTTACAACCCAAGAGAATTAAAAACACAGCAACAGCAAGATGCTGGGTTATGAGTGGGAAGGTGAAAATGCACACAGGCTGCCTTGTGTCTGAAATAATCTGCAGAGGGTACATTTCTCTCTTTCTTGACCTTGTTGTAGACAAGACAAGTTCAGAATTATATTTAAAACCAATGAGTATGTTTAAATAGACCAGGGAAAATTTGCATAGCTGCCTACTGCTGTCAATGTTTCTTCAAACGGTTCTCTCCTTTCTTTTCCTCTTTAGACAGACACTTGAAAAGAATGATAATTTTATCCCAAGTATTAGTGACCGTCTGTCCTCACAGATATTTTCAGTCTGGAAGGAGTAAAGGAGATGCACAAATAGCAGGTGCAAGAGGGGCAAAAACAAAAATGTACTTATGAGAAAATGCAACATTTTTGATGCTCTCTTCAGCTCAGGTGGATTGCATCTTTCTTCCACAGCACTGCCTGAAAAACAGCACCCTGAACTTGCACCACTGCAGTCAGATTCTTGAATAAAAGCATCATCATCAGGTCACACACCAGATCAGGCCAGCAGCTGCTTCTCCTTACAAGCAGGGTGTTCCACACTAAGATGGGAACCACCTCAAATGGAAAATTCTAGAATAGCTTATAAATAAAATGATTGTTTCCCCTGGTTCTCTTTAATTACTTTTTTATGCAGGGACAAAATAAGAAGCATTTGTTCCCCTGCTTTAAAAAAATCCCCTCATGATATGCATTCATTCTCAGGATCCAAAACAATGCTCTCTTAAACAGGAACCTAGCAAAATATTTGCCTGTTTCTATCCATTATTCAAAGTAAAATGACTGCATTCTCAGTAAACTAGAGGTTTAAGAGTTAAAAGAACAAGACATGAAGAAGGCAAGCATGCTGATGGACATGGGCTAAACTACTCTCCACCTTGGCCCAGCTGTAATGCTGCCCTTCCAAGCTGGCAACTTCCTTCTTCCTCCATGCATTTTAGACACAATTAAATATTTTACATCCACTCTTCTCCATGCCTCTTGCCCTAAACCAGATTGCCAATTTGACAGCCCTGTGAATGTGGGTCTGACTGAGACAGAGATGACTTTGTGACATCCTTCACACAACAGCTGAGCCAGAGGTTTCTCTGAAGAGAAATAAAAACAGGATTATCAAAATAATTTTTTTAAAAGGCATTTTTCCTAAACCTTGGATGCTGTGACACTGGTTGAAGCTGTTGATGCTGTGACAGGATGCCTGGAGGAGTGCAGGAGCACAGGGGGGAGGTAGGGAATAGTCAGGTGAAGCAGTCAGAGCACCCAACACCTCCACAGAGGAGGAAAAGCTTTCCAGAAGGGTCTGAGGAGCTCATTTAGCCACTCAGTCGTTTATGAATGTATAGATTCATACACCACTACAGAAACTTCATGGTGCCTGAGGGGGAAATGGTATTTCAAGGTTAGAGCTCAATCCTTTTCTCCCTCCACCACCAGGAAGTCCAAACTATCCCACTACTCACTACAGCACATGCCTTTCCATCATCTCCTCCTCCAACAACAGCAGTATTATGCCCACACATCCCTCTCCCTGGGATCCCAAATCCATCATTCTGTTTTACACTGGACAGCTGGGATGGGCACAGCTCTGTGGCAGCTGCTCTGCACAAACCTCCCCTCCACTGCCACACTTGCTGGTTTCCCTGTGTGCAAAATCCTTTCCAGACTCATTTAGAGACCTCACATTTTCACATTTCTGCCAGCTGCACCCTTGCATTGCCACAGGGACCTCTCTGTGCCCTTCTGGTCACCAGCCTGCTCCCCAACAACACACCCTGCAGATGAGTCCAGCACACAAACACCCCCAGGCAGCTCCAACACTGCTCCTCATCTCTGCTGCCCTACCTGGGCAGGGAGAAACATCAGCCAGGTCAGAGATGTTGATGCAGTGTATGGCAGAGCATAAAAAATAAAAAAAATTTAAAAAAAAAACAGAGTAAAATCTGTCCAAATAAAGTGCAGCAAGGGAGGCTTCCCCAAGCAGAAGTGATGCTGGAATGGAGGAGACAGGATCATTGAATTGTTTAGGGTGGAAAAGACATCTGAGACTCTTTCCTGAAGGTTATGTGGAGACAAAACCTTGGAATCAGAAGAATTTCCAAGCTCACAAGGCTCACAAAACAGAAAATATTTTCAAATGTAACTAAATGCAAGTGATAAAACCTTTAGAACTCTCACCATAATTTAATTAGGAGTTGAAAATTTGCAGTCTCTCTGACTGGGTTTGTGTACAGTTCCAAATGCAGATCTAACCACCCAGCTAGCAGCCACACTGAAAAAAAATATTTAGTTCATAAACTACATTATGTTATTTTAAAGCTAAATTCATACATCAGAGTTTATGAAGAGTTTAAAATCTCAAGGTGAAATGTTAATGTCCTTTATGGTGCACTTGCTCTGAAAAACCTCGACATGACTAGATGCCCCTAATAAAGCATTAATGCAGCTCTACTGGGTTGCAATTAACCTTTTTGTCAGGGTTTGTCTGGTCTTAAATAATGATGACTTTTAAATCAGTGTAACAGGGAACTATCCCCTACCTTAGATTACAGGGAATACACTTGGGTTAAGAATTATATTCAGTGTAAAAAACAATTGCAGAGGGCAATTCCAGCAGCGCTGGTGTTGATTCCTGCCTGCAGGAGCACAGGGAACAGATCCCAGCCATGGGAAGATTGTTCTGATGTCATTGTGAAGCACAAAACAGTTAACATGCAGAATGCTTAAATAATACATAATTTATGACTTACCCACGAGAGCAAAGAGCTAGCACTGCTCAGAGTTAGGAAGTGTGGAATTCAATTGGTAACACAGATCATCCTTTGGCATAAAGAGTTTGCATGTATAAATCCAAACTATTTCTAGACTCTTAAGCAGTAAAATCATGACAATGGCTGGCTGTTTGCTCTTTACTACAGGCAAAGTATGTCTGAGAGAGTTCACTGTGTCTCTGAAAAACTTGATAATCCCAGTACTGGGTTTTTAGAGACAGAGGGGAATAAACAAGATTTCTGAATAAACAGCTTAATAGTCAAACACTGTTCAATCATTCCCATGGTGCAGTAAAAATATTTCTGGACTTAGAGTCTATTAAAATGAAATTCAAAATATTGGGATAAATTTCTGGAATTGAAACTCCGTGTGTTCCACTGTCTGAAAATGCACTGCCCTCCTGGGATAATTTTTACATCCAACCTCCCTTCTTGCTCAGTGTTGTCTTCCCAGATACCATCCACCCACTGCAACTGCTGCAGAGCTCAGTATGGATGAAGAACTAATGGGTAATCTTGGGCATATCATTTTACCTCTCTGAGCTTCAGTTTCTCCTCCTTAAAATGAAGATAATGCTAATTACCTAATTTGCAAGCCATTTTGAGATCTACTGATAAGGAGAGCTAAGATTTATATAACTCTAGACTACACTAGGCATACATTTTAAAATTACAAAATATTTTTTAATTTAATTCTCAAATAGCCTTAAATGTACAGTGCCCAACTCCTTACATTTTACTTTTCTGCAAATAAGGCTAAACTTTATACATAAACACAGGGACACTGGGGTATTAGTTCCCAAAAACATACAAAAACAGATGCAATTTTGGGGAAGAAGGGGGAAAAAATACTAATTACTGTAAATATCAGTTAATTGGCTTTTACAAGCTGGTCAGATAGGAGTGCTCATCCCATCACATCATCTCATCTTGGTTCTGCATTTGAATCACCCCAGAGACAAAGAGTGGCCAAAGCTTCTTGCACAGCAATCTTCACCAAATTGACCCTTGTGTGACACTCTCAACAAGACAGTGAGACCACACAGTTCAGTAAATTACAGGTTATATGGGTGAAGAATTTATTATTTGGCAAGTATCAAACAAGGAGCAGTAGAAAATAGTAAAAATTTATTACTGGGATCCTTCTGGACACCAGTGGCCAGGCATCCTATTCAGGGCTTATCTCCAGGGTATGAAAGTCCTTAGGAAATGACTGATAGAAGTGTCAAATGACAGGAGGATTAAAGGAATGTTAAACAACACTGAGGACAGTCAGGATGATATGCTGATGCCTGGGCACGTGCCATTAAAACATGTTTTAAATAGAAAACAATCATCCAGAGAAAAGCAATGAAAACTGTAACTCCAGCGCAGGAGGGGGAAATGTCCCAAGCAAGACAAGACCTGAAAAGGATCCAAAGGTCTTGGCACATGAGCAATTCAGCATGTAATTGGCTCTGGCAAAAAGTCACCTGCTCCTTGGATCCATAACAGTAAGAACTGGGCTTGCAGGCTGAGCAATGAGCAATAATGAGGAATTAGCTGGAAACCCACCCAGCCACAATAATTGCTGCAGAAACTCACTGGGGACCTGGGAGGATGAAATCCAGGCCACCACAGCTTCATCCCTACTGCTGCCAATGAGATGGATTAAAGGGCAGCTAAAATATCCATGTATCTGCCATCACCAGACCTCCAAATTCAGTCTAGACAGAGGTTTAAGGAGCTGAACTCATTTACTTTATCAAACGGAGGCACAGTGATGAGCTGATTATATGTGTAAGTGCCTTAGTGGGACTTTCTTAATACACTGGGAAAAAAGACATAAGAAGATGCCACATCAAGAAGCTGAAGCCAGGCTAATTTGACACTTCTTTAATGCCAAAAGCCTAATGGAGAAGCACAAAACATAGTAAGTAATGTAGTGGATGCTCAGCCTCTTCTAAATCAATACTGGATGCCTCCCTGGAGGGGATGATTTAGTTACACACAAGTTCATGGGTTCAGCAGAGGAGCAGCTTAGTGAAGTGGAATGCCCTGTGTTACACAGATCAGACTTTTAAACCCCACTACATTTATACTTATTATTTTAGATTTGGCTAATGATGAGTGTTCAGTTTTCTACACACAAAGTGTATCCATCTACAAACAGCTTCTGCTTCAAAGATCAGCTTCCAGTTTAATTCAATCTCTCACAGGGCTAGATTTCATTTCAATGGGATTTCATTTTCATTGCACATTAAACTTCCAGAAATTTGCAGACAGTTAATGTGCATTGATGGGTTGCTGATGGAGCACACAAAGGGCTCCAAAGGCTGTATCAGATTCAGAAAAAAAAGTACTTCATTTCTGTGAAAGAAACTAAACAGCCCTGGATATGGAAAAGGAAATTCCCTCTCCTTCATCATGGTGGGTCTCCAGCAGCAGTAAAGCAAAAAAGGATACAGAGGGGGAGGGGGAGGGGGGAGGGGAAATAAGGCCTTGGAGCACCACTCCTGAAAGTGAGGAAGAAAATCTCTCTGTAACTATTCAGCCTGTGCAGTGTCTGCAGAAAGTGCCAGCAGCACACCACTGAAGACATAACAGGGATGAATAATAGGTGTGCTTGTCCTGCAAGAACAGGAAAAAAGCAACCTTGGAAGGTTACTGGCAAGCTGTGCCTTTCCCAAATGGATGCTTTAAAATACTACCTAAAATAGTATTTTATCTGAATATTATCTTATCTAAATACTAAAAGAGATTCTCTCTCAGAATCATTGCACTGAGTTGTCTGCTCTTGGCACTGAAAACCCACCTGGCGTCCTGGCAAATGCCCATTCCTGTCACCCCTCCCAAACCAAAGCCCTTTCTCCCAGCCTAGGAGTCCCTGGAATCTGCACTCTAGACCCAGGGGAGAATGGAGCTCTGGAGGTGATCTCCTTGCTGTCTGGAAGGGAAGGAAACTGCAGATCACAGCAGAATGAACCAGCATGAGAACAAGTGGGTCTCTATTGTGACCCCTGTTATTACAGCCACAGAAAAGAGCAATAAAAACATGTTAAGGATATCCAAATTGTAACCTACTAAATTACTGTGATGGATTACTGTCAAGGTGATGTACTCAACAGGGTACACTGTGCTTCAGCTAAAGGTAGAAACCTTATTTTCATGCTCTAATCCCTCCACCCACTTCTTCTATTATCACCAGGATGGATACACCCTCAAGGAAAAAAAAGGTTCCCATGTGCAAATAGTTATATATGCTTAATAACTTGCACTTATTAAAGATAAAAAAGGATCAGAATTATAGGCTTAGCAAGGATTAGCAAGCCATAAGTGCATATTTCTGCAACTACTACACTTTTTATAGCCCTGTCACACTCTGAGATAGAGTTGTATCATTATATGGAGTTATATAACCATAAAGAGTTATATCACTGGAAGCATTACAGCATTGTCCCAGACAGACTTGATTATCAGAGTCTGGCTCTAGCAAGTGAAAAGGGAAAAGAAAAAAAAAGAAAAAAAAAAGGCAACTTCAGGATCCTGCTGTGCCATTTCCTGATCCCATCTGTTAACAGCACACTGTCCTGAGTTGTAGGGAGCTCATTAGCACAACTTTGCATCCTGATTCTACATCCCATCATTATTCACTAGAACTTCCCCATCACTGCAGATGTGACAAGCCTGACGTTCCACTCCACAGAGACTCCAGATAAGCACTGAGAATCCCAGCCAATTCCAAAAATTCTAAGTTTACATAGAGGCCCCTTTTTTTCTTCACTGATAACAATGATAACAAAAGGAATAAAACCATTGCACAACTAGGTGAAACTCCACTATTAACCAAAATTGCTGGTCTTTTTTTTTTTTTTTCCCTATACTTAAACTTTTTGTTCCATAGACTCTACAGCACTCCTGGCTTCAAATGGTGTTAAGATTTTAAGTGGCCCCATTCACCCTTCTAATAGTTAGGGCCCAGAAAAATGGCTTAATTTTTTTCCTAACAAATAAACACAAGATTATTGCCACTGTGTGTCTTTGGAGGAATTGAAAGTCTTCAGATGTTTTTAAAAGGCCATTGGGTAAAGACAGAATAAAAGCTCAGCAAGCTGATAAAAGCATCCAACTGTGACCTTACAATGGTACAAACATTAAAAAAAAAAAGATCCTTTGGGTTTTATTCACCTAAAGAAAATATATAATAGGATCTTTCATATGCTTGTAATGGCCTTCCACCTCTGCTGTGCACGGAGACCTGGGCATCTGGCCCTCTGCCACCACAGGTGGGACCTGCTGCTTGCTGCTGAATCCAGATCAGACAAATACTCCCATTAGCAAAGAGGAGCAGGAGTAGGAAAGGAGAGATCAGACAAGCACAGCACAGCTCCTTCACCAGAAAATAAAGCACTGGCCCAGTGACCACCCAGGGCAACCAGCATCTCCTGCCTCACCACGAATTCTCACACCTCTTCTTCCACACTGCCCCCATCCACAGCTCATCAGCCACTGGCTCAGGAGTTGGGGCACTATAAATCCAAACCCAAACCAATGGAGGAGGTTCTCTCCACCCCTCCAGAACTCCAAGCTGCCGGTGGCACCTTCACCCAGGAGGGAACACACCAACCAGGAGGCTGAACCTTCCTTCCATCACCAGTTTTCCTGCTTCTGCTAGAGTTGCTGGGGGGTTTTGACACTTTTGACTGGTTAGACACTTTTTGAAGTAATTTTCCATTTACAAGGAATGGGTTTACAGCAGGTTTTGGTCACTGTTACATTGCCATACATCATAGGTCTCCCACGCATCACCCAGCAATAACAGATTGGAGCACAAGTAACAAGAAAACAAGTCAGTCCAATCTTCAGTCAACTGCCTGTACCCTCTCAGAAAACAAGGGTTTTGATCTCTGTCACTGTATTTTATGAGAAGAAGGTGGCTTTTAAATATCCCTTTTCTCAAGTCTTGCTTACAGTCCAGTAAGTTTCAACAGCTTTCTGGTCTGCAGAAAATTCACAGCCCCCTGGGTGAGCCTGGGAAAAATTTTCATTACTTTTACTCCCTCTGGCAAGCAGAGCTCCCTCCTCCTCCCTTCCTCCTCCTCCTCCTTTCAGCATCAACAGAGCAAGTGGTGAGCACACAGGTAAGCAGAGACACACCATCTGTCACAGGGTCCCAGACCTCTCTGATTCCCTCTGCTCGCACGGGGCTTGTCCCCGTGAAGTCAACTGCATTTTTTGCACTCAACAAACACGTTTTTAAACCCACATCAGGAAAAAAAACCAAACCCTCACCCTGACAACGTGCTTTGTAGTAAGACAGCTGTTTCATTTCTGTCCTGTTTTCCAAACACAACAAGCTGCTTGACTCTTTTGGGCAGATCTGCATCCTCAGCACCACTCTCTGTCCCCCAAACCTGCTGTTCCCTGGCAAGGTCTCCACAAGATGCCAACGCCACTGCAAGCAGGTCTGGCCAACCCCACCAGGTATTTCCAGGAGTGGGGACACACAGACACTCTGCAGTGTAGATATAACCAATGGCATGATTTAAATACCTCACAGGGGCATGATATACTGAAGCTTCACAACAAAGCAACACACCTTTGAACAGTGCAGAACATTTTGGTATGGAGAGATTATTGCATAATGGCATCAATATTTTATCCCTGCTGATTTTTTTATCTCAAATTTACTGCTCCCATAAGTAACACACAGTAACTCATCTGCACCATAGTTATGTATTATGTATGGCATGGTCCTGGCAGAATTTCTTAAGAAATATCCTTCTTTTAAAAAGGAAAAAAAAAAAAATAGCCCTTTCAATGGCAAATCCCAGCACTCAGCAGCAGCATTTTACTGAAACCCTTCCCCACAAGACTTTAAAAATTCTCTGCTAAATTTTAACGTGCATGTTTACCAATCCCATAATTCAAAAAGAAAGTGGCCTGGAAGTTTCTAAGCACATTGTAATGTTATCTGCAGGGACAATGAATTATGTATCTCTCATAGCACCATGTCTGACACAAACCCACTATGATCCCAGTGCCGTGGGATTCCAGAGATCCACGCAGCTGAGACACACGGGGTGATACAACAGTGCTGTTTTCCCACCCCTGTAGCAAAGTGCTGCAAATATTTGAATATGTTTTCTTTATATCAAAGATGCAAAAGACAAGCTTCAATTTATACAGAAGCAGAAGAAAAATCGGGTCAGTGGTTTGTGGTGATGAGGTTTGTTGGAGGCACAGATCAATGCTCTAACCAAAGCAGATTCTTAAGGCTCCAATTCTGTGCTTTAAAGAAATGTGGGAAATGTGGCTGCACTGCCTCTGCAATGTTCTGGTTGAGTTTTGGGGGTTTTGGGGTATGACTTTGACAGAAGTAAGAGCTCTTTAGACATAGAGCCAAACCTCTTTGGCTGCTGAAGGCAATGTTTTGTGACGTCCATCATTAATACCTGGCATTTTAACTAATGGTGCTCTCCAGTGCAGACCAGCAGCACACAAGTCACTGCTACTGCTCTTTCCCATAGCAACATATATGCCTGTTCTGGATGCCACGTGGGTTCTGTTCCTCAGCCCCTGGAGCACATCCCTGCCTCCCCAGGGAAGGCAGCAGAGTCTGATTCCCCCATGCTGAGAATCCAAAGGAGGCAACATTCATCATTTCTGCATTTGACAGCCTCCTTCAGTATGTTTTCTCTGTCCTGCTGCAGTCCAGCACTTCTCAGTGCAACTCAGTCCTGTGGAAAGTGGGGCAGAGCTGGGAAAAAGGGGGCTTGGGAGCTGGCTCCACGTGAGTTACATCTTGGCTCCCCCAGAAAGCATCAAATAGGGAACCTTACAAGAGGATTCTTGCAAAGACTGCCTTTTTCCTTGATGAGCTCACACTATGTATTACATACACTGCAGCAAGGACCAGTCCCCTGCCTTCAGATACCTATAAAGCCCTTTTAATTAACTGACATTTACCCTAAAAAACTCCAATTCTTTCCAGGCAGAAGAATTCCACATTATGGAGCTGAAAGTGAAATAAAGAACATTTGCGGGTTGCTAGCTAAATTGTAGAGGCAATAAAGTTTATGATGGCTGAGAAGGTATTCCTATATCAGGATCTTATAATTTTATGGATAATACTCTCTAGACAAAAAACCCCTGTCATATTTAGTGTTAGCTCAGAGGGGAGCCTTTCATTTTAAGTCTGCCTTTATAAACTGACTTTTCAGTTATCCAAACACTAGCAATAACTGCTATCTAGATATTAAGAAACTGTTTGCATTCAAATGACACCAACTTTATCCTAAAGAACATGGCTTAGAGCACACCAGCTCCAAGTAAGATATCAAACCTTCTTCAAGCATGAAGGGAAAAACATAGTAAAGAATTAATAATCAGGAGGCAACTTCCAAGAGACGTGGATAATGTCCTTCTTTATGTAAGCATGCATTGTTTCACCCAAAGCAATACACATGTAAACCTGACACAAGACACATGTTTTGTAACTAAAGCAGACGATGATGCTGTCAGATCCTCTGAACCTTTCCCCATAAATTTCTCCTGCAAGGCTGCAGGTCTGGCCAGGAGCTGTTCAGTGACAAGAGTATTCCAACAAAATCCTGCCCTGCAGCTGATAAGTAACAAGCACAATGCCCACTGCCATGCAGTCATCACTCCTCAGCAGTAATAAATGACTCAAGCAGGCTGTCTCACATTTCACCTCCAAGAGGGAAAATGGGAAGAAATATCAGCATCTCATCACAAGGAGCTGGAATTATTTTTTTCCTGAAAAGATGACACCTGTCCTGTAACAGAAAGATCTCCCAAAACAGCACAGCATTCAAACAACTCAAAACTGTGTAATTTTTAGAAAGTGCCTGCTGTGGTGATGAAGGAGTGAATTACAAAGAAAAATGAAGGCTTGTGACTCTAGAAAAATATTGGTAGGGAATTTCCACTCATGGTGACTTACCCTTTTTTTTTAAATAATTTAGAAGAGTGGCATTGAAACTCTGACAGGTCACAAAACATTTCCTCAGTTCAAGACACAGACATGACACATCCCTGGGACAGGTCTGAGCTCAAGCATTTACTACTATCCTTCACAAAAAATAATAATGTATTTCATGTTTACCTTTAGTTGAATCATCTTCAATTGGTTGCTTGAATAAAGTGATATCCTTAAAAGTGCACAAGAACAAAACCACTTTTTCATGCTCATTTCTTATAGGTGCAATTTGCATGTAGAACCAAACTGGGGTTCCTGGAGCAGAGAAAAAAGTGACATTGGAATGTGGTGTAGCACAGACTACCCCCAACCCATTTACCCACTATTAACACACACATGTAGTTCAGCTGTGTATCTCAATATTTCTGCATCTTCCAGAGTTTTTAATTTTACTTCCTCCAAGGAAAACAACATATTCCTATTTTGACAGTTTCATTAATCTAACTAGATGATAAACAGAGACAGAAGGCTATATAAAAATTTATTCTGAAATAAAATACATTGTTCTTCCCCTCTTGATCTTGTTTTTTCCCAGCATGTTGCACAAACTTAGGTCTGAAATGTAGAAAGGTGAGAAAAAAACAGGTGAATGGCATCTTTGATTCCCTCTTTACATAATATGGAGCTGTCAAATCCAAAAATGATGGAATATACTGTGAAGTGCTCCAAATTTTCTATTACTACATTATTTAAGAGGACTTGAGTTGGACTCTCTATGTCCTATCAGGACAAATCCGATTTGATTTCTTTTTTTGTGTTTCAGGTCACACCTCCACCTCCTCACTGCCCTGCCCCATGCAGCACTCTCCCAGCACAGTTATTTATCTCTATTTAACTTCTGAAATGAAACCAAGTGTTTTTCAAATCCTGCCACCCACCAAACAAAAAGCCAAAAAGAGCCCTTGGTTTTGGAGTGGCCAGCTTGGCTCTTGGTAAATCCCCCCTGTTTGCAGAGGGCTCCTGCAGGTTCTCGGGAGCTGAAGCTTCCAGGCTGACACACACGTGGCAGTGCCCTACATGCAGGTGTGCTCCACAAGGGGTGAAATCCTACAACACTGGAGCAACTTTTTTAGAAACACCCAGCTCCCCTGCAGGGCTGGGAATGTCAGATGTTCTCCATCCAGCAGAGCTCCGTGTCCCTCCCTCCCAAACGAGCACCTACGCACGCTGCACCGTAAATGCCTTCACAGCCAGATAATTACCTCTGGGGTTTGATGTGCTTTCAGCCAGTTGACAGAATGGCTTTTCTCCTGAGCTGCCTGGGAGCTGACACATTGACACAAGCCTCTTGCCCACTGTTATCCCACATGGGCACTGCTGGCCCCCCCAAACCTCCTCTGATGCACCAGGTCCGGGAGCTGTGCCAGGAGCTGCAGCACAGGTCCCAGAGGGCAGAGAAAACCATTTGGGCTAGGATTACTGTGGGGAAGGTTAAAACCCACAAGGGTTTATTGAAATTCAACCCAGATTAAACCAGTAACTCACTACCAGTAAACTGGAGAAGTGGGAGAGACGTGGGACTGCTTTTTGTGATAATTCCAAAGCTATTATGCTGATTACTTGATTATCTTAATTCCCAGTTGCTAACCCAAGACAAAAGACTCTTCATAACTACTAAAACAGAGTGCTGCAGCTTTCTGGAGAAGTAATTTGCACTTATACCTGGGAATCCATTGGTACCCTTTGAGACGAAAGCAGGAAGGCAAAACACCCTGCACAAGGGTGCTGACAAAAATCAAAGACAGAGGCAAGGTGGCTACTGCTGTAGAAGCAGCAAAATGAGAAAAAGCAGCTAAAGAGGTTTCCTGAGTATCACCATATAGATATTCATATATAGAGATACAGAGAGAGGCAGGCATATACATATATATATGTATGTATATGCAGGCATGCCTAATGTGGTTGGTGAATAGTTGTGTGGGCAGAGGTAAGGACTATATAATAAGGGAATGCAGCAAAGCAGAAGAGAGTTGTTGCAAGCTTTCAAGTCTTGAAGCTGGAAGCTACAAGCTGGGTTAGAACACAAGGGGAGTGTTGAAGGCAGAAGTCAAACAGATGCTGCCAGAGAACATCAGCCCTTAAAGATCATCTCTAACACAGCAGAGAAGGAGGGGAAAACAACCTGAAAACCTCAAAATCTCCCTCTGCCAGAAGCAAAAGGGAATGGGTGAAGGGAAAAAAAAAACCCAAACAAACAAACAAACAAACAAACAAAAAAACCCAACAACAACAAAAAAAACATATTGTGCCACAGTATCAAAAATTCACAGCACACCTGGACCTACAGTTTAAAAATGTGGGTGGGAGGGTGCTCTGAAGGCACTGCAAGCCTCATGTAGGTGACAAACACAAGCCTTTCCACACCTACACTCTGCAGAAGTACATTCATACCAACAGACAACTAATCTTTATTTCCTTCTCTGCTCCAGTTTTCAGCCTGGAGGATAAGCAGGCAGTGTCTTCTTAAGGACCATCTTCCACAAGGCTCAGAGAATGACAAATGGAAGGAAACCCTGAGCACACCAGCTGCTGAGCTGGAGCCCAGAGTGAGCCTGTTAGCACGAGTGAGGGGTTGAGGTTCTGGGCTTTGGGTGATGGAGAAGGAAGCTGACAAGAGATGTTATGGATGGGAAGTGACTCAAGCCCGGAGAGGAATACTGAGTAATTTTCCATAAAGTCCTTCTGTAATCCTGCATAATTTATGGAAAGTGTAGGCTTGGAGATCTGGGCAAAGGTGAAGATTTTATTAAGGCAACTACAGCTCAATAAATCTCTGCAGCATCATCAAGCTCCAGCAGACAGTCCACAACCCAAAGCAAAAAGCATCTGCCTTGTTACAGGAAAGTCACCAAGAGAAGACTTTTCTCTTTTTATACATAATTAAAACAGGAAGGAATAAAATTCAGGCCCATTCTAGAGCAAGAGCTAAGAGCAGCATTTACTAGGAGAAGCCAGGGTTGGAGAGAGCACAGGGTCTCTGGGAACCAGTTTGGAAAAAACATGGACACAGGGCATGGCAGTGCTGGGCACCACCCCCGGCAAAGATACTCAACATGAGATTGTCCCAGGAGATTCCCCTGATGGGAGGGGGCATCCAGGTGACCTGGAATGTACAGAAAACAGGAAGAGAAGCAGAAGATCTGTGGAACAGACACATCCATATGCTTAGGAACCAAAAAGAGGTCATTTGGAGGGCTCCCCTGGGCACCTGCAGGAACAGCTGGACTTCAGAGCTGCTCTGGCTTCTCTCTTTAATTAATATGTTGGCTAAAATGCCTTGATGCAGGCAGAACTGGAGAACTCTACAGGCATTTCCTGCTATTTTAGTGCCCACACAGGAAGATTGAGTCTAAAAAGGGAAAACAGAGATACAGCATAAGATGAAGTGTCCAGGATGCTCCCTTCAATGTCATGAAAGGTCTAGGTGAGTTTGCAGTGAAGTGGGGCAGTCAGGCACAACATTCCTGAGGCACAACATTCCCTTCCCTCAGCCACAGCATGCAGGGAGAAGCTCTGGCAATCCCATGTCAGCATCAAAGCCCACCCAGGGGATGCATGGCCTCAGATTCTGGGCTACAGGCAGGAGAACCAGGGGGAAAGATCCCCAGCCCCACAGCACCTGCACCCTGTACTGAGAGCCCAACTGGGGAGAACATTTCCAGCTTGGGCTGCTCCTGGCCACCAACCCAGCCACCTGGACTAATTCTGTGCATAGTAGAGGAACCAGATTTTTCTGGAGCACCTTAAATCTGAGTTTTGGCTTTCTGCCTTGGAAGATGGTCTGTGCTAGTGAAGGAGGCCATTCATTTCCAGTGGCAACAACAGGAATCACAACCACCAGCCCAGCAGATCTGTCCACCATGCACAAATCCAGCGTGAGGCCACACAACAGCATGGGCTGTGCTCAGAATGTGCTGGAAGTCAACAAGCCAGTACTGCAAAAGTGGCTGGAATGGCTTGTGGTTATGACAAAATGAAGAAAATCTCTGGTTCTGGCAGCTGCCTGCAAACCCAATGCCACCAAGAAGAAGGACCACAGGCCCTGAATCTCTTTAAGCACGAAAGTCCCTGGTTTCTAACTAACCCTGGGCTATGTGCCAGGCTCAGTGCTCTCCCCAGAGCTGGGACATGTTGGTTTACTCACACAGAGGCATCTCAACACCACCAGGAGCAGCCACTCCACAACCAGGGCCTGGCTTCTCACTTGTGGAGACATGGGGGAGTTTCCTGAGGGATGTGGGGGAACCTCATTCAGCATTTCTTTTCACTTAACCCAGTCAGTTTCCCTTCAGGGAAACAATCCTCAAAACTAAATATATTTTTGAAAGAAGGAGTCAGACTAGAGACAGCAGGGAACAGCTACTATTCTTGGCAATCTGAATGCTTGGCCTGAAAAGAGAAATCTCTTCCTGAGTTGTGGCAACCGAAGTGCCTGTTTCTCCTCCAAATCTTGCCCCAAATTTACCCATATGTCAAAATGAAAATTTCTTTCAGTCTCTTACATGCTTTCAATATGCTTTATCACTCCCAGCACCACACACAAATATATACATACTGTTTTTCTTGTAGAGGAGAATTTCAAAGCAGTTTGACTCATAGTTGTCGAAAGTCTGTCTGACTTTTTCAATGGTCTTCTTGTCTGTCAGTTCACCATACATAAAACTGAAAAAAGAAAAAAAAAAAATCTCTTTTTTTCTAGACAAACACCAACATTGTTACAGTCACCTTAAACAGCAAAAGCATTAAAGATGCTACAAACTGACATTTACCAAGGCTTAATTATGATTTATACTCCATTTAAATATTTAGAGTGTCACAAGGACACCTACAATAGCGAGTAACCATGACCACCTTCTTACTGCAAATAAATCCAACATAATGCTTCATTAAGTGCTTTACTGAGTATATCTTTAAGGATACAAGGTTAGAAAAAGAGCTGACAGCTTATGAAACCATTATCACCACAGCTGCAGGCCATGGCAGTATTCCTGTCAAAACAGAGAAAATTGAACAAAACCTCTAAAATCTCCCAAATTTTGTTCAATCCTCCTGAAAATCCTTCTGGAGGAGGGATGTAAGTTACTACAGGTAAAGGCTGTTGGCTGAACCAATGGATGCAAATCTAATCTTGTCAAGATGCATCTGGGACAATAAGATAATTGGAATTCTTTTACTAAATACCAATCCAAATAGAGGCAGGATTTAAACAGTGAGGAGCAAATGACTGCAATGTGTATCCATGCCTGCACTACTATCAGACAACCAAATTCATCCTCATTTTCCTTACTGCATACTGCATTTCCTTAATAGTTCAGTGGAAAATACTAGAAAGCTTTTGGAGGCTCATCCCTGTCCAGGCTGAGAATATAAAAATGTAATTTTAACTCTGCTATTTCTTGCCACTTAAGCATCTCATCTTTGCATTCTTTTCCAGGTCAGACCTCCAGCTGGTGTAAGCAAACCCAACCCCCTGACCTTGCTTTTGACAGTCTCTGTAAGGAAACAGCCAGGCTTTTATTGTTGGTCTCCCCTGGATTAAAAATAAGTCAAGGCTGCTCTGTGCAAATTCCCAATTACAGAACTGAAAGAAAATGGAACATCAGATAAAAGCTTTCAGACACTTAGATGAATATACTTTTAATTGATCAGACTTTTCTTCCCCCCCATTCTCTTCGTTCACAAACAGTCTGAGCCTCAGCTAAAACCTAAAACAGAAAACCCTGAGAATATGAAAGGGAAAAGCTATCAGTGCCTCTGTGGTTTCAGTGCAGCTTCTCTTATTGATCAACAGACCTCCAAAGGTTCAATAAACATTTATTTTATGTCTACTGCTCTGAAAGAAACAATAAAACAACACAGTGGTTAGAGGCTCAGCAAGCATTAAAGTACTCAATGAAGGCCAGACCATGAATCTTTTCCCTTCACAGCCAGCCCAGGGAAGCAGTGGAGCTGCTCCCACAACAGGGTGGTGCCTGGTTGTGGCATTCACGTTCTCTGAAAAATCCCTTTGCCCAGGATTTTTCTCCTGGGAAGCTGAGAAGCCTCAGAGAAAAGGAAAACAATTCTTTTCTCATTTGCTTCTCCTCTGTTTTGCTCATGTGGAATTTGTTTGGAGATTGTTCACCCACAGGTGATTGTTTCACTGGATTCTGCTGTGAGTTGTTTTGACTCGTTGGCCAATCAGGGCCAAACTCTGTCAGGACTCTGGAAAAAGTCACGAGTTTCCATTTATTAACTTTTTTAGCATTTAATAAGTATCCTTTCTGTATTCTTTAGTATAGTATAGTATTCTTTAATATAATATAGTATTATAAAGTAATAAATTAGACTCCTGAGAACATGGAGTCAGATTCATCATTCCTGCCTTCGTCGGGACACTCCCAGCAAATGCAACACCTGGGCTGGCTGATGGAGGAATCAGAGTGGCTGCAACACCTGAGTGTCCCTACAGCTGCCTCTTCATTGGTAACACAGGCACAGGCATTGATTAGATTGGCTGTTGGGAAAAACATCACTGAAAGGGTGCTCAGGCACTGAAGCAGGCTGCCTAGGAATGCTGTGGGATCACCAACCCTTGAAGTCTCCAGAAAACATGAGGATGTGGCACTTGGGAACATGGCTTTGTGGTGAAGGTGGCAGTGCTGGGGTAGTGTCACCTTTGGGACAGCAGAGGAGGTGCCACTAGAGCAGCTGACAGCAGGAAATGGTTTCACCTAGGCAGTAATGTCCTGATTGTCATTAACATGCACAGCTGTCTCGAGGACATGCAGAACACAGCCTACCGCTGCTTTTCAAATGACCTGCCTTTCCCCATTTCACCTGATAACCTTTGATGCATTTATACATGAGATGACAACTAAAAGAGTTTGATTTTTTAATTTTTTTTATCTATGCCTTTTTTAATGCTCTGATGCATCTCTTTTTTTGTTTTCTTGAGACTTAAAACAATGTTTCTCATAGTCCTGAAGGAAAAAATAGCAAGAATTGTTGAGTGCTTGATTTTACATGATTTATAATACAAAAAGTCATCACTAATTAGTGTTAAAATGACAAATCCTACTTGATGATGAGAGGTGGACGATACCAGCTAGTGCTGCAGAACATGATCAATCAACTTTATGTTTTAAATTACAAGCAGCTCATTGTTGCAGTAAACCTGTAATGCTCAAATCTCATATTGTATTCACACATAAAGAGACATTTTAAAGGCTTCTGGAACAATAAAAACATTTTTCAGAAGGCAATTTTTAACAGCACCAAAGGAACCTCAGAGCCTTTCACTGCACAAGTTATATAAGATTTTTGCTTATCACAAGTTTAATTTAATTTAGTCTGTCCTATTTTGTACACATGGAGGGACTCCTACTTCTTTAGTCAATCACTCTGTCTTTTTCTGCCTTTTTTTTTTCTGTTATTTTGTGCTTGTCAAATGCCTTGAGTGCAAACTGTACAAGACATAAATATCAAAACCACTCTGCTACTGGGAATCTTACTACATAGAAAACATACTTATCAAAGAGAAGCAAGACTTGCTGAGGTACACAGAGAGAGGCACAATCTTAGTTATTTTCTCCACCTCAAACAGACCAGTTGTCATTTAGGATTGCTGGGCTCCCACCTTCCTGTTAAAGCATCTCTTGGCACAGAAAAGCCTCGTCTGAAAGTTCACATTGTGCTGCTCTGTCCTTTGCCAGGATGCAGAGCAGCAGCATCAGAGCAGCACTGGGTTTGCAGGGCAGCAGCAGCTCTTTGAGAGGAATTATCCAGGACAGAGGAAAAGTGAAGCACAGAAGGCATCCAACCCTACACCAGATTTACAGCTCTCTTCATGCAGAAGCAGTCAGGGCATCAGTTACAAGAGACAAAACATCCACACAGCAGGAACAGCAAATACAGACGCACATCTGTACATATTTAGCTTCAAAACTCTGCAAGGTGAAGAGCAGACACCATTGGCACTGCAAGGACAGACAAAACTCAGGCCACAGAGGTGCCACCCCAGCACCAAATCTACCCTTCTTCAAGTCCAGCTGTACCCAACGTGCACAATCCCATTTCTTTGAGCACAGTGGAAATTCTGCCATTAGCTTCCCTAGAGCCAGGATTTCCCTTGCAGACTGGTTTTTAATCCCACTTGTCAGGGCAGTAAATCAAAACAAGGCAGGGCAGAGATGCTGACCAAGTATTCCAGTGGGAACAGTGGCTGTGAAAATCTCATGTGCAAGGAAAGGCAAGCAGAGCAAAGCCTGGAGTGAATGCCAAATGCCAAATGCCAGGGTAGGTCCATTAAAGGATGCCTGCTCTTCCAAAGGCAGGATGAAATCACAGAGCTTAGCTGATAAACAGCAATATTTAGAGAACACTGGGATAACCTGCAACATTAAACTGCATTTCAGTATTTTACAACTGTTTATTCTTTCAACGTGTTCATGGTCGTGTCTGGGGACAACTGGGCACAAAACCAGTGATTTTCCTGGATGCTGACTGACTTACTGATGCACCTCCAGCAGGGCTTTTTTTGGTTAAACAGAGGTTAGAGGTGTCTCAGTCACACAGGAGCCCCCTTCCTCCTGGATTATCAGCTCATTTTCACCTGGCACAGCAGAAGTTCTTCCACCCAAAAATTCTATGCATTTTAGCACTCACTTACTTATACCAATCATTCAATATATCAGCCCAAGCTACACATGCAATTTTGAGTGCCACATGAGCTCAGAAAGAACACATATCAACTCCCATCACCCAGTATAGCCTGACTCCTATGTACAATGTGCTTTTTATATAGTGCCTGTGAAACTAAGGAGACTGGCACTCATACTGAGGGATTTCTAAGTCATTTTCCTGTCAGTGAGCATACTGTTGCTGATTAAAAAGATGAGAGAAGTACAAATTCAAAGGAATTACCAGCCTGTCACACAACTAACTCATTGCCTGAGCTGGAACAAAAATCACATTCACACCTCCAGTGCCTTCAGCTGGAGACCTCTCCCTGTGATCTGTATCAGGCAAGACCAGCTCAGACTTAAAATCACAGAATTATTTAGGTTGGAAAAGACCTTTAAGATTATCAAATCCAGCTGCTAACCCAACACTGCCACATCCATCACTAAACCATGCCCATGACTGCCACACCTACAGAGCATATTAACAGTCCCAATGCAGGGGATGGGGTGGGAAAGAGAATATAGTGAATTCTCACTGGACTACCAGGAGAAAAGTATGGCTGAAAGATGACTCTGAAGCACTTATACCCTGAGGCCAATTCACCAAACATTGCAATATTTATAAATTGTCCTTTATCACATTTGTGATCAGTAATAAAAACAACTTGGATCAGGGGATAGATATGCCTTGTTTGTATCTGTGTATTTAATCTGGTTGGATTTTTGGCATTGAAAAGCAGACCCTTCCAAAGGAGGTGGCACCACAGCACTCTTAGCCCAAAGCACTTGTCTTAGAGCAGTAAAACAAACCCTGCACATAAAGCAAATTTTATATAACATAATCTGGGCGTAACATAGCAAAACTGGACTGGGAGCCTGACTCAGAAAATACTGTAAATAATAGCCCCAGATATCAAAAAAAATGCTCCAATTACATTCTGCTGAGTAGTCCAAGCAGGAACCATTTGCCTTTAAGACCAATCATCTCTGTATCTCTCATCAGAGAGCAGCTCCAACTGCTCTGGAGGCTGCATGCTCCATGTTACCTACACTGAAAATCTCTCCAGCTCTCACTTGATCCAAAATCTCTCCAGCTCTCACTTGATCCAAAATCTGTCCAGCTCTTACAGCTCTGGAATGTCTCCTAACAAGTCAGAAACATCTCTCTGCTCCTGTAACTCATAGAATCCCTGACTGGTCTGGGTTGGAAGGGACCTTACAGATCATCTTGTTCCAACCCCCTGCCATGGGCAGGGACACCTTCCACCAGATCAAAGCCCCATCCAAGCTGTCCAAGAGGCAGCCACAACAGTGCTTTGAGTGTAGAGAAGGCTCCTCTCAAAATCCAGATGTGGGTGTCTAGAATGAAGGTGAAAGAAAAAAGCAATCTTTGCTACCAATTCCATTTCCCACAGTAATTCCTCCTTGATTTGTACATTTCACCTCAGTGACCTGTTTGAATGGGCTCAAAACAGGATCCTTATAAATGGTAACAGGAGATTATCACGTTCACAGTAAGCACCCAGATGGAACAAACCTTTTGGTCCCCTCAGTATTTCAAGCACATGTGCATCATTATCAGACAGGTATTGCTAAACCTTCCCCTCCTCAACAATTTCCTACAATCTCATTCTGTATTTGTAATTATTTTATAGCCAGGCTGTAAAAGCACTGGCTCACAGCAAACACAGACAGTTCAATACAGAGGATGGCAGAGAGCAAAGGGGAAAGTGTGTATGTATCTCCAGAGCAGCTGTGATCAGGCTGTTTGCCTCAGCCCCACAGAGTGTATTGACTCTGTTGCTACTGTGTGAACAAATATTTTATTTCAACAGCACGTGCCCATCTCCTGCCTCTTGCCCCTGAGAGGACATTTGGCTGCACAGAGCAGTCCCAGACCTTGCTTCCTCCTCTTCCCTGCAGATGAGAGCAGTGACCACACACCAGCGTGGCATTCACATTCTCTGAAAAAATTCTTTTGCCCAGGTTTTTCTCCTGGGAAGCTGAGAGGCAGTGAAAGAGGCCTCAGAGAAGAGGAAAACAATTCTTTTCTCATTTGCTTCTCCTGTGTTTTGCTCCTGTGGAATGTGTTTGGGGATTGTTTACCCACAGGTGATTGTTTCACTGGATTCTGCTGTGAGTTGTTTTGACTCTTTGGCCAATCAGGGCCAAGCTGTGTCTGGACTCTGGAAAGAGTCAGGAGTTTTCATTATTAGCTTTTTAGCCTTCTCTAAGTATCCTTTCTGTATTCCTTAGTATAGCATAGTACAGTATTCTTTAATATAATATAGTATAATAAAGTAATAAATTAGCCTTCTGAGAACATGGAGTCAGATTCATCATTCCTGCCTTCGTTGGGGCACCTTGTTCACAATAACCAGCACGTGTTGCTTTCTGGAGGAAGCAGTGACTGCCATCCAGGGACAGACTCCCTGCCCACCCTGCCCCTGCCAGCTGAAGCATCAGCTGATCACCAGGGCATGGCAGCATCATCTCCCATCATCACTGCTGATCACAGAATCATCACAGAATGCTTTGGGTTGAAAGGGACCTTAAAGATCCAAACCCCCTGCCATGGACACCTTCCACCAGACCAGGCTCCCCCAAGCTCTGTCCAGCCTGGCCTTGAACACTTCCAGATATTCCATCCTCTGTCCCCAATGCCAGGAATTGGTCAGTCCCTGAAGGCAGAAAGGGAAAACCTGCACAAACTTGCATCTCAGCCCTCCCTGCTTGCCCCTGTCCCTTGTTTGCTTTGCTCACACACACATTCCCACACATCAGGGAGCCAGTCCTTCCCCAAAAGCATCTCTTTCTAAAGGAGGCAGCAGGCACAGCTCAAATGCACATCCAGCAACAAATCACAGCTGCTGGCTCCTGAAAGACCACCAGTAAAAGAAAAAATCCATAAAGCTGCAATGCTTAGAGTAAATATATCAGCAGCCTAATCACTCTCTTGGGAATAAAGATGCACTTTGTGCATTACTGGGCTCTGTGTATGCTTAATAATAGGGGCCAGCACGGGCTGCAGAGGAGCCCACTGCCTCCTGGCATGTAACAGCAGAACTCAGAATAATCTAGCAAAAGTGCCTTTGAACTATATTACCTAAAACCCCACTCTCTTTACTGGATCATTAGCTGGAGTATATTCTCACCAATACTAGCCAGGATAAATTTCAAGGTGCTTTACCACGTTCTGTGTAAGTTGTGAGCTGTATAAATTCTGTATCAGTTTCGTTTAAATCCTGTTTTAAGACTTCAACATCCGCACAATGGAGCTTTCCTTACCTCGATCCTTTCTCCCAAAACCTCACCATTCCTCCCAGCAGATTAGAAGTTTTCAAGTGCACCAAGTGGCAGCAAGAAAGGCAGTGGGCACATACCTGCAGGTGCTGCTCTTCTGCATCACGTCAGCTCGGTGGTACCCAGAGAGTTTGCAGAATCCGTCATTACTGTAAACTACGGGCCAGTCCACAATCTGGGCGTTTCCCAACAAAAAACTGGATTCTGAAAGGACAAAGAGCAAAAGGGAGAAGGGCTGCTGTCAGTGGCAAAGTAGAAGGAAATCCTCCTTGCGCTACACAGCAGATGCAGAGTTATTCCTGACAGGAATTTCTATCTTTTCAAAGGGAAATCCAAGTGGACATCTGAACAGAATTTGTGCTCAAACAGGACAACTCCTGGCAATGCAAGGAGCTTCCTACACCACAGAACACCAATATAAGCCCCAATTCCTTAACAATTTAGAAAGCAATCATTTATTAAACACATCTGGGCAAGACAGCATGTTTTATTTTTATTTGATACGTTTCTTGAAAGCAACATTAAATTAACGTGCAAAATGAGTTTTAAATGCTGAATTGTATGCGTGCCCAAAGCTGATAATGCCTCTTTTGCTTGAGTGGAGGAATTTTTTCTTCCTGGCAGGTCTGAGTCTGTTTTGCAGGACACAGCCAGCATCCCTGGGATGAGGGACAGAGTGCCAGGTGACACTGGGGAAAGCAGATGTTTTAAAATTGCAGTCCATGGTAATCTTCAGTGTTTTCTTTATTTTTACTGTTAGTGTTCAATTTCATTTTGACTACAGCTATGGAACTATATGGTCCCATTCACTGGTGCTAAAAAGCTATTAAAATATAACTATTAACAATCATTGCTGCATAAAAATTACAGGAAATGTTCCTTTCAGCAGTTCTTGGCGGGGGGGGAAGGATATTTTTACAAATTTTCCTCATAATAGCCAAAGAATGGTTATGACAACAACAGACATTCACTCAGGTGTGCATACTGATTTAAACCTAAAAGTTTAAACACTGAGCTTTCATGAGCTACACATGCCCTACTCAGTGTTTATAACTGTGACTGGATTGTACATTCTGCAAACATTATTCTATTGGATATGGAACACGTATTTAAAAATAGTATTTCTATATTTTTTCTTTATAAGCATGAATTTTGAAAAAAAATAATCTGGAGATTATTGGATTTTCTACAGAAAAGCAGATTTTAAAATATTTAAAAGCCAACCAATGGGAGAAATAGAAGTTTAGATTTTGTGAAATCTACTTTTACACTCAAGGCATTTATTCAGATCCATCACAAATAGTCTTTAAGCCTAAATGTCAACTTTAAAAATTTGCTTTCCTGCCTAGAAAGATGCCCTCACTACAAATAGTAGGAGACATGGAGTAAAGCCTGAGCATTACATAAAATATCTCTGGATTCCACCAGCTCAAACCCTTGGGCCCCTGGGTTTGCTGGAGCTCATCTCACTATACTGGCATTCCCCCCACACCTGCATCTCCACTGATGTCTAAAGATTTTTTTAGCTTTTTAGATATTTTCATCTATTTTTACCTTGTAGATTTTTAATATGTGTATACCTTCTAGTACGTCTCCTGCCCTTTCTCATAATAAACCAACCCTTTTCTATCACATTCTTGAAATTCTGTTTAATCTTATACTTCAGGAGAGAATTTCTCATAAGGACATTTTGTTTTCCACCTGAACTTAAATAACATAACAAGAAAATAGGGCAAAGAAACCCCAGGAGCAACCCCAAAGGGCTGACCCAAGGGTGGGTTACTGGGTGACTGATTTTCTATTGGATGTACTGGCTAGATACACTAATTAATTAACCTTAAAAAAAAAGTGAAAATCCTTTTTCACATGTGCACAGAGCCATATTTGTGCACCATATTTTGCAGCTTTCATTAAAGAATTGCTTTTTGTCTTACCACTCCAGCACTGTTGCAAGGTTCTTTCCTTTCATCGTTAGGAATGACAAAAGCACCTCCAGTTTGGAAAAGGGGAGACACCCCCAGCCCCCCAACCCCATGGCTGCCACCCCAGCACCACCCCACTCCTGAAGCTGGAGATGCTGGGAGCATCAGCAATTCTGAATTTCCCATCCCACGGGGACACAACCCAAGGCTGCAAGTTAAATTTGGAAAGATTTGTCTTCATAAAACCATCTCTGGCCAAAATTCTGCTCACACACCTCGACACAAAGGGCACAGCCTGGTGATGATGCACTCAGGGGTGCTCTGACATCCCTGAGCTCCCCAGCCCAAGAGCAGACAACCCTCCTGCAAAGCCTCCCCAGCCTCAGGCACGAACTCAGCCGGGTATTCCCACCCCATCCCTGTTTCAGGACAGAGCACAGAGCAGAAGATATGTGGTGCAGCCAGATAAACAGCATTTAATGGTTGTTTTTTATGGATTTTTTACTTCTTTGCACCTGAGGGTCTCAAAATGTTTGATAAGGCACCCACCAAACTGATCAAATCCACAAGAAATATTGGAGGGACAAAATGTAAAGCCAAGCTCGGGCCAAATTGCTGTGGGTTTGTTTTTCTTTTAAATCCCATAAAATTTGAGGTAAAAAAGATACTAGAAACATCTTGGTAGATATTAGTATTTTTAATTTTTAATGTTAGATCAGATCCATAATATTCATATTAGAAATTAGACCATATTTTAGATGATGTTTTCTTTTGTCCCTTTGAATTTTCCTTTTCTTAACTGACTTCTTTTTTACCCTCATCTCCCAAGCAAGCAAAGCTCATTCACCCATTCTCAGCACAGGAATATGAATCATAGAATCTTTTAGGTTTGAAAAGACCTCCAAGATTATTGAGCTCAACTGCAAATTCAGCACTGCCAGGTCCATTACCAATATCTCTGTGTGTGTGTGTGTGTGTGTGTGTGCAATTCCAGCCGAAGGAAAATCTTAAATCAATCTTTGCCTCTTGTTAGAGGCCAATAAATCCCAGTGCAGGCACAAATCCACAGGAATCCACGTTTCATTAATGCTGCTGCTCACTGAGCAACTTGATAAAATTGAAGGAACAACAGGTCAGTGTCTGACCCTTTGGTTTTATAGGGTACCCAAATCTCAGTATTCACAGAACCCTCTGTATTTAATTTACCTTATATTTTATCATGAGTCATTATTTTCTTCAACCAAGACACGATTATTTCTTCCCTATTTTACAGTTACAAATCATAACTCCATGCAGATTTAGTTCTACGTGAGCCAATCCATACCCAGCTGTAAAAATCCAAACTGTGTACTGAATGACAGGACATTTTGAGAGAACCTCTCTGGTTGCAACCATAATTTTGTAAAATCATGTTATCACCACTAACTACTCATTAAAAGTCCATTTCTGCAGTTCCCTCCAATGAGGATGGATCCCCAGCCAGTTCTGGACTAAGTCCTGCATGACTTTCATATTCCCACAGTTCAGATTCATGATTTCCTGGCTAAGAAAGGTCATCACAGTTGTGTCTTTGATTATTATTTCCACAAGTCTATGGCAAATTTCACTCTGTCCAATTTCCAGCTGGCTGCCTCAACCAGCTGTAAGAGACAAGGGCTGGAAAAAACCTCATTTTATCTCCAGCTCCAGTTGCCACAGGGCAGCCAAAAATGGAGGTGTTCAAACTCCCTTCATGGGAGAGGCAACCTCTCCTTCCCTGCTCAAGTTTTGACAGATAAAAGGGGTGTTTTAGGTCCCTTCAGAAGAAAAAGAAAAGAACCAACAAAAGGCCTGGAAATGGCAGGGTGATGGGCAAGGCAGCAGCACTGGGATCTCCATTGCCATATTCCTGTCAGATCCAAGAGACAAGAACTACATTCTGCAAGCAAGTCTTTTGAGAGAATATGTTCTGTTGGAGTATTCTCAGTAACAAGTGTTTCTTAAGAGAGTTTAGTTACTTATAACTGGGCATCACTGAACCCAGCCACTCCACCTACACCAGAACACATGAATTTACTTTAATTATGTCACATCTTCATGGAAAGGTCACAACAGGGATTGCCAAGGACAGCCAAAGTTATGAATGGCAGGGCACAAATAGAGCTGATGTCATCTGGAAGGTGCTGTCAACCAAAACTTGTGCAATATCCCTGCTGTGCCCAGAAAGAAAAATCTCTCTCTGTGAAGCTCCCAATCTCACAAGTATTTTTCTAGAGAAGCTGGGGACTTCCCCACAGGTCAGCAAGACCCTGGTGACTGCTGAAAGCAGGACAGTAACTCTGACAGACTCTGGTCTGATCCAGCACATGGAGAAACTCCAGGAAACCGGGATCCAGATGACCATGGTGTGATAACTTGTACTCTGAAAACACTTTCATGCAGCTGATTTCAAAACTCACACCACGATTATCCCGAAATCTCTGGTGATGTGTTCATCCTTCCTGGATTTCTCCAATGCACTGAAAGTGCACTCTCCATTTCCTTACAGATAAAAGGTCAATTTTTATTATTTCTAAGCTTGCCTTGATGTCATTGCCTCCACCAACCATCTTCTCCAGCCATTCCCCTTTCTGATGCACTGCAGGGAACCCAAATCACAACTCTGTAGGTTGTACATGCTTCTTGACTGGACACCTCTGAACACCAGTGTCTGTCTGTCTGTCTGTCTGTCTGTCTGTCAGGAAAGCAGGGTCTGCCAGCAGACTCATCTATCTCAGAGTTGCAGGATTCCTCTCAGGAAGGCAGCAGGCTTTTCATTAACTAACATAACTCTCCTATTTGCAAGGTTCAATGCTGATGGCAAGGAAACAGGGTATTAGAGGCATGCAGTCAGCAAAACTTCACGTTGGAAAACACAATTGAGGAAAACACATTTTTTAAAGGCACTGCATTTGCTGTTGCCACGCTTCTATTTTGTAAAAAAAGCTCTTTTGTATAAAGGCAGCCTATGCTGTAGAGCAGCAAGCTTTTAATCTTACTCTACCTTGCAGTAGCTGGCACTCAAACACGGTGCTGAGCCTTGTGTTTGTTATTAAAACAAAATAAAAAGACCACAGTGCGCGAACAATTTTTTAAACTAACAAATTGCCTAAAGCAGTGTAAAAGTCATATTATGTAATGACAGGAGAGCAAGAACAGCTAAATCATTCCAGGAGATATGCTTAACCAAGTGAGAAACGTTGTCTCTAATCATCTTTTCTCAAGAATGCTTGGGTACCACTTGCAACCAAAATGGTTTAAATCACCATTTTTGAGAATTCCCCTTCTTCTCAAGGAAACTGGCAACTGACCTTTTTTAGAAAGGCCACCACTGAAAAGATGCTCTAAAGAAAATAAAGTAGTAGCAGAACACAAACAATAATGATTATAATAACAAAAGGCAGCAGCATTTTCATCTAGGAACAAATTCCTACCTCTGTCAACTTTACACAGAGCTGTCCTTCAGAACTACCACCCTTCCACTGCACAGCAAAGGCAGCTCAGACCTCATGGGGGCCGAGAAATATCTGGAATTTGCCTTTTTTTTTTTTTTTTTGCTAATATAAAAGCCCCAAACCGCTTCAACTGCTGTCAGATTTGCTCCTCAAATCTACACAGGGTCAGCAAATTGCTGCAGACTTGTTTAGAGCATCTTGGAAAGGGTGTACTCAGGAGGGGTGTCATAAAAAAGGTCTCTTTTTGAATTTTCTTAGCTTTTCTGAGCGAGTCCTGGCCCTGACAATCCCCAGTGTTGTCTGCTGATTCCAACCACGTGCTCCAGATGTGCTGCATCCCCATGGAATACAGAGGAAGATCCTAAGCCCTCTTGGAGGGCACAGCCCTCTGAAATCTGCCTCAACAGGCACCAGCATCCCTCCAGCTCTAGGGCTGGCTGCAGACAAACCCCTGCTCTTGAAGCACAACCTCCACCAGCACTTTGTGCTCCTGTCTGTAAAACCACAGCGCTGTTTTCTAACAAAGCTATAATTTCCCCAGTGTCTTTAAAGCATGCAAAACATCAGTGTCATCCAATTTACCCAGTACATTAAGTGTTGCTTGCCTGAAAAAAAAAAACCCTCTCAAAGGACTGACTCTTTACATCACCTTTCTGTGCCAGTGTTGTCTTTATTTAATACTCATATCATAAAGATGCAGAAGGCTAAACCCAGAGCAAGGTGTGATCACACTGACTAGGCTGAAATTATCCACTTCCTGCCTCAAAAACGTGCTCCTCAAATAAAACAGAAGATGAATAATCCAGCCCTGGCTGAAATATTAAATCCACATGTAAGCCACTCAGCTGGGAACACAGCAGCTTTCAGCAATTTAGCGAGCGAGCTCAAGAAGAAAAATTAGAGCCTGCCTGAAACTCACCTCCTCGAAAGTCAGAAAATGAACTGCAGTCATTTGGAATGTGGAAGGCCACAAACAGCCCCTGCCTTTACTGTGGCACATCACTGACCCCAGGAAGAGCTCTGGGGCAGTAAGGGCATGAGAGCATCTCCAGGAGTTACCTGAAAAATGACATTTCATACAGTTCTGATCAGTTTCTCCTCCACACATCCATTTATCCTAGAATTAAACTAACCCTCACCTATCCCAGTTAGCATCTAAATGCCACTGCTGGATCTGCTCTCTATTAAAATGATGCAGAACACAACATAGATGTACTGGGACTAAATTCAAACTGGAGCACGCTGTAGCTCTCACTCAAGGCACACAGGCACCCTCAAGGAGAAGCAGAATCCAGACTTCCAGCTTTATACAAATGAAAGTGCTGCCTTCACATTCCCAGAGGAGAAAATTGTGGTAACAGGAGCTCTTCAGACACAGGGCTCTTCTTGCAAACACCGAGCCTGCAGCGAGTCCTGGATGCAGTTCCACAGAGCCTGGCTGCTTTTCAACAAAAAAAAAAACCTGTTTGGGCAGAAAATGGGCTGCACCCCCTGTGCTCTCCTCCCTGTGCCAGGGGCTGGAGCAAAGCTTTCCCCAGGACTGATCCCAGAACCCCTCCTGGGTGGGGAGTCAGGCCCTGGGCACTTGGGATAGCCAGGGCTTAGCAGTTCCAATAGCCAGTCCCCTGAGTGTGCTGATTAAACAAGTATTGTCCTTTTTTTTTTTATCTGAAAAGCAGATTATTAGAGCACCAACTCCAAAATCTACCATTATTTAATGTTATCAAATCAGAAAATCCTATTTCCTTCAGCTATCCAAGAGAATAACTTAAAATCCCAGTTCACCACCAGACAGCACCCTGTAAAACAGGCTAATTAAATGTATTTCCACTTCCTGAGATTAGTCTTTGGCTGAAAACTCCTTCCAACTGCAACAAGAAAACCTGAATGCTTCCTAAAAAAAAAAAAAGAAAAATCAATTTACTTATTTTCCTTCTCCCAGGTTTCAACATTAACCTGGGAATGCAGCAACTCTTGCAGTGACCTCTTGTGGCAAGTGCTCAGCAGCTCTCAAACTTCTCCCAAAAAGAGAGGATGGAAACCTCTCCCACCAAGTACAGAATGAAAGATAAGAAAGAAAAATAAGAAAAAAATTACAAAAATAAGAAAGAAAATTTACAAAAATAAGAAGAAAATTAAAAATGAAGGGAGGGAGGGAGGGAGGGAGGGAGGGAGGGAGGGAGGGAGGGAGGAAGGAAGGAAGGAAGGAAGGAAGGAAGGAAGGAAGGAAGGAAGGAAGGAAGGAAGGAAGGAAGGAAGGAAGGAAGGAAGGAAGGAAGGAAGGAAGGAAGGAAGGAAGGAAGGAAGGAAGGAAGGAAGGAAGGAAGGAAGGAAGGAAGGAAGGAAGGAAGGAAGGAAGGAAGGAAGGAAGGAAGGAAGGAAGGAAGGAAGGAAGGAAGGAAGGAAGGAAGGAAGGAAGGAAGGAAGGAAGGAAGGAAGGAAGGAAGGAAGGAAGGAAGGAAGGAAGGAAGGAAGGAAGGAAGGAAGGAAGGAAGGAAGGAAGGAAGGAAGGAAGGAAGGAAGGAAGGAAGGAAGGAAGGAAGGAAGGAAGGAAGGAAGGAAGGAAGGAAGGAAGGAAGGAAGGAAGGAAAAGCAGAGGCACAATTGGAAATAAAACCACAAAGCAGCTGATCATATCTCAAGAAAATCCAGCTTTTCCTTTCACTAACATGGCATTCTTTAAGTTTCTAAATTAATAAAATGGCACAGAGCTTCCATAACTATTTTTTAAAAGTAAAAATAAACACTTTACACCATGTAGAACTCCCCCAATTTCAGCAGCAGCAAACAGAGATGCTCAATCTGTCTGTGCTCAGCGAGCCCACTTGAAAAGCAAGGAAAACAGGGTGTCTGCAATTGCAAACCCCTCACATATGTCATCTAGTAATGCTTGTCAGTGTAAAAATCCACTTTGCATTGATTTACATGTCAGCAAGCTCCCTGCAGGCACAGAAACTGCAGAAGGAACCCTGTGCCTTCCAATGCCAAAGAAAACCCCAATGGCATGAGCACCTTGGTAATCCCTTCTTTAACTTCTGAGCTGAACTGGAGGATGGAGACTTTCACCCCACGGTGCATCCTGCTTTTATGCGGGGATTTAGGGAACTGCTGAGCTCTGCATTTTTCTCAGAGGATCCCAAGTGAGAGACATCCACTAAACTTGAAGTACTTTGCTTTAAAGAACTTCCTCTGTGCAGCATGTGTGATTTAATTGGTGCCAGATGAAAATGCAGCTTGTTTTAATACAGGGGAGAGAAGCCCACATGCATCACGTCCCACATCCCTGCCTGGAAGACAGGAACCCTACACAGCTAGTAAGAACAGAAGAGACAAGAGACACTTATTTAATCTGTAACACCAGTGGAATAAAAATTCAAAATGTGTCTTACTGCCACAGATGTGACACTTGTCTCCCCCTCCTTTCCAGGTAATCTGCCTTGACAAAAACCACCTATGAACAGGGCTGATTCTGCCACCCACCAGTCACAGGGACCCAGCAGGGCATAAAGGTCTGTGTGAAGGAATTGCTTTTTAGGAATATAGCATATAGCTGAAAAAGGTCAGGAATAAAATGCTAGCTTCATTCAAACTCATGCTGAAATTCCCATGTAAGCCTTAGAGAGCTAAGATTTCATCCCAGTGTCAAAATGCATTTGTGAAAGACCCACTTTCAAGAGGAAGCTTCTAAGAGTTATTGCAACAGAAGCAATATCAGGTAATGATGACTCTTTATCATATAGATAAGATTATATACAGTTTTTCACTAAATTCATCCCCTCTTCCAAACTGTCAGCAGTCTTTATCGCAGATTGCTGCCAAGTCCAACTCACCTTTTCCCCAAATTCATGCTCTACCATAAAAGCAAATTATGCCATTAACAAATACTTAATTTTTCTGCTGATAGAATTTGTGAAAGCAAGACAAAACTTGCATGGCTCAACTTGCTGGATGATTCTGCCCATGGGACAGGTCCATAAATCCCAGCCCTGATCGAGAGACTTGCCCAATTCTGTACCCTCTGCACTTCCACAGTGCTGAGCACAGGTCAGCATCACTCAGAGCTCCGAATGCACTGAAAAAGTGAACAACAATATCAGTAATAACAGGCACAGCCTGCTGAGAACATCTTGGGAGAGAACATTGCCCTTAGGATGGTCCTTATTAAACATCCCAAATACTAATGGCAGTAAGAGGCAGCCACCTTAATGTGATTTAGCCCAGTGCTCTCACAAAACACCTTTCAGCTCAGCAAAACACCTGGTGCTCTTAAGATCTAGGGCACAGCCAAGGCTGTAGCGAGATCGTATCAATCTTGGTGAGCCTCAGATAAGCCTGAGTGTATTTTCACTGTGCTTGAAAAGAAGGAAAAAAAAAAAAAAAGGTTGCAGGGAGTGCACTGAGATTACCCTGAAGACAGGTCTGCTTGTCCCTTTCACCAGGCACAGCAGCCCTAAGGACAGAGGGCTCTCCCCGTGGGCTTTGGCTCTCCTTAAGTGGAGCTCAGCTGTGGGGAGGGCAAGGACCCTGCAAAGCAGAGGCTGCCATGCTTTGGGAATGACCTGCAGCCTGTGATGCTGCCCAAACACCAACCTTCAATGCTGACCTAAAACACTTCACAAGCTCCAGGGTGTAGAGTTGTCTCCAAAGGAGACGTTGCTCCCCCAGGGGAACACAGTGGGACCTCTGCATCGCTCTGACAGCAGCTCCATCCTTCCCAAACACCCTGGCATGGAGAGGGGCATCCAGCAGGGCATCCAGCAGGGCATCCAGCAGGGCAGCCCAGCTCTCCCACTCCCCAACCCAGAGGGCAAAGAGCCATGGTCACCATTTCATGGCCACCCCAGTCACAGCCACCCCTTTCCTTTCTGCTCAGCTCCTTGGTGCTTTGCTCATGGCTGCACACTGTGAGGGCTTCTCCCACAATTTTAACCTGATGAGCAGCCAAATATGAGGTAAAAACAACATTCCTAAAGAGAAAGTGCCCAAATAATGACGAAAATTTAATATATGATTGCTTTTAACACCAGACACCACACCAAGGCTGCACACCGTGTTCCCACTACACCCGCTCCCAGTCCTGACTTTTCACATTTTAGAATTATTACAATTTTGTCTATAAATTTTGTTATTAGGATCCATCTCTGGTAACTCTGAGTAATTTATCTCCATCAACATTTCATTTTGAAGCCATTGCTTCTATTTCACCTGAAGAAGAGCCTATCTGCTGAAATGCCTGCCTGATTTTTTCCAGCAGTACCCGTAGCCTAATAGAAGTTATTACCTGTACCTACAAACCTTCTCTTGGTTGTTAAGAAAAGATTTATGATCAAGAAGAGCAATGGGATTGCATGAATGAGACAAATCTCAAAGGAGAATGTGCCTGAACCAGGAATGGTGACAGAAAGGCTTTTGGGGGGAATGCTGAAGATGTATTTTAAAAAACATTCATCAGTCTTCCCTTCATCCCATTCCTCAATGAAAAATCCCTTGGAACCTGGTGAATCCAAGTCTAAAAACAAACCCAGCAGACCAAATCCTTGTCTTCTTCCAAGCACTGGCAGGAGATACTTGAACCAGATTTGCTCCACTGTATACTATTAAGTTTGGATTAAACAGTACTGAATCCAATGAAAATTACTATTTCTATAAAGGATAAATAAGGCTATGTCCTGGATGACAAAAATAAGAACTAAATCATGTTTCAGCTCACAGCACTGACAACTTACATGAGTTAAATACAAATTCCCAATCTGCTTTCCTCTTTGTGTCCAACAGGGAAGATTTACCTCTCTAGCAAACACCATGCTTAGACATCATCAGTGGCATAGAAAAAGCAGAATGAATGACCAGATCAGCATGATTTATGCTCCTAAATTAAACCAGGTTAAAAACTGGAGGGGATACATGCTTTTAAAGTATAATGTTCAAAAGCCTTCTGAGTTTTTCCAATTTTTGATGTCTCAAAGCTTTACTGAGCTTTCACCAGGGAAGATGTGGGATTTAGTTACAGCACAATACAAAACCATGGCATTCCCAAACCATGCTCCCAGCCCTGCCACTGACATGCTGCATGACCTAGGGAAATCAGCTGTGATGCCCCAAGCCCCCATTCATGCCATAATTTGATGAACAGGTTGAGAAAACCTCTGTATGTCCTCTTCCACAAGGAGCTGTGAAGTGTAATTAAATTCCACCCAACACTTTGAAATTGTCAGAGGGAAAGTGCTATATAAATGCCTATTAATTAAGCCTGTATTTAATATTCTGGGAAATAAATACACTATTGTGGGAAAGCAGCTCTTGGAGATCGGGCAGCTAAAGGGCTTGACAGGGAGTCAGCTGCCGACCATGGAACTGACAGAGGCAACACAACAGGGAGGAAGCCCCCCAAAAACAGCTCAATACAAGGCTGGCATTTTAACACACAACATTTTAAAACCAATTCCAACTCTTCATCCCATTCCTGCTCATGAGGAAAATCCATGAATCACCAATTCCCTACCTGCCTTCAAAATCCACTCCAAGCCAGCACACCAGACCACGCTGGTGTGACTGCCAGGTACATCCAGCACTGTGCAGTAGGGAAAGGTGGAAAGGAACATTTTTCAGCATAATTTCACAACCCATTGGTGTCTTGATTAATACTAAATGTAGTAACTCTTCTCTATGCTCTGCTCACCTTTCCCACTCCTGTCCCCAGGTGTATGCTGGCACAGCAGTGCTTCCCCATGGTAGCATCACCCTGAACTTGGGCTGAACAAGGAGTTATCTTTTAGCAAAACCCAAAGCCAGGCTCTCCTACACTTGTGCAAACACACCTATGTCTCAGTAGTTACGTGTTGCGCAAAAACTACATTAAAAAATGAATGTAACTAGCACAGGACTTGCCTAAAGCAGCATCTACACCAGCACACCCAAAGAGACAGTGGGCTGCGAACACATCGTAACTTTAACGGAGCTGTGTACAGTGCTCTTGATCAGTGCTTTGCACTAGAAAGGGTGAAATTAACTCCGGCAGCAAGGAGTAACAGGATGCCACAGTCCTGAACCAGCCCTGTAAATATTCACCTAACAGAGGAGCCGTAAATGACCAAGTGCAGACCGTTCTTAACCCATTTGCTCAGCCACAGGACTGCCATCATCCAAACCACAGGCACTCCCTCACCGCTTTCCCGGCACCTTCGCCACAGACTTTAAAGTGCCACAGAATTGCAAAAAAACTTTGAACCCCCTGAATGGAAACAGTTGCAAGTCCTAATTATTACAAAACTAAACAACAAGAAAAATTATTTTTAAAAAAGACCCGATGAGCGAAGAGGATGACAATTTATTGTCTCATAAAAGAGAAGTCGGTTCGAATTTGCAGTAGCGATCGCGATGTAAGAGGTGCGGGGAGACAGGGCAAGGACCGCGAGGGGATGCTCCGGAGGGGACGAGCGGATCGCGTTCCTTGAAGGCACCGCTTTGGCACGGACCCACCGGCGCGGCGACGCCGGGGCGAGGCGCCGGAGGGACCGAGGGACGGATGGACGGGCAGATGGATGCATGCCGGGGGGATCTCTCACCGCTGGAGCGCCGGACGATATTCTCCAGGAAGGTGTTCTGCGGTGCCACCAGCCCTCTCTTGCCCCCCGGCATCCTGCAGCGCCGGGCTCGGGGGCCGGGGGTGCGCGGCGGCAGCGGCGGCGGCGGCGGCGGCGGGGGGGGGCCGGCGGCGGCGGCGGCGGCGGCGGCAGCGCCCGGTGCCCGTGAGTCGCGCAGGGGCGGCCGCGGCCGCTCATGGTAGTGGCGCCCCCGCGGCGGCTGCAGCGCGGTCTGGGGCCGCGCCGAGCTCCGCGCACCCAGCGCCGCGCCCGCCCCCCCTGCGCCTGCGCGCCCGCCCCGCCGGGCCGGGGGACGCCCGGGGATGGGGGGGGACGGGAGGGGATGGGGATGATGCGGGGGGGACCCGAGGGGATGGGGAAGGACGCCCGAGGATGGGGAGGATGCGGGAGGCACCGCGCGGAGTTGGCCAGCATTCCCCCCGAGCATCCCCCCCACCCCGTCGCTGGTCCCCTGTGAAGTTCTGCCCTGAGCGAGACTCGGCAAACCCCCTGGTTTTGCATCTATACATTGTTTTGTTTGTGGTTGTTCTTTGGTTTTCTTTTTTTTCCCCAGCGGTTGGGTTTGAGGGAAAACGCTCGGGAATGCTTGTGTGGCACACTGGAAGGCGGCCGCGCTTTGCCCGCAAAAGATAAACGCGAAGTGCAACGTAACGTGTTAAATACCACTAGCCTTGCCCGAAGGCATCAAGATATTTCTTAGAGGATTCCTCCCTCTGCCCGTGCGAGGCAACAGGAGGCGGATTTGGGGTTGGAACCCTCTTTTCTCCTGGTACTCTGGGAGCGGGCTCTGCCGCGCCGGAGCCCCGGAGGAGCAGGTGAGTCAGTGCCGGGAGCCGCCACACCCGAGCTCCCGAGCACGCTTTGCCCTGTTCCTGACCCAGCCCTCCTCCCTCCAGCCCTTCCTTGACTAGGACAGTATTTTTTAAAGCTATGGACAGTAAAATCCTGGAAGGAATTTCTCGACCTACTGCTTCTGCCTCTGCTAATTTAGCATGCTGCTGCAGACAGGAAAGGATCGTAGGAGGAACTAAGACATGGAAAATCAGTGTTTGTCCAGAGCAGGAGCGTGCTCTGCAGAGCACATCCCGCTGTGCCGCACGCTCCTGCCCTGGTTGGCACAAGCAGCAGTGCTTCTCTCAGAGGACATCATTCCACTGTGAGAAAAGCAATTTATTTATTTATTTTTTCATTCTTGCAACACCTGCTCCTTCCTGTGCTTGAGTCTTGGTCCAGCAAAGCACACTGAGGTCACCTGCACTCCACATCTTAAAGTTTAAAATGTCTACCACACCAGGAGCTGTTGCTGGAGCAGCACTTTCCTGGGTGCCACTTCTGCTGTTCCTGGAAAATGTCTGGTTTTCCTTTCATTTAAACAAATGCAAATTAGGAGCAGCTCAGTTGGGG
Organism: Fringilla coelebs; assembly: GCF_963513975.1. NCBI lineage: Eukaryota > Metazoa > Chordata > Aves > Passeriformes > Fringillidae > Fringilla > Fringilla coelebs. The sequence goes on from NC_140034.1 coordinate 6,844,488, forward strand.
ATGCTGACAGAAAACAAGTTTGAGGTGTGAACCACACCCGATTTGTCAAACATTCCTGTTTTCCTCCCAGGTCTGGCATCTTCAGGGCTTTCCTTAGAGTGGTGTGGTTTAAAAGATGCTCCTGCTGAGCGCTGCCCCGAGGCACAGGGGAATTTTCCTCCAGGTAATTGGATGATGAAGGGCAACACCTTTGTTTGTTTCAAGTGAGCTGTAGCTCACCTAACCCAGCTGTGCACAGGCAAATACTGGGTGACTGATCTGTCTGGACAGTGCTGCCAAGACCTCTGCTCCCCAGTTCCCTCCCAACCAATCTGAATTTTTCTACTCACTTCCCAACCTCATTTTGAAACCTAGACTTGCTACTTGCCCTTCCACGCCCCTTTTCATCAAACCCCTTCTTGTTCACCCTTTCCACTAAACTTTTCATGCCCAAGAGTCACTCCATCCTCCCTGCTCCGTCTCCTCAACTTCAGATCCCTCCTTAAAGTTCTCTTGCTGTATTTCCAGTGGCTCTAATTAAACAATAGGTTATGGAGAGGGACAAGCTCCAAAAACATCTCTATAAATGTCACAGACGTCAGACAGAAATGGCAAGACGTGGTGGGATGCTTCTATACCAAGGTTGCAAAAAAACTCCAAAGGACACTTCTTTCTTTTCCTGGAATGCTGGACGAGGCTAAAGATAACCTTGAAAAGCAGAGTCTGACAAAGAAAGCAAACTGGGAACTGCAAAGAGACTCTTGTCTTCTTTTGGGAATCTTCGAATTGTGCTTGGAAACAGCATCAAACCACCACGCAGGAAACTGTCAGAAAGGTTTGAGGTCAGTGTAAGTAGGAAAAAGACAACTAGGCAGCTTCTTTCCACATCAAAAATACCCCAGGCTCAACCTGCTGTTCTCAAGTGGGGCAGAAAACCCACTGTGATTCAAAATGCCTTTTTTTATTTTTTATTTAGGTAACTGAAAACAGTTTCAATTTTAAGGAATTAATTAAATGTTAAAACATTAAAAGAAAAAAAAAAGTAGTCTAAGCTAAATGTAACAACATTCCTGATGGCTGATCAGAGCATTCCTAGTTCTTCTTTCTTCCTGGCTTGCAAACTTTGTTTCTCTAAGGGAAGAAACAAGTTTTCCTTTCCTAAAAGGAAAAAAAGGCAGAAAGGGAATGAGCACATCGCTGTACCAGAGAAAAAGTAATCACGATTCCTTCCTCTTCTGCTTCACCATTTCTTTTCTTCTGAAATTTGAAGCAGCTGCTCAGGGTGACTTCCCTCTTTTCTGGTATTTCTACAAAAGGCACAATACCCCAAATCCAGCCAGCAGTGGGCAAGCACTGAGCTCCCACAGCGAGTGGAGACAGCACGCACTATGAAGTTCAGCTGCACGTGGTGAAGAGCTGACCCTTGGAATCTAAACCTACAGGAGAGGGTTATTTTACTTCAGGGACTATTAAACATTTCAGAACTGGTTCTTATTCACAGCACACAGCTTTAAATGTGTCTTCTGTGAATTTATGAATTGAAGAATCATCGCTCCCAGGGCTCCTAGGAGAGCAGGGAGACACAGAGCAGCATAAACAGGTCAGGCACGGATCCAATCCAGCAGCCTGAGTCATTGGCACATCCGAGCTGCTGAACAGCTCCACATCTCCTTTGCTGCCAGTGCTGTGTGTAGCAAGGTGAGTCAGGTTCCCTGGGACCACCCTGGGGACCCAGTGAGACTCAGCTTCACAGGTCTAAAAATGTGGGGAGCAGAGCTGAGTCATGGGACACCCTTGGCAAGGCTCAGAGCTGTTTGCTACCCCAGGTGCACACAGAAGCTTTCCCATTCTAAAACCACCATCAGGATGAACGTGGGCTTTTGTTATGAACAATGTGGTTTGTACATATGAACTCCAAATTAGCAATGTTTGATTTTCAATGACCTGCATGTATTACTGTAACAACAGCTCGAGTGGGAAACAAATGCCAGAGACAGACATTTGAAGGATTTAACATCCTTCATTTTAACATCCTTAACATTTAATGGTGGAAAAGCAGGCAGAGTTTTCTCCTTAAAGGCAAAACAACTCTGCACCAAAGAATGTGGCAGAAGAGATTTTTCTCCTAAGAGGCACTAGACCCTTAATAAATCCTTCTCCATGAGTGAAGTACATCTGTTGTCAGATACTGGGGTGGGACAACAGGGGAGCTCATACTGCAACTTTTTCTCCTCAGCAGGGAGGACTATAAGGCCAGGGGTTTTTTTACCTTTTAGATTTTTTACATTACCCAAGAACTGTGGGGGGGTTTGTCAGAAATCTGCAGGAAGCAAAGCAGCATCTCTGAGCCCACCATCCTGCTCACCATAAAAATGGAATCTGAGTCTGAAAGTTGCTGAGGGGATGGCATCAGATCTGCATTTCTGCATTGCCTTCAGACAGTAGCCTTCAAAAAGGAGGAAATGCCTCTGCTCATAGCAGCAGCTGATAATACCAGAAAAATACCTAGGTGACAAAAAACAGAGCGGGGGGGAAATAAATTGCTGTTTCTTTCCTAAAAATAAAAAGCTGCTGTTTATTTCCTAAAAATAAAAAGTTGCTGTTCCTTTCCTTCCCTGTTTTGAGGGGTTTTGCTTCTTACCCCATTACAAATTTGAAAAAGCACTTTGGTGGACAGGAAATCGATAAAAACTTGACAAAAGTCGCTGCTTTTGGTATAAAAATTGATGGAAAATATTGATGAAACCTCAGACCCAAAGTACTCGCCGGATTCTAATTTGGCACCGAAGAGAATACTTTATTCTCTGTTGTGTTGGGCAAGTTAAGTCTGGACAGCTAGACCTGGAGGTTATGAATCTCCTGTCCCTCAGTCCCTTTGGCAGTGCAAAGCAAAGGGATGCAGAACTTAAGGGAAGCAACAGCATTCAGCTGAGCCAAGCACACAGGAATTGGGAGGAATTAAGGCTCCCTGTGTATCCTGCACCTGGGATGCACTGAGGATGGCTCAGGGCATGGATAATGGCTCAGCCTCTCCCTTTTACACTTCTCATTCAACATGGCCCTGTGCCACCTTCCTGGGACCCCAGCCAACCTCTGCTCAAGTATGGCATGATTAATTTTGTGTGTGTGTGGTGCTCACCACTAATCTGCTGGTGCTTTGTAGGCACCATTGAATATCTTCTGCATTTTACCTCGTCATCCCAGGATCAGACAGGAAACTGGGGCACAGGGAGATTAAGGTCAAAATGGTCAGGGAAATCACAGTGTCCAACTTGAGACATCCAGGATGCTTTAGCAGAGGAGTCCCAGTTCAGCAGAAGTTTGTGCATTCAGTGTCTGGAGGCTTTGGTTACAGCTGTGAGAGCCAAGCACTTCTCCAGATCACAACCTCTGCATTCTCCATGAGCTCTTAAAAAAGAGAGGAAGAATGGGAGAGCCTAGGCTTGAATGACTTGCTCAGCTTCATGGAAGATCCCTGTTTAACAGGACATTTAACAGGAACAGCTCTTGCTTGCTTTCAACATGACACTTTTTGTAGCCCTTGCCTTATTATTTCATAGCTTTCATTTTCTCTAGTGGGCACACCAAAGATGCACAAGTTGGCCAAAGCTGCACACAAGTCAGAAGTTTATACACACACATACATGAAATATTGTGGGGAATGAAACTGAAGACTGTGTTGCAATGCACAGACATAAGGGCAGAAGCAACCCAGCCATTATATGGCCATTGCCTCCCTTTGGAGTGCCTAGAAACCCAATTTTTCTTTTCAACAGCCTTTTCTTTAGCCAGAATCAGACACTTGGGAAAAGAGCCTTTAACACATTATCATTTTATTAATGTTGTTTTTCATATTCCTTCACCTGCAAGGTCTGTGCTTCAGTTATCATGAGTCCAGCTGTGCAGACACAGGGAGCCATTAAAGCTTCTGAAATGACCTAAAATAACACCTAGAATTGAAGAGCATCTGAACTTTCAAAGTCCATTATCACAGCATCAGGCAGGTGCTGCAAGGCCCAAACCAAGGCTCCTGTGGACTTTCTCCCTGGGAGGAAGGAAGTCCCTCATTTTCAAGGGTACAGAGCTCCCAATTCTAACCCTGAAAGGAAATCCTGACCCATGCTGCAGCACATCTGTGGCTAGGGAAGGATTCAATGATAAGAGTGAAAGTTTTCATGTCTTCAGGACCTTTCAGGAGATAAAAGGTGGAAATCTCAAACTCCTGCTTGGAAAGGAGAGAAGAGTCCTCTGATTTAACCTAAAGCCCCAGGATGACCAGTGCCATAGGATGGCACCTTGCAGATGCCCAGGAAGCAATTTTTGGGACAAGTAAATCACAGATGTGAAAAGTATGATGTGAAAAGTAAATGGTTGGTGTTCAGTAGTCAAAAATGTATGTGGAAGAAGGGGAGGAAATGTTCTTCCACCATGAGGACAGCAAATATCAGCACCCACATTAATCACTGGGGGCTCTGGTGAGTCCATGGCAACTTCCTCTCCCAGGGTTTCGTCCTGAGAAATAAGGTGATAGCAACCAATAATTTATTGGCAGGCTTTACAGAGATAAATCACTGCATTAATTACAGGGGACCAAGAAAAATGGACTCATGCCCTTTTCTTCTTGCTGTTGTTTTGGGGGAGGTTTTTTGGGTTTTTTGTTTGTTTGTTTGTTTGTTTGTTTTGTTCGTTTGTTTGCTTGTTGGGTTTTTTGTTGGGTTTTTTTTGTTTTGTGGGGGTTTGGGGTTTTTGGTGGGGTTTTTTTGTTTTGTTTTTTGTGGGGGGTTTGGTGGGGTTTTTTGGGGGGACTTGTTGTTTGTGTTGGTTTTTTTTAAGGGGAAAATATTTTTACCCTGAACAGGTAATACATTAAATAACAGTCACGGGAAGATGGGATGACAGTGCTTCAACATCATACTCTTCAGCTTATTTTTGCCAATAGCTGAACCATCACAGAAAAGATTCAGAATTGGAAACAATCCACTGGTTTATCTCAGAAGAAGCATTTTGCATTTAAAGTACTGCCCATCTAAGAACATGTCACAGAAGCTCATTCTGCTTCTCTTGGCCTTTTTGACTAATCCTGGATTTTTACCCCCAAATCATCCCTGCAGGCATGCTCTGAGGAAATCCATGCCAGAAGCAAGGACTGCACAGGCTCACAGGTCCTTCCTGGGTACAGTTTGCAGTACAGTTAAAAAACCCTGCTCTTGATTCCAGGGTTCCACATTTTGGGGAAGTCTTTGGACTACTTGAACCAGCAATAAATCCTTGGCAACACAGGGGCAGGAAGCTCAGAAATAAATGCTGCCCTTGTAGCAGAAAGGGGTATTTCTTTTGGCAGGAGTAGATAATAGCCTGGATTAGGTCTGAGAGAAGCCCCAAAGAGCATGACATCCCCCCTTGCACCCCAAAGGTCGCAATTCCAGCACGCAGGGGAAGTGGGGGAGTGTGAAAGGAGCAGCAGCAAATCACCCCCACTCTTCTGGAGCCATGGCCACATGTGGGAGATGAGATGGCTGGAGAATGGAGCCATTCTCCAGCACCCTGCTGGAGAATGGAGCCAATTTCTGCATCAGGGCTGTTTTCCAGGCTTCCTGCAGACTCCAAGACAGGAATTGCTTCATCGGCTGTGCTCTGAGCAGGTTTCCAGCCCTTCTGGGGGATTCCAAAGTGAAGGCATTTTCTCTGGTGAAAAAGGGCAAGCTGAGAGTCCCTGCTCCTATGACTCAGGGATCTGGGGCTCTACTTTTCATTATGGCTCTTTTTTTTGGATGGTGAATGTTTTTGTCCTTCCTTAGGTGGTAGCGCACAGGTGGGAAGCTGCGCTGGCAGGGAGGGGCACAGAGCAGTCAGTCACCACGGGTGCCTGTGGCAGAGTGAGACACCTCATTTTCCTCCCCAGAGGTGGCACAGGTTATTCCCACATCTGAGACCTCTTCTGGACCCTTCTCCATGTGAAAATCACGCCAGTTTTGGGGCCTCTTCTGAAGTCAGCAGGAGCTGCAGAAAAAAAACCTTCCCCAGAACTGAAAGTCCAAAGTGTTCCCTGGGGATTGTGCCTCAAGTATGCTAGAAAATCTCGAGACTTTCTGGCAGCTGAAGGATGGACATAAGTGGGTGACACTAAATGTCCTGGAACTTAGGTACCTAGAAACCCAAACAACCAGAAAAAGGTGTTAAACACAACATTTGCTTCCAATGCAGGCAATCTAAGTGTTTTATATGTTTGGGGGAATATGTTATAGTAACAGTGATGCAGTTAAGAACAAGTTGTTGGGTATTTTGTTCCAATTTTAAACTTATTTATATACACTTGTCTATAAAAATTATCTTTGAGAAGGAAATTACTTGCATCAGAGCTCACCTCAATTGCAATTCTTTAATTATTTTTTTTTTTTAGAAATTGTCATTAGAGCTCAGCATGGGGCTAATTTTGAGTTTAAACATACTTGTTAGAACTTGTGTTACTGGAAAGCCAGAAAGTGTGGCTGTCCAAGTGTAGGATAAGCAGCTGGCTGGCTGCTTTTTCTTTTTTAGATTAATTCAGTGTGAGTTTTCATATTGATTTTCAAGGGAGCAGAAAGAAGCCCTTAAATTGGTATGTTTATAATAGTGACTCTTCCGAGAAGTTAAAAAAGACTTAGCATGGAATTGCCTCTTTTTAGTGCAGTTAATCTCAACCTATCACCTCACTGGCAATGTTTTCTCACATTAAGCTTTATTAGGATTTGCTGCTGGCTCTGCAGAAAAACACAACACAGAGGCAGAATCTGCTGACACACAGACCTTTCATAACAAGTCACACAGCTGCTACTCCAGCACTTCTTTGGAAAGCAGGAGCATCTTATGTGACTAATTGATTAGCATGGAAAAGGTGTCCCTAATTTGCTGTTCTGTTGGAGACACAGAGTAACACAAACTGGCCCAGCAGATGGGATCCTGCTTAAAATGCTCTTCAGCCTGAGGGAAGTATTAGGGGACACAAAATTCTGCTCAGTGAGAAGGAAGGATGTGCCAGGGCATTGACCAAACAAATTAAAAAAAAAATCTTTCTATGTGATCTGGTTCCTTCCCTTGTGTTTACAAACAGGGTAAGATAAAACACATTTTTCTGTTTATAGTGGGTAACCAGCCTGAAGCCTACAGACCTTGAACTGCCTGCAGCACATTGGGACTGTGGAAAAAAGTCTTTGGATGAGGTGTGTCCCTCAGAGTCAAGCCACTGATTAACTGGAACCAACCCTCCCTCCAAACAACTTCTTGCTGGATAAAAATGAACCAAGCTAGTCTTTTGTTAATTTTTTTTTTTTTTTTTTATGACAGAGGTTTAAAGAGGGCTCAGGGGAAAGGAGTTACTGTATGCCACTGATTCATTAAAATTTCTCTTCTCTGACAGTGGGGGAACAAGAGTTGCTGAGAATATCCCAGGCAAAAAGCCTGCAACTGCTGGAGGTTGATAATTTCTTTATTTCAAAATCCTAACTTTTACTTTACTTTGGAAGAAGTTATTAGGCGGTGTAAAACCCATTTTACCATAAGGCAGGTAATTAAATCAACTTATTGAAACAGAGCATCTGAACATTTGGGACAATAATTTGTTTTGACATTGCTTTAGGTCACAGCTGTATCCCCTAACTATTTGACATCTAATTCATTAATCTATTTCCATGTTTCCAAATGCAGCTCAAGTTAACTACAGATTGTAGAAATCACTTCACCTAAAAAAGTTTTCCAGCTGCTGGGGTGTGACAGGAGTGCAGAGCAGGCTACAGTTTTCCACTTCATGTGTGAAGAGGAAAATGTTGCTCCTACAGTCAGTGCTGTGAATACAAAATATAAATATAAAAGGAACGTGTGTATGAATAATGCCATGCACAGGAGTATGAGTGGTTGTAGCCATAATAATTATCTCTGTAATAAATATTACTTTCATTTCCAAAGACCACAATTTGTGCTTGCACTGGAGCTTCTCCCTGAGGTCCTTTGCATTCAGTAATCAAATAATTCAGGGTGAGGATTTCTCCAAAATTAAGGGCAGCAGAATCTCATTTCCATCAGAAAGATATAATTGCAGCCTTACATTAATTTCTGGTTAGAAAACTGGGAATTATCAATACAAACAAATTTGTACCAGAAACACTCTATTTTTCAAGTGCTTTTTGAGTTGCAAATCATTCAAAAATCATCTGATTGTTAATTACATCTATCTCACTTATCTTTGTCTCAGAATAGATACAAGCTAGACCTAAAGAAAAGCAGATTTATACAGTCATTAAATCTTCTGGGGGAAAAAAAACAACTAAACAACAGAATCCTGCATTTTTTATAGGGTACAAGATTCGCATCCTGCTGTTTTCAATCAAACTACTCGGAGATTTTTCTCTGCTAGGAATAGAAATACACATTTAATAAGCATCAACCTAATGCCCCCTGTTGGTTATACACAGCTTAAACCCTCGCCTGTGCCCACAGGGACTCCTCATCTCCTCCTGCTGACTCAAGCATCCCACACAACATTTAAGGCTTTGCATGGGCACAGAGATTATGCTCCAGATTCACCTGAATTAATTTCTCTCCTCCCTCACAGGCACAGGGTCACATTCTGGTACATAAATTGTTTCTGTACCTACAAAGGCAGCCCATACCATCAGAGTGCTCTGCAATACCCTGTCCTCACGTGGAAACTGCAGAATAATGGGTTCATGGAATCATTAGGGTCAAAAAACACCTCTGAGAACACTGAGCCCAGCTTTTAACCCAGCACTGCCAAGGCCACCACTAACCCATGTCCCCAAGTGCCACATCCACACATCTCAAATCCCTGCAGGGATGGTCACTGCACCACTGCCTGTTCTGGTGTTTGATGCTCCTACAGCAACAAAACTATTCCTAATTTCCAATCTAAACTCCCCTGGCACAGCTGGAGCTGTTTCCACTTGTCACCTGGGAGAAGGGACCAGCTCCCAGCTGGCTGCAGCCTCCTTGCAGGGAGCAGCAGGGTCCCCCCTGAGTCTCCTGCTCTCCTGACTAAGCAGCCAGCAGTCCTGCAGCCTGGGGCTTCTGTGCTCCCTGTTAGGAAAAGGCAAAATGCTAATTGTGCTGATTTGTGTTTAAAGCCAAAATTATTTGGGGTTTTTGGCTTTTCCACAACAGATTTCAGTAATTTCTGAGGAGACCACCAAACTGAAAACTAACAGCATCTCCAGCTGGGTGTGTGTTCTGTAGTCAGTTTAACCTAAATTTGGAATTGCCCTTCCTTGAAAAAATTCTTAGGAACAATTAAACAAAAATACACGAAATTAAGTGAAGGGCTTTTTACCAGAATTCCTTTGGCCAACAGCACTTCTGCTGTTGAGGGAATGTTGAGCACAGTGGCTCACCTGGCTCTGCACAGCAGAGGATGCTGAGAGCCTCCTGCTGCCTGTTGGTCTCAGGAGCAGTAAGAGCCAACATCTCCAGAGGCAGGAATCGCTCCAGTGAGTGACAGGAGGCTGCTTGTACCCCTCTCTGTACCTCTGCCTTTCAGCAAGAGCCTCTGCCAGCCACAGCTGAACACTCCCTGACCTCCTACCTGGCAGGCACATCCCCAGAGGAGCTGCTGGACCAATCCTCCAGAGCTGGCTGAGCAGCTCATCCCTCAGAAAGAAACCACTCACTGTGGAATCACAGAGCCATTCCAGCTGGAAAAGACCTTTAAGGTTATGGCAGCAGCAAATAGCTCAGAGCCATGCAGCAGAGCAAAATGCAAAGATCATCCTCTTGTCCTCACCTGGAAAGAGCATCAGAATTGGAGGCACACAGCAGGAATTGCCATCCTCTCACATTTTCCTGTAAATGCCACCGTTGAGGTTGTTCCATTTGGGAGGGTTCCTGTGCCACCCCCTCTTGTCTGAGCCTGGGATGCAACAAACTCCAGGGTTGCTCAGAGACAGGGAAGGCAGGGCTGGGGATCTGCAGGAGCAGCCTCCTCCTGGGGACACAGCTGGTGTGCAGCACAGTGATGGAGGAACTGCTCAGAGCTGAAGGGACTGTCAGTGTCACAGAATCACAGAATGGTTTGGGTTGGAAAGGACCTTAAAGATGCTTTATTCCCAACCCCCTGCCACGGGCAGGGACACCTCCCACCAGACCAAGCTGCTCAGAGTCCCATCTAACCTGGCCTTGAACATTTCCAGGGATGGAGCATCCACAGCTGCTCTGGGCAACCTGTGCCAGGGCCTCAGCACCCTCACAGTCCAGAAACTCCTGCTAATATCTAACCTAAAGCAGCCCTCTCTCAGTTTGAAACCATCACCCCTTAATCCCACTCCATTCCCTTAGCTCAGCTGCTGGAGCAGCTCCTCTCCTTGTAGCACAGCCTAATTTCTGTCTTCAGATAAAAGCATGCAGTGATAGCAGGGTTAGGAGAAAGAAGGACAAACTGAGCTCTCTATGAAAAGACAGAACCCTGAAATGCAGGGGAACACAAGCAGATATTTTGTGCCACCTGAACCTCATCTCCCTCAGCCTCAGCAGGCACAGCCAGAACCAGCACTGCTCCTTGCTCCTGCTGAAATCCCTGCAGAGCTGTTTCTGCCTGCCCCACCCTGCACCCCTGGCTGGGCACAGCTTTTCTCAGGCCAGGTTTATTTGTCCCATTTTTATTCTTGGTCCCAGGCAGAGGGGGGTTGGTGCTAATTCAGCCACCTGGGTCTCATCCAGCAGATCAGGAGGCAGCTGGAGCAGGTTTTGGTATTGCACCCTGGGAGCCAAGGTTTGGGTACCACCCCTCCAGCCCCCTCAGCTGTCTCTGGATGTGGGCAAACCAAAGTTTCACACCCAAAGTCTCCCAGTTTCCCATCTCTGGCCCAGCTGAGCTGTAAGTTATAAAAGAGCCAGGTTCCTTAATTGCAATAGCACATGGAGAAAGACAGCGTGGCTGAAATTGCAGTATAAAACACAAGGAACAGAGAACCAAGCTCTAAGCATTTCTCTCAATCAAATCCAGCAAAGCCTGCAACAATTTTCCAATATCCAGTTGCTCCCTCAACAAAAGCAAATGTAATTTCCTCTCTGCACTTAATTTGAAAACATTCTACATGAGATGATTTTTTGGATATTCATTGATGAAATATAAACCCTATCAGCAGTTAGGCAACAAAATTCTTTTGCTGGTCTTGTCATAAAATATCTTAACTGAGCCACTCTTGTGCCAGCATTATTTGGATGGAATTAAAATGTTATTTCAGGTCCTTTGAAAAAGGTTTGGGGATATTTTTGCTCTTCCTGGCACTTCCTTTTCCTGTCTTCTTTTAAATAAATTCAAGAAATCTCATCAGTGGTAGGAGAGAGGGGAGACACTGCAAAGAGTATCTGGATGCATGTGTTAAAGTGTTTTTTGCAATCCAGCCTGACTTTATTCCCTGCTGGGGAACCTGATGCTTATTCTCACATGTAGTTCTTTGTGACCTCCAAGGCCATGAAGATAAGAAGAGCAAAGCTTTTAAAATAATGCAGCGTCATATCTCTGAAAGATTCCTGTAAATCTGCCTTTGAGGCTGAGGGAAGGGGAATCCAGCTGAACAAAAGCTTTAAAAAACACATGTGATACACTACAGATCTGTGTAACCACTCAAGGAAACTGGGAGAAAAGGAGCAAAGAAACTCCTGCAAAGCAGCTCTGAAAATGGCATGTGATGCAAGAAAATGATAAAGGACCTCTTGCAGCCTTTAAGGACATCAAGTGAAATGCAAAATGCTCAAAGTTGGCTTGGCTTGATCTCTGCTTGATTTGAATTTCAAGCTCTGATGTACAAAAAGCTTTGTCTCCACGCAAGGTTTTGAAGTCCTGCAGGACTGCCTGCCTGGATGCTTTTGCTTTGAAGCTGTCTAAAGCTTCCCTTGCCATCACTGTTTTGCATTAAAAGATATATTCTCCGTTGCAGGACTTAGCAAATAGATTTTCTGCTGTTCCATCCTCTTGCTCCATCAGATTGTTTTCTTCAGGCTCCAAGTATATGCAGATTTAATGGGGAGATCTTTAAAAAATAATGCTTTCCTTAGAGAAAACAATAAGTTAAAAGCCATTTGTTGTCTCATGCTGTCAGGTATTTGCCAACAAAACCAGAAAACATAATACAATCAGAATTATCTATGCTGTGAAGCAAAACTGCCTGCCTCTTCTAAACCACTCTTTTGTCCTGGTTACATCAATTCCTGACAAGCTTTTCCAAGATTTCAGCCTCCTTCCAGGTGATGCCCAATTGTTACAGTAACCTCTTCGAGCTGGGTCTAATGAGCTCTAGGAAGCCTATAACACACCCAAAATAGCTCAGCTACTCTGAGGAACAATAATCAGCAAGATGGCTTCTGTTGCAGTGTTAGAAACAAAAAGATTTAATAAAAGGCAAAAAATAACAAACAGAAAAACTGAGCCGGGTGCTAGACGTTCTTGCTCTTGGTAAAAACACCTCCCAAAAGCAGTTAGTTTCTTTGTTCACTCCTTTTTCTAGTTAATTGCCCAGGTGGGACTTTTTGGCTTTTTGTCCAATTAGCCATCCTTAAGTTTGAAGTGAAGTCTCCTGGGTCCCATGAGGTGGCTTTTCACCTTATCTATAAGAGAAACTTCTGGGCTTCTTTCCTTTTAAAGAGACAGAGGATAGCTCTGTCCCTCCACACTCCTGCACCCCATGAGCTGGGCAGAAGACAGCTGGATGTGTTTGCTGGCTCAGATCTGCAGATCCCCTGTGCCCTGCCAGGCTCCCACACCCTCCCAGCTCAGGGTGTCTGTGCCTTTCCCTCCTCTTGCAGCCTTTTCTTTCTCCCTCCACCTCATGCCTCTTCTCACCCCTCTCCTTTTTCCTCCTTTTGACCCTGATCCCTTGCCTCTTAAACTTCTCTTCTTGCACTTACCTCCTCCCCCTGCCTCCTCCCAGGCTCAGAACAAATAAGCACAGTGGATTCAGAGAGCAGCACTGCAATGGAGTGAGCCACCAAACTCACCCAAGGAGATGATGTTTTTGCAAAGGGAAAAGAACACTTCCCTTTTTCATGTTCCATATCATGAGTAACAGCGATCAGGATCTGAAGATGATCTTTACCCATGGCCAATTCTAAAAGCATTATGTATTTTAGAAATGTGAATATACTGTGGTGATCTGTGAGCTGGAATAAGCAGGCAGAGGAACAAGGAGCTTCATCAGTAAGGAACACCCTTAAAAGAGATAAAAGCAATTTGATCTGCAGCATGAGCAGGGCTGTCTCCAGCTACTCTGTTCTCTTTGCCTAGAAGGATATTAATTGGAAATTAAATAACACAATCCTGCTTTTAATAAATAAGATTTACTAATCCTATATTGTGTAGTCTGAACAGAGACTCAGTGTTGAAAGTATTACCTGAAATTCTTTTTATTCAGATCTTCTATGTTTTTTCTTACTTCATCTACTAGTTTATTCCTCAAATCCCGCAGCTTCAGGTTGCCCTTATGTTCTGAATCCTGTTTCAGCCCACAATAAATAAAAAAATCACAGAATCACAGAATGGTTTGGGTTGGAAGGGACTTTAAAGATCCTCTCATTCCAACCTCCTGCCCCAGGCAGGGGCACCTTCTACTAGACCAGCTTGTTCAAAAACCCATCCAAAATGGCCTTGAGCACTTCCAGGGATGTGTGCTCCACAGCTTCTCTGGGCAGCCTGTGCCAGGGCCTCACCACCCTCACAGGGAAGAATTTCATATCAAATCTAAATCTGTCTTCATCTTGAAGCCATGTGCCCTTGTCCATGTCCCCACACGGTGCAATCCCTCTCCATCCCCTCTGTGCCCTGCAGATAGACAGGAGCTCTGTGTCACACACAGGAGCTCTGTGTCACACACAGCTCCCCCAGAGCATCACCCCTGCTTTTCCTCTGGTGCTGCCAATCCCCCTCCCTCTCCCCAGCGCTCCTGTATCACCTGAGATCCCTCTGAAGTGAAACAACCCAACCCCTTGCAGTGCTTACATCTATCCAGCAGCTCTTGGTGCAAATCACTTGAGCAGCTCTGGTTTATATCCTTGTGAGGTTTCTTAAACTGCTGCCCAGCTCTGATTATTTTGTCAAGCCCCTGGACTTTCTCTATTACTCCCTATTCCCTTGTTAACACAGCTTCCATAATGTTCTTGGCTTTTCACAGCTGCTTTGCATTGTGGAGACTTTTTCCCCAGGTTCACAGAGGTACCTAAAGCTGTTCTTTTCTCATAACTCAGACCCAATGTGCAAGGGTGCCTCTGGTCTGCCCTGATTTTCGATTTCCTCCAGTTTTCTTAGCTGAGAGTGTCTCAACTGGCAGATTTGGAGGAATTAATATGAATCTGGAGCAAAAGTAAATTTTGCTGGAAATTCACCAAGCTCCAAGGCACATGATATCTTCCACATTCCTGCAGGACATCTCAAATTTCTTCATGTTTTCCAGGCTCTGAGGGACCAGCATGTCAAACACAGAATGCAATTCTGCCTGGGCCATCAGAGGCAGAAGCTGAGTCCTGCTCCCTCCTGGGCAGATTTCTATAAAAGAACACAGAAGACCTTAATAAATAATAGAAAAATTGGTAAATTTTCTTAGAGACTGCTGGTGAAAAATAGGCACAGCCTTATGTTCCATCCTTCTGGGATTCCTCAAGCAGCTGGCCGGTTCAAATTAACTGAAGACATTTGTTAAGGCAACATGTCCTCTTAATTTGTAGTTTCCTTTTTTGAAAGGTGTTTTGATTAAATGGTTTTTCACTTATCAAACTTGAAGTCTGGAGTACAAAATTTAGGGGGGAAAAAAAAATCCCAAACCAAAAGGGAATGATGTATAGGTTTATTTTTGACAGCTGGGGTATTTTTCAGCCAGGCTACCACAAGACATGGTGCAAATAGACCCCTAAAGGTGCATCAGTGTGACCAGATCTCATCCAAATGGCATCAGGTGAGGGCAAGAGGCACTCAGCACAGATAAACCACTTTATCTGGGCATCTGCAGAGAGACCTTTTCTTCTCTAACACACAATCAGCAATTCTCTATTGAAACTGAACCCATCAAAGAACTCCCACTTTGTCCTGATGATGCCTTGTGAAGGCTGACCTAGAACAGAGGCTGGACAGAGTTAAAGAATAAAGGAGGGATTTATTAAAAGGGCTCAGTGGATACACCTTGGGCAGCACAAGAGCCCAGCTACACTCAGGATGAACCCAAAATGGTCACAAAATGGACAGCTGGTCACTTGGGTCTCACACTTTCATAAGTTCTGCTCCATTTGCATATTGGAGTTAATTGTTCACTTATAGCTTTAGCCCATGCAGTCCCATCATTTCTTGTTTTTCTCTCTTCAATTTGTTGTTTGTGCTCTTGGGCCTGAGATTTTGGATCATTTGTCCTTGGTCCCCAGCTAGAGAAGGAATTGTTTTGTCTCCCTGCTCTGTGAAGAGAGCTCAGCATCTCCTCATATGAAGCTCAGAATTGCACACTAAAGCAGCACAAATACAAAAGCTAAAACCAGAGGCATCACTGACAGTGGCTGCAACCAAGGGGCTGGAGAAGTCACAGCTGGGGCTCACAGCAACTTTGGGTCCACTGATTATTTCAAGTACAAAGTTCTCCAAGATTCTACAGCCAGATGACCCGATGTAAGTGCTGCACTGGCCTGAACCACTTATTGAAACTCCACTGCTGCTCCCACCTGTTTCCTTCACACTTCCCTGGTCCAAAACACTGTGGATGCCAAAATGACTGGGACTGAGGAGAAGAATATGAGGTTGTTTCTGATTCCCTGGCAGCATTGAAAAATTATAATTTGGGCAATCTGATTAAATCAGGTATATGAAACTAACCCATTGTTTTTCCTGCCTTTGAGAGCAGCTCTCACAAAGAATTTAATCAAGAGAAAATCAAGCCACAAAAGAGCTCATATGACCAGAGTGAACCACAAATAGTTACTGCTCTGATTGTTATTTAATGAAGTTTGTATTAAGCTTTTAAGGGATTTTCATGAGGTTTTGTCACGTGTCTTTTTAATTTTTAGTGATTACTTTCAAAATGTGACCGTTTCCAGAGTTACCTGGGGGGTGCATCTCACTTCAGCACTCTGTTTCAATACACTCTATTTTTTTGTTTCATATGCAAATTTTGCAATCTAGATTACCATATCAACAAGCTGGTTTATCTTCTGCTGTGATATGCAGCCACAGTAGCTCCAAAAATCAGGTGTGTTGCTGCTGAGAAAGATTTGCAAAGCAACAAAAAGTTTTTTGTGGTTTCATGACAGGGAATAAAAACACGAGGGCAAAATCCCGAGGTGCTGCTGCAGACAAAAGACCCATTGTCCTGTTTCCAGCCCTGACTGAGAACAGGTGTAAGGGAAGGAATACCAGCACCTGGCAGCCATGTGAAGGTACAGTCCATGCACTCCAAAATAGATATTTTGCACTGCAGGAGTTTCCTCAGCCGAGATTGTTTCCTTTGCATTTAACATTGACAGGCAGCTTCTTCCTCTGTGAGCTCA